>NC_135897.1:79040433-81878663 GCF_964194155.1 Cetorhinus maximus | reverse complement strand
GAGGAGAGTGGAGAGACAGGATAAAAGAGCACGAGGAGTGCGGCAAGACACAGGATAAATGATCGTGAGGAGAGCGGAGACACAGCGTAAAAGAGCGCGAGGAGAGCGGCAGAGACACAGGATAAAAGAGCGAGAGGAGAGCGGCAGAGACACAGGATAAAAGAGCGCGAGGAGAGTGGCATAGACACAGGATAAAAGAGCACGAGGAGAGCGGAGACACAGGATAAAAGAGTGCGAGGAGATCAGAGACACAGGATAAAAGAGTGCGAGGAGTGCGGAGGAGGCAATGGGAAAAAAGATCGCGAACAGAGCGGAGACACAGGATAAAAGAGCGCGAGGAGAGCAGAGACACAGGATAAAAGAGTGCGAGGAGATCGGAGACACAGGATAAAAGAGCACGAGGAGTGCGGAGACACAGGATAAAAGAGCGCGAGGAGATCGGAGACACAGGATAAATGAGCGCGAGGAGAGCGGAGGAGGCAATGGGAAAAAAGATCGCGAACAGAGCGGAGACATAGGATAAAAGAGCACGAGGAGAGCGGCATGGACACAGGATAAAAGAGCGTGAGGAGAGCGGAGACACAGCATAAAAGAGCGCGAGGAGAGCGGCCGAGACACAGGATAAAAGAGCACGAGGAGAGTGGAGACACGGGATAAAAGTGCGCGAAGAGAGCGTTGTAGACACAGGATAAAAGAGAGCGAGGAGCGTGGCGGAGACACAGGATAAAAGAGTGCGAGGAGAGTGGAGACAGGATAAAAGAGCTCGAGGAGAGCGGAGACACAGGATAAAAGAGCACGAGGAGAGCAGCGGAGACACAGGATAAAAGAGCACGAGGAGATCGGAGACACAGGATAAAAGAGCGCGAGGAGATCGGAGACACAGGATAAAAGAGCGGAAGGACAGCGGAGACACAGGATAAAAGAGCGCGATGAGAGCGCAGACACAGGATAAAAGAGCGTGAGGAGAGCGGAGACACAGGATAAAAGAGCGCGAGAAGAGCGGCGGAGACACAGGATAAATGAGTGCGAGGAGAGCGGAGACACAGGATAAAAGAGTGCGAGGAGAGTGGCGGAAACACAGGATAAAAGAGAGCGAGGAGAGCCACTTGACACAGGATAAAAGAGCACGAGGAGAGTGGAGAGACAGGATAAAAGAGCGCGAGGAGTGCGGCAAGACACAGGATAAATGAGCGTGAGGAGAGCGGAGACACAGCATAAAAGAGCGCGAGGAGAGCGGCGGAGACACAGGATAAAGAGTGCGAGGAGATCGGTGGAGACACAGGATAAAAGCGCGAGGAGAGCGGCGGAGACACTGGATAAAAGAGCGCGAGGAGAGCGGCGGAGACACAGGATAAAAGAGCGCGAGGAGAGCGGAGACACAGGATAAAAGAGCGCGAGGAGAGCGGCGGAGACACAGGATAAAAGAGCGCAAGGAGAGCGGGGAAGTCACAGGATAAAAGAGCGCGAGGATAGCGGTAGAAACATGGGATAAAAGAGCAGAGAAGAACGGCAGAGACACAGGATAAAAGAGCGCGAGGAGAGCGGAGGCACAGGATAAAAGAGCGCGAGGAAATTGGAGGAGACACAGGATTAAAGAACGTGAGGAGAGCAGAGACACAGGATAAAAGAGCGTGAGGAGAGCGGAGAGTCGGGATAAAAGAGTGCTAGGAGAGCAGAGACAGAGGATAAAAGAGCACGAGGAGACCGGAGACATGGGATAAAAGAACGCGAAGAGAGCGGAGACACAGGATAAAAGAGCGCGCGGAGAGCGGAGACACAGGATAAAAGAGCACGAGGAGAGCGGCAGAGACACAGGATAACAGCGCGCGAAGAGAGAGGTGACACAGGATAAATGAGCACGAGGAAAGCGGCGGAGACACGGGATAAAAGAGCGCGAGGAAAGCGGCGGACACACAGGATAAAAGAGCACGAGCAGAGCGGAAACACAGGATCAAAGAGCGAGAGGAAAGCGGCGGAGACACGGGATAAAAGAGCGCGAGGAGAGCGGAAACACAGTATTAGCAAGCGAGAGGAATGTGGCGGAGACACGGGATAAAAGAGCACGAGGAGAGCGGAGAGACACAGGATAAATGATTGCGAGGAGAGCGGAGACACAGCATAAACGAGCGAGAGGAGAGCAGCGGAGGCACGGGATAAAAGAGCGCGAGGAGAGCGGCGGAGACACAGGATAAATGATTGCGAGGAGAGCGGAGACACAGCATAAACGATCGAGAGGAGAGCAGCGGAGGCACGGGATAAAAGAGCGCGAGGAGAGCGGCGGAGACAAAAGATAAAAGAGCCCGAGGAGAGTGGCGGACACATTGGATAAAAGAGCGCGAGGAGAGCGGATAACCGGGATAAAAGAGCACGAGGAGACAATGGGATAAAAGATCGCGAAGAGAGCGGAGACACAGGATAAAAGAGCGTGAGAAAAGCGGCGGAGACACGGGATAACAGAGCACGAAGAGAGCGGAGAGACACAGGATAAAAGAGCGCGAGGACAGTGGGGACACAGAATAAAAGAGCACGAGGAGAGTGGGGACACAGCATAAAAGAATGCAAGGAGAGGGGAGACACAGGATAAAAGTGTGCGAGGAGAGCGGCGGAGACACGGGATAAAAGAGTGTGAGGAGAGCGGAGACACAGGATAAAAGAGCATGAGGAGAGCGGCGGAGACACAGGATAAAAGAGTGCGAGGAGAGCGGAGACACAGGATAAAAGAGCACGAGGAGAGCGGCGGAGACACAGGATAAAAAAGCGTGAGGAGAGTGGCGGAAACACAGGATAAAAGAGAGCGAGGAGAGCCGCTTGACACAGGAAAAAAGAACGTGAGGAGAGTGGAGAGACAGGATAAAAGAGCACGAGGAGTGCGGCAAGACACAGGATAAATGATCGTGAGGAGAGCGGAGACACAGCGTAAAAGAGCGCGAGGAGAGCGGCAGAGACACAGGATAAAAGAGCGAGAGGAGAGCGGCAGAGACACAGGATAAAAGAGCGCGAGGAGAGTGGCATAGACACAGGATAAAAGAGCACGAGGAGAGCGGAGACACAGGATAAAAGAGTGCGAGGAGATCAGAGACACAGGATAAAAGAGTGCGAGGAGTGCGGAGGAGGCAATGGGAAAAAAGATCGCGAACAGAGCGGAGACACAGGATAAAAGAGCGCGAGGAGAGCAGAGACACAGGATAAAAGAGTGCGAGGAGATCGGAGACACAGGATAAAAGAGCACGAGGAGTGCGGAGACACAGGATAAAAGAGCGCGAGGAGATCGGAGACACAGGATAAATGAGCGCGAGGAGAGCGGAGGAGGCAATGGGAAAAAAGATCGCGAACAGAGCGGAGACATAGGATAAAAGAGCACGAGGAGAGCGGCATGGACACAGGATAAAAGAGCGTGAGGAGAGCGGAGACACAGCATAAAAGAGCGCGAGGAGAGCGGCCGAGACACAGGATAAAAGAGCACGAGGAGAGTGGAGACACGGGATAAAAGTGCGCGAAGAGAGCGTTGTAGACACAGGATAAAAGAGAGCGAGGAGCGTGGCGGAGACACAGGATAAAAGAGTGCGAGGAGAGTGGAGACAGGATAAAAGAGCTCGAGGAGAGCGGAGACACAGGATAAAAGAGCACGAGGAGAGCAGCGGAGACACAGGATAAAAGAGCACGAGGAGATCGGAGACACAGGATAAAAGAGCGCGAGGAGATCGGAGACACAGGATAAAAGAGCGGAAGGACAGCGGAGACACAGGATAAAAGAGCGCGATGAGAGCGCAGACACAGGATAAAAGAGCGTGAGGAGAGCGGAGACACAGGATAAAAGAGCGCGAGAAGAGCGGCGGAGACACAGGATAAATGAGTGCGAGGAGAGCGGAGACACAGGATAAAAGAGTGCGAGGAGAGTGGCGGAAACACAGGATAAAAGAGAGCGAGGAGAGCCACTTGACACAGGATAAAAGAGCACGAGGAGAGTGGAGAGACAGGATAAAAGAGCGCGAGGAGTGCGGCAAGACACAGGATAAATGAGCGTGAGGAGAGCGGAGACACAGCATAAAAGAGCGCGAGGAGAGCGGCGGAGACACAGGATAAAGAGTGCGAGGAGATCGGTGGAGACACAGGATAAAAGCGCGAGGAGAGCGGCGGAGACACTGGATAAAAGAGCGCGAGGAGAGCGGCGGAGACACAGGGTAAAAAAGCATGAGGAGAGCGGTAGAAACATGGGATAAAAGAGCAGAGAAGAACGGCAGAGATACAGGATAAACGAGCGCTAGGAGAGCGGCAGAATCACGGGATATAAGCTCGAGGAGAGCGGCGGAGACACAGGATAAAAGAACGTGAGGAGAGCAGAGACACAGGATAAAAGAGCGCGAGGAGACCGGAGACACGGGATAAAAGAGCGCGAAGAGAGTGGCGGAGACACAGGATAAAAGAGCGTGAGGAGAGCGGCGGAGACACAGGATAAAAGAGCGTGAGGAGAGCGGAGAAATGGCATAAAAGAGCGCGAGGAGAGCAGAGACACCGGATAAAAGAGCGCGAGGAGAGCGGAGATACAGGATAAAAGAGCGCGAGGAGAGCGGTTACACAGGATAAAAGAGTGCGAGGAGAACGGCAGAGACACAGGATAAAAGAGCACGAGGAGAGCGGCGGAGACACAGGATAAATGAGCGCGAGGAGAGCGGAGGAGGCAATGGGAAAAAAGATCGCGAACAGAGCGGAGACACAGGATAAAAGAGCACGAGGAGAGCGGCATTGACACAGGATAAAAGAGCACGAGAAGAGCGGCGGAGACACAGGATAAATGAGCGCGAGGAGAGCGGAGACACAGGATAAAAGAGCGCGAGGAGTGCGGCAAGACACAGGATAAATGAGCGTGAGGAGAGCGGAGACACAGCATAAAAGAGCGCGAGGAGAGCGGCGGAGACACAGGATAAAAGAGTGCGAGGAGATCGGTGGAGACGCAGGATAATTGAGCGCGAGGAGAGCGGAGGAGACAATGGGATAAAAGATCGCGAACAGAGCGGAGACACAGGATAAAAGAGCGCGAGGAAAGCGGCAGAGACACGGGATAAAAGAGCACGAGGAGAGCGGTGGACGCACAGGATAAAAGAGCACGAGGAGAGCGGCGGAGACACAGGATAATTGAGCGCGAGGAGAGCGGAGGAGACAATGGGATAAAAGTTCGCGAACAGAGCGGAGACACAGGATAAAAGAGCGCGAGGAGAGCGGCGGAGACACAGGATAAAAGAGCGCGAGGAGAGCGGAGACACAGGATAAAAGAGCGCGAGGAGAGCGGCGGAGACACAGGATAAAAGAGCGCAAGGAGAGCGGGGAAGTCACAGGATAAAAGAGCGCGAGGAGAGCGGTAGAAACATGGGATAAAAGAGCAGAGAAGAACGGCAGAGACACAGGATAAAAGAGCGCGAGGAGAGCGGAGGCACAGGATAAAAGAGCGCGAGGAAATTGGAGGAGACACAGGATTAAAGAACGTGAGGAGAGCAGAGACACAGGATAAAAGAGCGTGAGGAGAGCGGAGAGTCGGGATAAAAGAGTGCTAGGAGAGCAGAGACAGAGGATAAAAGAGCACGAGGAGACCGGAGACATGGGATAAAAGAACGCGAAGAGAGCGGAGACACAGGATAAAAGAGCGCGCGGAGAGCGGAGACACAGGATAAAAGAGCACGAGGAGAGCGGCAGAGACACAGGATAACAGCGCGCGAAGAGAGAGGTGACACAGGATAAATGAGCACGAGGAAAGCGGCGGAGACACGGGATAAAAGAGCGCGAGGAAAGCGGCGGACACACAGGATAAAAGAGCACGAGCAGAGCGGAAACACAGGATCAAAGAGCGAGAGGAAAGCGGCGGAGACACGGGATAAAAGAGCGCGAGGAGAGCGGAAACACAGTATTAGCAAGCGAGAGGAATGTGGCGGAGACACGGGATAAAAGAGCACGAGGAGAGCGGAGAGACACAGGATAAATGATTGCGAGGAGAGCGGAGACACAGCATAAACGAGCGAGAGGAGAGCAGCGGAGGCACGGGATAAAAGAGCACGAGGAGAGCGGCGGAGACACAGGATAAATGATTGCGAGGAGAGCGGAGACACAGCATAAACGAGCGAGAGGAGAGCAGCGGAGGCACGGGATAAAAGAGCGCGAGGAGAGCGGCGGAGACAAAAGATAAAAGAGCCCGAGGAGAGTGGCGGACACATTGGATAAAAGAGCGCGAGGAGAGCGGATAACCGGGATAAAAGAGCACGAGGAGACAATGGGATAAAAGATCGCGAAGAGAGCGGAGACACAGGATAAAAGAGCGTGAGAAAAGCGGCGGAGACACGGGATAACAGAGCACGAAGAGAGCGGAGAGACACAGGATAAAAGAGCGCGAGGACAGTGGGGACACAGAATAAAAGAGCACGAGGAGAGTGGGGACACAGCATAAAAGAATGCAAGGAGAGGGGAGACACAGGATAAAAGTGTGCGAGGAGAGCGGCGGAGACACGGGATAAAAGAGTGTGAGGAGAGCGGAGACACAGGATAAAAGAGCATGAGGAGAGCGGCGGAGACACAGGATAAAAGAGTGCGAGGAGAGCGGAGACACAGGATAAAAGAGCACGAGGAGAGCGGCGGAGACACAGGAGAAAAGAGTGCGAGGAGCGCGGGGACACAGGATAAAAGAGCGCGAGGAGATCGGAGACACAGGATAAAAGAGCGGAAGGACAGCGGAGACACAGGATAAAAGAGCGCGATGAGAGCGCAGACACAGGATAAAAGAGCGTGAGGAGAGCGGAGACACAGGATAAAAGAGCGCGAGAAGAGCGGCGGAGACACAGGATAAATGAGTGCGAGGAGAGCGGAGACACAGGATAAAAGAGTGCGAGGAGAGTGGCGGAAACACAGGATAAAAGAGAGCGAGGAGAGCCACTTGACACAGGATAAAAGAGCACGAGGAGAGTGGAGAGACAGGATAAAAGAGCGCGAGGAGTGCGGCAAGACACAGGATAAATGAGCGTGAGGAGAGCGGAGACACAGCATAAAAGAGCGCGAGGAGAGCGGCGGAGACACAGGATAAAGAGTGCGAGGAGATCGGTGGAGACACAGGATAAAAGCGCGAGGAGAGCGGCGGAGACACTGGATAAAAGAGCGCGAGAGAGTGACGGAGACACAGGGTAAAAAAGCATGAGGAGAGCGGTAGAAACATGGGATAAAAGAGCAGAGAAGAACGGCAGAGATACAGGATAAACGAGCGCTAGGAGAGCGGCAGAATCACGGGATATAAGCTCGAGGAGAGCGGCGGAGACACAGGATAAAAGAACGTGAGGAGAGCAGAGACACAGGATAAAAGAGCGCGAGGAGACCGGAGACACGGGATAAAAGAGCGCGAAGAGAGTGGCGGAGACACAGGATAAAAGAGCGTGAGGAGTGCGGCGGAGTCACAGGATAAAAGAGCGCGAGGAGAGCAGCGGAGACACAGGATAAAAGAGCACGAGGAGAGCGGCAGAGACTCAGGATAAAAGAGCGCGAGGAGAGCAGAGACACAGGATAAAAGAGCGCGAGGAGAGCGGAGACACAGGATAAAAGAGTGCGAGGAGAGCGGCGGAGACACAGGATAAAAGAGCGCAAGGAGAGCAGTGACACAGGATAAAAGAGTGCGAGGAGAGCGGCGGAGACACAGGATAAAAGAGCGCAAGGAGAGCGGAGACTCAGGATAAAAGTGCACGAGGAGAGCGGCAGAGACACAGGATAAAAGAGTGTAAGGAGAGCAGAGACACGGCATAAAAGTGAGCGAGGAGAGTGGAGACAGGATAAAATAGCGCGAGGAGAGCGGCGGAGACACAGGATAAAAGAGCGCGAGGAGAGCGGAGACACAGGATAAAAGAGTGCGAGGAGAGCGGCGGAGACACAGGATAAAAGAGCGCAAGGAGAGCGGAAACTCAGGATAAATGTGCGCGAAGAGAGCGGCTGAGTCACAGGATAAAAGAATGTAAGGAGAGCGGAGACACGGCATAAAAGTGAGCGAGGAGAGTGGAGACAGGATAAAAGAGCGCGAGGAGAGTGGAGACACGGGATAAAAGAGCACGAGGAGAGATGCGGAGACACAGGATAAAAGAGCGCGAGGAGAGCGGCGGAGACACAGGATAAATGTGCACGAAGAGAGCGTTGTAGACAGAGGATAAAAGAGCATGAGGAGAGCGGCGGAGACACAGGATAAAAGAGTGCGAGGAAAGCGGAGACACAGGATAAAAGAGAGCGAGGAGAGTGGCGGAGACACAGGATAAAAGAGCGCGAGGACAGCGGAGACACAGGATAAAAGAGCGTGAGGAGAGCAGCGGAGTCACAGGATAAAAGAGCTCGAGGAGAGCAGCGGAGACACAGGATAAAAGAGCACGAGGAGAACGGAGACACAGGATAAAAGAGCTCGAGGAGAGCAGCGGAGACACAGGATAAATGAGCGCGAATAGAGCGGAGACGCAGGATAAAAGAGCGCGCGGAGAGCGGAGACACAGGATAAAAGAGCGCGAGGAGAGAGGCGGAGACACAGGATAAATCAGCGCGAAGAGAGCGGAGACACAGGATAAAAGAGCACGAGGAGAGCGGCAGAGACACAGGATAAAAGCGCGCGAAGAGAGAGGGGACACAGGATAAAAGAGCGCGCGGAGAGCAGAGACACAGGATAAAAGAGCATGAGGAGAGCGGAGACACAGGATAAACGAGTGCGAGGATAGCGGAGACACAGGATGAAAGAGTGCGAGAGAGAGGACACAGGATAAAAGAGCGCGAGGAGAGCGGAGACGGAGGATAAAAGAGTGCGAGGAGAGCAGTGACACAGGATAAAAGAGTGCGAGGTGAGCGGGGACACAGGATGAAAGAGCGCGAGGTGAACGGAGACACAGGATAAAAGAACGCGAGGAGAACGGAGACACAGGATAAAAGGGAGCAAGGAGAGCGGCGGAGACACTGGATAAAAGAGCGCGAGGAGAGCGGCGGAGACACAGGATAAAAGAGCGTGAGGAGAGCGGCGGAGACACTGGATAAAAGAGCGTGAGGAGAGCGACGGAGACACAGGGTAAAAGAGCAAGAGGAGAGCGGAGACACAGGATGAAAGAGCGCGAGGAGAGCGGAGACACAGGATAAAAGAGCGCAAGGAGAGCGGGGAAGTCACAGGATAAAAGAGCGCGAGGAGAGCGGTAGAAACATGGGATAAAAGAGCAGAGAAGAACGGCAGAGACACAGGATAAAAGAGCGCGAGGAGAGCGGAGGCACAGGATAAAAGAGCGCGAGGAAATTGGAGGAGACACAGGATTAAAGAACGTGAGGAGAGCAGAGACACAGGATAAAAGAGCGCGAGGAGAGCGGAGAGTCGGGATAAAAGAGTGCTAGGAGAGCAGAGACAGAGGATAAAAGAGCACGAGGAGACCGGAGACATGGGATAAAAGAACGCGAAGAGAGCGGAGACACAGGATAAAAGAGCGCGCGGAGAGCGGAGACACAGGATAAAAGAGCACGAGGAGAGCGGCAGAGACACAGGATAACAGCGCGCGAAGAGAGAGGTGACACAGGATAAATGAGCACGAGGAAAGCGGCGGAGACACGGGATAAAAGAGCGCGAGGAAAGCGGCGGACACACAGGATAAAAGAGCACGAGCAGAGCGGAAACACAGGATCAAAGAGCGAGAGGAAAGCGGCGGAGACACGGGATAAAAGAGCGCGAGGAGAGCGGAAACACAGTATTAGCAAGCGAGAGGAATGTGGCGGAGACACGGGATAAAAGAGCACGAGGAGAGCGGAGAGACACAGGATAAATGATTGCGAGGAGAGCGGAGACACAGCATAAACGAGCGAGAGGAGAGCAGCGGAGGCACGGGATAAAAGAGCGCGAGGAGAGCGGCGGAGACAAAAGATAAAAGAGCCCGAGGAGAGTGGCGGACACATTGGATAAAAGAGCGCGAGGAGAGCGGATAACCGGGATAAAAGAGCACGAGGAGACAATGGGATAAAAGATCGCGAAGAGAGCGGAGACACAGGATAAAAGAGCGTGAGAAAAGCGGCGGAGACACGGGATAACAGAGCACGAAGAGAGCGGAGAGACACAGGATAAAAGAGCGCGAGGACAGTGGGGACACAGAATAAAAGAGCACGAGGAGAGTGGGGACACAGCATAAAAGAATGCAAGGAGAGGGGAGACACAGGATAAAAGAGCACGAGGAGAGCGGCGGAGACCCAGGATAAAAGAGCGTGAGGAGAGCGGTGGAGACACAGGATAAAAGTGTGCGAGGAGAGCGGCGGAGACACGGGATAAAAGAGTGTGAGGAGAGCGGAGACACAGGATAAAAGAGCATGAGGAGAGCGGCGGAGACACAGGATAAAAGAGTGCGAGGAGAGCGGAGACACAGGATAAAAGAGTGCGAGGAGAGCGGGGACACAGGATAAAAGAGCGCAAAGAGAGTGTAGACACAGGATAACAGAGCGTGAGGAGAGTGGAGACACAGGATAAAAGAGCACGAGGAGAGCGGAGACACAGGATAAAAGAGCGCGAGGAGAGCAGAGATACAGGATAAAAGAGCACGAGGAGAGCGGAGACACAGGATAAAAGAGCACGAGGAGAGCGGAGACACAGGATAAAAGAGCGTTAAGAGAGCAGCGGAGACAGGATAAAAGAGCGCATGGAGAGCAGAGACACAGGATAAAATAGCGCGAGGAGAGCGAAGCCACGGGATAAAAGAGCACGAGGAAAGCGCCGGAGACAAAGGATAAAAGAGTGCGAGGAGAGTGACAGAGACACAGGATAAAAGAGCGTGAGGAGAGCGGTGGAGACACAGGATAAAAGTGCACGAGGAGAGTGGAGACACGGGATAAAAGAGCGAGAGGAGAGTGGCAGAGACACAGGATAAAAGAGCACGAGGAGAGCGGCAGAGACACAGGATAAAAGCACACGAAGAGAGAGGAGACACAGGATAAAAGAGCGGGCGGAGAGTAGAGACACAGGATAAAAGAGCACGAGGAGAGCGGCAGAGACACAGGATAAAAGAGCGCGAGGAGAGCGGAGACACAGGATAAAAGAGCGCGAGGAGAGCGGAGACACAGGATAAAAGACCACGAGGTGAGCGGGGACACAGGATAAAAGAACGCGAGGAGAGTGGAGACACAGGATAAAAGAGCGCGAGGTGAGCGGAGACACAGGATAAAAGAACGCGAGGAGAGCGGAGACACAGGATAAAAGAGCACGAGGAGAGTGGCAGAGACACAGGATAAAAGGGAGCGAGGAGAGCGGCAGAGACACAGGATAAAAGGGAGCGAGGAGAGCGGCTTAGACACAGGATAAAAGAGCACGAGGAGAGTGGCGGTGACACAGGATAAAAGAGCGTGAGGAGAGCGGTGGAGACACCGGATAAAAGAGCGTGAGGAGAGCGAGGGAGAAACAGGGTAAAAGAGCAAGAGGAGAGCGGAGACACAGGATGAAAGAGCGCGAGGAGAGCGTAGATACAGGATAAAAGAGCGTGAGGAGAGCGGGGAAGTCACAGTATAAAAGAGCGCGAGGAGAGCGGTAGAAACATGGGATAAAAGAGCAGAGAAGAACGGCAGAGACACAGGAGAAAAGAGCGTTAGGAGAGCAGCAGAATCACGGGATATAAGCGCGAGGAGAGCGGAGACACAGGATAAAAGAGAGCGAGGGGAGCGGAGAGAATGGATAAAAGAGTGCGAGGAGAGCAGAGACACAGGATAAAAGAGAACGAGGAGACCGGAGACACGGGATAAAAGAACGCGAAAAGAGCGGAGACACAGGATAAAAGAGCGCACGGAGAGCGGAGACACAGGATAAAAGAGCACGAGGAGAGCGGCAGAGACACAGGATAACAGCGCGCGAAGAGAGAGGTGACACGGGATAAAAGAGTGCGAGGAGAGCAGAGACACAGGATAAAAGAGCACGAGGAGAACGGAGACACAGGATAAAAGAGCGTTAAGAGAGCGGCGGAGACAGGATAAAAGAGTGCATGGAGAGCAGAGACACAGGATAAAATAGCGCGAGGAGAGCGAAGCCACGGGATAAAAGAGCGCGAGGAAAGCGCCGGAGACAAAGGATAAAAGAGTGCGAGGAGAGTGACGGAGACACAGGATAAAAGCGCGTGAGGAGAGCGGTGGAGACACAGGATAAAAGTGCACGAGGAGAGTGGAGACACGGGATAAAAGAGCGAGAGGAGAGCGGCAGAGACACAGCATAAAAGCGCGCGAAGAGAGAGGAGACACAGGATAAAAGAGCGCGAGGAGAGCGGAGACACAGGATAAACGAGCACGAGGAGAGCGGCGGAGACACAGGATAAAAGAGCGTGAGGAGAGCGGAGAAATGGCATAAAAGAGCGCGAGGAGAGCAGAGACACCGGATAAAAGAGCGCGAGGAGAGCGGAGATACAGGATAAAAGAGCGCGAGGAGAGCGGTTACACAGGATAAAAGAGTGCGAGGAGAACGGCAGAGACACAGGATAAAAGAGCACGAGGAGAGCGGCGGAGACACAGGATAAATGAGCGCGAGGAGAGCGGAGGAGGCAATGGGAAAAAAGATCGCGAACAGAGCGGAGACACAGGATAAAAGAGCACGAGGAGAGCGGCATTGACACAGGATAAAAGAGCACGAGAAGAGCGGCGGAGACACAGGATAAATGAGCGCGAGGAGAGCGGAGACACAGCATAAAAGAGCGCGAGGAGAGCGGCGGAGACACAGGATAAAAGAGTGCGAGGAGATCGGTGGAGACGCAGGATAATTGAGCGCGAGGAGAGCGGAGGAGACAATGGGATAAAAGATCGCGAACAGAGCGGAGACACAGGATAAAAGAGCGCGAGGAAAGCGGCAGAGACACGGGATAAAAGAGCACGAGGAGAGCGGTGGACGCACAGGATAAAAGAGCACGAGGAGAGCGGCGGAGACACAGGATAATTGAGCGCGAGGAGAGCGGAGGAGACAATGGGATAAAAGTTCGCGAACAGAGCGGAGACACAGGATAAAAGAGCGCGAGGAGAGCGGCGGAGACACAGGATAAAAGAGCGCGAGGAGAGCGGAGACACAGGATAAAAGAGCGCGAGGAGAGCGGCGGAGACACAGGATAAAAGAGCGCAAGGAGAGCGGGGAAGTCACAGGATAAAAGAGCGCGAGGATAGCGGTAGAAACATGGGATAAAAGAGCAGAGAAGAACGGCAGAGACACAGGATAAAAGAGCGCGAGGAGAGCGGAGGCACAGGATAAAAGAGCGCGAGGAAATTGGAGGAGACACAGGATTAAAGAACGTGAGGAGAGCAGAGACACAGGATAAAAGAGCGTGAGGAGAGCGGAGAGTCGGGATAAAAGAGTGCTAGGAGAGCAGAGACAGAGGATAAAAGAGCACGAGGAGACCGGAGACATGGGATAAAAGAACGCGAAGAGAGCGGAGACACAGGATAAAAGAGCGCGCGGAGAGCGGAGACACAGGATAAAAGAGCACGAGGAGAGCGGCAGAGACACAGGATAACAGCGCGCGAAGAGAGAGGTGACACAGGATAAATGAGCACGAGGAAAGCGGCGGAGACACGGGATAAAAGAGCGCAAAGAGAGTGTAGACACAGGATAACAGAGCGTGAGGAGAGTGGAGACACAGGATAAAAGAGCACGAGGAGAGCGGAGACACAGGATAAAAGAGCGCGAGGAGAGCAGAGATACAGGATAAAAGAGCACGAGGAGAGCGGAGACACAGGATAAAAGAGCACGAGGAGAGCGGAGACACAGGATAAAAGAGCGTTAAGAGAGCAGCGGAGACAGGATAAAAGAGCGCATGGAGAGCAGAGACACAGGATAAAATAGCGCGAGGAGAGCGAAGCCACGGGATAAAAGAGCACGAGGAAAGCGCCGGAGACAAAGGATAAAAGAGTGCGAGGAGAGTGACAGAGACACAGGATAAAAGAGCGTGAGGAGAGCGGTGGAGACACAGGATAAAAGTGCACGAGGAGAGTGGAGACACGGGATAAAAGAGCGAGAGGAGAGTGGCAGAGACACAGGATAAAAGAGCACGAGGAGAGCGGCAGAGACACAGGATAAAAGCACACGAAGAGAGAGGAGACACAGGATAAAAGAGCGGGCGGAGAGTAGAGACACAGGATAAAAGAGCACGAGGAGAGCGGCAGAGACACAGGATAAAAGAGCGCGAGGAGAGCGGAGACACAGGATAAAAGAGCGCGAGGAGAGCGGAGACACAGGATAAAAGACCACGAGGTGAGCGGGGACACAGGATAAAAGAACGCGAGGAGAGTGGAGACACAGGATAAAAGAGCGCGAGGTGAGCGGAGACACAGGATAAAAGAACGCGAGGAGAGCGGAGACACAGGATAAAAGAGCACGAGGAGAGTGGCAGAGACACAGGATAAAAGGGAGCGAGGAGAGCGGCAGAGACACAGGATAAAAGGGAGCGAGGAGAGCGGCTTAGACACAGGATAAAAGAGCGCGAGGAGAGTGGCGGTGACACAGGATAAAAGAGCGTGAGGAGAGCGGTGGAGACACCGGATAAAAGAGCGTGAGGAGAGCGAGGGAGACACAGGGTAAAAGAGCAAGAGGAGAGCGGAGACACAGGATGAAAGAGCGCGAGGAGAGCGTAGATACAGGATAAAAGAGCGTGAGGAGAGCGGGGAAGTCACAGTATAAAAGAGCGCGAGGAGAGCGGTAGAAACATGGGATAAAAGAGCAGAGAAGAACGGCAGAGACACAGGAGAAAAGAGCGCTAGGAGAGCAGCAGAATCACGGGATATAAGCGCGAGGAGAGCGGAGACACAGGATAAAAGAGAGCGAGGGGAGCGGAGAGAATGGATAAAAGAGTGCGAGGAGAGCAGAGACACAGGATAAAAGAGAACGAGGAGACCGGAGACACGGGATAAAAGAACGCGAAAAGAGCGGAGACACAGGATAAAAGAGCGCACGGAGAGCGGAGACACAGGATAAAAGAGCACGAGGAGAGCGGCAGAGACACAGGATAACAGCGCGCGAAGAGAGAGGTGACACGGGATAAAAGAGTGCGAGGAGAGCAGAGACACAGGATAAAAGAGCACGAGGAGAACGGAGACACAGGATAAAAGAGCGTTAAGAGAGCGGCGGAGACAGGATAAAAGAGTGCATGGAGAGCAGAGACACAGGATAAAATAGCGCGAGGAGAGCGAAGCCACGGGATAAAAGAGCGCGAGGAAAGCGCCGGAGACAAAGGATAAAAGAGTGCGAGGAGAGTGACGGAGACACAGGATAAAAGCGCGTGAGGAGAGCGGTGGAGACACAGGATAAAAGTGCACGAGGAGAGTGGAGACACGGGATAAAAGAGCGAGAGGAGAGCGGCAGAGACACAGGATAAAAGCGCGCGAAGAGAGAGGAGACACAGGATAAAAGAGCGCGAGGAGAGCGGAGACACAGGATAAACGAGCACGAGGAGAGCGGCGGAGACACAGGATAAAAGAGCGTGAGGAGAGCGGAGAAATGGCATAAAAGAGCGCGAGGAGAGCAGAGACACCGGATAAAAGAGCGCGAGGAGAGCGGAGATACAGGATAAAAGAGCGCGAGGAGAGCGGTTACACAGGATAAAAGAGTGCGAGGAGAACGGCAGAGACACAGGATAAAAGAGCACGAGGAGAGCGGCGGAGACACAGGATAAATGAGCGCGAGGAGAGCGGAGGAGGCAATGGGAAAAAAGATCGCGAACAGAGCGGAGACACAGGATAAAAGAGCACGAGGAGAGCGGCATTGACACAGGATAAAAGAGCACGAGAAGAGCGGCGGAGACACAGGATAAATGAGCGCGAGGAGAGCGGAGACACAGGATAAAAGAGCGCGAGGAGTGCGGCAAGACACAGGATAAATGAGCGTGAGGAGAGCGGAGACACAGCATAAAAGAGCGCGAGGAGAGCGGCGGAGACACAGGATAAAAGAGTGCGAGGAGATCGGTGGAGACGCAGGATAATTGAGCGCGAGGAGAGCGGAGGAGACAATGGGATAAAAGATCGCGAACAGAGCGGAGACACAGGATAAAAGAGCGCGAGGAAAGCGGCAGAGACACGGGATAAAAGAGCACGAGGAGAGCGGTGGACGCACAGGATAAAAGAGCACGAGGAGAGCGGCGGAGACACAGGATAATTGAGCGCGAGGAGAGCGGAGGAGACAATGGGATAAAAGTTCGCGAACAGAGCGGAGACACAGGATAAAAGAGCGCGAGGAGAGCGGCGGAGACACAGGATAAAAGAGCGCGAGGAGAGCGGAGACACAGGATAAAAGAGCGCGAGGAGAGCGGCGGAGACACAGGATAAAAGAGCGCAAGGAGAGCGGGGAAGTCACAGGATAAAAGAGCGCGAGGATAGCGGTAGAAACATGGGATAAAAGAGCAGAGAAGAACGGCAGAGACACAGGATAAAAGAGCGCGAGGAGAGCGGAGGCACAGGATAAAAGAGCGTGAGGAGAGCGGAGAGTCGGGATAAAAGAGTGCTAGGAGAGCAGAGACAGAGGATAAAAGAGCACGAGGAGAGCGGAGAGTCGGGATAAAAGAGTGCTAGGAGAGCAGAGACAGAGGATAAAAGAGCACGAGGAGACCGGAGACATGGGATAAAAGAACGCGAAGAGAGCGGAGACACAGGATAAAAGAGCGCGCGGAGAGCGGAGACACAGGATAAAAGAGCACGAGGAGAGCGGCAGAGACACAGGATAACAGCGCGCGAAGAGAGAGGTGACACAGGATAAATGAGCACGAGGAAAGCGGCGGAGACACGGGATAAAAGAGCGCGAGGAAAGCGGCGGACACACAGGATAAAAGAGCACGAGCAGAGCGGAAACACAGGATCAAAGAGCGAGAGGAAAGCGGCGGAGACACGGGATAAAAGAGCGCGAGGAGAGCGGAAACACAGTATTAGCAAGCGAGAGGAATGTGGCGGAGACACGGGATAAAAGAGCACGAGGAGAGCGGAGAGACACAGGATAAATGATTGCGAGGAGAGCGGAGACACAGCATAAACGAGCGAGAGGAGAGCAGCGGAGGCACGGGATAAAAGAGCACGAGGAGAGCGGCGGAGACACAGGATAAATGATTGCGAGGAGAGCGGAGACACAGCATAAACGAGCGAGAGGAGAGCAGCGGAGGCACGGGATAAAAGAGCGCGAGGAGAGCGGCGGAGACAAAAGATAAAAGAGCCCGAGGAGAGTGGCGGACACATTGGATAAAAGAGCGCGAGGAGAGCGGATAACCGGGATAAAAGAGCACGAGGAGACAATGGGATAAAAGATCGCGAAGAGAGCGGAGACACAGGATAAAAGAGCGTGAGAAAAGCGGCGGAGACACGGGATAACAGAGCACGAAGAGAGCGGAGAGACACAGGATAAAAGAGCGCGAGGACAGTGGGGACACAGAATAAAAGAGCATGAGGAGAGTGGGGACACAGCATAAAAGAATGCAAGGAGAGGGGAGACACAGGATAAAAGTGTGCGAGGAGAGCGGCGGAGACACGGGATAAAAGAGTGTGAGGAGAGCGGAGACACAGGATAAAAGAGCATGAGGAGAGCGGCGGAGACACAGGATAAAAGAGTGCGAGGAGAGCGGAGACACAGGATAAAAGAGCACGAGGAGAGCGGCGGAGACACAGGAGAAAAGAGTGCGAGGAGCGCGGGGACACAGGATAAAAGAGCGCGAGGAGATCGGAGACACAGGATAAAAGAGTGGAAGGACAGCGGAGACACAGGATAAAAGAGCACGATGAGAGCGCAGACACAGGATAAAAGAGCGTGAGGAGAGCGGAGACACAGGATAAAAGAGCGCGAGAAGAGCGGCGGAGACACAGGATAAATGAGTGCGAGGAGAGCGGAGACACAGGATAAAAGAGTGCGAGGAGAGTGGCAGAAACACAGGATAAAAGAGAGCGAGGAGAGCCACTTGACACAGGATAAAAGAGCACGAGGAGAGTGGAGAGACAGGATAAAAGAGCGCGAGGAGTGCGGCAAGACACAGGATAAATGAGCGTGAGGAGAGCGGAGACACAGCATAAAAGAGCGCGAGGAGAGCGGCGGAGACACAGGATAAAGAGTGCGAGGAGATCGGTGGAGACACAGGATAAAAGCGCGAGGAGAGCGGCGGAGACACTGGATAAAAGAGCGCGAGAGAGTGACGGAGACACAGGGTAAAAAAGCATGAGGAGAGCGGTAGAAACATGGGATAAAAGAGCAGAGAAGAACGGCAGAGATACAGGATAAACGAGCGCTAGGAGAGCGGCAGAATCACGGGATATAAGCTCGAGGAGAGCGGCGGAGACACAGGATAAAAGAACGTGAGGAGAGCAGAGACACAGGATAAAAGAGCGCGAGGAGACCGGAGACACGGGATAAAAGAGCGCGAAGAGAGTGGCGGAGACACAGGATAAAAGAGCGTGAGGAGTGCGGCGGAGTCACAGGATAAAAGAGCGCGAGGAGAGCAGCGGAGACACAGGATAAAAGAGCACGAGGAGAGCGGCAGAGACTCAGGATAAAAGAGCGCGAGGAGAGCAGAGACACAGGATAAAAGAGCGCGAGGAGAGCGGAGACACAGGATAAAAGAGTGCGAGGAGAGCGGCGGAGACACAGGATAAAAGAGCGCAAGGAGAGCAGTGACACAGGATAAAAGAGTGCGAGGAGAGCGGCGGAGACACAGGATAAAAGAGCGCAAGGAGAGCGGAGACTCAGGATAAAAGTGCACGAGGAGAGCGGCAGAGACACAGGATAAAAGAGTGTAAGGAGAGCAGAGACACGGCATAAAAGTGAGCGAGGAGAGTGGAGACAGGATAAAATAGCGCGAGGAGAGCGGCGGAGACACAGGATAAAAGAGCGCGAGGAGAGCGGAGACACAGGATAAAAGAGTGCGAGGAGAGCGGCGGAGACACAGGATAAAAGAGCGCAAGGAGAGCGGAAACTCAGGATAAATGTGCGCGAAGAGAGCGGCTGAGTCACAGGATAAAAGAATGTAAGGAGAGCGGAGACACGGCATAAAAGTGAGCGAGGAGAGTGGAGACAGGATAAAAGAGCGCGAGGAGAGTGGAGACACGGGATAAAAGAGCACGAGGAGAGATGCGGAGACACAGGATAAAAGAGCGCGAGGAGAGCGGCGGAGACACAGGATAAATGTGCACGAAGAGAGCGTTGTAGACAGAGGATAAAAGAGCATGAGGAGAGCGGCGGAGACACAGGATAAAAGAGTGCGAGGAAAGCGGAGACACAGGATAAAAGAGAGCGAGGAGAGTGGCGGAGACACAGGATAAAAGAGCGCGAGGACAGCGGAGACACAGGATAAAAGAGCGTGAGGAGAGCAGCGGAGTCACAGGATAAAAGAGCTCGAGGAGAGCAGCGGAGACACAGGATAAAAGAGCACGAGGAGAACGGAGACACAGGATAAAAGAGCTCGAGGAGAGCAGCGGAGACACAGGATAAATGAGCGCGAATAGAGCGGAGACGCAGGATAAAAGAGCGCGCGGAGAGCGGAGACACAGGATAAAAGAGCGCGAGGAGAGAGGCGGAGACACAGGATAAATCAGCGCGAAGAGAGCGGAGACACAGGATAAAAGAGCACGAGGAGAGCGGCAGAGACACAGGATAAAAGCGCGCGAAGAGAGAGGGGACACAGGATAAAAGAGCGCGCGGAGAGCAGAGACACAGGATAAAAGAGCATGAGGAGAGCGGAGACACAGGATAAACGAGTGCGAGGATAGCGGAGACACAGGATGAAAGAGTGCGAGAGAGAGGACACAGGATAAAAGAGCGCGAGGAGAGCGGAGACGGAGGATAAAAGAGTGCGAGGAGAGCAGTGACACAGGATAAAAGAGTGCGAGGTGAGCGGGGACACAGGATGAAAGAGCGCGAGGTGAACGGAGACACAGGATAAAAGAACGCGAGGAGAACGGAGACACAGGATAAAAGGGAGCAAGGAGAGCGGCGGAGACACTGGATAAAAGAGCGCGAGGAGAGCGGCGGAGACACAGGATAAAAGAGCGTGAGGAGAGCGGCGGAGACACTGGATAAAAGAGCGTGAGGAGAGCGACGGAGACACAGGGTAAAAGAGCAAGAGGAGAGCGGAGACACAGGATGAAAGAGCGCGAGGAGAGCGGAGACACAGGATAAAAGAGCGCAAGGAGAGCGGGGAAGTCACAGGATAAAAGAGCGCGAGGAGAGCGGTAGAAACATGGGATAAAAGAGCAGAGAAGAACGGCAGAGACACAGGATAAAAGAGCGCGAGGAGAGCGGAGGCACAGGATAAAAGAGCGCGAGGAAATTGGAGGAGACACAGGATTAAAGAACGTGAGGAGAGCAGAGACACAGGATAAAAGAGCGCGAGGAGAGCGGAGAGTCGGGATAAAAGAGTGCTAGGAGAGCAGAGACAGAGGATAAAAGAGCACGAGGAGACCGGAGACATGGGATAAAAGAACGCGAAGAGAGCGGAGACACAGGATAATAGAGCGCGCGGAGAGCGGAGACACAGGATAAAAGAGCACGAGGAGAGCGGCAGAGACACAGGATAACAGCGCGCGAAGAGAGAGGTGACACAGGATAAATGAGCACGAGGAAAGCGGCGGAGACACGGGATAAAAGAGCGCGAGGAAAGCGGCGGACACACAGGATAAAAGAGCACGAGCAGAGCGGAAACACAGGATCAAAGAGCGAGAGGAAAGCGGCGGAGACACGGGATAAAAGAGCGCGAGGAGAGCGGAAACACAGTATTAGCAAGCGAGAGGAATGTGGCGGAGACACGGGATAAAAGAGCACGAGGAGAGCGGAGAGACACAGGATAAATGATTGCGAGGAGAGCGGAGACACAGCATAAACGAGCGAGAGGAGAGCAGCGGAGGCACGGGATAAAAGAGCGCGAGGAGAGCGGCAGAGACAAAAGATAAAAGAGCCCGAGGAGAGTGGCGGACACATTGGATAAAAGAGCGCGAGGAGAGCGGATAACCGGGATAAAAGAGCACGAGGAGACAATGGGATAAAAGATCGCGAAGAGAGCGGAGACACAGGATAAAAGAGCGTGAGAAAAGCGGCGGAGACACGGGATAACAGAGCACGAAGAGAGCGGAGAGACACAGGATAAAAGAGCGCGAGGACAGTGGGGACACAGAATAAAAGAGCACGAGGAGAGTGGGGACACAGCATAAAAGAATGCAAGGAGAGGGGAGACACAGGATAAAAGAGCACGAGGAGAGCGGCGGAGACCCAGGATAAAAGAGCGTGAGGAGAGCGGTGGAGACACAGGATAAAAGTGTGCGAGGAGAGCGGCGGAGACACGGGATAAAAGAGTGTGAGGAGAGCGGAGACACAGGATAAAAGAGCATGAGGAGAGCGGCGGAGACACAGGATAAAAGAGTGCGAGGAGAGCGGAGACACAGGATAAAAGAGTGTGAGGAGAGCGGGGACACAGGATAAAAGAGCGCAAAGAGAGTGTAGACACAGGATAACAGAGCGTGAGGAGAGTGGAGACACAGGATAAAAGAGCACGAGGAGAGCGGAGACACAGGATAAAAGAGCGCGAGGAGAGCAGAGATACAGGATAAAAGAGCACGAGGAGAGCGGAGACACAGGATAAAAGAGCACGAGGAGAGCGGAGACACAGGATAAAAGAGCGTTAAGAGAGCAGCGGAGACAGGATAAAAGAGCGCATGGAGAGCAGAGACACAGGATAAAATAGCGCGAGGAGAGCGAAGCCACGGGATAAAAGAGCACGAGGAAAGCGCCGGAGACAAAGGATAAAAGAGTGCGAGGAGAGTGACAGAGACACAGGATAAAAGAGCGTGAGGAGAGCGGTGGAGACACAGGATAAAAGTGCACGAGGAGAGTGGAGACACGGGATAAAAGAGCGAGAGGAGAGTGGCAGAGACACAGGATAAAAGAGCACGAGGAGAGCGGCAGAGACACAGGATAAAAGCACACGAAGAGAGAGGAGACACAGGATAAAAGAGCGGGCGGAGAGTAGAGACACAGGATAAAAGAGCACGAGGAGAGCGGCAGAGACACAGGATAAAAGAGCGCGAGGAGAGCGGAGACACAGGATAAAAGAGCGCGAGGAGAGCGGAGACACAGGATAAAAGACCACGAGGTGAGCGGGGACACAGGATAAAAGAACGCGAGGAGAGTGGAGACACAGGATAAAAGAGCGCGAGGTGAGCGGAGACACAGGATAAAAGAACGCGAGGAGAGCGGAGACACAGGATAAAAGAGCACGAGGAGAGTGGCAGAGACACAGGATAAAAGGGAGCGAGGAGAGCGGCAGAGACACAGGATAAAAGGGAGCGAGGAGAGCGGCTTAGACACAGGATAAAAGAGCACGAGGAGAGTGGCGGTGACACAGGATAAAAGAGCGTGAGGAGAGCGGTGGAGACACCGGATAAAAGAGCGTGAGGAGAGCGAGGGAGACACAGGGTAAAAGAGCAAGAGGAGAGCGGAGACACAGGATGAAAGAGCGCGAGGAGAGCGTAGATACAGGATAAAAGAGCGTGAGGAGAGCGGGGAAGTCACAGTATAAAAGAGCGCGAGGAGAGCGGTAGAAACATGGGATAAAAGAGCAGAGAAGCACGGCAGAGACACAGGAGAAAAGAGCGCTAGGAGAGCAGCAGAATCACGGGATATAAGCGCGAGGAGAGCGGAGACACAGGATAAAAGAGAGCGAGGGGAGCGGAGAGAATGGATAAAAGAGTGCGAGGAGAGCAGAGACACAGGATAAAAGAGAACGAGGAGACCGGAGACACGGGATAAAAGAACGCGAAAAGAGCGGAGACACAGGATAAAAGAGCGCACGGAGAGCGGAGACACAGGATAAAAGAGCACGAGGAGAGCGGCAGAGACACAGGATAACAGCGCGCGAAGAGAGAGGTGACACGGGATAAAAGAGTGCGAGGAGAGCAGAGACACAGGATAAAAGAGCACGAGGAGAATGGAGACACAGGATAAAAGAGCGTTAAGAGAGCGGCGGAGACAGGATAAAAGAGTGCATGGAGAGCAGAGACACAGGATAAAATAGCGCGAGGAGAGCGAAGCCACGGGATAAAAGAGCGCGAGGAAAGCGCCGGAGACAAAGGATAAAAGAGTGCGAGGAGAGTGACGGAGACACAGGATAAAAGCGCGTGAGGAGAGCGGTGGAGACACAGGATAAAAGTGCACGAGGAGAGTGGAGACACGGGATAAAAGAGCGAGAGGAGAGCGGCAGAGACACAGCATAAAAGCGCGCGAAGAGAGAGGAGACACAGGATAAAAGAGCGCGAGGAGAGCGGAGACACAGGATAAACGAGCACGAGGAGAGCGGCGGAGACACAGGATAAAAGAGCGTGAGGAGAGCGGAGAAATGGCATAAAAGAGCGCGAGGAGAGCAGAGACACCGGATAAAAGAGCGCGAGGAGAGCGGAGATACAGGATAAAAGAGCGCGAGGAGAGCGGTTACACAGGATAAAAGAGTGCGAGGAGAACGGCAGAGACACAGGATAAAAGAGCACGAGGAGAGCGGCGGAGACACAGGATAAATGAGCGCGAGGAGAGCGGAGGAGGCAATGGGAAAAAAGATCGCGAACAGAGCGGAGACACAGGATAAAAGAGCACGAGGAGAGCGGCATTGACACAGGATAAAAGAGCACGAGAAGAGCGGCGGAGACACAGGATAAATGAGCGCGAGGAGAGCGGAGACACAGGATAAAAGAGCGCGAGGAGTGCGGCAAGACACAGGATAAATGAGCGTGAGGAGAGCGGAGACACAGCATAAAAGAGCGCGAGGAGAGCGGCGGAGACACAGGATAAAAGAGTGCGAGGAGATCGGTGGAGACGCAGGATAATTGAGCGCGAGGAGAGCGGAGGAGACAATGGGATAAAAGATCGCGAACAGAGCGGAGACACAGGATAAAAGAGCGCGAGGAAAGCGGCAGAGACACGGGATAAAAGAGCACGAGGAGAGCGGTGGACGCACAGGATAAAAGAGCACGAGGAGAACGGCGGAGACACAGGATAATTGAGCGCGAGGAGAGCGGAGGAGACAATGGGATAAAAGTTCGCGAACAGAGCGGAGACACAGGATAAAAGAGCGCGAGGAGAGCGGAGACACAGGATAAAAGAGCGCGAGGAGAGCGGCAGAGACACGGGATAAAAGAGCACGAGGAGAGCGGTGGACGCACAGGATAAAAGAGCACGAGGAGAGCGGCGGAGACACAGGATAAAAGAGCGCAAGGAGAGCGGGGAAGTCACAGGATAAAAGAGCGCGAGGAGAGCGGTAGAAACATGGGATAAAAGAGCAGAGAAGAACGGCAGAGACACAGGATAAAAGAGCGCGAGGAGAGCGGAGGCACAGGATAAAAGAGCGCGAGAAAATTGGAGGAGACACAGGATTAAAGAACGTGAGGAGAGCAGAGACACAGGATAAAAGAGCGTGAGGAGAGCGGAGAGTCGGGATAAAAGAGTGCTAGGAGAGCAGAGACAGAGGATAAAAGAGCACGAGGAGACCGGAGACATGGGATAAAAGAACGCGAAGAGAGCGGAGACACAGGATAAAAGAGCGCGCGGAGAGCGGAGACACAGGATAAAAGAGCACGAGGAGAGCGGCAGAGACACAGGATAACAGCGCGCGAAGAGAGAGGTGACACAGGATAAATGAGCACGAGGAAAGCGGCGGAGACACGGGATAAAAGAGCGCGAGGAAAGCGGCGGACACACAGGATAAAAGAGCACGAGCAGAGCGGAAACACAGGATCAAAGAGCGAGAGGAAAGCGGCGGAGACACGGGATAAAAGAGCGCGAGGAGAGCGGAAACACAGTATTAGCAAGCGAGAGGAATGTGGCGGAGACACGGGATAAAAGAGCACGAGGAGAGCGGAGAGACACAGGATAAATGATTGCGAGGAGAGCGGAGACACAGCATAAACGAGCGAGAGGAGAGCAGCGGAGGCACGGGATAAAAGAGCGCGAGGAGAGCGGCGGAGACACAGGATAAATGATTGCGAGGAGAGCGGAGACACAGCATAAACGATCGAGAGGAGAGCAGCGGAGGCACGGGATAAAAGAGCGCGAGGAGAGCGGCAGAGACAAAAGATAAAAGAGCCCGAGGAGAGTGGCGGACACATTGGATAAAAGAGCGCGAGGAGAGCGGATAACCGGGATAAAAGAGCACGAGGAGACAATGGGATAAAAGATCGCGAAGAGAGCGGAGACACAGGATAAAAGAGCGTGAGAAAAGCGGCGGAGACACGGGATAACAGAGCACGAAGAGAGCGGAGAGACACAGGATAAAAGAGCGCGAGGACAGTGGGGACACAGAATAAAAGAGCACGAGGAGAGTGGGGACACAGCATAAAAGAATGCAAGGAGAGGGGAGACACAGGATAAAAGAGCACGAGGAGAGCGGCGGAGACCCAGGATAAAAGAGCGCGAGGAGAGCGGCGGAGACACAGGATAAAAGTGTGCGAGGAGAGCGGCGGAGACACGGGATAAAAGAGTGTGAGGAGAGCGGAGACACAGGATAAAAGAGCATGAGGAGAGCGGCGGAGACACAGGATAAAAGAGTGCGAGGAGAGCGGAGACACAGGATAAAAGAGCACGAGGAGAGCGGCGGAGACACAGGAGAAAAGAGTGCGAGGAGCGCGGGGACACAGGATAAAAGAGTGCGAGGAGAGCGGGGACACAGGATAAAAGAGCGCAAAGAGAGTGGAGACACAGGATAACAGAGCGTGAGGAGAGTGGAGACACAGGATAAAAGAGCACGAGGAGAGCGGAGACACAGGATAAAAGAGCGCGAGGAGAGCAGAGATACAGGATAAAAGAGCACGAGGAGAGCGGTGACACAGGATAAAAGAGCGTGAGGAGAGCGGTGGAGACACCGGATAAAAGAGCGTGAGGAGAGCGAGGGAGACACAGGGTAAAAGAGCAAGAGGAGAGCGGAGACACAGGATGAAAGAGCGCGAGGAGAGCGTAGATACAGGATAAAAGAGCGTGAGGAGAGCGGGGAAGTCACAGTATAAAAGAGCGCGAGGAGAGCGGTAGAAACATGGGATAAAAGAGCAGAGAAGAACGGCAGAGACACAGGAGAAAAGAGCGCTAGGAGAGCAGCAGAATCACGGGATATAAGCGCGAGGAGAGCGGAGACACAGGATAAAAGAGAGCGAGGGGAGCGGAGAGAATGGATAAAAGAGTGCGAGGAGAGCAGAGACACAGGATAAAAGAGAACGAGGAGACCGGAGACACGGGATAAAAGAACGCGAAAAGAGCGGAGACACAGGATAAAAGAGCGCACGGAGAGCGGAGACACAGGATAAAAGAGCACGAGGAGAGCGGCAGAGACACAGGATAACAGCGCGCGAAGAGAGAGGTGACACGGGATAAAAGAGTGCGAGGAGAGCAGAGACACAGGATAAAAGAGCACGAGGAGAACGGAGACACAGGATAAAAGAGCGTTAAGAGAGCGGCGGAGACAGGATAAAAGAGTGCATGGAGAGCAGAGACACAGGATAAAATAGCGCGAGGAGAGCGAAGCCACGGGATAAAAGAGCGCGAGGAAAGCGCCGGAGACAAAGGATAAAAGAGTGCGAGGAGAGTGACGGAGACACAGGATAAAAGCGCGTGAGGAGAGCGGTGGAGACACAGGATAAAAGTGCACGAGGAGAGTGGAGACACGGGATAAAAGAGCGAGAGGAGAGCGGCAGAGACACAGCATAAAAGCGCGCGAAGAGAGAGGAGACACAGGATAAAAGAGCGCGAGGAGAGCGGAGACACAGGATAAACGAGCACGAGGAGAGCGGCGGAGACACAGGATAAAAGAGCGTGAGGAGAGCGGAGAAATGGCATAAAAGAGCGCGAGGAGAGCAGAGACACCGGATAAAAGAGCGCGAGGAGAGCGGAGATACAGGATAAAAGAGCGCGAGGAGAGCGGTTACACAGGATAAAAGAGTGCGAGGAGAACGGCAGAGACACAGGATAAAAGAGCACGAGGAGAGCGGCGGAGACACAGGATAAATGAGCGCGAGGAGAGCGGAGGAGGCAATGGGAAAAAAGATCGCGAACAGAGCGGAGACACAGGATAAAAGAGCACGAGGAGAGCGGCATTGACACAGGATAAAAGAGCACGAGAAGAGCGGCGGAGACACAGGATAAATGAGCGCGAGGAGAGCGGAGACACAGGATAAAAGAGCGCGAGGAGTGCGGCAAGACACAGGATAAATGAGCGTGAGGAGAGCGGAGACACAGCATAAAAGAGCGCGAGGAGAGCGGCGGAGACACAGGATAAAAGAGTGCGAGGAGATCGGTGGAGACGCAGGATAATTGAGCGCGAGGAGAGCGGAGGAGACAATGGGATAAAAGATCGCGAACAGAGCGGAGACACAGGATAAAAGAGCGCGAGGAAAGCGGCAGAGACACGGGATAAAAGAGCACGAGGAGAGCGGTGGACGCACAGGATAAAAGAGCACGAGGAGAGCGGCGGAGACACAGGATAATTGAGCGCGAGGAGAGCGGAGGAGACAATGGGATAAAAGTTCGCGAACAGAGCGGAGACACAGGATAAAAGAGCGCGAGGAGAGCGGAGACACAGGATAAAAGAGCGCGAGGAGAGCGGCAGAGACACGGGATAAAAGAGCACGAGGAGAGCGGTGGACGCACAGGATAAAAGAGCACGAGGAGAGCGGCGGAGACACAGGATAAAAGAGCGCAAGGAGAGCGGGGAAGTCACAGGATAAAAGAGCGCGAGGAGAGCGGTAGAAACATGGGATAAAAGAGCAGAGAAGAACGGCAGAGACACAGGATAAAAGAGCGCGAGGAGAGCGGAGGCACAGGATAAAAGAGCGCGAGGAAATTGGAGGAGACACAGGATTAAAGAACGTGAGGAGAGCAGAGACACAGGATAAAAGAGCGTGAGGAGAGCGGAGAGTCGGGATAAAAGAGTGCTAGGAGAGCAGAGACAGAGGATAAAAGAGCACGAGGAGACCGGAGACATGGGATAAAAGAACGCGAAGAGAGCGGAGACACAGGATAAAAGAGCGCGCGGAGAGCGGAGACACAGGATAAAAGAGCACGAGGAGAGCGGCAGAGACACAGGATAACAGCACGCGAAGAGAGAGGTGACACAGGATAAATGAGCACGAGGAAAGCGGCGGAGACACGGGATAAAAGAGCGCGAGGAAAGCGGCGGACACACAGGATAAAAGAGCACGAGCAGAGCGGAAACACAGGATCAAAGAGCGAGAGGAAAGCGGCGGAGACACGGGATAAAAGAGCGCGAGGAGAGCGGAAACACAGTATTAGCAAGCGAGAGGAATGTGGCGGAGACACGGGATAAAAGAGCACGAGGAGAGCGGAGAGACACAGGATAAATGATTGCGAGGAGAGCGGAGACACAGCATAAACGAGCGAGAGGAGAGCAGCGGAGGCACGGGATAAAAGAGCGCGAGGAGAGCGGCGGAGACACAGGATAAATGATTGCGAGGAGAGCGGAGACACAGCATAAACGATCGAGAGGAGAGCAGCGGAGGCACGGGATAAAAGAGCGCGAGGAGAGCGGCAGAGACAAAAGATAAAAGAGCCCGAGGAGAGTGGCGGACACATTGGATAAAAGAGCGCGAGGAGAGCGGATAACCGGGATAAAAGAGCACGAGGAGACAATGGGATAAAAGATCGCGAAGAGAGCGGAGACACAGGATAAAAGAGCGTGAGAAAAGCGGCGGAGACACGGGATAACAGAGCACGAAGAGAGCGGAGAGACACAGGATAAAAGAGCGCGAGGACAGTGGGGACACAGAATAAAAGAGCACGAGGAGAGTGGGGACACAGCATAAAAGAATGCAAGGAGAGGGGAGACACAGGATAAAAGAGCACGAGGAGAGCGGCGGAGACCCAGGATAAAAGAGCGCGAGGAGAGCGGCGGAGACACAGGATAAAAGTGTGCGAGGAGAGCGGCGGAGACACGGGATAAAAGAGTGTGAGGAGAGCGGAGACACAGGATAAAAGAGCATGAGGAGAGCGGCGGAGACACAGGATAAAAGAGTGCGAAGAGAGCGGAGACACAGGATAAAAGAGCACGAGGAGAGCGGCGGAGACACAGGAGAAAAGAGTGCGAGGAGCGCGGGGACACAGGATAAAAGAGTGCGAGGAGAGCGGGGACACAGGATAAAAGAGCGCAAAGAGAGTGGAGACACAGGATAACAGAGCGTGAGGAGAGTGGAGACACAGGATAAAAGAGCACGAGGAGAGCGGAGACACAGGATAAAAGAGCGCGAGGAGAGCAGAGATACAGGATAAAAGAGCACGAGGAGAGCGGAGACACAGGATAAAAGAGCACGAGGAGAGCGGAGACACAGGATAAAAGAGCGTTAAGAGAGCAGCGGAGACAGGATAAAAGAGCGCATGGAGAGCAGAGACACAGGATAAAATAGCGCGAGGAGAGCGAAGCCACGGGATAAAAGAGCACGAGGAAAGCGCCGGAGACAAAGGATAAAAGAGTGCGAGGAGAGTGATGGAGACACAGGATAAAAGAGCGTGAGGAGAGTGGTGGAGACACAGGATAAAAGTGCACGAGGAGAGTGGAGACACGGGATAAAAGAGCAAGAGGAGAGTGGCAGAGACACAGGATAAAAGAGCACGAGGAGAGCGGCAGAGACACAGGATAAAAGCACACGAAGAGAGAGGAGACACAGGATAAAAGAGCGGGCGGAGAGTAGAGACACAGGATAAAAGAGCACGAGGAGAGCGGCAGAGACACAGGATAAAAGAGCACGAGGAGAGCGGAGACACAGGATAAAAGACCACGAGGTGAGCGGGGACACAGGATAAAAGAACACGAGGAGAGTGGAGACACAGGATAAAAGAGCGCGAGGTGAGCGGAGACACAGGATAAAAGAACGCGAGGAGAGCGGAGACACAGGATAAAAGAGCACGAGGAGAGTGGCAGAGACACAGGATAAAAGGGAGCGAGGAGAGCGGCAGAGACACAGGATAAAAGGGAGCGAGGAGAGCGGCTTAGACACAGGATAAAAGAGCGCGAGGAGAGTGGCGGTGACACAGGATAAAAGAGCGCGAGGTGAGCGGAGACACAGGATAAAAGAACGCGAGGAGAGCGGAGACACAGGATAAAAGTGCACGAGGAGAGTGGCAGAGACACAGGATAAAAGGGAGCGAGGAGAGCGGCAGAGACACAGGATAAAAGGGAGCGAGGAGAGCGGCTTAGACACAGGATAAAAGAGCGCGAGGAGAGTGGCGGTGACACAGGATAAAAGAGCGTGAGGAGAGCGGTGGAGACACCGGATAAAAGAGCGTGAGGAGAGCGGGGGAGACACAGGGTAAAAGAGCAAGAGGAGAGCGGAGACACAGGATGAAAGAGCGCGAGGAGAGCGTAGATACAGGATAAAAGAGCGTGAGGAGAGCGGGGAAGTCACAGTATAAAAGAGCGCGAGGAGAGCGGTAGAAACATGGGATAAAAGAGCAGAGAAGAACGGCAGAGACACAGGATAAAAGAGCGCGAGGAGAGCGGAGGAGACACAGGATAAAAGAACGTGAGGAGAGCAGAGACACAGGATAAAAGAGCGCGTGGAGAGCGGAGAGACTGGATAAAAGAGTGCTAGGAGAGCAGAGACACAGGATAAAAGAGCGCGAGGAGACCGGAGACACGGGATAAAAGAACGCGAAGAGAGCGGCGGAGACACAGGATAAAAGATCGTGAGGAGAGCGGCGGAGTCACAGGATAAAAGAGCGCGAGGAGAGCAGCGGAGACACAGCATAAAAGAGCACGAGGAGAACGGAGACACAGGATAAAAGAGCGCGAGGAGACCGGAGACACAGGATAAATGAGCGCGAGGAGAGCGGCGGAGACATAGGATAAAAGAGCGCAAGGAGAGCGGAGACTCAGGATAAAAGAGCGCGAAGAGAGCGGCAGAGACACAGGATAAAAGCGCGCGAGGAGAGCGGCAGAGACACAGGATAAAAGTGGACGAGGAGAGCGGCAGAGACACAGGATAAAATAGCGCGAGGAGAGCGGAGACAGAATAAAATAGCGCAAGGAGAGCAAAGACACAGGATAACATAGCGCGACGAGAGCGAAGACACGGGATAAAAGAGTGCGAAGAAAGCGCCGGAGACAACGGATAAAAGAGTGGGAGGAGAGCGGCAGAGACACAGGATAAAAGTGGACGAGGAGAGCGGCAGAGACACAGGATAAAATAGCGCGAGGAGAGCGGAGACAGAATAAAATAGCGCAAGGAGAGCAAAGACACAGGATAAAATAGCGCGACGAGAGCGAAGACACGGGATAAAAGAGTGCGAAGAAAGCGCCGGAGACAACGGATAAAAGAGTGGGAGGAGAGCGGCAGAGACACAGGATAAAAGAGTGCGAGGAGAGTGGCAGAGACACAGGATAAAAGAGCGCGAGGAGAGCGGCAGAGACACAGGATAATTGAGCGCGAGGAGGGCGGAGGAGACAATGGGATAAAAGATCGCAAACAGAGCTGAGACACAGGATAAAAGAGCGCGAGGAGAGCGGTGGAAACATGGGATAAAAGAGCAGAGAAGAACGGCAGAGACACAGGATAATAGAGCGCGAGGAGAGCGGCAGAGACACAGGATAATTGAGCGCGAGGAGGGTTGTGGAAACATGGGATAAAAGAGCAGAGAAGAACGGTAGAGACACAGGATAAACGAGCGCTATGAGAGCGGCAGAATCACGGGATATAAGCGCAAGGAGAGTGGAGACTCAGGATAAAAGAGCGCGAAGAGAGAGGCAGAGACACAGGATAAAAGCGCGCGAGGACAGCGGAGACACAGGATAAAAGTGGATGAGGAGAGCGGCAGAGACACAGGATAAAATAGCGCGAGGAGAGCGGAGTCAGGATAAAAGAGCGCAAGGAGAGCAAAGACACAGGATAAAATAGCACGAGGAGAGCGGATACACGGGATAAAAGAGCGCGAAGAAAGCGCCGGAGACAATGGATAAAAGAGTGCGAGATGAACGACAGAGACACAGGATAAAATAGGGAGAGGAGAGCGGCAGAGACACAGGATAAAAGAGCACGAGGAGAGCGTTGTAGACGCAGGATAAAAGAGCATGAGGAGAGCGGTAGAAACATGGGATAAAAGAGCAGAGAAGAACGGCAGAGACACAGGAGAAAAGAGCGCTAGGAGAGCAGCAGAATCACGGGATATAAGCGCGAGGAGAGCGGAGACACAGGATAAAAGAGCGCGAGGAGAGCGGAGGCACAGGATAAAAGAGCGCGAGGAGAGTGGAGGAGACATAGGATTAAAGAACGTGAGGAGTGCAGAGACACAGGATAAAAGAGTGCGAGGAGAGCGGAGACACAGGATAAAAGAGTGCGAGGAGAGCGGCGGAGACACAGGATAAAAGAGCACGAGGAGAGCGGAGACACAGGATAAAAAAGCGTGAGGAGAGTGGCGGAGACACAGGATAAAAGAGAGCGAGGAGAGACGCTTGACACAGGAAAAAAGAGCGCGAGGAGAGTGGAGAGACAGGATAAAAGAGCGCAAGGAGTGCAGCAAGACACAGGATAAATGAGCGTGAGGAGAGTGGAGACACAGCATAAAAGAGCGCGAGGAGATCGGTGGAGACGCAGGATAATTGAGCGCGAGGAGAGCGGAGGAGACAATGGGATAAAAGATCGCGAACAGAGCGGAGACACAGGATCAAGGAGCGCGAGGAAAGCGGCAGAGACACAGGATAATTGAGCGCGAGGAGAGCAGAGGAGACAATGGGATAAAAGATCGCGAACAGAGCGGAGACACAGGATAAAAGAGCGCGAGGAAAGCAGCAGAGACACGGGATAAAAGAGCACGAGGAGAGCGGTGGAGACACAGGATAAAAGAGCGCGAGGAGAGCGGTGGGGACAAAGGATAAAAGTGCACGAGGAGCATGGAGACACGGGATAAAAGAGCGCGAGGAGAGCGGCGGAGACACAGGATAAAAGAGCGAGAGGAGAGCGGCAGAGACACAGGATAAAAGAGCGCGAGGAGAGTGGCATAGACACAGGATAAAATAGCACGAGGAGAGCGGATACACGGGATAAAAGAGCGCGAAGAAAGCGCCGGAGACAATGGATAAAAGAGTGCGAGATGAACGGCAGAGACACAGGATAAAATAGGGAGAGGAGAGCGGCAGAGACACAGGATAAAAGAGCACGAGGAGAGCGTTGTAGACGCAGGATAAAAGAGCATGAGGAGAGCGGTAGAAACATGGGATAAAAGAGCAGAGAAGAACGGCAGAGACACAGGAGAAAAGAGCGCTAGGAGAGCAGCAGAATCACGGGATATAAGCGCGAGGAGAGTGGAGACACAGGATAAAAGAGTGCGAGGAGAGCGGAGACACAGGATAAAAGAGCGTGAGGAGATCGGAGACACAGGATAAAAGAGTGCGAAGAGTGCGGAGACACAGGATAAAAGAGTGCGAGGAGAGCAGCGGAGACACAGGATAAAAGAGTGCGAGGAGAGCAGCGGAGACACAGGATAAAAGAGCGTGAGGAGATCGGAGACACAGGATAAAAGAGTGCGAGGAGAGCGGAGACACAGGATAAAAGAGTGCAAGGAGAGCAGCGGAGACACAGGATAAAAGAGCACGAGGAGAGCAGTGGAGACACAGGATAAAAGAGCGTGAGGAGATCGGAGACACAGGATAAAAGAGTGCGAAGAGTGCGGAGACACAGGATAAACAAGCACGAGGAGAGCGGCGGAGACACAGGATAAAAGAGCGCGAGGAGAGCGGAGAGACGGGATAAAAGAGTGCGAGGAGAGCAGAGACACCGGATAAAAGAGTGCGAGGAGAGCGGAGACACAGGATAAAAGAGTGCGAGGAGAGCAGCGGAGACACAGGATAAAAGAGCACGAGGAGAGCAGTGGAGACACAGGATAAAAGAGCGTGAGGAGATCGGAGACACAGGATAAAAGAGTGCGAAGAGTGCGGAGACACAGGATAAACAAGCACGAGGAGAGCGGCGGAGACACAGGATAAAAGAGCGCGAGGAGAGCGGAGAGACGGGATAAAAGAGTGCGAGGAGAGCAGAGACACAGGATAAAAGAGTGCGAGGAGAATGGAGACACAGGATAAAAGAGTGCGAGGAGAGCGGCGGAGACACAGGATAAAAGAGCACGAGGAGAGCGGAGACACAGGATAAAAGAGCACGAGGAGAGCAGCGGAGACACAGGATAAAAGAGCGTGAGGAGATCGGAGACACAGGATAAAAGAGTGCGAAGAGTGCGGAGACACAGGATAAACGAGCACAAGGAGAGCGGCGGAGACACAGGATAAAAGAGCGCGAGGAGATCGGAGAAATGGCATAAAAGAGCGCGAGGAGAGCGGAGACACAGGATAAAAGAGCGCGAGGAGAGTGGCGGAGACACAGGATAAAAGAGCGCGAGGAGAGTGGCGGAGACACAGGATAAAAGAGCGTGATGAGAGCGGAGACACAGGATAAAAGAGCGCGAGGAGAGCGGATACACAGGATAAAAGAGTGCGAGGAGAGCGGCAGAGACACAGGGTAAAAGAGCACGAGGAGAGCGGCATGGACACAGGATAAAAGAGCACGAGAAGAGCGGCGGAGACACAGGATAAAAGAGCGCGATGAGAGCGGAGACACAGGATAAAAGAGCGCGATGAGAGCGGTTACACAGGATAAAAAAGCGCGAGGAGAGTGGCGGAGACACAGGATAAAAGAGAGCGAGGAGAGACGCTTGACACAGGAAAAAAGAGCGCGAGGAGAGTGGAGAGACAGGATAAAAGAGCGCGAGGAGTGCAGCAAGACACAGGATAAATGAGCGTGAGGAGAGCGGAGACACAGCATAAAAGAGCGCGAGGAGATCGGTGGAGACGCAGGATAATTGAGCGCGAGGAGAGCGGAGGAGACAATGGGATAAAAGATCGCGAACAGAGCGGAGACACAGGATCAAAGAGCGCGAGGAAAGCGGCAGAGACACAGGATAATTGAGCGTGAGGAGAGCAGAGGAGACAATGGGATAAAAGATCGCGAACAGAGCGGAGACACAGGATAAAAGAGCGCGAGGAAAGCAGCAGAGACACGGGATAAAAGAGCACGAGGAGAGCGGTGGAGACACAGGATAAAAGAGCGCGAGGAGAGCGGTGGAGACAAAGGATAAAAGTGCACGAGGAGAGTGGAGACACGGGATAAAAGAGCACGTGGAGAGCGGCGGAGACACAGGATAAAAGAGCGCGAGGAGAGTGGCATAGACACAGGATAAAAGAGCACGTGGAGAGCGGAGACACAGGTTAAAGAGCGCGAGGAGAGCGGAGAGACGGGATAAAAGAGTGCGAGGAGAGCGGAGACACAGGATAAAAGAGCGCGATGAGAGCGGAGACGCAGGATAAAAGAGGGCGAGGAGAGCGGTTACACAGGATAAAAGAGCGCGAGGAGAGCGGAGACACAGGATAATAGAGCACGAGGAGAACGGCAGAGACACAGGATAAAATAGCGCGAGGAGAGCGGCGGAGACACAGGATAAATGAGCGCGAGGAGAGCGGCGGAGACACAGGATAAATGACCGCGAGGAGAGCGGAGGAGGCAATGGGAAAAAAGATCGCGAACAGAGCGGAGACACAGGATAAAAGAGCACGAGGAGAGCGGCGGAGACACAGGATAAAAGTGCGCGAAGAGAGCGTTGTAGACACAGGATAAAAGAGAGCGAGGAGCGTGGCGGAGACACAGGATAAAAGAGTGCGAGGAGAGCGGAGACAGGATAAAAGAGCTCGAGGAGAGCGGAGACGCAGGGTAAAAGAGCACGAGGAGAGCAGCGGAGACACAGGATAAAAGAGCGTGAGGAGAGCTGAGGCAAAGGACAAAAGAGTGCGAGGAGATCGGAGACACAGGATAAAAGTGTGCGAAGAGTGCGGAGACACAGGATAAAAGAGCACGAGGAGAGCGGCGGAGACACAGGATAAAAGAGCGCGAGGAGAGCGGAGAAATGGCATAAAAGAGCGCGAGGAGAGCAGAGACACCGGATAAAAGAGCGCGAGGAGAGCGGAGACACAGGATAAAAGAGCGTGATGAGAGCGGAGACACAGGATAAAAGAACGCGAGGAGAGCGGTTACACAGGATAAAAGAGTGCGAGGAGAGCGGCAGAGACACAGGATAAATGAGCGCGAGGAGAGCGGAGGAGGCAATGGGAAAAAAGATCGCGAACAGAGCGGAGACACAGGATAAAAGAGAGCGAGGAGAGCGGAGACACAGGATAAAAGAGTGCGAAGAGTGCGGAGACACAGGATAAATGAGCACGAGGAGAGCGGCGGAGACACAGGATAAAAGAGCGCGAGGAGAGCGGAGAAATGGCATAAAAGAGCGCGAGGAGAGCAGTGACACCGGATAAAAGAGCGCGAGGAGAGCGGAGACACAGGATAAAAGAGCGCGAGGAGAGCGGAGACACAGGATAAAAGAGCGCGATGAGAGCGGAGACACAGGATAAAAGAGCGCGAGGAGAGCGGTTACACAGGATAAAAGAGTGCGAGGAGAACGGCAGAGACACAGGATAAAAGAGCACGAGGAGAGCGGCGGAGACACAGGATAAATGAGCGCGAGGAGAGCGGAGGAGGCAATGGGAAAAAAGATCGCGAACAGAGCGGAGACACAGGATAAAAGAGCACGAGGAGAGCGGCATGGACACAGGATAAAAGAAAGCGAGGAGGCGGCGCAGACACAGGATAAAAGAGCGCGAGAAGAGCGGCGGAGACACCGGATAAAGGAGCGTGAGGATAGCGGTAGAAACATGGGATAAAAGAGCAGAGAAGAACGGCAGAGACACAGGATAAACGAGCGCTAGGAGATCGGCAGAATCACGGGATATAAGCGCGAGGAGAGCGGAGACACAGGATAAAAGAGCGCGAGGAGAGCGGAGGAGACACAGGATAAAAGAACGTGAGGAGAGCAGAGACACAGGATAAAAGAGCGCGTGGAGAGCGGAGAGACGGGATAAAAGAGTGCGAGGAGAGCAGAGACACAGGATAAAAGAGCGCGAGGAGACCGGAGACACGGGATAAAAGAACGCGAAGAGAGCGGCGGAGACACAGGATAAAAGATCGTGAGGAGAGCGGCAGAGTCACAGGATAAAAGAGCGCGAGGAGAGCAGCGGAGACACAGCATAAAAGAGCACGAGGAGAACGGAGACACAGGATAAATGAGCGCGAGGAGAGTGGACACACGGGAAAAAAGAGTGCGAGGAGAGCGGAGACACAGGATAAAAGAGTGAGAGGAGAGCGGCGGAGACATAGGATAAAAGAGCGCTAGGAGAGCGGAGACTCAGGATAAAAGAGCGCGAAGAGAGCAGCAGAGACACAGGATAAAAGTGGACGAGGAGAGCGGCAGAGACACAGGATAATAGAGCGCGAGGAGAGCGGCAGAGACACAGGATAATTGAGCGCGAGGAGGGCGGAGGAGACAATGGGATAAAAGATCGCAAACAGAGCCGAGACACAGGATAAAAGAGCGCAGGGGAGCGGTGGAAACATGGGATAAAAGAGCGTGAGGTGAGCAGAGACACAGGATAAACGAGCGCTATGAGAGCGGCAGAATCACGGGATATAAGCGCGAGGAGAGCGGAGACACAGGATAAAAGAGCGCGAGGAGAGCGGAGAGACGGGATAAAAGAGTGCGAGGAGAGCAGAGGCACAGGATAAAAGAGCGCGAGGAGAGCGGCAGAGACACAGGATAATTGAGCGCGAGGAGGGCGGAGGAGACAATGGGATAAAAGATCGCTAACAGAGCCGAGACACAGGATAAAAGAGCGCGAGGAAAGCGGCGGAGACAAGGGATAAAAGAGCACGAGGAGAGCGGCATGGACACAGGATAAAAGAGCACGAGGAGTGCAGCGGAGACACAGGAAAAATGAGCACGAGGAGAGCAGAGACACAGGATAAAAGAGCGCGAGGAGAGCGGCAGGGACACAGGATAAAAGAGCGTGAGGAGAGCGGAGACACAGAATAAAAGAGCGCGAGGAGAGCGGAGGAGACGGGATAAAAGAACGCGAAGAGAGCGGCGGAGACACAGGATAAAAGAGCGTGAGGAGAGCGGCGGAGTCACAGGATAAAAGAGCGTGAGGAGAGCAGAGACACAGGATAAAAGTGGATGAGGAGAGCGGCAGAGACACAGGATAAAATAGCGCGAGGAGAGCGGAGTCAGGATAAAAGTGCGCAAGGAGAGCAAAGACACAGGAAAAAATAGCACGAGGAGAGCGGATACACGGGATAAAAGAGCGCGAAGAAAGCGCCGGAGACAATGGATAAAAGAGTGCGAGATGAACGGCAGAGACACAGGATGAAATAGGGAGAGGAGAGCGGCAGAGACACAGGATAAAAGAGCGCGAGGAGAGCGGCATAGACACAGGATAAAAGAGCATGAGGAGAGCGGCGGCGACAGAGGATAAAAGAGTGCGAGGAGAGCGGCGGAGACACAGGATAAAAGAGCACGAGGAGAGCAGAGACACAGGATAAAAGAGCGCGAGGAGAGCGGAGACACAGGATAAAAGAGCGCGATGAGAGCGGAGACACAGGATAAAGAGCGCGAGGAGGAGAGCGGAGACACAGAATAAAAGTGGACGAGGAGAGCGGTAGAGGCACAGGATAAAAGAGTGCGAGGAGAGCGGAGACACAGGATAAAAGAGCACGAGGAGAGCGGCAGAGACACAGGATAAAAGAGCGCAAGAAGAGCGGCGGAGACACAGGATAAAAGTGTGCGAAGAGAGCGTTGTAGACACAGGATAAAAGAGCATGAGGAGAGCGGCGGAGACACAGGATAAAAGAGCGCGAGGAGAGCGGAGGAGACACAGGATAAAAGAACGTGAGGAGAGCAGAGACACAGGATAAAAGAGCGCGTGAAGAGCGGAGAGACGGGATAAAAGAGTGCGAGGAGAGCAGAGACACAGGATAAAAGAGCGCGAGGAGACCGGAGACACGGGATAAAAGAACGCGAAGAGAGCGGCGGAGACACAGGATAAAAGATCGTGAGGAGAGCGGCGGAGTCACAGGATAAAAGAGCGCGAGGAGAGCAGCGGAGACACAGCATAAAAGAGCACGAGGAGAACGGAGACACAGGATAAAAGAGCGCGAGGAGAGCGGAGACACAGGATAAAAGAGAGCGAGGAGAGTGGAGACAGGATAAAAGAGCTCGAGGAGAGCGGAGACACTGGATAAAAGAGCGCGAGGAGAGCGGCGGAAACACAGTATAAAAGAGCGCAAGGAGAGCTGCGGAGACACTGGATAAAAGAGCGCGAGGAGAGCGACGGAGACACAGGGTAAAAGAACATGAGGAGAGCGGAGACACAGGATGAAAGAGCATGAGGAGAGCGGAGACACAGGATAAAAGAGCACGAGGAGAGCGGGGGAGTCACAGGATAAAAGAGCATGAGGAGAGCGGTAGAAACATGGGATAAAAGAGCAGAGAAGAACGGCAGAGACACAGGATAAACGAGCACTAGGAGAGCGGCAGAATCATGGGTTATAAGCGCGAGGAGAGCGGAGACACAGGATAAAAGCGCGCGAGGAGAGCGGAGACACAGGATAAAAGAGTGAGAGGAGAGCGGCGGAGACACAGGATAAAAGAGCGCAAGGAGAGCGGAGACACAGGATAAAAGCACGCGAGGAGAGCGGAGACACAGGATAAAAGTGGATGAGGAGAGCGGCAGAGACACAGGATAAAATAGCGCGAGGAGAGCGGAGACAGGATAAAATAGCGCAAGGAGAGCAGAGGAGACAATGGGATAAAAGATCGCGAACAGAGCCGAGACACAGGATAAAAGAGCGCGAGGAAAGCGGTGGAGACACGGGATAAAAGAGCACGAGGAGAGCGGCATGGACACAGGATAAAAGAGCACGAGGAGAGCAGCGGAGACACAGGATAAATGAGCACGAGGAGAGCAGAGACACAGGATAAAAGAACGCGAGGAGAGCGGAGACACAGGATAAAAGAGCACGAGGAGAGGAGAGACACAGGATAAAAGAACGCGAGGAGAGCGGAGACACAGGATAAAAGAGCGCGAGGAGCGCGGAGACACAGGATAAAAGAGCGCGAGGAGAGCGGAGACACAGGATAAAAGAGGGCAAGGAGAGCTGCGGAGACACAGGATAAAAGCACGCGAGGAGAGCGGAGACACAGGATAAAAGTGGACGAGGAGAGCGGCAGAGACACAGGATAAAAGAGCGCGAGGAGAGCGGATACACAGGATAAAAGAGTGCGAGGAGAGCGGCAGAGACACAGGATAAAAGAGCACGAGGAGAGCGGCATGGACACAGGATAAAAGAGCACGAGAAGAGCGGCGGAGACACAGGATAAAAGAGCACAAGGAGAGCAAAGACACAGGATAAAATAGCGCGAGGAGAGCGAAGACACGGGATGAAAGAGCGCGAAGAAAGCGCCGGAGACAAATGATAAAAGAGTGCGAGGAAAGCGGCAGAGACAAAGGTTAAAAGAGCACGAGGAGAGCGGCGGAGACACAGGATAAAAGTGCGCGAAGAGAGCGTTGTAGACACAGGATAAAAGAGCATGAGAAGAGCGGCGGAGACAGAGGATAATAGAGTGCGAGGAGAGCGGAGACACAGGATAAAAGAGAGCGAGGAGCGGGCGGAGACAAAGGAAAAAAGTGCGCGAGGAGAGCGGAGACAGGATAAAAGTGCTCGAGGAGAGCGGAGAGACACGGGATAAAAGAGCGCGAGGAGAGGGGAGACACAGCATAAAAGAGCGCAAGGAGAGCGGCAGAGACACAGGATAAAAGAGAGCGAGGAGAGTGGCGGAGACACAGGATAAAAGAGCGCGAGGAGAGCGGCGGAGACACTGGATAAAAGAGCGCGAGGAGAGCGAAGACACAGGATAAAAGAGCGCGAGGAAAGCGGTGGAGACACAGGATAAAAGAACGCGAGGAGAGCAGAGACACTGGATAAAAGAGCGCGAGGAGAGCGGTGGAGACACAGGATAAAAGAACGCGAGGAGAGCAGAGACACTGGATAAAATAGCGCGAGGAGAGCGAAGACACAGGATAAAAGAGTGCGAGGAAAGCGCCGGAGACAAAGGATAAAAGAGTGCGAGGAGAGCGGCGGAGACACAGGATAAAAGAGCGCAAGGAGAGTGGAGACACAGGATAAAAGAGCGCAAGGAGAGCGGAGACACAGGATAAAAGAGAGCGAGGAGCGGGCGGAGACAAAGGAAAAAAGAGCGCGAGGAGTGCGGAGACAGGATAAAAGTGCTCGAGGAGAGCGGAGAGACACGGAATAAAAGAGCGCGAGGAGAGCGTTGTAGACACAGGATAAAAGAGCATGAGGAGAGCGGCGGAGACACAGGATAAAAGAGCGCGAGGAGAGCGGAGACACAGGATAAAAGAGAGCGAGGAGCGGGCGGAGACAAAGGAAAAAAGAGCGCGAGGAGAGCGGAGACAGGATAAAAGTGCTCGAGGAGTGCGGAGAGAAAGGGGTTAAAAGAGCGGGAGGAGAGCGGAGACAGGATAAAAGAGCGCGAGGAAAGCGGTGCAGACACTGGATAAAAGAGCGCGAGGAGAGCGGAGACACAGCATAAAAGAGCGCGAGGAGAGCGGCAGAGACACAGGATAAAAGAGAGCGAGGAGAGCGGCGGAGACACAGGATAAAAGACCACGAGGAGACCGGTGGAGACACAGCATAAAAGAGCGCGAGGAGAGCGGCAGAGACACAGGATAAAAGAGAGCGAGGAGGGGGGCGGAGACACTGGATAAAAGAGCGCGAGGAGAGCGACGGAGACACAGGGTAAAAGAGCACGAGGAGAGCGGAGACACAGGATGAAAGAGTGCGAGGAGAGCGGGGGAGTCACAGGATAAAAGAGCGCGAGGAGAGCGGTGGAAACATGGGATAAAAGAGAAGAACGGCAGAGACACAGGATAAACGAGCACTAGGAGAGCGGCAGAATCACGGGTTATAAGCGCGAGGAGAGCGGAGACACAGGATAAAAGAACGTGAGGAGAGCAGAGACACAGGATAAAAGAGCGCGAGGAGAGCGGAGACTCAGGATAAAAGAGCGCGAAGAGAGCGGCAGAGACACAGGATAAAAGCACACGAGGAGAGCGGAGACACAGGATAAAAGTGGACGAGGAGAGCGGCAGAGACACAGGATAAAATAGCGTGAGGAGAGCGGAGACACGGGATAAAAGAGAGCGAGGAGAGTGGAGACAGGATAAAATAGCGCGAGGAGAGCGGAGACAGGATAAAAGAGCGCAAGGAGAGCAAAGACACAGGATAAAATAGCGCGAGGAGAGCGAAGACACGGGATGAAAGAGCGCGAAGAAAGTGCCGGAGACAAATGATAAAAGAGTGCGAGGAGAACGGTGGAGACACATGATAAAAGAGCGCGAGGAGAGCGGCAGAGACAAAGGTTAAAAGAGCGCAAGAAGAGCGGCGGAGACACAGGATAAAAGAGCATGAGGAGAGCGGCGGAGACACAGGATAAAAGAGCACGAGGAGAGCGGAGACACAGGATAAAAGAGAGCGAGGAGCGGGCGGAGACAAAGGAAAAAAGAGCGCGAGGAGAGCGGAGACAGGATAAAAGTGCTCGAGGAGAGCGGAGAGACACGGGGTAAAAGAGCGCGAGGAGAGCGGCGGAGACACGGGATAAAAGAGCACGAGGAAAGCGGCATGGACACAGGATAAAAGAGCACGAGGAGAGCAGCGGAGACACAGGATAAATGATCATGAGGAGAGCGGCGAGACACAGGATATATGAGCACGAGGAGAGCAGAGACACAGGATAAAAGAGCGCGAGGAGAGCAGCGGAGACAAAGGATAAAAAAGTGCGAGGAGAGTGGCGGAGACACAGGATAAATGAGAGCGAGCAGAGCTGCTTGACACAGGATAAAAGAGCGCGCGGAGAGCGGAGAGACAGGATAAAAGAGCGTGAGGAGAGCGGAGACACAGGATAAAAGAGCGTGAGGAGAACGACAGAGACACAGGATAAAAAAGCGCGAGGAGAGTGGAGACACAGGATAAAAGAGAGCTAGGAGTGCAAAGACACGGGATAAAAGAGCGCGAGGAAAGCGCTGGAGACAAAGGATAAAAGAGTGCGAGGAGAACGGTGGAGACACAGGATAAAAGTGCATGAGGAGAGTGGAGACACGGGATAAAAGAGCACGAGGAGAGCGGCGGAGACACAGGATAAAAGAGCGAGAGGAGAGCGGCAGAGACACAGGATAAAAGAGCGCAAGGAGAGCGGCATAGACACAGGATAAAAGAGCACGAGGAGAGCGGAGACACAGGATAAAAGAGCGCAAGAAGAGCGGCGGAGACACAGGATAAAAGTGCGCGAAGTGAGCGTTGTAGACACAGGATAAAAGAGCACGAGGAGAGCGGCGGAGACACAGCATAAAAGAGTGCGAGGAGAGCGGAGACACAGGATAAAAGAGAGCGAGGAAAGCGGCGGAGACACAGCATAAAAGAGTGCGAGGAGAGCGGAGACACAGGATAAAAGAGAGCGAGGAGGGTGGCGGAAACACAGGATAAAATAGCTCGAGGAGAGCGGAGACACAGGATAAAAGAGCGCGAGGAGAGCGGCATAGACACAGGATAAAAGAGCACGAGGAGAGCGGAGACACAGGATAAAAGTGCGCAAAGTGAGCGTTGTAGACACAGGATAAAAGAGCACGAGGAGAGCGGCGGAGACACAGCATAAAAGAGTGCGAGGAGGGTGGCGGAAACACAGGATAAAATAGCTCGAGGAGAGCGGAGACACAGGATTAAAGAGCGCGAGGAGAGCGGGGACACAGGATAAAAGAGCGCGAGGAGAGCGGAGACACAGGATTAAAGAGCGCGAGGAGAGCGGGGACACAGGATAAAAGAGCGCGAGGAGAGCAGAGACACAGGATAAAAGAGTACGAGGAGAGCGGCGGAGACACAGGATAAAAGAGCGCGAGGAGAGCGGTGGAGACACTGGATAAAAGAGCATGAGGAGAGCGGAGACACAGGATAAAAGAGCGCGAGGAGAGCGGGGGAGTCAAAGGATAAAAGAGCACGAGGAGAGCGGTTGAAACATGGGATAAAAGAGCAGAGAAGAACGGCAGAGACACAGGATAAACGAGCGCTAGGAGAGCGGCAAAATCACGGGATATAAGCGCGAGGAGAGCGGAGGAGACACAGGATAAAAGAACGTGAGGAGAGCAGAGAAACAGGATAAAAGAGCGAGAGGAGAGTGGAGAGACGGGATAAAAAAGTGCGAGGAGAGCAGAGACACAGGATAAAAGAGCGCGAGGAGACCGGAGACACGGGATAAAAGAGCGCGAAGAGAGTGGCGGAGACACAGGATAAAAGTGCGTGAGGAGAGCGGCGGAGTCACAGGATAAAAGAGCGAGAGGAAAGCGGCAGAGACACAGGATAAAAGAGCGCGAGGAGAGTGGCATAGATACAGGATAAAAGAGCACGAGGAGAGCGGAGACGCAGGATAAAAGAGCGCAAGAAGACCGGCGGAGACACAGGATAAAAAAGCACGAGGAGAGCGGCGGAGACACAGGATAAAAGAGTGCGAGGAGCGCGGAGACACAGTATAAAAGAGAGCGAGGAGGTGGCGGAGACTAAGGATTAAAGAGCGTGAGGAGAGCAGAGGCAGGATAAAAGAGCTCGAGGAGAGCGGAGACACAGGATAAAAGGGCGCGAGGAGAGCGGAGACACAGGATAAAAGGGCGCGAGGAGAGCGGAGACACAGGATAAAAGAGTGCGAGGAGAGCAGAGACACAGGATAAACGAGCACGAGGAGAGCGGCGGAGACACAGGATAAAAGAGCGCAAGGAGATCGGCAGAGACACAGGATAAAAGAGCGCGAGGAGAGCGGCGGAGACACAGGATAAAAGAGCACGAGGAGAGCGGCGGAGACACAGGATAAAAGAGCGCGAGGAGAGCGGAGACACAGGATAAAAGTGCGAGAGGAGAGCGGCATAGACACAGGATAAAAGAGCACGAGGTGAGCGAAGACACAGGATAAAAGAGCGCAAGAAGAGCGGCGGAGACACAGGATAAAAGAGCACGAGGAGAGCGGCGGAGACACAGTATAAAAGAGTGCGAGGAGAGCGGAGACACAGGATAAAAGAGAGCGAGGAGAGTGGCGGAGACACAGGATAAAAGAGCGCGAGGAGAGCGGAGACACAGGATAAAAGAGCGAGAGGAGAGCGGAGACAGGATAAAATAGCTCGAGGAGAGCAGAGACACAGGATAAAAGAGCGCGAGGAGAGCGGAGACACAGGATAAAAGAGCGCAAGGAGAGCGGGGACACAGGATAAAAGAGCGCGAGGAGAGCTGAGACACAGCATAAAAGGGTACGAGGAGAGCGGCGGAGACACAGGATAAAAGAGCATGAGGAGAGCGGAGACACAGGATAAAAGGGCGCGAGGAGAGCGGTAGAAACATGGGATAAAAGAGCAGTGATGAACGGCAGAGACACAGGATAAACGAGCGCTAGGAGAGCGGCAGAATCATGGGATATAAGCGCGAGGAGAGCGGAGGAGACACAGGATAAAAGAACGTGAGGAGAGCAGAGAAACAGGATAAAAGAGCGAGAGGAGAGCGGAGAGACGGGATAAAAGAGTGCGAGGAGAGCAGAGACACAGGATTAAAGAACGCGAGGAGACCGGAGACACGGGATAAAAGAGCGCGAAGAGAGTGGCGGAGACACAGGATAAAAGAGCACGAGGAGAGCGGCAGAGACACAGGATAAAAGAGCGCGAGGAGAGCAGAGACAGAGGAGAAAAGAGCGCGAGGAGAGCGGAGACAGAGGATAATAGAACGCAAGGAGAGCGGAGACTCAGGATAAAAGTGCGCAAAGAGAGCGGCAAAGACAATGGATAAAAGCGCGCGAGGAGAGCGGAGAGACACGGGATAAAAGAGTGTGAGGAGAGCGGAGACACGGCATAAAAGTGAGCGAGGAGAGTGGAGACAGGATAAAATAGCGCGAGGAGTGCGGAGACAGGATAAAAGAGCGCAAGGAGAGCAGAGACACAGGATAAAATAGCGCGAGGAGTGCGAAGACACGGGATAAAAGAGCGCGAGGAGAGCGGCGGAGACGCAGGATAAAAGAGCGTGAGGAGGGCAGAGACAAGGGATAAAAGAGCACGAGTAGAGCGGCGGAGACACAGGATAAACGAGCGCAAGGAGAGCGGAGACACAGGATAAACGAGCGCAAGGAGAGCAGAGACACAGGATAAAAGAGCGCGAGCAGAGCGGCAGAGACACAGGATAAAAGAGCGCGAGGAGAGCGGCGGAGACACAGGATAAAAGAGCATGAGGAGAGCAGCGGAGACACAGGATAAAAGAGCACGAGGAGAACGGAGACACAGGATAAAAGAGTACGAGGAGAGCAGCAGAGGCACAGGATAAAAAAGCGCGAGGAGAGTGGAGACACAGGATAAAAGAGAGCGAGGAGTGCGAAGACACGGGATAAAAGAGCGCGAGGAAAGCGCTGGATACAAAGGATAAAAGAGCGCGAGGAGAGCAGAGACAAGGGATAAAAGAGCACGAGTAGAGCGGCGGAGACACAGGATAAACGAGCGCAAGGAGAGCGGAGACACAGGATAAACGAGCGCAAGGAGAGCAGAGACACAGGATAAAAGAGCGCGAGCAGAGCGGCAGAGACACAGGATAAAAGAGCGCGAGGAGAGCGGCGGAGACACAGGATAAAAGAGCATGAGGAGAGCTGCGGAGACACAGGATAAAAGAGCACGAGGAGAACGGAGACACAGGATAAAAGAGTACGAGGAGAGCAGCAGAGGCACAGGATAAAAAAGCGCGAGGAGAGTGGAGACACAGGATAAAAGAGAGCGAGGAGTGCGAAGACACGGGATAAAAGAGCGCGAGGAAAGCGCTGGATACAAAGGATAAAAGAGCGTGAGGAGAGCGGCGGAGACACAGGATAAAAGTGCATGAGGAGAGTGGAGACACAGGATAAAAGAGCGAGAGGAGAGCGGCAGAGACACAGGATAAAAGAGCGCGAGGAGAGCGGAGACACAGGATAAAAGAACACGAGGAGAGCGGCGGAGACACAGGATAAAAGAGCGAGAGGAGAGCGGCAGAGACACAGGATAAAAGAGCACGAGGAGAGCGGCGGAGACACAGGATAAAAGAGTGCGAGGAGAGTGGAGACAAATGATAAAAGAGAGCGAGGAGAGTGGCAGAGACACAGGATAAAAGAGCACGAGGAGAGCGGAGACAGGATAAAAGAGCACGAGGAGAGCGGAGACACAGCATAAAAGATTGCGAGGAGAGCGGAGACACAGGATAAACGAGCGCGAGGAGAGCGGCGGAGACACAGGATAAAAGAGCGCGAGGAGAGTGGAGACTCAGGATAAAAGAGAGCGAGGAGAGCGGTGGAGACACAGGATAAAAGAGCGCGAGGACAGTGGAGACACAGGATAAAAGAGTACGAGGAAAGCGGCAGAGACACAGGATAAAAAAGCGCGAGGAGAGTGGAGACTCAGGATAAAAGAGAGCGAGGAGAGCGGCGGAGACACAGGATAAAAGAGCGCGAGGAGAGCGGAGACACAGTATAAAAGTGCGAGAGGAGAGCGGCATAGACACAATATAAAAGAGCACGAGGTGAGCGAAGACACAGGATAAAAGAGCGCAAGAAGAGTGGCGGAGACACAGGATAAAAGAGCACGAGGAGAGCGGCGGAGACACAGTATAAAAGAGTGCGAGGAGAGCGGAGACACAGGATAAAAGAGAGCGAGGAGAGTGGCGGAGAAACAGGATAAAAGAGCGCGAGGAGAGCGGAGACACAGGATGAAAGAGCGCGAGGAGAGCGGAGACAGGATAAAATAGCTCGAGGAGAGCAGAGACACAGGATAAAAGAGCGCGAGGAGAGCGGAGACACAGGATAAAAGAGCGCAAGGAGAGCGGGGACACAGGATAAAAGAGCGCGAGGAGAGCTGAGACACAGCATAAAAGGGTACGAGGAGAGCGGCGGAGACACAGGATAAAAGAGCATGAGGAGAGCGGAGACACAGGATAAAAGAGCGCGAGGAGAGCGGTAGAAACATGGGATAAAAGAGCAGTGATGAACGGCAGAGACACAGGATAAACGAGCGCTAGGAGAGCGGCAGAATCACGGGATATAAGCGCGAGGAGAGCGGAGGAGACACAGGATAAAAGAACGTGAGGAGAGCAGAGAAACAGGATAAAAGAGCGAGAGGAGAGCGGAGAGACGGGATAAAAGAGTGCGAGGAGAGCAGAGACACAGGATTAAAGAGCGCGAGGAGACCGGAGACACAGGATAAAAGAGCGCGAGGAGAGCGGCGGAGACACAGGAAAAAAGAGCGCAAGGAGAGCGGAGACACAGGATAAAAGAGCGCGAGGAGAGCAGCAGAGACACAGGATAAAAGAGCGCGAGGAGAGCGGAGACACAGGATAAAAGAGCGCGAGGAGAGCGGAGACACAGGATAAACGAGCGCAAGGAAAGCGGAGACACAGGATAAAAGAGTGCGAGCAGAGCGGCAGAGACATGGGATAAAAGAGCGCGAGGAGAGCGGCAGAGACACAGGATAAAATTGCGCGAGGAGAGCGGCGGAGACACAGGATAAAAGAGCACGAGGAGAGCGGCGGAGACATAGGATAAAAGAGCGCAAGGAGAGCGGAGACACAGGATAAAAGAGCATGAGGAGAGCGGCGGAGACACAGGATAAACGAGCGCAAGGAGATCGGAGACACAGCATAAAAGAGCGCGAGCAGAGTGGCAGAGACACGGGATAAAAGAGCGCGAGGATAGCGGCAGAGGCACAGGATAAAATTGCGCGAGGAGAGCGGCGGAGACACAGGATAAAAGAGCACGAGGAGAGCGGCGGAGACACAGGATAAAAGAGCGCGAGGAGAGCGGAGACACAGGATAAAAGAGTACGAGGAGAGCGGCAGAGACAACAGGATAAAAAAGCGCGAGGAGAGTGGAGACACAGGATAAAAGAGAGCGAGGAGTGCGAACACAAGGGATAAAAGAGCACGAGGAAAGCGCCGGAGACACAGAATAAAAGAGAGCGAGGACAGTGGTGGAGACACAGGATAAAAGTGCACGAGGAGAATGGAGACACGGGATAAAAGAGCACGAGGAGAGCGGCGGAGACACAGGATAAAAGAGCAAGAGGAGAGCCGCAGAGACACAGGATAAAGAGCGCGAGGAGAGCGGCATAGACACAGGATAAAAGAACACGAGGAGAGCGGCGGAGACACAGGATAAAAGAACGCGAGGAGAGCGGAGACACAGGATAAAAGAACACGAGGAGAGCGGCGGAGACACAGGATAAAAGAGCGCGAGGAGAGCGGAGACACAGGATAAAAGAGTGCGAGGAGAGCGGAGACACAGGATAAAAGAGAGCGAGGAGAGTGGCGGAGAAACAGGATAAAAGAGCGCGAGGAGAGCGGAGACACAGGATAAAAGAGCGCGAGGAGAGCGGAGACACAGGATAAAAGAGTGCGAGGAGAGCGGAGACACAGGATAAAAGAGAGCGAGGAGAGTGGCGGAGAAACAGGATAAAAGAGCGCGAGGAGAGCGGAGACACAGGATGAAAGAGCGCGAGGAGAGCGGAGACAGGATAAAATAGCTCGAGGAGAGCAGAGACACAGGATAAAAGAGCGCGAGGAGAGCGGAGACACAGGATAAAAGAGCGCAAGGAGAGCGGGGACACAGGATAAAAGAGCGCGAGGAGAGCTGAGACACAGCATAAAAGGGTACGAGGAGAGCGGCGGAGACACAGGATAAAAGAGCATGAGGAGAGCGGAGACACAGGATAAAAGAGCGCGAGGAGAGCGGTAGAAACATGGGATAAAAGAGCAGTGATGAACGGCAGAGACACAGGATAAACGAGCGCTAGGAGAGCGGCAGAATCACGGGATATAAGCGCGAGGAGAGCGGAGGAGACACAGGATAAAAGAACGTGAGGAGAGCAGAGACACAGGATAAAAGAGCGCGAGGAGAGCGGAGACACAGGATAAACGAGCGCAAGGAAAGCGGAGACACAGGATAAAAGAGTGCGAGCAGAGCGGCAGAGACATGGGATAAAAGAGCGCGAGGAGAGCGGCAGAGACACAGGATAAAATTGCGCGAGGAGAGCGGCGGAGACACAGGATAAAAGAGCACGAGGAGAGCGGCGGAGACATTGGATAAAAGAGCGCAAGGAGAGCGGAGACACAGGATAAAAGAGCATGAGGAGAGCGGCGGAGACACAGGATAAACGAGCGCAAGGAGATCGGAGACACAGCATAAAAGAGCGCGAGCAGAGTGGCAGAGACACGGGATAAAAGAGCGCGAGGATAGCGGCAGAGGCACAGGATAAAATTGCGCGAGGAGAGCGGCGGAGACACAGGATAAAAGAGCACGAGGAGAGCGGCGGAGACACAGGATAAAAGAGCGCGAGGAGAGCGGAGACACAGGATAAAAGAGTACGAGGAGAGCGGCAGAGACAACAGGATAAAAAAGCGCGAGGAGAGTGGAGACACAGGATAAAAGAGAGCGAGGAGTGCGAACACAAGGGATAAAAGAGCACGAGGAAAGCGCCGGAGACACAGAATAAAAGAGAGCGAGGACAGTGGTGGAGACACAGGATAAAAGTGCACGAGGAGAATGGAGACACGGGATAAAAGAGCACGAGGAGAGCGGCGGAGACACAGGATAAAAGAGCAAGAGGAGAGCGGCAGAGACACAGGATAAAGAGCGCGAGGAGAGCGGCATAGACACAGGATAAAAGAACACGAGGAGAGCGGCGGAGACACAGGATAAAAGAACGCGAGGAGAGCGGAGACACAGGATAAAAGAACACGAGGAGAGCGGCGGAGACACAGGATAAAAGAGCGCGAGGAGAGCGGAGACACAGGATAAAAGAGTGCGAGGAGAGCGGAGACACAGGATAAGAGAGAGCGAGGAGAGTGGCGGAGAAACAGGATAAAAGAGCGCGAGGAGAGCGGAGACACAGGATAAAAGAGCGCGAGGAGAGCGGAGACACAGGATAAAAGAGTGCGAGGAGAGCGGAGACACAGGATAAAAGAGAGCGAGGAGAGTGGCGGAGAAACAGGATAAAAGAGCGCGAGGAGAGCGGAGACACAGGATGAAAGAGCGCGAGGAGAGCGGAGACAGGATAAAATAGCTCGAGGAGAGCAGAGACACAGGATAAAAGAGCGCGAGGAGAGCGGAGACACAGGATAAAAGAGCGCAAGGAGAGCGGGGACACAGGATAAAAGAGCGCGAGGAGAGCTGAGACACAGCATAAAAGGGTACGAGGAGAGCGGCGGAGACACAGGATAAAAGAGCATGAGGAGAGCGGAGACACAGGATAAAAGAGCGCGAGGAGAGCGGTAGAAACATGGGATAAAAGAGCAGTGATGAACGGCAGAGACACAGGATAAACGAGCGCTAGGAGAGCGGCAGAATCACGGGATATAAGCGCGAGGAGAGCGGAGGAGACACAGGATAAAAGAACGTGAGGAGAGCAGAGAAACAGGATAAAAGAGCGAGAGGAGAGCGGAGAGACGGGATAAAAGAGTGCGAGGAGAGCAGAGACACAGGATTAAAGAGCGCGAGGAGACCGGAGACACAGGATAAAAGAGCGCGAGGAGAGCGGCGGAGACACAGGAAAAAAGAGCGCAAGGAGAGCGGAGACACAGGATAAAAGAGCGCGAGGAGAGCAGCAGAGACACAGGATAAAAGAGCGCGAGGAGAGCGGAGACACAGGATAAAAGAGCGCGAGGAGAGCGGAGACACAGGATAAACGAGCGCAAGGAAAGCGGAGACACAGGATAAAAGAGTGCGAGCAGAGCGGCAGAGACATGGGATAAAAGAGCGCGAGGAGAGCGGCAGAGACACAGGATAAAATTGCGCGAGGAGAGCGGCGGAGACACAGGATAAAAGAGCACGAGGAGAGCGGCGGAGACATAGGATAAAAGAGTGCAAGGAGAGCGGAGACACAGGATAAAAGAGCATGAGGAGAGCGGCGGAGACACAGGATAAACGAGCGCAAGGAGATCGGAGACACAGCATAAAAGAGCGCGAGCAGAGTGGCAGAGACACGGGATAAAAGAGCGCGAGGATAGCGGCAGAGGCACAGGATAAAATTGCGCGAGGAGAGCGGCGGAGACACAGGATAAAAGAGCACGAGGAGAGCGGCGGAGACACAGGATAAAAGAGCGCGAGGAGAGCGGAGACACAGGATAAAAGAGTACGAGGAGAGCGGCAGAGACAACAGGATAAAAAAGCGCGAGGAGAGTGGAGACACAGGATAAAAGAGAGCGAGGAGTGCGAACACAAGGGATAAAAGAGCACGAGGAAAGCGCCGGAGACACAGAATAAAAGAGAGCGAGGACAGTGGTGGAGACACAGGATAAAAGTGCACGAGGAGAATGGAGACACGGGATAAAAGAGCACGAGGAGAGCGGCGGAGACACAGGATAAAAGAGCAAGAGGAGAGCGGCAGAGACACAGGATAAAGAGCGCGAGGAGAGCGGCATAGACACAGGATAAAAGAACACGAGGAGAGCGGCGGAGACACAGGATAAAAGAACGCGAGGAGAGCGGAGACACAGGATAAAAGAACACGAGGAGAGCGGCGGAGACACAGGATAAAAGAGCGCGAGGAGAGCGGAGACACAGGATAATAGAGCGCGAGGAGAGCGGAGACACAGGATAAACGAGCACAAGGAGAGCGGCGGAGACACAGGATAAAAGAACACGAGGAGAGCGGAGACACAGGATAAAAGAACGCGAGGAGAGTGGGGACACAGGATAAAAGAGCGAGAGGAGAGCGGCAGAGACACAGGATAAAAGAGCGCGAGGAGAGCGGAAACACAGGATAAAAGAACACGAGGAGAGCGGCGGAGACACAGGATAAAAGAGCGCGAGGAGAGCGGAGACACAGGATAAAAGAACATGAGGAGAGCGGCGGAGACACAGGATAAAAGAACGCGAGGAGAGCGGAGACACAGGATAAAAGAACACGAGGAGAGCGGCGGAGACACAGGATAAAAGAGCGCGAGGAGAGCGGAGACACAGGATAAACGAGCACAAGGAGAGCGGCGGAGACACAGGATAAAAGAACGCGAGGAGAGCGGAGACACAGGATAAAAGAACGCGAGGAGAGTGGGGACACAGGATAAAAGAGCGAGAGGAGAGCGGCAGAGACACAGGATAAAAGAGCGTGAGGAGAGCGGCATAGACACAGGATAAAAGAACATGAGGAGAGGGGAGACACAGGATAAAAGAGCGAAAGAAGAGCGGCGGAGACACAGGATAAAAGAGCACGAGGAGAGCGGCGGAGACACAGGATAAAAGTGCGCGAAGAGAGTGTTGTAGACACACGATAAAAGAGCACGAGGAGAGCGGCGGAGACACAGGATAAATGAGCGCGAGGAGAGCGGAGACACAGGATAAAAGAGCTCGAGGAGAGCGGAGACACAGGATAAAAGAGCGCGAGGAGATCGGAGACACAGAATAAAAGATTGCGAGGAGTGCGGAGACACAGGATAAACGAGCACGAGGAGAGCGGCGGAGACACAGGATAAAAGAGCACGAGGAGAGTGGAGACACAGGATAAAAGAGCACGAGGAGAGCGGCTGAGACACAGGATAAAAGAGCACGAGGAGAGGGGAGACACAGGATAAAAGAGCACGAGGAGACTGGCGTAGACACAGGATAAAAGAACGCGAGGAGAGCGGAGACACAGGATAAACGAGCGCGAGGAGAGCGGCGGAGACACAGTATAAAAGAGCGCAAGGAAAGCGGCAGAGACACGGGATAAATGAGCGCGAGGAGAGCGGCAGAGACACAGGATAAAATTGCGCGAGGAGAGCGGCGGAGACACAGGATAAAAGAGCACGAGGAGAGCGGCAGAGACAACAAGATAAAAAAGCGCGAGGAGAGTGGAGACACAGGATAAAAGAGAGCGATGAGAGCGGCGGAGACACAGGATAAAAGAATGTGAGGAGAGTGGAGACAGGATAAAAGAGCTCGAGGAGAGCGGAGACACAGGATAAAAGAGCGCGAGGAGAGCGGGGACACAGGATAAAAGAGCACGAGGAGTGCGGCGGAGACACAGGATAAAAGAGCGAGAGGAGATCGGAGACACAGAATAAAAGAGTGCGAGGAGTGCGGAGACACAAGATAAACGAGCACGAGGAGAGCGGCGGAGACACAGGATAAAAAAACGCGAGGAGAGCGGAGACACTGGATAAAAGAGCGCGAGGAGGGCGGAGACACAGGATAAAAGAGCGCGAGGAGAGCGGCGGAGACACAGGAAAAAAGAGCGCAAGGAGAGCGGAGACACAGGATAAAAGAGCGCGAGGAGAGCAGCAGAGACACAGGATAAAAGAGCGCGAGGAGAGCGGAGACACAGGATAAAAGAGCGCGAGGAGAGCGGAGACACAGGATAAACGAGCGCAAGGAAAACGGAGACACAGGATAAAAGAGTGCGAGCAGAGCGGCAGAGACATGGGATAAAAGAGCGCGAGGAGAGCGGCAGAGACACAGGATAAAATTGCGCGAGGAGAGCGGCGGAGACACAGGATAAAAGAGCACGAGGAGAGCGGCGGAGACATAGGATAAAAGAGCGCAAGGAGAGCGGAGACACAGGATAAAAGAGCATGAGGAGAGCGGCGGAGACACAGGATAAACGAGCGCAAGGAGATCGGAGACACAGCATAAAAGAGCGCGAGCAGAGTGGCAGAGACACGGGATAAAAGAGCGCGAGGATAGCGGCAGAGGCACAGGATAAAATTGCGCGAGGAGAGCGGCGGAGACACAGGATAAAAGAGCACGAGGAGAGCGGCGGAGACACAGGATAAAAGAGCGCGAGGAGAGCGGAGACACAGGATAAAAGAGTACGAGGAGAGCGGCAGAGACAACAGGATAAAAAAGCGCGAGGAGAGTGGAGACACAGGATAAAAGAGAGCGAGGAGTGTGAACACAAGGGATAAAAGAGCACGAGGAAAGCGCCGGAGACACAGAATAAAAGAGAGCGAGGACAGTGGTGGAGACACAGGATAAAAGTGCACGAGGAGAATGGAGACACGGGATAAAAGAGCACGAGGAGAGCGGCGGAGACACAGGATAAAAGAGCAAGAGGAGAGCGGCAGAGACACAGGATAAAGAGCGCGAGGAGAGCGGCGGAGACACAGGATAAAAGAGCGCGAGGAGAGCGGAGACACAGGATAAAAGAGCGCGAGGAGAGCGGAGACACAGGATAAACGAGCACAAGGAGAGCGGCGGAGACACAGGATAAAAGAACACGAGGAGAGCGGAGACACAGGATAAAAGAACGCGAGGAGAGTGGGGACACAGGATAAAAGAGCGAGAGGAGAGCGGCAGAGACACAGGACAAAAGAGCGCGAGGAGAGCGGAAACACAGGATAAAAGAACACGAGGAGAGCGGCGGAGACACAGGATAAAAGAGCGCGAGGAGAGCGGAGACACAGGATAAAAGAACATGAGGAGAGCGGCGGAGACACAGGATAAAAGAACGCGAGGAGAGCGGAGACACAGGATAAAAGAACACGAGGAGAGCGGCGGAGACACAGGATAAAAGAGCGCGAGGAGAGCGGAGACACAGGATAAACGAGCACAAGGAGAGCGGCGGAGACACAGGATAAAAGAACGCGAGGAGAGCGGAGACACAGGATAAAAGAACGCGAGGAGAGTGGGGACACAGGATAAAAGAGCGAGAGGAGAGCGGCAGAGACACAGGATAAAAGAGCGTGAGGAGAGCGGCATAGACACAGGATAAAAGAACATGAGGAGAGGGGAGACACAGGATAAAAGAGCGAAAGAAGAGCGGCGGAGACACAGGATAAAAGAGCACGAGGAGAGCGGCGGAGACACAGGATAAAAGTGCGCGAAGAGAGTGTTGTAGACACAGGATAAAAGAGCACGAGGAGAGCGGCGGAGACACACGATAAAGGAGCACGAGGAGAGCGGAGACACAGGATTAAAGAGTGCGAGGAGAGCGGAGACACAGGATAAAAGAGCACGAGGAGAGCGGAGACACAGGATAAAAGAGCGCGAGGAGAGCGGAGACACAGGATAAAAGAGCGCGAGGAGAGCGGAGACACAGGATAAATGAGCGCGAGGAGAGCGGAGACACAGGATAAAAGAGCTCGAGGAGAGCGGAGACACAGGATAAAAGAGCGCGAGGAGATCGGAGACACAGAATAAAAGATTGCGAGGAGTGCGGAGACACAGGATAAACGAGCACGAGGAGAGCGGCGGAGACACAGGATAAAAGAGCACGAGGAGAGTGGAGACACAGGATAAAAGAGCACGAGGAGACTGGCGTAGACACAGGATAAAAGAACGCGAGGAGAGCGGAGACACAGGATAAACGAGCGCGAGGAGAGCGGCGGAGACACAGTATAAAAGAGCGCAAGGAAAGCGGCAGAGACACGGGATAATTGAGCGCGAGGAGAGCGGCAGAGACACAGGATAAAATTGCGCGAGGAGAGCGGCGGAGACACAGGATAAAAGAGCACGAGGAGAGCGGCAGAGACAACAAGATAAAAAAGCGCGAGGAGAGTGGAGACACAGGATAAAAGAGAGCGATGAGAGCGGCGGAGACACAGGATAAAAGAATGCGAGGAGAGTGGAGACAGGATAAAAGAGCTCGAGGAGAGCGGAGACACAGGATAAAAGAGCGCGAGGAGAGCGGGGACACAGGATAAAAGAGCACGAGGAGTGCGGCGGAGACACAGCATAAAAGAGCGAGAGGAGATCGGAGACACAGAATAAAAGAGTGCGAGGAGTGCGGAGACACAGGATAAACGAGCACGAGGAGAGCGGCGGAGACACAGGATAAAAAAACGCGAGGAGAGCGGAGACACTGGATAAAAGAGCGCGAGGAGGGCGGAGACACAGGATAAAAGAGCGCGAGGAGAGCGGCGGAGACACAGGAAAAAAGAGCGCAAGGAGAGCGGAGACACAGGATAAAAGAGCGCGAGGAGAGCAGCAGAGACACAGGATAAAAGAGCGCGAGGAGAGCGGAGACACAGGATAAAAGAGCGCGAGGAGAGCGGAGACACAGGATAAACGAGCGCAAGGAAAGCGGAGACACAGGATAAAAGAGTGCGAGCAGAGCGGCAGAGACATGGGATAAAAGAGCGCGAGGAGAGCGGCAGAGACACAGGATAAAATTGCGCGAGGAGAGCGGCGGAGACACAGGATAAAAGAGCACGAGGAGAGCGGCGGAGACATAGGATAAAAGAGCGCAAGGAGAGCGGAGACACAGGATAAAAGAGCATGAGGAGAGCGGCGGAGACACAGGATAAACGAGCGCAAGGAGATCGGAGACACAGCATAAAAGAGCGCGAGCAGAGTGGCAGAGACACGGGATAAAAGAGCGCGAGGATAGCGGCAGAGGCACAGGATAAAATTGCGCGAGGAGAGCGGCGGAGACACAGGATAAAAGAGCACGAGGAGAGCGGCGGAGACACAGGATAAAAGAGCGCGAGGAGAGCGGAGACACAGGATAAAAGAGTACGAGGAGAGCGGCAGAGACAACAGGATAAAAAAGCGCGAGGAGAGTGGAGACACAGGATAAAAGAGAGCGAGGAGTGCGAACACAATGGATAAAAGAGCACGAGGAAAGCGCCGGAGACACAGAATAAAAGAGAGCGAGGACAGTGGTGGAGACACAGGATAAAAGTGCACGAGGAGAATGGAGACACGGGATAAAAGAGCACGAGGAGAGCGGCGGAGACACAGGATAAAAGAGCAAGAGGAGAGCGGCAGAGACACAGGATAAAGAGCGCGAGGAGAGCGGCATAGACACAGGATAAAAGAACACGAGGAGAGCGGAGACACAGGATAAAGAGCGCAAGAAGAGCGGCGGAAACACAAGATAAAAGAGCACGAGGAGAGCGGCGGAGACACAGGATAAAAGAGTGCGAGGAGAGTGGAGACACAGGATAAAAGAGTGCGGGGAGAGCAGAGACAGGAAAAGAAGAGCTCGAGGAGAGCAGAGACACTGGATAAAAGAGCGCGAGGAGAGCGGGGACACAGGATAAAAGAGCGCGAGGAGAGCGGCGGAGACACAGGATAAAAGAGCGAGAGGAGAGCGGAGAAACAGGATAAAAGAGCACGGGGAGAGCGGAGACACAGGATAAAAGGGCGCGAGGAGATCGGAGACACAGAATAAAAGAGCACGAGGAGAGCAGAGACCAGGATAAAAGAGCGCGAGGAGTGCGGAGACACAGGATAAACGAGCGCGAGGAGAGCGGCGGAGACACAGGATAAAAGAGCGCAAGGAGAGCGGCAGAGACACAGGATAAAAGTGCGCGAACAGAGCGTTGTAGGCACAGGATAAAAGAGCACGAGGAGAGCGGCGGAGACACAGGATAAAAGAGCGCGAGGAGAGCGGAGACAGGATAAAAGAGCTCGAGGATAGCGGAGACACAGGATAAAAGACCACGAGGAGAGCGGAGACACAGGATAAAAGAGCGCGAGGAGAGCGGCGGAGACACAGGATAAAAGAGCGCGAGGAGAGCGGAGACACAGGATAAAAGAACACGAGGAGAGCGGCGGAGACACAGGATAAAAGAGCGTGAGGAGAGCGGAGACACAGGATAAACGAGCACAAGGAGAGCGGCGGAGACAGAGGATAAAAGAACGCGCGGAGAGCGGAGACACAGGATAAAAGAACGCGAGGAGAGTGGGGACACAGGATAAAAGAGCGAGAGGAGAGCGGCAGAGACACAGGATAAAAGAGCGTGAGGAGAGCGGCATAGACACAGGATAAAAGAACATGAGGAGAGGGGAGACACAGGATAAAAGAGCGAAAGAAGAGCGGCGGAGACACAGGATAAAAGAGCACGAGGAGAGCGGCGGAGACACAGGATAAAAGTGCGCGAAGAGAGTGTTGTAGACACAGGATAAAAGAGCACGAGGAGAGCGGCGGAGACACACGATAAAGGAGCACGAGGAGAGCGGAGACACAGGATTAAAGAGTGCGAGGAGAGCGGAGACACAGGATAAAAGAGCACGAGGAGAGCGGAGACACAGGATAAAAGAGTGCGAGGAGAGCGGAGACACAGGATAAACGAGCGCGAGGAGAGCGGAGACACAGGATAAATAAGCGCGAGGAGAGCGGAGACACAGGATAAAAGAGCTCGAGGAGAGCGGAGACACAGGATAAAAGAGCGCGAGGAGATCGGAGACACAGAATAAAAGATTGCGAGGAGTGTGGAGACACAGGATAAAAGAGCACGAGGAGAGCGGCGGAGACACAGGATAAAAGAGCACGAGGAGAGTGGAGACACAGGATAAAAGAGCACGAGGAGAGCGGCTGAGACACAGGATAAAAGAGCACGAGGAGAGGGGAGACACAGGATAAAAGAGCACGAGGAGACTGGCGTAGACACAGGATAAAAGAACGCGAGGAGAGCGGAGACACAGGATAAACGAGCGCGAGGAGAGCGGCGGAGACACAGTATAAAAGAGCGCAAGGAAAGCGGCAGAGACACGGGATAATTGAGCGAGAGGAGATCGGAGACACAGAATAAAAGAGTGCGAGGAGTGCGGAGACACAGGATAAACGAGCACGAGGAGAGCGGCGGAGACACAGGATAAAAGAGCGAGAGGAGATCGGAGACACAGGATAAAAGAATGCGAGGAGAGTGGAGACAGGATAAAAGAGCTCGAGGAGAGCGGAGACACAGGATAAAAGAGCGCGAGGAGAGCGGGGACACAGGATAAAAGAGCACGAGGAGTGCGGCGGAGACACAGCATAAAAGAGCGAGAGGAGATCGGAGACACAGAATAAAAGAGTGCGAGGAGTGCGGAGACACAGGATAAACGAGCACGAGGAGAGCGGCGGAGACACAGGATAAAAAAACGCGAGGAGAGCGGAGACACTGGATAAAAGAGCGCGAGGAGGGCGGAGACACAGGATAAAAGAGCGCGAGGAGAGCGGCGGAGACACAGGAAAAAAGAGCGCAAGGAGAGCGGAGACACAGGATAAAAGAGCGCGAGGAGAGCAGCAGAGACACAGGATAAAAGAGCGCGAGGAGAGCGGAGACACAGGATAAAAGAGCGCGAGGAGAGCGGAGACACAGGATAAACGAGCGCAAGGAGATCGGAGACACAGCATAAAAGAGCGCGAGCAGAGTGGCAGAGACACGGGATAAAAGAGCGCGAGGATAGCGGCAGAGGCACAGGATAAAATTGCGCGAGGAGAGCGGCGGAGACACAGGATAAAAGAGCACGAGGAGAGCGGCGGAGACACAGGATAAAAGAGCGCGAGGAGAGCGGAGACACAGGATAAAAGAGTACGAGGAGAGCGGCAGAGACAACAGGATAAAAAAGCGCGAGGAGAGTGGAGACACAGGATAAAAGAGAGCGAGGAGTGCGAACACAAGGGATAAAAGAGCACGAGGAAAGCGCCGGAGACACAGAATAAAAGAGAGCGAGGACAGTGGTGGAGACACAGGATAAAAGTGCACGAGGAGAATGGAGACACGGGATAAAAGAGCACGAGGAGAGCGGCGGAGACACAGGATAAAAGAGCAAGAGGAGAGCGGCAGAGACACAGGATAAAGAGCGCGAGGAGAGCGGCATAGACACAGGATAAAAGAACACGAGGAGAGCGGAGACACAGGATAAAGAGCGCAAGAAGAGCGGCGGAAACACAAGATAAAAGAGCACGAGGAGAGCGGCGGAGACACAGGATAAAAGAGTGCGAGGAGAGTGGAGACACAGGATAAAAGAGTGCGGGGAGAGCAGAGACAGGAAAAGAAGAGCTCGAGGAGAGCAGAGACACTGGATAAAAGAGCGCGAGGAGAGCGGGGACACAGGATAAAAGAGCGCGAGGAGAGCGGCGGAGACACAGGATAAAAGAGCGAGAGGAGAGCGGAGAAACAGGATAAAAGAGCACGGGGAGAGCGGAGACACAGGATAAAAGGGCGCGAGGAGATCGGAGACACAGAATAAAAGAGCACGAGGAGAGCAGAGACCAGGATAAAAGAGCGCGAGGAGTGCGGAGACACAGGATAAACGAGCGCGAGGAGAGCGGCGGAGACACAGGATAAAAGAGCGCAAGGAGAGCGGCAGAGACACAGGATAAAAGTGCGCGAACAGAGCGTTGTAGGCACAGGATAAAAGAGCACGAGGAGAGCGGCGGAGACACAGGATAAAAGAGCGCGAGGAGAGCGGAGACAGGATAAAAGAGCTCGAGGATAGCGGAGACACAGGATAAAAGACCACGAGGAGAGCGGAGACACAGGATAAAAGAGCGCGAGGAGAGCGGCGGAGACACAGGATAAAAGAGCGCGAGGAGAGCGGAGACACAGGATAAAAGAACACGAGGAGAGCGGCGGAGACACAGGATAAAAGAGCGTGAGGAGAGCGGAGACACAGGATAAACGAGCACAAGGAGAGCGGCGGAGACAGAGGATAAAAGAACGCGCGGAGAGCGGAGACACAGGATAAAAGAACGCGAGGAGAGTGGGGACACAGGATAAAAGAGCGAGAGGAGAGCGGCAGAGACACAGGATAAAAGAGCGTGAGGAGAGCGGCATAGACACAGGATAAAAGAACATGAGGAGAGGGGAGACACAGGATAAAAGAGCGAAAGAAGAGCGGCGGAGACACAGGATAAAAGAGCACGAGGAGAGCGGCGGAGACACAGGATAAAAGTGCGCGAAGAGAGTGTTGTAGACACAGGATAAAAGAGCACGAGGAGAGCGGCGGAGACACACGATAAAGGAGCACGAGGAGAGCGGAGACACAGGATTAAAGAGTGCGAGGAGAGCGGAGACACAGGATAAAAGAGCACGAGGAGAGCGGAGACACAGGATAAAAGAGTGCGAGGAGAGCGGAGACACAGGATAAACGAGCGCGAGGAGAGCGGAGACACAGGATAAATAAGCGCGAGGAGAGTGGAGACACAGGATAAAAGAGCTCGAGGAGAGCGGAGACACAGGATAAAAGAGCGCGAGGAGATCGGAGACACAGAATAAAAGATTGCGAGGAGTGTGGAGACACAGGATAAAAGAGCACGAGGAGAGCGGCGGAGACACAGGATAAAAGAGCACGAGGAGAGTGGAGACACAGGATAAAAGAGCACGAGGAGAGCGGCTGAGACACAGGATAAAAGAGCACGAGGAGAGGGGAGACACAGGATAAAAGAGCACGAGGAGACTGGCGTAGACACAGGATAAAAGAACGCGAGGAGAGCGGAGACACAGGATAAACGAGCGCGAGGAGAGCGGCGGAGACACAGTATAAAAGAGCGCAAGGAAAGCGGCAGAGACACGGGATAATTGAGCGAGAGGAGATCGGAGACACAGAATAAAAGAGTGCGAGGAGTGCGGAGACACAGGATAAACGAGCACGAGGAGAGCGGCGGAGACACAGGATAAAAGAGCGAGAGGAGATCGGAGACACAGGATAAAAGAATGCGAGGAGAGTGGAGACAGGATAAAAGAGCTCGAGGAGAGCGGAGACACAGGATAAAAGAGCGCGAGGAGAGCGGGGACACAGGATAAAAGAGCACGAGGAGTGCGGCGGAGACACAGCATAAAAGAGCGAGAGGAGATCGGAGACACAGAATAAAAGAGTGCGAGGAGTGCGGAGACACAGGATAAACGAGCACGAGGAGAGCGGCGGAGACACAGGATAAAAAAACGCGAGGAGAGCGGAGACACTGGATAAAAGAGCGCGAGGAGGGCGGAGACACAGGATAAAAGAGCGCGAGGAGAGCGGCGGAGACACAGGAAAAAAGAGCGCAAGGAGAGCGGAGACACAGGATAAAAGAGCGCGAGGAGAGCAGCAGAGACACAGGATAAAAGAGCGCGAGGAGAGCGGAGACACAGGATAAAAGAGCGCGAGGAGAGCGGAGACACAGGATAAACGAGCGCAAGGAAAGCGGAGACACAGGATAAAAGAGTGCGAGCAGAGCGGCAGAGACATGGGATAAAAGAGCGCGAGGAGAGCGGCAGAGACACAGGATAAAATTGCGCGAGGAGAGTGGCGGAGACACAGGATAAAAGAGCACGAGGAGAGCGGCGGAGACATAGGATAAAAGAGCGCAAGGAGAGCGGAGACACAGGATAAAAGAGCATGAGGAGAGCGGCGGAGACACAGGATAAACGAGCGCAAGGAGATCGGAGACACAGCATAAAAGAGCGCGAGCAGAGTGGCAGAGACACGGGATAAAAGAGCGCGAGGATAGCGGCAGAGGCACAGGATAAAATTGCGCGAGGAGAGCGGCGGAGACACAGGATAAAAGAGCACGAGGAGAGCGGCGGAGACACAGGATAAAAGAGCGCGAGGAGAGCGGAGACACAGGATAAAAGAGTACGAGGAGAGCGGCAGAGACAACAGGATAAAAAAGCGCGAGGAGAGTGGAGACACAGGATAAAAGAGAGCGAGGAGTGCGAACACAAGGGATAAAAGAGCACGAGGAAAGCGCCGGAGACACAGAATAAAAGAGAGCGAGGACAGTGGTGGAGACACAGGATAAAAGTGCACGAGGAGAATGGAGACACGGGATAAAAGAGCACGAGGAGAGCGGCGGAGACACAGGATAAAAGAGCAAGAGGAGAGCGGCAGAGACACAGGATAAAGAGCGCGAGGAGAGCGGCATAGACACAGGATAAAAGAACACGAGGAGAGCGGCGGAGACACAGGATAAAAGAACGCGAGGAGAGCGGAGACACAGGATAAAAGAACACGAGGAGAGCGGCGGAGACACAGGATAAAAGAGCGCGAGGAGAGCGGAGACACAGGATAAAAGAGCGCGAGGAGAGCGGAGACACAGGATAAACGAGCACAAGGAGAGCGGCGGAGACACAGGATAAAAGAACACGAGGAGAGCGGAGACACAGGATAAAAGAACGCGAGGAGAGTGGGGACACAGGATAAAAGAGCGAGAGGAGAGCGGCAGAGACACAGGATAAAAGAGCGCGAGGAGAGCGGAAACACAGGATAAAAGAACACGAGGAGAGCGGCGGAGACACAGGATAAAAGAGCGCGAGGAGAGCGGAGACACAGGATAAAAGAACATGAGGAGAGCGGCGGAGACACAGGATAAAAGAACGCGAGGAGAGCGGAGACACAGGATAAAAGAACACGAGGAGAGCGGCGGAGACACAGGATAAAAGAGCGCGAGGAGAGCGGAGACACAGGATAAACGAGCACAAGGAGAGCGGCGGAGACACAGGATAAAAGAACGCGAGGAGAGCGGAGACACAGGATAAAAGAACGCGAGGAGAGTGGGGACACAGGATAAAAGAGCGAGAGGAGAGCGGCAGAGACACAGGATAAAAGAGCGTGAGGAGAGCGGCATAGACACAGGATAAAAGAACATGAGGAGAGGGGAGACACAGGATAAAAGAGCGAAAGAAGAGCGGCGGAGACACAGGATAAAAGAGCACGAGGAGAGCGGCGGAGACACAGGATAAAAGTGCGCGAAGAGAGTGTTGTAGACACAGGATAAAAGAGCACGAGGAGAGCGGCGGAGACACACGATAAAGGAGCACGAGGAGAGCGGAGACACAGGATTAAAGAGTGCGAGGAGAGCGGAGACACAGGATAAAAGAGCACGAGGAGAGCGGAGACACAGGATAAAAGAGCGCGAGGAGAGCGGAGACACAGGATAAAAGAGCGCGAGGAGAGCGGAGACACAGGATAAATGAGCGCGAGGAGAGCGGAGACACAGGATAAAAGAGCTCGAGGAGAGCGGAGACACAGGATAAAAGAGCGCGAGGAGATCGGAGACACAGAATAAAAGATTGCGAGGAGTGCGGAGACACAGGATAAACGAGCACGAGGAGAGCGGCGGAGACACAGGATAAAAGAGCACGAGGAGAGTGGAGACACAGGATAAAAGAGCGCGAGGAGAGCGGCGGAGACACAGGAAAAAAGAGCGCAAGGAGAGCGGAGACACAGGATAAAAGAGCGCGAGGAGAGCAGCAGAGACACAGGATAAAAGAGCGCGAGGAGAGCGGAGACACAGGATAAAAGAGCGCGAGGAGAGCGGAGACACAGGATAATCGAGCGCAAGGAAAGCGGAGACACAGGATAAAAGAGTGCGAGCAGAGCGGCAGAGACATGGGATAAAAGAGCGCGAGGAGAGCGGCAGAGACACAGGATAAAATTGCGCGAGGAGAGCGGCGGAGACACAGGATAAAAGAGCACGAGGAGAGCGGCGGAGACATAGGATAAAAGAGCGCAAGGAGAGCGGAGACACAGGATAAAAGAGCATGAGGAGAGCGGCGGAGACACAGGATAAACGAGCGCAAGGAGATCGGAGACACAGCATAAAAGAGCGCGAGCAGAGTGGCAGAGACACGGGATAAAAGAGCGCGAGGATAGCGGCAGAGGCACAGGATAAAATTGCGCGAGGAGAGCGGCGGAGACACAGGATAAAAGAGCACGAGGAGAGCGGCGGAGACACAGGATAAAAGAGCGCGAGGAGAGCGGAGACACAGGATAAAAGAGTACGAGGAGAGCGGCAGAGACAACAGGATAAAAAAGCGCGAGGAGAGTGGAGACACAGGATAAAAGAGAGCGAGGAGTGTGAACACAAGGGATAAAAGAGCACGAGGAAAGCGCCGGAGACACAGAATAAAAGAGAGCGAGGACAGTGGTGGAGACACAGGATAAAAGTGCACGAGGAGAATGGAGACACGGGATAAAAGAGCACGAGGAGAGCGGCGGAGACACAGGATAAAAGAGCAAGAGGAGAGCGGCAGAGACACAGGATAAAGAGCGCGAGGAGAGCGGCATAGACACAGGATAAAAGAACACGAGGAGAGCGGAGACACAGGATAAAGAGCGCAAGAAGAGTGGCGGAAACACAAGATAAAAGAGCACGAGGAGAGCGGCGGAGACACAGGATAAAAGAGTGCGAGGAGAGTGGAGACACAGGATAAAAGAGTGCGGGGAGAGCAGAGACAGGAAAAGAAGAGCTCGAGGAGAGCAGAGACACTGGATAAAAGAGCGCGAGGAGAGCGGGGACACAGGATAAAAGAGCGCGAGGAGAGCGGCGGAGACACAGGATAAAAGAGCAAGAGGAGAGCGGAGAAACAGGATAAAAGAGCACGGGGAGAGCGGAGACACAGGATAAAAGGGCGCGAGGAGATCGGAGACACAGAATAAAAGAGCACGAGGAGAGCAGAGACCAGGATAAAAGAGCGCGAGGAGTGCGGAGACACAGGATAAACGAGCGCGAGGAGAGCGGCGGAGACACAGGATAAAAGAGCGCGAGGAGAGCAGCAGAGACACAGGATCAAAGAACGCGAGGAGAGTGGCGGAGACACAGGATAAAAGAGCGCGAGGAGAGCGGAGACACAGGATCAAAGAACGCGAGGAGAGTGGTGGAGACACAGGATAAAAGAGCGCGAGGAGAGCGGAGACACAGGATAAAAGAGCGCGAGGAGAGCGGCGGAGACACAGGATAAAAGAGCGCGAGGAGAGCAGCAGAGACACAGGATAAAAGAACGCGAGGAGAGCGGAGACACAGGATAAAAGAGCACTAGGAGAGCGGCGGAGACACAGGATAAAAGAGCACTAGGAGAGCGGCGGAGACACAGGATAAAAGAGCACTAGGAGAGCGGCGGAGACACAGGATAAAAGAGCGTGAGGAGAGCGGCAGAGACACAGGATAAAATTGAGCGAGGAGAGCGGCGGAGACACAGGATAAAAGAGCACGTGGAGACCGGCGGAGACAAAGGATAAAAGAGCGCGAGGAGAGCAGAGACACAGGATAAAAAAGCGCAAGGAGAGCGGCAGAGACACAGGATAAAAGTGCGCGAACAGAGCGTTGTAGGCACAGGATAAAAGAGCACGAGGAGAGCGGCGGAGACACAGGATAAAAGAGCGCGAGGAGAGCGGAGACAGGATAAAAGAGCTCGAGGATAGCGGAGACACAGGATAAAAGACCACGAGGAGAGCGGAGACACAGGATAAAAGAGCGCGAGGAGAGCGGCGGAGACACAGGATAAAAGAGCGCGAGGAGAGCGGAGACACAGGATAAAAGAGCGCGAGGAGAGCGGAGACACAGGATAAAAGAGCACGAGGAGAGCGGCGGAGACACAGGAAAAAAGAGCGCGAGGAGAGCGGCGGAGACACAGGATAAAAGAGCGCGAGGAGAGCGGCGGAGACACAGGATAAAAGAGCGCGAGGAGAGCGGCGGAGACACAGGATAAAATTGCACGAGGAGAGCGGCGGAGACGCAGGATAAAAGAGCGCGAGGAGAGCGGAGATACAGGATAAAATTGAGCGAGGAGAGCGGCGGAGACACAGGATAAAAGAGCGCGAGGAGAGCAGCAGAGACACAGGATAAAAAAGCGCAAGGAGAGCGGAGACACAGGATAAAAGAGCGCGAGGAGTGTGGCGGAGACACAGGATAAAGAGCACGAGGAGAGCGGAGACACAGGATAAAAGAGCTCGAGGAGAGCGGAGACACAGGATAAAAGAGCGCGAGGAGAGCGGGGACACAGGATAAAAGAGCGCGAGGAGAGCGGCGGAGACACAGGATAAAAGAGCAAGAGGAGAGCGGAGAAACAGGATAAAAGAGCACGGGGAGAGCGGAGACACAGGATAAAAGGGCGCGAGGAGATCGGAGACACAGAATAAAAGAGCACGAGGAGAGCAGAGACCAGGATAAAAGAGCGCGAGGAGTGCGGAGACACAGGATAAACGAGCGCGAGGAGAGCGGCGGAGACACAGGATAAAAGAGCGCGAACAGAGCGTTGTAGGCACAGGATAAAAGAGCACGAGGAGAGCGGCGGAGACACAGGATAAAAGAGCGCGAGGAGAGCGGAGACAGGATAAAAGAGCTCGAGGATAGCGGAGACACAGGATAAAAGAGCGCGAGCAGTGCGGAGACACAAGATAAACGAGCAATAGGAGAGCGGCGGAGACACAGGATAAAAGAGCGCGAGCAGAGCTGCAGAGACACAGGATAAAATTGAGCGAGGAGAGCGGCGGAGACACAGGATAAAAGAGCACGAGGAGAGCGGCAGAGACACAGGATAAAAGAGCGCGAGGAGAGTGGAGACAGGATAAAAGAGCTCGAGGATAGCGGAGACACAGGATAATAGACCGCAAGGAGAGCGGAGACACAGGATAAAAGAGCGCGAGGAGAGCGGCGGAGACACAGGATAAAAGAGCGCGAGGAGAGCGGAGACACAGGATAAAAGAGCGCGAGGAGATCAGAGACACAGGATAAAAGAGCGCGAGGAGAGCGGAGACACAGGATAAACGAGCGCGAGGAGATCGGAGACACAGGATAAAAGAGCGCGAGCAGTGCGGAGACACAAGATAAACGAGCAATAGGAGAGCGGCGGAGACACAGGATAAAAGAGCGCGAGCAGAGCTGCAGAGACACAGGATAAAATTGAGCGAGGAGAGCGGCGGAGACACAGGATAAAAGAGCACGAGGAGAGCGGCAGAGACACAGGATAAAAACGCGCGAGGAGAGTGGAGACACGGGATAAAAGAGCGCAAGGAGTGTGGCGGAGACACAGGATAAAAGAGCACGTGGAGAGCGGCGGAGACACAGGTTAAAAGAGCACGAGGAGAGCGGCAGAGACACAGGATAAAACAGCGCAAGGAGAGCGGCGGAGACACAGGATAAAAGAGAGCGAGAAGAGCGGCGGAGACACAGGATAAAAGAGCGCAAGGAGAGCGGCGGAGTCACAGGATAAAATTGCACGAGGAGAGCGGGGACACAGGATAAAAGAGCGGTTGGAGAGCGGAGACACAGGATATAAGAGCACTAGGAGAGCGTCGGTGACACAGGATAAAAGTGCGCGAGGAGACCGGCAGAGACACAGGATAAAAGAGCACGAGGTGAGCGGAGACACAGTATAAAAGAGTGCGAAGAGAGCGGCGGAGACACAGGGTAAACGAGCACGAGGAGAGCGGAGACACAGGATAAATGAGCATGAGGAGAGCGGCGGAGACACAGGATAAAAGAGCGCGAGGGGAGTGGAGACACAGGATAAAAGAGTGCGAGGAGAGCGGAGACACTGGATAAAAGAGTGCGAGGAGAGCGGCGGAGACACAGGGTAATAGAGTACGACGAGAGCGGTGGAGACACAGGATAAAAGAGCACGAGGAGAGTTCCAGGAAGTAGAGTTGGAGGGCAGAGTTCTAGAGCGGTGAGTATAAATCCTGACCTCGGGGATTCCTGGACCTTGGGACTTAAAAAAAAATCTAAACGTGGCGTCATGGTAAATCTGTGATCTGATTGGCTGGTTCTACACTGAATTTGAAACTAAAACATTGTTAAACTAATTAAACCAAATAAATTAATCACTTAATTAATAAGTAGAGGGTATCTAGACCAGAATCAGGGATTACTGTTCTTAGAATTTAGCATTTATAGTAGAAATCTAGCCCAATGGAACGTATAGTTAATGAGGAGTCAATAAGCAGTCATTAGATTTAAATTAATTTATTAAATAGTTCTAGAAATGGCAGTTGCTGGGGTGAAGTGCTTCACCTGTGGGATGTGGGAAATCTGTGACGTTTCAAGTGTCCCGGACAACTACATCTCCAGGTAGTGTACCCAATTGCAGCTCCTCTCAGACCACATGGATCGGTTGGAGCAGCAGTTGGATGCACTTAGGAGCATTCAGGTGGCGGAAAGCATCATTGGAATTTTGGAGACGTGGTCACACCCAAGGTACAGACAGATAGATGGGTGACCGCTAGAAGGGGCAGGCAGTCAGTGCAGAAATCCCCTGTGGCTGTCCCCCTCTCTAACAGGTATACCATTTTGGATACTGTTGGGGGGGATGGCCTATCAGGGGAAAACAACAGCAGTAGCCAGAGCAGTGGCACCACGGCTGGCTCTGTTGTTCAGCAGGGGGGTTCAAAGCACAGAAGAGCAATTGTCATAGGGGACTCTATAGTCAGGGGCTCAGATAGGCACTTCTGTGGTCGTGAAAGAGACACCAGGATGATATGTTGCCTCCCTGGTGCCAGGGTCCAGGATGTCTCTGATCGGGTACGGGACATTCTAATGGGGGAGGGAGAACAGCCAGAGGTCGTGGTACACATTGGTACTAACGACATAGGCGGGAAGAGTGACGAGGTCCTGCAGCGGGAGTTCAGGGAGTTAGGCAGAAAGCTAAAAAACAGGACCTCTAGGGTTGTAATCTCAGGATTACTCCCTGTTCCACGTGCCAGTGAGGCTAGAAATAGGAAGATAGTGCATCTGAACATGTGTCTGAACAGATGGTGTAGGAGGGAGGGTTTCTGATATCTGGATCAGTGGGATCTCTTCCGGGGCAGGTGGGACCTGTACAAGACAGACGGGTTGCATCTAAACTGGAGGGGCACCAATATCCTGGCTGCGAGGTTTGCTAGTGTCACTTGGGAGGGTTTAAACTAGTATGGCAGGGGGTGGGAACCAGAGCAATAGGTCAGCAGGTGAAATAAAGGTCTGGGATATGAATATGGCCAGTAGGACTAAGAGGAAGGGCAGGCAGGGAGAAATTACTGAACACAGCGGAACTGGGGATTTGAAATGCATTTGTTTCAATGCGAGAAGTATAACAGGCAAGGCAGATGAGCTTAGAGCTTGGATTAGTACTTGGGACTATGATGTTATATAGACTTGGTTGAAGGATGGACAGGATTGGCAGATAAATGTTCCAGGATTTAGATGTTTCAGGCAAGATAGAGAGGGATGTAGAAGAGGTGGGGGAGTTGCACTGCTGGTTAAGGGGAATATCACAGCTGTACGACAGGAGGACACCTCGGTGGGCTCATGCAGCGAGGCAATATGGGTAGAGCTCCGGAATAGGAAGGGTGCAGTCACAATGTTGGGGGTTTACTATAGGCCTCCCAATTGCCGGTGGGAGATTGAGGAATAGTTATGTAGGCAGATTTTGGAAAGATGTAAAAGCAATAGGGTTGTTGTGGTGGGTGATTTTAACTTTCCCTATATTGATTGGGAATCACTTAGTGCTAGGGGTTTGGAAGGTGCAGAATTTGTAAGGTGCATCCAGGAGGGCTTCCTGAGACAATATGTAGATAATCCAACTAGGGAAGGGGCAATACTGGACCTGGTATTAGGGAATGAACCTGGCCAGGTGGTCGAAGTTTCAGTAGGGGAGCATTTTGGGAAAAGTGACCATAATTCAGTACGTTGCGGGGCAAGTTTTTTACGCAGAGGGTAGTGAATGTCTGGAATTCGCTGCCAGAGGAGGTGGTGGAAGCAGGTACAACAGTGGTGTTTAAGAGGCAGCTTGACAAATACATGAATAGGATGGGAATAGAGGGATATGGACCCCGGAAGTGCAAAATGTTTTAGTTGATGGGCAATATGATCAGCGCAGGCTTGGAGGGCCGAAGGGCCTGTTCCTGTGTTGTATTTTTCTTTGTTCTTTGTTCTTTGTACTTGCCTACAAAATGAGGTTGAACTAAACAGCACGCGGAATCCAGGATCACTCCATGGAATCACTATCTGTTTTGATAATCAAGATAAAACAAGGAAATCAAATCTAATGGTCACATAGTAGTTGACAGAACCTTCATTGTCTTTGACACTTGTTTGTTGATACTGTTTATTGTTAGGTCAATAAGACATGAAAAGAAACCCCAAACTGTATATATATCAAAACTTTATTGCTTTTTGCTATTTTTAAAATGGACTTTCTGCTGAACCAAAAGATGGCTGCCACAAGTCATATGACTACAGATTTGCACCTGTGTTCTGAAAGCTACCAAAAATAGTTACAAGTACAAAAGAGTTCCTCTTACAGTGTGTGGGTTCTCACATTTCATTTTGCAGACCCCTTGTAACCATGAAACCAGGAGACTTGCAGATCGACCCTTGTTATGCCTGTAGAGCTGTTAACAGTCTCCTCTGGGACTGTGCAGGTCCATTTCAAAAGAGAACAATTGAGGGGACAAAGGGACATCATTTGCTTCCAGGTAAGCTTACCCTTCTAGAGGAGTCAGAGGGTCTGCCTAGGCAATGGCTTTCTGACACTAGACCCTGAACACTAGATGACTCTTTCAACAGTTAATATCTGGGACATTATCAGCCCTGAAATCAAAGTCCCAGACAGTAGATAAATATCCATTTTGAAATTACTGTGCAGAAAGAAGGTCACATGACTTGAGCGACTATTTTGAAATGTGTATATTCCTTTGAGAACTGAGAAACCCTCAGATTGTCATTTTAACACCAACTGGAAAGGACTCTAGCAGCCTGGCTAAACAAGCAGCCAGTTACCATCTCTCAACTCCTCGAAGCCTGCTTAATTTTAAAAGTCTCTATTCAATGTCTGCCAAGTGGTCTAAGCACAGAAAGCCCATCGTGCTACAACATCATTAATTTCAAGGATTTTCATATTGCTGTCTCCAACCAGTAACTCATTGGGACTTAACTCCCCCACGAAGGAAACACCCTCTGGGCTTTGACTTCTCGGACTCTGGAAATCATCTGAACTAATATTCACTTCAGTGGTTCTTGCACTGTTTCTATCCATAGTTATAATACTTTTTTTTTCTATTTCCCCCCCTCACACTGTGCGTATGCATGGTTGAGTAAATAAACTCTTATTGTGCAATAATTTGAGCTACAGTACATTGTGAAATGGTGTTTGATAGGGTCAAACACCATACCTTTCCAAACCTATTATCATGGTATGGTCTCCCATCAAAGCTACATTTATTATTCTTCTCAAATTAGCCCATTGATCTTTTATCTTCTGATATTTCTAATTAATTTAGGGTTCTTAAACTCTCACACTCAGTTTCTTTATCATGTCGTTGATGATTCTGCAATCATGTGGCACCAGTGCACAAAACCTTCAGACAACGGGATGTCTTTGCTGCTCGATACCCACCATTTTCTTCAATGATAGCAATCAAAATCTTGTTTCATTGAGCCCTTCAAAGCCACAAGGATCATTCTGCACCTTTGGCACATGTCAGGCAGGTAGTGAGTGTAATGATCAGCTTGCCCATCTGAAGTCACCAGTGAGTGGACTGAACCACTTTGATGATCGGGTTGGGTGAAGTCGAAAACCTGATCCTATGGATTTCCCATCTGTTGAATTAGGTTAAAATTACCCCACAAGAATCAACTGATGCACGGCATGCTATTGTTCTAACTCATTCTCTTTCAGGACTTTAGTATCTCTGTCCTACTACAAACTTCAGGCTTTTGAAACTTGGGGCAGAATTTTCACGTCGGCACGCGGGGGTGGGTGGGCCTGGCATGCTGATGCATAAAATGATGCGCAGTGATGTCAGGCATGTGTCCCGATGTCACCGCGCGTCATGCAGGTATTTCATTCGGTGGGCGCGCTCCGGAGGTGGCTGTGCACCCGCCGACCTGTCAAAGGCCTGTTAAGGCCATTAAAAAACCAATTAAAGTAATTATCAATGTTGCCCGACCAACCTTGGCGGGGGGCAGGCGAAGAGCCCAAGCGGCCTTCACGTTTTTCAGGAAACCTCATCCACGGGCGGGATGCGGTTACCTGAAGGATTTATTAAATAGATAAATAAATTTTGCTCAATTCATCAACATGTCCCAGCTGTCACATGAGGGGACATGTGTAAATAATTTTTATCTTTCTTCATTAAAAATTCTCAATATGTACTTAATCTCCCTGAGGCAGCTCCATGCCTCAGGGAGATTTCTGCGCTCTTTCGCGTGCACGCACGAAAGAGCGCAGGCCCCGGCTCTCCCTTCTCCCCTCTCCCGCATAGGTAGGGTGAGCGCTACTGGCCGTGCCTTAGTCGTGCTGGACGGGCCTTAATTGGTCTGCCCATGTAACATGGTGGGCGCGGAGCTGATCGCCGCCCGTGCCCATTCCCGACTGGCCCGCCCAACATGAGGAAAATCCTCCCCTTAAACTTGTCACCAACTAATCAGTATTTCCCGGTTTACTTCATACTTTATTCAGGCATAACAGGATTGGGTAGTTGTCTTTCATTTAGCTTCACAAGTACAGCTTCAGAACAATGCACATGATGTAATTAAAGACTTTTAAATGATGAATTTATGTGTTGCGGTTCTGTTTGTGAACATCATAGAACCATGGCAACAGACACCTTATGGCAGTGGATAATATAAAACTGATAACGTCCTTATCTAATTAAAATGACCTACATGACAAACTAAGGCCATTAATCTAATTTTAATCTGTTTTCCTGTTCAATGCTGTTTTTAAGCACCTTTGCCTGAAGAGTTGACAAAAGAACTTTTACAAGCTTAGGGCAGAATTTAGCCCTCGATGGGCGGGCGGGCCCCACCAGCTCGGCTGTGGGCGGGCAGCTGAACTCCGCCGCCAAAATGGGCCCTGCCGCCATTTTGAGTGGGCGGGCCAATTAAGGCCCACCCAGTGGGCTGCCCAACAGGAAGCGCTATGCGCTTCCTGTTGGGGGGGGGAGGGGGGGGAGGGAATCCCCAACTGTCAAAGTGCGCTCTTTCACGCATGCACGCGAAAGAGCGTACTGTTCCCTGAGATTAAGTGCTGTCTTAGGGACAGCGCTGAAAGTTTAATAAACCTAAAAAATAGCAAAATGAAAAAAATTATTAACATGCCCCCCCTCATGTGACAACGTCACTCGAGATGGGACATGTTAATAAATATTACATAAAGTTTATTAAAGTTTTTAAAAACAGACATGAAACCTCAACCCGCCAGTGGATGAGGTTTCATGTTTTTTCTCCTTCCCGCTGGGGCTCCTGGCCTGCCCGCCAACCTTAAGGTTGGACGGGCAGGTCCTTTAATTGGGTTAATTATCCTGTCAATGGCCTCAATTGGCCATTGACAGGTCGGCGGGCGGACCTCCCGACGTCATCCGGCGTCATTTTCGTGTCGGCGAGCGGGCCCCGCCCCCAACTCGCTGACGGAAAAATTCTGGCCTTAGAGTTTAACTATAACACAATTAAGGAAACGATTAAAGCCCAAGAAAATTTTAACTTGTTAGTCATTCACTGAAGCTATCCAGTAAATTGGAAGAAGTTAATAAGACCATCACTAATTTGGCTCAGTTGATAGTTCTCTCCCTTAATTCCAAATCAGATGGGTTTGACTTCTATTTACAAACTTTAGTCCACAATTTTTGTAGATTTGCTGGAGGTGCTGATAGGTATCAGGGCCATCAGTGTGGAGGGGAAACACCCTACACTTGATTGCTTGTGGCCTTGGCTGTGGCCTACTCATCCTAGCTGTTCAATGATTGCATGATTGAGCAATGACCTCTTGGTGTGCTACTTAGCTCTGGACTCAGTAGGTGAGGCCGGGGTGATGGGGGAGGAGGTGGGGGCAGGATGTAGGCGCGCGCTGAAAAGTGGGGCCTTAATTGCCCTGATTGGTTGCTTGCCTCCGTGGAGTGGGTTGCCAGTTCCTGAGGTAACCCATGTCCAGCAAGGTGAAACGGAGCGAGCCCAATGTGCAACTGTCGAAAGCTCCCTGTGCACCCCCCATGCCTCTATAGTTGTCTACAATGACCTGGTAAGATTCTGGCCACTGTGCAGTTTGGGCGTCCCATTATGTAAGGATATTAAGGTCATAGAAAGCACGCAATATAAATGATGCCAGGGATTGGAAACTATATTTATGTTGAAAGAATGGCTTACAATAGGACTATTTCAACAAGGGCAGAGGTGATTTAATAGAGGCTTTACAAATTATAGGGATTCCAATGGTGTGAATAGAGAAGGACTCTATCCTATAAATAGAAAGTTGGCGATGAGAGCTCATCAATTTAATCATGACTCTCTGTGTGTGTGTGTGTGGGGGGAGGAAGGTATGGAGCATTTCATTACATGGAGAGCTGTTGGAGCATGGAATGCTTTTCACAGGGAATGGTTGAGGTTGATACATTTAGACCTTTAAGGGAAAATTGAATAGGAAGGCAACATACTGCAGATCTGAAACATAATCAGAAAATGCTGGAAGTATTCAACAGGTCAGGCAGCATCTGTGGACAGTGAAGCAGAGTTAACATTTCAGGCTGATGACCTTTCATCTGTTATGATGAAAAACTTTTGGACATTTGTCCTAATACCTCCCTATGTGGCTTGGTGTCCAATTTTGCTTTGGAAAACTCCTGTGAAATTTTTTGGGACAGTTTATTAAATTAAAAGCACTGCATAAATACAAATCATTATTTAGAGGGCAGGGGACTTGGGTTTTAAACCGTGAATTTGCCTAACTTCCTTCAACATACAAGATTTTTTCACAACTGTAAGCACTTTTACCTTAGTCTATGGATTTTACACCCTCAGCATAATATATCGCACTATCCTGATGATATAATATTTCATTAATTTATGATGACATCTTTACGATAAAACTGACTGCTTGTCTTTAACACTTGCAATATCCCTTTTACTATCCTTGTTTGGTTAGTAGGAAGGGTGGATTTCCCCAGTGTCGCAAAATCATAAATCCATTTTTAGAAAGAGCACGGCCTGAGTATTTCCGATGGCAGGGTTTCCCTTCCTGCCATCCGAAGAGTTGCCGGGGAACACATCCCCGCTGACTCACAGTGTCCCACTGCCATTTCCCGCTTTAATGAGTGTCAATTGGCTGCAGGCGGGACTTCCGCCCCTCACTCAGGAGGAAGTCCAGTCTTAAAGAGCTACTGGCCAATCAGATTGGTTGACAGCTTTACAGTCCCTGCAGCAACAAGAGCTGCAGTGGACTGAAGAGGAACTTCAGGAAGAAACCTTAACCTGAGCCCCAGGACCAGAGGGCAAGGTAGGTTTATGGGGTCCCAGAGTGGGGAGGGCAGGGAAGATTTGGGAGGGGGGTGCGCAAAGCGGGTGATCAGGGTGTCAGGAGAGAGGCCAGCAGGGGGGGGGGAGGGAGACCCAGTCACCACTGGACCTTAAAGGGGGTGGCGGGGAGGGGGTGGTGCCCGAAGTCAGAAGGGAGCTTTTTTGTGGAGGTGTTTCACCCCTTCCTGCCCAAAGCCTAAGACTGTTCATTTTTGGGCTTCCCTTACACCAGGTAAGTCCTCCCACCAGCCTAAATATTGAGGTTGGGTGGGAAATGGCCCTAAAGTGGCCAACAATTGGCCACTTAAGCACCTCAAATGGGGTAAGGGTGAATGTCCTGTCTGAGGCCTTGCCCACCCCAGCGTAGAATTGCTGCAAGTTTGGGGTGGGTGGAAACCCAGCGGAAATCCCATTCCTTCAATTTCACTCTCCATCCCCCCCCCCGCCCCATGCCTAAGAACACGCCAGCGGAGGAGCATGAAATTCAGGCCCATATTTCTGACCTCACTATACACAGGAAATGTTTCCATATTCCTGCCTACCAGGTAGCAAGATATTAAAGTTCTGTACATCAAAATAAGCTTCAATGTAGATGCATCTGCCAAATTTCATATCAATAAAAAAAACTCTTCAAATTTTTTATTGCATGGGTTGCGCAGCAGGTGTGCATTGAATTGACTTCAAGATCTAGCCACCCGTGTGATTGGCATAAGCTGGCCAATTAGAATGCAGGATTCACTGGTTCAGAGCAGAATAAATATGGTCTCTGAATTTATTCACGATTTCTTGTGTGGTTGTGGCATTACTGCAATGCAGCAACTTCTCCGTGGGACTAGACCTCTTTCCATTCTGATTTGCAACTTTGATCCTCCCCATAATTTTGAGTTTATATGGCGGGAGGGCGGGTGGTGTTGGTGTGGGTGTTTCTTTGAACCAGCCCTCCAGCTGTGCAAGTATGGCGTTAGGAGATTGAAATCCAGAGATTTGCATTCCTGTCACGTTCTCTGTATTACTGATGTGCGGGTGAGTGAGGCATATCGCTTGCCTGGATGTGTGGATGCTGATGGACAGATTGCATGTTCCACAGCCCTGCTGCCTGGGGATGGTACTGTCGCCTGTAGAGTCATGGGCCAGGATTTTCCAGTCCCACACACCACGGGCCCAAAATTCCCCGCCCGAAGTCAACGACCCTTTAGCTGGGTCCGTTAGTGTTTCTGTCCCGCGCGCGATGATTTCCACTGTGGGCAGGTCCGGAAAATCCCGGTCATAGAGTCCTGCAGCGCAGAAAGAGGCCATTTGGCCCAATGCCTGTGCCGACTCTTTGGGGCAGGATTTTACGCCCTGCGGGCGGGCGTGCGCCTGACCCGATCGGGCCTAAAATCACGCGCGATGGCGTCGGGCGAGCGTCCCGACATCACCGCGCACTCTCACGATATTTCGGTCAGCAGGTGCGCGAGAGTTGGCAGCGCGCCCGCTGACAATTAAAAAGCCTTTTAAGGTCCTTAATCAATTCACTTATATCTATTTTTCGTTGCCCGTTCAACCGTTCGGTTGGCGGGCAGGTGAATCGGCAGGCGGCCTTTGCATTTTTTTACGAAACCTCATCCACGGGCGGGATGAGGTTTCCAACAGTAATTAAAAGAACAATAAAAACTTTTAAACATAATTTTTTACATGTCCCTGTCCATTTGACTGATTCACACGTGGGGACCTGTTTCTATCATCTTTAAAATCTTTATTTTTGTATGGACAGTTCTTCAGCTCCCTGAGGCAGCTCTGTGCCCTCAGGGAGCTTTCAGTACGTGCTCCCCTGCGCCCCGCACATGCGCAAACCTCAGCGCTCGCCCTCTTCCTGCCCTCCCCACCTCGGCAGCACTGAGCTTCTCAGCCTGCATTTCACGCTGGCTGGCCGTTAATTGGTCGGTTGGGTGGTTGGGGACCAATTGTTGGCAGCGGGCCATTTCCCGGCTGCTCCCAGGCCCACCCGCCACTCCCGCCCAATGAACGGCAAATCCTGCCCTTTGAAAGAGCATTCTAACTAGTCCCATTGCCCTGCTTTTTCCCCATAGTGCTGAATGATTTTCCTTCTAATTTCCTGTTGAAAGTTGCTTTTGAGTCTGCTTCCAGTAACCTTTCTAGCAGTACATTTCAGATCATAACAATGCACTGTTTAAAAAAATCCTATTTCTCCCCGCTTTATGTTTTAGCAAATCCCTTCAAACTGTGCCCTCTGGTTACCTGTCTACTGTCAGTGGAAACAGTTTCTCCCTCAAAGCCCCTCAAGATTTTGAATTCCCCTATTAAATCTCTCTTTAACCTTCTATGCTCTAAAGAAAACATTCCCAGCTCCTTCAACCTTTGCACATAAATTAACTCCCCCTTCACTGGTAGCATTTTGATACCACTCCAAGGCCTTGACACCTTTCCTAAATTGTGGTGTCCAGAACGGGATACCTTAGTTCAATCGATGCCAACTCATTGATTTATAAAGATTTGCCATAACTCCCTTGCCTTTGTACCCTATGGGGCACAGTTTCTGCTTTGGGCGTAACTGGTGATCGGGGGAAAATTGCTTCCAATATTGCTGTAGTGTCAATGTAACACCCTTATTCAGAAAGGGAGGGAGACAAAAAACAGGTAACTATAGGCTGGTTAGCTTAACATCTGTCATTGGGAAAATGTTAGAGCCTATTATAAAGGATGTAAAGCAGAGTATTTAGAAATACATAATCTAACCAAGCAGAGTCAGCATGGCTTCATGAAGGGGAAATCAAGCCTGACAAATTTATTAGAATTCTTTGAGGAGGTACCTAGCAGGATAGATAAAGGGGAACCAGTAGATGTAATATATTTGGATTTCCAAAAGGCATTCGATAAGGTATGGCATGTAAGGCTACTTAATAAGATAAGAGCCCATGGTGTTGGGGATAGTATATTAGCATGGATAGAGGATTGGCTAACGAATAGAAGATAGAGAATTGGGATAAGGGGGCATTTTCAAGATGGCAACCTGTAACTAGTGGAGTGCCACAGGGATCAGTGCTGGGGCCTCAATTATTTACAATACATATTAATGACTTAGATGAGGGAAGTGAATATATTATCACCAAATTTGCAGATGATACAAAGATTGGTGGGAAGGCAAGTGGTGAGGATGACAGAAAGAGTCTACAGAGGGACATAGATAGGATAAGTGAATGGGCAAAAAAGCGGCAGATGGAATATAATGTGGGAAAATGTGAAGTTATGCACTTTGGCAGGAAGAATAGAGGAGCTGAATATTATTTAAATGGAGAAAGGCTGCATCACAGAGGGATTTGGGAGTCCTCGAATGAATCCCAAAAAGCTAACATACAAGTTCAACAGGTAATAGGGAAGGCAAATGGAATGTTGGCCTTTATTTCAAAGGGAATGGAGTATAAAAATAGGGAAGTCTTGCTAAAACTATACAAGGCACTAATTAGACCACACCTAGAATACTGTGAACAGTTTTGGTCCCCTTATCTAAGGAAAGATATACTGGCACTGGAGGCAGTCCAGAGAAGGTTCACTAGGTTGATTCTGGTGTGGAGGGATTTTCTTATGAGGAGATGTTGAGTAGGTTGGGCCTGTACTCTTTGGAGTTTAGAAGAATGAGAGGCGACCTTATTGAAACATATAAGCTTTTTAGGGGGCTCATTAAGAGGTCGTTAAACTGTGGAATTCTTTACCACAGAGGGCTGTAGAGGCTGGGTTGTTAAGTATGTACAAGGCTGAGATAGACAGGTTTTAATCAGTAAGGGAATCAAGGATTATGGGGAAAAGGCAGGAAAGTGGAGTTGAGGGTTATCAGATCAGCCATGATCTCATTGAATGGCGGAGCAGACTCGATGGGCTATTCTGCTCTTACGTCTTATGGTCTTTTGAGAAAGGTTTTCTTTTTTCAAGCTTCTGCTCAATCTCATTTGCGTATGTAAAATCTGCCATGAACCAGTGCAAATGAGCAGCATTTTAGAATGTAATTTTTTAAAACAGCTTTTGCTATAAAAAAAATTCCATGATATATTTGAGAGTGGTAACTTGGTGCTGCTTGATTAATTCAGTTGAATATGGGTTTATCATAAAAAAAGCATTATGAATCAGGGTACTAATCTTCCACCTGTGAGTAACGTGACTTTAAAAACCAGGCAGAACTATTTGCTAATTATCTCGGTGATTAGATTGTTCCTTAATAAATTAAGGAAAACAAAGACAGGGTTTAACCCATGGGCTTCAGGACCCATTATCAGGTTTACATGAGGGTCAGAAGCCTGCACTGTGTGGGGAACAGTCACTCACCTATGATTTTCCCCCAGTTGGCCAATCAGAAGCCAGAAGGTGGGCTTGCTGCCCAATTAGGGATGGTCGGGGGCTCTTGAAGCTGGAAGGCCAATAGGAAGTCTCTCAGCTCAGCAACAGAAGCAGGATGCCTTTGCCGCCAAGTGAAAAGATGAGTGCTCCAAGTCGGAGGTGCCTGCTCTCCAACTTATTAAGCTCAAAATAAAAATCGGCTCTGCAGCTAGGCCACTGTTGTGGAGGCAGTGCAAAGTGGATTCCTTTACATTTGTCAACATTGAAATCCATTTGCCAAAGTTTTGGCATTTTCATAATCTATTAATATCTTTTTTTATAATTTTAAGCTTCACCTATCTTTGTGTCACCCGCAAACTTGGATCTGTGGCTTTCTATCCCGTCATCCAAGCCGCTAACAATAATGGTAATTAGTTAAGGCCCTAACACAGATCCATAAGGGAGACCGCCAGTCACATCCTGCCAATAGAAGCACCTGCCCATCATTGCTACTCTTTGTCCCCTGCCGCTAAGCCAATTTCCTAACTAGGCTAATAATTTATCTTCAATTCCTTGACTTTAACTTCAGCTAACTGTCTCTTGTAAGGGAATTGATTGAATGTTTTCTGGAAGCTCAGATAAATAACAATCGCAGACATTCCCTTGCCCACTAACTTAGTCACCTCTTCAAAAATTTCAGTCAGGTTTGGGAGGCACGACCTCCACTTTACAAATCCATGCCAGCTCTCTCAGATCAGCTGCAAATGTTCAAGGAATTCACTATCAACACCCTGGGGGGCTTACCATTGACCAGGAACTGAACAGCACCAGCCATATAAATACTGTGACTACAAGGGCAGCTCAAAGGTTGGGAATCTTGTGGAGAGTAACTCACCTCCTGGCTCAGCTACAAGGCACAAGTCAGAAGTGTGATGGAATACTCCCCACTTGCCCGGATGAGTGCAGCTCCAACAACGCTCAAGAAACCCGACACCAATCAGGACAAAGTAGCCGCTTGATTGACACCCTTTCCACCACCTTAAACATTCACTCCCTCCACCACCAGTGGCAGCAGTGTGTACCAAATAACAAGATTCACTGCAGCAACTTGTCAAGCCTCCTTTGACAGCACCTTCCAAAACCGTGACCTCTACCATCTAGAAGGACAAGGGCAGCAGATGCATGGGAACAGCACCACCTGCAAGTTCTCCTCCATGCCATATACCACCCTGACTTGGAATTTTATCGCCGTTCCTTCACTGTCGCTGGGTCATAATCCTGGAACTCCCTCCCTAACAGCATGGTGGGTGTACCTACACCAGGTGGACAGCAGCAATTCAAGAAGGCGACTCACCACCACCTTCTCAAGGGCAATTGGGGATGGGCAACAAGTACTGGGCTAGCCAGCAACGCCCAAACACTGTGAAAGGAAAAAAAAAAGTCATCCCATCCTTAATTATAGACTTTCGTAATATCCTGACCACAGATGTTAGGCTAACTGGTCTATAATTCCCTGGTTTCCGTCCCTCACCTTTCTTAAATAGCGGAGTGACATGCCCAACTTTCCAACCTAAAAGAACAATTACCAAATTGAGACAACTTTGGAAGATTATAATTAGGGCATCTGCAATATTCTCACTCACGTTAAAACTCTGGGCGCAAAACATCGCGACTTGGGGATTTGTCAATTTTTAGTGCCATTTGTTTCCTTATTATGTCCGGCATCTATCATCTTCCTTCACTGTAAATACCATTATAAATTAATGATGCAGGATGTGCCTCATTCTATTATCTTCATTTATGATATCACCATCGCCATGTAGGTGTACGCACACCACATGGACTGCGGCTATTCAAGAAGGCAGCTCATCAGTGCCTTCTGAAGGGAAATTAGGGATGGGCAATAAATTCTGGTCTACCCAGTGATGCCCACATCCCATGAAAGAATAAAAAAAATGAGTAGATTGCAAGCGATCCACATTGCTCTTGTATACTCTTCCTCAAATATATAATTTATTTGTGTTGATTATGATGTCCCTTGCACATTAATTTTCATACTCCTTTTATAACTCTTACTATCTGTTTTGTCATCTTTTGCTTTCCTTTGTATCCCAGTTGCCAGGATCTGTGCTAGTTATTTTTTCTTTCAGTATTATGCTGTTCCTTACCTCTTTAGCCGCTCATGACCATTTTTGGATGTATTAGTCCCTTGACTTGAATTCACTCTACTGCAGCAGATGGTAAGAGTCAGACATGTGTACTTAGCCTCCTAATAAACATTATTTGTATGTAGTCTTATCTTCAAGTGAAGAGCCCACACTATTGTTTCACCAAACCTTGTCATGTGCTTGATATGCTTATGTTGAATAGAAGAATGTAACGTGGTGGCAGCATGACTTATGGATATTTGACTCAGAAGCAACCCTTGCACATCCAGCAGTAAAACTGGCATGGAAGTGAAACAACTATAGAACAAAATCACCGTGTGTAAGTGATTCTGAAGCTTTGTATGAACCCTACGCACTGTTCCTTCGTTCTGGGGCTGCATCTCGCTCTCCAGCCAGCAGCCACTGGGTGCTGGTAAGATTATTCAAATTTGGGAGAGCTTAAATGGTATAAGTATACCTGCTGCAAAGTTTGCACAGGAAGAGCGATTAAACACCAGACTCTGGAGAGTCCAGCTTTAAGCAGAATTGCACAGACAGGAGAGAATCCATTGCTGTTGTTTTCTGCCCTTTCAGGAGGTTAGGGGCAAGTTAAATACTGCAGACTGGGCTGGGGAGAAGCCCGCAAAAAAAAGCTTTTTTCACTGTTTTATTTTACTTTTTAAGTCTACAGTACAAATTTGCACCTAAATCACAGTTTTGTCGGTGCTACTTGGAGTAAACCCAGACAAGAAGAAAGAGCTCAATGCAGCCAGCATTGCAGGCAAGCATTAACCTATGACAAACTAATAGTATTGCAGCTCAGGGAGACAAAAAACCTGAATTCAAACATTCCAGATATCATTAAAGATGCTGCAAAAAAGCTAAAAGATGACCACAATATTTCCAACACTCAGCTGAAAGGCAGCAGACCTCCTATCTGAATTCACCTTGTTTCGACAACATGTAGAGCTGTGTTTTCTGGACCTCAATATTCCTGAACCAGATAGACAAGCCATTAAAATTCTAATTGCTATAGGCAATGAAGGCCTTCACAGACTGAATACTTCAGGTCTGTCTGAAAATCTTAAAAATCCATTAAAAATATGACCAACATTTGAAGGTCAAGTGAAGCTCAACTTCCGAATACATCGAGTAGAATTCATGTCTTTTAGACAACAACTGACAGAGACCATCAATCGATTAAAAAGTAGATATGGAGACAAGAGGTATGATTGCAACTTCATGGCAGCTGAGGTAGTCGACAGAATATTTGAGCTTGTGATAGCATCTTCCCCAATGGAAGCATTCAAAAAAGACCTCTGAACCAACCCAAAAGTTACAGTGTAGAAGCACATATGAAATGACACTACTAGCTGGACAGAATCTACAGGCTAATCATAATTCGTCCACCATTGGCATGAAAGTCAATACAGACAAGCCTAGGAAGCAATGTGGGCTGTGTGGCCTGATATATGCACCCAGAAATTGCCCAGCTTTTAATGCTCTATGCAAGGCATTTGGCACCAGCGGACTTTGGAGGTGCCAATGAAAAAAGCAAAGGCCAACACATGGGGTTTGATATCATGAAAAGCTGCAACTAAAAGCCAGACAGGTACAGTATTCTAAACAACCAAGTGCACATAGCAAACAGTGTCAAGACAAGATCCACAAAATGTCTAGCCAAGCTATACTGTCAGGTGGTGAGGATGACCAGACCATAGATACACAAATTGAGTCGACATACAGCATGGTGAACATCAAAGAATATAGTGGTACCATCCAGATTGTATGCCCACAGATGCAGGGTCAACATAACCTATATGTAAAACTGGATACCAGTGCAGCTGCAAACATCCTTCCACTGGTACACTGAAATGTATTTACCTACAGAAGTGGCAAGTGATGGTTCATCCAACCACTGCCAAATTCACCATGTGCAATGCCTCAGAGATTCTGTTCCTGGAATCCATTATGGTTAAGTGTTGTTACAAAAACTCACCCTGATCACCCCAGAAATTTTATGCTGTAGACACCATGAGTCCAATGATTGCAGGCCTGCCAGTGTGCAAGGACATGTCCTTGGTTACCATTCATGGTATCGTCAAGGCAGTGATGAGGACCACAGACTACAAGGATTGCTATTGGAAACCCTGTGCTTACACTGGGAGACAATCATCTAACTCTGCAACGCAGATCATCAATCAACAGGCTGAGCGGCATTCGAACTGAATATGTATACCCATTCTAAACACGCACACTTCATTGGACTGTGGAACCCAATGCGAAACTACTATTTGGACTTGTGACAGTTATCACTCACCGGTACTCCCAGAAGTACAAGGTAAGTTGATTGAAAAACAGGCGAAGATGAAAGCTGCCCATGACCGGCATGTGGGTAACAAACTAGCCCACCTCAACGTCTGAGAAAAAGTTTGAGTACAACACCCAAGTGATGGCACCTGGAATCCAGAAGAAACCATCAGCATATGCCCAGATCCAATGTCGTATCAGGTACAAACACCAAATGGCATGACAGTGCGACAGAACTGATGACAAATCAGAACAATACTACAACCAGAAACACCAAGTAACCCTAATGTGAACAGAACACGGTCTAAGGCACAACACAGACAAAGCATCCCCAGCCAGTATTCTGAAAACACACAACAGTCTCCAGCAAAGCAGTAATTAAGTCTGGACAGATAAGCAAACCGCCAATACATTTCTGAGACTGTAAATTTATTGCCTTGTATAATGGTTTCTTCAGACACATGTTAATTTATTTTGCTTTAATGTAAATAGCTTGATCTTTAAAGGTAAACCTTTAGCTTAGGAAAAAGAGGGATTTTATGATATCATGTATCACCTTTTAAGGGGCTGTATCTTAAATCTTAAACAATCGCTACCACCTCGACAAGACAGTATTAGTCCCATGTCTTGAATTCAGTCTACAGCAGCATATGGTAAGGTTATTTATGTATATTCTTATCTTCAAATAAAGAAACCACATTATTGTTTCACCAATTCTTGTTGCGCGATTGATAAATTTTTATTGAATAGAAAAATGTAACAAGGGATGTAAACTGGTTCTATATCACATTAAATTCTTTTTTGAGCACCTCCCATTGATCTTCATCATTTTACCCATTCATAGGTTTGCACAGTATAGTGTGGATAATCTCTGTCTCATCCCATTTATGTCAGCTTTACCTAAATCTAGACTGCTAGTAATAAAACAGAAAATGTTGGGCTTACTCAGCTGATCAGACAGAAACAGAGGTTACTGTTTGGATAGCTCATTGACCAGAAATGTATCTCTAACTTTGATTTTCCAGAACCTTAGGACAGAATCATCCCAGATTTGCACTAAGTGCGGTAGCGGGCGGGAAAAATGACGTTTGACCCGATGGCCACAACGGTGGCTTTTTGTGCCGTATTGCCCTAGTCCTGTCTCATTACTTATGCAGCCACAGGAAACATGGCGTCTCGCTGGTGGACAGCCTCCGATTTTCCCACCAGGCCGTTATATTGCCACTTTCTCATGCTGGGCACCATATTTAAACTGCGGCTGCACGCACACTTAATGCTTGCAGCCCAGGAGGGCACCGGTGCAGACATGGCCCCAAAAGTCAAGAAGAGTGCAGCCCCTAATTCAGTGATGCATCTCTGGGACCCATGGTGGCCTGCCACGATGTCCTCTAACCCCTTTCTGGCTGCAGAATGCCCATCGGTCTCACCACTCCGGCTTGGAGACAGTGGCAGAGGTGGTCAGTGCCAATGCTGCACACAAGAGGTCGGCCATGCAGTGCAGAATAGGGATGAATGATGATCTGTGCTGCCAGGGCAAGGCAACCATCTCAGCACTCTAAACTCACACACTCACAAGGCCATCGCACATTCACTGGCATCTCACTCACTGCCAGCTCAAGAGACATCACCACTCACTTTCTCTTACACACCCTCACATCACCATCTGGCCTCATCTCCTCTGGAGGCTGCCTCCTCAGCCCTCACCATCTTGAGGCCACTTGCACAGATCAACATGTGCCCCCACACACACCCTGGGATACCTCCCTTCCCCAGTACAGCCTCGACCTGCAACCTCTTCCCTTGCCTGAGGCCATTTCTCCCCCTTCCCCAAGAAAGCCCAAGCCTTGCAGCTGTTGAAAAGCCACCCCTGTGTTATGGCTGGTCTGGTAGGTAGACACCTGTCCATGAGCCTCCCTAAAAGTGATGTGGTGCTGCCTGTGAAGCCTGACACTGATGATCGCGAGTGCTGCCCAAAGCAATGTTGGCAAACAAACCTCGAAGTCCCAAGCAAAGTGCAGCTTGCCAGGCGACCATCGCTTATGTACCACTGTGAAACATGTCAGTGTGCAATCATGCCGACGTGTCCAGGTAATCCAATGTTGTGGTATGATTCTGGTGAGCAGAGCTTATAATGATATACAGATTTATTAAAGCGATGCTCCCAACATCCGGTGGTGGGAAACACAGCCCGCCATTGATGGCCATAGCAGACAATTGCAAACTGGTTTCACGGCATCGTGAAATCGATTTTTGGCCTTCCTGCCATATTGTCCGCTCATGCTCTCCATGACGCCTGACAAGAATGGGGACTGAAAATTCAGCCCTTAGTAATTGTTTCCCCCTTCTTCCTTTCAAACACTGCGTTGCACTCATCATATGTTTATAATTATTAGATAAATTCAATTGCACAGCTTGACAGTCAACTGAATCGGGTCATTGCTCATGTCACGGCCACAAGTTATAACCCCAAATTACTTATTGACTTATTGAACTTTTAAGTAAGATATGTGTTTTTTAAATGAGCAAAAGCTGGCTGAGACTATAAAGTAACCACTTGCTGGAAAACTCCTATGTGGATTACACTTGATCAACTAGTCCAGAGAGAACGGAATGTCACAGCTAAAAGATGTGTCACAGCTTACTTCATACAGAGACACTTCAAAGGAAGAGATGCAATGCAAAAACTGAACTGTAATCCCCTGAGTTGTGGAGCTAATGGAGGCTGATTACCATTTCATCAGTAACCATCTTCGGTTGAGCTATATCCCAGACTGTGGACAAGAACTGAGTTGAAGGAAAGCAGTTTCTGGCTGAAAGATATGTTTGTTTTTCCCTTCCAAGAATACACAAGAAAAGGGGTTAAAAGCCAACTGCAAACCTGGTCTCTGTGTGCTAGCCTCTTGTTCTAGTGTGTGCTGTGTCAGTGTATGCTGTGAAGATCACAGCTGAAGAACATCAACTAGGCATCCCTGTGCTTGCAGGTAAAAAAAAATCTCTCTTCTCTCTCTCTGATTGCAGGAAGCAAGTCACAAGTCAACAAAGCCGCAGTCGAAAAGGAAACAGGACAACTCCTTTCAGCTAACCTGCAGAACCAGGAATCTCCAACCCAGCTGCCCAACTGCAAAGTCAGCACTACTGGAATCATCCAATTTAACGGCCGCAATGTTTCACCACCTACTCTCACCCACAAGCCAAAGACTGATTTGTTAACTTTTGTTTCAGGACTCATTTCTTATTTCTAATCTGTCTGTATGTGTGTTGCTTTTTTATTATTTTTTTTCTCACATTTTACTAGCTAATAGGCTCAGTCTTTCTCTGACTCAAGAAAGCCTGGTTAAATTGGCTCCTTCTAAAACATAAATACATTTGGAATGGGAAAATGTATCCACGAGGAAGGATCCTTTTTAAATTAGCCTTATTGTGACCAACCTCGGGGTTGAATAAAGAAAGGGAGCCAGTTCATTCCTTCTCACCCAGGATCATAATAATTTTGGGTTCCTCGTCCGGGATCATTACAAGTTGGGGCAACGTCGCCTGGGAACCGTTTGTAATCCTCATTACTGTCATGTTTTATAATGGTATTATACATTTGGTTTATTTACTGTAAAGGATACAAGGCACCAATCGATAATAAGTGATTGGATAAACAGGTTGTGGGTTCATTTAATAAGACTGGTTACATGAGAACAGTTATACATAGGTATAAAGCTTGAAGACATCAGAGCTGTGTGTGTGGCTCTGTTAAAAGCAAAAGTGAAACTAAGACTAACACACTTCCCTTCTAGCGCTGTCATGCTGATATCCCTTAAAGGCATATTACAACATCCCCCTTTCTTTTGAAAGTTACTTTCCCTCTTCCAAAGAAGTATAACTATTTACATACATGTTCAAGTTTAATTACCATTACATAAATGCACAGAACTGATGAATCTATGAGTATCTAAAACATAAAGGTAATCTGCTGGTGCACCCAAATCTTGTGATGGTAACATTGTCTGGAGGTTTCTCACAGCGATCTGTGGGATTGTCATTCTTGGATGTTGTTCCTGGTTGCAACTGAGATCTTGTCCTAGATGCAATAGGACTGGGCAATGGTTGAGGAGCTGGAATGGATCTGGTTTGTCCTAGACTATGACTCACCATTGTGTCTTTGATTGCAATGGCTTCAGAGGGCCTTGGTTCTGAACAAATCCTCATCACCTCGGCTGGTTGCCACGTACCTTCTGCTGGATCTTGGGTGCAAACCTGTTGTCCCAACTGTAAACTTGGCAATTCTATACCTGCATTTTTATTGTGCACATTGGTCATCTTCTCTTGTAGTTTTAAAAGTTGCTCACTAGTTTCTCAGAGAGTAGAATGGGTAAGAGTGGATAGATTGGTATGCACTGGTCTGCCAAACATAAGCTTTGCTGGTGATGGAATAGCTGCACTTAAAGGTGTCATCCTCAGATGTAACATTGCAATGTGTAGATCTTGCTTGGCCTATTTAGATTTGAGAATTAGGGATTTCACCGTGTGATTTGTCCATTCAGCCAGGCTGTTAGATCTAGGGTAATGAGGAGAAGAACTAGTGTGATCAATATTCTATTTCTCACATATCCTGAAATGGCTTACCAATAAATTGCCAATAGGGACTTCATGTGGAATCAATGGTTCTTTGTGATAACTTGGCATACGCTCTTGACATGTCATGCACTTCTTGACAACGACTTTAATGTCATTGTTCATACCCGGGCAATAGCCTGTCTCTCTTGCAGGCCTTCTCATCTGATCTATGCCCATGTGTGAGTGATGAAGTTGTTGAAGAATATGAGGTCACAAAGATTCCAGTATGATGACCTGCCTGCCTTGAACCATGATGCCCGGGAGATGCTTAGCTTGTCCCAACAAAGCCAAAATGGTCTCGCGTGTTAGTAGACATGCTGAATTGAATCAGGACATCCTTCAATGATGGTTTTCCACAGTTTCTGTAGTGAAGAATCTTTCATCGTTTCTTCTTGTAGCTGCTGTGTAAAATATACCAGATCAATTTGGAGAAAATCTTCGACTTTGATGCCAATGAAGTCAACTTGTAGATCTAAGGATATATCTTCTGTTTTCACTGGGTTACACCAATCTGTTAAATGTACCTGATGTGGCCGTCAAGGTTACCTGGCTTGTACTGAAACTTACAGTCGTAACATTGAATCTTTATCAAGAAAAGTTGCAATCTTAGTGGTGCAATAGTCAATGGTTTTTGCCAAATCATCTCCAGTGGCTTGTAGTCGGTCTCCACCACAAATCTTTTGCCAAATAAATAGGTACAAGAACGCGTGAGTCAAAACACTAAAGTTAATGTCTCCCCCTCGATGTTGGAGTAGGTGGATTGCGTTACAGACAAAGATTTTGAAGTAAATGCAATTGATTTGCCTTTTTGTAGTATGCATGCTCCCAGACTTTCCTGTGCGGTGTCTATCTCCAGGGTAGGTTGTTTCCCTAGCGTTGCGACTGTTTCAGTGCTTCAAAGAAGGATTGATGATCTTTGTATCACAGGAAAGGCACATCCTTTCTCAACAATTCCCTTAGTGATGAAGATTTTTGAGTGAAAATGGTAATATATGGAGACAAGAAATTAAAGAGACCTAGACATCCGCAAAGGTCACCTCTATCTTGCTTGCGGAGTTGGCATGGCCTTAATATCCTCTATTTCACTTGTATCGGATATAGGCCAGCACTGGAATAAATAGAACCGAAGAAATTGATCTGCTGCACATTGATGTCGCATTTCAGACTGTTGAATACCAATCCTTCATTACGTGCCGCTTGCATCAATAAGTGCAGATCCTAGTCATGTTCTTGCTTTGTTCTGCCCAGAACACCTTTGGCATCGGTGATACAGATACATCCTGGCACAGTGCATGTAATGTGGTCCGTGTGAGCTTGAAAGCGATCCTGGCTAACAGCCTGAAAGGAAGTCATTGAAAGCAGTATTGTCTGAATGGGTTCTGAAATGCATTAAGCTCTTGGCACTTCTCTGCGAGATATACTGACTAGTAACCAGGGATGGCATCATCTTCGAGAAAAATTTTGCACCTGCAAATCTTGGATTTAACTCTTTGAATATGGGTATTTTGTAAGGAACACATTTCAAAGGTGCATTTAAATATCGTGGATCATTTGAGACATACTCTCAATGACCCGCAGTTCTTTGTGGCACGTGACAGAGCTGCAACAACCTGTGTGCTCTTGTGCACTTCTAATGATTCCATCTTTCTCCATTATTTTCCAACTTGACCTTCAATTTGTCTTTATGTGAATGCTGCACTTATGTGGTGCCTCAACTGCTGGTCTTACATTCTCCTGTAAGTGTAATGTTGCAGCTCCCTTGAAACTGCCAATTTTGTCAAAACATTCTGGATATTTCAACATTAGGTCATGAACTGAGGTGATGGGAGTAGTTCCAGATGTTGATCCATCTGGTAATGTCTGACTGATTTCATGGATTGTTACTAGTGGGAGGTCACCGCATGCTGGTAGACCAGCAATCGCTGGACATTTAGTTTCCACAATGTAGAACCTCTGTGACACCAGAAGGATTGATGGGACTTGCATTTTAGGACTATAGACCCTGCAGAGTTGCACAGCAGTAGGTTTTTCCCTAGCCTTCCACATCTGTGGATACATATCTTTTTGGAATTCACAGAGGAAGTATGTTGGCACTCAGCCTGTGACAATCTTGGCCAATAATGAATGTTTACCAACTTTCTTGGGACAAATAACTTGAATCTTGGCAAACACTTTGGATGGTGTGACAGCATCTCTGTTTTCGATGAGATTGATGGAGTGAAACATGCGTTCACAGCTCTTCATCTCATCGTGCATATCATCATCATTTTCTGGTTTGTGAATCACCTCATGTTTAAGCTTCTATTGGGATACCAGATGGACATTCTTATTGCTTGTACAGTCTGTTTGGATCAGTGCACGGCTCTGCATCAGCATTTACTCTAGTGCACTGCCGCTGCCAATGGCCCTTTCTGCCACAAGCCTTGCAGAATTGATGAAAAGCTGAGCATTTCCTTGGTGCATGAAGAAGGCCACACCTTCCACACGTCTTGCTAGGTTGGGTGTTCTTCAGCAATTGGGGTTGTACTTAGGACTTGTAAGCTTTGTCAACCTGCAAGGGTCGCTTTGAACTTGTGTCGATCCTTGAGCAACTCTTTGATGCTATACATTTTGGGCTTGTCTTTCTGGAAAGCTTCCATGGGAGTGGATGCGATCACCAACTCAAGAATTCTGTCTGGTAGCTCTGTGTTTGAAAAATCAGTTTACGTACCCTTTACTCTGCATCTGTTGATGAAGTGGTATATGGATTCTATAGGCTGTTGTAGAAATGACATGAACTTTTCAGTCAATGAATACGAAAATTTAGCCTGATTCTGAACCGGTCTTCTAATGTAGGCCGTATCTTTTGGGGATCCTTTAGCTCTGCTTCTGTTCATTCTGACATGATCAGCCTACGTAGGCCTTGGTTCAGAATTGCTATGTGAATTTTAATGGCTTGCTTGCCTGTTTCAGATGCATCTGAAACAAGTATGTTGTTTAGACATTTTGAATTCAGAGAGTAAGGCAGCTGCATTCCAATTCAAACTGTGGACTTCTGTGGACATTCGGACAATACCCCTTTGACCTTCTTCTGTGGAACCTGGGATGGGTGTCATTGTAGCTGCTTTTGCGTGTTTTTCTGAAGCTCCGCCCACAAAAACGAGTTGTGGTGGGAATGCATTGCAAAGTAATGACATCTTTGCTTTTTAGTCAATTTATTGTCCAGCAACTCCCTAAGCACCCCCCTTAAAATCGTAACCTCTGGCCCAATTTTTATGATAGTTGGATTTTTTTTGTTTGACTCTCCCTTGCTCACTATGGATCTGGCCCAGACCCTGGTCATTTGCCTTTCCTGTCTGAGCTAACCCGGTGCTGGTCCTCTTGACACGCTGTCCCACTTACAGAACTGACAGGCTATGCACTGCAATCTCATCATAAGGGATCCATCTGCTCATCAGCTCTTTATTGGAGCACTATCTCAGTGCTGTGCCTTCAAAGCGGTTCTTTGCAGTCCTGACACTGCGTTTTCAATACTCTCTGACACTGTGGCTTCGTTGTGGTCTGACCAAAACGTCAAGGGTCATCTCATGCCATGTAGCACGATCTAAGGCTGTTCACCATGATGAACCTTGCTGCCAGGCTGTTTAACCTCCGCTGATCACCATGTGTTATTATAATTGTTGTAGGGTGGCCAAGTTGTACTATTTGTGATAGAGTTAATCTGCAGAAACTTCTTGTCTGGAAACATTAAGTTTATTTACAATATACTAAACAGCAATTACACGTGTGCTTTCAACTCCAATTCTATCTCTCCACTGACTGCTGAGGTAGACCACGCTACTCTCCTATTGGTTACTACAGATCAAATGATCTTGCTTAACAAGCATTATTCTTTTAAGGTACATTACACACTAAATCAAAAAAAAATTACTACATTCCTCCCCCTTTAACTTGGCTATACATATTATATTTACAAATACATATTTTTCAAGACATCATAATATTTACACTGGGTAAGGAATTTACAAGTTCAGTCTTTCAGGTGGTTTCCTGGTATGTGTGGAATGACGCAGCTCCACAACTTCAGAGTCTTTGTCAGGAACCTCCTTTTCCGGAGTTGCCTGAATATTAGGTGCTTCGGTGGGCACTTGCAGTTCTGTATCCTCAACTCTTACAGGAACATTAGAAATGTCTGTCCTGAGTTGACTATCCTTAACAGGAAATGCAGACCCTGTCCATAAGACAATAAGACATAGTAGCAGAAGTAGGCCATTTAGCCCATCCAGTCTGCTCCACCAGTCAATGAGATCATGGCTGATCTGATAATCCTCAACTCCACTTTCCTGCCTTTTCCCCATAACCCTTGATTCCGTTACTGATTAAAAATCTGTCTATCTCAGCCTTGAATGTACTTAAAGACCCAGCCTCTAAAGCCCTCTGCAGTAAAGAATTCCATAGATTGGCTACCCTCTGAGAGAAGAAATTCCTCCTCATCTCTGTTTTAAATGGGTGCCCCCTTACTCTGAGATTATGCCTTCTGGTCCTAGACTCTCCCATAAGGGGAAACAACCTCTCAGCATCTACCCTGTCAAGCCCCCAAAGAATCTTCTAAGTTTCAATAAGGTTGCTTCTCATTCTTCTAAACTCCAATGAGTACAGGCCCAACCTACTCAACCTCTCCTCATAAGAAAATCTCTCCATCCCTGGGATCAACTGAGTGACTCTTCTCTGGACTGCCTCCAATCCAGTACATATTTCCTTAGATAAGGGGACCAAAACGGTTCACAGGTGTGGTCTAACTAGTTGTATAGTTTTTGCAAGACTTCCCTATTTTTATACTCCATTCCCTTTGAAATAAAGGTCAACATTCCATTTGCCTTACCTATTACCTGCTGAACTTGTATGCTATCTTCTTTCTGGGGCGCCTTCCAAAACCAATTCTTTTTGAGCAGAGAATGCAGGGGGGCCAACACTGTAGACAAATTGATAAGAACCGCCCATAATAGTTGATCATTCCTAGGAATGATTTGAACTCTGATGCATTCTTTGGCCCAGGTTCCTCTCTTATGGCTCTCACTTTCTCCTTAGCTGGATAGAGGCCCTGTAGACCTACTTGGTGACCCAAATAGATTACCTCTGTTGCTTGGAACATGCACCTTTCTAGCGTATACTTTAATCTTGGCCTTCTTTTTGACTTCGTTGTTGACCGGACATTTCTCAGATGCAAGCTCAACTTGTCTGAGCTCAGTGGCTGAGTCTCCCAAAATTTCATTCTCTGTCTGCTTCTTGGGAAATTCTGCAACATTTGCTTCCAAAGCCTCTTTGGCTTCATTTAACTGATTCTTCAGCTCTCCTGTCTCTTTCTTGTACTTGTTTGCTGTCTCCTGGAAAATTGAATATTGTTGTATTTTCTCTGCCAACCCATGCTTCAGTTTGTTCAGGGAAGTGCTGAAATCTTTCTGTTTCTCTTCATACTTTTCACAGATTTGATCTGAGGGAATCTTGTAGTGTGTGAAGGTCTTTCAACAGGTTTTCTTTTTCTCTTCAAAGATTGCTCACCTCGTCTCGAACTCTGTCATCAAGCAGGGTTTCTTCGAGTTCCTTCTGCTGTTCTTCCAGGTTTTGGTTTAAGACAGCCTGCATTTCTTCAAAACAAAAACAAAAATCCCTGGAAAAACTCAGCAGGTCTGGCAGCATCTGCGGAGAGGAACACAGTTAACGTTTCGAGTCCGAATGACCCTTCAATAGAGCATTTCTTCAAGCTGCTGAGTCCTTGCACATTCCTTTTTCAAAACAGGAACGCTTCCGGCTTCCTTTTGGAATCCCAGTGGCCAATTGTGGTTGATTTCCCTTAGCCAATTTCGCCCTAGAAGGCTTGGTCCTCTGCCTGTCAATACTAACACTGGTAGCTTTGCCGATTGGCTTCCATAATGGACAGTTACTCTGCTTATGCCTTTTACTTGAATGTGTTCACCTGTATGTGTTTTTAGCTTGGCAGCTGTTTCTTCTAAACTTAATTGATGTTCATCATTATTCAAATATCTGAAGGTATGTTCCCCAAATACTGTAGTGGAAGCTCCCGTGTCCACTTCCATTCTAACAGGTTTGCCATTTACTTTCAATGTGACAAATATTGGTTCTGTCTTTCCACCTTTGAGATTAAACAATGAGTAAATGCCTGAATTTGTTGTTTCAGGCTCTTCTACATTGTAGATTTCATTGGGCTTCCTCTTTTGTTTACAAGCCTGCTGGAACCTTTCCTTGCACTGCCTCATTATATGTCCATTTCTGTGACAACAGTAGCATTCAATTTTTTTTAAACTGACAATCGCTATAAGACTGATTGTTTCCACCTCTATTAAAATTATTCTTCAATTTCACCACTAAGTTATTTTTCTTTATTTTTTGGCTAGCGGGGGCTGTTTCCAGTTTCTCGGTGGAGTCTTGCTTTTTCGCCCCACTTTCGGCAGAAGCTTGCCACTTGATCTGGAGGACGGCGCCATTTTGCGTACCCTGTATTGCCTTTGAATTGCTTACTACACTTTCCATGTCCAACGCTATCTCTAGCATCTTCTTGAAATCCAGGTTCACTTCAGACAATAATCTTTTCTGAATAGAGTACTCTTTCACCCCACATGCTAAACGTTTTCTGAGCTTGTCATTCAGAGTCATACTGAACTCACAATGTTCCGTTAGCTGCTTCAAATTTGCCACTTAGTATGCAATTGTCTCACACGAGGCTCTATTTCATGAATTGAATCTGAACCTCTGCATTGTGACTGAGGGCTTGGGTTGCAAGTGATCCTTCATGAAATTCAATTAAATACTTTGAATGTGGGGCACTGGGTACCATCAAACTTCAAATCAGACTGTAACTTTTGCTCCCACAAGTACTCAAGAGAATTGCTCACCTCTTCTCTTCCCCCATAATCTTGTTCGTTTACAAAAAGAACATGAGGCGTTCTATGTATTGAGACCAATCATTTGTGGCTGTGTCAAAAGGATCAATTTTCCCGAATTGTGGCATTTTGGGAGAGGATAACTTCTTCAATCCTAATGGAGCTTGCTACTTACAGTCACTGTGAGGGGTACAGTGCCGAGTTCTTTTTAACTCGATTTCTTCTGTTCAATCCTGTTTTATCCTCATCGCCAGTTTGTTGTAGGGTGGCCGAGTTGTACTTTTATTATAGAGTTGATTTGCAGACACTTCTTGAGTGGGAACATTAAGTTTATTTACAATATACTCAGCAGCAACTACATGTGTGCTTTCAACTCCAACTCTATCTCTACACTGACTGCTGAGGTAGCCCGCGCTACTCTCCTATTGGTTACTACAGATCATGTGGTCTTGCCGAACAAGTATTATTCTTAAAGGTACATTACACACTAAATAAAACCATAATTACCATAATAATGGTATAATACCTTGAGCTAATTTAGTGTAAAAGACACAAGGCACCAATCACTCAGAAAAGATTGGGTAAGCATGTAGTAGGTTCATTTATGAAGACTAGGCACATAAAAATAGTTGTACACAGGTACAGAGCTTGAAGACATCAGAGCTGTGTGTGTGTGTGCTCTGCTCAAAGCAAAAGATTACATGACACATTTCCCTTCTAGCAATGTCATACTGATATCCCTTAAAGGCATTTATAACAATTACTAAATCTAACAGGGCCCACCCCTTGCTGAATCTAGGACATTGTTGCTGAAAAATATCTGAGCACACACAATAAATTCACTACCTTTCTGACATGAAATAGTCTGCCTATTCCAATCTATGTGAAAGTTGAAATCCTCATTAAAACCACTCTGTATTTGCTACATGCCTGTATAATCTCTGTACTCATGCAATTTTCCACTTCACCAAGGGGCTTATGTACAACTCCTGCCACAGCCTTACTTTCTTTTCTATTTCTCAATCCTACCCATAAGGTCTTCACTGCCTTCTTGCCTATTGTTACGTCCTCTCATATGATTGAAGCGATTTGATCCTTAATCATTAAGGCTACTCTATCCCTACAATCATTTTACCTATTTTTCCTGTAGACTTTATTACCTGGTTTATTTAATTCCCAGCCCTGACTGTTTTTCAGCCATATCTCAGTCATGATGACCATGTCATACCCTCCAAGTTGAATTTGTACCTGCAATTTGCCTGTAATCTCCACTTGCCTGGATGAGTGCAGTTCCAACAACACTCAAGAAGCTTGACACAATCCAGGACAAAGCAGCCTGCTTGATTGGCACTGCACCCTCCACCTCAAACATTCACTCCCTCCACCACTGACGCACAGTGTCACCAGTGTGTACCATATACAAGATGCACTACAGTAACTCAACAAGGCTCCTTCCACAGCACCTTCCAAACCTGCGACCTCGAAGGACAAGGGCAGCAGATGCATTGGGACACCACCACCTGCAAGTTCCCCTTCAAGTCACACACCACCTGGACTTGGAAACATATCACTGTTCCTTTACTGTCGCTCGGTCAAAATCCTGGAATCTCTTCCTAACAGCACTAGTTGATCTACCTACACCATATGGGCTGCAGCGGTTCAAGAAGGTGGCTCACCGCCATCTTCTCAAGGGCAGTTAGAGATGGGCAATAAAGGCTGGCGATGCCCACACCCCATGAAAGAATAATAAAATATATACATTTATGCATCTTTTATCCTTATGCTCTCGGGGCAGAATTTTGAGGTCGACGGGTGGGTGCAGTTGGTGGGACCGGGAGCGGCCAGGAAACGGGCTGCCGCCCATGATTGGCCCCCGACTGTGACTTCATGTTGGTGGGCCAATTAAGGCCTGCCCAGCGTGAAATGCGGCTCGCTACTGGTCGGGAAGGGCTGAGAGGGACCGGGGGGCCTGTCGGCCACAGGGTCCAATGGCAACCCAGTGGCCAGTTGTAAAAACGGCCCAGGTAGCCCCTGGAAGGCTGCCACGGAAGAACGTCAGTTCTGCGTTGACAAAGTGATGGGGCCGAGTGTAGCTGGCGACGCCAGGCAGGACCACCAGCACTGCCACCTCCTCACATGCCCTCTTTGTGAGGTGTAGTGGCCTCCTCCTCCCATCTCTGGGAACAAGGGTGTCCCTCCCGGCAGCCACCTCCTCCAGGAGGACCACAAGGCACTCACCCAAAAAGCCGGGGGCCAAGTGCCGGCATGCTGCCCTTGCAACCGGGCATGGAGAGGCAGTGGTGCCAGACGAAGGTAAGAGTGCAGTGCACAGAAGTGGGAGTTTCGGATTGTGCAACCTTTCTAGTGTAGTCTCTTCATTGATGGGAGCCTCGAACCTAGAGTCCCCATTGATCATTGAAAGATGATGGCACCATGATGCAGATCTCTGTTGTCACACCAGGTTGCCTGGCACGCACAGTGACAGAGGGGTGAGTTTAACTAATGACATGTCCTCGTTCTCCCTTTTAGGTTCCCCAGCACACACTCGCTCTCTGGACTCCGAAGGGCCACCCCTGATGCCAGAGGACCACTGGGCTTCACTTGCACCTGTGTTACACCCGCTCTCTGAAGCAGGCACCAGTGCAGATGCCAGCAGCTCAGTGGGCATTAGATTGGCGATTAGAATGTCAGTGCACATTGGTGAGGGCACTTCACACTCGCTTGAGTTGCAGGCGGAGGTAGAGAGTGCCCAGGGCGTCGGCAGTTGGAGGACTGCTGGAGACCAGTATGATGCTCACTCAAAGGCTGATGATGAGCCTCTGGAGTCATCCATTAGGCGGCAGATGCTGGATGTCCAGCGAGATGTTTGGGAGGATCTGGTGGAGATCCATGATGGTATGCGTGCCATGATCTCTATTGTTGAGGAGTCCATGTAGAGCGTGAGCACTGCGTTGACCCTCATAGCCGAGCTCACTACCTCCTCCATTGAGAGAGCAGCAACTCTTGTGGAGAGGCAGCTCCAGGGACAGAATGAGGGGTTCCTGGGGTTGCGCTTGGACCTTCAAGCCCTCACACAGGCACTGACCTCAGGTGGTCAGTGCCAGTGTGGGAGATGGATGAGGCACCCAGTAGCACAGCTAGGTGCCCATCCGTCAGTGGTGAGCAGGGAGGTCCAGAGTGACTTCATGTTGGCGCATGAGCTGCTTGTCGTCTCTGCGGGCTCCTCTCAGGATGCTTTGAATTATGGCATGAGCTCCTCCGCCCTTCTGCCAGTGACCATGGCATCTGATGAGGCTGCAATGACTGGGGAGGTGCCAGCCATGCCACTGGCCGCTCCCTCCCAGGTGGAGCCTGCACAGGCTCCACTGGCCAGAGGACGACCGCCAAAGTGCCAACGAGGGGGTGGCACCAAGGCGTAGCACTCACAAGCATAAGTTAGAGGCACCATGAGCATAAGAGTTTATGGGTGATTTTCTGTCCATTTATGTTTGGTTTATATGTCTGCTGGTGTGGACATCAACACCAGTAATTGTAATGTCATAATGATTTCAATCTGCTTTGGTTCTGATGGCCTGAGTATGCTTCACATTTTTTTTTCTGGTGCAGGGAAGGCCAGTGTGTAATGCAGGGCGTGAGTGGCTGGATATTTTATTGCCCAGGCACTGAGTGGACTTTGGATGCAAATGAAAGGGTCATTTCAGACATCTGGGATGGAGGCGACAGTCCTGGCATAAGGTGGAAGCAGATCTTTGGTAGCCTAGCTGAAGGAACATTGGATCAAGACATCCCTAGTGTACCTGCCTCCCTGGAGGTTACTGAGGTCTGCCTCCATGACCTCGGCGTTCTCCTCACAGTGCTCCTCTTCTGACTCTTTTGTTTAATTGGTTCATGGGATGTGGACATCGCTGGCTAGGCCATTGTTAATTGCCCATTGTTAATTGCCCCGTTCAGAGGTCATTTAAGAGTCAACCATATTGCTGTGGGTCTGGAGGCCAGACCAGGTTATGGCAGCAGCTCTCCTTCCCTATTGGACATTAGTAAACCAGATGTTTTTAAAACAATTGACAATGGTTTTGTGGTCATCATCAGACTTTTAATTCAAGATTTTTATTGAATTCAAATTTCATCATCTGCTATGGTAGGATTCGAACCTGGGCCCCCAGTGAATTACTCTGGGTCTTCTGGAATGCTAGTCCCGTGACAATAATCTGCATCCTGTGGTCACACACAATGGCCCCCACCTTCCCCACTCACTACTGCACTCATCATCTGTGCCTGTGCAGCTGCGTCAAGATCCCCTTCCTCCTGTGGTTCCCTCCTTGCCAGTGCCAGATTGTGGAGAGCGCAGCATGTAACCACGATCAGTGACACCCAGTCTGGGGGTATTGTAGTGCATCCCCTGAACAGCCCAGGCATCGGAAGCACATCTTGAGAAGACCTATGGTCCTCTCTATCACCGCAGTTGTGGAGGCATGACCTCGTATCATAACGCTTCTCTGCCTCTGTTCTTGGGTGGTAGAGAGGCGTCATGAGCCACCTTTTCAACAGGTAGCCCTTGTCACCCAGCAGCCAACCATCCAGTTGGGCTGGAGCACTGAAGAGCCCCGGCACCTGGAAGTGTTTTATGATGTATGTGTCATGGGAGCTGCCAGGGTACCTTGCACAGACTTGTGAAATCTGCATCCTGTGATCACACACTATCTGCACGTTCATGGAGTGGAATCTCTTCCTGTTGACGAAGGCACTGGGCTGAGCCGCTGGTGTCTTGATGGCCACATGTGTGCAGTCGATTGCACCTGGATGCGAAGGAACCCAGCAATCGCTGCAAAACCTCTGGCTCACTCAGCCTGGCTGGCCTCGTCCATACGGTAAAGAATAAAGGACAGGACCCGCCTGAACAGAGCTCCTATCACCAACTTGATGCAACTGTGGACAACTGATTGGGAGACTCCACATAGAGCCCCCACTGACCCCTGGAAAGAGCCGGAGGCATAGAAGTTGAGGGCCACTGTGACCTTCAGAGTCACTGGCATGGGGTGTCCACCCACACAGTCCGAGATGATCTCAGGCCCAATCATCTGACAAATGGAGGTCACGCTCTCCCTTGAAAGGCGGAGCCTCCTTCAGCATTGCACTTCAGACATATTGAGGTAGCTGCATCATTGCCTGTGAACACCGGCAGCAGGATAGTGGCGTTTTCTGCGGCCCCTTCCGCCTTGGACTTCCTGTTGACCCTGCACCCCTTGTGCCTGCGCCTCTCCTCCCACAGGTTGCTCCCCTGGAAGCTGCATTGGGACATCCGGCCTCCTCTCCCTTCTGCCCCTCTCTTCCTCCTCAGAGGACGTGTCACCAGAGGAGAGCACAATCCGTATTACCAGGGTCACAGAAGGCTGTCTGATACCTGGAAGGGTCCATATGGTCTGAATTCTCCGGTGGCCTTGAAGACACCAAGAAAATCTGAAACGAAACCTGGAAATGCTAACAATGAAGCCCCGAACAGTGATGAAGCTGCCAAGTACCAACAAGTCACCAGCAACAAACTATGTACCAAACTGCTCACTACTGACACTGGCAATGCTGCTCATCCCTTTCATCACGCCTGTGGATGAGCCTTTTGAAATTGTCGCTGGACGCCTTGCCCATTTTGCCCGTGCGATGAGCGCGAAATGGCGTGGGCAATGAGCAATCGGCATCACTTGGCTTTTTAATGGCCTTAAGTGGACCCTTAATTAATGGTGGGCGCTGCTCCGGCACCCGCCAACCGAAATATCGTGCCTGTGCGCGATGGTGTCGGGATGATCACCCTACATCATCGCACGCTATGTTACGTTTGAGTGTGTCGGGCGCTCACCCACATGCCTAGCGAAAAATTCTGCCCTGGGCATTTATAGCTGTTTGGGCTGTTTGGGCCACAACATTAACCTCTCATTCTTGTCTAAAATTTTATTCAAGCATTCCCTATTTCTCTCTGCTGGTTTAATTTTACACGTTCTAGTTTTCCCTTTACCTTTGGTGCCTGAAGCACAATTTCTGCCTCCACTAATTTCACTTTAATTTGTTTTAAAACCATTATTATTACAACATTTTCAACCTGAGCATATGTATCAAGTTCAACTGTAACCTTGTTTATTCCACTCAATTGCTCAGCCTAATTTAATCTTCATGTTATTTATGAAACCTGTACAAGCACTTTCTGTAAGAAATGGCCAACATTTCATGCACCATTCAAATTATCATGGATTACCCTCACAGTGTTGAATATATTGAGAGGACATTATGTTTCCCTCATACAACTGAGCTCTACATGCAAGTCAGGTGTCAAAAAAAGAAACCTGTCAGTGACTAATTTAAAAAGTATCGAATAACCTGGGTTATTCTATGCAGTAGGAAGTGAGATATTAGCACCGGGAAAGACCTTTTGGACGCAGGATGATTTCATATTCACACATTAACATTTCAAACTTGAGTTTGAGTCACAGAAAACCCATTCCCTAATCATCCACACTAATCCTGTATGTTATTACGTCGGTGTACTATTTTGAACACCTTGGCTAGCCTTGTGATCTTCCCTTATCCTGGTCATAGGAAGAGGAGTAGGCTATTCAGCTCTTTGAGCCTGTTCCTCCATTCAACTAGATCATGGCTGTCCTGCATCTTAATATCATCTCCTCACTTTGGTTCAGTAAGCCTTTATACCCTTGCCTCATGATAAGTTATGAATCCCAGCTTTAAAACTTCCAATTGACTATTGCTATTCATTTGATGGAGGATCATGCAAGTTTTAGCATGAAGAAGAGTCAATCACCTTGGTGGCCTTTGAAAAATAAAGCACAATGCAAAATAGGTTGGATAGAATGAATAACTGTAGCCTTGAAATAATGGGACAGACATTGCTGGAGTTGGGCATCTCTCAGTGTGACCCATTTCTTAGGCTTCTTCATGTATGTTTATTTTAAGAATAGCTTTCCCAGAAAGTTGCTGGAAATTAGAACAAATAATGGCATGGTGGGGCCAACAGGGGCATCTGAGACCTGGGTGAACAACAGGGCAAACAGTGTATCTCCTTAACAAATGAGGTTAAGGAATGAGAAATAAACAAAGCAGGGACCGGGGAAGGAGGGTGAATTAGAGTGGGTGGATGCAATACCAAATTGGGTGCAGAATGCTGAACAGAAAGAGGGGAAGAAAAAAACGGATCAAGAGAGAGGATAAAGGGCAGAGGAAAAGTAAGAAAAAAAAATTACAATCTGACGTTTTTAAAAATCACCTAAAATTATTTAAGACCGAAAGGAATAAGATTTCACATTTCAGTTTCTGGGCAAGAGGGATTGATGGGCTATTGTTTACGATGATCACATTGTTAAAAGCTTGCTTATGCTGTTAATCACTAGATGTAGCATTCTGTAGCAAGTTTCATGGACAATTAATGCGCAAATGCAGAGATATGATGAAAATCACTGGGAGATTGAGCGCAAGATGATGTTTTCACGAAGCTAACAGTGGAGCAGTGTAAACCTGTCAGCAACTTGTGGCGATTCACAATTCATGGGGTATCTCTTAATTGCTACTTGTTGTTGACTGATTTGTGCATTAATTATGGGGTGTCTTGTTCAGGTCTTGTTACTTATACAGCAAAATATGAGCAGTGTTTTCAACTACTGGAGAAGAGAGCATCTGTTTCTTGCAATTATTCTGGTAACAGTAACGATGAATATCTTTTTCACCAGTGTAATCTGACATGCTTTATTAAAGTGGTTTTGCCTAATATTTTGAATTTACTTTGCTCACTGGGTGCAATATTCTGTGCAGTCTTGCCCTGGGCTCTCACTGTTTAATTATCTGTTCCATGAATACAGGATATATATCACAGTGAAAACCTACTGTCATGGACAGAATGTATTTGCTCTCTTGCTGCCCATAATCAGTATGTTTTGTATGGAAAGAAGTGTGTCTTTTCTTACCCTCGGATTATATAGTCCAATTTAAAATTCAGCAGCAAGCTTATGTGAGTTTAAAATAGAGAAGGATATTTATTCTCACACACGTACCCCAAATTAACTCAACATCACACACTTGGTGTCACATGTGCACACACACACACACACACAAACACACAGTAGATACAGATAAATATTGTGCATTTTTAGAGATTATAGTTAATGCAGTCTCCGATGTATTGATTTATGATTTCCAGTCTGCCACATCACAGGCCTGTGGTTTCTTGAATGGGTTCGATGATTTACGTTTGAATGGAGGGTCTTGTGAAGCGAAAGATTTCTATTTTTGTTTTCTGAAAGAAACATTCGACCAGGGGTTGTATTTTTGAGTCCTGGGGTAGTACTTGACCTTATCCCAACACCTGCCCCAAGTAAGTTAACTTTGTCTTAGCAAACTCGCTCTTAGCTAAGCTCACTACAATGTTAGCCCTCTGTAGATCCTGGAACACTACCTTCAGATGGTCTAAGCGGTCACTTTCAGGTAGCACTGTAAACTAACAAATTGTTCAAGTATACTGCACAGTTGGTTAATCCAGCAGTTACCTAGTTTGTCAACCTTTGAAAGGTTGCTGGGACATTTTTAAGGTGAAGGGCATGACCTTACACTGGTATAGGTCATCTGGATTAACAAAGCTTGAGATTTCTCTCGCTCTTGGGGCATGGGGACTTGCCAGTACCCTTTTAAAAGGTTGATTCTACCGAGGTAGCAGAGTGACTCATCTTATCTATACAGTCCTCGATGCGAGGAATTTGATATGAATTGGTTGGGGTCACTGCATTTCCCTTCCAATAGTCAATGCAGGACTGTTTTGATTCCATCTGGTTTTTGGACTAATACAATGGAAGAACTCTGCTGCTCTGGCTTAGCTCAATTATATCATTGTCTAGCATGTATTCGATTTCTTGTCTAACCTGAGCAGCTTGTCGAGGATCAGTTGGTGGGGATTTTGCTTTATCAGTGGGGTATCCCCTCAGTCGACATCGCAGTCTGTCAGTGAGGTACGTTCCAGTTGGTCCCTACAGGTTTCTTTTAAATTCCCTGAGCAGGGTGACTATATCATTCTGTCGCTCTTCTGTTAGATAGGTTAATAGGGCATTTAGATTTTCCAGAGTCTTTGTGTTTGTCAGTCAAACAGTCAGGGGTCCAACCTGGGAATCCTGCAGTCTCTCCTCCTCATCTGACCTTCCCGGCTGTCCTCTGCTATCTCTACCTTACTGGTTGGCTAAGCTCTTGGCTGTGATATTTCTTTAACGTATTAAGGTGACATAACTGGCGTTTCTTTCTCCGGTCAGCGGTGTGGATCAAATAATTTACCTCTTGGCCACACAGTACAGGACCACTAAATTTGACACTGCAAGGATCATTCGGGAGGGGACCTGTTCTCCTGGCTGGAGAGTTTGTGTCACAGTGTGTCTGCCTGGCTGATCTTTCATGATTTACTGGCCAGCTCTTAAATGTTCCTTCGCCACAGCACAGACATGAAAAAGTCCTTCCAGCTTTAGGGGGCATCACACCTCATGTCTACAGATTAATTCAAACAAGCTGAAGCTGGGGGACTCGTAAGGGGAGTTCACGTTGTGGCGAACATTAGGAAGCCTAAGCTCTTACACCAGTCCTGAGGATATTCTAGGCAATAGGTCCTAATCATAGTTTCCAGGGTCTGGTGATGCCACTCTAATGCCCCTTGGGTTTGAGGGTGAATGACTTCACCTGGGTTATTCCCAGACTGTAGGCAACCTTCTGGAAATTCTAGAGGTTTGTCCCCTGACCTGATTGGATCTCTTTTGGCAGGCCATTCCGGGTACAGGACTGGGTCAGTCCATCGTTCACGGCTTTGGCTGTGATCTTTCTGAGGGGAATGGCCTCAGGGAATTGGGTAGCCTGGCCCATTATGATAAGGAGAGGCTGATAGCCTGTTCTGGTTTTGGTTAGCGGCCCTGCTATCAGGATTTGGTTAAAAAGTTCACCAAACTCAGACTGGGTTTAAGAGGGGCAGATTTAGCTTTGGCTTGGAGTTTCCCTGCAGCCTGGCAAGTGTGGCAGGTTTTGTAGTTTGTGGCCACCTCAGACCAGAGGTCAGGCCAGAAAATGTACCTGCTTATGCAGGCTAAAGTTTTGCGGGTACCCACATGTCCAATCATCGGAATAAGAACATAAGAAATAGGAACAGGAGTAGACCATTTAGCCCCTCGAGCCTGCTACGCCATTCAATAAGATCATGGCTGATCATTTTGTGTTTCGAGTTCCACATTGGCATCTAACCCTGATAACCTTTAATTCCCTTGCCTAACAGGGAATCTATCTACCTCTGCCTTAAAAATATTCAATGACCCCGCCTCCACCACCTTCTGAGGCACAGAGTTCCAAAGTCACACAACCCTCTGAGAGAAAAAAATTCTCCTCATCTCTGTCCTAAAAGGGCGGGCCCTAATTTTAAAACTGTGCCCCCTGGTTCTGGACTCACCCACAAGAGGAAACATCCTTTCGACATCCACCTTGTTAATGTCGTTCAGGATTTTAGCATGGGCATTTGTAAGATTTCCTTATGATATTCTGGGGGCACTACAACCTGGTGAAGCACTGTCCATTTCTCACCTGTAGATCTCCCAGGGGGCCTGCTCTTCCTCAGTACCAACCTATCTCTTAAGTAATAGCACTCAGGTACCTGGTGGCTTCTGTTTCAGAGCAGGCAGCCTGGGTACTGTGCTTTAATTCAGGAGCTACCAGCTGTGCTTTAATGAAGGACACTCGACTGAGCGCCTCCTCCCTTTCAGACAGGTTTCCAAAGAAGTTGTCAGCGAGCCAAACTTCCGGCTCATCCAGTTGGGGTGCTGGCTCCTTCTCGTTTAAATTTGCCTGTCTGGCTCGGGACCAGGTCACTACGCAGTCGGGGAAAATCACTGGAACTTCCTCCTGTAGCTGCTCAGTTTCCCTTTTCTCCCTTGGTTGGTCTAGGATTATGGGGGCCCTACCACCTTACTGCCAGCCATATCATTCCCAAGTAAGACATCTATCACCGCCGCTGTCAGCTCAGGAACAATCCCTGCTGTGGCTGGACCCGAGACTAGGTCACTCTGTAGGTGGACCCGATGGAGAGGAACGGGCACATATCCTCCTCCAGCTCCCTTGATCAGCACCCTGGCCGTCATGGAAGTTTCTGGAGGAAAGGTCAGGTCTTTCCATAGGTTCAGGGATTGAGTGGGCCCTGTAACCCTGAGCAGTCCAATGGACTTGCTCATTTCCTGGAAAGCGTAGAGGGACACCGTTCCTTGAAGGACAAAACTCCGGTAGCTTTCAGGAATTTTGTCAGGGTCCGCCACTAGGCGCCATTACTAGAGGGGCTAATTGCTGTAGCTAGGACCCATTGATCTGCTGTGCCACTTATAGGGCATCCTCCTCAGAACTAATCTTGTGGAGTCCTAAAAGAGCCATTGACTAATCTTTGGCTTCCAGCTGTCAGGGCTGGTGTGTCCTATTTTATTACAGTGAGGGCTTCTGTGTGTCATTTTGGCTTCCGATGCATTCTCTTCAGGCTTGGGGAGGACGTCTCGCACCCTCATTTTAATTTTCTTTCTCGCGGCTACCCCACCTTCTATCATATCCCCCTTTCTTAGGGTCTCAAATTTCTGGGGGGTTATTAGGGAAGGGCCTGCCCGAGTACCCAGGCCTATGGATGAGGTCATAGTCATCAGCAAGGGTGGCAGCATTCCTGACTGGGAAAACCTTCTGTTCCTCCACATGAATTTTGAGGCCAGGTGGGAAGTAGATTTTAAATTCCTCCAACAAAATTATTTCACTGAACCCATTGTAGGTACAGTTGATTTTGAGGGCTCGCACAAACCGGTCAAATGCAAACTGTTTAATTCTCTCGAATTCGAGGAAGGTTTGAGTGGGCTCTTTATGAGAGTTCTGGAATTGTGGATGTTGTGCCTTTGGCACGAGTTCATTGGTGTTCAGGATAGCAACCTTTCATGTCAGTTCATAATTTGCAGAGCTGCCTGCAGACAGCATCGTGTAGGCTTCACTGGCTTTTCCTACTGGTTGACCCTGCATGAGGAGAGCCCAAGACTTTGCTGGCCACTTTAACTGATCTGCCAGCTTCTCAAAAGTTGTGAAGGAAGTTTTCACATCCTCTTTTTCAAACTTGGGCACGAGTCGGGAATACTTTAAGAAATCAAATCTTGTTTCTGAGATTGGGGTATTTGAATCAGCAGCAGTGTTTCCACTAGGTAAAGACAAGGTCTCACTAGTTGCTTGAATCTTCCTCCATTCTCTATCCTTTTGCACCTGTAAGTCTTTTTTCAGCTTCTCCAGGCCTGCTCCTGCTCTTGTTCCTGGAATTCTCTCTCCTCCCTTTCCTTCTGGGATTCCCTTTCTCCCTTTTTCTCCCTTGCCTGAAATTCTAGCGTTAGCCTCCACTCTTCTAGGGAAATTTTGGCTAATGTAACCTGCCTGTTCCAAGTCTAAAATGAGGCCAAGATGCTCAACCAGCATCCCAATACCTCAGGCTTCTGTGCTCTATGATACATATTAAGTTTTACCTGCTTAGCTATGGTTTTTAGCTGTTCTATAGTTAGGGATGCTAACTTAGCCCAAGTTAAATCCTCCTGTTGCATGAATGTGTTTGTGTCGGAGCCAGCCATCTTACATTCTATTGTCAATATTTACAAAGATTACTGCTGTAATCGCATTTGTTTTTGTTTCAACAATTTTGGCTCTGTCACTTTTCCTTTCCACTTCCAATTTTCTATTGAAGTCAGATTTTGCTTGTTGGCTCCAATGGATTTAAATCCCAGATGCAGCACGCAATTCTGTCACGGACAGAATGCATTTACTCCCTTACTACCCATAATCAGTACATTTTGTATGGAAAGAGGTGTGTCTTTACTTACCCTTGGGCTGTGTATTCCAATTAAACAATTCAGCAGCAAGCTTTCATGAGTTAAGAATGAGAAGGTTATTTATTCTAGCACGGTTACCCCAAATTAACGCAATGCCTTACAGCCGGTGTCTGTCTCACACATACACACACACACACACACTCACACATACACACACACACACACACTCACACATACACACTCACACACACACACATGGATAAAGATAGGACACTTATACAGGTTACAGTTAATTCTGTCTCTGATTTACAAGTTCCTATCTCCCACTTGGCAGACCTGTGGTTTCTTCAATGGATTTGATGATTTAAAGTTGAAGTGAGGGTCTTGTAAAGTGAAGGGTTCACAGCAGGTTGTGAGGCTTCCTGTAGTAGAATATCTAGTAGATTAGCTGTCAGGTGAAATTTGAAAGCGGAACAGTTTAAGTACTTTGGCTGCTTCATGCAGAATCTGGTTCCCAGATCCTTTTTTATTCTTTCATGGGACATTGGCATTGCTGGCTGGACCAACGGTTTTATTACTCATCCATAATTGCCCTTGAGAAGGTGGTGATGAGCAGCCTTCTTGAACCGCTCAGTCCATATGGTGTAGATACACCCACAGTGCTGTTAGGGAGGGAATTCCAGGATTTTGACCCAGTGACAGTGAAGGAATGACGATATAGTTTCAAGTCCGGATGGTGTGTGGCTTGGAGGGGAATTTCGGGTGGTGGTATTCCCATGTACCTGTTGCTCTTGTCCTTCTGGGTGTGAGAGGTCATGGGTTTGGAAGGTGCTTTCAAAGGAGCCTTGGTGAGTTGCTGCAGTGCATCTTGCATATGGTGCACACTGCTGCCACTGTGTGTCGGTGATGGAGGGAGTGAATGTTTGAGGTGGTGGATTGGGTGCCAATCAAGCGGGCTGCTTTGTCCTGGATGATGTCGAGCTTTTTGAGTGTTGATGGAGCTGCACTCATTCAGGCAAGTGGAGAGTATTCCATCATGCTCCTAACTTGTACCTTGTAGATTGTAGACAGGCTTTGGGGAGTCAGAAGGTGTGTTATTCGCTATAGAATTCCCAGCCTCTAACCTGATCTTGTTGCCACAGAATTTATATGGCTGGTCCAATTCAGTTTCTGCTCAATGCTAATCCCCAGGATGCTGGCTCCTGACGGTTCTGATGGATCACCTGGATCCTGGCGCAATAAGGGTGCAGTCACTGAAGCCAGCTTTGATCACATGACCGATGGTCAACACTTCTGAGGTCCACCCAGTCTCTTTTGGATGGGGGAGGCCATTGGGATACAATGGAAAGTTGATAACGGCCATTGGATTTCAATCTTCTCTTTTGTCCAATATGAAACATGGAGTCAGGCAGCCCGGGAACTCCATAGTCTTTAGGCATTGGCCCATCCTTAAACAATAAGATGTGTGAACAAATGGCTATGAGGTTCATCTATGTTCATCTTTGATTAGGTATTCGCCAGAGACTTGGTACTGTCTGGGGTCTAAATGCCAAAATGCAAAATTGCGGAAACCATCCTAATAGCTTGTGTCCAATTTTTAAAAGCATTGACTGAAAATTCATAATGTGGCATGCCTGTACTGGAAATGACTCTACATTGATTTTCGACAATTGAAATAGGCATTACAAAGCTTTTAAAGCAATGTAATGGAAAGTGAGTTGTGGTCTGTGTTGTAAGCGGGAATTAAAACAAATCTTACACTCTCTGTGCTGCATTTAATTTAAAGCTTTTCTTTGGTTGAATTGGTTTAAGTTTTATTTATTTTTCCAATTGAGATTTAATGAAGGCCTTACATTATAGCGCTTATTGATACTATAAATAAGCAGCCAGCTCATCACTCTTTATATTCTCTCCTGAATGCAGATTGAGTCTTGAAATTAATACATAATTTCAAACTGCAAACACCACTGAGCGAATGTGAGCTGATAGCTTAGTGCTTTTAAATGAACACAAAACAATAACTTATTTTGTAGAGCGTCTTTAACATAATAAAACATCTCAAGGTGCTTCACAGAAGCATTTAAAAAAAAAATGACATTGAGCCACTTAAGAAGATATTAGCTCAGATGATCAATAGATTGGTCAAAGAGGTAGATTTCAAGAAGCATCTTATAGGAAGAAAGTGAGGTAGAGAGGTAGAGAGGTGTAGGGAGTGAATTCCAGAACTTGAGGGCTAGGCAACTGAAGGCACAGCCAACAATGGTGGGAGCCTCATTACAATTGGGAATGCATGAGACACCAGAATTAGAAGGGCGCAGCTATCTCAGAGGCCTGTTGGATTTGGGGAGATTATGGGAGAGAAATGGAGAGGCATGACCATGAGGAGATTTGGAAACAAGGACGAGAGTTTTAAAAATCAAGATACTGCTTGACCGGGAGTTAGGTCGGTGAGAACAGGGGTGGTAAGGGAATGGGACTTGATGCGACACAAGACACTGGCAGCAGCGTTTTAGATGACCTCACATTTACAGAGGGTAGGATGTGGGAGTGTGCATTGGAATAGTCAAGTCTAGAAATTCAAAACAATTAAATATCCTTTAACTTTTTCATTTGCCGCTCTATATTTTAAAACAATACAGTAGGTTGTATGTATGGTGTACCTGAGCTTTGGTTGTTAAATTATGAGGGCAGTTTACACAAACTTGGCTTGTATTCCTTTGAGTATAAAAGACTGAGGGATGAACTGATTGAGATGTTTAACATATTAGGGTGGGTATAAAGGATCTCTGGAGGAGGAAATCAGGAATGAAGGGGCATAGTCTTAAAAACACCAACAACTTGTATTTAAAAAGCACCATTAAGACATTTAACTATCCCAAGGTGCTTCAGTGGAGCATTATCAGGCAAAATTTGATTTGAGTCACATACATAAATATTAGGACAGGTGACCAAACACTTTGCCAAAGAGGTAGGTTGTAAAGAGCGTCTTAAAGGAGGAGAGATAGCTTGAAATATTTAAGGAAAATATTCCAGAGCTTAAGTTCTAGGATGCTAATTGTGGCTCTAAGGAAAGGGCTAGTGGACTGGCTACAGATTCAGAGCAGTCTTTGTTATGTGGAAATTGGATGGGTGTGATACTTGCTAATTACATTGATATTTGTTAATTGCAGTGATGCTTATGAATTGAATAGAATGATTTGAATTGAATAGAACTGTTAATCATAGCAACTGGTTGAAATCAGTGGAGGCTGATTGAAATCAGATAGGGAAATCACAGCAGGATGGCAAGAAATATTTATATGGCTAAGCCAATGCTCAACAATTTGGGAATACGCTTGTTATGACCAATGTAGTTGTTAAAGCGGAGTTATTTAAAAATCGCAGAGGGAAACTTTAAACAACTATCATAACCTATAATTTTAAGTGTTATAAAAGCAAAATACTGTGGATGCTGGAAATCTGAAACAACAACAAAAATAGCTGGAAAAACTCAGCAGGTCTGACAGCATCTACGGAGAGGAACACATTTAATGTTTCGAGTCTGTATGACTCTGCATCAGAACTGGTTATAAGTGTTATGTTTGAGATGCGACTCTAAATTCAGGAATCAGCCCATCAGTTCTCGAGACTTTACATTAAACTAATTGAAACATTTTATTAATTTACACAGGTTAAAATATATACACATGGCTACAAATTACTACTATCATAGCTTTTAACAAATTCCCAAACGAACCTCCATTAAGGTAACAGCAACCCATAGACTTAACCAAACACCAGGCAAAGCATTTTCACCTTACGAATTCAGAATGAGGTTCTTTTCACTGTGGAGCCAGTTGGAGGCTTGCAGCTGCCTTTTGATCTCACATTGCCTCTGCTCTGCACACCCGAAAACTACTGAAGCTATACCTACCACCACTGATTGAATTCAAATTCTCATTGTCTCACCAGTCTCTTTGAACTTTACCTTTTAACAATGAAACCCCATTCATTGTACCAAATTTATTAGTAATATAAACATATTGCTTGGTAGTTGCTAGATAGGCGTCAATTTTCACCCCACTTCTTGAATGCTCTATTCAAAAAATGCAAATGCACGCTATCTCTCTTACATATCATAACTAGTACATATCAAAGCACCCAGACTAGCTGACTTTAATCCAATTAATACACATCCACAGAATAAACCTCCATTTTAAAAGAAAAATATTTTCTAAAATATTATATACATTAATAGCTTCATGACAACGTTAACCAGTCAGAAGATCGTGAACCCAGCTCTATATTCAGAAGCGGATATTGCATGAGTTCTTTCACAAACTGTACTCGGTACGCAAACCCCTAAAAAGTCCCACACAGCAGGGCACAAAAAAAAGGCATAAGATACTTATTGACAGGAAGTATCATAAACCAAGCAGGAAGATCTTGGTCATAGGTCACTCTTACAGTAATCTCAGCTTGACCACCTGAGGGGTTACTGCGTGATTTAATTGAAACTGTTTTATTTAAAATTCCCATTAAGGTGTTGAATTTAGTGTGAGATTGTGTCAATTGTAATTCTCAGTCTCTGAGCTTAAGAAAAAGGTAAAATCACCTACATGGCACACAATGGTTCAGAATTGGAAGAGTACAGAGATTTCAGAGGAGGCTACAGAGATAAGGAAGGATTTGAAAACAAGGATGTGAATTTTAAAATCAAGGCATTGTCACATCAGGAGCAAAGGTAGATCAGCAAGTCCATGCATGATGGGTGAACGGGACTTGGTGCATATTAAAATATGGGTAGCAGAGTTTTGGATGAGCTCAATGTTTTGGAGGGCGGGAGGTGGAAGGCAAGGCAGAGAAGTAGTAGAATAGTCAAATCTAGAGGTTATAAATGCATGAATGAGGTAACAAAGGCAGATGAGTTGAGCAGGACTGTGGAAAGGTGAACAACATAGATGGAAACAGGCAGTTTTGGTGATGGAGTAAATATGTGGTCAGAAGCTCATCGCAGGGCCAGGTACGGCATCAAGATTGTGAAAGGTCTGGTGTAACCTTTGACAGTGGCAAGGAGAAAAATGGAGTTGGTGGCAGGGACCAAAAACAATGGCCTCGGTCTTCCCCAATGTACAGTTGGAGCAAATTTCTGCTCCATCAATATTGGATATTAGCCAAGCAGCATGACAAGTCAGAGAGAGTGGTGGTGTTGAGAGAGGTGATGCTGAGATACAGCTGAATATTGTCGGCATTCACATGGAACTTGACATTAATTTTTCAGATCACGTCACAAAGCCAGACTGTAGATGAGAACTAAGAGGGGACCAAGGTTAGATCCTTGAGGGACCCCAGAGGGAATAGTGTGGGAGTGGGGAATAGTGTGGGAGTGGGGAAAGAAGCCATTGCTACTGATTTCCTGGCTATGACTGGACTGATAAGAATGGAATAAAGCAAGTGCAGACCATCCAGCTGCACGATGGATGCAAGGCATTTAAGGAGGATGGCATGGTCAACCATGTCACTGGCTGTAGACACAGGATGAGGAGGGATATAAGTAATGAAAGGGTGGTAGAAGGAGGAGTAGGGAAAATTTGGGACCAAAATGGGGATTTACAGATGGAAGCAGAGAGCATAGCTGAGGTATTAAATGAATACTTTGCATCTGTGTTTACCAAGGAAGAAGATGTCACCCAGGCCATGGTGAAACAGGAGGTAATTCAGACACTAGAAAGGTTTATGATTGATAAAGAGGTGGTATTGGATAGGCTGTCTGTTCTTAAAGTTGACGAGGCACCAGGACCGGATGAGATGCATCCATGGATACTGAGGGAAGTGAGGATGGAAATTGTGGAGACACTAACCATAATTTTTCAGTCTTCTTTAGACTCAGGGATGGAGCCAGAGGACTAGAGAATTGCAAACGTTATACCCTTGTTCAAAAAAGGGCGTAAAGATAAGCCCAGTAACGACAGGCCAGTCAGTTTAACTTCAGTGGTGGGGAGACTTCTAGAAACAATAATTCGGGACAAAATTAATAGTCACATGGACAAATTCAGGTTAATTAAGGAAAGCCAGCATGGATTTCTTAAAGAAAAATTGTGGCTAACTAACTTGCTGGAGTTTTTTGAAGAGGTAACAGAGAGGGTTGATGACAGCTGTTGATGTGGTGTACATGGACTTTCAAAAGGCATTTGATACAGTGCCACACAACAGACTTGTGAGGAAAGTTATAGCTCATGGAATAAAAGGGACAGTAGCAATGTGGAAATTAAATTGGCTGAGTGACATGAAACAGAGAGTGGTTAACGGATTTTTTTTGGGATGGAAGAAAGTTTGTAGTGGAGTTCCTCAGAGGTCAGTGTTGGAACCCTTGCTTTTCTTGATATATATTAATGACATTGACCTGGGTGCAAAGGACGCAATTTAAAAATTTGTGGATGATACGAAACTCAAAGGCATTATAAACTGTGAGGAGGATAGTGTTAGTGATAGAGTGATAGAGCTTAAAGGGACATAGACAAGTTGGTGGAATGGGCAGACAGATGGCAGATGAAGTTCAATGCAGAAAAATATAAGGTGATTCATTTTGGTAAGAAGAACAGAGATAGACAATATAAGATAAAGGGTATGATTCTAAATTGGGTGCAGGAGCAGAGGGACCTAGGCATGCTGAGTCCGTTAAAATCAAGATGTTGCCTTCTGTCTCTTACCCTAACTCATTCTTCCATAGGATGCTAAAACCCTGAGGCTGTGTAAATCATTGAAGTATATATGTATAAGTCTTTGAAGGTGGCAGGACAGGTTGAGAGCACAGTTAGTAAAACATACAGTATGCTAGGTTTTATTAATTGGGGCATAGAGTAAAAGAGCAAAGAGGTTATGTTGAACTTGTATAAGACACTGGTTCGGCCTCAGCTGGAGTAGTGCGTCCAGATCTGGGTGCCACACTTTAGCAAGGATGTGAAGGCATTGGAGAGAGTGGCTCCAGGGATGAGGAACTTCAGTTATAAAGATGGACTGGAGAAGTTAGTTTTCCTAGGAGAAGACAAGGCTGAGATGAGAGCTGATAGCAGTATTCAAAATCATGAAGGGTCTGGATCGAGTAGATAGGGACAAACTGTTCCCACTCGTGAAAGGATGAAGAATGAGAGGGCACAGATTTAAAGTAATTGGCAAATGAAACAAAAGCAATATGAGAAAAACCTTTTTCATGTAGCGAATGGTTAGGGTCTGGAATGCACTGCACATGTGGTGGAGGCAGGTTCAATCGAGGCATTCAAAATGGGATCAGACTGTTATTTTAAAAGGAACAATGTGCAGACTTATGGGGAGAAGGTAGGAGAATGACACGAGGTGAATTGCTCATTCGGAGAGCCGGTGTAGACATGATGGGCCGAGTGGCCTCCTTCTGCACTGTAACAAGTCTGTGATTCTGTGAATTAAAATTAGAGCTAAGAGCTTGCCTTAATTAATGCAGTACTAAAGCCTACTGGATTATTGTCTCTCATTAGGGAGAGGGATTTGAATCCATTACCTTCCAACGCAAGAGTAGTTGCCAAACTTTGCATTTTAAAAGCCTTGGGTAGAAGGAGAAGCTGATGGAGGCGAGCAGCCTCAGAGTTTCAGCATCCTGTGATAAGTGAAGAGTAGGAGACAGGAGGCACCATCTTGATCTTAACACACCTAGCATTCTGGAAGGAGGAGTATTTAATGATCCGGGTGATTACTGCAGCATGCGAAACTCAGCAACATGAATGTGTGATGAATCTGTGTTCTCAATTCTATACCATATTTCAGTTTGACAACCGTCCAGGAATGTCCTCGAGTCACCAGGCACCAAAGGTTAATCTCCAGGACATGAGCAACCCAGGAGAAAATTCAAATTGAGCCTTTATTTTAACTTTCTTTGAGCACTTCTGTTTATTATTAGTTAGGACAAATATCTGAGATTGGGGAAAGGAAACTATTTGGCTGGGGGCAGGGGAGAGGCAGCGGTTGGAGGCAGTGGGCCATATCATGAGACATTCAGGAATACCTCCAACCAGAGTTAGGAAGTTAAAGCACTTGGCTGCTTATTGGATGAATTGATTTAAAAGTATTTCCGAGACTGGTGACAGGGTGCCGTCAGTAAATGAGTTGATTAGATGTTTGGCCAACTTTCATCCAATAAAGAATAATCATTGTGCGATGGGCAAGCTTCAAATTCCATAGAGAACAGTCAGACTGGTGCTGAGAAATGGACAAGCATTACAGGTTCATACATCATTTAGATATATATTATTTGCAGTAGTGAAAGTGCATCCTAAGGATTGATCGATAAGATAATTTATCCTTTACAGCAGAGATAAACATAATAAAGTTATTACTTTAAAACTGCAGTCCAGGGGAACTGATAGCATAATGCTTTTAGAAAGCCATCCTTTCACCTGTAGAAGCCTGACTAATGTAGATGAATTGGACCAAATCCCTCTTGTTGCTCCCTGTACAATGTGAAATTCGTTTGAGGCAGCTTTTTCACTGTTCTTAGTTGGAACCACCACACAAGTTAGAACTGTCTATGTATTGTGATCTCACCCAGAGAGATCACTAGGATGACTTGTGTAGTTTTAAGTTAAGGCTCATTGTGGTTAGCTAGGAAAATAGTAGCTGGGTCTGTACTATCGCTGACCTGTTTGCAGCTGATCGAGAGTACAAAAGGGAAATTGTTTTCCAATTCCAGCCTCAAAGTCATTCACTTGGTGCATCTGGGTAGGACATTGTCAAGCTGGCTGCTTATGTATGTCAATCATTTCTGTTGGGGTTCTCTGATTGCTGGCTGTAATTTTAGCAGGGCATTGGGGGAGACTAAATAGAAATGGTGCAAATTGCCATTTACATTGTGCCTGCGCCAATCTTCTGCCAGAGTTACAAAAGGAGAGGAAATCCCTCTGGAGATCCTAACCCAAAAGCCTTCTATAAAATGCTGTGCAACAAAATGGGATAGTTGATAATAACATTTCTGGTTTACTGAACAATAATGTAACATTTTGATGGCATGACTTCAGGGCATCATGTCAACAATTCTTCCTAAATATGCATGGAATATACAAATAAATAAACAAACCCTGGTGTGGTATTACAAGCTGCTTTCTTCCACAGGTCACCACACAGGCTTTTAAGTACCAGTAGAGCATGGCTTTATGAGAGAAACTGCTAATGTTTCTCTTCTGATGTGTGTGCATAGAAATGTCTTTCAATGCAATTCTGATTCTGTAATTGGAAATAACAGTTTTCAGGAGAAAAGTAAACATTTTTTTGTTTGAACAAAGAACAAAGAAAAGTACAGCACAGGAACAGGCCCTTCGGCCCTCCAAGTCTGCGCCGATCATATTGCCCGTCAACTAAAACATTTTGCACTTCCGGGGTCCGTATCCCTCTATTCCCATCCTATTCATGTACTTGTCAAGCTGCCTCTTAAACACCACTATCGTACCTGCTTCCACCACCTCCTCTGGCAGCGAATTCCAGACACTCACTACCCTCTGCGTAAAAAACTTGCCCCGCACATCTCCTCTATAGTTTTCTCCTCTCAGCTTAAATCTATGTCCCCTAGTAATTGACTCTTCCACCCTTGGAAAAAGCTTCTGACTATCTAAACTGGCAACATTAAACGGATATACGGACACTATTTTATTAATAACGTTAGGTGAGGCAATGTTAATTGAGGACTTACTGTACAAGGACACCCAGATTTCTCTGTCCTGCAGCATCTCTTCATTTGAATAAGATTTTGCTTCTCCAATCTTCCTGCCATTTCCCATGTTATACCCCATCTGCCAAATTTTTGCCCACTCACTTAACCTATCCACATCCCTTTGCAGACTCTGTATCCTCCTTACAACTCGTTTTCCTACCTATCTTTGTATCATCAGCAAATTTGGCTACAATATACTCAGTCCCTTCATCCAAGTCATTAAAATAGATTGTAAATAGTCAAGGCCCCAGCACTAATCCCTGTGGCACTCCAGTTACAGTTTGCCAACTGAAAGTAATCCATTTATCCCGACTCTCTGATTCCTGTTAATTAGCTAATTCTCTATCCATGCTTAAATATCACCCCAAAATCCTGAGCTCTTATCTCGTGTAGTAACCTTTTATGGCACCTTATCGAGTGCCTTTTGGAAACCCAAATACACTGCATTGACTTGTTCCCCTTTGCCCACCCTGCTTATTACAACCTCAAAGAATGTTCATAAATCTGTCAAACATGATTTCCCTTTCATAAAACCATTCCTGATTGAATTATAATTTCCTAAATGTCCTGCTACTATTTTCTTTACAATGGATTCTAACATTTTCCCAATGATAAATATTAGGCTGACTGACTCATAGTTTCTTGCTTTCTGTCTCCCTTGTCTCTTGAACAGAGGTATTACATTTGTGGTTTTCCAATCTGCTGAAACCTTTCCAGAATCTAGGGAATTTTGGAAGATTACAACCAATGCATCCACTATCTCTACAGTCACTTCTTTTAAAGACACTAGGATGTACACCATTAGGGCCAGGGGACTTGTCAGCCCTTAGTCCCATTAGTTTTCCTAGTACTTTTCCTCTCATGATAGTGACTCTGTTAGGTTCTTTCTTTCCTCCCTTTTGCCCTTTGATTTTGTTCTATTCTTTGGATGCTTTTTGTATCTTCTACTGTGAAGGGAGATACAAAATACTTGTTCAAAGTATTTACTATTTCCTTATTTCCCTTTATTAATTCTCCAGTAGCTGTTCTCTTCCTTTTTTATATGCTTGCAGAAGCTGATACTGTCCGTTTTTATATTTCTTGCTTGTTTACTTTCATATTCTAATTTGTCCCTCTTTTTTTTTAAGTTATCCTTTGCTGGTTTCTAAAATGTTCTGAATCTTCTGTCCTACCACTAATCTTCACAACATTGCGCACCTTTTCTTTCAATTTGATACCCTTAATTTCCTTGGTTAACCACTGATGGTGCATTCTTCTCATAGATTTATTTCTTAATGGAATATATCTATATTCAGTGGATATAGCCACAACAAAGCACTGGATTCAAAATCTACCACCAGCATACTGTGGCTACATTATATACGATCTGCAATGCACACTACAACTCACCAAACTTACTTCAACAACACATCCCTCCCCTGTGACGTCTACTGCTGGAAACAAGAGCAATGTTTCCATCACCTTCAAGTTCTTTTGAGTCACACATCAATCACCCTGACTTGGACGTATATTATCTTTACTTCAGCATCCCTGGGTCAGTATTCTGGAAACAGTTAACATACATGTGGAGATGCGATCAAAAGGATTAAATGCAGCTTTGCTATTATCACCACTCCCAAGATTTTTAAAAAGCTCTTCTCCAATGCTTCTGGATGTGATGCAAGAAATCTGATAAGCTATTTTCTCTCTCCTGCTCTTTCTAATCCATCTCACTCTCCAATGCAATCTTTATTGTATTTATTTTGTCAATATTACTTACCCCCTAACCTTTTCATCTTGTTCCTTAATTCCTGGTATAGCAACCTATATGCTTTCTGTCCCCTCTGCAGATGTTAGGCTGACTGGGGATTACCACTGACCAGAAACTGAACTGGACTAGCCATATAAATACTGTGGCTACAAGAGCAGGTCAGAAGCTAGGAATCTAGGAGTTACTCACCTCCTGACTCCCCAAAGCCTGTCCACAATCTACTAGGGACAAGTCAGGAGTATGGTGGAATACTCTCCACTTGCCTGGATGAGTGCAGCTCCAACAACACTCAAGAAGCCCAACACCATCCAGACAAAGCAGCCCACTTGATTGGCACCCCATTTGCAAACATTTACTCTCTCCAACACCGATGCACAGGAGCAGCAGTGTATACCATCTACAAGATGCACTGCAGAAACTCACCAAGGCTCCTTAGACAGCACCTTCCAAACCCATGACCACTACCATCTAGAAGGACAAGGGCAGCAGTTCCTTCACTGTCGCTGGGTCAAAGTACTGGAACTCCCTCCCTAACAGCACTGTGGGTGTAACTACACATGGACTGCACCGGTTCAAGAAGGCAGCTCACCACCACCTTCTCAAGGGCAATTAGGGATAGGCAATAAATGCTGGCCTAGCCAGCAAAGCCCACATCGCTTAAATGAATTTTTAAAAACTGCACAGTCTCCTACCACAGCTCATCATTTCCTGGGATCTTAAAACGAAGAAACTCCGTTAACTTCCTCCATTTTCTCTTTCTCCTTCCACAGGCATTACCCAACCTTCATTTCTCATTTTATCTCTTCATCTCTTAGTCTTTAATCTGCAGCGACAGTTTTACTTTTTCACCCAAGTGTCTCAAGAGAAAATTATTTTCTTGCCTGAGAACAAGAAACCTAATACCTAAGTTTTATACTTCAAAATCACATAAGTCATTATAAACTTAGTTGGGCACAAATCTCACTGGTAAAATTGAGAAAACATTTCTAAAAACAATTCATTTTTATATTATAAAGGATAAAGACGGAACAGGAGTAAAAGTTCTAAATTGGAGAAAGATAAATTTTATGAATGAGAGGTGTTCTGGTGAAAGTGGACTTGTTACAGCTACTTGAAAGGAAATCAGTGACAGGTCAGTAAGAGACATTCAAAATCCAGATTCTATGGGCAAAATGTAGATGTATCGACACAAAGGAAAAGGACAGTGCTGCCAAGTCTAGAGCCCCCTGGTTATCTAGAAGCATACAAGCTAAGATAAAGCAGAAAAATAAAGCTTATGACAGTTACAAAAAACTTAGTACTGTAGAAAGCCTAGAGGAGTACAGAAAATACATGGCTGAAATAAAAAAGGTAATTAGGAAAGCAAAGGGAGCATACGAAAAAATATTGGTAAGTAAAATCAAAGAAACCCCAAAGATGTTTTCTCAGTACATTAAGAGCAACTGAATAACTAAGTAGGGCCTAGCAGGGATGTACATTGTAACTTGTGCTCTGATGAAGATGTGGGTAGGGTTTCTCAATGAGTACTCTGTGTCTTCACTAAGGAGAGGGATGATGCAGATATTCTTGTTAAAGAGGAGGAGTGTGAAATATTAGATACAATAAGCATAGTGAGAGGGGAAGTACTGGAGGGACTGGCATCCTTGAAGGTGGATAAATCACCAAGGCTGGATGGATTGTATCCCAGGCTGTTAAAGGGAGCGAAGGAGGAAATTGTGGATGCACTGAGGATCAGTTTCCAATCCTCACTAGATACAGAACAAAACTAGGAGCAGGAGTAGGCAATTCAGCCCCCCGAGCCTGCCCCGCTGTTCAATACGATCGTGGCTGATCTCATTTCAGCCTCAACTCCAATTTCCCGTCCTCTCCTTGTAACCTTTCAACCCATTACTAATTAAAAACCTGTCTATCTCCTCCTTAAATTTATTCAGCATCCCGGCATCCACTGCACTCTGAGGTAGTGAATTCCACAGATTCATTTTGAGAAAAGTAATTCCTCTTCATCTCTGATTTGAAGCTAACACCCCTTAGCCTAAAACTATGGCCTCTCGTTCTAAATGCCCCAGAAGGGGAAACATCTGCTCCACGTCTACTTTGTCTATCCCCTTTAGCATCTTATATGCCTCAGTTAGATCTCCTCTCATCCTTCTAAACTCTAGCGAGTATAGGCCTAAACTGCTCAATCTCTCCTCATAAGACAAGCCCCGCATCTCTGGAATCAATCTAGTGAACCTCCTCTGAACTGCCTTCAGTGCAACTACATCCTTCCTCAAGTAAGGGGACCAAAACTGTGCACAGTACTCCAGGTGCGGTCTCACCAATGCCTTGTACAGTTGCAACAACACTTCCCTATTTTCATACTCTATTCCTTTAGCAATAAATGCCAAAATTCCATTTGCCTTCCTTATTACCTGCTGTACCTGCATACTAGCTTTCAGCGATTCATGCACGAGGACACCTAGATCCCTCTGCACTGAAGCATTCTGAAGTTTCTCTCCATTTAAATCATAAGTTGCCTTTTTATTCTTCCGGCTAAAATGGATAACCTCACACTTATCCACGATAAACCCCATCTGCCAAATTTTGGTCCATTCACCTAACCTGTCCATATCTATTTGTAAATTTCTTATTTCTTCATTGCAACTTACTTTCCCACCTATTTTGGTGTCATCTGCAAATTTAGCTATAGTACCTTCTATCCCTGAATCATTAATATAGATTGTAAATAGTTGGGGCCTAAGGACCGAACCCTGTGACACCCCACTAATTACAGCTTGCCATCCAGAAAAAGACCCATTTATCCCGACTCTCTGCTTTCTGTTGGTTAGCCAATCCTCCATCCAAGCTAATATATTACCCCTAACTCCGTGTGATCTTAACTTGTGTATTAATCTTTTGTGCAGCACCTTATCAAAGACCTTCTGGAAGTCCAGATATACTACATCTACAGGACCCTCATTATCCACTTTGCTTGTCACATCTTCAAAGAACTCTAGCAAATTAGTCAAACACGATTTACCCTTCATAATACCATACTGACTCTGATGGATTGCATTTTGGCTTCCCAAATGCCCCATTACTACTTCCTTAGTAATGGATTCCAATAATTTCCCAATGACAGACGTTAAACTAATTGGTCTATAGTTTCCTACTTTCTGCCTCCTCCCCTTTTTGAATAAACAATAGTATTTTTCCAATCCACTAGAACCTTTCTAGAATCCATGGAATTTTGGAATATTATAGCCAATGCATCCACTATCTCCGCTGCCACTTCCTTTAAGACCCTGGGATGTAGGCCATCTGGTCCTGGGGACTTGTCACCCTTTAATCCCAATAGTTTGCTCAATACTGTTTTTCTAGTGATGGTGATTGGTCTAAGTTCCTCCTTCTCTATATTCTCTGCTCTACCTATTACTATTGGGGTGGTACTAGTGTCCTCCACTGTGAAAACTGAGGCAAAATATTGATTAAGCGTCTCTGCCATTTCTGCGTTCCCCACTATTAACTCCACTGTCTCATCCTCCAAGGGACCGACATTCATTTTAGCTACTCCCTTTCCTTTTATATATTTATAGAAGCTTTTGCTATCAGTTTTTACATTTTGCACTAGTTTTCTTTTATAATTTACCTTTGCTATTTTTATTATTTTTTTAGTAACCCTATGTTGATCTTTAAAAGTTTCCCAATCTTCCAGCCTGCCACTGACCTTTGCAATTTGGTATGCCTTAGTTTTTGCCTTTATGTTATCTTTAACTTCCTTGTTTAGCCATGGATGCTTTTTCCCCCTCTATAGGGCAGGATTTTCCTGTTGGCAAGCCGGTGGGGGGGGCCCGACATGTAAAATGATGCGCAGTGATATCGGGCGGAACTCCTGATGTCATCGCGCCCCATTTAAATTTTCTGGTAGGCGGGGGAGCAGCAAAATCAGCTGCGTGCCCGCCGACCTGTCAATGGCCAATTGAGGCCTTTGACTGAGTAATTAAACTGATTAATTGACCTGCCCGTCCAACCTTAAGGTTGGTGGTCAGGCCAGGAGCCCCGGCGGGAATTAGAAAAAGCAGGAAACCTCATCCACGGGCGGGATGAGGTTTCATGTAGGGTTTTAAAAAATTTTATTAAAGTTTTTGTAAAAATTATGGCCATGTTCTTACTCATGTGACACTGTCACATGAGGGGACATGTCAGGAATTTTTTTTTCTATTTTTAATATTTGTCACAGGACGGCCGATCTCCCTGAGGCAGCACTTAGCCTCAGGGAGATGAGTGCGATCTTTCGTGCGCATGCGCGACAAAGCGCACTCTCGATTTTTGGATTCTCTCCCCTGCCCGCACGGAGAGTGCATAGCGCTTCCGTGCGGACGTCACGCTGGGTGGGCCTTAATTGGCCCGCCCACGTAAAATGGCGCCGCACCCCTGATCGAGGGTGCCGATCGGAAGCGCGCCTGTGCGTGCCCGCCCTTCAACTTCGCCCCGGACGGGGGGGAAAATCCTGCCCATAGTTTTATAATGCACCTACGATTTTTCTCCTGTGTTTGCTTCTAGCGGTGCCCTGGATATTTGTCTTTAATTCCTGGAGACTCCAGAGTAACCCTTGTTTTTAAATCCCTCCATGGCCTCACTTCTCTCTCTCTCCCTCTCTCACACTAATCTCCTCCAGCCCCACAACACACCAAGATATCTGCGCTCTTCCACCTTGCCTCTTGTTCACCCCCAATTTAGTTGCTCCTTCGCTTGGTGGCCGTGATTTCAGCTCTCTGGTTGCTTAATTCTGGAATTCTCTCCCTAGACTCTCTGCCTTGCTAGCTCTCTTTTCTCGTTTAAGGTGCTCCTTAAAACCTACCTATGTTACCAAGCTTTTGGTTATCTGTCCTAAGATCTACTTATATGGCTCGATGTCAAATATTCTCTGATTACGCCCTGTTAAGTGCCTTGGGTCATTTCACTGCATCAACGGTGCTACATACATGCAAGTTGATGCAGTGAAGGGTTGACAATCCCCAGCAGATAGCTCTAATGACACCTGATACATTCAGGCCTTCTGTCCGATGTCCAAAAACAGCAGAGTAATGTGATGCAACTATACCCATTCTTAAAGCTTGGTTAATCATCTTGGAGATATATTAGTAATGAAAATGGAAGAAAAATGTTAATTAAAAAGAAAAAAAATGAAAAGAATGACAATTGTGTCCACTCTATTTCATGAAAGGAGCAAATTTCAGTACATGATTATTTAATAGTGCTCTTCATCAGTACAGTACATACAATTAAGGTTTTTTTCCCTGAAACTCTATGAATAAAATAGAAGGAATGCCATTTAATGTCTCACTGGTTATCAGTAAACATAACAAGAAACTGCATGATAGTTTTGCAGCTGTGTAGTTATTAGTATAACATCATGACTGCCTGTATAGACAGGACAACACCATCACACTGGGATCTATAATTAGCTAACCAGAAGCAGCTTTAATTTCCCGAAACTGTATCCCTCTTAACTACATGTCCACAGTCAATTCCATAGATGTTCAACAGAGGGACATGTACCTGAACTTGCTTCCTTCTGATAATAAAGTATCACTAACTCAGCCTGCTATATGCCAAGTACTGACATGAGGAACAAAAACAGAATTACCTGGAAAAACTCAGCAGGTCTGGCAGCATCGGTGGAGAAGAAATCAGTTAACGTTTCGAGTCTTCATGACCCTTTGGCAGAACTGAAGCATAGTTAGGAGAAAGGTGAAATATAAGCTGGTTTAAGGTGGGGGGGGCGGGGGGAGAGAGAAGTTGAGGGTGTGGTGATTGTGGAGATAAGCAAGCAGTGATAGGAGCAGTTAATCAAAAGATGTCACAGACAAAAGGATCAAAGAGGTGTTGAAGGTGGTGATATTGTCTAAGAAAAGTGCTAATTAAGAATGGAAGACAGGACACTCAAGGTACAGCTCTAGTGGGGGTGGGGTGGAAAGACTAACAAAGTTTTAGTTTTAGATTTAAAAATAATGGAAATAGGTGGGAAAAGAAGAATCTATATAAATTATTGAAAAAAAAGGGAGGGGGGAGAAACGGGGTAGGGATGGGGGGAGGGGGAGTTTAAGATCTAAAGTTGTTGAATTCAATATTCAGACCAGAAGGCTGTAAAGTGCCTAGTCGGAAGATGAGGTGCTGTTCCTCCAGTTTGCGTTGGGCTTCACTGGAACAATGCAGCAAGCCAAGGACAGACATGTGGGCAAGAGAACAGGGTGGAGTGTTAAAATGGCAAGCGACAGGGACGTTTGGGTTTTTCTTGTGGACAGACCGCAGGTGTTCTGCAAAGCGGTCGCCCAGTTTGCGTTTGGTCTCTCCAATGTAGAGGAGACCGCATTGGGAGCAACGAATGCAGTAGACTAAGTTAGGGGAAATGCAAGTGAAATGCTGCTTCACTTGAAAGGAATGTTGGGGCCCTTGGACGGTGAGGAGAGAGGAAGTGAAGGGGCAGGTGTTGCATCTTCTGCGTGGGCATGGGGAGGTGCCATAGGTGGGGGTTGAGGAGTAGGGGGTGATGGAGGAGTGGACCAGGGTGTCCCGGAGGGAACGATCCCTACGGAATGCCGTCAGGGGGGATGAAGGGAAGATGTGTTTGGTGGTGGCATCATGCTGGAGTTGGCGGAAATGGCGGAGGATGACTGAAAAGCATAAATTTACAGAATTAACACACTCGGACAGATTAACTTTGCACTTTGTTTTTTTACTTCTCCACGTTTTCATTAAATTTTCTTAAGAAATTGGGCCAGGAATAACTGAGCAGAAATACAATTCACACCACTCCTCTTTAGTGACTGTTAGTAAAACCTTCATACGGTTTTGGAGACCATGTGACTGGACAGACAAATCAGCCCTAAGTGCTTGTCATCTTTGGGGGCAGAGTTTTCTAGCCTTGGTCTTGGTCTAAGCATGTAGCTTCATCAGGAGCTCTGACAATAAAGTTTATTGTTTCTAACAAGAAATCTGTCTGGTTTATTACAAGTTTATTACAATCGGCGACGAGGATAAATAGCTCCAACGCTGCACCTCGCCTCGCGAATGTGAGTATTTTGATTTTTAAGGGAAGAAAGCAAAGTATATTCACCAGTCATGCCACTCTTCAGCAGAATCGACCCATATGACTTGTCCATGCAAGACTGGAATCAGTACATAGAGCGCCCAGGTTTCTATATTGTGGCGAATGAAATAATGGCGGAGGAGAAACAGAAAGCAGTTCTTCTAAGTGTCTGCGGAAGCAAGACATATAACCTCACCTGTAGTCTGACAGCCCCGATTGCGTCAAATTCCAGAACTTTTATCAAGCTAATAGACCTCATGAAGGCACATTTTCAGCCGAAGCCTTTGGTGATTATGCAAAGGTTCAAGATCAACTCTAGAGTAAGCGCCCCGGGTGAGTCAATCACAACGTATATCGCAAAGTTAAAACAGTTAATGGAGCGCTGTGACTTCGGGGATATTCTAAATGGCCTGTTGCTAGAACGTTTGGTTTGCGGCGTACACGATGATGCCATTCGCGCCGTTTACTTGCAGAAGTTAATATTGACCTGATGCGTTGCCACGGGGCAGGATTTTCCCTCCGTCGGGTGGGCGCAGAAGGCGGGCCTGGAACGGCCGGGAAACGGGCCTCTGCCCACGATCGGGCCCCAAATGCGATTTCAAGCTGGCGGGACAATTAAGGCCCACCCAGCGTGAAACGCGGCTCCGCACTGGCTGGAAAGGGCCGAGCAGGGGCGGGGCCTGTAATTGATTAGTGGACTAATCAATGCTCCTCTGTTGTTTCAGGAGGTGATGGCCCACAACAAAATAGAAAGGTCGCGGACTGGTGGAGGTCCTGCTGGCCTCCTAATCCTCTCAAGATACCAGCAAGCTCGAGAGCCAGCACGGACCACATGCAACCAGGCATGCGGGTGCCAGATGAAGGTAAGAGTGCAGTGCACAGAGATGAGAATTTCAGTTTGTGCAACCATTCTAGTGTAGTCTCTTCATTGATGGGAGCCTCAAACCTGGAGTCCCCATTGATCATTGGAAGACGATGGCACCATGATGCAGATCTCCATTGTCTCACCAGGGTGCCTGGCATGCACAGTGACAGTGTGATGACTTTAACTATTGACATGTCCTTCTTCTCCCTTTTAGGTTTGCCAGCAGGCTTTCGCTCTCCGGACCCTGAAGGGCCACCCCCAACACCAGAGGACCACCAGGCGTCATTTGCACCTGCGTCACACCTGCTTTCTGAAGCAGGCACCAGCGCAGATATCAGCACCTCAGTGGGCATTAGAGCGGTGGCCAGTATCTTGGTGCACATTGGTGAAGGCACTTCACACTTGCTTGAGGTGCAGGCAGAGAGTGCCCACAGCGCCGGCAGTTGGAGGACTGCTGGGAACCAGGACAATGCGCAGTCAAAGGCTGATGATGAGATCTGGAGTCATCCATTAGGCAGCAGATGCTGGAAGTCCAGTGAGATGTTCGGGAGGATCTGGCGGAGATCCATGAGGTTTTGTATGCCATGGTCTCCGTTGTGGAGGAGTCCATGTGGAGCATCAGCACTGCGTTGACCGTCATGGTCGAGCGTACTACCTCCTCCATTGAGAGAGTGGCAACTCTCATAGACAGGCAGCTCCAGGGACAGAATGAGAGGTTCCTGGGGTTGTGCTCGGACCTGCAAGTCCTCACACAGGCACTGACCTCAGGTGGTCAGTGTCAGTGTGGGAGATGGATGAGGCACCCAGTATCCCAGCCAGGTGCCCCTCCATCAATGGTGTACAGGGAGAACCACAGCAACCTCATGTTAGCGCATGAGCTGCCTGTCGTCTCTGCGGGCTCCTTTCAGGGCACTCTGGATGGTGGCAGCAGCTCCTCTGCCCCTCTGCCAGTGACTGTGGCATATGATGAGGCTGCGGCAACTTGGGAGATGCCAGCCATGGCACTGGCTGCTCCCTCCCAGGTGGGGCCAGCACTGGCTCCACTGGCCAGAGGATGACAAGACAGCAGGGTCAGCAGGCTGTCTCCAATGCCAGTGCCAGTGAGGGGGAAGCACCTAGATGTAGCACTTGTAAATGTAAGTTAAAGGCACCATGAGCACAAGAGGGACAGGTCACGGGTGATTTTATGTTCATTTTTGTTTACTTTATGCACACAGGTCTAATGTTGGATACCAGAAACATTTCTGTTAAGATTTTTGAACTGTCAGAATGACATAAATTATATTCTTGTTGTCATTGCCTGAGTATGCTTCACCTTTTTATTTCATTAGTTTTCATTCATTTATTTCATTGGGAAATGCCAGTGTGTAATGCTGGATGTAGGTGGCTCTGAACTTTATTGCTAAGGCACTGAGTGTTCTTTGTGTTCAGATGAAAGGGTCTTTTCAGACATCCAGGCTGGAGGTGGCAGCCCTGGCATGTGGTTGAAGCTGATCTTTGGTAGCCTAGCTGAAGGACCGTTGGATCAAGGCGTCCCTGGTATCCCTGCCTCCCTGGAAGTTACCGAGGTCTGGCTCCATGCCCTCAGCGCTCTCCTCACCGTGCTCATCTTCAGACTCACTACTGGACTCATCATCTGTCCCCTGCTCAGCTGTGTCAAGATCCTCTTCCTCCAATGGGTCTCCCCTTGTCAGAGCCAGATTGTTGAGAGTGCAGCATGCAGCCATAATCAGTGATACCCGCTCTGGGGGGCATTGTAGTTCTCCCCCTGAATGGTCCAGGCATCAGAAGTGCAAATTGAGAAGACCTATGGTCCTCTCTACCACCGCCCTTGTGGAGGCATGGCTCCTATTGTAATGCTTCTTTGCCTCAGTTCTTGGATGGTGGAGAGGCGTCATGAGCCACCTTTTCAACAGATAGCCCTTGTCACCCAGCAGCCATCCATCCAGCCGGGCTGGAGCACTGAAGAGCCTCAGCACCTGGGAGTGTCTCAGGATGTAAGCATCATGGGAGCTGCCAGGGTACCTTGCACAGACTTGTAGAATCTGCATCCTGTGGTCACACACTATCTGCACATTCATGGACTGGAATCTCTTCCTGTTGATGAAGGCACCCGGCTGACCCACTGGTGCCTTAATGGCCACATGTGTGCAGCTGCTGGAACCCTGGACACAGGGGAATCCAGCAATCACTACAAAGCCTCTGGCTCATTCAGCCTGGCTGGCCTCGTCCATATGATAAAGAATAAAAGTCACTACCTGTCTGAACAGAGCTTCTGTCACCAGCTTGATGCAACTGTGGACAGCTGATTGGGAGACTCCACACAGATAACCCACTGACCCCTGGAAAGAGCCGGAGGCATAGAAGTTGAGGGCCGCTGTGACCTTCAGAGCCACTGGCATGGGGTGTCCACTCACACAGTCAGAGCTGATCTCAGGCCCAATCATCTGACAAATGGAGGTCATGCTCTCCCTTGAGAGGTGGAGCCTCCTTCGGCATTGCACCTCAGACATACTGAGGTAGCTGCATCGCTGTCTGTAAACACTGGCAGCAGGATAGTGGCATCTTCTGTGGCCCCTTTTGCCTTGAACTACCTGCTGGCCCTGCACCCCTTGTGCCTGCGCCTCTCCTCCCACAGGTCACTCCCCTGGAAGCTGCATTGGGACACCCGGCCTCCTCTCCCTTCTGCCCCTCTCTTCCTCAGAGGAGGAGGTGCCTCCAGCGGAGACCACAATCCCCATTAGCAGAGTAAAGGAAGGCTGTCTGATACCTGAAATGGTCAACACGGTCTGCACCCTCCCAGGGCTTGGCAGACAGCAATGAGTCCTGAAATGAAGCCTGGAATTGTTAAGAATGGAGCTCTGAACAGAGATGAAGCTGCCAAGTACCAATAAGCAACCAGCTGCAGACTATCTCCAAAACTTCTCACTACTCACACTGGCAATGCTGCTGACCCTTTTTATCCCGCCCTTGGATGAGGTTTGTGAAAATGTTGGCTGGCCGCCTGCTCGTTTTGCCAGACTCAATCTTGTACAAAGGAGGCGTTTCATTAGTAATTCAGATGGTGTTGAACCTGTAGTTGCATACGGAGTCTTGTGACAGTTGAGAAGAAATCTTGAAATTCATGTTTCTGATGTTCCTTTGGATAATTTCCTCAGGCAGTACAAACTTTTAAAACAGGCCTGTTTTAAAAAGGAGTATGCAACTACAGGTTCAACACCATCTGAATTACTAATGAAATGCTGCCTTCGTACAAGATTGAGTCTGGTATTCCCTAAATTAGAGAGAAAGATGGAGAAGAACCAGTGTAGTCAGAAAGTGAATCGTGATGTTCACAGTAAAGATTGAAAATTTACAGTGGGAGAGAGTTTTTGTGTGAAATTTTGGAACTGGACCTAGATGGGCCCCTGGTATAATCGTCTCTGAAACAGGACCTTTGTCATTACCAAGTGGTAGTGGAAAACAGGATTGTTAGGAAACACGTGGGTCACCTAAGAAGTAGAGAGACACCCCAATAGCCAGTTACTCCACCTGAAATTGAAGCTGAACTTTTGACTCCTGAGGTGCCGGATCAACATACTTGATGCCTCTGTTGAAGTAAATAATTCTGAATTGCCGTTGTCTACGGATGTCCCTGATGCTGCAGCTCCTGGTCAAGTCAATCCAGTGGGAGAATCTCAAGTCGTAGAGTTACGTTGCTCTACCTGAATCGGGAAACCACCTCAAAGACCTAATCTATAATTGTGCGAGCTACATTTATTTGCATATGTCATGGATTAAGATATTCTTATAAATAAGAGAGGTAAAACAAAATTAAAGGTGGAGGAATGTAGTGATTATAAGTAAAACCTTTCATACTGTTTTGGGGATCATGTGACTATACAGACAAATCAGCCATAAGCGTGGGTAATCTTAGGGGTGGAGCTTTCTAGCCTTGGTCTTGGTTCAAGCATGTAGCTTCATCAGGAGCTCTGTAAATACAGTTTACTGTTTCTAACAAGAAACCTGTCTGCACACCAAATGTATTACATTCCGTAATATTGTCATATTCATAATGTATCAATTTTGTTTCTTAAGCACACTGATCTTTATCAACCATTTGAGGAAAACCCGGGTAAGTTCAGAAACTCTAAGCACGTGGTAAAATTCTAACTGTGAAGTCGCAAGTTACTACTTGGATCTTAACCGCTCTGCCACTGCTCTGCTGGCACTTCCAATACAGTATGGAGCACAGAAATCCAATATCATACCCTTGTTTCTTCTGAGGCCTCCCAACCTTGACAGCAGTATCTTGGGGTGAACCAATTAGGGCTCTTTTAGCTCATTCTTCTGTGTTTATTGACAATTGTATTTAAAACAATTACAGTTTTTGACGGCACATTGTCTGAAACAGCAGAATACTTACTAGGATCAAAAACTCTGAGAAAATAAGGAAGGTAATGTCCAGAAAAATAAGACCAGGGTCTGCCAGGGTCACACAGCTCTCGACCTCATTATGGCCTTTCTCCAAACATGGACAAAGAGCTGAACTCCCAAGGTGAGGGGAGAGTGACTGCTCTTGACATCAAGGCAGCATTTGACCGAGTGTGGCATCAAGGAACCCTAGCAAAACTGGAGTCAATGGGACTCCCTGCTGGTTAGATTCATACCTAGCACAAAGGAAGATGATGTGGTTATTCGAGGTCAATCATCTCAGTCTCAGGACATCACTGTATTAGGTCCTCAGAGTAGTGTGCCAGGCCCAACAATCTTCTGCTGCTTCCCTCCATAATAATGTAAGATGTGGGGATATTCGCTGATGATTGCACAGCAGCATTCGTGACTCCTCTGATACTGAAGTAGTCCATATTCATATGCAGCAAGACCTGGACAACATCCTGGCTTGGGCTGACAAGTGGCAAATAATATTCGCGCCACACAAGTGGCAGATAATGACCATCTCCAACAAGAGAAAATCAATCATCTCTCCTTGACATTCAATGGCATTACCATTGGTGAATCCCCCACTATCACCATGCTGGGGGGTTACCATTGACCAGAAACTGAACTGGACCAGCCCTATAAATACTGTGGCTACAAGAGCATGTTAGAGGCTGGGAATTCTGCGCTGAGTAACTCACCTCCTGATTGCCCAAAGCCTGTCCACCATCTGCAATGCACAGGTTAGGAGCGTGATGGAATACTTTCCACTTGCCTGGATGAGTGCAGCTCCAACAACACTCAAGAAGCTTGACATCATCCAGGACAAAGCAGCCCACTTGATTGGCACCCATCCACCATCTTCAACATTCACTCCTTTCACCACTGACGTGCAGTGGTAGCAATGTATACCAATTACAAGATGCACTGCAGCAACTCATCGTGGCTCCTTCAACACCACATTCCAAACCTGCGACCTCTACCAATTAGAAGGACAAGGGCAGCAAATGCATAGGAACACCACCACCTGCAAGTTCCCCTCCAAGCCACTCACCATTCTGACTTGGAAATGTATCGCCATTCCTTCACTGTCGCTGGATCAAAATCATAGAACTCTCTCCCTAACAGCACTGTGGGTGTACCTACACCACATAGACTACAGCGGTTCAAGAAGGTGGCTCACCACCATCTTCTCAAGCGCAATTAGGGATGGGCAATAAATGCTGGCCCAGCCAGCGATGCCCACATCCCGTGAAAGAATAAATAAAAAGGAAACAACTGTATCCTATGATAAAAACATCCTGAGTTTTTTTTGCTTTTGGAACTGTGCCATGGAGCCTTGTTATATATTTTTTCCATTGGTCATATTGTGCCTATCAGAAATTGTTTTTTTTTGGGATCCTATTTCCTGAACTGATTTTAGGCCAGATGTCTCATGCAGTGAATTGAGTAGCCTCTGAGCCCTAAATATTGCTGTGTTCCCTTGATACTCCAGTTCCAGATGTTCCCATTTGCTTGGTAAACATGAGAAGTGACATGTTGCTGTTCCTCTACACTGCTAAGCTGCGGTATTCCAGTTTATCATGGATAGATATTGACCACTAGTATCTGGGGATGGTGGGGAGAAGGGGGAGGAGTGGTGAAATTTTCTCTGACATGGAACATGATTGGGGGAAGGATGCCAGAATTTTGAAGACTTACAGAAGTGCTTTCTTGATGATACACAGCATGCGTGCTTTTCCTGTACAGTTGCCACAAATAATTTTATGATAAATCTGCCACCATAAAGAAGCATAACTCCTTTTGTAAACAGTAATTGTTGTTGAGCAAAGATTGCATAACATTCCCTACAAATGAGAAGAATTTGTCAGGTCGTCTATGCCCCCCACCGTTCCTCCTCCCCCTCAACAAAAATACAACAATTCCATTCAAATAAATCTACCTATCTTATATTGAAGTTCATATGTGAGACAAGCATTGCATCCAACTTTCACAGAACTTTGCTCCTGTGGGCAGGAACTCAGGTTGGAGGCGCTGTGATAGGAGTTTTCAATTTTTCAGGTGTCACACCTTGTCCATCTCAGATTCATCTGGCCTGGTAACAGGTGCCATGTAGGACTGAATACACAGAAACCTAACCTAGCTTTTAAAGAAGGCCACCTCTTCCAGGCTGAGGATTGGTTCTTTGTTTGCAATTGTCAAGGTTTCGCATTTGTGGTCCTATAGAATGAGATATTACACATATAAGATGTGGGGGCTAAGTCTATGTCCATATGCAGCAAGACCTGGACAACATTCAGGCTTGGGCTGATAAGTAGTAAGTAACCTTTGCGTCACACAAGTGCCAGGCAATGACCATCTCCAACAGGAGAGAATCTAACCATCTCCCTTTGACATTCGATGGCATTATTCTTGCTCAATCCCCACTATCAACATCCTGGAAGTTACCATTGACCAGAAACTGAACTGGACCAGTTATATAAAAAATGTGGCTAAAAGAGCAGGTCAGAAGCTGGGAATTCTGCAACGAGTAACTCGCCCCCTGACTCCCCGAAGCTTGTCCGCCATCTACAAGGCACAAGTAGGAGTGTGATGGAATACTCTCCACTTTCCTGGATGAATGCAGCAACAACAACACTCAAGGAGCTCAACGCCATCCAGGACAAAGCAGCCCACTTGATTGGCACCCCATACACCACCTTCAACATCCACTCCCTCCACTACCGATGCACAGTGGCAGCAGTGTATACCATATACATAATGCTTTGCAGCAACTAACCAAGGCTCCTTCGACAGCATCTTCTAAACTCATGACCTCTATGCATGGAAGGACAAGGGCAACAGGTGCATTGGAAAACCACCACCTGCAAGTTCCTCTAAAAGCCACACACCATCCTGACTCAGAACTATATCACCTGTTCCTTCACTGTCATTGGGTCAAAATCCCAGAACTCCCTTCCTAACAGCACTGCGCGTATACCTACACCACATGGACTGCAGTAGTTCATGAAGGTGACTCACTACTACCTTCTCAAGGGCAATTAGGGATGGGCAATAAATGCTGGCCTAACAAGTGAAATCCCCATCCCATCAAACAATAATAAAAAAAAATTAACTTCACCCATGTGAACATCACATATCCATAGAGTTTAATATATTTATGACAGAAATAAAGTTGATTTGCATATTATTTTATTACCCTTTCATTTACGCTGCTGCCTGGTCATGTATTGTGAGCTTACTAAAAACAGTAAGAAAATAAAAATTCTAAACTCAAGTACTTTTCAGATGATACATCTTGAGCCAAATTTTCATCTTCAGTTTGGGAACTGTAATTCGGACCCTTCCCAGACATCACAGTTCCGACTTCCGTCAGTCAGGCCGCTCATCCAGTATTTTGGTCTCTGGGTGCCAGGTGCAGGCTGGCGTCTGGGTGCTGTGTCCAAGGCAGGCCCTAGGCAGCAGCAGACACAGGTAGATGGTGACACCGGTAAATTAGAAAGCCCGCCTCCCTTTACTGGGACATAAATCCAGCTTAATTTATGGCTGTTAGGCCCCCTAGCCCTCATATCTCAACCCTTCATCTCTACCACCCCCATGTCCACTCATATCCACCATGACCCTCCGTATCACCCATGTCCCCCTCCATGCCTCCTCATATCTCCCTTGCCCTCCATGATCACATGCATCCTCCATACCTACTCACCCACTATCCACTAAGGGCAGAACCAATGAGCCATATAATGAGGCCATTGGGCAAAGCAGGTTTCTGGCTATCTGCTCAATCTACTTCTGTTGATATAGTTGCAGATGGTCTCATTATGAATGGTTGACTGAGCTCCGTGAATGACTAATGGACTCAACCCAGCTGGGGGTTTATTTACTCAGTTGCAAAGGAGAATGCTAGCTTTGTTTTATTGGCAGATTTATTATCTTGTAATAACTTGATCTTTCTTTGAAGTGGTTTTTCAATACCGGTGTGTTTATATGGACAAGAGTAAAAGTTTCTTCAAAGGGAATGTTGAATGTCTGATTAAAATACACATAAATTAAAAAAACAAAGATTTGCCAGTGTTATTATATGTTCCATTGGTTCTGTACCTAGTTGATACTGGAAGAGTGCTTCAAAGGCATAGCAGATGTCACAACATTAAATCAACGTGAAAATCAAACCAGTGCATTGAAGACATACTTAGGTCATCACAAATCATTACCTTATGATAGTTGAACTTGGCAAGAGCTTTTAAACTTACCAGTCAAAAAGTTCCTAACTCCACACCTCCCCGCAAGGTTCAGGAGCTGAATTATCATTCCCACAACCTTCAGGAACCCACCCGCCTACGTGAAAATACCAGAGGAATGGATACTTGATTTTGGAGCAGGCATTTGAATAGCGGACCTGACTTCACTTGAAGAGGGTGTTGGGTCGCAAACTGCCACGATTCCTGACCCATCCTGACCCAACAAAAATGGTGGGCAGTGGGAATCGGAGGGCAAATTTACAAATGTGGCCCCACATGCCTCCCATCTTGTCCTCCTGATGTAGGTTTGCTCAGCGTTGGGAGACGAAAATTCAGTCCCTAGTTTCAGTAAATCCAAGAGTGGTAAATTGAAGAGAAATCCAAGTCTTTAATCTGAAATGCATCATTCTATTTTCCATTCAGTCATTTAAATTATTTTGTCCAATATCAAAATCGTTACAATTTCAAGCCCTTCTCTAGACACACAAGCATAAAATCTAGGCTGACACTCCAGGCAGTACTGAGGATTCATACAGTCAGAGGTGCTGTCTTTTGATTGAGATGTTAACCTGAGACTCTTCTGGCTTCTTAAGTGGATGTGAAAGATTCCATGGCACTATTTGAAGAACAGCAGTTGCCCTGGCCAATATCTATCTCTCAAACTAAAACAGGGAATTTGATTGTTGATTTAATTGCTATTTGTGGAATCTTGCTGGGCATAAAGTGGTTGTTATATTTTCATACATTTCAACAGTGACTAAAGTTCACTGAAGTCCTGAGCTCATGAAAGGCAATATATTTCATACGGACTCGAAACGTTAACTGTATTCCTCTCCGCCGATGCTGTCAGACCTGCTGAGTTTTTCCAGGTATTTTTGTTTTTGTTTTGATATTAAAAACAAGTTCTTCCTTAATTCTTTCTTTTACCGATAACAATGCATATAACGCTGAAGAGTAAATACCAAAGTACTTTTTAAACTTTCATTCCTTCACAGAAGCTACCCAGTTATGGAAAGGACTGGCTTTGTTTCTCTGGTCAACTTTGTCAGAAAAAATTGAGATACTTATTTATAACGTTGATTTCATTGTTCAAAGTGGGTTGACTTAAACATGGGACAATTCACTGGCGCAGACTTCTGTAACTTCCATTTCCTATTTTGCAACTGAAGCCACAAAACACATTTTCCCACACTTTCCTCTCCTTTTAAATAAGGGTCTTGTCCAACTGCATTTGAGCTACCCACGTATATCAGCTTATTTGCATATTCTCCAGAGAAGTGCTTCCTGAATAAAAAAAGATTTGCTTCAATAGCTGTACATCCATGACGACTCAGTTCATGTGGCCAGGGTTGAGAAACCATTTTACTACATTTCAAGAGTTTACACTATAAATGAATTGGAGTCAACTACATTCTATTTATGTCTCAAATTTGTTTGACGACAATCCACTCAAAATCCCAATGTGGTTTTTCTTGCTCCTCTACTCTAGCTGAGCCAACTTTCCCTTGCAAAGGATGACTTAGTTTGAGATGGAGTTCACAATCTGTTGATGGCAGATACATAATTTGCAGAGTGGGAACTGTGTGCCAAGGCTTGGGTTCACTTCTACTTTTCTCCATCCTAATGGTCTCAATGATAGTTAAACAGTGGAAGGAAAATCTTTAACATAAACTCACTGTGTCACTGGACTCATCCAAAACTCTGCTTCCTGGACCCTAACTCTCAGCAAGTCCTGGTCTCTTCAGCGCTTGCTGACCTACAGAGGCTCCCAGTCACTTTTAAAATTCTATTCTTTGCTTCCAGATCCCTCCAAGGTCTCATCCCTCCTTATCATCAGCTGTAGAAGGGACTGCCACTCACAAATTGGCCTCTACAGCCACAACAGACCACGTTCAATACAGAAGTGACATATACTCTGGGTGCTGTCCATCATCTCCCGAGATGGACAGATGCCAATAATAATCCTTACTATCAAATCCCTCCATGGTCTCATCCCTCCCTATCCCTGTTAACCCTCGTCCTACAGCCTTACAATCCTCCGAGCTCTCTATGCTCCTCCAATCTGATCTGTGCACATCCCAGTTTTCATGATTCTACCATTCATGGCTGTGCCTAAAGCTGCCTGGATCCCAGGCTCTGGAATTTCCTCCCTCAACCTCTCTCTCCTTCTTTAAGATGCTCCTTAAAACCTATCTCTATGACCAAGCTTTTGACCCAACAAAATGTGTTGCCCAGAATTGGACACAGTATACCAGGCCTGAGGCCTAACCAGTGCTCTATGAAACTTTAACCAGAACTTAGCTTGCTTTTGTAGTCTATTTATAAGGCCCAGGATTCTACAAACTTTTTAATTAGCCTTGTTGACCTGCCTCCTTCAAAGATTTGTGTATGTGCAACCCCAAGAAGGGTGACCAACTGTCCTTTGATTGTCCCATATTTGAGGCTGCTGTCCTGTGGGACTCTCAGGATACTGTTTCTCCTGTAATTTGGTCCTTTAAATCTTGGGCACATGCAGTACCTGCCCTGCACCTGGTTTGTGCACATTCACAGCCATGGCGGGAACCACCACCCCCACACCACCCCACCCCGCCTCAGCTTTCACAGCTCTGGCAGAACAACCCCTCCTCACCCCCCCTGGTCTAAGACCCCCATAGAGTGTCCCTTAATTTTCTTCACGAGAGTCTGTCACCCTGCTGCCCTCAAGTGCTCTCTGTTTCTGCACCCAGTTTAAAATTGTACCTTCAGGTGAGACAAAATGAGAAACTGGGGAAAGAAAAGCAATACTTTTTTTCACATTTTTTTTTATTATTATTCATTCAAGGGATGTGGGCTTCGCTGGCTGGGCCAGCATTTATTGCCCATTCCTAGTCCCCTTTGAGAAGGTGGTGGTGAGCTGCCTTCTTGAACCGCTGCAGTCCGTGTGGTGTAGGTACACCCACAGTGCTGTTAGGAAGGGAGTTCCAGGATTTTGACCCAGCCACAGTGAAGGAACGGCGATGTATCTCCAAGTCAGGATGGTGAGTGGCTTGGAGGGGAACTTCTAGGCGGTGGTGCTCCCATCTATCTGCTGCCCTTGTCCTTCTAGATGGCGCATTGTTGCTGTTCAAACCACATTCTCCTGGGCTATCACATTACACAAGTACAGACCTGCTGCCAGGAAAGCAAACACAATGCCCTAGAGTGACAAGTGCAGAAGGAAAACAGCTGCTGCAAATGGCACTTAAATCACAGGATCGAGAAAAGTACATTGAATTAAAAACATTAGAATCACATTGTCAAGGCAGAGAAAAGCTGCTCTTCCACTGTCAAATGTAATCAGCCTTTTAATCGCTGCTCATTACTGTGAGCACCTGACCTTTTTACAAATTTTACTTAAGCTCCCTCTTTTTTCCCCCTGAGGGATTGTTGCTACTCCTTTCTTGAGAACGTCCGCTCTGTTTGTCCTGCCAGTTGTTCTGCATGCAGATATGCCGAAATTTTTAAAGCTCTTCGTAAAAGCCACATTTTTAAAGACTGCAAAAGATGACCTTCGGGGTCCACCAGACTTGTGGATTGAAACTACCCTTGTCTCCAGAGAGAACAAAAGAGTATCTTATTGACTGAAACAAAAACAGAAACAGAAACACCTGGAAAAACTCAGCAGGTCTGGCAGCATCGGCGGAGAAGAGCACAGTTGACGTTTCGAGACTCGAAACGTCAACTGTGCTCTTCTCCGCCGATGCTGCCAGACCTGCTGAGTTTTTCCAGGTATTTCTGTTTCTGTTTTTGTTTTGGATTTCCAGCATCCGCGGTTTTTTGTTTTAATCTTATTGACTGATGTGACTCATTGTGGGTGACCAAAAGGTAAATGAAATCCGTTGACACCACGTTGTAACATAATGGTCTGTCCTTCCAACACAAAGGCCTTTGGCTGTCTGAAAGCACAGGTGTGTAAAGCCCCAATCCAGAATGCTTACCAAATTGACACAATGCCTTATTTGGACAAAGGCTCGACACTTGATACAAGGTCACATGGTTAAGGTTAAGCCATCTTTGTTCCCTGCTTTTAAAAAAATAACAGCAGAATTCAATCAGAGAATCTGCGAAAAAACCATCAAAAGCCATCAGACCACTGTGGTCAACCAAGCAGCCAAAATCCCCCAACAGCAATAGCTTGAAAGAGAAAGGATTCTCTTATATCCTGTTTCAACTTCAAGTTCACCTGAGAGACCAGCCTCAGGGCAGATCAGCTATAGGGACCATTGCAGCACTGAAAAACCACTGCTTATCAAGACCCTCACTCCAGCCAAAGCGTCAACTCTATTAAGAAACATTATGGCTGCAACGAAAGAGAGACTGAGATAAATTTCAACTTTTATAACTGCCTTTGTCTCTGTATGTAATTTTTTTTGTGTATGATAGTGTGGGTGAGTCGAGTGAGTGAGATGTCACGATTTTGTTAATCTCCAGGGCAAGTTAGTAAGAAATGAAAATAATCTTATCATTTTTAAATACACAAAAGTTTATTATTGGGTTAGTTAACAATTGAGAAACCGCTGCTAGGTTAAGAAAACACAAACATCTAAATATGAACATATTAATCACACCCAATAAAAAGGGAACACAGAAAATTTGTTCGTGACACTGTCAGTTTCCAAGTGTAGAACTGTGTCCAAGTCAGTGGTTAATTGGTTTTGGCTAATTTCCTCAGCTGACAAGTTGAGTTACTTACTACATCCTCTGGCTCAAATCCTCATTCCTCATCCCTGTAACTTCCTCCTACCCTCCAGTTGCCCAAGATCTCTGCAGTCCTCCAACTTTGCCCGCTTGTCCATCTGCCCCTCCCTTCACCCGTGATTTTTTTTTAACCAAACATATACCTTATTCATAAAATTTGTGAAAGTAAATTACATCACAATTCAAACGTAAAGTGCAAACCAGATCACTTTCTTTCAGTAGAGGATGTGGCACACTGAGGTGCCTCACTGCACATACAATTTTAGGGGCGGGATTTTTAGGTCGCTGGGTGGGCGTGATTGGTGGGCCAGGGAATGGACCGCCAACCACAATCGGCCTCCACCGCGATTTCATGCATTAATTGGCCAGCCAGTGTGAAGTGTGCGCTGAAATGCTCAGCGCTGCTGGGCGGGGTCGGAAGGATGGTGAGCACTGGTGTAAGCGTGGGCGCTGGACGAGCGCTGAATGAAAGCTCACTCTGAAGGCAGAGAGCTGCCTCAGGGAGCTGAAGACTTTAAAACCAATAAATAATGTTTATAATATCAGGAAAAAAAAGTGCCCAAGCACCACAATCAGTCACCTGAACATATGCATGATACAAATGCAGTCCATAGATTTTTTTTTTAATTTAGTAACGGAAACCTCAGCCCACCCTTGGATGAGTTATCATGAAAAATGCAAAGTCCACCTGGACGATTTGCCCGTCCTCCAACCATACGTTTGGACGGACCATGAAAAGTCGGAGACATCCACAACTTTAATCGTCTTAATAGGCCTCTTATTGTCGGCGGGTGCGCTTCTGACTTTTGCGCGTGCCCGCCGACCGAAATATCACGCGAGCGCAGGATAACATCGGGACACTCGCCCAATGTTGTCCCGCGCGATTTTGCATCCGATTGGATTGGGCACGCGCCTGCACGCCAACCTAAAAATTCTGCCCTAGGTTATACTTATAATACTCATTTCATGTCAACCACACTGCCTGAGGGGTATTGCATTATTTCTAGCCCCTCGGTATACAATGACAGGAGGGTCTTAAACAGTGGTCTTTCCCCACTGAGCTTTCGATGCAGTTGCCACGTAGTCCTGGGCCTTGGAATGTGTTGGTCTGCAAACCTCAGTTGGTCTGCAAACCACAGCTCTTTGCACTGGAAGACCAGCAAATTTTGTGCAGACCAGAGAGCACTTTTTTTTATTCGTTCACAGGATGTGGGCGTCACTGGCTAGGCCAGCATCTATTTCCCACCCCTAAATTCCCTTGAGATCTTTCACCAAGCTGATGGGCTTCCACTGAGTTGATGGCCTTCCGACAACAGTTGATGTTTACATTGTTGTCTGCCTCCGGGAACAGCATGTAGAGAACGGAGTCCTGTGTGTTAAGGAGCTACTTGAGATGGATTTCGACAAAAATCACTGCATCTCTTCCCAGATCTGCTTTGCAAAGGCACACTCCAGAAGGAGCTGGACCACAGTCTCTTCCCCACTGCAGCCGCCTCTAGAGCAGCGTGCAGAGTGGGTGAAACCCTGGGAATGCAGGTAGGATCTGTAGGAGGGCCTTTCTCGCCATTAACCAAGCTATGTCTTCATGCTTGTTTGAAAGTCTGGTGTTGAGGCACTCTGCCAATTGACTTTGACAGTCTGTTTAGGGAGCCATCCAACAGGCTCCACAATTTCCTTTTCCCACAGGGCCTCAAGGATATTACCAACGGACCACTGCCTGATGGACTGGTGGTCAAAGGTGCTTTTCTGCACAAACATTTTCATGTAGTGGGCTACTGTCCAACTGAATAGAGCATTACAGAATAACCAATTTGCTGGAGTTTTTTGAAGAGGTAACAGAAAAGGTCAATGAGGGTTATGCTGTTGATGTACATGGACTTTCAAAAGGCATTTGGTACAGTGCCACACAACAGACTTGTGAGAAAAGTTATTGCTCATGGAATAAAAGGGACAGTGGATACAAAAATGGCTGAAAAATAGGAAGCAGAGAGTAATGGTCAATGGATATTTTTCAGCTGGAGAGAGGTTTGTAGTGGAGTTCCCCAGGGGTCGGCATTAGGAGCCTTGTTTTTCCTGGTATATATTAATGATTTAGATCTTGGTATGCAGGGGACAATTTCAAAGTTTGCAGATGATACAAAGCTTGGGAGTGTTGTGAACTGCGAGGAGGACGGTGTGCAACTTCAAGAGGACATAGACAAGTTGGTGGAGTGGGCAGATAGGTGGCAGATGAAGTTCAATGCGGAGAAGCATGAGGTGATGCATTTTGCTAGGAAGAATATGGACAGACAATATAAAATAAGTGGTGAAATTTTGAAGGGGGCACAGGAGCAGAAAAACCTGAGTGTATATGTGTATAGGTCATTGAAGGTGGCAGGACAAGGTGGAGAGTACAGGTAATGAAGCATATTGGCTTTATTAATAGGGTCATAGAGTACAAGGAGGCTATGCTGAATTTATACAAGACACCCTTTAGACCTCAGCTGGAGTATTGTGTACAGTTCTGGGTGCCACGCTATAGGATGTGAACACATGATGCTGAGAGGTTGTTTCCCCTTGTGGAGAGTCGAGGACCAAAGGGCATAAACTCAGAGTAAGGGGACACCCATTTAAAACAGAGATGAGGAGGAGTTTCTTCTCTCAGAGGGTAGTGAATCTGTGGAATTCTTTACTGCAGAGGGCTGTGGAGTCTGGGTTGTTAAGTATATTCAAGGCTGAGATGGACAGATTTTTAATCAGTAAGGGAATCAAGGGTTATGGGGAAAAGGCAGGAAAGTGGAGTTGAGGATGATCAGATCAGCCATGATCGCATTGAATGGTGGAGCAGACTCGATGGGCCGAATGACCTACTTCTGCTCCTATGTACTGTGGTCTTATGGCCTTGTGGAGAGTGCAGAAGAGGTCTACAAGAATGGTTCCAGGGATGAGAAACTTCAGCAATGAGGAAAGATTGGAGAGGTTGGGACCTTTCTCCTTGGAGAGAAGAAGGCTGAGAGGAGATTTGATAGAGATGTTCAAAATCATGAGGGGGCTGGACAGAGTAGATAGGGAGAAGCTGCTCCCATTTGTAAAAGGATCAGGAACGAGAGGGCACAGAATTAAAGTGATTTGGAAAAGAAGTAAATGTGATGTGAGAAAAAAGCTTGTCACACAACAAGTGGTTCAGGACTGGAATGCACGGCTTGGAAGTGTAATGGAAGCAGGTTCAATCGAGGCATTCAAGAAGGCATTAGATGATTATTTGAATAGAAACAATGTGCAGGGGTAGGGGGGAAAGGCAGGGCAATGGCAATAGGTCATAATGCTCATTTGGAGAGCCGGTGCAGACAAGATGGGCCAAATGGCCTCCTTCAGTGCCGTTAAAATGCTGTGATCCTGTGATTCTGTGATTCCATAGCAAAGTAGCCAGACCCTTCCTTCACAAAACCAGGATAGATAGAACCACAGTACGTAGTGACACTTGGTTTTTGCATACCGAGGGTCTACGCACAGCTTCATGAAACCTCACAGTAACCATCACTGACATCTGAGCCTTCAGCCATCTAAACCCAAACTCGGGGATTCTCCCCTTAGAGCTTTCTACCTCCACCACTCTATCTCTCTCTCTGTCTCTCTCTCTCTCTCTCACACTCTCTCTCTCTGTCTGTCTGTCTCTCTCTCTCTCTCACTCTCTCTCTGTCTCCTCCTTTAAAATGCTCCTTAAAAACCTAACTCTTTGATCGTGCCTGTCCTAATATCTCCTTCTTTGGCCTGATGTCAATTTTTGCATTACTTTGCTTTGAAGCACTTTGGGTCAGGGGCATGGTTGAGTGGAAGAGAGATCCAAGGGGGAACAGAGGGTGGGGTTGGGGGGTAATGGAGGCGTGAAGTGGGAAGGTCCTGGTGTCCTGGGTGTGGTGGGATTATGGTGGGGACTTTCAGTTAAGATAATAAGATTTTGTCTTCATGGAGGAAGACACAAGTAACTTCCCAGAAATACTAGGGAACCAAGGGTCCATTGAGAAGGAGGAATTGAAGGAAATTAGTAATACTAAAAAAAAATAGTGCTGGAGAAATTAATGGGACTGAAAGCCAGTAAATCCCCAGGGCCTGATAATCTACATCCCAGAGCACTAAAGGAAGTGGCCATGGAAATAGTGGATGCAGTGGTTGTCATCTGCTAAAGTTCTGTAGATTTTGGAACAGTCCCAGCAGATTGGAGGGTGGCAAATGTAACCCCGCTATATAAAAAGGAGGGAGGGAAGAAATAGCCAATTATAGACCTTTAGACTGGTTAGCCTAGCATCAGTAGTAGGGAAAATGCTAGAGTCTATTATAAAGGATGTGATAACAGGACACTTAAAAAATATCAACAGGATTAGACAAAGCCAAAATGGATTAATGAAAGGGAAATCATATTTGACAAACCTACTGGAGTATTTTGAGGACATAACGAGCAGAATGGATAAGGGAGAACCACTGGATGTGGTGTATTTGGATTTTCAGAAAACTTTTGGTAAAGTCCCACATAAGAGCTTAGTGTACAAAATTAAAACGCATGGGATTGGGGGTAATATATTGGCATGGATTGAGAATTGGTTAGCAGTCAGGAAACTGAGGGTAGGAATAATGGGTCTTTTTTGGAGTGGCAGGTGGTGACTATTGGGGTATCACAGGGATCAGTGCTTGGGCCCCAGCTATTCACAATGTACATATCAATGATTTGGATGAGGAAATCAAATGAAATATTTCCAAGCTTGTTGATGACATGAAACTTGGTGGGAATATGAGTGGTGAGAAGGATGTTAAAATGCTTCAAGGCGATTTAGGCAAGTTGGGTGAGAGGGCAAATACATGGCAGATGTATTGGTTGAGAGATGAATATTGGTCAGGACACCAGCAAGAACTCCCAGCTCGACTTCAAATTGTGCCATGGGACCTTTTACACACACCCAAGAGGCCCTTGGTTTAGTGTCTCAACCAAATTTAGTGAATCAGGCATCAGTCCAATGACAAAAGCACACAATGAGAAATAAATGCACTACATGGGTTAGAGCCAATCAAAATACACAAATATTCCAACCACAAGCAGAGTCTGACTGATGTGACACCAACTGGAGTATTATTCCTGGCAGAGCTGTAGGTTTTATGTTGGGCTAAAGAAGTGGGTTGACCGATTCAGTGGACAGGCTGCATCTTATCCCTTTTTTTATGCTCTGAAGGCCCAGGGTGCAACTTAAAACTCCAGTGGGGCTTAAATTTAGTCCCTATTCTTTAGGGCCAATATTTGCTGTTCAAGATGATTTTACGGAGAAGCCTGCATGCTGTTTTTCCACAAGTATTTATGTAGCTGAGGAGTCAGGCTGACTCCCTGACTTCTGCGTGGAATTTTCTGCAGATGTGAGATGGTAGAGGTTGGCCATGACCCTGGGCCCTACGGTTGCCATGGTGTTTGTTGGCTGGGTCTGGTGTGGTGCAGCCCTGCTGGCTGGTGCCAGTGGTGGCCGAGGGCATGGGTTGGCGGATTTTTCTGTGCCTGGGGTTCCCTCGGGATTGCTTAGTGGCTTGGCGGGCTTGAGATGGGGATGTAAGAATATAACATAAGAGATAGGAGCAGGAGTAGGCCATTCAGCCCCTCAAACCATTCAATACGATCATGGCTGATCTGCCCCAGGCCTCAACTCTTCTTTTGTGCCAGTTCCTCATAGAACCTTAACTCCCCAATATTTCAAAAATCTCCCTACCTCCTCTTTAAGTACTTTCAGTGATCTAGTCTCCATAACTCTCTGGGGTAGAGAATTCCAAACATTCACCACCCTCTGAGAGAAGAAATTCCTTTGCATCTCAGTTTTAAATGAGTATCCCCTTATTCTGTAACTATGTCCCCTAGTTCGAGATTCCCCCACTAGTGGAAACGTCTTCTCAACATCTACCCTGTCAAGCCCCCTCAGGATCTTACACGTTTCAATAAGATCACCCCTCATTCTTCTAAACTCTAATGAATAAAGGCCTAACCTGTTCAGCCATTCTTGATAAGTCAACCCCTTCATCCCAGGAATCAGCTTAGTGAATCTCTTTTGAACTGCCTCCAATGCTGTTGGTTTCCTTTCTTAAATATGGGGACCAAAGCTGTACACAGTACTCCAGGTGCAGCCTCACCAACATCCTATACAGTTGTAACAAGACTTCCCTATTTTTAAACTCCAACCCCCTAGCAAAACAGGCCAAAATTCCATTTCTCTGCTTAATTACTTGCTGCACCTGCATGCTAACTTTTTGTGTTTCATGCACAAAAACACTCAAATCCATCTGTGCTGCACTTTTTTGGAGTCTCTCTCCATTTAAATAATTGTCTGCCTTTTGATTCTTCCTACCAAAGTGCATGACTTTCCTACACTAAACTCCATTTGCCAAGATTTTTGCCCACTCACTCAACCTACCCCTTGCAGGTTCCTTATGTCCACATCACAACATGCCTTCCCACATATTTTTGTATCATCAGCAAACTTGGATACATTACACTCTGCCCCCTTCTCCAAGTCATTAATATAGATAGTAAATAATTGAGGGCCTAGGACTGATCCTTGTGGCACTCCACCAGTTATGTCTTTCCAACCTGAAGAAGACCCATTAACTCGACTCTCTGTCTTCTGTGTGTTAACCAATCCTCAATCCATGCTAATACATTACCCCTAATACTGTGAGCTCCTGTCTTGTGCAGTAACCTTTTATGTAGCACCTTATCGAATGCCTTCTGGAAATCCAAATACACGACATGTACTGGTTCCCCTTTATCAACTCTGCTTGTTATATTCTCAAAGAACTCTGGCAAAGTTGTCAAACATGATTTCCCTTTCACAAAACCTTGTTGACTCTGTTTGATTGCATTAAGCTTTTCTAAATGTCCTGCTATTTCTTCCTTAATAATGGACTTTAGCATTTTCCCAATGACAGATGTTAGGCTGACTGGCCTACAGTTCCCTGCTTTTTGTCTCTCTCCCTTCTTGAACAGGGGCATCATATTAGTGGTTTTCCAATCCACTGGGACCCTCCCAGAATCCAGTGAGTTCTGGAATATTTTGACTAATGCCTCCACTATCTTTGCAGACACTTCTTTTAAAACCCTTTGATGCAGGCCATCAGTTCCTGGTGATTTGTCTGCCTTTAGTCCCATTAGTTTGTCAAATACTTTGTCCTTCGTGATAGAGACTGTTACAAGATCTTTCCTCCCATTACTCCTTGTTTATCTGATATCTTTGGGATGTTTACAGTGTCCTCCACCATGAAGACCGATGCAAAATATTGGTTTAAATTATCTGCCATTTCCCTGTTCCTCATCATCAATTCTCCAGTTGCATCCTCCAAGGGTCCCATGCTCACTTTAGCTACTCTCTTTTTTTAAAAATACCTGTAGAAGCTCTTGCTGTTTGGTTTTATATTTCTTGCCAATTTACTTTCATAATCAATTTTCTCCCTCTTTATTAACGAGGTTGGGATGGGGACAGTGTTCTGGTTGTGCTGGCTCTCAATGATTATGTTTCAGAGTTGGGCTCTCAACTATTTACTTTTGTTGTCTCTTTAAGATAACTGCTTTTGGTAGTACAGAACTTGAGCATTGCTGAAAAAAAGAGCTTTTTGTCTTGCACTCATCAGGACACTGCACAAGAATACCAACATAAAGGGAAAACAACAATTTATATTTTACAAGTTATTTGATAACAGGGTCTGGGACATGCTGTTTGATACAATCCGCCAGTCTTTGGGACATACAGCCCACATATCTAGCATCACACTGGCACTGAAATTCATATACCACATCACTCATTTGTGGATCGTATCAAATGACATGTCCCAGCCGCTGTTTGCAATGGGCAAGGTGTAGACTTTACCAAACCAGCCCGTGCTTGCAAAATTCAAAACACAGTGTCCAGCATTAGATGTGATTCTGCAATTGGACAACATTCGCTAAATGATCCTCAGTGTGATAAGAATCACGCTGACAACCAATTTATGATTGGCAGTCAAACTTGCAATGTGGTGCATTTGTGTGCATTGGAAGCTACACGTTTTAATGCACAGGGCCCTGTTCCTTGCAGACAGAAAGAACATGTACACACATTGAGCTTGTTTCTAAACACAATAAGTGACAGCTTACTCATTCGCTGACTCATTCCTCAGGGCAATGCCTTGGCCAATCAGGGTAAAGCTGCCTGGTTTAAATTTCAAACAATGCTTGACAGTTTACTGTCAGTCACCATCATTGGTGCATTCTCCATGACAACACCTCTACCAATCAGAGTCCACTTGCCAACCAATCAGCATTCTCTTCACATATAGTTTAACTTGCTGTTTTCCCCTGATATTGGTATTCTTGCGCAGTGCCCCGATGAGTGCAAGACAAAAAGCTTAGACATGTCTCTTTTTCAGCAATAATTTCTTCTGTTTAAAATGCTAAGTGTTAGTGGTATAAAGAGTCACTGAACTAGAATATTTATGCGTTAAGTGTGCTTTCTCCTGCATTAGATTTAAAAAAAAAATTATGGCATCCTTCTGTTCTGTGCGATTCTTTTGTTGAAACATAAGGGGCATTTGCTGCTCTCAGAGAAAGATTACACTACAATGAAAGCAGAAATGTCAGCAAAATCTTTCCTGTTGCCAAAAAATAGAATCATGAGGATTATACCTCCACAACTTTGCAAGACGTTTGCGGTAACTTTTTGCCTTTTCCATTTAATATGGGGCTGCACAGGAGCATTGAATGGCCAGGCACTTGGATGCAGTTACCAGGGTTCTGCACACAATCTAGTGACACGGATGTGGGTAGTTCTGTACTGTGAGGAGGTGCAGCCCTGGTGTGACTTGGATCAGCTATACTCCTCTGGGTTTTAGCGGAATTCGGATTGCAACTCAGCCTTGCAGCTCCCTGCGATGATTGAATGTTAAATGTTATCAATACAAGCCTATTTTTTTCCCCTCCCTATTTTTCCATTGGAGAATGGCTGCCCTCAAGGGGCAACCCGTACTGATTATTTTCCTGTTTATTCAAGGATGTTTTGTGAAAAAAACGGGTAATAAATTCAAAGAGAATTAAGGGAACATGGAAGCAGTTTGTTTTCAGGGAGCACATAGCAAACAAAGCCGTGCTGTCGCTGACACCAACTGTTGGTTCAGTACTTTTCAGATGAAACGACAGAGCCAGCTAACAGTAATATTACACCAGGAAGCAAGCCTTACATTTATATGGTGCTTTTCATGACCGCAGGACACCTCAAAGCACTTTACAGCCAATTAAGTACTCTTTGAAGTGTCGCCTTTTTTGTAATATCGGAAACGTGGCAGCCAGTTTGCACACAGCAAACTCCCACAAACAGCAACGTGATAATAACCAGATAACCTGTTTTTTGTGCTGTTGATTGAGAGATAAATAGTAGCTAGGACACGGTAGATAGTTCCCCTGCTCTTCTTCAGAATAGAGGCATCTTTTGCATCTACCCAAGCAGACGGATGGAGGCCTTGGTTTAACGTCTCATCTGAAAGTTGACACTTCTGACAGTGTAGTACTCCCTTAGTGCTGCACTATAGCGTCAGCCTTGATTATTTGTGCGCTCAAGACCTGGAGTGGGACTTGAACCCAGATCCTTGTGATTCAGAGGTGAGTATGCTACCAACTGAGCCATGACTGATATTATGGCAGAATAAGGCAGAAACTGTAAGGCTATATTCTTGGTGAGGAGCCTCATTAAACATAATCAGAATTCTGATGACAAATTTGTAGCCGTATTTCTTTTTTGTTCATTCTCGGAGTGTGTGAGTCAGTGGCAAGGTTAGCATTTAGCACCCATCCCTAATTGCCCTTGAGAAGGTGATGGTGAGCTGTCTTCTTGAATCACTGCAGCCCTTGTGGTGTAGGTACACCCACAGCACTGTTAGGAAGGGAGTTCCACAATTTTGACCCAGCAACAGGTAAGGAATGGTGTTATATTTCCAAGTCAGGATGGTGTGTGGCAGGAAAGTGGACTTGCAGGTAGTGGTGTTCCCATGCTCCTGTTGCCCTGTTGTTTTAGGTGGTACAGGTAACGAGTTTGTGAGGTGCTGCCGAAGTAGCCTTGGCTGCAGCCTTGTCCCTGTCTCTAATGAGGCTTCAAGTTGGCATTATAGCCTCACAATTTCTATCCATGTAAGTTGAAGTCAAAGGAAAAATGTGAATTTTGGAAACTTTAAACATAAAACTGATAGTGTTGGAAGCACATTTCAGGCTGATCAGCCTAAAGGAGGGAAGATAGGCTGGTGGTTTGGATGTGATCCTTCAACCGAAACCAGGAGTAAGGCGATGGGCAACAGATCAAGTTCTGATGACAGGTCATTGTCCTACAAATTTAACTCTGTTTCTCTCTCCAGGGAGTATTTTCAGCATTTTTTGTTCTTGGGTCAAGTGAATAGCTTGGTTTTGCCTGTTTCAATGAACTAGTTTTGGTTGTAGTGATATTCAATGTAGATAAACCTGGATGCTCAAAGGCAAGTGGAGGATTCTGACAGGCATGAAAGTGAACCCTACCCTAGAGTAGTAAGAACCACTTCATTACATCAACGTCAATGTAACTGATCATTTATAAATCCAATACAGAATTCAGAAGAAACTTCTCTACCCAGAGTGTTGTCAGAATGTGGACTTCAGCACACAAAGGATTGTTGAGGCAATAGATAAACACATAAGCCAGAAAGGAATAGAAGGTTATGTTGATGGGGCTGGTGGTGAGAAGAAGCTTGCATGGATTTACTGGGCCAAATGGATTGTTTCTGTGCTGTAACTACATTGTACTATGTAATTGTTCTACAAACATCATCTTGCATTATTTGTCAATAGTCGTTAAGACAAAAATGTGGAAAGTCAGATGTGTTAAAACCTGTGACCTTTAATGACAGTAGACAGTACTACCTGTGACTGCTCTGTGCTGGCTGCTGTGAGTTATTTGCTTAAATAAGCTGCTTCACCCGCTCCAGAAAGCGCCGAAGGCTTCAGGGACATAAGCACCTGGATAGGGAAGTGCGACCCTTGGTGGAGCAGGTGCCATCAAAAGGCAGCAGAGCTAATACTTGAAGTAGGCAACAGCATCTACAACCTGCAAGCCTTGACACAATTGTGAGTGTACTGCATGGACTGCAGTGGTATAAGGCAGCCTACAACCGCCTTCTCAAGGGCAATTAGGGATGGGCAATTAACGCTGGCTTAGCCAGAGATGCCCATGTCCCCTTAAAGAATAAAAAAAAATCAAACCAATGAAAGATTATACCCTGGATAATCTACAGGTATGGAGGACAGTTCCAGGAGTACCAACAAAGGCTGACTGTTGATTTAAGATAATTAGATTAATAATTATGCCATTAAAAAACAAATAGGCCTTGAATAAATAACTATGATATGTAACAGTTGTGATCAGTTGTAAGTTTTATGACCTTTAAATATTATACATATATTGATCATTGTCACTCTCATAGAACTGGCTAATGCTTTATTTATAAGGGTTGCAGAAACAGCCTCAGGATTAATGTTAGAAAAGGAAAACAATTTGGGATCTGCAGTCACACCAGCTATTTGATTTTGAGTAATGTTATTTAAAGACATTGATAGTGCTCAATTTATGGCTCCAATTTGGCTGCTCCAATTTGGCTTTCCTGATAATGTCAGCACAATTCGCATGGCACAACATCCAACTAATTCAGATACTGCATCAAATTTGTCCTTTGCTACTGTTGCATCAGACCAAATAATTATTTTTAAATTTGAATCTTCCATTAAATCCACTGCTGGCGAATGTTCCCTAGCTCCAAGATAATTTTGGAACATGTCTGCTGGCAATTATGTTATTAAAGAACATTCTTTTAATTTTAATTATAGACAAAATAGTCAGTGCTTAAGTTTTGTGGGCCCCTGCCTCTGAAACCCTTATCTTTTTTCTGCATGAAAACTCTTTTCTGGGTGGAAATAACACTGACAGGTTTCATAGAAACAGCTTTTCCCTGTTTATGAATGACAATGGGTTTCAATGAATGTTAATGTGTTTGACAATGGACCTGCATGTATCCTTCCCAGAGTTATCCAGGAATGCAAACGAGAATGGCAAGATGCACACCGTTCGCCCATTCCCTTGGGTTAATTCCCACCTTCACCACTCGGTCAGTAAACCATCGGGATAGAATGCCCTCGTCCATTATGTAACTGATTGTCATTTCCATTGGGAATCATGTTCTGTATATCCCGGGTTGACCACCTGCTATCTCTTGAGAGTGGGAATCAAGAAACAGTAGAAACAACCAGAGGAAAATAAAACAGTGATCAATGCAGCAAAAGCTCTGTGAAGTCCCTGCCTAACTCCCTTAGGTGATCAAAGAGGATCCAAAATAACCACAGTTGCTAGTGACTCCTCTTTACCTCAGGCAGTCCCTCAACATTGAGGATGACTTGCTGCCACTCTGGTCTGATGGGTTCTGAGATGGTTAATAAGTCCAAAGTGTGAACTTCAGACTCTGCCACATTTGGGGCAGGTAGTGCTTGGAGGATTGGGTAGATGCATTGTTTGGAGGTTTGTGTGCTCTCTACTGCCTCAACTTCAGCTCAGCATGTTCCCAATGAAGTCTCTGGATGTATTTGGTGTCTTCCCAAATGAACCTTCTCCGTTTTGGTTAGTCACAAGCCAGGGGCTCCCATTAGCCATCAGGGATGTTTGACCTCTTCAGGAATGCTTTGAGGATATCCCTAAACTGTTCCCATTATTGTCCTGGGAGTCTCCTGGCAGTTCCGAGCGAGTTCCAAGTATAACAGTTGCTTCGGGAGTCTGGTGTCAGGCATATGAATGACATGTCCCGCCCAGATGAGCTGGTTTTGAGAGAGTAGCACCTCATGTTGGCTTGGGAGAGGACATTGCTGTTGGACTGCCTTTCTTGCCACTGGATTTGGTGGATATTGCAAAGGCACTGCTGGCAGTACTTCTCCAGTGCTTTGAGGTGCCTGGTGTAGGTTGTCCAAGTCTCCAAAGCATATAGGTGTGCAGGGTTCACTGATGCCCAGTAAACTATGATCTTAGTCTTGAGTTTGAGATCCTGGTCCTCAAATACTCTTGTGACTTGTTACAGTTATAACTGACCAGTAATTTACCTCGATAACTGGAATTGATCTTTTATCTCAGAAACTTGATAAGTTTCCTTTTGAGGGATTGTAATGACTTCATAAGTCATACTTTCCTGGAAACATGCTAACGAAACATCAGTATTCATGTTTAAATTGACCAGCAAATTCAGGAGATTAAGGGGTGAACTGTGTGTTGTGATTCTCTGGAACATCCTGGTCAATTTACATAACTTCACCTTTTGCCTCACACAAATAGCATCTGTAAAAAGATAGGTCACCCTCCAACGCACTCTTTCCAAAACATTGATACCCTTTGCCATGTGTAGGGACCAAAATCGGACACAATGAGGAACAATTTGTTTGTGTAGTGCCATGCTGCATAGACTTAAATCAATTCCCCAGGGCAAACAGTGCAGTGGGTTAAGCAGGCAGCAGCCTATGCCTGCTTGCAATACAACTCTGTGTAGTGCCTAGAAGCTGCTCTTAGCAAACAAGTTTCTCTTCCAAGACTTTAAATATAGATATAAAGCACCTTTGATTGCCTGAGTATAATACTCTTTATTTTATTGTCCTCGCAATACAGTCTAGTTGCATTTTTATTTTTCTAATAACACCTCAGACTGCTTGTTTCCCTTTAACGAGTAACTAGTGACCACCCAGAGAAATATTTCTTGACCCCTTAAATTTACTTTGACATTCTTGCATGACATAGATATACCTGGCGTTGTGTATTCTCAAGTGCAGGATACTGCACTTGTCCACATGAAATGGTATGTGCCATTAGTGAGGCTACCTTTTCAAAACGTTGTTCTTAGGATGTGGGAAACTCTGACAAGATCACACTTGTTGCCCTGAGAAGTTGGTAGGAGCCACCTCCTTGAACAACTCCAATTTTTGTGCTGATGGTACTAGTGTAAGAGTCTAAGAGTATGAATACAGTGACAATGAAAGAATGCTGATACATATATCCAAATCAGGATGGTGTGTGACTTGCAGGGAATTCACAGGGGACAGTGATCCTATAGCATTGCCGCTTTTGTCTTTCTTGGTAGTTGAAGTCATTGGAGATGTCAAAATTGAGCGTACACAATACAGCCATAGTGTGGCGGTGGTGAAGGAGCTGGACATTGAGTTGTTATGATGATGGGCAGACCTCCAAGTTGTTGGTAAGATCCTGTTAGAGACCAATACCGTTTTATTTAAAGTAGACAAAGTTTGAGATTTAAGGCACTTGCTAATAGAACAAAACTTTAATTTTTTAAGTGTTTTGAACGAACAAAAATAAACGCTAATATGAAAGGTCAGAAAGATAAAACAATCTGCAATATGTAACTTATATTCTAACATTCAGGGTACATCTGAATTAATTAACAGGAAAACTAGTGGTTGAACACCACCCTGCACAATAAATGACAGATGTGACCAAAATAGATTCCACAGATTTCTCAACAGCCAGCCTAGAGGTCAGAAATGCTGTGAGTCAGCAAATCTCACTGAAACTTTGTCTTTCTCATGAGGGTTTTGAATCTTTGCCTTTAAAGATCTTGTCTTTGAATTCTCTCCCCAAGTCACTCTAACTTGGGCAGCTTCAACGATAGCCCACCTTGCATGGTTTCAGTCTCGCCTTCCGAGATTCAGTTCCCCTGGATTCCTGCGTAAGCTCAAGCATCCTCTAACTAGCACAATTTCAGCTCTTTGGCCGAGACGAGCAGAACACTACTGCTCTAAAGGATTACTTACACCCCAACAGCTCATGGACATAAAAACACCAACCTTCAGCTGCCTTATTGGATCTTCAGGGCTTCTCTTGAGCCCCCTTCAGTTACCAGACTCAGAAAGCATAAACAATGGCCCAACTCGCAGGGTTTCAATCGCGTCTCCTGAGTTTCTGTTTCCCTGGATTCCCGAATATGCAGTCAAACACCAAATTACAGTCACAACTTCAGATCTTCAGCTGCGTCAAGCAGAATGCCACAGCTTCAAAGGGATACCATTACCCTAGCGACCCTCTTCAATTATCTGGGCTTGCCCTGAGCTCTTTTTCCTTAAAGTCTGCTCCCCTCAGCCCCTTCTCTAATTTGGAGCCTGTTTCTCTGCTCCTCTCTTTTAACTAAACATAACTGGGACCTGTTTCTGTTCCCTGTCTTGTCCCTTACCTGGAGCTTCCTTTTTGGGACTTCTCCCTGCCCCCTCTCCCCTGTTGGGATCTCTCCCTTTCCCCCTCCCTTGTCCACTGCCTGGCACACTTGCTGGTGATGGTGCTCCGCTCCCAGTTACCTGGTCATTTTTTTTTGCCCCCTTCTTCCTTTCTCTCTATGTGCAGGTGCGTGGAGCCTGTCCTGGGCCCGAAGAGCATAAAGATGAAGACCTGCACAGGTGCCGCCCATCCCCCACTCAAGGCCCGTCGGGAGCTGAAGTTGCTGACCTCTGAACTCAGCAACTTAAGTTTGGGTCTTTGTAACAGAGTCTGATGGCATAAGCATCAATTGCTTTGCCCTGGCTGGCGTTGAGGTTCTTGAATGTTGTAGCTGCTCCCATCCAGGCTAATGGTGAGTATGCCCTCACATCCGAGGGGCTGAATGTCCTACTCCTGCTCTTATTTCTTATGTTCTTATGAACATTATGCGTCAGTGTCGCAAAATGAGCAGATTTGCAACTGTTCTCCACCCTTAGACTTGTGCCTGGTAGATGATGGATAGGCTTTGAGGGGTCAGGACTGCCCAGCCCCTGCCCTAGTCTTGCAGCCAAGGTGTTGATATGGTTAGCCCAGTTAATGACAACACTTCTATCGTGTCTCTAATGTGGTAAAATGTCCCAAGGTGCTTCTCACAGGAGCAATTATCAAACAAAATTTGATATTGAGCCACAAAAGGAGATATTAGGACAGATGGCCAAAAGATTGCTCATAGAGGTAGATTTTAAGGAGCATCTTAAAAGACAGTGAACTAGCGAGGACAGAAGTTTAAGGAGGGCACCAGAGAGCTTAGTATTGAGAGAGCTGAAGGCACAGCTGCCATATTAAACTTCTGGTAAATGATGACCTTATTTTAGTCAGTCTGCAACTTGCTGATTCAAGTCCTAGCAGTACTGCAGGATGGAGAACAGTTGCAAATCTGATCGTTTCGTGACATTGACTGGATTTTGGGCTGAATTTTCCCAGAATTGCACTAAGACCAGCAGCGGGTGGGTAAAATGGAGTCCTACCCGCCAGTGAAAATGGCGGGTTTTCACGCCTGATCTTCCCGAGCCCGCCTTGTTATATACTCACTTCCGCGAAACACGCCATTTCCAGGGCTCTCATTCGCCCGCTCGCCATCACCCCAGTGTTGCATCACGCTGGCTGCCATCTTTAAAAGGCAGCCTCCAGCAAAGTGCTCATCACCACCAGCTCACCACCGCTGCCCAGGAGACATGGCCAGCAAAGGCAAAAAGACTGCAGCCCCCCCACTTCAACAACGGGCCCCTCGAGCGACTGTTGGATGCCATGGAGGCCCGCTGGTATGTGCCCTACCCCCACACTGGCCGCAGGATGGGCAACAATGTTACCAACCTGGCTTGAGAGGCAGTGGCAGTGGTGGTCAGCACGAACGCCCTGCAGAGGAGGACAGCCACCCAATGCCGCAAAAGCATGAATGATCTCCTCTGTTCCACCAGGGTAAGTCACTGTTTTCATCATTTCCAACTCTCACACTCACAAACCCATTACACACCCACAGGGCCCTCACTCACTGCCAATGCAAGGGACGTTACCATTCACTCTTTCACACACACATACACACTGTCATTGTCCTCATCCTGTCCATGGGACCACTCACTACCCAAACAGACCAGGCATTCTTATCACTTGGCTTGGCAGGGATCCCGATACACTCTCCCCATCTCTATCCATGCAGGACAAACTGGCTCACAACAGGAGGGCAAGGTCACAGACAGATGGAGGGATGCTGGAAATCAAAGTTCTGACAGAATTCGAAAACAGAGCCATCCAGCTGGCCGGTGATGACTGGGACCGGTCCTGTGCTGATGGTGAGGTTGGCGCTGCTCTACCAATGAGGATCCAGCAGTGCAACATCTATCAGACAACCATGCTGTGAGTGATGTGTCCTGTTTCACAGGCCACTGCCATGCACTAATAATCTCCCCTTGCTTTCGCAGGCACATCTGCCAAACAGCCGACAGAGTCCACAACCCCAAGCCTCCAAGCAAGCTCCGAAGAAACCTCTGAAGAGGAATCTGAAGGCACCCTCCCTGAAGTCCCATCACAGCGCTCACCCACACCCTCCACCAGCGCAGAGAGAGACACCTTGGTGCGACCTAGCCTTAGAGTAGCCTCAGGATCACAATCTGGTGGGCACATCGCACTTTCTGCTCCGCAACAGGCGGAGGCAGGGACTTCCCAGGTGCCCAGCACTCGGAGGACTGCTGGAGGCCAGAACGTTGCTGAGCCTGAGTCAGATGAGGAGCCTCTGGACTCAGTCATGTCACAGTTGCAGAAGCTGCAAAGGCAAGCTCGGGAGCAATAGGAAGTGATGTCTGCTGCACTCCTCAGATTGCAAGGCATGATGGAGGAGCCCATCTGTCTTCACGCTGAGGCGATAGCGCCGGCATTGCAATGCACTGAGGTCAACACTGGCAGGATGGTGGCCACCATGGAGACCTTGGCCCAGGATGTCACTCCTGTACTGCTGCGTGGGCTTAACTCCATCGCTGATGCCATAGTTGTCTTCCAACAGTGTCTATGCGAGAGGGGTGCTGAGGAGCTCGATCTCACTCCAGCTACCCTTTCCACTCATGGAGTCAGCCAGGGGCCCTCAGGCACCAATAGGGAGGAGGATCAGCAGGCGCACATTCCGGGGTCATCCACCCAGGTGACTCCGGGAGTGACCGGCCCATCTGATCCCCCTCTTCCTGTGACCTCCACAGATCTAGTTTCACAGGCCGAGGAGGGTGCCACTGCCACACAGGCAGGACCCCGAAAGCAGGCCAAGGCCCTCCAAGTCTCAGCCCTCCAGCGGACGCCTGCCAAAGTCATCACAGACAGGGCGTCACCGTCAGCAGTATGCCTCCACTTCCGCTGTGGATGTCCGGGGAGCACCGAGACGTAGCGGCAGGGTTAGGAAAGTTAGGTAAAAGTAATTGCACAGCCTGGGCATGGGTGTTAATCACTTGTACATAAGGTTCACTATTGTCAATAAACTCCCAAGAATGTCTCCCTGCCTATGGCTCCTTGTTCTGATGAGCAGTGTTTGTGTCACTCTGATTTGAAACCTTTCTGCCCAAGATAAAAGGCAGGTGTCTCAGTCCAGGGCCTCTTCCCTGTGCTCTGTGCGGCCTTCAGACCACATTGACAGTCCAGCCTCACACTTCCTGGAAACATTACTGATACCTGCACCTCAGCAGAGCTTGTCATTGCTGCTAGAATGTAGTGGCAGTGTCATACTCTCTGTGTACTCTCAGCACCTTTAAGGTGAGGCTGGCCCCCATCTCACCAGCATCTGCGACCAGTGATGCTGTGCACCAGCTCCTGAAGGGCTGAGGTGCTGAAGGTGGACACAGCATCAGATGCATCTAAAGTTTCATGGCTGCGTCTCTGAGATGGCCCTGATCACATAGCGCAAGCGAGCTGCCCTCAGCCAGACAGGAGTCAGACATTCTCAGAGGCTATGTGAAGATTTATGGAGTGTCCTCACTGCATGTTGTCATCATCCTCCTGCAATTGAGCGACTATTAGGGCCTCCACTGCATTTCCATGACAGGAGCATTCTCACAGAGGGCATTGGCACTGTCATAAGCCAGAATGGAGTCAAACGTTCACAACTGCGATGTGAGGATCTACGGGGACACCTCACTGCATGTCATCATCATCCTCCACAAATGTGGTTATGAGGGCCTCTCGAGTGTGCCTGCCTCGTCTAGCCAGTGTGAGAGTCTCATCCCCATTGTCGTTACCACTGAGGACACCCTCACCCTATCCTCGTCGGTGTCCTCCTCATCTAAGGAGACGTGCAGATCCTCCATCTCATCCTCAACCAGCTCCTCACCCCACCAGGTTGTAAAGGGTGCAGCAGACGACGACAATGCGAGACACCCTCTGCGGAGTGTATTGCAGGACTCCACCAGACCGGTCCAGGCACTGGAACCGCATCTTCAGCATCCAGATGGGCTGCTCCACCAAGTTGCGAGCTGCTGCATGAGTCTCATTATAGCGTCGCTCTGCTGTAGTCTGAGGCTGCTGCACGGGTGTCATCAGCCACAGCCTCTGTGGGTAGCCCTTGTCCCCAAGGAGCCAACCCTAAGCCTCTGTGGACCCTGGAAGACTGCAGGGATCTGTGAGCGACTCAGGATGTAGGCATTGTGCACACTTCCTGGAAACCATGCGCATTCCTGCAGGATGCATTTCTGATGGTCGCGTATCAGCTGCACGTTCAGTGAGTGGAAATCCTTGTGGTTGATGAAGTCCACTGAGTGTAGCAATGGAGACTTGAGCGCCACATGAGTATGGTCAATCGCGCCCGTGGGAATCCCAAGATCAGGGGGAATCCAATGGCCCTTGCATCCTGGCTGTCCCTGTCCCAGGCAAAATGCACAAAGGTGTGTGCTATAGAGAAGATGGCATTCCTGACCTCATGGGTGCATTTGTGAGTGGCAGTATGGAGCGCTTGGTGGCCCTTTGGTGCCTCCGCGATACTTGCATGGGTGAGCAGGCTAGGAGCCTGACCCCACTCATCAAACTGTGGCTGCGCCTGATCTGCCTCAGTTGCAGAGGCCTGGTCAGTTTATACAGGTGTCCCTAATGCATGGCCACTCCCCTCGATTACCCCACCCCCCACCTCGATTGCCTGTGCGCAGGATGCAGCGCCAGGGCAGCACTTGACCGCCCCCATCCCCCAGCGGTCACTTCGGAGGCTGGGCAGCGTTTGCCCCCAGACACCCCCCACCCCTCAGCAGTCACCAGCGGGGCCAGGCATCAGTTTCCCCCACCACCTCCCCCGATGCCCATGAGGCCTGTAACCAATGGGTGAGCTGTGGGGAACGCTGCTGCTTATTCACCTCAGTTCCCCCAAAGTGAAGGCCGCCAAGTGCATGTTGCCTGTGTGCTGCTGTGAAACACGTCAGCCTGCTTTCCCATCGACGTGGACGGATGATATGGCGGGGTTCCAAGAGCCTGGAGAGATGGCCTTTTAATTATATGCTAATGTATTACAATTAGCTCCCCGCCGATTGATTGCAGGAAACACGGTCTGTGTTCACGCCGTTGTGACGTGGGTCCTGCCATATTTTCAGCGCACACCACCTATCACGTCCACCCCCAGCGGGCTCAGAAAGTTCCGCCCATAGTGCTCATAAGACCATAAGAACATAAGAAATAGGAGCAGGAGTAGGGCATTCAGCTGCTCGAACCTACTCAGCCATTCGATAAGGTCATGGCTGATCTGATTGGGGGGGTCTTAACTCCACTTTCCTGTCTGCCCCCCATAAACCTGGACTCCCTTGTCGATCAAAATTTATCTAACTCAGCCTTGAATATATTCAACAACTCTGCCTCCACTTCTCTCTGGGGAAGAGAATTCCAAAGTCTGCCAGCCCTCTGAGAGAAGATAAATTTCTCCTCATTCCCATCATAAATGGGAGTCCTCTTATTTTTAAAATGTGCCCCCTAGTTCTAGACTCCTCCATGAGAGGAACCATCCTCTCAGCATCAAGTGCCCTCAGAATCTTAATGTTTCAATAAGATCATCTCTCATTCTATTAAACTCCAATGAGTATAAGCCCAACCTGCTCAACCTTTCCTCAGAAGGCAACCCCTCTATCCCAGGAATCAGCGGAGTGAACCTTCTCTGGACTGCTTCCAATGCAAGTACACCCTTAAGTAAGTCGGCCAAAACTGTACACAGTACTTGAGATGCAGCCTCACTAAGAGCTGTAGCAACACTTCCCCACTGTTATACTCAGAATCACAGAACTGTTACAGTGCAGAAGGAGGCCATTCGGCCCATTGTGTCTGCACTGGCTCTCCGAATGAGCAATTCATTTAGTGCCATTCTCCTGCCTTTTTGCTGTAACCCTGCATTTGTTCCTTTTCAGAAAGCAGTCTAATTCCCTTTTGAATGCCTTGATTGAACCTGCCTCCACCATAGTCTCAGGCAGTGCATTCCAGACCTTAATCACTTGCTGTGTGAAAAAGTTTTTCTCATGTCGCTTTTGCTTCTTTTGCAAATTACTTTAAATCTGTGCCCTCTGGTTCTCAACCCTTTCATGAGTGGGAATAGTTGCTCCCTATCTAAAACAGTCCTAACTTCTCCAATCTATCTTCATACCTTAAGTTCCTCACCCCTGGAATCATTCTCGTGAACCTTTTCTGCACCTTCTCCAATACCTTCACATCATTGCTAATGTGCAGCACCCAGAACTGGATGCAATACTCCAGCTGAGGCCTAACCAGTGTCCTATTCACGTTCAACATAACCTCCTTGCTCTTGCACTCAATGGCCCTATTTATAAAGCCACCATGCCTCTTGCAATAAAGGACAACATTCCATTTGACTTTCCAATCACTTGCTGTGCTTGCATGTTAACTTTTTGTGATTCATGTACAAGGACATGCAGATCCCTCTATACCCCAGATTTCTGCAGGCTCCCTCCACTTAAATGCTATTGTGCTTTTCTATTCTTCCTGCCAAAGCAGACTCACAGTTTTCCCACATTATACTCCATCTGTCAAATTTTTGCCCACCCACTTAACCCATCTATATTCCCTTGCAGACTCTGTGCCCTCTTCATAACTTGCTTTCATACCTATCATCGTGCCATCAGCAAATTTAGATACCGTACACTCAGCCCCTTCACCCAAGTCATTGATAAGGATTGTAAATAGTTTTTTCTAGAAATGTGGGTCTGTGCAGTATCTTGGAGTTCTAAGGTGGTCACAAAACAATGAATCATTTCTGCAGGCGTCATATTTCTACTCCCATCTTCATGAAAGTTATACTCTCTCCTACTCTGAAAGCTATTTCCCTGTATCTAGAGTGGGTTAGTAGATATTTATCAGTTGTCTATAATAATCATTCTGTAATGTTCTTCTTTAGAAACTGTAATGTTAGGATTGGACTGCAGCACATGATAATTAACTTTGCTGAAATCTCTTAATTTGTCAATGTTGGAATATGAATGTGTGAAACTGCACGTAGACTACACTGGAAAGGGGAAGTTATGCAGATGGAAGGGGACCCACATATTGACTTGATATGGATCATTGCAGGGGAAAGAGACCATAACATATTTTACACTTGTGAAAGGTAGAACGGTTAAAAAAATAGAATAATTATCTTATGTGCACCAATATATTGAAGTCTGTTTGAGTTAATGTTTTCTTCATTGTGAATTTTTTTTTCAAGACGCTACTCTGTTTAAACACTGTGTAAGAAAAATGGGAGAGATAAGATGGAGGCCTTAGAAGAAAGGCAGGTTAAGATGGATTGGCAAAAGTTGTGCTATTAACAGAAATGTGAATCTTATAACCTTTAGGAAAACAGGAAGCACCTGTAAGTGCCTACACATTAGGACATAGGGGTCCATAGACTATCAATGGCCTCAGTTTGATCCAATTATATTGGCCAAGACAAACTATGGCTTAATATGCTATGGCAAAGATCTCTCGAGGGGCATAAAAGAAAGGAGCTACCAGACATTGTTGGAATACCTAGAATAGGAAGAAAGACAATGTCAACAGAGCACAGAAGAGAAGACGATACCCCGGAGAGTTCAGAAACAGAAACCGTTGGAACCAGATATCTATTGCCATTGTTAAGTATTAACTTTTTATTTTTTTGTGATACTTAATGAACTCTCTGACCTGAGTAAAGAATGTTATTCTGTACCTTGTAGGCCGGAATTCATCAAGAACCCTGAGTGAAACAAGTTGTTGTATCCTTTATCTTACATGGATTATGATCTCCGGGGTCTCACTCTTCATGATATGTTACAGGAGAATGTAGCTGCATGTTGGCAAGGAAAAAAACGATGCCAACTCATCCCATCTGACAGAAACCATCAGTGGATTTATTTCCGTTTATCTCTCATGTTGTGAACAATGTATAATTTTTAGGTTGAATATATATACACTATATATATTTATGTGTTAAGAATAGTAAATACTTTTAGTTTCATTTAGGCTGTTTGTGGGCCTTCGTGCCTGGGACTCTGGATACTCTCCTGACTAAAGGTCAGGTCTTTTCAGTTTGTTTGTATATATACATTTTTAATGAGGTTTTACAACCCTTGAAGTTAAAGAAATGGGTTAAAAGGGGTTAAACGTTTAGTGATTGTAGGGAGAAAAACACAAAGTAGTTGCCTAGCTGCAGTGATCCAGAGACGGACGCAAAGAAAAGACAGAAGAGAGAGATGAGTGTGTATCAGAGAGAGAGGACAGAAATTGTAAGCTCTCTGATATGAAAGACTACAAGGACATTGGGGACAGTAGCTGACTGAATAGCCAGTTACAGAACTAAGTAAAGTGGTTAGTTTAGCAGAGGTGCTATTGGAAGACTGAGTTTAGGGAACTTATTTGCTCTGCAGTTGCTGAAACAGTGAGTTTAGAATGTGCTTCTTGGGTGTCTCAGGGAGAGATACGAGTTGTGTGAGAAACATCAAGTGAATACTCAGGAATCCTCTGGAAGCAAACCGTTTGTAACTGTGCCAGTCCCAAGTGAGAAGCCTTGGTGTCAAGCTAATGGTAACTCATCACTGGTTTATGCATCTGTTAAGATATTGCTGGGGTAAAGGAATAGTGTGAATTTCAAGCTTCTTCTTGTGTTTATATTGAGATCTTTCCAACCTTTTTGGCTGATGTAATATAGTTCATTTTTCTTGTTTAATAGATATTTTATTCTTTGTGTTAAAAGCTCATCAGCAGACTCTTATGACTTTGTTCAGTTACTTTCCTCCATGGTTTCATAAAAGAAATGTTCAGATCTATCAAGCCAGGTTTAACTCTGGGATCTGAATTGTCCAGGATTAACATAGTACCACTTTTGCTTATTTGACACCTACCAGTCGCAGTGATTAATATCTAAACTCTAATGCCTGATAATTCTTGATTCCTATAGAGAAGGAGCAATATATATTACTGTTCTACACTGCAGCTAATATTTTATCCATAGCTCTGTGAGACAGCCACTTCTATTCCTATATTAAATATCCTTCAATGCTTCAATTCACTGGGGAAATCATTGGTTCTTAGGCAGCACTCTTATGTGGGAAAGTTGTAGGTTCACATGCCACTCCAGCGTTTAATTTATGGTGAAATTTCAGTGCAATATTGAGGAGTTGCTGCATTGCTAGTAGTGCTGCCTTTTGGACAAGTCATTGAAGTTCTGGCTGTTGAGGGTGATATATTAAGAAAAAATCACTGAGAAGATAGACATGGGATTTCCTTTTTGGTTGCGGTGGGGAGTAGACTGCTTGCCATCCCTCCGCCCCGCCCCAGGAGGAAAGTCATTCAGAGGTCGACAAGCCCGGAAGAAGGCCGCCCTGCAGCCATAACACAGTGGAGGTGGGCTACAGTGGTTAAGAGTGGCTGGAAGTCCCGCCCTTCTGACCATGATGCTGACCAATCTGATTGGCCGGTAGCCCAGCAGTCCCGGCAGGATCAGCTCAGTCGTGGACGCTGCCGGGACTGCAAGAAGGACCATGAAGAAGATGGATGGCTGCCTAGGATAGGTAAGTCCTGGGGTTTTAGGGCGGGGAGGAATCCTGGAGCCCAGGGAACAGGGAAGAAGGTGGTGGGTGGCTGGGATTCGGAGGGCAGGCAGCGAAGAAGGAAAGTGGGAGGGGTGACATCTTGTGGGGGGATGGTGTCCCAAGGCACAGTGGGTGCTCCCTGAATGAGGTGCTGCCTTTCTTCCCACATTTTTCATGTAGGTCATAAAAAAACAGCCATCCCACTCTTGCTCATCTGCCAAACCAGCCGTATTATGGCATAGGCAGTGTATTATCCAGGTCAATAAACTTGCTGACAAGTCTAAATGGCCCTTAATTATTTATTTACATATGGTGGGTGTGCTTCTGATTTCGCCTACCCAACTAGCATATTATGGGGGTCAACTTGGTGTGGGAAGGTGCTGGGCTAGCCATCGACCTCTTTTATGTACTTCCCCACTGAAAACACAGCTAATGGGGGCATATAAAATCCAGCCCATGTTGTCAAAGCTTTTTGTCTTGCACACATCAGGCCAAATGCACGAATTCAAAATTTCAAATGATCTCAACTTATTGTGCAGTAGAAAAGGGCGATGATTGGTTGGCCAGTTGACTCTGATTGGCTGGAGTTGTTGCCATGGAGAAAGCAATGGGGAATTATCAGCTCCCCAAGCTCTCGGGTAATTCAAAAAAGGCACCAGGCTTGACCATATTCTTTTTGTTTGCAGAGAGCGGGTTCCTGTGTATGAATGCATGTTGCTTTTAGCAAGCATAAATGAGCCACATTACAAGTTCGATTTATCTATATTCTACTCCTAGATATGATTAATTGAGATGCACTTGCAGAGCAATCCTGAGTGTGCTAATAGCCACACTAACAACCAATTTAAAATAATTAATCAAGCTCATAATGAAGTTTGGCTTTCTTATGTTTGTCCTGATGAGTGCAAGATGAAAAGCTTCAGCAACATGTCGCAATATTCAAGTTCTGTACTACCAATTGATGCTTACAAAAAAACCCTGGGCATAATTGGAGAACAGGGTGATGACCTGACCAAAACTTATTTCTCAACCATCAGCACTCATTAATTTCATTTACAGCTTATGAGGCCTTGCATTGTGCAAATTGGCTTCCACCTTTGCTTACATAGCACCAACGAATATACTGCAAAGGTACCTAATTGGTTGTAAGGTCCATGGGGATATCCTGAGGGTCTGAAAGGCATTATAAGAAATGCAAAATTTTTCTTCAGTAAATTAGGCTTTTAATATTGAGCAGGAACCACATTCAAGTGTATCTTAGCACTGCACAGTCTGACTACAGTGCTCAACCTGGTATAGGCATAAAATAGAATAAGTAAATAAACAATGTAAAGCAAAGGAAAAAAAACTCATACTTACCACTCGAAGGACCGTGAGAGAACTGAAAATTCTGTCTGTTCCTTATTATGAATATAAATGATTCTTCGCATCATTTCAAACTGCTATGAGCAGTTTTGTAGAGGTGGTGTTTACTCTCTCCAGGGACTGAATCAGTCCTTCATGCTGTGAAACCACCATATATGTTTTTGCTAAATGCTGCTGCTTCGAGTTTATTCCAGATACAGACCATTACGGTACAAAACAACAGTATGGTTGGAGCATTGCTGAGACATCATGTGATTACAATGGCACATTAACAGTGGTTTCCAATATCAATTTATTATTAAAATCGGGCAATTTGTGGACTTCTGATTCTCTTCAAATTGCTGAAAAATTTGCACTGTTCCACCTTAGCCTTGCAAAAGCTGATTAAAGTCCCTACTCGCTGTGAGGCTCCCCACTGACCTTAATGGCGATCCTGAAATTGCTGGATTTACAAAGTGATTACAAACTATTTTGGCAGCAGCCACTTCAGGTTGGTATTTAATATTGTGAGGACCCTGCTAGTGAAGTGATTTATGGGACTCGATATGATGCTGAAGAGCGAAGGCCCATAAAGAAACCAATGCAGTCTCATTTCAGCAGGTAAGGAATTGTTTCTAGAGTCCTTTTGTGCCATTCTTGCCATCCACACATCTTGTTAGTGTCAAGTGGGAAACATTTTCAGAATGCAAAGCTGTTTCAACATTCAGAAGTGTAGAATAGGTATATTTCTTCCAGAAACTAACATTTTGGGATACAGTATATAAGCAATTTGAGACATGAATTGGTCTGTGCTGCAATACTTCGATGTGTTAACAATGAGAAAACTCAAGCTGGCAACAAGGAAAAAACTCACAAGATGCTACATTCAATCCACTTACCTGTTTGCCTCTGAAACCCGGACAATAAGTAAAGATCTGTGGAAGAAAATGCAGGCTTTTAAAATGTGGATGAGCATACGAAATAGGAGCAGAAGTAGGCCCTTGCTCCTGCTCCACCATTCAATAAGATCATGGTTGATTTGTTTGTGTTTCAAATTCCACATTCCCATCTACCCCTGATAACTTTTGATTCCCTTGCCTCACAAGAATCTATCTACATCCGCCTTAAAAATATTCAATGACTCCGCCTCCACCGCCTTCTGAGATAGAGAGTTCCAAAGTCGCACAGCCCTCTGAGAGAAAAAAATTCTCCTCATCTCTGTCCTAAAATGGCTACCCCTAATTTTAAAACAGTGCCCCCTAGTTCTGGACTCACCAACAAAAGGAAACATCCTTTCCACATCCACCTTGTCAATACTGTTCAGGATCTTGTATCAATTCACCCCTCCTCTTCTAAATTCCAAATATATCTTGGTGGAAACAATTCAGTTTGTCTAAACTTTCCTCATCAGATACCCTGCTCATTCCAGGCATCAATTTAGTAAACCCCCTCTGAACTGTCTCCAACGCATTTACATCCTTTCTTAAATAAGGACCAAATCTCACACAGTATTCGAGATGCGGTCTCACCAATGCCCTGTATAACTGAAGCATAACATCCTGGCTTTTATGTTCAATTCTTCTCACAATAGAGGATATCATCCATTCATTAGCCTTCTTAATTACTTGCTGTACCTGCATACTAACCTTTTTTGACTTATGCACTAGAACACCTGCAACCCTCTGCACCTCTGAATTCTGCAGTTGCTCCCCATCTAAGTAATACTCTACTTTTTTATTCTTCCTGTCAGAGTGAACAACTTCACATTTTCCTACATTATACTCCATCTGCCAGATTTTTGCCCGCTCACTCAACCGACATCTGTAACCTCTTTATGTTCTTTTCCAACATACTTTCCTACCTATCTTTGTGACCTCTGCAAATTTAGCTACCATGCCTTCACTCCCCTCATCTAAGCCATTGATATAAATTGTAAAAAAGTTGAGGCCCCAGCACAGACTGCTGCGGGACTCCAATCTTCACATTAATCAAAAAAAGACCCATTTATGCATACTCTCTATTTTCTGCCAGCCAGCCAATCTTCTATCCAAGCTAATATCACACCCTACATCATGAGCTGTTATTTTCCACACTAACCTTTGATGTGGCACCTTATCAAAAGCCTTCTGGAAATCCAAGTACATCACATCTACAGGCTCCCCTTTATCCACAGAGCATGTTACTCCTTCAAAGAACTCCAATAAATTGGTTAAACATGATTTCCCTTTCACAAAACCATGCTGACTCTCAGTGCCCAGCTATAACCTCCTTAATGATCAATTTTACCACCTACCCCATGACAGATTCAAGCTATAGTTTCCTGTCTTCTGCCTCCCTCCCTTCTTGAATAGAGGGGTTATATTTGTTACCTTCTAGTCTGATGGAACCCTTCCAGAATCTAGCGAATTTTGGAAAATTAACACCAACGCATTTACTATCTCATTAGCCACCTCTTTTAAGACCCTAGGGTGATGTCCATCAGGACCCAGAGACTTGTCAGCCTGCAGCTCCATCAGTTTGTTTAGTACCACTTCCCTAGTGATTGTAATTTCACCAAGTTCCCCTCTCCCTTCCATCTCTTGATTTACAGCTATTACTGAGATTTTTTTTGTATTCTGTATAGTGAAGGCAGAAGCAAAATATTTGTTCATGTCATTTGTCATTTCCATATTATCCACTATTAACTCCGCATTGTTACTCTCTAGAGGACCAACACTCTCATTACTTACTCTTTTCCTTTTTAAGTGCCTGTAGAAACTCTTGCTATCCATTTTTTAATATTTCTAGCTAGTTTCCTCTCATACTCTGATTTCTTCCTCCTGATTAACCTTTTAGTTGTTCTCTGCTGTTTTTATATTCTGACCAATCATCTGACCTGCCACTCATCTTTCTGCAGTTAAATGCTTTTTCCTGATATTTGATGCTTTTCTTAACTTCTTCAGTTAACCACGGATGGCAAGTACTTAGAACTTTTCCTGATAGTAGGCATATACCTATTCTGAGCTTCTCTGTTGATCTAGTACCCCAGTTCACTTCAGCTAGTTCAGCTTTCATGTCCACATATTTGCCCTTTTTAAGTTTAAAATATTAGTCTTAGACCTATTTCTCTCCCTTTCAAACTGGATATAAAATTCAAACATATTGTAGTCACTGCTACCTAGGGGTGCCTTCACTCTGAGGTCATTAATTAATTCAATCACATTACACAACACCAAGCCTAATATAACCTGCTCTCTGGTTGGTTCCACAATGTACTGCATTCTATGAACTCCTCATCCGGGCTACTACTGCCAATCTGATTTTTCCAGTTTATATATAGATTAAAATCACCCATAATTATTGCCGTTCCTTTATCACAAGCACCCAATATTTCTTCTTGTATACTTTGTCCTACGTTATGGTTACTGTTAGGGGACCTGTAGATCACTCCCACTAGTGACTTCTTTCCCCAATGTTTCTCATCTCCACCCAAACTGATTCTATATCCTTATCTCCTGAACCAAGGGCATCTCTAACTATTGCACAAATGCCATCCTTGATTAACAGTGCTATCCCTCCACCTTTCCTACCTTCCTAATCTTATTGAATGTCATATACCCCTCAATATTTATTTACTTCAATGTGCACTATTAATTCATTTACTTTGTTATGAATGCTACTCACATTCAGACACATAGTCTTTAATTTTGTCTTTTTCTTATCTTTGTAACATCGAGTCTTGACTATTGGTGTATTCTTAGGTTTTATCTCTCTGTCCCTTCCGATATTCTATGACCCTTATTTCCCATATTACCACTATGCTCTCCTGCCTTGAATCTCCCCCTTGATTTTCTACATTTACCAAAGCTTGATCCCTCACCCCTCAGGGAGGTTAGTTTTAGTTCAAAAAAATTTAATAAAGGAAAACAAATATTTTTAAGACATGTCCTCTCATGTGAAACTGTCACATGAGCTGGGACATGTCTATTAATTTTATTAAAAATTTTTACAAGACTTTAAAAGCCTTCATGAAACCTCATCCCGCCCGTGGATGAGGTTCCATGAAAAATGCAAAGGCCACCTGGGCTCTTCGCCTGCTCCCCCGCCAACCTTAAGGTTGGACGGGCAGCTCAGTTTATTGCTTTAATTGATAGTTAAATGGCCTTTGACAGTTCGGCGGGCACGCAGCCGACTCAGGAGTACGCCTGCCGAACTGAAAATCTGAATGACGCGCGGTGACATCGGGACGCACGCCCAGCGCCACCTCGTGTCATTTCACTGCTCGGTGAGCAGGCCCCTCCCCCGCTCGCCGAGCCGAAGATTCGGCTCCAAGGTAGAAAATGCTGGGGGCGCTCAGTTGGTCAGGCAGCATCTGTGGAGAAAGGAAGAATGTTAACATTTGAGGATTAATCCTTCAATAAAATTCTGACAAATTGTAATCGTGAAACCTTGTGCTTGAATGAGGATAAATCAGAATTTTGGTAAGCAACATATAACCAATTTATAACTATCTTTTCTTCCTCTTGTGGGAGAATCTCGAACTACGGGTCACTGTTCAAAAATGAGGGGTCGCTCATTTAAGACAGAGATGAGGGGAAATTTTTTTCTCTCAGAGGGTTGTGAGTCTTTGGAACTCACTGCCTCAAAAGGTGGTGGAAGCAGAGACTGTGAATATTTTTCAGGCAGAGCTAGATAGATTCTTGATTAGCAAGGAGGTGAAAGGTTATTGGGAATGGGCAGGAATGTAGGTTTGAGGTTACATTCAGATCTTATTGAATGGCAGAGCAGGCTCGAGGGGCCGAGTGACCCACTCCTGCTCCTAATCTGTATGTTCGTATGTTGCTGCACCATAAGCTTTAAGAGAAATATGTATATATACATTTTTATATATTACAGTGATTTCACTTCTAAAAATGCTCCAGTTTGTAGGAGAAACTTGGCAGCAAGATTAACGTACAAGTTGGCTAATGTAGCATTTTATAGCAGAGAGACATAACAGGGCTTTTGGGTTTCGGGTAAGTGAGCGGCTGATGTGGCACACTGGTTAGCTGTCTGTTCTGGTAGTGAAGAGCCTCTTCATGATTCTGAAGTGGCTGGCCTCACTTCAAACTGACAGTTGTGCTGGTGCAGCTCACTGGGAAATTGGGCCAGGAGGCTAAATTCCCAGGGTGGAGAGTCACAAATTGTGGAGGATGGGGGCCCCATGGCATCAACAATGGATTTATTGGAAAACTGTTTGTTCTGTTGGATTGGGAGTGAATGGGAACTTGGTTTGTCTTGTGATCACTGACTTTTATAGATTACTTTCAGTCATTTAGCTTCAAAGAGTTATTATATTTCAAAATTCTACACTTGTGCAAGCATAACATATGCAGTTGTTTATGTGTTCTCTTACTACAATGTTGGAGAATCTGCTACAATGTTGGAGAATCTGCCCTGTGGCATCAACAAAGTGGTATCTATCACACTGCGATCCTGGAATGTTAAAGATCATTTCCTGATGTGAACATAAAGAGTTTATGTAACACAGCCTGTCTATTAACCTCTAGATTACATGTTCTAGTCTCCTATTTTCCGTGTAACACTCTGTAAACTTACCATTATTGTACATGAGTACAGTCATTACACTTCCTCACTGGAGTGACACTAATCTCCCTATTCAACAGATTGTGAATTTCAAAGTGCTTTGCGGTCATAAATTTCAGGAAATTTACAGGAAGCAATTGTCTTCCGATGATATCTGACGGGAATCGTGGAAGCTACAAAAAGTGCTCAGTGCCCACAGGGATGTTCATGCTGTTTTCTTTTCATTCTTTGAAAATACTGTCACTGCTCAAGCATTTGAATGACATGTTGACAATACGAAATTTGCTGAACTTATGTGTTACGACGTCAAGAAGACCATGTCCAAGGTTGGGATATGTACCGCAATGCTGTTTATTTCAGGCTTTCCACTCTGCTAGAAATCAAAAGCAAAAAGAAAATAACCCAAGTACCAATCTTTACTGCTGGAATTCAAAAACATTACCTGCTGGGTAATACAGTGTGTGGAAATTGAGAGTAGCCCTGCTAACAGGGGTAAGAATGGTCTTATACCACAACTTCAACTTGTATAGCTTAACTGTGTGATGGCCCATGCGCTAAAATGATATTTTATCGTAGGATGTTGGTTCCTTTAAGAACTAGGTTTCCCTAGGATCTGATTTCTGGTTTTAAAAAAAAACTGGCTTTCAGTAAATAATGTGGCCAAGTTGTTTAGAGATAAACAATCAAAAAAAGTGTTAACAAGTTAATCATAGGGTGAGTAGATTATAGGAATGGTTCTGTTCAAGCAGGATTAAAAAAAAAAATCTTTTTGTTTTTTAGTTTATACCAAGCTGGCTGCGGAAGCAAAAATGTCTCTCTTAAAGTGAGTTCAGTTGAAATTTCGTGTGTTGGCTAAAAGAGTTTAAAACACTTGTTAGCTTAAGGACACCTAAAAGTGAGTTTAACTTCTGATATAGTCAAGCTGAGAGAGAGAGATTGAGAAAGAGATCAAGAGAGGGAGATCAAGGTCTGACCCAAGGTGGCTATGCTTAAGATGCTAGAGACTCCAGTGTTGAACAGGGAGTCTGCAAACTGTAGGATGGTTGGAGGAGATTAGAAAGGACAATCTTGCCAGAAGGTAAACAGAAAGCCCAAGAAATCTCAACCTGTATACAAATATTTGGCCAGGATTTTATGGCCCCTCCCACCTGGCGGGATATTACCGTCCTGCTGAACTAAATGGGGATTTAAATGGCTCGCCACGTCCACTGGGGTGGAGGGAGGGTGGGGTTAGTGGGGGCGGCAACATACCGTGACGGGGCCATAATATCCTGGCCTTTGAAACAGCACCCAGACATTCTTGATTAGCATCTGATTTGAGTTTATTGGAAGTGTAAGTTTAATGGGTATAGAAGGAAATGTGACTTAAAGAGTTTGGTTTAGATTATAAGTAACTGTTGCACTTTTTGTTCTCTTTAATATAACTGACTATTGAAGATAGAATGTATTTATTAGTATTCACGTTTTTTGATTTTTGTGCAGTAAAATTCTTCAGGTTTAAAGTGTGGGCCTTCTGATTTCATGGACAGAATTTTGCCGTCGGCGAGCTGGGGGCGGAGCCCGCTCACCGACGTGGGATGACGTTGGGAGGAACCCCCGACATCATCTCGTCCCATTTAAATTTTCAGGAAGGCGGGGGTGCAGCAAAATCAGCTGCGGGCCCACCGACCTGTCGATGGCCAATTGAGGCCATTGACAGGATCAATTAACCAATTAAAGGACCTGCCTGTCCAACCTTAAGGTTGGCGGGCAGGACAGGAGCCCCAGTGGCAAATAGAGAAAACATGAACCTACATCCAGCGGCGGGATGAGGTTTATGTAGGGTTTTAAAAATTGTAATAAAGTTGTTCTGTAAATTATGAACATGTCCCAACTCATGTGACATTGTCACATGAGGGGACATGTAAGGGAATTTTCTTTTCTCTATTTTTAATATTTTTAGAAGTGTCAGCGATCTTCCTGAGGCTGCACTTAGCCTCAGGGAGATGTGCGCTCTTTCATGCACCTGCGCAAAAGAGCGCACTCTTGATTTCAGGGATCCCCCCCGCCTGCATAGGGAGCGCATAGCGCTCCCCGGCGGACATTATGCTGGGCAGGCCTTAACTGGCCCGCCCACGTAAAATGGCGGCGCGGCCCGCTTCGCTGGTGGCGATTGGCCCCGCGCCTGCCGGAGATTGGGTCAGGCCCGCCCGCCCGACAGGCAGAAAATTCTGCCCCATTTTTTGATAAACACCTGGGCTTTTGGATTCTGAATAAAAACACGTCCCTGCTTTCTACTGTGATCATAATACCTGCTAAACTTCCTTGCTCACTGTGGCTAAGTTATATGAGCAAAACCAGATAATTGGACCTGCTTCTGAGGTGTTGGGTCAATTGCGTTTCCCATTTGGGTGGGTGGGGCAGGCATTTTGCTTTAATACCTTAAGGTGTTAGTGTTCTCTGTCAAGTTTGGGGAAGGGGATGCAGAAAAACATTTTTTTAAAAAAAATCATCATATATGTTTCTTCTGCCTGCTCTGACTCAATCAATGATTTAGAGAACAGATTATTTTCCAAACTGTGAGAAGATAGGAACCATGGAGGAGCAGAGAGATTTAGGACTCCATGCACAGGAATCACTAAAAACTTGTGAACAGCTGCAAATTATAATCAAAAAGGCTGATAGAAGGTTAGCTTTTATGCCAAGGAGGCTGAAACACAAAAGGCCGGGAATTATACTACAAATAATTATATAAAGCTCCTGAAGTAGGGTTTTCCCCTCACCGGACGGGTGGCCCCGGGTACAGCCGTGAGATTGACTACCACCTGCGCCAGGCTCCGAGTGCGATTTCACGCTGGCCGGCCAATTAACGGGCAGCCAGCGTGAAGGGCGTGCTGAGATCCATGGCGCTGCCGGGGGTGGGTGCGGGCGGAGTGTGAGCGCTGAAGTGTGGTGCGGGGGGGGACAAAAGCTCCCTGAAAGGGCAGAGCTGCCTCAGGGAGCTGAAGATTTTTCACATGACAAGTAAAGATTTTTAAAATAAGGGAAGCATCCCCACCTGTGACTTTGTCACACATGAACAGAGACATGTGAAATGTGAGTTTTAAAAATTTTAATTTTGTTTTTTTTTTTAGTCGCTGTTCAAAACCTCATCCCTGCCCGTGGATGAGGTTTCGCAAAAAAAAATGCAAAGGCCGCTTGGCCTATTCGCCCGCCCGCCAACTGGACGGTTGGACGGGCAGCGAAAAATTCAATTTAGTTAAACGATTAAGTGACTTAGGAGAGCACGCTGCCAACTCCCACCGACTGAAATATCGCGCGAGTGCGCGATGACGTCGGGATGTTCGCCCGCTGCCCTCGGGTGCTATTTCACACTTGTGCATGTTGGGCGCGTGCCTGCAATGCCAAGCTGAAAGTCCTGTCCTTGGAGTACTGCGTTCAGTTCTGGACACGAAACCTCAGGAAGGATATCTTGGCCTTGGAGGGAGTACAGCACAGATTCTCCAGAATGATGCCGGGGTTAAAAGGATTAGATTGCAAGGCGGGTTTGCCTAGAGTAGGTTTGTATCCTCTCCAAACAAATAAGATCAATGGGCGATATAATTGAGATATTTAAGGTTATAAAAGAAGCTGGTAGGGTGGACAGAGAGCAACTATTTTCTTTGGTGGTGAAATCCAAAACAAGGGGTCCTAACCTTAAAGTTAGAGCTAGATTGTTCCAGGGTGATGTCATAAAGCATTTCTGGAAATCCGGAACTGTCTCCCCCCCAAAAAACTTTTGAGGCTGGTGATTGGACATTTCAAGACTGAGCTTGAAACGCTTTTGGTTAGGTAAAGGCATTAAGGGATATGAAGCCAAGACAGGTGAATGGAGTTAAGATACTAATCAGCCATGATCTAAATGAAGATCAGAAAAGCTGGAGGAGCTGAATGGTCTACTCCTGATCCTATGCAATGTCTATTGTCAACATGGAACAAGGCCAGAGTTCACCAAATTCCAAGAGAAACTACCAACTGATTAATGCACACCTCTGTTCCTCATCATAATATGCAGTTAACATCTGGACATTCTTCCCCTGAAACACTTTCCAACATCTGCCATCCAACGTCCTGGGTATTGCCATGGAGACTGTCACATTTGCATCTACATTTCGGTAGTCTGAGCAGGAAAAGTGAGTGTAAGTGCACAGTGAGACACTGTGGTACAGTGAGACAGTCTTCTTTTATTACTTGTTCATGGGTTGTTGGTGTTGCTGGCTGGGCCAGCATTTATTGCCCATCCCTAGTTGCCCTTGAGAAGGTGGTGGTGAGCTGCCTTCTTGAACCGCTGCAGTCCATGTGGTGTAGTTACACCCACAGTGCTGTTAGGAAGGGAGTACCAAGATTTTTGCCCAGTGACAGTGAAGGAACAGTGATATAGTTCCAAGTCAAGTGTGACTTGGAGGGAATGGTATTCCCATCCCTCTGCTGCCTAGAAGGCTGCATTAGGTGTCTCACTGACCTTGCTGCTCACATGACTTATCAAATGGAAATATGTCCCACTATCATTAAGCATTCTGGTTCATTATTTGATATTGTTTCACTCCATTGGAGGACGAAAAAGTTGTCATCAGATCAAGCCTGCCCTACCTAAAAGTAACACCTCACAGGAACATTTTGCTCCACAGCCAGTAATAATCAGGAGGGATGTAAAACACGCTGCTGACTCACTATTGTCCATTTTACATCATTGCACAGATTCAAATCCATCCCAATGTCTTCTTTCCAAAGACTGTTTTGCATCTGTGACAAGGTACAATACTTTTAAATACTGAGTATGACGTCTAGTATGCTAGGAGCAAGAATTTCCCTACCTCTCACCCACAGTGCCTGACACAGTGATTTGATTCCATTTTCATCCAGTTTCTTTTATCAGTGCCAAGTGTCACAGCAGGCAGCAGGGGGGCTGCAACTGAGTCTTCTGGCAAGTCGCTCATTTTCACAAAATCTCAGAGAAATAGGTGACTTATTTCCTACATTAACACGGTGAGTACACTTCAAAAGTATTTCCTTGGCTGTCAAGCACTTTGGGACATCCTGAGGCTGTGAAGGGCCCGAGGGAATGCACGCTTTAGAAGTTTTCTCATGCTCTCATTGCTTTCAATGGACATGATCTGGATATATTCTAAGGATTGATATGAATGAATCGGTCAGGGAGCAAACAGGCAGACCTTAGGAAAGCAGCTCAAGTTGACAGTATCTGTGACCAAATCACATTTTTCAAAGTGAAATAAATATTGCTGTTTGATTTTGGTGAACAGCAGCCATCAGAGTTCAATTCCTTTCAAAGGGGTTTTCTACATTCTCCCTCCTAATGTTACAGGCTGAGGGAGTATACTTGTTCTAGGTTCAAATTTAGAAAATTATAAATATTTTCAGTTTGTTCAAAAGAAGAAAGAAAATAAAGTTCCCTGGATTTGGAACTTTCTCACCATTGTCCCTTTAAAGCTGTAATACTCGAAGGGCAGTGAGCCAAAAGTTCAGATCAGATCTAGCAGTGGGTGCTCAGCTGAATATATGGAACAGACTGCTAGAATTTTTCAGTTCCTCACGCCAGTGGGATCTTCTGGTCCTGCCGATGTGAACGGAGATTTCAATGGCTCGCCGCCCCGCTGTGGGGGTGGGGTATGTGGGGAGCTGGATGATTCCAGCCAATGGCTTCAGCCTTCCCAATATTTCATTGGGGGAAAGTTCTGAACTGCTGCAGTCCATGCAGTGGAGGTACACCTTTTAGGAAGGGTTTTGATGCAGAGATAGTGAAGGAATGGTGATATAGTTTGTGGTAACCTGAGGTGTAATAGCCCTCTAAGAGACTGTGCACAGGTTGACCATGTGACTGCAAGACCCAATAGCTGTGTAGCGCGGGCTACCATGTTAATGTTAGTCTAGAGTAGGGTCTGGCTGGAGAAGCATGCATCATGTTAATGCACTGTTCTTTGTGTAAATAAATAGCATGTGCTTCATTACATATTGGTCTCTGCGTCTGCCGTATATTGTAATCGATTCGCCTGTCGACGGATAAGCGTGCAACCGGTTCGCATGTAAAGACCCCATAATAAAAGATACCAACTGGCGACGAGGCCAAACACCACCAGTCGACAACATCAAGGAAAGCCACGAAAACTCAACTGTAGTGAATTAGCCGTGACTTGCAGGCCAATTGTAAGTACATTACAATTGTATTCCCCTTCCCATAGCCATCAAAGCTATTGCCCTCCAGCACGCCACAATTTGGCCTCATCGAACCGTTTGATCAGACCACCGATGACTGGTCACATTACATTTAACGCCTTGCATTTTTCTTTTTGGCCAACGACATATTAGGGGAGGAGAAGAGGCGGGCGATCCTCTTATCGACATGTGGCAGTAAAACATACTACTTAATTCGTAGTTTATCGGCACCCAATGCCCCAGATTCCACAAGCTTTGATCAAGAATTTACTTGATTCTGGTGAATCTAGTGAAAGGCCATTTCCAACCGAAACCCTCGGTAACAACGCAGTGTTTTAAGTTCAATTCGAGGTGTCGCGCCCCTGGAGAGACAGTCACTTGCTATGTAGCAACCTTAAAACAATTGAAAGGGCACTGTGAGTTTGGGACATCGATTAATGACATGTTAAGAGACCGACTAGTGTGTTGGATTAAATAGTTTGTTGTAAGACATAAATTTAGACTTCAGCAAGGTACTGGAGTTGGCGCTCGTAATGGAAAGCGTGGTCAGGGACTCAGAAGAAATCAAGGGAGCACAAAATGGTGCCGTCCTTCACGTCGGGAGGGAGGCACCGGCCAGGAATGGTGCGGAAGCGCAGGGCTCCTTGGAAAGGCGGGAAACAGCTGCCATTAACAGACCAGCAAAAATCAATGGCTTAATGAATAAAAACCACATTCATAATAGCAGAATTGGAACCAGACAGCAGACAAATGAACAACAATTTAAAAGAACCAAGTGTTTCTACTGCCATCACAATGCGCACATTATGCGATATTGTAAATAAAGATTGAGGCCAAATTTCAAACAAATAGGCAGAAGTCACGAAATTTATATAATGGAGGAGCCAGGAGAAACAGAGTCTGATATTTACTAGCTACACAACTTAAAACTGGGTAAAACAGAGCCCATCTACGTGACAGTAGAAGTCAACAGAAACCCTTTCGAATGGAGATGGATACAGGCGCATCCACGACAGCCATAGGGGAACAACGTTTAAGTATCTGAATGGAGGAGGCCACTCACTAAAGCTGGAAAACCTGGATGCCATACTGGCAAAAACATAAGAGTAAAGGGCATATGCAAGGTTCCAGTACAATATGGAAGCCAGTCTGCTTCTGGGGTCCAACTCTACTTGATTGGAACTGCCATAAAGGAAATAAAGTTGGAGGGGACTGAGATTTTCCAACTCAGAATGAAAAATCTACAAGAATTATTACAGAAATATGCCCCTGTGTTCAGGGAAGAGCTCGGGAAGGTTCAGGGACTGCAAGCTAAAATCCACGTGGACCCCAGAGCAACCCCCAGATATTTGAAGGTGGGGCCAGTCCCCTATGCATTACGAGAAAAGGTGGATATTGAATTAGACAGGCTGGAAATGTGAGTCTTACAACCGGTACAATTTTCAGTATGGGCGGCACCCATGATTCCAGTACTAAAGCCTGGCCACAGTGTATGAATATGCAGGGGCTACAAGTTGACCATTAACAAAGTGGCCAGATTTGATAGGCATCCTATACCAAAAATTGATGAATTGTACTCCAATCTGGCAGGGAGAACCGCGTATTCGAAGCTCGACATGAGCCACGCTTACCAGCAATTCGAGCTAGGAAAGGCCTCTCGGGATTTTGTGACTATCAACACACATAGTGGATTATACCAGTATACCAGGTTATCCCTCGGAGTCTCATTGGCTTGTGCCATTTTCCAACGGACTATGGAAAATTTGCTCCAAGGTCTGCCCCAAGTGGTGGTTTATCTCGATGATGTCCTAGTAACAGGACTAACTGATGAACACCAGGCTAACTTGGGAAAGGTATTGAAGCATTTCTCACTAGCCGGAGTACGCTTGAGAAAGGAAAAATGTATCTTCCAAGCAAAATAAGTGATTTACCTGGGTCATAGGGTCGGCTCACAGGGCCTTCACCCAGTAGAAGACAAGGTGAGAGCAACTCATGAGGCGCCAGCCCCGAAAAATGCCACAGAACTCAAGTCCTTCTTGGGAACGGGTTAACTACTAAGGTCGTTTTCTCCCAAATTTGTCGACAGTACTGGTTCCATTATACGGGATACTCAGGAAGAACCACATGTGGACTTGGCAAGCCCCACAACAACAGGCTTTTATGGCAGTAAAGCAGTTACTACATTCATCGGCCCTGTTGGTACATTTTGACCCAAAGAAAGAATTGATTTTAACATGTGATGAACCCCCTTACAGAGTAAGGGCAGTACTCTCCCACCGGATGGTGGATGGCTCTGAATGGCCCATTGGCTACGTCTGAAGAACACTCAGTGTGGCAGAACAAAGATACTCACAAATAGAGAAAGAAGGCTCATCCATTGTATTTTGCTTTAAGAAATTCTACCAATACATCCATGGTCACCACTTCCCCATAGTATCTGACCACAAGCCACTACTAGGCTTGTTTGGGGAAGATAAGGTAATAACCCAATTGCCTTGGCACGCATCCAAAGGTGGGCGCTGATTCTAGCTGCTTACGAATATACTTTTATCCACCGGTTGGGAGGCCAGATTGCCAATGTCGACCCATTGAGCCAATTACCTCTAAAAAACAGCAATGTGAATGTCCCAATTCCTCAAGGACTAGTGTTGTTATTAAGCTTCATCACCAGTGAATTCCAAACAGATCAGAGAATGGACAGACCGCGATCCAGTTTTGTCTCATGTCAGGGAACAAGCCTTGCAGGGATGGTCTAATGAGCCAAAGTCAGACAAAATGAACAGGAGGCACAAGCTCATCTTCCAGGATGGCATCTTAGTGTGGGGAGCGAGAGTCATTGTGCCTCCCAGAGGAAGACAACCATTATTGATAGAATTGCATAGCGCTCACCCCGGCATTTCCAAAATGAAAATGTTGGCGTTAGCTGCTTTTGGTGGCGAGGGATGGACACTGAAATCGAAAACATGGCCAAGAGCTGCATGCAGTGCCAACAGGTGCAGGAATTGCCTCCTTCTGCTCCACTGCATCCTTGGGAATGGCCAGGAAGGCCATGGGTCCACCTCCATGTTGACTACGCGGCACCTTTTTTGGACACAATGTTCCTGTTACTTATCGACTCCCACTGCAAATAGATGGATGTATACGAGGTGCGATAGCCCGCACCTGCCACTACCATAGACAGAATGCATCAGAGTTTCACGACACACGGGTTACCAGAGATATTAGTGTCTGACAATGGAACGGCATTCACTAGCGGGGGATTCTAAAGATTTACAATTCTCACTGGCATAACACGTCCAGATCTCGCCATACCACCCTGCATCCAATAGGTTGGCCGAGAGGGCGGTCCAGACCTTCAAGGCCGGAATGAAAAAACTAAAGGGGGACTCTATAGCAACAAAGTTATCATGCTTCCTGCTCAGCTATAGGACTACGCCACACACAACCACTGGTATAGCCCTCACAGAGTTATTAATGAAGAGACATCTCAGGACACGGTTAAGCCTCATAAGGCCAGATTTAGGGGGGAGGGTAGAGAGAAGTCAGGAGGCCCAGAAAAATGAACACGATTACCACAGTCGTGAAAGGAACTTCACTAAGGAGAAGCAGTTTTTTCAAAGAGCTTTGGAGATGGGCCCAAATAGCTATCAGATGAATTCAGTGCAGAGACAGGACTCCTGTCCTACCATACATCAGTTGAAGGTCGGATAATCAGGAGGCCTATAGGTCACCTCAAGAAACAGGAAACAGGTCCACAAGAAAAGGTGCACCAAGCATTCCCATTGGACTCTACACCACAGGTAGAACAAACTCCTCTGGCTTTGGAAATACCGGCAGAACCTGTTGAGCCTGAGAGAGTCAATGAGGCAAACTTGCAGGTTCCTACTGGGGAACATAGTGGAGAGATAATTCCTGAGAGGGAGGCCTCAGATAAACCATCCAAAGTCATAGAGCTACAAGGCTCGACACATTTGAAAAAGCCTCCAGAGAGACTGAATTTGTAAATGGTTCATTTTTGTAAATAGTCAATATATTGTAAACTGTACTTTCAAGTAAAGGGGGTGGGATGTGGTAATCTGAGGTTTAGTACACCTTTAAGAGAATGTGAGCAGATTGACCACATGACTGTAAGACCCAATAGCTGTGTAGCATGGGCGACCATGTTAATGATGGTCTAAAGTAGGGTCTGGTTGGAGAAGCACACGTCATGTTAGTGCTCTGCTGTTTGTGTAAATAAACAGCATGTGCTTCATTTCACATTGGTCTCAGTGTCTGCCGTATATTGTAATCGACCCACCTGCCGACAGATAAGTGTGCAACCAGTTCGTGAGCAAAGAGACCCCATAATAAAACATAACATAGTTCCAAGTCAGGGTGGTGTGTGGCTTGAAGGGAAACTTGAAAGTGGTGGTGTTCCCATCCGTTTGCTGCCCTAGTCCCTCTGGGTGGTAGAGGTGATGGGTTTGGAAGGTGCTGTCACAGGAACGTCAGCGAGTTGCTGCAGTGCATCTTGTATATGGTACACCCTGCCGACGTTGTGTGCTGGTGGTGAAGAAAGTGAAAGTTTAATGCGGTGGATGAGGTGCCCAAAAGTGGGCTGCTTTGTCCTGAATGGTGTCGAGCTTCTTGAGTGTTGTGGGAGCTGCACTCATGCAGGCAAGTGGAGAGTATTCCATCACACTCCTGACTTGTGCCTTGTAGATGATGGACAGGCTTTGAGGAGTCAGAAGGTGAGTTATTCCCTATGGAATTCTCAGCCTCTGACTTGTTCTTGTAGTCACAGTATTTATGAGGCTGGTCCAGTTCAGTTTCTAGTCAGTAGTGGCACCTTCAGGATATTGGGGTGTAGGATTCAGTAATGGAAATGCTGGTTCAATGCCAAGGGAAGGTGGTTAGATTCTCTCTTGTTTCATGAACCAGTTGGGTTTTTATGATAAGCCTACAGCTTCATGATCATTCTTACTTATTTTTTTGGATATTTTAAACTGAATTCAGATTCTAAAACTGCAATGGTGAGATTTGACCTCATGCTTTCTGGGCTCCTCCTATCATGTAACTCCTATCCCAATGGACAGTAAGGTTTATTCTGTGAGTCTTATTGAGTAGTTTTATCACAATGTTCAATTCAATGGGGACATTAGGTAAGTGGGGCAAGTTCTAGTGGGTTAGGAGCCTGGGAGGGGGTTCATACCAAGGATAGGGCCAACACCACAGTATGGTGATCTGAGAAATCAAGCATCAATCCATCCTGCGTTCCCCACCCCCACCCACCAACCCCACTACTGAAGCACCAACACACCCATTCCATGTCACCAGCATTTTGTGTCAAAGAGAAATGGGTGCTATGTTCTGAAGTTAGTATTAGAGCCAGGAGACTGTAAAGTGTCAAACAGATAAGCTGCTGTTCCTCGAACTTGTGTTGAATTGCATTGGAACAGTTTAGAAGACCAAAGACACAGATCAGAGAGAGGGTAAGACAGAGAATTGAAAGGGCTATAGGCACAGAGCATTAGCTTTGCATTTATGGATAAAACTGCTCACAGTGTGGTTTTCTTTATGTTGGGAAGACCAAACTTAGATTAAACTTGCCGAAGTTCACCGAAGTGACAGCCTAGATTCTAGACTCAAGTCTCTGGAGTGAAATTTGAACTCTAATTGTCATGTTATATTCCTGCCAGACATATTATTGATATCCTTATCTTATTTTGGAATGCAAACCTGAATGTACTGATATAATGGCCTGCAATTATTTTCCTTTCCTGTTGATAACTTCTACAGATAACCCTAACCATGCTCCACAGCATTCAGGGAACATTTCCAGAGAACATCATTCACAATACCTTAGCTGGAGGGCTATATTAAGGCAAAGTCCTTTGTAATTTTATTTCCATTCACTTTATCTAAAGAACTGCTTCCTTAGAATCATAGAAAAATACAGCACAGAAAGAGGCCACTCATTCCACTGTGCTCCTGTCAGTTCTTTTGAAGAAATATTCATCCCACTTCCTGCCCTCTTCCCTACCCTTTTCCCTTCTGTATTTTTCCCATGATGTATTTATCCAATTCTCTTTTGAATGTTACCATTGAAGCTGCCCCCTCCAATATTTCAGGCAGTGCATTCCAGAATACAGCAGATGTGCAAAAAGATGTTTCCACATCTAACTTCTGGTTCACCTTAAGTCTGTGTACTCGGGTTACTCTTGTGCCACTATATGACACATTATGAGGGATCTAGACCGAGTGGATAGGCAGGCCCATGTTGTAGACTTCTATGATTCTACACCATTGTGTACTTCCCCTCAGACTTGAAAACAACCATTCATCACTATTGTAAAAGCAAAATGCTGCAGATGCTGGAATCTGAAATATAAGTAAAAAGTGCTGGAAAAAATCAGCAGGTCTGGTAGCATCTATGGAGAGAGAAAGGCAGGACCAGAAATTCCCAACCTAAGTCAATGGACTTTTGGCTTCTCTCCAAATTTTCTGGTCCCCCCATCCCCCTAGAACTCCGCAGCGATTCCCACCACAGGCAGGACCAGAAAACCCTGGCCAATCTTTCTAGTCCAATATCACTCTTTCTCAGTGGTTTTTATTTCGCACTATTCTCTGCTTTGTTGTCCCTTAGCCAACTTGCATTCATGTTGAGACTGTCCTTTGAGCCTCAGCGCTTTAAATTTGCTCACAATTCTAATATATGGCCTACCTCCCACCCAAAATCCACAAACAGGACTGTCCCGGCAGACCGATCGTGTCAGCCTGTTCCTGCCCCATGGAACTCATTACTCGCTATCTTGACTCCATTCTCTCTCCCCTTGTCCAGTCCCTTCCCACCTACATCCGTGATTCCTCTGACACCCTACATCATATCAACAATTTCCAGTTCCCTGGCCCCAACCGCTTCCTCTTCACCATGAACGTCCAATCCCTCTACACCTCCATCCCCCACCAGGATGGTCTGATGGCTCTCCGCTTCTTCCTCGAACAGAGGCCCGAACAATCCCCATCCACCACCAAACTCCCCCGTCTGGCTGAACTTGTTCTCATACTTAACAATTTCTCCTTAAACTCCTCTCACTTCCTCCAAATAAAAGGTGTGGCTATGGGTACCCGCATGGGCCCCAGCTATGCCTGTCTCTTTATGGGGTATGTGGAACATTCCTTGTTCCAGTCCTACTCCGGCCCCCTCCCACAACTCTTTCTCCAGTACATCGATGATTACTTCGGTGCTGCTTCATGCTCTCGTAAGGACCTGGAAAATTTTATTAATTTTGCTTCCAATTTCCACCCCTCCATCATTTTCACATGGTCTATCTCTGACACTTCCCTTCCCTTCCTTGACCTCTCTGTCTCAATTTCTGATGATAGACTGTCCACCAATATCCATTACAAGCCTACCGACTCCCACAGCTACCTTGACTACAGCTCCTCACACTCCACTTCCTGTAAGGACTCCATCCCATTCTCTCAGTTCCTTCGCCTCCATCGCATCTGTTCTGATGATGCCACTTTCAAAAACAGTTCCTCTGACATGTCCTCCTTCTTCCTTAACCGAGGTTTTCCACCCACAGTGGTTGACAGGGCCCTCAACCGTGTCCAGCCCATCTCCCGCGCATCCGCCCTCACACCTTCGTCTCCCTTCCAGAAACATGATAGGTTCCCCCTTGTCCTCACTTATCACCCCACCAGCCTCTGCATTCAAAGGATCATCCTCCGCCATTTCCGCCAACTCCAGCATGATGACACCACCAAACACATCTTCCCTTCACCCCCCCCCCGGCGGCATTCCGTAGGGATCGTTCCTTCTGTGACACCCTGGTCCACTCCTCCATCACCCCCTACACCTCAACACCCTCCCACGGCACTTTCCCATGCAACCGCAGAAGGTGCAACACCTGCCCCTTTACTTCCCCTCTCCTCACCGTCCAAGGGCCCAAACACTCATTTCAAGTGAAGCAGCATTTCACCTGTACTTCCCTCAACTTAGTCTACTGCATTCGTTGCTCCCAATTCGGTTTACTCTACATAGGAGAGACCAAACGCAGACTGGGTGACCGCTTTGCAGAACACCTTCAGTCTGTCCACAAGCATTACCCAGACCTCCCTGTCGCTTGCCATTTCAACACTCCACCCTGCTCTCATGCCCACATGTCCGTCCTTGGCTTGCTGCATTGTTCCAGTGAAGCTCAACGCAAACTGGAGGAACAGCACCTCATCTTCCGACTCGGCATTTTACAGCCTTTCGGACTGAATATTGAGTTCAACAATTTTAGATCATGAACTCTCTCCTCCATCCCCACCCCCTTTCTGATTTTTTCCTCCTCCTTTTTGTTTATTCCAATAATTTATATAGATTTTTCTTTTCCCACCTATTTCCATTATTTTTAAATGTATTTCCATCCATTGTTTTATCTCTACCTTTTAGCCTTTTTCGATTCCTTCACCCCACCCCACCCCCACTAGTGCTATCTGTACCTTGCATGTCCTGCTTTCTACCCTTAATTAGCACATTCCTCAGATAATATCACCACCTTCAACACCTCTTTGTCTTTTTGTCTGTGACATCTTTTGGTAGTCTCCACCTATCACTGGCCCTCTATCCAGCTCTCTTGTCCCAAACCCACCCCCTGCCCCACCCTTAAACCAGCTTATATTTCACCCCTTTTCTATTTTTCCTTAGTTCTGTTGAAGAGTCATGCGGACTCGAAACGTTAACTGTGCTCCCTTCCACAGATGCTGCCCGACCTGCTGAGTTTTTCCAGGTATTTTTGTTTTTGTTTTCTATTATATGGTCCTTTGTCAAGTGCCTTTTGTAAGTCCGTATACACATCATCTACACAGCCCTCATTGGCACCCTCTGTTACTTCATGATTTGCCTTTAACCAATCCACACTGATTTTTACTCTGGAGCCCATACCTTTTCAGATTTACACCACACAAGGAGCCCATTCAATCTGTTACATCCAATGCTGGCATCTTGTCCATCCCCTATTCCCTTCACCCCACCATTGGTGACTGTGCCTTCCGTCGTCTTGGCTCTGAATTCTGTAATTCCTTCCCTAAACATCTCTACCCTTTTCACCTCCTTTAAGACACTTCTTAAAATGCACTGCCTTCAGTTGTCCTAACATCTCATGTGATTGGATGCCAAATTGTGTTTCCTGTGGAGTGCCTTTGGATGTTTTGAAAAATTAAATGTGCTATATGAATGAAAGTTGTTGTTATTTCTGGCCCTTTGCTGGAGCCAACCCAACACTTGTCCCACTCTGTTGCTGCTTCCCCCCTGTATCTTCCTCTCCTTTCCATATCTCTCTACTCCTTCCATGAAAGATGAAATGGCACTTGCCTCAGCCACACCCTGTTGCAATGAATTAAATGGTCCCACAGCTCGTTGCATTAAAAAAATTCTAACTCTCTCCTCAGTCTCTTAAGATAGGAATGAGATTTTCAGGGACCAACAAGGTTTTCATTCTGTGTTGTACAGTAAAAGCCCAGGATGTAAACAGTTTATTGCTTTGGTATCTAATCTGAGCGCTCGTTCAATTCTATTATTGTAGGAATAAAACAATTCAAAATGAACATTTCCCAGTGACTGGAAAGAATTACAAACTATTCCTGAGGAGCTGTCAGTAAGCGATGACTCACATTGCTTTTCACTGGTGGGAAACGTACAGATGGGGAACAAATAATCTCAGTTTTGGAGAGCTTTACAATATAAATAGGCAGGTTCCCAGTAGGCAATGGCACCAGTTAGAAATACAAGCTAAACAGGGAGTCTGTGCTTAACACCAAGGAACCAAGAGGCACATTATTCAGCTTCAGAATGCTGGCCTTACTTCTTCCCCGAGTGACCATGAAATAATGGCGATCTTAGTATAGTTTATGAGCTGTTCTGTCTGTAATAAACTCGAGATCATGGCCAAAGGGACAAGGAAAGAGGTTAGGAGAATTTTTTTTTGTTATGGTGAGGGTTTTTCAATCATCCAACATTATTCCAGAAATAGTTCTGGATTCAGCATTCCTATTCACATTTAAAAGGGAGGCAGATGAATGTTTAAGGTTTTAAATTTAAAAGGGTGTGGGGAAAGGGTAAGAGAAAGAAGATTCTAGAGAACCTGTACAGGCACAATGGGCTAAACAGCCTCCTGCTTTGTAAAATCCGATGATTTACACAACTGGTGAAAACCTCTTTTTCTCTGAGAGCTGGGAATGGATTAGGTACAGAGAGTAAAATTTACTAATTAATATTTCCTATACAAATTTTAGAAAAGAGTTTTAAATAATCCATCGCTTATCTCTTCTTCCTCATCAGATTTAGTAGCAGGTGCCCCAACTGTTTCACTGAGGATAATGGGCAGACCTTGAGTTAAATATTCTGGTACAATCATCCTGGCAATGCCTGAATGGACGTGATGAGGGGTTTGGGCCATACTCCAAGATCTGATGCACTCTGAACGAATGCAATCTTAGGTATTTGTCCTATTTTTAAAAATTAATTTAAGATAACTTAATTTTATAATGCTGGAGATAGCCAGTAAAGCAATAATATTGTTTCATCGATCGTAGTATTGTACGTTTAAGTGCGTATAAAGGTCATGTGACAATTTGCCCAGCTCTCTTCAGCACCTGAATTTTTCACAACGCAAGTGAATAATACATTGATGCATTTATTATATTACACCAATTCTCTGGCTTTTGACTGTGGATGGTCATTGTAAGGGTTTGCTTCTGCATGTATATCCATTCCTACTCTGTTACCTGGAGGCTTAAGTACCAGGCCTATGGCTAGGCCACTTCAAAGGGCAGCTAAGACTCAGTCATGCTGGTGCCTGACTGGAGTCACAATTAGGCCAGACCACATGAAGATGGCACATTCCCTTCCCCAAAGAACACTAGTGAGTCATTTGGATTTGCATAAGAATCCAACAGCGTCTTGGTCTCTTTTACAGGTTTTCTTTTCTTTTCTTAATATTGATAGATATTTTAAACTAAATTTTACTTCTTAAACTGAGATTTGAACTTGCATCCTCTGGAACGTTTATTGTGCATGGGCATTCAGGGATGAAGGGTTATATAGCTAGTAATCTCACTACCTATACTTTTTTCCTGAGAGGTGCATTTAATTTTCCGTAAAGGACTTGGTTTGGTGAGGACGTTATGATAGAGAACAAACAAAGGCTTTGACTAGTGCGGACCTGAGAAAGAAACAACAAAAAAACCATCATCCATGGATTCTGGATTGATCGGGATTAATGGTCCTAATGGGGGGTTTCTCATTTCAGAATTTATTACACCTCCTTGTTGGAAGCCTTAGTGTTTGCAGTGGAGGGACATGTGGTGGGAGAGGGAACAGGAACATCTCCAGATTGGATAATACCGGCAGGTTGACATGACAAAACTGCAAACTGGTTAATATTTTGATCTATTTTTTGTGACTCTTAAACGCAGCGATTGAGGAAAAAAGGACACCAATTAAAAACTGAATTGGAACGAGGCAGAGGTTGTTTGCTTTGGCCCAAAGACAACTTCATTCGGGAAAAAAAAGGGAATCAAAATCATAATCAAACTAGGCGACACGGTGATGATGAATCGTTTGCCATTAAAAGGCCATATTATTGCTTTTTAATCTCTGTGTTCATCAAACTATTTTCAACTGCAAGATGGAAGGTCATTCAAATCAAAATTTCCATTTATGCCATAATTAAACTGGCAGTTTCAGAGAAAATTTTCCATTTTCCCACTGTTTCATCCATACCATTTTTGGCAACATGAAGATTAATATGATGAATGACATGGATCACATTTTGGAGAACATTTCTCACCTTGTTATTGCTTTTTGTTTTGCTAAATAAAGTTAAATTCACCAAATCACACTGGCCTGAATCTTCGGGTCAGTGTGTGTGGGCGGGCCCCACTCGCCGACGTGTAAAATGACGCGGGGTGACATCGGGCGTGCATCCCGACATCACCGCACGTCATTCCGATCTTCAGTTCGGTGGGTGCGCACCGGGGCCAGCTGCACGCCCGCCGAACTGTCAAAGGCCTGTTAAGGCTATTTAAATGCCAGTTGAACTCATTAACAGGGTTCCCCGGGCAGGCGAAGAGCCCAGGCGGCCTTCGCATTTTTAATGGAGCCTCATCCACGGACGGGATGAGGTTTCATGAAGGTTTTATAACTTTTATAAAAATTTTAAATAAAATTCATAGACATGTCCCAGCTCACGTGACGCTGTCACACGCCGGGACATCTCCGAATAATTTTTAAAAATCTTTTTGTCAGTTTTTCGCAATGAAATGAAACTCCCTGAGGCAGCTCCGTGCCTCAGGGAGATTTCTGCGCCCTTTTGCGCGTGTGCGTGAAAGAGTGCAGGCCCCGACTCTCCCTCCTCCCCCCCGCCTGCACAGGGAGCGCTGACCGCTTCCGGGTCCGCTTCACGCTGGGCGGGCCTTAATTGGACAGCCCATGTAAAATGGCGGCACGCAGCCGGTCGTGGGCGGTGATTGGCTGCGAGCCCGCCCACACCCGCTCCCGCCCAGCCCACATGATGGGAAGAAAATTCCCCCCATTGAGCTGATAGTACAGAACTTGACTATTACTGAAAAAAGGACGTTCTGTTGAAGCTTCTCGTCTTGCATTCATCAGGACAAATGTAAGAATGCTAAATTTTAAAATGAGCAGAAATTTATACGACATGAGAAGAGGGTGCTGATTGGTCCGCAAGTTGACTCTGTTGAGGAGAATGCATCAGAAAACTATTGCCTTTTGTTTAATTCAAAAAAGCACACCCATTCAGATGTTCACAATAAGTGGAGTACTGATCGTACTCAATCAGCCCATGTGTGCAAAATTCGGAACGTAATGTCTAATGTTAGATATGATTTCGCAATTGGGCAGCATTTGTTGAACAGTCCCGAGTGTGCTAAGATTTACACTAATGGCCGATTTAAGATTATTGGCTGGGCTTACAATGTGGCTCACTTACACTTGCTAGAAGCTACATATATTCATACACAGGAACCTGTCCTCTGCAGGGAAAAGGAACATGTCCAGGAATTGTCCTTTTTGAATTAAAAAGTGTGGGGAACAATATTTCCCTGGTGCATTCTGGTGCAATCAGAGTTAACTTGCCAACCAATCCGTAACCTTTTCTCATGTAGTATAAATTGTTGCTGCTTTGAAATTTGGCATTTTTGCATCTGTCCTGATGAGTGCAAGGTGAAAAGCTTTGACAGCATGTCTCTTTTTTCAGCAATGCACTGAGTTGAATGATATCCTGACAATGTAGGTTGTGAGAATAGACTTTTAAAAATATTTTGGGGAATACTGTGTTATTCTGTAAAGAAGGCTGGGTATCTCTGTGTGTGCGTGTCTGTGTAATTTAATTAAGCTGGGCAGAATTTGATAGGAGCCAGGTTATTTGGGGGTTTGAAACATGAAAAGGGATAGAGCTGTTAAGTTTGAGGTACAAGTAAATAGGTTACGTGTAAAATTTTCATTTTTAGATAAGTTGAGAGTTTATTTGAATATCAAAGGGAAGTCAGAGGAATCAAGAAACAGGTTTGCATCTTGCAGGAATTCCAAAGTTAAGTAGTAGTGGAGACATTATAATTTATTGACCCAAAAGCAAAGGCAAGATGGAAACACGAAAGATCTTTTATTTGGAAGGGGTTGAGTTCAAAGAGGTGTGAGAACTGTGGAGCTGAGATGAAAGGGAGGAAAAAAGGTACTTTAGCGTTACTGTGGAGCTTTTGAGATAAATGGAGATAGCTGCAGCTGTTTGAGCTGTTGAGCTATAGCTGAAGCTCTGGGCTGGGAGAGGATGCAGTTTGAATCACCCAGCCAGTCAAGCCAGAAAAGTCTTGGGCTGCAGAGCTGTTTTATTCTGAAGTGGATTCCACCACAGAGTGGAAGAGGATAGAGATCACATGGGACACGTTTACTGAAGCTACTGCAGTTTTCTTTGTGTAATATTATTGGGTTTCAGACATCTCTAAGGAATTTGATTGAGTGTTGTCTGGAAGGTGTTTACTTGTGAGTTTGACCAAGTTGAGAATATTTTGGGGGAATGTTTTGTAAGATTAGCCTTAATTGTGTAACTGTAATCATGTGTGCTTAAGTTTTCTTTTATTTTTGTTAATAAATCTTTTACTTTTAATTTTTAAAATCCCAGAAGTGTTACTGGATCTCTTACTGCTGAGATCAGTATGTCTTCTCTTTGTTTTCAGAATACACAAAAAAAGGGTATAGTCTGTAAACCAAGTTTCCCCCTGGGGTTAGATTTGCACAGCAGTTAACACCAGCTGTGGTCATAACAAATTTGGGGGGTGGGGGGCGCTCTTTCTGGATCATTAAAATTCCTTGATTGGTTTGGAGTTTGTGAATCCAAGAAATACAAGAAAAAAGAAGAACGCTGAACTCAGGAGTTTTGCGCTGAGTTGTTTTAAAGTGGTTAGACTGAGAAATGACTTTGGCAATTGCTAGAACTTTCCTGGGAGTGAAAAGGGTAAATGTGGAGCATCTGAAATCTCTGACTAAAAATCAGTTGAAAGAATTAGCAGATGAAGTACAGGTAGAGATAAACGTGGAATTTTGTAAGGCTGATAGGGTTAGAGTAATCACCCAGCGTTTAAAGTTGGAGAAAGGGATACCTGAAACTAGTGTGTCACAAATGGAGGTGGTAAAACTTCAGCTGCAAATTAAGGAGCTTGAATTTGAAGAAGCAATGGAACTGAAAATAATTGAACTGGAAGAAAGAGAAAAAGAAAGAGAAATGAAAAAAAAAACTTGAGTTAGAAAGAAAGGAGAAAGGAGAAAGGAGAAGACTGGCAAATGAAGAAGAAAGATTGAAAGAAATAGAATTAAAAAGCTTCAATGGGATATAGAGGAGCAGGGAAAAGAAAAGAAAAGGTTATAAGAGATAGAAATGCGAAGAATGAACTTGAACTTCAAAGAGAGAGGTTAGGAATTGAGGAAAGAGAAAGGAAAAGAGATAGAGAAATTCAGAGTGAGAAAGAAGCCAGACTGAACAAAATGTTTAACATGAAACTTAGAATGAAGGAAGAAAGGAAAGATAGTGGTTCAGGTGGGGACTTTGATTCCCTTGAGGAATTTGATTTAACTAAAAATATTCAGTTAGTGCCTAAATTTACAGAAGATGTTGTTGAAAGATATTTCACCCCATTTGAAAAGATAGCTATGGAATTGAATTGGCCAAGACATGCTCGGACTATCATATTACAGAGTGTTTTTTCAGATACAGCAATGAATGCATATGCAAGCTTATCAGAGGAGCACTCTGCAGATTACGAAACAATTAAGAAGGCAATACTAAATGCTTCTGAGCTTGCCCCTGAAGCTTATCAGTTGAAGTTTAGAACTTTAAGGAAAAGATATATGTGGGGTTTGCAAGAGAAAAAAAAATTATCTTGGATCAATGGTTCAAGGCATTAAAATTAGATAAGACTTTTGAAAGTATGAGCGAAATTATGATTATGGAAGAATTTAGAAATAGCATTCCAGTAAACATTAAGGCATATTTAGATGAAAGACAAAGTGAAAACATTAGAGAGGCTACTGTTTTAGCCGATATGTATGATATTTCACACAAACAGTTAAGTGTGGGAAAAGGGTCATATGGAAATCACAGGGAAGTTGGAGATTTAGAAAACCTAGTGATGGTAAAAATGTTAATAATAAGGATCAAGCTGCAGGACACCAGTCTATTAAAGATGGAAAGGTAGAACATAGAGTTGAAGGAAGGAAACTGATATGTTACCATTGTAATAAGGCTGGTCACACGAGATCAAGTTGTCGGAGGTTAAACGGGAAACTGATTGAGGTAATTGGGATTCAGAAAAGTTTGGGAAATAAGAGTACTGGGGGCTCTGAGATCCAGAGGCAAGGAAAACCAATGAGTTTTGTACAGGTGGAGCAGGAAGCATCAGTGGTAGCTGGAGAAGTGGGAATGTGTTCACAACTTACCCAAAGGAATTCTGAAGGGCAGGTTGCAGAGATATTTAAAGATTTTTTTTTATGTAGAGGGAAAATATTTCCATGGAAGAGCAGGAAAGGATGTCAAAATTTTAAGGGAGTCTGGGATAGCCGGTCCTTAATGTTATGGGATAGTGCTGTCTATTGTCCAGAAGGATTATTTCAGGTCAAGATATTAATTGTATGAATTCATGGCAAAGTCAAACCTATTTAATTGTGTAAGGTAAATTTAAAAAGTGATTTGAAAACAGGAGAGGTGATTGTTGGAGTAGTAGAGAAATTGCTTATTGCAGGGGTTAAATTTATTCTAGGGAATGACATAGCTGGGTCACAGATATTGACTATGCCTACCATAATGGAGCAGCCTGTTGAGACACAAGCAACAGAGTTTTTACAGAAAGAGCACCCTGGATTGTTTCCAGATTGTGTGGTGACAAGGTCACAAATGCACAAGTTTAAACAGGAAGAGAACAAATCTTAAAGAGAGGGAGAGGATGCTGAATCAACCTTTGAAAAGACTACTGAGGAGGAGGAGACTAAAGCGGATGAAGTTGAGGTGTTTAGTTCAGTGTAGTTGGTGGAGTTGCAGCAGGCGGATCCAGAATTGGAGAGTTTATATCAGACAGCTTATTCTGAAACAGAAGCAGAGTACATTCTAGAGTGTTATTACATTAAGAACAATGTGTTAAAGAGGAAATGGAGACTGTGTAACGTTCCAGCAGTTGAAAAGTGGGCGGTAGTGCACCAAGTAGTGATACCATCTGGGTACCGGAATGAAATTTTGAGAGTGGCCCATGAAATTCCAATGGATGGATATTTGGGAATTATGGAAACTCAAGATAAGATACAGAAACATTTCTATTGGCCTGGACTATATAAAGATGTAGTCAAATCCTGTCAAACATATCACACATGTCAGGAGATAGGAAAGCCTCAGGCAGTGATTAAACCTGCACCTTTAGTTCCAATTCCAGAATTTGAGGAACCTTTTAACAGGGTTGTAATAATTTGGTTTTATTTAGTATGTAATGTACCTTTAAGAATAATACTTGTTAGGAAAGGTCACATGATCTTTAGCAGCCAATAGGAGAGTAGCGCTGGCTACCTCAGCAAGCAGAGTAGAGATAGATTGGGAGTTGAAAGCAAATGCATAGTTGCTGCTGAGTATATTGTAAATAAACTTAATGTTTCCACTTAAGCAGTGCCTGCAGTTCAACTCTATTACTAATAGTACAACTTGGCCACCCTTACAACAAACTGGCGATGAAGATAAAACAGGATTGAACAGAAGAAATCAAGTTAGAAAGGAATTGGCACTGTACCTCAGCCAGTGATTGTAGTAGCAAGCTCCGTTAGAATTGAAGAAGTTATCCTCTCCCAAAATGCCAGAATTTGGGAGAATTGATCCTTTTGAACCAGCCACAGACGATTGGTCTCAATACATAGAATGCCTCACGTTCGTTTTCAAATGAACAAGATTATGGGGGAAGAGAAGAGGTGAGCGATCCTCCTGAGTGCTTGCTGGAGCAAAACCTACAGTTTGATTCGAAGTTTGATGGCACTCAGTGCCTCAGATTCAAAGAATTTCGATTAATTAGTGGACCTCGTGAAGGGTCACTTTCAACAAAGTCCTCAGTCACGATGCAGAGGTTCAGGTTTAATTCAAAAAATAGAGCCCCAGGTGAGAAATTACATGCTACGTGGCAAAGTTGAAGCAGCTAACAAAACATTGTGAGTTTGGTATGACTCTGAACGATGTGCTCAGAGATCGTTTAGTATGTGGTGTGAAGGAAAACACTATTCAGAAAAGATTATTGTCCGAAGCCAATCTGGATTTCAAGAAGACGCTAGAGATATCGTTGGCCATGGAAAGCACAGTAAGAGATTCAAAAGCAATACAGAAAGCACAAAATGGTGCCATCTTCCACATCAGGCGAGAGTGGTGCGAAAAAGCCAGACTCTGCCGAGAAGCGGGAAAGCTAGCCGAAGAATAAAGAGAAATAACTTAGCAGTGAAATCGAATAATAATTTTAATAGAGGTGGAAACAATCAGTCTTTTAGCGATTGGCAGTTTAAAAAATATCAAACGCTACTGTTGTCGCAGAAATGGACATATGATGAGGCAGTGCAAGGAAAGATTCAAGCAGGCTTGTAAACAAAAGAAGAAGCCCAATGAAATCTACAATGTAAAAGAGCCTGAAACAACAAATTCTGACATTTACTCGTTTAATCTCAAAGGTGGAAAGACAGAGCCAATATTTGTCACACCAAAAGTAAATGGCAAACCTGTTAGAATGGAAGTGGACACGGGAGCTTCCATTACAGTAATTGGGGAACATACCTTCAGATATTTGAATAATGATGAACTTTAATTAAGTTTAGAACAAACAGCTGCCAAACGAAGAATATACATGGGTGAAGACATTCAAGTAAAAGACATAAGCAGAGTAACTGTCCATTATGGAAGCCATTCGGATCAGCTACCCATGATGGTGGTAGCAGGTGAAGGGCCAAGCCTCCTGGGGCGAAATTGGTTAAAGGAGATTAAGTTAGAATGGGCTGAAATTTTCCAGGTGAGAGCAAGTGGGCTACCAGAGCTACTCAGAAAGTGTGCCACCATCTTCAAGGACAAACTGGGGAAATGCAGGGCCTGCAGGCCCAGCTCTGTGTGGATCCGGGAGAAACCCCTTGCTTCGTGAAGTCTAGACCGGTGCCAAATGCCCTGCAAGAGAAAAATCAACACAGAGTTGAACTGGCTGGAGAAACTGGGAGTCACATAAGTTGTTCAGTTCTCGGAATGGGCAGCACCCATAGTCCCCGTTCTTAAACCCGACCAAATTGCCTGAATTTGTGGGGGATACAAACTGACGGTTAATAAAGTAACCAGGCTAGATAGACACCCCATTCCAAAAATTGAAGACTTGTATGCCAAGGTGGCAGGAGGGACAATGTACACAAAGCTTGACATGAGTCATGCTTATCAACAGCTGGAATTGGATGATGGCTCCTGGGAGTTTGTCACAATTAATACCCACAAAGGGTTGTACCAACATATATGATTGCCTTTCGGTGTCTCCTCAGATTGTGCCATCTTTCAGAGAACAATGGAAAGTTTACTGCAGGGACTGCCCCAGGTTATAGCCTATTTAGACAATGCATTGGTGACAGAATTCATTGAAAAAGAGCATTTGGCAAACTTAGAAGAAGTCTTAAAACATTTCTTGCAAACTGGAATGCGTCCAAAAAAAGAAAAGTGCACGTTCCAAGCGAGGAAGGCAATCTATTTGGGTCACCGAGTAGATTCACAGGGCCTCCACTCGGTTGAGGAGAAAGTGAGAGCCATAAGAGAGGCACTTGTGTCAAAGAACACCTTAGACCTCAAATCATTCCGAGGAGTGATCCTATTATGGGCGGTTCTTACCCAATTTGTCTACAGTGCTGGTCCCCCAACAAACATTGGTCTTGGGAGGAGTCCCAGAAAGAAACTTTCATAAAAGTGAAACAATTGTTGCACTTGTCCAATCTATTGGTGCATTATGACCAGATGAAAGAATTGGTGCTGACATACGATGCATCTCCCTAGAGTGGAAGCAGTGCTCTCTCATTGGATGGATGACGGCATGAAGCAGCCAATAGGTTACTTATAAAGTACGCTCACCACACTGGAAAATGGATACTCGCAGAGAGAAAAAGAAGGGCTGCCCATCATTTTTGGTGTCAAGAAATTTCACCAGTACGTACACAGCCACCATTTTACAAACGTTTCAGACCACAAACCATTGCTAGGATTGTTTAGTGAGGACAAGGCTATACCATCCATAGCCTCAGCAAGAATACGATGATGGGCCTTAATTCTAGCAGCATACGATTACATTTTCATACATAGGCCTGGCAATCAAATTGCAAAGGTGATGTCCTTAGTTGTTTGCCTTTACAAGAAAATGATAAGAACATCCCAGTTCCATAGGATTTGTGTTACTGTTAGATTTATTAGATTCCTCGCCGGTATGTGCTCGACAGATCAGAGACTGGACAAGTCAGAACCCAGTCCTATCCCAAGTATGAGAACAAGTGCTACATGGTTGGTTACAGGAACCCGTATCTGATGAAATGAAACCGTACTTCAACAGAAGACATGAAATAACCAGCCAGGATGGCATCTTATTGTGGGGAGCACGAGTGATAGTTCCTCCAAAGGTAAGGGAGCCACTTTTAATTGAACTACACAGTGCACATCCAGGAATTTCCTGAATGAAGACCATAGCACGCAGCTATCTATGGTGGTCTAGGGTGGATGGCGAAATGGAGAGTATGGTAAAGCATTGTGTGCAATGTCAGCAACTGCAAAAGTTGCCAGTGACAGCTCCATTACACCCATGGGAGTGGCCAGGTAGACCCTGGGTGCAGTTACACGTTGACGATGTTGGACCTTTCGTGGGAACAATGTTTCTGCTCATTCTCGATGCCCATTCAAAATGTTTGGACATAAATGAGGTGAAGTCACCAACGTCGGGCGCTGCAATTGAGAAACTAGGTCAGAGTTTCGGCATTCACGGACAACCAGAAGTAGTCATTTCCGATAACAGCACAGCATTTATGAGTGCTGAGATTCAATGGTTCATCAGTCTCAAAGGTATCACTCATGTGATAACTGCACTGTACCACCCTTCCTCAAACGGATTGGCCAAAAGGGCAGTTCAAGCATTCAAGACAGGCATGCAAAAGCTAACTGGGGATTCCTTGGCAGCTAAGCTAGCACGCTTTCTTTTTCATTACAGGACTACCTCTCACACAACAACAGGTGCTACACCTGCAGAGTTATTGTTGAAACGCTGCCTGAAGACGAGATTGAGCTTAATAAAGCTGCACTTAGAGGAGAAGGCGGAAAGGAACCAGGGAAGCCAGAAGATTAGACATGACTGTCATAGTCGTGAGAAGAAATTTACCATAGGAGATCCGGTATACGTGAAAAATTTCAGGAAGGACCAAAGTGGTTACCGGGTGAAATAAGTGCAGTGACTGGACCTCTATCTTACCAACGGGAGGTGGAAGGCTGGATCATCCGTAAACATGTGGGCCACTTAAGGAGGAGAGAGACAAATCACCGGGATTTGATTCCACCAGCGACCATGACCAGGTCAGTGTTTCCTGATGAGGATACTCAACCCAGGACAGACATGTCTGATGTTCCTGTAAGAGTTGAGGATACAGAACTGCAAGTGTCCATCAAAGCACCTGATTTTCAAGCAACGCCTGAAAAGGAGGTACCTGACAAAGAATCTGAAGATGTGGAGCTGCGACATTCCATACTTACCAGGAAACCAACTGAAAGACTGAACTAGTAAATTCCTTACCCAGTGTAAATATTATGTTGCCTTGAAAAATATGTACTTGGGAGCCCATGAACCGACACATCCTACGATTATAGGGGACTGCTGCATGCAACACCCTCCACCCCAGGTCCCCAATGGAAAGCGGGAGGACACCTCCGTAGAGGGCCTCCCAACGGGGGCCTCCGCTGCTGGATGGCAACAAAGCAAGCCAGGGCATGTCCGGGCAGTGGGCGAGGGCAAGGAAGTGAAAGGTGTGCAGCAGCAGCCCGTACAGGAAACCCCTCTGCACCATGCTAAATGACACGGAGGGCGTTTCCCCGAGGCAGCTCATATTACGGGGCACCAGCACCCGAGGGAGGGTTTGGGGCTTGGGACCAATGTGGAATTCCGTCCGAACAGGGAAACGCTCAAACGGAAGATCACCATGCACCTGGGCCACCTCGAGACCCAGTATAACGTCCCAAGGTCTTGAATGGCATCGGCTGTGAACCGGATGCCCACGGACGCACGACGCGCCAACTCCTGAGGGAGCATCCAGCCCACTCCTCCGCCACCCAGCACGTCCCCGATCCTGGTCACCCCGGCAGCCACAGCCCTCCTCTCCACCAGCCACTGAAGAGGACGGGGGGGGGGTGTGGGGGGGTGGATTCCTGAGCAGTGGCTCTCTGACAATAGCCGCTACTCCTGACGGGGGAGAGCTGCGTCGCGAGGCGACCATGTTCCAGATTTTGATCAGGTCCTGGTCAAAGACGGGCAACGCCTGCAAGGAGCCACAAAGGCCCCTCAGGTCTATAAACAGCAGCTGCACGTCATAATTAAGGCTGTGCACCTGGCGGTAGAAATACATCGCCAGGGCACACCATCTCGGAGGGGGCTCAACGTAAAGGTATCGCTGCAGGGTCTGAAGGTGGAAAGTCGCATGTAGTTGCTGCTGAGTTTATTGTAAATAAACTTAATGACCAAAATTTTCTGTTTGGTGAGCAGGCAGAGCAGGAGTGGATGCAGGCAGCCGCAGACCCGATTGGCGCCCGTGATCGGGGCCACACCGCCATTTTGCACGGACGGGCCAATTAAGGCCCGCACAGCGCATTTCCAACTCCCGTGGATAGCGGGAGTGTGCGGGCTGCGGCGGGCGCGTACAGACCGCCGGGTCCAATGGTGACCCAGCAGTCTGTTTAAAAGGCTTGGCAGCCTCCTGTAGGCTGCTCACAATGGCCACCTGGAGATCCAACTGCAGGGGGTCTGCTCAGCAGGGCACGCTGGAGGGAAGGGCAGAGGAGCAGGCCACGCTGCAGGGTAGGCCAACGCGGGGGGGAATGTGCCCCTTGTTTTTCGGATGAATGCCTTGCTGCCCTCCTTAAGGAGGTGGCAGCATGGCAGGAGGTGCTGGCTCCCCAGGACGGGAGGACAAGGCCCCCCCACATGACGAAACGTGCCTGGGAGGAGGTGGTGGAGGTGGTGAGCTCCCACGACGTGGTGCGGTTGCAACACTGGGGACAATCTTGAGATGTAAAGTGGAGTGTAATTTAACAGGTTACGTTTGAATCACTAGGATGCTATCTAAGATAAAGAATGTGTCGATAAACATACGGAAATTATAACTTGGATACAAATCTTTACACATGAAAAAGAGATAGTTTTAATTTTGATAGTGTAAATTACAGTTCCTACAAAGTTTAAAAATTTGAGGTTTGGTTCTTGATAAAGTTCTTAAAAGGGAATTTTCATTTTAAAAGGTCTGACAACAATTGGCACTAATTCAAATACTGCAAGCTTTTGTGTTTGTAAGCCTGTGCCCAAATCATTGAAAGATAGGATAAGAAGGTGCATTGTACAGTTGTTTAAGGAATTGAGGTCTGACATGAGACAGCAGCAGGAGGGAGTAAACTGGAAGGAGTGGGGGTACCTACCCAAATGGACTCAGAACAGGGAACTCATTTCACAGGGAGAGTCATTAAAGAAGTGTGTAATCTTATGGAGATTAAACAGAAATTCCATATTCCTTACCACCCCCAGAGTCCAGGGATGGTGGAAAGGATGAACTGAACTTAAACAACTCTACAATGCACCTTCTTATCCTATCTTTCAATGGCTCAGTATTTTCACTTCCAGTGATGGTTCTCTCTGGGAACCGCTTAACTCTGCCTGTCATCAAGGTGTTAATCCTATGGTTTTACTTTTTGTAGCTCGCAGGCACATTAATATAATCAGTAATACATCTATTTAGCCTTTTTCCAACTTTCCCTTTACCTGTATCCATCTTGTGGTAAATTGTTGTTAAGTATTATTTCTCCTTACATTTCAATTCCTGAACTACAGATTCCACGTAGTTTTACCTCTAAGTTTTCTTTCCTGACCATGATCATCCTAAGATTCTCTTGAGTTCAGTTTCTCTATTGTCTTGATTGTTTAAAATGTTTCCTTACTCTTTAGGCCATATTAACTATTCCATTTCAGCAGGGATCTCTGTCTCTAGATCTTTGCTTATCATTTATGATACTTGTTTTTCTTCCTTCACAATAGCTGCCAGCGCAGGTTTGTCTGCTACTTGATGTGCTGGTGCAAGGTCACTTTGTTGTAGTATTCCACTATGGTTTAACTACTTAACCCTTAGTTATCCTGTATATGTATTTTTATTCTCCCACACACAGACTGATAGAGTCAGACGTGTGGGTCATAGACAAAGGTCCCTCGGCCGTTCGAAGATGCGCGATTCAACCACCTTCCAAAGTCGCCTTATCCCATTTCCGGCCACTATCCCCATGGCCTTGTATGCCATGGCATCGCAACTGCACATCCAAATACTTATTACATGTTAGAAGGGTTTCTGCGTCCACCACCCTTTCAGCCAGTGCATCCCACATTACTGTGCGCAAATGTTCCTCATCACCTCACCTGTCAACCTCATGCCACTTACCTTAAAGCTATGCCACCAGGTTACTCATCCCTCCACCAAGGGGAAAAGTTCCTTTCTGTCGACCCTATCTATGCCCCTCATAATGTTATAAACCTCAATAATGTAACCCCTCAATCTCCTCTGCTGCAGAAGAAATATCTCCAGTCTATGCTATGTCATTTCATAACTCCAATTCTCCAGCCCAGCATGCATCCTGGTCAGCGACCTCTGCACTCCCTCCACTCCAATCACATCCCTTCCGTGAAGCGCATTTCATAATTGCACGCAGAACAATAGCTGTGGCTTAGGCAGCGTTTTCTGCACTTGCAACATGACCTTCCTGTTCCTATATTCTACTCCTTGGCTAATAAAGGCAAGTATGGCATTTCCTTTCTTAAATGTCTTATGTACCTGTCCCACTACCTTAACAGGCCTGTCGACATGCCCAGCAAGGTCCCTCTGATCCTCCTTACTTTCCACGGTCCTACCGTTCCTCGTGTATTCCTGTACCTTGTTTCTCCTGCCCAAGTGCATCACCTCACATTTATTCACATAACATTCCATTTGGCATTCCTTAGGCTATCTAACCAGCCCGTCTGTATCTGCCTGTAATGTTTGGGTCTCTTCCTGACTATTTGCCACCCCACCAATATTCGTCTCCATAGGTTCTGGAAGGTTGAGCGCATAATGAGCCTGGGGGAAAGGGATGAAGTGTGTCACTGTGTGGACACCAATTGATCCACTGTCCTTGTTGTTATTTTCAGCATCATCAGAGCATGGCCGCCAGGAGCAATTGCTGATGCCCCCTCTCACACCTGAGGGCCCTCAACTGTCACCTACGTCACACCATTTCTGTGAGGCAGGCACCAGCGCAGATACTAGCACATTGGCGGGAATTGCAACATCGGCTAGTGTCCCGGGGCACATTGGAGAGGGCATTTCACAATCACTGGAGGAGCTGGCATGGACAGAGAGTGCCAATGGCGCCAGCAGCCTGAGGACTGCAGGGGACCAGGCACATGCTGAGTCGGGCCGTGATGATGTGCTTCTGGAGTTGTCTGCGATGCAGCAGCAGGAAATGCGGCTGGGTGTGCGGGAGTGTTGCTTGGGACGATGCTTCGCCTGGTGTCCGTGGTGGAGGAGTCCACGTGGAGCATCAGTGATGCAATGAGCCTCATGGCAGAGCGTCATGCTTCCTCCATGGAAGAGTGGTGACTCTCGTGGCGAGGGGTCTCCAGGAGAACAAGCAGCTTCTCCTGGGGTTACACTCGGACCTGCAAAGCCCTCACAGCGCCAGTGGCCACAGCTGGTCATTGCCAATGTGGGCGATGGTGTGGGCTTCAAGCTTCCCAGCTCGTTGCCCATCCATCAACGGTGAGCAGGGAGGTCCGGGATGACCTCACATCGGTGCAGCAGCTGCCTATCGTATCTGCGGGCTCCTCTCACGTCGCTCCGGATGAGGGCACCAGCTCCTCCGCCCCTCTCCCAGTGACCGCATCATCCGGTGAGGCTACGATGACTGGGGAGATGCCAGCTGTGGAACTGGCAGCGCCCTCCCAGGCGGGGCCAGCACAGGCTCCACGGGCCAGAGGAAGCCCGCCAAGGTCATCTGAATGGCAGATTATTATCTGAATGGCTATAAATTGAGAGAGGGGAATGTGCAATGAGACCTGGGTGTCCTCGTACACCAGTCGCTGAAGGTAAGCATGCAGGTGCAGCAGGCGTTAAAGAAGGCAAATGGTATGTTGGCCTTCATAGCCAGAGGATTCAAGTACAGGAACAGGGATGTCTTGCTGCAATTATACAGGGCCTTGGTGAGACCTCACTTGGAATATTGTGAGCAGTTTTGGTCTCCTTATCTGAGGAAGGATGTTCTTGCTGTAGAGGGAGTGCAGCGTAGGTTTACCAGACTGATTCCTGGGATGGCGGGACTGACATATGAGGAGAGATTGAGTCGGTTAGGATTATATTCGCTGGAGTTCAGAAAAATGAGGGGGGATCTCATAGAAACCTATACAATTCTAACAGGACTAGACAGGGTAGGTGCAGGAAGGACGTTCCTGATGGTGGGGGAGTCCAGAACCAGGGGTCACGGTCTGAGGATATGGGGTAGACCATTTAGGGCTGAGATGAGGAGAAATTTCTTCACCCAAAGAGTGGTGAGCCTGTGGAATTCGTTACCACAGAAAGTAGTTGAGACCAAAACATTGTATGTTTTCAAGAAGGAGCTGGATCTTGCTGTTGGGGCAAAAGGAATCAAAGGATATAGGGAGAAAGCGGGAGCAGGCTATTGAGTTGGATGATCAGCCAGGATCATAATGAATGGCGGAGCAGGCCCGAAGGGCCGAATGGCCTACTCCCGCTCCTAGTTTCTATGTTTCTATGTCACTGGGGCCAACAGGACAGCAGAGTCAGAGGCTGTCTCAGAAGCCACTCTGAATGATGGGGCGGCACCAAGACGTAGCACCCGTAAATGTAAGCATGAGGCACCTTAGGCACACCACGGGTTCCTCACAGGTGCTTTAGTATTGGCCCGAGATTAGGGAATTATTATTTATTTATGGTTGAAAAATGTTTTGCTTTTATTTTGTGTGACCTTATGATGGAGAAAATTAAATCCAGATGTGTTACCATGGCAGAGGGTGGCTCATTTGTTCTGCATTTGTATATTTTACATACATGTCATGAGTGTTTGAGTGGACATTGAGGTTTATGTTCAAAGCCATTAGTTGGAGCTGATGAAGTGGCAGATGTAGCACTTCAGTGCCGACTATGGAAGCGCCAGGCAAGGCTGGTCGTCCTGATCCATTTGTGTGGAGCTAGCTGAAGGCTCATTGGTTTAAAGTGTGCCGGGTGTCCCTGCCTCCTTGGTGTAGTCCAGGGTCAGTGTCCAACCCCTCAGCATTCCCCTGTGCTTGCTTGTCCTCAGGATCACTGCTGGACTCATCATGTGCAGCCGCAGACACTGTGTCCCCCTTTCCGGCGCAAAATTGTGGAGAGCGCAGTGTGTAACCACTATCACTAAGACACGATCTGGGGGGTACTGGAGTGTGCCCCCTGAGCGGTTCAGGCATCGGAAGTGCATTTTGAGAAGACCGATTGTTCTCTCCACCACAGCCCTTGTGGTGCCGTGGCTCCTATTGTACCGCTGCTCAGCTTCTGTTCTTGGATGGTGGAGAGGCGTCATGAGCCACCTTCTCAGGGGATAGCCCTTGTCACCCAGCAGCCATCCATCAAGCCGGGCTGGAGCACTGAAGAGCCCCGGCACCTGGGAATGTCTGAGGATGTAGGCGTCGTGGGAGCTGCCTGGTACCTTGCGCAAACTTGTAGAATCTGCATCCTGTGGTCACACACTATCTGCACGTTCATGGAGTGGAAGCCCTTCCTGTTGACGAAGGCACCGGGATCACCTGCTGGTGCCTTGATGGCCACATGTGTACAGTCTATAGCACCCTGGACGCGGGGGAAGCCAGTAATGGCTGTGAAGCCTCTGGCTCGCTGTGCCTGACTTGCCTGGTCATAGCGGAAGTGGATGAAGGTCAATGCACACCTGAACAGAGCATCTGTAACCTGCTTGACACAAGTGTGGACAGCTGATTGGGAGACACCGCAAAGATCACCCAAGGAGTCCTGGAAGGAGCCAAAGGCATAGAACTGGAGGGCAACTGTGACCTTCAGAGCCGCTGGCATGGGGTGTCCACCCACACAGTTAGGAGAGATCTCAGGGCCAATCATCCGACAGATGTAGTTGACTGTCTCCCTTGACAGTCGGAGCCTCCTTCGGCACTGCACCTCGGTCATATTGAGGCAGCTGCTTCTCCACCTGCGTACCTTGGCAGCAGGATAGTGGCATCTTCTGCGGCCCCTTCCATCTTGGGCTACCTCTTGGCCCTGCACCGCTGGTGCCTGCGCCTGGCCTCCCAAAGGTGGCTCCCCTGGAGGCTGATTGTGCACTCCTGGCCTCCTCCTCCTTCTATCCCTCCCTTCCTCCTCAGAGGAGCTGCCTCCAGTGGACATGTCAGAACCCATGCCCAGGCTAAAGGGAGGTCTTCAGAAAGCTGCAGGCCCGATAAAGATTCCTGACTGCAGAGTGCTGAGCTGAAGGTTAAAAGTACAGAGAAAGCTGCTGGGATTTGTTCTGAACTGCTACAGATCACACAGGCAAGTTTAAAACACTTTCTGCAATAAATACTCACAGACCAGATTGACAACCCCACTGAGCCCTCTTATCCCGCCCGTAGATGGGGTTTATTAAAAAGTCGCTTACCCGCCTGCCCGTTGCACCCGTGCGCCGAGCCGAAGATAGCACAGGCGCCTGAAAATCGACGTCGATTGACGAATTAAGAGCCATAACTAACCCCTTAATTAATGGCGGGTGCCCGTCGAACTTTATTGCGCGCCCGCCCAGTGAAATATCGCGATGGCGCGCAGTGACGTCGGGACGCTCACCTGGCGTCACCAGGCGTCATTTTACGCACTGACGTGCAGAACCCGCCCCCCACATGTCAAGAAGAAAATTCTGGCCAATGTTTCCACTTAAAAAGTGTCTGCAGTTCAACTCTATCACTAATAGTACAGCTCAACCTCCCTTACGACAAGGGTCTTAATTGATTGTGTAGGACCCCTCCCTAAGACTAAAAGTGGAAATCAGTACTTACTGACAATCATGGATGTGTCCACAAGATTTCCAGAAGCAATACCTTTAAGGAAAATTAGAGCAAAAGTGATTGTAGAGGAGTTAACCAAATTCTTTACAGGTATGGATTACCAAAAGAAATACAGTCAGATCAGGATTTGAATTTCATGCCACAGCTGTTGAAGGAAGTAATGAACAGCCAAGCAATAAAGCAATTTAGGTCATCGGCCTATCACCCTGATTCCACCCTGTTCCAGTACAGCTACAACACTGGCATCTACCCGGCTATGTGGAAAATTGCCCAGGTACGTCCTGTACACAAAAGCAGAACAAAGCCAACCCGACCAATTACCGACCCACCAGTCTACTCTCCATCATCAATAAAGTAATGGAAGGGGCCATCAGCAGTACTATCAAGTGGCATTCGCTTAGCAATAACCTGCTCACTGATGCCCTGATTGGGTTCAGCCAGGGCCACTCAGCTCCTGACCTCATTACAGCCTTGCTTCAAACATGGATAAAAGAGCTGAACTCCCGAGGTGAGGTGAGAGTGACTGCCCTTGACATTAGAGCCACATTTGACAGAGTGTGGCATCAAGGAGCCCTAGCAAAACTGGAATAAATGGGAATCAGGGGGAAAACTCTCTGCTGGTTGGAGTCATGTTTAGCACAAAGGAAGATGGTTGTAGTTGTTGGAGGCCAGTCATCTCAGCTCCAGGGCATCGCTGGAGGAGTTCCTCAGGGTAGCGTCCTTGGCCCAACCATCTTCAGCTGGTGACCTTCATTAATGACCTTCCTTCCATCATAAGGTCAGAAGTGGGGATGTTCGCTGATGATTGCACAATGTTCAGCACCATTCACGACTCCTCAGATGCTGAAGCAGCTTATGTCCAAATACATCAAGGCCTAGACAATATCCAGACTTGGCTTGACAAGTGGCAAGTAACATTTGTGCCACACAACTGCCAGGCAATGACCATCTCCAACAAGAGAGAATCTAACCATCACCCCTTGACATTCAATGGCATTACCATCACTCAATCCCCCACTATCAGCATCCTGGGGTTTACCATAGACCAGAAACTGAACTGGACTAGCAATATAAATACTGTGGCTACAAGAGTAGGTCAGAGGCTGGGAATTCTGCGGTGACTTACTCACCTCCTGACTCCCCAAAGCCTGTTCACCATCTACAAGGCACAAGTCAGGAGTGTGATGGAATACTCCCCACCTGCCTGAATGAGTGCAGCTCCCACAACAGTCAAGAAGCTCGACACCATCCAGAACAAGACAGCCCTCTTGATTGGCACCACATCCACAACATTCACTCCCTCCACCACTGACGCACATTGTGTACCATCTACAAGATGCACTATAGGAATTCACCAAGGCTCCTCAGACAGCAACTTTCAAACCCACAACCACTATCATCTAGAAGGACAAGGGCAGCAGAAAGTGGGAACACCACCACCTGGGAGCTCCTCTTGAAGTCACTCACCATCCTGACTTGGAAATATATTGGCCGTTCCTTCACTGTCGCTGGGTCAAAATCCTGGAACTCCCTCCCTAACAGCACTGTGGGTGTACCTACACAACATGGACTGCAATGGTTCAAGAAGGCAGCTCACCACCACCTTCTCAAGGGCAACTAGGGATGGGCAATAAATGCTGGCCCAGCCAGTGAAGCCCACATCCTGTGAATGAATTTTTTAAAAAATCACAATGTGCCTTGGAAAGGTGACATCAGACTTTAAAGACCATGATTAGGGCATTTAGTCAAGACTATCTGCATGATAGGGATCGACGGAGTCCATTCTTGTCGTTTGCTTTTAGGAACACCCCTAATGAGTCAACAGGGCTCAGTCCTTTCAGAATTATTTATGGTCTGAAGTAAGGGGACCTCTCAAATTTACTCAGGAGAAATAAATGAGTCAAAGTTGTGAATCAACTCTCCTGGATTATGTGACAAAATTCAGAGGGAGATTAAGTAAGGCGTGTGAACTAGCTAGAAAACATTTAAAGATATCTCAACAAATGATGAAGGCAAAGGCAGACAAAAGGGCAAAAGGCTTGTAGTTTTGTGGCTGGGAAATAAATGTTAGTATTGTTGCCAGTGTCATGCAAACCGTTGAAGGCAAGGTTTAGTGGACCTTAGAAGATTGAAAAGAGACTGAGTGAGGTAAACTATGTAGTAAATGCCCCAGAGAGAAGGAAGAGTCGGTGAGTGTGCCATGTAAATATGCTCAAAATACTTTGACGGAGAGAATTATCAGGAGGAGTTACTGGTAATTGTAAGTAAGGAAATGGGGGTAGAAATTAAGGATTCTGAAAGTTAACTTCCTCTGATTAAATCGGACAATGAGGAAGTGCTTAAGAATCTAGGTGTAATATTGGATTACCTTCCAGAAAAGTGTCGGAGTGATTTAAAAGAGTTATTGCTGTCACACAAAGTAACTTGTGGAAATAAACAGGGGAAAACAGATTTAGCTGCATGTGGTGTTGATGTGGGGAATTCGGAGTCAATAAGGCAACACCCATATAGATTAAATCCAATGAAATTAGCTCAAGTGTGGAAATAAATTAAATTCAGGCTCAAAATGACATCATAGAGCCCAGTCACAGGAATTGGAGTTCACCCAATGTAATGGTCCCGAAACCGAATGGATCACAAAGACTATGTATTGATTCCTGAAAAATGAATGCAGTAACAAAGGCAGATTCATATCCTATTCCACAATTGGAGGATTGTATCAAAAAAGCTGGACAGTGAACGGTTATCGCAAAAATGGACTTGCTGTGAGGATATTGGCAAGTACCCTTACTGGATAGGGCGTAAGAGATATCAGCTTTCATGATGCCTATATCAATGCAAAGCAATGCCTTCTGGTATGAAGAATGCACCAGCAACATTTCACAGACTAACAAAGTGACTGAGGGACTGAGCAATTGTGCTGTTTGTATTGATGACTTAACAGTATTCAGTCAAACGTGGGAGAAATATTTACAACACTTAAAGGAACTGTTTGATCAACTGCAGGGAGCCAATTTGATTGTGAGCTTGGCTAAAAGTGAATTTGCGGAAGCGGAAGTTACAAGTTTAGGCCACATTGTTCGACATGGTCAAGTGACCCCACGAGATGCAGAAGTAAAAGCTATCATGGAATTCCCAGTGCTTACAGCGAAACAGGAAGCGTTGAGATTTTTAGGCATGAGTAGATTTTATTTGAAATTCATGCCAACATTCAGCAGGTGCAGTTGTTCCGCTAACTGGATTATTAAAAAAGAACAGAAAATGCCAATGGACACAGAAGTGTCAGAATGATTTTGACAGCTTGAAAGCTATATTAACAACTACATCTGTTCTGTCAGCACCTGATTATACAAAGCAGTTTGAATTGGCTATTGAAGCCAGTGATGTCAGTGTTGTTGCCATATTGCTACAAGAAGAAGAACTAGGAACTCAGGAGCCAGTAGGACGTTTCTCACAGAAGCTGAATGTACATCAGAAGAAATATTCAACCATAGAGAAAGAGACTTTAAGTTGGTGTTAGCTTTGCAGCATTTCGAAGTGTATGTTTGTCATGAAACTATGAATACGTAATATTATTGGAAAATATTTTTCTGTTAAAATAGAGGTTTAATCTGTGGGTTTACCTTAATTAGATTAAAGCCAGCTAGTCTGGGTTTTTTGATGTGTACTAGTTTTAAGATCAAAGAGAGGTACAGTGCACTTGCATTTTTGAATGGAGCATCTGAAGCCGAGTGAAATCTGGCACCTAGTGAGCAAAGACCAAGCAATATGTTTATATTATTAATAAAAGTGGTACCATGATAGGGTTTTATTGTTAGAAGAGGTGGGCTCAAAGAAGCTGGTGATACAATGAGAATTTACATTCAATGAGCTGTGCTAGGTATAACTTCAGCAGTTTTCATGTGGGCAAAACAGAGGCAATGTAAAATTAAAGCAGCTGTAAGCCTCCAACTGACTCCATCGGAACCAAAGTTAAAGGAACCTCACTTTGAATTCGAAAGGCGAAAATGCTTTGCCTGGTTTCTGCTTAAAAATCTATGGGCTGCTGTTCCCTTAATGGAGGTTAGCTTAGGAATTTGTTAAACATTATGATTGAAGCCATGTGTATATATATTTTAACGTGTGTAAATTAGTAAACGTTTCATTTAGTTTAATAACTGGTGGTCTTATTCCTGAATTTAGAGTTGCATCTCAAACATACCACTTAAAAATATAAGTTATGTATAGGTGTGTACCATCTACAAGATGCACTGCAGGAACTCACAAGGCACCTTCAACAGCACCTTCCAAACCCATGACCACTACAATCTAGAAGGACAAGGGCAGCAGATACATGGGAACACCACCACCTAGAAGTTCCCCTCCAAGTCACTCACCATCCTGACTTGGAAATATATCACTGTTCCTTCACTGTTGCTGAGTCAAAATCCTGGAACTCCCTAACAGCTCTGTGGGTGTACCCACACCACATGCAGTTCAAGAAGGCAGTTCACCACCATCCTCTCAAGGGCAACTAGAGATGAGCAATAAATGCTGGCCCAGCCAGCGAAGCCCACATCCTGTGAATGAATGAAAAAAAGTTGTTTAAAGTTTCACTCTGGGATTTTTAAATAACTCAGCTTTACCGAAACAATGTTACCATAACAATGTTGCAAACAATTCTTCAGAGACAGTTGTATACACTGACTACAATTCTTTGCAGTTTCTGGAAAAGTTTCAGAACAGAAATACAAGACTGTTTTTGTGGAGCTTATTTTTGCAACTGTTCAATTTACAAATTATACATGCGGGTGGACAAGAAAGTTTAATTGAATATGTGTTGTCACAAGTTTAAAATTCAAAAGAGCTTGGATATTGGCAAATTGAGAATGGACTGGAATTAACTCTATTTTTATAAAAGACTATGCTCATGGTTAATGCATATACACTATAGTGTGATAGTTTTGTTTGTATAATTAAATATAGTAAGGATTAAGAAGTGAGTTGAGAAATGAAACCATCTTTTTGGAATTATAATGGCTTATTTTTTTGTTAGGGAGGGTGATATGGGAATGGGTTTTTAAAAATATTTAGGGGAATACTGAGTTATTCTATTAAGAAGGCTGTGTGTGTGATTGTGTGTGATTTAGTTAAGCTGGACAAAGTTTGATAAGGGTCAGGTTGTCCGGGGTGCTTGAAACATGAAAAGAGATAGAGGTATTAAGTTTGAGGTACAAGTAAATAGGTTAGATCTCACATTTGCATTTTTAGATAAGGTGAGAGTTTGAATATCAAAGGGGAGTCAAAGGTGTAAGGAAAAATGTTTGCATATTGCAGGAGTCCCATAGGTAAATAGTAGTGGAGACATTAAATGTTATTGACCCAAAAGCAAAGATAAAATAGAAACATGAAAGATTTTACATTTGGAAGGGGTTGAGTTTTAAAGACGTGTGAGAACAATGGAACTGGGATGAAAGAGAGAAAACAGGTATTTTAGAGTTACTGTGGAGCTGTTGAGACAGATGGAGAAAGCTGGAGCTGGTTGAGCTGTTGAGCTATCGCTGGAGCTCTGGGCTGGGAGAGGATGCTGTTTGAATCATCAATCCAGTCAAGCTAGAAAAGTATTGTGCTGCAGCAAGCAGTTTTATTCTGAAGTGGATACAAAGTGGAAGAGGGTAGAGGTCATGTGGTACACCTTTATTGAAGAAACAGCAGTTTGCCTTTTGTAATATTACACTGGATTTCATAGTAGACATCTATAAGGGAGCGTTGCCTGGAAGGTGTTTACTTGTGGGTTTGCCCAAGTAGAGCATATTTTGTAAGACTAGCCTTAATTGTGTAACCGTAACCTTGTGTGCTCTTAAGTTTTCTTTTAGTTTTGTTAATACATCTTTTACTTTTAATTTTTAAAATCCCAAAAGTGTTACTGGATCTCTTACTGCTGAGATCGGAATGTTTTCTTCTCATTTTAGAATGCACAAATAAAGGCTATGGTCTGTAGGCTAAGTTTCCCTCTGGGGTTTGGTTTGCGCAGCAGTTAACGCCGACTGTGGTCATAACAAATTAAAAGTGATTTTCAATTAAACTAATTCTACAAATCGATTGGCAATATATTATATCAGTGCTGTGTTTGGCTGAAGTATTTGAGAAATTTATCACCAGTTAGAGGATCCTGACAGGTATCAAGACAGCTTCATCTATAAACCAAGAGGATCTCTTGAAAGCCTTGGCATACAAAGATTGTCAAACTGTACAGTGTAGTGGAGACACTTGACCTTATGGTGCAAACTGTATTAAAAAATAGACCTGAATGGTATGAGGGTTTCCTTTCCAAAATCCTTGAACGTTTTGCCACCTCCCAAATCCATGTCCGTTTTCCCACAGCACCAGGTTTGAACTTCCCCAATCAGAATTCCGTCATTGTCACGGCATTGAAACATACTTAATCAAAGCCGCAAATTATATTCTCCATGATTTTAACTGTTGTCTACTATTCCTCCTCATCCATCTCAACCTTTCTGCACCTTATGGAATACACCGTCCACTTCCAATGCTTCTCTTCCTTTAGTCAGCTCAGTAGGATAACTCTCACATCATTCCGCTCTTACTTACCCAGTCACAGCCAGTGAATCTTCTGCATTGCTTTCTCTTCCTGTCACTCAAAGACCTGTTCTTGGGTCCTTCCTCTTTTTTTAATCTAACCCTGGAAACCCCTTCAGTGACATTATTCAAAAACAGGTCAAGTTCCACATATACACTGATGCCATTCAGTCCTACTTAACAGACCACCTCTCAGCCCCTCCACTGCATTTGTTGTCAGACTGCTTCTCCAACTGGATGTGCTACAATTTTCCCAAATTAAACATTGAGAAGGCCGAAGTTTGTCTTTGGCTCCCATGGCATTCTCTGATCTCATTCACCTCCCTGGCGACTGTCCCAGACTGTTTGCAGACTCAACATCTTATTTGACCTCAAGCTGTGCTGTTAGCCTTTGTCATGTTATTATAATAATTTAATCACCAATCGCTCTTAAGCAACTGGGTAAACATGTTGTGAGTTTGTTAAGACTAGGCACATGAGAGCATTTATACATATGTATAAAGCTTTAAGACATTAGAGCTATGCTTGTGTGTGCTCTGCTCAAAGCAAAAGTGAAACTAAGGCTGGGTCACATGATATATTTCCCTTCTAGTGATGTCATACTGATATATCTTAAAGATATATTACAATAGCCCCATGTCCTTTCGATCACAAAGACCCACCTACAATTACCTCCATAACACCTCTCCTCAATGCTCCTGCCTCAGTTTATCTGCTGCTCAAGTGCTTATCAATTCTTTTGCTGCCTCTAGACTTGACTATTCCAATGTACTCCAAGCCAGCCTCCCACCTTCCACTATAAACTTGAGATCATCCAAAACTTCAGTATACTAACTTGCATCTACCCATCGCCCCTGTGCTTGCTAAATTTGCTCTTCAGCCATCAATGTTTCAATTTTAGAATTCTCATCCTTGTGTCAAATCACCTCCATGGAATAGCCTCTCCCTATCTTTGTAACCTGCTCCAGCCCTTTGCAGTCCCTCAGCAATGCTGTATTCCCTCAATTCAGGATGTTTTGTGCATCTCCATCTCTTTTGCCCCCTCTATTGGCAACTCTATCTTCAGCTGTCTAAACTCCTAAGCTCTGGAATTCTCTCCCTTAACCTCGTACCTGCTTCAATTCTCCTCTCCCTTAAGATGCTACTTTAAAAACTGCCTCTTAGGTCAAGCTTCATATTCAATCTTTGGCAGAGGAACATGCCCCAAGGTATTACACAGTAGCATCATCAGACAAAACTTCAGAAAGAGCAAAGGAGATATGTGACTAAAAGCTCTGTGTGAGCAGTAGGTTTTGAAAGAGGGTGTTAATGTTAGCAGGATCTCTGTCTACACCTGGAGGAAGTAGCACAAACACACCCAGGGAGGGTTTTTTTTATTCGTTCATGGGATGTGGGTGTCGCTGGCCAGGCCAGCATTTATTTCCCATCCCTAATTGCCCTTGTTCAGAGGACATTTAAGAGTCAACCACATTGGTGTGGATCTGGAGTCACATGTAGGCCAGACCAGGTCAGGACAGCAGATTTCCTTCCCTAAAGGAGATTAGTGAACCAGATGGGTTTTTACAACAGTTGACAATGGTTTCATCGTCATCATTAGACTTTTAATTCCAGATTTTACTTGAATTTAAATTCCACCATCTGCCATGGTGGGATTCGAACCCTTGTCCCCAGAGCATTACCCTGGGTCTCTAGATGATTAGTCTAGCAGGTAGACCACTGCAGTCTATCTGGTCCATAAATCCTTCATCATGTCACAGGAGACCTGACGGGGGAGGTCTTTGACCAGGTTGCGATTGAGGCCTCAAGGTCCCTTCTGGTTGTAGCAGCGAACGAGCTCTCTCAAGATGTTGGAAGATGAACATGTACACTGCAGGCATGTCAGCCTGGGTGTCAGTAAGTGACTATGAACCATGCAGTTAAATTGATTTTAAATCACTTGAGGTTTTATGCCTTGACTGTGACAAAGCTTATAACTCAGTGTGAACCATGGTGTGCGTAGAGGCAGGGAATGGACATGGAGTACGTGTAGTATAGGCAACACCTTGCGCAAAGCAAATTTTGGACCATCCAGGAAACACACAATCCCAATATAGACCATTTGCTTGCCTGGCAATTTAATCTTAATAAATGGGCAAATCAAATAGAATCAGTTCCACCTTTGCTAAAGCTGCCTGGATTTTTTTCTATTGTGCAAAATAATTGTACCATTCTTAACACTATCAATCCCAAATTTAGCAAAAACTTGAACACGCTTCCATTTTCTGGGTAGGATCATCTAACACCTATCCCTCACTCCCAGCGCAACATAGGAACAAGTTCATTACTTGATGTGCGGTACGTCTCATCTCCAGTCCCCAATCTGCCTCTTGAAACTGTCTTCGTTCATTTTGTCAATATTACAATCTCAATGTTCTTTTGAACTTTTCCCTCTTGTTTCTCCTGAGCTCTAAATATATCATTCTGCACAATCTTTCTTCCAAGTCCCATTCATCTGTCACCCCTATCCTTGCTGATCTACATTGGCTTATATCGAAGCAACACCACGATTTTAAATTATCATCTTTATTTTCAAACCCATCCATGTCCTGGCCCCTCCCTATCTCTGTAATCTGCTCCAGCTCAACAGCCTCTTATGATAATATAATCGCCCCATCATTGGAGGCCATGCCTTCAGCTGCCTACACCCTAAGTTCTAGAATTCCTTTTCTAAACTACTCCACCTCTGTATCTGTCTTTCCTCCTGTAAGACAAAACCTACCTCTTTGACCAAGCTTTTGATCATCTGACCTACTGTTGCCTTATACAGCTCATTGTCAGATTTTAATTAACGACACTTTTGTGGAAAGGCTTCAAGTGTTTGCTACGTTAAAAGTGCTATATAAATACAAGTTGTTGTTGTTGCTTCAGTGAAATCAGAACTCATCGCACCTTCTACTACTTGAGCTCATTGTGGAGAATTTTTCGTTGGGTGGGTGGGCGCCTGTCTGACCCGACCGAGCGTAAAATGAGGCGCGACGACATTGGGCGAGTGTCCTGACGTTACTGCGCACACACACGCTGTTTTGGTCGTCGGGCACGCGCCGGAGTCAGTAGCGCGCTCGCCGACAATGAAAAGGCCTATTTGGGCCATTAAAAAGCTCATTGAGAGAAATTTCTCGCTACCCCGTCCAACCTTACGGCTGGCGGGCAGGAGAAAAGGCCAAGCGGCCTTTGCATTTTTTAGGAAACCTCATCCACGGGCGGGATGAGGTAACCAACAGCAAATAAAATCAAATCAAAAGTTTAAAATTTAAGTAATAACGTGTCCCTGCTCATGTGACACAGTCACATGAGGGGACATGTTTCATAACGTTTTAAACATCTTTATTTTTTTAGTTTGTAAAATGTACACCTCCCTGAGGCAGCTCTGTGCCTCAGGGAGATTTTCAAGCGCGCACCCGCAAAGTTCGTGCTCGCCACCACCCCTCAGGCAGGCAGTGCTGAGCGCTGCCGCGTGTGACTCATGCTGGGCGGGCCCTAATTGGCCCTCCAGCGTGAAATCGCAGTCTGGCCCTCGACGCGGGCGGCGGTTGGCTTCCCGACTGCCCCCACCGAGCCCACTCGGCGAGAGAAAAGTCCTCCCGATTGTTTCCAAGGGGTTCAATATTATGGAACTCCTTGACCTTCCTCACTCTCTCCTTTTTTGCTACAGTCTCCAGGCTTTTACAGCCTAAGCTCTGCATTTCTCCAATCCTGACTTCCTCACTCACTTCACTTCTTTTCTTCTTTCGGTGGCAGCCTGTGCTATTGGTCTTGGTCTTTTCAACTTGATTAGTGGACCCTCACTTAGCACAAGGTTCAATTAGGAAGATTGTGTTTATTTTAATTTTTCCTCATGCTTCCTTTGGTCTCTCCTTAATATATCATTCGTCCGCACTCTTACTTCTGAAATAAAGACAGAAAATGCTGGAAAAACTGAACAGGTCTGGCAGCATGTGTGGAGAGAGAAACAGAGAGTGGAAGTTCCTGTGCCCGCTGGTGCCGGGTAGGTTCGGTGTCGTTAGCGGCCAATATGGCGAGAATGCCAAAAATTGGTTTCATGGTATCGTGAAAGCAGTTTGCAATTGTCTGCTCAACCCATCTATGCCGGGCCACACTTCCCGCCATTAGAAGTGGGGAACCTCATTGTAATACATCAGCCTATCATTATAAGGTTAGCCTGCTGGACTCATTCCCCACCCTGCTGGATTGTCAGCCCACATAGGATGTGATTGCACGGCGATGTGTTTCACAACAGCAACCAAAAGACATGCACTTGGCAGGCTGCACGTGGAGAGGGGCAAAGGTGTCCCTGCGGTTGGGGGTAGCGCACCAGCACCTGCTGGGGGGAGGCGGTGGGCGAGGGAAGCAGCCACACGTCAGGGAAACGCTGTATAAAGTGACCATTTCTCTGCAGCTGAGACAGCTCAGGCACAGCCGCATTGATATGATTGGAGTCGGGTCTCTAGCGTAACTGCCCACACAAGCAACGCAGAGACATCAAAATGCCAGAAAGAGCTCCAGAGCTTTTCTCAGACACAGGCTGCAAAGTGATGAATGTTTTAGTGGACTGCAGAACAGTTGGATGACTACACACGTTGCACAATCTCCTTGCTAAAGCTGGGCCATGGAGCAGTCACTGGTGGAGGTGCTCACAGCCCTTTGCAATGTCAGCATCTCGGTTTGGACCAGCCTCCCCGACAGTTCAAGCTAACAGTGCAGACTTGCAGTGTGGGTTAGGGGAATGTCTGTGCCTGAGCTGAGAGCACAGCATGCAGCCCAGTGGGCAAAGCTGCCGCCAATCGGTCAGGTGGAGTGGGGTGGACGTGGGTGGGGTTTTGGGCAGCCATGCAGCGCACTAATCTCTGGTCATCCAAGTGGTGACCAGCAGTCTCCAGGATGTGTTAGGGGGCCTTCAGACTTAACCAAGAGAGGTTCTTAGTACACCCATACTAACCCACGTGTCTCTCTCTTTCATCCTGCAGGAGGGGTACATCAGGATCATGGAGCCTGGTGAACTAGCTGTATGCCCCGTGTCGTACAGAGAGCAAAGACAATGAAGAAGACAGTGACTGAGGCTCCTGGCTGCACAGAGGGAGACAGAGCCATCCAGCTGGCCGGCGAGGATCTGGGCCATTCCTGTGCTGATGGTGAGGTCAGCGCTGCTCAACCAAGTGAGGATCCAGCAGTGCAACATCCATCAGGTAACCATGCTGCCATGAAGAAATATTAATGTCTATAATGTTTTCGGAAATTGTATTTAGAATGGAATTGTAGTGGGATCTGTGTCTATGTGTTTGACTGCGTGTGTCTTAATTGGATTAAAGTCAGCTCGCCTGGGTGCTTTGGTGTATGGTAGTTTTGAGAGGTTAATTAGATAAACATAAGGAGGTTAGAAGGTAAAGTGTAAATTTGCATTTGTTGAATAGAGCTTTCAAGAGTGGGAGTAAAATCTTGCACCGAGCTAGAAGACGCCAAGCAACGTGTTTATTTTTTTCAGTTTACTAATAAAATTGGTGAAATCAAAGGATGTTATTGTTAGAAGTGACATTCTCAGAGGCAGAGGCTATGTGAATATCTATAGAGTGTCCTCACTGCATGTCATCACCGCAATCGAGCGACTATTAGGGCCTCCACTGCGTCTCCATGAAAAGAGCATTATCACAGAGGGTATGTGCACTCCCATAAGCCAGACTGGAGTCAAACGTTCACAGATGCAATGTGAGGATCTATGGTGTCTCCTCACTGCATGTCGTCATCATCCTCTACAAATCTAGCAGCTATGAAGGCCTCCCGAGCACTCCTGCCTCACCTAGCCAGTGCGATGGCCTCATCACCATCATCCTCGCCTTTGAGTGCCTCGTTACTTTCATCACTGTCGGCACCCTCCTCATCGGAGTAGACCTCCAGCTCCTGCATCTCCTCCTTAGCCAGCTCATCTCCCTGTTGCAGCGCCAGGTTGTAAAGGGCACATCAGACGACCTCGATGTGTGACACCCTCTGTGGACAATATTGCAGGGCTCTACCAGACCGGTCCATACATCGGAACCTCATTTTCAGCATCCCGATGGTCTGCTCCACCAAGTTATGAGCTGCAGCATGAGCCTCATTGTACCTTCACTCTGCTGCAGTCTGAGGCCGCCACACGGGTGTCATCAGCTACATCCTCTGCAGGTAGCCCTCGTCCCTGAGGAGCCATCCCTGCAGCTTCTGTGGATCCTGGAAGACGTCAGGGATCTGTAACCAACTGAGAATGTAGGAGTTGTGCACACTCCCTGGAAACCATGTGCAGACCTTGTGGCTGACATAATTGACCACGCGTTGTGACGGAGATCTGAGTGCCATGTGAGTGCAGTCGATTGCACCCTGCACCTGTGGGAAATCTAAGATCTGGGCAAATCCAATTGCTCTTGCATCCTGACTCTCCTGGTCCCGGGCGAAATGCACAAAATTGTGTGCCCTTGCGAAGATGGCATCCTTGACCTTATGGATACATTTGTGCGTGGAGGCTTGTGATAACCCACAGAGCTCACCTGTGGAGCCCTGAAAGGAGCCACTGGCATAGAAATTGAACGCCGCTGTCACTTTCACGGCCACTGGCAGTGGGTGCCCTCCATGTCCCCTTGGTGCCAAATCCAGCAGCAGCTGGCAGATGTGACTGACCAATTCCCTAGACATGTACAGTCTTCGGCGACACTGGTTCTCGGTCACCTGCAGGAATGAGAGTTGGCATCTATAGACCACGCTAGTGTACAGGGACAGTGAGGTCAATGGCTGTGTTTTTTTTGAGGAAAGGGATGACGATGGCAGATTTAAAGGAGAGAGTTGGTGTGAAAGTCGGACGTACCTTGGAGTCAAGAGCAGAGGTCGGGAACTCCAACTCCCAAAACATCTCAGAGTTTCTGCACATGCGCAGACCCGGAGTGGATTGTGTAGAGCTGGAGTGGGTTGCGGATGCGCAGACTTGGTGTGGGTCACGCAGACCTTGAGTGGGCTGCGGATACACAGACCCAGAGTGAGCTGCAGATGCGCAGACCCGGAGTGGGCTGCGGACGCGCAGACCCGGAGTGGGCTGCGGATGTGCAGACCTGGAGTGGGTTGTGTAGACCCGGAGTGGGCTGCGGATGCGCAGACCCAGAGTGGGCTGCGGATGCGCAGACCCGGAGTGGGTTGTGCAGACCCGGAGTGGGCTGCGGATGCGCAGACCCGGAGTGGGCTGCGGATGTGCAGACCCGGAGTGGGTTGTGTAGACCCGGAGTGGGCTGTGGATGCGCAGACCCGGAGTGGGTTGTGTAGACCCGGAGTGAGCTGCGGATGCGCAGACCCAGAGTGGGCTGCGGATGCGCAGACCCGGAGTGGGCTGCGGATGCGCAGACCCAGAGTGGGTCGCGCAGACCCGGAGTGGGCTGCGGATGCGCAGACCCGGAGTGGGCTGCGGATGCGCAGACCCGGAGTGGGCTGCGGATGCGCAGACCCAGAGTGGGTCGCGCAGACCCGGAGTGGGCTGCGGATGCGCAGACCCGGAGTGGGCTGCGGATGCGCAGACCCGGAGTGGGCTGCGGATGCGCAGACCCAGAGTGGGCTGCAGACGCACAGACCCGGAGTGGGCTGCAGACGCACAGACCCGGAGTGGGCTGCGGATGCGCAGACCCGGACTGGGTCGCGCAGACCCGGAGTGGGCTGCGGATGCGCAGACCCAGAGTGGGTCGCGCAGACCCGGAGTGGGCTGCGGATGCGTAGACCCGGAGTGGGCTGCGGATGCGCAGACCTGGAGTGGGTTGTGTAGACCCAGAGTGTGCTGCGGATGCGCAGACCCGGATTGGGTCGCACAGACCTGGAGTGGGCTGTGGATGCGCAGACCCAGAGTGGGCTGCAGATGCGCAGACCCGGATTGGGTCGCACAGACCTGGAGTGGGCTGTGGATGCGCAGACCCGGAGTGGGCTGCGGACGCGCAGACCCGGAGTGGGTTGCGGATGTGCAGTTTATCATTTTTAGTTGTTTAGGCAGGGGTCCAGGCCATGCAGGCTGCCTGTGCATGAAGAAAGTTGGCTAGAAGGCCCAGGTCATGTGACTGGGAGCGGAACGCCATTGAAGACAAGTGTCTCAGGCAGGGGGCAGGGAGAGGGCGAGGTCCCAGTTAAGTTAAATAGAGAGGAGCAGAAAAAGATGCTCCAAGCAGGAAAAGGGCTGCTGTTAAAAGACTTTAAGTGAAATGGGCTCAGGAGAAGCCCTGGTGATGGAAGAGGGCAGCAGGAGGCTGGGGACTCCATGTGGTGGGCCATTGGGGCAAAGGTAACCCCTCTGGAGCGGCAGGTGTTCTGCTCAATGCAGCCATAGAGCTGAAGTTGTGTTTGTGAGTTGGTGCTTGAGCGCAGATTCGGGAATCCAGGGGAATGGAATCTCTGGAGACGGGATTGAAGCCCTGCGAGGTGGGCCGCTGTCAAGGCCTTCCGGGTTGGAGTGACTTGGGAGAAAATTCCAAGTTAAGGCCTTCGAAGCTGAAGAGTGGAATCCCTCATGGGAGCGACAGAGGCCGGGATTTTCTGGCCCCCGCCGTGGGTGGGACCCGCCGTGAGTGGGACCCGACGCGGGTGGGACCCGACGCGGGTGGGACCCGCCATGGGTGGGACCCGCCATGGGTGGGACCCGCTGTGGGTGGGACCCGACGCGGGTGGGACCCGACGCGGGTGGGACCCGCTGTGGGTGGGACCCGCCATGGGTGGGACCCGCCATGGGTGGGACCCGCCATGGGTGGGACCCGACGCGGGTGGGACCCGCTGTGGGTGGGACCCGACGCGGGTGGGACCCGACGCGGGTGGGACCCGCTGTGGGTGGGACCCGCCGTGGGTGGGACCCGCCATGGGTGGGACCCGCCATGGGTGGGACCCGACGCGGGTGGGACCCACTGTGGGTGGGACCCGACACGGGTGGGACCCGCCGTGGGTGGGACCCGCCGTGGGTGGGACCCGCCATGGGTGGGACCCGCTGTGGGTGGGACCCGACGCGGGTGGGACCCGCCGTGGGTGGGACCCGCCATGGGTGGGACCCGACGCGGGTGGGACCCGCCGCGGGTGGGACCCGCTGCGGGTGGGACCCGACGCGGGTGGGACCCGACGCGGGTGGGACCCGCTGTGGGTGGGACCCGACGCGGGTGGGACCCGCCGTGGGTGGGACCCGCTGTGGGTGAGGCAGTGCCCCAGCCAGGAGTCCATTGAGTTGTGCGGCGGGCGGGTGTGGAAAACCCCGCCCAGAGCTTCAACGAGATTGGTGACTCACAGTGTTTACCGATGTCTGGGTGAGTTGTTGAGAAATCCATGGACTCTGCCTTGGGTGCATCTGTCGTTTATTGTGCAATGTGGCGTGTTCAACAAAGTTTGCCGGTTAATTCACATGTACCTCATATTAAGATAGATATTGTGAATTGTTTTATCTTTCTGACCTTTTATTTTTGTTTGTCCAAAGCTGTGGTGGAATCTTATGGCTTTATTCTCTTAGCAAGTGTCTTGAATCTCAAACTTTGTCTACTTTAAACAAAACGCTATTGGTCCCTAACCGGATCCTGCCAAAATCTTGGGGGGGTCTGGTCTAGGATCATAACAGAGCGACATTATCTGAGAGGCTTTGTAACAATACCGGCCAGCACGGGGAAGTTAGGTTAATGGGAAAAGGGAGCAGGAGCAGGAGGTGGGTTTCATGGACAAGATGAGTTTGGAGAGGGCCTGAGGGGAAATAGGAGAGAAACTAGAGAAAAATGTGAGTTCAGGATTAGGACAAGGGGGACATTTAGAGGAAGTTTGGCCCAGTGGGTTAGTGGAAGGGGAAGATTTAACATTCTAGAGTCAAGGCAAGCCACATACATGAATTCTATTCGGTTGGAACCTGAATGGGAACTATCAGCCCAATAGCATGACGGTAAATACATCCCAAATGGACTCGACTGTGTAATACCAGCTTGTGGAATGGCAATACCAGTAGTTTTTATTCATACACTTATTATTGTGGGGAATAGCGCCACTTAGTGGTACTTTTTCAGTATGACAGGTATGCACCAGTTGGCCATCAATGCAGTGAAGTTTTGGCTAATAGATGCATCATTTGCAGGGGAGTAAACTTTCTTGACACCGTTTTTCACCCCTGGCCATGCCTCACTTTCACTGTTACAGCACTGTATTTATGTAGGACCTGAAAGCATATTGGACTTGTGAGGGATGTTCTGCAGGTTTATTTTAACTGCAGGAAGATTCATTCCATTTAATAAAACTAATAACAAGACAAGTCAATCTGTTCACACATTTGAAAGAACAGTTTCAAAATACATTTACTTGACTTTGTTGCCATCTGCTGGCTATTTGAGGTTTAACAACTAGTTAACCTTTGAACATAAGAACATAAGAAATAGGAGCAGGAATAGGCCATATAGCCCCTCGAGCCTGCTCTGCCATTTAGCACGATCATGGCTTACCTTTGACCTCAATTCCAGTTTCCCACTCGATCTCCATGTCCCTTGATTTCCCTGTAGTCCAAAAATCTATCCACCTTAGCCTTGAGCAACTGAGCATCCAAGGCCCTCTGGGATATAAGGATACCTCGGGGTGAAGAAATTCGTCCTCCTCAGTCTTAAATGATCGACCCTTCACCTGAAACTATGACCCCTAGTTCTAGGCTCTCTAGCCAGGAGAGACAACCTCACAGCATCTACCCTGTCAAGCCTCCTCAGAACCTTACATGGTTCAACGAGATAATAACAGCTCATATTTACACAGCACCATCAATGTAATAGGACATCGCAAGGTGCTTTATAAACCAAATATGATATCGAGCCCCGTAGGCAATATTAGCGCAAATGGCAAAATGCTTGGGAAAAGAGGTAGGTTTTGAGGAGAGCCTTAAAGGAGTGAAATGACGCAGAGAAGCAGCGAGGTTTAGGGAGGGAATCCCGGAGCTTAGAGCCCAGGCACCTGAAGGTATGGCCGCCAATGGAGGAGCGAGTGAAATCAGGGATTCTCAAGCGGCCAGAATCAGATGAACGCAGATAACTCAGAGGCTGGTGGGGTGGGAGGAAATGACAGAGATAGGGAGGGGCAAGGACAGGGAGGGATTTGAAAAAAGGATGGGAATTATAAAATTGACATGTTGCTTGACCAGGAGCCAATATAAGCTCATCAAGTACAGGGGCGATGGGCGAATGGGGTTTGGTGCGAGGAAGGACAATAGAGGACAGAAATTTTGGGTGACAAGTCTACAGAGGGTAGAATGTGGGAGGGTGGTGAGGAGTGCTTTGGAATAACCAAGTCTAGAAGTATGGGTAAGGGGTTCGGTAGCAGACGAGTTGTAACCGGGTGGAGTCAGGCGATCACCGAGATGGAAACAGGTGATCTTAATGATGGCGCAGGAATGTGGTCAGATGGGGTCAAATAAGACACCAAAGTTGCGTATAGTCGGTTTCAGGGAGAGGGATGGTGTCGATACCTAGGGAACCGAGTTTGTGACAGGGACTGAAGACAATTGCTTCACTCTTTCCAATATTTAATTGGAGGAAACTTCTGCTCATCCAGTACTGAATGTCGGACAAATAGTTTGATAATTTACCTCCTGTTCTTCTAAGCTCCAGGGAATGTAGACCTATTCTACGCAACCTGTTATCATAGCACAACCTTCCTCCCAGGAATCAATTTAATGAACCTTCACTGTACCGACTTCAAGGCTCCTCCCCACATTATACTCCATCTGACACCTTGTTGCCCACTCACTTATATATATAAAAGCAAAAAACTGCGGATGCTGGAAATCCAAAACAAAAACAAAAATACCTGGAAAAACTCAGCAGGTCTAGCAGCATCTGTGGTTGGAGCACAGTTAAAGTTTCGAGTCCGAATGATCCTCCAACAGAACTAAGTAAAAATAGAAGAGAGGTGAAATATAAGCTGGTTTAAGGGGGGGTGGGACAGGTAGAGCTGGATAGAGGGCCAGTGATAGGTGGAGACAACCAAAAGATGTCACAGACAAAAGGACAAAGAGGTATTGAAGGTGGTGATATTATCTATAGGAATGTGCTAATTAAGGGTAGAAAGCAGGACAAGCAAGGTACAGATAGCCCTAGTGGGGGTGGGGTGAAGGAATCGAAAAAGGCTAAAAGGTAGAGATAAAACAATGGATGGAAATACATTTAAAAATAATGGAAATAGGTGGGAAAAGAAAAATCTATATAAATTATTGGAAAAAACAAAAAGGAGGGGGAAAATCGGAAAGGGGGTGGGGTGGAGGAAAGAGTTCATGATCTAAAGTTGTTGAACTCAATATTAAGTCCGGAAGGCTGTAAAGTGCCTAGTCGGAAGATGAGGTGCTGTTCCTCCAGTTTGCGTTGAGCTTCACTGGAACAATGCAGCAGGCCAAGGATGGACATGTGGGCATGAGAACAGGGTGGGGTGTTAAAATGGCAAGCGACAGGGAGGTCTGGGTAATACTTGCGGACAGACCGAAGGTGTTCTGCAAAGCGGTCACCCAGTCTGCGTTTGGTCTCTCCAATGTGGAGGAAACCGCATTGGGAGCAACGAATGCAGTTGACTAAATTGAGGGAAGTACAGGTGAAATGCTGCTTCACTTGAAAGGAGTGTTTGGACCCTTGGACGGTGAGGAGAGGGGAAGTAAAGGGGCAGGTGTTGCACCTTCTACGGTTGCATGGGAAGGTGCCGTGGGAGGGGGTTGAGGTGTAGGGGGTGATGGAGGAGTGGACCAGGGTGTCCTTGTTCCATTCCTTGCACGGGTGCAACGGGCAGGCGGGAAGGAGACATTTGTATAAACCTCATCCACGGGCAGGATCAGAGGGGTGAGTGGGGTCGCAAGTGGTATCTGTTAGATGTTTAATTGTGAAAGTTACTGCTACTTGCTGGAATACTTCAAAACTCATCTCAGCTGCTTGGACAGGACTCACAGCCTTCAGCTCAGCACTCTACAGTCAAGATCATTTTTTGGGCCTGCAGGTTTCAGGAAGCCTTCCCTTAGCCTGGGAATGGGAGTTGTGCTGTCCACTGGAGGCACCTCCTCTGAGGTGGAAGGGAGAGCCAGAAGGGGGAGGAGGCCAGGAGTTCACATTCAGCCTCCAAGGGAGCCACATTTTGGAGGACAGACGCAGGCACAAGGGGTGCAGGACCAAGAGGTAGACCAAGGTGGAAGGGGCCACAGAAGACGCCACTATCCTGCTGCATACAGGGTTTACAGGTAGCGAAGCAGCTACCTCAATATGTCTGAGGTGCAGTGCCGAAGAAGGCTCCAACTGTCAAGCAAGACAGTCAACTGTATCTGTCAGATGATAGGGCCTGAGATCTCCACTAACTTGTGTGGGTGGACGCCCCATGCCAGTGGCTCTGAAGGTCACAGCTGCCCTCAACTTCTATCTCTCCGGCTTTTTCCAGGGGTCGGTGGGTGACCTTTGTGGTGTCTCCCAATCAGCTGTCCACACTTGTGTCAAGCAGGTTACAGATGGTCTGTTCAGGTGTGCATTGACCTTCATCCACTACCGCTGGGACCAGGCCAACCAGACAGAGCGAGCCAGAGGCTTCACGGCCATTGCTGGCTTCCCCCGTGTCCAGGGTGCTATAGACTGTACACATGGGGCCATCAAGGCGCCAGCAGGTGAGCTCGGTGCCTTTGTCAACAGGAAGGGCTTCCACTCCATGAACGTGCAGATAGTGTGTGATCACAGGATGCAGCTTCTACAAGTCTGTGCAAGGTACCCAGGCAGCTCCCACTACGCCTACATCCTCAGACACTCCCAGGTGTCGGGGCTCTTCAGTGCTCCAGCCCGGCTGGATGGATGGCTGCTGGGTGACAAGGACTATTCCCTCAGAAGGTGACTCATGACGCCTCTCCGCCATCCAAGAACAGAAGCTGAGCAGTGGCACAATAGGAGCCAGGGCACCACAAGGACTGTGGTGAAGAGAACCATTGGTCTTCTCAAGATGCGCTTCCGATGCCTGGACTGTCCAGGGGGTGCACTCCAATGCCCCCCAGATTGTGTGTCACTGATAGTGGTTGCATGCTGTGCTCTCCGCAATCTGGCGCTGGAAAGGGGTGATGCAGTGGAGGAAGAAGATGTAGACACAGTTGCTCCGGCTGCACACGATGAGTCCAGTGGTGAGTCCGAGGTTGAGCACGCACAGGAGAACGCTGGGGGTGGGTAGAAGCTGACCCGGGCATACTCCAGGGAGGCAGGGACACCCGGGAGGCTTTAATCCAAAGAACCTTCAGCTAGCACACCACAGATGGACCTCCAACACACGCCAGGGCTACAGGCTCCATACTCGATACTTGAGTGCTAAATCTGCCTGAGTAGGAACATTAACTAAGGCCCTTGTCAATAAAGCTCAATGTCAAACAAGTCACTCATAACATTATGGCTTCCTGTCCACCTGCAGAAGTAAGGAGTCACCCTGAGCCATGGTTACATATCAAAATTTAATGATATGACAAAATGAGGTTCAGAAACCAAAAAAAAATGGTGTTGCACATCACGCCAAGTGTTAATAAACTAACATGGGGGCAACATAAAAGCACCAGTGAGAAACCCATGTGCCTAATGTGCCTTAAATTTACGCTTACGGGTGCTACGTCTAGGTGCTGTCCCCTCGCTGGCACTGGCATTGGAGACAGCCTGCTCACTGTGCTGTCCTGTTGGCCTCGATGGCCTTGGCGGCCGTCCTCTGGCTCGTGGAGCCTTTGATGGTCCAGCCTGGGAGGGAGCGGCCTGTTCCACAGCCGGCTTCTCCCCAGTCACCACAGCCTCATCGGATGCCATGGTCACTGGCAGAGGGGCGGAGGAGCTGCTGCCCTCATCCAGAGCGCCCTTGAGAGGAGCCCATAGAGACAACAGGCAGCTACTGTGCCAACGTGAGGTCACTTCGGACCATCCCGCTCATTGTAGATGGATGGCCACCTAGCTGGGAAATTTGGTGCCCAAACCATCTCCCACACTGGCACTGACCAGTTGAGGTCAATGCCACTGTGAGGGCTTGCAGGACCAAGGGAAACCCCAGGAGGCCCTGATTGGTCTCCTGGAGGAGCCTCTCCATGAAAGTCACCACTCTCTCCATGGAGGGAGCATGGCGCTCGGCCATGAGGCTCATTGCATCGGTGATGCTCCTCATGGATCCCTCAAGCACAGGCACCATGCCACGCATTGCCTCTTGTATCTCCACCAGATCCTCCCACATACCCTGCTGCACTTCCAGTGTTCGCTGCCTCACGGATGACTCCAGAGGCACATCATCAGCCACCGACCGAGCATGTGCCTGGTTCCCTGCAGTCCTCCGACTGCCGGTGCCTTGGGCACTCTCTGTCTCCGCCCACACGTCAAGCGAGTGTGAAGTGCCCTCACCGCTGTGCCCCGGGACACTAGCCGAAGATTTCATTCCCACCGGGGTGCGACTATCTGCGCTGGTGCCTGCTTGGCTGAGATGGTATGACATTGGTGAGTCGATATGTTCAGGGCCCTCAGGTGTGAGAGGTGGTCCCTCTGCCTCCTCCTCCCGGCCCTGCTCCGGTGATGCTGAAAGGAAGAACAAGGACATTTGATTAGTTAAAGTGGAGACAATGTCAATGTGCATCCCTGTCCCCCGGATCATTATGCGCTCATCCTTCCGTAAGCAATGGTCAACCCATGTTGCAAACTTCAATCACTGAGGGCAGAATTTTGCTCTCGATGGGTGGGTGGGCCCGATTGACTCGGCGGCGGGCGGGCAGCCGATCGCTGCCGCCGAAACGGGTCCCGCCGCCATTTTAAGTGGGCGGGCGGCCACTGGATGAGGTTTCTAAAAAAAATCTCCTACCCACCTGCCCGTTGGGCCCGTGCGCTGAGCCGAAGTTCACACGGGCCCCTCAAAATCCTGATTGATTGGAGAGTTAATGGCCTTAACAAGGCCTTTAATTAATGGAGGGTGTGTGTCACACTGCATAGCACGCCCGCCGACCGAAATATCGCGATGCCGCGTGCTGATGTCAGGATGCTCGCGCGATGTCAGCGCGTGACATTTTAAGCGCTGATGTGTGGGCTCCGCCACCAGAGTGTCAGCCTGAAAATTCTGTCCTGAGTGTTCAGCATTGCCATGGCGGCTGGGACACACATGGTGACCTGTCTGTCCGGCAAACATACCTCCCCGTGGCACCCCAGCCTCACCACCACCGGTGGACCTGGGCGCATGGCGCCTCTCCAGATTCACGGCCTGCTGTTCAAAAGGAGTTAACTGGACCTGTCCTCCACTAGTCCGTATCCGCTCGGTGACATTGTGTGCAGTCTTTTCCTGAAAAGGAGAGAAAAGCACTGATTAGTCCAACCTGTACCTGGATTCCCATCGCTTCCCTGCCAACCCAACCAGAGTGGGACATTGCAGAGCTTCAGTTCTCCATTACCCCGCAGCTGCCGCACACTCACACAAAGAAGCCAGGGCTGACCCCACCCCTCGCCCAAATGCTGCCTCCATCACATTTGGCAGCACAAGGTGTAACCTTGCAAAGCCAAGGAGGCACAAGCATGTGGAACGCGGAGGGCAACAGATGGATTGGTGCCCCCCAACCTAGAAGCTCCCCTCCCAGCACGTTAGCACCCTGACTTTGACATGTTTCGCAGTTCCAGCTCTCTGCCTAGGGGCAGATCCTTGAGTTTTCCCCCTGATTCTATACTCTGGGTGTCAGTGTCACACTTGCTGCGGGTGCGGAACCCATCTCAGCTCAACCCTCTCAGGGTCAACTAGCCAAAGGCAATATCTGCTGGTCCACCCAGCGAGGGATACCTGCCGTCAAGGATTCAATGCTGTAACTGGACTCAGAGTTGCTGGGGTTGGGGGTGGGCGCGCCTTTCGGGGAAAGGCTGACGGCTGCATTAAGTGACCTCAGCCAACGTGGTTCTCACCCTCCCCAAGCGCAGGAGGTTGTTGAATCTCGCACCACATCATGGGAGCTCACACTCTCGGCCACCTCCTCCCATGCATGTTTGGTCAGGTGGGGAGGCCTCCACCTCCCATCCCTCAGAATCAGGACCTCCCGCCGTGCGGCCACCTCCTCCAGGAGGGCAGCTAGGCACTCATCTGAGAACCGAGGGGTACAGTGCCCCGCTGGCCTACTCTCCAGCCTGGCCTGCTCTACTGCCCTACCCTCTGGCCTGGCCTGCCCCTCTGCCCTACCCTCCGGCCTGGCCTGCCCCTCTGCCCTACCCTCCGGCCTGGCCTGCTCTACTGCCCTATCCTCTGGCCTGGCCTGCTCACCAGAAGCCCTCTGGTGAGCCCTCCTACCGACCATTTTGAGCACCTTGCAGAGGCTGCCAGGCCTTCAGTTAAACAGGCCACCAGGTCGCCATTGGACCCAGCGGTCAGTGCACTCCCGCCGCCGCCCACCCACTCCCGCTATCCTCGGGAGTCGAGAAATATGCTGGGCGGGCGTTAATTGGCCCATACGCGTAACATGGCAGCGCGGGCCCGATCACGGGCAGCGATCAGGTCCGCACCTGCCTGCGCCCGCTCAGCCCGCCCAACATGTGGAAAATTCTCCCCCCAAGTGTATTGTTAAAAATCTAATCCAGCATCTCCCTGTTGACTGATGTCAGGCTAACTGGCCTGTCGTTCTCTTTTTTCTCCTTCTGAGAGAATTTGAGAAGATCCCAGCCAATGCACAATTATTTTACAAACATTTCAACAAGGAGCAGGGGTAGGCCACTCAGATCCTCGAGTCTGCTCTGTCATTTAATAAGATCATGGCTGATCTGATAGTGACCTCAAATCTGCATCCCGCCTACCCCCGATAACCTATCACCCCCTTACTTACCAAGAATCTATCCACCTCTGCCTTACAAATATTCAAAGACTCTGCTTCCACCACCTTTTCAGGAAGAGAGTCCCAAAGACTCACGACCCTCTGAGAGAAAAAAAAATTCGCCTCATCTCCGTTTCAAATAGATGACACCTTATTTTTAAACAGTGACCCCTGGCTCTAGGTTCTCCCACAAGAGGAAACATCCTCTCCACATCCACCCTGTCAAGTCCCCTCGGAACCTTATATGCATCAATCAAGTTGCCTCTTACTCTTCTAAGCTCCAGTGGATACAAGCCTAGCCTGTCCAACCTTTCCCCATAAGACAACCTGCCCATTCCTGGTATTAGTCTGGTGAGCCTCCACTGAACTGCTTCCAATGCATTTACATCCTTTCTTAAATAAGGTGACCAATACTGTACACAGTACTCCAGATGTGGCCTCACTAGTGCTCTGTATATCTGAAGCATAACCTCCCTACTTTTGTATTCAATTCCCCTCACAATAAATTATAACATTCCAATAGCTTTCCTAATTACTTGCTGTACCTGCACACTATCTTTTTGCGATTCATGCACTAAGACACCCAGATCCCTCTGCATCTCAGAGCTCTGCAATCTTTCACCATTTAGATAAATACTTCTCTATTATTCTTCCTTTTGCATCATAAACCAAGATTCAGATCTCGGCAAAGAGTTTTACCCACAACTTAGTATTTCATGGAGTCGCGATTACCCTATGAAATGTTTACCTGTATACAAGCAGTCACTTGATAGTACAGAACGGGAATGTTGCTGAAATTTCACATCTTGAACTCATCGGGACAAATGCAAGTCGAAAAGCTCTGGCAACATGTTTTCTGTATGTTGTGATCTGGGCCTACGGATAAAAATACCCCTGATGGAGAACCATCAAGAAAGTTACCTCGACTACAGCTCCTCACACCCTGCTTCCTGTAAGGACTCCATCCCATTCTCTCAGTTCCTTTGCCTCCATCGCATCTGTTCTGATGATGCCACTTTCCAAAACAGTTCTTCTGACATGTCTTCCTTCTTCTTTAACCGAGGTTTTCCACCCACGGTGGTTGACAGGGCCCTCAACCGTGTGCGGCCCATCTCCTGCGCATCCGCCCTCACACCTTCCTCTCCCTCCCAGAACCATGTTAGGGTCCCCCTTGTCCTCACTTATCACCCCACCAGCCTCCGCGTTCAAAGGATCATCCTCTGCCATTTCCGCCAACTCCAGCATGATGCCACCACCAAACACATCTTCCCTTTACCCCCACCCAGCGGCATTCCGCAGGGATCGTTCCCTCTGAGACACCCTGGTCCACTCCTCCATCACCCCCTACACCTCAAGCCCCTCCCACGGCACCTTCCCATGCAACCACAGAAGGTGCAACACCTGCCCCTTTACTTCCCCCCTCCTCACCGTCCAAGGGCCCAAACACTCCTTTCAAGCAAAGCAGCATTTCACTTGCACTTCCCTCAATTTAGTCTACTGCATTCGCTGCTCCCAATGCGGTTTCCTCTACATTGGAGACACCAAATGCAGACTGGGTGACCGCTTTGCGGTACACCTTCGGTATGTCCGCAAGCATGACCCAGACCTCCCTGTCGCTTGCCATTTCAACACTCCACCCTGCTCTCATGCCCACATATCCGTCCTTGGCCTGCTGCAATGATCCAGTGAAGCTCAACGCAAACTGAAGGAACAGCACCTCATCTTCCGACTAGGCACTTTGCAGCCTTCCGGACTTAATACTGAGTTCAACAATTTCAGATCATGAACTCTCTCCCCCATACCCACCCCCTTTCCGATCCCCCTTTTCCCAATAATTTATAATTTTTTTACACTATATTTTTTTCTTTTCCCTCCTATTTTTAAATTTATTTCGATTTTTTGTTTCATCTCCACCTTTTAGCCCATTTCGTTCCCTTCCCCCCACCCCACCCCCACTAGTGCCATCTGCCATTAGCTTGCTTCCCTTAATGTCCCCATTAGCACATCCTTTAGATAATATCACCACCGTCAACACCCCTTTGTCCTTTTGTCTATGACATCTTTGGCAGTCTCTTCTTGGTTTCCACCTATCACTGGCCCTCTATCGAGCTCTCCTGTCCCACCCCCTCTACCAGCTTATATTTCATCTCATTTCTATGTGTCTTAGTTCTGATGAAGGGTCATACGTCAACTGTATCCCTCTCCGCAGATGTTGGTCAGACCTGCCGAGTTTTTCCAGGTATTTTTGTTTTTGTTCTAGATTTCCAGCATCCGCAGTATTTTTCTTTTAAGAAAGTTAAAAAGTGCCTTTTTGAACGGGGATTGTATAATCAAATGGTTACCACGTGCCATCCAAGTTCAATAGTTGGGCGAGGCTTTCTTGATGGGCTGGGGGGGGAGGTGGGGGGGTGAAGCGTAAGAAAGGAAAGCCAGTGGGGCTCTATTTTGAAATGGGGATTGCAGGAGGGCCTGATCGAGTGCAGTGGTTATTAACTTAATGTTAGAATGTGACCAGATCAGTCATTGTTCAATTTAAAAATGCTCGGTGCTATAAGGGGAAAAGAAATCAGCTGAAAGAGCATTTCAAACATAAGCTAAAGGAGCAATAAGGAGCCCCGTGGGTTTATTATTTGGAAAAGAATTTCAGGATGACACTTTTTGACTGGTTTTTGAAGTTCAATAGATTAATGAATATCATGGCCAACAAACTGCACTGAAGTGGGCAAAGAGAGTCCAGCCTAACAGAATCATGATGCAGTTAATGCCTTTAATGATGACTTAATTCCTGTAGTTAAAAACTGGTAAAGAAATGATCTCGTTACAAACGTATTGGGTGTTAAAAAATAAAACAATAAAAAAAGACAACCCATCCAGAGGTGCAGAGGTCAAATCTCATCATGGTAAATTGGGAAATGGATTAAATCTGGAGATTTGTGGGCTGACGCCAAAAAATAACCATAAAAGCTGTGTGCAGTGTTTTTATTTAATCACTGTCAACAGAGTGATTTTTATTGCGTGCAGTTATCTTATGATTAGTGGCCAAAGTGATTGGGATCTCCGCTTGGATAATTCTTCCCTGTGCACCTCCGCTTATTTATTTAAGTTCAGTGTGAGGTTGAGGGGCGCTGGGGGTGGGGGGGGGGGTGGTGGGGGGGGGGCTCTGGTATGTTACCTTGCCAGTGTTGAAGCTAATTTTACACATCCAGTCTGTGGTGTAAAATTTTACTCAATGAATTTTATTGGAAAAACAATGGGCAGAATTTTCCCCCCATCGGGAGGGTGGAAGTTCAGGATCGGGCGTGTGGAGGTGCGCCTCCAATTGGTGCCCCCCGATTGGGGGCGCGCCGCCATTTTACGTGGGTGGGCCAATTAAGGCCCACCCAGCGTGACGTCCGCCAGGAAGCGCTATGCGCTCTCTGTGCGGGCGGTGGGGGTGGGATTCCCTAAGCCGAGAGCGCACTCATCCCCCTGAGGCTAAGTGCTGCCTCAGGGAGATCGGCTACACATTAAAAAATGTTAAGAACAGAAAAATAAAATCCCTGACAGGTCCCCTCATGTGACACTGTCATGACATGAGTTAGGACATGTCCATCACTTTCAGTTTCAATTTTATTAAAAATTTATAAACATACTTGAATCCTCATTCCGCCCATGGATGAGGTTTCATGCTTTTTCTAATGCCCGCCAGGGCTCCCGGCCTGCCCGCCAACCTTAAGGTTGGACGGGCAGGTCCACTAATTACTTTAATTACTTTGTCAATGGTGTCAATAAGCCATTGACAGGTCGGTGGGTGCACAGCTGATTCGGCTGAGCCCCCGCCAATCTGAAAATTGAAATGAGGCGGGGTGACGTCGGGAGTTCCGCCCAACAACAACATCCCGCGTCATTTTACGCATCGGCGAGCGGGCCCCGCACCCCACCCCCCCCACCTCCCCCCCACCCCTCCACCCCCACCACTCACTGACCGGGAAATCCTGGCCAATAAGTGTGGAAATTCCAAAGTTCTCGGACACGTTGGGGATGCATTTCTGTGTGCAATCTAAAATAAATGACCTATGTTTGTGCTCTCTAAATTAAATTGGTGTGTGTGTGTGTGTGTGTGTGTGTGTGTGAATGGGCAAGAACATGGCAGATGGAATATAATGTGAATATGTGTGAAATTATCCACTTTGCTAGAAAAAACAGAAATGCAGGGTATTTCTTAAATGGTGAGAGATTGGGTGTGTTGGTGTCCAAAGGGACTGGGGTGTCCTTGTTCATGAGTCACTGAAAGCTAACATGCAGGTGCAACATTCAATAAGGAAGATAAATGTTATGTTGGCCTTCATCGCAAGGGAATTTGAGCACAGGAGTAAAGATGTCATGCTGCAATTATATAGAGCCTTGGTGAGATCACACCTGAAGTATTGTGTACAGTTTTGGTCTCCTTATCCAAGGAGGGATATGCTTGCCATAGAAGGACTGCAGTGAAGGTCACCAGACTGATCCCTGGGATGGCAGGTTTATTTTATGAGGGAAGATTGAGGAAACTGGGCCTGCATCCTCTAGAGTTTCGAAGAATGAGTGGTGATCTTATTGAAACTTACAAAATTTTTCCAGGGTGTGACAGGATAAATGTGGATAGGATGTTTCTCCTGGCTGGTGAGTCTAGAACAAGGGGACATAATCTCAGAATAAGAGGTAGGCCATTTAAGACCAAGATAAGGAGGAATTTCTTTAGACAGAGGGTGGTGAATCTTTGGAATTCTCTACCCCAGAGGGCTGTGGAAGCTCAATCATTGAGTATGTTCAAGACAGAAATCAAAAGATTTCGAGAGACTAATGATATCAAGGGATAAGGAGAAAGTGCGGGAAAGTGGCATTGAGGTAGATGATTAGCCATGATCTAATTGAGTGGTGGGACAGGCTAGACAGGCCCTTCCTATGCATGTATGCACATGGTCTAAATTGAACCGGATAACTCTTGGTTCAAACGTGGACAAATGAGCTGAGCTCCTGAGGTGAGGTGAGAGTGACTGCCCTTGACATCAAGGCTGCATTTGACAGAGTGTGGCATCAAGGAGTCCCAGCAAAACTGGAGTCTATGGGAATTAGGGGGAAAACTCTCTGCTGGTTGGAGTCATACCTAGCACAAAGGAAGATGGTTGTGGTTGTTGGAGGTCAGACATCTCAGCTCCAGGACATCACTGCAGGAGTTCCTCAGGGTAGTGCCCATGGCCCAACCATCTTTAGCTGTTTCATCAATGACCTTCCTTCCATCATAAGGTCAGCAGTGGGGATGTTCACTGATGATTGCACAATGATCAGCATCATTCGCAACTCCTCAGATACTGAAGCAGCCCATGTCCAAATGCAGCAAGGCCTGGACAATATCCAGGCTTGGGCTGACAAGTGGCAAGTAACATTCCCGCCACACAAGTGTCAGGCAATGACCATCTCCAACAAGAGGGAATCCAACCATCGCCCCTCGATGTTCAATGGCATTGCCATCACTGAATCTCCCATTATCAACATGCTGGAGGTTATTATTGACCAGAAATGAACTGCACTAGCCATATAAATACTATGGTTACAAGAGCAGGTCAGAGGCTAGGAATTGTGTGACGAGTAACTCACCTCCTGACTCCTCAAAGCCTGTCCACGAGGCACAAGTCAGGACTGTGATGGAATAATCTCCATTTGCCTGGATGAGTGCAGCTCCCGTAACACTCAAGAAGCTTGACACCATCCAGGACAAAGCAGCCCGCTTGATTGGCACCCCATCCACAAACATTCACTCCCTCCACCACCGATGCACAGTAGCAGAAGTGTGTACCATCTACAAGACGCACTGCAGGAATTCATCAAGGCTCCTTTGACAGCACCTTCCAAACCCACAACCACTACCAACTAGAAGGACAAGGGCAGCAGACACATGGGAACACCACCACCTGGAAGTTCCCCTCCAAGTCACTCACCATCCTGATTTGGAAATATATCGCCGTTCCTTCACTGTCGCTGGGTCAAAATCCTGGAACTCCCTCCCTAACAGCACTGTGGGTGTACCTACACCACATGGCAGCTCACCACCACCTTCTCAAGGGCAGTGAGGGATGGGCAATAAATGCTGGCCCAGCCAGCAAAGCCCACACCCTGTGAATAAATAAAAAAAATTCTGCAAAATGTAGTGCAAGGATGTTGTGAGATGGCATGTGAGCTTTGCTGATTAGAATTTCTACCCTACAATGTTTTTCCTGGTTATTGGGCTGTTAGGTGTTGCATTCCTATGTATGTATGTGACTTCACACATTTAATAAAAGCCTGCAAAAGACTATTTTTATGGACTTGGAGCACTCTGTGTTGGCTCTACCCCAGCACTGTGAGGTAATGCAGAGGATTGGGAGTGGGATCTGTCTCTGATCTAAATAAATGGATCACAGATACCACATGGTGTTGCGCCACTTACTGCCTACTGAATGCCAGCCAGGCTGCTTTAAAGAGCCCGGGCCCAATGAGCAATAGCTTACTCACACAGATCACTCAGGGAGCTTGGAATTGACAACAGTAAAGCTGAATGCTCTGTCACCGGAACCGTACAATGCTAATAGAACTCAGCGTTCTTCTCTGCCTGAAAAATTGTCCTTAAAATCAAGCTATTAAAATTAGAGCACAGAGGGGGTAAATTCGGAATAATTATGGAGACCTGAATGTTTGTATTGGCACATTATATTGATCCCTCAATACTACTGTGCCGCTAAGTGTAAGGATGAATGTGGGAAATATTGAGCTGATAACCATCACTTTTCCACAAGATAGTGGAGGAATAACCAACGTACTGAATATTCAAGCGTTAACCAACTCTTTGTGAGCAGCGCCTCAATTCACTCTCTCCATTTCCCTAACACCTTTATGTCTTTATGTTTTTCTGACCTCCATCACAACAGTGAATGCACTTCAAAAGCATTTCATTGGCTGTAAAGCACTTTGGGATGACCTGAGGTCACGAAAGGCGCTATGCGAATGCAAGCTCCTCTTTCTTCTTCCAACTTTATTAAAGAGAATATTTATCTTTTAGTCTTACAGTCTAATGAAGGGTACAGGCTGTAGAATGCAAAACCTGGTCTGCTTTTCTTGACAGTTGCTGCCTGGACTGCTGCGTCTTTGTCTTTACTTCAGATTTCCAGCATTTGTAGGAGATCCTCAGGCACCGTGACCCCTCTAGACTGTCGCCTACGAACATACAAACATACAGAATAGGAGCAGGAGTAGGCCATTCGGCCCCTCGAGCCTGCTCCACCATTGAATAAGACCATGACTGATCCATTTGTGTGTTGAATTCCACATTCCAATCTACCCCCGATGGCCTTTGACTCCCTTGCCCAACAAAAATCTATCTACCTCTGCCTTAAAAATATTCAATGACCCCGCCTCCACCACCTCCCGAGGCACAGAGTTCCAAAGTTGCACAATCTTTCCGAGAGGAAAAAATTTCTCCTCGTCTCTGTGGCTGCCTGAACAACAACATAACAGAAGTTTAAAACCGAAGCAAATACTTTGGATGCTGGAAACCTGAAATATAAACAGAAAATTCTGGAAATACTCGACAGGCCTGGCAGCCTCTGTGGAGGGAAGAAACCAAGAGTTAGCCTTTCAGCTCAAAGACCTTTCGTCAGAAGTGGGAAAGGTTTAAAAGGCAACAAGTCTTAAGCAAGTATAGAGGTCGAGGGAAAGGGGAGGGGAAGAAAAAGAACAACTGGGAAGGTTTGTGATAGGACAGGAGATATAAATGATATAAGAGATGTTGCTGCAAGGCGAATGGAGTTGGAATGAGACAAGTAATGAAACAAAAATGAACAATTGCCTAGAGGGGTAAATGAGAAAATGCAGAATAATCATCAACATACGCTGTCAAAAAACAAACCTAAAAAAGGTTATGATCTGAAGTTGTTGAACTCAACATTGAATCCAAAAGGCTGTAAAGTGCTGAGCTAAAAGATGAGGTGCTGTTTCTCGAGCTGACTTTTTTATTCATCCATGGCATTGTGGGTATTGCTGGCTAGGTCAACATTTATTACCCTTGTTTAAGAGTCAACCAAATTGCTGTGGGTCTAGAGTCTCACATAGGCCAAACCAGGGAAAGGCAACAGATTTTCTTCCCTAAATGGCATTAGAGAGCTAGATGGGTTTTTACAACAATGGCTTTATGGTCATCATTAAACTTATAACCCCAGATTTTTATTGAATTCACTTTCTGTCATGGCCAAGATTTGAACCTAGGCTCCTAGAGCATTACACTGGGTGATTAGCTCAGTGATGATACCACCACACTATCACCTCCCCTACTTTGGGATAGGTAGGTGTCTTATTGTGTTGCTGGGCTGGAGTAGTTTCAATGATTCCCAAAGACAATAGCTATAAACACTTTCATTTTAATATTTACAGATTATGGAGAACACTCTCTTAAAAGCTTTTGACCAAGCTTGCATCCTTTTTGCTTTCACTTTAGACCGTCCCAGAATCTCAGCTCACATGAGCGTATGTCACTTCCTTCTGAGACATGACAGACTATTGCAACTAATCCTTTATGAAACTTAGGGTGGAATCATCCTGTATTTGTACTAAGTGTGGTAGCGGGTGGGGAAAAGGACATTTTACCTGCTGGCCGCAGTGGTGTGTTTTCCCGCTGTATTGTCCCAATCCTGCCTCAATAATAATGCATCCTTGTCTAATATGCAGTTTCACTGGCCTCCAATTCGCCTGCCATGGTGCCACCTCACTGGTTCCTCACGCCAGGCGCCACATTTAAAGTGTAGCTGCGCGTACACCTCTCAGTGCTTCCAGCCCAGGGCTGCTGCACCAAAGACATGGCCCCCAAAGGCAAGAAGATCGCAGCCCCCCCAAATCAGTGACACACCCCTGGGATGCTTTCTGGACATTGTTGGAGCCCACCGCGATGTCCTTTACCCCCGCTCTGGCACAAGTCAGTGTCACCACTCCGGCTTGGGAGGCGGTGGCAGTGGTGGTCAGTACCAACGCTGCAGAGAAGAGGTTGGCTATCCAGTGCAGAAAGAGGATGAATGATCTCATCCGTGCCACCAGGAAAAGGCAACTATCTCATCACTCTCAACTCACACACTCACAAGCCCATCACACATTCACTGGCATCTCACTCACTGACAGCTCAAGGGCCATCGCCACTCACTCTCTCTCACACATATCCTCACATCTCCATCTGGCCTCATCTCCTCTGGAGGCTGCCTCCTCAGCCCTCACCCTCTTGAGGCCACTTGCACAGATCAAAACGTGTCCCCCCGCACACCCTGGAATACCCCGCTTCTCCAGTACAACCCTCTCCCTGCAGCCTCTTCCCTTGCCTGAGGCCACTTCTCCCCGTTCTCCAAGCAAGCCCTAGACCTGCAGCCATTGAAAAGCCACCCCCACCTTACTGATGGTCTGGTAAGTAGAGACCTGCCAGTGAACCTCCCTAAAAGTGATGTGGTGCTGCCTCCGAAGCCTGGTGCTGATGGCTGCGAGTGCTGCCCGAAGCAAGGTGAGCAAACAAACCTCAAAATCCTGAGTGAATTGATGCTCACCAGGTGCACGTCGCTTATGTACAGTTGTGAAACACATCAGCGGGTTTCTGGATGATCCAGCATGGGGATGATTCCGGTGAGCAGGGCTTCTAATGATATGCAGATGTATTAAAATGAAGTTCCTGACGTCCGTTGACGGGCAGAGCGGACGATTGCAAACTGGCTTCACGGCTGATTTTTGGCCTTCCTACCGTACTGTCCCCTCACGCCAACGGGCAAGGAAAATTCCACCCTCAGTCTAACATGCTCCGTTACACTACATCTCCTCCCAAGTCTCTGCTCGGACTTCAACATTCTCCAACGTTCCTGGAAACCCAATGCTTCAGCCTCCTAGTCATTCTGAATCTTTTAAGTCTCAAAGGAAATATAGCCTCTTTTGCTCTCTTAGCTAAGTGCCTTTTTTCTTTCTCTCCCCTTCCCCCGGTTTTCTGAGATTCCCACCTCCTCTTATATTTATAAGCGTCGTGTTGCCTTCATTAGTCTACAGCATCTGGTTTGCCTCCTGTTAGTAGGGAATAAGGCATTCTCATTCTGCTGTTGGTCCTCTGGACGCAGTTGAACAGAATTTGAACTCGTAAATGGTTCGGGATTACCCGCTTCAGTGTCTTGTCTCATTCCTGATGATTGTGACCTCTCTGGCCTCTGATTTTCAGTCTGTTGCTCAAATGCAATCAAAGCTCTTCTATTTCTTCTTACTGTGTCCTGTTCCACCTGGACAATGTAAGATGTCAGTTGTGGTGATTTCTCCACTATTTCTCCAAATAGTCATTCGGTAGTACAGAACTTGAGTATTGTTGAAAATAGATTTTTGTCAAAGCTTTTTGTCTTGCACTCGTCAGGACAATTTGCAAGAAAGTATCAATGTCAGGGGAAAAAAACATATTTAAACTGTATGAGAAGAGAGTGCTGATTGGTTGGCAAGTGGACTCTGATTGGTAGAGGTGTTGCCATGGAGAATGCACCAGATGATGGTGACTGACAGTTAACTGTCAAGCATTGTTTGAAATTTAAACCAGGCAGCTTGACTCTGATTTGTCAAGTCATTGCCCTGGGGAATGAACCAGTGAATGGTTGTTACTTGTTTTGTTTATCTGAAATGAGCATAACGTGTGTACAGTATAAATATGTTGTTTCCCCTGACAATGGTATTTTCTTGTGAATTGTCCTGATGACTGCAAGACAAAATGCTTTGACAAAAAAAAAGTCTCTTTTTTCAGCAATTCCTTCAAATCTCGATTGATCTCTGATCCAAACCTGTTCTCCCTGTTGAAGATCAGATAACGTTCTTGCTCTGTGGCTTGTACATGTGATACATCTGGATGTCATTTCTTCTAGTGACTTCAAAAGACTTGGCCACCAAACCAAATACCATGCCCTGGCTCTGCACTTGGCAATCTTTAAATGGCCTTGATGTAGACGTTGTAAGATCTCAAGTCTCAAGGCTCTTGGGATTACTATTTTTGATCATTGACAGATGCGCTCGCTGCTCGAAATATGATGTTAAGATAGGACTATGTTGGCCATCCTCAAACGCAAAATTCCCTGACCTGCTTACATTCCTCGTCTGATTATTGAGCCTCTTTGATTTCACTCGATCCTTGTGTAGTTGCTGGTAATGTATGGACTGCCATTATAGCAAACTCCTCGACTTCTTCCAAAAATTCAGTATCACATTTTTCTGGATTCTCTGTTTCAATGCGTGATAATGCATCTGCTGTGCTCAGTTGTTTCCCTTGAACATATATCATGTGAGTATCAAGCCTCATCAATCTTAATTCAAACTTTTGAACTCTTGATGGCATCGCTACAAGCTCTTTCAAATTCAGTAGTGTAACTAAAGGTTTATGATCTGTTTCTGTTGTAATGTGAAGACCTAGTCAGAAAATTTCTAGCATGTCCACATGACTGCTAATGCTTCCTTTTCAGTTGCTGCCTACTGTATCCCTTCTCTGTCTGTTAATGAGCGTGATGCATAATAGACTGCCCTGTGTTTTCCATCTCTTTGTACCTGGAAAAGTATTGCACCCTTCCCTGTACAGGATGTGTATTATTGCTCATAACTCCAGATTGCAGTGTGCTAATATCTTTGACGACTTCAACTTCTCCTTGATTTTTCAATTGATTTCTGATGTACTTCTTGCCAACACCATTCACTGTCTTGGTGTAGCAACTGGCATGGTGGCTCGTTGAGCTCTGTTAAGTTTTTTAAAATAAATTTTGCCACTTGATTCACCATCCCCATGAACCTTTGTAACTCCGTGAGGTTCCTTGGAGCTGGAAATTCTTTGATAACTCTGGTCTTCAGTGGATCAAACTTTATTCCTGATGCACTCACTATGTGACCAAGGAGCCTGATTGTTGGCTGTGAAAATTCGCACTCATTGTTGAGTGTCAATCCTGCCCCTTGTAGTCTTCCCTACACTGCTTTCACTGTCATCTCATGCTCAGCTTGAGTGGACCCATGTATCAACACGTCATCCATGTGGCAAACAACTCCCTGTAAGTCCCCTAAAAGATTTGATATTGTTCTGTGAAAAATCTCTGGTGCTGATGTTATTCTAAAGCCTGTTAAAACAGAATCTTCCAAATGGTGTTATGAAAATTGTGAGAAGCTTGGACTCCTCTTCAAGTGGTATTTGCCAGAATCTGCTGTTAGAATCTAATTTAGAGAATATTGAGCTCTTCCTTAATTTAGCTAAACTCTCATCAACCAATACCATTGGATGGACTTCTCTTTTCACAGCTTTATTGAGTTGTATGAGATCAACATATATTCTTATGTAACCATTTGGCTTTGGAACTGATACCACCCCTGAGCACCAACTCATTGGTTCTTTTACAGGTGAAACGACTCCTTGTCTTACCATTGAGTTGATCTCTTTCTTTACCTTTGGAGGTAAAGGGTGTGGAGCCTTTCTGGGCATATGTAATCATACTGGTTTCACTTCTGGGCTTAGTGTTATACAATATGCAGTTTTTTGCTCTTCCAATCCTGTAAATAACTTTGGAAATTCAGCTCTGAATTCTCTCGATTGACCTTCACCATTCTTTATTTCAGCTATTCTGCAAATTAGATTCAATTCCATTATTGTCTTTCTACTTAAAAGTCATCAACAACTCTGATCTTGAATTAGTATAGTACTTCAGTAATTACCCTTACTCTGTGCTTTAAAGTAGCTGCTAATTTTCCCAGAACCTTCAGCTCTGTTCCTCCTGGTCCATGTAGCTTTCTGCAGGCTGGTTGAAGAACTCTCTTGTTTAACCGTGGTTCACATCTGAAAGAACTGGAACTGCTGCTCCGGTATCTGATTTAAAGTGTGTCCTGTGACTTTCTACCAGGAGCTCTGCACTCCAATCGTTTCCACTTACTTCTTTAATCTCTCCCAAGAAGGATATTTCAATGACCTGCGAATCTCCAACTTCCTTTTAAAACCTTTTCTTTTTGAGTGTTCTGCCCATTTTTTCTGCTGCGACAGTCCACCTGAAAATGCCCCATCTTTTTTGTGCCAATGGCATTGTGCATCTTTGGCTGGACAATCCCTGCACCTGTGCCTTTCTCTTCTACACCAGCAACAGCTAGTCTGGGAAGCCGCCATTAATTGTTTTTCATGTTGCATGTGTCTCCTTCTCTTTATTTGCTCTTCTTTATGTCTGACGAATTCAACTGTATCTGTTACTGTATAGGCTGTCTGCCTCTCTCTCCTCTGGCTACCAATCAGTTTTGCCTCATGATCTCGGCTTGTCGACTTGATTCGCCAGCATCAAGTCTCCTCGGGATTGCAAATGATCTGATAATGCATCATTGTTACAATCGCAGCTGATGTTAATACTGGTCAAGTCAGGTTCTAGAGTGAAACTTGGCTTGCTGGATCCTAACTTTTCTTTTAGAAACCATGGGGGTAAGTTACTGAACAAATTCACAGGAGTCTGCTGATGAACTTTTAACACAAAGAATAAAACATTTATTAAACAAGAAAAATGAACTATTATTACACCAGACAAAAAGGTTATAAAGATCTCAATACAAACACAAGAAAATGATCCAGCTGTTCACTATTCCCTCACCCCTGTTATATCTTTAAAAACACATACAAATTTGGAAACTTAAAACAATTTACCATATCTATCTTATACCCTAATATTCAGGGTAAGTATGCAGTACATCTGAATCAATGGGCGAACTGTGGACTGACACACCACACTTCAAAGTAAATGACCAAAGCAGATTCTATGGATTTCTCAACAAGCCAACCGGATGTTTGTCACACTGTTTGACAACCGGTCTCACTGAAACTCCGTCTTTCTCAAGAGGGTTTCCAATCTCCACATTTGAAGATCTTGGAATTGTCTTCAAATGTCGCTCCCACTTGGACAGTTTCAACAAGAATTCATCTCCAGGGTATCGATCTCTCCTTCTGAGACTCCTTTCCCCTGGATCTCTGAGTGCACTCAAGCTTCACCTTCCTGACACATTTTCAGATCTTTGGCTGTGCCAAGCAGATCACCACTGCTCCAAAAGGGCACCTTTGCCCCTAAGGTCCACAGCACAAAGTCACAAATCTTTGGCTTCCTCTTGGATCTTCAGGGCTTCTCTCAAGCTTGCTTCACTTCCAGTTTGCCCCCCACACAGCTCTTTCTTTAACTTGGAGCCTTTTTCTCTGTTCCTGTCATTTATCTTGACTCCGTGGGATCTATCTCTAACCCCTGTCTTTGACCCTGCCTGGGACCTTTTTCTGTTCCACTCCCTGGTTTGGCAACTTCTTCTTGGTTTTGGGCCTTCTCCCTGTCCCCCTCCATGTGTCCTGCTCCCTGGGACACCTTCTCTGGAATAGCGAGCTGGTTCCAGGTCACCTGACCCGCAGTTTCACACTGTTTCACTTCTTTGCTTTCTTTCTCATGCGTATGTGCGTAGGGCCAGTTCCCAGCCCGAAGACAGGAACCTTAGTTTCCAAACCGTGACTTAAGTTTAATGTAAAGTAAGTATCGGAGTTTGTTACGATCATCCATTATTCCAACGTCTATCCTGTTATGAAATTAGCTCCTTTTGTAGTTTACCATACTCACAGTCTTTTACTGATATGTATAAACCATTAATAAATTCCTCAATGCTTTCACTATGTCTCTGGGTATGTTTATTGAACTTTGCGCATTCCACGATGATGTTCTTGTAGAGATTGATATGTGTCTCCAATGCATCAATGGCTTTGGTGTATGTGGCTTTACCCTCATTGAACCCCAGGGTAATTAAAATGTCATCCGCACTGTCGCCCATTGTGTATTAGAGGGTACTGAACTGTACCCAGTCTGACTCTGCTGCGATACTTGAGGCAGTATGAAATCAAGTGAATATCTTGTGTCACTTTGGTCATGCTTCAGCCTGATTTAGGCCTGCAGCTCTACTTCTCTGGCATAGGTAGAGATTGGTGTATCACCATATTTTCTCTGCTTGCCACTATATATTATTGTGTTGCTGGGTTGGAGTAGTTTCAATAATTCCTGAAGACTGCTAGCTATAAGCACTCTAACATTTATTTTAACATATTTACAGATTACAGCGAACACTCTCTTACAAGCTTCTGACCATGCTTGCTTTCCTTTTGCTTTCAATTTATACTGTCCCAAAGTCTCAGAACACAAGTATGTCACTTGCTTCTAAGATATCACAGGCTATACAGTTAAGCCTTTATGAGATTAAGCTTAATATACTCCACTATACTACAGTAGGAGGCCGAGGACAGGAAGGTCAGAGTGGGAGCGGGGTGGAGACTTAAAATGATAGGTGACCGAAAACCTAGGGTCACACTTGCGAACTGAACCAAGGCGATCCACAAAGTTGTCACCCAATCTTTTCTTGAAGTGGCGGTGACATAGTGGTAATGCCACTGGACTACTAATCCAAAGGCCCAGGCTAATGGTCTTGGGACATGGGTTCATGTCATGCAGCAGCTGGTGGAATTTAAATTTAATTAATAAATCCGGAACTCAAATCTACTCTAATGGTAACCATGGAACCACTGGCAATTGTCAGACAAACCCACCTGGTTCACTAATGTCCTTTTAGGGAATCTGCCGTCCTTACCTGGTCTGGCCTACATGTCACTCCAGATCCACAGCAATGTGATTGACTCAGAAATGGCCTAGCAAGCCACTCGGTTGTATCAAACTATCTCAAAGGAAGGAAACCGGACAGACCACCTGGCATTGGCCAGAAGCATGCCATCCAGCCCTATCGACCCTGTAAAGTTCTTCTTATGAACATCTGGGGGTTTGTGCCAAAATTGAGAGACCTGTCCCACAGACGATTCAAGCAACAGCCTGACATAGTCATACGCACAGAATCACACCTTACAGAAACAAAATCAGAAAATGCTGGAAAATCTCAGCAGGTCTAACGGCATCTGTGGAGAGAAAGACAGAGTTAGCGTTTTGAGTCCGTATGACTCTTCTTCAGAACTAAAGAGAAGTAAACATGTGATGAAATTTATACTGTTTAAGGGGGGGTGGGGCAGGTGGAGCTGGATAGAAGGCCAGTGATAGGTGGAGGCAAAGGAGAGATTGCAAAAGATGTCATGAACAAAAGGACAAAGGGAATGTTATTGGTAGTGGTAAAGGCTAAAGGATTAATGTGAGAAAGCAGAATGTGGTAATAGCAGGACAAGGGTAAGCACTCTGGAAAGAACAAGTGACACAAAAACGGAAAATGCTGAAAAACTCAGCAGGCCTAACAGCATCTGTGGAGAGAAAAAAATAGAGTTAACATTTTGAGTCCATATACAGTGAATGCAGTAGACCAAATTGAAGGAGGTGTAAGTGAAGCACTGCTTCACCTGAAAGGAGTGCTTGGGCCCTTGGATGGTGAGGAGCGAGGAGGTAAAGGGGCAGGGATTGCACCTTCTGCGATTGCATGGGAAGGTACCATGAGAGGGGGATGAGGTATTGGGGGTGATGGAGGAGTGGACCAGGCTGTCCCGGAGGGAATGGTCCCTACGGAATGCTGACTGGGGTGGGAAGTGAAGGGAAGATGTGTTTAGTAGTGGCATCATGACGGAATTGACAGAAATGGCGGAGGATGATCCTTTGAATGCGGAGGCTGGTGGGGTGAAAAGTGAGGACAAGGGGGACCCTATCATGGTTCTGGGAGGGAGAGGAAGGTCTGAGGGCAGAGGCATGGGAGATGGGTCGGACACGGTTGAGGGCCTTGTCAACCACGATGGGTGGGAAATCTTGGTTAAGGAAGAAGGAAAAAATGTCAGAAGCGCCGTTTTGGAAAGTGGCATCATTGGAACAGATGCAACGGAGGCGAAGGAACTGAGAGAATGGGTTGGAGTCCTTACAGGAAACTTGGGGTGATGAGCTGTAGTCGAGGTAGCTGTGGGAGTTGGTGGGCTTGTATTGAATATTGGTGGACAGTCTATCACCAGAAATTGAGACAGAGAGGTCAAGGAAGGGAAGGGAAGTGATGGAGATGGACCATGTGAAGGTGTTGGAGGGGTGGAAATTAGAAGCAAAATTAATTTTCCAGCATTTTCTGATTTTATTTCAGATTTCCAGCATCTTCAGTGTTTTGCTTTTATCATGCCTTACAGAATATGTCCTAGACACCACCATCACCATCCCTGGCTATGTCCTGTCCCACTGACTGGACAGATCCAGTACAGGTGGCGGCACAGTGCTTTACTGTTAGAAGGGAGTTTCCCTGGGAGTCTTCAACATCAACTCTGGGCCCCACAAAGTCTCATGGCATTAGATCAAACATGGGCAAGGGGATCTCACCCCACCGCTCCGCACTGCCCCCAAACCCACCCGCCCCCCCATCAGCTGATGAACCAGTGCTCCTCCATGCTGAACACAACTTGGAGGAAGCACTGAGGGTGACAAGGGCACAGAATGCACGCTGGGTGGGGGAGTTCAAAGTCCATCACCAAGGGTGGCTTAGTAGCACTGCCACTGACCGAGCTGGCTGAGTCCTAAATGGCATAACTGCTGGACTGGGTCTTCAGCGGGTGGTGAGGGAACCAATAAGAGAGAAAAGCATACTTGACCTCATCCTCACCAATCTATGTGTCACAGATGCATCTGTCCATGACAGTATCGGTAGGAGTGACCACCATGTTGTAGTTAGTTATATTTCGGTAGGTCTGAAGAAGTCTTCGTAGTCATATGTAGGTTAACTGTTAAGTCTTTATTGACTCTTAGAACTACTTAAAAATATACAGTAAAGGGTACAAGCTAGGAGTTGTCTCCATGCTTGCTGGTACAATGGCTCTGTCCAACACTTGACTGACCCAGGGTGCGGGTCATGTGCTCTCTTACATCACTGTGTGGGCGGTACTGTAGTCAGTCCCATAATAACCCTATATATGCTAGACCCTTACACTGCACACATCATAGTCCTTGTGGAGACGAAGTCCTGTCTTCACATTGGGGAAACCCTGCACCGTGTTGTGTGGCACTACCACCGTGCTAAATGGGATAGATTTCGAACAGGATTAGCAACTCAAAATTAGGCATCCATGAGGAACTGTGGGCTATCAGCAGCAGCAGAATTGTATACAACCACAATCTGTAACCTCGTGGCCCGGCATATATCCTGCTCTACCATTACCATCAAGTAGGGGGATCAACCCTGGTTCAATAAAGAGTGTAGGAGGGTATGCCAGAAGCAGCACAGGGTATACCTAAAAATGAGGTGTCAACCTGGTGAAGCAACAACATTGGACTACTTGCATGCCAAGCAGTGGAAGCAGCATGGCACAGACAGAGTTAAGTGATCCCACAGCCAATGGATCGGAACTAAGCTCTGTAGTCCTACCACACCCAGTCGGGAATGGTGGTGGGCCAGTTAAACAACTGACAGGGAGAGGAGGCACCACAAATATCCCCATCCTCAATGATGGGGGAGCCCAGTACATCAATGCAAAAGAAAAGACTGGAGCATTTGCAGCCACCTTTAGCCAGAAGTGCCGAGTGGATGATCCATCTCGGCCTCCTCCAGAGGTCATCAGCGGATATCAAAAATGGCTGAAGACACTGGAAATTGCAAAGGCTATGGGCTCTGACAACATTGCAGCATTAGTACTGAAGACTTGTGCACCAGAACTATCGCCCCCGGGCAAAACTGTTCCAGTACAGCTACAACATTGGCATCTACCTGACAATGTGGAAAATTTCCCAGGTATGTCCTGTTCACAAAAAGCAAGACAAATCCAACCCAGCCAATTACTGCCCCATCAGTCTATTCTTGATCATTAGTAAAGTGATGGAAAAGGTCATCAACAGTCTATTCTTGATCATTAGTAAAGTGATGGAAAAGGTCATCAACAGTGCTATCAAACAGCACTTACTCAGCAATAGCCTGCTCATTGACACTCAGCTTGGGTTCCACCAGGGCCACTCAGCTCCTGAACTCATGACAATCTTTGTCCAAACATGGACAAAAGAGCTAAACTCAACAGGTGAAGTGAGAGTGACTGCCCTTGACATCAATGCAGCATTTGACAGAGTGTGGCATCAAGGAGCCCTAGCAAAACTGATGTCAATGAGAATCAGGGGGATTCTCCACTGGGGTTGTAGTCATACCTAACACAAAGGAAGATGGTTGTAGTTGTTGGAGGCCAATCATCTCAGTTCCGGGACATCATTGCAGGAGTTCCTCAGGGTAGTGTCCTAGGGCCAACAATCTTCAGCTATTTCATCAATGACCTTCCCTCCATCATAAGGTCAGAAGTGGGGATGTTCACTGATGATTGCACAATGTTCAGCACCATTCATGGCTCCTCAGATACTGAAGCATTCTCTGTCCATATGCAGCAAGACCAGGACAATATTCAAGCTTGGGCTGACAAGTGGCAACTAACATTCACGCCACACAAGTGCCAGGCAATGACCATCTCCAACAAGAGAGAATCTAACCATCTTCCTTGACATTTAATGGCATTACCATCACTGAACCCCACCCTATCAACATCCTGGGGGGTTACAATTGACCTGAAACTGAAATGGACCAGCCATATAATTACTGTGAGTACAACAACAGGTCAGAGGCTGGGAATTCTGTGGAGAGTAGGTTATCTCCCGACTCCCCAAAATCTGCCCAACAACTACAAGGTACAAGTCAGGAGTGTGGTGGAATACCCTCCACTTTCCTGGATGAGTGCAGCTCCAACAACATTCAAGAAGCTTGACACCATCCAGGACAAAGCACCCTTCCTGACTGGCAACCCATCCACCACCTTCAATATTCACTCCCTCCACCACCAGTGGCGCCAGTATTTACCATCTACAAGATGCACTGCAGCAGTTCACTAAGGCTCCTTTGGCAGCACCTTCCAAACCCACGACCTCTACCACCTAGAAGGAGAACCACCAGCTGGAAGTTCCCCTCCAAGTCACACACCACCCTGACTTGGAAATATATCGCCGTTCCTTCACTGTCACTAGGTCAAATTCCCTTCCTAAGGACACTCTGGGTGTTCCTACTGCAGCAGTTCAAGAAGGCAGCACGCCACCATCTCCTCAAGGACAATTAGGGAATGGATCAAGGGAATCAATCAAAAAACAATGAGGTTATAAAGCTCCCCCCTAAATACGTTAATGCTATTTGCCTCAAATGTGATATTGAGTTCTACACAGTAATCATTCATTATCTGGATATAGTGGGGTCTTACTATTGCCAGTTTTGTGTGGGCTGCTCATGCTGAATGCTGCTCCTACTATGGGGGCTTTTGCCTGGCCCTGGCCCACTACCCCTACACCTGCTCGATTGACACACTGAACTAAAATGAGGGCTGCAGACACAAACTCAGAAAGTACATCTACATTCTGGGCAGAATTTTGCCCTCGATGGGTGTGCGGGCCCCACCGGCTCGGCGGCGGGCGGGCAGCCGATCACCACCGCCGAAATGGGCCCCACCGCCATTTTAAGTGGGCGGGCCAATTAAGGCCCACCCAGCGGGCTGCCTGATGGGAAGCGCTATGCGCTTCCTGTGCAGGGGTGGGGAGGGATTCCCCAACTGTCAAAGTGCGCTCTTTCATGCATGCACGCGAAAGAGCGCACATCTCCCCGAGACTAAGTGCTGTCTCAGGGAGAGCGCTGACAGCGTTTTAAATATCAAAAATAGAAAAATCAAAAAATTATTAACATGTCCCCCTCATGTGACAATGTCACACATCCCGGGACATGTTAATAAAGCTGACTAAAACTTTATTAATCTTTTTAAAAACGGACATGAAACCTCATTCCCTTTGAAAGTTCCTGCTTCCATCACCCTTTCAGATAGAGCATTCCAGATTACAACAACTTACTGACTGAAAAAAAAAATGACGTACTTCAGCACAAAACATTCCTCTGTAAACTACTTGACAGAGCTAACTGTACGTTTTTAATGTTTGGAAGCAAAGATCATTTAACTGTGATGAAGCACCAAAGTTCCATGCTCACTTCACAAGGCGAACATTTCAATAAATAGACATCATCTTCCACTTTCAACACTCGATTCGGGATTTGGATTTGTTTTTCTGTTTGTCTCAAACCTGTCTTTAAACTAATGAATGACGGGAACTTTATCAGAAGCAGAAGGTGATCCCTGAAACCTGCAGTTTTAAAATGAGGGATGTCCCATTTAAGACGGAGATGAGAAGAATTTTTTTCTCTCAGAGCATCGTGAATCTTTGGATCTCTCTTCCCCGGAGAGCAGTGGAAGCAGGGTCAATGAATATTTTTAAGGCAGAGGTAGATGGATTCTTGACTAACAAGGGAATCAAAGGTTATCTATCGGTGGTGGGCAGAATATGGCACTGAGGCCACAATCAGATGAGCCATGATCTTATTGAAGGGCGGAGCTGGTTTGAGGGGCCATGTGGCCTACTCTTGCTCCTAATTTGTATGTTTGTATGAAACCTCTTCATTTCCGCTCAATTGGTGAGAGTATGATGCATAACAACACTGATGTTCTCACCAGCTCTTGGGGCCTGCCTCATCATTGTGATATCATGTCGTTATCGAGCCATTATTAGCAAGCCTCGGAGAATGAAAATGCTACATAGAGAGAGGGAGACGCTTCAAGAAAAAAACCTCAGGATAGCTGGGAGTCAGGAGGGAACACAGTGGAATAAAATTTGACGAACTAAGATTTGACATTTCCCAGGCTAGTGCATAGCATTGCAATGCTTTTGAGGAGGGTTGTTCAAAGAACTGGATCTTAAACTGCTATTTATTATTACTTCTGTCATTGCTGGACTGATTTTAAAATATGTATCAAATGATATCTTGGAAAAGGAAATACTGCATGTTTCACTGTATTGCCAGACATGTAGGGAAACAGAACACAGTCCAAGTTGAAGAAAGTGGAAAGATATGAAAATAATGAAAGCTACAATTATTCTGTGCTTGACAGCAAACTGTGTCTAATCATTAACATTTTAAGTTTTATATTCACAAGTCTATTTCCCCACAGTTTTGTTAAATACGTTAAGCTGTTTTCACTTAATAATTTCCATTTTAATAAAATTCCCTGCTGTTCTACCTAATGTAACTAATCAGTTATTTTGTGCTATCTGTAGATGTGGGGTTTACCAAACCACCAGAGGCGGTACAGGGCCAGAGACTGTAGCCAGTCAGTGCCATTGGGAGATCACTTGTTCCAGCCCACACAATTAATGAGGTTTTAAACTATGGCCCTGTCTCTTTGCTGCAGTGGTTTAGAGGAATGTTAAAAATCCCACAGCACTAAATATTAAGATAGTCACTAATAAACCCAAAAGGGAATTCTGGAAGAAAACTCCATTCCCTAGCTACCAACTCTATCCTTCTCTCTAGCAATAGTCTGAGATTAAGTCAGTTTGTTCAAAATCTTGGTGTCATATTTGACTCCGAGCTTCTGACCACATATTCACTCATCACTAAGACTGCTTATTTCCAGCTCCATAGCATCTCCGGTTTCTGCCCGTCACAGGTCACCTGCTGCGGAAACCCTCATTCATGCCTTTGTTACATCTAGATTGGACTATTCCAGCACACTCCTGGATGGTCTCCCACAGCCTCTCTTCCGTAAACTTGAGGTCATCCAAAACTCTGCTGTCCATGTCGTAACTCGCACCAAGTCCTGTTCCCCTTTCACCCCTTTGCTCACTGACCTACATTGGCTCCCAGGTCAAGCAACATCTTGACTTTAAAACTATCATCCTTGTTTTCAAATACCACCATACCCTCATCCCTATTATCTATTTAATCTCCTCCAGCCCTACAACCCTCTGAGATATCTGTGTTTCTCTAATTCTGACTTCTTGTGCATTTGCTGTTCTAATTGCACTACCATTGGTAGCAGCACCTTCAGTTGCCTGGGCCTAAGCTCTGGAATTCCCTCCCTACACCTCTTCCTCCTTTAAGATACCTTAAAACTCACCTCTTTTGACCAGGCTTTTGGCCACCTAACCAAATATCTCTTTATGTGACTCTGTGTCATATTTTATTTTATAGAATGCTCTTATGAAGCGCCTTGGGGCGTTTTAATATGTTAAAGATACGATATAAATATAAGTCGATGTTGATGTAACATACAAATAGCCACCAGCTGCACACTTAGCAGAAGGATTACCTGCCCAGCAACACAAAAGAGAATGATTAATAATCATCGCTTGGACATGGACTATTTTCTAAATGGGGAGAGAATTCAGAAATTTGGAGTGCAAAGGGACTTGGGAATCCTAATCCAGGATTCTCTTAAAGTTAACTTGCAGGTTGAGTCGGTAGTTAGGAAGGCAAATGCAATGTTGGCATTTATTTCGAGAGGACTAGAATATAAAAGCAGGGATGTGCTGCTGAGGCTTTATAAGGCTCTGGTCAGACCACATTTAGAATATTGTGAGCAATTTTGGGCCCCGTATCTCAGGAAGGATGTGCTGGCCCTGGAGAGGGTCCAGAGGAGGTTCATGAGAATGATCCCAGGAATGAAAGGCTTAACATATGAGGAATGTTTGAGGACTCTGGGTCTATACTCGATGGAGTTTAGAAGGATGAGGGGGGATCTGATTGAAACTTACAGAATACTGAAAGGCCTGGATAGGGTGGACGTGGGGAAGATGTTTCCATTAGTAGGAGAGACTAGGACCCGAGGGCACAGCCTCAGAGTAAAGGGAAGACCTTTTAAAATAGAGATGAGGAGAAACTTCTTTAGCCAGAGAGTGGTGAATCTATGGAATTCATTGCCACAGAAGGCTGTGGAGGCCAGGTCATTAAGTGTATTTAAGACCGAGATAGATAGATTCTTGATTGGTAAGGGAATCAAAGGTTACGGGGAGAAGGCGGGAGAATGGGGTTGAGAACTTATCAGCCATGATTGAATGGCGGAGCAGACTCGATGGGCCGATTGGCCTAATTTCTGCTCCTATATCTTATGGTCTTATATATAGATGGGTCTAGACCAAGTGGCCATGGCCAGAATTTTACGTTCGTGGATTGGCCGCGCGCTTGACCCGGCCGAATGTAAAATATCGCCAAATGACATCGGGTGTGCTTCCTGATGTCATCGCGCATGTGCCTCAATTTCACTGTTGGCAGACGAGTGCGCGAAGTGGATCTGCGCCTCCCAGTAGTTAAAGGGCCAATTAAGGCCATTAACAAGACAATAGACAGCGATTTTACGCTGCCTGTGTGATTTTTAGCTCGTCGCACGGGCAAAAAGGGTGGGCGGAATTCGCGATTTAATCATTTCCTCATCCGCGGGCGGGATAAAAGGCCCCCGGAGCAGCAGCACTTTCTGTCTCATTGCCAGTCCTTTGCTGTGAGAGAACAGGGCTGTCCCAGAGTTTCTTTGCATCTCCTTTGATTGTCAAGCCTGCCTTTCAGCATCTCAGGTCCTCATCTTCCCTGGAAGGTTCCCCTGAGTATTGCAGCACAATGACCCTTCATTTTCAACGCACTGCTCCTCTGCTTCCCAACTAATGGCAATAGAGTATTCCACCGGTGGAACCTCCTCTGAAGTGGAAGAGAGGGGCAGGAGGGAGAGGAGGCCAAATGAGTGCAGTAGTGTCTCAGGGACATAAGAACATAAGAACATAAGAAGTAGGAGCAGGAGTAGGCAATTCAGCCCCTCGAGCCTGCCCCGCCATTCATTACAATCATGGCTGATCTCATTTCGGCCTCAACTCCAATTTCCCGCCCTCTCCCCATAACCTTTCAACCTGTCACTAATTAAAAATCTGTCTATCTCCTCCTTAAATTTATTCAGCGTCCCGGCATCCACTGCACTCTGAGGTAGTGAATTCCACAGATTCACGACCCTTTGAGGAAAGTAATTCCTCCTCACCTCTGATTTAAATCGACCACCCCTTAGTCTAAAACTATGGCCTCTTATTCTAGAATGCCCCAGAAGGAGAAACATCCGCTCCACGTCTACTTTGTCTGTCCCCTTTAGCATTTTATATACCTCAATTAGTTCTCCTCTCATCCTTCTAAACTCCAGCGAGTATAGGCCTAAACTGCTCAATCTCTTCCCATAAGACAAGCACCGCATCTCTGGAATCAATCTGGTGAACCTCCTCTGAACTGCCTCCAGTGCAACTATATCCTTCCTCAAGTAAGGGGAGCAAAACTGTGCACAGTACTCCAGGTGCAGTCTCACCAATGCCTTGTACAGTTGCAACAACACTTCCCTATTTTATACTCTATTCCTTTAGCAATAAATGCCAAAATTCCATTTGCCTTCCTTATTACCTGCTGTACCTGTATACTAGCTTTCAGCGATTCATGCACGAGGACACCCAGATTCCTCTACACTGAAGCATTCTGAAATTTCTCTCCATTTAAATAATAAGTCACCTTTTTATTCTTCAGATCAAAATAGATAACCTCACACTTATCCACGTTAAACTCCATCTGCCAAATTTTGGCCCATTCACCTAACCTGTCTATATCCATTTGTAAATTTCTTATTTCTTCATTGCAACTTACTTTCCCACCTATTTTGGAGTCACCTGCAAATTTAGCTATTGTACCTTCTATCCCTGAATCCAAGTCATTAACATATATATTGTAAATAGTTGGGGCCCAAGGACCAAGCCCTGTGGCACCCCACTAATTAAAACTTGCCATCCAGAAAAAGACCCATTTATCCTGACTCTCTGCTTTCTGTTGGTTAGCCAATCCTCTATCCAAGCTAATATATTACCCCTAACTCCATGTGATCTTATCTTGTATATTAATCTTTTGTACGGCACCTTATCAAAGGCCTTCTGAAAGTCCAGATATACTACATCCCCATTATCCACTTTGCTTGTCACATCTTCAAAGAACCTAGCAAATTAGTCAAACATGATTTACTCTTCATAAAACCATGCTGACTCTGATGGATTGCATTTTGACTTTCCAAATGCCCCATTACTACTTCCTTAATAAAGGATCCCAACAATTTCCCAATGACAGACGTTAAACTAACTGGTCTATAGTTTCCTACTTTCTGCCTCCTCCCACTTTTTGAATAAGGGCATTATATTAGCATTTTTCCAATCCACTGGAACCTTTCCAGAATCCAGGGAATTTTGGAATATTATAGCCAATGCATCCACTATCTCTGCTGCCACTTCCTTTAAGACCCTGGGATGTAGGCCATCAGGTCCTGGGGACTTGTCACCCTTTAATCCCAATAGTTTGCTCAGTACTTTTTCGCTAGTGATGGTGATTGTTCTAAATTCCTCCTTCTCAATATCCTCTGCACTACTTGTTACCATTGGGGTGGTACTAGTGTTCTCCACTGTGAAAACTGAGGCAAAATATTGATTAAACATCACTGCCATTTCTGCAATCCCCACTATTAACTCCCCAGTCTCGTCCTCCAAGGGACCAACATTCACTCTAGCTACTCCCTTTCCTTTTATATACTTGTAGAAGCTTTTGCTATCAGTTTTTACATTTTGCGCTAGTTTTCTTTCATAATTTACCATTGCTCTTTTTATTATTTTTTTAGTAACCCTTTGTTGATCTTTAAAAGTTTCCCAATCTTCCAGCCTGCCACTGACCTTTGCAATTTGGTATGCCTTAGTTTTTGTCTTTAAGTTATCTTTAACTTCCTTGCTTAGCCATGGATGCCTTTTCCCCCTCTTACCATCTTTCTTCCTCATTGGGATATATTTTACTTGGGAGAAATTGAATATCTCCTTAAATATCTGCCACTGTTCATCAACTATCCTACCTTGTAGTCTTCCTGCCCAGTCTACTAGGGCCAAATCTGCCCTCATACCTATGTAGTTACCTTTGTTTAACTCCAAACACTAGTATGGGACTCAAGTTTCTTGCTCTCAAACTGAACTTGAAATTCTATCATGCTATGATCACTCTTCCCTAGAGGATCCTTTACTATGAGATCATTAATTAATCCCATTTCATTACACAAAACCAAATCCAGAATAGCCTGCTCCCTGGTTGTTTCCACAACATATTACTCCAAGAAACAATCTCTAATACACTCTATGAACTATCCCTTAAGGCTACCCTTGCCAATTTGATTAGTCCAGTCTATATGCATATTAAAATCACCCATGATTATTGCCGTGCCTTTCTTACATGCTCCCAGTATTTCCTGGTTTATACTGTGCCCTACTGCTGAACTACTGTTTGGGGACCTATAGATTACTCTCACCAGGGACTTCTTTCCCTTGCTATTTCTTATTTCTATCCAGACTAACACTACGTCTTGCTCTCCAGTGCCTATATCATTCCTCACTATAGCACTGATCTCTTCCTTTACTAACAAAGCTACACCACCTCCTTTTCTTTCCTGCCTATCCTTCCGAAACACTGAGTACCCTTGGGTATTCAACTCCCAAACCTGTTCTCCCTGTAACCACAGACCTTTAACAGGAGAGGCATAGGCTCAGTTGGTGCTGGAAAGAGCGTGAGGCTTCACTGCGATGGCTGGGTTCCCCCATCTCCAGGGTGTAATAGATTGCACTCACATGGCCATCAAGGTGCCAACAGGTGAGCCTGGAGCTTTCGTAAACAGAAAGTGGTTCCACTCAATGAATGTTCAAATTGTCTGTGACCACACGACACAGATTCTCCATGTTTGTGCCCATTACCCTGGGAGCTCACACGATGCTTACATCTTGCGGCACTCATGGATACTAAGGCTGTTTGTGGCTCCTGCATAAGTGGATGGATGGCTCCTGGGTGACCTTGAAGAGGTGGCTGATGACCCCACTCTGTCACTCAAGAACTGAGGCCGAGGAGAGATACAACAGGAGTCATACCTCCACAAGGGCGGTGGTGGAGAGGACCATTGGGCTGCTGAAGATGGGCTTCAGATGCCTGGACCGGTCAGGGGAAGCATTGCAGTATCCTCCAGAGCGTGTCTCCCTCATAGTCGTCACATGCTGCACCCTGCGCAGCTTGGCTCAGTCAACTGGAGACCCGCTAGAGGCTGAGGAAAGGGAGGCAGCTCCACAGGCCAAGGTGAATGACTCAAGTGATGGCTCAGAGGAAGATCCTGGGGAGGCGCAGGGTGAGGACCTTGAGGCAGAGGACAGGAACCCTCATGGAGGCAGGGACACCAGGGATGCTTTGATGCAGCGAATCTTCTGCTAGGCACCCAAGGCATCGATGCCTCATCAAGCCAATGGCACTGTCTCCTATGCTAACAATCAATAAATGTGAACCCAACCCAGTACACCGACACCACACAATGCCAGACTTTTACAAGTCTGTGCTACATCAGCACCAATTCAAACCACCCAGCCAACTCAGCCCATTTAAGAAAATAAATGTTTATGGCACTTCACATGAACAAACAGAGAACAAACAAAGTGTCCAACCCTAACACAAATGTCAAAATAATTGACGCAAATAATGTTACCCGTGACATGCCTCTGTTGTGCTTAAGGTGCCTTCAACTTACATCTGTGGGTGCTGCGTCTTGGTGCCCCCCTCACTGAAAGTGGCATTGGGGACAGCTTGACTCTGCTGTCCTGGTGACCCTGGTGGCCTTGGCAGTCGTCCTCTGGCCACGGGAGAGTGCATCCAGCGCCAAGGTTTGGCACTCCTCAGTCGTCGCGGCATCTCCACTGGCAGAGGGGCGGAGAGCTGGTGCCCTCATCTCCAGCACCCTGACAGGAGCCTGCAGAGATGACAGGCAGCTCATCCATCAGCGTGAAGTGCGTTTGCACATCCCTGCTCACCATTGATGGATGGACACCCGGCAGTGAGACTAGGCGCTTCATCCATCTCTCATACTGACAGTGACCTCCTGAAGTCACTGCCTGTGTGAGGGCATGCACATCCAAGTGCAACCCTAATGTGGCAATCTGAGGTGCAATACACCTTTAAGAGAATGTGAGTGGGATGACCATGTGACTGTATGACCCAATTGCTGTGTAGTGCGGGCTACAATGTTAAGGGTCTGGTTGGAGAAGCACACATCCTGTTAGTTTTCTGTTATCTGTGTAAATAAACAGTATGTGCTTCATCTTATATTGGTCTCTGTGTCTGCAGTATATTGTTGCCAACTCACCAGCTGTTAGATAGGCGTGCAACTGCGTTCATGAGAAAAGCGACCCAATTGAAGAGCATAACACCCGGGAACTGATTCTGCTCCTGAAGCTGCCTCTCCATGAGAGTCGCCAGTCTCTCAATGGAGGAGGCTGTGCTCTCGGTGTTAAGGATCAATGCAGAACTCATGCTCCACATGGACTGCTCCATGCTGGAGACCATGGCACGCAGACCCTCATGGATCTCCACCAGTTCTCCCCACGCATCCCGCTGGACATCCAGCATCTGCTGCCTGATGGACGACTCCAGAAGCTCGTCATCTTCCTCGGACGTAGCATGGTCCTGGTCTCCAGCTGTGCTCCCACTGTGAGCTCCCTGGGACCTCTCTGCCTCTGCCAGCTCCTCAAGCGAGTGAGATGTGCCCTCACCGCTATGCATTACCCCACGGAGCTGAAGAACTACTAATGCCCATTGATGTGTGACCATCTGCGCTGGTGCCTGGTTCAGAGAGACAGAGTGACGCTGATGCAGGTGTGATGTCTTCCTCTGAGCTCAATGGGGGGTCCTCGGGGTCACCGGTGGCTCCTGTGGATGGAGCATCTGTGGGAGGAAGGCAAAAGCATTCAATCATCAAAGTCACAATGCATGCTGGGCGGGGTGAGGAGACAGTGGGCACCTGCTGCCTGGTGCCATCTGCATTGGAGCTTCAATAGGCTCCCTGGTTACGATAGTTCAGTTTCTGATGAGAGGAGCCCATCATGTTTCCAGTACCAACCGTACGCGGATCTGTTACTTGCACTCTTACCCGAGACCCCCACTCACTGCGACCAGAGGAGGGAGCTGGTTAGTGACATTCCAGCTCCAGCGCATCACTTTCGTGCTCAGTGAGGATCTACAGATTTGGCACTCTTCCACCCGTTCTGCGGCGCTCTGCAGCGTTATGACTGCTCTTCTCCTGACAGGGGAAAATAGAAGGCCTCTTTATTGCTCCATCTCCCTGAAGGCCCTTTTCTGGTACTCCTGCCCCCTCCACCTGGGCATTAGGTGGGCCATGTCCCTCTGGCACATCTCATCCTGCAATGCACTGAGGCCAGTCATGCTGACATCCCAGCCTTGGCAGGACAGGCTTCAGTGCCAGTTGGCATATACATTCTTAGACCCCTGAACGTTCCGAGCAACGGGCACCCGACTAAAGTTCTCTGCACAGATTCATGCCATTTCTGCACTTACCCTTGCTGACTGCAGCAGATCATTGAACCTTTTGCGGCACTGAAGCCACGTGCGGCGCACCATGTCATGCCCACTGACCAGGGCGGCGACTTCTGTCCAAGCCTTTTTGGTCAGGTGGGGCGGCCTTCTCTTCCTGCTCCTGGGCATTAGAATAATGCCGCCTGGCAGTGACCTCCTCAACCAGCATTCCCAAGTACTCATCTGAGAAGTGGGGGGCAGAGTGCCCACCTGACTTACCCTCCCACCTTCCGTGGCCACCAGGTGCTGAAGCCATGACTGCACACCAGGACATTTTACAGGCAGTTTCCAGACAGCTCCCTCAGCCTCCCCCACAACTCCTGGCAGCCTTCAGGGAGCTGCCTCTTCCATTTTTGAACACCCCATCGGCACCCAACACGTTCCCACCCCCCCACGCACGGAGAAACCAACCAGTAGTGGCGTTTCATGCTGGACGGGCCTTAATTGGTCACCCAGCTTAGTATCGCATTGACAGCGCGATTCCAGCCAGGAGCAGGTTTTACACCGGGCGCTTCCCGAGGGTAAAATTCAAGCCATTTGCATCGCCTGCCTATCTACCTTGGCATCTTGAGGGCTAAATGCTTACGGAAAGAAAAGGAAGATTTGCAATTATCTAGACCTTTCGCGATTTCTGCACATCCTAAGGCACTTTATGGTCAATTAGGCACTTTTGAAGTGTAGTTACTGCAGCAATGCAGGAGAAGCATTGCTCCAATCCATTTGCATAAATCTCAAGATGCAAATGTTAACAGGTCTTGATGTTTTGATATCGGATATATCCACCAGTGAAGCTACAGCATTAAGAGCGACCCTTCCCATTCCCGTCAAGAGCAATGCGAACCTGAATTGGCTGAGATTCATGACACTCAGTGCAGGGCTAAAGGGCTGTAAATGGCCCAAGAGCCATAGTTCGGACAACCCGGTCTGAGCTGTCTGATGTCAAGCATATGCCTGATGACAAGTGTGCAGTCATTTCATTTTATAACTTTAATCCCTCCATTAAATTCCAACAAAAATATGTTTTACCACAAGGAAGCCCATAGTGTGTCATAAATTCACTTGACATGCAATAAACTTGCTAGACATCCAACAAATTCAATGGTTTTTGTTTTTACAGTTTGGCACCGCATTTACGAAACAGAGTTTATGGGGAAAATAATGTGCAGTAAATGGCTTTTACTGCAGAGTATTGACCAGCTAAGTATTTAATCCCAGCGCAAAGGTTCAACTACATCATATGGTGGCGCAACTAAATTAACCTTTTATTGTTTATTGCAAAGGGGCTCAGATTGCGACCTATAAACCATACGTCAACAGCATTCAAAGGTCTGTCACATGAGGAATATTTGTTTTTTTTTCCTGCTGTTCCCATGCAATCTAAAAACATAATTTATAATTTCATCCCAGATTTACCACAGAATTAAGATATTACAAAACATTTAGAGCACAGAAATAGAACATCCTCCCATCGTTCTTCATCCAGTGTCATCAACATATCCTTTCATTCTTTCCTCTTCATGCACTTATCGAGCTTAAATTGATCTATTTTCGCCTCCACCTCCCCATTGGCAGAAATCTTCACATTGTAAGCGCCCTCTGGGTAAAGAAGTTTCTTTCATGCATTCCTGTGGATGCAAAGTCCCACTCTGCCCGCTGACTTTCCTTTGTGATTTTCTAATAAGTGGGCCTTGTGAGTGCAGCAACATATCGAGAGAGCAAAGCTGTAAGATTTCCTCCAAATGTATATTTTCAGGAGCAAATTACAGCTTTAGTCTGTAGAGAAAAATACATCTCTGCGAGTAAGTGAGTAATTCCACCTTACCTTTGATAACATGTCCTGGAATATCTAACAAGAGCTCCAGGAGGAGTTGTACATCTTCAAGGAAGAAGAAGAACAGGGGAGTTTTCCTCTCATCTTAACTCTGCTTGAATAGCAGAGGAAAATCCAGCAGGGCCCTGCCTCGTCTTTGTGCCTTTCTCAAAGTTGTACAACTTCTCCTGGGTCTTTTTGTTGGATCTTTCAGGACTCGCAGTTCATTTTTTTTCGGTGGTAAATTGGCCTGCAAGTTGCAGCGCTTGGCTGTCTGGGGTTGCCCTTTATCCCCAAATAATTATTTGTGTCGTTTCACTGAGAAATAAAGAATTTTCGTTTATACGCTACCTTTCACGAGCTCAGGATGCACCAAAGTGCTAGACAACCAATTGTGTACTTTTACCATGCAGTCACTGTCGAAATATAAGAAACATGGCAGCCAATTTGTGTACCACAAACAGTAGTGAGATAAAGATCAAATTATCTGTTGCTTTGATGACGTTGATTGAGAGATATATCCCAGCCAGCGAGAAATCTGCTAGTCTTCGTCCAAATAGGGTCATGGGATCTTCTATACCATCTGACAGGGCAAACAAGGCTTTGGCTTCATATATTGTTTGAAAACCATACCTCCAAAAGTGCAGCAGTTCCTCAGTATTGTAGTAGGAGGATCTGGTTCCTAAAGGGTTGAAATGAGACTGTGTACAGTACCGCCCACACGGTGATGTAAGAAGCCATCTGACCTAGAGCTAAGGCCAGTCTAGAGATGGGGACCTTGTATGGAGTCCTCTCCATACCTGCACCCTCCACTGTAAATATATACATAGTTAAGTATTGTTAATAAAGACTTCCTTGAAATTTACACAAGACTGCTTCACGGGCCTGAATTTTTCGGATGGCAGGGTCTATATTCACGCCCTCTGAGAGACCCCCCCACCGACTCTGGGAGCCCAGCAGCCACTTCCAGCTTGAATGAGCATTAAGTGGCTCACTCGGGAGGATGTCCCACCTCAGAGAGCTGCTGGCCAACCTGATTGGCCGGCAGCTCTCCAATCCCTGCAGTGACCAGAGCCTCAGGAGAAGGGTGAGAAAATGGAGGACACCTGAAACTAAGTCCGGGCACCAGAGGCCCAGGTAAGTTTAAAGGGTCCCAGGGTGGGGAGGGTAGGAAAGGCCGGGGGGTTGGGGTGGGTTGCAAAGGGGGCGATCGGAGTCTCAAGGGAGAGGCTGGGGTTGGAGAGAGGTCCGGAGGCCATGGCCATAAGGTGGGGTGGGCACCTGACTTCAGAAGGGGACTTCTGATGGGGGCTCCCCCACCCCCAACCCCACTGCCTGGGATCTAACTCCGCTGATTTTCTGGCTTCCCCCACGCAACTTCAACCTTCCACCAGCCTACAAATTGAGGCTGGGCAGGAGACGGCCCTTAAGTGGCCTATTATTGGCCTCTTAACGGCCTCAACTGGGGCAAGGGCAGGCTTCCTGTCCGAGGCCTTGCCCACCCCAGCGTAAAATCGCTGTGAGGTCGGGGGGGTGGGTGGGAGCCCTGAGGAAATCCCATCCTTTCAATTTCACGCACCCCTCACCCCCCACATAAAAACCTGCTGGTGGGGGAACGCAAAATTCTGGCCATGGTATCCAAACAGTATCCTTCAAGGGTAGCAACAACAGAGTACATCAAGCACTGCACTGGAGTGTCAGCCTAGATGCTCGAGTCTCCAGAGTGGGTTTTGAATCCACAACTTTCTGATGTCCAATTGAGAGTACTACAAGCTGAGTGGCAGCTGACAGGAGTCACCAAAGGGTTGGGGCTTTCCTCATGTTTCATCCAGCCATTCTCCACATGTTTTGCAGCTGCATTTGTGAACTGTGACACCTGTAGCTGTTAAGTAGCTTCTTAACTACTTGAGAAGTATTAGTGGATCACAATAATAATATCGTCACTGGCTGCTAATTTTTCACAACTGTTAAGCAAAATCACAGTCGGCCTGGTGGACAGTTCCACATGGTGCAAACCGTTTGCTTGCGCCTAGTCCAAACTGTCGGAGCACTGGATGTTTTGCCATCAGTTCATAGAATCATGCAGCACAGAAGGAGGCTATTCGGACTATATCGCCTCTGCTGGCTCTTCAAAAGGTGCATTGGAAAAATGAACTCTCAATTCCAACTGGCTTCACACTGTAACAGTTCATAAAAAAAAAATCAAAGAGATTCTTTTAAAAGATGAGGCTGCTGATTTATAACATCCATAAAATTGATCAACAATTTGAAAGCAAAGACTTTGTACACCAGCCAATGGTTCTCTGCTTGTCTTGTTTCAGAACAGCAAAGCTTCCTTTGTAATGAAGCTCCCCAAGCTCTGTGAGGCAGTCACTGAACGCTGACATGAATATTACATTCATTCTATTTGGAATAACGTTGAAACAGAACACAGGTAGCTAACCTGACTAAAAGAAGGCACTATCACTTTTAATGCTCATTACAGCATAAAACATTAAGTAGGATTTCTAAGATTTACACGTTTTTGTTCCTGCAGCTTTGCCATTGATAGTCCTCTTGAAATATATGCCTTAAAGCATCTAACCCTGACTGAATGTTGCCAGGACCCATCCCTTCTTTTATGATGTGGCAGATGCATTTATCTTCAAATAAACAAATTACTCGTGTGAAGTGTTGGCGCTATTTGCATAATTGAGCTGCAAGATCTTAGCAGTCTTTTCATAATAATTAAACTAATCTAATCTTAGCCATTGTAAACAGACTTACAAATCAAAGCAGCCTTCAGGCAAAGAACTTTCTACATTTTATAGAATGTCCACAGTATAAGGCTGATAATATGTTTGTTAATTATGCACAGCTTTCTGCTCGTAGTGAATATAATGTCTGCATCGCCTCGAGCTTATCGAGGACCTACCAGACACAAGAAATTAGGCATTTTTTTCTTTTTTGAAATTGTCTATTTGATAAAAGGGAAGGCGTTACAAAATAACTGCATCACAAATGGGTCAAATAAAAAGAAAGAGATAATAAACTGGATCCAAAACGAATTTTTATGGAATGCCTACACCACACTATGACCGCTTTGACATGCATGCTTGAGAAAATGTCCGATTGGCTACATTGACCGGTACTGTGCTCCCAGGAGGGAATCAGAGGGAGTAGCTTTGCAGAGGGTGAGGTAATGGAGGTGGGGGAGGGTTACGCGGGTGTACGGTTTTCCAACTGAGAGTGTGGGACTGGTGATTAAGTTTAAGGGGCTGAGAATTATTTTCCTTTGCAAGTGATGCGTTTTATACTCGGGGCTCGGTTTTAACCTCAGTCGCTGCCTGTGGAAACCAATTCAAGAAACATAGGTTCCTTCGCTGCTTGGAGCTCGATTCTCTCACGCTGTCTCTCCTATTTAACTGGTTGAGTCACCAGCCTAAAGCAGGCGGGGAGCTTCACCGAATTATACCTGGTTTCAAATCCCACCATGGCAGATGGTGAAATTTGAATTTGATGAAAAATCTGGAATTAAAAGTCTAATGACGACTATTGTCAATTTTTGTAAAAACCCATCTGGTTCACTAATGTCCTTTAGGGAAGGAAACTGGTCGTCCTTACCTGGTCTGGCCTACATGTGACTCCAGACCCCCAGCAATGTGGCTGACTCTTAAATGCCCTCTGAAATGGCCACTCAGTTCTCAAGGGCAATTAGGGATGGGCAATAAATGCTGGCCCAGCCAGCGACACCCACGCCCCATGAGCGAATAAAAAAAAAATACAAATCAGAGCCCTATTATATATGTATTGGAACCCTGGGCCTGGGTGGGGAATCTGGAGAATTCAACAGCTAATCACAGAATCTTTATAATGAAGAAGGAGGCAATTTGGTCCATTAAGTCTGCACTGGCTTTCTGAAAGAGAATTCTACCTAGCCCCACTTCCCAGCCTTATCCCTGTAACATTCCACATTCTTTCTTTTCAGATAGCAATCCAATTCCCTATTGAATACCTCGATCAAACCTGCCTCCACCACACTCTCAGGAAGTTTCAGGGAAAACTAATGGGGAAAATGAAAAGGTAAATCAGAAAATATCCTTACTGGGACTGGGTGGAACAAGGGTTCTCCTCTGAATCTCGCAAAGAAAATTGTGGCCTCCACCCCCTCAGAGTTCTCACCTTCCCCCACTCAAGACTATTTAACCTGTGCAAAAGTGGGAACAGGCTGGGTGTTAAGTGTTGTTTGCTGGCACCCTTAAAGCAGTAACCCCAACAGCCCCATCCTAATCTCTTATCAAGCTTCCCATTCAGCATGCTCACTGGGGACTCATCTTGCCAGTCTCCTCCCCATCAAACTCAACCCTCACTGTGTTGGCGCTGTGGACTTGGTCAACAGATCAGCTATCTTTGCCCCACTCCACAATGTGGTGTTCAATTGTTCTGTGTTTGCTGTGAGTCCGTTTACTATTGATGCTCACTGTGCTTGATTGGTGAAGCCTGAGTGTGGGCTCAGAGAAAAGTAAACAAAGCTGTAGAAAGAGCGGGAAGCTGGAGTTGAAGCATGGAGTAGACATTTTAAAGCACTGTGAATAAAACTGGTACACACACAGAAAGTATTATCATCTCTGGCACAGATCTGAGATAAATATACAACATGCACCTACCCCCAGAATGCTCATTCACTCATGAACATGGTCCTTACCATCTATGAGCTTATTATGAATGTTTGCATTGACATTATGACCTTGATGGAAACCTGGCTGAGGGTGATGGCACCTTCTCCCTATGTAAAGCCTCCCCACCTCAGAGTGGGGCTGTGGCTTTTATTACCAAATCAGACCATAGTCTATCCCCTTACTCCACTAGCATTTTCTCCTCCTCTGAGCATCTCAACTTGTTCCCCATCACCCCTCCAACACCTCTCATTTTAAATTCTCATTCTCTACCACCCACCCAAGTATCAAACCAAGCTTTGCAATGGGGTATTGTCAGGTGTCCGCTGTGGCTCAGTTGGTAGCATTCTCATCTCAGAATGTTGTGGTCTCAAGTCCCAGCCCAGAAGTTGAGTTTAAAAATCAAGGCTGAAGCTCCAGTGTTATACTGAGAGAGTACTGCATGGTTAGAGGTGTGGTTAGAGGTCAGATGAGATGTTAATCCAAGACCCTGTCTGCTCTGTCAGGTGGATATAAAAGATCCCACGGCGCTATTCTGAAGAAGAGTGAAGGAGTTCTCCCTGTTGCCCTGACTAATATTTATCCCTCAATCAACATTACAAAAACAGATTAACTGGCCATTATCGCATTGTTGTTTGTGGGAGCTTGCAGTGGGCCCTGTTTCCTACAGTACAACAGTGACCACACTTCAAAAGTACTTCATTGGGATGTCCCGTGGTCATGAAAGGCACTATATAAATGCAAGTAATTTTTTTCTTTCTACCTTTGCTGCTTTCCTCCCTCAGGCTCTGCACTGAGGGACTTCCCATTCTTGGTGATTTCAACCTCCACCTCAATTCCTCATATCCCCTCCCCTCTGAGTTTCCTGCCCTTCTATCCTCCTTTTATCTCACCCACCATGTAAACATCCAACCCATATTCACAGTCAACTCCTTGATCTTGCCATCTCACGTGGCTTCATTACTTCCACCATATCAATTACAGATAAGGTCATCTATGATCGCTTCCATGTATCACTCTTCACTCACATATTGCGTCACCCTCCCAACTCTACTTCTCTTTGTATTGACTTCAGGAAAAAAAATATTCTCCAAATCCACTTACAACTGCATTTCCAAAATCCCAAATGTCTAGCCTTTGACCCACTGTTTGCCTTGACATTTCTAAAGCTATTGATTGTTGCAATATGCCTTTAAGGGTAGCAGCATGACATCACTAGAAGGGAAATGTGTCAAATGATCCAGTCTTAATTTCACTTTTGCTTTGAGCAGAGCACACACACACAGCTCTGATGTCTTCAAGCTTTATATCTATGTATAACTGTTTTTATGTGCCTAGTCTTAATAAATGAACCCACAATGTGTTTACCCAATCCATTATGAGCAATTAGGTATTATATCACCACAATAATGCAACATTGATCAGCTCAACGGTACCTTCATCTCCACCTTTGATGTCCCAGTCCCCAGTAAAAATACAGCTCTTTCTCATCCTGGATGTTGCCCCTGATATGGCATCCTCCAATGCTTCCTTAACTCTAAGGGGTGCAGACTTGTATGTTTATGGGGGGAAGCTGATTTAGCCATTCACCACTGGCTGGCCCACTGGTCTCATATGGCAAAATTGCTCACTTTTCTAGGATTATCCTGGAATGCAAAGATAATCCCCGGCTCTTTCTTTGCTACAAACCACCTTCTTAAACTCATCTTTCCTGTCTCCACCACCCTTACCTCCTATAATAATCTTGAGGAGCTCATGAAATGTCACAAAGACTGAGACCATCTGATGAGCCACCATTGCCACCTCCCTCCTCTCCCCTAGCTTACTCACTCAGACTTCCTACAAAGTTTCCCCTTTCTCTAGTTACTCTCCTTTTTGCTGTCATGCCCTCTCCAAGCTTATCTTGTCTATTCGACTTGTGTCTGCTCTTTCGACCCAACTCCAACTAAACTGCTGACCATTCAATTTCTTTTCCTGGCTCCCAAGTTAGCGGACGTTGTTAACTGTTCTCTGTCCTTTAAATCTGCCATCATCACTTCTCAAAAACAAAGCTCTTGACCTCTCCATCCTTGCAAACTACTGTCCCATCTCTAATGTCCTTTTCCTCTCCAAAGTCCTTGAATGTGTTACCACCTCTCTAATCTATGACAATCCTTCCTATAACTCCGTGTTTGAATCCCTCCAATCAGGTTGCCGCCATTGACACAATACTGAAATGGCTCTTATTAAAGTCACAAATGACAGCCTATGTGACAAAGGTAAACCAGCACTCCTCACCCTTCTTGGCTTATCCGCAGGCTTTGACATTGTTGACCACACCATCCTTCTCCAACGTCTCATCAGTGTCATCCAGCTGGGTGGGCTCTCACCTGGTTCCATTGTATCTATCCTGCCTATTTCCACCTCTGTAACATTGCCTGGCTCCGCACTGCCTTAGGCCATGTGCTGCTGAAGTCCTCATTGAAGCCGTTGTCACCTCTTGACATGACTATTCCAATGCACTCCTCAATGGTCTCCCACATTATGCTGTCCATAAGCTTGAAGCCATCCAAAACTCTACTTCTGTGTTCTTTTTTGCACCAAGTCCTATTTTCACCTATCACCCGGTGCTTGCTGAGCTACATTGGCTCTTGGTTAAGCAACCTCTTGATTTTAAAATTCTCATTCTTATTTTCAAATCACTCCACTGTCTCACTCCTCCCTACCTCTGCAATCTCCCCCAGCCACATGACTCCCCAAGATATCTGTGCTTTGCAAACTCTGTCCTTTTGCACATCCCCAATTTCAATCACTCCATCATTGGAGGCCATGCCTTCAGCTGTCTGGTCTTTAAGCTCTGAAATCCCCTCCCTAAACCTCTCAGTCTCTCTACCTCTCTTTCTTCTCCTTTACAGTGGTCCTTACAACCTAGCTCTTTGACCAAGGTTTGGCTGTCTAGTCAAATGTCTGTTTATGAGAATCAGTATCAAATTTTGTCTTATAATGCTCCGGCAAAGCCCCTTTGGATGCTTATGTTAATGATGCAATATAAATACAAGTAGCTGTTTGCTTCTGTGTTTTCCAGAGAGTGGTGAGCCTCTGGAGTACATTGCTGACTGGTATAGTGGGTGCTGATTCCACGTTGGCCATCAACAAGAAGCTGGACCAGTTCTGAGATCACATCATATAAATCACCTGTGTCCATGTGATCTTCTAAACTGGTTTCAATTGCTTGAAAAGGCCGGAAAGGAATTTTCCAGGGTATTTTCGTCTTCTTAAAAGCATAGGGAAGTTTTCTGTTTTTAATTCGTGAGATGTGCACATCGCTGAAAGGCCAGCATTTATTGCCCATCCCTCGTTGACCTTGAGAAGGTGATTGTGAGCTGCCTTCTTGAACTGCTGCAGTCCATCTGTTTCATGTGCGACACTTGTCTTGGACAACGTAGGTACCAACGACATAGGTAGAATGAGGAGCATAGAGAATATGAGGAGCTAGGTACTGAATTGAAAAGCAGAACCTCAAAGGTTATAATTTCTGTATTATTATCTGAGCCACATGCAATCATGCCGATGTGGGTGAACGAACCAGCGTGGGGGATGAGTCCAGTGGGCTGGCCTTATAAGGAAATGCAGATATATTACAATGAAGTTCCCGACATCCAATGATGAAAAATGCGGCCCATCATCGATGAGCTGAGTGGATGATCACAAACTAGTTTCGCGACGTTGGGAATCCGGTTTTTGGCCTATTCGCCATATTGTCCGCTCATGCTGTTGAGCACGCTCAATGCCAGTGGGCACAGAAAATTCAGCACAAAGTTTTGTGAAAGGGAAATCATATTTAACCAATTTATTAGTGTTTTTGAAGGAGTAACATGTGCTGGGATAAAGGGAAGCCTGTAGACACACTGTACTTGGATTTCCAGAAGGCATTTGATAGGGTGCCACAGCAAAGGCTATTGCCAAAAATAAAAGCGCATGGTGTAGGGGATAACATGTTAGCCTGGATAGAGAATTGGTTGGTTGGCAGAAAACAGGGGGTATACATAAATGAGTTTGTCTGATTGGCAGGATGTGACTAACGGCGCCCTGCAGAGGTCTGTGCTGGGGTCTCAACTTTTTACAATTTGCATCAATGACTTAGATGAGGGGTTGGGGGGCAAAGGCACGGTTGCTAAATTTGCAGATGACACAAAGATAGGGAGGAAAGTATGTTGTGAAGAAGACATAAGGAGGTTGCAGATGGATATAGATAAGTTGAGTGAGTGGGCAAAAATCTGGCAGATGGAGTATAAAGTGGGAAAATGTGAAGTTGTTCACTTTGGCAGGAAGAATGAAAAAGCAGAGTATTACTTAAATGGAGAACGACTGCAGAATTCAAGGATGCAGAGGGATCTAGGTGTTCTCGTGCATGAGCCATAAAATGTTAGTATGCAGGTACAGCGTGTAACCAAGAAAGCTAATGAAATGCTAAATAAAATGCTTTATTACGAGAGGAATTAAACATAAAAGTAAGAATGTTATGCTTCAATTATGCAGGGCATCTCGAATACTGTGTGCCATTTTGGACTCTTTATTTAAGGATGTAAATGCGTTGGAAGTGTTTCAGAGGAGGTTTATTAGATTGATACCTGGAATGAGTGGGTTTTCTTATGAGGAAAGGTTGGACAGACTGGGCTTGTTTCCACTGGAGTTTAGAAGAGTGAGGGGTGACTTGATTGAGGTATATAAGATCGCAAATGGTCTTGACAAGGTGGATTTGGAAAGAATGTTTCCTCTTGTGGGTGAGTCCAGGACTAGGAGGCACTGCTTTAAAATGAGGGGTCACCCTTATAGGACCGAGATGAGGGGAAATTTTTTCTCTCAGAGGGTTGTGCGACTTTAGAACTCTCTGCTTCAGAAGGTGGTGGAAGTGGGGTCACTGAATAATTTTAAGACGAAGGTAAATAGATTCTTGTTAGGCAAGGGAATCAAAGGTTATCAGGGGTAGATGGGAATGTAGAACTTGAAACACAAACAGTTCAGCCATGATCTTATTGAATGGCAGAGTAGGTTCCATGGGCCACATGGCCTACTTCTGCTCTTATTTCATATGTTCGTATGAATGTTTGCCTGTGTGTTGATGGGGGGAATTCAGTGAAGGTATTGTTGCTGGATGCTCACGGGGGTGGTGGGGGGAGTGGTGGTAAGACTCTCTCTTGTTGGAGATTGTCTTTGCCTGACACTTCTGTGCCATGAATGTTACTTGCCACTTATTGCCCCAAGTTGGAATGTTGTCCAGTTCTTGCTGCATGAGGGCGCAATTTGCTTTATCCTCTGAAGAATCGCGAATGGTACTGACCATTGTGCAATCATCAGTGAACATCCCCATTCCTGACCTTAAATTGGAGGGAAGGTGATGGAGCAGCTCAAGATGGCTTAGTCTAGGGCATTGCCCTGAGGAACTCCTGAGATGATGCCTTGAATGCTGAGATTATTAACCTGCAACAACCACAATGATCTTCCTTTGTGCAGGTTACAACTCTAAGTATTGCAGCTCAGAAGGAGGACATTCATTCCATTGGGCAGAAGGTTACTAGCCCACTGGAGCTGGGAGGGAGTGGTAGGGGAAGGGGGTGCTGGGTAATAAAATTGTGAGGAGCCGTGTCGGTTTGACTCACAGATCACGTCCTCCCATTGGAGACTTTTACCGAGAGTGGGACGGGAATTGCCTGCCCCAGTCAGCAAGTTCAAATCCATCCTCGAAAATTTACATACATAATATGTTAATAGCTTTGCATTAAATAGACATTTCTTGGCCATTTCCTGTGCCACACACATCTGGTGCTATAGAGAGAGGGAAAGACTTTAAGATAAGTATAGGTGTAGCTTTTGTTTGTCCATTGTCAGAAGAAAGATCAGTTCATAACATTTTGGGACAGAATCTTATGCAAATTCTATCTAATGTCTTTTAGATTGTAATACAAAAATCTGTAAATCATCACTGATCAAACACTGGATAACTGTGAACACCAGAAGATATCTGAGTTTGATTCAATTAAAATCAGCTGCCCTTTTTTTTTTAAACGCTCAGAGGATGAACATAATCCCCCAGTCCATTTAACGCTTACTTCCCACAGTTTATTCAGTTCTTGTCTCTCCTGTTCACTCCATAATCCTCCACTCAGAAGCAGCTTTTCAAGTTACTTTGATTCACCTTTGTCACTGAATGATCATTGAGTGCAATGTTCACTATTCAGCGCCATGCTCTTCCATCAGCTGCTGTTGTATTGTTGGAGCATCCCTGTTGAGATTACAGCCACTTAAGATTGTTCACTCCTTAATCAAGCCAACACTCGAATTACTTAAGAACCCAGCAAAGTTACGGAGCACAGAAAGATAGTTTGAAATTCACTTTAGCAATTGGCCACTGACTCTTTTGTGTTCGTCCTCTAACATTAGTATAGTGCCTGATTTTATTTATATATATATATATATAGACAGATACACACTGACCCATGTACATATTTACGCACACATATGCAGCTTCTGTAGAGAGACAAATAGAATTATAATGGCCTGGATCTTTCCCTCTGCATTGAGAATCGCAAGTCGGGCCATTCCCCAACTTTGCAATCGCGAACCTGTCACCTCCTCCCACTCCTACAGTACTTTTGGCTCTGTGAGGTTTGGACAGGCAAGGTTCAGGTCTGCTGCCTCACCCAGCCCAAGGTAGTGATGGAGGTGGGTGGGTGCTGAGGTGGGCTGCTTAGAAAGATCGCCTTGGTTCTCTGGGATATGGACCCAGTTCTCTTCATGGTTTCTAGACCAGCTAGCCCTCACCCTCCCATCCCCTCTATGCCCCCCACATGCCCCTCCATACCCCTTTTATTCCCCCATGCCACCCCATACGTCCTCCATACCCACTCTTATAGTATCCACTATGTGCAAAACTAATGAACCATTGGCCAGGCTGGCAAGACATTGAAATTGCTCCTGAAACTGACATAATAAGCCAAAAGTGTTTGGAAATCTCCTTTGAATCATAGAATGATTACGGCACAGAAGGAGGCCATTCAGCCTGCCGTGTCTGTGCTAGCTCTCTGAAAGAGCAATTCAGCTAATGCCACTTGCCTGCCTTTTCCCCATAACCGTGCATTCCTTTCCTTTTCAGATAATGCTCCAAATCCTTTTTGAAAGCCTCAATTGACCCTGTTTCCACCACACTCTCTGGCTGTGTATTCATGATCCTGCGAGAAAATGTTTCTCTTTATGTCTCCATTGCTTCTCTTTCCAATTGCCTTACATCTTTGCCCTCTGATTCTCAATTCATCCACCAATGGGAAGGGAGCAGCTTTTCCCTACCTACTCTGTCAAGACCCCTCAAAATGTTGAATACCTCTGTCAAATCTCCTCTCAACATCCTCTTCATGAAGGAGGAGTCCCAACTTCTCCAACCTTTGTACGTAACTGAAGTTCCTCATCCCTGCAACCATTCTCTTGAATCTTCTCTGCACCCTCTCTGATGCCTTCACAACCTTCCTAAAGTGTGGTGCCCAGAACTGGGCCGAATACTCCTGTTAAGGCTGAACCAATGTTTTATACAGATGTAACATAGCTTCCTTGCTTTTGTACTTTATGGCCCTATTGACAAAGCCCAAAATGCTGTATGCTTTATTAAACACTCTCTCAACTTGTTCTGCCACCTTCAGTGATTTATGTACATAAACACCCAGGTGCCTCTGCTCCTGCACCCCCTTTAGAATTGTACCCTTCATTTGATATCGTCTATCCATGTTCCTCCTTGCAAAATTAATCACTTCACATGTCTCTGTATTAAATTTCATCTGCCTTTAGTCCTTCCATTCCACCAACCTGCCTGTGCCCCTTTGAAGTTCTACACTATCCTCCTCATGGTTCACAATACTTCCAATTTTCATCTGCAATGTTTGAAATTGTGCCCTATCCACCAAGGTCTAGGTAATTAATTAAAAAAAAATTCATTCCCGGGATGTGGGCTTCGCTGGCTGAGCCATAATTTATTGCCCATCCCTAGTTGTCCTTGAGAAGGTGGTAGTGAGCTGCCTTCTTGAACGGCTGTAGTCCCTGTGGTGTAGGTACACCCACAGTGCTGTTAGGGAGGAAGTTCCAGGATTTTGACCCAGCGACAGTGAAGGAACGGCAATATATTTCCAACTGATGGTGAGTGGCTTGGAGGGGAACTTCCAGGTGGTGGTGTTCCCATCTATCTGCTGCCCTTGTCCTTCTAGGTGGTAGTGGTCTTGGGTTTGGAAGGTGCTATCGAAGGAGCCTTGGTAAATTCCTGCAGTGCATCTTGTAGATGGTACACATTACTACTACTGTGCATCAGTGGTGGAGGGAGTGAATGTTTGTGGATGTGGTGCCAACCAAGCGGACTGCTTTGTCCTGGATGATGTCAAGCTTCTTGAGTGTTGTGGGGGCTGCACTCATCCAGGCAAGTGGGGAGTATTCCATCACACTCCTGTGCCTTGTAGATGGTGGACAGGTTTTGGGGGGTGCCAGGAGGTGAGTCGCTCATCGCACAATTCCTAGCCTCTGAGCTACTCTTGTAGCCAAGGTATTTATATGGCTAGTCCAGTTCAGTTTCTGGTCAATGTCAATCCCCAAGATGTTGATAGTGGGGGATTCAGTGATGGTAATGCTATTGAGCACCAAGGGGCGATGGTTGGATTCTCTCTTGTTGGAGATGGTCATTGCCTGACACTTGTGTGGCGTGAATGTTACTTGCCTCTTGTCAGCCCAAGACTGGATATTGTCCAGGTCTTGCTGCATTTGGACATGATTGCTTCAGTGTTTGAGGAGTCGTGAATGGTGCTGAACATTATGCAATCATTAGCGAACATCCCCACTTCTGACCTTATGATGGAAGGAAGGTAATTGATGAAGCAGCTGAAGATGGTTGGGCTGAGGACACTACCCTGAGGAACAACACCTGCAGTGATGTCCTGGAGCTGAGATGACTGACATCCGACAACCACAACCCTCTTCTTTTGTGCTCGGTATGACTCCAACCAGTAGAGAGTTTTCCCCCTGATTCCCACTGACTCCAGTTTTGCTAGGGCTCCTTGATGCCACACTCTGTCAAATGCGGCCTTGATGTCAAGGCAGTCACTCTTACCTCACCTCGGGAGTTCAGCTCTTTTGTCCATGTTTGTACCAAGGCTGTAATGAGGTCAGGAACTGAGTGGCCCTGGTGGAACACAAACTGGATGTCAATGAGAAGCTTATTGCTAAGCAAGTGCCTCTTGATAGCACTGTTGATGACCCCTTCCATTACTTTACTGATGATGGAGAGTAGACTGATTGGCTGGGTTGTCCTGCTTCTTGTGTACAGGACATACCTGGGTAATTTTCCACATAGCCAGGTAGATGCCAGTGTTGTATCTGTACTGGAACAGCTTGGTTAGGGGCGTGGCAAGTTCTGGAGCATAAGTCTTCAGTATTATTGCCGGAATGTTGTCAGGGCCCATAGCCTTTGCAGTATCCAGTGCCTTCAGCCGTTTTTTGATATCATGTGGAGTGAATCGAATTGGCTGAAGACTGGCACTTGTGATGCTGGGAACCTCCGGAGGAGGCCGAGATGGATTATCCACTCGGCACTTCTGGCTGAACATTGTAGCCAATGCTTCAGCCTTATCTTTTGCACTGATGTACTGGGCTCCCCCATCACTGACGATGGGCACATTTGTGGGGACTTCTCCTCCAGTGAGTTGTTTAATTGCCTACCACCATTCATGGCTGGATGTAGCTGGGCTGCAGAGCTTAGATCTGATCCATTGTTTGTGGGATCACTTAGCTATATCTATCATTTGGTGCTTATGCTGTTTGGCAGGCATGTGGTCCTATCTTACAGCTTCACCAGGTTGACACCTCACTTTTAGGTATGCCTGGTGCCGCTCCTGGCATGCCCTCCCACACTCTTCATTGAACCAGGGTTGATCCCCTGGCTTGATGGTAATGGTAGAGTGGGGGAATATGCTGGGCCATGAGGATACAGATTGTGTCGAGTTCAGTTCGGCTGCTGCTGACAGCCCACAGTGCCTCATGGATGCCCAGTCTTGAGTTGCTAAATCTGATGGAAATCTATCCCATTGTGTGGTAGTGCCACACAGCACAATGGAGGGTATCCTCATTGTGAAGGCGGGATTTCATCTCCGCAACAACAATGCGGTGGTCACTCTTGCCGGTACTGTCATGGACAGATGCATCTGCGGCAGGCAGGTTGGTGAGGATGAGGTCAAGTATGTTTTTCCCTCTTGTTGGTTCCCTCACCACCTGCCGCAGACCCAGATTAGCAGCTATGTCATTTAGGACTCAGCCAGCTCGGTCAGTAGTGGTGCTACCGAGCTACTCTTGGTGATGGGCATTGAAGTCCCCCACCCAGATTTCATTCTGCATCCTTGCCACCCTCAGTGCTTCTTCCAAGTGATGTTCAACATGGAGGAGCACTGATTCATCAGCTGAGGGAGGGCGGTATGTGGTAATCAGCAGGAGGTTTCCTTGTCCATGTTTGACCTGATGCCATGAGACTTCATGGGGTCTGGAGCCGATGTTGAGGACCCCCAGGGCAACTTTCTCCTGACTGTATACTACTGTGCTGCCACATCTGCTGGGTCTGTCCTGCCGGTGGGACAGGACATACCCAGGGATGGTGATGGTGGTGCCTGGGACGTTATCTGTATGATATGATTCTGTGAGGATGACTATGTCAGGCTGTTGCTTGACTAGTCTGTGAGACAGCTCTCCCAATTTTGGCACTAGTCCCCAGATGTTAGTAAGGGGGGCTTTGCAGGGTCGACAGGGCTGAGATTGCCATTGTCGTTTCCGGTGCCTAGGTCGTTGCTGGGTGGTTCATCCAGTTTCATTCCTTTCTTGTGACTTTGTATCGGTTTGATACAACTGAGTGGCTTGTTAGGCCATTTCAGGGGGCATTTAAGATTCAACTACATTGCTGTGAGTCTGGAGTCATATGTAGGCCAGATCAGGTAAGGGTGACAGATTTCCTACCTTAAAGGACACTAATGAACCATATTGGTTTTTACAACAAATGACAATGGTTTCATGATCATCATTAGACTTTTAATTCTAGATTTTTGTTGAATTCAGATACCACAATCTGCCATGGTGGTATTCAAACCCGGGTCCCCAGGGCATTACCCTGGGTCTCTGGATTACTAGTCTAGCGACATACATATTTTTCAGGAACAGCAGGGGTCCTAATACCAATCCCTGGGGAACTCCACTATAAACTTTCTCCTCTCCGAAATATCATTAATCTTTGTTTCATGTCACTCAGCCAATTTTGGATCCATGTTGCTATTGTCCCCTTATTCCATGAGCTCTAACTTTGCTCAGAAGTCTGTTGTGTGGCACTTTATCAAATGCCTTTTGGAACTCCATGCACACCACATCAACAGCATTACCCTCATCAACCGTCTATATTGCCTCATCAAAACACTCCAGCAACTAGTTAAACGTGATTTGCCCTTAACAAATTCATGCTGGCTTTCTTTATTTAACCAGCATTTGCCCATTTAGTCCTAAATTATCATTTCTAAAAGCTTCCCCACCACTGAGGTTACACTGACTGGCCTGTAGTTGCTGGGTTATCTTAACATAATTTTTTGAACAAGGCTGCAATATTTGCAATTCTCCAGTCCACTGGCACCATCTCAGTCTCAGGAAGATTGGAAAATTATGGTTACTGCCTCCATGATTCCTTCAGTATCCTTGGATGCATCTCATCTGGTCCTTGTGCCTTATCAACTTTAAGTACATCCTATTCAATACATCCTCATCAATTTTAAACCCTTCAAATGCCTGAACTATATCTGGAAAAAGTGATATCTGGCTATTTGTTCTAAAGGTTTCTGTTGATACATTTTCTAGATGGCCTCATTATAGATGCTTGGCTGAGCTCCAAAAATGGCTAATAGCTCAGAAGGTATCTGTTAAGACAGCTTGAAAGGGAGTTGTAGCTTTGTTTCATTGACAGCTTTACAAGGTTGTAATAAGTAATTATTTCTTTCATGTGTTTTTTCAATACTTGTTTGTTTATTTGGATAAGATTAAGAGGTGCTAAGAGGATTAAAGCTTTTGGCATTGATACTATGAATAGCTGGGATAAAAAGGTTCCCTCAAGTCTCATTAACTCATTTACTTGGTGCGATTCCCACAGACTTCCAAAACCCCCCCCATCATGACCAAAATAATGTGGGGATGTAAAACAAATTTTCCTTATGCCTTTATAATGGCATCCCCAATGTCACAGGATGTAAATGTGGGATCAGGACCCAAGCCTTTTTGCAAGTAGAGGGAAATGGTTAGCTGCAGAAATGGAGGGGGAGTTTTGAAATTGAAGCCTCCCAGTCCTTATTTTTCCATTTCAAGACTTTATTCCCACTTTTTGCTGGAGATGGAAATCTGGCCCAGTGTTTCAGGTCAATGACCTTTCATCAGAACTGTATAAAAACACCTGTATGTACATACACATGCATATATGCACACACACATATATTTCATATTTATGTGGACACAAAAGTGGATAATTTCACACTTATTCACACTATATTCACACACATACACACACACACACACACACACAGCTCATATCTAGTAGAATTGCTCACAATGCAAAGTCATAAGCCCAGAACTTCTGACCTCTGGGCTGTTGTACCTGGGAGGTACCCCAGAAGGTGTTCTGGGGGTGTCCCAGAAGCTCCTACCCAAGGACTGCATGGGAATTGCCCAGAAAGTTTAAACTCCTGATGGGCACTGGGAATCATCTGATATTCTGATTTAAACTGGAAACTTCGAATGGTTCCGACTCTATTAGCAGAATAGTTACCCAGGAAAAGTTAGAAGGATTAAAACCACTTCAAATTCCTGAGTAACTATAGTAGTAACCCCCCCCCCCCACAAAGACCACCCATTGGACAGCCCCACCACAACCCCCAACCCTCACAGTGGACACCTTCGACTAACTCTCCCCACTGCCCCACCCGTGCCCCCAACTACTGTCCTGACCCCGTGGCTTTCCTCCACTCTCTCTACCACCCCCCATCCCACCGGCTACAACTCCACCCCCAAATAGCACCCAACTAGCCCTCCAACCCCCAACCTCCAGAATACCCTCCCGGCTCCCCAAACCTGCCGACTAGCCCACACACACCACCCCAACCCACAACTACCCCACAGCACCTCCACCTCCTGACTACCCTCCCAACCACCCCCAGACTACCCACCCCCACCATTCCACCACTCTCACACCCCTGACTTTGCTTCCCCCAACGCTGCTGTCCTGCACAGAAGAGTCTCAGAAGCCGGTATGCTGCACATTTCTTAGCAGGCCTGAGTCGGAAGGTCAGGCAAGAAATGTGCAGCTCCAGACTACAGTAAGTGGAAAGGAGTGGAGTGGTATTCCGACTGTGATTTCCACTCCTCAGAAGCACTGGCCCCCCGATGTTTCACTGTGAATTTGGCCTATTGCTTTCAGACCAACGCTGAGGAGTACAGACTGTGAGGACGTTGTCTATTACATCCTGAAATCAATTAGAGGCTAATTATTACAATTGGAATTTTCTCTTTATTTGGGACTCCTTTCCATTGAGAGAGGCTAGTCAATCTCAACATGAAGCAAATGCAGCTTTCACCTTTTTTTTCTCTTTTTACATATTCTTTAAGGTAATGTTGAAAATAATGCTTGGTTGCAATTGCTGGTGTTTTATGCACACTCTGATGTGAAGTGTGCCAGACTTCTCAATAGATTTAAGCCTATTACTCGGCAATCTCCATAGTGTTGCACCTTTGCGACAAGATCAAACTTGGTCTTTAGGAGAAGTGGGATGAGAGGCTCAGGGATATTTAAGGACCAGACCATGCCAATGTAATTTGGTCCCTCCGTTAATCAGCGATGGTGGTCTAGTGGTGAGCATGGTTGCTTCCCAAGCAGTTGACCCGGGTTTGGTTCCCTGCCATTGCAATCTGTGACCTCTCAACCAGTCAACTCAGAAACTCTAAGGGCTAGATTTTACTGTCGGCGAGTGGGGGCAGGGCCCGCTCGCCGACGCGTAAAATGACGCACGGTGGTGTTGGGCGGAACTCCCCACTTCACCGCGCCCCATTTAAATTTTCAGGTAGGCGGGGGTGCAGCAAAATCAGCTGTGCACCCGCCAACCTGTCAATGGCCAATTGAGGCCATTGACAGAGCAATTAAAGTAATTAGTAGACCTGCTCGTCCGACCTTAAGGTTGGCGGGCAGTCCAGGAGCCCCGGCGCGAACTAGAAAAAGCATGAAACCTCATCCATGGGTGGGATGAGGTTTCATGTAGGATTTTAAAAATTTTGGTAAAGTTTTTCTGGAAATTATGAACATGTCCCAACCCATGTTACATTGCCACATGAGGGGACATGTTAGGGAAATTTTATTTTTCTATTTTGAGCTTTTTCACATTTTGAGCTGATCTCCCTGAGGCTGCACTTAGCCTCAGGGAGATGAATGGGCTCTTTCGTGCACGTGCGCGACAGACCGCACTCTCGATTTTAGGCATTCCCGCCCGCCCGCACAGGGAATGCATAGCGCTTCCCTGCGGACGTCATGCTGGGTGGGCCTTAATTGGCCCGCCCACGTAAAATGGCACCGCACCTCCGATCGGGGGCGCCGATCGGAAGAGCCAATTGGAAGCGCGCCTGCACGCGCCCGCCCATCAACATCCACCCCTGACGGGGGGAAATTTCAGCCCTAAGTGTGGAACCAAACTTAAAGTGGTTTTGGGTGATTTTGCTTCGAGAATACATGCGGGTGTAATTCAAACAAAAATACTTCCAAACTTCGCTTACCTGCCATTTAAAACATTTAAGGTAGAGGTAAATAGATTCTTGATAAGCAAGGAGGTGAAATGTTAACGGTGGTAGATGGGAATGTGGAATTGAGGTTACAATCAGATCAGCCATGATCTAATTGAATGGAAAGCAGGCTCAAAGGTCTGAGTGGCCTACTCCTGCTCCTAATTCCTATGTTTGTAAAATCATACATTCTGTTCTTAATTTGATATTTCTATTGTAAATTCCCATGTCGACATTTATAATGGAAACTGCCAATGTAAACTTGCCACACTTTACTTGCCCCTTTCTGATAGATGTGGTGCTGTAGCACTTTCGTTATGTATCTCTAAAAATATGTTTTGTCATAGAGCATTAGGATTCACACAAAAACCCAACAAGTCTATCTATAAACTTACCTCCGATGATTCCCACTCAGAACCTGCAATGATTCAGACGAGAGGTTTGTTTGAAGACTTCAAACTCTGGGCATACTTTTCTACCATAATCTAGCCAGCTCATGGGCTCCACATTTGTATATGAAGGATCTTATATATAAAAAGAAAACAAAATTTTCATCTTCTAGATTCCAAGAATTCCACAGAAACCCGATGATGTGACTGCCACATTAGAAACCATTCAATCAGCTTTGGCCCCGCAATTCTAGCAAAGCAAATTTTGGACATGAGAGCTACTGCGGATGTTGGAAATCTGAAATGCTGGACATACACAGCAAGTCAGGCAGATCTGTGGAAAGAGAAACAGAGGTAACCTTTTAGGTCATGACCTTTCTTCAGAACCCTTCTGCTTTCTGTTACACATGGCTCAATAAGGTTTAGGGGTGACTTTCTTGATAGGATTTCTCAACTGATTGTTCTTATTTCCTTGTCATGGCTGCATCCTTTCATCAACTCCTTCCTTTCAGGCTGGTAATTATTTCACGGTCTCTGTTGTACCATTGTACTTGCCTGCCCTTAATCTTTTGACAACATCTCCCTCAATTCTTGTTTTAAGAAGATTTGCAGCACTGAGACTTAATGCTTTAATTCTTCATCACATCAGTCTTTTCACTAAAGAGGAAAACCTTTACTTTGGAATACTTCTCCAGTCAAGCAGAACAAAATGAGGACCTTGCTGATGTATCTCGACTTTCTTGAACAACCTCTTCATTGTCTTCACTGCATTCTCTACTTTGCCATTGGACTGAGCACAATTTGGAGATGATGTTAGAGACACAGATTATTGCAAATTTTGAGCACTTTCTTGCTAAACTTGCTGAAGTTGATTGATACTGTACATTATGTCTGATATACCATGACTCAAAGTGCAATTTAAGACTTGTGGAGACAGGAGAATTCTGAGTAGCTTGCAATTGGTCAAAGTGAAAATAGTTTGCAGTAGACTACAATCAGTTAGATATTTTTCCCCCATCCAAAATTAATAAAGTTACACCCACTTTTGCCCACAATCCATCAGGGCCATCACTTGATATCAAAGGTTCTTTGGTCTATGTTTTGCAATATGTATTACAAATACCACATGAAGAGCTGTAGTCTTTGATTTTGGTGTTCATGCTGTGTCAATGTACTATGTCTGTTGCTATGTGCAGACATCTTTCAATCCAAAAATGGCTGGAGTGGATTTTCTCCATCATGTCTGTCCTCATGTCTCCAGGGATAATGAATCAGTTTTCTTTGAACCAGATCTTATCATGAGTAGCCAGTTTACCTAATGGCTGCACTCTTTAGTCTCGAGAGGAACATTACTTTCATACTCTGGGCAACTAGTCAGAACAATTAACCTCATTTTCTGCAGGGCTTGATCTTTCTGAATTTTTAGCTAGTCTTTGTTCTGATATAGGAAGATACTACACAATACTGATGTTCTCTATCACTTTAATGAATTCCCCTTCTGCTCTGGTCTTGAGTACTTTATAAACATACCTATAGACTGTGTTCAAAATTCCAGTCTTTGCATATTGTTGCCTTGTTTGAACCTGACTGTACTTCTCAAAACAGCACCATTTTTTAGATGTACATAGGAGAGGTCTCTCAATACTGTCCTAAGGGACTTATAGTTAGTCCATGCATGTACTGATCAAACAGTTTGTAGTCAAACAGTGCCAAGCATCTCCTTCTCAAACTCTGCACATTTCTCTCTGTTAAAATGAGCAATATTGAGGTGTATGTCACAGCCAAACACCTTTTCCATCAAGGCTTCACTGCTTGATTCTGATGTGTCACACTGTAACGTGAGCTTCACATCATAGGATCTAAGAACCACAGCCTGATAGGAAAGTGAAGCATGGAAATTGAGTGCCAAGATAACTTTGGAAATGACTGGTAATCCAGTGCTTAAGTTAGATATATTTTCAAGCTCTTCCTGAAAGCGATATTACAGTTTTGTTGCAGGCTTCTTGCTAAACATTAACTCCTTTGCCCATCTCTCCTGTCCTGCCCTGTGTCTGATAAGGTAGGCACCCTGTATTGTGCCGCACCAAAAGATCGATGTGTGAAAACATGTCCAGTTACTACCTTGGCCACCTTTTTCCTACTCTTGTTGTTGCTCCTTAGCTAACCCCAACATTAACAAAATTTCCACACTGTGTCAACAACTTGAAGTTGCTACCAAAAAAAAACAGCTTATTTTTTTAAACTTCAGTTTCTGTAGGAATTCTGGTTCTTTATGAGAACTATCATGCTCCAAATGTGCAATGGGTTACTATTGGAATAAGGGTGGTGATTAAGCAGACTTCCCACACAGAATTGCCAATGTCAATGCTATTCTGAATAGGAGTTAGGCAGTGAAACGAGGTCAGGTCATTTATATTATTCACTGGCATTCCAAGCGTATATCTCATTACATACTTGGAGCATCAGGGCTGTGTTACCAGGCGCCAAACTCTCATTGAAAGGCTGTCAACTACTCTTTGTGTGCTAGGTACTTTCCAGCAGGAGGTGGAACCAGGTAATGAGCAGAGGCTAAAGACATTAGTGGAAGTGGGCCAGAGAAATAATGGGCGGAATTTTTCCTTCTAGGACTAAATCTTGTGGCAGGGATGGGAATGGGGAGAATTTCCCGTTGTGGAGGCCGCTGGGAATTTGTGCCATATCGTACAATCCCGGCCTCATTAATTATGCAGTCGGTGGAGTTTCTTGACGAATCGTGTGGCAGGGCAGGCTGGATGGCGCGCTGTCATACCCGGGAGCCATATTTAAAAGGTGCCCGGACAGCAACCTGTCCAACGTTGAAGATAGAAGATCCACCTCCCGGAAGGTCCCGAAGTCAGAAGATTCATGTCGTAGATGACCCACTCGCCCACTGCTGCGCGTGGTGTTCCAGGGCCCAGTCGCTGGATGCTTCGATCTTCTCTTCTGATCTCCCCAAGCTGCCTCAGGCCTTCTTCAGGTAAGTGGCAACATGTACATGTCATGTTGGTCCAGATGTGTTCAGGAAAAGCGTGATTTCTCACCGGCAGCGTGGACAATCGGGTGGTGGGGGGAATTCCAGTCAGGCCGTCACTTTCATCCCATTAACAGGATGAAAAATGGTTTCAGGCCAGCCTCTGGCTGGAATGGTGATCTGCCATGATGGGCAGGAGCGTAACTTCCTGTCGTTATTTTATGCCAGTGGGAAACCAATTGTTCAGCTCCCGCCGCATTGGCCCCCCCCACAACCCCACTGTGGCAGATTTAATGGCTGGCGGGTGTGGGGTGGGGGGGAACTGGAAAATTCCACCCAAAGTGCGTAGGTGCCCAATTTTCTTGCTTTTAAATTTGAAGTTGGCCATCAGTCAGTCATTGTTAGAAGCGTCTAGCTGGAGGGGTTGCTAAATGTTTCCAGCTGTATGATGAGGTGGGCATGCAAGTGAAGTGAAAATTGGCAGCCCCTTTGTGCTTAGCACCTGCATTAGGGCACGCTGAGAAACTTAGCTGTGTGCATTCCTCAGGGATGTCGACTCTGGTTGGACATGCTCCCAGGTCTGAAATCGCGTGAGCTCCTGCCTTCAACGCAGACTCTCCCTGTGGGGCCTGAAGGAACTTTAACCTCTTTCGGCCCCTTTTGGGACTGTTCCTCTTCTGTCCTTTTTTGGGACACCAAAGGGAATTGAGGGATATGGGGACAGAGTGGAAAAGTGCAGTTGAATTAGAAAATCAACCGTGACCTGATCGAATGGTGTGTGGGGCAGGCTCGAGGGGCCGCATGGCCTACTCCTGCACCTACTTCTTATGTTCTTATGTCCCGGGTCAGCCTGACGAGAGAGTCATAGTGGAAATATGTTGGACTTATGATCTTACAGAATAGCTTAAGCTTCTTGTATGAAGACAGTCATTTTTCTCCCTATTAGCAGATTTGTAAGCGTGATTCCTTTTAAATCGAGAAAAAAAAAACACAGCAAAAGGCTGGGCAGCTTTAATAAAAACAGTAAATGCCAGAAATACATACAGTTATTAAGAAAAAAGTTAGGTTAAAGTTTCAGGTCCAGTCCTTTTGTCAGGGCCGATAGCTCCGATGGTGGTTCATATCCAAAATGTTAGGCTGTTTCCTTTTCTCAGTTCCTGAGAGACCTTCTATTAGGTTTCTAGTATTTAATGCTCTGATTTCTTGCTTATATGTGGCTCCTCTTTCTCCTGGAGGGGGCTAAACTGACCTGGCAGATTTTAAACTGAGGCATTAATGATCTTACAGACACAAGGACACTCATATTTTAGCATACCACCAGGTGGAAGTGGAGGTAGGAAACTTGCCAAGTACATAATTGTGGAAAAAAATATATTAGATATTCAGTTAATAAACTAAATGCAGCAATGAGCTGAAGGCAGAAATCAAATCCCAGGGATCAGATGTTGCTCGCAAATCACTTGAGTTTTATTCTTTTCAGTTTATGGCAGAATCAGAGCCCTTGATTGAATTGGATCCTTGTAACTGACTCCCAGATGTCTATTATTCTAAATTTATAAAGTCATGTAACACTGTAGGGGAGAAGTATTTCTGCAAATCCCACCTGACTAGGATTAATTATCTTATGCATGACTTTTCAAGCCTACGGGAAAGTGTTTTATTGTAGTTAAGTTGTCTGAATTAAGGCTAGCTGTAACCCTATAATCGTGGGTCATATTTCCCTCACTTCTTGAGACCAAGGGGTTAAAATTCCTCTTTTTCCGTATATATTAACAATCCACAGTCAAAATGGCGATGTTCGTGATTCTCCTATGAAGGATTTTAGGCAACATAATTTTGTTGCTGGGAGTGACTGGGCAAACTACAATTATTCTTTAGCAATTCTCAAGAATCTAATGAGTCCCTTAACTGCTATAAATCATGGAAAGCAAAAAAAAAAGACTTGCATTCATATAGTCTCTTTTATGACCTTAGGATGTCCCAAAACAGCCAATAAAGAACTTTTTGAAGTGTAATCACTGTTGTATTGTAGGAAATATGGTAGGTAAGTTCTGCACAACAAGGTCCCCCAAAACATAATGACCAGTTAATCTGCTGAGAGTGAGAATGGTAGAGGGATAAATATTAGCCAAGGTGTTGTAGAAGGTATTGGGCTAGGATTGTAGCAAGGAAGAGCTTTAGGCCTATCAGGGTATCTACTTAAAACCTAGTTTATTTACACTATTTACAGTATGTATATAATGAGTCATAGGGTGGGCACATCTCCTCTCAGGGCTGCCTGTCTGCTCCTTACAGTACCTTGCACACCACTACCTGTCATCGGTGCCACAGCACCATGTGCCCCACAGATTAGCATATGTTAATCTTTTATACCACACAAGATACAAGGAAAACTCCCCTCCTCTATTATTAAGTAGTGCTGTGGCTTCTTTTAGTCCACCTGAGAGGGCAGACAAGGCCTGATTTTAATGTTTCACCTGGAAGATGACACCTCCTACAGTGCAGGAACCCCTCAGTACTGCACAGAGAGTGCCAGCCTAGAGTATGTGCACAAGTCTCTGGACTGTGTTTTAAACCCATAACCTTCCGACTCAGGTTACAACATTCAGTGGCTCAGTGGCAAACACTCCATTGGACAAGTTATGGACATTCTTGCAGAATGTGTCACAGGGAAATGGGGAGGCATTTTCAGTCATGCAGGGTAGCCTATAATCATGGCCTGATGGCAAGCTGGCCAGAAGTACATAATCTAATATAGTGATCAATGGTTAGATTGTTCTGTGTTTGATTATGTGAGTCTGGCAATTAGGGTTGGCAACCCTCCCGGAATGCCCAGGAGTCAACAGGTCTCGCTATCAATCTGCCAGCGGCTATCAAAATCAATCCTTGAGATTCGAAAATGATATTTCAAGCAAATAAGACTCCTAATTCGTAGGGTCTCTGGTCAGTCATCATTCATTGACAAGGGTAATCTGATTATGTTCTCAGCATCATGACATGAAACGTAAACTGACATGCATGTGTACTGAGCTCACGAATGTTGCTGCGCTGGCTGTTTCCCACTGGCGCAGAGCCTTGACTCGAGGAGGAAAGAAGGTAAAACTGAGCGCGACTGCAAGGGCGAGCTAGCCTAATAGTATTGGTAAGTGCCTGATTGATTTCCCCATCGGGTGTCCTGGTTTTAATGAGGTGAGAAAATACCCAACAAGTGAAACTGGATTCACTGACAAAGAAAGTTTACAGTAGTTGTCACTAGTTTCTGTCTGTTTTTAACTGTGTGTGCGTTTGCCGGGGTGAGGGTGAGGGCTGCTCGGTCTCTGCCACCCACAATCTCCACAGGGTGGAGCTGGGTGCTGAGCCAAGGATAGTGCCGGAGAATTGGCAACGATTCTAGAACATTTCTCCCTCCTCCTGCTCACTGCCCATGGCTTACAGCAAATCAGCCTTTTCGGTTGAGGCTCTGAGTTAATGCAAATGACCCGAGGATGGAGATGGGATAGAAGTTGATTCTATTGGAAGGTTTTTTTTTGGGGGAAAGAGATTCTGGTTTGGATTTTGGGGGAGAAAACCATTCTCCTGGCACTGCAGGTTTATATCAATTCACCAGGGACAGACTTCCACCGTGGGAAACCTTCAATGAATGTCTGTCCCTGGGGAATTGATGTAAATCTGCAGCACCAGTAGAACAAGTCTCTCCCTCTTTATTTTTGAGTGGAAGCTAATCCTAATGGGATTTTAGTTTGGCTGGGAGGAAATATTGATCTTCATGGGATTTTAATCCAGACAAGTACTTGTTTTTCATATTTCCAATTTAGGACAAGATGAACTTCAGGGCAGTTCATTGAAATCCTGCATTTATTGCTAGTTTATACAAAGCTGCAGTGATTGGACAATTTTCAAGTCTGCTCTGTATAAAAGGAATATATTTCCCAATTTGTACAAACGTAGACATTCAAAATAGTAATCTTGCTCCAGGGATTTGTTTTCATCTCTCGTACTCCCTTAGAACCTGCTTACTGTGAAGTCATTTCCACCAACATCTCCTGGAATATATCCAGCCAGAGATGGCGACCCTAATGGTAACTGATCCATGCTCACTGTGCTTGATTGGTTAAGTCTGGGTGCTGACTCAAAGAAAGGCAAAGAAACACCACAGGAGGAGCTGGAAGTTGCTAGAAGCTGAGAGTTGAAGCATCAGGGTGGACATTTTCAACATTGTGAAAGACTCTGTAAGTAAAGTTCTTGCACATTGGAAATGAGTGTCATCTTTGCATTGCTCTGAGGCAAATCAAATATATAAAATATACAACATGTAACATGGGGTGAAGAGCTTCAGAAGATTCAGAGGAAATCAGATGACTTGAGAAAATGTAGCAGGGTATGCCAAGAAAATGAGTTGAAAGTAGCAGCATGGGGAGATATGGAAATAAGGGACAGTGGTAGTTGTTGCAGGTATATGCAAAAAACATACTGCACCCAGGCAGAGGTGGCATCATGAGGAAAATGATAGCATTGGACGTGTCATGGTTGCAAAGTGGCTGCAGGGAGGAATTTGCAAATTGGCCATACCACTTTGAGTAAACAACACTGTTCTTGTGTTTAAATGTTAAACTGGTACATAATAAGAGAAAAATGAATGGAACAAGTGATGGAAAAAAGAAAAAAAAGAAAGGTTTGTACTTTTATATAGCATGTTTCACAATTATCGGATGTCTCAAAGCGCTTTACAGCCAATGATATGCTTTAGAGGTGTAGTCACTGTTGCAATGTAGGAAATGCAATAGCAAACTTGTCCACAGCAAGCTCCCATGAGGGGTGAATGATACGGAGCAGATAATCTGTTTTTGTGATGTTTATTGAGGGATAAATATTGGCCAGGTCACCAGGGATAGCCCCTCTGCTTTTCTTCGATATAGTGCCATCAGATCTTTTACATCCGCCGGAGAGGGCAGAAGGGGCCTCAGGTTAACATCACATCAGAAAGACGGCACTTCTGACGGTGCAGCCTTCCTCAATACTGCACTGGGGTGTCAGTTTAGATTTTGTGTGTTCAAGTCCTGGAGCAGGACTTGAATCTGGAACCTTGTGCAATCAGCTAAGCCACAGCTAATAGTCGGAGAGAAACCTTTTAACTAAATGTATGGTGTGAATTGTGAAATTAATTGGGAGGGTGGCTCTTGAAGTTATTTAGCCTGAGGAGGTTGGACTGTGGTGCAGATTTATTAATCATACATTCAATGATTTGCCCCATATGTTACATCAACATGTCTATTCACATTGTGCACAAGTACTTAATTGTTCTTCTAATGACAATACAGTACCTAAGGGTTCTTATGCACTCTTGATGTTCCATCTGCTCTCTTTGCAGAGGAACGTTGCCAATCACCAACCATCATCAAATACACTTGAATTAAGTAAGATAGAAACACTTCATAATGAATATCAAGATTAACAGTAAAAGTTCTTATAATCATATTAAAAGAAAAACGGTAGTTAAGGTTAATGTTAAGGCAACCTCCCTCCCTGTTAATTTCACAATTCTCACCATATATTTAGTTAAAAGTTTTTCCCTGAAGGGTCCATTACCTTTTCCATTTTGTTTTCCTCGTATTATGTACCTATTTAACTTTTAGGAACAAGAACAGTGTTGTTTACTCGAGATGATGTGCCAATTCCTTCCTGCAGGTCACTCACTTACAATCAAGATGTGTCTAACGCTAATTTCACTTGTGTCACTTTCCTCGTGACATTCTTCTCATTACCACTCTGCCCTGCCCTTTAAAAACATATTGCAAATAGAAATAAAGGGAATGACAGGCTTGTTGAATAATCCCTTTGTGTCGGTATTTACAGTCGAAGAAGAGAATAATTTACCTGACATTTCAGGGAAACTAATCAGGTTCTGGAACTTGCTAAAATTAACGTAAGCAAGAAAAACAGTGTTAGAAAAAATAATGGTACTAAAGGGTTCCAGAGGAAGTAGGTTTAGCAGATATTTTATTCATAAAGCTCTCTCGATTAAGGAATTGTCACTTTTAGGTTGGAAATTTGCAAATGTAACTTCATTATTTAAGAAAGGTGAGAGACACTCAGAAACTATAGACGTGGTGAAGTTACTGGTACCAATAAGGAAATTGTGACTGAGTGTTTGATGAATTTTGAGCAAATCAGAGAGAGACAGCATGAATTTGTAATACGTAGTTGATGTCTTACGAATCTAATTGCTTTTTTTGAGGAAGTAACTAAAGTAGTATTCGGAGGAATGTTTCTGGATGTAGCTTACATAGACTACGAGAAAGCATTTGATAAGGTTCTTCGGAAGAGCTTGTGAATTAAAATTAAAGCTCACAGAAGTGAAGGCAAATTATTAATCTAGCTAGGAGACTGGTCAAATGGTAGAAGACGGAGAGTAAGGATAATAGGTATGTACCTGAATTGGAAGGAAGTGACTAGTGATGTCCAACAGCGGTCTGTGTTAAAGCTATACTATATTCATAAACAACTTAGATAAGACAATGGAGAGCCAGATATGCATGTTTGGATTACACAAAGATTGGTGGCATAAAATTATAAAGAGGCATAGAAACATAGAAAGATTGCAGCACACAAAGAGGCCATTCAGCCCTCTGTGTCCATGCTGGGCAAAGAGCTATCCAATCTAATTCCACCTTTCAGATCTTGGTGCTATAGGTTATGATACCTCAAGTGCATATTCAAGTGTTTTTTCCTTAATAGATTGAGTGAATACTGTGGCCAATGAATTTCAAAGCAAGTAATTGTGAGGTCATTCATATTGGACCAAAAATGGATAGATCTGAGTATTTCTTAAATGGTGTAAAGCTAGGAACACTGGGGATCCAAAGAGATTTTGAGGTCTATCTACACAGACCACAAGAAGGTGGTGATCAAGGTACAAAAATAATCATCACAATGACTAATGGATTGTTATCCTTTATATCTGGAGGGCTTCAATATAAAGAGGAGAGAGAAACAGAAAATGCTAGAAACACTCAGCAAGTCTGACAACAAATGTGGAAATGTTTCTCTCTCCACAGCTGCTGGCAAACCTGCTGAGTGATTCCAGCATCTTCTTTCTTTATTTCAGATTTCCAGCATCTGCAGTATTTGAATTTGGATAGAAGGGGGGAAATTTTGCTATTACTATACAAAGCCCAGGATAGAGCACATCCAGAGTACTGTATAGTTGTACTGTATAGGGGATCGCACCTTAGAAAGGATATATTGGCCTTGGAAGGAATGTAGTGCAGATTCACTGAGATGTTACCAAGGGCTAGGTTATGAGAAGAGATTAAATAAATTAGGCCTGTACTGCCTTTAATAGAGCGGTTCAGGGTGACTTATTCAGGTTTTAGGATTTTCAAAATAATTAAAGAGCAGATACAGCTAAACCTTTGCTGCTGATGGAGGAGTCTAGGATAGGGAGACGTAACAGGACTCAATAGTCCCCTGAGTGCATCCCATTCAGTTTTGAATACTGATGAGAGTGATGGTTCACCTGGGGAGTGCAGCCAGAGCCAAGTCCACGGCAACACATGTGACCCAGTTGTATAAAGGGGCACACAAGGAAGACTGGAAGAGCAATAGTGATAGGTGATTTGATAGTTAGGGGGCTAGATAGACATTTCTGTGACCGCAGACATGAATCCAGGATGGTGTGTCACTGGTCCCAGGGTTAAGGACGTTACTGAGTGGCTGCAGAGCACCCTGACGGGTTAGGGTGATCAGCCAGCAGTTGTAGTCCACATTGAAACAAATGGCATGGGCAGAAAGAGGGATGTGGTCCTGCAGTCAGAATTTCGGGAACTAGGTAGGAAATTAGCAAGCAGGACCTCAAAAATAGTAACCTCCAGATTATTCCCAGTACCTTGCACAAGTGAGCACAGAAATAGGAGGATAAAGCAGATGAATGCATGGCTGGAAAGATGGTGCAAGAGGGCACGGCTTTAGGTTCTTGGGACATCAGGCCCTGTGGGAGATGAGACCTGTACAGGCTGGATGGGTTACACCTAAATAAAGCTGGTACTGAGTTCCATGTGGACTGTTTTGCTCGTGCTATTGGTGAGGGTTTAAACTAACTTGGCAGGGGTGTGGGGACCAGGAGATAATATCAGAGAGGAATACCAAGGTTCACAGACTACTGGGAGAGATAGATAACATTAAAATAAGGAATAGTAAGTTAATAAGTTGGGTCAAAGTAAGGGATAATAAAGTCTAAATCAGGGTTACTGTGCATGTATGTGAGCGCACGGAGTGTGGTAAATAAGATACAGGCGCCGATTGCCATGTTGTGGCTATAACAGAGACCTGGCTCAAAGAAGGGCAGGACTGGGTGTTAAATATTTCTGGATACAAAGTGTTCAGGAAAGATAGGAAAGGAAGAAAAGGGGAGGAGTGGCAGTACTGAGTAAGGAGAGTGCTGGAGGAAGAGGATATCCCAGAGGGGTCAAGGACAGAATCTATTTGACTAGAGCCAAGGAACAAAAAAGCTGCAATTACATTGCTCGGTGTAGTTGAAAGGTCACCAGAGGAACAGATTTTCGAGTCTTTTTAATATTTTTAAGGCAGAGGTGGATAGATTCTTAATAAACAAGGGAGTGGAAGCTTATTGGGGGTAGGCAGGAGGTTACAATCAGATCAGCCATGATCTTATCGAATGTGGAGCAGGCTCGAGTTGCTGAGTGGCCTACTCCTGCTCCTAATTTGTATGTTCGTGTGAACGTATTTGCAAGGAAATTACAGAGAGATGCAAAAATCTTATAGTAGTTACAATGGGGGACTTCAATCATCCAAATATAGACTGGGATAGTAGTGGTGTAAAGGGCAGAGAGGAGCAAATGTTCCTCGAGTGCATTGAGGAAAATGTTCCACAGCAGTATTTTTCCAGTCCAACTAGAAAGGAGGCACTGCTGGATCTGGTTCTTGGGAATGAAGTGGGCCAAGTGGATCAAGTGTCTGTACGACAACATTTAGGGGACAGTGATCATTGTATCCTAAGCGTTGGGTTGATTATTGAAAAGGACGAACAACAACCCAGAGTAAGAATAATTAACTGGGGAAAAGCCAACTTCAATGGGATAAGAATAGATCTGGGCCGAATAAAGTGAAGTCAAAGGTTGGCAGGAAACACAGTAGCTAAACAATGGGCTATCTTCAAAGAAGGGGCATTTCGGGCACAGTCAAGGTACATTGCCTGGAAGGGGAAAGGTAGGACAAACAAATTCAGAGCTCTTTGGGTGACAAAAGAGATAGAAATTAAGGTAAAGCAGAAAAAAGTGTGCTTACGACAGAGGTCAGGTAGAAAATGCTATTGAGAACCAGGCTGAATATTGAAGGTTCAGAGGGAGGTGAAAAATCAAATAAGAGAAGCAAAGAGGGAGTATGAAAATAAACTGCCAGCCAACATAAGAGGGAATCCCAAGTCTTCTAAAAGCATATAAATAATAAAAAGCTGGTAAAACGAGTAATATCGCTGATTAGGAGCCATAAAGGGGATTTACATATGAAAGCAGAGAGTATTGCTGAGGTATTAAATGAATATTTTACATCTGTCTTTGCCAAGGTAGAAGATGCTACCCAGTCTATGGTGAAAATGGAGGTAAATTCGGACACTAGAAGGATTTAAAATTAAGAAGTGGGGGGTATTGGATAGGCTGCCTGTACAGAGCAGATAGGGAGAAACTGTTCCCGCTCATGAAAGGGTCAGGAAGGCACAGATTTGAAGTAATTGGTAAAAGAAGCAAAAACAATATGAGAATAAACCTTTTCACACAGCGAATGGTTAAGGTTTGGAATGTGTAGGAATGCACAGACAGTATGATTAGGCTGACTGAGAAGCCATTTGTGCTGCAATTTGCCATAGACAGCGAATAGAGCAACTGCAGTATCATGGATTGTAGAATTTAGCCCTTGGCGGGCGGGCCCCACCAGCTCGGCGGCAGACGGGCAGCTGAACCCCGCTGCCGAAACGGAGCCTGCTGCCATTTTGAGTGGGCGGGCCAATTAAGGCTTACCAAGCGTGCTGCCCGACAGGAAGCGCTATGCACTTCCTGTGCCGGGGGAGGGGTTCCCCATCTGTCAAAGTGCGCTCTTTCACGCATGCATGCGAAAGAGCGCACTGCTCCCTGAGGCAAAGTCCTGTCTCAGGGAGTTTGGTGAAAGGTAAGTAAAGTCAAAAAATAGAGACATTTTAAAATTATTAACATGTCCCCCTCATGTGACAATGTCACACGAGATAACAAACTCATAAAATTTATTAAATTTTTACAAAACGGTAATGAAACTTCATCCCGCCAGTGGATGAAGTTTCATTAATAATCTAGAGGCTGCTGGGGCTCCTGGCCTGCCCACCAGCCTTAAGGTTGGCCGGGCAGGGCATTTAACTATCTCAATGAGCCTGTCAATGGCCTTAATTGGCCATTGACAGGTCGGTGGGCGGACAGCTGATTTCGCTGTCCACCCGCCTTCCTTAAGATTTGAGTGGCCCGGGATGACGTCAGGGATTCCTCCTGATATCATCCCGTGTCATTTTTCGCTCGGTGAGCGGGCCCCGCCCCCAAATTGCCAAGGGGAAAATCTTGGCCATAGTATCAGGAGCATTTCAAGAATATTCCCACTGCTGCTCTAGATGTTTTTGAGTTCCAATTCAAAGAATCAGTCCAAGTTAACTCCAGCTTGCTTGCTGAATCGTCGGACATAATGACCAGGGAGGGATTCAACAACACAACATTCTGTGTTCACACAAATCAAACAACCTCATGGGGAAAAGTCCTCCAACAATGGTTTGTAAGGAGGAAACATGCAAGTAGTCAATTGGCACTTAAATCAATGGCACAATATAGCACTGAGGAGCTTCCATAATGTAACAATGATTCTCAAAGTCCCCAGCAACTCAAATAAAGGAAATCTGATGTAGGACCAAGTTTCATCACCTTTTTCAGTTAGCAAAGCTTTCTCCATGCATCTTCCTTCCTAGTGGCAGTACCTGGTCTGCAGTACAGCTTTGTCCTCCTGGTATTTCATGGGTTCTTGTTACCTCTCATTCTGTTTTAGGTAATACAGTATAGTATATGGCTATCATTTTGCCAAACTTCTCTTGTATACTCATGGAGCCAACATTTGCGATGCCATACTAAGGTCCCTCTTTGCTCCAGTGCCTTCTTGAAGTTCTTCACAGCTTGTGTACACTGGTTGTGCAGAGATGTTATCAGCCATGTTTGTATCCCATTGCTCATACTTCCAAGGATCTATTCTATTACCATTGGCCCTTTCTTTGTAGCTATCTATAGGATTGCAGGTAAGTATGTGAATGATCAGAAGCAACATTTATATGGCACCTTTAACATTATAAAACATAGGTTATTCACAGGAGTAATATCAAACAAAATTTGATGCCAAGCCATATGAGATAATATTAAGGCAGATAACCAAAAGCTTGGTCAAAGAGGTACATTTTAAGGAGTGTCTTAAAAGAGAAAAGAGCGGCCAAGAGACGGAGAGGCTTACGGAGGGAATTTCAGAGCTTGCAGCCTGTGTATCTGAAATCAGGGCCACCAGTGATGGAGGGATTAAAATCAGGGATGCTCAAGTGGGCAGATATCTGAGAATTGTGGAGCTGGAGGTGATTACAGATATAAGGAGGGGCAAGGCCATTGAGTGACCTGAAAACTAGAATGAGAATTTTAAAATCAAGGCTTTGCTTGACTGGGGGCCAATGTAGGCCAGCGAGTATAGGGTGATGGCTGAATGGATCTTTGTGGTTCCCTAATTTGTGGTGAAATTGTCGAATAGATTTAAGACGGACACCAATACAACTTATAGTGGCTATTTTATTGTCAACAATAAAAGATCAATACATATAACTGTTAGTTAACAGAATAGAGCAAAGATTGATTATATTACATGGTGGTATAGACTCAATGGGCCAATGGCCTCTTTCTTTGCCATAATGACTATTTGGGCAGAATTTTACTGGCCCCATGGTGGCAGGAAGACTGGCAGGAGTCTGGTAAAATGCCAGGGAGCTACATTGGGATGACAATATCCAGGCATGGGCTGACAAATAGCAAGTAACATTCGCATCACACAAGTGTCAGGCAATGACTACCTGTAACAAGAGAGAACCCAACCATTGCCCCTTGATGTTCAATGGCATTACCATCACTGAAACCCCCACTATCAACGTCCTGGGTGTTACCACTGACCAGAAACTAAGCTGGACTAGCTATATAAATACTATGGCTACAAGTGCAGGTCAGAGGGTAGGAACCGTGCGATGAGTAACTCACCTCCTGACTCCCCAAAGCCTGTCCACCATCTTGACTAGAGGAATGGACCAAATGTTTGCAAGAAATTGGGTACAGATGGGCTGGAATGCAAATTTGCTTCTAGGCTCATGGCTTCTGCTGTACTGATTACTTCTGCATATTGGGTCTCATAGTTAATCAATAAATTATAGAAACTTAAAAAAAATATCGACAAGGCACAAGTCAGGAGTGTGATGGAGAACTCTCCACTTGCCTGGATGAGTGCAGCCCCCACAACACTCAAGAAGCTTGACACCATCCAAGACAAAGCAACCGGCTTGATTGGCACCACATCCACAAACTTTCACTCCCTCCACCACTGACGCACAGTAGCAGCAGTGTGTACCATCTACAAGATGCACTGCTCCTTCGACAGCACCTTCCAAACCCACAACCACTACCACCTAGAAGGACAAGGGCTGCAGATACATGGGAACACCACCACCTGCAAGTTCCTCTCCAAGCCACTCACCATCCTGACTTGGAAATATATTGCCGTTCCTTCACTGTCGCCGGGTCAAAATCTTGGAACTCCCTTCCTAACAGCACTATGAGTGTACCTACCCCACATGGACTGCAGCGGTTCAAGAAGGCAGCTCACCACCACCTTCTCACGGGCAACTAGAGATGGGCAATAAATGCTGGCCCAGCCAGTGAAGCCCACATCCCGTGAATGAATTAAAAAAAACTCTCCCTTGCAACCCGTTTCCAGGGAATTTTCCCAGCTTTGGAAATGGTAACAGCTCGGCTGCTTGCTGGATGGAGGGGGGCAGCAAATTTGAATGATTCACGGCCAAATTAAGGGTGATTTTTCTGGGCTGCTGGTACTTTGCCAGGGGTGGAGCCATCAGAACTGGAGACTCCATTGCACCTGGAAGGGGGCCACTGGCAGCAAATAACACTGCATGACCCAAACGTTGTAGCTGGAAGGGTTTCCCTTCGTTCTCCGGGTTCTGCCAGCTTGGCCCACGTAAACATTTATTTAACGCTCACCCACAAAATGCTGGTACCCTGTGTTCTCCTTGTTGTGTTGGCAGCGGTCATCTGTCTCAGTGGCATTGCTAAAGCTTCAGAGAGGCCAGCCCTCTGACTGGCCTTGTCAACCATGGCTCAGTGGGTAGCACACTCACCACTGAAGCACAAAGCTCTGGCTTCAAACCCACTCCATGACTTGAGCAGAAAAATCAAGGCTGATGCTCCAGTGCATTACTGAGGCAGTTCTGCATTGTTGGAGATGCCGTCTTTCAGATGAGATGTTAACTGAGGCCCATCTGCCTGCTCCGGTGTATGTAAAAGGTCCCAAGGAACTATTCTGAAGAAGAGTAGGGGAGTTATCCCCAGTGTCCTGCTTCCTAATATTTATCTCTCAGTCATAAAAACAGATGATCTGATCATTAACACATTGTTGTATGTGAGAGCTTGCTGTGTGCAAATTGGCTGCTGCAATTCCTACTTTACAACAGTGGCTACACTTCAGAAGTAAAGTGCTTCCCATTCAAGGAATTTATTAATTTCCCTATTGAAACTTATTATTGAATCTGCTTCCACCACCACCCTTTCATGCAGTGTATTCAAGAACATATTAACTTGCTGCATTAAAAAAAATTCTCCTTATTTTCCCTCTGTTTCTTTTGCCAGTATCTATTACATATGTGTCCTCTGGTAACTGACCCTTATGCTGCTTGGAAATGCTTTCTTCTTATTTACTCTTCAATGATTTTGATTTCTTGTATTAATTCTCCCCTTGATCTTCCTTTCTCTAAGGAGAACAATCCTGGCTTCTCCAGACGTTCCACATAACTTTCCACACAAACCCGTGTGATTTATTAGTAATTGTAAGGTTTTATAAGTAAAGTTTACTAAATGTGGTAATGAATATTGTGAGCAGGAATGTTTATTAATCATAAATTAATTAAGAATAAATTAATTAACACCTTATAAAGATAGCAGAGCAGGTGATGTGTTGCGACTGCAGAATGTGGGGTTTCCTGATCACTGGGAAATTCTGGGAAAACACATCTACAGTAAGTGTCTGTGGCTTGAGGAGCTGAGCTACAGGCACTGTGATGCATCAGGGAGGGAGAAAGTTACCTGGACACTTTGTACCAGGAGGCAGTCACACCCCCTAGGATCGGGTCTTCTGATTTGGTCAGTGGTCTGGGACGGGAGGGTGAGTGATGCAGGTATGGGGGCTGAGAAGTTAGAAGAGAAGGAGCCTCAGACTTTGCAATTGTCCAACAGGTTTGAGATTCTTGAAACCTGCATGGTTGAAAGTGGTGGCTGCAGGTTGGATGAGCAAACTGATCATGGCACCATAGTACAGGAGCCATTCAAGCAGGGGGAGTTAATAAGAATGTAGTGGTATTTGGGGACAGCATAGTCAGGGGGATAGACACCGTTCTCTGGCTGAGAGCGGACATCCAGACGGCTGTGTTGCCCACCCAGTGCAAGGGTTCAGGGCCTCTGCTTTGGGCTGGAGACGAACTTACAGTGGGAGGGGGAGCATCCAGTGGTCATGGTCCACCTGAGTGCCAATGACATAGGCAGAACTAGGAAAGAAGTTCTGCTGAGGGAGTATAAGCAGCTAGAGGCTAAATTAAAAAGCAGAACCTCAAAAGTAATAATGTCTGGATTACTATCTGAGCCACGATCCAACTGGCGTAGGGGAAATCAGATTAGAGAGTTAAATGCATGGCTGAAAGATTGGTGTGGGAGAAATGGGTTTTGATTCATGGGGCACTGGCACCAGTACTGGGGAGAGTGGGAGTTGCACCTTTGGGATGGTCTACACCTGAACCTTGCAGAGAAGAGTGGGGCTTCTGGTGAGTTGTATAACCATGGGCGATAGAGAGGACTTTGAATTAAATAGTGGAGGCAAGGGAATGAGTTTGGGAAGGTGTGATCAATTAAATAGAGAAGACAAGGCAAAGAGCAAGGTAGGAATAAAGAAATGATGATCGGAGCATGGCGAGAAGGACCAGAATGTACAAATCTAAGAGTGCACCAGCAGATAAGGATAGAGGTTACAAAATAAGTAAGAAGACAGAACTAAAGTCTCTGGAGAGAATTTTCCCCCCATCGGGGGCAGCTGTGCATGGGCGGGCACGGGCGGGCGCGGACCCGATCGCCCCTCCGATTGGGTCCGCGCTGCCATTTTACATGGGACGGCCAATTGAGGCCTGTCCAGCGTGATGCGCACCTGGAAGCGCTGTGCGCCCCATGTGTGGGCAGGGGTGGGGGGGTTTCCCTGAGTTGGGAGTGCGCTCTGTCGCGCATGCGCGTGGCAGAGCGCAGAAATCTCCCTGAGGAACAGAGCTGCCTCAGGGAGATAAGTTTTAAGTTTTAAAAATTTTAATAAAGAAAAAATTATTTTAGACATGTCCCCTCGCTGCCAGCCTTTTCTCATGTTCTCTCGTTGCTGCACCTATTTCTTTTTTCATTTCCCTGCTGAACTTCCTACATTCAGCCCGGTTCTTACTTGTATTATCAACCTGGCATCTATCATAAACACGCCTTTTCTGCTTCAGCTTACTCACTATATCTTTCACCATGAAGGAGCCAATGGCTTTATTTGTCCTTTCTTTGCCCCTCATGGGATGTGCCTCTAATGTACACGAACTATCTCCTATTTTAAGGCAGCCCATTGTTCAATTACAGTTTTACCTGCCAATCTTTGATTCCAATTTACCTGGGCCAGATCTGTTCCCATACCATTGAAAATTTCCGATTAATTATTTTTACTCTGGATTGCTCCTTGTCCTTTTCCATAGCTAAACTAAACCTTATGATACTATGATCACTGTCCCCCTACCCCCAGTTGATCCACTTGTTGCATCTCATTTGCCAGGGCAGATCAAGTAATGTATTTTTCCTCATTGGACTGGAAACACACTGATAAAAGAAATGCCCCAGGACACATTTTAGAAACTCTTCCCCCTCTCTGCCCTTTACACTATTACTATCCTAGTCTAAATTGGGATAATTAAAATCACCCGTTATAACTACTGCATAGGTTTTGCACCTCTCTGTAATATCTTTGCAAATTTGTTCCTCCCTACCTTTGCCACTCACTGAAAACCTGTAGCAAGCACCCAGCAATGTAATGGTACCTTTATAGTTTCTTAGCTCTGACCAAATAGATTCTGTCCTTTATCCCCCCAGGACGTCCTCCCTCTCTCCAGCCCTGCAATATTCTCCTTAATCAATGCTGGTGCACCTCCAACTTTCTTTCCTTCCCCATACTTTCTGAACACCTTGTCTCCAGGAATATTTAGTACTCAGTCCTGCCTTTATTTGAGCCAGGTTTCTGTTACCATCATGACATTATTTTCCCACCTGCGCCTGCAGATCGCCAACCTTATTTACCAAACTGCATGCACTGTCAGTCATCATCATCATCAAAGGTTTATTTCTTTAAAAATAAATTACGTCGCGGCCAAGGCTTGAGCTGAAGTAAGTTTGCTTTTAACCAAATAAATATTTACCATCCTTTTTACCAAATAAAATACAAAAAAGGTGATTGAAAAGGCAGAGTAAAATAATGTAACGATCATTTAGACCTTACTGTATTCTCTCATATAAAAACAGAAAGTGCTGGGAAAATGCAGCTGGTCTGGCCATTGTTATATGCCTTTAAGGGATCCAGTCTTAGTTTCACATTTGCTTTGAGGTGAACACACACACACAGCTCTGATGTCCTTATGCTCTACACCTGTGTATAACTTCTCATGTGCTTAGTCTTAATAGACAAACCCACAATGTGTTTACCAAATCCCTTATGAGGGATTGGTGCCTTGTGTCTTATACAGCAAATAAGCTCAAGGAGCTATATCATTATAAGAACATGACACTGGCAGCATCTGTGGAAACAGAAACAGAGTTAACGTTTTGAGACCAATTTGACTTTTCTTCAGAACTCTCTTGGTATCCTTTCTTACTCTGACCCCACCTAACACCTGAAAATTTCTTACTCTTGTGCTATCTCTCCCAGTTCTTTGTTATCCTTGTTTATCCTCTCTAATGTTACCTCCTGGTTCCCAAACCCCTGCCAAGTTAGTTTAAACCCCCTCCATTAGTACTAGTAAACCACCCCACAAGAACGCTGTTTATGTGTGACACACCGGCCTGAACAGGTCCCCTCTCCCTGAGAATTGGGTCCAACGCCCCAGGGATATTTTATGCAAGGGTCTGTATTTGGGCCTTTATGCTGCTTGGCTAGTGAGAAAGCAAAAGGCAGTGATTGGTTCCCAGCATACCAACTTCCTTATTCTATTGCCAAACTGATAGCAACCTGTGTTAGTAATGTAAATGTGAGACGTTGGTGAAGAGACCTGGCTGAACTAAAGGTGCATCAAATATAAAAGGGTCTTAAAATACACAGTACGTTTGGCCTCCATGTGATTTCAGCCAACAGCAAGCCATGTGACGTCATGATCTGGTGCTAAAAAGCTGCAGTGATTTCTCCACAGCAATTAATAGCTGCTCTCAGTAAATGGCAAATATCCAACATCAAACAAATCCTCCTTACATTGGCAATCTAAAACTTATAAGTAATGAAAATGACTGATAATTTTATTTAAAGGAAGAATTGAAAAGCAGAAAGATTACATTAAATTTGATCAAACCTTGGTTAGCCTATATTGGAGTACAGTGTGCAAGTCTTAAAGAAAAAAACTTGCATTTATATAGCGCCTTTCAAGGTCTCAGGACATCCTCAAGCGCTCTCAAGCCAAATAATTTTGAAGTCTAGTCACTATTGCAATGTAGAAAATGCTGGTCTCCATTTTACAGAAAGAAGTTAGAGGCACCGGTGAAGGTGCAAAAAGGATTTACAAGGTGGTTCCAGAATTGAAAGGTTATAATTACCAGGAATAAAGACTGACAGGATGCATGCTTTTCCCCAGAAAAGAAAAGGTTGATGAGTGACCCAACCACATCTTTAAAATTTTGAAGAGGTTTAATACAGCTGATACAAAGAAAATATTTCTGCTGGTAGAAAAATCAAAAGCTAGGAGGCAGAAGAATAAAATAGCCACTAAAAAAATTCAGTAAGGAAATAAAAACATAGGAACAGGTGTGGGCTAGTCAGCCCCTGAAGCCTATTTTTCCACGTACTGACCTTGGTCCCACATTCCTTCATACTCTTGGCTAGCAAAAATCTGTCGATCTTAGATTTGAGATTATTATTTGTGTGAGCATTTATTGCTTTTTGTAGGAGAGAGTTCCGCTCATCTGCCATCCTTTTCATGAAGAAGTGATTTCTAACTTTCCTCCTGGATGGCCGGGTTTCATTTTAATGTTATTGGCCCATGTCTTGGACTCCACCATTAGTGGATAAATTTTCTCCCTAACTACCCTATCAATCCTTTCAAAGCCCTAAAATCATAAATCAAATCACTCCTTAATCACCCTAATTCCAGGAAATAGAAGCCTAATTTATGTAATCTCTCCACATAATCCAAACCTTGGAGCCCTGGTAACATGCTGGTGAATCTGTGCTGAAACTCCTTCCAGGGCTAATATATCCTTTCTAAGGCGCAGTCCCAGCAATTAGGGAGAACATCTTACACAGTGACAAGTTAGCTTGTGGAACTTGTGAACCTGCTACCCTGTGGACAGTTGAGGTGAATTGCATCCTCTTCCTCCTTCATGCCCTAAGAGGGCATTGGCAACCATGGACTTCCATTGGATTGGTCCATGGTTATGTTTGGCAAAATACTGCAGTGGTTTGCCATTGCCTTCTGCATTATGGCTGACCAGGAAGCTCTTCCACTCTTACCACCAGCCATATTGGAAGGATTTACGGGCTGATAATCAACCTGTTTGCCTTCATTATGCACACACTTTCCTTTGCTATCAAGTCCTGAAGTGAGACTTGAAACCAGAGCTTCTAGCCCAGAGGTAGGGACGCTACCAATGCGCCAGAAGATCTCTGAGTAACATAGATGCATTTAAGGGAAGCTATATAAACTCTTGAGGGAGAAAGGAATAGCAGTTATGATGATAGGATGAGATGAATCGGGGTGGGAGGAGACTCATGCAGAGCATAAACACTGGCATGAATCAATTAAACCTAATGCCTTATGTACCATCTATTCTATGCAAAATGAATTCGAGTTTAGCCAGTAGCTATTGGAGAAATGTTCTGTCTATGGATGCAAACTATCTGGAACCTGGAATCCCCCTTTTTAGAAGAGATGAGTGGAATGACATCTTATTTCGGCAATGTCATCAGGAGAACGTAAAAGATCCTACGGCACTATTTGAAAAAAAGGAGATTTTCCCTCATGTCCTGGTCAATATTTATCCTTCAACCAGCACCACTGAAAGAGATGGTCTGGTCATTCACCTCATTGTTGTTTGTGGGACTGTGATGTTATGATAGAATTAACTGTCCTGTTTGCCTACTTTACAACTGCGGAACTTCATAAACGTACATTGCTGGGTATAAAGTGCTTTGGGACATCCCCAGAATGTGAAAGGTGTCATAAACAAATGTGAATACATTTTTTGGGGAGATAAATAGGCAGGGAGCTGTGGAGCGTAGATCATATGGCTGTAGTGCACAATGATATATACACATAAGGGTAGGAATTATTGTCAGTGATATTGTCTGAATCATTAATGTACTGGTATCAAATTCACCCCTGTTATTTTCACAGATGTGAAGCCCATTTATTTGAAATGGATTAATGTGACTTTTTAAAAAAAAAATGGAGTGATAGATTAAACTTTCATAAGATCTCACCAACAGTGATTTCAACATTCTGACTTTTATATTCAGTATTTTGTGACTAACAAGCGGCATTATGCGTCTAGTCTAGAGGAGAGCTCTAAATAAGAATGGTATGAGAAGATCATGGCAATTCTTTCGTACATCCTTTTTCTTTCCCATTTTCTTCTTCGATGAAAGTCTCAGTTTAAAATATTTCCAGCTAAGCTGGGTGACCGCCTGACTTTTAGGATTGTGCCTGACATCATGACAAGAGGCTGGCTCACCCTCTCTCGAGAGCCATGTACAATATAGCAGCATTGTGCTGTGCAAATATTTTTCTCACTTGCCTGCTCCGCAGCATCTGAACCCTTACAGATGTGTTCCCTCCCTTGACAAACAATTACCCCTGTACCTCCCAGCAGGAAGCCAGGGGGACATCATCACGGGATCTGTTCAGTTACCTTGCAATCAAAGCTTCGCGCAATCACTTCTCATCAGAGAGAGCCTGGGTATATGCCGTAACAAGGAAACTATCAGCCACAGACCAGGCTGCCTCTGGGCATGGTATTTGTTATACTTGTCGGAGGAACTGAACGCTGATGGCTAATAATCTTCATACAAATGATTTCATTTCCATAATAAAATTTTAAAAAGGAGAACTTTGAAGCAAACATTGGAAACACTGAGAATTTATTGACTTTAGCAGTACAGTTGTTGGATTTTCATCTCTTTAGGTGCTTTCTCTAATCATTGAAATCACTCCTCTATCTAAAGAAAATGGCATCCCATATTCCAGTACCCTACTTAGTGATATTATATCAATCAGCTGATCTGAACTAGCCAACGCAGGGCAGAAAACTTGGCAAAAATAGGAGGCCCTCCTGGGTTTTGGCCTTCAAATGGAGCCTTGCAGTGGCCCCGCAGTTTATGTTTCGTCTGAATAAACCATTCTTCATGTCCCTTAGGCCTCAATCTCGTGTTCCGAGGTCGGGAGCATGCCCAACCCAAACGTATGTAAAATTGCGCGCGAATAGATGTTGGGTGTGCATCCTGATGTCATCACGCACGCGTGCGACATTGAGATCAGCGGGTGCGTGTGGGAGTCGGAGCAGCGCCCGCCGACAATTAAAGGGCCAAATTAAGGTAATTAAAAATCCTATTGACCGTGATTTTATGTTACCTGTGCGATTTTTAGCTCATTGCATGGCCAAAACGGGTGGGCTGAATTCATGTTTTAATCAGCCTCTCCACAACGCCCGGCAGCCTTCAGGGAGCTGCCTCTTCCGTTTTTTGAACATCCCACTGGGTCCCCGATGGACCCGGCGCGTTCCTGTCCCACACGCACGGAAAACACATCCGGCGGTTGTGTTTCACGCTGGGCGGGCCTTAATTGGCCACCCAGTGTAAGATGGCGTTCACAGCGCGAACTTGACCAGGAGCAGGTTTTACATCCGTTTCCGATTGCGCCAACTTCAGGCGCACCCCGAGGGTAGAATTCAAGTCTAATTTCTGCAATCTTCCATCCTATATCACATCATGCACTCTCTGTTTTTTGATCTTTGTGAACCCTTCCATTCTTCTGCCTTCTTTGATCCAATGCAGTTTCCCATTAAGAGGTTGAGCCACCATTATTCTGAACTCCTTTCCTGAAGCCCTGCACCCTCTGACCTACATTGACCCCTGATCCAGCAGCATCTCAATTTTAAAATTCTCTTCCTTAGTTTCAAATCCCTCCTTGGCTTCACTCCTCCCCATCTTTGCAATCTCCCCCAGCCCTACAATTCTCCGAGACATCTGCACTCCTACAACTCTGGCCTGTTATGGAGATCTCGCTCCACGATTAGCCACCATGCTTCAGCTGCCAAGGCCCTAAGCTCTGGAATTCTCTCTCGAAGCCACTCTGCCCCTCTAACTCACTATCTTCCTTTAGGACACTCCTTAAAACCTACCCTTTTGACCAAGCTTTTGATCATCTGACCTATTGTCTCCTTATGTAGCACAGTGTCAACTCTTGTTTGAAATTTGTGTCTTCCTACATAATCAGTAGGCACACAGATTACTTCCACCATCTGGGGCCACCAAGAATATCGAGGTTGATGGTAAGCAACTGCCATGTACCTTCTCAACTCCCTCCTCATCCTCATCATGAGGTCTGTCATGAAAGCTGTAGATGGTGTGACCATCGATCTCCTGCTTCAGATTCCACTTGCCTCTCGCTTCACGCCAACTTCCCTTTCGGCTTTGATGCTTCCAGATACCGCAGACGCCGCTCCTTGCTCAGGAGTAGGTTGGAGAAGTGCTCCTGAAAAACCCATGGTGGGTAGGTCCTCCTGTGTAGAGCCCCCCTCCTCCTCCTCCCTCCTCATAGAGCTTCACCACACCAGTTCTGTTTTCTGGTCAATGTTGCAGGCTGAGGGGCAATGCAGCCACAGGCCTCATAGTTTGTCAGCAATTTCTGCGTACTCATTTTAAGTGCCAGTTCTCAAAAAGAATGCCTCCAGAAATACAACGCAGTGCTTCCCCAAACTCAGCCAGAGCAGAAATAAGTCAAAAACACTTAATTTACAAGTTGTTGCCTGTCCCTTTAAAGAACTCATTTCCTGGGCCCCTCTTGCAGCGGAATACATGTTCTTTGATGAGTGGCAAGGTGAATACATTGACTGGAGCTGTGATTCGCAGATAGGGCATCGAATCAGCTGGTAGGGCTGAGGGATGTCATGTCAGCAGTGGTTGGGAGGCTTCTAGTGCACACGGTGGACACCTGCACAAATGCCCTTCCCAACATGGGGCGCTGCACAGCCACACCAGGAGCTGCTTGAGATGCAGTGTGCCCCACTTGGGGGACTCTTCAGTTTCCAGAGCACTGCCTCCAACAATGCTCCAGATCCGAATTTCAGGCCCAATGACTTCTCATCTCCTAATATGAACATTCTAGGCCGATTAAAAGGGTTCAAACAATTGGCGCTTTTACCCTCGAGCGTTAATTGAATACGAAGTAGGGTCAATCAAGAGAGTGACTGGGCACCAGTAAACTAGAACAGACAAACAATGTGCTTATAAAAACAAAAAACTACTGCGGATGCTGGAAATCCAAAACAAAAACAGAATTACCTGGAAAAACTCAGCAGGTCTGGCAGCATCGGTGGAGAAGAAAAGAGTCGACGTTTCGAGTCCTCACGACCCTTCAACAGAACTGAGTATAGTTAGGAGAGGGGTGAAATATAAGCTGGTTTAATGTGGGGGTGGGGGGGAGAGAGAAATTGAGGGGGGGGTGGTGGTTGTAGGGACAAGCAAGCAGTGATAGGAGCAGCTAATCAAAAGATGTCACAGACAAAAGGATCAAAGAGGTGTTGAAGGTGGTGATATTATCTAAGAAAATGTGCTAATTAAGAATGGATGGCAGGACACTCAAGGTGCAGCTCTAGTGGGGGTGAGGTGGAAAGACTGACAGGGTATTAGTTGTAGATTTTAAAATAATGGAAATAGGCGGGAAAAGAAAAATCTATATAAATTATTGAAAAAAACAAAAGGGAGGGGGAAGAAACGGGGTGGGGATGGGGGGAGGGAGTTTAAGATCTAAAGTTGTTGAATTCAATATTCAGCCCGGAAGGCTGTAAAGTGCCTAGTCGAAAGATGAGGTGCTGTTCCTCCAGTTTGTGCTGGGCTTCACTGGAACAATGCAGCAAGCCAAGGACAGACATGTGGGCAAGAAAGCAGGGTGGAGTGTTAAAATGGCAAGCGACAGGGAGGTTTGGGTCTTTCTTGCGGACAGACCGCAGGTGTTCTGCAAAGCGGTCGCCCAGTTTGCGTTTGGTCTCTCCAATGTAGAGGAGACCGCATTGGGAGCAACGAATGCAGTAGACTAAGTTAGGGGAAATGCAAGTGAAATGCTGCTTCACTTGAAAGGAGTGTTTGGGCCCTTGGACGGTGAGGAGAGAGGAAGTGAAGGGGCAGGTGTTGCATCTTCTGCGTGGGCATGGGGAGCTTATGTGCTTACGTTCATATGGAGAGACAAACACAGAGGCAGACAAACTGTGTAAATTGAGTTGCCCTGGCAAGGAGGCCATTGGTGGCTTGCCTCATAGAGGAACGTGCAGAAAACTGGCTGATTGGCCAAAAAGTTCCTGTGGCATTCAGAGCAGTGGTCATTTTCCCATTGTTAGTGAGAGCTGTGTCTGCTGTGGATTCTGGTTACTGATCTGGTTGCAGCAACAAATACTCTTCTCCTAAAGGTACACATGACTGAAGCACCCCCACCTGAGACAGAGCTCCCCAAGAAAGTCCTTGTAAACTACATCTGGGCCTACACTTCCTGCTGGACAGGTAATCCTGGGATGGTCTGGCTTTCCTCTGGGGTTATCGGTTAATCCAGCTCCCCCTCTAGCCCAGGCTTGCTCAACCTTATTGTGCGAGGGGCCGTATTTCAATTTTTTTCTCAATGAGCAAATTTCAGAAAGGGAAGTAAAAGCAAAATACCGCAGATGCTGGAAATCTGAAGTAAAGGCAGAAAGTCCCGGGAAAAACTCAGCAGGTCGGCAGCATCTGAGAGAGAGAGAAAGACAGGGTTAACATTTTGAGGCCGTATGACTTCTTCAGGGCTGAAGAAGAGCTATACGGACTCGAAATGTTAACTCTGTTTCTTTATCCACAGATGCTGTCAAACCTGCCGAGTTTTTTTCCAGCAGGTTTGGCACAACAGTAAACATGGGGCAGAATTTTGCCCGCGTCGGGCAGGCTTGGCAGGGGCAGGTTCCCTACCGCTGCTTCCGTAAAACACGTGCTGCAGCGCTCAGCGCTGCCTGTGTGGGTTTGGGGAGGGGTAGGGGGGGTGACCTCTGTCCTGGCCTTATTGGTCAGGTAGGGTGCTGCTGGAGTGCTGTGGGGGTGGGGTATGCGAGCTGGAAAAGCTCCCTGAGGCACAGAGCTGCCTCAGGGAGATGAGCAGTTTTGAAAATAAAGAATCTTGGGTGTTAAAAAACAAACCCCCCCCCTCATGTGGCCCTGTCACATGAGCAGGGACATGTTAGAAATTAGGATGACATTTTTTTTTAATGACGGGTGGGATGAGGTTTTGCAAAAAAATGTAAAGGTCGCCTCGCCCTTTTCGACCGCCTGCCGACTGTAAGGCTGGACAGGCAGCGAAAAATTTAAATCAATTGGATTGTTAATGGCCTTAATATGCTATTTAATTGTCGGCAGGCGTGCGGCCAACTCCGCGCGTGCCCGCCGACCGAAATATCGCACGGGTGCTCGGGACGCTCACCCAACATCAACCCATAGGTGAGTGCGCGCCCGACCCGAACAAGCGGAAAATTCTGTCCGTGAATTTTTTTAAATTGTCAAAGCGATAAATTGCTAATTATTAAAAAAGTGACTGATTACTGAAGACGGCCGTTAGAGGGTGAAAGTGTGTGTGTCTGGCTCACTCCCAGTCTCAGGGTCCTCGCACACTCATCCTCACCCACACCCACTGTGTGAGTGGGTGTGAATGTGTGTTGTTGGTGTGTGGAAGTGAGTGTGAGTGAGAACCCTTGAGACTGGCGGCAGAATTTTATGCCGACGGGATTTTATGGTCTAGCCAAAGTCAATAGACTGCTGAGTGGCTCGCCACATTTTACTGCCCCGCACTCACACACATGCACGTGCACGCACGCATGAACTCACTCTCACTCTCACTCTCTCACACTCACACACACACACTCTCACACACACTCTCACATTCTCACACACACTCTCTCACACACACTGTCACACCCTCACACACACACACACACACACACACACTCTCTCACACTCTCACATACAAACACACGCTTTTTCACACTCTCACATTCTCTCTCACACTCTCTCTCGCTCCCTCTCATACTCACTCTCTCACACTTACATTCTCTCTCTCTCCCCCATACTCCCTCTCACACTCCCTCTAACACTCTCATACTCTCTTTCACACTCCCTCTCACACCTCCCAGGCCCAGGTGGTTTGGAGATTAAAATGCTAAGGAGAGCTTTGGGACAGCAGTGAAAGTACCAAGACTCTTTTCCTCGCCCTGCCTAATACTCCAGCTATCCTGGGTCCCAATGTTGCTGCAACCATTGCTCTGTCATTTTGACTTGTACAGGGGCCCTTGTTTTCCCCTCTTCCCTCAGGCAGGCAGTCTCTCCCTTAGCCCCAAACCCCCGGCAGGCAATCTGTCTTCACCCACTCTTTCTCCCCAGCAGACTCACTGCCATCACCGGTCTTCAGGCTTCCGGCTGATGAAGACTGTTCACTGCACCTCCAGTCACAGACTGTTTCTCTCCTGCACCAGCAACAAACATGGGAGTGAAATGGCCTGTGATTGGAGGAGCAATTCCTTGCAGAATCTTTTAAAGAGTGATTTTCTTTAGGAAGTCCAATGTGCTGTCCCCAAATATCAATCAGTAATATAATGCACTTCAAAGGCAATGCAGAATGTAGAGGAAGATGTCACAAGTACTACGGTGAAAAGGTGTTTCCAATATCTGAGGTGGGTCTGTTGGTATAGCCAAAATTCTTCACAATCTCAGTTGAACAGTGTCCCTTTAACCAAGTACTCGTGCTCTGATGAGCAAGTCGAGGTGAATAATACCTTTTACACACAACATCAGTGCAGAAGAAATAGGAGCAGGGGTAGGCTATACCGCCTCTCGAGCCTGCTCCGCCACTCAGTAAGATCATGGTTGAATTTCCGCATCAGCTCCACTTTCCCGTCCTATCTCCACATTGCTTGATTCCCTTGGTGCCCAAAAATCTATCGATCTGAAGCTTGAATATGTTTAGTGGCTGGCGCATCCACAGCCCTCTGGGGTAGAGCATTCCAAAGATTCACAACCCCCTGAGTGAAGAAATTTCTCCTCATCTCAGTGCTAAATGGCCACCCCCTTAAAGTGAGCAGTGTATATTCTCACTGAGACCTTGGCTTCCAGGTAAAGGGAATGAAAAAACAATCAATGCAGCATTTTTTTCAAAGTAAAGCAGAAAGTTCTCCCAATGTCTTGACAACAAGAATCCCTCAATCATTGCTTGACTTTACTGTGTGCAAATTGGCTGTCACGTTTTCCTAAAGGACTGTGATTCTACTTCTGAAAGTAATTCATTAGCTGTGAAGCACATTAGGACGGGCAAGAGACATGAAAGGAATTATGCAAATACTCCTGACGTTCAAAAGCAAGCTTTTCCAATGTTATTTTTGTGCTAATGGCCCACCATCTAATTAACTATTTTGTACAATCAACCACTTGTTAAATGACCGACTCTTTTTAATTTGAAATGCATTTTTATGTATATAAAACACATTGTGACAGCCACGAGTGCAGCATCAAAATCTGCGAACACAGTTCGAATTGACAAAGCATAACACTTAAAAAGGGTCTCTCATTGCGCTGGGTGACTGTGCAGGAGGTAAGAAGCCAACTGGAATCTTTAGGGACTTAACACCTCTTGCAACACAGTGCACACGCTGAGATTTCTGGTGAGGACATTAACTGAATTGCAGGAATCTAGCCTTGAGATGAATGTCCTCAAACGTTTACTAGCCATGTACAGTGATTTCTAGTTCCATTTAATTGTTGCTTAGCTTGAATTATCCTCTGGCTAGATCTGTATTCATAATAATTCTCTGCCTTGTTTAAAAATTGTGGTTGCCATGAACTAGGGAATGTTATAAGATCCACTAATTTTGTGCTTGAGAATTAATGTACTGTCCTTTTTAAAGTATCAATTTTAAAATGGTGCAGGAAAGTAGTTTAATTCAATTGCTGCATTTAAAGGAAGCTGGGCTTGTTGCTTATATTTTTTTTGTGGGTTTTTTTTTTGTGTATGTTGGTTCACAAACCTGCTTGGTTTTGTGTATTTATGTCTTTCCCTCGGTTTGTTCAAGCCCAAAGTTCCTGGCCAGCCGTTCTGCTGGTGTTAAGTGTGGTCGAGTGGAATGCCCTGTTCTAGTGCAAAGTGGGAGACTCTACCCTAAATCCTGACAACAAGGTCATTTTAAAAAAAAAATCATTCTTAGGAGGTGGGCACTCACTGTCAAGGCCAGCGTTTATTGCCCAATCTGAACTTCCCTTGAGAAGGTGGTGGTCAGCCGCCTCCTTAAACTGTTGCAGTGGATGTCGTGTAGTGGTTTGAGGCAGCTGAGGGGCTTGCTAGGCTATTTCAGTGGGAAATTAAGAGTCAGCCACATTGCTGTGGGTCTGGATTCACATGTCGGCCAGACCAGGTAAGGACAGCAGATTTCCTCCCCTGGAGGACATGAATGAACTGGATCAGCTTTCATGAAAATTCAGAAGTTTCATGATCATTATGACTGAGACTAGCTTTTTATTCCAGTTTTACTAATTAATTGAATTTAAATTTCCCCAGCTGCCATAGTGGAATTTGAACCTATATCTCTGGAGCATTAGTTCAGGCCTCTGGATTATTAGTCCAGTGCTATTATTACTATGTTACCATCCCCAATAATTTGCATTATCAGGATGGGGGCATTATGCCATTAAGGCTGCTTCATTTGCGCTCTGTTCCCTGTCAAAGCACACAGTGAAGGTCAATCTGAACTGCCCGCAGGACCTATTGAACTGAAATACAAGGAATTGGAAACTAAATCCTCACTCTTAAATAATCATTCACAAATAATTGGCAAAGAAACTGGAGGGGAAACGAGGAGAAATTATTTCACACAGAGGGTTATTCTGATGTGGAACGCACTACCTGAAAGGGTGGTGGGAACTTTTTAAAGGCCCTGCACTTCAAGAGTTTTGAGAAGAAAGCTGGGGCCTGGGACTAAATTGGATAGTTCTTTCAAAGAGCTGGCATGGGGACGACAGGCCGAATGGCCACCATCTGTGCAATAAGTTTCTATGGTTTTTGGCGGAACTTTTATCCCTTGAGAATTGTGGTTGATCCACTGAGGCTTACTGAGCTTATCAGAAGTCATTCCTGAGGAGGCCTAGAAGGACCTTCAGATGTACCCCCTGTGAATTTTGTTACTGGTTCATTCACAGCATGTGGGCATTGAGGCGAGGCCAGCATTTATTGGCCATCCCTAATTGCTGTTAAGAAAGTGGTGGTGAACTACCTTCTTGAATACAACTAAGTAGCTTCTAAGTCCATATTAGAGGGCAGTTAAGAGTCAACCACATTGTTGTAGCTTTGGAGTTATTTTCAGGCCAAACCAGGAAAGAATGGCAGATTTTCTTAGTCCCCTGAGCTTCCCTCCATCAGCCTCCCCTTGTAAACAAAGGCACCCAGGGCCAGAGATACAGCCTCCTCCAGAATGGATTGCCTGGGATCAGACCTTCCTTCAATGTTGGGGATTGAACTTCTGCCTAGTTAGGAGCCCGCCTGAGTTGGGATCAAATACCCCCAGAGCTGGATCGCCCTGCTGTGGCATGTCCCCTGCCTGACTGGATGCCATGCCTGACAACCTGTCAGGCCAAGACATCAAGGCTGCTGCAGGTGGGGAAAGGAATGAGCACAGACTCCTGTCGACGCTTTTCTGAGGTAAGTGAAATAAGGGTCAAAATACAGGGTGTAAAGCCATCCGGCACCAGACAGTGGCCAGACCGGCTAAAAAACTGGACTGTCCAGCACAAACCCAGATGTCTGACCTCCCTAGGAATAAATGGGTCACTTGCAGGTTGGCAGGTTGTTACCAGTGGAGCGCCGCAAGGATCAGCGCTTGGGCCTCAGCTATTTACAATCTGTATTAATGACTTAGATGAGGGGACAGAATGTAACGTGTCCACGGTTGCTGATGATACAAAGCTAGGTGGGAAACCAAGCTGTGAGGAGGACACAAGGGGGCAAAGTTCGATTAGGCTCTATATCAGTACAATGGGAGCATCATGTGCGATTATCCTGCCCCTGTTCCATTGAAGCAGACAATGTGCAAGCTTTATGCTTCCTACTCATCAACATGATTGCAGCCTGCAGCCCCTATTGCCAACTGTTCCTTGTTTAACAGGAGGCCCAGCATAATGCATGATTAGCATGATGTACAGGTAGCCTGCTCTTCTTAAAGGCACCTCGAAAAGGGAAGGTTCACTCAGGCTGCAGGAACTGCGGGAACAGTGTCAGGAAGGCAGTGTGGAACAAAGGAACTGATAATCGAACAGCAAAGCAGAGAGAGTGCCACAGTTCTTGGATATCATGCGCTGAAAACAGGAAGTGCTGAAAATACTCAGTAGGTCTGGCAGCTAATACCTGTAGAGCATGAAATAGAGTTAATCTTTCAGTTATGACAGAAGGTCAGAGACCTGAAACGCTAACTCTGTTTCTCTCTCCAGAGATGGCATGCTGAATATTTCCAGCATTTTCTCTTTTTATTTCAGGTTTCCAGCATCCGCAGTATTTCGCTTTTGTCTCTGATGCCTTAGTTCAGTTTTGTATGTATCGTTGAAAGTGTTGCATAAAGTTTTTATGGAATGGGTTTATGACTCTGAAAAAAAAACCATGACTGGAAAACTGTGTTTTTAAAAGTGAGTTTTGGTTTTGCTTTGGGAAGAGAAGGACCAACTGCTTCAGAAGGAAGACAGCAGCCTTTTGCAGTCCAGAGCCAATCCACAGCTGGAAGTGAATATAAGCTGCTCCTGAGATGCTCTACATGCAGGAATAGAGTACCCTTGAGTATTCCATGAGTCCACCTAAAAAACAATGCCAGAGTCATTGATTGTTTCACGGATCAGTGCAGAGAGACCGACTGCATAACCCAGACGCCATTTCAAAGACTCCACACTCTATTCTTTACCTTTGAATCATTGCCTTTTAACCTTCGGCCAAATTCCTCCATTCTTTGCCTTTTTATTTGGCAAGACTGGTTTTATAATAAACTAATAAGTTTGTTGTTTATTGAAAGAAACCTGGTTAAAGTCTGCTTTATTTTGGGTTCCAGTAGTGAAGGTGAACAAATGTTGATGAGTAAATTGAACTTTTAAACTAATGGCATGACCTGTGGAGTAGTAGGGCTAGTCTTCCCATCCCAGTCATAACAGGGTGTAAAGATTGGGTCCAGTTCTATCCTTCAACATCTGGATTTGTGGAGTATGAAAAAGGGTAGGTGCTAAGAGTCTGTTTTCTCTGGCTGCAAAGCCTTGAACTAGGGGGCATAGCCTCAGGATAAGGGCTCAGCCTTTTAGGACAGAGATGAGATGAGATTTCTTCACTCAAAAGATTACTAACCTTTGGGATTCTCTGCCACAGAGAGCTGTGAATGCTCCCTTATTGAATACATTCAAGGCTGAGGTTGATAGACTTTTGGACTCTAAGGGAATCAAGGGAAATGGGATAAGGTGTAAAAGTGAACATGATTAGTCATGATTTTACTGAATGTCAGAATAGGTTCAAAGAACTGTAAGGCCTATTTCTGCTCCAGTTTCTTATGATCTTATGCTTTTTGTCTATACTCAGCTGATTTTTGGCAAGAGTACCAAGAGACGAAGAAACAACGAAAGTAGCATGCTATAGACAAAGTTGAGCAATCCAACGACCAACAGATCAGATCAAAGCTCTGCAGTGCTGCCATATCCAGTCATGAATCGTTCTGATGAAAGGTCACCTTCCCCAGTTGCTGCCAGACCTGCTGAGTATTTCCATTATTTTCTGCTTTTATTTCAGATTTCCAGCATCCATAGTATTTTACTTTTGTGTTTGTGTTGTATCAAGGTTTCCCATCAAAATTTAAATCAGTCGGAATCAGATGGAAAAGTCCACTGACTGGAGTCATACCTAGCACAAAGGAAGATGGTTGTGGTTGTTGGAGACCAATCATCTCAGTCCCACGATATCACTGCAGGAGTTCCTGGGGGTAGAGTCCCATTAGTTCAATCTTGCACTGATCTATACTCTTTTCTTATAGCATCGTGTATCCCTGTCCCTTCCTTTCATGTGACATATATGGAATATGCAGCCTGAAATGATGGAGGAATCAGATTGAATAGTAACTTTTGAAAGGTAAACATAGGTGGTAAAGTGAGGCACTCTGTCCCTTTGAGAGAATGCAAGTCTGCTACTGATCATGTGACAGCACTAACGAATCACTGTGCAGCGCGGACAACTGGGAACTGTAAGTCTAGTTCTGGAGGTTTCTGAGTGAGCACATATGATTTGGTGCTTTGCCCTATGTCTCGATAAACTATTACTGTTTATTCTTACATCAGTCTCTCCCCATTATTGATTGCAAGCAGCAATTGATGAGAATGTAGGAAGGCATGCAGTTCGAGTTTGGTTGACCTCATTTACCCAAAACACAAAAACATACATGAGTAGAAAATGTTTTCAGGGCTATGGGGAAAGAACAGAGGAGTGGGACTAATTGGGCAGCTCTTTCGAAAAGCTGGCACAGGCAAGATGAGCCGAATGACCTCATTCTGTGCTCTAAGTTGATAGGATTCTGTGCTATACATTCTACCCTCTCTTCCTGCCATATGATGAAATAATCACGACTGCCTTCAGTAAGCTGTCAAGGCAGATACTTTCACCCTGGCATTTCAGATGACCATATATGCTTACAAGCCCAGAAATAACAGAATTTGGGGCAATGTTGTAGCTCAGTTGGAGTCAGATACCAGCTCGAACTCAATCTCAGTGTTTCATGTACCCGCCACAAAAAAACTGGAGTCAACAATAGCCATTTGAAGCCTTCTTACGTTGTGTCAAAGTCTCTTACCATACTTCAAGTCCAAATCTTATGTTACGTCATACAGTCATAGAGCCATGGAGTTATACAGCAAAGAACCAGGCTCTTCAGCCCATCGTGTCTGTGCCGACCATCAAGCATCTGTCTATTCTAGTCCCATTTTCAAGTACTTGACCTGTAGCCCTGTATGCTATGGCGTTTCAAGTGCTCATCTAAATATTTCTTAAATGTCGTGAGGTGGTTCTTCTGACCCCCATAAATTAGAAATAATCACACTTGAGACTCAGAATGCTAGCTTCGTTGAGTGTATTACTTGTTGCTCCCCATGTGGCTGGTGGACTGCTACATTGTTGCTCAGTGCTCAGTGGCAGTGAATGTGGCACCCCGGGATATACATTCAGATAGCAAATAGTTCCTAGTTCTTTACAAATAACGTAACAGTATAGCAATATATATGATGTTTAATCCCCTAAAGGTTCTATTTCCTTCATCACAGTTGTTATACCAGTTCTTTACCAGTTGTATAGAATTTAATTCATTCGCCTGCATTTGTGATTTTGCTTCATTTTAGTGGTTTACACTATAGCTAACTGTTACATGTGGTAAAAGAATACCATAGAGTTTGTTGGGTGGGGCGGGGGTGGGGAGGTGGGGTGGTGGGGTGGGGAGTGGTGGTGGGGTGAAGAAATTGAGAAAAACAGATTGTTAGCATAAAAGAACTTTAAAGAACTTCAGTTATCCGAAAACTGAGTCTATGAGAAAGTGAAGAAGAGAAGAAAAGATTGTTTAAAATGAGCTCATTACAGTCATGAACTTTACTTAAAGGCCTGTTTATTCTGGCAGCCTGACTGATGTCAATTACATTTCGAACATCTAAAAGAATCAAAGAGACTGAACCTTTATAATGTTCAGCACCCCTTGGAGATGTTTATCTGGGCTCATTCCTGAGCCCATACAAGCAATGAACACCATGCCAGTCTTGGCCTCCTAACATCTTATTATCTTCTCCCAAAGAGTTTGGAGTTGACGCATTTCCGACACAAATGTTCCACATTTTAAAGTTCATCCTAAGTGCACTAATATAAAAAAGGTAGTTTGTATTCAAAGGGGCTATTCTGTGTTGATCTTTGAAGCTTTCAATCTATAATGTATTTGAACTGGAAAAGAAAACTTCCCTGTTTCTGACTGAAACAAAGTTTCCAGATGTCAAGGTCAAAGGTCTAAGATAAAAGTATCAGGTTTAGGGCCATTCCAGCTACAAACCAGGATCTAATGTGTGGGGTTCTTCATTGAAGGGGGTGGTTCTTCAATGGGTTCACTTTCCTCCTTCAGCCTCTCTCAGCGAGTGGTCTCATTCCATGCTGGTGAATTATGACACACATCTCCATCTTCCAGACACTTAGGCTTGTATTTAATGTTGAAAATTGGGCAGCATGTCAAATCCCTTAAACATTTCTGTAAAAACAACTGGATTTTTATTTTATTTTAGTTTTTAAAGGCTTGGTTTTGCCCTCTTTCCTTGGGTTACCATGACCTACCCCCACCCCCCCAGTAGGACTTCCTCACCTAACACCCAGATGATTGCTCCATTTCTGTCAGGAAAAATATGTAGAGTGCAGCAAGCTGAACAATGGCAACAGTATATATGTTTACATCAAGGCTCATTTTACAAATCCAATGTAGACAGGCCCTCCTTACAAACTCCACTGACTCTCTTCAGCGTGCTACACTGGCTCATGGGATCAGACACAAAGAACATTTGATAACAGAAACATAAAGTAATTCTTGGAAAAATTCCAATGTGAACACTTTTACCAAACCCTTGAACACTGCCGTTAAAATATATCAAAAGCATTCCATGGACTATAAATATCTTGGCATGAATGAGATATATTTTTAAAAATTTGATACAGACATGCTCTCACCCCAATGTTTTCTTAACTTTTTTTTTGTGTAAGACATTTCTTCCCTACGGTTCCAATAAGTGTTTGTTGATATTTTATCCTACAACCAACAACAACATATATTTATACAGCTCCTTTAACATTGTAAAATGTCCCAAGGCATCTGAAAAAGCAAAGGTTGACACTGAGCTATACAAAAAAAATATAGGCAGAATCGAGCCGCAAAAGGGCAGAGGAACTGCAGATATCTTGGAAGGTTGTGGAGCTAGAGGGAATTTCAGAGGTAGAGAGGGACAAGGCAATGGGGGGATTTGAAAACAAGGATGAGAAATAAAACTGAGGTTTAACGAACAGCCATTGTTGATCAGCGAGCACAGGGATGATGTGTGATTGGCACGTTACCAATTATGACACGGGCGGTAGAGTTTTGGATGTCCTCAGGTTTATGGAGGGTAGAATGTGGGAGGCCAGCCAGGAGTACATTGGAATAGCCAAGTGGAAAGGTAAGTTGAGAGTTCCCACAAATCAAGGAGGATTTAAAAAAATGTTTTCAGGAATAGAATTCGTATTCATATTCACGAGAACCTCTGAGACAAAAATATATTGAACCATTAAATCTGAATAATATCAACACCTTCATGCTTGACTGTAAGATGATTTCTGAATGGTTTGGTCTATCACGCAAAAGTCTAGGCAGCTTGTTGGCCATATCTAGGCCTTTCACTATGTATGGAGCTGGGGACACCTCAATATGGCTAGAAGCATTTATGGTAAAATCTGGTTGAATCCTTTCATGGTTGGTGATACATTTGTACCAAAATCCTCAATCTTCAGACAAGGTGAAACTTGTATGCTTCAGGGTCTGAACTCAAGGATGCTTTATAGGAAGCATTTCCCATGGTAAGTAGATGATTGCCGAAGTGGTATCAAGAATACAGCACCGGTATACTCAGTGGGTTAAGTTTAAAACTTTATTATGTCCCTTTGCAGAATTTGCAATACTGATGAAACAATTTCTTTTGAGTTTCAACTATATTTGAAAATCATGTTACTATATAGTTTCAAATTTAAATAGTCTACACCAGGGATCTGTAACCTGTGGCTCCAGAATCTCATGCGTCTCATTAAGGACTCATGTAGTGCCTCCTGACCTTGATCAATTGAATCAATTTGAATGGTAATTAAATGACTTGTTTCGGTTTATTAAATTTTAATTAATATCGTACTTGTCAGAAAGTATCATTCAATTAACAGTATTTTTGCAAAAAATCCTTTAAAATGTTGTTGAAATGTGTCTCTGTCTTGTTTTTCATTAATATTGATATTTGAGCAACAACATTGTGGCTGTTAAGATTTTGCATTTTGACTAAATTTAAAAAAATGCCTCTTCTAGTTATTAAGGTTGCCAAACCTGGTCTACACTTTGTTAAATTTTAAAAAAAAATCAATTTTTGCTTCAGACCTGCGATGAAATGCACCATTGATAGTGATAACAAAGGACAGGGAATTGTCATATCAAGGCTTTCATCATGTTAGAGCCTGTATTGGTGCTTGGTTTCACCCTAATATAAATAGTTTATCTCCTTCATTTTTGTCAACAACAACTATTGATATCACTAATGCATGATACCAATTTATAACTACAGCACTAGATGTTACAGTAATTTTGGCACACTACAGTAACATCTAGCGATATAGTTATAAGTTGGCCTTTATTTTGGCTGCATGGCCAGTTTGTTTGCAAAAATATTGCTGGCCCTCTAAGGGCCTGCATGTTTAGTTCAGCAAGGCAGATGGCAGGCTCCATCATGGCTACCATCTGCCTTTTCCATTCGTGCTCTGCAGGCAGCTCCCACCTTCTCAGCACTACTAATTGGATGCCGAGCTTGCCTCCTGCACATTTCAAAATAGCGTCGTGTGAGCTGCACGTCATCGGTGCAGGGTCAGGAGTTAGAAATTATCTGGCTTTGGGTTCCTGACCCTGCTTTGAGAATCCAGCTCATGGATCTTAACTAAAAATGTCCACTACTGTTGACTGACCAGTAGAATAGCAATCAGTGAATGTAACTACTGGCTGTTGTAAAGGAATTTGAAATTGGAGTGATTTCTTTTCTTAGTATGAATTTATACGATAGTTAATTTAGGTTTAAACTCAGGATTATGGTGAAATATGAATTCATCTTCCTATGGGAGATTCTCTTGGATGCACAGAACATTTGAGCTTAAATATTTAGACAGCACGGGCAGCAGCACCCATACTTTGTAAATATTTAAATGAATTGCAAGTCAGTGTGAAGTGGGTTCAGGCATTCTAAGGGACACCCTGGACACTCTTTAAAACTGGTTAGACACAGCATTGAATATCCACTCCAGTCCTAAATGGAAGTGGCAAGAAGAGAGTCACAATCCTCTTAGTTCTGGAATCTAGTCGGACATTCTTAAGCCAAAGAGCTCAAGTTCCTCCAGGAAGACGCAGCCTTTCCAGCCAAATTTATTCACCATGGCATCACATAGCCCATCCTGCGCCATAAAGAGTCTGCCAGTCAGACATGAAGATAAGGGTTATATCTAAGTAATGAGTTGTTTCTCAGCATTTCGTAAGCACCGCCTTTTGCACTCGGTAAAGGTGTCATTGAAAGCTTGACTGCTATTCATTCAACAGGCCACCAGGAATACACAAAAGTTTTTTGGGGGGAGATTAGATCATTCAAATATAAGATAACATTTAACAATAAAACTCTACTGATGCTTTAGTGAACAATTGAAGTAGGTATGGTATTGCGCCATTAGACACAAGAAGTTCCAAGTTTGGTCCCTACTCAGTGCTGAATTGAATTGTCCCTACCAAATCAATAGTAAGATTGTCCTCAGTATGCATTGGCTAGGGAAAGGGAAACAAAAATCATCTGGGATTAATCTCCTGATTTCTACCTAGATCCACCCACTGGAAATTGTATGGATGGAGGATGAAGACCAATTGGACTTGATTGTGCAAATTTTGATGAAGGAATGTCCTGTTAACAGTCTTTGGCGGCATGGCTAATTAAGGTAAGGAATGGTCACTTGGATAAGATGCCTGAGGACTGTTGGCTACTTTAGCGTGAGCCATTGGTTTCAGGGAAGGAAGAAGGGTGCAAAAGAAAATAACTCTTTGGTAATCTTTGATATCTCTCACTAAATACGATTTTTCTCAACGTTTTCCAATGTTTTTTTTTAGATACAAGATGTGAAGAAAGAACCACTAATCTCTTCTTTTCTCCTGAAGGTGTGAACTCCTTGCTCAGGAGACAGTTCCTTTTAGTACCTCATCTAACTGACCTCATCTGTTTTATTACTTGAGGCTGCGTTCTCAATCAGGGCTCGGGAATTGGAATTGCGAACTTGTTCCGGGTCCAGACACTACATGGCGTGCTTTAGGTATGCCCACTGGGATTTTCTCAGCTGCAGCCAATTTGAAGATGGAGGGAGATGGGGAGAAGATCCCCTTTTTAAAATGTCACAGCTGCCTGGCCATGTTCCTGGAGTGGCAACAGCAGCTACAGCTATGGCCCAACAGCCGTCGTGGCTAAGTGTGAGGAAGGGACTCCGGATAATCCATCATTGCCCCCCCAGCCCACACCTTCACTTCCTACCCTGAACCCACCGTGCTGGCTTCGATGCAGGGTCCAGGCATATATGGACTTCCCATGTTGCTGACTGAAAATCCCAGTCACTGTGGGAACGAGGCCTTATTATCACCGATTGGCCTGAGTTGACTGTCCGCCGGGAAGTGGTGAGCAGTCAATCCAACTCTGAGCCACTCTCATTGAAAATGAGTGTTGGGATTGTGGCGGCAGACCAGTATGGAGGCTGGGGGCACCAGTTTGCACCCCTGCTCACCTTTGCTTCAGACCCTGCACTAATTTAAAATCCCAGTTTTGATGTTGAGTGTCAGTAGGTTTTCGGTCCATCGTGGGAAAGCACTAACTTGCTGCTAAAGTCCGCAAGCACTTCCTGTTGATATTACTGTGAAGGGTTCAGCAATCTTTCCAATCTTTTTCTCCTAAATTCCTGGGCTGAAAGGACAATTTGTAGGCCTGTTACCGGCTGAGATTAACTAACTCAGTCTAGACAGGGAATTGAACTTCATGCCTTGCGTTCAATTAACCTCACTTAGTGCTCTATCCAAATGGATTAATATGGGTGAAGTTGTGGTAATTTTTGACAAACACGAATCGGTAGCATTGTGTAGATTTGTTCAAATATTGTCAGAAGATTAATTTAATTAGCCACTATTTTTCCTTCCAATTTCCTCCATAATTTAGTTCACTTACCCTTTCTGTCCTGTAGAGGCGAGGAGGTTGACTCATGCTGAGGTATGGATGCATGGTTGGTGGTATTTGACCAGAGTGTGAGCGTGGCCGGCTTTGCAATTAAGATCAACGGTAAGTGCATGGCTGTAACCATAGCAACCTTGCCATGATTGCTCCTCAACCATTGAAAAATAACTCATGGGCAAGCCTGAAAATTGACAATATCTATGACTGGTAGGCAGAGCTAAGTGTTTCGTTGTCATGGAGATGCGAATCAGGTACCACCACTGTATGAAGGAAGACGACTATCCACTATTCAAAAAACCTTTTCCACTTTTTTGTGCTGAAATTCAAATGAGCACAGAAAACCCTCAAACGCATTTTCCCGCTTACTAAATTTATCAAAAGTTGCCATAAGCGAGCTAGCACAACAGCTAGATAAGGCTAGTGGCTGAACAGCTGGAGCAGCTATCAAAGTACTTGGCTTTAAATGAGTTTATAGCATCAATCTACAGAACCAAATTAGCTACTGTAGCACCAGACAGCTGTTCATAGCTGTAGGATCCGATTAAAGTCAAACTCCTGAATAATAAGCTGCTGTAGGATTAGACCATGGAGATTCACTACCAGCCATTATTGAACACACAAACTTCCAGGTTGCAGGTACACGTATAATTTCCCCAGAAACTGCAATTAAAATGCTAAAGAAGGAGGAGTAAGGGGTGGCACCTAGAGGAAATGGCTGCAACTAACTTGACTCTCCTGTTGGTTTCCCTGAACAATGTCACAGATTCTGCCTTTGGGAGCTTATTCTTTTCTGACTGGCCAGTAATTGGAGGGTTAATTAGGAACCCACCAGAGTCTGATCAGAAAACAATGGAGTTCTTTTGTTGTCACAGAATGAGACGGAATTGAGCGATAATCAAAAGCTGGTACAAGCAGAGCACCAGATTAAGACAAGTGTCTAGATTGGTGTGCTTTGAAGTGCCAAATAAATGCAGTTTCCTTAAAAGCAAACAGATGTTTTAACTTGACGTGCATACGTAAAGTCGATGATCAACACAGCTTCAGCATGCTGGTCCATGATGTAAGTGCCAATACAATCACTGTGCAACTGTCCTGAACAATTGGAAGAATAATATCTGATACATTGGCATCTTGTATCTTCCATCATCATGTTTGGCATTGTATGAATCAAAATATACTTAGATAAGAAAGATTACTATCAGAGCAAAAAAATGCACAAGCTCGGCCAATATTTGCACAGAAAAGTCAGTATAAGGGGCCTCAGCTGGAATTTTAACTTGTCCTCTCCTTACAGAGGCCAATACTTTGGCTATCTGTTATCAGCGTTCAAGGGCAGAATTTTAAGCTAGCGGGATTTTATGGTCCCACCGAGTTCACTGGAGTTTAGAATGACTCACTGAATTTTACAGTCCCATCCTCACCGCCGCCGGGCCGTTAAAATTCCGGCCCAAGTGTTTTTTTATTCTCCCTTTTCCTTCTACACTTTCGCCTCAGTTGCATTTTACAAATAGTAAAATGTAATAATCCACCTTTGTCAGAAAACGATCCTGTGTTTCGGAGATCTTGTTCTCACTTCTCGGGATTGTGTAGTAGCTTTTAACGGCGGTCATTTTAAATAAGGTGCATGTAGCTCTCGAGGGCAATTAGGGACGGGCAACACGTGTTGGCCTTGTCAGTCATGCTCACATCCCACGAAAAGAATTTTAAAAAATCTCCTTTGCCATGATTAATGGTTAGTGAAATCTGGCCTGAGGACCTCATGAATGACAATTCACCCCCACTTCTCCTCCCATGGTCTGTTCTACATTGTGTCGAAGACAACCTGGCTAAAATTGTTAACTTGCTCCCAGAGGAATTTTCATTTTGTACCCACATCCCACGGAGCAGATAATATCTCTTGAGCTTTAAATGGTAAATTGTTAAATGTATTTGTTGTTGCTCTGCGTGACTATTCATTATACAGCAGCATCTCTGCTGGAGAACAGCAGACAGCTCAGGAGATTGGAGGGAAGATTGTTGAGGATACAATTGTTTCTCAGCCAAATCCAAAATTCTTCTTCAGGATCCAGGCTTTAGATCTCAAATCCAAACACTTCAGCTTTATGGCAGAGATAAAAGAAGGACAGAAAACACTTCGAAAAAACAGAAGATGTAATGCAAGTGAGGCAGCGTCTGAGTTGAAAGTTAAGTGAATTTATCCGATAAGTTAATACATTGGGAAAGCTGCCCTTCACCCCAACTTCAAACTATATCGCTGCTCCTTCACTGGGCTGTAATTTCGATTCCCGCCCGTGATGGGCATCATGGCGGGCGGGAGTGTAAAATATCCCGAGGTTGGAAAAATCAGTTTGCCACCATCGTAAAAGCAGTCCGGGATCGTCTGCTCCAACCAGCAATGTGGGGCCACGTTCCACGCCACAGCACATCGGGAATGTCACTTTAATACACTTGCACCCCCCACCCCCACGCTGGATCAAGAGGGCACGTTAGTGCCCAGTTAGACTGACATGTTTCACAACAGTATAGATGCAACCTGCACCTGGCGACCTACACTTTACTTGTTAGTTCGAGGTTGGTTTGCCCACCTTGTGTGACACAGCGCTCGTGGCAACTCCGACTCAGCACCAAACTTCACAGGTAGCATCACATTGCTTTAGGCCGGGGTGGGGGGAGAAGGGCTGTCAGAGGCAAACCTCTACCCACCAGACCAGCGGTTAGTTGGGGGGTGGCTTTTAATGTGCTGCAGGGAAAGGCCTCCACTGGGGTGGGGGAGAAACTAGCCTGAGGCAAGGGAAGGGGTTGTAGGGCAAGGCCTCCACTGGGGAAGGGGGCAAACTGTCGTGGGGCAAGGGAAGGAGCCGCAGGCTAAGGTCTCCATTCGGGGGTAAGAGTAGGGAAGGTTGCACTCAAACACATGACTAGGGGGACGGGGGTGGGATCAGCAGTGGGGAAGCACTCTCGCTGCCAGGATGTGGAGAGAGTTGGTTACGCAATGACCCCTGAGGTGAGGTGAGAGTGACTGCCGTTGACATCGAGGCAGCAGTTGTCCGATCAAAGAGCCCCAGCAAAACTGGAGTCAATGGGAATCAGGGGGAAAACTCCACTGGCTGGAGTCATACCTAGCACAAAGGAAGATGGTTGTGGTTGTTGGAGGTCAGTCATCTCAGCTCCAGGACATCACTGCAGGAGTTCCCCAGGGTAGAGTCCTCAGTCCAACCATCTTCAGCTGCTTCATCAATAACCTTCCTTCCATCATAAGGTCAGAAGCGAGGATGTTCGCTGATGATTGCACAATGTTCAGCACCATTCGCGACTCCTCAGATACTGAAGCAGTCCATGTCCAAATGCAGCAAGGCCTGGACAATATCCAGGCTTGGGCTGACAAGTGGCAAGTAGCATTCATGCCACACAAGTGTCAGGCAATGACCATCTCCAACAAGAGAGAACCTAACCACCACACCTTAATGTTCAAAGGCATTACCATCACTGGATCCCCCACTATCAACATTCTGGTTGGTTACCATTGACCAGAAACTGAACTGGAATAGCCATATAGATACTATGGCTACAAGAGCAGGTCAGAGGCTAGGAATCGTGCGACGAGTAACCCATCTCCTGACTCCCCAAAGCCTGTCCACCATCTACAAGACACAAGTCAGGAGTGTGATGGAATACTGTCTACTTGGCTGGATAAGTGCAGCTCCCACAACACTCAAGAAGCTTGACACCATCCAGGACAAAGCAGCCTGCTTGTTTGGCACCACATTCACAAACATTCACTCCCTTCACCACTGAAGCACAGTAGTAGCAGTGTGTACTAGCTACAAGATGCACTGCAGGAATTCACCAAGGCTCTTTAGACAACACCTTCCAAACCCACGACCACTATGATCTAGACAGTCAAGGGCAGCAGATAGATGGGAACACCACTACCTAGAAGATCCCCTCCAAGCAACTCACCATCCTGACTTGGAAATATATCGCCATTCCTTCCCTGGCGCTAGGTCATAATTTTGGAACTCCCTTCCTAACTGCATGGTGGGTGTACCTGCACCATATGGACTGCACTGGTTGAAGAAGGCAGCTCACCACCACCTTCTCAAGGGCAACTAGGGATGGGAAATAAATGCTGACCCAGCCAGTGAAGCCCACATCCCATGAATGAATAAAAAAAACATTGGCAACTTTGGGCCAGAATGGGAGGATCGCTGACTGAAGAAGCACTTCAATATTGAGCCTGCAAAAACTGTCCTTATCCCAGACCAAACAGGGGTGAGGCTTCTCAGTCCAGTCTCAGTCGTGGCCAGGATGTTGTGCAGAGGGCATTTGTTTTATTACGTGATTACATTACACAATTACGCGAGCGGCTCCTTCCAGGGCTCCACTGGGGACCTCTGCAGGATCGATAAGACCATAAGATGTAGGAGCAGAAGTAAGCCATTTAGTAAGCCATTTGGCTCAACGAGTCTGCTCTGCCATTCAATGAGATCATGGCTGATCTGATAATCCTCAACTCCACTTTCCTGCCTTTTCCCCAAAGCCCTTGATTCCCTGACTGATTAAAAATCTGTCTATCTCAGCCTTGAATATACTTAAAGACCCAGCTTCTACAGCCCTCTGCGGTAAAGAATTCCACAGATTGACTACCTTCTGAGAGAAGAAATTCCTCCTCATCTCTGTCTTAAATAGGTGACCCCTTACTCTGAGATTATGCCCACTGGTCTTAGACTCTCCCACAAGGGGAAACAACCTCTCAACATCTACCAGCCCACTAAGAATCTTATTTGTTTCAATAAGTTCGCCTCTCATTCTTCTAAACTCCAATGAATACAGGCGCAACCTCCTCAACCTCTCCTCATAAGAAAATCCCTCCATCCCCAGGATCAACCTAGAGAACCTTCTCTGGACTGCCTCCAATGCCAGTATATCTTTCCTTGGATAAGGGGACCAAAAGTGTTCACAGTATTCTAGGTGTGGTCTAACTAGTGCCTTATAAATTTTAGCAAGACTTCCCTATTTTTACACTCCATTCCCTTTGAAATAAAGGCCAACATTCCATTTGCCTTCCCTATTACCTGCTGAACTTGTATGAAAGCTTTTTGTGATTCATGCACGCGGACCCCCCAAATCCCTCTGTGCTGCAGCCTTCTTCAGTCTTTCTCCATTTAAGTTATTTTCAGCTCCTCTGTTCTTCCTGCCAAAGTACATAACCTCACATTTTCCCATATTATATTCCATCTGCCATGTTTTTGCCCACTCACTTAACCTGTCTATATCCCTCTGCAGACTCTTTGTGTCATCCTCACCACTTGCCTTCCCACCTGTTTTTGTGTCATCCGCAAACTTGGTGACAGTGCATTCATTACCCTCATCCAAGTCATTAATATATATTGTAAACAATTGTGGTCCGAGAATTGACCCCTGTGGCACTCCACTAGTTACAGGTTGCCATCCTGAAAATGCCCCCCTTATTCCAACTCTCTGTCTTCTATTAGTTAGCTAGTTCACTATCCATGCTAATATACTACCCCCAACATGATGGGGTCTTACCTTATTAAGTAGCCTTACATGCCGTACCTTATCGAACGCCTTTTGGAAATCCAAATATATTACTTCTACTGGTTCCCCTTTATCTATCCTGCTTGTTACCTCCTCAAAGAATTCTAATAAATTTATCAGGCATGATTTCCCCTTCATGAAGCCATGCTGACTCTGCTTGATTATATTATGCATTTCTAAATTCTCTGCTATTACATCCTTTAAACTAGACTCTAACATTTTCACAATGACAGATGTTATGCTAACTGGCCTGTAGTTACCTGTTTTTTGTCTCCCTCCCTTTTTGAATAAGGATGTTACATTGGCAGTTTCCAAATCTTCTGGGACTTTTTCAGAATCTAAGGATTCTTGGGATATTGCTACCAGTGCATCCACTATCTTTGCAGCTATTTCCTTTAATATCCTAGGATGCAATCCATCAGGTCCAGGGGACTTATCGGCCTTTAGCCCCATTAGTTTTCCTAGTACTTTTTCTCTAGTGATAGTTATTGCATTTATTTCCTACCACCCCCTCCCTCCCTCCAATTTGCCTCATGTTTATTTAGCATTTTTGGTATGCTATTAGTGCCTTCTACCGTGAAGACTGATGCAAAGTATTTATCCAACCCCTCTGCCATTTCCTGGTTCCCCATTATTATTTCCCTAGCTTCATTCTCTAAGGGGCCTATATTGATCTTGGCCTCTCTCTTCCTTTTTATGTAGTTAAAGAAGCTCTTACTGCCCGTTTTTATATCACTTGCTCGTTTACCCTCAAAGTTTATTTTCTTCCTCTTTATTTATTTTTTGGTCATCTTCTTATGGTTTTTAAAACTTTCCCGATCCTCTGGTTTACCACTAATCTTTTCCACATTGTATGTTTTTTCTTTCACTTTGATACTATCCTTAACTTCCTTAGTTAACCATGGTTGGTTTATCCCTTTCCTACAATCCTTCTTCCTCGCTGGGATATATCTTTGTTGTGAGTCATGAACTATTTTCTTAAACGTCTATCATTGTTCATCAACCGTCTTTTCTGCTAAACCCCTTTCCCAGTCCACTTCAGCCCTCATTCTGTTGTAATTACCCTTATTTAAGTTTAACACAGTTCTTTCCAAACTAAGTTTCTCATTCTCAAATTGAATGCTAAATTCCACCATGTTATGGTCACTGTTTCCTAGGGGATCTTTTACTCTGAGATAATTTATTAAACCTGCCTGATTGCACATTACCAGATCCAAAATAGCCTGATCCCTGGTTGGATCCATAACATATTGTTCTAGGAAACAGTCCCAAATGCACTCTATGAATTCTTGCTCATGGCTACCTCTGCCAATTTGATTTTCCCAATCTACATGGAGATTAAAATCACCCATGATTAATATACTGTCTTTTTTACATGCCCTCATTATCTCTGATTTATTCTTTGTCCTACAGCATAGCTACTGTTAGGGGGCCTATAGACTACTCCCACCAGTGTCTCCTTCCCCTTGTTATTTCTTACCTCCACCCGTATGGATTCTACATCTTCCGATCCAAGATCATTTCTTGCTATCGTACTTATTGCATCTCGTACTAACAAAGCCACCCCACCACCCTTTCCTTCCTGCCTGTCCTTTCGAAAAGTCACATACCCCTGAATATTTAGTTCCCAGCTTTGATCTCCTTGTAACCATGTCTCTGTAATGGTTATAAGATCATACCCATTAACCTCTTTTTGTGCCGTTAATTCATTTATGTTGTTCTGAATACTACATGCATTTAAGTAAAGAGCCATTAATTTTGCCTTTTTTACCATTTTCTCTTTGACCCTATTTGCTGCTGTTTTTTAATGGTTGTACACTCTGTCCCTTCCTCTCACACTCTAGGTATCATTACCTAAATAGCTGCCCTGCAATGCTGCCATATCCTTTTGCTTTGTTAGCCTACTTATCCCCTCTCTAGAACCTCCCCCTCCTCTATTTAATTTAAAGCCCTCTCTACAGCCTTAGTTATTCGATTCACCAGGACACTGGTCCCAGCACGGTTCAAGTGAAGCCCATCCCACCGGAACAGCTCCCTTCTACCCCAGTACTGGTGCCAGTGCCCCATGAACTAAAACCCATTCCTCCCACACCAATCTTTGAGCCACCCATTTAACTCCTTGACTTTATTTACCCTATGCCAGTTTGCCTGTGGTTCAGGTAGTAATCCTGCGATTATTACCTTAGAGGTTCTGCTTTTTAATTTAGCTCCTAACTGTTCAAATTCTTTCAGCAGAACCTCCTTTCTAGTCCTATCAATGTTGTTGGTACTAACGTGGACGACAACAACTGGATCCCTCCCCTCCCACTCCAAGTTCCTCTCCAGCCCTGAAAAGATGCCCTTAACCCTGGCACCGGGCAGGCAACACAGCCTTCAGGACTCACGCTCACGGCTGCAGAGAACAGTATATATCCCCCTAGTTATATTATCCCCACCACTACTATGTTCCTATTTCCTCCCCCAACTTGAATGGCTCCTTGCACCATGGTGCCATGGTCAGTTCACTCATCCTCCCTGCAATCCCCGCTCTCATCCACACAGCTTGCAAGAACCTCATAACTGTTGGAAAATTGTAGGGGCTGAGGCTCCTCGAACACTACCATCTGGGTCCCCATACCTGCCCCACCTGCAGTCACCCCCTCCTGTCCCTGATCACAGACCAAATTCAAATTATCTAACCTGTGGGGTGTGACCGCCCCCTGGAGCAAAGTGTCCAGGTAACTTTCCCCCTCCCTGATGTGGCGCAATGTCTGCAGCTCGGACTCCAGCTCCTCAACACAGATCTGAGGTTCCTCGAGCTGCAAACACTTACTACAGGTGTGTTTGCTCCAGATCACCTTGGTAGCCAGCAGCTCCCACATGCTGCAGCAGCAACACATCGCCTGTCCTGCCATTGCTATCTTATTTTATTTATTTATTTAATTAATTACTCTAGTATCCTTGCTCTTTACTGAAATTAATTATTTACACAAGTATCGATCTTATACTTAACAAGCTATTTTTATGAAAGAGAAAATAAAGACTAGAGACCTAAACACTAACTATAGACCTTAATTTTAATCTTAAACACTAGAAATACTCACCAATCTAACTCACCAATCATCTGTTCTCTATGCTGTTATTAAATGAAGTCTCCCTGCTCTCTGTTTTAAATGAAGACCACATGCTCACCCACTCTTGGTTTTAAATAAAATCCACACGCTCACCCACTTACCTGCTCTCTCTGTTTTAAATAAAGTCCACACACTCACCTGCTCTCTGTTTTAAATAAAGTCCACACACTTACCCACTCACCCACTTTCTGTTTTAAATAAAGTCCACACACTCACCCACTCACCCACTTTCTGTTTTAAATAAAGTCCACACTCACCCACTCTCTGTTTTAAATAAAGCCCACACACTCACCTGCTCTTTGTTTAAGTGAAGTCCATGCTCACCCACTCTTTGTTTTGTCCACTCAGAAATGCATTAATGAGGTGAGAGACACCCTTTTTGCCAAGGCCCACAATAACATCAACTTCGGCAGAGATCAAGCAAGTCAGAGCCCTGGGCTTTGCTGAGATTTCCGGATGCAGGATGCCATCGACTGCACTCATGCAGCTATGAAAGCTCCCTGGCAACAGGCAGCCCAACATAGCAACAGGAAAGCATTCCACTCACTCAATGTACAGCTGGTTTGCAACCATAAGAAATATATCAAGCAGGTTTGTGCCAGATACCCAGGAAGCATTCACGACTCAGATATCTTGAGTAGATCGCAGATCCTGGGCATCTTTGAGGGACAACCACTGGATCCAAGGCTGGCTCCTTGGTGACAAGGAACACCTGCAAAAGACGTGGCTGATGATGCCCATGTGGCTGCCACAGAATCCTTCAGAGAGAATGTACAATGATCTCATGCTGCTACCCGAGCATTGGTGGAGCAGACAATATGCATCTTAAAGATGTGATTTCAATGCCTTGACAGATCTGGCAGAGTATTCCAGTACAGGCCCCAGAGGGTCCCATCATGGCTTGCTGTGTCCTGCACACCCTGGTGCTGCAAATGGGGGAGGACTTGCCAGATGCCAACATGGAGGAACTGCACGTCTCCTCCGATGAGGAGGACATCAAAAGGGATGAGGGCGTTGAGTTGGAGGAAGCTGAGGCTGCAGGGGAAGAGGCCATAACATGGGCCAGATGAGGCAGGTGTTCACCTGAGTCCCTCATAGCCACCGGACTCCATGAGATGGATGACGGGTTGCAGTGAGAACGCTCTTGGACAAATGCCCTCCATCCTGGGCCAACATGAACACCAACATTCCTATTCCTCTCATTTCAACCAAGCACTTCAATATGAGAGTGAATAGTTACACTACAGGCTCACATTGTCCTGACCCTTTGAAGAATGATGAAGCCTCGGGAACATGTGTTCTTGCTAAGATGGGGGTGCTAACTGGACAAGGGAGTCCCAGCATCAGACGTCAGAAGGTGCTGCCTCTCCAAGCCTATCTCCAGCATCCCAGCTGCAATGCCAGCCTACAAGAGCCAGGAGCTTTTCCACTATCCTCAGTGGTCTCGTAGCTGTTTGCCTTCCATCTGACAAAGCTCCTCAAGAAGATCCATCTCCAGCGACGGGACAACGCATTCTGTATAAGCTCCATGGTGAAGCTGATAGGTGACACTTGGGCCAAGCTAGCCGAGGACATTCCGCAGGTGTCTGTGTCCTCTGTCTCACTTTCTCCATCACATTAACATCTGGCACTCTCGGTTAGGGATGCGGGCCTACTTTTATCCTTACCTTGCTGTGCATGTGGACCACCTGAAGATGACAATGTTCAACCACTTACGTGCCAGACATTAAAATAACTCCGCTTTAAGACAAGCATTGTGGCCCCTGGCCCTTATGCCAAAATGCAGAGACACCATGAGGCCATCAAGATGATGAGTCGCTGCTAATAAAGAGCAGGCTTCAGCTTCAGTATATCCTCGCTCCTATCCCATTGCTCCCCTCAACATTGTCTAAGGCTACAATTTGCGCTTCTAGAGCATGCTAAAAGGCTCTATTGACCGCAAAAAAAAAAATCACCATTTGCAATTAGCGTCACTTGTCTTCCTGAGTGTTTATGTGATGGGACACACAGCGCTGCATCCCAACATTGTGACGAGTGCTTTGTGGCCGCAATACAGACAATTACATGTTGAGAAATGATCAAGGTTGTAGGTTCAAGTGCCAGGAGAATTATGTGGGTAATAGGGGCAGAGCCTTGGCACCTTGAGGCAGCAAGGGCCTCCCGTTTATTGGTGAGCTTAGCAGATGTGCACTTGGAAAGTCGCAAACGTGGTTGGCAGACAGGAGTGTACACGAGCTCTGAGTACGGGCTCGTAGCATGAAAACCCTGCCAGATGACAGAGAGCGCATGGAGTTGCACGATTTATAACCCTTCTCCATGTGTTAACACATTTCTCCTTGTACACTACACTTTCACCTTTCAAGAATGCAGACAAGATAGGAGAACACCTCTGCCTCAATCTTACACAGCCAAGAATAAACATTAACATAAACGTTAACTGTGTTCCTCTCCGCAGATACTGAGGAGTTTTTCCAGGTATTTTTTTTTTGTCAAGAATAAACATGACCTGATCCTGAAAAGCCCATGTGAATGAGGTTCGTTCCAGAAGCACCTTAAGATTAAGTTCGAGCCATCACTGATGTCAAGAATGATCTGGAAAAGGGGGCACACATTCTGGTGAAATGGAAGCACACTACATAGATAAGAGGACCATGATAGTGACATCTGTGATAAATGGGAGGAGGGACCATGGTATCGTACCTGACTGACAGCAACACAGCTTATCATAAAAAGGAGATATACACGAGGAGATGCAAAATGGGTGCAATTCTATTTCCATTTGTGAACATTTAACTTTCCTAATCCTACCACTATATCTGGGTGCATCCCCGATGTCCACAGCGGAGGTGGAGGCAATCTGCTGACAGCTATGCTCTGTTGTCAGTGATGACTTTTACATGTGTCCTTTGGGGGCCCAAGATCTGGAGGGCTCTGGCTTACTTTGGGTATCCTGCTGTGTGACAGTGGACCCTCCTTGACCTGTGGAGCTGGAGGTGATGGGGTCACAGGAAGAGGGGATTGGGACTGGCTGGAGTCATCTGAATGGATGGCCCGGGGTGTCCAGCTGCTGGTCCTCCTCCCTGTGGATGCCTGAGGGCCCCTGGCTGACTCCTTAAGGAGAAGGGCAGTTGAGTGAGATCGAGATGCCCCCATCCCCCCGTCTCGCATGGCCACTGATGGACGCCGTCAATGGTTACAGCGATGGAGTGCAACTCCTGCACCAGTGCAACTCCTGCACCAGTGCAGGACCAATGTCCCGGGCCAAGGTCTCCATGGCAGCCATATCCCACCAGTGTTGATCTCAGTGCGTTGGCATGCAAGTGCTATCAGCTCAGACCGAATGCGGATGGACTGCTCCATTATGATTTGCAAGCTGAGGAATGCAGTTGACATTCCTTCCTCATGATCCCATGATTGTCACTGCAGCTCCAGTAACTGATTTAAGACCAAATCCAGCAGCTCGTCATTTGACTCGGACTCAGCAGAATCCTGGCTTCCAGCTGGGAAGCTGGGATTCTCTGAGTGCCGGCGATCTAGCAGGTCCCTGTCCCTGCCTGCTGTGGACCAGATTGTGTGCTGTAGCTCACCAGATTGTGACCCTGAGCTTGCTCTAGAACTCGGTCCCACTGAGGTGTGTGTCTCTGCACTGTTGGAGGGCGTGGGTGAGCGCTGTGACGGGTCTTCTGCTGTGAGTGGATAAATTCAATGTCATCATGTACAGTAAAAGAAATAAAGGGAGGGAAAGAAAGATTGGATTAGGAGTGAGAAAAAAGAAAGGAAAAATAAATAATACTTAACAGTTAACTGTCAGTCACCAGCACTGGTGTGTTCTCCATGGCAATGCCTCTACCAATCAGACTCCACTTGGCAACCAATCAGCACTCTTTTCACATACAGTATAAATTGCTGTTTTCCCCTTGTGTTGGCATTTTTGCAAAGTGTCCTGATGACTGCAAGATGAAAAGATTCGACATGTCTCTTTTTCCAGCAATACTCAAGTTCTGTACCACCCAACGAAAAATGAAAACTTTTAAAAAACGTTAATGTTGAACGTTAAAATCTCTAATAGTGATTAATGCCTGAAGAAATGAGAATTTACATTTTTAATAATTAATTCTCAGCACTAGAGAAGTTGATTAACAGTAGTGAACAGATGACTAGTCTTTCAATATCCATAAACCTGTGTGTTTGATGTACCTGTTAGGTCGTGTATCTTACGGAGATGGACTGTAGCCTGATTAAGGTAGTTACTCAAATCCAACTTATTCACACTATGTACAACATATACAAGGCGGGTAACTGAGCAGGCACATCTGAGTGCTGCTTGTCTGCTATAGAGAGTCTCTAGCACATGACTGTTGATGTCACAGATACATCATAGCCTACATCCCTCGTTAGCATATCTATTCTATTAACCCATTACACTAGGTTGAGCTCATCCAAAACTCTTCCACCCACATGCTTACTTGCACTAAGTCACATTCACCCATCACCCCTCTGCTAGTTGAACTACACTGTTCCTGGTTCTGCTCCGGGTCTCGATTTAAAATCCTCATCATTCTTTTCAAATCCCTCCATGGCTTCACCTCGCCTCCAGCCGGACAACCATTTGAGATTTCTGCGCTCTTCCTATTTTAATTGCTCCACCATTGGAAGGTGGGCTTTCAGCTGCCTAGGCCCTAAGCACTAGAATTCCCTCCCTAAACCTCACCATCTCTCCACCTCTCCTCCTTTAAGATGCTCTTTAAAATTTCTCACTTTGACTAAGTTTTTAGTCTATCTCTTTATGTGTTAAATTTTGATAAAGCTCCTGAGAAATGCCATAGTATATATTTTCAGGTATATTCAGTATATATTTTCTGCCTCATATTTTTAAATATTAATTGGATGTGGCTGTCACTGTAAAGGCCAGCATTTATTGCCCGTTCAGGGGGCATTTAAGAGTCAACCAACATGGCTGTCAGTCTGCAGTCACATGTAGGCCAGACCAGGTAAGGATGGCAGATTTTCTTCCCTACAGGACATTAGTGAACCAGATGGGTTTTTACAACAATCGACAATGGCTTCATGGTCATCATCAGACTTATAGGGCAGAATTTTGCCATTGGCCAGCAGGGGGTGGGGCCCGCTCGCCGACGTGTAAAATGACACGGGTTGACGCCGGGCGGAACCCCTGACGTCACCCCGCCCCATTTAAATTTTCAGGAAGGCGTGGGCACAGTAAAATCAGCTGTGGGCCCGCCGACCTGTCAATAGCCAATTGAGGCCATTGACAGGATCAATTAAACGATTAAAGGACCTGCCCATCCAACCTTAAGGTTGGTGGGCAGGCCAGGAGCCCCGGCGGCAAATAGAGAAAATATGAAACCTCATCCAGCGGCTGGATGAGGTTTCATGCAAGGTTTTTAAAATTTTAATAAAGTTATTATGTAAATTATGAACATGTCCCAACTCATGTGACATTGTCACATGAGGGGGACATGTTAGGGATTGTTTTTTTTTGTAATATTTTTTAAAGTCCAGGCAATCTCCCTGAGGCTGCACTTAGCCTCAGGGAGATGTGCGCTCTTTCGTGCGCATGCGCAAAAGAGCACACTCTCGCTTTTAGGGAATTCCCCCCCCGCCACCCCAGCATAGCGCTTCCCGCTGGACGTCACGTAAAATGGCGGTGTGGCCCGCTTCGCTGGTGGGGATCGGCCCGTGCCCGCCAGAGATTGGGTCGGGCCCGCCCGCCCGACAGGCAGAACATTCTGCCCATAATTCCAGATTTTAATTCAATTCAAATTTCACCATCTGCTGTGGTGGGATTTGAACCTGGGTCCCCAGATGAATAACCTTGGGATTTCTGAAATACCAGTCCAGTGAAATACGACTATGCCACCGTCTCCCCCACATGAGTCAATAATTTGCATCATGGTGGTCAACTCTGTGTTAAGCATATCCCGATGTGGCTTAGGAGCCCCACTCTGGCATGGCAGTATCTGCTGCATGGAAGACAGTGAGTTGAGAAGGTGCAGGATTTACTGGCCTCTGCTTTCCCTGGACCGCCTTCTTGGCCAACTGAGGTTTTTTTCTGCTCACCTCTTCCAATTCTGTTCCAAGCAGTCAGCCTCCCGAGGTCCCGGCTCTCAGCAACTCTCTCCCGGTTTTTAGTGTCAATGTCCACCATCTTCATATCTTGCTTGGAGACACCTGGTTAGTGGACATATGAACGCCCCAGGAAGTCATGAGCTAATGGCCAGTTCACCACACAGAGAGATTTTGGGTATATGGCTCTTATGTATGTAAAACCAGTGATGAATACAGCCAGTGCAGGTGTTGTTGGCTTAGCAATGAGTGCATGCAGATGGAATTGGCACACTCCAGGGCCTCTGAGTTGGTGACCTTACCCTTCCAAGAGATGCCGAGGTAAATCTGAGACAGTGAAGGTGGAAACTGTTCAGCCTTTTCTCCTGCCTAGCATATATTGCCCAAGTCTCACCACTGTAGAGGAGTGCACTGAGGACATAGGCTTGGTAGGCTGGCAGTTTGGTATTCTCAGTCAGGTTTTTTTTTATTCATTCACAGGATGTGGGCTTCGCTGGCTGGGCCAGCATTTATTGCCCATCCCTAGGTGCCCTTGAGAAGGTGGTGGTGAGCTGCTTTCTTGAACCACTGCTGTCCATGTGGTGTAGGTACACCCATAGTGCTGTTAGGAAGGGAGTTCCAGGATTTTGACCCAGTGCTAGTGAAGGAACGGTGGTGAGTGGCTTGGAGGGGAACTTTTAGGCGGTGGTGTTCCTATCTATCTGCTGTCCTTATCCTTCTAGATGGTACTGGTCATGGGTTTGGAAGGTGTTGTCGAAGGAGCCTGGGTGAATTTCTGCAGTGCACCTTGTAGATGGTATACATTACTGCTACTGTGCATCGGTGGTAGAGGGAGTGAATGTTTGTGGATGTGGTGCCAATCAAGAGGGCTGCTTTGTCCTGGATGTTGTTAAACTTCTTGAGTGTTGTGGGAGCTGCACTCATCCAGGCAAGTGGAGAGTATTCCATCACACTCCTGACTTGTGCCTTGTAGATGGTGGACAGACTTTGGGGAGTCAGGAGGTTAGTTTCTCATTGCACGATTCCTAGCCTCTGACCTGCTCTTGTAGCCACAGTATTTATATGGCTAGTCCAGTTCAGTTTCTGATTGATGGCAACACTCAGGATGTTGATAGTGGAGGATTCAGTGATGGTAATGCCATTGAATGTCAAGGGCCGATGGTTGGATTCTCTCTTGTTGGAGATGGTCATTGCCTGACACTTGTGTAGCATGAATGTTACTTACCACTTATCAGCCCAAGCCTGGATATTGTCCAGGTCTTGCTGCATTTGGACATGGACTGCTTCAGTATCTGAGGAGTCATGAATTGTGCTGAGCATTGTGCAATCATCAGCGAACATCCCCACTTCTGACCTTATGAAGGAAGAATGGTCATTGATGAAGCAGTGAAGATGATTGGGCCGACCACACTCTCCTGAGGAACCCCTGCAGTGGTGTCCTGGAGCTGGGATGACTGACCTCCAACATCCACAGCCATCTTCCTTTGTGCTAGGTATGACTCCAATCAGCAGAGAGTTTCCCCCTGATTCCCATTGACTCCGGTTTTGCTCGGGCTCCTTGATGCCACACACAGTAAAATGTGGCCTTGACGTCAAGGGCAGTCACTCTCACCTCACCTCGGGAGCTCAGCTCTCTTGTACATGTTTGAATCAAGGCTGCTGTTGTTGCACACTACCCCCTCAGCTTGGACATAACAGTTGAAGCTTTTGTGATGTGTGTGTTGATTTAACACAGAAATTGACAGATTGTGGAGCTTAGATAATTGAAGCTATCAACAATCTCCAGCATCACATTGTCATTGCTGATCGATGGTGGTGTGGCAACATCTTGCATCATGACATTTTCTATCACTTTTCAGAGTAAATGCAAAATTTTGTTGTTGTTGTAAAAAGTTCTTGTGCTTGTAATGACGAGACTTAACTTTCTGTCATGACTTTAACTTGTATCTAGCATGTAAATACAGCAATTTCATGATATTCAATGCATTTCAATTGGGAGCAGAACGGCAAAATGCTGTTTCCGCGAAGCTAAATGTAAAACGGTAAAACTCGGGAAACCAATTTTTGGATATGAGAGATTAGCCATATGTCGGTCTCTAAGCCTGAAGCTGCTATACCATTTACACTTAAACAGCAAGCGCCATGACCCTCACATCATTTTGACAGTAACATGTGGGCTAATGATACCTTCCCAAGTCATGATCTCATATTTAGCTAGACATTCTGTTTTGGCTAAAAATCAGATTATCTGTTATCCAATGTCCTTCAGTTCAGTGTGTTATACATACAATCACAAATTAAAAGATGAAAATGACAAAGGGGATTATTGTGGTTGATGTCAATTAACATTCGGCATAGAATTGCAATCTACCTCACTTTCAAAGTCACTTCATACAAATGATGCAATAATTTAATTTTAGCTTTACTGCGCTAATCATTTTGTTTAATTCAACTGATTGAATACTTCAAAACTATATACTGCAAAAAGAACCTTAGAATTATTTGGAGCATTAAATAAAGACCACAAAGCTTGTGGAATTAGATATGGGTCTTTTTTTCTGTAGGTAAAGATGGTTCTCTAAAAAATGTTCCTAAATAGGGACAAATTTTATAATCTATAGGTTTATATGTCAGATTTATATGTTATGATTAATGGTGGGTGGTGTTTTCAGATTCCTGCATTTTGAAAGTTGCTTGTTATTTGCAGTTCAATGTATTTTGGCATCTTTGTAACATCATTAAGGGCTCTTTAGTCAAACTCCATCGTGCGCAACTGAAAACTGAAGAAACCCATCAATCAAAAAACTTTCAGCTACTAACGCTGTCAAAGGTTGACCATTGTTTAATTCAATTTTTTTTTGTATAAAGCTAGACTAAACCTAAATTAGAAAAGCATTTTAATTATTTTTGATGAATGAAGATTGGAAAACTGGCACTTTTTCCACACACCATTTATGTATTCAGAGCCAATAATTATCCCGTGTAGCAATTTTATGACAATCAGACAGGCAATAAAAGATTAGGCAATTTTCTAATTGGGTTGTGAATCCCAATTTTCCTTCCCTTTCCCTTTTTTTTGAACAATTCTGATAAATTAAACATTAAATGGAATACTGGAAGTTTAGCGGACTTGGGAGGTTGCTGTCATGTCAGAGTCTGAATGGAGGCCATATGAATGTTATATAAGCATATAATTATAAACTGATGAATATTTTACTAGCTAATATTAAATGTTATAATTTTTTGTTGGATGGATTAAATAAACACAACCAACCAGTAAGCTGCAAGATTACTAGTTTCCGTTTTCTTAATAAAGGCTATGAGTTAATAGAATTCCTGGGAGAACGAGGGCTGCTTTGTGTCTGGACAAAACTATAATATTTATAATTGTTGGCTAACACAAGCTGAACTAACATGATCTTTGTGCTTTGATATGAAGCACTTTATTTAAGTGAGATATGTGAAGTAATATTGGCTTGGGGTTGACAGTAAATATAATGTATAAATTACTTATTGAGCCATTCTCTGAAGACGTTAGTAATACAGGATCATAGAGCTAGCTGGGTATACCTCGGAGAGCTCTTACTCAGGAAATTGCTGAGCTGCATTTCATAGTGTATCATGAGGAAACCTGTAAGGTTTTCTTTATGGGTTATTTAGTCCTCAAATTCCTGTTTTCATTTTTACTTGTTTTAGAAATGGGCATTGATATTGATTTTTGTTTTTTAAAAAGGAATGAGGCGATGCACGTGGAAGCAAATCCAGCAGGTCCCCACTCCTGCCAACATTTCTTCATTCCTGTAACCAATGCAGGGATATACAATTCTCCAAGTGTTGGCTGCCTGCTGGTACCTTGTTCAAATGGTCATTACACTTTTGTCAGTTCAGATTGCAAGTGAGAGAGAACATTTTCATTTAAATAGCACCGTTCATGAACTCAGGGTGTCTCAAAGTGCTATGATTTAAGTTCTTTTGAAGTGTAGTTGCAGTATAGGGAAATGTGGCAGCCGATTTATGCACAGAAAGCTCCCACAAACAGCACTGAATCAATGGCTAGATAATCCATTGTAGTGATGTCGCTTGATGAAAATATTGGTCTGGTCATTGGGGATAACTCTACTGCTCTTCCTCAATATAGGTGTGATGAGATCTTTTACATCTACCTGAGTGGACAGTTTAACATATCTGAAATATGGCACCTCTGGCAGTACAGCACTGCCTTAGTACTACACGGATCTATTAGCCTGGATTACGTGCTCTAGCCTCCAGCCATGACTTGTACCACCTCGGAAAACAAAGGCAGCAGATGCATTGGAATACCACCACCTGAAAGTTCTCCTTCAAGTCAAACGCCACCCTGACTTTGAACTGTATCATCATTCCTTCACTGTTGTTGGGTCAAAATCCTGGAATTCCCTATCTAACAGCACTGTTGGTCTACCTACAGCACATGGACTGCAGTGGTTCAAGAAGGCAGCTCACAAGGGCAATTATGGATGGGCAATAAATTCTAGCCTTAGCAGTGATGCTCATGGCCCACAAATGGATTTGTTTAAAATAAAACCTCTGGAATGAGACACAGAGGCAAGAATGTTGCACACTGAGCCATAAGCTGACACCTGTGCGTTAGCAGCTATTTTTTTTCGGGTGGGGAAGAGCCATCATAATTGACCTCTTGTGAATTTTGGGACAGGGCCGATGAACCACTCAGGTCTTTACTAGTTCTGTACATTAATATGTTCTGAAGCTGAATCTGAATGCTGATTGCTCAATCCCACATATGTATATATTCACCAGGAGGGATCCAAACCTGTCTATACCTATAGGGAAACTAAGGTCAACTGCAGTGCTCTAATCCTTTCCTAACAAACCCAGTATAGATTGAGGATCGAGACTTACTCCCTGGTCTGCGTGGCCACATTCTGCCCCAGGCAATGCATTCACCCTCAACAAGTAAATTTATGGAGGAACTAATGGTAACCCAGACAGTGTACAAACTGCAGCCTGAAAAGATTCAAAAATTCAAACCCTGTCACAGTGGCCCAACCTGTCAATTACTTCATTACAAATGTATGTTCTCAAGGCTAGATCAGGAAAGCCCAAAAGTGCCCATTTCATACCCAGCGAGTAATTAGAATTTGGAACTTTCTACTACCTGGATATAGGCCTAATAAACCCAATAGGGAATTCAGGAGGGACTTCTTTACCCAAAGAGTGGGAGGAATATAGATCACTGTGCCAGAGGGAGCAGCTGAGATGAGAGGTAAAGATACATTTCATGAGATAAATACATAACGTAGAAGGGATTAGATGAAGTTAGCTAGGAGGGGGCTCATGTGGACCATAAACACTGGCATCGACCAGTCGGGCCAAATGGCCTGCTTCTGTAATAGAGCCTGATTCACTACTTACAAAAATTATCCAATTTGATGTTTCAAAATAAACTAAACCATGAAGCAATAACAGCTGATTTTCTTAAGATAGCTCAATTTCATTACAATCTGTTGGCTGCTTCTCTTGAATTAAGTAATTTTCCATAATCACACTTTACATTTATTTTACACATGATAAGCATAATAAACCTGGTTAATTTTTAAACTGTTAATCAGACTATTTGCACAATGTCAGAAACTTAATAAGTTTGAAAATTGTATTTTCCTTCCATTATTCAGAAGCTGAGAAATGGCTCCACTCTATGGTGTGTATTTTATTATACCTGTGCTAAATTCCAATTACAGGAGCAGTTTTAATAAAATAAGAATGTTAACTTCAAATGTAAATTAATCTCCTGAAGTCTGAGGAAGCAAATTACAATTAGAATCATAGAATGATACAGCTACAGAAGGAGGGCACCACCACCATTTCATCGCAACTAAACATGGACAAGAAGTGCAATCTCGTTGGCATTGTCCACATCCTGAGAACAAATTAAATAATGATGATTCCATTATACAGCCTTGAAATCACTCCTGTACTCTTTTATCTTTGATATACTTTGGAGTTCATTTGGCTTCACTTGGTGTTCCATTTTATTTTGCCAAAAGAGGCATCACCAACCAGAACAGGGCGACCTTATGCTAAATGGAAGAACAGCTGTCAGCTGGTAGCGTAATTCCAGTGTATGTCTCGGTCAACATCTCCTGAACAGAAAGGCTGGGGTTTTGCAGCCAGTGAAGGAACAAGGGTGCTTATGCCCACTGACCTCGATGGAAACCGCCCGCAAAAATGTAGCAATCTTCTGTGGCATGGATTTCTTCTTTCCCGTCGACAGTTTAAGTCTGGCGCCAAGTCACGGGGATTTCCTGGCGCGCTTCCGCAATGATGTAAGCAAGTAGGTAGGCAGCCAATCAGGTTGGTGCATTCACAAACAGCAAACCAGGATGTCAAAAGCAGTTAATATCATTCACTTTTAATTTTTAATTCTTCACATAGTGGAAGAAATGATTATGTTTAGATTAAGATTAAAAACTAAAATGAAGATTTTTTTTTGAAAAAGAAGTATAGTTTTTTTTTAAAAAATGTGTGGAACTTTTTTTTATCAGTATGAAGAAATTTGTCATTCCGCAAATATAAAATTAACGTTTCAAGGCCAGTAAATCTGGTGAGGGGTAATTATCAAGTTGACATATCCTTTAAAACCTAGCTACACCACATTTCAGTGAGGTGTAACTTTTACAATGGTTTCTAACTGCAAGACTAATAGTGCAAGAATGGAAGATCTGGTCCATTCAACCGAGTTCCAACGACTGCAGCCTGGGGGATCTCGACAGTGCACTGTCTGTTGGAGTGCAGAATCACCAACAGCAACTTCTGGATTTCCACATTATTCTGCACATTCATGGATTCTGCAAGCTATTCAGTGGAGTAATGATGAAAAATATTGACAGTTTTGCCATCATTCTTTCTTTTTCTCTTCAGGTACCATGCCCTAAGAGGGTGTTGGCAACCATGGACCTCCATATTGCTCTGGAGGCCTGGATCATCCTCATTGGTGGTACATTCATCCAGTTTGCAAGGCTCTTTATAAAGATTGTTCTTTGTCTACCTTGATTTCTTTCACTAGCAGCCTTTCCCATCAGCATCATTACTACCACATAATTCAAGTTTAATCACCTGGTAAACGCTAACAATCTACTTTCATCTGAAAAAAAACCCCAAAAAACTGTGGATCCTGGAAATCCAAAACAAAAACAGAAATACCTGGAAAAACTCAGCAGGTCTGGCAGCATCGGCGGAGAAGAGCAAAGTTGACGTTTCGAGTCCTCATGACCCTTCAACAGAACACTGTTGAAGGGTCATGAGGACTCGAAACGTCAACTTTGCTCTACATGTTGCTCTACAGGTATAATAAAATACTTGATGTTTCCTTCACCTTACACATTGCAAGAAAAACAATAGGTAGTAATTCGGTCATTTCTGATAAGCTGTGTGGACTTTGCGTATTTCTGTCTATGTTTCTTGGAGTAGTAATCTCTATTCTGAGTAATTTGTGTGTCCAGCGAATCAAATTGGCACTTGGGAGCAGAGCAAATTTTACTGTGAGAGGGAGGAATACTCATGTGTCTTGTATTGTAAGTTAATACAAATGATGTAAATAGTGTATGCCTTTGTGTGTATGCAAACTATGTACTTCCGTTGTACAAACTATGTACTTCCATGGTACAAATGGTTTACAAGCCAGAATTTTACACAGTGGGAATGCGGCTGTGAATTGCAATGAGCCATTCTAAACTCCAGTGACTTCGGCAGGACCGTAAGATCCTGCCGGCGTAAAATTCCACCTCTCTTGTACAAATTGTGCATCTCCAGCTTATGAGACACATACAATTCATGAGGAAATTCTGTACTTCTGCACGAATAATGCTTCTCCCCTGCAATGTTGCCTCTAGTTTTTCTTTGTTGTGCTTTGCTGTTGTTGCATTGTGCAGTATGTTCCGTATTGCTGCATGGGCCTACACCAGTGCAGCTCGGAAGGAACGTTGCTTACCAAATCTCATGAAATGTTTCCAGAATATATCTATATTAAGAATACCAATTATTACTTAATAACAAATAGTCTGTATTTCATAATCTGCGCTGAAAACCTTTGAATGCATTTTATTTGAGGTAAATTAATTGGGTAAACGTCGGAGGGGTTGTGCAGGGGCAGGTGGGAGCGAGCCTGAACCCGATCGGTGCCCCCAATCGGGAGCGTGCCGCCATTTTACGTGGGCGGGCCAATTAAGGCCTGCCCAGTGTGTCGCGCACCCGGAAGCACTGAGCGCTCCCTGTGCATGCGGTGGGGGTGGGGTGTTCCCTGAGTCGGGGAAAGGGCGCAGAAATCTCCCTGAGGAGGTGCCTCGGGGAGATTAGTTGAAGTTCTGGAAAATTTAATAAATGTGAAAAAAAATTCTAAGGACATGTCCCCTCATGTGAAACTGTCACATGAGCTGGGACATGTCCATTAATTATTTCAAAATTTTTTATTTAATTTATAAACCTTTCATGAAACCTCATCCCGCCTGTGAATGAGGTTCCATGAAAAATGTGAAGGCCGCCTGGGCTCTTCGCCTGCCCGCCAACCTTAAGGTTGGACGGGCAGCATTCTTAACAACTTTAATTACTTTTTTAATGGCCTTTAATAGGCCTTTGACAGTTCAGCGGGCGTGCAGACGACATGGCTGTGCGCCTGCCGAACTGACATTCTAATTGACGCGCGGTGACATTGGGTGACGCCCGCCTGACGTCACAGCGCGTCATTTTATGTGTCGGCGAGCGGGCCCCGCCCCCCGTTCGCTGACGAGAAAATTCTCCCCATAAAGGGTTAAACTCCCCCCCCCCCCCCCCCCCCACCCCTGTCGGGGGTGCTGTGCGGGGGTGGGCGGGAGTGAGCACAAACCCGATCGGCACCCCCCCGATCGGATGCGCGCCCGCCGAACTGACAATCTAAACGACGCACGGTGAAGTCAGGATGCACGCCTGACATCACCGAGCGGCATTTTACATGTCAGCGAGCGGGCCCCACCCCTGCTTGCCGAAGGGAAAATTCTTCCCCTTGAGTTGAGTGCTGCTGCTGATTTACTAAATAACTGCTTTGCAAAACTGCCAAGACACATTTATATCTGGGAATTATTTAGGTTTTTATTCACATGGTAGACATTAAATACTAGAATATATTTTACGGCTTAACAATGGTCTGAAATATTTTCTTTTCAATGAATGAAGGAGCAACCCATCTTCCTCTCCTATAAACTTTAAACTTGTCTCCTTCACCCTGAATTTTCTTGTGTCCCTAATTCCCTCAACCCCCTACAAGGTGCCTTGAATGCTTTACTATGTTGATGGGAGGTGTTATTTTAGATGTGGCGTTTGCAAAATCTCGCACCCATAACAGGCTCTTCAACAGAACCAGTGCACTTTGCAAAATCGCAGGTTTACAGATGTTCACTGGGTGTGTGTGTGAGACCTGCTGGTGGCGCAGGGCCTCACAAAACTTTCCCTTACCCCTAGAAATTTGGTTGAAACAGGAATAAAGTCTCACATTTCTGAATTATGAAACACCCTTGGGCAGTAATCTAAGGTATTTGGCTTACCAGTACAATTTTATGTTTTTAGCCCAATGTTATTTTTCCAATCAAACCAAACTCAAAATGACGAGATGGATCACTCTCAGCTGTAAGGGTGCTTCAAGAAATCAACTTATGGTTGCTGTTGGACATGAGTATGTAGCATAACACTCCCATAATTTGGCACTAATTGGCAATCTCGCTGTAAGAGGTGAAAAGGAGCGACATTAAAGATTAGTGCTGCAGGAATTGTGTTTCCAAGTCCAAGTGTAGAGGGAGTCATAATAATTAACTGGTGTGGGTGTGCATTTTTTTTTATTCCTGAGATGTGAATGTCATTGGCTAGGCCAGCATTTATTGCCCATCCCTAATTGCCCTTGTTCAGAGGGCATTTAAGTGTCGACCACATTGCTGTGGGTCTGGAGTCACATGTAGGGCAGACCGGGTGAGGGTGGCAGATTTCCTTCCCTAAAGGACATTCTTGAACCAGATGGGTTTCTACAACAATCGGCAATGGTTTCGTGGTCATCAACAGGCTTTTAATTCCAGGTTTTAATTGAAATCAAATTTTGCCATCTGCTGTGTTGGGATTCAAACCAGAGAATTACCCCGGGCCTGTGGAATACCAGTCCAGTGACAATACGACAATGCCACTGCCTCCCTTGGTGCTGACAAAACTGAAAACAGAGGGGACAACATTTTCCATTGGTTAACAGCTCGATAAGCACAAGAGTTAATCGGGAATGAAAACACAGAATAGGCAATGAAACACAACTTGCTTATTATCAAATTATTTCTTGATGAATAAGAAGGATGTGTGATTGCAGAGCCCCATGGTTATTACTCTTGCTGTTGGGGACACCTGCTTTAGAAAGCGCAGTTTTTATTCTTCTGAGTCTGGATCTCTGGGTTCTCTCAGAGTTGTGAAATAGCAAACTAAAAATGTCTTTTGATTAAAACAAGGAGAAATTCTACTTCCCAGCACACGTATCACGAACGTTGTCTACTCCTGCTTTCTGGAGAGGCAGCCCTCCTGCGGTCAGGGATCCCTGGACCACCATGAGGGGATAACATAATCCTGCCATTTGGATTGGCTTGCTTTGCCTTTCAAACTGCACAGTTGGGGTGGGATTTTACGGATAACGGGATTTGACGGTCCTGCTGATGTCAGTGGAGTTTAGAATGGCTCGCTGCATTTCATGGCCCCCACCCCGCCATGAGGGGGCCGTAAAATATGGGCCCTGCAGTCACAGGCCTAGCGTCCAGACGCAGTGATGTGATACACAAGGTGCACATTCCTGAAATGTGCAACTCAGTTCATAATGCATTTGGTGTATGAAATTCTTTTTTTTAACAAAGGATTACATAGAAAAACAGCAGAGAAATATACAGCACAGCATAGAATATACTTAGGTCAGGATTTCCCGGTCGGCGAGCGGGGGGGCGGGGCCTGCTCTCCGACGCTTAAATGAGGCGGGATGATGTCAGGCGGAACCCCCGATGTCACCCTGCCTCATTTCAATTTTCAGGAAGGCGGGGGCTCAGCAGAATCAGCTGTGTGCCCGCCGACCTGTCAATGGCCAATTGAGGCCATTGACAGAGTCATTAAAGTAATTAGTGGACCTGCCCATCCAACTTTAAGGTTGGTGGACAGGCCGGGACCCCTGGCGGGCATTAGAAAAAAGCACGAAACCTCATCCATGTGCGGGATGAGGTTTCATGAGGGTTTTTAAATTTTTAATAAAACGATCAATGAAAGTGATGGACATGTCCCAATTCATGTGACAGTGTCATGTGAGGGGACATGTAGGGAAATTTATTTCTTCTGTTTTCAAAATTTTTTTCAGACAGGAGCCGATCTCCCTGAGGCAGCACTTAGCCTCAGGGAGATGAGTGCACTCTCAGCTCAGGGAATCCCCCCCCCCCCCTTAATTGGCCCACCCACGTAAAATGGCAGTGCGCCCCCAATTGGGGGCGCCGATTGGAGGGGTGCATCCACGTGCCCGCTCTTAAACTTCCCCCCCAATGGGGGGAAAATTCTGCCCATAGAATATACATAGTACATACATAAAATACACAGCACAGTAACACTCCATTCCACCCAGCTAATCCATGCCAGAATTTATTCCCCACTTGAGTCTCCTCCCATCCTCCATCTGTTTGCATAACCCTCTATTCAGTGCGGGATGGGTCAGGGAATGGTCAGTGGTGGGGGGTCAGTGTGGGGGCAGTCAAAAGGGGAGTCAGGTGGTTGAGGGGGGTAGTCAGTGGGTGAAGTGGGGAGGCTGGTCGGGGGGGGGAGGGTAACCAAGGGGGTTAGTGGGGGGTGGGGGGCTGGAGGGAGAGACGGTGGCAGTCGGTAGGAGTAACCAGGGGGGAAAGTAGTCGGGAGGGAGGGAAGGATAGTCGAGCGGGGGGCGTAGTCGGGGGGTGAGGGAGGATAGCTGAGGGGGTCCAGTGGGAGGTTGAGGGGTTGTTGGGGGTTCCCATGGGGGTTGCAGGGATAGATGGGGTGTGGAGGGGTTGGCGTGGGGGGTTGGGGGTTTTCGGGGGTTCGGAGCTGGGGTTGATCAGGGCATCAGTGTGGGTCAGTAGTATAGTTACTCAGAAGTTAGAAGTGATTTTAATTCTTCTACCTTTTTCTGGGTGGCCATTACTGTAAGGCAGTCGGAACCATCCAAAGTTTGCGATTTGAATCTTAGCCCTACATTTTCAGGCGTGTGCAATCAGTGGGCCCAGAGGTGGATGGGAAATAGGCCTCCAGCAGTGAACAGCCCCCCGACCACAATTTCAAGCTGGCTGGCCAGTTAACAGCCAGCCAGTGTGAAACGCCTGCTGAGAAATGCTCAGCGCTGCTGGGGTGGGGGCGGGAAAAGGGGCAGGCGCTGATCTAACTTGAGGTTGGGGATGAGCACTTCCAGTGAGCTCCCTGAAGGCAGACAGCTTCCCCAGGGAGACGCAGACCTCCACAGGATAAAGGAAACGACAGAAAAATGCCGTGAAACACGTCTGCGCAGCACCATCAAGCAGCTGAAAGCATACCTCATAAACAATCGGTCCACAGATATTTCTTCTTATTTTATTTCCCCCCCGGACAGGCCAGGTGAAATCGCTGTTAACTGCATCGTCAATGGGCTATTTGCCCGCTTTGTTTTCGGCGGGCGCGCTTCAGACTGCTGCATGCACCCGCCGAGCAAAATGTCACGTGTGTGTGCGCGATGAGGTCGGGACGCTCGCTCAACGTCGGCTTGGCGCTGATTCACGTCTGTTCGGGCCCGCCCGCGGGACATAAAATTCTGGCCTAAGTTTTGGATGCTTCCTATTATTGGCAATTGCCCAACAGAAATTTGAACTTCCTGGGCAATTGCTGTGGAATCCTTATGTGGAGACTTCGGGGGGGGGGGGGTTGGGGGTGGGGGGGGGGTTGGGGGTGGGGGGGGGGGTTGGGGGTGGGGAGGGGGTGGGGTGGGGGTTGGGGGTGGGGAGGGGGTGGGGTGGGGGTTGGTGGGGGGAGGGGTTGGGGTGGGGGTTGGGGTTGGGTTGGGGGAAGAAGGGGGTGGGGTGGGGGTTTGTGGGGGGGAAGGGGGTGGGGTCGGGATTGGTGGTGGGGTCCCTCAGCATATCTTTGGGCTACCCCCTAAAGTTGCAATGCCCCAGAACTCGCAGGTTATGGGTCATTGTGATTTGTACTCCCGGATCCCTGGGCTCCTTTATCCCATTGAGATTCTCATTTTCTAATCAACATGCGACCTGCTTATTTTTCTTACCAAAATGTAATACCTCACACTTGTCTGTGTTGAAATTAATTTATGTGCCAATTATGTGCCCAGTCTGCAATAGATGTCTTTTTGTAACTTGTTGCACTCCTCCACAGTGTTTAACTATCACTCATCCAAAAAATTAGAAATTGTGTTTTCAATTCCAATCTCTAAATTATGAATGCAAGTTGTGAATTACAGTAGTCCCAGGGCTGATTCTCGTGTGATCTTCTATCGCTCTGAGCAGCTACTCTTTATCCCTTCAGTCAGCCAACTATCCAGTCTGCTTCTTGTATCCTGCCTGCATGTCCTGGCTTATTCATTAGTCTGTTATGTGGCACACTGTCAAAGGCCTTTTCTGGTATTATAACAGAAATGCTAACCCGTTTATCATAAGTGGGCTAATGCCAGCTTTTAAACAGTTGACCAAGAAATGTTAAATAAAAATGCTTTTAGTGGTAGTAAAATAATATCAGTGAATAAAACAGCACAAAAGGAGGCCATTCTGTCCGCTGTATTTGTGCCGGTTCTTTGTAAGAGCTATCCAATTATCCCCACTCCAACTTCTCCCACCCTGGGTCTTTCCCCATAGTCCTGCACTGCTATCGGTAAATCTAGGCTAATATTCCACCACAAATGGGGGTCCTGTGACTTTAAATATGAGGCACTTAATTACATTGCAGCATTCAACTCTTTTGATGACAATCCAAATCTCAGCGAGTACAGATTGCAATCACATTGAAATCATTAAAACACTTCAAGTCGTATCCCCTTACGGTTCGAAACACAGCTCAGAGTGAAGGCTTTAAATAAGAATGCATTTGCATTAGTTAAAGAAACCATATAGTCACTTCTAGTGGGCTTGCTTGACTGAGAGTGCACTATTTGAGTGCAGAATTACAGAATTATAAGCCTATTGCTGCCTGTGGCAGCCCCTGCTGCTTCTTCCGGCCCAGTTACAGGACCCATACTGAAACCCTGGCACAAACCCCTGTAGTTTTGTTTTGTTTGTGAAGAACATTTTGCAGTTTGCCAGGCAGTATATGTTGCCCAGTCCTGTTGTAAAAGCACACCCAGCTCGCTGTGCAGCATGTGTGGAGCTGAGACAAGACCATACCACATGTCTATACGATATCACAATAAATGTCCCACAAAGGGATGTTCAAGCATTTAACTAGACAACATGACATCTTGATGCAATATGCGTGATGAAACAGAGTAGGGTCTTAACTTTAAGGTCAGCACAAAGGAATGGGTCGAGTTTGGTTTATCATTAAAGAATCTTATGTGTTTATATAGCACCTTGCATTTCCTCAAGACACCCAAAGCATTTGAAGACAATGAACTACTTTGTAAGTGGAGTCACTGTTTTAATGCAGGAAATGTGGCAACCAATTTGCACACAGTGAGATCTCCCAAACAGCAATGAGATAGTGACCAGGTAATCTTTTTGTTTGTGACATTGGTTGAGAGGTAAATAAAGGCAAGGATGCTAGGGGAGAACTCTTCTGGTCTTCTTTGGAATAGCACCATGGCATCTTATGCGTCCTGTTGAGAGAGGATACGTGACCTTGATGGTTTAATGTGTTATCTGAATGATGGCATACAAGTATAGCACTGAAGTGTCAGTGCAGATTTTGTGCTCAAGGCTCTGGGGCTTCAACCTACAACTATTTGACTCAGAGGCAAGTGTGCTACCGCTGATCTACAGCTGATTAGGAGAGTACTATGCACAGATACAACAGTTTATGAGGATCTAAGAGAAACAGCCTAAATGAGTTCCCAGTGGCAAAGTCTGTTGGTGTACAGAAGTGCCATGCCATGGTAAAGCACTTTGTGATCATTGAAGTAGAAAAATTGAGTAGGAAGTATTGACAGAGCAGTTTAAAATGGTTAATGGTGACACACAGGCATTCCCAAAAATGCTGGCAATAGAAAGTAAGGTTTATGGATGAGAAGTACATGCTCTATGCAAAATTTTTATAATGTCCCAGAAAAACTTTGTGAGTGCAAACCATTATTCTAGCTCAGAGGCTGCAGGAAATTGTGGCATAAGAGACTTACACCATTACTTACGCCACTCCATAATTCCCTGGAAACTTTGAGCCCCTCAGCTATTATACCCCACTGAAAACAGCAAGAAGGTAATGGTCATAGCTCCAGCACTGATTAAAATCAATGGTTACAGTGAATTCGCTCTATGTAAGCCATTCTTCACTTAGTTGCCTCTTGGATTGAAAGAAAATCATGCTGGAAATCTGGGAATGGCAGGATTGCTGTATTTATCTGATGTGGTCGTAGCATGGTTGACCTTTCTGCTTCTGATGCCTCTTTACCCATAATATGAGTTCACACAATGTCACTCTGAAGAGAGATCCCCACAACCATATTTCTAAATTGTATCACATTTAGCCACTTCTGCCTACAGAATCAGAATGCAATTTATCAGCCATTAAGTCATCGATCAAAGATCTCACATTGAGATACCTCATTTGATGCCATATTCATTCCCATTGTAATAAGCTTTAGGTTAGTGGAATACTTCATTTTAATTTATTGCTTCATTCAGCGCTTTAGAATTATCACAATAACAAAGAAATCACAATTATATTTTCTCCTACCAAACTCCAATTATTCCTATGTTGATGTCATAATAAGCGTGGATTTGACTGATACATAGCTACATTCCTGACTTTTGCAACATGCAAAAGAATAATAAAAACACAACCTCTCTCACACACACACGTAACAGAAATAAGAGTCCAATAAAACAAGATCAAAAGAATATATGGCTAAGTATCCATTGATTGTCCTTGAGGTGTAGATTTTTAAATGTTGTGGCCGATTTGGATAAGCTAGTTTCATGGATGCGGTCAGATAAGACCATAAGACGTAGGAGCAGAAGTAAGCAATTCGGCCCATCAAATCTGCTCCGCCATTCAATGAGATCATGGCTGATCTGATAATCCTCAACTCCACTTTCCTGCCTTTTCCCCATAACCCTTGATTCCCTTACTGATTAAAAATCTGTCTATCTCAGCCCTGAATATACTCAACAACCCAACCTCTACGGCCCTCTGCAGTAAAGAATTCCACAAATTAACTACCCTCTGAAAGACGAAATTCCTCCTCAACTCTGTCTTAAATGGGCACCCCCTTACTCTGAGATTATGCCCTCTGGTCCTGGAGTCTCCCACAAGGGGAAACAACCTCTCAGCATCTACCCTGTCAAGCCCCTGAGAATCTTATATGTTTCAATAAGGTTACCTCTCATTCTTCTAAACTCCAATGAGTACAGGCCCAACCTACTCAAACTCTCCTCATAATAAAATCCCTCCATACCCGGAATCAACCTGGTGAACCTTCTCTGGACTGCCTCCAATGCCAGTATATCTTTCTTCGATAACGGGACCAAAACTGTTCACAGTATTCTAGGTGTGGTCTAACTAGTACCTTGTACAGTTTTAACAAGACTTCCCTATTTTTATACTCCATTCCCTTTGAAATAAAGGTCAATATTCCAATTGCCTTTCCTATTACCTGCTGAATTTGTATACTAGCTTTTTGTGATTCATGCATGAGGACCCCCAAATCCCTCTGTGCTGCAGCTTTCTGCAGTCTTTCTCCATTTAAATAACATTCAGCTCCTCTATTCTACTTGCCAAAGTGCATAACCTCACATTTTCCCACATTATATTACATCTGCCAAGTTTTTGCCCACTCACTTAACCTATTTATATCCCTCTGTAGACTCTTTGTGTCATCCTCACCATTTGCCTTCTCACCTGTTTTTGTGTCATCCACAAATTTGGTGATAGTACATTCACTTGCCTCAACCAAGTCATTAATATATCTTGTAAATAATTGTGGCCCCATCACTGACCCCTGTGGCACTCCACTAGTTACAGGTTGCCATCCTGAAAATGCCCCCTTATCCCAACTCTCTGTCTTCTATTAGTTAGCCAATCTTCTATCCATGTAAATATACTACCCCCAATACTATGGGCTCTTATCTTATTAAGTAGCCTTATGTGCGGTATCATATCGAACATCTTTTGGAAATCCAAATACATCTACTGGCTATCCTGCTTGTTACCTCCTCAAAGAATTCTAATAAATTTGTCAGGCATGATTTTCCCTTCATGAAGCCATGCTGACTCTGCTTGATTATATTATGCATTTCTAAATGCTTTGCTTTTACATCCTTTACAATAGACTCTAATATTTTCACAATGACAAATGTTAAGCTAAGTAGCCTATTGTTAACTGCTTTTTGTCTCCCTCCCTTTTTCAATAAGGGTGTTACATTGGCAGTTTTCCAATCCTCTGGGACTTTTCCATAATCTAAGGATTCTTGGAAGATTACTACCAGTGCATCCACTAACTCTGTAGCTACTTCCTTTAATATCCTAGGATGCAATCCATCAGGTCCAGGGGAGTTATCGGCCTTTAGCCCCATTAGTTTCCTTAGTACTTTTTCCCTAGTGATAGTTATTGTATTTATTTCATCCCCCTCCCCTTTTTCCCCTTGATTATTTAGTATTTTTGGAATGCTATTAGTGTCTTCTACCGTAAAGACTGATACAAAATAGTTATTCAACTGCTCTGCCATTTCCTGGCTCCCCATTATAATTTCCCCAGCCTCATTCTCTAATGGGCCTATGTTCACTTTGGCCTCTCTCTTCCTTTTTATATATTTAAATAAGCTCTTACTGTCAGTTTTTATATTACTTGCTAGTTTACCTTCAAAGTTTATTTTCTCCCTCTTTATTATTTTTGGTCATCTTTTGTTGGTTTTTAAAACATTCCCAATCCTCTGGTTTACCACTAATCCTTGCCACATTGTATGTTTTTTCTTTCAATTTGATACTATCCATAACTTCCTTAGTTAACCATGATTGGTTTATCCCCTTCCTAGAATCCTTCTTCCTCACTGGGGATGTAGACGATGTTGCAATTATTACAAGATCTCAGTTCGCTGGTGGATTTCCAGCAAAGTTAACTTCCGAACCGGGTAATACACTTGCTTCAAAAGAGAGAGTGAGAGCCCAGCTTTCAGCCTGTTTCATCTGCTAAAAGCTTTCTTCCAATGTCTCTGCAGTGGCTGCAGCCTAGCCTGTTACACTTCACCCATTGTGTATTTCCAAGAGGTGTTGGATGGGTCTGTCTGTGGCAGCCATTTTTTCAATATCTAAAGCTTTGCATTTTAATGTATTTTCCTTAGACAGTGATGAATTTCAATGGGTCTCTGAATTTTGGAAAATATCTCTCTCTTCACATTCCCCTGAGGGTGATTTGTTTGTTTATCACCTTCACCTTGGAAGGTGTCCTTGCATTTTTAAGTAGTTTGTTCTGTCTCATTTAAAATGGCAAGATTTCCAATTAGTTGAAAGTTTGAAAATCATATTTTCAAAATGAGAGGGACGTAGCTTCATGTCAGAGCACACCCCAGCCTTTTTGAACATCAAGACTTACAAGTTTCACGCTGCTTAAAAAATAATCTGCTTTTCCATTCTTAAGACCAAAGTGAATAACTTCATACTTCCCTACATTATACTCCATCTTGTTGCCCACTCATTTAACCTGTCTATATTTCTTTGCAGCTTCTCTAAAACCTTTCCACCTAAATTAATATCAAACTGAGATGCATTACTCTCTGTCTCTTCACCTAATCATTAATATAGATTGCAAATAGCTGAGGCCCCAGCACTGATCCTTGTGGCACTCCACTATTCACTGCCTACCAACTTGAAAAAGCCCTATTTAGGCCCACTCTCTGATTTCTATCCATTAATCATCCTCCATTCATGCTATATATTAGCCCCAACTGCATGACCCCTTATCTTGCTGATTAATGTTTAGTGTGGCACCTCATTGAATGCCTTTTGGAAACCCAGGTGTACTACATCTACTGGTTCCCCTTTAACTACACTGATGGTTACATCCTCAATAAACTCTAATAAATTTGTCAAACAGGATTTCCCTTTAGTAAAGCCATGTTGACTTGTTCTGATCATACTATGCTTTCCTAAGTGCATCGTTAAGACTTCCTTAATAATAGATTCCAACGTTTTCTCAACAACTAATGTTAGGCTAACTGGCCTGCAGTTCCTTGTTTTCTATCTCCCTCCTTTCTTGAAAGGTGGGGTAACACTTGCCAAATTCCAATCTGATGGGACTGTTCCCAAATCTAAGGAGTTTTGGAAAATCATAGCTAACCCATCGACTAACCCTGCAGCTATCTCTTTTAGAACCCTGAGGTGTAGGCCATCAGGGACAGGGGATTTGTCGCATTTTAGTCTCTTAAGTTTCTCCTATACTTTATCTCTGCTGATACTAATTTCCATAATTTCATCACTCTTTTTAGCCCCCAGGTTACCGTCTCTTTGACAATTGTGGGACAGCCCTCCCATAGACTGAACCCCCACCTTCATTCCTACCCACTCCCTCTCCTAAACAGACCCTCTCCCTCCCACTGCCGCCATCCCTAACATTTCCAAACCCTCGTGGCCCAAGACCCCAGATTTACTTCCTCCGGGGATCCTAGGCCTTGGGCCCCCCACTCCTCACCTGCAGTCCCGGCAGCTGCCACTGTTGCCTTCCTAACACGGGCTGGACTGAAGGAACTGCTGGCCAATCGGGTTGGGACCCAATGAGGGGCGGAAGTCCCACTCAGCCCTGGTTAATAAACCCCACAGCGCTTTATTGCTGCGGGACTGCTCGGCATGGAGTCGGTCGACTTCAGGCCGACGTGGTATCTGGGTGGGGGTATGCTGGTCCCCCCCCACCCCACCACCCCCCACCCCCTCACCCGCATATATTATTCAACCCCTGGAGTGAGACATGGATGGGTCTTTCTTGCTGAGTTTTGATTTTTCAATGGAATGTATTTTTGTTCAACATTTTGAATTGTTTCTTTAAATGTTTCCCATTGTCCAATTATCTTCATACCTTTTAATCTATTTACCCTATTAACCAGTTCTCCCCCCTCATACCTGTCTAATAGCCTTTGTTCAGATTTAAAATTTTTGTGTGTGTGACTGGAGTATTCAAACTGAATGGGCAGGAGTTTTACCACTCTGGGCGGGCACAGCGGGCCCCAGAGCGGTCATGAAACTGACCGCTGCCCGCGATGGGGCCCTGCTCATGATTTCATGCTGAGCGGCCGATTAACGACCATAGCCAGCGTGAATGGGGCCCAGCAACGCTGAGCGCCGCCGGAGTGGGAGTGGTGGGGGGGGGAGGAAGGGCGAAGGCGGAAGTCTGCTCTTGCGTGCGGGTGCGCACACTGAAAGTTCCCGGGAGGCACGGAGCTGCTTCAGGGAGCTGAAGAGTTTTAAAAACACAAATACAGAATTTAAAAATGTTAAAAACATGTCCCCCCTTCATGTGACTCTCACACGAGCAGGGACGTGTTATCAATAAGGTTTTAAATGCTTTTATTTTATTTTTAATTCCTTGTCGGAAACCTCATCTCGCCCGTGGATGAGGTTTCCTAAAAAAGATCCGAAAGACGCCTGACCGATTTGCCTGCCCGCCAACCTTAAGGTTGGATGGGCAGCGAAAAATTGCATCTAATTGTTACTTTAACGGCCTTAATACGCCTGTGAATTGTCGGTGGGCGTGCTGCCAACTCCCCCGTGTGCCCGCCGATCGAAATAACGCGCGCCATTTTATGGTCGGGCGTGTCGAGCGCAGGCCGAGCGAAAAATTCCGGGTCAATATGGAGTTCAATGTTATTATGATCACAATAATAATCTGGGCCAACATTGTGGACAATAGCTTTCAATGGTTCCTTCAGAAAGCTAACTGGGGCCTCAATAAACCACAATAGGAAAATGAATGGTCACAGAATAACGGCGAGTGCCTGGACATCACCTTAACTTTCTCCATTCTGTTTAACTGAGATAGTGAAATCGGTTGTGATGAAGCTTTATGCCAGGAGTGCACATTCCCAAAATTTCAAGATTCAGGTATCACATGTGCTGCATTCCAACACCCAAGTTGCAGCTTGCTGCTTGTCTGTAGTGATAGGTGAATGTTGTAAAGTGCAGCTACACAGTGCTGAAATCTCTTTACAATAACAACTGCTTTCAATTCACTCCTGGCAATCGACTTGGCTGAGGAAGGCCAACAGAAGAAGTAGGTTGCTTCTGGGGATGTCAGATGGCATGCAAAGAGTAAAGCGGGTTGCACGCAAGGCTACACTATCCATCCCAAGCATTTCTACTTGGGATTGATTGAACAGCAGTATCTAAAGAGACTAGACTTAGGAGGAAAACACTGATAAACCTATATCAACAGTAGTCAGAAGACCTGAGGGTAGGGTTTAAATTGAAAGTCATTTCTAATTAATATCAAGGTCCCTGGGACCCTCAGTGTTATTGCATTTGACTTCCTCAAAGCTATCACTGGTAATAGCTGCTGTGTCAGTAAGATGGCTTTCCACAGATACACGGTGTATATGACAGATGCATTATGTAATAAGACCAACACCATCATGACATTTGACAGTAAAGCAACAACATGTGCATGAGAGAACAGTACCATAGGTGTGGGGAGTCAGTGATGCACCAACGTGGCTATTCTGGCCCGAGTGGATAATTATACGATGAATTGAAAGGAATTTGACACTCAATATACAACTGCTCTGTGGCCATGTGCACAGAATTACACAAGTCAATGCCAATCCATGGCAGCTCCTAAAATACTTTTATTTTGCATCAAACATTTGTGCCAGCCTTACTTAAAGGAAGGAGAAGAAACAAAGATTAGATCACAGGAGGCCATAGGTGCCTTCTGCAGACAAGACTATAGTGACACCCTGACGAAAAGCACGGGCATAAATACAGGCAATCACGTGGATGATGACACAACATACCGTTTGGGATCTAGAAACAATGCTTCAGATTTCTCAATGGTGCAGGGTTTCATTCCAGTGCAGTGCACTGATGACCACCACCCCAAACCACCCCAACCCTCCCCCAGCCCAGACCTCAAGAATCATCAGCATTTGCTCCATGCCAGTCTGGGTGAAGACAGCATGTTTCCTTGCCTGGAGGACATTGATGAACCAGTTGGGCTTTTGATAACCATCATGGTCATAGCATCATGGTCATTGTTACCGATAGCAGCTGTTTATTTCCAGATTTTAAAAATAGTATTCAAATTCTCATATTGTCATGGTGAGATCTTTTAAAATATTCTTTCATGGCATGTGGGTGTCACTGGCAAGGCTAGAATTTGTTATCCATCCCTAAATGATCTTGAAGATTGCATTGAGCTGCCATTTTGAACCGCTACAGTCCATGTGGTGTGGGTACACCCACAGTGCTGTTAAGAAGGGAGTTCCAGGATTTTGACCCAGTGACAGTGAAGGAACGGCGATATATTTCCAAGTCAGGACGGTGAGTGACTTGGAAGGGAACTTGCGTTTGCTGCCCTTCTAAGTGGTAAAGATCATGGGTTTGGAAGGTGCTGTCGAAGGAGGCAAGTTGCTACAGTGCATCTTGTATATGCTATACACTACTGTGACTGTGTGCCAATGGTTGAGGGACTAAATGTTTAAGTGGTGGATGGGGTGTTGATCAAGTGGGCTGCTTATGGGGTGTCGATCAAATGGACTGCTTTGTCCTGGATGGTATTGAGCTTCTTGGGTGTTGTTGAAACCATACCCCTCCAGGCAAATGGAACGTATTCCATCACGCTCCTGAGTTGTGCATTATAGATGGTGGAAAGACTGGTGGACAGTCTGGAGGTGAGTTACTCGCAGAAAAATTCCCAGCCTCTGGCCTATTCTAGTAACCACAATATTTATATGGCTAGTTCAGTTCAGCTCCTGGTTAATGGTGACCCCCAGGGTGTTGATAGTGGGGATTCAGCGATGGTGATGCCATTGAATGTCAAGGGAAATAGTTAAGATTCTTTCTTGTTGGAGGTGATCATTGCCTGGCACTTGTGTGGCCTGAATGTTACTTGAAGTCATATTCTCTGAATTATTAGTATAGATCCTCTGGATTACTAACTTGGTAACATATTTACTTTGCTACTTTACCCATGGATGCAATATGGGTATAAATTTGCCTAGGACATTACTGTAAAATGGATGGGATTGGCATGGTACACCTGTTATAACCTCCAACAATATTCAGCTTTATTAAAAGGCAACACAACTGAATATTGTGAGGGTGATATAGCCGGCAGTGGATGGGATACTACTACCCAAAACAAATTTCTATTCCAATGTTCATCTTTCGGGAATCCAAAGGTAGTGGAAAAATCCAAAATTTTCAACTGTTTTTAAATAATCTTGTAGGTTCTGTTTAACTTTTTAAATGTGAAATATAGAAGTGAATATATGGATTTGAATGCTTCATATGTGATGCTTAGTATTTGAATCTATGTCAGCTTAAAACAGCATGGAGAGAAATGTGGTAAAATACATTGAGCATTTGACTGAGAATAATATCAATCAGCATTTATACTCAGTAAATCTAAAGACGTCTGCATGGGAATGCTGAAAAGGAACTAAAGTTTTCTTCTGATGATGGTGCTGTAAGGGAATAAAGTCAGAGAAAGATTGGACACACTTCCACATGGGCATTGATCCCTCCCCCTGATTTTCCTCTATTCACTATGCCCAGGGGCAGGAGCATCTTGAACAACCCAAGTCTCCAGGGATTAAAGGTTAATCTCCAGTACACAGTTGTGAGCAATCCAGGAGAAAAATGATAGGGGCACTACAATATTGTGTTTCTTTTTAAAATTTTCTTTAAACAATTTTACTTGCTGGTTACAAAAATATTCGACGGGGGGGTGGGGGTAAAACGACTGTTTGGATGATTCTTGATTGTCAGCCTATAAGATTGCGAAGTTTGCTTGCTTTCCAATTGGCAGGATAGGTGGTGCACCATCAGCATGGGCATGTTGGCTGACCAATGACAGGATTGCAGGGGGCAGGGTGGTTAATGGCAGGAGGTCATGTGATGAGATATCCAGGCATCTATGAGTTTCTCACTTTTGCCTCAGCATAGTCTCTTATCTGTTCACAGCTGAGAATTTTTTAGTTTTTGATTAAGCTTTAGGCAGCCTCTGTAATGCACGAGCACATTAAAAGGTCAACTTTCCTAAGTCGCAGCATGCAGGTACAGGAGCAAGGGTGTGAAGTTCCCTTCCACTAATCCCAGCACTGATCCCTGTGGCCCCCCACTAGTTAGCCAATCTGAAAATGACTGACTTATCCTGCCTGTTTCCTGTTAGTATGGCAATCCTCTATCCATGCTAATACATTAACCCCAGCATCATGAGCTCTTATCCTGTGTCGTATCTTTACTTTTTAAAATTTAATTACAGGACGTGGGCGTCACTGGCTAGGCCAGCATTTATTGCCTATCCCTAATTGCCCTTGGGAAGGTGGTGGTGAGCTGCCTCCTTAAACTGCTGCAGCCCTTGTAGTGTAGGTACACCCGCAGTGCTGTTAGGGAGGGAGTTCCAGAATTTTGACCAGTGACAGTGAAGGAACGGCGATATATTTCCAAGTCAGGATGGTGAGCGACTTGGAGGGGAACTTCCAGGCGGTGGTATTCCCATGTATTTGCTGCCCTTGTCCTTCTAGATCGTAGTGGTCATGGGTTTGGAAAGTGCTATCCAAAGATCCTTAGTAAGTTTCTGCAGTGCATCTTGCAGATGGTACACACTGCTGCCCCTGTTCATTGCTGATGGAGGGAGTGAATGTTTGTGGATGAGCTGCCAATCAAGCGGGCTCCTTTGTCCTGGATGGTGTCAAGCTTCTTGAGTGTTGTGGGAGTTGCACTCATCCAGGCAAGTGGGGAGTATTCCATCACACTCCTGACTTGTGCCTTGTAGATGGTGGCGAGGCCTTGGGGAGTCAGGGGGTGGGTTACTCACTACAGGATTCCTAGCATCTGATCTGCTCTAGTAGCCACAGTGGCTAGTCCAGTTCAATTTCTGGTCAATGGTAACCCCCCAGGATGGTGATAGTGGTGGATTCAGCACTGTTAATGCTATTGAATGTCAAGAGGCGATGGTTAGATTCTCTCCTGTTGGAGAGGATCATTGCCTGGCATTTGTGTGGCGTGAATGTTACTTGTCACTTGTCAGCCCAAACCTGCATATTGTCCAGGCCTTGCTGCGTTTGGACATGGACTGCTTCAGTATCTGAGGAGTGAATGATGCTGAACGTTGTGCAATCATTAGCGAACATCCCCACTTCTGACCTTATGATGGAAGGAAGGTCATTGATGAAGCAGCTGAAGATGGTTGGGCTGAGGGCACTACCCTGAGGAATTCCTGCAGTGATATCCTGGAGCTGAGATGATTGACCTCCAACAACCACAACCATTTTCCTTTGTGCTAGGTATGACTCCAACCAGCGGAGAGTTTTTCCCCTGATTCCCATTGATTCCAGTTTTGCTAGGGCTCCTTGATGCCACACTCAGTCAAATGCTGCCTTGATGTCAAGGGAAGCCACTCTCACCTCACCTCGGGAGTTCAGCTCTTTTGTCCATACTTGAACCAAGGCTGTAGTGAGGTCAGAAGCTGAGTGATCCTGGCGGAACCCAAACTGAGCGTCAGTGAGCAGGTTATTGCTAAGCAAGCACCACTTGATAGCACTGTTGATGACCCATTCCATCAGTTTATGGATAATGGAGAGTAGGTGATGGGACAGTTATTTCCTGTGTTCAATTTGTCCTGCTTTTTGTGTAGAGGACATACTTGGGCAATTTTCCAAATTGCCGGGTAGATGCCTGTGTTGCAGATGTACTGGAACAGCTTGGATAGGGGCACAGCAAGTTCTGGAGCACAAGCCTTCAGTACTATTGCCGGAATATTGTCAAAGTCCATAGCTTTGCACTATCCAGCGCCTTCAGCCATTTCTTGATATCATGTGGAGTGAATCGAATTGGCTGAAGGCTGGCATCTCTGATGCTGGGGACCTCTGAAGGATGCTGAGGTGGATCATCGACTCGGCACTTCTGGCTGAAGATTGTTGCGAATGCTGCAGCCTTATCCTTTGTGCTGGGCTCATACATCATTGAGGATGGGAATAATTGTGGAGCCTCCTCCTCCAGTGAGTTGTTTAACTGTCCATCACCATTCATGACTAGTTGCGGCAGGACTGCAGAACTTAGATTTGATCCGTTGGTTGTGGAATCACTTGGCACCAAAGAGGTTTGACAGGGTAGATGCTGAGAAGACGTTTCCTCTCGTGGAGGAACCTAGAACTAGGTTTGCACAGTTTGAAAATAAGGGGTCTCCCATTTAATATGGAGATGAGGAGAAATATCTTCTCTCAGACGGTCGTTAATCTTTGGAATTCTATTCCCAGAGAGCAGTAGAGGCTGGGTCATTGAACATGTTCAAGGCTGTGTTGGACAGATTTTTGGTCTAGACATCAATGTTTGTGGGACCAGATAGGAACGTGAAGTTGAGGCCATGATTAGATCAACTATGGTCTTATTGAGTGGTGGAATGCTGAATGGCCTACTCCTGCTCCTATTTCTTATATTCTTATGTTCAAATGCGACACCAATGTTGTGAACACGTCGACTTAGTTTTAGGCTGTTGCTAGGGAGAGGGATGGAATCAATAACTAGAGAACTGAGTTTGGAGAGGGGATGCAGAACAGTGGCTTCTACCTTCCCAGTATTTAACTGAAGTGCTCATCCAGCACTGAATGTCGGATAGTTTAGCAACAGTGGAGGTGTTGAGAGAATTGCTGGTGAGCTAGAGCTGGGTGTTGTCAGTGTACAGTACATGTGGAAACTAAAGCTGTGCTTTCAGATGTTGTTGCCAAAGGCTAGCATGTAGATGAGAATAGGAGGAGGCAAATAATAAATTCTTACAAAACACCAGAGGTAACATGTGGGAGCTGGAAAAAAAAGCCATTGCAATGATACTATGGCTACGTCAGTCATTATATATGCTAATTTCTCCATTTTGAAATGTTAGGACTTTGTCAATACATTCTGTGTACAAGGAATTGATTCAATCTCCTTTTCTCTCTCAAGGACTATTTTAATAAGCCCTAAAATGCTGGACACACGCAGGATTTCTGATCGGAACTTGTTTTTGTTCTTTCATTTTAAATGTAGAAAGAAAGCTGTTGATTTTATTTCATTTGAATGTAAATGACTCTTTATGCAATGCCTTGCTTAAATGGATGAATATTTGAAAATTAAGGCGATTAAAATATTAGTTCCCTTTTAATGAAGCTTTTCGGTCACAGAAAATATGAGTAATCTGATTAGGCATTCAGGCTGCCCTTTCCGTCTTTGCTTACATTAACTGGGTACAAAGCAGCTGCCGGCAGATTATAGTTTAAATGTGGATTACTAGATAAAGCCTGGATGAGGCGGGGTTACTTTGAAGCAGAGAGCGAGAAAGCGACAGGGCTGGATTTACCTTTAACCTGATTTAATTTTAGAAACCCCACTTTTGGCACGTTGATCTCATCGACTCAATCTCCAAGTTACAGGTACCTTATTAATGCCGTCGGGAACGAGTAAGATACAGAGAACAAAAACAGAATTACCTGGAAAAACTCAGCAGGTCTGGCAGCATCGGTGGAGAAAAAATCAGTTAACGTTTCGAGTCTTCACGACCCTTCGGCAGAACTGAAGCATAGTTAGGAGAAAGGTGAAATATAAGCTGGTTTAAGGTGGGGGAGGGCGGGGGGAGAGAGAAGTTGAGGGTGTGGTGATTGTGGAGATAAGCAAGCAGTGATAGGAGCAGATAATCAAAAGATGTCACAGACAAAAGGATCAAAGAGGTGTTGAAGGTGGTGATATTTGTCTAAGAAAAGTGCTAATTAAGAATGGAAGACAGGACACTCAAGGTACAGCTCCAGCGGGGGTGGGGTGGAAAGACTAACAAAGTTTTAGTTTTAGATTTAAAAATAATACATCTATCTAAGATACAGAGAACGTGCACTAAGGGATACAAAAAAAATGAGGGAAATAGAACCGAAAGGCAACCCTGTAAACAATCGGAAAAAGTTGCTCTGATGCTTATTCTGAACTGATATCAATGCTACACTATTCTGCGTTTCTTTTTGTGTAAGAACAGTCCAAAAATAACAAAAATGATTTTTGTGGCTAACATTAAAACAAAATGTTGCGGACGCGGGAAATCTGAAACAAAAACAAAAAATGCTGGAAAAACTCAGCAGGCCTAGCAGCATCTGTGGAGAGAGAAACAGGGTTAATGTTTCGAGTCCGCATGACCCTTATTCCTGGCTACTTGTTATTTCAATTTAGATTTATAGAGAGAGAAAAAGACCTCTGGCAACAAAACTTGCCTGGTTGGCAAAAAAACCAACTGAATTAATTTCAATATCTTTTATTTTATATCATTTCCTTTACTTCAGGGTTGAGAATCCACTGCATTGGCAGCTGAGTGGAATTTAATTGATGCCTGTTTCTTTGCATTGTACACTGTGGACTGGTAATTTCTTGTGGCTTTTGAGTACTCAATATTGTGAGCAATTTTGGGCCCCGTATCTCAGGAAGGATGTTCTGGCCCTGGAGAGGATCCAGAGGAGGTTCACGAGAACGATCCCAGGAATGAAAGGCTTAACATATGAGGAACGTTTGAGGACTCTGGGTCTATACTCGATGGAGTTTAGAAGGATGAGGGGGGATCTGATTGAAACTTACAGAATACTGAAAGGCCTGGATAGAGTGGACGTGGGGAAGATGTTTCCATTAGTAGGAGAGACTGGGACCCGAGGGCACCGCCTCAGAGTAAAGGGAAGACCTTTTAGAACAGAGATGAGGAGAAACTTCTTTAGCCAGAGAGTGGTGAATCTATGGAATTCATTGCCACAGAAGGCTGTGGAGGCCAGGTCATTGAGTGTATTTAAGACCGAGATAGATAGGTTCTTGATTGGTAAGGGGATCAAAGGCTACGGGGAGAAGGCGTGAGAATGGGGTTGAGAAACTTATCAGCCATGATTGAATGGCGGAGCAGACTCGATGGGCCGAATGGCCTAATTTCTGCTCCTATGTCTTATGGTCTTATGGTCTAATATTCTCTTCCATCTTGAACATATGAGAAGCTAGGAATCTTCGGGTGGGATATTCTGGCTCCTCCCGCCGGCAGGATCTTCCGGTCCCGCCAAAGTCCAAGTAGATTTGAACAGCTTGCCGCATCCACCACAAGGGTACTCACTGTGCCGGGGCTGGGAAATCACAGCCTTAGAGCAGAGAAGGACATTCCTGAGACAAAAGTCTATACAGAGCAGAACTAGTCAAGAATTTATATATTGCAGGATCAGCCAAAACTCTACATACAAAATTTTCCAACAATCTATTTGGAGCAGAACTGGCCAAGGATGCATATGTCGAACCACCCAAGAATCCATGCATGCAGAAATGGACAAGAGTTTATGTATAACAGAAATCGCCAAGAGTTGATCCCCTCCAAGTCACACACCATCCTGGCTTGGAGCTATATCGCCGTTCCTTCACTGTCGCTGGTTCAAAATCCTGGAACTCCCTTCCAAACAGTGCTGTGGGTGTACCCACGCCACATGGACTGCAGCGGTTTAACAACACAGCTCACCACCAGCTTCCCAAGGGCACTTAGGGATGGGCAATAAATGCTGGCCTTGCCAGTGATGCTCACACCCCGTGAACAAGTTAAAGAAATGCTAACGAAGTATCTGGAAGTGCAGAATCAGCCAAGAATTAGGGCACGGAAAATTAATTTACGCAAGCATACCTCTGTTGTTGAAGCATGGGGGATACCATTGGCCACTTCCTGTGTGGCATGAGGCAACTGGAGTGGCACAAACAGGTGCATTCCCACCATGTGCCTAAAGAGGTTGGGAGAGTGAGATCATTATGTCACAATGGGCAGTCGAGGGAATTTAAATTCAATTAATTAAAAACCTGGAATAAAATGTTAGCCATATTATTAATGGTCATGAAACTACCGGATTGTCGTGAAAGCCTATCAAGTTCACTAATGTCCTTTAGGGAAGGAAATCTGCCACCCTCACCTGGTCTGGCCTACATGTGACTGCAGACCGACACAGCAACGTGGTTGACTCCTAACCACCCTCTGAAATGGTCTAGCAAGCCACTCAGTTGTATCAAACCACCATGGAAAAAAAATCACGCTGGGTGTTCCTACTGTACATGGACTGCGGAAGTTCAAGAAGGCAGCTCACCATGACCTTCTCAAGGGCAGTAAATGCTGGACCTAGAGTCGCCCACATCACAAGAACAAATAAAAACGAGGTGCAACACGCTATTACTAAAATTGGCCAATGATTGTGCAGGGAATGCCTTTCATATTCAATTGTGAAACAACAGGTATTAGCAAACAAGGTGAGCCCTGTTCTGGGACACTTTAAAGGGCTACTCAATAGGTTTTGCAGCTTTTGACTTCATTGTGCTCAGGCAAAGTTGGTGGAAGCACTAAGATGGATTGCTGGAGGTGTTTGAAGGCTTCTGCTGACCAAGGACAGAAAATTATATTGCCTTGTATGAATATAGGAGCAGTAGTACAGTACCACTTGTTATGCAACATGAGCAGGATAAGCAGAGGAGTTGCCAGAGAAGGGAAGCTCTGTGAGCTCTTGGAGGGCCTTCCAAGAGTACCATTTGGATTAGCCAGAAGCAATGACTCAGGAGACTTCGTTTTAAGGAGGTGGTGATGGAGTTGAACCTTATCCTTTATGAACACCTGAGGCTTCAAACCAGGGCGAGGATGGTCCTCCCAGTGGTTGTGAAGATCACTTTGTCCTTTCGTTCTGCACAATGGAATTATTCCAGGCAGAAGCTGGTGGCATCAACACTGTCACAATTTGCCATCCACAGAAAGATCTAGGAGATGACAGAGGCATTCGACAGGAGGAGAGGGGATATCATCATCTTCTCCCTAAGGAGGGAGCACCAAGATGACAGGGCACATGGTTTCACCAACATGGCTCTTCAGGCTCCTTCCATCAATGGGGAGCAATAATGTAACCATAAATCCACCAGCCTGTGAATGTGCATTTGGTGTGCAACCACACCAAGGAATTCGGCTTGGCGAATGTCGACAGTCCTGGCAGGACCCACGATGCTTTCATCTTGTGACATTCAGCAATTCCCAACACCTTTGGGCTTCCAAGAGAGACAGCAAGTTGGCTGCTTGGAGACAATGGATAACCCCTCCATTCATGCTCATGGTCCCCTTCTGCCATCCACCATGTGAGGTCAGAGGTCTTCACCAAGACCCATAGGGCCACATGTAAGACTGTGGAACAAGCCATCCATCTTCTAGAGCAGGGATTTTGCTGCATAGATTGCTCAGGTGTATCTTTGTATAGATGGTCTCCATGTTTGAGATAGTGTGCCCCACAGCCTCACAATTCTGAGTCCAGCCACTATCTCCTGGGATCCGAAGGCCACCTCAGGAGAAGGAGGAGGAAGGAAGAGACTGCATGCAACAGCTGCACTGGATGGGGTGAGAAGGAGCACAGAGCGCGGCTTCACTTCAGTTAAATGGAAATTCCCCTCTCCCACAAAGGATCCACTATTCCCGAATACATCCATTTCAGACACCCCATGACAAAATTCCATTGATTTAAATCTGAAGATTTCAGGTTCAAGTCCCACTCCTAAGTCCAGGGATGCAAATCCAAGAAGAAACTTGAGTGCACTATTCAAAGAAGAGAATGTATTCTCCTAGAGTCCTGCCTGTTATCTATTCCTCAACTAAGATCGCTAAAGGGCTGACTATTTGGCCATTTATCTCATGGAAACCTGTTCAGGAACTCTAGCCTGCCCATTCAATTAGAGCAGTGATCTGCCCCTCAACTCTATTTACCTACTTTAGCTTCAAATCCTTAGCTGATAAAAATCTATCGATCTCAATCTTGAAAGCTCCAATTGTCTCTCCAGCATCCACAGGGAGCGAGTTCCAATCTCATTCTTGTTTGAGAGTTTGCTGTGCCCAAATGTCTGGCACACAAATAGCAGAATGATAGCAAAAACAATAGGTTGAATATTTACACAATGTTTTACATTTTGCATGTGCGCCTTGTAATTCCTCTTCACACAGGACAACAGCGACTACACATCAAAAAATCAGTAGCACTGGAGCAGCGCCACCAGCGGTGCCCTTGCAAGATCCACCAAATCCGGTGGCAAAAAAGGTAGTCCAACAGCAGTGTCCTCTCCCAATCCACCATACCCAGCATTGAGGTGCTAATCACTCAAAACCAGCACCTCTGGGCAGGACATGTTGTGTGTATGCCTGACACCAGACTCCGAAGCAACTGCTCTACTTAGAACTCGACCATGGCAGGAGACTCCCAGGAGGACAGTGGAACCGCAGTAGAGACATCCTCAAATCATCTCTGAAGGCATCAAACATCCCTGCCAATTTATGGGACTTCATGGCTTTTGACCGACCAAAATGGAGGAGGTCCATTTGGGAAGGCACCGAACTCATTGAGAGACTTGGTTGCGAACACGCAAAGGTGAAGTTCAGGCATCAGAGAGAGCACACAAACCTCATATACCCAACTCTTCAAGCACCACTGCCTCGTATGTAGCAGAGTCTGCAGATCACATATTGAAGTTATCAACCACCTCAGAACCCATCGACCTGGAGTGGAAGCAAGTCATCCTCGAATTCGAGGGGCTGCTTAAGAAGAGAGACATCAAAAGTACTTAATTGGTTTTAACTCACTCTAGGACATCTGATAATGTGAATGCACGTTCTTTTTCAAGGTTAATCCAGATTTGACCCTAAACCATCAAATTACACTGGAACAATCTCTGGAGGCCACATGCAGCAAAATATGCAACAGCCAGCTCATTATAGTCAACAAAATATATTGCACTCCCCAAATTACACTTGTCCCTGGCATTGTTGGACAGGCTGTTCACGTTTCTTGATGGCTGGCACAGACATGATGGGCCGAAGGGTCTGTTTCTGTGCTGTATGACTCTATGACTCTATTTCCCCATATTCTGGCTAAGCCTCAGCATCCAACTATTTTCTGTAATCTTCTCCGGCTTCACAACTGTTGGAGTTATCTATGCTCCTCCAGTCCTGGCCTCTTCAGCACTTCTGATTTTAATTTTTCCATCAGCTGCATAGGTCCTAAGCTCTGGAATTCCCTGCCTAAACCTCTCCGTCTCTCTATGTCTCCCTCCTCCTTTAAGATGCTGCTTAAAATCGGCCTCCTTAATCAAGCTTTTGGTCATCTGCCCTAATATCTCCTTACGCGGCTCACTATCTTGTGAAGTGTCTTGGGATGTTTTATCGTGTTAAAACCGTGTTACTAGGTTGTTGTTGTATTCCGAATAGCATTGAGAGTTGTATCTTAGCGTAGATTTTTTGAATACATGTCTGAGAATAATGGCTTACGTGCCTACAATTTTCTGATTTGTGCTTGTCATAAAACAGACAATCTGAAAATGGTTCCGATTAAATCAAAAGGCATCAAAGATTTAATTCTACTAATGGATCTGTCTTGTGAGTGGTGGCCGAGTTGGCACTATTGATGGAGTTGATCAGCAGACATTTCTTAGGTGCAAACTTTTAGTTTATTTACAAAGGTGCTCAGCAGTAACTACACGTGTGCTTCCAACTCAAAGTCTATCTCTACACTACTAACTACTGAGGTAGCCATTTTGGGTACTAAAGATCATGTGACCTTCCTTAACAAGCACTATTCTTAAAGGCATATTACACAAATAAAACCATAATTACCACATCCATCCTCCTTTACTCGGTTATACATTTTATATTTACAAGTACAAATTTTTCAAAACAACAAAATATTTACGCTGGGTAAGGAATTTAGAAGTTCAGTCGTTCAGGTAGTTTCCTTATGCGTGCAGAACGTCTCAGCTCTACAACTTCGGATGCTTTGACAGGAACCTCCTTTTCCGGAGTTGCCTGAACATCAGGTGCTTCAGTGGGCTCCTGCAGTTCTGTATCCTCAACTCTTACAGGAACATCAAATGTGCCTGTACTGGGTTGAGTATCCTCAACAGAAAACGCTGACCTGGTTGTGATCACTGGTGGAATCAATTCTTGGTGACTTGTTTCTCTCTTCCTTAGATGATCCACATGTCTCTGTATGACTCAGCCTTCCGCCTTCACGTGGTAAGGCGCTGTCCAGTCACTGCACTTATTTCACTCGGGTAACTACTTTGGTCCTTTTCCAAAGTTCTTCACGTATACCATCTCTCCCACTGTAAATTTTCTCACACGACTAGGCCAGTTGCATATGGTTTTCTGGCTTCCCTGACTCCTTTCCACTTTTGCCTCTAAATCCGGCATTATTAAGCTCAATCTCGTCCTGAGACGGCGTTTCAACAATAATTCCGCAGTTGTTGCATGAAGGGTGGTCCTATAATGCGTGCTAGCTTGGTTGCGAAGGAACCTCCAGTTAGCTTCTTCATGCATGCTTTGAATATTCGAACCTCTCTTTCGGCCAGTCCATTTGAGGAAGGATGTTACTGTTAAATTTTTACATGAGTGATACTGTCGAGGCTGATAAACCACTGAAAACTCAACACTTGTGAATGTTGTGCCATTATCAGAAACAACTACTTCTGGTAGCCCATGAATGGCAAAACTTTGATGTAGCCTCTCAGTAGAAGACGTTGGTGACTTCACTTCATACGTGTCCATCCATTTTGAGTGGGCATCAATGATGAGCAAAAACATTGTTCCCATGAAGGGTCCCACATAGTCAATGTGTAACTGCACCCATGGTCTTCCTGGCCACTCCCAAGGCTGTAATGGAGCTGTTGAAGGGAACTTTTGCAGTTGCTGAATCTAAGACATTTAACAATAAAACAAGTTCCTGAGGAACTGGGGGGATGTCCTCATCATTTTTTTGTAACGATTAAGTGCATTGGCATTTGCGATTTGATTGCCAGGCCTATGTATGAAAGTGTACTCATATGCTGCCAAAATTAAAGTCCCGTTGGTATTTCTGTATCTTCTTTCTATGTGCTTTCTTTTTTCTAGCACAGACTTTCATTTAGCCTTCTTTTTGATTTCTCTATTGGCTAGACTTCTCTCAGATGCAAACTCAACTTGACTGAGCTCAGTGGTTGAGTCTCCCAAAATTTCATCATCTGTCTGCTTCTTAGAAAATTCTGAGACTTTTGCTTCCAAAGCCTCTTTGGCTTCGTTTAGCTGATTCTTCAGCTCATCCATCTCTTTTTTGCATTTATAAAAACAAAAAGCTACAGCGGATGCTGGAAATTCAAAACAAAAACAGAATTACCTGGAAAAATTCAGCAGGTCTGGCAGCATCGGTGGAGAAGAAAAGAGTTGACGTTTCGAGTCCAACATGACCCTTCAAGTCAGTTTTGTTGAAGGGTCACGTTGGACTCGAAACGTCAACTCTTTTCTTCTCCATCGATGCTGCCAGACCTGCTGAGTTTTTCCAGGTAATTCTGTTTTTCTTTTTTGCATTTGTTTGCTGCCTCCCGGAAAATTGAGCATTGTTGTGTCTTTTCTGCCAACTCATTCTTCAGTTTATTCAGACAAGTGCCGAAATTCTTTCTGAATCTCTTCATACTTTTCCAGAGGTGCAAACTTTGACCTGAGGGAATCTTGTCGTGTGTGAAGGTCTTTCAGCAGGTTTTTTTCTTTCCCTTCGGAGGTTGCTCACCTTGTCTCGAACTTTGTCATCCAGCAGGGTCTCTTCGAGTTCCTTCTGCTGTCCTTCCATGTTTTGACTTTAGACAGCCTGCATTCCTTCAGGTTTTTGAGTCTTTATGCATTCCTTTTCCAAAACAGGAACTTTTCCAGCTTCCTTTTGGAATCTCAGTGGCCACGCAAGGTTGATTTCCCTTAGCCGATTTCACCCTAGAAGGCTTCATCCTCTGTCTCTCAATACCAATACTGGTAGCTTTGCCGATTGGCTTCCAAAATGGACAATTACTCTGCTTATGTCTCTGACTTGAATGTCTTCACCCATGTATGTTTTTAACTGGGCAGTTATTTCTTCTAAATTTAATTGATGTTCCCTATTATTCAGATATCTGAAGGTATGTTCTCCAATTACTGCAGTGGAAGCTCCTGTGTCCGCTTCCATTCTAACAGGTCTACCATTTACTTTCAGCGTTACAATTATTGGTTCTTTCTTTCCAACTCTCAGATTAAACAATGAGTAAATATCTGAATTTGTTGTTTCCGGCTCTTCTACATTGTAGATCTCACTGGGTTTTTTCTTTTGTTTGAAAGCCTGCTTGAATCTTTCCTTGCACGGTCCATTTCAGTGACAATAATAACATTAGTTTTTTTTAAACTGCCAATCATTAAAAGACCTCTATTGGAATTATTCTTTGTTTTCGCTGCTAAGTCATTTTTCCTCATTTTTCAGCAGAGTCTTACATCTTTTCACCCTTTTTGGCTGGGGTTTCCCACCCAATGTGGAGGACGGCATCATTTTGCTCACCTTGTATGACTTTTGAATCTCTTACTGTGCTTTCCAATGCTATCTCCAGTGCCTTCTTGAACTCCAAATTCGCTTCAGACAATAATCTCTTCTGAATCATGTCCGAATTCACACTGCAGACTAAACAATCTCTGAGCATGTCGTTTAGAGATGTACCAAGCTCACAATGTTCCGTTAATTGCTTCAAACTTGCCACATAGCATGCAACTGTCTCCCCTGGGGCTCTGTTTCTCGAGTTAAACTTGAACCTTTTCATCATTACTGAGGGCTTTGGTTGATATTGACCCTTCACAAGGTCCACCAGTTCATCAAAACTTTTTGAATCTGGGGCACTGGGTGCCATCAAACTTTGAATCAAGCCATAGGCTTTATTCCAACATGTATTTAAGAGGATTGCTTACCTCTTCTCTTCCCCCGTAATCTTGTTCACTTGGAAAAAGAACATGAAGTGTTCAATGTAATGAGACCAATCGCCCATGGCTGGATCAAAAGGATCAATTCTTCTGAATTGCGGCATTTTGAGAAGGAATTACTTTGTCAATTTGAATGGAACTTCTACTTACAATTACTGGGCGAGGTACAGTGCCGATTTCATTTCACTTGATTTCTTCTGTTAACCTTGTTTTATCCTCGTCGCCAGTTTGTTGTGAGTGGTGGCTGAGTTGGTACTATTGACCAGCAGACACTTCTTAGGTGGAAGCTTTTAGTTTATTTACAAAAGTACTCAGCAGCAACTATATGTGTGCTTCCAACTCAAACTCTATCTCCACACTACTAACTACTAACTGCTGAGGTAGCCTGCGCTACTCTCCTATTGGGTACTAAAGATCATGTGATCTCCCTTAACACGCATTATTCTTAAAGGTATATTACACACTGGATAAAACCATAATTACCACAATCTAAAAAAAAGGTTCTCTCCTGCAGGTTGAAGTTTCACAATGTTCATGGACAAAGGACATAAAATGGAAAAAGAAGTTCAAACTGGCAATCATTTTACTCCATTGCACTCCACTCCTTATAGAATCATAAAATCTTACAGCACAGAAGTAGCCCATTCAGCCCATCACACCTGCTCTGGCTCTTTGACAGAGCTATCCAATTAGCCCCACTCCCTAACCTTCCCCCATAGCCCTGCAATTTTTTCCCTTAGTATTTATCCAATTGCCTTTGTAAGTTATAATAGAACCTGCTTCGACTACCCTTTCAGACGTGCATTCCAGATCATAACAAGGCACTTTGTGGAAAAGAAATTCTCCTCATCTCCCCTCTGGTTCTTTTGCCAATTCTCTTCAATCTGCATCCTCTGGTTACTGACCCTTCTACCAGTGGAAAAAGGTTCTCTTCATTTATACTAAAAGACTTCTTCATAACTTTTAAAACCTCTATTAAATTTTCCCTTAACCTTCTATGGTCTAAAGAAAACAATCCCAGTTCCTCTGTTCTCTTGTTAAGGTTCTCATAGGCACCTTTGTTTCGTCTTTCACAGATGTACGTTTTAGAGCTGAGGACCCACTGGCGCAGGGAGGTCTTTGTAACTTAGCATTTCACTATATTTCCAAGCTGGCAGTGGATATGCTCACACTTGTAAGGCAGAAGGTGACATGACATTTTCTTGAATGGCCTGAATCCTAAAATCAGTAACGTGTGACTTTGGAAACCCTTGTCAGGCAGTGTGCACATGCAACATTCCCACTGCAGCCATCTTTTGGGGTAGGAAGTCAAACATATGGCTCGAGGGTGCCACATGTGCCTGCTTTGTGATTCAATCCAGTCTGCACAATGTCCTTGAGGAAACAACAGCATTGGAACTCCACAGGAAGCACTAGCATTTGCAAGGCAGCCATGGCTACACGAAATGGGCTCTCCAAAAATGTCGCTCAACAAGGAAAGAAAGCCTGCCAGTGAATGTCAAAACTCCTCAAAGTTAAATTGAGACTGTGGCGGTGGGAGTTGGGGCAGAGGTGGGGGGAGGGTGGTATTTTTGCATGGAATTGTCGGTGTCTCATCGATCAAATAAAAAGAGCTGCTGCTATGTCAAAAATAAAATCTGATGTCAAATCGCATGTTGTAAGAAAAACCTAATCTGCTGGAAGCGGAGCAACATGAAGACACACATTGTACATTAAAGCCTTTTTTTTTGGATTCAGGAAAATATTATTTTTTAAAAACAAATACAAAAATGTTAATGAGTCAGCTGCGAAATCCAGCTGTGCCGTGTTCTAGTTAACAGCCCAGTCATCAAAAACCATTTACTAAAGGCACATTTGTGAAGAACTACCTGGTCACAGTGCCAGAAATTTGTATGCTCTGATGAAAAACAGATTTCTCTGAATGCAAGCCTCTTGGTACAATAACTGAGCGAGTGAAAGAACCCCCTGACAATCTGCTGCGAAAATGGAGTAAACGAAAGGGCCAGGACTGTGTTGTTTTTTTGTCTCTTTGGTTCTTAACTAGAGTAAAGGCATTTCCAATGCTGAACAATTAACTGTATTAGTGAGTAGATTATTTGAAGGTCACTGAAGAGTGACTAGGATTTCTGTCTTGGCACCGAACTCATAAGAATACATTCAAATGCAAAATCTTCAATAATTCATTGTTAAAAGCAAAGATTTGACTGTATTTAGCAATGCTTTCATGACATTCTAATATATTTCAATCCTGAATTTTAAGCCAATAGATAACTTTGCCTAGTGCTCAGCTGTAATTTTATTTTTCATTTCTTCTTCGATCTATTAACTTACTTTATTCATTCATTTTCTCTGCAACTTTTCATCCTTTCACGTCCTCTAATGAAGGCTTTGATTCCTCGTTGGGGTCCAATGACATAAGTGGCAAGCACCCTCCAATGCCTTGACCATGTGGCTATTATTTTAGTGCAAGCTTTGATGGTGAGAAATGGCAGGCTATTCACCTACTGGGGCATCACAACCTAGCCCAATCCTGTCCTCACTGGAGTGCACTTCTGGCAGAGGCTGCTGGATTGTGATCAGAAGTAGGAACCCTAGTGGTTTTTCCTTGTCTTGCCCAAGGGGCATTGAAGCTAAATGTAGAGTCCTAATTGTCACCCTTGCTAATGTCAGCCAATTAAGCACAGATCGAGGATCCAAACTGGGATCGCCCTGGTTTGTAGCATTCAGGACCCAACACACAAAGTTTCTGAATTACTGCGGACCTATTCACCTTTCGCAAGAGTGCAGCCCTTTTGGCTGCTCTGTTACTAGTCACTTCTTGACACACTGGGGAAGAAATTGGTGGACGTCAATGAGCTGCCTAAGAGGTCGGCCCGACAATCACCTGTTATTTGTCTTTGCTGTCATGAGAATGGTGAGTTTCAGGAGGCAACCAGACGCCCTGATGCAGGTCACTAATCGGACCCAGAGCACCATTGGCTGGCTTGGGCACCAGCTGTGACCCTCAGGTATGTCGTGGCAGGAGATCAAATGGGATGGGGAGGAGAGGTAGGTTTGCGAGTGAGGGTGTCGGAGATTAATCACACCGAGCCGAGGCATCATTAATACATAGAAACCCCATTTATTACTTGTGCACAAGGGAGAACAATACGAGAGCTATTGTGCTGTCTCAAAGCAGAATTAACTGAGACTTGCTTAAAAGCATTTTACAACCAATCAGTAAATTTTGTACATCTCAATCCACTTATTTGCATAAGTTTACTGACCAATCCATGTTCCAGTGAATTTCCATTCCTACACCACAGGTGCAGTTGTTTATAATTTGACTATCACAGCTTTGGTTACATTTGGCCCAAGAAAGAGACACATGGAATGTCTCAAGGCCCATCCTGCTATAGTGGTCAGACAAGATGCTATTGTTCTTCAAGGTTGCAGTGTTTTTCTCTTAGGCTCAAGCATTTAATTCACTTGCTCCATTAACCCTTTCAATACTGAGTGGGCTCCTCCTATAGTTGTCTTTAGATCACCACACTGGCCAGCAACAGCCTGGAGTATTGCTGCTCCTCCTGGCTCCATCTTAAAGTAAATGAGGAAAAGTTTCCTTACCTTGACTTTGGCAGTGAGCAAATTCAGAGGCGGGTCCTTAAACCGGTGTCAAGTCCACTTATTAGCATATGCAAGCAGCCTAATGCCTGTTTGTGGTGGCCACCAGGACTATTACCTGAGCCAATAAGACATCAGATGTATTTCACGTGCCCTTGGGACATGGGAAATTGGACATCCTTCTTCCTGTTTCATGCCTGAGAAACAAATAGGGAAACGAGCTGAAAAATTTCCCCCTAAAATGACATAGAATCTACAGTAAAAACAGTCCATTTGGCCCAAATAATCTATAACGGTGTTGAAATATTCCACATCGGCCTCCTTTTACTACATTATCCCCCACCCTCCCCCCAGTATTCACCTTATCCCTTCTTGCTCATGTATGCATCATGTATACCTCTCCATTCATGTGAAATGATTCCTTGTTCAATGGTTGCCCCCAGAGTGCCAGCCCAGGCTAGCACCAGCATCACAATTGTTCTGCAGACCTCTGCCCCTACCCAGTCATATCAGTTATGGTTAAACTCAAAACACTTTATGCTTAAAATTGAAACTGAACATGCATTTCAGTAGTTCTGGATTCTGGATTGGAGAGGGCAGTCTTTGGAAGACACAATACTGTGGTACCTTAAATTGGAAAGTCAGCACTCACCAGGAACACTTGACGGACTAGCCAGTCAATGGCAATGGCATGAAATGAGCCCAGGTTTCTTTGCCAAAGGGAAAACAAGTGCAGTGTACAACGAGCTGCCTATTTTTTATAAACATGTTTTTTGCCACTAACTTTGACCAATTTTGGCCTTTCAATCTCTTATGGCATTTGGCAAAGTACATTGAACATTCCTGATCATGACCCAATTATGTTTTAGGAATAAAAAAAAGCATGGAATATGTAGAATTATATGGAATATATATAGGATTTTCCGCTCCTGTCCGCGGCAGATGTCATGGCACGCGGGAGCGAATATATCGCGAGAAGGCCAAAAATCAGATTTACCGCGTGGCGAAACCAGTTTGCAGTTGTGCGCTGCAGCCTCCAATGGCGGGCCACGTTTCCTGTGTGGCACGTCAGGAACATCATTTCAATATATTTGCATCTCGTTATAAGGACTCCTCACTGGAATCATTCACTGGATCATCAGGGCACGTCGGCGTGAAAATAAAACGACATGTTTCACAACACTATTTAAGCGATGTGCACCTGGCAATCTGCACTTTGCTTGTGACTTCGAGGTTTGTTCACCTACCTTGCATCGCGCAGCGCTCATGGTAATCAGTGCCAGGCTTCGCAGGCTGCACCACATCACTTTCTTGGGGGGGGTAGGGGGGGGAGGTGTCAGATGCAATTCTCTGTGTACCAGACCAGCAGTAAGGCAGTGGTGTCTTTTAATGGGCTGCAGGGTTAGGGGTCCACTAGGGAAGGGTCAAAACTGGCCTGAGGCATGGGAAGGGGCTGTAGGGATAGGGCTGTACTGGGGTGACACGAGTGGGGAAGGTTGCACTCAGACACATGACTTGGGGGGGGCGCGGTGGTGCATGGGGTTAGCACCCTCAGCACCAGGATGGGGGAGAGGGTTTTTTTTACAGAATTACATAAGCCACTTTGGGTCAGAATGAGAGGAACACTGAGTGAAGAAGTGCTTCATTTTACATTGTTGAGTTTGCAAAGACTGCCCTTGTCCCAGTCCAGAGAGCGGGAGGGCATGTCAGTCCAGTTTCAGTCGTGCCCAGGATGTTGTGTGCAGGGCATTGTTGTAACATCATGCACCTCGTTCCTTGGGGTTTCTGGCATCACTCTGGGCCGCAGATGGCACACTCAGTCAGGGGAGGCATCTGCAAACTTCAGATAGGGAGAAGGTATTGTGGGGGCATCCGAAGGTGTGGGTCAGGGCCGGGTATATGTTTAACTGTGCAAGTGGCCTCAAAATGAGGAGGGGTGAGGTCTATACGAGGTAAAGATACATCCACCTCAAAAAGTTCAGGGGCTAACAAACGGATATCCACGACAATCACGATGGGATCAATTAATACAAGGAGAGGATTGAGAGGTCTTAGAGGGAGGGAAACCTGAACATTAAGCTCTTATGGGACGATGGGAAGGGTTCCCACACTCACACAGGGAGGGTCCAAACTGGTTTGGCAGCGAGAGCTCAGCAACACCATCTTTCAACCCGCAGCAATACAGGATTAAAATGAGGAGAAGCTCTGCTGGTGAGGGCTCTGAGGGTCGATTGGAGGGCAAGCGCATGCATCTAGTGGTGGGGTGGGGGGTGGGGGGGGGTGGTGAGGGGGTGGGGTTGTGATTAAAGGGGCACCCAAGCCATCTGTGCATTCCTAAATGAGGAGAGATGCATAGCTGAGACATATTAGGAGCTTTTCAGTAACAATGCAGGGAATCAGGAAAGTGAAGTAATGATGTGCATTCATGCGAGTCTAATTCTGCAAAATGGCACTCATTGATCCCCTTGTTTTTACCCCTTGTTGGCTGTAGGGAAATTCCCCTGAGCGATAACGAGCTCCAGAGCAATTGGCTGACTGGACATGTTTCAGAAGTGTGGCGCTGACAGGTTCACAGAAGAGAAGCCTCAGGCTCCCCTCAAATAAAGTCATGTCCTTAACATTTTCCCTCATGTTTATTCTAAAGGATGTAGTATTAGAGTGCAGAGAATGAGGATCCCAGCGTCTGAGCTGAAAGCAGCACATCCAAGTGCCTGGCCAAGACAACCTCATAGCAGCCAGTCAGGTAAAGGCAGTGGAAGGAATATCTTGAAATGCACCCAGCTCTGGCCAGGATTTCAGGGATGAATAGTTTCCAACACTGGAACAAATCCCTTGAACCCACATTCATTGAGTCATTGACAGAAACAGGACGATCCGAGGCTAATGGCGACTCATGTCTGCTTCTCTTGATACTGAAGAGAGAAGACCATCAGGAAGATGGAGGCTGGATTTATTGCTGCCTGTATAATCGTATACAGGCAGGAGTGAAGACGGAGAAGTTTGTGACAGAGGCGCCTGGCTTGCCAAAGCGGGGAGCAAAACCCTCAAGATCAAGGGGCAGCAGGGCCCCTTCTGGATGCAGAGGATGATGTTCACAGAGACGTCGTGCGTGGGCAGGACCGAGGATGTATCGTATATATGTATAGTACTCACATGTCTCACCTGCAGACAAACGAGAGACAGTGTCACCGATGCCTCTGCATGTCCAGGGAACTCACATTTATCATATTCCCCAGGAATTGGCACCGTGGGGACTGGGAGGGCATCCATTGCCTGTGGTGTTGAAAGTAATGGCTACGCTCAACTTCTACACCAGTGGCTCATTCCAGGGCTCCACTGGGACCTCTGCGGGATCTCTCAGGTGTCCAGGCACAAATACATAAATGAAGTAACGGACGCCCTTTTTGCCAAGGCCCACGTTTAAGTTAACTTCGACAGAGATCAAGCAAACCAGGAGGCCAGAGCACTGGGTTTTGCAGATATTTCTGGATTGCCACAGGTGCGGGGAATGACTACACTCATGTGGCTATAAAAGCTCCCTGACAACAGGCACTCCAATAGATAAATAGGAAAGGCTACCGCTTACTCAATGTACAGCTGGTCTGCGACCATAAGAAACGTATCGTGCAGGTTAGTGAACGGCAGCAGGTCCTCTGCCCCTCTGTCAGTGACCGTTGCATCTGATGAGGCTACAATGACTGGGGAGATGCCAGCTGTGGCACTGGCCACTCCCTCCCAGGCGGGACTGGCACAGGCTCCATTGTTCAGGGGACGACCAACAAGGTCATCAAGGCCAACAAGACAGCAGGGTCAGCAGGCTGTCTCCAATGCCGCTGCCAGCGAGGGGGGAACACCTAGACGTAGCACTCACAAGTGTAACTTAAAGGCACAATGAGCACAAGAGGGACAGGTTGTGAGTGATTTTATGTTCAATTGTGTTCACTTTATCTATACTGGTCTAGGAATGAAGACAAGAGAAGATTATGTAAATAGCTTGGAATTGTCAAAATGAGATAATTATTTTTTTTCGTCATAGCCTGAGTATGCTTCACCTTTTTATTTTTATGCTGCAGGGTACACCAGTGTGTAATGCTGGATGAAAATGTCTTTGAACTTTATTGCACAGGCACTGAGTGTTCTTTGTGTTTAAATGAAAGGGTCGTTTCAGACATTGGGATCGAGGTGGCAGCCCTGGCATGAGGCAGAAGCTGATCTTTGGCAGCCTAGCTGGAGGAGCGTTGGACCAAGGCGTCCCTGGTGTCCCTGCCTCTCTGGAGGTTACTGACGTCTGCCTCCATGCCCTCAGCGTTCTCCTCACCGTGCTCCTCTTCTGAATCATGACTGGACACCTCATCTGAGGCCTGTGCCAAGATCCTTTTCCTCCAGTGGTTCCCCCCATGTCAGAGCCAGATTGTGGAGAGTGCAGCATACAATGATGATCAGTGACACCTGCTCGGTGGGGTTTAGTAGTGCACCCCTGAATGGTCCAGACATCGGAAGCACATCTTCAGAATACCTATGGTCCTCTCTATCACTGCCTTATGGAGGCATGACTCTGTCTCTGTCTCTGTTCTTGGATGGCGGAGAGGCGTCATGAGCCACCACTTCAACGAATAGCCCTTGTCACCCAACAGCCATCCATCCAGTCGGGCTGGAGCACTGAAGAGCCTCAGCACCTGGGAGTGTCTCAGGATGTAAGCGTCATGGGAGCTGCCAGGTATCTTGCACAGACTTGCAGAATCTGCATCCTGTGATCACACACTATCTGCATGTTCATGGAGTGGAATCACTCCCTGTTGACAAAGGCACCCGGCCGACCCACTGGTGCCTTGATGGCCACATGTGTACAGTTGATTGCACCCTGGATGTGGGGGAACCCAGCAATCACTGCAAATCCTCTGGCTCACTCAGCCTGGCTGGCCTCATCTGTACGGTAAAGAATAAAGGTCAGGACCCACCTGAACACAGCTCCTATCACCAGCTTGATGCAACTGTGGACAGCTGATTGGTAGACTCCACACAGATCCCCCACTGACCCCTGGAAAGAGCCGGAGGCATAGAAGTTGAGGGCCGCTGTGACCTTCAGAGCCACTGGCATGGGGTGTCTACCCACACAGTCAGAGCTGATCTCAGGGCCGATAACCTGACAAATGGAGGTTACTATCTCCCTTGAGAGGTGGAGCCTACTTCGGCATTGCACCTCAGGCATATTGAGGTAGCTGCATCGCTGTCTGTGAACCCTGGGAGCAGGATAGTGGTGTCTTCTGGGGCCCCTTCCGCCTTGGACTTCCTGCTGGCCCTGCACCCCTTGTGCCTGCGCTTCTCCTCCCACAGGTCCCTCCTCCGGAAGCTGCATTGGGACCCCCGGCCTCCTCTCCCTCTGTTCCTCCTCAGAGGAGGTGCCACCAGCGGAGAGCACAATCTCCATTACCAGGGTAAGGGAAGGCTGTCCGATACCTGGAAGGGTCCACACAGTCTGAATCCTCCAGGGGGCCTTGCAGATGCCAAGGAGTCCTAAAATGAAGCCTGGAAATGCTAACAATGAAGCCCCGAACAGAGATGAAGCTGCCAAGTACCGATAAGAAACCAGCAGCAAACTACCTACCAAACTCCTCACTACTCACATTGGCAATGCTGCTGACCCTTTTTATCCCGCCCTTAGATGAGGTTTTTGAAAATGTCGGCTGATCGTCTGCCCATTTTGTCCATGCGACGAGCGCAAAATCACACGGGCAACAAAAAATTGGCGTCAATTGGACTGTTAATGGCCTTAAGTGGCCTGTTAATTAATGGCGGGCACGGCTCTGGCACCTACTCGTGCCCGCTGAATGAAATATCGCGCAAGTGCCGGATGATGTCGGGTTGCTCGCCCAACGTCATCGCGCGCTATTATATGCCTGCTCGGTTCAGGCGTGTGCCCACCCGCCCTCGGGACATGAAATCCTGCCCCTGGAGTACTGGGTACAGTTTTGGTCTCCATAGTTGGTCTCTGCATTGGAGGTGGTGCAACCAGACGTCAATATATTGATTCCTAGGATGAGAGAGTTCCCCTGTGATGAGAGGTGGAGTAAATTGGATCTATATTCTCTGGAGTTTAAAGGAATGAGAGGTAATCTCATGGACACATGCAAGGTTCTGAAGAGGAACGACGAGGTATGACACTGAGAAGTTGTGTGCCCTGAATGGGGAATCTAAAACACGAGGGAACAGTCTCAGGATAAGAGGCAAATAAATTGGGACTGAGATGAGGAGGAATTTCTTCATTCAAAGGTTTATGAATGTTTGGAATTGTCTACCTCAGAGCTCCATCGTTGAATATATTTAAGGCTGAGATAGACAAATTTTTGGTCTCTCAGGGAATTAAGGGATATTGGGAATGTTTGAAAAATGGAGTTAAGGCCAGCGATCAGTCATGATCACATTGAGTGGTGCAGCAGGCTTGAGGGGTCATACGATCTACCCCTGCTCCTGTTTCTTATGTTTTTTAAAGTTTCTTATGGGCAGTACTTTGCCATTGGCGAGAAAGGGGCGGGGCCCGCTTGCTGATGCGTAAAATGACGCAGGATGACGTTGGGCGGAACCCCCGACGTCATCCCGCCCCATTTAAATTTTCAGGTAGGCGGGGGTGCAGCAAAATCAGCTGCAGGCCCTCTGACCTGTCAATGGCCAATTGAGGCCATTGACAGGATCAATTAAACAATTAATGGACCTGCCCGTCCAACCTTAAGGTTGGCGGGCAGGCCAGGAGCCCCGGCGGGCAATAGAAAAAACATGAAACTTCATCCACCGGTGGGATGAGGTTTCATGTAGGGTTTTAAACATTTTAATAAAGTTATTATGTAAATTATGAACATGTCCCATCTCATGTGACATTGTCACATGAGGGGGACATATTAGGGAATTTTTTTTTCTATTTTTAATATTTTTCAAAGTGTCAGCGATCTCCCTGAGGCTGCACTTAGCCTCAGGGAGACGTGCGCTCTTTTGTGCGCATGTGCGAAAGAGCGCACTCTCGCTTTTGGGGAACCCCCTGCCCGCACAGGGAGCGCATAGCGCTTCCCACCAGACGTCATGCTGGGCGGGCCTTAATTGGCCCGCCCACATAAAATGGCGGCGGGGCCCGCTTCTCAGGCAGGGATCGGCTCCCCGCCCGCCCGACAGGCAGAAAATTCTGCCCTATGTGTTTTTGGAAGTAGCAATCTCTCTGTTAGATCATTCAGATCTTCTAGGTGCTGAAAGGACCTTTGCCTAGCAGAAGCCAGAAGTTATTCTTCAAACAAAGGGCGATCAATTCTTCAGTGGACACCCATTTAGGGTAGTTGGGGTCAAAACTCTTGAATTACGAGCAGTCGGCAATTAGAGATCTAAACTAATTGGCAAAAGAACCAGAGGTGAGATGGAGTAATTATTTTACACAGCGAGTTGTTATGACCTGAAATGGTTTATCTGAAAGGGCAATGGCAGAAGACTCAGTGGTAGTTTTCAAAAGTAGGTGGATTAATATCTGAGGGGAAAAAAGTTGCAAGGCTATGGCATAAGCATAGTGGAGTGGGACTAATTGGAAGGCACTTTCAAATAACCAGTATAAGCACAATTGGCCAAATGGTCTTTTGTGCTGCATTATTCGATGCTTCCATGCCACAGTGAGGGAGTATTGATTCTTTTACTAATGATGAGCTAAAGTTGGTCACATGGCTTTCCTCATCTATATTTATTATGAGACCTTGGCACGAAAGCTGAAGCCTTGCCTCCATTTCTGTCTCCACCCATTTTCAATGGCGCAGGAAAGGGGGTAGGTCAGGAACCCCAAACACTGCTATTTAGAAGTGGCCAAGACCATTGTAGAAGTGGGAATTTCAGAACGTCTAGAATTTTCATCGAGGTAGCCGCGTTCTTGAGGCCCAGTTCCTAAACTGCTCCTACAGATTAAAGGCGGAAACTATGAATTGGCAGTGAGAAGAGTATAAAAGGTGAGTGAAACGGTGTTGCCCCCTTGCCCCCATCATAAGATGTTGTAGCCTGAGTTGTATTTATGTTTACTAACATGAACAATGACAGTGTTGTGATTGGAAAAGGCAAGTGAACATTAAATAACGTGGTTGCCATATTGTTACTTCCAACAACTGGCAAGTTGTCATGTGACAGAACAGCATTGTAAAAATTGAAAAGCCTTCAGATGCATTGGAATAGATTATCCACTGGATAAAGTGCTATTCCGCATTGTATAATATTGAAGGATTGATGGGTGCGCACACCAAGATGCTGAGTGCACTGAGCAGAACTTGCCCTCTCTGCTCCAACTCCTTGTCATGTTCCAGACCCATAGGCACTGCCACTGCAGCCCCTATACCAGTAGTTGACATTGTGTGAAAAGGTCACCTACTCCTCTGCCCTCCCTATGAGGATGCAACTTCAGTCCCTGTCAAATCCAGGAACTCACCACAACACCTCCAAAGCACTGCACAATACTTACAGATGCATTGTGACATTACTTTACCTGCAAGCTGGGCACCTGGCCCTTTAAATAAAGCTAATGCTGGGCCCTTCTTGTAGCTGAACACTTGATCTTTGTTGAGTGACATGCAAATTTGTTGAATGGACCTGCATGGCCCAAATTTGGAAATTTTGAAATTGGGCATCAAATCAGCTGGTAAGACTATGACACATCAAGATATTACCAGTTCAGTTACTTTCAGTGCTCACCTTCTCAAGATGGTGCACTGCACGGGTCATATTGGAAGTGACCAGCAATGTAGTGAGGCCCCTTTGGAGGGTGCACTGGAAGTGGCACTACTGACCAAAGTTTCCTACCCATCTTTTCTCTAATCTACTGTGGTCTGTCATTGTCCTTTGAGTTATCAGATTCATTGACTTTCTTTATGCTATGCATAAGTTGAAACCATTCTTGTAAAATACAGGACATCTCACATATGCCATTCTTTTGAGGGGCGATCTCATAGAAACCTATAAAATTCTAACAGGACTAGACAGGATAGATGCAGGAAGGATGTTCCCGATGGTGGGGGAGTCCAGAACCAGGTGTCACAGTTTGAGGATACAGGGTAGACCATTTAGGACTGAGATGAGAAGAAATTTCTTCACCCAGAGAGTGGTGAGCCTATGGAATTCGCCACCACAGAAAGTAGTTGAGACCAAAACATTGTATGTTTTCAAGAAAGAGTTAGATATAGCTCTTGGGGCGAAAGGGATCAAAGGATATGGGGAGAAAGCGGGAGCAGGCTATTGAGTTGGATGATCAGCCATGACCATAATGAATGGTGGAGCAGGCTCGAAGGGCCGAATGGCCTACTCCTGCTCCTAGCTTCTATGTTTCTACGTTTATCCTTTTCAGTTTTGTGGGGTTTTTTTGGTGTTACGACTGGTCCCTGGGCGAGGTCCCCAAATCTGTTATGACCCCAGATGAGATTCTCCAAATTGTTGTGCTCTTGGGGTGAGGAAGGATGAACTGGCTCCCCTTCTTTATTTAACCTCCTCGGATGGTAGCAACAAGGTTGATTTAAGATGGATCTCTTCTCTCGTGGATACCTTTTCCCAGTCCAAGTGTATTTAAATTTTAAAATGAGCTAATTTAGCCAGGCTTTCTAGTTACTAAAAAGCCAGAAGATATAATAAAAATGCAACACACATACACACAGATTAGAAATGAGACATTGGATCCAAAAGTAAAAGTTAAAAAGATATACAAATCAGTCTTTGGCTTGTCCGTGAGTAGTAGAGGATGAAACGTTGCAACTGTTAAGCTGGATCATTCCGGTAGCGCTGACTTTCGCAGTTGAGTAGTTAGTTTGGAGATTCTTGGTTCTGCAGGTTAGCTGCAAGGAGTTGCCCTGTTTCCTTTTCGACTGTAGCTTTGCTGACTAGTGACTCACTTCCAGCAATCTTCTTCAGCTGTGACCTTCACAGCACACCCTCGCACACCATGCCTGCAACAGCAAAACTAGCACACACACAGAGACCAGTGTTGCAGTTGGCTTTTAACCCATTTCCTTGTGTATCCCTGGAGGGAAAGAACAAGCATGTCTTTCACCCAGAAACTGCTTTCTTTCAACTCACATCGTGTTCACAACCTAGGATATAACTCACAGGAGATGGTTTCTGCTGAGTTGGTAATCAGCGCCAGAGTCGGCAGCACACCCATCAACAATGATAAGGCCTGTTAAAGCCATTAAAGAGTTAATTAAAAGAAATTTTTTTGCTGCCCATCCAACCTCATGGTTGGCGGGCAGGCGAAAAGGTCAAGCGGCCTTTGCACTTTTTTGGAAGCCTCATCCATGAGGTTTCCAAAAGCAAATAAAAATAAAATAAAAACTTTAATTTTTCATTAATAACGTGTCCCTGCTCATGCGACAGAGTCACCTGAGGGGACATGTTTTATAACATTTACAAAATCTTTATTTTTTTTAAAAGATCTGTTCATCTCCCTGAGGCAGCTCTTGTGCCTCAGGGAGATTTGCGAATGGCACTCGCGCGCATGCGCAAAGTTCGCGCTGGCCCCACTTGCACTCCATCTCCCCACCTCCCGCACAGGCAGCACTGAGCGCTGAAGCTCGTGTTTCACGCTGGGCGGGCCTTAATTAGCCCGCCAGCATGAAATCGCCTTCCGGCCCCTCCCATCGCAGGCAGCAGTCGGCTTCCCAACTGCCCCCCCCAAGGCCCCCTCGACCTGGGCGAAATTCTGCCCTTTCTCTCTGTCTCTCACCTGTTCCCCAAACCTGCTTTTGGACTGGAAATCATTCTGTAACTAACCTTGCTCCTGTCTTCAACCTGCACCCATACAAGCTTCACATTTTCATTACAGACTTTGAATGCAACCCCAGTTGTTTCCTATCCTCTATCTGATCTACTGCATCGTCTAGATTCATGTTTCAAACAAAAATGCTGCAGGATAGGTTTTAATGATCTTATGTTTGAATTTCTATCAAAGCCATAAACTTTCAATATCATTTGCAGAAACAATCGCTAAAATAAAATTACCAATTATTTGGAAAATGTTTGCATATTTAAAAATATACGCATTAGCTTTCCAGTATATATTTTCAATGGAAACCTTTCTTTATAAAAAGTTGCTGTCTAAATAATTTAAAATCGGTGTGGTAATAGCACACTTGCTTCTCAGTTACATTGCAGGTTCAATCCCCCTTCAGGATTTGAGCGTACGATCTATGTTATAAAATCAGTACAGTGCTTGGGGAGTGCAGCAGGTCAAATGTGGCACCATTTGGAGGAAACTTTAAAACTGAGGACCATTTGCCTGCTCAGCTGGGCATAAACGATCCCATGGCACTGTTCAAGGAGCAGTAGGGCCTTCTCACAGTTTCCTGTGCCACCATTTATTCCTCAACCAAAATTGTCAAAACAGATGAGTTAGCTGTTTATCTCGTTTGTTTTTATTGTAGAACTTCTCTATCAGCAGATTACTGCTGTGTTAGCTTATGTAACAACAGTGGCTTCACTTCCCAAGCAATTCATTACTTGTGAAGAACCTTCGTATGTCCTGAGGATGTGAAATTCTCTATGCAAATGCTATTGCTGTCTTTCTATAAAGTAAATACTTCAAGGGAAACATTTTCAGAGCTATGGAGAGACAGCAGGGTAGTAAGACAAATTGGACAACTAGCCCAGGTACAATGCGTCGAAAGGCATCTTTCTATACTGATTAATTCAATGGGTGGGGTTTCCCCTAATTGCACTAAGTGTGGTAGCGGGCGTGAAAAATGGTGTCCTACCCGTTGGCTGCAATGGCAGGTTTTCGCACCATATCGTTCGTCTCTCGCTGCATTAATCATGGACGCATGGAAAATACACCCGATTGTGGGTGGCTGGCCTCCGATTACACCCTCCCCACCATGAGCTCACCACTTTCGCTTTTCGCATTCTGGCACCATATTTAAACAGTACCTGTGCAGAGCTTTGTCAATGTCTACAGTCCAGGACTGCTACAGATGTGAGAGATGGGCCCAAAAGGGGCAGGATTTTACTTCCCGAAGGTGGGCAGGCAAGCGCCCCTGACCCGAGCAGGCATAAAATAGCGCGCGATGATGTTGGGCGAGCGTCCCGACATCGCCGTGGACTTGCGCGATATTTCATTCAGCGGGCACGAGTAGGTGCCAGAGCTGTGCCCGCCATTAATTAACAGGCCACTTAAGGCCATTAACAGTCCAATTGATGGTGATTTTTTGTTGCCCATGTGATTTTGCGCTCGTTGCACGGACAAAACGGGTAGGGTCCAGCCGGCATTTTCAAAAACCTCATCCAGGGGCAGGATAAAAAGGGTCAGCAGCATTGCCAATGTGAGTAGTGAGGGAGTTTGGTAGGTAGTTTGCTGCTGGTGACATATCGGTACTTGGCAGCTTCATCTCTGTTTGGGGCTTCATTGTTAGCATTTCCAGGCTTCATTTTAGGACTCCTTGGTATCTGCAAGGCCCCCTGGATGATTCAGACTGTGTGAACCCTTCCAGGTATCGGACAGCCTTCCCTTACCCTGGTAATGGAGATTGTGCTCTCCGCTGGTGGCACCTCCTCTGAGGAGGAACAGAGGGAGAGGAGGCCGGGTGTCCCAATGCAGCTTCCGGGGGAGGGACCTGTGGGAGGAGAGGCGCAGGCACAAGGGGCGCAGGGCCAGCAGGAAGTCCAAGGCAGAAGGGGCCGCAGAAAACGCCACTATCCTGCTCCCAGGGTTTACAGGCGGTGTTGCAGCTACCTCAATATGCCTGAGGTGCAATGCCGAAAGAGACTCCGCCTCTCAAGGGAGAGCGTGACCTCCTTTTGTCAGATGATTGGGCCCGAGATCAGCTCTGATTGTGTGGGTGGATGCCCCATGTCAGTGACTCTGAAGGTCACAGTGACCCTCAACTTCTATGCCTCCGGCTCTTTCCAGGGGTTAGTGGGGGATCTGTGTGGAGTCTCCCAATCAGTTGTCCACAGTTGCATCAAGCTGGTGATAGGAGCTGTGTTCAGGCGGGCAGTGCCTTTTATTCTTTACCTTACGGACGAGACCAGCCAGGCTGAGTGAACCTGATGCTCTCCAGCGGTTCCCCACATCCAGGGTTCCAGCAGCTGCACACATGTGGCCATCAAGGCGCCAGCGGGTCAGCCGGGTGCCTTCATCAACAGGAAGAGATTCCACTCCATGAACATCCAGATAGTGTGTGATCACAGGACGCAGATTCTGCAAGTCTGTGCAAGAGACCTGACAGCTCCCATGACGCTTACATCCTGAGACACTCCCAGGTGCCGAGGCTCTTCAGTGCTCCAGCCTGACTGGATGGATGGCTGCTGGGTGACAAGGGCTATCTGTTGAAGTGGTGGCTCATGACGCCTCTCCACCACCCAAAAACAGAGGCAGAGAAGCGTTATAATATGAGTCATGCCTCCACAAGGGCGGTGATAAGAGAGGACCATTGGTCTTCGCAAGATGTGCTTCCAATGTCTGGACCATTCAGGGGTGCACTACAAACCCCACCGAGCAGGTGTCACTGATCATCATTGCATACTGCGCTCTCCACAATCTGGCTCTGACAAGGGGGGAACCACTGGAGGAAGAAGACCTTGACACAGCTACACAGGCCTCAGATGAGGTGTCCAGTCATGATTCAGAAGAGGAGCACGGTGAGGAGAACACTGAGGGCATGGAGTCAGAAGTCGGTAACCTCCAGGGAGGCAGGGACACGAGGGACGCCTTGGTCCAACACTCCTCCAGCTAAGCTACCAAAGATCAGCTTCTGCCTCATGCCAGGGCTGCCACCTCGATCCCAATGTCTGAAATGACTCTTTCATTTAAATTCAAAGAACACTCAGTGCCTGTGCAATAAAGTTCAAAGACATTTTCATCCAGCATTACACACTGGTGTACCCTGCACCATAAAAATAAAAAGGTGAAGCACACTCAGGCCATGGCGACAAAAAAAAGATTTAACTCATTTTGACAATTCCAAACTATTTACATAAACTTTTCTGGTCTTCATTCCCAGACCAGTATAGATAAAGTGAACATAAATGAACATAAAATCACCAGTGACCTGTCTCTCTTGTGCTCATGGTGCCTTTAATTTACGTTTTTGAGTGCTACATCTAGGTGGCACCACACACCACCCCACCCCCCACCACCGCTGGCACCGGCATTGGAGCCGGCCTGCTCACTCTGCTGTCCTGTTGGCCCTGATGACCTTGGTGGTCGTCCTCTGGCCAGTGGAGCCAGTGCTGGCCCCGCCTGGGAGGGAGCGGCCAGTGCCATGGTTGGCATCTCCCCAGTCATCGCAGCCTCATCAAATGCCATGGTCACTGGCAGGGGGGCAGAGGAGCTGCTGCCATCATCCAGAGCGCCCAGAGAGGAGCCCGCAGAGACGACAAGCAGCTCGTGGTCCAACGTGAGGTGGCTCTGGACCTCCCTGCTCCCCATTGATGGACGGGCACCTAGCTGGGCTACTGGGTGCCTCATATATCTCCCACACTGGCACTGACCACCTGAGGTCATTGCCTGTGTGAGGGCTCACAGGGCCGAGCGCAACCCCAGGGAACACTCATTCTGTCCCTGGAGCTGTCTCTCCATGAGAGTCGCCACTCTCTCAATGGAGGAGGCAGTGCCCTCGGCCATGAGGATCAATGCAGTGCTCGTGCTGCACAGGGACTCCTCCATAATGGATATCATGGCACGCACACCCTCATGGATCTCCACCAGACCTTACCGCACATCTCGCTGGACATCCAGCATCTGCCGCCTAATGGACAACTCCAGAGGCTCATCATCAGCCTTTGACTGAGCATCGTCCTGGTCCCCAGCAGTCCTCTGACTGCCGGCACTGTGGCCACTCTTTGCCTCTGCCTGAACCTCAAGCGAGTGTGAAGTGCCATCACCAATGTGCACCAAGATACTGGCCACCGATCTAATGCCCATCGAGGTGTTGGTACCTGTGCTGGTGCATGCTTCAGAGAGTGGGTGTGACACAGGTGCAACAGAAGCTCAGTGGTCCTCCGGTGTCAGGGGTGGCCCTTCGGGGTCTGCAGAGCGAATGCCTACTGGCGAACCTAAAAGGGAGAACAAGGACATGCCATTAGTTAAAGTCATCACACTGTCACTGTGCTGGTTGGCATCACGGTGCCATCGTCTTTCAATGATCAATGGGGACTCCAGGATCGAGGCTCACATCAATGAAGATACTACACTAGAATGGTTGCACAATCCAAAACTCTGACCACTTTGCACTGCGCTCTTACCTTTGTCTGGCACTCCCGCCTCTCCATGCCCGGTGCATGCGGAGCGTGCCGGCTCTCCGGCTTCAGGGCATCTTGCTTGAACTTGCTGAGCAGCAGTAGGTTGGCTGCCCTCTGCCTGTATGTGTCCTCTCTGCCTGGTTATGGCTTGTCTTGTCCTGAAATAACAGGGGAGTATTGATTAGTCCACTCTCTACCTGCAGCGCCATTGCAGCCTGGCCAGCCCCAGTTGAGGAGCACCTCCCAGGGCACATCCGAGTCGTGGCCCTCGATCCGCAAGGCACTCAGTCCAAGCAGCCAGGGCTCACCCCCTTGGCCAGCTCTGGCATCATTGACAGTTGGACTCAGACTCTAGCACCCCTGAGGTCTACGGTGGGGGGAACGGCCAAGACCTTAACATTTATGCACACTGACCCATGCCAACACAGTACTCACCCTTCCTGAGCACAGCAGGTGATTGAAGCACCTCCGGCACTGTACCCATGTTCGCCGCACCAGGTCATAGCTGCTCACCATTGCTGCCACCTCTCCCCATGCCCTCTTGGTGAGGTGCAGTGGCCTCCTCCTCCCATCCTGGGTCCCTCCTGGCAGCCGCCTCCTCCAGAAGGATGGCAAGGCGCTTGTTGGAAAAGCGGGGGGTGCCGAGTGCCCACCTGACCTGCTCTCCCGCCTGCCGTGTCCGGCCGCACTGGACTCCATTGGGAATGTGGAACACATTCTGCCCTTCTGTGGCAGCCTTCCACTTCCAGTTTTTAAAGCAGCCGCCGGGTCGCGATTGGGCCCAATGGCCGACAGGCACTTGCCTGCCCCTTCCTGGCCAGTGCAGAGCTGCATTTCACGCTGGGCGGGCCTTAACTGGCCTGCCAGTGTGAAATCAGAAGAATTGGTTCGGGCACAATCAAGGTATGTTCCATCGAAAGGGAAAGGTCGGGCAAACAAATCCAGAGCTCCCTGGATGAAAAAGGAGATTGAAATTAAGATAAAGAAGATAAAGTGTTCTTATGACAGGTGTCAAGAATACAAAAGGTTCAAAGGGGAGGTGAAAAAGCATATTAGAGAAGCGAAGAGGGATTATGAGAAAAGACTGGCAGCCAACATAAAGGGGAATCCCAAAGTCTTCAATTGGCATATAAATAGTAAAAGGGTGGTAAAAGGAGGAGTAGGGCCAATTAGGGACCTAAAAGGGAATTTACATATGGATGATGGGGCCATGGCTGAGGTATTAAATGAATACTTTCTGATGAATGATGAATTGCATCCATCTTTACCAAGGAGGTAGATGCTACCCAGGCCATGGTGACAGACAAGGAAACTCTGTCACTAGAAAGGTTCAAAATTGATAAGGAGGAAGTGTTGAATAGACTGTCGGTACTTAAAAATTGGTATGGCACCAGGACTGGCGATGCATCCAAGGATGTTGAAGGAAGTGAGAGTAGAAATTGCAGGGGCACAGGCCATAATCTTTCAGTCTTCCCTAGACTCAGGGGTGGCCCCAGAGGGCTGGAGAATTGCAAACATTATGCCCTTGTTCAAAAAAGGTTGTAAGGATAAGCCCAGCAATTACAGACTAGTCAGTTTAACTTCAGTGGTGGGCAAGATTCTAGAAACAATTATTCGGGATAGAATTGGTAGTCACGTGGAAAAATATGTGTTGATAAGGAAGAGCCACCATGGATTTCTAAAGGGGAAATCATGTTTAACTAACTTGCTGGAAGAGGTAACAGAAAAGGTCGATGAGGATAATACTGTTGATGTGGTGTACATGGACTTTCAAAAGGCATCTGACACAATGCCACACAACCGATTTGTGAGGAAAGTTATTACTCATGGAATTAAAGGGACAGTAGCAGCGTGGATATAAAATTGGCTGAAAAATAGGAAGCAGAGAGTAATGGTCAATGAATATTTTCGGGCTGGAGGAAGGTTTGTAGTGGAGTTCCCCAGGGGTCGGTATTGGGACCCTTGCTTTTCCTGATATATATAAATGACCTCAATCTTGGTGTGCAGGGGACAATTTTAAAGTTTGCAGATGCTACAAAGCTTGGGAGTGTTGTGAACTGTGAAGAGGATGGTGTGGAACTTCAAGAGGACATAGACAAGTTGGTGGAGATAGGTGGCAGGTGAAGTTCAATGCGGAGAAGTGTGAGGTGATGCATTTTGGTAGGAAGAACATGGATAGACAATATAAAATAAGGGGTGGAATTTTGAAGGGGGTGCAGGAGCAGAAAGACCTGGGTGTATATGTGCATAGATTATTGAAAGTGGCAGGACAGGTGGAGAGGGCAGTTAATAAAGCATATAATATCCTGGGCTTTATTAATAGGGGCATAGAGTACAAGAGCAGGAAGGTTATGCTGAATTCATATAAGACACTCGTTAGACCTCAGCTGGAATATTGTGTACAGTTCTGGGCACCACATTATAGGAAGGATATGAATACATTGGAGAGAGTGCAGAAGAGGTTTACAAGAATGGTTCCAGGGATGCGAAACCTCAGCTATGAGGATAGATTGAAGAGCTTGGGACTGTTCTCCTTGGAGAGAAGAAGGCTGAGAGGAGATTTGATGGAGATGTTCAAAATCATGGGAGGGCTGGACAGAGTAGATAGGGAGAAGCTGTTCCCACACATAAAAAGATCAAGAATGAGAGGGCACAGATTTAAAGTGATTTGCAAGAGAAGTAAGTGTGACTTTTTCACACAGCGAGTGGTTCGGGTCCGGAATGTACTGCCTGGAAGTGTGGTGGAGGCAGGTTCAATCGAGGCATTCAAGAGGGCATTGGATGATTATTTAAATAGAAGCAATGTGCAGGGGTATGGGGGAAAAGGCAGGGCAATGGCACTAAGTCATAATTCTCATTTGGAGAGCCAGTGTAGACATGATGAGCCGAATGGTCTCCTTCTGTGCTGTAAAGCTTCTCTGATTCTGTGAAATCGCAGTTGGGGGCTGATCGCGGGCGGGGGACCATTTCCCATCCACTCCCGGGTCCGCCCTCCGCACCCTCCCAACGACCTCAAAATCCTGCCCCAGGTGTAGTCTCACCAAAGTCCTGTCCGATTGGAGCAAATCTTCCTTATTCTTGTACTCCAATCCCCTCACAATAAAGGCCAACATACCATTTGCCTTCCTAATTGCTTGCTGCACCTGTATGCTAACTTTTTGTACCCCTTGTAAAAGGACACCCAAGTCCCTCTGAACATTCACAAGTTTCATTCCTTTTGAAAAATATTCTGCTTTCCTATTCTTATGACCAAAGTGAATAACCTCACACTTCCCCACATTACACTCCATCTGCCATTTTGTTGCCCGCTCACTTAATCTGTCTATATTTGTTTGCAGCCTCTTTGCATCCTCCTCACATTTCTACTTAGCTTTGTATCGTCAGCAAACGTACCCTCAATCTCTTTGTCTGAGTCGTTAATATGGATTGTAAAGAGCTGATACTCGATAGCACTGATCCCTGTGGGACTCACAGATTGCCAATGTGAAAATGCCCCATTTATCCATTTGGACTATTTTAGCCCAGAATAGACCAATACTGTCCAGTCGTAACTACTGTGTTCGCATAGGACATAAATTAGAGGGATATTTGCAAAACACAGAACTGTAAGCACAGGGCTTAGTGAGCATTAGTGAATCTTCTGAATGGAATGACTTAATAAACAGATTGAAGACTGGAATTGAGTGAGAGTGGGAATTCGGTGCTCAGTAATTTAAACCAAGGGGCAATAGTAACTAAGTTTATGTATAAATAATTTGTAATTAAAAGGGGATACTAGGCTGAAAACATTATGTATATATATATATATAACATATATGGACTGAATTTTATGGGCCATCCACAGGCCAGATAACGGACAGGTGGACCCATAAAGGAGAGTGCAATGCCATTGACGAGATGCCTGACTCTGGCCCACATGTCCCCTTCCCATCATGATTTTACAGGTGACAGGGGTCGTGTCAGGTGGGCTACTCACCCATGGCCCAATTGAGGCACTTTAGCAGGCAATTCATGCCCAATTAAGACCTCATCCTGCTGCCACTAAAATTTAACAGGCATTGGGAGATGCCTGCATCCAATGTGTTACCCGGCAGGTTAAATCCTGTGGGCTGGTCAGTGAAAGGGAAGTGCGTCCTTCCCAGGCTCCCTGAGCCAATCAGAGGTCCTCCCCGACAAATCTTTCCTCACCGGGTCCACGCCACTGCACCCACCGCATCCCCACCGCCGCCCCCTGGCCACCACCACCCAGCGCCGTCCACCATGTCCCGCCCCACCCTGCTCTCTGGGGCCTGCCAACCCAGTCCCAGCGAGATCCTGGACTTACCTGAGTTGGGGGGGGCATCCATGGTTCCTCTTCCTCCCAGGCCTCCTGCAATACCATCAGTGGCCACAAATCCCGGTATGGCACAGAGCTGCTGGCCTCCGATTGCCCGGCAGTGGTCGGTGAGGTTGAACCTTCTCCTGGAGATGGATGGAAGTCCCACCTCGTACTAATTAAAAGGCTACGCTTGAAAATGTAAAGTGGGGCAAGCCAGCCAAGCAGAGGCAGGCTCGGCCCAATATTTACGGGGGGGAGCCCACCATCAGCATATAATCCAGCCCTATATGCATATATGCATACGTCTACATCTGTATATAGATCTATATATATTATACATCTATGTATATTATATCTGGGAGCCAGTTAGCTCAATTAGCTAGATGGCTCGTGTGTGGTTAAGAATGATGCCAACAGTGCGGACTCGATTCCTGTCCTGGCTGAGGTAGACTTGGGACCTGCCTCCTCACCTTGCCCTGAGAGTGGAAGGCAACGGCAAACCACCACTGACAAAACTGCCAAGAAAACAGCTCAGCACGAAGTATCACCAGGCAAAGAGCCTTCAGGCAGAGCTCAAAGCACATACTGTCTCTGTATGTAAATGTGGATCTACATCCTGTCATGCCCAGAAAGGCAGGTCCTATTCGTAACTTTAAACATGGACTGTGTCCAGTTGGAAACTCCTGGGCCTGGTTTTAATTTATTTAAAATGGAGACTGGTGAACTGTTAACGTGGCTGCCAAGGGATCAAGTGACTTTTGCTTATTCAACACAGACTATTTAGCTTCTGGAAAGTTCTAATTGAATTACTCTAGGTGAGGGGCCTCCCCCTGGAATGAACATATCCAGACAACACCGTCCTGTGGAATTCACACCTGCCATTATTCAAAGCTTACCCAAAACACAGAGTCAATGGACTCCTAGGCTCTATGGCTGGAATTTTGCATCCCCCTTGGCGTCAGGCATCATGGCGGGCGTGAGCGGACAATATGGTGAGAAGGCCAAAAATCGGTTTCACAACGTTGTGAATCCAGTTTGCGATTGTCCACTCCACCCGTCAATGGCACCGCCCCACGTCGGGAATGTCATTTTGATACATCTGCATATAATTATAAGCCCTGCTAGCCGGAATCATCTTCCCACACTGGGTCATCCAGGCATGTTGGCGGGAAAACACGGTGGCCCAGAACACGTGTGATGTGCAGAAGTCGGGACTTACAATTAAGGCCTTGCTCACATCATGAACATCCAAGGAGCAGAAGATGCAGGAGCCCCACAGCTACCAGACCCTGAAGGAACAGGTGCAACACATGCTGGGTGGGTTTATATGGACATGGCTCCACCATTTGCATTTTCTGCTCCTTGGATGTTTGCAAGGTCACATTTGATATCTGGAGTCTATTCAGGGCATCAGGGTCTTGGCCTTGGGTTGCTACGGATGATCGTTGATGGGATGAAGAGGAAGATCAAGGTTTGACTGGAAGAGGAAGGTATATCAGGGCTGGTGAAGTCATGGCGGGGGAATGAAGGCGTAGGGGAGAATGAGGTTGGGAGAAGGGGAAATGATGGTGTCAGGAATGGTGAGGGTGTGAGGGGGTGAATGATGGTGTTGAGGGGGTGAGGTAGGGAAGTGGGGAGGGAGTGCAGGCTGAGGAGGGTGTAACGAGGGAGAATGCAGCAACTGAGGAAGCAGGGAAGGCGCTGGTGTACTGGCATTGTCACTGGACTAGTAATCCAGAGGTCCAGGATAATGCTCTGGGAACCTGGATTTGAATTCTACCGATGCAGATGTAGAATTCAAATTCAATAAAAATCTGGAATTAAAAGTCTAATGCTGACTATGAAACGATTGTTGTATAAACCCATCTGGTTCACTAATGTCTTTTAGGGAAGGAAATCTGCTGTCCTTACCTGGCCTGGTCTAGTTTACATGTGACTCCAGATCCACAGCAATGTGGTTGATATTTAACAAGAGCAATAAATGCTGGCTAGGCCAGTGATGCCCACATCCCATGAATGAATAATTTTTAAAAAAGGTGCAAGGGAAGGAGTTTGGAAGCAAGGACGAGTCCAGGGAGTAAAGGTGGAGGACTGAGTAAGGTAGGGTGGGATGTCCAGGTGAATGTGCAAGGGAGGAGTCTGTGGAGTTGGTGACTGCCTCCTGGGGAGCCAACTGAGGATGGGTGTGGTAGGAGGGAATGGTGATAATGAGAGATGGCAGAGTTGGGGGGTGGGAGGATGAGGATGTAGTATTGGAAGTGACAGCAAGAGTAGTAGGTGGGGATTCAGGGGCAATCACGAACCTTGGGGATGGGAAGGAGGAGGTCGGTGGATGGGGTTGGGATTCTTAGGAGGATAGTGCATGTTCACCTGGGCATCCTGGAAAGAAAAGGGTTCTGGTTGGTAGGTGATGGTGGGGAGGTGGAATATGATACTAGGGATGTCAACAGTGATGGGGGAAAGGACGGGGGAGCTGAAAACAAACCTTACAACAATCATGCTTCTTAAATCGAAGGTGAGCAGAGCCTCGTGTTGGACGGGCACAGTTGCTGCATGGGAGTGTGATCAGTGGGTGGGCGGAGATGCAGGTCAGCTCAGATGGACAACTGAAAGAGAAAGCTAAAAGGCAGCATTGGAAATGCTTGGGACATTGAGTGTGATTGAGGAAGCACCATTGTCCTATTGATGACTATGATATTGTGGTAAAAAATCTTGTTGCGTCTTTCCGATTAAATGGGAACCATGCTCTTCCCATCAACCTTACAAATGACCCTTCTGAAAGATACATGATTTGGAAAACATTGTGTTAACTTTGCAGTGGTTATATGATTGTTCAACTATTTAATTAATGCAGTGGTTTGCATTAAAATACAGACTGTATTACTTTACACCACATCAACAACTTACAAGTATTTTTGAAGTAAGTGTGTTTGAAGAGGAGAATTTGACAAAGTAAGAAGTCTTGTAAAAGGAATTTACTTGGAGGAATGTCTCACATCGATCAGCATGACTTCTTTCATCTGAGACTTCTTATATCAGATAGACATCAGCAGAGAGACATCAATAACCAAATCAAGTACCAGGGCTGGGTTTGGAGGGGAAATGGAATGCACATCAACATATATTCACAAAAGGCTCCCACTAATATTTGAAGCCAGAAGATTTGAAAAAAAAATAGTGTTTTAATCCAACACTGAATCTTCCAGAAGGAACTGAGAGAGATCGTTGGATTAATTCTGATAGTGTATTGAGGGCAGGTGGACAGATTGATGAAAAGAACTGCAAGATAAAAGAGGAATGTGCTTTCGTGTCCATTTCAAAGAGTTAGCGCTTTCTCAAAGTGATCATTTTTTTCCCTAGAGTTACATTGGTAGTCCAGATGCTTTGGATCTTCCAGATGATATCTAATGAATTTGCTCTGCAGTGATTCAGATTTAGCTAATGTTGCAATGCAAACATTTGGTAGCACCACCGGTTGACAGGCTTATTAGTGGGTAGCTCTGGTAAACCTCCAATAATCTTCTCTCTCTTTCTACTCATTGGGCAGAATTTTCTGTCTGTCGCGCCTGATCCAATCGTGGGCGGGTGCTGAGCCAATCGCCACCAGCGATCGGAGCCGCACCACCATTTTATGTGGGCGGGCCAATTATAGCCCGCTCAGCGTGACGTCCGCCGGGAAGCGCTATGCGCTCCCTGTGTGGACGGTGGGGGGGGGGTGGTGGGGTGGGGGAATCCCTAAAATTGAGAGTGCGATCTTTCACACATGCGCACGAAAGAGCACACATCTCCCTGAGGCTGAGTGCAGCCTCAGGGAGATCACCTTGACTTTTAAAACTATTAAAAATAGAGAAAAGAAAAATCCATTACATGTCACATGAGTTGGGACATGTTCATAATTTACAGAAAAACTTTATTACAATTTTTAAAACCCTGCATGAAACCTCATCCCGCCGCTGGGTGAGGTTTCATGTTTTCTCTATTTGCCGCTTGGGCTCCTGGCCTGCCCGCCAACCTTAAGGTTGGGCGGGCAGGTCCTTTAATTGGTTAAATGATCCTGTCAATGGCCTCTATTGGCCATTGACAGGTCGGCGGGCCCGCAGCTGATTTTGCTGTGCCCCCGCCTTCCTGAAAATTTAAATGGGCTGGGCTGGTGTTGGGGGTTCCGCTCAATGTCATCCCGCGTCATTTTACACATCGGCAAGCGGGCCCCGCCCCCTGCTCACCGACGGCAAAATTCTGCCCCTTGATTCTACTTTAAGATGCCCCTTAAAACTTGCCTCTTTGACCAAGCTTTCTAGCTTATGTGGCTCCGCATCTGCTTGTTTCTGATTCTACTTGGCAGGTTTTACGATATTAAAAGATGCTATAAATTGGTGAAGGCATTGTGCATTGTCATCTTTCAGGCTTCTTGTATTGGTTTGAACAATACAAGAAAATCTCAGCTTACTTGTTAAGGGAAGTTTTCACCCCCTCTGCCTGGCAGAAATTGGACAAAACAAGATTTAAAATCTAAGCGCTGGACCTGCATTTCTCTTATTGCCCTGCAGCCTTTTTATCACTGCTGATTTCTCGGGTAGATGAGGTAGCTGCTTTAGCACTCTTGCTATTTTGTCATCTCAACACTCCTGACAGTGACGCAAAATGGGAGAGCGTGGGGTGACCTGAATCCCACTGGATCTGCATCTTGCGTAAACCTCCAGGTCTGCTTTAAATATTCTCTCAGGTTTGCCATATTGGTCTCCTCAATAGCCAGATTCTGTGCCTGTTACACTCAGAAGATGTACCTGGCCGTCAACGTCTAGTCACATGATAATGTGACCTGGAAGATCCTAACAATGGGATCCCATGTTATATGAATCAGTTACTGCAACCTCACATGTGCTGACACGCGTGCTTCTCCAGAAGGCAGACTAATTGACACTTTAAAGAGATGATGCAAATCCACAAACTGGTTTATTCTGCAACTGATAAATGATCAAACAGAGAAATATTTGTAGTAAATCACACCCAACTGTGACTTGTTTCTGTATCACATGGCAATAAAGAAAACAATTACATGCACCATTCCTCTTCAATGTTAACGTTTCAGCTCAATGATGCCCCTTCATCATTGGCCTGAAATGTTGGGCTCTATTTCTCTCCATGGATGCTGCCTGACCTGTTGAGCGTTTCCAGCATGTTCTGTTTTTGTTTTAGATTTCCAGCCTCTGCAAAATTTTCCTTCCTATCTTTTGTCTCTTTACTTATCACATAACGGTTTTGCAACATAATCTCTATCATCTCTTCTGCATTCTACCGCATCACAGACCTTCCCATTTGCTCCTGCCTTTCCTCCCTTAGCCCCACCAGCACCGCATCCCCTCCCCCACGTCTCTGGGCTAGTTTCAATGGTTAGTTCATTCACTTTTGTGAAAACTAATTAATATTTCAATACCCTCATTGTCCCAGCCCAGAAGGAATAAACATTAAAAACTGGGAAATAGGAATACTGGTCCGAACTGCTTTTCCCTTCTGGGTAGTCACCCAATCTGTCAAGGTGACAAATGCTTTGCATGGTCCCTTCTGATCTGTGAACCCTTGGTGTGGTTACTGGTATTTCTCACCTACTTTCCCTTAGCCAGACTGTAATTGTACTCTGGTGCTTGCTTAAAAACTTACATTTGAACAGGTTATGAACATAGGAACAAGCAGCAGGAGTAGGCCATTCAGCCCCTCGATCCTGCCCCGCCATTTAATAAGATCATGGCTGAGCTGATAGTAACATCAAATCTGCATCCCACCTACCCCCCGATAGCCTATCACCACCTTACTTACCAAGAATCTGACCACCTCAGCTTTAAAAATATTCAAAGACTCTGCTTCCACCAACTTTTCAAGAAGAGGGTTCCAAAGACTCACGACCCTCTGAGAGAAAAGAATTTCGCCTCATTTCCATTTTAAATGGGTGACCCCTTATTTTGAAACAGTGACCCCTAGTTCTAGATTCTCCCACAAGAGGAAACATCATCTCCACACCCACCCTGACAAGGCCCCTCAGGACCTCATGGCCAGGATTTTCTCTTTGGCATGCGTGGGTGGGCCCCGCACGCCGACGCTTAAAACGACGCACGGTGACGTCAGGCACGCATCACGACATCACCGCGCGTCATTCCGATCTTCTGTTCGGCGGGCGCGCACCGGAGTTGGCTGCGCACCCACCGAACTGTCAAAGGCCTATTAAAGCCACTAATAAACCAATTGAACAAATTGACAGGGCTGCCCGTCCAACCTTAAGGTTGGAGGGCAGGCAAAGAACCCAAGCGGCCTTTGCATCCATGGGGCAGGATGAGGTTTCATGAAAGTTTTATTAATTAAATAAAATTTTTAATGAAAATTCATAAACATGTCCCAGCTCATGTCACATGAGGGGACATGTCTGAATAATTTTATTTTTTATTTTTTTTCCCAACTTTACAATTGCACTTAATCTCCCTGAGGTAGCTGTGTGCCTCAGGGAGATTTCTGCGCTCTTTCGCATGCAAGCGTGAAAAAGCGCATGCTCCGACTGTCCCACCTCCCCCCGCCTGCACAGGTAGCGCTGAGCGCTACTGGGCACGCGTCACGCTGGGTGGGCCTTAAATGGCCCGCCCACATAAAATGGCGGCACACACTCAATCGTGGGCGGCGATTGGCTCTGTGCCTGCCTGCGCCCGCTCCTGACCGGCCCGCCCGATGGGGAGAAAATTCCCCTCTATATGTTTCAATCAATTCACCTCTTACTCTTCTAAACTCCAACAGATACAAGCCTAGTCTGTCCAACCTTTACTCATAAATCAACCCACCTATTCCAGGTATTAGTCTGGTCAACCTTCTTTGAACTGCTTCCAATGCATTTACATCCTTCCTTAAATAACAGGACCAATGTGGTACACAGTACTCCAGATGTGGTCTCACTAGTGCGCTGTATAATTGAAGCATAACCTCCCTGTTTTGTATTCAACCCCCCTCGCAATAAATGATAACATTCTATTAGTTTTCCTAATTACTTGCTGTACCTTTACACGAGCTTTTTGTGATTCATGCACTAAGACGCCCAGATCCTCTGCATCTCAGAGCTCTACAATCTCTCACCATTTAGATAATATGCTTCTCTTTTACTCTTGCTGCCAGAATGGACAGTTTCACATTTTCCCACATCATACTCCATTTGCCAGATCTTTGCCCACTCATTTAACCTATCTATATATTTTTGTAGCCTCTTTGTGTCCTCTTCATAACTTACTTTCCTACCTATCTTTGTGTCATCAGCAAATTTGGCAACCATCCCATTCATCCCTTCATCCAAGTCATTTATCTAAATTGTAAACAGTTGAGGTCCCAGCACTGATACCTGTGGCACACCACTCATTACATCTTGTCAACCTGGCAAAGACCCATTTATGCATACTCTCTTCTTCCTGTTAGCGAGCCAATCTTCTGTCCATGCCAATATGTTACCCCCATACCTTTTGTTTTTTTTTAGCTTTTATTTTTCGCAATAACCTTTGATGTGGCACTTTATCAAATTCCTCTGGAAACCTAAGTCAAGTACATTCACTGGTTCCCCTTTATCCACAGCACATGTTACTTGTTCAAAGAACTCCAATAAGCTGGTTAAATATGATTTCCCTTTCACAAAATCATGTTGACTCTGCCTGATTACCTTGAACTTATCGAAGTGCCCTGCTATAGCTTCTTTAATAATAGCTTTTAGTGTTTTCCCTATGACAGACGTTAAGCTAACTGGTCTATAGTTTCCCACTTTCTGTCTCCCTCCCTTTTTGAATAATTGAGTCACATTTTCTATCTTCCAATCTAATTGGACCTTCCCCAAATCTAAAGAGTTACAGAAAGTTAAAACCAATGCATCAACTATTTCAATAGCCACTTCTTTTAAAACCTTAAGATGAAGTCCATCAGGAATCAAGCACTTGTCAGCCCGCAGCTCCGACAATTTACTCAGTACCACTTCTCTGGCAATTGTAATTTTCCTGAGTTCCTCCCTCCCTTCTATTTCCTACTTTATAGCTGCTCCTGGGATGTTACTTGGGTCATCTATAGTGAAGACTGATGCAAAACCTGTTCAATTCATCTGTCATTTCCTTGTTTTCCATTATCAGTTCTCCAGACTCAATTTCTATAGGACCAACACTCACTTTGTTAACTCGTTTCTTTCTCAAATATTTATAGAAACTTACTATTTGTTTTATTTTTCTGGCTAGCTTTCTATTGTATTCTAATTTTTCCCTCCTTATTAATCTTTTAGTCATCCTTTGCTGTTTCTTATATTCTGTCCAATCTTCTGGCCTTCCACCTACCTTTGCACAATTATGTACTTTTTCTTTAAGTTTGATACTATCTTTAAATTTTCTAGTTAACCACAAATGGTGTGCCCATCCCTTGAACTTTTTCTTACTCGTTGGAATGTATCTATCCTGTGCACTTTGAAATATCCCCATAAATGTTTGCCACTGCTTCTCTACTGACCTATCCCTTAACCTAATTTGCCAATTCACTTTAGCCAGCTCTTCTTTCATGCCCTTATAATTGCCCTTATTTAAGTTTAAAAACATAGTCTCAGACCCACTCCTCTCTCCCTCAAACTGAACGTAAAATTTAATTATATTATGGTCGCTGCTATCTAGCAGCACCTTTACTATGAAGTCATTAATTAATCCCATCTCGTTGCATGCTACCAGGTGTAATTATAGCCTGCTCTCTGGTTGGCTCCAGAACATGCGGTCTCTAAGAAACTATCCCGGAAATATTCTATGAACTCGCCCTCTCGGTTACCTTTGCCCATCGGACTTTTTCAGTCTATATATTTAGATTAAAATCTCCCATAATTGCCTTTCTGACAAGCTCCCATTATTCCTTCCTTTATGCTCCATCCTACCATATGGCCACTACAAGGGGGCCTAAACATGACTCCCACAAGTGACTTCTTGCCTTTATCCTTTCTCATCTCTACCCAAACCATTTCCACATCCTGGTTTCCTGAATGCAGGTCATCCATCTCTCTTGTGCTAATATCATCATTAACTAATACAGTCACCCCTCCACCTTTTCCTAGCTTCCTGCCCTCCCTAAATGTCACATACCCTTCAATATTCAGGTCCCAATCCATGTCCTCCTGCAGCCATGTCTCTGTACTGGCGATCAAATCGTAATTATTTATTTCTATGTGAGCTTTCAGTTCATCTGTTTTGTTTCGAATGCATTGTGCACTCAGATACAGAGCCTTTAGTTTTATCCTTTTATTCTTTTTATAACCTCTAGTCTCATCTGTTGATTTATTGTTAGATTTGTATACTCTATTCCTTCCCGTCACAGCCTGTTTTTCATTTTCCGTAATGATACCTTTCACTCTTGCCTTGTCTCTGCTCTTTGATTTACCACAACTTCCCAAATTTGTACTCTTGCCCCCACTTAGTTTATTTATGTTTAGGCATGTTGCTTCTGAGCATGATGTGTTCCAATCTCTCTCTCAAGAGAGTCTAGCACATGACGGACTGATGTCAGTGATATATCATCATCTACATCACTCATTAGCATATACATTCTGTTGGCCCTTTCACTACACCTACCCCCCAGTATGTTATCTATTCTTTGATGATAATATGAAATCATGTCTTTAGCTATACACATTGCATTTCTGTAACTTCCTTTTCACTGCTACAGATTATACCCAACTCCTACTCCGACTTTTCTCCCTCCCAAAACCACAATCCTGAAGGATTCAGTCTCCCACAGTATTCTTGGCCCTTGGGGAAGATGTCTTGGAGACAAGCACGCTTTCTTCCTTCCCGTGGAAGACATCATCATCAGCAAAATAGGACAGCAACTTTTGCAGCATTGCTGGTAACATAGTGCACACTTCAGGACTACTGAACTGCAAGCCCTTTGCAACAAAAGACTGATCCAAGAGAGAAGACTGAAGGGCATCAACCTTTGGACTCTCTCAGACAGGAAGAGAAGAAATTAGGACTCTCTGAGGAATCTGCTCTTCCCTCAAAGCATACAAGGAAAAGCCTTTAGCAGATGAATGATCTTCAACTCCATTGAAGACTCTCACAGACGTATCATTCACTGCTCAATATTGGAGGAAATGGTGTTTCCATAACTCTCACTTTCAGCCTCTCTGCGGGCCATTGAGACAGTCAGACAGGCAAGGTAGGGGCAGGGACAGCTCACTGGGTATGGCCATTGTTCTCTCTCCAGTTTGCCTCCTCCTTCCGTAGTGTAAATATGAGCTGCTGTCAAGTTTTTCTTCACCACTTTCTTGGTTCTGGTATATTTTTTACATTGATGTCTCCACGGCTGCCACCCTGTTTTGAACAGTCCTTCTGACCTGTGGACCCTTGGCATGATCCTTGGTTATTGGTATGCGTAATCTACCTTCCCTTAGGCAGACTATAGTCATACTCTGAAACTTGCTTTAAACTAGTTTATTAACACTACATCTGAACAGGTTACAGCGTAGGTATGTTGCTTCTGAGTACTGTGTGTTCTAACGTCTCTCTCTCTCTCGAGGGAGAGTCTAGCGCATGACTGACTGATTGATGTCAGTGATACATCATCACCTACATCAAGCATTTGCAAATCGATTCTGTAAACCCTTACACTTTGGTCATAAGATTAAAAAAGCAGAATGTTTTTCAAAAGATGAGAAACTTGTAAGTGTTGATGTTCAAAGAGACTTGGGTGTGCTTGTACAAGGAATGCAAAAAATCAGCGTGCTGGTGCAGCAAGTAATTAGGAAGTCAGATGGCATGTTGGCCTTTATTGCAAGGGGCTTGAATTACAATAGATAAAGAAATCTTGCTACAGTTGTACAGGGATTTGGTGAGAGAGCACCTGGAGTACTGTGTGTGGTTTTGGTCTCCACATTTAAGAAAGGATATACTTGCATTGGAGCTGGTATAGCGAAGGCTCACTATATTGGTCCCTGGGATGAGGGCGTTGTCCTATGCTGAGAAGCTGAGTAAATTGGGCTTATATTCTCTGGAGTTTAGAAGAATGAGGGGCGATCTCATTGAAACCTACAAAATCCTGAAGGGGCTTGATAGGGTGGATGATGAGAGATTGTTTCCACTCATCGAGGAATCTAAAACACGGGAGCACAGTCTCAGGATAAGGGGCCGGTCATTTAGGACTGAGAGGCGGAGAAATCACTTCACTCAAAGGGTTGTGAATCTTTGGAATGCTCCCTCACTGAATACCTTTAAGGCTGGGACAGACAGATTTCTGGTCTCTCAGAAAATAAAAGGGATATGGGGAACGGGTAGGAAAATGGAGTTGAAGCCAAAGATCAGCCATAATTGTAATGAATGGTGGAACAAGCTTGATGGGCTGGCTGGTCTACTCCTGCTCCTATTTCTTACGTTCTCATGTTCTCACACTACAACAAAGCTAAAAGTCCTAAACCAGACTCCATATCAGAAACATGGAGATGGATTTTACATGAGGGGCAGTGGTCTCCTCCTTCATGTGTAAAATCCAAGGGTGAACACACCTCCGGTTTGTGGGTTCGCCCTGCAGCCATTTAACCGCTTACCGTCCGTTAAATGGCTAGAGGTGGGTTTTCGCCCCCTCAGCAACAGGAAGTCCCGCCTCAGAGAGTTGTCAGCGAATCAAAGGCCAATACTGTGTTGAAACCGGGACGGGAGGTAAGTCTGGGGATCTTGGAGGGGCTGAGCTGGCAGGCCGCAGCAAGTGGGTGCGGGGGCCAGAGTAAACAAGCAGGGGGAGTGGGGAATAGGGGGGGAAGGGGAAGACCTTGAGGGGGCCCATTAAGGAGGCACTCCCACTGGCTTGCCACCAGCCCATGCAGCAAAAGCCAGTTGCTTCTGCGCTGGCTCTCCGAATGAGCTATGCTTCCAGACCCATTTCCCCCACCTTCTCCCCATAACCCTGCACATTCTGCCTTGTCAGATAATAATCCAATTCCCTCTGAACACTTGAATAACACAAGCGGGAGAAAGGAATGGAAGGTTCTGCTGATAGGAGAGAGGAGATTAAGAAGAATTGAAAGAAGGCCATGCGGAACATAAACACTGACTTAGATCAACTGAGGTCCTGTCGGATTGAACATGTTCAGTATATACACAATGCTGTTTAAAAAAAGGGAGAGAGATAAACCTGGAAACTACAGGCCTGTCTGTGATGGAGGAGCTTGGAAAATTTAAGTAAAAAATTACAGTTAATGAGGATTTGTTAAAGGCAAATCACATTTGACTAACTTGATTTAATTCATCGCTGAAGTAACAGTGAGGCTTGTTAAGTGTAATGGGATTTGTGGTCCATGGGAGTGGTTGAAACAAATAGTGTAGATGCATTTAAAGGGAAGCTGGCCAAGCATATGAGTTAAAAGTGAACAGAGAGTTACAATGATCGTCTTAGATGAGGAAACGTGGGAGGAGGCTTGGGTGGTGCATAAACACCAGCATGGACTGGTTGGGCTGAATGGCTGTATATCTGTGCTGTATATTTTATGAAATCCTATGTAGGTTAACATTGTGCATATGGGCTTTCAAAAGACACTTGCCAAATTACCATATAATTGACTTATTAGAAAACTTAAAGTCCGTCAGGTTAAAGATACAGGGCGGAATTTTCTGTGCCTGCTGGCGTTGGGTGTGTTTGGCAGCATGAGCAGACAACATGGTGAGAAGGCCAATAATCGGTTTCACGATTTCCTGTGGACGTCGGGAACCTCATTATAATATATCTGCATATCATTATAAGCCCAGCCCACAGGAATGATCTTCCCGCCCTGGATCATCTGAGCACATTGGTGTGATTGCACACCGACGTGTTTCACAACAGCATATGTAAGGAGTGCACTTGGTGAGCTGCATTTCAAGGGGAACTTGGAGGTGAGTGCACAGTAACATTGTGTAGCGCTCCCGAGGGTTGCCTGTTGGACCTCAAGGTTGAGACATGTTGCGGGGGGTGGTGGGGGGTCAAGGGCTGCCCTGCAGTTGAGACGAATTGGGGGGGGTGGTGGGGGGCAAGGGCTGCCCTGTAGCTGACAGTGGTGCACAAGCACAAGCGGGGTTGAGGGGAAGGAAGTGGCCACACATTAGGGAAACCGTGTATAATGTGACCATTCCTCAGCATCTGAGACAGTTCAGGTGCAGCCACATTGACATGTTTGGAGTTGGGCCTCTAGCTTATTTGCCCACTCAAGCAATGCAGAGGCATGAACCTGTCAGTGCTCCAGAGCCTTTCATCTCTTGGACATAGATGGCAAACTAATGAGCCTTTTAGTGGAGTGCAGAACAGTTGGACGACTGCACATGTTGTACAACCTCCTTGCTAAAGCTGGGCCATGGACCAGTCACTGGTGAAGGCACTCACAGCCCCTTGCAATGTCATCATTCCAGTTTGGACCAGTATCCCTCATGGTTCAGGCTAACAGTGCAGCCTTGCAGTGCGGGTTAGAAGAATGCCTGTGTCTGACTGAGAGCACAGCTTGCAGTCCAATGGGCAAAGCTGTCGCCAATCGGTCAGGCGGAGTGGGTGGGGTTTCCGGCAGCACACAACTCTGCCCATCCAAGTGGTGACCAGCACTCTCCAGGATGCGTTAAGGGGCCTTCAGACTTAACCAAGAGAGGTTCTTAGTACACCCATACTAACCCATGCATCTCTCTCTTTCATCCTGCAGGAGGAGTACATCAGGAGCATGGAGTCTGGTAACCTGTTTGCTGTTTGCTTCATGGTGTACGGAGAGTGGAGACGATAGAGATGCCTGGCTGTGCAAAGGGAGGAGCAGCACCCCCAGGAAGAAGGGGCTACTAGGGCTCCCGCACACACCGCTGAAGAGCCACAGTGAGCCATCGCTGGTCAGTGCCTAGCTAGACCCAGGGTCTATAGACGCCGCCTTTCATTCCTGCAGCTGACCGAGAACCAGTGTCACTGAAGACTGTGCATGTCTAGGGAACTGGTAGGCCACATCTGCCACCTGCTGCAGGATTTGGCGCCTTGGGACATGGAGGGCATCCACTGCCGGTAGCTGTGAAAGCAACCGCGGTGCTCAATTTGTACGCCAGTAGCTCCTTTCAGGACTCCACAGATTACCTCTGTAGGGTATCGCAAGCCTCCACTCACAAACGCATCCACGAGGTCACGGATGCCATCTTGCAAGGGCACACCACTTTGAGCATTTCGCCCGGGGCCAGGAAATCCAGGATGCAAGGGCGATCGGATTTGCCCAGATCTCAGGTTTCCCACGGGGGCAGGGTGCCGTTGACTGCACTAATGTGGCACTCAGATCTCCATCACAACGCGTGGTCAACTATGTCAACCGCAAGGGATTCCATTAGCTGAATGTGCAGCTGGTGTGCAACTACCACCAACGCAACCTGGAGGTTTGCAGTTTCTAGGGAGTGTCCATGACGCCTACATTCTCAGTCGGTCACAGATCCCTGATGTCTTCCAGGGTCCACAAAAGCTGCAAGGATGGCTCCTAGGAAGCTAGGGCTATCTGCAGAGGATGTGGTTGATGATACCCGTGCAGCAGACTCAGACTGCAGCAGAGCAATGAGGCTCATGCTGCAACTTGTAACTTGGTGGAGCAGACCATTGGGATGCTGAAAATGAGGTTCCGGTGCCTGGGCCGGTCTGGTGGAGCCCTGCAATATAGTCCACAGAGGTTCTCATGCATTATCATCGCCTGCTGTGCCCTTTACAACCTGACAATGCAATAGGGAGAGGAGCAGGCTGGGGAGGAGATGGAGGAGCTGGACATCTCCTCCGATGAGGAGGACGTTGATGGTGATTAGGGTGAGGAAGTCCTCGAAGGCGATGATGATGACGATAAGGCCATTGCACTAGCCAGACGAGGCAGGCGCACTGGAGAGGACTTCATAACTGCTAGATTTGAGGAGGATGATGACGAAATGCGGTGAGAAGACACCATAGATTGTCAAAATTGCATCCGAGAACTTTTGACTCCAGTCTGGCTTATGGCAGTGCACATACCCTCTCTCTCAAAAAGATGTAATAATTCTCATAATGTTATTGAAATTTATTATAAAATAGGGTAATTGTGGGATGTGTCTATATGTGTGTGTGTGTGTGTGTGTATGAGAGAGATTTAATTCAATTAGAGGCAGCTAGTTTGGGTGCCTTGATCTAAGAAGAGAGGTTTTGAGATGTTAATTAGATAAACACAGGGAAGTTTAGAAACATAGGTATCAAGAGAACATTTGAAATAAACTAGGTGAAATGTATCACCTGGTCAGGTGTGTTTATTTTTCCCAAAGATTACTGATAAAACTTAATGCTATGAGAGGGTTTTATTATCAGGGAGATAAAGTTCAAAGACATAGTAAAACAATGGGTATTTGCATTCAAAGAGAAAGAGATGTGTAAAGGAGGAGCAAGGGCTGTGTGTAAGGGAAGGTATTTTTAAGATTTTATAAGTGTGTGAAAAGCCTTCAGCATCTATGCCTCAAGCTATTGCCTTCAAAGGACTGAAGTTAATAAAACTCACTTGGAAGTCAACTTATTCAGGGTATCATGTTTCTTTGCCTGGGTCTTTAAAATCTATGTGTTTTACTGTTGCCTTAACTAAAGTGTAACAGATTGATTAGGGGATTTACAAATTATCATAGTAATTTGTAGATCTATTTATGTATTTAATGTCAATTCTTCTATTAACAAATGTGTAATCTAGTTTTGTAAAAACCTATAAGGCTTGCTGGTCTTATCCCTATTGAATTCAGAACACGCATCTCAAAATTTATATAAATTGCAAAAAAGTTGTGGCAGTTGTTTCAAGTTTCCCTTTGGGATTTGAACAACTCAGCATTTATCAACAGCTGTGCCATAACAACTGTGAGAATGCTCCTCTCATGGAGACGCAGTGGAGGCCCTAATAGTCGTTCGCTTCCAAGATGATGATGACGACTTGCAGTGCGGACACTCCATAGATCTTCAGATAACCTCTGTGAATGTCTGACTCCTGTCTAACACAAGGCAGCTCGCTTGCATTCTGTGATCAGGGTCATATCGTGGAGACGCAGCCATGAAACTTGAAATGCGCCTGATCCTTTGTCGGCCTTCAGCACCTGACCTCCTTGGGAGCACAACATCACCAGTCACAGATGCTGATGAGATGGGGCCTAGCCCCACCTTAAAGGTGCTGAGAGCACACAGAGAATAACGGAACTCTGTGATGCCTGCCCACAGCATTCTGGCAGCAATGACAAGCACCGTTGAGGGACAGGCATCAGTAATGTGTCCAGGGAGTGTGAGGCTGGACCATTACTTTGGTTTGAAGGATGCAAAAAACACTGGGAAGAGGCCCTTAACTGAGGCATCTGCCTTTACCTTGTGCAGAAAGGTTTCACATCTGAGTGATACGGACACTGCTCACCAGAACAAGGAGCTATAGGCAAGGAGACATTCTTGGGAGTTTATTGACAATAGTTAACAGTAATTATAAGTGATTAACACCCGTGCCCAGACTGTGTGTCAGCTGTGGCTCAGTTCATAGCACCCTCGCCTTTGAATCAGAAGGTTGTGGGTTCATGTCCCACTCCCGGAAACCAAGAACTGTGAATGTACTCGAAAGAGTTACAATCTGTGACTGTTGATAACTCGAAAGAGTTACATCTTCTCAATCTCCCTAACCCTGACGCTACGTCTTGGTGCTCCCTGGGCATCCACAGTGGAGGTAGAGGCAGCCTGCTGACTACAACACCCTGTCTTAGATGACCTTGGCGGATGTCCTTTGGAGAGCCACGACGTGGAAGGCCCCGGCCTGCTTTCAGGGACCGGCTGTATGGCAGTGGCACCCTCTACGGCCTGTGGAGCTGGAACTGCTAAGATCACAGGAAGAGGGGATTCGGGTGGGCCGGACAATCCCGGAGTCACCTAGGTGGATAGCCCTGGATGTGCACCTGTTGATCTCTATGGGTGCCCGAGCTCCTCTGGCTGACTCCTTGAGGAGAAGGGGTAGCTGGAGTGAGATCGCACTGCCCCGTACCCCTCTCATGTGCACACTGTTGGAGGCCAACGATGACGTTAGTGATGGAGTTGAGCTAACGCAGCAGTGCAGAAGTGACATCCTGGACCAAGGTCTCCATTGCAGCTGCCATCCTGCCAGTGTTGATCTCGGTGCTTTAGCATGCTGGTGCTATCACCTCAGCCTGGAGGTAGACAGACTCCTCCATCATGACTTGCAATCTGAGGAGTGCAGCGGACATTCCTTCCTGATGTTCCCAAGCTTACCTTTGCAGATCCAACAACTGTGACATGACCGAGTCCAGAGGCTCAACAGCAGACCCGGACTCAGCAAATCTCTGGCCTCTAGCAGCCCTCTGAGTGCCAGGGACCTGGGCAGTCCCTGCTACCACCTGTTGTGGATCAGACAGTGCGATGTGCTCAAAGATTGTGATCCCAAGGCTACTCTAAAGCTAGGTCCTACCCAGGTGTGTGGCTCTCTCTGCGCTGGTGGAAGGTGTGGGTGAGTGCTGAGATTGGTCTTCAACGAAGGTGCCTTCAAATTCCTCTTCAGAGGTGTCTTCAGCACTTGATTGGAGGCCGTGCATCGAGCACTCTATCGGCTGTTTCCCAGGTGTGCCAGCCAATGCAAGGAGAGATAATTAGTGCATGGCAGGGAACTGCGGAACTTTACACATCAGCCACAGCATGGTTGCCGGATGGATGTTGCACTGCTGGGTCCTCACTTGGTAGAGAACCATCAACCTCACCGTCAGCACAGGAATGGTCCAGATCCAAGCCGGCCAGCTGGTTGGCTCCATTTTCAAAGTTGGTGAGGATCTTGATTTCTGGTATTCTTTCACCAGTCTGCAACCTCTCCCTCTTGTTTTTTTTATTCATTCACGGGGTGTGGGCTTCGCTGGTTGGGCCAGCATTTATTACCGATCCCTAGTTGCCCTTGAGAGGGTGGGCTGCCTTATTGAACCGCTGCAGTCCATGTGGTGTAGGTACACACACAGTGCTGTTAGGAAGGGAGTTCCAGGATTTTGACTCAGCAAGAGTGAAGGAACATCGATATATTTCCAAGTTAGGATGGTGAGTGAGTTGGAGGGGAACTTCCAGGTGGTGGTGTTTCCATCTATCTGCTGCCCTTGTCCTTCTAGATGGTAGTGGCTGTGGGTTTGGAAGGTGTTGTCAAAGGAGCATTGGTGAATTCCTGCAGTGATGGTAATGCCATTGAACATTAAGGGGTGATGGTTAGATTCTCTCTTGTTGGATATGGTCACTGTCTGGCACTTGTGTGGCACAAATATTACTTGCCACTTGTTACTTGCAGGAGTTCCTCAGGGTAGTGTCCTCGGCCCAACCATCTTCAGCTGCTTCATCAATGACCTTTCTTCCATCATATGGTCAGGAGGGATGTTCGCTGATAAGTGCACAATGTTCAGCACCATTCATGACTCCTCAGATACTGATGCAGTCCATGTTCAAGTGCAGCAAGACCTGGACAATATCCAAGCTTGGGCTGACAAGTGGCAAGTAGCATTCATGCCACACAAGTGTCAGGCAATGACCACCTCCAACAAGAGAGAATCCAACCTTTGCCCCTCATGTTCAATGGCATTACCATCACTGAATCCCCTACTATTAACATCTTGGGAGTTACCATTGACCAGAAACTGAACTGGGCTAGCCATATAGATACTGTGGCTACAAGAGCAGGTCAGAGGCTAGGAATCCTGTGGCGAATAACTCATCTCCTGACTCCCCAAAGCTTGTCCACCATCTACAAGGCAGAAGTCAGGAGTGTGATGGAATGCTTCCCACTTGCCTGGATGAGTGCAGTTCCCACAACACTCAAGAAGCTTGACACCGTCCAGGACAAAGCAGTCCACTTGATTGGCACCACATCCACAAACATTCACTCCCTCCAACACTGATACACTGTAGCAGCAGTGTGTACCATCTACAGGATTCACTGCAGGAATTCACTAAGACTCCTTCGACAACACCTTCCAAACCCACGACCACTGCCATCTAGAAGGACAAAGGCAGCAGATAGATAGGAACACTACCACCTGGAAGTTCCCCTCCAAGTCACTCACCAACTTGACTTGGAAATATATCGCTGTTCCTTCACTGTCGCTGGGTCAAAATCCTGGAACTCACTTCCTAACAGCACTGTGGTTGTACCTACGCCACATGGACTGCAGCGGTTCAAGAAGGCAGCTCACCACCACCTTCTCAAGGGCAACTAGGGATGGGCAATAAATGCTGGCCAAGCTAGTGAAGACCACACCCCATGAATGAATAAAAAACATTTTTTTAAAATGCTGGATTCGTGATTTTGCTGTCCATTCTGCAGCCAGAGCAGTGGTAGAGGACATCATGGTGGGCCTCCACTGCATCCAAAAGATGCTCGAAGGATGCGTCATTAAACCAGGGGCCTGCAGTCTTCTTACCTTTCGGGGCCATGTCGTCCTTGCAGCATTCGTGGGCTGGAAGCACTGAGAGGTGTGCACGCAGCTTCACTTTAAATATGGCACCCGGCGTGATGAAGCAGCGAGGTGATTGTGTGGCGGGTGAATGAGAGTGCACCTACCATTGAAACGGCGTTTTTCCCGGGAATGCATAACTAATGAAGTGGGATTGGAACAATTGCGATCAGCAAGGAAAATGTCCTTTTCCCACCTGCTACCGCACTTAGTGCAAATGCGGGATGATTGAGCCCATACAGTGGCAGCAAGGATGTAAAATTAGCTAAAGGACAGAAAGCAGAGAGTCGTGGGGTAACTGGTTGTTTCTCAGACTGGAAGGAAGTATACAGTGGTGTTTCCCAGGGTCTGGTATTAGGACCACTGCTCTTTCTGATATATCTTAATGACCTGAACTTAGGTATACAAAGCATGATTTCGAAGTTTGAAGATGAGAGAAGACTCGGATATGTAGTAAACTATGAGGAGGACACTGACAGACCTCAAGGAGATGTAGACAGGCTGATGAAATGGGCAGGTGCATAACAGATGAAATTTAATGCCGAGATGAGTGAAGTGATACATATTGATGGCAAGAATGTGGAGAGACAAAATAAACTCAATAATATCATTCTAAAAATGGTACAGGGACAGAGAGACATAGGCGTGCATGTGCACAAATCTCTGAAGGTGGCAAAACAAGTTGAAAATCCTGTTTTAAAAGCCTATGGGATCCTTGGCTTTATTACTAGAAGCATAGAGTGTAAAAGCAAGGACATCTTGCTTTTCTTTGTAAATCTTAGCTACAGTATTAGGTTTGATTCTGGGAGCCACAATTTAGGAAGGCCTTAATATGGTGCTGAAGTGATTTATTGGAAAGTTATCAGGGATGATGGATTTCAATTATGTGGAGAGGCTGTAGAAGCCAGCGTTGTTCTCCTTAGAAAGGAGAAGATTATGTTATGACAGCTAAGCATTATAAGATTGTTATGTTTTAACCTGTCTGTTTTAATTTAAGGTACAGCAGAATGTCCTGGAATGGGGGGTGGTGATGTTGGTATAACGTTGTACTGAACTCTGCCTGGCGACAGGCCCATGTGACCCTGTTGCCCTGGGGACAATGTGCCCAGGTCAAGCCCTATTGAAAGTCAGATGCAAGCTTTAACACCTGGATGTAAAAGAGAGAAGAAACTGGCCTTGCTATGGGCAGATTCACAGACTCTCAGATTCAGTCAGTCTGAAAGATTTGGGGGAAGACACACAAGAGGTGCCATACCAAAAGAAGAAGAGGACTGCTTTTGGGGTAATTACTAAGCAGAGGGCTGGAAAGGACAGAACCCATGTTCGAAGAAACAAGGATTGTGGAGAGTTTAAGACCACAGAATCACCAGATTGAACATTACGATGGGAAGTCCGTTCAATTATACTCCAAAAGTTGCACGAAGGCGTCTTTGTTTAAAAGAACACTGGAAGATTCACCTTAGTGAAGCAGGGAGAAGGGATCCTGTTAGAGCCAGGAGGAGTCTTGGACTTTAACCACAAGCCTACAGTTCTCCGGAGAATGCAGTGTAATTTATAAATGCAGCGTGGGGTTTTTCGATGTGTTAAGAAGCTAACTGCAAATACCTTTTCTGTAGTTTAGTGAATTAGTTGCCTATTAAGTAAAGTTTACTGAATGTTGATTTTAGTTGGTTTGTTACAGTAAAAGTTTTAAAACATGAGCATTAATTGCTCACTTAAGGGGTTCAATTGGCAGCAGGGCAGGAAGTCTGTGCATACCTCCTGCCACAGACTTAAGCAGGGCAAATGCAGGAAGGTGGGGGGGTTCCCCACCTGGCACCCTCCCACCCCAGTAAATGCACCCCCCATCATCAAACTAGCCACAGGAGAGGGCATTAAATTCTGCCTGGAGAAAGAATTGATGAACAGGTCCTCTCTAAGGGATGGGCTCTTAGTGTTGGGAACAGAGTGTGTCTGAGTGAGAATACCAGCTTAATGCATGTTCATACTGACCATGGATTATTCTGTGCTTACTGTTTGGCACATTATGGGTATATCCTGAGAGGACAAAATCACAAAGGTGGCTGTTCTATCAAAGGCAGAGTTTCCAAGTTTTTCTGCACACAGCGAAGATTGGTCCTTGAGATGAGGAGATTGCCCTATGATGTGATGCTAAGTAAATTGGTCTTATATTCTCTGGAGTTTAGAAGAATGAGGGGCGATCTTGTTGAAACCTACAAAATTCTGAGGGGGTTTGATGGGGTAGATGCTGGGAGATTGTTTCCACCGGTTGGGGAATCGAAAACACGGGGCCACAATCTCAGGGTAAGGGGCCGATTATTTAGGACTGAGGTGAGGAGAAATTACTTCACTGAAAGGGTTGTAAATCTTTCAAATTCTCTACCCCAGAGTGTTGTGGATGCTCCATCATTGAATACGTTTAAGGCTGGTATGGTCAGATTTTTGGTCTCTCAGGGAATTAAGGGATATGGGGAGTGGGCGGGAAAATGAATTTGAAGCCCAAGATTAGCCATGGTTGTACTGAATGGCAAAGCAGAGCTCGACAGGCCTTATGGTCTACTTCTGCTCCTATTTCTTGTGCTCTTGTGTTCATCAAACAGAGGCATCTTTGTTGCCTTGGGCTTGTCTGCAGGATGGAATACGGTTACATAACTAAGAACTGTCAATTTGGTGAGGTGGCCATAACCAGGGGAGCAGTAGGACACACAAAGTTCCGCTTTAAGGATGCCTGCAAGCATGACACGAAGGCCATTGACATCGATGATTGCGCCTAGGAGTCTCTGGCTGAGGACGGAGGAAAATGGCGACACCTCCTGGTGTGCTGGTGTGCACCACCATGATGACCAGTGGCTATCGCGGTTTGCCAACAGATGCCAACACCGAAAATAACAGCCCATAATGACACTTGGTAACACCATGTGCGGCACTTTGGCAGAAGCTGCCTCTCAAGGATTGGCCTCCTCAGCCATTAGGAAAAGTGTGCCATATGAAGACCCCCATCTGAAATGGATTCAATCTGCTGTGCATTCATCATCTTTTGTAGATGGAAGGATGCTGGATAGGATAATTGTTAGGAATCGGGTTAAAACTGTCTCAAATAAATCTTACTGAGGATCCTGCTGGTAGCAAAGTGAGAATACTTTGATCTCACCAGTGTGGGCTACATTCTAATTCAAGGCCTAAAAGGTGAAAAAAATGCTATTTAATCCACCGTACTCTCCTTTTAATGTCAATTTTTAGTGAATAGCTCTCTGTTAATAAATGCATGAAACAAATTGAGGAAGGATTTCTATCACGGACAGAATCTACATATTTTCTTATTGTCCATGATAAAAGTGTTTTAGTATGTGAGATGTGTGTATTTTCTTACCTCAGAGTGGTTTGTCCCGATTTAAAAAACCTTCGGCAGCAATATTTTTGTGAGTTTAAAAATAAAGGTTATTTATTATCCCACACTTGCCCCAGAGATTTAAAACACACCTCATTTATTCACTTCACAGACACTATCACTCACAAAAAAATGAGATCAAGATGAAGAAAAAAGAACAAGACAATTACAACTTGGGATTATTTCAGTCTCTTTTGTAGCAGGTCTATAACTTCTTAGATGAGTTGATGCTTTGGCTGGAGTGAAGGTCTTGAAAATCAGGGAATCCTTAGTAAGGTATGAGGCTTCTTGTAACTCCTTGCCAGGAGATTGGTTTTCAGGTGGATTTGTAGTTGGAAAAGGTTGTAGAGAGCCCTTCTCCCATTTTCAGGGTATGATTGTTTATTACCTCGGTTGCTTAGTTGGCTGCAGCTCGTTCAATGGCTTTCTACTGGTTCCTCTTTTTACCCTTTGCTTCTGGGGGCTAAATAAATTGCAATCCCTGAAACCAGTTTGGGTCACGTGACTACGAGGTTAACCATTCTGAGGCCCACTCATTCTGCCTGGAATGGAGAAGCTATCCTGATACAACAGGGTGTTAATGGTGGCTATTCAGTATCAAGCATTACCTGCATTACTGCTAATTCTGAGATTAAAACCATTCTGTAACATGCATCAAAGCAGCAAAACCTTTCATAAAATGAAAAATGCCAACAATGATGCCCTTTCTCAACAATACATTGACATTTAAGCCCAAAAGTACTTTAAAGGAAGCAGTAGTACCAGGTTTGGATGCTGACATGTTTCCCCTGTATTGGACACAAAGTTACTAAAGGAAGTCTGCATACAGAATCACCCTCTGCGTGTAGTTGATATTGGCACACCCTCTTCGGGTGCAGTCAGATGCAGATACCAGAAAAGTCAAAGATGAAATTTGGATGTGGCACCATTGAGGTTCAGAATGAGAAAAAAGAATTAGTGCCTTTTTCTTTGCATTGTGTTTCTTTTTTTTCACACCATTTGGGAGCAGGGCTGAGATAAATCTACCCTTATATCTTGTTTCCAATCTAATGAAACATCTTCCATGTCCATTGATTCCCTAATAATGTTGGCTAGCAGTTAATACATTTCAACCGCACTCTCACTTGATAGATACCATCCATGTGAATTGATTAATTTTGAACCATGCAAATGATGCTCGAGTTATTCACATCTGTTTGTCGAACCTCCTGTGGTCAAAGGTATCCGACCTATAACTGTTTCATTGAATAGTTCCAAAGAGTAATCCTTCAGTATGTTGCCTATTTTATTTCAACCTTTATTTTGACCCTGTTTATATCTTTTCAGGGTCACAATTTTCTTCTGGTAACTTCATATTTTTTTGTAATTGTTCAACCTATTATAAGTGTGGTGCAGTGGCTCAACCGGATGTTCTGGACTTAGTTTACTAAAAAATAATGAACAAGGGAGATGACTGTATAACCTATATGTGTTGGAAGTAGAGGGTAATCACAAATTAAATCTTCATCATGTGTTATGTGTGTTTAAGATTTTGGTACATTTAGTACTTCAAAGAAATTCCCCATTACTATCTCAAATATTGTTAAAACAAGGGAGTATAGATCTTGACTTTGTGTGACAGTATGAAGTAGCTGTAGTAAAAATAGCAGCCTGCTTCACATTCCTCCCAGTTATTTCCATTGAAGAGGGTCCTTTAACTTCACGTTCAGGTAAGTTACTTACCTCTGTGTTGCAGATGTTCCTGAGATCTGCTTTCCCTGAATGCAGCCTGCGATGCCATTGGCTGCCTCAGGATAAACCAGTGTTGGAGCAGGGAACTCAAGCTATCATTAGGCCCCTTATTTGCGTGTGTTAAGGGCTCAACAACTGCTTCAGGCACCAGTAAAGGATGTATCTTGTTTGTCTTTGTCCAGTATGGTGGGAGGTGCATTTTGAGCCAGAATTGTGCAGGCCCTTCTTGCCCACCAGCCTGGCACCTTAATAGGCTGCCTAGTGCTGGAAGAACAGGCGCTACACTGTCCAATTTCTAGGTCTAGATGGCTTGGAAGCCCCTTTTATTTATTAAGAAATGAGCCCTAGTCTACAATATAATAGTGACTAAGCTTCAAAAATATTTCATTGGCTGTGAAGTGCTTTGTGGTATCACCTAGGTCATGATAAAAAATGTGAACAGGACAGAGAGGAACATTCACTTAAAAATCGAGGTTGTTACTGCACTCAACTAACTGCAAAAAGTACAATGAATAACAAATCTACAATCTTTTGTCAGATGTCTTCTCAAAGTTAACTGCCCTTGCTCATATTTCTTTTGAAAACTTTTGAATATGAACTGTCCTATGTTTCCGCCTTTGGGAGCAACATCTGCGTGGACGAGTCCAGTGCACAAAAGTATAGAAGCATTTTTTACAATTAAAAAGAAAGTGAGTATAAAAAGATGCCTGGTCTCATTCAAAATCTCACATCCTGCTCTCTGCATACTTTCCAACTCCAGTTCTTTTAGGAATTCTGTAAATGTGTCATTGCTTTACACTGTAGTCTTTATGCTCTGCAGCTTCTCATTAAATTATTCCTGGACAGACCAGACGCTAGAATCATTAAATTTCACAAGTTGTTAAGATAGTGAACCATAGAATCTCCAGACTGTGAGGAGATAAAAAGGGCGACACATATCATCGTCTTCTGAGATGCTTAACAAAGCATGAAAAGCAACGACATCAATACTGCTAAAACACAAGGGAAAATGAATGATGTTATTGTAGATCTTAACATCAATCACTGCAAATACAATAGGAAACAATATAGTTTTGTTTGCATTTCAGAGGTGACAAACAACTCTCCTGGCTGGGTTAACATAGTCACTTTCCATTAGTTAACACAAGAGGCAAAGTTGGAATTAAAATGTGGCCCTCAGTTGCTAAGCATTCAAGTCGCCTTGATATGGTGGTTAGATTCCTATTCATCAGCTGACAACAGCAAAATGAAAGAAGTTTGGAAGAGAGAAAAAAAGCTGATAATAGTGTTCAAAGGAGGGGGATAATTAGTGCTGCTGGCCTGTGTGGCTCTGTGTGGAAACTTTCAAACTGCGGCAAAGTGAAGACTGTCACAGAAAATTCAAAACTCCTGTATACAAACTTGACCTGGACACTTCTGTAGGAAGCAGTTTCTTTGCAGTGCAGTGTATTGATGACAAAGGATTGCTATGATGAAAGCATTAAATAAGATGACTAAGTGCTCGAGAAAGAATGGAATCAATACTTTTGATTTAATCCATTCAGAAAGAAAGGCATTAAGTGCGACTCTTATTAACTGGTTAGAAAAAGGGGGAGGGGTGGTATATATATAATATATATATATATTTTTTATATATGCATATTTACATATACACACATATGAACTTTGAGATATCTTACCACTGAATTAGTTACCACTCCTTTTTAAAATGGCATTTGTGATTCTACTGTTTTGGGATGGATGACAATTGCTTGCATGGAGATTTTACAACTACCTTTAGACCTTTACTGACAAAAAAGTATTTCAAAGATGTAAGAACCTTCCCCATCGTCTTGATGCAGTGAGAAAGTATTACATGGTCCAGCTGGCCTATACTTTTATTTCACTAGCTAGATTAGGTAGTTCTGAAAAGTGCACACACATAATAGGAGCAGGAACCAATTAGCACTGGATTAACATTCATGGTTATTTACAGTTGCTTTTGTGCTTGTACTTGTGCTCTGACTTCCTAAAATTTCACAACTCAAAGAATTAGAAAAATGGGGCTGTTTAGACGTGAGGTGGAAGGAGGTGACTACAGGCATTGTGTAGACACCACCTCTCTCATTATGCCCTCTCAATCAACACTCTGCACACAGGAAACCACAATAAAGCCCATCTGCCACGGTTAATCTGCAGCCAAACTCGCGCCCATGTCTGTGCCCGTTACTCTTCAGCCTTATTATTTTCTGATCCAAAGCTTCATCAGGGATCAGCCAAAGTCCATTAAAGTAAATAATAGCGAGAAATGACAGGCTTAGCCAGGATTGGAAGGAAGCTGAAGACCAGCCTGAACTGAAAGCTCTGATTCATAGAGAAAAGCATTAAGAGAATAGGGGAGGACTAAAATGACCTCAATCTGTTCCAGAGAATTCCTGAACCCTGGTTGTCAGGGCAAGTGCTACCATCTGAGCTGTTAGCAATCCTTGCATTTCCTTCACTTTGATGAAGTTAAAAATGGGGAACTCTTAAGGTTCAGCAAGGCCCCAGATCTCAGCGGGAGAACTGTCTGGAATCAACCTGTTGGGGGAAGAAAAGACAATGGTTAACACAAAGACTTTTATAGGTCTCTTATCAATCCAGACCCCCACTGAAAAGTTATTGCCGATTAAAGTTCTAATCGCCTTTTGATATGTCAGAATTATTGCACAATTATTGGTTTTCTAAAATGCAGCTGAGGTTTCGGATTTACACATTACCTCGATTATGAAGAGCTCAATCGGCTGCTGCAGAAAGAACTCATATAACTAGGTGGTGACCATTTTAATTTTGCAGGTATTTTACCTTCTTTATATACAGGGCTGACCATATGACTAAAAATTGGCATCACTCTTTGAATGGCCCAAAAGCCCAATCTGCAACTATTTTGTTTTATTTTACTTATTTCTCCTCCAATTCCTTCCTAACTCAAAAGATACTAATTTATGATTGCCTCCAGTTTCATGACTGACATGATATCTTGGCCATGTGGCCACTCTTGTTGTATGCGTTTGGGCAGTAAGTGGCAGGGAGCTATTTGACCACATTGGGCATCACAGCCAAACCTAAAGAAAACTCATCAGATGGACACTGAGACACTTGTCCCAGTGACCATTCTTCATGTGAGCTGCTAAGAACATGGCATCTCCAAATCTCACTCTGCTGACACTGCTGCCATGCACTTGTGCCCAACTCACTCAATAAGGAAAGGCCACCTTGCCTAAGGACTGGTGTGCCATCTCTAGCCTGTTGCTCATGATATCTTTGGAGCATCAGGTGGTGGCAAGGCCAGAATTCCAGGTGTCTGCAAGAGCTGTTGGTTGCCTTTACAATACTGATAGTTCTCCCTGGCATGGGAGGGACAAGGGCATAATGGTGGGAGGAGGAGGCGGGAGGAGCTAGAGGGCATGTGCCAGAGGACTAGCCATAGAAATATTTTTCCTCTTCATCACCTGTTTTGAAGTGGGAGCAGGTGCTCCAGTCGCATTATGGGGAGTTTGCCTCATTTAAGCACTTAAATTTAATTTGATATGATTTAACTAGATGGCTGTAAAACAACTCGCATGTTGTTTTCTTTTTGTGCATGCTCCTACCATGATTTTTCACCGTGTAGCTGCACTGGACTATAAGTCCATCAGACAGGTCGAAGATCCCAGGTTTGGCACATTTGGCAATATGAAGATCAGGCTCCCACTGCGCTTCAGCATCATGGTTACCCACCATTGTATTCTCAAAAACTACGTCCATGGGCGTGCTGCAAGAGCTGATTGGCAACCTGCAAGAGTGGAAAACCTGACTAGCTCTTCCTGTCCTAATGCAGGGGTGTTACAATTTGTTCCAGCACTCCGTACCACTGCCCAGGATGAGATCAACCGATTCAACACAGACATCAAAGCAAACCCGGCATTTTTCTGATCCGTGTGAGTGAGCTATCCACCACCTTAAGCAGACGAGTCACCGATTAAAGTGAATAAGCAAGTTGTGTATTTTTAAACTTTGTGATACTTTCCTTTATTTTTTTTCCCCTCCAAGAAGACTGTGTTCCACGGTGTCACTGAACATGGTGATGATTTATGATATTTTGGAGTCTCTCCATAGCCTCAGTCAACGACATCCCAAACTTAACTGGCTGGAGAGATTACAGGGAGAAGGGAGCACGCAGTGATTTAAGATATATTAACTTCTACTGTAATCTGCCTGACTTTGTGGCTCTGGGCTAGCAGTGTTGATGTTTTATGCATTGTTATTGCTGTTGTTGTTGATGATGATGATATCTACTTCACAATCCTAGGTGCTGGTCATGTCTCAGTGAACATAAGAACAAAGGAACAGGAGTTGACCATTGAGCCCCTCAAGGTTCTTCCATCATTAATGAAATCGTGGCTGATCTGTGACCTAACTTCAAATATCTGCCTTTTCCCCATATCCCTTAATAACTTTGGTTAACAAAAATCTATCAAACTCAGATATAAAATTTAAATTGACCTATCATCAGCTGCCATTTGCAGAAGAGAATTCCAAACTTCTGCCACCCATTCTGTGTAGAATTGTCTCCTGACTTGACTCGTGGTGGGTCTGGCTTTAATGTTTAGTCTATGTCACCTAGGAGACTCCCCAGCCAATGGGAGTAGTTTCTCTTTCTCAATCCTATCAGTTCCTATTAATAGCTTGAAAACCTTCGATCCAATCACCCCTTAACGTTCTAAATTCCAGGAGCTACAACCATAGTTTGTGTAATCTATCCTCACAACTTAACACTTGATCCATGTTGCACTCCCTTCATGGCCAATACATCCTTTCTGACATGCGATGCCCAGAACTGAGCATACCACTGCAGGTGTGGCCTAAGTAGGCCTTTGTATAGCTGTAGAATAAGTTCTACCCCCTGGTATTCTCGTCATCTAGATATAAAGGCCAGTATTCCATTAACCTTTTTGAATATTTTCTGCACCCGTTCATGATATTTTATGTGTTTTATTTTATATGTATATTACTTTTTAATTTATGTACTTTATATTTTAAGTATATTACATTACATTATTTTACGTATATTACATTTTAAGCTTTTTTTCATTCATGGGATGTGGGCGTTGCTGGCTAGGCCAGCATTTATTGCCCATCCCTCGTTCAGAGGGCATTTTTAAGAGTCAAGCACCTTGCTGTGGATCTAGTCATATGTAGGCCAGACCAGGTAAGGATGGCAGATATCCTTCCCTAAAGGACATTAGTGAACCAGATGGGTTTTTATGACAATCAGCAATGGTTTTGTGGTCACTATCAGACCTTTAATTCCAGATTTTTATTGAATTCAAATCTCACCATCTGAAGTGGTGGGATTTGAACCCGGGTCCTCAGATCATTACACTGGGTCTCTGGAATGCTAGTCCAGTGACAATACCACTATGTTACCACCTTCCCAAATTGCAGTTGGCAACACTCTCACCTCTGAGTCAGAAGGCTGTGGGTTCAAGTTCCACTCCAGGTCTTGAGTGCAACAATTTAGGCTGACACTCCAGTGCAGTACTAAGGGAGCATAGCACTGTCAGATGTCTCTCGAATGAGACATTAAGGCCCTGTCTGACTACTTGTGTGGATGTAGAAGATCCCATGGCACTATTTTGAAGAAGAACAGGGGAGTTATCCCTGGTACCCTGGCCAATATTTAGCCCTCAGTCAACATCACAAGAACAGATTATCTGATCGTTATCACATTGCTATCTGTGGGTATTTGCTGTAAGCAAGTTATTTCCGACATTATAACAGTGACTGCATTTCCGAAATTATAACAGCGACTGAACTTCAAAATTACTTTATTGGCTATAAAGTGGTTTGGGACATCCTGAGATCTTGAAAGGCGCTATATAAATGTAAGTCTTTCTTCCTTTTTGTGTTCATTTTATGATCAATATACATGAACTCCTCAGTCTCTTTGGACCACACTGTTTCTAACTTTGCACCATTTAAATACTCGGATCTATCATTGATGGCCCAAAGTAGACAACCTCACATTTGCTTACATTGAAATTCATATGCAACTGTTTTGTCCATTCAATTAATCTGTTCATATCTCTTTATAATTTTATGCTTCCATCTACACCTCTTACAATGTCTCCTATCTTTGTGCTATTGGAAAACTTTGAGTCGCAACCTAACCCCAGTCAAAGTCCGCCTGGTAGTGACTCTCTTATCTCTGGCTCAGAAAATTGTGGCAGGAAACTATTTGGCATCTCAATCAAACCTAAAGCAATTCAGACATCCACAGGCATGAATTTCCTAGCAGCAAGTCACTTTACCCTGTGTCCATTCTTCATGTGAATTGAGACGTGGGACGTGGTGGTCAAGGCTGTGACACGATTGTGTTTTCTACACAGCAGGCACCTGTGCATAACTCACTCAATAAGGCTAGGCCACCTTTTATTTAAGGTAAATGGTTTTAAGGTCTTCCCTCATAGATGGACATGGAAGACCCCTTGGCACTATTTGGAAGAAAGGTGTGGGAGTTCTCACTGATGTCGTGGTCAATATTTATCCTTCAACTAGCACACTAAAAAGGAAAATCGGGTCATTGTAACAATGCGGTTTTGGCACCTTGCTGTGCACAAATTGCCTACCATGTTTCCTGCTTACAACAGCAACCACATTTCAGAAATACTTCATTGGCCATAAAGTGCTTTGAGAAATCCTGAGGTCTTCTTATCCGTTTTGCCATCACCCTTTGAGTCATTCAGGTCCATCCTTTACAAATACGGCACATTGATATGCCCATGCTGAATCCACCGCTTTACTTCTGAGAAGAAAAGGAGGATTGTTTGAGGATGATTGGTCCCTAAGGCTGCAGCTTATGATTAACATACTCAGAAATGGAGAAAATACACTTAATCAAGGAAGAGTACTTAAGGAAGAGTCACACCCTTATATCCACATGTAGCAAATGGACCTCAAGTCCACCTTCACCACACCAACCATTCTGCCATTGGATGTTAGGGTCTCAACTGCCTTTAACTTTAATGCCAGGCGGTTATTCCAGGCTGTTATTAGCTATTCTGTAACATGAGCCAAACATCCTCATAACATTTAACAAGTATTTGGACGTGCACTTGCGATGCCATGGCATACAAGGCTATGGTCCCAGTGCTGGAAAATGGGATTAGAATAGTTAGGTACTTGTTTGACTGGTGAAGACTCGATGGGCCGAAGGGCCTTTTTCTGTGCTGTAGACTCCTATGACTCTATGACCAAGCTGGGCTCAGATGTAGTGTGTCACAGATGGGCAGCTGGTAGTACCATCACAAAGAACTCTATACAGCCAAATTTACTTCCTTGCTGAAAGCCACTATTGTGGGTCAATAGGTAAAGATACTGCTCTCTCAATGTCCAGCCCATTTTTAGATACCCAAATGACATCATACAAGTGAATGCAGGTTCTGCTACCGAGGCTCCTGGAGATTCGACCCATTACAGGGAGGACTGCAGAGCCAAAACTCTAGTGATCAACCCTACTCAACCGGACACCTGAAAGATGAAAGACTACCCAACAGTCCATTGCACGAACATACAAACATTAGAAATAGGAGCAAAAGTAGGCCATTTGCCCCTTCAAACATACATACAGATTAGGAGCAGGTGTAGGCCACTTGGCCCCTCGAGCCTGCTCCGCCATTCAATAAGATCATGGCTGATCTGAATGTAACCTCAACCCCACATTCCTGCCTGCCCCCGATAATCTTTCACCCCCTTGTTAATCAAGAATCTATCTAGCTCTGCCTTAAAGATATTCAAAGGTTCTGCTTCCACTGCCTTTTGTGGAAGAGAGTTCCAAAGACTCACAACCCTTTGAGAGAAAAAAATTCTCCTCGTCTGTGTTTTAAATGGGTGACCCCTTATTTTTAAACAGAATTATTTTTAGATTCTCCCACAAACATCTTCTCCATATCCACCCTGTCAGGACCCCTAAGGATCTTAAAGGTTTCAAATAAATCACCTCTTGCTTCTCTAAATTCCAGTGAGTACAAGCCTAACCTGTCCAGCCTTTCCTCATAAGATAACCCGCCCATTCCTGGTATTAGTCTAGTAAACCTTCTCTGAACTGCTTCTAACACATTTACATCTTTCTTTAAACAAGGCGACCAGTACTGTACACAATACTCCAGATGTGGTCTCACCAATGCCCTGTAAAACTGAAGCATAACCTCCCTAACTTTTGTAATCCATTCCCCTCACAATAAATGATAACATTCTATTAGTTTTCCTAATTATCTGCTATACCTGCATACCAACCTTTTGTGATTCATGCACTAGGACACCCAGATCCTTCTGAATCTCAGAGCTTTGCAATCTCTCTCACCGTTTAGATAATAAACTTCCTTTTTATTTTTCCTGCCAAAATGAATAATTTCACATTTGTCCACCTTATACACCATTTGCCAGATCTTTGCCCTCTCACTTAACCTATCTATGCTACTTTGTAGCCTCCTTACGTCCTCTTTACAACTTACTTTCCTACTTATCTTTATGTCATCAGCAAATTTAGCCACCATTCCTTCGGCCCCTTCATCCAAGTCATTTCTATAAATTGTAAAAATTTGAGGCCTCAGCACTGATCCCTGGGGCACACCACTTGTCACATCCTGCCAACCGGAAAATGACCCATTTATGCCAACTCTCTACTTCCTGTTAGCTAGCCAATCTTCTATCCATGCCCATACGTTACCTCCTACACCATGAGCTTTTATTTTCTGTAATAACCTTTGATGTGGCACTTTATCAAATGCCTTCTGGATCTAAGTACAGTACATCCACCAGATCCCCTTTATCCACAGCACATGTGACTCCTTCAAAGAACTCCACTAAATTGGTTAAATTGGTTAAACATGATTTCCCTTTTACAAAACCATGCCTAACAAGAAAACCCTCGCCTAACAAGAATTTATCTACATCCGCTTTGGGAATATTCAGTGACTCTGCCTCCACCAGCTTCTGAGGCAGAGAGTCCCAAAGTCGTACAACCCATTGAGAGAAAAGATTTCTCCTCATCTCTGTCTTAAAAGGGTGTCCCCTAATTTTAAAACAGTGCCCCCTAGTTCTGGACTCACCTACAAGAGGAAACATCCTTACCACATCCACCTTGTCGAGATCGTTAAGGATCTTGTATACTTCAATCAAGTCACCTCTCACTCTTCTAAACTCCAGTGGAATCAAGACCAATCTGTCCAACCTTTCCTTATAAGATAACCCACTCATTCCGGGTATCAATCTAGTAAACCTTCTCTGAACCGCCTCTAATACATTTACATCCTTCCTTAAATAAGGAGACCAAAACGGCACACAGTATTTGAGATGTGGTCTCACCAATGCCCTGTATGACTGAAGCATAACATCGTTACTTTTATGTTCAATTTCTCTCATAATAAAGGATAGCATTTCATTAGACTTCTTAATTACTTGCTGTACCTGCATACTAACTTTTTGTGATTCACATTAGAACATCTAGATCCTTCTGCACCTCAGAGTTCTGCAGTGGTTCTCTGTTTAAGTAATACTCTGTTTTTTTATTCTTTCTGCCAAAGTGAACAACTTCACATTTTCCCACTTATGCTCCATCTGCCACATCCCATCCACTCAGTCAACCTTTCTATATCCATCTGAAACCTCCTTAAGTCCTCCTCAAAACATACTTTCCTACCTATCTTTCTGTCATCTGCAAATTTAGCTACGATGTCTTCTCTCCTCTCATCTAAGTCATTGATATAAATTGTAAAAAGTTGAGGCCTCAGCACAGACCCCTGTGGGGCTCCACTTGTCACATCCTGCCAATAAGAAAAAGGCCCATTTATGCATACTCTCAGTTTTCTGCCAGCCAGCCAATCTTCTCTCCGTGCTAATACGTTACCTCCTACAGCAGGTGTTTTTATTTTCTGCAATAACCTTTGATATGGCACATTATCAAATGCCTTCTGGAAATTCAAGTACAGTAAGCCCCCTTTATCCACAGAGCATGTTACTCCTTCAAAGAACTCCAATAAATTGGTTAAACATGATTTCCCTTTCCCAAAACCATGCTGACTCTTCTCGGTTATCTTGAGTTTTTCTAAGTGCCCATCTATAACCGATTCCAGCACTTTCCCCACAACAGACGTCAAGCTAACTGGCCTACAGGTTCCTGTTTTCTGTCTCCCTCCCTTTTTAAATAGAGGGGTTATATTTGTCACTTTCCAGTCTGATGGAACCTTTCCAGAATCTAGCAAATTAACACCAACACATCTACTACTTCATTTGCCATCTCCTTTAAGAGGCTAGGGTGAAGTTCAACAGGGCCCAGAAACTTATATCTTGCAGTCAGACCAAAATGTTGCCTAATAACCTGCTCTACGTTTCCAGCTCACCCAGGTAAAGCCTTCCAACAATCTTGTATTGTATCTCATGCATACATATGCCTCACCTTCAAGAAGCAATGCATAACCTTCCTAAAATTGTACCTTCCAAGGCTGTAACTCTTCAAGTCATTCTAATGATACGCAGTTATTTACTGGTATCCAGGTTTATATGCAGGTTCTACACATGCATGGCACTATACATCTGTTCCTTCTACTTCCCAGCATCTCAAGGCAACATTCCTACTTGTAAAATAGGATAACACTTCAGAGGCACAATCCCAATCTGGAAAATGGCCTCCTTGCTGAAGTATAGATGACGAATCATAACTCCTCTGACATATAGGGCTGGATTTAATCCTGCCCAACACAGTGGGAAACAAAGCATCCGGGCTCACTGAATCAGGAAAGAAGTCCCGCATTAGTCTTCTGGTAGCGGAGAACCTCCCCAGGTTAAGTCGGAGTGTGGAAAGGGCCAACGCAGAATTCCCAGACACTGGTGGTGGGATGTTAATTAGGCTCATTAATTAGTCAGTTGACACACATTATCCCGCTGCAATTTAGTGATGGCTCAGGGATTAAATGGGGATTACACAGCTTCCCTGCACCTCCTGAAGGTCAGCCAGCAAACCCCAGCTGCAACCCGGGGGCTGGGGTTGGGGAAGGTCCCTCATAGTCAGGCACTCTGTGCTTGATCAAAGCACCTAGCGTCAGGAAGGGGAGGGAGGGGGGGCACTGAAAACCTCTGCCACCCCCCATGGTGAGACTCCTAACAGAATCCCAACGCTAGTTCTAGTGGGTCTTTGGATCCACTAGGGCATGTTAGAGGAGATATGTAACCCAGCTGAGTTACAGGCACACTGTCTTCTGATCACTTCTCTGGAACTCTTTGGGTGGAATTTTATGGCCCCATCGTGGTGGGGGCAGGGCCGGAAAGTGCAGCGAGTCATTCAAAAGCCCACTGACTTTGGCGGGACCGTAAAATCCCGCCAGCGTAAAATTCCGCCCCTTGTCTTCTAACTCCTGGAGAACAGAAAGAAATTCCAAAGGAATACCCAGTCTATGCTTCAAGGGTTAGTTCTAAACAGCGACTAACTCTCCAGCATGGCACATCCAGTTGGAGCGAAATATGCAAAGATCACCAGGGAATTGTCAGGAAAACAATGCAAAATGCAGAAAGGCAGCAATAACTAACCCAAATGTGTCAAAAATGAAACCCCTCCACTGTTTTTGCAGATGTAATGGGCAGCACAGCTTAGGAACCTTGGGTTACAGCCCAAGGAATCAGGTTCAAACTGTACCTATTGGACCAAATCACTGGAAAATAAGGGCCATGGGAGGTCCAAGCTCATTAGCATATTTTTTTAAAGGCCTAATGAGACTCACGCAGTCTGGCAGCAGGATTCTCTTACTCCTCCAATGCTGCCTAGTCAGAAGATACCAGGCAACGTGTGCTTGGCACGCTTCCAGTGCAGAGTTGGCACCACATCTTCTGCTCCTCCTCCAGTACCCACCTGCCCCCTCTCCCTACCTCATGGTTTATACATCCTTGCATCAGAGTATAGAAAATCTCCCCTGTGGGGTGAGAGTGCTTCAGAAGCACGAGTGTCAGCAGGAGCTGTGAGCACCATCACAGTGTGCCCCAGATGTGATACAGAAACACATCTGGAAGGCTCATCAGTGGCAAAGACTGAAATTAGGTCAGTGTCAGCATTAACCACCAGCTCAGAATCATGTTACTCTGAAAGAGCATTGGACATAATTGTCCCGCATGTATCAATTAAGGCTATTTGGGTGGCACATGTAGGGTAATTACCTGCAATTACTGTCCCAGTGCTAATACATCCATAGTAATTTAAGCTATCCCAATGGTACACTGAGTGTAATTATTCAAATTCACAGTGTAACATTAGGAAATGAACTCCGCGGCCTTCGGTAAAGGGTTAGACTTTGCAGCAAGCATGTTTTATGAAGCTCCTTTCGATGGTGTATGTTTATTCTGAAGAGAGTTTGCAATTGTCCAAATTTAGTGCAAGATGAAACCTTTTCCCCCCTTCACAGAGTTTATTCTTAACACTGCACTCAAGATGTAAGATTATTGCAGTCTTGGCTTTTTTTTTAACCTTTCAATTCACACACTGTTAATGTTGAAACCAGAAGTGACACGACAACAATGACTAAAATATAATCCTAATCTACACATCCCTCTAAAAATCAGCAATTAAAAAACTGAAAATTTAAACACTGTACCATCACAAACTACATCTTCCTTTTCTTTATCACTTCGATTACTATTTTTCCTCTTACTATGTATCTATCTCATCGAGCCCAACCTAATCCATTTTATAGGGATGATTGCCTGACTGGGTGCTCCTAGTGAACAAACATGAGAGGGCAAGAGGATTGAAAGACAGAATGATTGCTTAAATCGCATGTTACAATAAAGGAAGTTGCTCTTGACACTTCATCTGAAATTATATATTGTTGATACTAAAGAAAATAAAAAGAGAGCAGCATGAGGCTCCCACTTGCTTATTCTTAACAAGGGAATCAATACAAAACCCATATCTTGACCAAAACACCGTTTGTCTTTCAATCCCTATTTCTCTTCCTTTCATTCATTCTTTGCTCCATTAAAAACTGAGATTAATAAATTTTTGTTATACAAGGACATAGTTGCAGAATGAAGGCATGTAGATGCAGTTAAGATATGGATCAACCAGGAACTAAGTGAATGGCAAGACAGGCTCGAGAAGCTGAGTGGTCTACTCCTGGTTCATTCCCGCATTCTGTCTTTCAATCCTCTTGCCCTCTCATGTTTGTTTCTTTCAGTTTTTCTGAAAAACAGAAACTTTTGACATTTGGTTAGAAACATGTCTGAGCTCTCTCCTGCTGCCTCTTGAGTTTAAACAGCTCATCTATTATTGCCATCAATATCAAACATAATCATTGGGGGAAATAATCAGCAAAGGTGTTCACTGGCAGGCTTGGTTGGGAGATGGGAGGCCTGTGCGGGGTGGTAGAGTTGTGATGGTGTTATCGAGCATCATGAGCTCCCATAGGCCCTGGCTGAGTTTTACCATCCATTATGGGGATGACATCCTTCTTTCTCAAAAAGGCTTTTGATTGTCTGAACTTGTCTTCAAGTCCTGTATGTAATCTAGGCTATGAAATTTTAGAATTGACTAATAGATATAATTAGGTGAATATTCAATGCAATTTATTTGGATCAAGGATCTGCTGCTTGACGTATTCCCTGCTGCATATTCCACCATTTCTTTCTAGTGCTGCGGAATGCCATTATTAAAAGAATGCAATGCCACAGTTTTCTTCCAGCCTTCTGAATTGAATTTTGTAAACAGGTAAAAAGGATTCCACCCCAGACACAACACTGAAACAACTCTTATCAAAGTCACAAATGACGTCCTATGTGACTGTGACAACAGTAGACAATTCCTTCTCATCTTTTCGACCCCTCTGCAGCCTTTGACATGGTTGACCACACCATCCTCCTCCTCTGTCTCTGCACTGTGGTATAGCTGAATGGAACTGCTCTTGTTTGATTCCATTCTTATCCATCTATTTAGAGCCAAAAATCAACTCAATGGCTTCTCCAAACTGTTACCTTTGTTGTCCCTCAAGGATCTATGCTTGGGCCCCTCCAATTTCTCATCTACATGCTGCCCCTCGGCATAACACACGCATCTGTTTTCATATGTACGCTGGCAACATCCAACTCTACCTCACCATTAATTCCCTTGACTCTCCCACTGTTGCTAAATTATCAGGCTGTTTATGTGACATTCAGCACTGGATCAGCAGAACTTTCCTCCAATTAAATGCTGGGAATACAAAAGCCATTGTCCCTGGTCCCTGGTACAAACTCTGCTCCCTAAGCATCACTCCATTTCGTGGTGACAAATCCCCCCATGGTCTCACTCCCCACTGCCTCTGTCATCTCCTCCAGCTGCACAACCCTCTGTGATATTTGCACTCCTCTAATCCTGTTGAATACTTCTGATTTTAATCACTCCACCATTGGTGGCTGCTTTCAACTGCCAAGGCCCTAAGCTCTGAAATTCCCTCCCGTAACATTTCTACCGCACTACTTTTCTTTTTCCTTTATGACGCTCATCAAAACAAACCTCTTTGACCAAGTTTTTGACTATCCACCCTAATATCACCTCATGCAATTCATTGAATATTTTCTTTCATTTCGATTCTGTGAGGTGCCTTGGGATGTTTTAGTATGTTGAAGGTGCTTTCTAAACACAAATTGATCTTGTTTTTGTTGCTGTACTATTTCCTTGACAGACCTTCGTATAATCTTGGGAAATTTCAACCATTGCCCTGTTTTTTGGGCATGTCCAGTGGTACGGACAGGGATGGGAGAGAACTGAACCCTGGCCTATTTTCCTTCCTGTCCATATTCAGTGTATTTTTCGAAAGGAAGGTGGGAATGTTTCCCAACGCCCAGAGTGTACTGTCAATTTTTAAATAGTCAGCAGCAAGCTTTCATGGGTTTAAATAACGAGGATTATTTATTCAACCCGAAAGTCTAAATGCGATGTCACTCACTCACATACATATACGCACATACACTCAAAAAAGATACAGTTCAAGAAAATAGTGCACTTTTACACGTTATAAACGAAAGAAAAGTTCATAGTTTATATGTTTGGCTCATCATAGGAAAAAGCAGTCATTGTGGGCCCATTGAAAAAGACGTTTCACACTGAGAGGGTAGTCTAGGTGGTTCAATAGCTGTGGGATTCCTTTGAAGAGATGGCTTTTTCAGCAGGTCATGTAATTGGTTACTTGTGATTTTCTTACCTGAAGGTCAACTTCCTGTTTTGGTGGACTCCGAAAAGGAACAACTGGGATACTTTAAGGTAGAGCCGTCTCTAGTTCATTAAAAGGCATGGATGCTATTGCCTTTTCCTGCAGCTGCTGTTTCTTGCTGTATTCTTTGCAGACCGACCAGTTTCTCCCTCCTTCTTGGGATAACAGATTCATTGGGCAGAATTTTCTGCCTGTCGGGCGGGCAGGCCCAACCCAATCTCCGGTGGGCGGGGAGCCAATCCCCGCCAGAGAAGCGGGCCCCGCCGCCATTTTACGTGGGCGGGCCAATTAAAGCCCACCCAGCGTGACACCTGGCTGGAAGCGCTATGTGTGCCCCCTGTGCGGGCAGGGGGGATTCCCCAAATGTGAGAGTGCGCTCTTTCGCGCATGTGCACGATAAAGCGCACACATCTCCCTGAGGCTAAGTGCTGCCTCAGGGAGATTGCTGACAGCTGTATAAACTTTAAAAATAGAAAAGAAAAATCCTTAACATGTCCCCCTCATGTGACAATGTCACACGAGATGGGACGTGTTAATAAATTTCACTGAAACTTTAATAAACTTTTTTAAACTGTACATGAAACCTCATCCCACTGGTGGATGAGGTTTCATGTTTTTTCAGAAGCCCGCCGGGGCTCCTGGCCTGCCCGCCAGCCTTAAGGTTGGACGGGCAGGTCCTTTAATTGTTTTAGTGATCCTCAATTCGCCATTGACAGGTCGGCGGGCGCACAGCTGATTTGGCTGTGCCCCCACTTTCCTGAAAATTTAAATGGTTCCCCCCAACATCATCCTGTGTCATTTTGCATGTCGGCGAGTGGGCCCCGCCCCCTGCTCACCGACGGCAAAATTCAGCCCATTATCTATAGCCAGTTTCAGTCAAGGAGCAATACTTCTATTGTCCGTGCAGAATGGTTTAAAGCTAGAAGCCATTGCTCGACAATGGATGGATGAGAAAGGGGGTGGGTGTCTGTTCACACCCACTTATAACATGGCTCCTGCACCTTTCTTTGTTAAGTTTCGTACTTGGAGACATTGGTCAGGATTTTCAGCTCAGCGGGAGGGCGTGTGTCCGAGCATAAAATGCACGTAATGACCCCGGGCGAGCATCCCAACGTCATCACACACTCTCGCGATATTTTGGTCGGCGGGCACGCGCCGGAGTTGGCAGTGTGACCGCCGACAATTAAAAGGCCCATTAAGTCCACTTAAAAGGTAACTGAAGTAAATTATTTGCTGCCCGCCCAACCTTAACGGTGGGCGGGGCAGGTGAAAAGGCCAAGTGTTTTTTGGAAACCTCATCCACGGGCGGGATGCCGTTTCCTAAAGCAAATAGAAATTAAATAAAAAGTTTAATTTTTCGTAAGTAACATGTCCCTGCTCATGTGACAGAGTCACATGAGGGGACATGTTTCATAACATTTATCAAACCATTAATTTTTCTTTCAGATCTGTTCATCTCTCTGAGGCAGCTCTCTGCCTCGGGGAGATGATGTCGCGAGCACTCGCGCACGTGCGTGAAGGTCGCTCTCAGGCGGCTCGCACTCCTCCACCCGCCCGCTTGCGTTTCACTCTGGGCGGGTCTCAATTGGGGTCTGCCAGCGCGAAGCTGCCTCCCGGGCCCAGTCGCAGGTGGCGGTCAGATTCCCGACCACCCTCGCCCACCCCCTCGCTGAGCCCGCACGCCAAGGGCAAAATTCTACCCATGACGACTGGAAGTCAATTGATTTTGAGTCTTGGGTAAACCACAAGCAAGAGTCGGTGTAAATTCCACAGAGGGGCTCCATGTGGGAATGTCCCATTCAAGGGCAAGGCTCCCACCCCAGGGTTAATCAATGAGGAACTTTCGGAGACTTGAGGCAGAAATTGCAAAAGTTACCTGGCTTTTAACAGCCACCTTAGCCACTTTGTTAGTGTCCAGTTTTGAATAAAAGACAGTTCCAGAAAATGACATACTGAACGTTTAAAGGTATGAAGATGACATGCCTCCATTGCACGGGAACCAAATAGAATCTTCATGACATTTTTTACATTGCTTTCATGGTAAAACAAGAAAAATATGATTACATATTTGGCACACTCTCATTCCAACATCCACACATTAATCTCACACTTGCTGTGGCTCACTTTTTCTGGAACAACCCTTTTATATTTCAAGCTTAGGCTTCTCATCATCCTTTTGGATGAAGCACAGGTATAATGGAATTTCTTCAGCTGTTGGCCTCTGGCTTTAAGAAAGCTTGTTTTCAGGACTTTAGTCCCTTCTATCCAGTTTTCCCTTTTAAACATCCCCAGCTATGTGCTGTCTAGGGGGCTAGGATTTTTACTAAAATTTAATTATAATACTTTGGAAACTTTAATACCGACAGACATGTGACTTCTGGTGAGCTATGGGGTGAGTGGAGACTCAAGTTTGGCTCTGCAGTTCTAGAAGGTGTTGACTTCCAATGATTGCTGAAGAGTAGTGCTTGTGCTGTGCACATTCCTCTAACTGCATGATTGCCCTGCCTGTTTTTAACCCTTCAATGGCCACTTCCATAACTCATGTGTTAGATAGGTCAGGCTCTGGTCCATTATTTATTTCTAGGATGATCTGAGTGGTTCTGTTCCTAAACCCCTGTAAGGTGCCTGGGGTCTCCTCTTGCACCTTGTCTTCAGTGGGTTCTGAAGCTGCATTTTTGGGGATGGTGAGATTTGAAATTTAAACTTGACAATTTAATCCTTTAGTGGCTAATTCTACAAGGACTGCACTTGTATTTCCCTTGTGGTTTTCACAAGTGCAGTTCATCTTAGGGCATAATGTCTTTCCTTTTCCTTTTACCATGGGGATTGGTTTCTCGCAGTCTGTCCCATGTCCTCTGGGATACTACTGCCCACTGCGAGCTTTCCAGTTCCCATTGTGCTTCCCTGTGGCATTTCAACTAGGCGAGGCATCTCCCTCACACACTGCTTGCCTGCTTGGGAAATTTCTTGATAGCTATTTAAATTCTGGAAGAAGGTAACTGCCAATCACATCTCTGGTACATTTCCTTCAACCTCTGCTGCTTTTATCACAGTACTTTTGCTTTCATCTGGCTCTTTAAAATCTACAGACTCTACATTTGCCTCTGGAAATGCTGTGGTCTCAACCCTGGCTCCTTTTAATTCATTGACAGTATTGGTAGGAGTGACCACCACAGTCCTTGTGGAGACGAAGTCCAATCTTCACATTGAGGATCTCCTCCATCATGTGTGGCACTACCACCATGTTAAATGAGATAGATTTTGAACAGATCTAGCAACTCCAAACTGGGCGTCATTGAGGTGCTGTGGGCTATCAGCAGCAGCAGAATGTTATGTAAGCACAATCTGTAATCTCATGGCCCGGTATATCCCCCACTCTACCATTGCCATCAAGCCGGGGATCAACCCTGGTTCAATGAAGAGTGCAGGAGGGCATGCCAGGAACTGCACCAGGCATACCTAAAATTGAGGTCTCAACCTGGTGAAGCTACAATACAGGGCCACTTGCCATGCCGAACAGCAGAAGTAGCATGCAAAAGACAGAGCTAAGCAATAGCACAACCAACAGATCAAATCTAAGCTGTGCAGTCCTGTCACATCCAGTCATGAATGGTGGTGGACAAATAAACAACTAACAGGAGAAGGAGGCTCCACAATTATCCCCATCCTCAATGATGGAGGAAGCTAACACATTAGTGCAAAAGACAAGGCTGAAGCATTTACAACAATCTTCAGCCAGACATGCCGGGTAGATAATTCATCTTGGCCTCCTCCTGAGGCCCCCAGCATCACAGATGCCAGTCTTCAGCCAATTCAATTCACTCCACTTGATATCAAGAAATGGCTGAAGGCACTGGATAGTGCAAAGGCTATGGGCCCTGACAATAGTCTAGCAATAGTACTGAAGACTTGTGCTCCAGAACTAGCTGTACCCTTAGCCAAGCTGTTCCAGTACAGCTACAACACTGGCATCTACCTGGCAAAGTGGAAAATTGCCCATTCCATCCACAAAAAGCAGGACAAGTCCAACCCGACCAATTACTGCCCCATCAGCAAAATGATGGGAAGTATCGTCGACAGTGCAATCAAGCGATAATTACACAGCAATAACCTACTCATTGACATTCAGTTTGGGTTCTGCCAGGGCCACTCAGCTCCTCAGCATATTACAGCCTTGCTTCAAACATGGACAGAACAGCTGAATTCAAGAAGTGAGATGAAAGTGACTGCACTTGACATCAAGGCAGCATTTGACCAAGTGTGGCATCGAGGAACCCTGGCAAAACTGGACTCAATGGGGACTAGGGAGAAAACTCTCCACTGGTTGGAGTCATACCTTGCACAAAGGAAGATGGTTATGGTTTTTGGAGGTCAATCATCTCAGTCCTAGTAACATTCATGTCACACAAGTGCCAGGCAATGATCATCTCCAGCAAGAGAGAATCCAACCATCTCCCCATGACATTCAATGGCATTGCCATTGCTGAATATCCTACTATCAACATCCTGTTGGTAACCATTGGCCAGAAACTGAACTGGACCAGCCATATAAATACTGTAGCTAAAAGAGCAAGTCAGAGGCTCGGAATTCTATGGACAGCAACTCACCTCCTGACTCCCCAAAGCCTGTCCACCACCTACAAGGCACAAGTCAGAAGTGTGATGGAATATTCTCACCTTGCCTGGGTGAGTGCAGGTCCAACAACCCTCAAGAAGCTCAGGACAAAGCAGCCCATTTGATTGGCGCCCCATTCACCAACTTCAACATCCACTCCCTCCAGCACCGACACACGGTGTCAGCAGTGTGTACCATCTACAAGATGTCCCTACACTACGTGGACTTTAGTGGTTCAAGAAGGTAGCTCACCACAACTTTCTCAAGGGCAATTAGGATGGGCATTAAATGCTGGCCTTGCCAGCGATGCCCACATCCTGTGAAAGAATAAAAAAAATTGGTTTTCCTTTAGCTTTCTTAATATTTACTGGCTCTATTGCCCCTGTCGGATTTCTGAAATCTCCTCAGTCCTCTGCAAAAAGTTGAATTTTGCAAGTTTTCATCATTTTTTGCAGCTTCTTGTGGACTTACCCTGGACCCTCTGGTCACAAGACCTGACATTCCACTAAGTCATTGTCTTGCCATACGTTGACCTCATGCATTGGTCAGCTTGGAATTAACCTGACCATAACCACCCCATGACCTCAGCAAGTAAACATTTACTAAAAGGAACCTCTACACATTGTCCAGTGAGTCCTTTGGCCAGGACTTTGGCATCAACTCTGCTTTCAGGCAGAAAATCTCCCTCTCCAGCCACAGGCAAATTTTGCCAACAACCAGTGTCTCTGAGGATGCTAATCTTCCTTTCTGGCTATACAAAAAATCCTGACCAAAATCCTTGGCTAGAGTGTCCCCCGTTAACCTTTTGGCATGTGAACAATTTTCCTTCAGGTGTCCAAATTTTCCACACACAAAACTTGGGTGAGCTCCATTGGTTTACCTTCCAGGTTCCTCCTTTAAAAATTCAGGGACAGATCTGGTTTTCCTTCTCTACTCTCCTTTTCTCAGAACCTGTTTCTGTTTCATCTAACTCCACCCTATCTCTTCCTAGCTTGTAAGACTCACCTGATCCAAATTTATTCTGAGTTAGGGGTTTGTGGGTTAAGCCATAGCCGTCTGCTATGATGATTGCTTCCCTCACTTTTGAACCTCTTTGTTCCTCTATGTGAGTTTTAATGTTGCACGGGAGGCAATTTTTGAACTCCTCCAGCAGGATTATTTCTCTTAATCCCTCTAAGTACGGTCTTAGTGCCTGAACCCACTGGTCAAATATGAGCTATTTAAGTATTTCGAATTTGAGAAATGTTTGAGTAGGCTTTTTGCGGAAATTCATAAACTTCTGCTGGTATGCTTCCAGCACTAATTCGTAAGCACTCGGGGTAGCATTTTTTTTGTTGTTCATAGCTTGCACAGCTCTCTGGTTGTCTTTACCTGCTATCTGACCCTGCACTAAGAGAGCCCAAACCTCTGCCGGCCACTTCAACTGATCTGCCAGCTTCTCAAAGGATATGGCAATTGGCCCGTCCACTCAAAATGGCGGCGGTGCCCGTTTCGGCGGCGGGGGTCAGATGCCTGCCCGCCGCCCAGCCGGTGGGACCCGCACGCCCATCGAGGGCTAAATTTTGCCCAAAGTTTTTTTTGGAATGAGGGTCATTTGATTTACCAATGTCTTCTCCACTACGTAATGACAATTTTCCCTAGCCCATCTCAACTTGTCTTATTTCACTGTCCTTTTGTGCTTGCAATTACTTCTCCAGCTTCTCCAGCTGGAAGGTTTGCTCTCTCTCTCTCTCTCTCTCTCTGTCCCTCTCTCTCTGTCTCTATCTCTCTCCCTCTCTCTCCCTTCCTTGGAATTCTCTCCTTCCCCTGCCTTTCCCATTCCTCTTTTTTTCCCTTTGCTCATTCCTTCTTTCCTTTAATTCCAAATCTCTAACTCTAGCCTTCGCTTTTCTAGGAGAATTTTGGCTAAGATAGCCTGGTCTGTTTCAGGTCCTATATTCTCTATCTGTTCAAATACTGGGGTGAGGCCAAAATGCTCAGCCAGCACTTTTAACACCTCGGCTCTCAGTGGCTGTTTTCTCACACCAAGTTCCACCCGGTCAGCTACTGCTTTAAGCTATTCAGCCGTTAAAGTTGCTAGCTTTTGCCAAGCTAAATCCTCCTGTTCTATGAATGATTTCACATTAAAAGCAGCAATTTAGCTTTCTAGTGTACGTGAAGCCTGCTGCTGTAGCCTTTTTTTTTCTTAAAGGAAATAATTTCAGCTATTGAACTTTTTCCCTTTCACTTCCAATTTATGTTTTTAATGCTAGATTTGGGACATCCTGAGGTTTTTTTTTTTAAATCCATTTTGTGTTCTGCCTTTGTGCCATTCCCCTCCATTAAACTGAGACTGTCTGCCCTCTCAAGTGGGCATAAAAGACCCCATGGCACTATTTCAAAGATGTTCTCCTCAGCATGGTGCATGGCCAACATTTCTCCCTCAATCAAGACCACTAAAGCAGATTCTGGGGTTATAATCACACTGCTGTTCATGGGATCGGGCTGTGTGCAAAATTCCTTTTTATCTTTAAAACATTGCAATGGTGACTACACTTCAAATGTAGTTGAATGGCTGTAAAGCACATTAGGATGACCTAAAGTCATGACAATTTCTACCTAAGTGCAAGTTCTTTCATTCTTTAATACCCCTGCATCCCATTTATTGACAGTAATCTGCCTGGTTCCTTCTTGAAACACATTAAGGCTTCCAGTGACATTGCATGAAATTGACAGAACAGGATGGTATCCCATTTCCTTTTCAAAGCAGAGTGCCCGTCAATCAATGGAGAGGTGCAGGTGCAGAAATTTTTTTTAAAAATTTTTTAAAAGCAGTATTTTTTTAATAGCCAGAGCTGTCAGTTGATTCAAATTACAGCTCAAAATGTGACAATGTTGGCTGCCAGGGCCTTTTCTTTTAGAAATTTAAATCTATTATGGCAGTTTCTTCAATGGATAAAGTACTGTAATGCATGCAACACTTGCACCATGCTAGTCAATGTAAGGGTCAATGTACCTTTATGGGACAGATCCCTATAATGAATCATTGCATTAAAAAACATATCTACATTACAATACAGCATCTAATAGTGACATTTGAAGGTGTCAAAACATTTTACACTTACCATTTTGAATGTTCCTGACTCCTCAGCAGGCTTTAACCAGTGGTCACAAACTCTTTAAAGAGGTGCAGTTTTTCAGGCTTCCAAAGCCCACACCAGCACACAAAAATTGTGTGTAGGGGGGAATGCAGTTTTCCTGTGGTTCTCACAATGGTGGTTTGGACCTTAGAAGAGACTTAGAAGAATCTGTCTGGTTCCTTCTTGAAACACTTGAAGGTATTTTTGTTCCACTACTCCTGCTGGTAATCTGTTCTACATACTTACCACTCTTTTAGTAAAATAATAATTCTCGTATTTCCTTTTGTCACCTTTAATTTGGACATGACACTTTAATGTGCTTTAATTAGGACCTGATCGAAGAAGTTTCTTGGAGCCAACTTGTCCAAATTATTTATAAATTTAAATGCTTCTACATAATCAAAAATTACCACTCATCCAGTTAGAAGTGAGCTCAAGAAGCATTTTTACACACAAAGCACAGCAGAAATCTGGAACACTCTTGCCCAAAAGGCTGTGAATGCAAACAGAAATTTTCAAAATTGAGATTGGTAGACTTGTTAAGCAACAGTATCAAGTCAAGCAAATGGACTTGAGACACAGATCAGTCATGATCTAATTGAATGACTGGAGCAGGGTCAAGGAGCTAAATGCCTTCTTCTATTCCCTACGCTTTCTATGTTTCCTGAGGCCAGCTCATAAATGATCAGATTTATCAAATTCTGTTTCATAACTTGCCATGTTGGGATTTAAGCTCAAAGCTTGTTGTTTGCAACTGCCAGTACCGTAATCATTAAACTACCATACTGGAAGAATTAGAAGTGAGGTAATCTGAAACTCACTTGGGGCCCTTGAGGACAGAGATTGGACAGAAGTTTAAATGAACCACAGAGATCTTTACCAAATAGGGAGTGACAGGGAAAAACAATGGTTGTGGAAGCCACCGTGTCTCTCTTATAATAGTCATGCAGTCCTACTACTCTTCCTGGGTTACTTTTCTCCCTAAAATCTAATTGTTTACATAACTATAACTCAGGAGAGTAAGGCCAAAGGCTTAACCTGTGAAAGCACTGCACTTACATTTAACTAATCATCCATATATTTAATCCTTAGTGGAGTGAATGTAATGCGATAACTTCAGAACCAAACCCGAGAGAGTGATAAAATGCTTTCCTGTAATAGGCCCTGTGAGATAATGGTGTCCAGCGGTAAATGAAAATGAAATATTCCAAATAATTCCTGGGCGTTTTTAATTTTAATTTTTATTTTGATCTGTTATTTAATAAAAGAAAACAGTTTCAGGAATCACTCCACAGCCTGAAACCATGTAAGCTTGTTGCCGAATTTGAACCACATTGAGAAGTGCCTGCCATTGGCATTTATCTGGCACACATTTGGCTTGCATTGTGCTTTTCAGCCATGGGAAAGTAGGGGCATTGATTGGTCTTGGGCAAAAGTGAAGAACAGACAATAGCCAATCAACAGCCACTTTTAAACATCACCCAATTTTCCATTCCAAGAAAATGAGGCAGAGTGCACAATGGGCTGCCAGTTCACTATTGCCTGTTCTACCCTACTGCCCAAGAGCCATTTATTCCGCACAATTAATAATCTCAACTGGCTGTGGCTTCATATTCCCTACACTATGGTTGAGTATTTTGTTTATTTCAAAACAAATTAGGCAAGTGAGCCACTTGTGCCTGGTTCTCGTTGTTTTTCAGCCATTGGCTGAAAGTTGGGACTTAAATTTCAAAGTGAAAGCAGGTATCCACCCTATAAAATCATTCTACTTCAAGCCATAAAAACACAATGTATTGAAAGCTCAGGTTCAGCTTCATTTTTTGATGGCAGACAGTGCCAACTCAACAATATTTTTTTAAAGAACGGTTTTCCCTCTCAACTATTTAACATCAGTTCGCATAAGCGAGCTTTGATCCTGTACGCAGGCTTTATCCCCTACAATCCATAAAGTTTCTGCATTCTATCTTCACGGGAATGCATAATGAGGGATTATGAATTAGTACACTTGCAGTCATTTACTTAGTGCATTTAAGAAAATCTTGTCTTATCCTACCATACTCTTCAAATTGGCAGATTTTACCAGTCACACCAGAGGTATATAGACTAAAACAACAAGTAGTTTCTATGGCCAGAATTTTCAGGCGTGCTTGGCAACGCGCAAAATGACGCGCGGTGACGTCGGGTGTGCGTCCCGATGTCATTCAGATCTTTAGTTTGACAGGCGCGCACCAGAGTCAGCTGCGCGCCCTCCGACCTGTCAAAGGCCTATTAAGCCCATTTAAATATCAATTAAAGTTATTAACTGAGCTGCCCGTCCAACATTAAGGTTGGCGGGGGGCAGGCGAAGAGCCCAGGCGGCCTTCGCATTTATCATGAAACCTCATCCACGGGCGGGATGAGGTTTCATGAAGTGTTTATAAATTGAATGAAAGTTTTTATTAAAGCCCATTGACATTGCCCAGGTCATGTGACACTGTCACATGAGGGGACATGTCTTGAAGTTTTTTTTCTTTAATTAAAATTTTAAAAAATCAAACTAATCTCCCTGAGGCAGCTCTGTGCTTCAAGGAGATTTATGCGCTCTTTCGCTGTGGAACTGGCCACTCCCTCCCAGGCAGGGACATCAAAGGCTCCATGGGCCAGAGGACGCCCGCCAAGGTCATAGAGGCCAACTGGACAGCACAGTGAGCAGGCTGTCTCAGTGGCAGTGCCAGCGAGGGGGGAACACCTAGACATCGCACCCGGAAACATAAAGTCAAGGCACCAGGGTTTCTCACTGCTGGTTTTATGTTGCCCCGCTATTAGTTGATGAGCACTCGGTGTGATGTTGAACAACTTTGCAATTGTTTTTTTTGTGCTTCATTTTGTTAAATCATTAAATTTTGATATGTAACCATGGCTCAGGGTGATTCCTTACCTCTGCAGGTGGATGGGAACCCATGATGTTATGAGTGACTTGTTTGACATTGAGCTTTATTGACAAGGTCCTTAGTTAATGTTCCTACTCAGGCAGATTTAGCACTCAGGTATTGAGTATGGAGCCTGTAGCCCTGGCGTGTGTTGGAGGTCCATCTGTGGTGAGCTAGCTGAAGGTCCGTTGGATTAAAGCCTCCCGGGTGTCCCTGACTCTCTGGAGTGTGCCCAGGTCAGCGTCTACCCCCTCAACGTTCTCCTGTGTGTGCTCAACCTCGGACTCACCACTGGACTCATCGTGTGTAGCCGGAGCAACTGCGTCTAAATCTTCTTCCTCCACTGCATCGCCCCTTTCCAGCGCCAGATTGTGGAGAGCGCAGCATGCAACCACTATCAGCGACATGCGATCTGGGGAGCATTGGAGTGCACCCATTGAATGGTCCAGACATTGGAAGCGCATCTTGAGAAGACCAATGGTTCTCTCCACCACAGTCCTTGTGGTGCCGTGGTTCCTGTTGTATCACTGCTCAGCCTCTGTTCTTGGATGGTGGAGGGGCGTAATGAGCCACCTTTTGGGGGGATAGCCTTCGTCACCCAGCAGCCATCCATCCAGCCGGGATGGGGCAGTGAAGAGCCCCGGCACCTGGGAGTGTCTGAGGATGTAGGCATCATGGGAGCTGCCTGGGTACCTTGCACAGACTTGCAGAATCTGCATCTTGTGATCACACACTATCTGCACGTTCAAGGAGTGGAAGCCCTTCCTGTTGATGAAGGCACGGGGTTCACCCACTAGCGCCTTGATGGCCACATGTGTGCAGTTGATTGCACCCAGGTAGCGAGGGAAGCCAGCAATCACTGCGAGGCCCCTGGCTCACTCTGTTTGGTTGGCCTGGTCCCAGCGGTAGTGGGTGAAGGTCAATGCACGCCTGAACAGAGCATCTGTCACCTGCTTGACACAAGTGTGGACAGCTGATTGGGAGACTCCGCAAAGGTCACCCACTGATCCCTGGAAAGAGCCGGAGGCATAGAAGTTTAGGGCAGCTTTGACCTTCAACGCCACTGGCATATGGTGCCCACCCACATAGTTGGCGCAGATCTCAGGGCCTATCATCTGACAGATGGAGATGACTGTCTCCCTTGAGAGATGGAGCCTCCTTCGGCACTGCATCTCAGACATATTGAGGTAGCTGCTTCACTGCCTGTAGAACCTGGCAGCTGGAGAGTGGAGTCTTCTGTGGGCCCTTCCGCCTTGGACTTCCTGTTGTCCCTGAGCACCTTGTGTCTGCGCCTCTCCTCCCAAAGGTGGCTCCCCTGGAGGCTGAATGTGGACTCCTGGCCTCCTCTCCCTTCTGGTGCTCCCCTCCTCCTCAGAGGAGGTCCCTCCAGTGGAGAGCACAACTCCCATTCCCAAGCTGAGGGAAGGCTTCCTGAAGCCAGCAAGGCCCCAGAAATGATGTTTACTCAGAGTCCTGACCTGAAGCCTGTTACTCCTGTCCAAGCAGCTGTGAAAAGTTTTCAAGTATTCTTGCACATACAGGCAAATATCAGTAACTTTAAGCATTAATTGTCTGATAAATACCACTCACCCCTTTTATCCCACCCGTGGATGAGGTTTATACAAACGTGTCCTACCCGTCTGCCCATTGCGCCCATGCGACGACCTGAAGATCGCACGGGCCTCGAAAAATCCCCATCAATTGGTGCCTCAAGAGCCTCAAGTGTCCCGTTAATTAATGGCGGGCGCGCATCGGAGATCGTTGTGTGCCCGCCCGCTGAAATACCGTGATGGCGCGCGGTGACATCAGGACGTTCGCCTGACGTCACCACGCGTCATTTTACATTTTACGCCTGTCCCCGCACGCTGACGAGAAAATTCTGGCCATAATGTACCAATGCGGCAACATGTCTGAAATGATTATGCACCACCAGCCCCTGTTTCAAACCCCAATCTCTTACCAGTTTGGATTTTAATTTCATCTGGTAAATTGTTGGTTCAAACATATACATTAAAGCAATCTTCTGTTCTATTTTACTGTCTTTAAAATAAATGGGATAACAACTGTATGAAAGAAGTGCACATCAAAATTTTAAGTGAACACATTAAGCAGGGTTCCTAGAATTTTCAACATTTTTATTATCGTCTCTAGAAGTAAAATTATCTAAACAAGCTAAACACCTAAATGAAATTCACAGGGGTGGGGAGGTGCCCCATGTCCAATGGTACATAAGAGAAGTGTTTCACATGATGATATTATGGACATGATCGATAAATCATAATGAAACTTTTTCTTTCACATTGAAGGGATCAAGCTGCTAATTGAATAAAGGGAACTACCTATTTGATTTATTCATGAGAGGACACAATCTGATCTTTCAGGGAACAACTCAAATTTACTAAACTGTATAGTGTATGAGAGTAAACTATTATACCTTGCAATGAGGATGAGAGTATATGCACTTGGACATAAAGGATTGCCTCGGGCGTGATGTATCGGTGAAATTTGGGACGGGAGGATTGCATGCCTGTAATGGGGCCTGTGTGATTTTATTTCTGTTAAATAGATGTACATTATGCATGATATAGAATGGGAAAGCATATGGTTAGACAACTGTAAATATTTGCATCATGGCAAAGTGCAGTTTTGATGCAAGATGCAAATGTATTTTTCCCATCTGTAATAGCATATAGCCCTCCCATCTGTTTCAGTGATAATCTCTCTATATGTTTATATATTTTACTTTCACATGATAAACCGGATCATTGCATGTCTGTATATGTACAAACAAGTAAGCATCCTAGCAAACAGTTTACCCTCGTAATCTTAAGTCAGCATTGCTCCCCTCTTGAAGTAGAAGGTTTAAAACCTGCGACTTCTAGAAAGCAGGTAAAATAAAAAACCTATCAAATTGCACAACACATATATTGAACTGAAATTCCTGTCAGCTGTCCAGTCAATAAATCTCTGGACACTTATGGATATGATCTGAAATGGTTTCTGTTACATCTCAGTTTCAAGACTCGGGTCTATATATAGATAGTGGCTTGCTTCCTGAACACCTCATTACATTACAGACATCGGGTTGTAGCTTGTCACGCATTGGAATATTGCAACACCAGCTTAACAAGTCGATTCTGAAAGGAAAAGGAAAGCCAGTCATTTCCTGGTTTCTTTCCCCTGAATTTAATCTTGGGGACAAACCTTGGGGTTTACCTGGAACTGCCAATCAATGAAAAGTAAACCTTCTAGTTAACCCCAAGGTTACCAATGTACAACATCCAAATCTTGTGACTTTAAAGGGAGAGGCAAGGTGAATAATACATTTTGCAATTAATGAAAAATTGGTTATACCTATATAAAAGAGTGCATAATTTGACTTACCATGAGCAATACCATGGGATGCACTATTTGTAAAGATTTTCGTTACTTGAAGACATTAGTGTAGATTTTCATCTGTTGTACTTGGGAGTAGGAATTGTCTGGGCACAGTGCATAGAATGAAAATCAGGTGGTTAGAGGAGTGCTACCCATAACAAAAGCCAGATAATTGTCCATTCATTAATTTAAATGGAATTGAGAGAAAACAAACAGGTGGGCTGTATTATATGCAGGCAATCCTCCCTGACCATCTTCCCTTTATGTGTTTTATTTCGAAAAAGAAAGAAATGCTTGCATTTATATAACACCTTTCATGACCTGAGGGCATCTCAAAGCATTTTATGGCCACTGGAGTGTTTTTGAAGTGAAATCATTACTGTAGTTTAGGAAACATGGGAACCAATTTGCACACAGCAAGCTCCCACAAAGAGCAATGCAATCATGGGCAGGAGTTTACGTCCTGTGGGTTGGCGTGCATCCCACCCAATCGGGTGTAAAATAGCGCATGATGACGCCGGGCAAGTGTCCTGACGTCATTGCGCACGCGCGCAGTATTTCGGTCAGCGGGTGCACGCGAAAATCGGCAGCGCGCCTGCCGACAATTAACAGGCCTATTAAGGCCCTAAATCAATGAATTTAAACATATTTTCCGCTGCCCGTCCAACCCTTATGGTTGCCGGGCAGCGAATCGGCCGGGCGGCCTTTTGATTTTTTTAGCAATCCCCATCCATGGGCGGTATGAGGTTTTCACATTTAAATAAAAGATAAATATAAATTTTTGGGCAGAATTTTTATTCTGCTTATGTTATTGTGAGTCAGTCCCATGTCGGGCCATTTTATTCAGATTTTAAAAATCTTTATTTTAAAAATTGTTCATCTCCCTGACTTCAGGGAGCACTCCCCCGTGCATGTGCCGACTTCCGTGCTTGCACTCCTCCCGACCCCAACCTGGTAGCGCTGAGCCATTAAATGGCCAACCAGTGTGAAATCGTGGTCAGGGGCTGTTTCCCAGCTGGAGCAGCACCTGCTCAATGACCCCAAAATCCTGCCCCATGACAAGAACATCTCTCTTTTTGGTAATGTTGGCTCAGGGATTGATATTGGCCAGGACTCCAGGAGATTTCCACTGCTCTTCTATGAAATAGTACCATGAGATCTTGTACATTCACCTGAGAGAGCTGATGGGATTTTGTTTTAATGGCACCTCTGACTGTGCAGCACTCCCTCAGTGCTGCACGGGGAGTGTCCATCTAGGTTTTGTGCTCCAGCCTCTGGAATGGGACTTGAACCCACAACCTTCAGAAGTGGGAGTGCTACCACTATGCCAAGGCTGGTTCTGAGATGAATAAGGGAATATTCTGCCTCATTTGTTTCACTTTTGTGGTATGAGATATTTTGTTTTTAATAATTAATAGAGCAGTCAATGCTAGAAAAAACCTAAATCTTAGTACACCTGGAAATAGAATTTGAAGAGTTCACTTCACAATCATTATCATTGTGTAGAACTTCAGTGCACCCAACTATTCTACATTCATTTCCACTCTAAAGGCCTCCAATCAACCAGATTGCAGCAGTATCTGCATTTGTGGATGTTCAAGGGTGACTGGAATTTACTAGACTGTGATGCCTTTCTTGGTTGAATAGCTTCCTGATACTCAATAGATTTACAGTTGAAGATTAGCTCTCTGGTAATGTAACGGAAGATTTCCAGTACCCGTCAATCTTAACCCAAGCGTGAATCAGCATCCTCAGGAGAGGAAGGGAGAGAATGTATGGATAGTGCAGATGCAAAAAGATTAGCTAACTTAAGTTGCTATTACAGACTTCATGGATAAATTTACATGATTTGATAGCTTCAAGCAAGATTTTAAATTGGATAAAAATGATGAAGGTGTAAGTGGAACGAAATCAAGAGGGAGTTTTTTTTTGATTCCATAACCCCACAATATTGGTGGGTAGCTGTAAATCTATCTCTGTTCTGGATTGCCTCTCAGTGCAGTTTCTTCCATTGGTTTTTGTGGAATTCCTCCTATTGGGGCCAGGTTTTCCTGTAGGCGCGGGAAAATCTGACCTGTGCACTTTTGCGCCTTCCGAATTGCACACCTGACCCATGTGTGACTTTGTCTGGGAAAAAAAGCTTTTGTCTTTTTCTATAAGGGCTGGGTTCACTCTACGTTTTGTGAGCCGCAATGGAGTGCATAAGGGATGTGGCTGCAGATGTGGTCTGGTTAGAAGACCCACCTCGGTTCTCCAACACAGCAACCCAGCTTCCAGCATCATTTAATGGCCCCCTAAATCTCATTTTTCACCATTCTCCCCTTACCCACACCCATGCCCCCTCAGATTTCCCATGCCACCTCCATGCCCCCATATACCCTCTATAGTCACTCACCCAGTATCCACTAGGCACATTTTACAGGAGCCTTGCAATAGCAATGGGAATTGTTTTTAAATCATGGAAAAAATAACCCCCTAACGATCTAATAAAACTCTGAATTCAAGCACACTATCATTGAGACTGCAAAGGAAAAAAAAAACCCAATCCAATGTGAAAAAGAAATATAATCCTTTAAGAGCCTATCAGGCTTATAAACACGCAAGAAATCGCATCAAAAGCATGTTTTGTTATTACAGCTTCTTAAAAGTGTCAATCATTCTTGGATTAATATTCCACCAGCTGAGCTGAAGCCCTTCACAGCTTTTGAACCCCAGCCAAGCATAATGGCCAGAGCTTTCATAACAAAAGCTGACAGGACTTTTATTTTACTTTTTTAATGCATTATGGCACTTCCTTCAATGGAAAAAGTATTGTAATGCATGACAATACTTACAGCATGCTGGTCAACGTAAGGGTAAACATACCTTTGCAGGACAGATCCCTATAATGAATCACTGCATTAAAAACACATCTACATTACAATGAAGCATCTAATAGTGACATGTGAAGGTGTCAAAACATTTTACACTTACCTTTCAGGATGTTCCTGGCTCCTCAGGCAAGCATTCCATAGAGATCACAAACTCTCCAAGGAAGTGCGGTTTTTAGGGCTTCCAAATCCCACACCAGCACAAAAACATTGTGTGCAGGAGGGAATGCAATTTCCCTATAGTTCTCACAATGGGGGCTCTGGCCTTAGAAGAGGTGCATGGGCATTTTGCTCCCAAGGCCTTCCTGACCCACCAAAAGGCCACCCAAAATGGCGTGGGATCAGGAAGGTCGAGGGAAATTGTTTCTCCAGCAACAAAAAGACTGAAGTTCAGCGTTCCACGACGCAATTCAAACCTCTATGGAAATCCGGCCCATAGCTGTCAATAGGCTGCATCAGAAAGGAACTGGGGCAAGTTCGGTTTAGAACAGAATTAATGGGCCTAAGTATTGACATAGATGAATAATGTTGCACGGAACATTATTATTCTACTGGAATATCATTTGTGGAATGTCATCAACTGCTATTAAACAATATTCACAACATCACAAGATATTTAAGGCCCAGATTAATATATCCGATAGGATTCACACTACGGTTCTGCGATTGCACGATCCCATTTTAATGATGTACTCCCTGATATCTGTCCTAAGTGGGCCTTTCACTATTTTGAACTAACAACCTCTTGTTCCACTCCTGTAATTAATATAAAGTAATATTCAAGATTTATTTTTCCATACCATTTACTATCATATATTCCTCTATCAGATTACATCTCAGATGCCTTCTTCACAGAGTCTATGCCATTTGGTCCAGTCGTTCCTCATAACCTGGATCCCTGACAGAAAGGATGATCTACCTTTGGACTTTTCCTTATACTGTCTGCAGTGTTTAAGTATCTCTCTTCTTTCTGGCCACCCTCAATTGGGGCCACATTCAAGGCATTGTCTAGCCAGCGCAGTGTGCAGTTTCTTCAACACTTCCTCAGACATATAATTGAATGACATTCTGGAGTCTTTTTCTCAATCACCTTTGGAGTTCAGGGAGACATTTCAGCAGTTTATCCTTTTTTGGATATTTTATGTGTGGCTATTCATCTCTTTCAGAAGATTAAATAGTAGCAAAGTTAATGGCAGTATAAACAGCACAGTGTGAAAAGGAACTGCCTCAGTGAGTTTAATAGACTCTTCACATTCAATATTTTACACTCTTATGATATATGGTGAGGTTCGGTGGTTTGACTGAATAAGGCAGCACTGACAGACGTCAACAATCTGAAGGCCAAATGCTCCAGCATCAAACATCAAGTACATCTTTGAAAAATACTACATTATATTTTCAAGAAGTACAAGGAAATCATCATCAAGAATTCATTGTTCATAGAGATCTCTATTTAGACTTCTTCAGTCCAAAACTGTAATTCGGAAAATTGGACATAGGAATGTGAAGTGGGATGTAGAATTAACAGTAGGAAACTTACACTTACACAATTTTTTCACACCCTCTTTCCGCTGTCAATGAAGTCTATTTTTGAAGAGCAGTTGCCGTTGTACAAAGACTCAGCAGCCAATTTGTGTACTAAGGTCCTGAAAGCAGCAAATGAGATTGTTTTTTTGGGATTCTTGGGATGTGGGCATCACTAGCAAAGCTGTCATTGCCCAATCCTAGTTGTCCTGATTTTGATACTGCTGAGTGGCTTGTTAGGCCACTCCAGAGGGCAGCTAAGAGTCAACCACATTGGTGTGGGGCTGACAAGTATAGTCCAGACTTGGTGAGGCTTTCCTCCCTGAAAGGCAGTAGTGAACCTGTCAGCTTCATGGCCATTTTTACTAATACCAGATTCATTAACAACCAAGTCTAATGCAAGCCCAACCCAGCTCCGTGGATAACCAGAGGAGTTGGAAAGTGTTGAGAAGTGGCTGATTTTAACCCTTCCAAGAGTTGCAGTCAAATGTGATGCCCTAACAGCTTGCAACTCTGCATAAAGCAGGCATCATATCTTGGACTTTCCTGCTCTGTATGGCTCGGCAACAGTTTTTCTTTAGGGGAGTTGACCTTGTCTATTTCCATTGATTAATCACTGCATGGTATACAAGAGCTTCCGCAAATAACACTTCTTCCAGTTGTTCAACTTTGTGGACCTAATCTCCTTTGATGCCTTCACATGATAGGACAGCCAAAGTCAAGAGCTCATTCTAGAGACAAAGAGAGACACATAACAGCATGCTGTTATTCTGTGGCACGGTGTTTCAGTTCCAGTCCATTTCCCATAGTTTTCCAAGTTTTAATCTTCTCTCAATGTCCTAGCAGTAAGACATTCCTCAACAAGCAGGGGTATGGGGGAAAAGGCAGGGCAATGGCACTAGGCCATAATGCTCATTTGGAGAGCTGGTGCAGACATGATGGGCCAAATGGCCTCCTTCTGTGCCGCTAAAATTCTGTGATTCTGTGAAGCTAGTTGTTGAGACACAGGTTTTGAGAGCTGATTCCCATGGGGAGTTTAGCTCTGATAAATGTTGGTTTGTTAAAATGTTGTTGTGAATAATGCACCAACAACAACCACAACTTATATTTATATGGTGCCTTGAACATAATAAAACAGCCCAAGGGAACTTCATGGGAACATTATAAATAAAGATATGGCACCGAGCTATATAGGGAGATATTTGGAGATAAAGGCATGAAGAAAAATTTAGTTAAAGAGACAGGTTTGAAGGAGCCTCCTTAAGGAGGAAAGTGAGGTAGAGAGGGGAATAGGTATAGGGACGGTATTCTGAAGCTTAGGGCCTGGACAACTGAAGACGGAGGGTGAAGTGATTAAAATTATGGATGCTCTGTAGGCCAGAATTAGAGGAATACATTTCCTGAGAGGGATGTGGGATTGGAGGAAATTACAGACAAAGGGAGGTGGTGAGGCCATGGAGGGATTTAAAAACAAGGATGAGATTTTTAAAATCATTATGTTGTTTGACCAGGAGCTAATGTAGGTCAGCGAGCACAGGGATGATAGGAGAATGGGACTTGGTGCGAGTTAAGTCACAGACAGCAAAGTTTTGGATGATCTTAAGTTTATGGAGGGTAGATTGTGGGAGACCAGTCAACAGTGCATTGGCATATTCAAGTCCTGAGGTAATGAAGGCATGAATGAGGTTTTCAGCAGCAGATGAGCTGAGACAGGTGCAAGGTCGGGTGATGCTACAGAGGTAGAAATAGGCAGTCTTGGTGATGGTGCGAATTTGAGGTTGAAGCTTATCCTGGGCTCAAATGTGACACCAAGGTTGTGAACAGACTGGCTTACTCTCAGATTGTTGCCAGGGGTAAGGATGGAGCCAGTAGCTAGGGTACAGAGTTTGGAGTGGAAACCAAAAACAATGGCTTCAGCCTTCCCAATATTTAATTGGAGGAAATTTCTGCTCATCCAGTACTGGATGTCTGATAAGCAGTGTGATAATTTAACAACAGTGTAGGAATTGAGAGAGGTGGTGGCGAGGTAGAGCTGGGTGTCGTCAGCATACAAATGACAACTTATGCTGTGCTTTTGGATGATGTTGCTGAGGGCCAACATTGAGATAAGAACTAGGAGGGGGCTAAGATCTTTGGAAAACACCAGAGGTAACAGTGCAGGAACAGGAAGGGAAGCCATTGCACTTGATCTCAGGCTATGATTAGATCGATAGCAATGGAACCAGGTGAGAGCAGCCTCACCCAGCTGCATGCCAGTGGAGAGGCATTGGAGGAAGATGGTGTGGTTAACTGCGTCATAGGCTGCACACAGGTTGAGAAGAACCAGGAGGTGAAGTTAACATTTGTCACAGTTGTATAGGATGTCATTTGTCACCTTGATAAGAGCCATTTTGGTAATGTGGCAGGGGCTGAAACCTGATTGGAGAGATTTAGACATGGAGTTCTGTGAAAGATGGGAATGGATTTGGGAGGCAGCAATACATTTAAGGACTTTGGAGAGGAAAGGGAGGTTGGAGTTGGGAAGGTAGTTTGCAAGGACAGTGAGGTCAAGGGTTAGTGTTTTGAGGAGAGTGGTGATGACGGCAGGTGAAAGGGGTAGTTATACAGGTGTGGCTCGTACAGACCTTTGAAAGGTAAACGTTAATTCAAAATATTCTTTTCTAGAAATCATTTGCCACAAAGAATGCCAGTGGGAATTATTGTAAATAAGCACTAATAACATAAAGCTTGTGGCAGCACAGTGGGTCTGTGCATGTTGGAGTTCAGAGTATTGCCCTGGGTCTCTGGATTACTAGCCCAGCAACAACACCACCATGCCATTGCCTCCCTCAAGGAATAAGTGCTAGATTATAAATTCATTCAAACTGCATGACATATTTTAAACACCTCTGCGCACCTGATGCGATTTTTATTTCCCTGTAAATTATTTACTTGAGTTTCCGAGTTTTAGCATCAAGCTTTTAATAGAATGGACCATGATGCTTTCTGCTACAGCTGATCAGATCATTCTGAATTCTCTTGTTCTGTCCAAGTAGCTTTTTAAAATAGACCTTTACTGTGTGTAGTTATACATTGAATTGGCTTCCCACCTTACTTCTGTTTACAGCATTATCTGGAAATTCTCCAAGGACATTCTGATGCACTACATCAAAGCCTCTTCAGATCTTTACTGGGTATGTTATACCATCTAAGAACACTTTTCACAGCAATATGAAGGGAGACAAGAAAAAAAAAAATCAAATTGTCTTGTATAATCTTCAATGGACCAAGGAATTTTCGACACACATTTATTTTTAAACCAGTGTTTTCTATAATGCAACTTTGGGAATAAATTGTTTGGCGGTGTTATGAACCTGCTTTTTATTTTCCTTCTGGCACGTACTATAAACTTCAATGTCCCCACGTGACCACTAGGGGCCTCTCTAGGTTTGTAAAAGCATTGAAAAGTGCTTAATGAATTCCAAAGGCAATATATTAAAAGATTTGGTTCTGGTGAATGGCAATGGTTAAAATAAACAGTTTAGCTTTTTATTGGATGAGTGGTGATGCAGTAAGTGAAAAACTTTTCTTGTGCTGAATGTTCTGTAATCTTCAAATGTAGTTTTGTGGAAACCTACCCTCCCCTCCCCCACTATCATTCAGCCTGAATACAACAAAGACCTTAAAGCCAATATGGGACTAAAGTTCTACAGGGCCCATTGATTAAGGGGAAACCAGACCATATGGTGAGCATGAAAGGCTGGCAGGCTTCTCTGTTGTTGTCACCTGTGTAAAATCCACCCCATCCACTGAATGAATAACCCAGTTGAATGGAGTCTCTGGCCTGATTTTCTGTACAAGTGGCACCATGTTTACTTCCCAGGAGTCAGCGAGTGATTTCTATATCTGTTGTCATGGTGATGCAGTGAAGTGGAGGAAAATGGGGTGACTTTAACATTCAGTGTACCAAATCCTAGAACAGGACCACAAAACACTGGGCTGCAACTGAGGTTTCTGTTTTTTTGTTCTCAAAATGTCAATAAAACTCTTTTTAAGGATAGCAGGGACATCTAAATGTCATCTGTCACAATGCTAGGGAGATTAAGTTTGTTTAGGAACTTGTGTGGGACAAAGACCGCTATTTGCTCTGTGTAAGCACAAAGAGGGTGTTGATTATCTGCTGCACTGACACAAATGTAGAATGAGGGAACATTCAGGAAATATCAGCTCAGTTGCAGGTGATGTTAAGAGGCTGTTTAACATAACGTCTTCACAAGTTGAGGGCAGGAATAATTATGTTTGTTTTTTTTTTAAACTGTTCTCTCTTTTTTTCCTGTCAGCTGATCATGTGGCTGTGACCTGGGTGACCAATTGAAAAGTAAAAAGGAAAGGAAAACACTTGCCATAGAAGTCTTGACAACAAACAGCATGACAGACACACCTGATAGTGCTTCAGTGAGCGATGAAAGAACCAAAAAGAGAGCTTGTCATAAAGATTTAAATCTAACAGTTGCCACGTTAAGGGCATGGCAACTGAAGGAAAAAAAAACAAGGGTGAATGGGAGCGGCAGATTAATGAACATGCTGTTATTATTAAGATCAAATCCTGCGGTTCCTGTGCTTTTCTTAATGATGAGCATTAGAGCTGTTGGGAGAGGAAGAATGGGCGTTTTCAATTAATTTGGCATCTATCCCAGACCCCATTCAACCAAAACCTACATAGCGAAAACTCCATCTGAGCCATTGGGTTTCCGCGCTGACCGGGGCCTTAAGTGTCTCAATTCTGAGGAAACATTTTTATTTTAAAAAAGGGGAAAAAAGGGATCTTTATTTGGCTGCTCATCTTCGATTAGGACAGGAAAATCATGGAAAAAAAACAGGGTGGCATGCAATTGTAAATGGAATCAGTTTACGAGCTTGCATGATAACACTTGAATTTATTTCCTGCCTTATCATGTCAGTGTGTCTCCAATTGCTTCACGCAATGAACTGGAAGCAGTTATTGTTATGCAAGCAAACTACCGCACTGGTGTTGCTTTGAAACAGATGATCAGTTTCAGAAGCAATAGCATGGGTGGCTATTATTGAATGATAGACAGAATGGACTCAAAAATTCAGTGCTGTCAGCAAACGACGCATTATCACCCTACCCCGAGATGGAATATAGTCCTAATCGCCCGATTGTCTAAGGGCAGAGGGTGCAATGGTTGCAGTGAGCTGGCACGATTAATACTGAAGAAGCCTGATTCTGTGAATGAAGACGTCCACTTTCCACCCATCTTTGCAGCTCTATGAACGTCTGCCCATTATTTTTATTACTTGCGAATTCATGGTCTGCACCACTCATTGTAGCATTGGCCCTATCATTTAACTTCTGTGCCACCCTGCCTGTATTACACAGAATCAAAAATAATTCACTACACCGAAGCAGACCGCTCAGACCAACTAGTCTGTGCTATTGCTTATTTTTCACATCACCCCCCTTCCACCCTCCTTCTTCTCATCCAATCAATTGATCCTTCTTATCCTTTCTCCCATAAGCTGCCTCTTAAATGCATCTATACTATTCTCCTCAACCACTCTTGTGGTAGTAATTTCCACATTCTAAACACTTTCTGGGTAAAGAACTAGCAGCAGGAGTAGGCCATTCGGCCCCTCAAGCCTGTTCTGCCATTCAACTAGATCATGGCTGATCTTCTACCTCAATGCCATTTTCCCCAATTATCCACATATCTTTTGATATCTTTAATATCTAGAAATTTAACTATCTTTGTCTTCAGTATACTCAATGACTGAGCCTCCACAGTCCTTTAGAGCCGAGAATTCTAAAGATTCACAAATCCCTGAGTGAAGAAATTCCTCCTCATCTCGATCCTATATGGTCTACCTCTTATTCTGAGAGTGTGTCCCCTAGCCCCTAGTTCTGACTCCTGCCCCCCCCCCGACTCCCCCTCACCCCCCTCCCCCCCACACACACACCAGCTAGGGGAAACATCTACCCTGTCAAGCCCTGTAAGAATTTTGTATGCTTCAAAGAGATAAGAGGTCTCTCCTGAGTTCCCCGTTGGATTTATTAGTCATCATTTTACATTTATGGCCTTTAGTTTTGATCTCAACCACAAGTGGGGACAAGTCAAAGCTCTTCATCATTTTAGAGACCTCTTTCAGGTCACCTTTGAGCCTTGGAAAAAGCACCCCAACCTCTTCAATTATTTTTTTTCATAGATACAACCTCTCAATCCTGGTCTCATCCTTTGCATTGTCTTGATCCACTCCATGCAGTTGTATCTTATATTAGTGGACAGGAGTTCTGGGCAGAGCTTTATGACCCCGATGAGGTGGTGGCGGGACCAGAAAATGAGGGCGAACCATTCGAAAGTCCATTGATTTCGGCAGGACTGGAAAATCCCACTGGCGGGGGGCACCGGAAAATTCCGCCATCTGGGTCCCATTGCTAGTTAGCACAGGCATAACAACAACAACTTATATTTATACAGTACCCTTAATATAATGAATTGTCCCAAGGCACTTCACAGGAGCATTTTAAAACAGAGTATAACATCGAGCCACATAAGGAGATATTAGGTCAGATGACTAAAACCTTGGTCGAAGGGGCAGGTTTTAAGCAGTGCCTTGAAGGAGAGAGGAGGAAAGGGGGGACAGAGAGATGTGGAAGAATCCCAGAGTTCAGGGCCTAGGTGACAGAAGGCACAGCCACCAACGGAGGGGCAATCATAATTGGAAATGCGTAAGAGGCCAGGATTATAGGAACGCAGCTATCTCAGGCCTGGAAGAGAACAGGAATGACGATATTGAAACCCTCTATATCCAATCCATACTGCCACCCTCACATGTCTAACAATGATGCTTTTCTCACTTAATGTCTAATATGAGGAAAGCCTGATCATCAGAATTCAGAAGTGACAGAGTGACCGGTAAGAACCCGGTGATACAAACTAGACTGGTGAAAGTTGTTTTGAGTTGCTTTCAGCACAGTATTGAGTTGTTTGAGATACATGCCAGGATCCTTATCCATTGCAACATTTTAAAGAGAAACCCATTCACAACAAGTAACATAGTCTTTGAGGGTCTATTCAACCAATAAGAACACAAGAATACAAGAAATAGGAGCAGGAGTAGGCCATATGGACTGTCAAGCCTGTACCACCATTCAATACAATCATGGTTCTTCTTAGGCTTCAACTCCACTTTCACCCCTGTTCCCAATATCCCTTGATTCCCTGAGACTAAAAATCTGTCTATCCCAGCCTTAAATGTATTCAGTGATGGAGCATCCAGAACCCTCTGGGGTAGAGAATTCCAAAGATTCACAACCGTTTGAGGGAAGCAATTTCTCCCCATCTCAGTCTTAAATGATCGGCCCCTTAACCTGAGACTGTGCCCTCATGTTTTAAGTTCCTTGACCAGCAGAAACAATCTCTCAGTGTCTACCTTATAAAAACCCCCTCAGAATCTTGTATGTCGGCTTTAAACTCAGCATTTGAGAACTGGGTGTCATTTTGTAGGAAATGAACAGAACTCTCCAGGCTGACCTTTATTTATTTATTATTTAATCTGAGAAATCCAGGTACAAATCTAAGCCCCAAGTTTAGCCATGTTTGAAAACATTTAAAGAGAGGACGCGGTAAACAATGATTCATTGATGCGAAGTTTGCATTTTGAAACCTCCCCACTGTAGGAGAAAGAAAAGTGAGGAGTTCCACAATTTTGAGTTTATGTAAAAGAGTAAATTCACAGAATTATGCAACACAGATTGAGGCCATTCAGCCCATCGTGCCTGTGCTGGCTTCTTGAATGCTAGGGTAAAAAACAATGACAAGTGTTGCTTTCATCACCGTGACAATGCAGGAAGAAGAACAGATATAACAATATATTTGCAACAAAATCATTTCACAATGGCATGTTTAAAATACAGTTTACCATATTGAGCTTGTTTCTGTGTGGGGGCACAGTTCACTTCTTTCCTCCCCATTAGAGTTTAAAGAAATATTTAGACTGCCCCAGTATGGGGAAATAAACTGTACTCGACAGGAAGACAGGGTGAGTTCATGGTTTGTGCTGCGTTGGAACCAGCATTATTTACAGCACAGAAGGAGGCCATTCGATCCATCGAGTCCATGACAGCTCCCCATGGAGCCATCCAGTCAGCTCCATTCCCCCGACTTATCCCCGTGGCCCTGCAAGTTTATTCTCTTCACGTGTCCATCCAATTTCCTTTTGGAATCATTGGTTGTTTATGCCTCCACCACTCTCGTGGACAGCCCATCCAGGTCATTATCACTCGCTGCGTGAAAAAAAGTTCTTCCCCGCATTCCCCCTGCATCTCCTGCGCAAAATCTTAAATCTGTGTCCCATAGTCCCTGCACCATCAACTAATGGGTAGAGTTTTACCTTGTCTACCTTATCTAAGGCTGTTAATATATCGTATGCCTCCATGAAAACCCCCCCTCAATCTCCTTTGCTCCAAAGTCAACAACCCCAGTCTATCCAACCAAACCCTCCCATCGCTGGAAACATTCTGGTAAATCTCCTCCGCACCCTCTCCAGTTAGCTGATGTCATCCAACAAAAACAACAACTTGCGTTGATTTAAAACATTTGGCATAATAAAACGTCCCAGTTAATGCACTTTAGAGGAGCCTTGTGAAACAAAATTTGAATCTGAGCTACCTAAGGGGATGTCCGGGTAGATTACTGGTCAACCTGGTCAAACAGATAGATTTTTAAGGAGTGCCTTAAAAGAACAAAGCAAAGTTGAGAAGTGGGAGGGTTTAGGGAAGAAATTCCAAAGCTTAAGGACCTTGGCAGGTGACGGCATGGCTGCTAATGATGGATCGATTAAAATCAGAGATAAAGAGGCCAGAATTGAAGGAGTGCAGATAACTTGGAGCGTTGTAGGGCTGGAAGAGATTACAGGGAGGAATGAGGCCATGGAGAGATTTGAAAACAAGGGTGAGAACTTCAAATCCGTGATGTGACTTAACCGAAAGCATTCTACCAAATGTGGATCAGCGAACGCAGGTTGAAAGGAACTCGGTGCGAGTTAGGACATGGGCAGCAGAGTTTTGGGTGACCTCGGGTTCACAAGGGTAGAATGTGGGAGGCTGGCCAAGAGTGCACTGGAATAGTCAAGTCTAGAGATATTGAAGGCACGAATAAGGGTTTGGCAGGAGATGACTTGTGAAAGGGATGAAGACAGGCCATGTTATGGAGGTAAAAATAGGCAGTTTCAGTGATGATGCAGATATGTGGTTCTGCTTGAGTCAGTTGCTAGGTAGAAGGATGGAGTCAATAACTAGGGAACAGAGTTTCTGGTGGGGATCAAAGACAATAGCTTTGGCCTTCCCAATAATTAGTTGGAGGAAATTTCTGCTGACCCGTTATTGGATATCGGACAAGCAGTCTGACCATTTAGAGACAGTGAAGGAGTCGGGAAGAGTGGTGACGAGGTAGAACCGGATACCATCGCTGTACATGTGAAGTCACATTGGGTGGGATTTTCCACCCCCGCCCGCTGCTGGGTCATCCAGTCCTGACAATTGACTTTCGGCTGGGCTGCTGACTCTCCCATGGCGGGTCCCACCACAACGGAGTCCGAAAATCCCTGCCATTGTGTTTTTGGTTGATGTTGCCAAGGGGCAGCATGTAGATGAAAAACATAAGAGAGCCAAGGGTAGATCCTTGGGGGACAACAGAGGTAATGGTGAGGAGAGATAGGGCCAACTCGGCCTGTATTCACTGGAGTTTAGAAGAATGAGAGGGGATCTCATTGAAACGTATAAAATTCTGACAGGGTTGGACAGCCTGGATGCAGGGATGATGTTTCCCCTGGTTGGGGGATCTAGAACAAGGGGTTACAATCTCAGGTTACGGGGTAGGCCATTTAGGACTGAGATGAGGAGAAAATTCTTCACTCAGAGGGTGGTGAACCTGTGGAGTTCTCTACCACAGAAGACTGTGGAGGCCAAGTCACTGAATATATTTAAGAAGGAAATAGATAGATTTCTAGACTCGAAAGGCATCAAGGAGTGTGGGGAGGGAGCGTGACAGTATGGCATTGAGTTAGATGATCAGCCACAATCATATTGAATGGCGGAGCAGGCTCGAAGGGCTGAATGACCCACTCCTGCTCCTATTTTCTATGTTTCTATGAATGGGAAGAGAAGATACTGGAGGGGATTCTCTGACTATGACTAGAAATATGTATATGAATTTAAACAGACGAGTGGAGCCCTACCCAACTGGGCAACAGTGAAGGAGGATGGTGTGATTAACCATGTCAAAGGCTGCAGACAAGTCAAGAGGGATGAGGAGGAATGGTTTATCTTCATCACACTCACACAGAATGTCATTTGTGTCTTTCACAAGAGTCGTTTTGGTCCCTGTGGCAGGAATGGAAGCCTGATAGGGGGGGATTCAAATGTGGAACTTCAGAAAAGATGTACACAGATTTGGGAGGCGACAGCACATTCACAGGCTTTGGTGAAGAAAGGGAGGTTGAGATTGGGCGATAGTTTTCAAGGACGGAGGGGGGCCAGGGCAAAGATGGAATTGTTCCAATGTTCTCAGTTTTTCTGGGATAGGGAGTACAAAAAAAAAACCAGACAGACGTTTCCACTTCGCATTGCTATTAACTGTAGGTGACAGCTGGGATAGTCAGTTATCACCTCACACTTGTGCTGCAATATACCGTAGCATTACAGTAATGAAGCTATTCAAATGTAAGGAGTCAATCTATTATATTAACCCACAATTATTAAAATAAATGCCTAAAATAAAATCTTTGGCATTAAAATTCATGTGACTATATGTAACAGTAATATTGTAAAATTTGAGTTACCACTTCAGGTTGCTAATTGGTTCATCAGAATCACATGACATCAGATTAATTGCGCTCATTTTCAGCTACCACAAAACCTTCCTATTTTTCCCTCCTTTAATGCTCTACTTAAACATTTTAGCTATTTTTATTGTTGCTGATACCTTACAAGATACTGTCCCTTCTCCCACCCTCTGTCTTTCAATCATGCACTAATCACCTCCAGCTGGCTAGCTCCAGATAGCTTTTCCCCTATCCCATTCCTTCCCTGACATCTCTCCATTGCTCAGTTGGATAACATTCACTTTCCGTGCCCCACTCCCTGTTATTTGACTCTCTTTCACCACTCCGATATCACCCATCTCTGCCCCTGGCTCAGACCATCTGTTGCTGAAATCAGATCTATGACTTACCTTTAGCCTCGACTGCACTCCTGGCTGGCCTTCCATCTCCACACTCCATTCGTGAGTTCATCCATCTTTCTTCATCCTAACCTACATTAAGTCTCATTCACTTATCACCCCTGTGCTTGCTGACCTAAGTTGACTTCCAGCCCGCTGATGCCTCAATTTAATTTCTTATCATGTTGTAAATCCTCTGCGACCTTAACCTGCCATATCTCTAACCTCCTCAGCCCTAAAATCCTCTCTTAACCCTGCAGTCTTCAAATTCTGGCCTCTTGTGCATCCCTGAATTTCCTTAATCTATCGTTGGCAGCTTTGCCTTAAGTTCTGGAATCCCCTTCCTAAATCTCTCAGCCTTCCCATCTCTCTTTCCTTTTAAACTGCTGATTAAAACCTACCTCTTTGGCCAAACATTCAGTGTCCAAATATCTCCTTCTTTGACCTGACATCAATTTTTTTTTCTGATTTACACACCTGTAAAGTGCCTTGGGTATTTTTCTGCTTTAAAGGTGCCTTATGAACACATGTTGTTGTATGAGTAATTCTGCAGCAGATCTTCTGATTAACATTCAGAAACAAATTTTATAGAAGAGAATATGCAAAAATACAAGGAGAATTTAAGATTCCACAACAGGACGTCCATTCCTGTCTGTTTCCTGTCCTTCACTTTAAGGCTGCACAAGCTGCTCTGAGCCCTCCCTCCTGGCTAGATTTACTCAGGCTTCATCCTTTGCCCTCAATCTCCAACACTGGCACCTAGAAAGAATGTAGCACTTTCCACTATCCCCACTAACAAAATACCTTACCTTCAAGATACAAGGGTTAACTCAGGGATGTTAGCAAGACAGCCGCACTTGAAGGGAGTGGGTCAGGGATAGGGATTACCGCATTGTTCTTTGGATTCTCTGATCTCTATGACTGTGAGACTACACAGAATTGGCTGTGATGTGAATAAAAAAAGATATCTACTTAAATTGACAATAACTATACCCTATCTAATTGATAAATACTCTTAGAACTTAACAATAGGTTTTAACTAGTGGAAAGACTCCACAGATAAGATTTATGAATTGGATACAGAATTTGAGAAATTCAAGTACTGGATGTGTTACTTATGCATTGAACATTATTTAAATTCCTACATATGTGACATCAACATGAATGCATTACATGTTTGATTATGCTAAATAAACAAAATATGACTCTAATTCATTCATGCCAACCGCCAAACTGGCTCGAAGAATTTTACAAATCTCTGCTTCCAAATTCACAAATTTGCATGCCAGGAACACAGAACGTATAATTCTCTCTGCTTCAGCTCATTTTTGATTCGATGCAACAAGGATCTACATTTATGTAGTGGCTTCAATTTAATAACAGCCCCCGCAATGGACATCGAGTTGCACTTGAGGAGCTCGGAAACGTGACTGAAATTTTTGCACGTGGGAAGTAATTCCACTTAGACTGAAGGAGTCAGTGGAGCACAAATCCTCAGGAAAACAAATCTCAATAAGCAGTGACTCAGGAGAGAAGACCAATTAATTTTAATTCTGAATGTAACACTTCAGCTCTGCTTTCCCTGTTGCCCCTTCTTTTCTCCACTCTCTGCTCTCTCAAAATGTTTCCTCTTTTAGTTTTCTAACTTTAATTTTCCTCCAACTTAGCCTTTCTTTTTGATTAAAAAAATGAATGCTGCCATTTTCTACTTGCATTCTCATTGTTCCTTCCTGGCTTCCAACATTAAATTTGGTGGTGGGTGAACCTTATTAAAGAAAATGGAGGTTCAGTTGGCAAAAACATGGATCCAGAGACCATTTCTTGAGCCCAATGATGGGAAGAGTAGTGAAGACTGAAAAGGGTGTCGCCAGAGAGCGTTCGATCAATAGGGACCTGAAAGAATGTCCTAGGATGTGGAGCAATATAAATGCTCTCTTCGGTGCCCCACGCAGCTGTGCGCCCAGACGGGGCTGTTTATTAGCGGCATGAGAAGGGTTAAAATTTAAATTCACCCAAATGTAGCACAGTTGAGATGTTCGTATTCCTGGCTGTGTTTCTCTGGCATTTCACTCCCATGGGGTTGCCCAGTCTCTAGGACTGGCCTGGAGTCGAAGAGTAATCTCCGGGGCCAGAGGTTTACGTTGACCGGGTGGGCGCGCACCCGACCCGAACGCACGTGAAATTGCGCGAAACGATGCCCGGAGTGCATCCCGATGCCATCGCGCACGTGAGCAATATTGAGGTTGGCGGGCGCCCACAGGAGTCGGAGCCACGCCTGCCGACAATTAAAAGGCCAATTAAAGGCCATTAAAAACCCTAACGCCGACGGTTTTAAGTTGCCCGTGCGATTTCGTGCTCGTCGCACGGGCAGACGGGCAGCCCATTTTTAACTACGCCTCATCCGAGGGTGGGATGAAATGTCCGGGGATGAAATGTAATCAAAAAGATACCCGGGGCTGATGGTTTCTTGAGTTCTGCTGTCAGGTGCTTGAGTGTGTTGCAGTTTGGTGCATTTCTTCCTTGTCATTTAATCTGTCCGGGTCTGCAGCTCCCTGAGGCAGCTCCGCAGCAGCTGTCTGCTTCAGGGAGCTCGCTAGAAGCACCCACCTGCACCCTAATTTTTGTCGGCACCTGCCCTCTCCCTGCCCCCTTTGGCAACGCTGAGTTTTTCTCACCGCGTGTTTCATGCTGGCTGGTTGTCAATTGGCCGGTCAGCGTGAAATTTTGATCGGGGGTCGATGGCAGGCAGGAGCGCATTCCATGTCCCGCTGACTTGGCGTACATGCCAAGTGTGAAGTTCAGGCCCAGGACACTGCTGGGTGCAACCCTGGAGAAAAGTCATCAGGACATTTAAAACAAAAGGTTGTTTTATTGTCATTTGCTTTGAACATTTCTCTTTACCAGATGTAAAAATATTGAAAATGGGGATTAAAAAAAAACTTTGGCTGACAGTCAAGCATAATGCAATTGGGTAATGAGTCTCTTTGCTTTCCAATTGGCATAGGAAGGCAGTATGTCACAAGGATGGATGTGTTGGTCAACTAACGGCTGAAGCAGTGGGGTGGGGGAATGTCATGCGATGAAACCTCCAGGAATACATTTAATCACAGTTGGCAACCCTACTTTCGTTCCTTACTTTTCAAAAAAATGTCCAGATTAGATACAACCTCTGCGGAGTGATTCCACAATCTGGCATTCTCATTTCACACTGGCCCTCGCAATAAGCATGTCTCCAGTATGCAGTCTGTCGACTAATCTCAAAGAGATCACAGAACCGCCCCTTGTGCGATTACATAGTGAGGGGTCGCTAATAGTTCAGCTATAGCTTGCACTAAATATTTAGCCTAATCAAAACATGATGCTAAATAGGATGTTCAAAATGTGCAGTACACTGTGACAAAATCTTGTTGAATGCAAAATGGCTGCTGGCTCAAGGGAATCATTTGCTTAAAGCTATAGGGAACCTGACCAGTAGTTTCCAAATAAAGGTGAGGGGAACGCACACATGCATTTCCAGATGAAAGCTGGTATTTCGGGAATGACAATTCCCTATTCCTGTAGCCACTGTAGTTGACACACTGTTTAACTCCGAGGTTTTTTTTTATCCCTATTCATTGGTTTGGTCTATTCATGCATGAACAGGTGCAATTACAGGAGGTAATTACAGTCAATGCTACAGATCAGCGAGTCACATCTAAGCAAATTCTGGATAAAAATTTTTTTCTGAGTTCCAATTTTTCCTCATTTACCAGAGTAATTTATTCCATTGATGTACAACAGATTTCAGTTTTATGCAAACAAAACAGTTAAGCAGGCACAACATTCACACTCCTGGCAAAGAGGTGCGAGCTTGATTGTTGTTTATCTGGCTTTTTACCTTGAATCAAATGTAATCCATTCCTTCTGAGGCATTCTGATGATCGGGGCCTAGAAATTTGTGTCGGTGCACAGGAAGAGTTGGTGGGGAGAATGGCTGGAGGTAGGGGGGTGGGGTGTGGGGTGTGTGGGGGGACGGAGGGCGAACCAATTTTGCATTGAGGGCCTCAAAGCTGGCATTGGGCCCTTACGTGCAAGGGGCCTAACGCCTATTTCAGATGAGGGTACTGCACGCCTACTTTTTTGGCTTTTAGCAATATGGCAGACAGCAAAACTTCCAACTTGTAATGAGCATAAATCACCCACCATATTGGAAACTTAGAAGGCTGTTTATTGCCTGAAAAATGGATAATGTGTTGGCGAATATCTAGGCCCATATATTTTGTGCTTGTTTTCTTATACCTAGGGCTCTTAGGGAGCCAGCACTCAGGAGAGCCACAGCCTCAGTGTGTCTCTCACCCCCTCTTTACCATATTTCCTGTCTGCTCTTGTTGATGATTGGAGACCCATGATTCTTACTGTTGTCCATGAGGGAGCACCATTCCACATTTTTTATTTTTAAACAGAGACTCAAAAACTGCTTGTAAAATCCAGGAGAAAGGGACTCTGCCACCCGAACCAGTAGGTTTGGCTTGTCTATATTTATGGGGGCAGCTCCTCTTGGGAGAATGCCAACATTGTCTTACCTCTGCTCTGACCTCAGCTGTGCTGCCACTGAACTCTCTATCTAAGATTTTACTACTGTACCGCTTCAACAGCCTCTCGGTCTCCACTTTATGCCTGCTTTAACTTGTCCACATCCCAGGCTAAAAACTCGTTTGCCCTAGTGTTTTGGACGTGGGAGTTGCAATTCACGGTTTGTCCGTGCGAATGTAGGTAGAAGGTGGGCACCAAACGATTTTCATTTACCCACCTTATCTGAATGATTGTAGCATTGGCCCGAGTGGCTCCCATATTGCCGTCTGCTCCCCTAAGCTGCCTGCTGCCCGCAGCAGGGGTCCTTGTGAGCGTTGTTCATTAATGCATGGTAGAGCCAACCTGCACTTTGTAAAAACAGGCTGGACCTTAATAGGGAACTGCACATAAATATTGCTGCAATGTAAAACCATTTGCAAAGTGAACACCAGGCCAGACAGAGCAATAGATGCAGTACTGGAGGCATTAGTGGAGCAGGAGGGCAGGAGGGGGATTGCATTGGTTCCATGGGGAGCCAGGAGATCCTCAAGAGATGGTGACCATTTAATCTGGATTCAAAGATGCAGCAGCAACAGTGCCACAAGAAATCTAATGACCTTATGTGAGTGGCCAGGGTCAGTAAATTTCATCTTCGCGTGACATGTCCCACTCATCACATCACCTGATTCTCACAACGCCCAATGCACCTCCATCACTCACCCAGCAGAACTCTTGGACACTCAGGACCCACACCTGGAATTAAGATATTCCACCTCATCCTTGCACACCTACCAGTCTCTCACCCACTTCCAGCTGCCACCACAAAATTCCAGCTATTCAGCTATGGTAGGCACATAAATCAAACACAGGACTTTGCACAATCAGTAACGTTCTGTCCTCTTTCTTCAAGGACAAGCTGGCACACAATAGGAAGGAGCAGAGCAGAACAGGCAGAGAACAAGGGCCCCTGCATCTCCTGAGTCCTCCGATGGCTGTCCACATGATAGGCCTGGCAGCGATGAAGGCCATAACACCTGACATTGCTCAGAACATTGAAGGTGATGGTATTTTCTGAATTATGTCCCTCCTCACCTCACAGTTGATCTCATCCTGCTATCTGGCGTGATGAGCAAGCTGCTGATGGAGTGGCCATGGACCTCTTGCTTCCCACTGAGCAAAAAGTCAGAACCGACCAACAATTAAGTGAGCAATTAAGCCCATTTTAACATCCCAGTTGTCAGCAAATTTTTTGTGGCCCGTCCAACCTTATGGTTGGAGGACAGGCCAATCGACCAGGTGGGCTTTACATTTTTGATGAAACCTTATCCAAGGGCGGGATGAAATCTCCGTTAGGATTTAAAATTAAAATAAATTTCTGGGGACTTTTTGTTATGAGGTCTGCTTTCACGTGCTTGATTGTGCTGCATGGGTATTTTGTGCTGCCCTTTTGTGTTTTATTTTCTTATTTGCAGGTCTACAGCTCCCCGAGGCAGCTGTCTGCCTTCAGGGCGCTCTCTTGAAGCGCTCACCCACGCCGGCTGTGGCATTGGCGCCCGCCCTCTTCCTGCCCCCAACGGCAGTGCTGAGCCTTTCTCCGGCCGTGTATCACAAGTTAATTGGCTAGCCAGCGTAAGATCGTGGTTGGGGGCCGATTGCAGGCGGAAGCGCGTTTCACGTCCGCTTCCTGGCCCGCCAATTGCATGCACCTGACAAGCACAAAATTCAGGCTTTAATCATTAATATATCTCAGGAAGAGCAAGGGTCCCAACACTGACCCCTGAGTAACTCTACTACAAACCTTCCTCCAATCTGAAAAACAACCATTTATCACTACTCTCTGTTTCCTGTCACTCAGCCAATTTCTTATTCAAGTGCCTACTTTCTCTTTTATCCCATGACCTAGAATTTTTGCTCACAAGTCCGTTGTGTGGCACTGTATCAAATGCCTTTTGAAAATCTATATACACATCAATAGCGTTTCCCTTATCAGCCTTCTCTGTTACCTCCTCAAAAGACTCCAGCATGTTAGTTAAACATGATTTTTCCTTAATGAGTCCATGCTGGCTTTACTTAACTATCCTGCACTTGTCTAAGTGATTATTGATTTTATCCAGTACTATAATTTCCAGAAGTTTCCCTATCACTGAGGTCAAACTGACTGGACTGTAGTTGCCAGCTTTATCCTTGCACCCCTTTTTGAACAAGGGTGTAACATTCACAGTTCTCCAGTCCCCAGCACCTCCCCTGTGTCTAAGGAAGACTGGAAGGTTATCACCAGTGCCTCTGCAATTTCCACTCTCACCTGGAATCCTGCGGCAAATTTTTGTAGGCCACATTCATTCACAATGTGGCGAGTAGTTTGAACCGGAGGACCACAGTTGCTCTCTGGACTGTCCTCAGAATTCCATTTGCAGAGAAGTTCTGATGTCCTGGCATGGACAGTGTGGATCCTGTTGAGTGTAGACCACTGTTTCCGAGGGAGTTTGAACTCTGGAGGATCAGCCACTAGATCTTTGTTGGTGATATTAGTGTCAGCAATATTTTTAAAAATGTATTCATGGGAGCTGAGTGTTGCTGGCTAGGCCAGCATTTATTGTCCACCCTTAATTGCCCTTGAGAAGGTGGTGGTGAGCTGCCTTCTTGAACCGCTGCAGTCCATGTAGTGTAGGTACACCCACAGTGCTGTTAGGGAGAGAGCTCCAGGATTTTGACCCGGCGATCTAGTGAAGCCACCAGCTCAGTTATTGGGCAGCATATAGTGCCCTCCCCCTTGGTGAGTTTGGTGATGGGGGGGCATTTAATCGGGCAAGAGGATTGCAGGTGGAGACCCTGCAACCTTCCATCTCCACTCCTATTAAGTCTGGGTGTTACGGCCAGGATGGGAGGAGTGCACAGTTGATCTAGCCCCACTATTCAGCAGGCTGCACCATTAATTTAAAAGCTTAGTTCACTCACCAAAGTGGTCAATTATTTAAAACAAAAACAGAAAATGCTGGAAAAACTCAGCAGGTCTAACAGCATCAGTGGAGAGAAAGACAGAGTTAACGTTTCGAGTCCGTATGACTCTTCTTCAGAGCTAAAGAGAAGTAAACATGTGATGAAATTTATACTGTTTAATGGGGGTGGTGGTGGAGCAGGTGAAACTGGATAGAAAACCAGTGATAGGTGGGGGCAAAGGAGAGATTGACAAAAATGTCATGAACAAAAGGTAGTGGTAAGGGCTAAAGGAGGTGATTATTTACCTTTGCTACTGTTAGACCCAGGTAAAATAAACTTTAACAAGGCTTCTTTCAATAAACTCAGATTGATCAATTTATTAGAAAAGAAACTTATTTTTAAAACAAGTTGCAAGAGCCGGTTAACTCACAATTTGTAATCCAGAAGTATAACTATCTATCCCTTTTAAAATTCCCCAACACGCACATACACACACAGACTCACTCACACACATGCAAACAAAGGACAAACAGATTGGGTCTCTGCAGAGATGGGTGGTTGAAGTAAAGACTTTATATAAAAAAAGGATAAAGTTCGAGGGTTTCAACGCTGTTGGTCTGGAGCTCCCTTGTTAGCCCCAGTATATGCCTGAAAGTTCTCACCAACATAGTTTCGGCATGGAGGAAAATAGAGCCCGATCAATCCTTCTCATCCCAGCCTCTCGGGTTTCCAAAGACAGACAAGTTCCACTGAGCTGAAGATTCCTAGCTGGATACTGATAACGACACTATTTCAGCAAGGCAAGGAGAATGCGAGCTGGGCAGCTTTTCACTTTCTCCGTTCAGTCACAACTGTGTTCAAAAAAACAAGTTCAAAACTTAAAGCTTATCTCCATCAGGTGATTTCCAGTAAATCACTAGCCTTTGCCTTTAAACCAGTTCTTTCCCTCCATCAATTGAAGCAATTGCAGTTCGAATAAGCAAACAGCTCTCACCCCCCCTCAAGGACCATGCTGGTCAGTTAGCTGAAGTCATGTGGTTTCCTAGAAAAGGCATGCTTGTTGACAGTCAAGGTGAACTTAGGACCCTTTTTAAAATAAAAGTCCAGGTCAGCTTCCAAGTGTTAAGATAATGCAAGGCCCTTCTATATTTTAAAAGAAAATATTGTCCTGGAAGTTATTGTTCTAGCAGTGGTGGAAAGGCCTGGGGTGGGGATTAGTGCCCACTTAAGGGCATCAACCCACTGCCGCTGGTATTAATCTAGCAGTGGGCTGGGGTGGGGGCGGGGGTGCTTGCCATGTTGGGAACACAACAAACAAACCCTGGAGTGTTTGCTTGCGGGTTCCTGGGGGGTGCGGCGGGTGGTGGAGGGCGTGGTGGCAGTGGGAGGAGATCCCTCGTTCAAAGGCACTCAGTGCTTGATGGAGGGACCCAGTAGCAGGAAGGGAGTCACCACTGAAAGCCATTGCTGCCAAAAGATTGGAAGATTGGCACCAAGTGAAATGATTAGAAGAGGAGTGAAGGCAGACAATAATGGTGTCACAGAAGAACATTAGATCAATCGGGATCTGGAAGAACATGGAGAAATATCAATGAACGAATGCTCTGTTTGGTGCCCCACACAGCTCTGTCTGCCCAGGTGAGCCTATTGATCAGCGGCATGATAAGGGTTAAAGTTTACAATCACCCTAATATAGCACAGTTGAGATGTTCATATTCCCTGCTATGTTTTCACTTTCGTTCCTTACATTTTCACCAGAAATGTTCAGATTAGATTCACATTCCACGGATCCATTCCGCAATCTGGCATTCTCATTGGACACTCCTCCTCACAAGGAGCACATCTCAGGTATGCAGCCTGTTGAGTAATCTCAAAGTAAACGCAAAATCACCCCTTGTGCCCTTTGTCCTTTACCCTTGCTGCCAACACCCCCCCCCCCAACAACCCCGAGATGCCCATCCCACTGCCCCTTTCCCACCTTCACTCACCTCGTGCCTGGGTCCCCCCTCAATCCGAGACATTTTGTGGGTGAAGTACTTGCAGCAGCCACCACCTCCTCGGTGGCGCTGCTGAGTACAAACTGGCCGGTGGGCAGGATATCCGTGCTCCGGGGTCCTTGATTCTGGGGCAAGGCCTGCCATGGCCTGCTAAGTGCCTGAGTGGCACATGATGCGGCGGGCCTTCACAAAAAGAGACGATGCAGGAGTGGTGGGGTGGTGGGGGTGGGGAGGGGCGTTGCCAACTTTCCAGCCGGCAGCTGAGATCCCTATTGCCTCCCCAAGGTTTCATCAATTGACACTGCATTTACCTTGGAAGCTGGTATAGAGTTCAGATCACCATGTGGTGAGTCATCCAGCACTGTTAGGGCTGCAGTTAAAGGATGCTTTGTGTGCCGGCTCAAGGGAGGGTGAGGTGGCAGATGTGTCCTGCTTCAGAGGGCTCAGCTGAGGATCCGGATGGTGTATCCTACAGGAGAACACTGACAAGGATACACACCGAGATGCTGGATGTATTGGTGGGATTGCCAGTCAATCTACTCCAATCGTGTAGAACGTGCCCTTTCCGCAGCCTCAGCTCCATCTCCCTGTCATATTGTGGACCCAGAGGCACTTCCCGGGATCTTGGTGAGGAAGGAGGCGGGTGGGCCTGAAAATTTGGTGGGTTGGCACCTTCCCGACTCCACCACAAATAAGTCCTGGGTGTGAAGGCCCGTGGTCAACTTTGCTGGCCCGCCTTCGCTTGAGTTCCTTAAGTGGCCAATTAACGACCACTTAAGGGCCTCTTCCCGCCTGGGCTTCAATCTCCCCAGCTCCAGGCGAGTCTGCCCACATGAGGCATGCATTATGTGGGCTGCATGTTAGCTGGGGGGAGGGGGGGGCCCCTCGACCTGCACTAATTTGTGACTAGACATCAGGTGAGGACGGGGGGGTGGTGTTCACTGACATCCGTCCCCCTGCCCTTGCTGCCGTCCCCCATGGCCCCCACCCCGGCAAGACACCCCCAGCAACAGCACTTACCTTTTCCCTGGGTTGCTCTGCGATCCTGGGGCTCTGGGCGGTGTTATTCCAGCAGCAACCACGACCTCCTCTTTGGTGCTGTCGAGTGCAAGAGCTGCTGGCCTCCGATTGGCCGACAGCTCTGGGGGAACAGCGTGTCATCTTCCGGGGTCCTCAGGCGGGAGGAAGGCCCGCTGCTGTTCTCTTAGCTGCCTGATGGGCAGATGATAGGGTGGGCCTTCCTCCACAAGAGCCAGCGTGGGTGTCTCGCTGCTTTTTCAGGTGAGAGACCTGCCGAGAATGGAAGGTTCCACCCGTTGCCACTGCCGCCCTCAGACTTGTTACGACTTTTGTCCGAAAAGATCACCTACTCCTCTGCCCCACCGAGTGGACGGGATAGCGCATTCTGGCAAATTCAGGCACATACAGAAGCTCCTCTAAAAACACTGCAGGCACTTTGTAATAGGAAAAGTTCCATGAAATCATTTTGAGCTGCAATTTGGGTGCCTGGCCCTTAAACTAATGCCAGGGCAGGGCCCGTCTTGCAGCTTCCCCTTGTTTCTCCTTGCGTAAACAATGAGGAGGCTGTCTGGGACATTCATCGTCCAAATTTGGGATCCTGGCGTCACACCAGCTGGTTGGGCTGTTTGACATCAGGGTAGCACCGAATCGATGGCCGGGATTTTCTGGCCCCCCCCACCCCCAGTCGCGGGTGCGACCCGCCGTGGGTGAGGGGGGTGCCCCAGCCAGGAGCCCATTGACTTGCGGCGGGACCGGAAGATCCCAGCAGGCGGGCGGGTGAGGGAAATCCTGCCCAATGTTTTCCAAGCGCAGACTGAGGGTGCTCACCCTCATCCACATGGTACGTCAGCTGTGGGCCACACAGAAAATAGCCAGTGGCACAGGCCACACATGAAATGCAGCGCAAAAAACTCCGTGGTCTTGCTACAAGCAAAGCTACAATAGGGAATTTACCACCCCCTGTCTGCACTAACCTATCCTCCCTGTAATTATAGATTGTCCTCACCCGCACCCCTCCTCCCCTCCCACCCCCCACCCCGCAGGGCTTTGAATTGAAAATCGTCACCCTTATTTACACTTCCCCTGGGGCCTCGACCAATTCTGCCTCCACAACCTCCTCGAGTCTCCCACAGCTTTGGTGTTCAAAGTCTGACATCCTGTTCATCCGTCCCCCTCCCACTCACCCACCCCATCGCCTCTATCACTGACAGCCATTTCGCCCCTATCTCTGATCCTCTAAACTCCTCTAATTCTCTGACCCCGCCCCCCCCTTGAAAAACTTCCTCCCCTCAACCTCTTTTCAACGCACTCCGTCAATCTTTTTTCTTAACCCTTCCACTAGAGTTTTACATCCATTTATCCTCTGTGCAGTACCTTGGGAGAGTTATTATGTTAAAGGTGCTTCATAGATCAAGTGGTTGTTCATGTTCGCTGTCAGCTGCCCTCTTCCAGTGTCAAAGCGTCTTAGCAGAGGCCCCCAGATCCCACTGGAATTCCTGTGCATGCTGTAAAACACTACATTCACAGCGTGGGTGCTGTTTGGAATCGCAAACCTTGTGAATGGGTAGTTCCATTCTTGATGCAGTCTTAGGACTGGGTGAATATGTAATGCAGGGAACGGCAGTGCCACGTGGCAAGAGTCAGTGCACGTGCTTCAGAGACTGCACAATGATAAAACATATACATTTAGGGCAGAATATGCAGGTCGGCGGGTGGGCGGGTGGGCGGGTACGATAGGCGGGCCTGCGAGTGCTAGGGGAACAGGCTGCCGACCATGATTTCACACCGGCCGGCCAATTAACAGCCAGCGTGAAGCGCGTGCTGAAAGGCTCAGCGCTGCCGAGGCGGGGGCAGAAGGAGGGCGGCTGCTGATGTAAACTGGGGGCGCTGGGCGAGCGCAGGATGAAAGCTCCCTGAAGGCAGAGAGCCGCCTCAGGGAGCTGAAGGCTTCAAAAGTGTTAAATAAAGATTTTAAAATCAGAACAAAAACGTCCAAGCATCCCAAACAGTTACCTGAACATATACATTATAAAAACTTCTGTCCATCGATCTTTTTTTAATCTAATAACGGAAACTTCACCCCGCCCTTGGGTGTGGTTTTGTGAAAGATGCAAAGGCCGCCTGGCCGATTGGCCGGGAGGTTGGACGGACCGCGAAAAATCAGGGACAATTACTACTTTAATGGGGCTTAATTGCCCTCTTAATTGTCGGCAGGCGACTCCTGTGCGCGCCCGCCAAGCAAAATATTGCGCACGCGCAGGTTGACGTCGGGACACTCGCCTGGCGTCGTCACGTGCTTTTTTTACGCTCGAGTGGGTCGGGCACGCGCCCACATGCAAACCTGAAAACTCTGCCCTTAGTCTCAGAACCTGGGCACTGCTATTTCTATTACCCAACCCGATTTTGCTTTTCCACACACTTTAGATTTCCCAAACGAATCCTCTCCTCCTTTCCACATCTTCCTTCAAACCCATCTTTTTTGACCGAGCTTTTAGTCATACCTCCCAATAGCTCTGCCTTTAATTTGACGTTGATGTTTGCCTGATGAATCCTTTGAGAAGCGTTGAAGATGTTTTCCTTGTTAAGGGTGCGATGTACGCACAAGTTTTTGTTGTTCTAATTCACTTCGACTTTTAATGACCAAACCCCTGCTGGACCACGTCAGGGAGTGTTAAGAATTGCTCCTGTAAATATACGTAACCAAAGTCAAAATTAGACACCGAGCCACCTAAGGTAATAGAGTAAACTTTGTATCATCCAGCACTCTACCAACCAGAATTCTCTACGAACCGGAATTCGAGTGTTGCTGAAAAAAGAGACATGTCGAAGCTTTTCACCTTGCACTCATCAGGACAGATCGCAAAAAAAAAATACAAGAGGAAAACAACGATTTATACTCTATGAGTAGAGAGTGCTGATTGGTTGGCATGTGGACTCTGATTGGTAGAGGCATTGCCATGGAGAATGTATCAATTGATGGTGACTGACAGTTAACTGCCATGCATTGTTTGAAATTTAAACCAGGCAGCTTGACCCTAATTGGTCAAGGCATTGCCCTGAGGAATGAGTCAGCAAATGGCTGTCACTTACTTTGTTTAGCTGAAACAGGCGCAATGTGTGTAAAGGTTCTTTCTGCCTGCAAAGAACAGGGTGCTGTGTATTAATATATATAGCTTCCAGTGCGTGCAAATACATCACACTACGAGCCCCAATTACAATCTTAAAATGGTTGTCAGTGTAATTCTTAGCACATTGAGGATTATTTAGCAAATGTTGTCCAATCACAGAATCACATCTAATGTTGGACACTGTGTTTTAAGTCTTGCCAGCATGGGCTGGTTGGGTATGGCCTGTGCCTTTGCCCCATTGCGGACAGTGGCTGGGACATGCTGTTTGGTACGTTCCACCAGTCTTTTGGATGTACGGCCCAAATACCTAGCATCACACTGGCACTGAAATTCATACATCACATTACTCATTTGTCTGATAGGCAGAACAACTTTTTGGCTTGACAGCAGCATCCTGTTAGTGGTAAATACCACTCGTGTTGCTGCTGCATAGTAGCAGTTTGAAACAGCTAGCTTCAGCTGTTGCTAAAATTTTTGAGATACCTTACTCTGCCAGGGTATTCTGAGGTGGACTGGGCACTTTTCAGGACCAAAAGCAATGGCTTTAGGCCTGTTCATGAGTTTGTGTGATATACAGCGCAAAATGATCTGATCACGGTAGCCATTATCCTGCAGGATGTCTTTGATGCGCCCTATTTCAGCATCAAGCTTGCAGGGTGAGCAAATAGCTTGGGCCCTATTTACAAGGTTGCCGATAAGACCAATCTTACAGTGTGTGGAACTGTAAGAATCCTAATACGTGCATTGACCAGTGAAGGTAGGCTTGCGGTAGACCGTGGTAGAGAACCCATCAAGCAAGGGGAATTCATTTTGCTGCTCCATTTCAAAAGTGAATTTGAGTGAGGATGGAGCCCATTAAGACGTGTAAAGAAATTATTATATGCAGCTGCGGATTTAAATATAGCAAACGTATCATCCACATATTGGAAATATGCGAGGAGTAGGAGGCTAGGTGTCATTCCACCAAAGACACATTTCCCATGGAATCCAACATAGATGTTTGCGAGAGCTGGGCCTAGAGGGGGGTCCCATACTAACACCATCTATTTGGGCATACATGGTGTCATTAAAACTGAATTCAACTGCGTGAGTTGCCGAGTTCATATGTTTGATGGATGCTGATTCACACAATGGTAGTGGGTCTAGGTCGCCATAATATAGGCTGCAGTGCAAATATCTATGGCTCCCTTAAGTGGAACATTGGTGAATAGGTTTGCAATGCCAAATGAGTACACAGATACAGCATTGCTATCGATATGCCAGTCCCGTATGGTCTTCGCAAATGTGAAGGAATCCTTCACCGTGTATGTGGAAAACTTGCTCAAAACTGGTTGTAACAATTCGACAAACCATTTGGCCAATTCATGTCATGCAAAACTAGCTATCAATAAGATTGGGTGTAAAGGGACATCACCTTTGTGTGTCTTGGGCAGCCCGATGGTCTTCCCCGCTTTAGCATTATGTCCTGAGGCCTCGGAAGCGCCAAATCCTGGCTTTTGCTGGGATTTTAAAGCTGCCTACTCAGTCGCAATTAATTTTTAATTAATTATATATTTATTTTCGTTGTTCAGGGTGAGTTCAGCCGCAACCTTCTAAGACGCTGACTCAGGAATCGGATTTCTCGGACAGCGATTTAGACAGCAATTTCTTACCAGAGCAGTACTTAACTTTTTTCAGGACTTGTGTTGTCCCCCATGAATTTTAAATGTTTAGCTCACTCCTGCTAGGTCTGCTGACTCTGCACGTGCTGGGTATTGGAGCTGGATTTCCATAGGGTTCAATGGAGACTTCTGCTGCAGTGAGGAATTTAATTTCTGCCTTCAGTTTCCAAGCCTTGCTTTGGAACTTTTCTCTGGTGATTTCTTTGGGTGCCTTTGCTTCTGAGCTTTTCTTCAGGTCAGAATGCTTCTTGGATTTTTCCTTAAGTTTGCCATGATTTTAATTTTCTTCTGCAGTCTCTGCGAGGTTTTGAGTTGTTCCATTCGCTGACACCATGTTGAATGGTGTTGGGCATAGTTCGGTAGGTGTTATTGAGGTAGTCATAGTCTTAGGTAGTTCAACAGTAATTATGTATTAACTACTAGAAACTATATACATAGATGCAGAAAAGAACCAAGCCAGGAACTGCCTCCATGCTTGCTTCTGTTCAGAGCTCTGTCCAACACTACACTGACACCTTGGTGTAGGTGGTAATCTACTCAGTCCCACATTAACCCTTTACGTGCCAGACCCTTATACTGCATTACTGAACTAAATTTGCCACCGTAGTCACTTCAGAAGATATTAAGGAAGATGAACAAAGGATTAGTTAAAGAGGTGGATTTTAAAGAGCATCTTAAAAGAGGCGAGAGAGGTCGAGAGGTTTAGGTAGTCAAAATGAGCATAATTTAGTCTGTCAATATAACTTATGTAACCTTCTGCTCCCATCTGGACCTCCTAACTTGGTGTCTGTCAGGAAGGTATAATAATGTTATAAAAGCAAAAAAACTGCGGATGCTGGAAATCCAAAACAAAAACAGAAACAGAAATACCTGGAAAAACTCAGCAGGTCTGGCAGCATTGGCGGAGGAGAGCACAGTTAATGTTTTGAGTCCTCATGTTCTGTTGAAGGGTCATGAGGACTCGAAACATCAACTGTGCTCTCCTCCGCCGATGCTGCCAGACCTGCTGAGTTTTTCCAGGTATTTCTGTTTCAGGTATAATAATGTTATTGGAATTTATTCTAAAATAGTGGTACCTGTGTCTATATTGTCTGGCTTTGTGTGTGTGTGTCTGTGTGTGTGTGTGTGGATTGTAATTGGATTAAAGGCAGCTGGTTTGAAGGCTTTGTACTAGAAGATAAACTAGGTTTGAAATGCTAAGTAGCTAAACATGGGGGAGGTTTAGAATGTAAGGTATAAAAGAACATTTGCATTTTGAAATAAACCAGACTAGAGTGTTTTCAAATGAGGAGTGAAACGTGTTACCTAGCCAGGTGAAGTTCAGAATTTTCCCTTTGGCGTGTGGGGGCGGGCCCTGCACATCCGGGCCTAAAATCACGTGCGGTGACGTCGGGCGAGCGTCCTGACATAACTGCGCGCCATCGTGATATTTCGTTGGGCAGGTGCGCAATGATGTCCGATGGGCAACTACCATTATTTAACGGGCCACTGAAGGCCCTTGACTCACCAATCGATGCCGATTTTTCAGTGTCCGTGCAATCTTTGGGTCGGCACATGGGCACAATGGGCAGGCGGGTAGGAGACATTTGTATAAACCTCATCCACGGGCGGGATAAGAGGGCTCACTGGGCAGTGGGCACTGTCAAGTATTTATTTTTCGAAGTTATTGAAAATTGCCTGTGTGATTTGCAATACTTCAAAATGCATTCCAGCTGCTTTGTCTAGACTCTTAACCTTCAGATCAGCACTCTGCAGTGAGGAATCTTTTCTGGGCCTGCAGGTTTCAGGAAGCCTTCCCTTAACCTGGGAATGGGAGCTAAACTGTCCCACTGGAGATAACTCCTTGATGGTGGAGGGCTAAAAGGAGGAGGAGGCCAGGAGTGCACATCCAGCCTCCAGGGGAGCCAACATTTGGGAGGTCAGGTGCAGGCATAAGGGGCGCAGGGCCAAGAGGTGGACCAAGGTGGAAGGGGCCGCATAAGACACCACTATCCTGCTGCCAGGGTATACAGTCAGCGAAGCTGCTACCTCAATAGGCCTGAGACGGAGTGCCAAAGGAGACTCCGTCTCTCAAGGGAGACAGTCAGCTATATCTGTCAGATGATTGGGCCTGAGATCTCCGCTAACTGTGTGGGTGGACACCCCATGCCAGTGGCTCTAAAGGTCACAGCCGCCCTCAACTTCTATGCCTCTGGCTCCTTCCAGGGGTCGGTGGGTGATCTTTGCGGTGTCTCCCAATCAACTGGCCATGCTTGTGTCGAGCAGGTTACAGACGCTCTGTTCAGGCATGCATTGACCTTCATCCACTTCTGTTGGGACCAGACAAGCCAGACAGAGCGAGCCAGAGACTTCACAGCCATTGCTGGCTTCCCCCACGTCCAGGGTGCAATAGACTGTACACATGTGGCCATCAAGGTGCCAGCAGGTGAGCCCGGTGCCTTCGTCAACAGGAAGGGCTTCCACTCCATGAACGTGCAGATAGTGTGTGATCACAGGATGCAGATTCTCCAATCTGTGCAAGGTACCCAGGCAGCTCCCATGACGCTTACATCCTCAGACACTCCCAGGTGCCGGGGCTCTTCAGTGCTCCAGCCCGGCTGGATGGATGGCTGCTGGGTGACAAGAGCTATCCCCTCAGAAGGTGGCTCTTGACACCCCTCCGCCATCCAAGAACAGAAGCTGAGCAGCGGTACAATAGGAGCCATGCCTCCACAAGGGCTGTGGTGGAGAGAGCCATCGGTCTTCTCAAGATGCACTTCTGATGCCTGGACCGCTCGGGGGGGGTGTGGGGGGCACTCCAGTACCCCCCAGAACGTGTGTCAGTGATGGTGGTTGCATGCTGCGCTCTACACAGTCTTGCACTGGAAAGGGGAGGCGCAGTGGATGATGAAGGCGTCGACGCAGTGGTTGCGGCTGCACACGGTGAGTCCAGCAGTGAGTCCGAGGATGAGCGTGCACAGGGAAATGCTGAGGGGGTAGACGCTGACCCGGTCATACTGCAGGGAAGCAGGGACACCCGGGAGGCTTTAATCCAGCGAACCTTCAGCTAGAACACCACATATGGACCTCCAGGACAAGCCTGGGCTGTAGGCTCCATACTCGATACCTAAGTGCCAAATCTGCCAGGTTATGAACAGTAACTAAGGGCCTTGTTAATAAAGCTGAATGTCCCAAAAAGCACTCATTACAGTTTTGGAAACCATACACATGCAGAAGAAAGGAGGCACCCTCAGCCATGGTCACATGTCTGAATTTAATATCACAAGCAAAGAAACTTAATCCAAAAAAATGACAATGACGTTCCAATTCAAAGCAAATCACAAAGACCTCATCTCGGGCCAACACAAAAGCACCAGTGATAAACCCGTGTCGTGCCTAAGGTGCCTTATGTTTACATTTCCGGGTGCTACGTCTTGGTGCTGTCCCATCGCTGGGAGTGGCATCTGAGCCAGCCTGCTGACTCTGCTGTCCTGTTGGCCTTGATGACCTTGGCGGTCGTCCTCTGGCCTGTGAAGCCTGTGTTGGCCCCGCCTGGGAGGGAGCTGCCAGTTCCACAGCTGGCATCCCCCCAGTCGCCACAGTCTCATCGGATGATACAGTCACTGGGAGAGGGCCGGAGGAGATGCCACCCTCATCTGGAGCGCCCAGAGGTGCCCGCAGAGATGACAGGCAACTCTTGCGCCAACGTGAGGTCACTTCGGACCTCCCTGCTCACCGTGGATGGATGAGCACTGAGCTGGTAAACTTGGTGCCCAGACAATCTCCCACACTGGCACTGACCAGCTGAGGTCAATGCCGATATGAGGGCTTGCTGGTCAGAACGCATCCCTAGGAATCCCTGGTGGGTCTCCTGGAGGAGCCTCTCCAGGGGAGTCACCACTCTCTCCATGGAGGATGCATGGCGCTCGGACATGTGGCTCATTGCTTCAGCGATCATCCGCGTAGACTCCTCCACCAGGGAGACCAAGCCAAGCACGGCCTCATGTATCTCCCCCAGATGCTCCCGCACATCTGGCTGCATTTCCTGCATCTGCTGCGTCGCGGACGACTCCAGAGGCACATCATCAGGCACCGACTGAGCGTGTGCCTGGTCCCCTGCAGTCCCCCAACTGCTGGCACCAAAGGCACCCTCTGTCTCTGCCAGCTCCTCCAGTGACTGTGAAGTGCCCTCACCGCTGTGCCCCGGGGCACTAGCTGATGTTCGAATTCCCACCGAGGTGCTAGTATCAGCGCTGGTGCCTGCCTCGCAGAAATGGTGTGACGCTGGTGAGACTTCAGGCCCCTCAGGTGTGAGAGGGGGCCTCTGCTGCTCCTCCTCCCGGCCCTGCTCCGCTGATGCTGAAAGGAAGAACAAGGACAGTGGATCAGTTAACGTGGAGACAATGTCAATGTGCATCCCTGTCCCCCAGGTCATTATGCGCTCATTCTTCCTTAAGCAATGGTCAAGCCATGTTGCAAAATTAAATCAATTAACATTCAGCACTGCTACGGCTGCTGGGAGAACAATGCTGACCTCACTGTTGGGCATAAATACCTGGCCGTGGCACCCCAGCCTCACTGACACCAGTGGACCTCGGCACATGGCGCCTCTCCAAATCCAGGGCCTCCTGCTAGAAACGGCTAAGAATGTCAATCGGCGCCTGCCCACCACCAGTCCTCGCACGCTCTGCCACATTATGAGCATTCTTCTCCTGAAAATGAGACGAACATTGATTAGTGCAAATTGACAATGGGCTCTCTTCGCGCACAGCCCACCCCAACCAGAGTGGGACATTGCAGGGCTCAAGACCCTCCTCACCCCGCTGCTGCCGGAGACTCACACAAAGATGCTAGGCCTGCTCCCCACCCCCGCCCACCCACCCCTTGACCACATGCTGCCTACATCACGTTAGGCACCACACTGTATATCCTTCCATAGCAAGGAGGCGCAAGCACATGGAGTGCAGAGGGCAGCAGATGGTTCGATGCCACGCCACCTTGAACCTCCCCTCCCAGCATCTCATCACCCTGACTTGGACATGTCCTGCAGCTCAAGCACAGAGCCTAGATGCAGCTCCTCCAGGTTGTCCCCAAACCAGTCATGTGGGACTCAGTGTAACACATGCTGTGGGGGCAAAACACGTCTCTTCATCACCCTCTCAGGTTGACCTCAGCATAGGCAATATCTGCTGGCCCACCCAGCAAAGGACACATGCCATCAATGATTCAATGCAGTCACTACACTCAGGCTTGGGGGGGTGTAGCAGGGGGTAAGCCGACCTGCTGGGTTAAATGACCAATGACAACATGGTACCCACCCTGCCAGAGCACAACAAATCGTTGAAGCGCTTGCAACACTGGATCCAGATGCGCCGCACCACGTCGTGGGAGCTCACCACCTCCACCACCTCCTCCCAGGCATGTTTCGTCATGTGGGGGGGGGGCCTTCTCCTCCCATCCTGGGGAACCAGCACCTCCCGCCGTGCTGCCACCTCCTTGAGGAGGGCAACAAGGCAGTTACCTGCCCCAATGACCTACCCTCCGGACTTGCAGTAACTTCATTGCCCCTCTCCACAGCTCTTTGCCCAGCCAATGAGAGCAGCCTTTCCGAGGCTGCCAGGGCCTTCCTTTATGCAGGCCGCCTGGTCGCCATTGGACCCAGCGGCCTGACCGCGCCCACTGCTGCCCGCCCACTCCCACTGTGCATGGGAGTCATGAAGTACGCTGGGCGGGCCTTAATTGGCCCACCCATGTAAAATGGTGGCGCGGATCCTATCACAAGTGGCGGTCGGATCTGCACCCTCTCATGCCCCCTCTGCCCCCCCCACCAACCAGAAAATTCAGCCCAGTGTGTTGATTTTTCCCAAAGATTACAGGTAAAATTAGTACTTTGATTTTTTTTATGATCAGGGAGGTAAAGTCCAAAGACATAGGGAAAATATGTATAAAGGAGAGGAGGCTGTGTGTAAAGGCAGGCATTTTAAGATCTAACAAATGTGAAATTCCTTCAGCATCTACGCCTCAAGCTGATGCCTACAATGAACTGAAGTTAAGAAAACCCACTTTGAATTGGATTGTTCAGGGTATCATGCTAGTTTGCCTGGGTCTTTTAAAATCTGTGTCTTACTGTTGCCTTAATGGAGGTGTAATCGGGAGTCAGTTTAATTAGCAGATTTAGAAGTTATTATAGCAGTAATTTATGGACATATGTATGCACTTAAAATTATTTCTCTTATTAATAAATGTTTAAGCTAGTTTTGTTAAAAACCTATAAGGCTCGGTGATCTTATTACTACTGAATTCAAAGCTCGCATCTCGAAACATATAAATTGCAAAAATAGTTGTGACAGTTGTCTCAAGTATCCCCCTAGCAATTGAACAACTTAGCATTTACCATCAACTGTGTCATAACAGTGTCATCTGCAAACTTGGACATATAGCTCTCTATTTCTTTATCCAAGGCGGGAGAATGGGACTAGCAGAGTTTCTCTTGCAGAGTCGGCACGGATACAACAGGTCAAATGGCCTTCTTCTGTCCCTCAACCATTCCATGATTCCATGCTTCTGGCCTCTTGAGTATCTCTGATTTTAATCGCTCCACTATTGGCAGCCAAGCATTCAGTTGCTTGGGCCCTAAGCTCTGGAATTCCATCCCTAAAGCTGTACCTTTCTACCTTACTTTCATTCTTTAAGGTGCTCCTCAAAATCAATGTCTTTGACCAGGCTTTTAGTGATCTGCTGTAATACAGTAAAATCTTTATCATCTGGCATGCTCGGGGAACAGGTGTTGCTGGTTAATCAAAAATGCCGATTAACGGAGAGTTCCATTTACCGATGGAACACAGTGCAATATTCGTAGCATGAATTAATATGCAAGCACTGAGGAAGTAAAGAATAATATTCTTTTTCCTACTAATCTTCAACAGTACCTTAAAACATTAAAATAGTGTATAAAATAATACAGCAGACAGGTACAGGTTCCAGATAACTGCTTATCTGCTCCCAGTTAGTAAAGTGACGATCGTAATAGGGAAATGTCAGAAATTCCGATTTAGTCGTTCGATAGTATAGAACTTGAATATTGTTGAAAAAAGGGACATGTCAAAGCTTTTCATCTTGCACTCATCAGGACACCTCACAAGGATACCAATACAAGGGGAAAACAACAATTTATATTGCGTGAGAAGAGGGTGCTGATTAGTTGCCAAGAGGACTCTGATTGTGAATGCCATTACTGCCAGAGCCTTCCAAAACCAGAAAGTGTAGGAAAATCCTTGGTGAGGAAGCGTACAGCGGCGCCATCTTGGATTTTTGGAAAACTCTTAAAGCTGAACCTGCAATTTAAAAATTCTAACCACGGATCAGAAATCCAATTTTCCAGATCAAATTGGACTTATCCAAGGCCCAGATCAATCACAAAATTTGGGGACTTTGGAGAAAGAGATTCCTTAGATACATGATTGCCTTAGGTCTGGATAAAAAGACAGAAGCTGAACAAGTTAACACACTGCTTTATTTAATAGGCGCGATAACCGACAATATAATAGCTAGACATAGACTTAATGAATCATCTGCAAAATTTGATGAATATTAAAATCATTCAAAGCTTATTTTAATCTCAGAAGTAACAAAATCCTTGAAAAGATTAAATTTAATAAACGTGTCCAGCAGACAGGAGAACCGGTCCACTCCTTCGTTAATGAACTGTACAGAATGGCTGAAGGATGTGAATACGGTGACCTGAAATCTGAGCTAATCAGGGATAGAACAGTTGTAGGAGCGGCGGACGACACACTCTCAGACATGCTTCAGATGAAGGAAGATCTAGCCCTTGAGAAGGCCATCCAGGTTGTCGGGCAATCTGAAATCCATTTGCAGCACAGATCCATACTAAGGGGAGAAAGCAAACTGTGGTACAAAGTAAACTGCACTGTCCAGCTGGTGAAACAACATAGAAACAGGGACTCTCCAGGCCAAGGGAAGCATTACCCTACCCAACCAGTAGAGTAACCATGCCAGAGCTGTGAAGCACAGGCGTGATCAATGTCCGGCAAATTCAGCCCAATGCTTTCAAAGTAACCAAACAGGACACTTCAGAAAGCTGTGTAAAGCCAAAACTCAAAAACACAAAAGATCCCGAGAGGGTTCACGAGGTTGAGGCAGCGCACCAAGAGGACACACAACCATGCTTCTTGGGAGAGGTCAAAGATCCTGGACTTTCGTTCTGGAATGTGGACATCTCAGTTAATGGCCATCTCACAAACTTTAAGCTGGACAAGGAAAGTCTGAGGAATCAACCGGTATTGGCAAGAGTGCTGCACTGAACTTCATCATCCATGGCCTCGCTGGAAATCCTGGCTTTCCCAGGAGCTTCCTGCTCAAATCAGCAAGGCAGGGCAGCAACCAACATGGCTGCCTCCTGCCTTTGCCGCTGGAGGCAAGCAGACAGCTCCCACATCCTGGAGGCGCTCAGTGCCTTTAACTGGGCGCTGATCCCACCTCCTGACCAATTAGCCCATTTAAGTTTTAAAATAGCATTGCTCTAGAAATGCAGCTCAGGTGTGGTGTCAGGACCTAGGTTTCATCTGTGTTTCGTGTTCCCGAACCTGCATTGAAACTTCAGCCTCCCCCCACACCCCATCTTTCATGTGATGCTTTATCTGCCCTTGCAGGTGGACATAAAGGCTCCAATGGCACTTTCTTGAAGAAGTGTCCTGGCCAATATTCATCTCTCAACCAACATCTCCAATTAAAAAAATCGCTCTCTATCTCAAGTTTATGAGATTTCTTATATGTAAATTGGCTGCCTCATTTCTTACATTATAACAGATGATTGCATTTCAAAAGTACTTGATTGCCGTGGGACACTGCAAGGCACTTTAAAATGCAAGTATTTAATTCATTACCAGTGATGAGCCTAGTGGCACCATGAATCTCTTAGCACCGGTGCTCAGTGAGTGAAATGCAATGATTCAGCCGCTGCTGCATCTCATATCGGCCTTATCGATAGTTAGGCATTTTCATTCTCTGGTCGCCACTCCACCCACCCACCCCCCACCCAATCCACCACCCCCAATCCCAACCTCACCCCCCGCCCCACCCCATCCACCCCCCACCCCATCCCCCACCCCACCCCACCCCCAACCCCAACCCCCACCCCATCCCCCATCCCACCCCACCCCCAACCCCACCCCCCGCCCCACCCCCCACCCCACTCCACACCCCCCAGAATTCTGTGGAAAACAACAGGAAGATCTAGATTTCTGTCTCCAGATCAACAAACTAGAATCACCCTATTGCCAAAACATGACTCTGTCTCTAATTCATTGACCACTGTGGAAGACAGGGGAGGGGGTGGGGGGGGGAAACCATCTTGACCATAGTTTTCAGACTTTTGGCTTGGTTTTAATCCGAGCTCTGCCCTTGTAGGCACATTTACAATGATATTTTTTAATGCCAATGTAATGACATCATTGCAGTCCAGCATCTCCCTCTATACACCGAACATAGGAGAGTGCCACACAGGACAGGTTACCATGGCAACAACTGCACTTAGAGCAACCTTCAAGTGTCTGCGATTTCAGATACATCTCTTCTTTCAGCAAGAACAAGAAACAGAAATCCTAAAAATGTGTAACTGTTTCCTGCTTCTGTGTGTGGGGCCACAGTACTGTAGTATACTAATCCAAATGATTAGAAGCAGGAGTGACCTTTGTGCAGTACATACTCTGCCCCAACACCTTTTAATGTTAACTCTTACTTTGTCATCCCACAGCTGATAGAGTGCTACAGTTGACTGCCCTTATTCAGTAATGAGCTGACACATGTCTTTGTGCGGCGTACAAAGCACCGATATTCTTCTGTGTCTTACTTCAGATGAAAATACTCAGGCGCACCACATTTATTGGGCCCCTCCACAAAGAGCAACATCTTGCGCTCCACTTGCACAGTTTGGGCAAGTGTGAGCCCTATCTTAAAGCTGGGGTGGGAGTGGCAACTTCTGGTGACTGGGGGGACGGGGAGAAGATGGCTTAGTGGTATAATCCAGAAACCCAGGGTAATTCTCTGGGGACCTGGGTTTGAATCCTACCTTGGCAGATGGGGGAAGTTAAATTCAATAAAAAAAATCGAATGATGACCGTGAAATGATTGTTGTAAAAACTTGCCTGTTTTACTAATGCCCTTCAGGGAAGGAAATCTGCTGTCCTTACCTGGTACGGCCTCCGTGTTGACTCTCAAATAACCTTATGAATACAGATGGGTGATAAATCACATCCCATGAATGAATTAAAAAAAAAATCATGAGGCCCCAGCCATTTTAGCTCCTGAGTCTCATTTAACTGTAAGAAGTCTGAAGCTGGCGAAAATGACACAATAGTCAGGGGGAATGACGCGCTATCCGGAAGCAATGTTGTGACAATTATTGGGAATAAGGACATAAAGAATACAAGCAGGAGTAGGCCATTCAGCCCTTCAAACCTGCTTGCCCATTCAACAAGATCTGATCTTCCGCCACAATTCCACCTTTCCGCACTATACCCTCATATCCCTTAATTCCCCTCGTAACCCAAAATCCCATGACATCTGGCTTGAAAATACTCAATGATGGAACAGCCACTGTTCTCTGAAGTAAAGAATTCCAAAGCCCCCGAGAGAGAAAAAAAAATCTTCTCGTCTCTGTCCTAAACGGTCGACCCCTAATTCTGAGACTGTTGACTCCACGTGCTAGATTCTCCAGGCAGGAGAACCTTACTCCCAGCATCTATCCAGTCAAGCCCCTTAGGAATTTTATGTGTTTCAATGCATGAAGTCAGCAGGCAGGAGCAGAAATGACCTCAAGGAAACAATCCCCGGTGTAGTGTTCATTTGTTCTGTGTTTGCTTAGTGAGTCTGTTTACTATTGGTGCTCACTGTGCTTCATTGGTTAAGCCAGGATGTGAACTCATAAAAAAGCAAATAGAACTAAAGAAAGAGCTGGAAGCTAGAACTAAAAGCATGGGGTAAACATTTTAAAGTACTGTGACTAAAACCTGTTTTACACATAGAAAGTAGTGTCATCTCTGCACAATCCAAGATATAAAATACACAACGCCTGAGAAGATAAATTTACTGAAAGTCGACTCTTTATAGGAACAGACGGATCAAACTAAAACATAAAGAAGAAAATAACTACCATTTCTGGAAATATACAGCAGGTCAACATCTGGAAGAGAAATATTTGGATTCTTACGGAAGGTTCCAGCCTAAACACTAATAGATCGTTACTCTTTCTTAAAAGACCAGCTGATTCAGTGTCAGCTGTGGTTCAGTTAGTAGCACTCTTACATCTGCATCAAGAGGTTGTGAGTTCAAGACCCCCTTCCATCTAGGCTGACACTCCCAGGGCAGCATTGAGGGAGGGTGCTGTCTTTCAAATGAGATGTTAAACTAATCCCTTGTCTGCCTTCTCAGGTGGATATAACAGGTTCCATGTCACAATCTTGAGGAAGGGCAGGGGAGTTCTCTAGACCACCATCACTAAAACAGATTACTTGATCATTATCACGCTACTCTTTTTGGGACCTTGCTGTGCGCAAATTGGCTGCTGTATTACAACATTGACTCGATGGCAAAAGTACTTTATGGGCTGCAAAAAAGCCTTGGCGGCCCTGAGGTCATGAATTGTGCTCCACAAATGCGTCATTTTTTTTTACTGGGCTCTCGATATGAAATGTGAGCAGATTGTGGCCTGGAACTTTCCTCCTCTGTGCTCGCCAGCTCTCATTTTTGCACCAATTTGCTGTGGCGAATGGAAACTTGGACTGGAACACGCAGGAGTGGGAAATCCCGACCCTTTAAATCCAACTGGTTTGAATGATTATTGGGTGAGTTTGGTGACGCCGTCACTACAGAGGGTGCACTTTCTGCAGATGTATTTGCACTGCCTGTGACGTCAAACGCAATGACTGAAGCTGCAGACCTTGTTTGCTCACACACAAACTGATAGATTATTCTTAAAGACCTCACCGGAAGTTAGAATTTAATTGCATTTTAAAAAGTGGGCAGTCTTATCTTGTTGGACGAAATTGTTTTGAAGCACAGCTGTCTGGAATGTTATAGATAACGCAACATGGAAAGGGCTCGAATACCCCCAAAATGAGATTCTCGATAGACCGTGGCTCGCAATGGCTGGAGATGGGAGCACCGTGTGGCAAGCCGCTCGGGAGACAGCTACCAAGCGCTCGAGGCTGCGGAGTGGGCGGACCAGCAGCCGAATGGAGGAGAGTAGGCAGGAGGCACAAACCAGTACTGGCACTGGCTGGCAGGCACACACCAACGACATCAGTGATGGGTAAAACCACACATGCGCCAGCAGACACTGTGTGAACCAGGCACACGTGCCCAACTTTTCACTGGCATCTGGCCAATCGGTGTCAGGAGTTACAGTGTTAATTAATACTGATTCAAAATGGAATCTTCTATCAGCATTTCAATAAATTTCTAACATGGAATAATAACATATGCGACCAATAACGTATGGGTAGGTGATGGGTGTCGAGTGAAGGTGGACGAGTGAGGTTAAGGTGGACATCAGCAATAATCGAATTGAATGGCACATCTGGGCCTGCAGGGCAGAATGACCTCCTTCTGTTACGAAAGAAGAACTGTAGAATTGAAAGGATTTTTTTTTTTTTAACCAGAGAGGAAATGAGTTTTCATTGAAAATATGGTGTAGGAGGAGAATATTTGGCTTACTATATGTGTCCATTCTCTCCTGCTGAAACTAGCTGCTCTGTGCTTCGTATCCTGTTTTCATTTTCCTGTGTCCTGTCCCATTTTTGTTCTTGTGCTGTGATTGACTCAGCTTCAATAGCCACTTATGGGAAAGTGTTCCATATCCTAATAGCGTTTTGCATGAAAAATTCCGTCTCGACTCAGTCTTTATGTGAAACAACCTACTGTGGTTGCTATGGTTGTGAAGGGGTTGAGGTGTCAGGTTAAATATTCAATTTCAATAACGTCAGTTGTAACATGCTTGACACCTGTGCTTTATGATCCGCTTATTTAGCACAGTGAATATCTGATATTAGTTTTGGGCAGAGAATAGCCGCAGTGATATTGCATTCCCTTCAGCTGAGCAAGATAGAAAGTTAGAGGAAGAGGACAACATTGCGAATAAACCAGTGTTAAAATCTCATGTCCCAGTTGCTTGTCCTAGTAGCCAATGAAATTTGCATGTTACTCAAGGAACTGAGTCTTCCAAAAATCTACACAACGAAGAAAATAAGTGTTAACTAACATGGCCGTAATCATCAAACAATTCAGCTTCACAACCTTAAAGATTGCCAGAGACTTTTTGAATAAAACAATGTAATTCACTAATAGCTTTCGTAACATAGAAAAGAAAGTCAATGACTAACAGGCAGAAAAATGAACTGTTTAGTGATAACAAGAGCTGAGAACCATTCTACGTAGCTGGAAAACCTCCCTGGTGAAAGGAGCAACACATCAAAAGCTGATGACCCATGGATTCCAATCATGCAGGATGTGCATTCCGAGCAACTGGAACATATTTGAAGGAAAAAGATAGGTTGTTTACAGTTACACCTGGCCAGTATTAAATGTGCCGAAATTAACCACACTGGGAATGTCTGCTGACTGATAGAATTAATGTGTCACTCTGGCTGTGAACATTCACTAAACCAAAGTAATTCAGTTACATCTACAAGTATGAACAAGGTTAAAATAGCATGACCCCTATATTTAATGACTGATGTATTAGTGCCAAATGGATCTTTCATTTCAGAGCTATAAATCATCCTTTTCCTATGCAGAAATTATATCAATTTAACCTTTAACATTCACAAAATGCTTCTGAGAGATCAGACAAGTTAAAAGAATTGGGTAACATTAGAAATTATTGCATAGGAGGGGGACCTTTGGCCATTTGCCACTCTGATGTTTTTAGACCTTCAACTAGTCGTATTTATTTCAATAAAAACAGAAAATGCTGGAAATACTCAGCAGTTCAGGCAGCATCTGTGGAGAGAGAAATGGAGTTAATCTTTCAGGTCTGTGACCTTTCATTTACTTTAATCACATTCCCTGCCCAAAATGACAGTACAAAAGGAGGAAACACTTTTGCATTATCAATGTTAAACATTAAATTATTACTTATCTGCTGATTTATTTTCATTCTGTGTAAATGAATTTCTTACAACAAGTATGATTTATAGTTTTTTTGCCTGTATGTGGTAACTGAGGTTTATGGAATTATACAGGAGAGTAAACATAGAAAAACATAGAAAAATAGGATTGAACACAAATTCATTCTACACTATGGCAATAGGACAAGGACAGCGAGCTCAAAATAATAAAAAGCTCATTTAGGACTGATGTTGGTAATTTGCTGTCCATGAAGAACCATTGACACCTCTCTCCATCAGAGAGAGACAAATGGTTATATAGCTTGAGGGGCACCTGTCCACATCAAGTGTGGGGCAAAGTAAGGAGGCATGCCTCCATGAACTACCACAGCCAGTATGGAAATTGGACCCAGGTCATTAGTATTATTCTACACCATACACTATAGCCATCCAGCCAACTGAGCTAACTGACCCCCACCAGGATTGCTGGTAGGAAGTAATTTTTCACACAAAGGCTGATAAATAAAAGGTTCTTCTAGAATAACTTCTAGGTAAGGTAGTAGAAGTGAAAATATTGGGGTCACTTACAACATTGTAGGAGGCTGTGATGTGTGGGGGTGGGATCTCTTGATGTAAAGAGAAGGCGCAACTTGGATTGGTCAATAACACTCAGTTGTGCTTTGAGCCAAACTAGGTAAGAAAATCCTAGGGACAATGAACAGTGTCTACTGAGTTAGCTAATGTCTGCCAATGTGTACCTGCCAAAGTTATCATCCAGTGACGCGTGTACAAAGTACGTACATGTGAATGTCAGGTGAGGATAGGATGGCCTCAGCTGTCATATGACCTTGTTCCTCTTCCTTCCTTCTTTATGGACAGATAACCTGCCAAAACTCGATGCCAAGGCTCATACAGCGACTGCTTTAGCAATGTAAATGAGAGTTGATGGTGCCACTGTGGCCATATTCGAGCATGAGAATGTGTGAGATAAAAATGGTGAAAAATGGAGACAAAGGGATTGCAAGTTAAAATCAAGCTCTCAATGTGGCATGGGGGTAAAGTATACCAGCACCCTAGCATCTTCACAGATTGGCAAGTATGGCACAGGAGGATTGATTTTCTGAATGTTTGTACGTAGTGAGATACCTCATTGGGTGAAAATCAGGGACATGCTGCATTCAAATTATTTTGTTGAAGGCAAGGACTCAAAGGGGCATTTTTTTCTCTTAAATTTGGTCTTGAAGTGTGAGCGTTGCTAAATTTATTGCCCATCCTTAATTGCCCTTATTCATAAAATAGGCGTGAGGAGAACGGCCACCTGTTAAACTGCTGCACGGTTTTCCTTCCATTGACTTCTATCCCTGTTCTTGGCCATGCTGCCAGTTGGGAACGCGCTGAGTAAAAGTTTCCACAGAGAAGCAGGGAATTAATCAGTGAGCACTCTTGGGGTTCTGTCATTCCATCACTGTCAGCTGAGCCTTTCTTTTGGGACTCAGTGTGCAGCTTGCTTCAGAAAAACCTGAAGGGAAAATGTTTAAGATGGGGTTCAAATATTAAACATTTCTATTCTTCATTTCTCATTTCTCAAGATCCGTGCTCCCCTTAATCAAACATTAGGCAAAGCACTAATCCGAAATTTTCCTTTTATGAAGTATTTTCCTTCGTGTTCTCAAAAGCAGCGCGAATCCTGGTCTTGTCATAACGTCAGCATCCTTTTAATGGCATCATCGCATGTGCAGCAATCTCCCTTTAAAGAAAAGCATCAATTCTTAATGAAATCTGTTCAATACCGTGCCTTGTGAAGAATCTTAGCAATATATTGGAATAATTGTGCTTAGAAGCAATATCATACAACACTGTAAACATTGATTCTTACTCAAATGCACCATACAAATTACAGGGTTTCTTGTGAGGAAAAATAAATTCAAGAGAGTGGAGTCCCAGGAATACTTCATGAAGCCAATATTACAGCCCTTGGGTGCTGGTGGGATACAGCAATTCTACAGCTTGTGGGCTCTTGGGGTGCTTGCAACTTTGCACATTATACACTTGTGTCTGGTTTTATAAATATTGTATCAGACTGCATGCCCATTGGCATTCTCTGCAGAAGGCATTCAGAACTGTTTTGAACTTACAGCCTCAAATCCTTCGAAGATATTGAATAATGGATGAACAATGGGAAGCTGTAGACTGTTACAGGTTTATAGAGATTCACAATGAACAAATGCTGAACAGAGACCGCAAATGAAAGGACTTAGAGCAGCTAAGTAGTGCTATAGGTTAATCTTGCCATATATTGCATAGAATACATATGTATATATATGTGTATGTACGTATATATACACACACATATATATATACATATATATAATATAGTATACAGGACAGACTATTACATCATGGGTGTGTAGTCACAGGAAAAGGGGAAACCTTATTTTTATTTACTCTTACATAGAATGTGGACGTCATTGGCTGGGCCAGCATTTATTATCCATCCCTAATTGCCCTTGAGAAAGTGGTAGTGAGCTGCCTTCTTGAACCACTGCAGTCCATGTGGTGGACTCACAATGCTGTTAGGAAGGGAGTTCCAGGATTTTCACCCATGGCTGAAGAACTGAAGTATTACTGTATCCCTGGAGATGTTGTCTTACTGAAATCCCCTCTGGCTGTACAGGTGAGCATAAAGATCAGTGGCATTATTCGAATAGAACAGGAAGTTCTTCCTGTGTCTTGGCCAACATTCCTCCTACATCATGAAAATCAAACTGTTTAAGTAATTCTTTCATTTTCTGTTTGTGCAACCTTGAAAAAACAACATTGAAATGGGGAAAAGGTCGAGGAGTGGGACTAGCTGGAATGCTCTTTAAAAGAAATAAAAACAGAAAATGCTGGAAAAACTCAGAAGGTTTGGCAGCATCTGTGGAGAGAGAAACAGGTTTAATGTTTCAAGTCCATATGACTCTTCCCCAGAGCTTTAAAGAAGGCTCTCTATGGACTCAAAATGTTAACTCTGTTTCTCACTCCACAGATGCAGCCAGACCTGCTCAGTTTTTCCAGCATTTTCTGTTTTTATCTCAGATTTCCAGCATCCGCAGTATTTTGCTTTTGCTCTTTAAAAGGGCTAGCACAACTCCAATGGGCCACATGGCTTACATCTGTGCTGTACTATTCAATAATTGTAGGATCAAATGGCTGTGTTTACTTACATGATAACAATGATTGCACTACAAAACATTGATTGTAAAACGCTTTGAGATTTTAAAAATTCTTTCATATGATGTAGGTATGGCTGGTAAGGCCAGCATTTGTTGCTCATCTCTAATTTCCATTGAGTAGGTGGTGGTGAGCCAGCTTCTTGAACAGCTGTAGTCCATTTGGTGTAGGTACATTCACAGGACTGTTAAGAAGAGAGTTCCAGGGCTCTGAATCAGTGACAGTGAAGGAATGGCGATACAGTCTTACATATGCCATCAAAAAGACTCTACATGGTCAGACCCACAAGTAAACAACTACCAGGCAGCCCTCCCTTATAGATGTTTAGCTATAAAATCCAGTAGTACTACCCAAGACAAACTGCTGTAGCTTCAATAAAGGCATACCACATGGCCTGTAACTCTCTTCCACTCTGCTGTGAAAATCTAAACATCAGAATAAAACTGATTTTTGCAGCCCAAGACTTTTCTAGCTTGACCGGATGGTTGATTCAAACTGCATCCTCTCCCAGCTCACAACTCCAGCTATAGCTCCAGCTGCCGCATCTCACACCTCCAGCTCAACAGCACAATAGCTCAAATAGCTACAGCCCACCTAAGCTCTCCACAGTAACCCTAAAATACAATTTTTCCCTTTTCATCTCAGGTTCCATTGCTTTCACACCTCTTTGAAACTCAAATCCTTCCAAATATAAGATCTTTCATATTTCCATCTTGTCTTGGCTTTCGGGTCAATAAAATATAATACCCCCTTCTATTTACCTATGAAACTCCTGCAAAATGCAAACATGTTTCTTTTTACCCCTGACTCTCCTTTGATATTCAAACAACCTCTCCCCTTATCTAAAAATGTAAATGTTAGTTCTGAGCTATTTACTTGTACCTCAAACTGAATACCTCTATCCTTTTTCATGTTTTAAACCCCCCAGACAACCTGTCTCCTATTAATCTGCCCAACTTAATTAAATCATACACACACAGACACACATAGCCTTTTCACAGAATAACACAATATTCCCCAAAAATGTATTAAAAATACATCAATTTCTCACAATATGGCTTGTCCAGTTCAGTTTCTGGTCAATGGTAATCCCCAGGATGTTGATGGTGGGGATTCAGAGATGGTGATGCCATTGAATGTCAAGGGGAGATGGTTAGATTCTCTTTTGTTGGAGATGGTCATTGCCTGGCACTTATGTGGCATGAATTTAACTTGCCACTTATTAGAACCATAGAACCATAGAACACTACAGCACAGAAAACAGGCCGTTCAGCCCTTCTAGTCTGTGCCGAAATATTATTCCGCTAATCCCAATGACCTGCACCCAGTCCATAACCCTCCAGACCTCTCCCATCCATGTATCTATCTAATTTATTCTTAAAACTTAAGAGTGAGCCCGCATTTACCACGTCAGATGGTAGCTTGTTCCACACTCTCACCACTCTCTGAGTGAAGAATTTCCCCTAATGTTCCCACTGACCCTTTCCCCTTTCACTCTAAAGCCATGTCCTCTCGTGCTTATCTCTCCTAATCTAAGTGGAAAGAGCCTACTCGCATTTACTCTGTCTATACCCCTCATAATTTTGTAAACTTCTATCAAATCTCACCTCATCCTTCTACGCTCCAAGGAATAAAGTCCTAAACTGTTTAATCTTTCCCTGTAACTCAACTCCTTAAGACCCGGCAACATCCTAGTAAATCTTCTCTGCACTCTTTCAATCTTACTGATATCCTTCCTGTAGTTAGGCGACCAGAACTGCACACAATACTCCAAAGTTGGCCTCACCAATGTCTTATACAACCTCACCATAACATCCCAACTCCTATACTCAATACTTTGATTTATAAAGGCCAGTATGCCAAAAGCTTTCTTTACAACCCTGTCTACTTGTGACACCACTTTCAGGGAATTATGTATCTGAACTCCCAGATCCCTTTGTTCCTCCGCATTCCTCAGTGCCCTACCATTTACTGTGTATTAACCCAAGTCTGAATATTGTCCAGGTCTTGCTGCACCTGGACATGGACTGCTTCAGCATCTAAGTAGTTTTGAAAGGTGCTAAACAATCTGCAATCAGCAAACATCCCCACTTCTGACCTTATGATGGAGGGAAGGTCATTGATGAAGCAGTTGGAGATGCTTGGGCCTATGGCACTACCCTTAGGAACTCTAGCAATGATATCCCAGGACTGAGATGATTGGCCTCCAACAGCCACAACCATTTTCCATTATGCTAGGTATAACCCCAACCAGTGGTGAGTTTTCCCCCGGTTCCATTGACTTCAGTTTTGCTCGGGCTCCTTGATGCCACACTTGGTCAAATGTTGTCTTGACGTTAAGGGCAGCCACTCTCACCTCCCCCCTTGTATTCAGCTCTTTTGTACATTGGACGAAGGCTGGAATGAGGTCAGGAGCTGAGTGGCCCTGGTGAAATCCAAACTGAGCGTCAGTGAGTAGGTTATTGCTGAACAAGTGCTGTTTGATAGCATTGTTGACGACGCCTGCCATCACTTTGCTCATGATCAGGAGTAGATTGATGGTAATTGACTGGATTGAATTTGTCCTGCTTTTTGTGTAAATTTTCCATATTGTCAGGTAGATGCCAGTGTTCTGAGGAGGCAAAATGTGTCCTATAAATGCAAGTTCTTTCATTCAAGGTGCAGCACACCAAGATATTATATCAGTTTATAGTCCTTGATTGAATATTATGTTGCATCTGCTTTACCCACAGATACTCACCTATTACTTAGCTAGTGCCAATTGTACATGATGAATGCTGTCTCCTGTAAAATTTATAAGCCTCGGGGCTGATTTCCCTCCGCTTTTGTCCATGTGTTTTAGAGGAAAAGTGGTTGAAAAAGGAAATGAGATCCATTGCACTGAGTCTCTGCTCAATTTAACACTTTATATATTTTTCTAAATTTTATTCACTGGATGCAGGTATCGCTAACAAGGCCAGCAATTTTTGCTAATCGCTAATTTCCTGGGTTTCTCATCACCAGAGGCCCAAGTGGAGCCTCAACAACTGTAAGTGGGTCTTGGTACTTGTGCACAGACCCCTCAGATTGGAGGAAATGCAAAGGCGTGCATGGCAAACGTGCAAACGCTCTGAAACCCTAAGTAGATCAGAGGCTTGAGCATCAGGGCTGGAACGGTGGTGGGTTGAGGCAAATAACTGGGCATCAATTGCTCACTTAAGGGCCTCAATTGTGCCAGGGATGGGCGAGCCACACGATACCTCAGCGGCTGCCTATAATATCGTGGGGGAGGCCGGTGGGGTGGGGTGTGGACTGACCACGGCTACACTACCAACGGCTCGGTTCCCTAAATTATGGATCCACCCGCCTACTTTCCTGTCCATGGTTGGCCCATAAAATTCAGCCCCTTGTACTGGGGGTAGGCTCCACAGGCTGGATAATACACACTAGTGTGACAAGTGGGTTGCACGCTCAGAAGAATCCAGCATTCAGATTTCTGAGCCCGCTGTCCAAAGACGCCAAATAAAGCACCAATTAGACCAAATAAGAGTGCTAGGTGGATTCTGGGCCGCACACTGAGAGCATTCCACACAATGAAAGCAGTAGGGGGCAGGATATCCGGTGTTGGAGCTCGTTGGCCATGACCCAGATCAAGGTCACAGCCTGTAATTTAAAGGGCCACTCTGGCCTCTTTAGCAGTGCAAAGCAGAAATGGACCTCTCTGCATGAGGTCTCAGGTTCTTAAATCATAAATTTAAGCCACTATACATCCACTTCTTCCACAAAGCACTTCCAGTGGCCCAAGAACACGGAACAGCCAAGATTTAACTCTGCCCTCCGACAACCCAGCATTGCAGCCTGCCTGATGAAAAAGCAGGGAATACGGCTGGTGTAAGTCTCCCTTTGAACATGTTTTATTCCATTCTGCTCATATTATGGCAATCGATTGCCTTTTTAATGAGCACAGTATGGGCGGGATCCTGATTTCCAGACCTGCCCGCTAATCGTATTACCCCAGACCAGCTGATGACATCAGCAACACGACCCAACGTCTTTGCGCCCAATACCATGTTGGCACGTGCACGTTACACTCCGGTTTTCAGAGTGCATTATTCAGGCCCATGTTACTTGAGTATGTCTCAGCTATAAGTGACGTCATTGTCTTCTGTCGGTCCTCTCAGGATTGAAGAGCCTGGTGCAAGATCAGCATGGATGTTCCCAGAACTGGCAGTTCATGGTGCCACTGTTGATGGTTCAGGGAACTCACCAGCAGCGGCACCATCTCAGGCCTTCCTCTGGGCACATCAAATGTTGTGAGTTTGGCACAGATGGCCCTCAAACTATGCTGAACCGAATTTCAATGCTTGCTTCCACATAGGCCAATCAGCTTCAGGAGGAGAGATCATCTGAAATGCAGGTGTTTGTATTTTTTTTTAAGAGTGTCCTTGTATCATTCATACTGATGTTGTTTGCCCTGAGACACTTCCCAATGGCAGATCTGCTTCAGTATTCTCCCTGTCTCGATTGAATTGTCTGGCAGGTGGTCTCCATGCTGTTGAGCTGAGCATGATGAAAGACCTTAGCTAGGACTTTCTGCCTCCACACACCGCCGGGATCTTCCAGTCCCGCCGAAAGCCAATGAGCCTCTGTGTGTGCCCCACCGTATCCCCTCCGGTGGGTCCTGTCAAGGCAAGGCCCGAAAATCCCAGCCCTTGTTGTTTGTGATTTTGTCCTGCCTTCATTTTCACAATGGAGTTTAGGTAGCTTTGGTGGAAGTGTTCTAGAGCTCTGATTTGGTGTCTGTAGCAGACCCAGGGTTCCATGCCAAACAGGAGGGTGGGAAGGACAATGGTCTGCTAGAATTCGATTTTAGTCTTCAGCTTAATGCCACCCTGCTTCCAGACACAACTTGGAGTTGGCCCTAGGCAGAACTTGCTTTCCCGATGCATGCACTGATATGTTCACCAATCGTGGCGTTCCTACAAAGCACAATACCAAGGTATGAGAATTTTTCTCCGATCTCGACACTGATGCCATCAATGGTTATGTCTGATGCTTCATGGCATGTGCCTGGTGCTAGCCGAAACATAACCTCCGACTAGGAGACACCGATTTGGAGACCAAGGCTCCTGACAGCACTCATGAATTTGTGCGATGCTAATAACACCAAAGTTGCTGGTTCAGTCCCCGAACTGGGCAGTATGGCCGTACCGCCTCACAGCACCTGAATGGCCTCTTTGTGACTCTGTAACCAACCACCTAATAGTTAAACAAGTTCATTTTGGAGTCCCAAAAAAACAGCAGAAATCAGCATTTGAAAAGATCTTGTATTGTTGTAAAGCTGTGTCAAGGAACATGGGCAATCTCGCAGTGCCCAAGGTCTGTGTTTTAAAAAACATGATCGCATATTTAAAGATTTATGGAATGATCCCTTCACATTGTTCTTTCGCCAAGAACGTATTAGAAACAGCTGGAATAATCCAAAGGTCTTACTGAAGGGCTGCATTTCCTAAGATCAATTATATACTTCTGTAACAACTCTAGGCTCCTACTGATGCTATTTTTATGTAATAGTGTTGAACATACAGTGAAAGGAATGATAGAAGATGTTTGCTTTCGGGAGGGTCTCAGAGATCCAACTGAGAGTGTTTTGATAGGGTAACTTACATTTGGTTGCAATTAAGTAACCAAACAACTTCCCTTTGTTATCTCTTGGTATTTTCTCCAGATTGGACAAGGGCTTTTGACACAAACCCATATTGTATCAATCAACCTTCATTGGAAAATTAAGGATTGTATCTTTCAGTTTTTGAACATTTGTTTTTAAAAATTCTCTTATGACAAACTAGTAGCTGCAGAGAGAGAGAGCACTGATATACAAGCAGAAGATTCAGATTCAGTTCCAAGCCTTGAGACTCATTCACACGTGAACTTCTCCTGTGAAGTGGGTTTTCGTTGCCTTGAATATATTGTTTCAGGTTCACTCCAGGTTTAGGATAACTTCTCTACTTCTCCCTTTAGAAATAAAGCTAAGTGCTTGGTTTGCTTTTTTTATGGCCTTGTTCACCTGCGGCACAACTTTTAGGTGTACTCCAAGAGCCCTTTGTTCCTTTACCCACGTAGATTCACACCTTCCAAATATTAAGTGACTCCCTATTCTTCCTATCAAAATGCATCATCTCATATTTCCCTCTGTTGCACTTTCTTTGTCAATCATTTGCTCATTCTACATATTTATTAATGTTGTTGCAGTCCTCCTCAATATTGACTAGGCCTGCCAGTTTAGTGTCATCTGCAAATTGTGTTTCTGATTCCAAAGTCCAAATTGTTATACTTTTATATATTCTTTCCTGTAAGTAAGTGTCACTGGCTAGGCCAGCATATGTTGCTTATCCCTAACTGCCCTTGAGAAGGTGATGGTGAGCTACTTTCTTGAACCACTGCAGTAATTATACCCACATTGCTGTTAGGAAGTTCCATGATTTTGACCTAGCAGCATTGAAGGAACACAAAATAATTCCAGTCAGGATAATGAGTGACTTGGAGGGGATCTTACAGGTGTTGGTATTCCTATGTATTTGTTCCCTTGTTCCTTCGGATGGTAGAGGTCTCAGGCATGGAAGATGCTGCCGAAGGAACTTTGGTGAATTGCTGCAGTGCACCGTGTAGATGGTACACACTGCTGCCAGTAGTGAAAGGAGTGAATGTTGAAGGTGGAGACGGGGTGCCAATCAAGTGGGCTGCTTTGTCCTGGACAGTGTTGAGCTTCTTGAGTGTTGTTGGAGCTGCACTCATCCAGGCAAGTGGAGAATATTCCATCATCTCCCTGACTTGTACCTTCTAGATGGTAGGCAGGCTTTGGGGAGTCAGGAAGTGAGTTACTCGCTGCAGAAAGTTCAGCCTCTGGCCTGCCCTAGCCACAGTATTTATATGGCTGGTCCAGTTCAGTTTCTGGTCAATGCTAACCCCAATGATGTTGATAGTGGGGAGGATTCCATCACACTCCTGACTTGTGCCTTGTAGATTTTGGACAGGCTTTGGGAAGTCAGGAGTTGAGTTACTTGCTGCAGAATTCCAACCTTCTATAACGCTAGTATTTATATGAATGGTCCAGTTAAGTTTCTGGTCAATCGTAACTCCTAGGAAGTTGGTAGTGGGAAATTAAGTTATGGTAAGGCTATTGAATGTCAAGACTAATGGTTAGGTCCTCTCTTGTTGGAGATGGTCATTGCCTGACACTTGTGTGTCACAAATATTACTTGCAAATGTTATCAGCCCAAGCCTAAATGCCAACCAGGTCTTGTTGTATACAGGCACAAACTACTTCACAATGTCAGAGGAGTTGCCAATGGTACTGAACACTGTGCAATATTCAGCGAACATCTCCGTTTCTCCCTTTATGTTGGAGGGTAAGTCATTGATGAAGCAGCTGAAGATGTCTGGACTGAGGACATTACTCTGTATTGCTGCAGTCATATCCTGGGGCTGAGATAATTGACCTTCAACAACCATGCTTCCTTTGCGCTAGATATGAATTGATATGTAAAGTGTGAACAGTGGTGGTCCCAGCACTGATCTTTATAGAATATCACTTGCCACCTTCTGCCACTCTGAATAACTATATTTCCACCCTCTGTTTTCTGTCTTTAAGCCAGCCAGCAATTCACTCCTCCACTTGCCCCCTGACTCCATATTTTCTGACCTTATTCATCGGTCTATTATAGAACACCTTACCCGAGGCCTTTTGTAAAACCAGATAAATTACATCTTCTACATCGCCATTGTCTACTCACTGTTACCTCCTTAAAAAATTTAATAAGGTTTGATCAAGCAAGATTTCCCCTTTTGAAATCCATGCTGACTATTCATTATGATATTTTCATTTCTAGATCTTCTGTTCCCTCTTTTAGCCAGGATTCCTTTATTCTTCCTCCCACCAAGGCTAAGCTCAATTCTTAAATATAGCAATTACGTTTGCTATCCTCCAATCCTGCAGTAACTACAAGAGAAAAATATTAAACCACTCCCCACCCCACAGTGAGTGCTATGGTGTGGCAGATGATGTGAGCCAGGTGGATCAAATCCATGAGGGAAACTTGGTCGCGCTATCTCAATGGTTTTGCAATTTGTATTTATTACGAGATGTGTGCACTGAATTCAGAAGTAATAAGTCCACCAAGACCTTTAGGGATTTAAAAAAAATTAAATTAAAGTATTTATTAACAAAGTAAAAGACGTCAAGCGCATACATAAGACTACAATTACTACTATAATAACTCCTAAAATTTCTAATTAACCCAGCCCCCTGTTACACTTCCTTTAAGGTCCAAAAATAGATTTTAGATTTAAAACAACCTCAGTTGACAAGTTAACAGAATACCCTGGACAGTGGAATTCCAAATGGCTTTTCTCCAGCTTCAGTTTAGTTAGACAGCAGACTTGTGTACAAATGCCGGAGGCTTCATTAAGCCACACACTCTTGTTAGATCTTACATGGCCTTCTTGCCCATAAACTTTCATTCTCACTTATATATGTTTCCCTCTTTTTTATATGTAAATTCTATTGTTCCATATGTCTTTGCACTGCATCTTCCTCATAACATAAAAACTTTCATGGTGCCAATATTGCCAGTAACCTTTGGGAAAAATAAACACATTCCTTAGCCTTGCTTATCTGACTAGTTGTAAACAGACTAAGGTCCCTTTGAAATCCAAATATCCCATCATTTATCTAAAAATGCAAATTCCCTTCACACCTTACATGCTAAGCCAGCATCCATGTTTAATCATTAGCTTGTCAAGCACCTAGCTTCTTCTGGTGATTTAAACTTGATGTCTACTTGACTCCAAATGTAATTACAATACACACGGACCCAACTATACTTACCCCCATAAACCTACTTCACAATAAACCTGAAAAATATTATGAAAATTGTTATACTTTCATGACAGTGCGTTCAAATACATTTGATTCCCAATCCCAAAGCAATTTTACATCAAGATTTAGGGAGTGACAGATCATTTCTAACAAAATATGTTCTTGATCAGTAACATCCAGTACAAGTGTTGGGCAATCGGAAGGCACTGAACACATAGGCCTGAATATTGCCATCGGTATGCGGGGGCAGACCCGACATGTCGACGCGCAAAATGACGTGCGATGATGGTGGGCGTGCATCCCAACAAAACCCTTCAGGTTGGCGGGCAGGTGAAGAGCCCGAGTGGCCTTTACGTTTTTCAGGAAACCTCATCCATGTTCATAAACATGTCCCAGCTCATGTGACACTGTCACTTGAGTGGACAAGTCTAAATAATTTTAAACTTTATTATTTATAAACTTTCATTATGTACTTAATCTCCCTGAGGCAGCTCCATGCCTCAAGGAGATTTCTGTACTCTTTGGCGCACATGCGTGTGAAAGAGCGCAGGCCCCGATTCTCCCTCCTCCCCCTGTTCACAGAAGTAGCGTGAGCGCTACCAGGCATGTGTCTGACTGGGCGGGCCTTAATTGGCCCACCCACATAAAATGGCGATGTGCAGCCGATCGCGGGTGGTGATTGGCTCCGCGCCCGCCCCCGCTCACACCCTCCCAACCCGCCCGACAGAGGTAAGTTTCTGGCATTAGAGAACAGGAAAGATCTGTGTCCTGTTTGCTAGTGCACAGATTGATCTTTATTAGAAACCTGCCTGAGCTAAATATTGTTGATTCATTTTATGTACACATCTATAGTTCATTAATCTAGTTTCACCCTCAGTGTTGTTTTTAAGTAATTAAATAAAAAAAATATTTTCTCAGGTTATCACAATGACAATAATTCTTTTAGCAAGATCACATGATACACACAGACGTGGAATACCATTCAGCCCATCTTAGCTCCACTGTCCAATATGCCTATTGCATTCATAGCATTCGCTGGTTCTCAAATGGTTCCAAGGTCATGTCTGCACCACCCTACCCAGAAGTCCATGTGCTGTTGAATTTAAAATAGAAGTCAAAATAAAAATGTAATTTAGAAAAAGGTTTGGCTTTTGATCTGTATTAAGATGCCTTATCTACTTAGAGCACATATCATTTGTTGCAATGGATATATTTTAATTCATTCACGGGATGTGGGCTTCGCTAGCTGGGCCAGCATTTATTGCCCATCCCTAGTTGCCCTTGAGAAGGTGATGGTGAACTGCCTTACTGAACTGCTGCAGCCCATGTGGTGTTGGTACACCCACAGTGCTGTTAGGGAGGGAGTTCCAGGATTTTGACCCAGCGACAGTGAAGGAACGGCGATATATTTCCAAGTCAGGATGATGAGTGACTTGGTGGGGGACTTCCAGGTGATCATGTTCTGATGTATCTGCTGCCCTTGTCCTTCTACGTGGTAGTGGTGTGGGTTTGGAAGGTGTTGTCTAAGGAGCCTTGGTGAATTCCTGCAGTGCATCTATGTGTTCCAAGAACTTCCTTCCCATCTTACTACATCTAACCTCATCAGCATGTCTGTCTATTCATTTCTCCCTCATATGTTTATCTAGCTTCCCTTAAATGCATCTACTCCTTGTGATAACAAGATCCACATCCTAACCACTTTCTAATAAATTCCTCCTGAATTCCTTATTAATCCGTTAGTGACTATCTCTAGTTAATGGCCCTAGTTTTGGATTACTCCACAGCAGAAACCTTTGCACTACGTCTATCCTATCAAAGCCATTCATAATTTTAAAGATGACTTTCAGGTCACTCCTCAGCTTTCTCTTTATCGGAGAAAAGAGCCCCAGCCTGTTCAATCTTTCCTGATTGTCATAACCTCTAAATTCTGATATTACGCTTGTAAATCTTTTTTGCACCTTCTCTATTGTAGCATTACCTGAATGCACCTCTCTGTGCCCACTTACAGAAATCCATTGGGAATAGACTCGGCTGAGGTGACCTGCGGCCTGTTTTGACTGGCCAATGATGCAAAGGGAAAGAAAATAAAATGAAAGGAGCAATGGAAATAGAAAAGAAAACATTGTTAATGTTGTACACTGATAGTTTTTTTTATGTTAATGCATTATGTGTAATGCAATTTCGGTCTGTCCGCAAGCATTACCCAGACCTCCCTGTCGCTTGCCATTTCAACACTCCACCCTGCTCTCATGCCCACATGTCCGTCCTTGGCTTGCTGCATTGTTCCAGTGAAGCTCCACGCAAACTGGAGGAACAGCACCTCATCTTCCGACTAGGCACTTTACAGCCTTCCGGACTGAATATTGAGTTCAACAATTTTAGATCATGAACTCTCTCCTCCATCCCCACCCCCTTTCCGATTTTCCCCCTCCTTTTTGTTTTTTCTAATAATTTATATAGATTTTTCTTTTCCCACCTATTTCCATTATTTTTAAATGTATTTCCATCCATTGTTTTATCTCTACCTTTTAGCTTTTTTCGATTCCTTCACCCCACCCCCACTAGGGCTATCTGTACCTTGCTCGTCCTGCTTTCTACCCTTAATTAGCACATTCCTTTAGATAATATCACCACCTTCAACACCTCTTTGTCCTTTTGTCTATGACATCTTTTGGTTATCTCCACCTATCACTGGCCCTTTATCCAGCTCTTCTTGTCCTACCCCGCCCCCCTTAAATCAGCTTATATTTAACCTCTTTTCTATTTATCCTTAGTTCTGTTGAAGATTCATGCAGACTCAAAACGTTAACTGTGTTCCTCTCCGCAGATGCTGCCAGACCTGCTGAGTTTTTCCAGGTATTTTGGTTTTTGTTTTGGATTTCCAGCATCCGCAGTTTTTTGCTTTTATCTTAGTGTAATGGAACTGTTACATTCTCAAATTGTTTAAACTCAGATTACGCTGCGAAGCCTTCAACATTATTGTCTAATGAATTAACTGATGGAAATACAGCAGTGAAGCAACAGATAGGTAGGCAATGGAAACCATGCTGTGCATAATAATCCAGGCTCAAAGCCAATGTCTAGCTTTCTGCTTTTGGTTTTTTGTTTTGTTAAAGATTCCTTTGCATCTGTAAGGCCCATGAATAAAAGAAAACAACGAGTGAACCAATCAAATTATTTGAAATGTTTTGGAGAAGAATGTATTTTTTTCTCGCTCATTGAAACATCTAATATCTAGTTTCAAACAGAATAACTACACAAAATCACACACTTTACAATAGCACTATTAAACTTGTCACTTTGAAATGTCTTGTGTGTGTTTCTTTGTACTTTCATTGAAGTTTTTAATTCACGGACTCAGCCTATCTTAAAAGACTAAGCTTCATCTTAGACGTTTAACTCTCCAGCAGAGTTATCGGGTGTTCCCACCAATATTTGTGCATTCTGAGCATGTGCAGCTTTCAGCATTTCCCAGCTACAATCTGTGACTTCTGAGTGTGTTTGTAGTTTCACAGGATACATCAACAGTGTTTTTTAAAATAGCATTTAAAGCACCGACACAAGCCATTCAGCTCCACAGGTAAAGATGTCGCTTTCTTCTGAAGTTGAAGCTAAGGGAATTCCCTGTTATCACGTGATGTTTCGAGAAATAGTTTTTTTTTTCTCTGGAAGACTTCGAAACAAAACTGGAAACTGAACTCTCAAGGCTTTATTTTCAAGACAAGTTTCACCTTCGACATGTAAAACAATTGTTTCTGTTCATCTATAATCTGCTCAATTTAACCTCTGATCAATGATCAGATGGAGAATTGGGCACAGCACACATTCAAATTCCCAAAGGATGCTTCCAAGACAAGACTCTTTGCTGGAAGCATGATTCCATTGATTTACCCCTTTAAATATAAAATCTATTGCTGCAGTTATGATTCACTGCACCTTTTCGTTAAACTTTGAGAGACCTGAGTCTGACTAATAATGCTATTGGACATGTATGTACCAAGTAGTGTCACTGGGTCCTGCTGTTGATGAGTCAACTACTGGATACTTCAGAGGAAGCAGGAGAGATTATAGTACAAAGGGGATCAGAACAAGCCTAGCAGAATGCAATTCACCCAAGCATTGCTCTTTGTGCACATCAAAACAATGTTTCAACTTCACAACGACATGGCAAACTGCTCCTTAGCTTCTCCTTGTTTGCGCAATTCATGTTTGAAAGGCTACCAGCAAAAATATATAAGTGCTGCTAGCTGTGGCTCTGTAATCCACTGATTATATGGCGGTGTGCAGTGAGTCATGTGTTATGTGCAACCACTGTGGTTAAATGAACGAGCCCTGGCACTGATTTCTGGAGACTGAAATTTTTCCCGTTGCTAAGTTTAGCGACCAAGTGGTGAAATGTAAAGAGAAAGTGCCAGTGAATAATTTGTCTGTGTTTTGTTCTGGTCTGACCATTCCTACAGCTCGACAAAAAAGGAGGAGGTTAAAACAAAATTAGGTTAGCAAAATGTTCTTTTTTTTCAATAATGCCTTGTTAAACATTACTAACAGTGAATTTATCATTCATTCTGCAGCTAAAATGCCAAATTAAAATGAAGTGTGTTACTCCAGGTCAGAAGCAATGTTAGAGAGCTGAATGAAGGAATGATTGCAAAGTATCAGCATAATAATGATAGAGGTGACTAGTGCAAAGTGTTGCTTAAAAAGAGACATGCTGTTGAAGCTTTTTGTCTTGCACTCTTTAAGACAGATGCAAGAATGCCAAATTTCAAAAGGAGCGACAATTTATCTCGCCTGAGAAAAGAGTGATCATTGGTTGGCAAGGTGTCCCTGATTTGTTGGGGTGTTGCCATGCAGAATGCACCAGGGAACTATTGTACCCATGTTTTTGTCTAATTCAGAAAAGGTGCAATGCCTGGACATGTTCCTTTTGCCTGCAGAGGACAGGTCCCTGCATATGAATACATGTAGCTTCTAGCAAGCATAAGTGAGCCACATTGCGATCCTGACTGATAAGTTAAATTGGCTGTTAGTGTAATTCTTAGCACATTTGGGATTGTTTGACTAGTGCTGTCCAATCACAGAATCACTTCCAACATTAGACATTATATCCTGAGTTAAGCAAGCACAGGTTGGTTGAGTACGGTCAGTATTCTGCCTATTGTGAACAGCTGCCTAAGGGGTGTGCTGTTTGATATGATCCACCAGTCTTTGGGACATATGGCCTTTTCTAATTTTGTACTACCAAGCGGAAAAGGGTTTCTGTTAAAATGTTACCGCCGGTGCCCTAACACTTATCAAGTGCCACTCTCCCATCACCTTCCCCATACTCACGGATGTACATTTGCTCCTAATCCAGCAATGCCTCCAATTTAAAATCTTCATTCTTGTTTTCAAATCCCTCCACAGTCATACCGCTCTCTAAGTCTGTAATATTCCTTAGGGCAATTTTTTCTCTCCAGATTTTCTTCTCCAATTTTGGCCTTTTGTGCATTCCTGAGTTTTGTCACTCCGTCGCTGGCAGCTATGTAGTGGTCCAAGCTCTGAAATTGCCTCTCTACACCTCTCTACCTTTCCCTTCTCCTTTAAGATGATCCTTAAAGACTACACTGATTTACACCGCTCTGCATTTGCTTCGGACAAACAGCATCTTGATCTTAGCCCTCATGTTATTTTAAAAAACTGGTTAATTTGCACATTAACTGCCCATTAAATCTGCCACCGCAAGTTATGTCTGGTAATTAAGTGTGTAAGTGACCCTTTAATGATGTGATAATTGGTTTTGCAGTGCCAATCAATCTCTCTGGCACAAAAAAGTTACAAAATGCTTCAATCTCATTTCTTTAGGTGCTAAGTTTTTTTATATTCATTCATGGGATCTGGGTGTCACTGGCTAAGCCAGCATTCATTCTCCATCCATAATTGCCCCTGAGAAGGTGGTGGTGAGCTGCTAGAGATATTGTTAGAGATATAAAAACATGACAAATTTTAACTTGTTTCTTTCTGTTCTTTTTATTCTCTTTATCTAATCTTTCTTTCCATCTCTTTATTTTTTTTCCACATCATTGATTTGACACAAATTCATAGACTCATAGACTCATGGATGGTTACAGCACAGGAGGCCATTCGGCCCATCATGTCCTTGCCAGCCAGCAAAGATCTGACTACACTAATCCCATTTTCCAGTGTTTGGCCCATAGCCCTGGAGGCTATGGCAATGCAAGTGAATATCTTAACACTTCTTAAATGTTACGAGAGTTTCTGACTCAACCACCCTTTCAGGCAGCGAATACCAGACTCCCACCACCCTTTGGGTGAAAAATATTCTCCTCAACTCCTCAATTCATCCTCCTTCTTTGTTGTTCCTCTTTTCATTCCCCTCAACCCTCAGAGCTCATTGCTTATGGAGTTACTCTATTCTTCACTTTGGTTCCAAGTGTGATGTTGCCCTCTCCATGCAACTAACAGCTCTCGTTTCCATAAAGGCAAAATACTGCGGATGCTGGAAATCTGAAACAGAAACAAAAAATGCTGGAAAAACTCAGCAGGTCCGAGAGAAAGGCAGAACTCTGAAGGAGAGTCATACGGACTCGAAACGTTAACTCTGTCTTTCTCTCCACAGATGTTGTCAGACCTGCTGAGTTTTTCCTGCATTTTTAGCTCTCATTTCCAGCAAGTTATGGTGTAAATGTATGCAAGCTGAGGGATCAGGAAAAAGTTTGACACACTGCAAAATGCCAGGCTCCAGCAAGATCTGGCCTAGCATCTTGGCTAGATTAGCGCACACTCATGATATCATTGGAGACAATCAGCTTTCAGGAGTTGCTGAGCCTTCCTGCATGGGCCAGCTATGTGAGGTAACACACACAGTTAAAATGGCATGATGGTCAGTCAAGCAGCCCCAGGTTAATGGTTATATCTCCATTGATGTTAATTCAGTTCCCTTGCTCGATTGGGCTCGGTAATTCCTCCAAACCAGTTCCCCTGATGAGGTCATCAGCAACAAAATTGCTCCTGAAAAGGAATCACAAAGGATGCCACCATCACACCATGTTTTCCAGACTGACTTCTTTTGTTGAGCTGGCTGGCCTCAAAAAGTATAGTTGTCGTGGAACAGTAATTGGCTTCAGAAACTGTGGGCTTACGAAGGGAAGGGTTTCCTGCTCCCAAATGATTGCAGCTAGAAAATATACATGTGGACATCAGCAGAAGACAAATTCAACTTAGCTACAACGTCCTCCATGATGCAATAGCAACGATCGCTGAGCAGGTTTTTGCTTGTTTATGCCAGTAATCTCAGTATAACCCGAGTGAAATCGATTGAACCAGCGGCAAAGGTTGGGAAATTTTAAATGTAAGTGAGTTACGCCCCAATCCACCTGTATTCGTGTTTTCAGGGTCCAGAGAAGGAGAAAGAAAAAAATGTAGTGAAAATTTGGGGGCTCGGGGGAAGTATTGAGGTGGCACAAACTGTTCTTTAAAGGCCTCATGTTGTATAATTGATCTAAAGGACTGTCAGGAATGTGGTTGAGAAGGATATGGATATAGCAGCTTGCAAGGTAATGCTTCACACTTTGAGCAAAGGACTCAACTGGCAAACCAAGCTGGTGTCTGGTTGGACAGCTCTATACACACAGTCCCAAGACTCTTGTCATCCAAGCTATCTAATTCACCCCAACAGGACTCAAAGGGATTGAACAGGGGGGAAAAATATGACATGACAAACAATTATATTTTAGCACTCTATTTATATCAATCCCCTTTTCAGATTATTGCTCCACTCAAACTGACACGTTGCTGTAATCCCAGCGATGAATCAAGGGACCTGAAGTAGAATCAGACAGAGCTCCAAGGCAGATGAAAGGAAAAGGGAAAAAAAAATCCAGAAAATGTGACATTCACAAACAGAGTGACTGGGGGACAAATTCTGACAGGTTCAGTTTAATTTATCAATGTCAATAGAATGGTAAGAACAGCGGAGGTAGACATGCATATTAATTGAAAATAATTCAGATTAAATCACTACAGTTTGACATTCCTGAGATGGGTACTTCATCTTTTAGAGAGCGCGGGTACGATTGCTTGTTCATCACAAACTCTAATCTGAGAACACATCTTAATTGCATGTTATCACCTCCTAATTGCTTCTACATTATATTAAACAGTCTGCTAATTACTAGACTGATCATGGTGTAAATAGCTGGAGGCGCAGGCTGATATCCAGCTGAAGGAACATTGGGCTTGATTAAGGCCAAAATGGAGCCATCACATAAGTATAGATTTACCAGTAAACTCCATTTCCCTTGTGAGTTAAAAAAAAGTAGGAAGGGGGAGGGGTAAAGGAAAGACACTAATCTGGATCAATTTATGTTTTGCTTCTTGCATAATCCGTCTATTTCCTAGCTCTGGCTTTCTGGTATTCCCTGGAGGGACAGGAGTCATCTCCCTACTGCTGTCACTGATATAGTGCCCGAGGACTGAGACTGTAGAACTGCTAACACCACTGCAATGCTCAGGTGGAGACCAGTAATAGACATGCACATCGACAGCTGGAGTTATACTCTGCAGCTGAATCAGAGGGCCTTTGAGAAAATAGCATTGCTGAGAGCAGTCTGCCTTCGTGTGTTTGGAGGATTTTGTGTGTTGTCGCTCAGTCGCAGTGCTTAATGACTGCTTCGAGGCAGGTCTGGTTTTATTCCTAATGGCGTCGTCTCTCTCTCTCTCTCTCTCTCTCCCTCCCTTCATCCCGTCAGTTGAATCAAGGCATTGAATCAATTCAACAATCCTTTAACCAAGCCAGTCCACATTCCCATTCGCCCCCTCCTTGCAGCAAAGGTGGTGCTTTTTCCTACAAAATGATAATAAAAAGTAATGCGAAAGCAAAATACTGTGGGTGCTGGAAATTTGAAATATGAACAAAAATTGATGGGAATACTCCATCAGCAGGCCATATAGAATCTACATAAGCTGTGACTTAGTCAGTAGCACTCACAGCTCTGAGACAAAATATTGTGGGCTCATGTCCTGCTCCAGAGACTTGAACACAAAACACAAATCTAGGCTGATACTCATCCACAGTTGCTACCTGACCTGCTGAGTATTTCCAACATTTCCTGTTTCTATATTATAAATGTTAAAACAAAGTGTGTTATAGTAAAAGTAGTCCTCTTGCTAACACAGTAAACATTGATGTACAGCAGGCTTTCTGTAAATCAAAGCCTCTTAGGGATTCACTTAGCTTTATTTTGAAGAGTGTTCAGTTTGATGAGGGAACATAATCAGGTCCTTTGATTGCCAGCAGGGCTGAGGGGGTTAAAGTTGGGAACTTCCATTCTCACAGCTGAACATAAAGTGAATGAATCTAAAACCAACTGAGAATCACTCACAGCCTGAATGGACATGTTAGAGATTCTCTTAGGAACGTGCAGGCAGCAATATCAAGGCAATCTTATATACCCTAATGGTTCATGCATTGAAATTAATTGTCTTTTTCTATCTCTGGCCAGCAGACGCTTGTAACTAGCCAGAATTATGCTGCATGTAGACTTCCAATGGTTTTTATTAGTTGATTAAATTAAGCGACTGAAGTGCAGAAGCCCATCACCATGATTACAATCTTCAATCCACGCCACTAAGAAACCCACATAAATAGAGTTGCTGGTGTGAAGTATACACTTTGTGTCTCCATGGAGGCCACACACTGACCTAAGAGTAAAGGTTGGCAGGATCGACAGTTTAAGGAACTCATGCAGGTGCACTGTTGAACTGTAAACAGCTGAAACCTCACAACTCAACAGCAGATATCACTGGTAACTGATGATTGTGAAGTCCTAATCACCCTCCCATTGCAATCTGTTGGAAAAATCCCAGTTTGCAGTGACAGGCTTACTCCTCAAGTCCATTAATGAGTCTGGCTGTTTCGTCAATCATCAATAGCACTGCACTGCAGACCCACCTTAACTTAGTACTAGATTGCAAAAATCTAAGGTAAACAATTATACCCTATGCGGCATTGCCTTTCAGTTCACCCGAGTGGGTGATAGACATGACCTTAGACTTGTTTGGACTAATGGTTTCTGGATTTCCAGATGCAAATAGCTAGTGCTTTGAGATGAGGAGATTTTTCAGCATTGTACACTATCCCTAGATTGCAGCTGTGACCACACTGTAATTGCTTGGTTGTAAAGTGCTTTGGGACATCCTGAGATTGTGGGAGGCACTATATAAATGTACGTTTTCTTAGCCAATTGACTTCTAACCCATCTGGAAGAAGAAAGATTTGCAGCTATATTACATCTTTCACAAAGTGCTTTACAACTGCTCAAGTATTTTTGAACAGTAGTCACTGTTGAGTATCAAGTCTCGAGAGAGGGATATGAACCTGCAACATTCTGGCTCAGACAAGAGGTGCTATCACTGAGCTAAGACATCACTCGATCTCAGTGGGGCTGAAATCAGCTTCTTTGATATTACTAATGAACTATTTGGCACTTTTGTTAACAGATAGAAGGATTTCTTAAGAATGAGTTCACATGTTTGTTGTTAGTGTCACACAGTATGACTTCAACCCAGGTGTATTGGCAAAGGCACATACTAATCTAAGGTACACATAAAACATCTCATTGGACTATTTAAACTTGGAAATTTTCTAGTGATTGGTCAACAGTCCTCCCTCAACCAACATCACCAAAATCAGATTATCTGTTTATTCAAACACTTATTTATGTAAATTGATTGTGGCAATTTTCCATGTAACAGTACTTCCAAGATAACCCTTCAGTTGTAACATGATGATCTGAGTAGAGTGCTATTTAAATGCAAGTTCATTTTACTGAAGAATTTGTCAAATTTCACACAGATCTGCCAACATATTAACATCAGATTAGAAAATGTTTTGTTCACAATAACACTTGTCATGATATAATGAATCAACAAGGACAGTGATTTTAAAAAATATATTCATTATAATGTTAATAGTTCAAGGAAATTTGTTGAAGAACTTACTGCTCCATAGGAGCATGACTCCAACTATACCACCCTCAGGCACATAATAAAATGAAAATAACTCCAACGTTCCTGTCTTTCAAAGGATGTTGTTCTGAGCTGTTGCCATTTCATGGGTTTGAGTTCTTTATCAATCTTGCTTCCAATTTTCACCCCTCTATCACCTTCACATGGTCCATCTCTGCCATTTCCCTTTCCTTCCTTCGTCTCTCTGTCTCCATTTTTGGTGATAGACTGTCCACCAATATTCATTACAAACTCACTGACTCCCACAGCTACCTCGACTACAGTTCCTCACTCCCTGCTTCCTTTAAGGACTCCATCCCATTCTCTCAGTTCCTTCGCCTCCGTCGCATCTGTTCCAATGATGCCACTTTCCAAAACGACGCTTCGGATATGTCTTCCTTCTTCTTTAACCAAGATTTCCCTCCACTGTGGTTAACAGGGCCCTCAGCCATGTCTGACTCATCTCCTGCGCCTCTGCCCTCACACCTTCCCCTCCCTCCAAGAACCATGATAGGGTCCCCCTTGCCCTTACTTTTCACCCCATCAGCCTCCGCATTCAAAGGATTATCCTCCACCATTTCCGCCAACTCCAGCATGATGCCACCCCCAAACACACCTTCCCTTCACATCCCCATTAGCATTCCGTAGAGACCGTTCCCTCCGGGACACCCTGGTCCACTCCTCCATCTCCCCCAATACCTGATCCCCTTCCCACTGCATTTTCCCATGCAATCACAGAAGGTGCAACACCTGCCCCTTTACCTCCTCGCTCCTCACCATCCAAGGGCCCAAACACTCCTTTCAGGTGAAGCAGATCTTCACTTACACCTCCTTCAATTTGGTCTACTGCATTCGCTGCTCCCAATGTGGTCTCCTCTACATCGGGGAGATCAAACCCAGACTGGGTGACCATTTTGCGGAACAACTCGGGTTTGTCCACAAGCATGCCCCAGACCTCCCTGTCGCTTGCCATTTTAACACTCCACCCTGTTCTCATGCCCACATGTCCGTCCTTGGCCTGCTGCAATGTTCCAGTAAAGCTCAACGCAAACTGGAGGAACAGCACCTCATCTTCCGATTAGGCATTTTACAGCCTTCCGGGCTTAACATTGAGTTCAACAACTTCAGATCATGAACTCTCTCCTCCATCCTCACCCACTTTTTAAAAATATTCACTTTTACTTTTTATCCACTTATTTTTGTTTTTATTTTTAATTCATTTATCCGTGGTTTTAACCCCCTTTTTTTTATCCCCTTTCTATCCCATTTTCTATCCTTTTTTCCCCTCCACCCCCCCCACCCCATCGTCAAAAGGGCCATCCGTTACTTGTTCCATGTTGTTCTTTCACACAATGCTACCCTTGTTCTGCTAATATCACATTCTGCTTTCTTACCTTTATGCCACTATCACAACCTTTTTAAGCACTAACCACTATCATTAAAACTCCCTTTGTCCTTTAGTTCATGACATTTTGTCAATCCCTCCTTTGTCCCCACCTATCGCTGGCCTTCTATCCAGCTCTACCTGCCCCACCCCCCTAAAACCGTATAAATTTCATCACAATATCCACTTCTCTTCAGGTCTGAAGAAGGGTCATATGGACTTAAAATGTTAACTCTGTTTCTGTCGCCACAGATGCTGCTAGAACTGCTAAGTTTTTCCAACATTTTCTGTTTTTGTTTGAGTTCTTTAGTCTTGTACTCTAAGTGTGGGATATGGTCCTTAGACTGTAGACATACTCTGGTATCTGCTTAACACCCCTTTATTGGTACTACTTCTAAACAGATTACAGAGTAGGCACGTAGCTCTTAGGCATGAATCCAACCTCTTTCTTGAGAGTCTAACGCAAAACTGACTAGTGTCAGTGGAATATCATCAGCTACATCATACATTAGCATAGCTCAGCTGTTAATCCTTTATACCATAAGACCATAAGACGTAGGAGCAGAATTAGGCCATTTGGCCCATCAAGTCTACTCTGCCATTCAACGAGATGATGGTTGATCTGATAATCCTCAACTCCACTTTCCTGCCTTTTCCCCATTCCCCTTGATGATTCCCTTGCCTATTTCAGCCTTGAATATACTTAACAACCCAGCCTCTACAACCATCTGTGGTAAAGAATTCCACAGATTAATAACCCTCTGAGAGAAGAAATTCCTTCTCATCTCTGTCTTAAATGGGCGACCCCTCACTGTGAGATTATGCTCTCAGGTCCTAGACTCTCCCACAAGGGGAAACAACCCCTCAGCATCTACCCTGTCAAGCCAGCTAAGAATTTTATATATTTCAATAAGGTCGTCTCTCATTCTTCTAAACTCCAATGAGTACAGGCCCAACCTACTCAACCTCTCCTCATAAGAAAATCTCTCCATCCGCGGGGTCAACCTTATGAACCTTCTCTGGTCTGGCTCCAATGCCAGTACATATTTCCTTAGATAAGGGGAGCAAAACTGTTCACATTATTCTAGGTGTGGTCTAACTAGTGCCTTGTATAGTTTTAGCAGGACTTCCCTATTTTTATATTCCATTCCCTTTGAAATAAAGGCCAACATTCCACTTGCCTTTCTTATCACCTGCTGAACTTGTATACTAGCTTTTTGGAATTCATGTACAAGGACCCCCAAATCCCTCTGTGCTGCAGCTTTTTTCAATCTTTCTCCATTTAAGTAATATTCAGCTCCTCTATTCTTCCTGCCAAAGTGCATAACCTCACATTTTCCCACATTATATTCCATCTGCCAAGTTTTTGCTCACTCATTTAACCTGTCTATATCTCTCTGTAGACTCTTTGTGTCATCCTCACCACTTGCCTTCCCATCTATTTTTATGTCATCCGCAAACTTGGCGATATTACATTCATTTCCCTCATCCAAGTCATTAATATATATTGTAAACAATTGTGGCCCAGCACTGATTCCTGTGGCACTCCACTAGTTACAATTTGCCATCCTGAAAATGCCTGCTTATCCCAACTCTCTGTCTTCTAATAGTTAGCCAATCCTCTATCCATGCTAATATACTACCCCCAACACCATGGGGTCTTATCTTATTAAGTAGCCTTATGTGCGGTACCTTATGGAATGACTTTTGGAAATCCAAATATATTGCATCTACTGGTTCCCCTTTACCTAACCTACTTGTTATGTCCTCAAAGAATTCTAATTATTTTGTCAGGTATGGTTTCCCCTTCATGAAGCCATGCTGACTCTGCTTGATTATATTATGCATTTCTAAATGCTCTGCTATTACATCCTTTATAATATACTCTATCATTTTCCCAATGACAATACTACAGGGGTCCCCATTGTTCATGGGGTATGATAAAAATTTAGTGACTTCAGTTCTATTCTGAGGTGGTTCCAAACCCTAGTGCAACGCTTTGTCTAGTGGGTTCAAAGTATCCCATGGCATTATTTCGAAGGAGAGCTGGAGAATTTTCCAAGTTGACCTGGTCAATATTTATTCGTTAACTGACATCACTAAAACAGGTTATCATGATGCTGTTAGCAGGACCTTACTGTGCGCAAATTGGCTGCAATATTTCCAATAATACAACAATGTCTATACTTTTATAAAATTGTATTTTGTTGGCTGCAAAGCACTTTGGGACATCCTCAAGTTGTGAAAGGTGTTAGAATGATGCAAGTCTTTCTTTTATTTTATTATTGCTGAGAAAATAGACATGTCTAAACTTTTTGTCTTGCACTCATCAGGACCAATATAAGGGCAAAATAACAATTTATACTCACTTCAGCTGAGTTGAGGAAGAATCATATGGACTTGAAACGGTACCTCTGTTCCTCCCTCCACAGATGCTGCCGGACCTCCGGAGTTTATCCAGCAATTTTTGTTTTTATTTCAAAGACAGAGAATGTTATTACAACCTTGTAAAAGTGTCAACCTGAATAGTTGTTTCAGCAGAACTGAGTACACCAAAGTTTTGGAACTCAGCCAAGTATTCATAACAGCCACAGCTATCAAAACATTATTGCAACTGCAAGAGCCTGAAATAGAAAGAACACATGATGTCCTTTCCATTTCAAATCAGATTTCCTGTCAATCAATGAGGGGAACAGGTACTTAGTTTTTTTAACTTTCAAAAGCAGAGGATGTTTATTCACAGTCAGAGCTGTTTGTACATTTAAATCCCAGTCCCAAACATGACAAGGAGAGTTTAGCAACACACTTCTCTGCATTTTTAAATGCATTATGGTGCTTTCTCATATGGAAGAATGCACTATAATGCATTTCAGCATTTACACAATGGTGGTCAACGTAATGGGTAACTTACCTTTAAAGGCCAGAGCCCTATGATGAATCACTGATTAAAAACACATCTACATTACAATATAGCACCTGATAGTGACCTTCGAAGGTGTCAAAATACTTTAAAATTATCTTTCAGAACGTTACCAACTCCTCAGTTTTCTCCCAGTGGTTACAAACTTTCCAAGCAGGTGTGTCTTTTTAGGGCTTACAAAACCCACAACAGCACATGAAAATAGTGTACTGGAAGAAACACAATCTTCCTGTGGTCCTCAGAATGGGGATTCTGAGCATAGAAGATGTGCATGCACATTTTTCACCCAAGGCCTTCCTGACTTGCATAAAAGCTGCACAAAAAGTGTATGGGGTCATGAAGGCACATTGTTTATCCAGCGAAATAAAATGTCAGCATTTTGAGACCTGATTGACACCTCCATTGGGACTCAAAAATCCAGCCCAGGAGTTAAATGGCAGCTGTGTATGCAGTTGCTCATTCTACCAGTAGAATCAACATAAATTCATCTGAAAAAGTGAAATAAATTTACAAATAATATTCCCCTTAAACTGTAGCTTACTTAATTACCTGCTATGTTGCGTGTCATTCAAAATATGCATAGGTCCCACTTATGGGATTCAGCCTGTAGGATTGATTTAAAGCACAGAATGAACTAAGCATGAACACAACAATTCAATGGATGGGAAATGATTTTGAGGATTAGAATTATTACTTTAATTTAAAGGAGTGAGATGTAAGGCATTTGAATCTGACAACCAAATGTATGGTTTGCAACTCATTCCATTTATTGTGTCCAATCAAGTCTTTGATACATACCCCTACGCAGCAGAAACAGAGAAATAAACACAATTACCCCCTTTCTCTCTGGGTAGAAATGTACTCTTAATTGATACTTTTGATCCTGACTCTCCATAGATTATTAAGGAAAACTCAAGAACCTGAATTTTCAGGATGGAGGGGGCTCTAACGAGCATTGAGTGGCATAAGGCGGGACCTCCGCCTTCACTCGGGAGAGCTGTCGGCCAATCAGATTGCTATCAGGTCAGGTGGATGGAAACCTGGAGGGAATCCCGTCCATGCAATGTCACACTCCCCTGCCCCTGCTTGAGAACCCGCTGTTGGGAGGGGCATAAAATTGTGGCCAACATCTTTATTGATCTGTGGCCACGTACATCATCCTGGTTGATTCATTATGGCATGACAAGTGTCATTTTGAGCAAGAACCTCAGAACAGGGATAGTTTCTATAAAAAAGCAAATGCCAACTTGTTTGCCATCCTGGCCTATTCTCCCACTTCCTGTCGCAGGACTACCTTGGCTATCTAGTTTTGCAATGTGGCTACAAAACAAAGTCAACAGACACAAATCACCAATCCTGCACTTCCAACATTAGCTAAATTGTACTGTGACACCTTAAATCCTAATGCATCTGAGAATTAATAACTTCAACCATTTCATTATTTCTAGCAATGGTAAAGATCCATAAGCCATTTATAAGCAAAAAGAAAGCAAACCCTAATCATATGATGTTAAACCAACACCTAACTCTACCTGTATATGGATACACAACTAGGGTATTTTAAGAGTTATCAAAGAGTGACTGCTTTCAAAAAATCTGTCCACTCTTTCTCTTATCCCCTTACCCTCTTGAAGCTGTTTGTTTATGCTGCAATACAGTTCCACAATACTGAGCAGTTTCCAAATAGTCATTCTTCAAGTCTGACTGCACAAAGTAAGCACTTGTAGGCCATTTAATGTTTGTGGCTGAAGCCAATTTCATTCCCACCCAACGTCTGAGAAAGCTCTGATAAAGGGTCACTGACCTGAAACATTGGGCTGGATTTTCAATGAGTTGGGAAGACTTGGAAATCCTTTAAAAATGGCAGCTGGGACCTGATTCTGGGATTGCGTACCCGGTTTCCAATTTTTGGGAATGCCTTTTAAGGATGACAATTGATCTGCTCCGCATGGACCCACATGTCACCTATGCCGAGCTGCGGCACTTCCATTCCCATTGATTCACTCACTATACACTCTATAGAATCAAGGAATCCTATAGTGACAATCGTATATGTAAAAAAAAAAGCTTTAAAAAAGTGATCCATTCATGACTTTCCACTTTGTTAAAAAAAATGTCTTTTTATTAAAGGACGATAAAAGTGTCAATTCTCCGGACTCTTTGGGCAGAAATTTCCCAGAATTGCACTAAGTGCAGTAGCAGGTGGGTAAAACGAAGGCTTACCCGCCGACAAAACTGGTGGGTTTTCACGCCGCATCATCCCGAGCCCGCCTTGTTATTTACTCACTCCCTTGAAACACGCCGTTTCCATGGTGAGCGGGGTCTCATTCGCCTGACCGCCATTTCCCCGCTGTTGCAGCATGCCGGCCGCCATCTTTAAAAGGCAGCCGCCAGCAAAGCTCTCATCACCACCAGCTCACCACCGCTGCCCGGGAGACATGGCCAGCAAAGGAAAAAATACTGCAGCCCCCCCACTTCAGTGACTGGTCCCTCGAGCGACTGCTGGATGCCGTGGATGCCCATCAGGATGTGCTCTACCCGCGCTCTGGCTGCAGGATGGGTAACAATGTCACCAACCCGGCTTGGGAGGTGGTGGCAGTGGTGGTCAGCGCAAATGCCCTGCAGAGGAGGACAGCCACCCAATGCCGCAAATGGATTAATGATCTCCTCCGTTCCACCAGGGTAAGTCACTGTTTTCATCACTCCCAACTCACACACTCACAAACCCATCACACACCCACAGAGCCTTCACTCACTGCCAATGCAACGGACATCACCATTCACTCTTTCACACTGTCATTGTCTTATCCTGTCCTAGGGACCACTCATCACCCACACTGGCCAGGCATATTTATTATCTGGCCCGGCAGGAGTCCTGATACTCTCTCCCCATCTCTATCCATGTAGGACAACCTGGCTCACAACAGGAGGGCAAGGTCGCAGACAGGTGGAGGGATGCCGGAGATCAAAGTTCTGACAGAATTCGAAAACAGAGCCATCCAGCTGGCCGGCGATGACCAGGACCAGTCCTGTGCTGACGGTGAGGTTGGCGCTGCTCCACCAAGTGAAGATCCAGCAGTGCAACATCCATCAGACAACCATGCTGTGAGTGACGTGCCCCCTTTCACAGGCCACTGCCATGCACTAATTATATCCCATTGCTTTCGCAGGCACATCTGCCAAACAGCCGACAGAGGCTATGACCCAGGGCCTCCAATCAAGCCCCGAAGAAACCTCTGAAGAGGAATTGGGAGACACCCTCCCTGAAGTCCCATCACAGCGCTCACCCAGAAGCCTCCACCAGCGCGGAGGCACACACCTCAGTGGGGCCTAGCTTTAGAGTAGCCTCAGGATCACAATCTGGTGAGCATATCGCACTTTCTGATCCACAGCAGGCCGATGTAGGGATGTCCCAGGTCCCCGGCACTCAGAGGCTGCTGGAGGCTAGAATGTTGCTGAGTCCGAGTCAGATGATGAGCCTCTGGACTCAGTCATGTCACAGTTGCTGGAGCTGCAAAGACAAGCTCAGGAACATCAGGAATGGGTGTCCGCTACACTCCTCAGATTGCAAGGCACGATGGAGGTGTCCATCTTCAGGCTGAGGTGATAGCGCCGGCATTACAACGCACTGAGGTCAATACTGGCAGGATGGCAGCCACAATGGAGACCTTGGTCCAGGATGTCACTCCTGCACTGGGGCTTAACTCCATCGCTGATGCCATAGTTAGCCTCCAACAGTGTGTATGTGGGAGGTGTGCTGAGGAGCTCGATCTCACTCCAGCTACCCCTTTCACTCATGGAGTCAGCCAGGGGCCCTCGGGCACCAATAGGGAGGAGGATCAGCAGGTGCACACTCCAGGCCCATCCACCCAGGTCACTCCGGGAGTGACCGGCCCATTTGAATCGCTTCTTCCTGTGACCTCGGCAGCTCCAGCTTCACAGGCCGAGGAGGGTGCCACTGCCACACAGCAGGACCCTGAAAGCAGGCTGGGGCCCACCAGGTCTCTGCCCTCCAGAGGACGCCTGCCAAAGTCATCACAGACAGGGCGTCACAGTCAGCGGGCTGCCTCCACCTCTGCTGTGGATGTCCGGGGAGCACCAAGACGTAGCGGCACGGTTAGGGAAGTTAGGTAAAAGTAGTTGCACAGCCCGGGCACGGGTGTTGATCACTTGTACATTCTGTTCACTATTGTCAATAAACTAAGAATGTCTCCCTGCCTATGGCTCCTTGTTCTGATGAGCTGTGTTCTTGTCACTCAGATGTGAAAGCTTTCTGCACATGATAAAAGGCAGGTGTCTCAGTCCAGGGCCTCTTTCTGTGCTCTGTACAGCCTTCAGACCACAGTGATGGTCCAGCCTCACACTCCCTGGAAACATTACTGATGCCTGCACCTTGGCAGTGCTGGTCATTGCTGCCAGAATGTAGTGGGCAGATGCCACAGAGTTCTCTCATTCTCTCTGTGTGCTCTCAGCACCTTTAAGGTGGGGATGGCCCCCATCACACCAGCATCTGCGACCAGTGATGCTGTATACCAGCTCCTGAAGGGCTGAGGTGCTGAAAGCGGACACAGCATCAGATGCATCTAAAGTTTCATGGCTGCGTCTCTGAGATGGTCCTGATCCTGGAGCGCAAGCGAGCTGCCCTCAGCCAGACAGGAGTCAGACATTCTCAGAGGCTATGTGAAGATTTATGGAGTGTCCTCACTGCATGTTGTCATCATCCTCCTGCGATTGAGCGACTATTAGGGCCTCCACTGCATTTCCATGACAGGAGCATTCTCACAGAGGGCATTGGCACTGTCATAAGCCAGAATGGAGTCAAACGTTCACAACTGCGATGTGAGGATCTACGGGGACACCTCACTGCATGTCATCATCATCCTCCACAAATGTGGTTATGAGGGCCTCTCGAGTGTGCCTGCCTCGTCTAGCCAGTGTGAGAGTCTCATCCCCATTGTCGTTACCACTGAGGACACCCTCACCCTATCCTCGTCGGTGTCCTCCTCATCTAAGGAGACGTGCAGATCCTCCATCTCATCCTCAACCAGCTCCTCACCCCACCAGGTTGTAAAGGGTGCAGCAGACGACGACAATGCGAGACACCCTCTGCGGAGTGTATTGCAGGACTCCACCAGACCGGTCCAGGCACTGGAACCGCATCTTCAGCATCCAGATGGGCTGCTCCACCAAGTTGCGAGCTGCTGCATGAGTCTCATTATAGCGTCGCTCTGCTGTAGTCTGAGGCTGCTGCACGGGTGTCATCAGCCACAGCCTCTGTGGGTAGCCCTTGTCCCCAAGGAGCCAACCCTAAGCCTCTGTGGACCCTGGAAGACTGCAGGGATCTGCGAGCGACTCAGGATGTAGGCATTGTGCACACTTCCTGGAAACCATGCGCATTCCTGCAGGATGCATTTCTGATGGTCGCGTATCAGCTGCACGTTCAGTGAGTGGAAATCCTTGTGGTTGATGAAGTCCACTGAGTGTAGCAATGGAGACTTGAGCGCCACATGAGTATGGTCAATCGCGCCCGTGGGAATCCCAAGATCAGGGGGAATCCAATGGCCCTTGCATCCTGGCTGTCCCTGTCCCAGGCAAAATGCACAAAGGTGTGTGCTATAGAGAAGATGGCATTCCTGACCTCATGGGTGCATTTGTGAGTGGCAGTATGGAGCGCTTGGTGGCCCTTTGGTGCCTCCGCGATACTTGCATGGGTGAGCAGGCTAGGAGCCTGACCCCACTCATCAAACTGTGGCTGCGCCTGATCTGCCTCAGTTGCAGAGGCCTGGTCAGTTTATACAGGTGTCTCTAATGCATGGCCACTCCCCTCGATTACCCCACCCCCCACCTCGATTGCCTGTGCGCAGGATGCAGCGCCAGGGCAGCACTTGACCACCCCCCTCCCCCAGCAGTCACTTCGGAGGCTGGGCAGCGTTTGCCCCCAGACACCCCCCACCCCTCAGCAGTCACCAGCGGGGCCAGGCATCAGTTTCCCCCACCACCTCCCCCGATGCCCATGAAGCCTGTAACCAATGGGTGAGCTGTGGGGAACGCTGCTGCTTATTCACCTCAGTTCCCCCAAAGTGAAGGCCGCCAAGTGCATGTTGCCTGTGTGCTGCTGTGAAACACGTCAGCCTGCTTTCCCATCGACGTGGACGGATGATATGGCAGGGTTCCAAGAGCCTGGAGAGATGGCCTTTTAATTATATGCTAATGTATTACAATTAGCTCCCCGCCGACTGATTGCAGGAAACACGGTCTGTGTTCACGCCGTTGTGACGTGGGTCCTGCCATATTTTCAGCGCACACCACCTATCACGTCCACCCCCAGCGGGCTCAGAAAGTTCCGCCCATAGTGCTCATAAGACCATAAGAACATAAGAAATAGGAGCAGGAGTAGGGCATTCAGCTGCTCGAACCTACTCAGCCATTCGATAAGGTCATGGCTGATCTGATTGGGGGGGTCTTAACTCCACTTTCCTGTCTGCCCCCCATAAACCTGGACTCCCTTGTCGATCAAAATTTATCTAACTCAGCCTTGAATATATTCAACAACTCTGCCTCCACTTCTCTCTGGGGAAGAGAATTCCAAAGTCTGCCAGCCCTCTGAGAGAAGATAAATTTCTCCTCATTCCCATCATAAATGGGAGTCCTCTTATTTTTAAAATGTGCCCCCTAGTTCTAGACTCCTCCATGAGAGGAACCATCCTCTCAGCATCAAGTGCCCTCAGAATCTTAATGTTTCAATAAGATCATCTCTCATTCTATTAAACTCCAATGAGTATAAGCCCAACCTGCTCAACCTTTCCTCAGAAGGCAACCCCTCTATCCCAGGAATCAGCGGAGTGAACCTTCTCTGGACTGCTTCCAATGCAAGTACACCCTTAAGTAAGTCGGCCAAAACTGTACACAGTACTTGAGATGCAGCCTCACTAAGAGCTGTAGCAACACTTCCCCACTGTTATACTCAGAATCACAGAACTGTTACAGTGCAGAAGGAGGCCATTTGGCCCATTGTGTCTGCACTGGCTCTCCGAATGAGCAATTCATTTAGTGCCATTCTCCTGCCTTTTTGCTGTAACCCTGCATTTGTTCCTTTTCAGAAAGCAGTCTAATTCCCTTTTGAATGCCTTGATTGAACCTGCCTCCACCATAGTCTCAGGCAGTGCATTCCAGACCTTAATCACTTGCTGTGTGAAAAAGTTTTTCTCATGTCGCTTTTGCTTCTTTTGCAAATTACTTTAAATCTGTGCCCTCTGGTTCTCAACTCTTTCATGAGTGGGAATAGTTGCTCCCTATCTAAAACAGTCCTAACTTCTCCAATCTATCTTCATACCTTAAGTTCCTCACCCCTGGAATCATTCTCGTGAACCTTTTCTGCACCTTCTCCAATACCTTCACATCATTGCTAATGTGCAGCACCCAGAACTGGATGCAATACTCCAGCTGAGGCCTAACCAGTGTCCTATTCACGTTCAACATAACCTCCTTGCTCTTGCACTCAATGGCCCTATTTATAAAGCCACCATGCCTCTTGCAATAAAGGACAACATTCCATTTGACTTTCCAATCACTTGCTGTGCTTGCATGTTAACTTTTTGTGATTCATGTACAAGGACATGCAGATCCCTCTATACCCCAGATTTCTGCAGGCTCCCTCCACTTAAATGCTATTGTGCTTTTCTATTCTTCCTGCCAAAGCAGACTCACAGTTTTCCCACATTATACTCCATCTGTCAAATTTTTGCCCACCCACTTAACCCATCTATATTCCCTTGCAGACTCTGTGCCCTCTTCATAACTTGCTTTCATACCTATCATCGTGCCATCAGCAAATTTAGATACCGTACACTCAGCCCCTTCACCCAAGTCATTGATAAGGATTGTAAATAGTTTTTTCTAGAAATGTGGGTCTGTGCAGTATCTTGGAGTTCTAAGGTGGTCACAAAACAATGAATCATTTCTGCAGGCGTCATATTTCTACTCCCACCTTCATGAAAGTTATACTCTCTCCTACTCTGAAAGCTATTTCCCTGTATCTAGAGTGGGTTAGTAGATATTTATCAGTTGTCTATAATAATCATTCTGTAATGTTCTTCTTTAGAAACTGTAATGTTAGGATTGGACTGCAGCACATGATAATTAACTTTGCTGAAATCTCTTAATTTGTCAATGTTGGAATATGAATGTGTGAAACTGCACGTAGACTACACTGGAAAGGGGAAGTTATGCAGATGGAAGGGGACCCACATATTGACTTGATATGGATCATTGCAGGGGAAAGAGACCATAACATATTTTACACTTGTGAAAGGTAGAACGGTTAAAAAAATAGAATAATTATCTTATGTGCACCAATATATTGAAGTCTGTTTGAGTTAATGTTTTCTTCATTGTGAATTTTTTTTTCAAGACGCTACTCTGTTTAAACACTGTGTAAGAAAAATGGGAGAGATAAGATGGAGGCCTTAGAAGAAAGGCAGGTTAAGATGGATTGGCAAAAGTTGTGCTATTAACAGAAATGTGAATCTTATAACCTTTAGGAAAACAGAAAGCACCTGTAAGTGCCTACACATTAGGACATAGGGGTCCATAGACTATCAATGGCCTCAGTTTGATCCAATTATATTGGCCAAGACAAACTATGGCTTAATATGCTATGGCAAAGATCTCTCGAGGGGCATAAAAGAAAGGAGCTACCAGACATTGTTGGAATACCTAGAATAGGAAGAAAGACAATGTCAACAGAGCACAGAAGAGAAGACGATACCCCGGAGAGTTCAGAAACAGAAACCGTTGGAACCAGATATCTATTGCCATTGTTAAGTATTAACTTTTTATTTTTTTGTGATACTTAATGAACTCTCTGACCTGAGTAAAGAATGTTATTCTGTACCTTGTAGGCCGGAATTCATCAAGAACCCTGAGTGAAACAAGTTGTTGTATCCTTTATCTTACATGGATTATGATCTCCGGGGTCTCACTCTTCATGATATGTTACAGGAGAATGTAGCTGCATGTTGGCAAGGAAAAAAACGATGCCAACTCATCCCATCTGACAGAAACCATCAGTGGATTTATTTCCGTTTATCTCTCATGTTGTGAACAATGTATAATTTTTAGGTTGAATATATATACACTATATATATTTATGTGTTAAGAATAGTAAATACTTTTAGTTTCATTTAGGCTGTTTGTGGGCTCTTTGATCTCTGCTGTCAAATTAACCATGTTTACTTAAACAAGATTAAGAGATTTCAAGAGGTAACAGTTTCAGCTATTAAAACTTTAGAAGTTTTAGGTGATTGACACTTTTATTGCCCTGTAATAAAAGGACTTTTTTTAACATAGTGGAAAGTTATGGATCATTTTTTTTAAAGCTTTCTTTTACACATCCAATTGTCATTATAGGAGTCGTTGTATCCATATAGTGTACAGCGGGTCAATGGGCATGAAACTGCCACAGCTTGGCATTGGGGCATGAGGAGCCATGGGGGGTGGGTGGGGGTGCATAGCTACACATTGGGGTGCATGAGGGGCCATAGGGGGTGGGTGAGAACATACCTTGGTATTGGGGCATGAAGAGTCATGGGGGTGGGTGAGAGCATACCTTGGCATGGGGGCATGAGTGGCAATAGGGGTTGTTTGGGGGGTGGGGGAGTGAGGTGGCATTGACGGGCCTGGGGAGTGTCTGGGGGGGGTGGGGGTGAGGAGGTGTGAGAGCGTGGTGGGTGTAGGACCTTTCTGTCTTTATTTTAACTGGGATGAAGTCCCACATCACTGTGGCGGGCCGTTTAAGCAGCCCGTCCTGGTACGCGGAAGCCCCTGTGATAGCCGGCCTCCGAACTTCTTCCCAGCTTGGCTGGCCCGACCCCAGCCTGAACCCAGCCCCCACCCACCCCCCCACCACAATGAAAATCCCATCCTTGCGGGAGCTTCCTCCCAAGGCAGGCAGACCGAGCCAGGCATTTCCCTGACTCCTGTTGCCTGCCTCAAGGATGGAAATCCAGCCCTTTAACTCTCCTTCTCTCTCCACAGCTGCTTCCTGATCTGAGTATTTCCAGCACTTTCTATTTTCAACTAAGAATAACCTGAACGGAAACCAGGAGCAGGAAACATGACTATTCTAATCGTACCAAATCTCTGACACACCGATATCAACCACCTATTGTCGCCTCAGTTTATACTCCCTCCCCCTCTTCCGTAGCTCATACTCGGAAGCAGACCCCTGATCTTTCACGGCCTGCATGCTTCAGTTAGACTCTAGTTTGGGGAGACGATGGGAAAACAGGGGGACAACAAGGAGGGTGTTAGTGGGAGCATTAATTCAAGAAATTATTTGTCAAGAAATTAGCAATAGTCACATATTTATTTTTAAACGCTTTGTATCAATTACTAGATAGACATTAACATTTGTGTGTTCTCCCATGGAGGTTTGTAATCAGTTTATAGGAGCTGATCTAATGGGAATGACATGGGACTTGGGTTTGTGTCTTGCTGCAAATCTGCTTCACAGCATCAGTGAGTGTCAGCATGGTGCTCACAGCCTGTTTGGTTAAGGCGTGTATTTTCAAGTTTCCACTGAATGTTTCCACTGTTTTTTATTCCCTGTCTCCAGAGACACATGTTGAGCTATTGCTTCCCACTCCCATGAGAAGTGCTGGCACCTGTTCTGTTTCGGACTAAGGCCGTCCGGTTTTTTGAGTTGGATGTCCGGAAATAATGTCTTAACTGCAGCTCAGGCATCAAACATCTAAATTTTTAAAAATAGAAGCCCACTTCTTTCCACTTACATCTGTGTCTCATGGCGCGAGTACACAAGTTATTAATGTTGTCAATGCATGCCCAAACTCAGCAGAGATCAGGCTCCTGTAACCTTATAGAATCAGAGCATCTCACAGCACAGAAGGAGGCCATACAGTCCGTCTTGCCTCTGCTAGCTATTTGAAAAATCAATTCAATAAGTCCCATTCCTCCACCAGCGTTTAACCTCACCACTGCCTGCCTCTATCCTGCCCTGTGCTACTTCCTATAGTACCCGCTCCTCTTTCCATGGCTATCCAACTCCCGGTCTGTTTCTAATGCTATCTCTTTCCGATCTTTATTCTACCCCTTGGCTGCTCCTAAGGTGTTCCGGTTTGGATGGTACTATGTCATCTCCCTTCTCTCCACCCACCCCCACCCCCACTCCCCAATGCCATATTGATATCAGGCCCATGGGTCACCTCCTTTAGGGTGCAGTGCAGAGTTACACCCCAATCCTCGGGGAGGAAAGCCACATATATTTTAATCTAAAAAAACATGGCTTCTTATCCCATGAAGGATAAATTCTCAATGCTGGCTGAGGTCACTGAAGAGCCACTTCTGGTGCTTTCTTTTGGTTACATTCAGAATGTTAATTAGGCCCCTTCGTAACTGGTGGTGTACAACAGTGGCCAGACACTGAATAGAGTCTATGACCTGTGTAAGTGCCATTTGCACGCCTCAGCCTGACAATGCTTCCCACAGCACAATCTTTTCAGAAGGGAAACAACAGACCCCATTTCATGAACGTGTTATTTGATTTGAATGTTTCCAATTGTGTGTTTTAGTTGCATTGTTGCAATTTTCTTCGTCTCCGTCTCTCCCTCGATCCCTCCCTCACTCCTTCCCTCCCTCCCTTTGCTCTCTTCCCTGCTCCTTACCTCCCTCCCTCCCCCGCTCCTTCCCTCTCCCCCTTGCTCCTTCCCTCCCTCCCTCACTCCTTCCCTCCCTCCCCAAAAGGCACACTTTTAATACCAATGAAAGTTAGCAATCACAGCTTTCCGTGTACTGAAAAGCCAACGTTTGCAACTGGGCCTGCAAAATGAATGGGAGATGGGATATACTGTTTGCCAGTTCGTAATACAACTAGCAAGCCTCTCACTTATTCACACTTGGTGATTTGGAGCATTTTCACCATTAGAAATTATACACTGCACAGTATTTTCATGTGTGAAAGCACGGGCTTGTGCCATAATTTTGTATGAGCTAAATTGAAGATATCAAATTTCATAGTTTTTACTGAAAAAAGACACACTCTGTAAAAGAGCAGAGAAATCATGGTTTTAACACTCAACGGTTCCGTGGAATGGCAAAAGAGAGAGGATCTGTGGGATGGAGGGGGAAGGGGGGAAGTGTGGGGGCGGGGAGGTGGTTGGGTGGTGGGGGTGGGGGGGGGGGAGGTGGCTAAGTAGAGAGGGGGAGAGATTTGGAATTCCCTCCCAAAATCTCTCCACATCTCTCTCCTCTATTAAAACATTCCTTAATACTTATCTCTTTGACCAAGCTTTTGGCCACCTGTCCCAGTGTCCCATAGGTGTGTCTTGGTGTCGAATTTTGTTTGACAGTGCTCCTATGAAGTGCCTTGGTTGGAATGTTTTATTACATTAAGGGTGCTATAGAAACGTAATTTTTTGTTTTTTTTACTCTTTGATGGACCGAAAGGGAGTTATACTAAAAAAAACTGCTGAGTTTTTAATGCCAGGTGTTGCTGCACCTGGGCTCCACTGACATTTAAGAAGGGCTAAAGGGTTGTTGAAGGGCTGTCTCAGCTGATGTGGGTATCATGGAATGAGTCTCAGCATCTTTAGGAGAATAGAATTTTGACTTTTGACTACTAAAAATAAATTCAATGAACTCAGCCCATAGAACTATTAACATAAGACTGAATGGCACACCTCCTCTGTCCCATTTGCAAATTGTGTTGCATTGTTTGACATAGAGCTTGTATCGGGGGATTTTAAATTCACCTTTAGGATAACTTATACCAAGAGAATTAAGTGAACAGCGAGAGTCTCAGTTAAGAAGCTGGTTGTGCCGACGCTTGTCCTACTCCCCTTTATCCCTCTTAGAGAAAGTGCAAAAGGACACATTAGTGGATCAATTAAGGCAACAGGATAGAATTTTCCCCTGGGTGTGCTGTAGTGATATTCTGGCCAGTAACGGGTTCTGTTGAAGGGTCATGTGGACTCGAAGCGTCGACTCTTTTCTTCTCCACCGATGCTGCCAGACCTGCTGAGTTTTTCCAGGTAATTGTGTTTTTGTTTTGGATTTCCAGCATCCGCAGTAGTTTTTTGTTTTTATCACTGGATATAATCTGCTTTGTTACTTGCCTGGTCTAAATGTACCTCCCAACTGTGGCACGCAAAAGGAAAGAAAAAGAAAGCTTTACGTTTATATACAGCTTTTCTCAAAGTCAGGATATCAAAAGGCATTTTACAGCCATTGTAAGTGTAATCACTGTTGTGATGTAGGAGACACAACAGCTAATATGTGCATAGCAAGCTCCCACAAATGGCAATAAGATTATGACCAGATCATCATTTATGTGACTGAGGGTTAAGGTTTGGCCAGGACACTGGGGATAATTCCCCAGCTCTTCTTCAAACAGTTTTGTGGGATTTTTAATGGCTGCTTGAGATGGTAAAATGGGGCATGGTTTAATGTTTCATCTGAAACGCTGTAACACTCCATCAGAACAGCACTGATGTGCCAGCCTAGATTAAGTGATCTAATCCCTGGAGTGAGAATTGAACCCATTACGTTCTGAATCGGAAGCAAGTGTACGACTGCTGAGCTAGGGCTGACACCTGTAACTTCCAGCCATGTTGTAAAACCATTTCTCAAAGAGTTAGACAATGCACAGAGAACATTTAAGGGAGACCTCCTGGTAACTGGGGCTGCATTTGCGTTGCTCTATGAAGCTAACAGACCCACATTGGATCTAGCAATGTAGAATAATATATCTACGGAATGGAGAAATCTTGTGATGTTTTATCACTTGGGTCAAAGCCAAGAATTTTAGTAGTTTTCCTTGATCACCCAAGCCAACATTTCAATATAAAGTATTATCTCTAAGGGGGAGAGGGAGCAACACTGCCTTGTCCTCTGTGAAATGCAAATTCAGTAAGGGCCCCACTGTTTGTATTAACAGAATCCACAGGGGTATTATAACATATACTGCTTCGATTTTCAAATTCACTCTCCATGTTGAGCCCATGCAGTACTACAAACAGAAACTTCCACTCACAGGATGATGACAGTTCCATGCAGTCAGGATCTCTGGCTCAGCATCCTGTTATAAATCCTTCTGGCAGCTGGTCAGGGAGGGGAACGTAAGATGGGGGTGAAAATAAGAGAAATGTATTTCCAGGTCATTTTAGTTCTGACATTGTTGTTACTGTCCCATCAAATTTTTTTTTTTAAACAATGATTCCCTTTCATTTTTCTTACAGGCCTGTGCTGGTCATAACTTTGAACATCCAAATTTTTTACAAGGCATAACATTAAGTGAAAGAAAATCTCCTCTGCCTACATATGTTGACTGTGGCTCAGTTGATAGCTTCTGTGTCTATCAGTCCCAGCATGGAGACTTGGGACATAATCTAGTCAGCACCCCAGTACTGACTTGTACTGTCGGAGGTGCTGTCTTTCAACTGAGGTGTGAAACCCGTTTGTTCTTCCAGGCGGTCAGAAAATATCGCATTCAAAGAAGAGCTGGAGAATTGTCCTTGGTGTCCTGGTTAATATTTCTTCCACAAACATTATCAACGAAACAGATTATGGGCTGAATCTTCCGGTCGGTGTGCGGGGGCAGGTCTGATGCGCCAATGCGTGAAATGACGCGCGATGATGTCAGGCGTGCATCCCGATGTCATCGTGCGTCATCACACATCATCGTGATGCTTTGTTCGGCGGGCGCGCGCCGGAGTCGGCTGCGCGCCTGCCGAAATGTTAAAGGCCTATTAAAGCCATTAGGGGATTCATTAAAGTACTTTCGCAGGCTGCCCATCTAACCTTAAGGTTGGCAGGAAGGCGAAAAACCAAGCGGCCTTCGCATTTTTCAGGAAACCTCATCCACAGGCGGGGTGGGGTTTCCTGAAGCTTTTATAAAATAAATAAAGACATTTTCCCAACTTCATAAACATGTCCCAACTCGCGTGACACCGTCACACGAGGGGATATGTTTAAATACATTTATTTATACATTTATTTTAAATTCATTTATTGAAATGTTTTATTACCGATTCAATCTCTCCGAGGCAGCTCCGTGCCTCAGGGAGATTGCTGCGCTCTTTGGCACGAATGCGTGAAAGAACGCAGGCCCTGACTCTCCCTCCTCCCCCCCGCCCGCAGAGGTAATGCTGAGCGCTTCCAGCCGCGCATTACACTGGGCGGGCCTTAATTAGCCCGCACGCATTAAATGGCGGCGCGCAGCCGATGGCGGGTGGCAATCAGATCCACACCCGCCCCCGCCCGCTCCTGCCCAGCCCGCCCACCATAGGAAAAATCCAGGCCTATGTGTTTTTTTTAACACATTGCTGTTTTGGGGGATTTTGCTCAGCGCAAATTGGCTTCTGTCTTTTCAACATTTCAATACTGATTACACTTCAAAAGCGCTTCACTGGATTTAATAGGCGCTATAGAAACATAAGTCTTTCTTTCTATATGGAACGCTTTTGCAGCAACAAGGAATATCACCCAAACTGCATTAGTATTCTTCTGGAAACCACTGTAGTATTCCCGCACTGCACGGTCTGCCATTTATGAGGCAGGGGGTCACAGTGGGTTTGTGTCTTATCCTTTCACCTGAGACATGGGACAGAATATTACGCTCGGCATGCGGGCGCGTGCCTGACACGCCCGGGCGTAAAAGGACACGGGATGACGTCGGGCATGTGTCCCGATGTTACCGCGCAGTCTTGCGATATTTGGTTTGGCAGGCGCATGCCAGAGTCAGCTGTGCGCCCGCCGATAATTAAAATGCCTATTAAGGACATTAACAATCTAATTAAATTCAAATTTACGCTGCCTGTCCAACCTTACGGTTGGCGGGCAGGCGAAAAGGCCAAGCGGCCTTTACATTTTTTAGGAAACCTCATCCACAGGCGGGATGAAATTTCCTAAAGCAAATAAACGTTAAATAAAAGCTTTATTTTCGAATTAAAAACATGTCCCAGCTCATGTGACAGAGTCACATGAGGAGACATGTATTAAATTTTTATTCTCTTCATTTTTTATTTACGCAGCGTTTCAACCTCCCAGAGGCAGCTCCGTGCCTCAGCGAGATTGTATCGCTCTTTCTTGCACATGCACGAACTGCGCGCTAGGCCCGGTTCTCCCTCCTCCCCCCTCCCGCACAGGCAACGCTCAGCGCTGCCGCTCGCGATCCACACAGGGTGGGCCTTAATTGGCCTGCCCGTGTAAAATCGTGGTGCGCAGCTGATCACAGGCGGTGGTCGGCTTCCCAACTACCCCCGCCCGCCCCCGCTGAGCAACTCCACCAGGGACAAAATCCTGCCCACAGTATAAGCTCAGGCTAATGGGTCAACATGTTCTCACTCTGCAAGTTGCACAATGTGTGAAGTGACAAAGTTTAGTGCAGTCTCTATCCAGGTCCCGGTGGTCGTGATTCATCAGAAAAATTAAATAGCTTAAAGCCAACACTGGTGTCAAAAGTTGAGAATGTTTAATTCCTCAGGAATTACAACCAACAAAATACTTGTCAAGTGTAGTCACTCTTGTAGTCATAGAATCATATGAACTTGCAGCACAGAAGGAGGCCATTTATTCTGGCTCTTAAAAAGAGCAGTTGTGCTTTGTCCCATTCCCCTGCTTTATGTCTGTAACCCTGTAATTTCCTCATCTCCATGCACTTGTCCAAATTCCTTTTAACAATTTTTTTGGTGTCAGCTTCCATCAACTTTTCAAGTGGAATGTTCCAGATCCTAACTTGCAGCTGATTGAAAAAAAAGTTTTCTTCATCTCACCCCCAGATTTTCAGCCACTAGAGGAATAGTTTTTCTTTACCTACTCTAGAAAAATCTCTCATACTCGTGAAAATCCCTATCAGTTCGTCTCTTAACTTTCTTTATTCCAAGGAAAACAATCCAACCTCTCCTCGTAACTGTGGTACCTCAAACCTACTTACTTCCTGGTAAACCTCCTCTGTACACTTTTACATCTTTCCTGAAGTGTGGTACCCATTGTCCACGATCCTCCCATTGAGGCCTTCAATGATTTATAAAGTTCTAACATGATCTTTTTACTTTTATATTTTATTCTTCTATTAATAAATCCCAAGCAACCCATATGCTTTTTAACCACCGTAACAACTTACCCTGCTACCTTTAAGGATTTGTGCATATGGACACTAAGGTCTCCCTGCTCATCTATGCTTTTCAAAATCATGCCATTTATAGTTTAGTGTCTTTCCATATTACTCCTCCTAATCTGCATCCCTTCACGCTCTGCATTAAACTCCATCTGTCACACTTCTGCTCATTCCACCACCCGTCTAAGTCACCCTGAAGCTTATAACTATCTTTATATATTGACTACTTTCTTAAGTATTATATCATCTATAAACCTTCTGATGCTACTCCCTACACTAGAGTTTAGGTGATATTTAAAGATTGAAAAAAGATTAATGGACCCAAGACTGATGTTTGGGGACACCACTGCAAACCACCTCCCAGTGACATCCATCTACCACTGCTCTTTGCTTCCTGTCACTAAGCCAAATTTGTATCCCTATTATCACCTTCCTCTTAATTCCATGGGCTTCCATCTTCTTAATAAACCTTCCATGTGGGACTTTGTCAAATGCCTTCTGAATGTTGAAAAAAATACAACATCTACTCAACTACTTTATTCAACCTGTTCTGTTATCTCAAAAATTCAAGTTAGACACAATGAGCCTTTAACAAATTCATTATGAATCTCCTTGATTAACCCATTCCTTTTCAAATGAAATTCAAATTATGTCGGAAATGCAGCAGCCAATTTTCACTCAGCAAGATTCGAAAAACAGCAATACGTGAAACAACCAGATAACTTGTTTTAATAATGTTGACTGCAGGATAATTATTGACCAGGATGCCAAAGAGAACTTCCCAGCTCTTCTTTGAATATTCTCATATGGGATCTTTTACACCCACCTGAGGGCAGACAGGGCCTCACTTTCACATCTCATCCAACAGACGGTACCTCCTACAATACAGCCAGTCTCCTCAGTACTGCACTAGAGTATGAGCTCAGTGGGACTAAAAGTACTCACCTTCCTTAGTCTCTATAGTGGGATGAACAGTATTAACAATCCCTTGTCTCTATTGTGGGTCTAACAGTACCAACATTCCTTAGTCTACACAGTGGGATGAACAGTTTTAACTATCATTGTCTCTATTGTCTAACAGTAAAAACATTCCTTAGTCTATATATTGAGATGAACAGTTTTAACAATCCATTGTCTCTGTTGTGGCTCTAACAGTACTAGCATGTCTACATAGTGGGGTGAACAGTTTTAACATTCCTTGTCTCTTCTGTGGGGCTAACAGTGTAGCATTCTTTACCTTGATGAACACAGAGGACAAGGAAAGAAAACGCTGCATGTGACATGCTGGACTATTAACTGATAGAAGGTCATTCTCCCGTTTCAGTTTAGGAATGGAATCACTGCTGGTGATCAGAACAAAGCAACAAAAAAGTTGCATCGATCTTCATTTATTCCACCCGCCAAGCCCCAGCTAATTGGTGAGATCTTGGGATTGTAGATTGTTCTTTCATCGCGCCTCAAAGGTGACAGTTTATAAACGTTGGCCAGGATTTTCCGGCCCTGCCACAGGAGATTCGGCTTCCCGGCTACAAGTCCATTGACTTTCGGTGGGACTGGACGATCTCTACAGCAGGTGGGGCCGGAAAGTCCTGCCCATTATCTCTGAGAGAGATTTTTTGTTATTCTTTCTTGGGATGTGGGCATCGCTGGCTAGGCCAGCATTTATTGCCCATCCCTAATTGCCCTTGAGAAAGTGGTAGTGAGCCTCCTTCTTGAACCGCTGCAGTCCATGTGGTGCAGTTACACCCACAGTGCTGTTAGGGAGCGAGTTCCAGGATTTGGACCCAGCAACAGTGAAGGGACAGTGACATAGTTCCAAGTCAGATGAAAGAATAAATAATTTTCCAAGGACCTCCCGTTCTGAGACATTGGCTGTGCAGAACTTTGTCTGGTCTCTACTCTGTGCTGAATTTACTGATGTCAGCTAAGGTATTCGTAGAGGACTTCAATCCACCCCTGTCTCTGGATTGGAGACAACTCCTTTTCTAGATGACTATTCAGTGGTCCTCTTTGGAAGACAAGAAGATTGGGCTTGGCTCTGATGCCTCTATGGTTGAATAGTCACTATCAGAGTTCACTTCATGAACAACAATGATTTGGACGTGCTAGCTCCTGTGAAGTCGCATCCCAGCATTTCCTTCAGGCAAAAAGAGGAGAAATCTAGCTGCTGCTTTGAAAAAGAAGGAAATCAAAAAGCATTTTTTTTTTTCTGAAATGTTCTCGACAGCGAAGCAAACCAAGGAAGTTTGAGCCTCGATCTTAGTTTGTTGATCTCAGCTGGGGTGATCTTAAAATTGTGCATTTATATAGCACCTCAGGACATTTCAGCACTTTCCAATAAAGTACTATTGTAGAGACACTCTGTGGTTAAGGTAGCATTTGGGCTTGGCAGAGGAAACAATCAGCTGTGGCTCCTGATCATCATCCAGTGCTTGTGGTTCTGGTATCAGGCCATGAACCATTACCACCTTCTCACCTTCCCCTCGCTATCATCTCTCCCACCATAGTTAGGTACCCCACTGACACTCTCTGCAATGGTTCATACACTAGCATCATTCCACGGGTGCCTCACCGCAAGCTGCTTGCGGTGAGGCACCCGTGGAATGATGCTAGTGTATGAATCAGCATCTTCAAGAAACAGGGAAAACATAAATAACACTAAGATAGTTTTCCCTGGCAGACATCCACGCTTTTAAACAGCAGGTTAACTGCCCAGTGTTTATATCACAGCCAAATTGATCATGCGATTTTAGCCTCTTGATCACATGGACCTCAGAGCTGGAAATATAACAGGCACACAGCACACATTTGAAATGGCAACTTCTCTATCTGATGACTACCTTAAATAATTTACTATGTGATAGTCGATATCAAGTTGTGCCAGTGTTTTAAACAGAGACGCCTGCTGTATAGAGGCAATTGTTCAATCTTAGCTGGCCTGCCTCAGAATAAAGATTTGTGAGATGCATCCACAATGACAAAGGAACTTTCTTGAAGCTTGAACCAATGTTTCTGAAATGAGCTCCTTCTTCAGTGGGTATCTGCAGCCGCATAGAAATAACCAAATGAAGGGACACAGACACGTTCTGTTCCAGCAGCAAATGTATGTGGGAATCATAATTGAAAGATGTAGAACATCAGGGCAGCATCAAAATCTTACAACTGCTGCTTTTGGTTATTGACCCACATCCCTACTCTAATCAAAAAGAGAGCTGCCATAACAATAGTATATAAATTCAAATTGCAATGAAGAACCACAGCCTGTATGAATACATTTCTTGTGCGATGCGGTATAATTCTATCCTTGTTTTATAGGGGAAAAAAATGATTCTGCTGGTGAAGTGGAATAATAGGCATCCGCAACATGTGAACCAGATTGACATCCTTACTCTGCACACTATATGCATGCAAAGATGTATGATAGGGTCAGAAAGAAAATGTTATTATAGTAGGAAGCTTGTTTGAATGTCAAGCTTAACAACTGTCAGCCAATGAAATGAATGTGAAGGCCCAGCAAAAATGCATTCACTTCAGTCGACCATCAGCGGGAGTTGGTTCATTGTACACATAGATGCGTTGAAAAGCAATTTTCCCTTCTTCCCCTCAAACCTCACCTCTCCACACCATAACAGTAGGTGGTTCTGTTAAAATAGTCCAAAGATGAGACCCTTTAAGCTAATGGAATATAACTTGAACGCCTCACCCGCCTTCGGAGAATGCCCCCGCATGAATTGTGCCCATCTGTGCAAAGGTTGGGATCTTGCTATCCCAAATTGCTTGTGAGGGAGTACAATGAAACAACGTTGAAGGTGCTGTGTGACAGAGCGCCTTAGGGGTACCTCAGGAATTTAAAAAAAATACAGGCCTCCTGAAAGCTCAGTGGCTAAATGTACTTCCCAGTGAAGAACTTGACTAGGACTGAGATTTGATCCTCACTGTATTTTGCTGCCATGGCAACAGTTGGGGTACTACTGCTGTCGGGGTACTACTGCTGATATCCTGCGCCTAGGCCAGGGAGAGAAAAGGTCAGCCAGGGTTTTTGCCCCTGTTTGCTATCCAATAACCCCTTTGGGAAAGTGAATGTATTAATGGAAATAGGAAAGGTCTCTATTAAAATGCCCTACCCCCACCTTCCCTAAACTTGATTAGCCCGCTAACACGCACTGTCCAGGGCCACACATGAAGATTGGTAACTTGGACTTGATACTGGTTAGATCGTGTGATATCGATTAAACTAAGAGCACCGAGCAGGGTTTAAACTTAAGACCTTCATGGGCTTTCTAGGTCAGTACAGCACCAGGCAGGGCATTTACTCATTCAATACCTCGGAAAATTAATAATAGTAAGCAAAACAACATCCTTTGCCTTAAGATTGGAATGGAGGGCCGGGCGCACCAATTTAAATTCTCACTAAACAATTTATGCTCATGCTAACAGATGCAAAAAGGAAATCAGGTTAAGTATAACCTCAGTGACTGTAAATCTAGAATGAATGGTTGAAAGTAAGACCAGAACACATATTTGCTTTTCTGTACATTAATATGGACGAGGGTGTGGATGTTAGAATTATAGAGTCAACAACATGTGCAGCATGGAAGGAGGCCGTTCAGCCCATTGTGTCTGTGCCGGCCAACAAGTAGCCATGGAGCCTAACCTCACTGTCCAGCTCTTGGTCCACAGCCATGTAGGTTGCATCACTTCAAATGCATATCCAAGTACTTTTTAAAGTGAGCTCCAGATTCCCACTTGAATCCCCTCTAAACCTCCTGCCTCCTACCCTAAATTTATGCCTTGTTGTTATGCACCCTTCAAACAAGGGCAATAGGGCTTTCCTATTCCCTTTAATTGATTTTTATACATTTCAATTAGGCCTCCACTCAGCCTCCTCTGTTCCAATGAAAAGATACCTAGCCTATCAAATCTTTTCTCATAACTAAAATTCTCCAGTTCAGACAATATCTTTGTAAATCTCCTCTGTAGCCTCTATAGTGCGGTGGCCAGAGCTGTATGCAGCTGTAGTTTCAACATAACCTCCCTGCTCTTATATTCTATGCCTCAGCTAATAAGGGCAAGAATCCTCCTTGCCTTCTTAACCTTTACACCTCTACACCTCTTAGTATCTGACATTTAATGTGTATCCCCTTGCCTTGTTAGCCTTCCAAAATGAATAACCTCACACTTCTCTGGATTGAACTCCATTTGCTACTGTCCCATTCACCTGACTGGTCCTCCCTTCCTTGCAGTTTTGTTCATTGTTACCAACCACTAGGCCAATTTTTGCATCATCTGCCAACTTCTTACACATATTCCCTACATTCAAGCCCAAAACATTGATATTTACTACAAAAAGCAAGGGACCTAATGCTGTGTCCTTCAGAACTTGACTGAAAACAGTCTTCCAGTCGCAAAAACACCCACTGTTCATAACCCTTTCCTTCCTGCCTCTGAAACAATTTTAGATCCAACTTGCCACTTTACCTTGGATCCAATGGGCTTTTTCTTTTGTGACCAGTCTGCCATGTAGGGCCCTAATAAAAGCCTAGCTAAATCCATATAGACTACATCAAATGCACTATCCTCATCGACCCTCCTTGATACCTCAAAAAATTCACCATGTAAATCAGACATGACCTTCGCTTAGCTAATCCATGCTGACTTTCTTTGATTAATCCGTGTCTTTCTAAAAGAAGAATGATCCTGTTCCCCAGAATCTTTTCCAATATTTTTTTCCACCACTGAGGTTAGGCTGACTGGCCTGTAATTACTCGGTCTATCCCTTTCTCCCTTTTTAAGCAATGGCGCAATGTTAGCTGTCCCCAAATCCTTTGGCACCACACCTAGGGCCAGAGAGGATTGGGAAATGGTGGTCAGAGCCTCTTATTACTTCTCTTGCTTCCTTTAATGGCCTAAGATACATTTCATCTGGGCTTGAGGATTTCTCCACTCCAAAGATGTTAAACCCCTTAATACTTCCTCTCTCGCTATGTTAATTACAACTAATATTTCACACTTCTTCTCCCTGATTGCAATGTCTGTATTATTCTTTGCTTTAATGAAAACAGAAGCAAAGTGTTCATGAACAACCATACCAACATACTTTGCCTCTACATGCAGGTTACCCTGATGTCCGCAACCAAGCCTTACTCTTTCCTTCGTCATCCCCTTGCACTTTATGATTTATTTAAAACATGGATTTTCCTTGATTTTGCTTACCAATATTTTTTCATGCCCTCTCTTTGCTTTCCTGATTTCCTTTTTAATTTCACCCCTACACTTCTTTAGGTTTTCTGTCATATTGAGCCTGGCTTTCTGTCATAAGCTTCCCATTTTTTTTTATTTATCCTCTCTTTTAGGCCTCTTGACATCCAGGAGACTCTGCATTTGTTAGACCCGCACTTTTTCTTTAAGGGAACACACTGGCTCTGAACCCTCAATATCTCTTCCTTAAACACCTCCCACTGATCTGACATCAATCTACTTTCAAATATCCAGTGCACTTTAGCTAAGTCACATCTCAGCTCAGTAAAATTAGTTTTTTTTTCCCCAATTGAGAACTATAATTCCTGGTTTATCTTTGTCCTTTTCCATAACTACCCTCAATTTAACTGAATTATGATTGCTTCCACCAAAGTGCTCCCCAACTGTAATAAAAACAGAAAAGGCCAGAAATACTGATCAGGTCAGACAACATCTGTGGAGAAAAAGAAAGGCCCAGATTTTCGTCTCTGAGTTAGGTTTGCAGAGTCGGGAGATTTCCCAGCTTGGCAAACTCAACCTTTAGAAATAGCCGCTCGCAGATCGGATTTTCGGTTGGGGGATGGGCTGAAATAGGAGTTGAGGTGGGCAACACTGGAATGTGTGCAGAGGCTGCTGGGTGCAGAGGTGGGCTGGGCGCAAGGCCTGACTCTGTGCTATGGCACAGCATTTAAATAAATTTAAAAATTAATAAAACAAATCCCTCTAGCCCTTGTGACTCACTCCCGTCACCCCCATGCACTTCCTATGCCCTATCCATTACAAACTATGCCAACCCATGTCCCCTACCCACACCCCCATGCTCTCAAACCCCATGCCAATTTAGTGCTTTCCACCCACCCCTTTCACCCTTAACCCCATGCCAACTTAGTGCCCCTCTACCCAAAATCTATTGCCCACATACCACCTGTGCCAACCCATGCCCAATACCCTATATGCCAACATAATACTAATGCCTGCCCTTCATCCACTACTCTTTGCCCTTACTCCCTTCATGCCAACTCACCTAGTATCCTTGGACAGTTCCTTGACAACTTTGACAGTCCCCAGACAGCTTTGACAGCTGGACAGCTCTTTACCAATCCCTTGACAGCTGGATAGTTCTTAGGTAACTGGGCAGCTCATTAAGAGTTCCTTGACAGGTGGACAGTTCCTTGACAGCTGGACAGCTCTTTAACTGTTGCTTGCCAGCTAGGCAGTTCCTTAACAGCTTAACAGTTCCAATGGGCTTGTGGTTAAAATGTGCATGATCTTGTTAACCTTTAACAATCCTAAAGGGCGTCTTACATCTCCAAAAGGTATCCCATCACCCTATCCAAAGGGGTACCTTACCTCTCCAAAAGGGTACCACAGCTATCCAAATGAATCCACCAAGTTCAGACCTCCTCTTACTTGTTCTAATCTGCAGACTCCAGATTCCACACTCCTTACCTTCCAAAATTCGACTTTAGTGGAGGCCGCTGGTGATTTAAATGGCCAACTGCCACCGTGAATCGTGCATGTAAGAACCCTGACCCAACTCCAGCCCCGCCCCGTGAAGATAGAAAATACCAGGTTTGGGGGCGGGACTTCAAATTTTCAGCCATTTCCAGGATTTTCGCCACGACAGAGGGCCTCTCCGTCATGGTGAAAATCCAGGCCAGAGTTAACATTTCAGGTTGGTGAGCAGGCGAAATACTTCCCAATTGATACATCTTCCACCTACTCAGTTTAATTTCCCAAAACCAAGTCCAGAACTGCCCAATCTCTTGTTGGATTTGCTATGTACTGGCTAAAAATGTTCTCCTGAATGCATTTTAAGTATTTTGCTCCCTCTGTGCTTTTCACACTAATTCTATCCCAGTTAATATTAAAAAGCTGTTGAAATCCCCCACTATTGCTGCCCTATTGTTTTTGCATTTCTCAGAGATTTGCCTACATATTTGCTCTTCTATCTCCGTCTGTCTGTTTGGCATCTATAGTACACAAACCTTTTTTGTTCTTCAGTTCAACCCATATGGCCTCATTTGATGATCCTTCGACTATCTCATCCCTCCTCACAGCTATAATTGTTTTGTTAATCAATATTGTGACACTCCCCTCCTTTATCATCCACTTTTCTATCTCGTCTGAAAACCCCATACAACCAGAAATGTTGAGCTGTTATTCCTGCCCTTCTTTCAGCCATGTCTAAGTAATGGTTATAATATCTTACTCCCGTCTGTCAATCTGTGCTCTCAACTCATCTGCCTTATTCTCTGGACTTCTTGCATTGTGGTATGTACAATTTAAAATGGCCAAACCACCATGATGTCTATTGTCCAGCCGTTGTTTCCTCAACTTTCAAGCACACTTGCTAATTTTCTGCCTTTCACTTCCACCTTTTCTTCTCTCCCTTCAGAATCAACTCTCAGGTTCCCCCCCAACCCCCCCCGCCAAGTTGGTTTAAACTCTTCCCAACAGCAATAACAAAGTCCCCTGTATGGATTTTAGTCCCAGCCCTGTTAAGGGACAACCTTTATGGCTTGTACCAATCCCATGGTGCCCAGAAGTGGTTCCAATGCCTCAGGAATCTAAAGCCCTCCCTCCTGTGCCCATCTCTCTAGCCATGTATTCATCAGTTCTAACTTCTTATTTTTGTACTTACTAGCGCTTGACACAGGGAGTAATCTGAAGATTACGACCTGTGAGTCCTGCTTTTTAACCTCTCTCCTAGCTCCACAAACCCTGCCTTCAGGACCTCCTTCATTGATGCTGATATGGACCATGACCTCTGGCTGTTCGCCATGTTTTGTAGCCACTCAGTGGCTTCGTTAATCCTAACACCAGGGAGGCAACATACCATCCTGAGCTCACATCTGCGGTTGCAGTCTCTTCCTCTCACTATTTAATCCCCTACCAATATTGCTCTTCTACTCTTCTCACCACTCCTCTCCACGACCCCAGTGTGCAGTTAAGCTGTGGACTTGGCTCTGCCTGCACTCCCCAGAGGAACCATCACTTCACCGGTATTCAGAACTGAATATCAGTTGGAGAGTGAAATGCACGCACGGGACCCCTGCCCTGCTTGCCTACTGCTCCTTGTCCTTTGGGCTGTCACCCATTCCCTCCCTACCTTCACATGTTTAAGCTGTGGGTTGGCCACCTCCATAAATGTGCTACCCACAAATCTCTCAGCCTCACAGACACCCGGAGCTGCTCTAGCTGCTAACACTTCCTGCATATGTGGTTGTCCAGGCCATAAGAAGCATCCAGGATTTCCCACATGTCACAGGATGTGCCTTCTATGGGTCTGAGGTTTCCTGCCCTGCCTTTACTTTCTTGACTGTTATCTCGAAACACTTACCAGCTCATCACCAATTGTCTCCATTCCTCATTGAGACATCTGCTTTGCAGATGTTGCGTTTGTTGACGGAAATTTTGCTGGAGGCTCTCTCCCTCGTTTTAACACCTCGGTCACTGCATTCGGTCTCCACGGATATCCACCTCCACCCTGACTGCCAGTGAGTCTCTGAAGTATAGATAAATGCCTCCCTGTTCACCTAATTAATGCCTTTAGACTTTAGCGCTCAGATCTGACTGTCTCCCATTCCCTCAGTCAGACTGCTCTTTGTTTTGTATAAAACCAGAGCAGCTCCTCTTCCCTCACTGTCAAATTCCCTCTCTCACCAAATTCCCTGAATTAAGTACTTTGCTGAAGTATTAAGAAATTCTTTGAAGCCATGGATGATATGAATAAACTGAATAGAATTAACCTACGGAAGTTACAAATTACCTGAGTTCCTAGATGCAGACTTCCAAGATTGGTATTAGGGTAGAATTAATGTTGGAAGAGGAAGGAGCTGACTAAGACAGCAACATGAAAATAGATTGACTGAGATGTCAAGACGTAGCATCATCGCACAGCAGGCGCAACATTAACATTTTTGAAGAGAAAGGAAGAGATAGAGTGCTGAGGTTATAACACTGGCTCAGGTAACATGTGAACACAATCACTTTTTAAAAGGGTAGATTGGAGGTGCATTGTAGAATAAGACAATTAAAATGGGAATCAGCCAGATGGCATGCAATTACCTTTTGAGGTCCTATTTGTTCGTTCGAATGTAACATTAAGGAATAACATTATGGATGTCAAATGCAGAGATGTTTAAAGCAAGTCTTTACGCTTGAAAAAATCCCATTCATTATCACTTGTAACCAATATTTTCTGTTTATTTTTCCATTTATTTTTGAGATTAGCTCCTTTGCTACAATGAAAATGATAACTTCCTAAAACCGTGCTCCATCTGCTAGTGTGGCCTGTTTCCCCGGAGATATCACCGATTGTGGCTTCTTATATTTGTGTTCATTCGGGCCTGATTCTTCTGTAGGAAATGAGGCAGCATGCACCTCAGGTAGGGCCGGGCTAAGTTGTGCTGCCACCTGCCTACACAGGACCATTCAGACCTAAACATATCTAAAGAGACCTGTAAACAGAGGCTATAATTGCCAAGGGAAGGAATAGCAACATAGGAAATAGGAGCAGGAGTAGGCCATTCAGCCCATCAAGCCTGCTCCACCATTCAGCTAGATCATGGTTGATCTTCGACCTCAATGATATATTCCTGCACTATCCCCATATCCCTTGATATCTTTAATATCTAGCAATCTATCAATCTCTGTCTTGAACATACTCAAAGATTGAGCCTCCACAGCCCTCTGAGGTAGAGAACTCCAAAGATTCACCGCCCTCTGGGTGAAGAAATTCCTCCTCATCTCAGTCCTAAATGGCCAACCCCTTGTTCTGAGACTGTGTCCCCTGGTTCTAGACTCCAGCATCTCATGACTATGCATGGGCACGCATGCCAGACTTAAAAAAGCAATGCCTGGGCAGGAAAGGCTGTCAGTGGCTGTAAAGTGGAAATATGTTTTACTATTCTAACCATTGGATCTTCCCCTTTACCCATGTAACTAAGATGCTTTCCCCCCCCAGTCTCTTAAGCCATGATGTAGTCCTTGCTGGACGCAGTGATGCAGCACAATCCCAGACTCACCGTGAAATTACAGTCCGCAGATATGCAGGGCCATTATATTAAATATGTACATTTTATAGCAGCAATATATTATTCACAAGTAATTTTATTATAGCATGAAATAGGATACATACACATTGTGGATTTGGCACATTCCTTTTGCTATTTAAAATTGTTTGGTTCTATGTATTCTCTACCATGACACAAATTGTGCTTTGGGTATCCTGGTGACTCAATGGATGAATTGGCTGCCTAGTCTGGGACTAAGGGAAAATATTTCAATATACACTGGTTTCACTAAGTGCTATGAATGTTTTTACACTTCATTGGAACAATCAATCACAGTAGTGCATTTGATTGTTGCGTTTATTAGTGGGGTTTTTTACTCTTTCGCATTCCAGCCTTTCTTGCTCTATGCACAGCTTACCTCCTCTATGATTCCTTTGGCCAATTGGATACTTGTCCTGAAGGGTAGCTATAGTGTCTCTCTTCTATGAGGGTGATGCAGAATATGCATCTCCAGTGCAAGCTGATAGTTTTCTTTTAATCTTCAGAAAAATCAGAGTAGGAAACCAAATTTCTTCATCTCAGGAAAACTCATGGGTGTAGTAACTTGACCACTAAGAGTCTTACATAGTAACAGAAGAGGTTCGATACAACTTATTTCAACTCTCGATGCATTTATTTATTCCTATTACCTGCTATAGCATAATTGGTTGCCAATTTGACTCCCGATACTTGTTTCCCTCCAGACTTAAGTGATGATCATCCACATTTTGCACTTCTCTTCAAAATTCTCTGCTGGAGAAGTGTCAGCTGTACATATTAGCAGTGGCTCCCTCCAGGTTATTTTTCATTTGATGAATAATTTACAAGAAAAACATATTGAGTTGATTTCAACACAGAAGGTTGTCAAATGGCTTCACAGATGGGTATCACTATAGAGTAGGCACACCAAAAACATTTGGTCCTAGGCAAATGGCTGATTGGGTATATTTTGTGAGCAACTGAAAAAGTTGCACTAACCTATAATTCACTACGAACTTGTTCAGAAATGATGTTTCGGCTTTGGGGGTCACTGGCATTGTGATATCTGATGTCCACGGTGCAGTGTTATGATTAGCAGATCGCTGACTATGTGTAGAATTAAAATACATCATCACCACAGGAAGTGATGTAAGGCAACATGTGACACAACAGTTGCAGCAGTGTTGATCCCCTGTATGTGTATGTAGAGCTCTCCTGTAACCCTCTACATAGTCTGTTGTTCATCAATAAAAAAACCCCAAGAGCTTGTTACCATTCATCGATGTGTGATTGGTAAGTTTGTGTCAGAGGCCAACGACACAATCGCTGGAATCTTCTACCCCTGCAGGAGGTGAGGAAGGAGGCAGAAGGGCCTGAGAATTTGGTGGGTTGGTGTCGGGACCCATACCTGACGCCATCATTGCAAGATAAGTTTTGGGTGGAGACTTACCACCCAGCTCCAACTCCAGTCCCTTAAGTGACCAACTGACAACCACCTAAGGGTCTCTTGCTGCCTCCGCTGCAATATTCCCAGCTCCAGACAGGCCTGCCAACATGCAGCCTGCACGACTGGTAAAACTATGCAGGTTGCATGACAGCTGGTTTCGGTGCAGGGGGTGGTGGGGGGAGGGGGGTGGGGTGGAGGGGGTGGAGTCCCTCGATTTGCACTAATTTCTGCATGATTGAGGGCATAGACATTGGACAGGGGCGTGGCCACTGACAGCCACCCTCTGCCTTTTCCGCTGACCCCCATTGCCCCCTCTCCCAGCGACCTTCATGCCACGAGGCACCTCTCCCACCAACATTTACCTTTTTCCTGGGTTGTCATCCTGGGACTCTGGGGGGGGGAAGGCGGGGGTGGTGGTGTTGATCCGGCAGCAGCCATGGCCTCCTCCGTGGCATTGCCAAGCGCCACTGCCAAGTGCCTCTGATTGGCCGGCAGCTCTTGGTAGGCAGGAAGTCGTTTTCCGGGGTCCTCAGCCTGGAAGAAAGGCCTGCTGCTGTCCACTTAACTGCCTGACGGGCCTTCCTCCACAGAGTCTGCTTGAGCAAGACATCCACCGAGAATAGGAGATTCCACCCAACATCTGGGGTTCTATGAAATGTTGCTAATTCTTCAATCTCTGTTAAATTCATTCCATTCTTCCCATTTCCTAACTTATTCAAAAATAGGTGAGGGTTCCATTATATATCCTTCCCAATTGTCTGATATTTCATGCAAGAAATAGAAGATTGGATTATCAGCTTGACTCAGTTGGTAATACCCTAACCTGAGTCAGAAAAGGTTTTGGGTTCAGGCCCCGCTCCAGGATTTCAGCGCATACTCTAATACCCCTCACAGCTTTGAAGTTCCGAAGTTACTACACCATTGATGGGAGTGTCACGTGTATCTTCCCGAGCCCACCTCATCATATATTCACTCCTGGGAAACATGCGGTTTCCATGGAGGGCAAGCTCTCATTCGCTGCTTGCCATCACTCCGCTGTTGCATCACGCTGGCTGCCATCTTTAAAAGGCAGCCGCCAGCAAAGCTCTCATCGCCACCAGCTCACCACCGCTGCCCGGGAGACATGGCCAGCAAAGGCAAAAAGAGACTGCAGCCCCCCCCCGACTTCAACGACAAGTCTCTCGAGTGACTGCTGGATGCCCACTGGGATGTGTTCTGCACCCGATCTGGCCGCAGGATGGGTAACAATGTCACCAACCCGGCTTGGGAGGCGGTGGTAGTGGTGGTCAGCGCGAATGCCCTACAAAAGAGGACAGCCACCCAGTGCTGCAAAAGGATGAATGATCTCCTCCGTTTCGCCAGAGATAGTTACTCTTTTCATCACTCCCAACTCACACACTCACAAACCCATCACACATCCACAGGGCACTCACTCACTGCCAATGCAAGGCACATCACCATTCAATCTTTCACACACACCGTCATTGTCATCATCCTGTCCATGGGGCCACTGACCACCCACACAGGCCGGACATTCTTATCGCCTGGCCTGGCAGGTGTCCTGATACACTCTCCCCATCTCTATCCATGCAGGACAAACTGGCTCACAACAGGAGGGAAAGGTCGCAGACAGGTGGAGGGATGCTGGAAATCAAAGTTCTGACAGAATTCAAAAACAGAGCCATCCAGCTTGCCGGCGAAGACCGGGACTGGTCCTGGGTTGACGGTGAGGTTGGCGCTGCTCTACCAGGTGAGGATCCAGTAGTGAAACATACATCAGACAACCATGCTGTGAGTGATGTGTCCTGTTTCACAGGCTACTGCCATGCACTAATAATCTCCCCTTGCTTTCACAGGCACATCTGCCAAACTGCTGATAGAGTCCTTGACCCAGAGCCTCCAATCAAGCTCTGAAGAAACTTCTGAAGAGGAATCTGAAGGCACCCTCCCTGAAGTCCCGTCACAGCGCTCACCCACACCCTTCACTAGCATAGAGACACACACCTTGGTGGGACCTAGCTTTAGAGTAACCTCGGGATCACAATCTGGTGAGCACATCGCACTTCCTGATCCACAGCAGGTGCAGGCAGGGACTTCCCAGGTGCCCAGCACTCAGAGAACTGCTGGAGGCCAGAATGTTGCTGAGTCCGAGTCAGATGAGGAGCCTCTGGACTCAGTCATGTCACAGTTGCTGGAGCTGCAAAGACAAGCTCGGGAACATCAGGAATGGGTGTCCGCTGCACTCCTCAGATCCCAAGGCACGATGGAGGAGCCTGTCAGTCTTCAGGCTGAGGTGATAGCGCTGGCATTGCAACGCACTGAGGTCAACACTGGCAGGATGGCAGCCACAATGGAGACCTTGGTCCAGGATGTCACTCCTGCACTGGGGCTTAACTCCATCGCTGATGCCATAGTTGGCCTCCAACAGTGTGTACGCGAGAGGGATGCTGGGCAGCTCAATCTCACCCAAGCTACCCCTTCCACTCACGGAGTCAGCCAGGGGCCCTCGGGCACCCATGGGGATGAGGATCAGCAGGTGCACGCTCCGGGGTCATCCACCCAAATGACTCTGGGAGTGACCAACACATCTGAATCCTATTTTCCTGTGCCCTCTGCAGCTCCAGCTCCACAGGCCAAGGAGGGTGCCACTGCCACACAGCAGGACCCCAAAATCAGGCCGGGGCCCTCCAAGTCTCAGCCCTCCAGAGGATGCCCGTCAAAGTCATCACATACAGGGTGTCTCAGTCAGCAGACTTCCTCCACCTCTGCTGTGGATGTCAGGGGAGCACCAAGACGTAGCGGCAGGGTTAGGAGAGTTAGGTAAAAGTGGTTGCACAGCCTGGGCACGGGTGTTGACCACTTGTACATTCTGTTCACTAATGTCAATAAACTCCTAAGAATATCACCCTGCTTGTGGCTCCTTGTTCTGATGAGCAGTGTTCATCACAGTAGGGGGGATGGTGGTGGGGGTGGTGGGGGTGGGGGTGCGGTAAGGTATGGAGCACTTGGTGGTCCTTTGGTGCCTCCGTGTTGCTTGCATGGGTGGGCTGTCTAGGAGCCCGACCCCAATCATATCACTGTGGCTGCGCATGATCTGCCTCAGTTGCAGAGGCCTGGTCAGTTTATACAGGTGTCCCAAATGCATGGCCGCTCCCCTCGATTACCCCAGCCCCCACCTCGATTGCCTCTGCGCAGGATGCAGCGCCAGGGCAGCACTTGACCACCCCCCACCTCCGAGGCTGGGCAGCACTTGCTCCGGGACACCATCCCTGCCCCTCAGCAGTTGCCTCCAGGGCTGGGCATCAGTTGCCCCCACCCCCCACCCCCCACCCCCGGCGCCCCTGAGGCCTGCAAACACAGGCCAGCTGTGGTGAGCGCTGCTGCTTGTTCACCTCATCTCCCCCACAGCGAAGGCCGCCAAGTGCACGTCGCCTGCGCGCTGTCGTGAAACACGTTGTTGGGGAAGCACGCTGACGTGGACGGACGATACAGCGGGGTTCCAAGAACCTGGCGGGATGGCCTTTTAGTTATATGCTGATGTATTACAATGAGCTCCCCACCGACCGATGGCGGGAAACACGCCCCGCCGTCGGCGGGCTGAGCGGAAGATTGCGAGCTGCCTTCACACCGTCGTGAAGCGGGTTCCGCCATGTTTTCCGCGCACGCCATCTATCACACCCGCTGACAGCAGGCTCAGAAAATTCTGCCCAAATTAACTGATGACTTATGCCATGGTTGCTCGCTGTGTGAAAAATTACTGCACAGCAACAGTCGCTATTCTTCCTAGCAACTTACTGTAAACGCAGCACTTCAAGATCTCTCTTCGGGATGTGGGGTGTTATATTTGTGCAAGCCTTTTGTTTTTCTTTTAAATATATAAAGTCTTGCTATTGGTTGTGGAATGAAAACACAAAAAGCTCCAGGACATTCCACCACTAAAATTCTCAGAGTTCAAGCAATTTAACCGTAAACCTCTGGTCTGTCAGCTGTGAACTGTGAACTTTGGAAAAATGGTAAGATAAAACACAATCTTATTCTTTAATACCCAATGATTAACACAGAAAGCTGCCGAACACTACCGAAATGGTTTTTTTTATCTGCTACTGAAACACATGCCTTTGTTATCTTTAGTCTTGACTATCCCACTGCTCTCCTAGCCTGCAATACATCTTCCACCCTCCATTGACTGCAGCTCAAAACTCCTGCCCATATTCTAACTTACTTGCCCTAAGTCCCATTCACCCATCACCCAGCTGAGCGCTGAACTATATTGACTCCTGGTTTGACAAGGGTCGGGGTTTTCCGGACCAGCCCACCGCCAGGATCTTCCAGTCCCTCTAAAGGTCAATTGACTTTTGGCTGACCCACCACATCCCCCACGGTGGGTCCCATGAAGACCCCGGCTAAGGCCTCAAATTTAAAACTCCCATCGCTATCTTGAAATGTCTCCATGGCCTCACCTAACTCTATTTCTGTAACCTCCTCCAGCCCTAAAACCTTCTGAGATGTCTGCAGCTCTTCACATCTCTGAATTTTACCCCTCCACACTTGGCAGGTGTGCCTTCGGCTTCCTAGGCTCCAAGCTTTGGAATTCCCTCCTGTAATGACTTGACTTACCGGACAGGTTTCAACTAGAAACAGATTACTTCATTACAGAGAGCTTTTCAGATGCCAAATGTTAGTAGAAGGTCCTCGACAAGAAGCACACCCCTAGAATACCGGTGCTTAGAGCTCATTGTTCAGAGCCTCCAAGAACAATTACATGACCCCTGATGGGCAGTAGGAGAGGCTATACCTTCAATTTCTACACCTCCCTACACCTCTCTACCTCCCTCCCCTCCTTTAAGACACTGCTTAAAGCCTATCACCAAGCTTTGGATGATCTCCCCCAATATCTCTTCATGTAGCTTAGTGTCCAATTCTATTTGATACCGCTGCTGTGAAAATCCTTGGGACTTTTCACTGCTAAATGTGCTATATAAAGGCACACTGCTGTTTTTCAGAACTGTTTCACTGAAAGTTTAGCAGACCACAAAACCTGCATTGAGGGATTTAACATCAAAGATTAATACAGCTTTGTGGTATTTCACCAAGTTTTGTCATGCATATTTTTTCAGATTTTCAGTGAATGACTAGTGTCCAGGAGCAGAAAGAAGTAATTCCCTCATTTCAACTTTGTTTTATAAATCTGGGGTGAAGAGATACCTGTCCAAATGGACATAATAACACATGAGGGGGAAAGGATTGGGATATGCTGATGGCGATTAGGACTAAATGGAAAGGCTCACAAAGAGCACAAACACAGCATGGGCCTGTTGGACCAGCCGGCCTGTTTCTGTGCTGTGCATTCCATGAAATTTTATGCAGCTGCAAAGATGGAAGGTTCTCTTCTAGAGAGCTAAATGCAATCGATACTGAATCCCCAAAGAAAAATAGTGGCACTAAAAGGAAAAATAGGGAAAAACAGATAGTATAACTCATCCATTGCCTACGCTGCACGAAACAGAATCATGTAACTTGGGAATTATTTTCATGAAAAGTTGTTGACTTTACGAAGCTCGAGCACTTCTCTGGTTCATAGAATCTGGGAATAGTTCCAGGTCCTCATGAAAAGGCATGTAGCTGGTGGAGAACACATAGTCGGGGTACAACTTTGATGTATACCATTGAAGCCCAACTGTCAAAAACTTTACAGACAAGATCTGATGGAAGCCATTGAAACTGGTGAGTTATGATCATGAGTAGCTGTTTAAAGCCACACAAACAGATGGTACATTATCGAAAGGGGGTCAAAAGATCATTTCTGCACCATCGAGCCAAGATTCATGACCCAGTGTCTACTCCTTTTTCCCCTTTTGTTACTAAGATTTTCATTGCACCAAATAGTGAGAGCCAAGGAAATCAAGATTTAATGATTCAGCCATTCTATTGAAATAAGGTTGGAGAGTGTGTGATCTGAATAGAGTTGATGCAGCTAAGCTGATGAATCTAGAGTTGAGTTATCAGCAAAATCTATGAAACCTGGGCAATGAATGGAGGAGGCTATTGTTGTGAAGTAACTGAGTACAGGAGAAAAGGAAAGGGCCCTGAGGAACCTGCAAGTTAGTGAAGAAAGAGAAGCTGAGCTGTTGACTGAACCATAGATTAAATAACCTGAAAGGAAACTAATTAGTCATGAACAAAAGCAAAAATACTGCGGATGCTGGAAATCTGAAACAAAAACAAAAATACCTGGGAAAATTCAGCAGGTCTGACAGCGTCTGCGGAGAGGAACACAGTTAACATTTCAATCCGTATGACTCTTTACCAGAACTAAGGAAAAATAGAAAAGAGGTGAAATATAAGCTGGTTTAAGGGGGGGTGGTGGGACAGGTAGAGCTGGATAGAGGGCCAGTGATGGGTGGAAAGCAATGAAGGTGATCAGGGCAAAAGAGACAGGTGGAAATCCTGCCAGAGAGAAGAGCAATACTTCTTCAAGTTTTTCCAGGTATTTTTGCTTTTGTTTTGGATTTCCAGCATCCGCAGTTTTTTGCTTTTATCTTAGTGTTTAATTGACTGTCACTTTTCTTCAAGGAATGCCTACCTTGAAGAAGTATTGCTCTTCTCTCCCACAGGATTTCCGCCTGTCTCTTTTGCCCTGTTCACCTTCATTGTTTTCCATCTATCACTGGCCCTCTATCCAGCTCTACCTGTTCCCCCCCACCCCCTTAAACCAGCTTATATTTCACCTCTTTGCTATCTCTCCTTCATTCTGGTGAAGAGTCATACGGACTCGAAACGTTAACTGTGTTCCTCTCCACAGATGCTGTCAGACCTGCTGAGTTTTTCCAGTTTTTGTCATGAACAAAGCTTGGGTGGGAAGCTGGGTGATGGTAACTTGTTCAGAAGTGCATAAACCCAGAGCCTTAGGGAGAGAATGAATGTAAGGAAGGTAGACTGTGGATAAGAGATATGGTAAGGGAGGTTAAAGAGGCAGCAACCTTCTTGACTAACTTCAGAGGCATTCACATTGAAGATGATGGGCAGAATGTCATCAGGAGCAGATATCTGACTGAAGCCGACAGGGCAAATGCTGCCTAGACCTGGAAAGGACAAAACTTGGTAATGATCACATAGAATGGAGAAATGGAGGAAAGATTTTCTCTAAGAACATCGACATCACAGTTGGAGAAAAAAAGATCAGCCAAAATGAAGCAACGTTCTCTTTGGGAGGGATTGCAACCATGCCAGCAGATAGAAGAGGAGTGAAAAGTAAGATGTGCAGATGTTGCAATGCAATCTTGGCACAGAATCAAAATCAGCAGCTGCAGGAAGACAGTAATTGAAGCTTCCTTTCAATAAAGTTGCATTTTGCCACTTTCATCGTGGAATTACAACAGTTATAAGTAGAGATAAAGTTGGCACGGGGTGCTCCAGGCTGATGAAGATGCCAGGTGCAAAAGGCAAAATCTTTGCAAACAGCAGAACAGCAGGTGTGGGCAATAAATATGGCCTTTCCACAATTGGCCACATCTGGAGAACAAATAAAGAAAGGAATTGCAGAGGTAGTCAGGGATGTGGTTACGTCAATTGGTGAGTTAGACAAGTTTAATTGAGGACAGCAAATCCCGCCCTGTTTTTAAAAAGTACTTTAACTTTCAGTGGGATTTGACAGAGGATTGCATGCTTGACTGATTCCTGGTCATGGAAACGCAAGCAGCAAAAATTCTCTGTACCGAGAACCTCAAGCCTTCTGAGTTGGTTGGACTTGAGGTTTAATCAGCCTTTGGTGAAGCTAATTGACAGCGTTTGAGATACCTTTTAACAAAAGCACGAGCTCTTAACATTCTTCCTATTTATTTCTACATTGCACTGAGAGGGCATTTGGACGTTTAGCTCTTCAATGACCAGCTTGAGAGATTTTCTCTAAGAAGATGCCATAGACTTTGCCTGCTACCCCCTTGCAGAGTACAGCTCAGATCAGAAGCTGAGAGGTGTGGCTGCCCAAACTTCATTACCTGTTACAGCTTCAACACACAATGCCAGCCTCTGATAGTAATGGATGCTTGAAGTTTCCATTGAATAGCATGAACAATTCAGAATTCAGCCAACCGAATGCGAGTTAAAATCAACAGTTCATGTAGTACCTTTCCTTTAAAATTCCACTAGACATACTTTTATCAGAAGTCTGCTAGAATGGTTGCAACTCATCCAGCATCTGGATGCACAAAGTCTCACCTTAGGTGCCCATGTCTGGGATTATTTTGTAGAAGTGGTGACTTTACCCACCCCTATAAGGCTACTGGTAAAAGGCGAAAGTGGGTTAAGGAATCAGGTTTCACTATGTCAGGAATCCCAGATTCCAGCCCACTCTCGGGATCTGGTGTAGCATTGGCCCACATGGTCCCAGCAGGCAAATGGATTTAAGGTGACCCGTTTCCAACTTCAACCATCTCTCCTTTATCATTGACATCCAATCTCTCCACACCTCCATCCCCCACCAGGACAGCTTGAGGGCTCTCTACTTCTTCCTTGAACAGAGGTCCAACCAATTTCCATCAACCACCATCCTCCTCTGCTTGGTTGAACTTGTTGTCTCATTGAACTTCTCTTTTAACTTATCTCATATTCTCCAAATAAAAGGCATTGCTATGAGTACCTGCATGGTTCCTAGCTATGCCTGTCTCTTTGTGGGTATGTGGAACATTTCTTGTTCGAGTCCAACTTGGGACCCCCTCACTCAGCTCTTTTTCCAGTACATTGATGATTATTGGTGCCACTTCCTGCTCCCACCCTGAATTGGAAAACTTCATTAGCTTTGCTTCTAATTTCTACCCTTCTCTCAGTTTCACATGGTCCACCTCCAACTCCTTCCTTCCCTTCCTTGATTTCTCTATCTCCAGTTCTGGAGATAGGCTATCAAATAATATTTATTATAAGCCCACCAACTCCCACAGCTATCTTGACTATGCTTCCTCGCACTCTGCTTCCTGTAAGGACTCCATTTCATTCTCCCAGTTTCCACATCTCCATCGTATTTGTTCTGATGATGCAAACTTCCATACCAGCATTTCTAATATGCCTTCCTTTTCCCTCAACTAAGGATTCCCTTCCCTAGTCTGGTTGACAGGACCCTCGACCATGTCCAATCCACTTCCCACACTTCTGCTCTCATCCCTTGCCATCCCTCCCAGAACCACAATAGCATTCCCTTTATCCTTACCTTCCTCCGCACCAGCCTTTGTATCTTTCACCCTTTCCGACACCTCCTGTTTCAGCATTCCAAAGGAACCATTTCCTCCTCAACATCCTGATACACTCCTGAATCATCTCCAACGCCTGTTCCCCTTCCTATCGCACCTTTTCATGCAGCACAGATGTAACACCTCCCCTTTTATCTCTCTCTCCTCACCATCCAAGGCCCTGAACAGTCATTCCAGATGAAGTAGTAATTTATGAGTATTTCTTTCAATTTAGTATTCTGTGTTCACTGCTCACAATGTGGTCTCTACATTGGGGAGACCAAATACAGACTGAGTAACTTCTTTGCGGAACACCTCTGTTCAGTCTGCAAGCATGACCTGAGCCTGCTGTTCATGACCTGCTGTTTTAATACTCTATCTTGTTCTCATTCTGGCATCTCCATCCTTGGCCTACAGCAGTGTTCCATTGAAGCTCAATGCAAGCTCAAGAGAAAGCTCCTCATCTTTCAATTTAGGCACTTTAAAGAATTCTGGATTCAACACAACGGGGGATACAAACATATGAATTAGGGGCAGGAGTAGGCTGTTCAGCCCCTCGAGCATCCTCGGGCCATTTGATAAGATCATGGCTGATCTGACTGTGGCATCTACTTTCCTGTCTATCCCCCATTCCCTTTGACTCCCTTAACAGTCAAGAATCTATCTAACTCAGCCTTAAAAATATTCAATGACACCACCTCTACTGAAGAAGAGAATTCCATTGACTAACCACTCTCTGAGGGGAAAAAAAATCCTCATCTCCATCTTAAAAGGCAGATCCCTTATTTTGAAACGGTGTCTCTTTGTTCTCGTCTCTCCCACAAAGGGAAACATCCTTTCATCATTTACTCTGTCACGTCCACTCAGGATGTTATTTGTTTCAACAATATCACTTCTCATTCTTCTGAACTCCAATAGATACAGGCCCAACCTTGCTTACCTTTCCTCATAAAGCAACCCCTCCATCCTAGGAATCAGCCGTGAACCTTATGTGCACTGTTTCTAATGCAATTATATCCTTTTTTAAATAAGGAGACCAAAACTGTGCACAAACTTCCTGAGAGGGTGGTGGAGACAGGTTCGATCGAGGTATCCAGAAGGGTTACAGGGATAAGGCAGGGGAGTAGGACCAGGTAGAATGCTCTTTCGGAGATCCAGTGCAGACTTGATAGGCCGAATGGCCGCCTTCTGTACTGTAAATATTCTGTGATTGAACAATATGCCAGATGTGGCTTTAGCAACACTATAGCAAAACTTTTATATTCCATTCCCCTTACAATAAATATCAACACACCATTTGCCTTCCTAATCACTTGCTCTACCTCCTTACTGACTTTTTGTACCAGGACACCCAGATCCTTCTGTACCATAAAGTTATGCAATATCTCTCCATTTAAATAATATACTGCTTTTCTATTTTTCCTGCCAAAGTGGACAAGTTCCCATTTTCCCACATTATGCTCCATCAACCAAATGTTTGCCCATTCATGTTGAGTTCAACAATTTCAGACCATAATCCCTGCCTCTCCATTTTGCTTCTCTTTTCTTTGCATATGTCGGCCTTAGTCTTGTTTTTCATTTTTGCTTTCGGATGGCAGCTGTTTGTTATTGTGCTGTTCACACCTCCTCTGGACGCATTTGTTTCTTAACTTGTCCTGTACTACTCTTAGGTTCTGCCCCACCAAATCTTTTGTCATTTCATGGCCTGGATCTTCTGAGGAGCAGCAATCATCTTCAGATTCGCTCGAACTATTCAGCGCCCAGACACTGCTCAGCATTTCTTGTCGGCTCTTTCAGCTCCTCCGGAATACAGAATGCAGTGTCCCTCCAAGAGCTCCATCGAAGTGCTGTAGAGTTGGGACAAGACAGGACACACCCCCTTTTTGCAGCACTAGCTGCCCTATGGTGCAGCTCCACCAACACTCAAGAAGGTTGACACCATCCAGGACAAAGCACCTACTTGACTGGCACCCCTTCCACAAACATTCACTCCCTCCACCGCTGATGCAGAGTGGTAGCAGAGTGTACCATCCACAAGATGCACTGCAGAAACTCACCAAGGATCCATAGGCATCACCTTCCAAACCCATGACCACTACCATCTAGAAGGACAAGGGCAGCAGACACATGGGAACAGCACCACCTGGAAATTCTCCTCCAAGCTACTTACCATCCTCAGTTGGAAATATATTGCCATTCCTTCACTGTCGCTGGGTCAAAATCCTGGAACTCCCTCACTAACAGCACTGTGGGTGTACCTACAGTACATGGACTGCAGTGGTTCAAGAAGGCAGCTCACCACTACCTTCAAGAGCAATTAAGGATGGGCAATAAATGTTGGCTTAGCCAGCAACGTCCATGTCCTATAAATTAATTTTTAAAAAGTGATAAGTTTAAAGATCCACTGTGGGCGTTTCTGAATGGATGAGCGGATGAATGAGTGAATAGTTGGGATCGGTAGGTGGGTGAGGTAAGTGGGTAAGTAGGTGGGGTTGTTGAGGTGACTGGTGAGTGATGTGGCAGGTGGGTAGGATGGCAGGTGGGTAGAGTTGTATGTGGGTAGGGTGATAGGTGGGTAGGGGGTATGTGGTTAGAGTAGCAGGCGGGTGAGGTGGTAAGTGGGTAAGGTAGCAGGTGCTAGGATGGTAGGTGGGTGGGGTGGCAGGTTGGTGAGGTGGGTAGGTGATTGAGGTGGTAGGTGGTTTGGGGGACACTTGTGTCAGATTGGGAGGGGTTGTCAGTTCAGGGACTAATCAGGTCTGGTCGGAGAGAATAGTCAGATGGCAGGGATGTAATCAGGTGGTCAGGGATGAGCATGGTCAGGAGGGGGGCTCGGGGGATTGCTGTGGGTTAGTGTGAATGATTGGAGGGTCACTTCTGTAGTTACCCAGGAATTTGACTAGGTTTCTTCTGTCTAGCATTTCCCGGGTAACTACTCAGGTAAGCACCATGGAACTGGCTGAGGTCTCCAACTTTAGCTCAGAGTCAGAGACTTTTGTGGAAGGTCCGGGGAAGCAGGGGAACTTCCCATCGGAAGTTCAAACTTCCTTGGCAACTCCAAGGTCAATGCGTCGGGACTTCCGTGGGGCCCCAACGTGCTTTTTAGGTTGAATGTCTGGTCTTCAATGATCTGGAGACTGGAAGAACTGGGCCAATGTCTCTGGTCTTCCATGTTATCACAGACCTTTCCTTTTGTTCTATTTCATCCTCCCCCATTTCACCAACTTAAAAGATAACATTTCTAACTTTTCCAAGTTCTGATGAAAGGTCATAACCTGAAATGTCACCTCTGTTTCTCTCTCCACAGATGCTGCCATAGCTTGCTGAGTATTTGTAGAATTTTCTGTTTTTATTTTAAATGGAGCTATGGTACAGGTCACGCAGGATTTAATTCAGTCATTCCAAAATATTTTCTGGTTGGAGGACCCCTTTTCTACAGATTAGCAATTTTACACCCTCCCACAACCCGACGCTGGTAATTATAATCCTAAAAAAAAGAATAATATGAAAGTGATGCATGTAAAGATTGTTTTCATAATGCTTGTAAGAAAACAAGTATTTCCGTACAGATATCAATTAGCTTCTGTGTCTGCTTCTCTCTTTTCATCTTAAAAAAAAACTTTCATCTCTTGAACAAGGCCGAACTCACTGGTGCCCACCATCAGCCTTGCTAACTATAGATCTGCCTGGCAATTTTCATTCTGCTCTCCATATTCACTCTCCTTCTATGTCAGACTGCCAGCTCACTCTGCCCTGCACATATGGTGGCCACATTCCTCTCCTATCTCCAGGCTCACGCCAACCCCACCTCTAATTGCCCCTCAATTAGTTAATTAATTAATTAATAATATTCAATTGCCCCTCAGGAATGTCTCCACAGACCCCGCAGCCATGCACAGTTAGAGAAGCATTGATCTATGCAACCAGCCCTTATTATTTAACCTTACAGAGCTGGGATATCTGCACTGCACCTCCTCCAATGTCAAAGCGTCCTCCCAGAATGGAATGCAGTGCTTCTGATGGGACTGAACAGATTATATTCCTCTGAGCTAGTACTAAACTGTTGAAGAGTTTGAGAATGTAACTCACTATTCAAACCTATACAAAAATAAGTCTTGTGGATTTTTTTTAACAGAGTGGTTTAATTTCTTTACACACAGGACAAAGATGGTGAGTATAATGACTTGACGTACCAGACAGGTTTCAACAAGAAACAAATAAACTCTATTACAGAGAGCTTCTTAGATGCTACATGCTTGAACCAAGTCCCCTGCAAGAAGCCCCATCCCCCAGGTTACCCACCCTTAGGGCTCATTGGTCGGAACCTCCAAGAACAATCACATGACCCACTGATCGATAGTAGGAGAGGCTATACTTTCAGTTACTACATTTCCTCCCCCTTTAGTTTTTTTACAGCTTCTATTTACAAGGAAAATTTGAATATCCCATCACATATACATATATAGAACTCAGGTGATTAAATATTAAGTCTCTGAGGTGCCTTCCTTATTTGATTAGAGCGGTGTATCTCTACCATTTGAGGTTTCTCCCACAGGATCTACATGATCAGGAACTGCAGCACCAGATATATCATTAGAGAGTGGCAGTTCAGGGTTTGGCTACAGAGACATCAGGCATGTCTATTCTAGATCAATCTGCCATCTCAGGAATTAATGGTTCGACATTAATCACAGGTGGAATAGCTGGTTGTTGGAATGTTGCTCTATTCCTAAGATGATTCATATGTTTTCAAACAATTTGGTCTTCCACTTCCACCTGGAAGGACAAGGGACCAGTTTCTGAGACAATTGTTCCAGGAATCCAACAAGGCCCACTTCCAAAATTCTACACAAAAACTGTGTCTCCTGCAGTGAATCTGTGAGCTTTGCTATGATATCGTGATTCAATTTTTTATTACTCTGATTCTTCTCTATCTTCCCCTCTAAGTTTGGAAACACCAACTTAATCTTTTACGTAGGCGGCATTTCATCAGTAATTCAGAGAGTGTTGAACCTGTAGTTGAATGAGGCATCGTACAATAATTGAGAAGAAAGCTGGGAGTTGAGTTTCTAGAGTACTTTCTGATAACCTCTTCATTCCTGATTTGGACGTTTGCACAGCTCTTTCAGCTAAACCATTTGATGAGGGATGATATGGTGCTGTTTTAATATGTCTGATTCCGTTTAAACTCATGAATCTCTGAAACTCTGTACTGGTAAAGACTGTACCATTATCCAAAACCATGACTTCCAGTTGGCCATGTGGACTAAAACTATGATGCAGCTTTTTGATAGTCGTGTTCGATGTCGGTGATCTTACTTCATACGCATCCATCCATTTGAAATGTGCATCCACAGTCAATAAAAACATGGTACCTAAGAATAGTTCTATATAAACAATATGTAGTCTAACCCAGGGTCAACCAGGCCACTCCCACGGATGTAGTGGAGCTGAAACAGGCAACATCTGATGTTGCTGACAGTGGAGACAGTGCTTGGCCATGCTTTCAGTGTCACTGTCAATGCCTCACTACCAGACATAGCTTCGTGCAAGCATTTTCATCTTGGATATGCCTGGGTGCGCACTGTGAATCTCTGTCAAGAGTGGTTCTCTTGCTTGCAAAGGGACGACAACTCTTGATCCCCACAACAAGATTCCACCTTAACAGCTTAACTCTGTTTTGGGGGCATGGAATAGTCTCATCTCTTCAGACACTGGGGAATTTAAATTCAGTACAAGCACAACTTCGTGTGGCGCTGGAGCATGTACAATGCTATCTGGTAACGGGAGACAATTGAGCGCGTCCACATTGGCAATATGCAAGACGGGACGGTGCATTAAGGTATACTCATATGCAGATAATATCAAAGCCCAACGATGACTCTTGCTAATCCTTTGTGCTTTGCATGCATGGGTTCGAATCCCATTTTCATCGCCAAATGTAATGACTTGACATACTGGACAGGTTTCAACAAGAAACAGATAAACTTTATTACAGAGAGCTTTTCAGATGCTACATGCTTGAACCATGTCCTCGACAAGAAGCCCCTGCCCCGGATTACCCGCACTTAGGCCTCATTGGCCGGAGCCTCCAAGAACAATCACGTGACCCTTGATAGACAATAGGAGAAACTACACCTTCAGTTACTACAGTGAGTAAGACATTTCTAGGCGTTATTTGAGTAAATAGGCAGCAGACAGTCAATAAATACTGAGCTTTTACAAGCCTCTCTCTCTCACAAATTGTGGAGCAGCAAAGACTTGTGGAACTGTGGTTCCCAGACAGGGCTGGGACATGTGGCAGCGCATTTGGCCCCTGTCACCAGGGGTTAAATGGCTTGCTCCTATACCTCAATGACATGGTGTAAATGTGATCTATCTGGGGTCCAGGCTAGAACTGGGGACTGGATCATTGAATGTCAGTTGAGGAGGATATTTTAAAATTGTTATATATAAAAGAGGGTTCCTTGTACAAGGACAGGATCAGCAGTTTTTCAGGGGAGAGTGCAAGAATGGTACACCCTTTGATTGGCCAGCTTCTGACTCCATTTCCTAGATGTACCCCCAAACTGCTAAAATCGCACCTCTGAGGGGGCCTCTCCTCCAACTATGTAAACTTTAATTACATCAAAGGCAGATTCAATGATGGGCATAATTTCACTTTAACTGTCAGGGTTGAATTCCCTCAGGATTCTTGGGCTCTTAGTTCCAAAACATCACGTATTCCTGATTGGTATTTAATGGATTTAAAATCAACCCAACATGTAGTTTAGCTGATAATTAGCAGGGGTCCAGGTTCCTAGAATAACCGGATATCACCAATCAACAATGATTTTCAACATTGCTTTCATCCCGTATATGGGTATGCTATTGCAAGACTTGGGTGGGGGGGGGTGGAAAATGACCTGACAGAAGTGACCATGATCCACTCCAGTTCAAACAGACCACTTCCTTTCTGCTGACATAATGACAACAGGATTCCAATGTACACAAAATGCTGGAAGATCTTATGATTCTTTTATCCTTATCCTCACGTAGTCTCTGCAACACAAACATCATGTTCCATTTAAAAATGCCATAACCCCTCGTCTGCCAGCAGCTTGATGGAAACCCAGAGTCTCTGGGCTGAACAAAATTTGACATTTTCAATTCTTGTGCCGTGACACGATCGTGGAAAGGTTGCTCAGATATCAAGAGGAGCTTTATTACGGTAAGTTAATCGCGTGAAGACACAAAGAGCCACATGGCGCAGACTGTCCTACCCAACATTCCTCTCTTGAATAACACCACCAAAGTTGGTCCTCTATCTCATGTGCTGTTTATGGGTCCTGGCTGTATATAAATTGACTCACACATTTCTCAGCACAGCAATACCGACCACAATTACTCAAAAAGTAACTGGTTGGTGTTGGAAAGCACTAAACGTTCCTGAGATGTGGAAGTGTTATATGAATGCAAATTCTTTGTTTCCATTTAAAAACTTTTTGTTAACGTCCAAAAATTCCCCTCTTCTAACTGGAAGGCAGTGATTTATGTTGAGGCAGAATGCCACTGGCATTGCTAGTAGCCCATCCAGTGCCAACCCAATTTATGAACCTCGATATAAGCGTAGGCAAGCGGTTCAATCTGGCTTCCCCGCCCACCAACACTCTATTTTCCAATTCATTACTTTTGCTTATCCTTCATTTTGTGATAATGCTCGTTACTTTTAAAAGCTAGCTTTTAAAACTTTAAGCATTCAATGTTCCCTTGTTCAGGGTCCGCCAGGTCAGATTTGTGCGTTCTGGAATAATCTGCAATGAGAGCTCTGTCACGTTTGCCAGTGTGACCAGTTCATGTTGTAACAGCTGCTGTATCTGCTGCTGCACTAATTTTTGCAGCATGTGCATGTTGTTTATCTTACATTTTTTTTCCAAGTTAAAAATTTTGCCAGAAGTGAAGCAGCTCCAAGGATTCAAATGCATCACCAGGTGTAAAACTTTCATTACCACGTCAGCAGTGGTTTGAAAACTTTTCTGACCACAAGCCAGTTAGGCTGGGCAAAAGGCCCCACTTCCTCGACCTACCCCACCTGCTTTTGCTGGCCAAGCCAAGCAAATTTATCAGAAGTAGAAGGAACTTTAAGTATTTTGCTGCTTTTTCGCTACTTAATGTAATAAGTTTATGTGCATTCATTATTTTATGAAGTGTCATAAGCAAACTATTACTTCATGCTAGAAACGAAAGTATATAGGCATTTTCACATTATAATGTCAATACTACAAGGGAACGTGTTTATTTGAAATGTTTTAATAAGTGTTATAAAATCGTCATAATTATCTTCTTCTGAGAAACTAATATTTATCTTACTGTATGGGGGTGGATTTTACCCCACCCCCCCCCCACCCCCCCCGGTCGCAGTGGGGGCGGGGCCTTAAGCTGCCACGAGCCATTCAAACTGCAGCGGTTCAAGAAGGCAGCTCACCACCACCTTCTCAGGGACAACTAGGGATGGGCAGTAAATGCTGGCCCAGCCAGCGAAGCCCACATCCCATGAATGAATAATAAAAAAAATTCCATTGACTTTGACGGGACCGGAATATCCCACCGGCGGGACAGGCTGTAAAATTCCAAAGCTATATTAATCAAACAAAATCAATAGTAACATAAATCTTGCTCATAAAACTACATTGCTGTTGCCTGTGCTTGTGATAACTTGTGCCGGGCGAACAGGTTGTGTGACAGTCTGGCTGTGTGATGTCATGCACGTGGTGGGGTTGAGGATTCCGATCCGTTCTCTCATATGGCCTCAGTCTCGTCACTGCATGTCAGTGACTTGCACTTTGGACCAGCTCACTTTGGACTAGCTGGAGGACCCTTGTGGACACGCCACTGAATTATAGGAAGATAGAAACAGAAATAAACCATTCAAGCCTTCCAGCCTGCTCCACCATTGTTTTAGGCATTGCATCTCCTTATTCTTTACTCACAGTTTCCTCTCCACTCCCTCTTAAATGTTATGATACAAATGCCAGTCTAGAAATGTGAATGGTGGAACCACAAATCAGGAATTGAAGTGATTAGTTCAGCAAGTCTTGCACAAATTCCCAACCAAAAATATCATAAAATTTGTCCCTCACTTACCATAAGTCCTAATTCTGATTTTAATCCCATCAATTATGCATTAATATTGTCTGGAGCAATAAATTTAACAATCTTGCAAACCTTTTTGAGAAGATATTTTTTGCGGATTCACTGGAAACCAACTGACTTAGTTAATTTATGCTCTTTGTTTTGAAGTCCCCTACTAGAGGGAAGGAATATTCTCTATCTACTTGTCAATTCTCTTCATTATTTTAAAAACATCAATTTGATAAGTATCTACTACGACACTGCATAAATAATTCAAGTTTACTCAATCTCCCATTATAACTAAATCTCATCTTAGGTATTGTCCTGGCAAAGCTTTGTTGGAATTTCGTCAAGGCCAGTTTATACTTCCTAAGATTGACCAGGAACTTTGCTAGGTTGCAACTTGCCTTTACAGACCATTTTGTGGTTGATCGAAAAAGGAAAGAAATAGGGACAGCTGTGTTAAAACTACATGAAATAAAATAGTTAAAATAGTTAAAACAAAGCTGGATTAAAAACATAGATAATCATATGACAGTCTCCAACGGTGACAAAAATCAAGTAAATATTCAATAATTGTGTACAATTCTACATCAATGTTACTACTTGCATCAGTAGGAGTCATGGAGAAATCCTCTTGTAGCTGGTGAATAGTAATCTGTGCATAGGTTGACAGCTGCAAAGGAAGTTCTATACTCAAAGGGATGAAGTAATGGGAGGGAAAATGTTTTGTTGCTAAACCAGCCTTTAAAAATACACATCTAAGTATTTTCTAACACGGTAGAATCTGTCATAGTTGAAACACATGCAAAAGGCTGAAGAGCAAAGTGTTATTGGAACCATTCCAGCAGTAACTTGCCTGATACTGAAATTAGGTACCCAGCCACTGAGAGAGAGTGTTTGAGATTGAAATGCAATCATGTATTAAAGGTCCTACCTGGCTTGCCATAGTCATGTGACCTCTGCCATGAGGCACAGGCTGGGAGAAGCCATGTTACATTCAAGTCTAATAAAGGTATTATACTAGAAACACTGTACCCTTTGAGCTTGTAATAGAGAGAAAGGCAACTTAATAAGAGGCACAAAACTATTTTGGCCATATGTAGAAGAAACATACTTTGCTATGTTTACAGCCATTCCTATATCTCCTCTTTCTCCCACCTCCCCCTCCAAAAAATCATCCCAAAAAAGAAATGACTGGAGAGATGGTAGAAGTTGGGTTCTGGACGTTTGTCAAATTACTAACGTTTGAGTTTTGGGAAGTTGGATACAGTACCAGATGTGCTACCCTTTAACTGGTACATGATAAAGTTAACAAGAAGCTAGAAATTATACACCATTAAGGATAACATTTGAAACACACTGAGGGGATACTTCAGAGTGGAGAAACCATGGAAACTGAAAGAAGGATTTTATTCAAATTTTTTTAAAAAAGTTGTGTGAGGCTCTCACTATATCGCTTCTGTTATGTTTCGATTTAATGCTGCATTCATGTCATCACAATCACAAATGTGGTGTGAAAATCCCAGTATAGAGACATTGGTTCCTTATTGCTACCAACTGTGTCACTTTCACACACACTTGACTATGGTGATGGTCTTCTGGTAAAGCAGTGTTATCTCAGCTTCACTGTAATGTGAGGAGGCAACATATTGCTGCAAAATGAGACAAAGTAGATCGAGAATAACTGTTCCATCTGGCAAGGGGGTCAATAGCTATAGAGGTCATGAATTTAAAATCATTGGAAAAAAATCTAGAGGGTAGATTAGGAGAATTTTTTTTCTCTCAGAGAGTTGTTGGGATCTGGAACACTCTACCTGAAAAGGTGGCGGAATCTGATCCCATAAATAATTTTAAAAAGGGATTTGGATAGGTTTGTGAGGATAAGGAATTTACCGGGTTATGGACAAGCAACAGGGAGGTGGATGAAGCACAACTGTTCCTTTAAAGAGCATGGCACGACAAGCTGAATTTTCTTTTTATTCTTACTTGGGATGTGGGCATCACTGGCAAGGCCAGTATTTGTTGCCCATCCCTAACTGGTCCTTGAGAAGGTGGTGGTGAGCCACCTCCATGTGGTGTAGGTACACCTACAGTGCTGCTAAGATGGGAGTTCCAGAAAATTGATCCAGCAACAGTGAAGGAACAGCGATATAGTTCCAAGTCAGAATGGCCTCCTTGAATGTTATAAGTTTCTATGAAAATCTATCATATGGCATAATGTTAGTGTCACAACACAAATCAGTGCTGCTGTTGATTATTCTTACTGATAGAGCTCTACCTGGGTCAACAAACGATGCAGGGTTAGGTTATAATGATAGGCCGAAAATTAAGATTGGTGCAGTATTCAGGGATTAACTGTGAATTATTAGAAATTTCTGGAAGAATTCATTCCTGCTGGTTTTTGCTGATTCTGCCATTTTCAGCCAGTGGGATATATTTGAACTACATCTCCCATACAGTGAACCAATCAATTTAAAAATAGAGCACTAATCATCTTAATCAGCTTTGTACTTAAACTGGAAGAGGAAGGACTCATTTTTATGTAGCATCAGCTGGCTTTTAAAAATTTATTCACAGGATGGAGGTGTTGCTGGCAAGACTAGCATTTATTGCCCATCTTTAATTGCCCTTGAGAAGGTAGTCGTGAACTGCCACACAGTCTGTTTAGTGTAGGTGTGCTTACAGTGCAGTTAGAGAGGGAATTCCAGGATTTTGACCAAGCAACTATGAAGGAACGGTGATATTGTTCCAGTCAGCATAATTTGTGACTTGAAGAGAAACTTACCATGCCCCAGCTCCCCTTCGTCTTCTAAGCAATGGAGGTTGTGGGCTTGAAAGGTGTTGACGAAGGAGCTTTGAAAAGTTGCTGCAGTGCATCTTGTAGATGGTAAACACTGCAGCCATGGTGTACCAATGGCAGAGGAAGTGAATATTTAAGGAGGTGGATAGGATGCCAGTCAAATAGGCTGCTTTGCTCTGGATGGTGTCAACCTACTCAGATGTTGTTGGAGCTTCCAGACAATCTCACCCAGGATAGTCGAGAGTACTCCATCACACTCCTGAATTGTGCCTTGTAGATGGTGGACAGGCTTTGGGAAGTCAGGAGGTGAGTTACTCGCCACAGAATTCCCAGCCTCTGACCTGCTCTTGTACCCACAATATTTACATGGCTAGTCCAGTCACTGGTCAATGGGAACACTCAGGATGTTGATAGTGGAGGACCCAGCGATGTTAATGCGGATGAATGTCAAGGGGAGATGGGTAGATTCTCATTTGTTGGAGATTGTCATTGTCTGACATTTGTGTGGCGCAAACATTGCCACTTATCAGCTCAGTGCTCTGCTGGTCTTCCTGCATGCAGGCATGGCCGGTTTCAATGTCTGAGGAGTTCCGATTGGAGTTGAACATGGCGCAATCATTAGCGAACACACCCATTTCTGGACTTAAGATGGAGGGAATATCATTGATAAAGCAGCTGGAGATAATCGTGCCGAAGACACTACCCTGAGGAACTCTTGCAAGCAAGTCCCCAGCTAACCTTTGTGCTGGGGACTCCAGCAATGGAAAGATTCCCATCTGATTCCCATTGACTTCAATTTTGCTAGGGTTCCTTGATCCAAACTCAGTCAAATACTGCCTTGAGTCAGGGGCAATCAATCCTCCTCACCTCTGTAATTCAGCTCTTCCGTCCATACTAGAACCAAGGCCGATAAGAGGTCTGAACTGACTGATCCTTGCAGAATCCAAGCTAACATTGGTGAGCAGGTATTGGTGAGTTGGGGCCACTTCAAAGGTCTGTAGACAACGCCTTCCATCACTTCACTGATGATTGGGATTAGACTGATGAAGCGCTAATTAGCCAGAATATATTTTCCCTGCATTTTGTGGCAGTACATACCTGGAACGTTTTCTACTTTGATGGGTAGATTTCAGTGTCAAGGGTATACTGGAACAGCTTGGCTTGGGTCGCTGCTAGTTCTGGACCACCAGTCTTCAGTATTAAAGCTGGGATACTGTCTGGGCCAATAGTCTTTGCTGTATCCAGTGCCTCCAGCCATTTCTTATTGTTACATGGAATAAATTGAAATCACTGAAGATTGGCACCCCTGATGGTGAGGACCTGAGGACCTCAGGAGGAGGTCAAAATGGATCATCCACTTTGCACTTCTGGCCAAAGCTGGTTGAAAATGCTTCAGCTTTGTCTTTTGTGTGCTCATACTGGTCCCCACCATCAGTGAGGATGGAGATGTTCATGAAACCTCCTCTTCCCATTAGCTGTTTAATTGTTCACCACCATTCATGACTGGATGTAATAGGACAGCAGAGTTTTGACCTGATCCATTGGTTGTGGGATTGCTTTGTACTGTCTATTACATGTTTCCGGAGGCCAGAATTAGATGAGTGGAGATATGCCAGTCAGTTCGGGATTGCAGATTACAGAGATAGGGAGGAGTTAGGCAATGGAAGGACTTGTAAACAAGGATGAGAATTTCAAAGTAAAGGTGTTGTTTGACCAGGAGGCAATGTAGGTCAGTGAGGCACATAGTTTTGGATGATTTCAAGTTTACAGATGGCAGAATGTGGGAGACCTGCCAGTAGTGTGTTGGAACAGTGTTATAATCTCGATAAAGACCAGTTACTTTTTTGGAGGGTAGCTAATGTAACCCCTCTACTTAAAAACGGAGGTGGAGAGAAAACAGGGAATTATAGACCAGTCAGCCTGACGTCGGTAGTGGGGAAAATTCTAGAGTCCATTATAAAAGATTTAATAGCTGAGCACTTGGAAAACAGTGGCAGAATCGGACAGAGTCAGCATGGGTTTATGAAAGGAAATCATGCTTGAAAAATCTACTGTAATTTTTTGAGGATGTAACTAGTAGAGTTGATGAGGGGGAGTCAGTGGATGTGGTTTATTTGGACTTTCAGAAGGCTTTCGACAAAGTCCCACATAAGAGATTAACATGTAAGATTAAAGCACATGGGATTGGGGGTAGAGTATTGAGATGGACAGAAAACTGGTTGACAGACAGGAAACAAAGATTAGGAATAAACGGGTCTTTTTCCGAATGGCAGGCAGTGACCAGTGGCGTACCACAGGGATCAGTGCTGGGACCCCAGCTATTTACAATATGTATTGATGATTTAGATGAGGGAGCTAAATGTAATATCTCCAAATTTGCAGATGACACAAAGCTGGGTGGGAGGGTGAGCTGTGAGGAGGATGCAGAGATGCTTCAGTGTGATTTGGACAAGCTGAGTGAGTGGGCAAATGCAGGGCAGATGCAGTATAATGTGGATAAATGTGAGGTTACCCATTTTGGTAGCAAAAACAGGAAGGCAGATTATTATCAGAATGGCTATAAATTGAGAGAGGGGAATGTACACCGAGACCTGAGTGTCCTCATACACCAGTCGCTGAAGGTAAGCATGCAGGTGCAGCAGGCGGTAAAGAAGGCAAATGGTATGTTGGCCTTCATAGGGAGAGGATTCAAGTACAGGAGCAGGGATGTCTTACTGCAATTATACAGGGCCTTGGTGAGACCCCACCTGGAATATTGTGAGCAGTTTTGGTCTCCTTACCTGAGGAAGGATGTTCTTGCTATAGAGGGAGTGCAGTGAAGGTTTACCAGATTGATTCCTGGGATGGCGGGACTGACATATGAGGAGAGATTGAGTCGGTTCGGATTATATTCGCTGGAGTTCAGAAGAATGAGGGGGATCTCATAGAAACCTATAAAATTCTAACAGGACTAGACAGGGTAGATGCAGGAAGTATGTTCCCGATGGTGGGGGAGTCCAGAACCAGGGGTCACAGTCTGAGAATACGGTGTAGACCATTTAGGACTGAGATGAGGAGAAATTTCTTCACCCAGAGAATGGTGAGCCTGTGGAATTTGCTACCACAGAAAGTAGTTGAGGCCAAAACATTGTATGTTTTCAAGAAGGAGTTAGGTATAGCTCTTGGGGTGAAAGGGATCAAAGGATATGGGGAGAAAGCGGGAGCAGGCTATTGAGTTGGATGATCAGCCATGATCATGATGGATGGCGCAGCAGGCTCAGAGGGCTGAAAGGCCTACTTCTGCTCTTATTTTCTATGTTTCTATGTTTTAAAGTAGTAATCTGAAATGCCAGTTACTTACTGAAAGAATGAAGTTGCAAGATTCTGTGGTTTAAGCAAGAGAACTTTTACTATACAAGAGTCAAACAAAGCAAACACTAAATAATATTTTAGCTAAACTCTTTACTCAAAAACTCAGAATCAACCCAAATTAAACATGAATTAACAGGCAAATTGTGGTCAATTATAAACTATAAATTATATACTAAATGGCAGATACAACTAGGACGATCTTATGAATGGGCTCAGCAGCCCAATCTGCAAATTGGTAATCAACTACAGTCACAAAGTCCTTCAAAATTCTATCTTCCTTTATGAAGAATTTCAGCTCCTCTTCTTCCAGGATGTAGCTAACAGCAGAGCACAACCAAGCTGAGTTCCATAGACACAGGCTTCACCAAAAATGGCACACGTCTGTAAAGCCTCCTCAAATGTGTCCAGGTGGCATAGATCCACCAATGTTGTCTTCAAGTGACAAACAGCTGCAGCAACTGTATATTTTCTTGTTGTCAGCTTCTGAATTTAGCTTCTGGCTTCTTCAGCCTGCCTCTCTGCACCATTGGACTCATCAGCTACTGAGCTGTGATGGCTCTGTCTCCTTTTATATGGTTTCAAACAGAAGTTTTGGTTTGCAATCTCAGTTTCAGTCTTGTTTCCTTAGCAACTGGAAGGGTCAGTTTTCTTTCTAAATTTCCTTTCTCAGTTTCCCTTTTCAGTTAGAGTCTGTCTCAAAAAATAGAACCTTTTCCCATAGATTCCATAGACAGTCAAGTCTCGAAATAACAAAGACATGGATGGGGGTTTCGGAGGCAAATAAGCTGAGACAGGGGTGGAGTCAGGCAATGTTATGGCAGCCGAAATGGGCAGTCTTAAGGGTGGCACAGATATGTGGTCAGAAGCTCATCTGAGGCTCAAATATAGAATTAAGGCTGCTAACATTCTGGTTCAGCCTTGGTTGTCAGGGAGAGGGATGGAGTTGGTAGCTAGGGAGTGGAGTTTGGAGTGCGGACTAAAGACAATGGCTTCAGTCATCCCAATGTGTAATTGGAGGAACTCTCTGCTCATTTAATGCTGGACATTCAGAGAGTCTGATAAGTTCGCGACAGTGAAGGAGTCCAGTGAGGTGATAGCGAGGTAGAAGTGGGTGTCAGCGTACATGTGAAAACTAATGCTGTGCTTTCAGTTGATATTGCAGAAGATGCGGGTGAGAACTAGGATGGGGCCAAGGTCAGATTCTTGAGGGACATCAGGGGTAGTGGTGTGGGACTGCAAAGCAAAGCCATTGCAAGTGATACTATTGGCTAAGAATGGAAAGATAAAACTGGAGTGAGTGAGAGCAGCCCCGTACAGCTGAATGATAGTGGAGATGCATTGGAGGAGAATGGCATGGTCAACCACACCAAAGGCTGTGGACAGGTCGAGAAGAACAAGGAAAGATAATTTACTTTCATCACAGTCACCTTGGATGCCATTGTGACTTTGATAAGAGCCATTTCAGTACTGTGGCAGAGCGGAAACCTGATTGGAGGGATTCAAACTCAGAGTTCCAGAAAGATGAGGTTTGAGCAGTGATAACACTAGGATCTTGGAGAGGAGAAGGAGGTTGGTAGTTTGCATGGACAATGGGGTCAAGGATCCATTTTTTGAGGAGAGGAGTGGTGACAGCAGAAGGAGCAGGAGACAGTATATGAAGAGAGAGAACCATTAACAGTATCAGCTAACATGGGGACTCGGAAGAACAGGACATTACATGATGGAATGCGTCCTGTCTGGGAAAACGGACTGTATTTCCACAAGGACAATGCAGTGTTCATCCCTCCCAATACCATCACTGACAGATGCATCTGTGACAGGTGAGAATGGGGTAAAATAGCTTATTCCCTCACGTTGGTTCACTCATCACTTGCTGAAAGGCCAATCTGGAAGATGTGACCTTTGGGGCGCAGCCAGCTTGGTCAGTGGTGGTGCTATTGAGCCAGTCATTGAAAATTGAAATCCTTCACGCAGAGTATATTCTGTGCCCTTGACGCGCTCAGTACTTCTTCCAAGTGGTGTTCAACTAAAAGGAATAATGTGTTGTCAGCTGAGGGATGACGGGAATGGGCAGTTTCATTGACCTGAGACCTCATGGGTCCTGGAGTCAACATTAACTCCCCCTCGACTCTCTGCCACTGTGCTACCATGAGACGTAGGTTTGTCCTGCAGGTGGGACAGCACATGCTCAGGGATAGTGATGGAGAAGTCTAAGACTGTAAGGTGAGATTCTTTGAGTATGAAGATGTCAGGCTGTTGCTTGACTAGTCTGTGGGACAGCTCTCCTAATTTTGGCACAAGCCCCCAGATGTCAGTGAGGAGGACTTTGGAGGGCTGGCTGACCATATGAGGTGCCTAAGTTGATGCCCGGTGGTCCTTCCAGTTGTGTTTTATTATACTTTTCTGCAGTTGTTTGATACAACAGAATGGCTCGCTAGGCCGTTTCAGGAGGCAGTTAAGAGTCAACCATATTATTATGGAGTCATACATATACTGGGTAAAGATGACAGATTTCCTTCTAAAGACCATTCGAGAAGCAAATAGATTTTTACAACAATCCAATGTTTTCATGGTCACCGTTACTGATCTAGCTTTTTATTCCAGATTTATTTAATTAACTGAATTTAAATTCCTCAGCTGCTGTGATGAACTCTCATCTCTAGATGATTAGCCCCATTTTCTAGATTACTAGTGCAGTAGCATAAACATTAGCTGTTCATGAATCAGCCAGCACACTTATCTCATCCACAAAGAAATCACTTATAGGAAGTGCTAGTTGGTGTCACATTTCTAAAAAGAAAGCACAAGCAACAAGAAGCAGAATCATGCCAACTTTCAAACAAACACCACCGTTTTATGGCCCGGGATTTAATGTGGACGATGGGAGTCTCACCCTCAGGTTAGAGAGCCATTGGGAGTCCCACCTTGCTTTTCGCCGGGTTTAATTCCAATCAGGCACTTACCAGGCAGCATTGGGCCTCCCGTTTGATTAAGTTCATAAGGCCGCAGAAATCCTGCACCCGAAAGCTGTTGGCTAATCAGAAGCTGGCAGCTCACTGGTAGTGACAGCGCCAGCGGGAGAGGTGGCCATTGCCAGTACTAGAGTGGGGCCCAACATGAGGATCGCCAATGGGTCCTCAGATTGTGGTGAGTGTAGGAAGGATGGAGGTCGCAGGAAGGGGGTCACTAATGAAGATGGAGAGACGGAAGCAAGGAAAGGGGTTGGCTTTCTGCGGGAGCCCCCGTTCCCATTGCCGGGTCCCTCAATCGGGCACAGAGTGCCTGTGAATGAGGGATCCCCTGGTAGGCCGCTGACAAACAGGACAGGGTTTGCTGGGCAGCCTCCCCAGATGGTGGGTTCCTCTGCCCACCACTAGTTGAATACTTACAATGGCTGGTTGAAGCTGTTAAATAGGCACCTAAGGCCTCAATTAGCCTCCGGGTCGGAGGGCAAGCCCGCAAGCCTTCCTGCCCTGGATTTGATTGGGGTGGGGGGGGGGAGCAGGAGCATGGTGGGATATCCACTCTGCATCTTCCTGCCTGATCACAAAGCCCCTCCAGCCTCCTAACTCGCCCACGGTGGGGGGAGGGGTCATTAGATTCCGCCCAATATTTTGGTCATTCTGGCCCCTGGCACATCAACATAACCTTGTTCTCCATGAAATGATGTTTCAGCTGTTTATTATTCCCGTAATAAGGGCGATAGGAATGACAGCTCAGGAGGGCGCCATGAGAGCTTTGGAAAAATCAGGATTGTCCCGAATGATTTTATGCCGATAGCCTTATCCACAACATGGGAAATAATTCTCTTCCAAGTTATGTAGGTGCACATTATGCTCAGAGGCCTGAATAACAGTATGGGTGTAATTAATAATCATGAGCAGTGTGGTAAACATGTATCGCCCTCTCACTTTGAAATGAGTGGCAAAAATTATGAAGATTTTGGCCTTGCTGAATATCTGTGACAGCCTTGATACATCTGGGGGAAGCAAACTAGTTAACACTGAAGGTCACCTCAGTGCTAGCCTGGAATGAGAACAACACATAAAAATTGAACGATAGACTGGCTTTGCCATATGGACATCACACCTTATGTGAAGATCTTCCTGAAGGAGATGACACAATTTAGTCACAGTTTTTCTGCTAAACTTCGTCATCTTTAGACACATCTCTTCTGCCATTAGCAGGTAGTTGTGTCTGGTATAAGACACTCTGATGTTACATTTGTGACATGGTTGCCCCAGCACACAATGTCTGCAGTGTAAATTTTTACATCAACAGCAATGTCTAGGCTAATGTTCTCTGGCCAGCTTATACTAGCCGCACACTGTAGGACTTCTGGCAAAATACAAAGCATTGCTATACATTGGCAGCCATGTAATTGACGTAGAATGGAGTACTTACATAGCATGGTGGGGACAAGAATTTCACAAGAAGGGGTGACCCCATGTGCAGGATTTTCCCTGCGTGCTTCTGAACCCTGCCATTAGGCTCAAATGGGGAAAATCACATTGAGTGATTGTTTCTCTTGTAGTGTGGCCCACACTACAAGAGAAACAATCACTCAATGTGATTTTCCCCAGGGCAGCCCTCTGAACCCCACCCACCCCCACCTCTCCCTATCCCACCTCAGGGGAAATGGCAAGGGGACGGGATGCAGCCAGGGAATTGACATGTAGGTTGGCGGCACTATTTTTAGCACCTGCCCACCTCCTTCCTCAGCCCCATTGGGGACTCAAAATCCAGTCGCTGCTGTGTGATGTCAATATCTAGTTGGCATCGCTGGAGAATGATGAGACAAGAAGGCACTATTCATGTGAAAGCATGAAATGGATAAATCTGCCCAGCAAGTCTGCAGTACAGATTGTGTACAATCCACTTTATCAGTGGCTGCATCCCGCTTTCTTAAATCTCTAGAGGAAATATGAATAAAGACTGCTTGTTCCACCAAGGCTTGTGCAGTTAACCACTTGTAACAGCAGCAAATGCAATGCAGTCTTATTCATTATTACTTATTCTTTGTCACAAACATTTTAATAGTTATTATTTTTAATGCAAAACTCCACTCTTCACATTAACCGTTTATAAAGATGGTAAATCATTGTAAAACATTCCCCGTTAACAGCCTTTAGCTCCAAAGGATAAACAAGTTAGTATGTTAAGACCTGCTTAGCCTGTTAGCATGTTAAATAAGTTGGCATGTTAAGACAGCTTGAATAAATGGACTCCACTCACAAGTTGTTTAGTGCTAAACAGACCAAAGTGAAGAATGGTTTTCTTTTACAGAAAACCCACCACAGCCAACCTTGTACAAGTCTGTTCTTCCTCTTGTGGATAATGTAACTACAACGGAAGCTGGTCAGACTCCTTCTGAAACTCACTGTCAACTCAGGAGGGGCAGATGCATATTCATTAAAGAGCAAAGTTTTAACATGTAAGTGACTCAGTGAGGCAGTGGGTTGGAGTGCCAGCACACTATGGCAGAGCGTGATAGGAAGAGGTTTCATGCCCGTCTTTCACCATATGGTTGGTTTCCAAACTCAGCGGGGAAGTCAGCATGAGGTGCCAAGTGGAGACCAAGTGCTCCTGCGCAGAATTTATTTTTAATTGAGGAGCACAAATGAAGAACCAAGGCCTACTGTGTAGGACATCATCAAGGTTGAAAAGAGCAGGAGAGATCGGGCAAATTAAGTCGCGTTTAGGTATAGCTAGAGTTTTAAAAGCTGTAGACACAATGGGTGGAATCATCCCAGATTTGCATTAAGTGCGGTAGTGGGCGGAAAAAGGATGTTTTTACCTGTCGGCCCCAATGGCAGGTTTTCGCACCGTATTGTCCCAATCCTGCCTCATTAATCATGCATTCCCGGGAAACACATTGTTTTGCTGGCAGCAGGCCTCCATTTCGCCTGTCATGCTGTCACCTCACCCCTTTCTCACGCCAGGCACCATATTTGAAACACAACTGCGTGCAAACCTCTCAGTGCTTCCAGCCCAAGACTGCTGCACAGAAGACATGGCTCTGAAAGGCAAAGAAGACTGCAGGCTCCCGATACAGTGACGCATCCCTGAGACACTTCTGGACACCACTGGAGCCCACTGCGACGTCCTCTACCCCCGCTCAGGCTGCAGCAGGCCATCAGTGTCACCACCCTGGCTTGTGAGGTGGTGGTCATCACTGACGCTGCACAGAAGAGGTCGGCCACTTAGTGCAGAAAGAGGATGAAGGATCTCATCCATGCCGCCAGGGTAAGGCAACAATCTCATCATGACAGATCAAGGGACATCATCACTCACATCTTCATCTGGCCTCATCTCCTCTGAAGACTGCCTCCTTAGCCCTCGCCCTCTTGAGGCCACTTGCACAGATCAACTTGTGCCCCCACAAACACCCTTCGATAACCCCCCTTCCCCAATAATGCCCTAACACTGCAGCCTCTTTACTTGCCTGAGGTCGCTCCTCCCCCTTCCCCAAGCAAGACCCAGCCCTGCAGCCATTAAAAAGCCACCCCCACGTTTCAGCTGGTCTGGTAGATGGAGACCTGCCCGTAAGCCCCCTAAAAGTGATGTGATGCTGTCTGTGAAGCCTGGCACTGATGGCTGGGAATGCTGCCCGAAGCAAAGTAGGCAAACAAACCTCAAAGCCCCCAGTGAAGTGCAGCTCGCCAGGTGCACGTTGCTTCTGTTCCGTTGTGAAACACGTCGGGGTGCAAACATGCCGACATGCCCCGATGATTCAGCGTGAGGGGATGATTCCGGCGAGCAGGGCTTATAATGATATGCAGATGTATCAACATGAAGTTTCTGATGTCCGACTGCATGAAAGGCAGCCCGCCATTGACAGGCAGAGTGGATGATCGCAAACTGGTTTCATGACGTTGTGAAACCGATTTTTGGCCTTCACACCATATCGTCTGCTCACGCCCACCATGATGCCTGATGCCAACGGGTACAGAAAATTCCACCCAATGACTCAGGGGGTTTTATAGTTTGAGGTCATAAGAAGAAATGAGTTATTCTAGGAACCAAATGAAATGAGTTTTGATTTCAACATAACAGGGCCATAGAGAGGAATTTATGAGTGGAAGAGCATATTTAGACTTCACATGGAGTAAAAGAGAATTGAAAGAATTATTCATAACAGTATCAATAGAGATAAATGAGATGGCAACTCAGCCCAAACATGTCATGAGGATGTCTTAGTGCGTAATTTCAGTATAATCGGCCTTTCAGGTCTCTGGGTGACCTATTTACTGTACAATGTAAAGAATTATGAACACGTGGGAACACTAAACTTCCTTTTCAACAGCTGTCCGCTGTTCATTAAGTTTAACAAATGGTAGGGAACCAATCACAGCTGAGTAGCAATTATCACAGTTTAGCACATCAACAGGCAGGAACTGAGTCTTTACATGCTGTCATCTATCATGCTTTGCTTTATGGATGACACTATCTGACTTGCAATATTTACACCATGAGCAACACTGTAGGCTCTAAGACATACAACCTGATAATATCTGCCAATGCATCACAGCAACATACACCACAGCACAGGGGAGGAGGTGGTGTAGTGGTAATATCACTAGACTGGTAATTCAGAGGCCCAGGCTAATGCTCTGGGGGGCAAGGGTTCAAATCCCAGCATAGCAGCAGCTAATGGAATTTAAATTCAATTAATAAATCTGGAATTGAAAGCTAGTCTTAGTGATGGTGACTAAGAAGCCATTGTTGATTGTCATAAAAACCCATCTGGTTCACTGATGCCTTTTAGGGAAGGAAATCTGCTGTCCTGACCTACATGTGACTCCAGACCCACACAATGTGGTTGATTCTTAACTGAGTCAAGTTACTCAATTCCAGGGCAATTAGGGATGGGCAATAATTTCTGGCCTTGCCAGCAACACCCACATCCCATAGAAAAATAAAAAAAAGAGACCACTCACATAGCCCTCGTTTACTAGATCAGAAATTAGCACAGAGACGAAGTCACAATTATGGGGAGTCACCAGCACAGAGCAAGATGCAGAATCCCAACTTGCTAAAGAAGGCTTGCAGAGGTTAATCAGGAAGGAAGGGACAGGGTCAAAGAAATCTCTGATCTAAGGCCCAGCAAAGATGAGGTTTTGAAGCACCTGGAACAGATACAGATCATCATTGCCACCTAGCACCAGATAGTTGTCAGGAGGCTGGGCAAATGGAAACAATTACCTCAGGAATAAATAAGGCATTGATCCAGAAAGTTCTAACTTCTGCTGTGTCTGACATGAGGGCCTGTATCCAAGATGGTGAGCACCAGCAGGAGAATACAACCAGCCCAAAAGAGTCAAATTTGTTCTGTCCATAGAATAGTTTAACATCACTTATGAAAAATTATGGCAACGCCAATCAAACAATGTGTTGCTACCTTTTTATTAAGTTTGGTAGAGTTTAAAGAATTAAGGAGAAAGTTAAGATTGAAATTGATTTTTTTATTTGTTCATGGGATGTGAACATCGCTGGCAAGGCTGCCATTTATGGTCCTTGAGAAGGTGGTGGTGAGCTGCCATCTTGATCTGCTGCAATTCATGTGGTGTAGGTGCACCCACAGTGCAGTTAAGGAGGGAGTTCCAAAATTTTGAATCACCAACATTGAAGGAACGATGATGTAATTTCAAGTCAGGATGGTGTGTGAGTTGGAGGGGAACTTGCAAGTGGTGGTAATGCATTTGTTACCCTTGGCTTTGCAGGAGGTAGAGGCCGTTGGTTTGGAAGGTGTCTCGAAGGGGCCTTGGTGAATTGCTGTAGTGAATCTTGCAGATGGTACGCACTGCTGCTACTGCACACTGATGGTGGAGAGAATGAATATTTAAGTTGGTGAATGAGCTGCTCATCAAGTGGGCTGCTTTGCCCTGGATGGTGTTGAACATCTTGAATGTTGTTGGAGTTTCACTCGTCCAGGTAAATGAAAAGTATTCTATTAAAAGCCTCCAATTTGCTTTTCTCTGGCCACTGTATTTATATGGTTGGTCCAATTAAATTTCTCGTCATTTGTAACTTCACAGGATGTTGATGGTGAAGAATTAATTGATCTTAATGCCGTTGAATGTCAAGGAGAGATAGCTAGATTCTCTCTTGTTCAAGATGGTCATTGCCTGACACTTGTGTGACACAAATGTTACTTGCCGCTTATCAACTTAGGCCTGAATGTTGTTCAGGTCTTGCCTCATGTGACCATGGACTGCTTCATTATCTGAGAAGTTGCAAATGGAACTGAACATTGGGCAATCATCAGCAAGCTTCCCCACTTAATAAAATCATAAGGACATAAGAAATAGGAGCAGGAGAAGGACATTTGGCCCATCGAGCCTGCTCTGCCATTCAATAAGATCATGGTTGATTTGATTGTGGCCTAAATTCCACTTTCCTATCCATACCCCATAACCCTTGACTTCCCAAAAATCTGTCTAACTCAGTCTTGAATATATGCAATGACCCAGCTTTCACTGCTCTGTGGAAGAGAATTCCAAAGATTAATGACCCTCTGAGAGAAGAAATTTCTCCTCATCTCTGTCTTAAATGGGAGACCCTTTATTTTTAAACTGCAGCTTAGTTCTAGACACCCCAATGAGGGGAAACATCCTCTCAGCCCTGTCAAGCCCTCTCAGAATCTTTTGTTTCAATAAGATCACCTGTCATTCTTCTAAATTCCAATGAGTTTGGGCCAACTGTTCCTTGCAAGGCAACCGCTTCATCCCAGGAATCAATCTAGTGAGCCTTCTCTAAACTGCTTCCAATGCAAGTATATAATTATGATTATATATATAATTGTATATATTATTTAATATCCCTTATATCACTTCTGATGATGGAGGAAAGGTTATTGATGAAGCAGCCAAAGATGGTTGGGCGCAGGACACTACTTCAGAAACTCCTAGAATTCTGTCCTGGGACTGAGATGATTGGTCTCTAACAACAACAACCATCTTTCCTCCTGATAGGTAGGAATCCAACTGGAGGAGAGTTTTACCCCTGAATACCATTGACTTTAGTTTTGTGAAGGCTCATTAATATCACATTAGGGCCTGGATTTTCTGCACCCAATCGTGAAGGGTGTATTCAGTGGCAAGATCAGGGAATGTCACAAGAAGGCCCTAGGTGCTTTTCCCCGCAACGTAAATTCAGGAAATGATTGTCCTCTCCCCCTGTCAATGGCAGGCCACGTTCCCCACCGGGAACTTAATCTGAATGCATTTGCATCTCACTATTGTGGTCACATGCCAGAATCATCTCCCACGTCAAATTTAAAGCCCATGTCGGCGTGGTTTTATGACAACATGATTTAAAAGGCGTGCACCAGGCGACCTTAATTTCGAAGGGAACTCGGAGGTGAGCGCACGCAGCTTTGCACAGCGCTCACGATGATCCCAATGCAAGGAAGTGGTTCAGTAGATTCAGGGAGTTCACAGGCAAGTCTCCACAGTGGCTTCTTCATGGCTGGCTTGCAATGATGGCAGGGCAAGGCCAACAGTGCTGGGGGAAGGGAACCTCGAGGCAAGGGCTACAGTGCAAGGGGGAGAAGGGAACCTCGGGGCAAGGGTAACAGTGCAGGGGGGAAGGGAAGCTCAGGGTAAGGGCTACCATGCAAGGGAGAAAAGGGGAGAAGGAAACCTTGGGGCAAAGGTGAGAGTGCCGGGGAGAAGGGAACCTTGGGGTAAGGGCGACAGTGCAAAGGAGGGTTGGGTATGGGGGAGCTCATGGCAGCACAGACTGAAGTTTGAACACAAACTCATGCTGGGGTGGGGGGGAGGGGAAGAAAACAGCCAGGCAAGTGCCAAAACATGTCAAGGATGAGCACTCTTCCGCAACTGCGAATGTTTAGCTTGAGCTCAATTGACATCCTTGGAGTCAGGCTAGTCAAACAATTTTGTCCACTCAAGTAGCACTAATTCCTCACAGTGTCAATGATTTCTCCCTCCCTGTTAACCCCTCGTGTGCACAGTTCAAACCCGAATGAGCATCCTGGTGCTGCAGAACCATTGCGTGGCTGGGCAAACTTGAGAATCCCCCGGGGAAAGGTGGCCATCGAACAATGATGGAGGGGTGTGTTCCTAGTCCCTTGAATTATGTTTAAGTTGACGTTGAAAAGTCACCCCGATGGTCTAAGCAAACTGCGAAGACTTGGGGTACAGGTTAGGAAAACCCCTGCGCCTGAGATGAGAGTTCAGGATACAGTCAAGTGGCCGTAGCTGTTGCCACTGGGTCACGTGGTGTGGGGCGGTGCTGGGTGTGGGCATGGCAAGCCATCATCCGCACTAAACACTGGGCATCCATGTGGTGGCCTGGACTCTCCAACATGCATTAAGAGGCCTTAAGATGCAGTCGCAAGTGATGACTTGACCAAGAGTGGTCCTTTGGAGACAATTGCTGACACTTGCATCTCCCTCTTTGATACTGCAGTGAGTACAGCCCCACCTCTAAGGTGCTGAGAGCACAAAGAGAACATCACGGAACCCAGTGACGCTTGGGTACCAGGTTCCTGCTGCAAACAAAAGCCACATGGAGGTGCAGGCAGAACTGATCTGGAAAGTGACTTTGAAGTCGGACAATCACTGTGCTCAAAAGGTTACACACTGCACAGGGCAGGGGCCCTGGACTGTGACACTAGCCTTCACTTTGTGCAGGAAGCAAGGTTTCACATCTGATTGACATGAACATTGCTGATCATAACAAGGAGCCATAGACAAAGAGACACTCTTGAGAGTGTGTTTACAATGGTCAACATCAAGTACAAGTGATTAAACACCCATGCCCACGTTATGCAACTATACCTTTCTAACCCTGACGCTAAGTCTTGGTGCTGCCCCGACAGGTGGCCTGCTGACTGCTACACCCTGCTGTCTGTGATGACCATAACGGGCATCCTCTGGAGGGCCAAGACCTGGAGGGCCTCGGTCTGCTTTTGGGGTCCTTGTGTGTGGCAGTAGCACTGTCGTCGACCTGTGGAGCTGGAGCTGCTGGGGTCACAGGAAGAGGGAGTTTGGATGGGTCGGACACTCCCGGGATCACCTGGGTGGATGGCCCCGGACTGTGCACCTGTTGATCCTCCTCCCTATAGGTGCCTTATAGCCCCTGGCTGACTCCTTGAGAGGAAGGAGCAGCTGGACAGAGCTCAAGATGATCCGCTCCCCCTCTTGCGTTGGCACTGGTGGATGCCTGCAAGTGCCTTAGTGGTGGAGTGCAGCTCCTGCAGTGGCGCAGGACCGATGACCTGGTCCAAGTTCTCCATGGTGGCCGCCATCCTACCAGTGCTAACCTCTGTGCATTAGTTTGCCGGCGCTATCACCTCAGACTGAAGGCGGACGGACTCCTCCATTGTGCCTTGCAACCCGAGGAGTGCAGTCCTCCATGGTGCACTCAGGGCTGGAGTTGAAGACATGACTCGTGGACCCCCTTTGGCTGCTTCCCAGAGGTGCCTGTGAAAGCAAGGAGAGTTAATTAGTGCATGGCAGGGGACTGCAGGACAGGGGAACTCACTCACGGCTTGGTTGTCTGATGGATGTTGCATTGCTGGACCCTCACTTGGTTGAGTGCCGCTGACCTCACCGTCAGCACAGGAACAGTCCAGATTGTCACCACCCAGCTGGATGGCTCTATTTTGAAAGTCTGTGGGGACCGGGGGCATTACTCCACCAGTCTGCGACTTCTCCCTTTTGCTGTGTGCCAACTTGTCCTACATGAATACAGATGGAGGGAGTGTAAGCAGGAAGCCTGCCAGGCCAGATGAGAAGGATGCCTGGCATGTGTGGGTGGTGAGGGGTGCCATGGACGGGATGAGGACATGATCCACAGGACAGATGAAGGTGTGTGTGAGAGATCGAATGGTGATGTCCCTTGAGCAGGCAGTGAATGTGCGATGGGCTTGTGAGTGTGTGAGTTGAGAGTGATGAGAAGAGTGACTTACCCTGGCAGAACAGAGGAGATCATTCACCCTCTTTTGGCACTAGGTGGCTGTCCTCTTTTCGAGGGCAATGGCACTGACCACCATTGCCACTGCCTCCTCTGCTGGATTTGTCACCTTTGTTGAAGATTTTTGCGCAGAGCTGTGGGAGAGGACATTATGGCGGGCCCCCACTGTGTCCAGTAGGCGCTCGAGGGAGGCATCGCTAAACTTGGGGGCAGCATGTTTCCTCCCTTTGTCAGCCATCAGTTCCCAGTAGCTTCCTATCCCTTGAAAAGTGCAAGCTCTGTGCAGGGGTTGGTTTTAAATATGATGCCCAGTTTACTGAAAGTCTGAGGTGATGTCAGGGTGGGAAAATCAGAGGACACCCTGCCAAGGGTTCGACATAAAACCCATGCCTCTCAATTTTTTAAACAAGGTGGCGCACAATGCAGTTGAAAAAGCCACCAATGCCAACGTCGGGTCACACGCCGGTTTTCCCATCCGATATTGGACTTTGCTGATTTCTGGCACAATTCCGCCCTAAGTCAAATGTTGCCTTGATGTTGAGGGCAGTTACTCTCACCTCACCTCTGGAATTCAGCTCTTATGTGCACGTTTGGAGCAAGGCTGTAATGAGGACTGGAGCAGAGTGGCCCTGATAGAATCCAAACAGAGCATTGGTGAATACTGCTGAGTAAGTGCCACTTGATAGCACTGTACATGACATATTCCAACACTTTGCTGATAATCAAAAGTAGACCGATGGGGTGATAATTGGTTGGGTTAAATTTGTCCTATCTTTTTGGACAAGACGTGCCTGGGCAATTTTCCATGTTGTTGGATAAATGCCAATGTTGTCTCTGTAGTGGACCAGCTTGGCTTGGGGCACGGCTAGTTCTGGATCACAAGTCTTCAGTACTCTGTTATTGTGGATTTATACAGGATTTGTTGGCTTCTCACCCCAGAAGAGATCTTGCTGGAGGCAATGGTCTTTTACATTTATTTACATGCCAGCTACTTACAAAGAATGCGACCAAAAGATAGCTGGAGCGACTTTCTGAGATCTTCGTACTCATCTCCTCTCAGTGAGTGACATCATCGTGACATAGCTGCTTACGCACATGCTCAGTAGCTATCATTAAAGTTAACCCTTTACTCTACATCTCCCCCTGAGTCTTTATTCCCATGCTATTATATTCACATTCTTCTACCCCTCTCCCTAAAGTCTCTTCCTTTCAAGGTGTTTTGTCTTGCGTTCAGAGTCTAGATAGGGTTTCTTCAGGGTTTGCCTGTTACTCTAAGAATGCTACCATAGACTGTTATTCCTAAAAAACATTCTTGTTTACAGGATCTTTGTACGTCTCAGTACTTTACACCAGGTTGTACTTCTGCCTCCCTCAAGATCTGTTGCTTAATCATTGTGACATTGTAATATTAGTAGTTACATCAGTATCAGGTGCTCCTAATGTTAACCCTTTACATCTCCCCCCACGTCTTTATCGCAAATACATCTTCCTACATCTCTCTCCAAAGTCTCAGACTTCAAAGGGTTAGTCTTTGAGGTACCTTGACCAATCTCCTTGATCTGGTCCTGATTTCACTTCTAGGTTGATGATGAACTGCACTTTCTCATCCTTTGATAGGATTGTCTTCCACCTGGGCAGTTGTAGAGTTTCTACTTGTTTCTGACTCCTTGTCCCCATCTGGATCTAAATAGTCTGCCCAGGGTTCCATTAGTTTCCTTCCCAATGATATCAAGGCTCTTCTGTTCCTGCTGATATATCCCTGGTCCGTCTCAATTCTATAAGATCTCGTTGTGAACCTCTTTCTATTACTATGCTCTCTTTCTGTTGCACTCGTATCCATACTCTTTCCCCGCGGGGGCTGTGGCACTTTCAAGTCTCGTGCTCTGTGCCTGAAGTTGAAATTATGAGCTTGACTGTCTCTCTTTTGGTCCTCACACTTCCTAACTTTCTCACATCATCTGAGGTAATGGTAGGTTGTAGTGTTTGTTGTAGAGCTAGAAGTTGTGTTCACAGCCATCTTCCCATCAATCGTTTTGATGGCGAGAACCTAGGTTTTAGCGGTGAGGTTCTGTCATTAAGAAGGGCTAAGTTAATAGCTTTGTTCATGATCATTAATTCTTTGATTGTTTGAATTCCTCTTTTTGCTTCTCCGTTTGACTGAGGATATCCAGGCGAGCTAGTCCCATGTACGAAAGCATATTCCTGCACAAAGTTATGGAACTGTTTGTTAGCAAAACTGAGGACCGTCATCTGACACTGCAATGTCCATGATGCCATGTATCATGAAGATTCTTTTTAGTGATGTAATGACTGCTTCTGCTGTGACGCTATACAGTCTACTCACTTCAAACCATTGGGAGTAGTAATCATTGATGATGATGAAAACATTGCCTTTAAACTCAAATAAATCCATTCCCAAGCACTGCCATGGCCTCAAAGGAAAAGTGCATATGTAAGGCAATTTGTGATGAACTCTTCAATGGAGTGACTGATGCCTGGCCACCAGATTGACTGCTGGGCCCTTGCTCGGGATTTCACCATTACCAAGTGGCCTTGATGGATCTGGAGAATTTCAAGTCAAAGTATTTTGGGGATGACTAGTCTGTCATTAAAAACTAAATAATCACCAATGATATTGAGATATTTTCTCGGTTCAAAGTATTGGCGAAGTTCTGCATTGTTAGAGGTGTAATCTGGCCATCCATTCTGGCAGTACTCTTTTATTTGGATGCATTCATCATCCTGCTGTTACGCTTGCTTAATCTCTTGAAATCTCTTTTCTGTGGTTGCTAAGTGTTTAGTAATGAGCAAAGTATATGCTTCTACTTCCTCAATGAAATTTAAATCTTCCAGTTTGACTCCCTCCACTGGTGTTCTATATAATGTCTGGTATTCCCCTTGAACGCACTCAGTAGCTGAATCGTATCCCATGAGTCTCAGCCTAAAACATCAAATTCTAGGTGACATTTTTGCAATTCCTTTTAGGTTAGGATGAGTAACCAAAGGTTTGTGATTGGTTTCAATTTTAAACCTTAATCCCAAGGCATAATGAGAACGTCTTGCAGGCCCATGTAGCTGCTAATTATTCTTTCTCAATTTGTGGAAGATCTTACGACTAGTCTTCTTTGTCCATCTTTTTGAACTTGAAACAGCACTGTGCCCAATCCTGTAGATGAAACATCCAATGCTACAATTGTTGGCAACTTTGGATCATGGTGCGCCAGAATTTCTGGTGAAATTAGAAGATTTTTGACCTTGTCAAAAGCATTTTGCTGGTCCACATTGCAGCACCCCTGTTGACCACATCTCAACAGCTGTCGTAACAGCTTATTGATTTCTGTCATGTTTGGTAGGAACTTTCCTACTTCATTGACCATCCCAGGGAAACTTTGTAATTCTGTGATGGCTCTAGGCTGTGGGAATTCTCTTATCACCTGGGTTTTCTGAAGGTCGGCAGTAATTCCTGAAGCTAGCACAGTGTGGCCTAAGAATTTTATTGTAGGCTTTGCAAATTCACATTTGTCATTCAATGTCAAACCTGCTTCTTGTAGGACATTGAGGACTGCTCTCACTCAATGGCCATGCTCTTCCCTCAATGAACTGCGTACAAAAACGTTGTCCATGTGAAATATTACTCCTTCCATGCCTTCCAAAGTCTGAGATGCTGTTGCTTGGAACACCTCAGCAATTCCAAATGGTAACCTGTTCAAACAATAATGATCAAATGATGTGATAAAAGTGGTTAACAATCTGGATTCTTTGTCCAGAGGCAACTGCCAAAAGCTGCTGTTCACAATTTTGTGAAGAGGGTGCTTTTTACTAATTTGGCGAGACTTTCATCCACTGATGCCATAGGTGATCTCATGCTCAACTGACTTGTTTAATTGAGTCAAGTCCATGCAGATTCTAATTGAGCCATTAGACTTTAATTAGACTTTGGTATTGTCTGGAACACCAATATCGGTCTGGTTACTGGAGAGATGACCCCTTGTTATAACATGTGTTCAATCTTGCTCTCGACTTTGTCTAAGTCTGGGTGAGAGACCTTCCTTGCTGTGTAGAGACATAGAGGATTAGCATGATATTCTTTCTCCAGCTTTCCTAATTCTGAAAATAGGGATGGAAATTCATTTCTGAATGCATTGCTGAACTACTCATTGGCAATTTCATCAACCTTGTAAATCAGCCTCAACTGCAAGCATGCTTTTCTGCTCAATAGTGATGATTCCTGGTTCTGTATTAGATACAGGGATTCAACAATTTCTTTATCCTTGTATCTTTTTCTCACCCCAGTGTCATCCTTCCTGGACCCTGCAATTGAATGGGGGACAGCTGTAATGTGATATTTTTAAGCCACTTTACTTCGTCAGAGAACATTGAAACAACTGCACCAGTATCTAGCTTGAATTCTGTGGGATGACCATCGACTGCTAAATTAATGCCCTGACAATTACTTCCTGTTTTGTTAACTTCCCCTAGGAAGGTTATTTGTTTTCTTCCTTTGGCTCTTCCACTTCTTGGATTTGATTTGGCCTTGTTACTTTCTCTTTCTTCCTGTAAGCTACTTGTATTTTAGATCATGGGACAATTTTAAAACTCTGCCGGGCATTCTTCCCACATGTGCAGGGTTTTCCCACCATGCCACATTTCCCCCAATTTCATGGGCTTTTGCTTCAATGTACTCCCTCTTTTCCGTCCGTCTGAATGGCCTCACTCAGCCTTTTCCAAGGGCCATCATGTTCCCCATTGACAACCGTTCTGTTTTGCTTCCTAAGCTCAGTCTGTGCTGCCTTTGTGAAAGTTAAATCTTCCTTCATTTGCAAGAGACCTGATAGGGTTTCATCTAAGTCCCCAGCTACTATGCAACTGTGCATTAATTCTTCTCTGAGGATCCCATGGTTGCAATTTTCTGCTAGCCTGTACAGGTCATTTATGAATGAATCCACGCATTCACCCGGTTTTTGTTTCCACTTATTAAATTTTGCTCGTTAAGTTTTTTTATTTTAATTTTTTTTTAAACACTGAAGCATGCATCGAATGCCTAGCGGACTTAATCTTATGAACTTGAAGCCTCATCGACTCCCTGTCTTGCTATTATGACATCTGCAATAGCTCCTATTGCATACAGTAAAGCACTGACCTGATCCTTTTGTTCCTTCTTATGTAAACCTGATGCTGTTCTGCATCTGGAGAATGTCTTTTTCCAATTGTCCCAGTGTCGAGCCTGTTGCAAGCCTTTAGCGCTTTGGAAAGGTCCTGGGAGTGTCAATATCGATTCCATGCTTGTTCCAAGCTCTGGATCTTTTGCTGCTTCAGTAGTTTTGCTACTGCTAACTGTAGCTTCTATTGGCTTGTGGATTGTGATCTATACTCACTGCTGCCTAGACTCAGGGTCTGTGTGGCAACCTGCACTTGTTGCACCCAAAATGCTCCTTTCTTAGGTGAGTTCAATATCAGAGTATCACAGTAACTTTATAGTGAAGATGGAGGCCATTAGGGCCATTGAGTCTGCACTGGCTCTGTGAAGGAGCATTCTGCCTAGTCCCACTCCTGCCTTATCCCCATAAACTTGTATATTCTTTCTTTTCAGGTAGCAATCCAATTCTCTTTTGAATACCTTGATCGAACCTGCCTTCATCACCCTTTCAGGAAGTTTGTTCGAGACTCTAACCATATTTTTCTTCTTATCCTTTTTTCCTAAAGTTCCTAGGTCATTCAGGTCTGTAGTCTTCTCTTGGGAGTTTTTCTGAGTCTTTTACACTATGTCCGCTGCCACCATGTTTTGTCTTGTGTTCAGGGTCGAGATGGGGTTTCTTTAGGGTTTGCCCTTAAGGATGCTACCATAGACAGTTATTCTTAAAAACCAGTCTTATTTATTTACAGTAACTCCCAGTCACGCAACATGAGGTTGTACTTCTGCTTCCCACCAGATCTCAGTTACTTAATCATGTGAGGTTGCATCATAGTAACATCAGCAATTACATCAGGATCAGGTGCTCCTGATGCTAATCCTTTACTCTACAAAAGGGTAAGTCTCTTTGGTGGTTTCACCAGTCTTCCTGAAAGAATACAGAGCTTCTTCTGAGCTAGATGAGAATCCTATTGTTCTGATGTCAGTTCATGGGGATTGTCACACCTGGTTTCCCTCATTTCTGGTTCTGGGTGTGACATTCTCTTGATGTTCAGGGTACTCTGCCCATGCAGTTAATGGTTTTCTGTCCATTGAAATTAGGGCAGATCTGTTTCTTTGAATGGTGCCTGATTATGTCTGGACCAGATACGATCTCGGTTGCTGCAGCTTCTCAATTACTGTACCTGCACAGTTCTGGTCTCTCATCCTTACCCTCTCCCTCCCACCTATGCCTCTGGTTAAATGCAGGATCTTGACTCGCCTGGTAGGCTTCTTCCTTCTTCCTTCTTCCTAGCTTGACCATGGTCTTCCACTGTGACATTTGGTAGCAAGGCGTGGGGCAGGAAAGGAAGTTGGGTCTTTGGCCTGCGGCCCACCAGAAATTCACATGGAGAAAACCCATTATGTAATAGTGTGGGGTGTAGCTGATCAGAACAATCTCAAAGTTGTCATTCTTTCTTGGTAGGTCTTTTACAGTACGTCCTCCTCGCTCCATTTGGGGAGCTTGTGGAATGTACAAATCCATATGAGACTGTGAAGGATTGGGAGATCTTGTTGGTGAATTGTGGTTCATTGTAAGAGATGATAATGTCTGGAATGCCATGTGTAGAGAGCATTTTCTTCAAGGAGGTAATAATGTCTTCAGAGTTGAGGCCATGTAGCTTTTGCACCTCTATCCAGGGGGAATAATAGTCTCCTAGCATAAGAAATATTTTCCCTTTATAGTGAAACAAATCCATGCCAATGTTCTAAAGGCCTTGATGGTAAGGAGGAAGGCAGAAGTGGCTCTTTCTGCTCCTGTCTATGAATGTCAGAGGTGACAAAGTTGGAAATCAACTCTTTAATAGGATGTGGAATCCCTGGCCACCATACTGACTGTTGTGCCCTGGCTTGACACTTGGTTATATCAAGATGTCCTTGGTGGATCTTCTGGAGGACTCCCAAGCTGAAAGCTTGGGGTATCATCACTCTAGCATCTTATACTAGGTAGTCGTCTGTGATGCTGTTTGAAATACTTCCTTAAGATGGAGTTGCTTGGAATGTACTGTGGCTATCTGTCCAGGCAGTATGTGTGAATCTGGATATGCTGTTCATCTTGCCTTTGGGCTGCATGATATTCATGTAGCTCTGGTCTGTTGTCGGAAAGTATTTGGTAGTTAAGGCTGTGAAGGGTTTTACTTCTGCTGTGAAAGTTTTATCTTCCTGTACTGGGTAAGTGGTGGTTATTCTGGACAGTGAATTGGACATATTTACCTTGGACGTAAGCTGTAGTAGTGTTGTATCTCATGAGTCTAAGTCGCAATCGCTGAGTCCGGCAGTGGCACCTTTGTGATTTTTTTTAGTGTTCAATAGGTTTACTAATGGCTTATTAGCGGTCTCAATGTTGAACTGCAGGCCCAGTACATAACCAGAGAATTTCTCACATGCCCAAGTCACTGCGAGGGCTTCCTTTTCGATAACTGCATAGTACTGTTCAGTCTTGGTTAATGACCTGGATGTGTAGTAAACAGGTTTTCTTTTGCCATTACTTTGGATCTGTAATAGCAGACAATCCGGTCATTATATGATCATTACTACTAAAGCTAGCTTTTTATTCCAGATTTATTCATTAATTGGATTTAAATTCCCCCCAGTTGCTGTAGTGGGATTTGGATTCATGTCTCTGAGTTTTGGTCCTGGTCCCTGGATTATTAATCCAGTAACATTACCACTATTCTACCATTCTCTTGATAGAAGAGATTGTGAGTTAAAAGGTAAAATAAAATTAAGGTTGTAATATAAATAGGGAAGAGAGAATGGGAATTAAAGCGTAACATCAGACATAAGTAAAGGGTTTTAAAAAATTTGAATCAAAAATTACAAAATGTCTTCAGCTTAATATTTGACTCATTCTATGCCTATAATGTTAGTGTAGATATCCATGTCGTGTTGTGTGAGCTGAGATCAGTGCAGGGAAACAGTCATTCTCCTGCCTCAACCTGTTAGCAGTCTGAGGGTTCAAACACTGTCAACTATGAAAAACTGAATTTATCAATTTGAATGATCAGACTTGGAGCAATTGTCACTTTCCAGCAATTTAAATTGATGTGCACGCGATCAAATCAAAATGGAGTTGACCAGGATTAAAAGTGATTGTTTGTAAATAAATATGTCGTTTCAGGCAAATAACTATTCCAAGATCATTTACATCACAAAAAACCTGCAGGCATAAATTGGTTTGGGAAAAACATTGTAATTTGTTATCCTACTTTACTTCTTATCCAAGAAGCCTTTAATGGGAAAGGTCCAACCCCTTAAAAAAAGATCTAGTTGTCCATTGTGAGTATGTGTGTATGAGGTCAGGGAGGGTGTATAACACTGCAGTAGTGCACTGATTAGGTCCCTGGTGGTTTCTTGTGGTAAGAGGACAGTAGACCAGATGGCAATACAATGGTCCAGAAAATGCACAGGCCAACAATTCGGGTAATTATGCAGGAACACACTGCTGGTGCCCTTGGTTACTGATCCACAAGAGTTTGTGAGGTCAATGGGAGGTCACCTAATTTGAAAGACCCCAGGGCACATCATGTCCCAATCTTGCTCCAAAGACTGCAAAGTTCAATGCAATTTGCCCGAACCATGTAATGCCAAGTTCCTTGCTCCTTTACTCAAAGTTGTAGTACTCCCAGAAGCCCCCTTTTGTAAAGGATCCAAAGTTAAGTAAATAATAAATATAAATACCAAGTGGAGTATTCCGATCACAATTCCATCTAAAATCTCCTGACCCTTCTCTGCCCAATGGAACCCACTTCCATCCTGACACTCCTGCTTTCACCTCTGAGGACTGGGGACCCAGGAATCTAGGAAGTCCTTGCCACCTCCCACCCACCACCCAACCCTGATCCTCTGAAATGGATAGGTGGAAGGTTATTCCCCTTAGAGACCTTCAGGAAACTCCTTTGCAAAGCCAAGATCTGAAGTATTTAGGTCCCAGACTGTTTTACAGTGTGTCAGAATGGCCAAGGATTTTGAGTTCCAATCTATCCTCTCTCACTTGCATAACGCATTTTTAAAGATACTGCAGTAAACTTGCAAAGATTCATTACAGACCAGTGGAAGAAGAAATTATCAGAAAAGTATTCAATAACATCAAACAGGGAATCAAAAAGGAAAATATTTTTTCACTGCACAAAATATGAACTCGACTTTGTTAGCTGACCTTTAGTGAAGCATAAGAAAAGCATGCCTTTGCCAGTTCAAAGGTAGAGTTGAATATAAAAGTCACTTCTGTTATATGAATAACTCGTGCTTTCAGCTGAGTGACTAATGAATTTGGTCATTAGGACTCAATTCAATTGTCTCTTGTCTTAACGATGTTCTGCCCCATCTGTTTCAAAGTGATCCACACTTCACAAATAAAAGTTCAAGAGCCAGGAGTCAGGTCATCTTGACAGAATTTTTTAGCACATAAGTAATACAACCAAGTTATACGTCTATACGTTCATCTCTAGGTGGCTCATTGGGGACTGGAAGCATCACCAATCTAGACTGTTCTTAATGCTGAGTTTAACTAATACAGAGTTTCATTTCACAATTTCTCAAAACACATCTGCTTCAACTCTTTCTTTATCCACAATTATCACAAATACTAACTCAGCAGCCATTACATAACTAGTTTTAGTGCTGAACCATGTGGACTAGGAATCCTAATTCTCATCTGTACCAGTCCTCAAGGCTGTTGAATCTTGCATTCATTCCCTTGTAATACAGACCTTAGCGATCAGTATTTCTGTATACAATGTTGTATTTACTTAAATAGCTCTGGCACTTTCTGTTCACATTAAGGTGAACAATGTTATGCAAACCTAAATTAATCCAACATTCACGAAAACCCTATCTAACACTTATTCAAATTAGTTATATTTAAACAACTGTACACTTTACACCAGTTATCCTTGTTCCATTTTATCTCAATTTCCCTCTCCGCCAGGTTAATCCTTTGTGCTCAACTGCATGTACATACTTTGTTCATTCATATTATATGCTAACTACCTCATCGTGCTCTATGCTCATGTCAAGCCATTCAACCTGTCATGGTACTCTATCCTACGCCAACCACTTCTAAAGCATGGGCTATCATCGCCTTGTAATGCCATCAGATCAATAGTCATCTTTACTATAAAGTCAAAAAAAAGCCAGCTAGTTATGCCTTGAAATTCTGTCAAAAATGTTTTCTACAAGGCTTCAGAATGCCACCCACTGTTTTCCGATCAAACAGCTGTGTGTTGCACAGGGCTCCGTAGAACATCCCTGGGACGTTTTAAATTTAAAATAATTGGCACAGTTAGCATTGAATTTTTCTTATAAAGAAAAACTTGAAGGAGATGACTTTTATCCTGCTTTTGATTGCCAGAAGTGTTTCATGTGTATTTTCTTGCTTGAGTCCTATATTTTTAAGTTATCATTCAAATGCTGGGTAGTTCTCAGCGGAATGACTTATTTTCTAATGTACAAACCACAGCAATCTTTTTATGTACTAAGCCTGGAAGTATTAAGACTTTGACTGGTGCAATTATAGAATATCCAGCCTTAAGCAATGGGTGGGAGTGAAGGGAGATTTTTTAAAAATTCTCCACAAAGCCTTTTAGTGAGCTTGGTTTTAACAAATGTTCACTTCATACAGCATCAATGATTTAAATCATAACCATTTACAGAAATAAACTGCCTTTATTGTTTCTTTCCCTATAGATTGTTTGACATTGTTTTAATTCTAGAAAGAAATGACAGCCATCTTTTCTCCACTTTGATAATGTTAACAGGAGGAGAATCAACTTCATTGCTCACCTAATGGCTCAACTGTGAGATACACTGTTCTGTGTTAAACCGAGTCCCACAGATCATATAGGGGTGTCTCAGATTCAAACTTTGCTCTGTACTGTGATAGTAGACCTTAATCAGTGCGGCAGTAAAGGTGCTATCAGTGGCCACAGCGCCCTTGAGCTTGATGTTGGGTTTCCACGCCTAACCACTGTGCAAGGCCGCTGCTGAGAACAGACACATGTGAACATTGGGTGCTGTTAGAAGCAGGTTTGGGTGTGATATTCTAGTTGTGATCATTGACAAGTGGTCAAACACTATGGACTTGCTAATTTGGTAGAAAGGGGTTGCCTAAAGGAGCAACCTTCTGTCCTAACACCAGCTATGGTGTTCACACCATAATCTATGGTATGAAGCACATTGTTCATTCTTCCATCACCAAGAAATCACATAGGGCACCAGTGTTATCAGAAAGGAAAGGAGGAAAGGACATCGCGAGGTGTTTCAAAGTTAATTAATTGCTTTTTACAGTGTAGTCATTGTTGCAACACAAAGAAACACGGAAGCCAATGTGTACACGGTAAGCTCCCACAAATTGCAATGAGACAATGACCAGATGATTTGTTTTCTTTTAGTGATGATGGTTGAGAGATAAATATTAGCTAGGACACTCCCCTTCTTCAAACGAATAGTGCCCTGAGAGGGCAGAACGAGACTCAGTTTAAAGTTTCCTCCAAAAGGCTGCACCTCTTGCACTGCAGCAGGTCCTCACTACTACAATGATCACATCTGCTTTACAGACTGTTTATTTGTCTTTCCTTCAAAAGAAAAAAGATACCCTCGGTATAACACACATGTCACCATCACACTCCGTTTTCTTTCTCCTGTGCAGTATAATGGTTAGTTCACTAGTAGATAAATCATATAAACCAATGTCATCTCTTTAATGTGACTCCTCAACTAAATAATTTCTCGCTTTGAAAGAGCCCCAGACATAACTGCTTTTTATAGGAAGGTATCTAAAAGTTCCACAGCTTATCTTTTACTCTCTTATATTGGCTCCCCTTCGAATTGAAATCTCTGAAAGAGTTTCCTCTATATTAGACACCCTTTTCCATAATATACTTTTCATATGTCTCTAAAATCAATATTACAGAGAACATATCAATGTAATGCATTGCTGTTAAGTTAATAGAAGTGTATAGCTGAAAGGTAATTTCTTTGTAGAAGTTTACACTCAGTGCAACAGAAATTATTTTGTGTAATCACAGCTTTTTGGGAGCTTCTGGTTTGACTTTGCAAGGAAATATCACTATTTCGTGAATTAAGAAAGAAATTACATTTTGATTCATGCATTGATGGACTACTCCTCAGTGTATTGTGGCATGGAGTGGTAAGAACAGAGGATCATGTCTGTGATTGTTTGAACTTCCCTGTGTGCTCTTTTTAGCACAGTGGTCACTGAATTTGTACCCAGTTCTCCATGCACGCTATTTTAGTGAAGGAATTAACTAAATTTTAGATAGAGAGATGGATTTTTGCCATGGAGGCATGAAACTCAAGTTGGGGAATCTTGGCATACCTGTCTACATGGAACTAACCCCCGTATGCATGATTTTCACTTTGGGGAGGAGGCAGGGGCATGATTGAGTCAGGATTGCTACTTCCATAGGCAATTCTGAAGCAGCCATGACAGAGGCGGGTGGCCAAGAATACATAATGAGGCTTGAGTGAGAGCCCAGAAATCCATTAGAATAATGAAACACCTGAGCCTCAGAGAAAACATCGCTTGATTGATGGCTCTGGCTTTCTGATCTCTTCTGTCAATTTTACAATGCTAATTTATACAAGATAAAAAGGTTTTAAATGTTTGCAGGTTCAGCTATTGATCCTTTAAATGGTCTGGATTATTGACACTTTTATTAACCTGTAGTAAAAAGGAGCTTTTTGAGAAAGTGGAAAGTTATCAATGAATTACTTATTTTTGTTACAGCTTTTTTTTGAACATCCCATTGTCACTATAGGGTTCATTGGTTCTATACAGTGTATAGTGGGTGAATGAACATGGAATTGCCATAGCTTAGCATGGGGGGCCAGAAGGGGTGGGTGATGGGCATACATTGGCATGGGGGAGAATGAAGAGGACCTTTTGAACTTACCTTTCAAAAGGTTTCCTCATACTGATTATGGTTCACAACACCTCTTAAGTGCTATGAACCATAACTGTTTGAAAAGCTGGCCCAACTCAATGAAAATTGCAGAGGACTAGGACATTCCTATCTTTGCAATGGGGCCAGCCAGGTTAGGAATGTAGGGTGTGAACTCGTGACCCCCAACCAGCCCGCACTCTTACAAGACACTCCTGAAAATCAGAAAAGCTCGGAATGGGGTCAGGAACCCTGGAATCGGGACCCACCCACCATTTTCACCCCTCCTCTATAGGCATAAAGGGGTACGGGAAGAGTGTGGGAGATAAAGGATCAGCCATGATCATATTGAATGGTTGAGCAGGCTCGATGGGCCCCTGCTTCTATTTTCTACGTTTCTATATTCCTCCCTGAATCCATGAAAATCTAGTCCGATATCCCTGGCACACATTATTTGCTTTTACTGTGGACAACTTTTTAAAAATGTATTCATTCATGGGATGTGGGCATCGCTGGCTGGGCCAGCATTTATTGCCCATCCTCAATTGCCCATGTTAGGCATTTTAAGAGTCAACCACATTGCTGTGGGTCAGGAGTCACATGTAGGCCAGACCAGGTAAGGATGACAGATTTCCTTCCCTACAGGACATTAGTGAACCAAATGAGTTTTTACAACAATCGACAATAGGTTCATGGTCATCATCAGACCTTTTCAATTCCAGATTTTTATTGAATTTAAATTTCACCATCTGCCATGGTGGGATTTAAACTTAGGTCCTCAGAGCATTACCCCGGGTCTCTAGAATACCAGCCTAGTGACAATACCACTATGCCACCGCCTCCCCTAAATGTATACAGTATTATACATAAGGGAGAAAATAGGTAGCAGACATGCTAGATGAACAGTGTTGAATCAGCAAAGGAAGAGTTTGAAACATTCAAGGTAGTCCAAGTAGATTCATTATGCAAGATACCCAACCAAAGCAGAGCAACTGAAAGAATAAAATGCTATTCGGAGTAAATTGGGATTAACCTACATATCTCCCTGGGCAGATCAGGCTTTGAGTATCATATCAACTCTGGTTGCGAGAAACACAGAAGACATTCAAGTACTGAAAGCCACACAGAGAACAGTTCAAATCTGAATCCTCGTGTCAAGGTGTCACAACAAACTCCCAAGCCAGGTTTTGAAGAAGAATCTGAGACTAGGGTGCTTTGGTAGAGATTGTTTATTGCTCGTCACAGAGCTTGCTTTTCCGTTCTAACCCCTATAACCCCAGTGCTGGCTGACCCTTCTTCTTATACACATCTGAGTATAATTAATTAATCAATACCCAACATCTGTTCACCTTATTACCTTAAACTACTGGGTATTTAACACCCTTCAACAGAACCTATTAGATACTAACAGATTCTCTTTTCTTTAAATTAGTTAATAAGCAAACAAAAACTATTCATAAGAAAAAAATACAAACCCATTATCTTACTATGCAATCATTCTTTAACATACTCCATATTAAGCCCCACTGTCTTGAAAACAAAAAGAAAATCTAATAAGATTACAACATAAAAATTTCCATGTTTTCATTTTCCATTATAATACAAGGCATCACCTTTCGAGGACATCCAATAATTTCTATGCACAAGCAGTTCTTTTGGCAAAGCAGTCTGACAATTGGTGACTTGCGCTGACCCATTTTATTTTGGAAGTCTTCTTCCTTTTCAACATCTTTTATACTCGCGAGATCAATCCTCAACCTCTTTTCCATGACACTCTTTATCGAATAGGCAGAGTCCCAGAGTGAATGGTTATCTATATAGCATTCTATAGGTACATTTTCCCCTCGTTGCCCCTTGTATAGGAGTTCCTTTAAAATACTCGATAAATACATAGCCATATCTGTCACTTCTTCTACCAGTGCAAGTGTCTGCAGCTAAGGTGCTTTTAACTACTCCCTTTGTTTACTTTTATCCCCAGGCTAATGGACAACATTTATCATTTCTCCCACTAAAAATACAATGAATCCTGCCATATTCGAATAGCCATCAGAAAGGTTAGCATGTGGGGCGTCACTAAAAATGACCAATTTCATCCCTTCTGGGTCACCCAGGTCTGGAAATCTGAGTGTACAATCTTCTAAACTGAATTTCTTCAATGTCCTATTTGCTTTTAGCACTTCCCCAACAGTGGAATATTTCAGCATTGTACTCAATTCTAATACATCATTGCACACATCTGGTGTAGTTTGTGCGCACAGCCAGTTTAATTGCCTAATTAAGCTTCTTAATTGATCTGCTTCTTCATTGGTTGTAGAGCTGTCCTTTTGAGAGTATCTGGCCCAATTTAATCAGGATCCTATTGACATTCTTTAGGTGAGACTGTTGACTCAGGGTTATTCCAAACTTAGTCTACCTAATGTCCAACCCAATATACTTAACAGCTCCAGAAGCCAGACCTCCAATTTTGAATTGCTTTATAATTTTATCTATCACAAATTTCTCAAATGTCGCAGATAACGCCCCCGTAGGAAATCACCTATATGCATTAAGGAAATGCCTGCTAGTTTTCCTTTATTGTTCCAATAAATCATTGCTGGATCTGCTTTTTGCTGAAGACAACCAGCTTTTAGTAGGATGGGCCCAACTGAAAAATACCATACTTTGGATGCATCGTTTAGCCTGTAAACACAACTACTTAGCCTTCATAATTTCTCCTCTATATCTCCAGCTTCTTTCGGAGAATTTAAGAAGATTTGTCTTTGAAATTGTTCCTCTTGCAAAAATGCTGCTTTGACGTCAATGCATTTACATTCTCAAGATTATGTCACTAAAAGTGCTCGGAAAATCCTTAATCTTACTTTTCCTGATGTTGAGGGGTGTGCTCTAATTCCTTGGTTGCCCAGTTGTTCCTCAAATTCCTGAGCTATTAGTCTGGCTTTGAGCTTTATACGCACGATCAGAAAGGACTTTCTCTGTACACATCCATCTATGGGGCAACACCGGCTGTCATTTGTCCGGCACCTCCGTGTAAATACCAAACTCTCTCCAACTGTCAAGCTCTTTCCTTTTGCCTTCTTTACCAATTTACCTTCTAACTTGTTAGTCAACTCTCACTCTTATGCCGCACCTCGCCTGTATTTTGGTCCTTGCCGTTGTTAAACTATGTCCCCCTCTAGATTTCCTGTCCCTATCTGAACTACTGCTACTCGGCCTGTCCCTCCTGTGACTAGATGTCCTTTCACAAACTCTTGATCTTTTCCTCGGGCTGTAATCACCATAAGGTCCACTGTCTGAACTTACACTACATTTCCTGGCTTTCCACATTTTTACTTCTTTCTGCCAATGCATAGATCTGAAATTCTGCCCCTTAGCTTGTATATTCAGCCAGTTTTTGTATTTCCCTGTGGCCTTTCCTGCCTTTCCTAATAGAGTGGCTTCCTTCCACCTACTTGGCCCTTCTGGCATATATGCCACCCTAGTTCTAACCTTTGGTAGTTGGTCTTGTGATAAACGGCCCAATCTTGATCTTCAATATCACTTGGTCGACTCTCAGTTAGACCATTATCTGCCACAATCTGTTGCTCGTACAGGTCTAACATGTACGTGTGTGAAGTGCCTGGTGCATCTTCAGTTTCCATCCTCTGTTCAGGTTCCATCAATTTGTAATCAGTGCCAGTAAGCTGTGTGGAATGTATTCTCATAGTTTGGTTATCATGTTGCAAGATTATCGTTTTGCCATCAGTACCTACAACTTTCCCTGGGCCTCTCCATTCTTTCTGCCCTACTCTTTTGGAAGATGCCATGTCCCCAGGCTTAAAATCCATTTCTGATCCTCTGATTCGATACCTCACAGATCTCCTGATTTTTTTTCCCGAAACTTCCGTCTTAATAAATGCTATCCTCCCAGCATGCATGCCATTCAAATGTTCTGCAAGAAATGGAACCAGTGGTAGTCCCCTCCAAAGCCAGGGGATGGTCCCATGTTATTGAAGGTATCTTCGGGTTCCTGCCGTAAAATAATTGACAGGGGCTGTAGCCCCCAACCATCTGAAGCACGTTTTTTGCAGGTATTGCCCAAGCTAGCGCAGTTGTCAATTTACAATTTGGTTAGTCAGCTAAATTTTTTCAGAGCATTTTTATCAATCACGGCATGATTTCTCCCACATATCCCATCACTAAAAGGATTTTCGGCTGCTGTGCGTATTGCTCCAATATTCAAATTTTCACACATATTCCTGAGTTCATCATTGGCAAATTCTCCCCCATTGTCCATTAAGAATTTAGCTGGTGCTCCCAGCCCTGTCCATCCCCTCTCTATCCATCTTTCCATTATCTTAATGATAATTATTTTATTTTCTTTACTATAAATTACTGTTCGCAGACTAAATCTAGTCATGGACTGCAGTGGTTCAAGAAGGTAGCTCACCACCACCTTCTCAAAGTCAATTAGGGATGGTCAAAAAATGCTGGCTTAGCCAGCGATGCCCATATCCCATGAATGAATAAAAAAAATGCCTACAAAATGTAGAAGGAAAGTTTTTTTTATCCCATACTTTGAGCTCCATCGCTATGGTTTCATTAAAGTCCCATGCCAATAGAAGACTTATTTGTGATGGTTGTAATGGTGTTCTCCTGTACTTTTTACAAATATCACATTCTTCACTAATATCCTTGACAAGTCTAACGTATTCCTCATCCAGGACCCCTGCATCCTTCAACAGAATATTCAACCTATGGCCAAAGCAATTTGCAAATTGTCAATGTTGTTTTGTAATAATTTGCTTCTTCTCCTTTAAATCCCTATCCCCAGCTGCCATTAATGCCTCTTTAACATTCTGTCCAGAGATGATAGGCCCTAAAGGATTACAATAATTACCTGACTGTGTAAATTGCAAATCTACAGATCTCCTAAAGAAAATTGTTTTACCATGTTCCATGTCCAGCTTCATTTTGGTCTTTTTCATTGAAGGCTTACTTAACAGTAAAGGTATTCACTCGATACCACATCAGTACTGATAAAGTGATTTATCCCTGCTATTTTACATGGAATTACTATTCTTTTTAGTGATTTCAACATGTTACCATCACTGAGCCAGAAACAAGTAGAACTGTCATATTCTTTGGCTTTACTTTGGTCTTCCTTACTTAAAGAATTCATGTAACAGTTCAGCTAGTCCGCTCCACATACCATGGACTTACTATGGACCCACTATCCAGAATTGCGCAATTGAACAAATCTGTGGCTGGGATACTCGTCACTGGGCTGAAACTTCTAATGAAGAATACAATTCCTGTAACTAGTGGAGTGCCACAGGGATCAGTGCTGGGGCCACACTTATTTACAATATGTATTAATGACTTGGATGAGGGAAGTGAATGTACTATCGCCAAGTTTGCGGACGATACAAAAATTGGTGGGAAGGCAAGCATTGAGGATGACACAAAGAGTCTACGGAGGGATATAGACAGGTTAAGTGAGTGGGCAAAAACTTGGCAGATGGAATATAATGTGGGAAAATGTGAGATTATTCACTTTGGCTTGAAGAATAGAGGAGCTGTTCTATTATTTAAATGGAAAAAGGCAGCAGAAAGCTGGAGAAAGGGATTTGGGAGTCCCCACGCATGAATCACAAAAAACTAACGTACAAGTTCAGCAGGTAATAGGGAAAGCAAATGGAATGTTGGCCTTTATTTCAAAGGGAATGGAGTATAAAGGTAGAGAAGTATTGCTAAAACTAAACAAGGCACTAGTCAGACCACACCTAGAATACAGTGAACAGTTTTGGTCCCCTTATCTAAGGAAAGATATACTGGCATTGGAGGCAGTCCAGAGAAAGTTCACTAGGCTGATCCTGGGTATGGAAGGATTTTCTTATGAGGGGAGGTTGAGTAGGTTGGGCCTCTACTCATTGGAGTTTAGAAGAATGAGAGGCGACCTTATTGAAATATATAAAATTCTTAGCTGACTTGACAGGGTAGATGCTGAGAGGTTATTTCCCCTTGTGGAAGAGTCTAGGACCAGAGGGCATAATCTCAGAATAAGGGGTCACCCATTTAATGCAGAGATGAGGAGGAATTTATTCTCTCAGAGGGTAGTGAATGTGTGGAATTCTTTACCGCAGAGGGCTGTCGAGGTTGGGTCGTGAAGTATATTCGAGGCTGAGATAGACAGATTTTTAATCAATAAGGGAATCAAGGGTTATGGGGAAAAGGCAGGAAAGTGGAGTTGAGGGTTATCAAATCAGCCATGATCTCATTGAATGGCGGAGCAAACTTGATGGGTCGAATGGCCTACTTCTGCTCCTATGTCTTATGATCTTATAGTATTGACCTCCTCACCTTCCATAAATTGCTTGTCTCAAACCCTGTTTTTTATTTTTGGGCAATTCAATGCATAATGATACTTAGAGTCGCACCTGAAGCACTTGTTGATCATCCCTTGGTTATTCCTGGGGTTCATCCTCCTTCCATAGTTGCACAACTCCTGCTGCCTGTTATAGCTCCCCAAAGGCTCTCTGTCCTCATACATTTTGTTTGTAATTCTTCTTTCGTACAGACTTTTGGGCCCTATATTTGAATGGTCTCAAAATACTAGCCTTGTATCCTCCATCTTTGGCATCACTGCTGAAGAGCTCATTTGTACTATAAAAGCAACCAGAACTGAATGCTTTCCCAGAATTTTTTTTTAAGGCTTTGGACATTTGATCCAAAAACATTTCTCCCTCTTTGAACTGACTCCAGTTAAAACCAAGAGCCTATCCATGTTTGATATCCTTGCACAATCCAACAATTTAAAGGCAAATACTGATTTTGAAATTTCCAAGTGGAATCGCTGCAATCTCGTATACAGTCAGTTAAACTCTTTCTTCTATGGAAGAATGATCCATTTTTCTAAATTTATCAAAGTCCAACCATGCCTCATAGGTATTCAATAAGTCACCTCTCATTTAAATTTTATCCATGAATTTTAAGAGAATGTCCAAACGTTCTTCATTGTTCAGTTCCCGAGGGTCTAATTCTGAGAACATTTTGCAGCTGATCTTGATCCTGACAGGAATCAAAAGTGCCAGGTCTATCCTTTGCTTTATTTTTGGTGGAGATGTAACCCATGTCCATGCCCCGACTTCATTTTTCCATTGATCATACGGTTCCGTTTCATACAACAGTGACGGAAAATCATATCCTGCCTCCTTATGCCTGGTTTCAGTCATCTTTCTTCAAAGGTTCTCCAATTACAGTCTTCTCTCAAAAAAAAAACTCCAACTTTAACCTTCTGTCTGGAAGTAAATCTCAGATCCAATCTTCACTTTCAGGCAACCATCCTCTACCACCAGTGTCATAGCAAACTCCCAAGCTAGGTTGTGAAGAAGACACTGAGACTAGGATGCTTTCGTAGAGATTGTTTATTGCTTGCCCCAGAGTTTACCTCTCCACTCTAATCCCAATCACCCCAGTGCTGGCTGACTCTTCTTTATATACACATCTGAGTATAATTAACTAATCAATACCCAACATCTGTTCACCTTATCACCTTAAACTACTAAGGCCAGGATTTTTCCCTCATGGACGGGCTTGCCAGGGGGTGGGCTGGAGTGGTCGGGAAGCCAAGCACTGCCCAGGATCGGGGCTGGACCGTGATTTCACGCTGGCCGGCCAATTAAGGGGAGGAGGGTGAGCGTGAACTTCGCTGGTACATGCTGGAAAAGCTCCCTGAGGCACAGAGCTGCCTCAGGGAGGTGAACAGTTTTGAAAATAAAAAAATAAAGAATTTTAAGATAGTAAAAAACATATCCCTTCATGTGACTCTGTCACATGAGCAGGGACATGTTCTTAATGAAATGTTAGAATTTTTATTTTATTTTTAATTGCTGTTGGAAACCTCATCCCGCCTGTGGATGAGGTTTCCTAAAAAGTGCAAAGGCTGCTTGGCCTTCTCGCCTGCCCGCCAACCGTAAGGTTGTACAGGCAGGGAAAAATAACATTTAATTGGGACTTTAATGGCCTTAATAGGCCTATTAATTGTTGATGGGTGCGTTGCCTACTCCTGAGCATGCCTGCTGACTGAAATACCGCGCGTCATTTTATGCTCAAGTGGGTCAGGCGTGCGCCTGCCCGCTCAGTGAAAAATCCTGCCCTAGGAATTTGACATCCTTTAACAGAGCCTATTAGATACTAATACAAGGGCCTCAGTCATTTGGAAAGACTTGGGCATTTTCTGCCTGAAAAAGAGCACTGATCTTATGGTTTGATAATCATATAAAATAATAAATGACATGGAAAAGGCTCAGCTGGAGTACTACTTTAAATTAAATATTGCAAATAGGACAAGTGGGCCCAGATTCAAACTAATTAATGGACTAAGTGTCTTCCTCATCCATAACCATCTTGTGATCATGCACCAGTCAAATGTATATCAGGAGCTTGTGTGCAGCCCATCTCTTATTAAACAGGAGCAATATTGCATTAAAAAGAGTTCTAGTACACACACCAGTAGACACAATAGAATAAGACATTAAACACACATCACAGTGTTATTATTTTCAAGAAAGAAACAATAGATCATGCTAAACATTACAATCATTGTTTACTTTCAAAACAAATGGTTTCTTCAATAAAAGCAATAATGATTTGTTTTTTGTCAATGTTAAAAAAGTCCAATTAGACATAAATGCAAGCTTTGAGGAAAGAGCTGCTTAATGAAAGCCTAACAAACTCAAGCAGCCTACTGAACTCCACCTAGCTCCTTGCCACCATCCTTCACTTCCTTCCATGTACCACTCGTGGTTCCCAGCCTTCCACATGCACATTTTCATATTTATGCTGTTCAACGCCCTACCCACTGTTATCTGTGGCTTTGTGGCAGCATTCCCACCACAGAGTCAGAAGTTTCATCCCACTCCTGACACACATGACCAAGGCAGGCCCCTTGTATCTGGATAGTCAGCTCTTGTATCACCTCTTCATGTTCTCTACAGCAATTCAATCGAGCCAACTAAAGGGAGTTCAACTCAGCTTACTTTTATCATTGAAATTACAAAGTCTAACATACTCTCATCACAGCCTTCTGTTCTTTACCACTTCACGTCTACCCCTTCAGCTGAACCATTGGGTACTTTGGTTCCCTGTATGACTTTACTTATTTAGAGACACACCTGTGTTGAATCATTGGGAGCCTAACTGGCTGCCATCACCCTGTTTTAATTTTCATCGTGCCCTAAAAGAATGGGATTGGATCCATACTTCATCACAATTGCTAATGTCTTGATGCCAGCAGACCATTTGAAAGTTCCTTTCACCTGGAGCATCCTTTTCCATTGATGAATGCACAATGATTCTAGCAGTCACTGGGGTACAGTCAATTGCATCTTCTGCCCTGGGAAAACTCCTAGCAGTGGCTGCTAATGCATTGGTTTTAATAATTTCGCTTGCATGTCTTACCAGGACATCCATGATCTGTTTAATGCAGTGGTGAGCCATTAACTGATCTCTGCACAAGCCATTTGCTATTCCATTGAAGAAGCCTACAGCAAAAAAAGAGTAAAAGACTAGTGTTTATGGAATATCTTTCACAAATTCAGGATAAAGCACTTTAGTGCCAATGAAATACTGTATAAAGTTTAGTAATGTAGATAACACAACAGACAATTTGTACACAGCAAGGTTCCACAAACAGCAATGTGATAATGATCAGATAATCTGTTTTCTTGTAGTGATGTTAGTTAAGGGATAAACGTTGGCCAGGACACCAAGGATAACTCCCCTTCCCTTTTTCGAAATAGCACCATGGAATTTGTTATGTCCACCTGCGAGTGCAGATGGTGTCTCAGTTTAACATCTCATCCAAAGATGGTATCTCCGACAGTGCAGCACTCCCTCAGTGATTACGTACTCAAGTCTCTAGAGTGGGACAAGCACTCACAGCTTTCTGAATCAGAGGCTAGAGTGTTAGCAACTGAGCCACTGTGGCCAAAAAGTCAACTGTAAGGTGAGAGCGCTCTTCCTGGAGGAAGCAATAAAAAACACCCAACAAACAGCATTCATGGCAAACCTTGAAAAGGCAAAACAATTTCAACCGCAATTATTTTGAAAATTATTACATTAACTGATTAGGTGTTAGTAATCAGAAAAGAAGGTTTCATTTAGATTTTTCTAATTGAATACATTTCATTCTCTTTTCCCAAAATAAAGACTTCCTTGCAGTGCTAGAATTATTGGCTGAAAAATGGCAAGCTTAAATGATCATTATGTTTTCTGTAACTTAAAAATATGCAACCTTTAGGTGGAAAGGTGTTATGTTTTAACTATGGGCCGCTTTGCTCCTGAATCGGTTGCACGCTTAACTGTCGGCAGGTGAATCAATTACAATATACTGCAGATGCAGAGACCAAAATGAAATGAAGCACATGCTTTTTATTTACACAAACAACAGAGCATTAACATGATGTGTGCTTCTCCAGACAGACCCTACTCTAGACTAACATTAATATGGTAGCCCGCGCTACACAGCTATTGGGTCTTACAGTCACGTAGTCAATCTGTTCACATTCTCTTAAAGGTGTATTACACCTCAGATTACCACATCCCTCTCCCTTTACTTGAAAGTACATTTTACAATTTATTGACTATTTACAAAAATGAACTATATACAAATTCAGGAGGCTTTATCAAACATGTCGACCATTATAGTTGTACAACTTCAGATGGTTTATCTGAGGCCTCCTCCTCAGGAGTTACCTGTCCACTAGGCTCCCCAGTAGGAACTTGCAAGTTTTCCTCTTCAACTTTCTCAGGCTCAACGGGTTCTGCCGGTACTTCCAAAGCCAGAGGAGTTCGTTCCACCTGTGGTGTAGAGTCCAACTGGAATTTTGGCGCACCTTTTGTTGTGGATCTGTTTCCTGTTTCCTCGGGTGACCTATATGTCCCCTGATTATCCGACCTTCAACTGATATATGGTAGGACAGGGGTCCTGTCACTGCACTGACTTCACCTGATAGCCATTTGGGCCCATCTCCAAAAACAGCTTCCCCTACAGTGAAGTTTCTTTCATGACTGTGGTAATCGTGTTCATTTTTCTGGCTCCCCTGACTTCTCTCTACCCTCCCCCATAAATTTGGCCTTACGAGGCTTGACCGTGTCCTGAGACATCTCTTCATTAATGACTCTGCGAGAACAATGCTGGCGGTCATGTGTGGCGTGGTTCTGTAGCTGAGATGGAAGTGTGATAAGAAATTGTCAGGCCCCTCGCCCCAAAATGCTTCTGGGAATTTCTGGAGCTTTCCCAATCTCATGAAACTAGACCTGGGTCTGTGCCCCTGGTAGGAGAAAGGTCCAGCAAAGCAATTGAAACCATGTAACTTTGGAACTGCCAGCTCATTATGGGGGAGATGTCTTGCAGTGTTTCTTTGTACCATATCCTCTTCTTTCTTCCATCTCACTCTATACACTCTCGATGATAAACTGCAGCTACCTTTAGCAATCACTTCTTCCTCCATTCTCCCTTCACACTTGTCATTCTCTTCCATTTCTGGTGCTGAAAGTATTGAACCTCCCCCCTAACCCTGCCACCTGTGCTCTACCCCAAATTCAGGCAAAGGAGGCCCTAGATCTACCTTAGTGGCAACTCAAGTTCCATTCCGTCACAGTTGCATCTGTGGAACATTATTTTGGGGCCTTAGTCTCTCAGAAAAGAAGGCATCCAGAGAATGACTTCCTTCTAATGGTAGGTAAAGGGATAGCTGGGGAGTGAACGTAGAGCTGCACGTGTTGGAAATTTGAATCAAGAATGTAAATCAAATCTCTGGAAGTGAACAACAAGTCACTCAACATTGCCAGAGGCAAGGCATATTACTGTTCAGCCAGATAACCATATCTTTCTTCTTTACAGCTGCCTGAGTGAGTTATGTTTGAACATTAGGACCATGTGATTAAATCCCTGCACAGTCCACTTCAAGATGTAACTGAGATGATTGTCATATCCAAGTACATCAGAATATGGCTAATCTATTTAGTCCTTCCAGCCTGTTCTGCCATTTAATGAGATCATGGCTGATCTCCAACCTAACTCTATATACCCACCTTTGCCCCATATCCCATAATACCTTTGTTGACAAAAATCTATCATTCTCAGCTTTAAAATGAACAATTAAACTAGCAACAATTGCCATTAATAAGAAGAGAATTCCAAACTTCCACCACCCTTTACATGTAGAAGGGTTTCTCAATTTCACCCCGAAAGGTCTGGCTCGAATTTTTAGTCTATGCCCCCTCCCCGGTCCTGGATTCCCCAACCAATGGAAATAGTTTCTCTCTATCTACCCTATCTGTTCCCTTAATATCTTGAAAACTTTGATTAAATCAGTCCTTAACTTCTAAATTCCAAGGTATACAGTTCTCGTTTGTGTAATCTTGCCTTGTAATTTAACCCTTGGGGTCCAGGTATTGTTTAGATAAACCTGCACTACACTCCTCCCAAGTGTAATATATACTTCCTAAGGTGTGTTGCCCAGAATTGTGCGCAGTACTCCAGATGTGGTCTAATCAGGGCTTTCAATAGCATGACTTCAACCCCCTTGTATTCTAGTCATCTTTCTATAAAGATATCAGGGTGTACTGTCATGTACAACAGAAAAAAGAGGTTTATTTCCCACTGCCAGAACCAAGTGGAAGTTCTTGCTCCTTGTGCAGTTCCTTATGTCATGTCATAACTTCAAAAGCTGATAGATGATGCCCTGAGGCTTCACCAAGGTCAATTGCAGCAGCTATATCTACTTTCCATTCCTTAGCTGAAGGTGATTCATAGGGGAATACCACTTAATCTCATGATTTATGGAAAAGACTTGGGAGCAAAGGATGAACCTCCTTGTGCTTTTTAAATGTTGTTTTGCACAAGTTTCCCATTCTCCTTTGTGAGTCTATGCAGTCTGTAACATAAGGTTCCTGACCTGCCATGGAAATACGATGGTAATTTTCATCACCACTGGAAGAACCAATGACCTGAAAACCTCAGTGACTAGCAATAATTTACCTCATATTAGCAGAGGATAGAATATCAGGCTTTATTTTAAAGAAAATTAATTCCGAATTCCATTTGAACTGTGGACTGCTGATTCTGGTTATGAATGTAGCAATGCGGAAGACAACACTCCTTTCATAGATTGCAGAGAATGTGGATTACTTTAATGGGGCTCAAAGGATCCCAATTTGCAGTCTCCAAGTGGTGGAGTTCTCTCATGAGATGTAAACAGGGCCAGGTGCTGCCAAGTCAATTCCCAGATTGCACTGAAATTATCCCTATGAGACTGCAAGAGTTATTATCCTGGTTCAGTTCCATAAACAGCCAATACAGCAGTCTGGATTGTAAATGATCTGGTAACTAGAGAACCAATTGCAGGGAAGTTCTAAATACTCATGAGACTTGTGATCTGCTGTCAAATTACCCACCTCCTCTTCTGGTCCAGTAGGCACATTGAGCCAGTTTAGTGCGACATCACGCATGCACCATTACACAAAGGAATGTTAATGGTGAAGGCACATTGATATACAGAACTGGCTAAACGTCAGTTCTTCAACCCACTGTGTAGGATGTGATAGGATAACACAGGTAGAATATTTTTTCAATGTATTCTTGGGAAGTGGATATCATTAGGAAGGCCAGGATTTGTTGCCCACCCTGAAATGCCCTTCGGAATGCAGTGGTCAGCCTTTGTCTGGAGTCTGTGCAGTGATGGCACTCACATAGCAGGGAGTTCCAAGATTTTGCCCCAGCATCACTGCCTATTCTTAACTGGAATATGATGTCTAGCCATCAGGGCAAGTCATTCTCAGGATAGTTTTGAAATCTTGGACCAGGATTTTCTGTTAGGGGGGAGTGGGGGAGCAGGAGCAGGAGCGGGCACGGGTGGGCGTGGGCCTGATCGCCGCCCGCGCTCAGGTCCGCTCTACTATTTTACCCGGGCGGGCCAATTAAGGCCCGCCCAGCGTATTTGCCGACTCCTGTGGATAGCGGGAGTGTGCGGGCAGCGGCAGGCATGCAAAGATCGCAGGGTCCAATGGCGACCCAGCAGTCTGTTTAAAGAAAGGCCTGGCAGCCTTTTCTAGGCTGCTCACAATGGCCAGCTCTAGGCCACACCAGAGGGGTTCGGGTGTGCAAGCCATGTTGGAGGGTAGGCCAGAGGAGCAGGGCAGGCTGCAGGGTAGGCCAGAGGAGCAGGCCAGGCTGCAGGGTAGGCCAGAGGAGCAGGGCAGGCCAGAGGAGCAGGGCAGGCCAGAGGAGCAGGGTAGGCCAGAGGAGCAGGGTAGGCCAGAGGAGCAGGGCAGGCTGCAGGGTAGGCCAGAGGAGCAGGGCAGGCTGCAGGGTAGGCCAGAGGAGCAGGGCAGGCTGCAGGGTAGGCCAGAGGAGCAGGGCAGGCCAGAGGAGCAGGGCAGGCTGCAGGGTAGGCCAGAGGAGCAGGGCAGGCTGCAGGGTAGGCCAGAGGAGCAGGGCAGGCTGCAGGGTAGGCCAGAGGAGCAGGGCAGGCTGCAGGGTAGGCCAGAGGAGCAGGGCAGGCTGCAGGGTAGGCCAGAGGAGCAGGGCAGGCCAGAGGAGCAGGCCAGGCTGCAGGGTAGGCCAGCGGGGGGGCCAAAGCGCCCCTCGTTTTTATGATGACTGCCTTGCTGCCCTCTTCGAGGAGGTGGCAGCACGGCGGGAGGTATTGGTTCCCCAGGATGGGAGAAGGAGGCCTCCCCAGCTGACCAAACGTGCCTGGGAGGAGGTGGCGGAGGTGGTGAGTTCCCGCGTCATGGTGCGATGCACCTGGATCCAGTGTCGCAAGCGCTTCAACGATTTGTTGTGCTCTGGCAGGGAGTACCATCTTGGCATTGGGCGTTTAACCCAGTGGGTAGCCTTACCCTCTGAGTTCCCCCCCCCACAAGTCTTACAGTCGTGACTGCATTGAATCATTTTGGGCATTTTTCTTTTGCTGGGTGGCCAAGCAGATAGTGCCCATGCTAAGGTCACCCTGAGTGGGTCATGAGGAGATGAATTCTCCCCCGCACCATGTGTTGATCTTAGTCCCACATGACTGGTTTGGGGGCAACCTGGAGGAGCTGCACCTAGGCGCATACTCAGAACTCCAAAACATGTCCTATTCAGGGTGATGAGATGGTGGGAGGGGAGCCTCAAGGTGTCGTGGCAAAGAACCATCTGCTGCCCCCTATGCTGCACATGGTTGCGCCTCCTTGCTATGGGAGGAAATACCGTGTGGTTCCTAATGCGATGTACGCAGCATGTGTCCAAGGGGGTGAGGCCTAGCATCTTTGTCTGAGTGATCAGCAGCAACGGGGAGAGGAGGCACTGAGGCCTGATATGTCCCACTCTGGTTGGGGTGTGGCGTGTGCAAGCAGAGTCCATGTGCAATTTGCCCTAATGAATGGTCTTCTCTCTTTTTCAGGAGAAGAATGTTCATAATGCATCGGAGCAGGTGAGGACTGGAGGCGGCCAGGCACAGCTCTGCATATTAAGCTGTTTCGAACAGGAGGCCCTTGAGCTGGAGAGGCGCCATGCACCCAGGTTTACTGGTGTCGGTGAGGCTGGGGTGGCACGGCCAGGTATTTGAGGCCAACAGTGAGATCCGCATTGTCCTTCCAACAGCCATAGCACTGAAGATTGTTAAATTAGTTATTGTTGCAACATTGCTGGGTCATAGAATCATACAGTCATAGAGGACTGCAGCACAGAAAAAGGCCCTTCGGCCCATCGAGTCTGCACCAGTCAAACACGCACCTAACTATTCTAATCCCATTTTCCAGCATGAGGCCCATAGCCTTGTATGCCATGGCACCGCAAGTGCACATTCAAATACTTCTTAAATGTTATGAGGGTTTCTGCCTCTACCACCCTCTCAGGCAGTGAGTTCCAGATTCCCACCACCCTCTGGGTGAAAAAATTCTCCCTCACATCCCCTCTAAACCTTCTGCCCCTTACCTTAAATCTATGCCCCCTGGTTATTGATCCCTCCACCAAGGGGAAAAGTTCATTCCTGTCTATCCTATCTATGCCCCTCATAATTTTATACAGCTCAATCATGTCCCCCCTCAATCTCCTCTGCTCCAGGGAAAATAACCCCAGCCTATCTAATCTCTGCTCATAACTAAAACTCTCCAGCCCAGGATCATCCTGGTAAATCTTCTCTGCACTCTCTCCAGTGCACTCACATCCCTCCCATAATGCGGATTCCAGAACTGCATGCAATACTCTAGCTGTGGCTTAACCAGCATTTTATACAGTTCCAGCATAACCTCCCTGCTCTTACATTCTATGCCTCGGCTAATAAAGGCAAGTATCCCATATGCCTTCTTAACCACCGTATCTACCTGACGGCTACCTTAAGGGACCAGTGGACATGCACACCAAGGTTCCTCTGATCCTCGGTACTTCCTAGGGCCCTACCATTCATCGTGTATTCCCATGCCTTGTTTGTTCTGCCCAAGTGCATCAGCTCACACTTACCTGCATTAAATTCCATTTTCCACTGATCAGCCCATTTATACCCACCTGTAATCTAAGGCTATCCTCCTCACTATTTATCACCACAACAATTTTCGTGTCAGTTTGTTCTGGAAGGTTGAGCGCATAATGAGCCAGGGAAACAGGGATGATGTTTGTCTATGTGCGCACGCTAACTGATCCACTGTCCTTGTCCTTCCTTTCAGCATCATCAGATCGCGGCCGGGAGGAGGAGCAGCAGAGGCCCACTATCACTCCAGAGGGACCTGAAATCTCATCAGTATCACACCATTTCTGCGAGGCAGGCACCAGCGCAGATACTAGCACCTCGGTGGGAATTGGAACATCAGCTAGTGTTCCAGGGCACAGTGGTGAGGGCACTTCACAGTTGCTGGAGGAGCTGGCAGAGATAGAGAGTGCCCATAGCGCCAGCAGTCGGAGGACTGCAGGGGACCAGGCACATGCTCAGCCGGTGCCTGATGATGTGCCTCTGGAGTCGTCCGCAACGCAGTAGGCGCAGGAAATGCAGCCAGGTGTGCGGGACTCAGGAGATACATGAGTCTATGCTTGGCTTGGTCTCCATGGTGGAGAAGTCTACGTGGACGCTCTCCGAAGCAATGAGCCACATGTCCAAGCACCATGCGTCCTCCATGGAGAGAGTGGCGACTCTCCTGGAGAGGCTACTCCAGGAGGCCCATCAGGACTTCCTGGGGATGCACTCTGACCAGCAAGTCCTCACATCGGCAATGAGTTCAGTTGGTCAGTGCCAGTGTCGGAGATGGTGTGGGCATCAAGCTTCCCGGCTCGTTGCCCATCCATCTACAGTGAGCAGGGAGGTCCGAGGCGACCTCTCGTCAGCACAGCAGCTGCCAGGCGTCTCTGCGGGCTCCTCTCAGGGCGCTTCGGATGAGGGCACCAGCTCCTCCGCCCCTCTCCCAGTGGCTGTATCATCTGGTGAGGTTGCGATGACTGGGGAGATGCCAGCTGTGGAACTGGCAGCTCACTCCCAGGCGGGGCCAGCACAGGCTCCACAGGCCAGAGGACGACCCCCAAGGTCATCAAGGCCAACAGGACAGCAGAGTCAGCAGGCTGGCTCAGAAGCCACTCCGAGCGATGGGGCTGCACTAAGACTAAGCACCCAGAAATGAAAGCATAAGGCACATTAGGCACACCGCAGGTTTCTCACTAGTGCTTTTGTGTTGGCCCGAGATTAGGTCCTTATGATTTATTTTTGATTGTTTACACTAGTGTTTAATAATTGTGAGATTTTCTGAATCACACATTAAATGCCAGATGTGTTACCATGGCTGAGGGTGGCTCGTTTCTTCTGTATGTATATGTTTAAGGAAAGTGTCATGAGTGTTTCTTTGGTCATTCGACAGTATGTACGAGGCCCTTACTTCCTGCTGATGACCCGGCAGATTTTGCACTTAGGTGTCAAGTATCGAGGCGGCAGCCCAGGCTTGCCCTGGCGATCCATCTGTGTTGTGCTAGCTGAAGGTTCATTGGATTAAAGCATCCCGGCTGTCCCTGCCTCCTTGGAGTGTGCCCAGGTCAGCGTCTACCTCCTCAACATTTCCCTGTGCACGCTTATCCTCTGCTGGACTCATTGTGTGCAGCCGCAGACACTGTGTTGACGTCTTCATCGTCCACAGCGACCCCCCCTTTCCAGCACAAGATTGTGGAGAGCGCAGCATGCAACCACTATCATTGACACACAATCTGGGGGTTACTGGAGTGCGCGCCCTGAGCAGACCAGGCATCAGAAGCACATCTTGAGAAGACCGATGGTTCCCTCCACCACAGCCCTTGTGGTGCCGTGGTTCCTATTGTAGAGCTGCTCAGCTTCTGATATTGGATGGTGGAGAGGCGTCATGAGCCACCTTCTGAGGGGATAGCCCTTGTCACCCAGAAGCTATCCATCAAGCTGGGCCGGAGCACTGAAGAGCCCCAGCATCTGAGAGTGTCTGGGGATGTCGGCATAATGGGAGCTGCCTGGGTACCTTGCACAGACTTGTAGAATCTGCATCCTGTGATCACACACTATCTGCACGTTCATGGAGTGGAAGCCCTTCCTGTTGACGAAGGCACCGGGCTCACCTGCTGGCACCTTGATGGCCCCATGTGTACAGTCTATTGCACCCTGGACGCGGGGGAAGCCAGCAATGGCCGCGAAGCCTCTAGCTCACTGTGTCTGGCTTGCCTGGCCCCAATGGTAGTGGATGAAGGTCAATGCCTGTCTGAACAGAGGGTCTGTAACCTGCTTGACACAAGTGTGGACAGCTGATTGGGAGACACCGCAAAGATCACCCACCTGAATAAGCTAGAAGCGTAAAAGTTGAGGGCAGCTGTGACCTTCAGAGCCACTGGCATGGGGTGTCCGTCCACACAGTTAGGGGAGATCTCAGGCCCTATCATCTGACAGATATAGTTGACTGACTCCCTTGACAGTCAGAGCCTCCTTCAGCACTGCACCTCAGACATATTGAGGTAGCTGCTTCACCGCCTGTATACCCTGGCAGCAGGAGGGTGGGGTCTTCTGCAGCCCCTTCCACCTTGGACTACCTCTTGGCCCTGCGCCCCTTGTGCCTGCGCCTGTACTCCCAAAGGTGGCTCCCCTGGAGGCTGAATGTGCACTCCTGGCCTCCTCCTCCCTCTAGCCCTCCCTTCCTGCTCGGAGGACCTGCCTCCAGTGGACAGATCAGTTCCCATACCCAGGCTAAGGGAAGGCTTCCTGAAAGCTACAGGCCCAGAAAAGATTCCTCACTGCAGAGTGCTGACCTGAAGGTTAAAAGTCCAGAAAAAGCTGCTGGGATGCATTCTGAAGTACTGCAGATCACACAGGCAAGTTTAAAACACTTTCTCCAATAAATACTTCACAGAGCAGATTCACGACCCCACTGAGCCCTCTTATCCCGCCCATGACGAAGTTAATAGAAAAGCCTCCTACCCAGTCCTAAATGGTTTACCCCGTATCCTCAGACTGTGAGCCCTGGTTCTGGACTCCCCCACCATCGGAAACATCCTTCCTGCATCTACCCTGTCTAGTCCTGTTAGAATTTTATAGCTTTCTATAAACGTATAAATTCCTCTGAACTCCAGCGAATATAATCCTAACCGACTCAATCTCTCCTCATATGTCAGTCCCACCATCCCAGGAATCAGTCTGGTAAACCTTCACTGCACTCCTTCTATAGCAAGAACATCCTTCCTCAGATAAGGAGACCAAAACTGCACACAATATTCCAAGTGTGGTCCCTCCAAGGCCCTGTATTTGCAGTACAGTAAGGCAATATATCTGGTTCCACCAGCTAGAGGTTAACATCACATGACTCCCACCTCTCCACATTATCTTTGACAAGGGATGTGTGGAGTCCTTTATCCTAGCAGGCTAATAGACTCTGGCTGGCCAACCTGGGTTAGGAAATGCAGATGGTCTTTGTATAGTTCTCTTTGAATTTGATCTATGCAGCCCAGAGGTGTGCCATTAGTGTCTCTTCAGAGATAGCGAGGTGCGAGTTTCCCTATTACTGCTAGAAAGCTCCTTTTGTTTGAGGGTCACAGACAGACATAGTTCAGCCATTTTGAAAGCTCTTTGTCTAGTTTTTAAAATGTTAGAAATAACCGTGAGGATATCTATATCCCTCTTATATAAATGTACAGGATGAGATTTTAGTCTCCTCACAATACAGTCTGTTGCATATTCTCGATTTTCTTGTTTCGTCATTGACTTCAGCTGCCTAGGCCCTAAGATCAGGAATTCACTTAAATCTTTCCACCTCTCTACCTCACTTTCCTCATCACAGATGCAACTTACGAGCATGTGTACAAACATACGAACAAGGAACTGGAGTAGGCCATTCAGCCCCTCGAGCCTGCTACGCCATTTGAAAATATCATGGCTGATCTGATAGTAACCTGAAATCTGCATCCCACCGACCACTGATAACCTATCACCCCCTTGCTTACCAAGAATCTATCCACCTCTGTCTTAAAAATATTCAAAGACTCTGCTTCCGCTGCCTTTTCAGGGGGAGAGTTCCAAAGACTCACAACCCTCTGAGTGAAAAAATTTCGCCTCATCTCTGTTTTAAATGGGCAACCCCTAATTTTTAAACAGTGACCCCTAGTCCTAGATTCTTTCACAAGATGGAACATCCTCGTCACATCCACCCTGTCGAGACCCCTCAGGATCTTATATATTTCAATCAAGTCATCTCTTACTCTTCTAAACTCCAGTGGATACAAGCCTAGTCTGTCCAAAATAACAAGGAAGATGCTGGAAAAACTCAGCAAGTCTGACAGCTTCTGTGGAGAGAGGAAAACAGAGTTAACGTTTCAAGTCCATATGACTCTTCTTCAGAGCTAGTGTATCCAACCTATCCTTATAAATAAACCCACCCATTTCAGGTATTAGTGTGATAAACATTCTCTGAACTGCTTCCAATGCATTTAGATCTTTCCTGAAACAAGGTGACCAATACTTACAATACACAGTACTCCAAATGTAATCTCACTAGTGCCCTGTACAACTGAAGCATAACCTCCCAACTTTATTTTCAATTCCCCTCACAAGCTAAGCTAATTGGCCTGTAGTTTCCCACCTTCTGTCTCCATCCCTTTTTGAATAATGGAGTTACATTTGCTATTTTCCAATCTAATGGGACCTCCCCGAATCTAGGGAATTTTGGAAAATTAAAACCAATGCATCAATTATCTCACTAGACACTTCTTTTAAGACCCTAGCATGAAGTCCGTCAGGACCTGGGCTCTGGTCAACCCGCAGCTCCAACAATTTATTCAGTACCACTTCTCCGGTGACTGTAATTTTCCTGACTTCCTTCCCCGCTTCCATTTCCTGGGTTATAACTGCTTCTGGGATGTTACTTGTATCCTTTACAATGAAAACTGATGCAAAATACCTGTTCAATTCATCTACCATCTCCTTGTTTTCCCTTAACAATTCACCAGACTCGCTTTCTATAGGACCAACACTCACTTTGTTAACTTTTCTTTTTAAAATATATATAAAAACTCTTACTATCTGTTTTCATATTTCTGGCTAGCTCTCGCTCATAGTCTAATTTTTCCCTCCTTATTAGTCTTTTAGTCATTCTTTGTTGTCCCTTATATTCTGTCCAATCTTATGGCCTTCTACCTGTCTTTGCATGCTTATATGCTTTTTCTTTAAGGTTGATATTGTCTTTAACCTTTCTAGTTAACTGCAGATGGTGTGTCCAGCCCTTGGACTTTAACTTGCTCATTGGAATGTATCTATTCTGTATGTTCTGATATATCCTCTTAAATATTAGCCACTGCATCTCTATTGACCTGTCTCTTAACCTAATTTGCCAATTCACTTTAGCCAGCTCAGCTTTCATGACCTCATAATTACCCTTATTTAAGTTTCAAAACTTAGTGTCAGAGCCACTCCTCTCTCCCTCAAACTGAATGTAAAATGCAATCATATTATGGTCGCTGCTACTGAGGGTCGCCTTCACTATGAGATCATTAATTGCTCCCACCTCATTACACAATACCAGGTCCCAATCCATGTCCTCCTGCAGCCACGCCTCCGTAATGGCTATCAAATCGTAATTGTTTATTTCTATGTGTGCTCTCAGTTCATCTGTTATGCTTTGAATGCTACGCACGTTCTGACACAGAGCTTTTAGTTTTATCCTTTTATTCTTTTTACAACCTCTAGTCTTATCTGTTGATTCATGTTAGATATGCACTCTCTATCCCTACCTGCCACGCTGTGTTTTTCATTTCCCTTAATAATGCCTTCTTCTTTTGTCTTGCCTCTGCTCTCTGATTTACCACATCATCCCATATTTGATCCCTTGCCCCCACTATTTAGTTTAAAACCCTCTCTACTTCCCTAATGATTTGGCTCGCAAGAACACCGGCCCCAGCACGGTTTGGGTGTAGACCGTCCCAACGGTACAGATCCCGCTTTCCCCAGTACTGGTGCCAGTGCCCTACAAAATGGAACCACTCCTCCCACAACAGTCTTTGAGCCACACATCCATCTCCCTGATCTAATTTGTCCTATACTAATTTGCACGTGGCTCAGGTAATAATCCGGAGATTATGACCTTTCAGGTGCTGCTTCTTAATTTGGTGCCTAGGTTCTCATACTGACTATGCAGAACCTCCTTCTTTGTCCTGCCTCTTTCCCACTGCAAGTTCTTCTCCAGTTCCAAGCAGATGCCCCGCACCCTGGCGCCGAGCAGGCAACACTGCCATCTGGATTCATGTGCTTTGCTGCAGAGAATGGTGTCAAACCCTCTGACTATACTATCCCCCTACTTTTCTTTTCATATCCCCCTACTTTTCTTTCATGCGGATGTAACTGGCTAGGCCAGCAATTATAGCCCATCCCTAAATGCCCTTTAGTGAACCAGGTGGGTTTTTACAACAATCGGCAATGGTTTCATGGTCATCATCCGACTCCAGATTTTTATTGAATTTAAATTTCACCATCTGCCGTGGTGGGATTCCAGAGCATTACCATGGGTCTCTGGAATACTAGTCCAGTGACAATACCACTGTGCCACTGCCTTCCCTACCTATGCCTATATTCCTTTTTGCTCCCCCCACTTTAATGGTTTCCTGTACCATCATGCCATGGCCAGTTAGCTCATCCAGCGTGTAGCCCCCACTCCCATCTAAACAAGACTAAAACCTGTTGTACAATTGCAGAGGCTCACACTCCTGCGCTCCTGCCCTCTGAACCCCCTTACCTGCCTCACTTGTAGTCACACCCTCCTGTCCCTGACCACTGACCAAATCAGAAGACCTTGTCCGCCTCCTGGTACAAAGAATCCAGGTAACTTTCCCCTTCCCTGATGCATCGCAATGTCTGTAGTTCAGCCTCCAGCTCATAAACTCTGAGCTGAAGCTGCTCAAGCTTCAAACACCTACTGCAGATGTGTTTGCCCTGGATCAAACTGGCATCCAGGATCTCCCACATGCTGCAGCTGTGACACATCACCTGTCCTGACATCTAACTCCCAGCACTCTATTCTAAGTTGCACTTCTTTCAGTAAAGCTTACCCAACGCAACTCTTTCCCCCATGCACCGAATTCTCACTTGAACCAAATTCCCAAATATACTCACTCGATCTCCGGCTCACTCAGGCCGAAGTCTCCACTCACTGATCACACGCCTCTTACTTAAATCCTACCTCTCAGACCAAGCTTTGGTCAGCCATCCTAGTATCTCCTTATGTGGCTCAAAGTCAAATTTTGTCTTATAATGTTCCTGTGTAGCTCCATGGGAAGTTTTATTGAAGATGCCAAATAAATGCAAGTTGTTGTTGTGGGCTGGGGAAATCAGTGCTACTGTACTGTAGTAGCTTATGACCCACAAACCCATGGATAACTTGAATTAACTTTACTCATGAAAGCCAATAGCAGAGGAGCTGCAGATAACTTTTCTTTCAGTTGTGCTCTATAACTACAGTCAAGAGCCTATATTAAATCTCCTGACTCAGGATGGAAACTTAAGCACTGAAGGCCAATTTTTCAACTAACATTTCCTTTGAAGGCTGTCCCATGCCAAGAACACCAAACTTCAGAATCAACCAGAATCGAATCAGCATAAATTTAACGTGAGAGGAGAAAACTTTAGAGGAGATGTGCAGGGCAAGTTTTTTACGCAGAGGGTAGTGAGTGTCTGGAATTCGCTGCCAGAGGAGGTGATGGAAGCAGGTACGATAGTGGTGTTTAAGAGGCAGCTTGACAAATACATGAATGGGATGGGAATAGAGGGATACGGACCCCAGAAGTGCAAAATGTTTTAGTTTGACGGGCAATATGATCGGCGCAGGCTTGGAGGGCCGAAGGGCCTGTTCCTGTGCTGTACTTTTCTTTGTTCTTTGACCCTTCATTTTTCTATTGGTACGCATTTCCAAAACCTCATACGATTTAAAATCATGAAGAGTTTAGATGGAGTTAATAAAGACAAACTGTTTCCAACGGCTGAAGGGTCGAAAATTAGAGAGCATAGATTTAAGATGATTGGCAAAAGAATCAGAAGTGACATGAGGAAAAGCCTTCTTATGCAACAAGTGACTAGGGCTTAGAATGCACTGACTGATAAGATGGTAAATACAAATTCAATAATGTCCTCCGAGAGGGAATTGGATAAATACTTGAAGGAGGAAAAAGCTTGAAGGAGGAAAAAGACAATTGCAGGCATATGGGGAAAGAGCTGATGTGTGAGACTAACTGGATTATTCTTCAAAATAGCTGCTGCAGACTCGGTGGTCCAAATGGCTTCCTTCTGGTTTTATTATCCTATGATTCAATGATTTCTTATAAGTGTTCAGCTCCTGTGCTTAAGGACAATTTATGTACTTTTATTTGGCAGGTTCTTCGGCATTTTTATGGTGAATGAAACACTTAATTTTGTCCATGTTGTAATGTATTATAGTCTGTAAGCACATTAAATGCATCCCTTACAGCATATGGCCTGAATATCATTTGCTGCCAATTCCAACTCAAGATACTGTCCTTTCTGCATGACTACCTACTTATAGTGACAGACAGGTTCTGAATGGTTCAGTTATATAACACTCTGTTTCATCAACTCCAATAAGTACCACAACCAGCGTCACTAGTAGACACCATGTAATGTTTGCATGTTCTTTGTGCTTGCTCCGTGTGTTTTATTGGCTGTTTAGGTTGCAGCCTTTGGCTAGCCTTTGTAACCGTTGTATTTCTTATGTAAAGTCTTCAATATGTGATTGTGCCTCCTGAACTCATTAAACTCTGTGCTCCAAGATGACACAAAAATTAAAGGTTGTTGAATCAGCCAAAGCTCTATAATTAAGTGAAGTACGGCTGGTCTAGTTTTAAAATTCAGAGGAAAGAAAAGGTTTCCTAAGGGGCTATGTGTTTGAATTTAAAGATCTTTACAGTCACTGGCAAATTATAGCATTTCAAATGACTATAAAAATACTTTGAAAAACACGATAAATGAAGATTCTGTGATAGATATTGGGCAAATTTTCCATCTGTTTGAAAATGAGCACTTCCATGCTCAATGTATTTAGAATTTCATGTAGGGCCTGTATGGCTACGGGTGGGATCAGCAGAGTTTCAGGTGGGATCAGAAGGATTTGGGTTGGGGTCAGTAGGGTATTGGGTTGTGGTCAGTAGGATTTGGGTTGAGGGTCAGTAGGGTTTTGGGTTGGGGACAATAGGGTTTGGGTTGGGGTCAGTAGGGTATTGGGTTGGTGTCTGTAGGGTCTTGGCTTGCGGACAGTAGGGTTTAGGTTGGGGTCAGAAGGGTTTAGGGTGTCATCAGTACAGTTTTGAGTAGAAGTAGTACACTTTTGGAAGGGGTCAGTAGGGTTTTGAGTTGAAGCAAAACGGTTTTGGATGGGAACAATTGAATTTTGGGTTAAAGCAGTAGGGCTTTGTGTGGGAGTAGAAGGGTTTAGGTGGATGAATAAGAGGCATCAACAGCATTTTTTGGATGCAACCGGAATTAGCTCAACTCAGGATATGTTTATAATTGATTTCCAAATTGGACAGAGAACCAAAAAAAAAACTGATTGCTGAGTGAAATTATTAAAATTTTAGACTTTAGATACCTCTCAATGTGATTATTATCTTAAAATATGTTGACACTGAAAACTTATCATTCAGATATTCAACTTACAACATATGTTGGTTGGAAGTGTAGTGAAGACTGGCCAGAAGTTATTCAAAATGAGTTAACAACTCAGCTAAAACAGCAGATAAAGAAATGCCATAAAAATTAATTGAGAATTTGTCTGCTAATCCTGTCAAAGGTAATTTCTAGGCTATAGTCATGCAGGTAAACAATGTGATGCAGTTGATATGAGTAGAAAAAAAAAGACAAAAGGAGTGGAGCAAAGTTGTTCTGTCTCAGCTGAGAGAGGATGAAGGTCAGGAACAGTTGGTAAATGTCCTCACCAAACCGCCACTCTCTGCATCTCACCAAGCTGCCATGCAAACATACTTGGTTGTATAGCAAAGGTGTTAATGCAACAAGGATGGAGTCCTGTTGCCATGGAGGATGAATTCAGTTGTAGAATTTGAGCTGCCATATAAGTTATCAAACTGCCATTGGTCATAGGTAACATAGGATGACATAGAGTACAGCAACAGGTCATTCAGCCCAACCAGTCCATGCCCGTTTTTATGCTCCACTTAAGCCTCCACCCACCTTTCTCACTTAAGTCCATCATTGTAACCATTTATTCCCTTCTCCCTCAAATGCTTGCCTAGCTTCCCCTTAAATGTATCTATACTATTTCCTTCAGCTACTCCCTGTGGTAGCATGTTCCACATTCTCACCATTCATTTGGATTTCTCTGTGACTATCTTATATTGTTGGCACCGGATTATGGTCTTACCCAGAAGAGGAACCATTCTCTCTGTATCCACTCTATCAAAACCTTTCATAATTTTAAAGATCTTTATTCAGTCACATCTCAGTCTTCTTCTTCAAGAGAAAAATGACCCAGCCTGTCAATCCTTTTCTGATACCCATGCATTTCTGGTATCGTCCTTGTAAATTTTCTCTGCACCCTCTCCAGTGCCTCTAAATCCTTTTCATAATATGGTGACCAGAACCTCATGCAATACTGTAAGTGTAGATTAACCAAGATTTGATTAAAGTTTAACATAAGATCTCTACATTTCAATTCTAGTATTCAATGGGGAAAAAAGAACAAAAAGAATTCCTCAAAAATCCAATTCCTTTAGAAGTAAAGCCTAGTGCTTGGTTAACTTTTTTAGATGGTCTTACTAATCTGCGGTGCCACTGTTAGTGATGGATGTATTTGTACTCTTGAGATCTCTTAATTCCTCTAGTCCATGTAGACTGCACCTTCCAAGTCATAAGTAACCTCCTTATTCTTCCTACCAAAATGTACCATCTCACATTTATCTGTGTTGAACTTCATTTGCCCATTATTTACTAATTTTGCAAGTTTATTGATGCCGTCCTGTAATTTATTCCAATCCTCTTCAATATTGACTATTCCCTCCCAAATAAATTCTTTTTTTTTCTTTGTTTGAAACTCTTTTTCATGATTTCCAAATTGCCAAAGCAATTCTCATCCCATTTTATTTCCTCTTGTTATTTTTATTCTCCCATTGAATACTGGGATTTTTGGAGTTGTGTAGCATGCTTGATGGTACAGCATGCTATGCCATGGAGTGAAGGGGCAGCGAGACCTATTTTACCCAGGCCAACTGGGAGAAAGGGTGGAAGGTAAAGGGCAGGAATTTTTTTCTGCAAGGGAGGAGAGAAAAATCTGACATTCGGTCTCCCCTGTGCTGCGCAATTGGTGATGGGGGAAGGGGCATGAGAGGAGGGGATAGGAGAGTTTTTGCTGGTCCAAAACAATTTAATAACTGAGACATGGTGATAGGTTACACATGCCCATTCTCTGTCAGAGGACTAATTTGAGGTTCAGAGGCAGGATAAATTAAATTTGTTTAAAAAAAAACAATGTGCTTATGAAACCAACAAAGAACTTAATGCACCTACATTACCAGGATATAGCTTTCTCCATTTTCATTCCACTAACCAGGGAATAGAATGTATGGCTTTAACAAACTAATGGCGTGCTTGTAGCCATCACTGTGGGAGCACTAATAAGCAAATGTGTTTGTTCTGTGGTATTATAGGACAATAGTCAACAGAATTATTGCACTCTGCCATCATTTACTTAAGACAGCATTTGCAGTAATTATATAGCTGAAACACTGTGAAATATTTTTTATGCCACACAGCTACATTTTAACTGTTTCAGTTAAATGTTTAGCCCAAGTGCCATAAATCATAAATTCTTCACTTCATAACAAATCTCGACTCATTCTTTTAACTTAAGCAATTATAAACAGGCAGCTAATATACTGCATTTACAGCACTACCTTGTTCATGCTGTATGTTTAACAATAGTTATGAGGCTGGACATGGTGCTTGGTGTGCTCCACTTCACACAAAAAGAAGGAAGACTTGCATTTACATAGAACCTTGCACGACCTTTGAAAATCTCAAAGCGCTTTGCAGGCGTTTAAGTAGTTTAGAAGGGTTATCACTGTTGAAATGTAGGAAACGTGGCAGCCACTTTGTGCACAGCAAAATCCCACAAACAGAAATGTGATAATGACCAGATTTCCTGTTTTTGTGATGTTGGTTGAGAGGCAAACATTATCCAAGGCACTGAGGAAAATCCAACACCTGTACAAAGTAGCTCCATGAAATCTTTTACATCCACCTGAGAGGGCAGACAGAGAAAACAACACCTCCGACAGTACAGCACTCCCTCAGTGCTACACTGGCATGTCAGCCTGGAATTTGTGCTCAGTTTACATGAGTGTGACTTGAACACACAACCTACTGATGGAGGCGCTAACCAGACATAGCTTTGTGCATGTAATATTTGTACAGGAGCTATGTGATGCTCAGAGAGCTGTTGCACCTGTCTAACCTTCTTCTGCTCTTGGGTACCATCGCTACTTCTAAAGGAGCAAAAAAAGATTTTCATTTGTATTGCACTTTTCATGACCTCAGGACATCCCACGCACTTTACAACCATGGAAGTACTTCTGAAGTGTAGTCACTGTTGTAACAGAGAAAATGAAGCAGCCAATTTGTGCACAGCAGGCACACACAAACAGCAATGTGATAATGACCAGATTTTTTACTGATTTTTATTGAGGGATAGACATTAGGATAATTCCTATGCTCTTATTCAATATAATGCTATGGGAGCTTCTATGTCCACTCAAGAGAGCAACTGGGTTCAGTTTACTACCTCATCTGAAAGACAGCACCTTCCACAGTTTAGCATTCCCTCAGTATGGTACTGACATATCAGCCTAGGCTTTTGTGCTCATGTCCCTGCTGTAGGGCTTGAACCAACAACCTTCTGGCTCAAAGGCAAGAACGTTACCAAATAATCCATAGCTAACACTGATAAGGAACCTAAATCGTACCATGCACATGAACAACATTGGTGATCCTTCAGTGGCATAACAGCTAACACAGTGTGCAACAGAGCAGTGCAGATCACACAGCATCCTGATTCAATTTTCAATACTGAGCTTTACCTATTACGCACCAGGCCATCAGCTCAGCCGAGGTTACATTTTAAAAGCAAGGTAAATATCACTTCTACTGAGAGATAATCGATGTGATTAAGATATACATGGACCATATTTTACAAGGTGTGAGTGAGCTGTCATTTTTTTTAACCTGAAATGTGCTGTAACCCTTTTCTTTTAGCCTGGCCAATCGTCATTGACGTAACTCACTCTATTGGCTGTCAACTGTCAATACATGTAAAAGGGCTATTTTGCCCTAAACCACTCAAATGTTTAAACAAAAGAATGAAAATGCCTGAGGAACAGCCAGCAACCTTTCAGTACTGCAGGCACATGATGGCACAGCCCAGGTTTTCATGACAATCGCAGCTTTGCCATATGTTCTCTGCATCATATGTAGTTCAAGGCACTATCAGCTTTCATGCTTCACTGTTGATCCTTGTATATGCATAGTGTGTTCTGCTTGATGTGCCAATCCACAGCAGAGATGACCCTTAAAAGCACATCATTGCCTGTGAAATGCTTTGGGATGTCCTGCGGATGGAAGGCACTGAGCTGCTCCCCGAGCTGAGCACAATGCACCTGTGATATTTTGCCAGGTCACCGACGGCATGCAAAGGTCCAAAGATGGATGGTGCTTGGGTCCTTAGTGTTTATATGGCCCAAGACAATATGACCACCAAGCCCAATCCTATCCAGGACTGATATCTATGCATGTCACAGTGCAGGGAATACGGGCTTGCAATCACGAGCAGGAACCCCAAATTCTATTCCAATCCAGGACGTAGAGGTTAATTTTAGCATCCCTCCAACACTCCTTTTTTCCAGTGACTGCATCTAATAAATGGATTTTGTATCAGCTGCTCTCTGTGTTTTCATGTATGAGGTTTTATTAAAATGTCTTTAATTAATTGTCTCTTATACTCATTTATGCTGTTATTTTCTTTTTTTAAATTATTTTCTATTCGTTCACTGGCTGGGCCAGCATTTTGCCCACCCCTAATTTCCCTTGAGAAAGGTGGTGGTGAGCTGCCTTCTTGAACAACTGCAGGTGTGGTGTAGGTACACCCACTGTGCTGTTAGGGAGGGAGTTCCAGGATTTTGACCCAGCGACAGTGAAGGAACTGCGATTGTTTTCCAAGTCAGGATGGTGTGTGGCTTGGAGGAGAATTTGCAGCTGCTGGTATTCTCACACAGCTGCTGCCCTTGTTCTTCTAGGTGGTGGAGGTCGCGGGTTTGGAAGATGCTGTCGAAGGACCATTAGTGAGCTGCTGCAGTGCATCGTGTAGATGGTACACATTGCTGCCACTGTGCGTTGGTGGTGGAGGGAATAAATGTTTAAGGTGGTGGATGAGGTGCCAATCAAGCAGCTTGCTTTGTCCTTCTCACTCCTGACTTATGCCTTGTAGGCTTTGGGGAGTCAGGAGGTGAGTTAACCTCCACAGAATTCCCATCCTTCTCTAGTCATGAAGCCACAGTATTTATATGTTGGTCCAATGCAGTTTCTGGTCAATTGTAACTGCCAGGTAACCCCTCAGTGATGGTAATGCCATTGAGTATCAAGTGGAGGTGGTTAGATCCCCTCTTGTTGGAGGTGCTCATTGCCTGACACTTGTGTGGCATGAATTTTATTTGCCACTTATCAGCTCAAGCCTGAATATTGTCCAGGTCTTGCTGCATATGGACATGGACTGCTTCAGTATCTGAGGAGTCACGAATGGTGCTGAACATTGTGCAATCATCAGCAAACATCCCCACTTATGACCTTATAATGGAAGGAAGGTCACTGATGAAGCAGCTGAAGATGGTTGGGCTTAGAACACTACCCTGAGGAACTCATGTAGTGGTATCCTGGGACTGAAATGATTGACATCCGACAACGACATCCATCATGCTTTGTGCTAGGTACGACTCCAAGCAGTGGAGAGTTTTCCCCCTGATTCCCATTGACTCCAGTTTTGCTAGGGCTCCTTGGTACCATACTCTGTCAAATGCTGCCTTGATGTCTGGGGCAGTCACTCTCACCTCACCTCTTGAATTCAACTCTTTTGTCCATGTTTGGATCAAGGCTGTAATGAGGTCAGGAGCTGAGTGGCCCTGGCGGAATCCAAACTGAGCCTCAGTGAGCAGGTTGTTGTTGATTTAGTAACGCTTGATAGCACTGTCAAGAACACCTTCCATCACTTTGCTTTTGATCAAAAGTAGATTGATGTGACAATAATTGGCTGGGTTGGATTTGTCCTGCTCTTTGTGGACAGGATACACCTGGGAAGTTTCCCACTTTGCTGGGTAGATGCCAGTGTTGCAGCTGTATTGGTGAAGGACACAGCTATTTCTGGAGTGCAAGTCTTCGGAACTATTGCCAGAATGTTGCCAGGGCCCATAGCCTTTGCAATATCCAGTGCCTTCAGCCATTTCTTGATATCACATGGAGTGAATCAAATTGCTGAAGGCTGGCATGTGTGATGCTGGAGACCTCAGGAGGAGGCTGAGATGGATCATCCATCTGGCACTTCTGATTGAAGATGGCTGCAAATGCTTCAGACTTGTCATCTGCACTGGTGTGCTAGGCTCCGCCATCATTGAGGATGGGGATATTTGTGGAACCTCCTCCTCTTGTTAATTGTTTGATTGTTCACCACCATTCACGACTGGATGTGGCAGGATTACAGAGCTTAAATCTGATCCATTGGTTGTGGGATCACTTAGCTCTGTCTATCACTTGCTATTTCCACTGTTTGGCACGCAAGTAGTCCTGAGTTGTAGGTTCACCCAGGTTGACACCTCATTTTTAGGCATGCTTGGTGCTGCTCCTAGCATGCCCTCCTGCACTCTTCATTCTACATAACAATGGAGGGATCAAATATAAAAGCAGAAGAATCTGAAGATAAGGAAACAGACAAATAGTCCATCAGTTGTGAGCTTTGTTCAGTGGAAACACTCTTGCCTCTGAGTCAAGAAGTTGCGGGTTCCATCCACACTCTAGGTGACTTGAGCGCGTAATGGAGGCTGATACTTCAGTGTTACACCGAGGGATTACAGCCCTGCCAGAAGCACTGTTTTACAACTCAGGCATTAAAGCAAGACTCTGCCACTTCAGGTTGATGTAAAAAAAAATTCCATGACATTATTTGAAGAATTTACAATATATATTGTAAGAAATACACTGATGGCCCGTATATCTTAGTTGAGAATCAAGCTTGCCCAAGCTAGATCAAAACAGTTGCCCTGGCATCTGTTTACATTTGACATTGTTGAAGTCCTGCCTCTGGAGGCAAGATACAAACCCATCTTGCAAGATGACATTTTGTGCCTCTAGAAGCAAGTATGCAGTCTTATTTATATTTCAATGTAATTTCCCATGTCTCTATGTGCCCTCATTAAGTTTTAATCTTAAACAATGGGAGAACTAATTTGCATTTATATAATTCCTTTCACGACCTCGGGATGCCCCCAAATGCTTCTACAGCCAATGGAGTATTACTGAAGTGTAATGTTGTTGTAATGTAAGAAATGCGAGAGCCAATTTTGTGTTTGGCAAGCTTCCACAAACAGTAATGTGATGGCCAGGTCAGATGTTGGCTGTGGAATAAATATTGGAACACTAGGGAGAATTCCTCAGTTGTTCTCCAAAAGAGTGACCTGGGACCATATGCAAGGGGGCAGCATGGCCCTCAGTTTAACGTCTTAGCTGAAAGACACAGGTTTGACAGTGCAGCACTCCCTCAGCACTGCACTGTAGCGTCAACCTAGATTTTATGCTCAAGTCCCTGGACTGGAATTGAACCTATGGCCTCCTGAGCGAGAGAGACAAGTGTTATTCTTCTAGGAACAAAAGCAAAAATACTGTGGATGCTTGAAGACTGAAATAAAAACAGGAAATGCGAGAAATACTCAGCAGGCCTGGTTAGCATCTGCGGAGAGAGAAAGAGTTACATTCCAGCTCTGTGACCTTTCATCAGAGCAGTTGTTCTTCTAGGTCCTGTTTAAATCAGCATGGGTTCTGATTTGAGTTTGAGCTGGATGGCCTAGGTTGGGATTACCCCAACCTGATTAATAAAATCATAAAGAAGCAGTTTTCCTGAGCCGGTATTGAACCAGCAGATATTATGGGCTTTGAGATGACAGTTTGCAATATTAACACTCAAACAATTGGGGGAGGCGGTGGCATAGTGGCATTGTCACTGGACTGGTAATCCAGAGACCCAGGGTAATGCTCTGGGGATCTGGGTTTGAATGGCAGATGGTGGAATTTGAATTCAATAAAAATCTGGAATTAAAAGTCTTAAGGTGACCGTGAAACCGTTGTCGATTATCGTAGAAACCCATCTGGTTCACTTATGTCCTATAGGGAAGGAAATCTGCTGTCCTCACCTGGTCCAGCCTACATGTGACTCCAGGCCCACAGTAATGTGGTTGACTCTTAAATGCCCTCTGAAATGGCCTAGCAAGCCACTTGGTTGTATCAAACTGCTAAAAAGACAATAGGAATGAAGCTGGGTGGGCCACCCGGCATCGATCTAGGCGCCAGAAACGACAACAGCCCTGCCAAACATGCAAAGTCCTCCTTACTAATATCTGGGGGCTTGTGCCAAAATTGAGAGAGCTGTCTCACAAACTAGTCAAGCAACAGCTGGACATAATTATACTCACGGAATCACACCTTACAGGTCATGTCCCAGACACCAGCATCACAGTGGTACACTGATGGGAGGGAGTTGCCCTGGAAGTCCTCAACATCGACTCCGGACTCCAAGAAGTTAGGTCAAACATGGGCAAGGAAAGCTCCTGCTGATTACCACGAATTGCACCCCCCTTCAGCTGATGAGTCAGTGCTCCTCCATGTTGAATACCACTCAGGGGAAGCACTGAGGTTGGCAAGGGCTCATAATGTGCTTTGAGTGAAGGACTTCAATATCCATCACCAAGAGTGGCTCGGTAGCACCACTACTGACAGAGCTGGCCGAGTCCTAAAGGACATAGCTGCTGGGCTGGGTCTGCAGCAGGTGGTGAGCGAATCAACAAAAGGAAGAAACATACTTGATATCATCTTCACCAACCTGCCTGCTGCAGATGCATCTGTCCATGTCAGTATTGGTAGGAGTGACAACGTCACAATCCTTATGGAGGCCAAGTCTCGTCTTCACATTGAGGATACTCTCCATCGTGTTGTGTGGTATTACCACCTTACTAAATGGGATAGATTTTGAACAGATCTAGCAACTCAAGATTGGGCATCCACAAGGCACTGTGGACCATTAACAGCAGCAGAACTGTACTCAAACACAATCTATAACCTCATGGCCCAGTTTATCCCTCACTCTAACATTACCACCAAGTGAGGAAATCAACCCTGGTTCCATGAAGAGTGCAGCAGGGCATGCCAGGAGCAACACCATGTATACCAGAAATGGGTGTCAACCTGGTGAAGCTATAACACAGGACTACTTGCATGCCAAATTGCATAAGCAGCAAGTGATAGACAGGGTTAAGCGATGCCATGACAAACGGATCAGATCTAAGCTCTTCCGTCCTGCTACAACCAGTTGTGAATGGTGGTGGACAACTAAGCAACTCACTGGAGGAGGAGGCTCCCCAAATATCCCCATCCTCAATGATAGAGGAGCCCAGAACATCAGTGCAAAAGATAAGGCTGAAGAATTAGAAACTACCTTCAACCAGAAATACTAAGTGGATGATCCATCTCAACTTCCACCAGAGGTCCCCAGCATCACAGATGCCAGTCTTCAGCCAATTCAATTCACTACACATGATATCAAGAAACGGTTAAAGGCATTGGATATTGCGAAGGCTATGGGTCCTGACAATATTCCGGTAATAGTACTGAAGACTTGTGCTCCAGAACTTACCACACCCCTAGCCAAGTTGTTCCAGTACAGCTACAACACAGCAATGTGGAAAATTACCCAGGTATGTCCTATACACAAAAAGCAGGACAAATCCAACTGGCCAATTATCGCCCCATTAGTCTACTCTTGATCGTCAGTAAAATAATGGAAGGAGTCATCAGCAATGCTATCAAGCGGCACTTACTTAGCAATAACCTGCTCACTGAATCTCAGTTTGGGTTCTGCCAGAATCACTCAGCTTCGGACCTCATTATAGGCTTTGGTCAAACATGGACAAAACAGCTGAACCCTAGAGATGAGGTGAGAGTGACTGCTTTTGACATCAAGGCAGCATTTGACTGAGTGTGGCATCAAGGAGCCCTAGAAAAGCTGGGGTCAATTGGAATCAGGGGGAAAACTCTCTGCTGGCTGGAGTCACACAAAGGAAGATGGTTGTGGTTATTGGAGGTTAATCTCAGTTCCAGTACAGCACTGCAGGAGTTCCTCGGGGTAGTGTCCTAGGCCAAACCATCTTCACCTGCTTTATCAATGACCTTTCTTCCATCAGAAGGTCAGAAGTGGGGATATTCGCTGATGATTGCACAATGTTCAGCACCATTCATGACTCCTCAGCTACTGAAGCAGTCCATGTCCAAATGCAGCAAGACCTGGACAATATCCAGGCTTGGTCTGACAAGTGGCAAGTACCATTCGCGCCACACAAGTGCCATGCAATGACCAACTCAATTAAGAAAGAATCTAACCATTGCCCCTTGACATTTAATGGCATTACAATCATTGAATCCCCTACTATCAACATCCTAGGGGTTACCATTGACCAGAAACTGAACTGGTCTAGCCATATAAATACTACGGCTACAAGAGGAGGTCAGAGGCTAGGAATCCTATGGCGAGTAACTCACCTCCTGACTTCCCAAAGCTTATCCACCATCTACAAGGCACATGTCAGGAGTGTGATGGAATATTCTTTGCTTGGCTGGATGAGTGCAGCTCCAACAACACTCAAGAAGCTTGACACCATCCAAGGCAAAGCGACCTGCTTGATGGGCACCATATCCACAAACATTCACTCCCTCCACCACCGACAGACAGGTTGCAGCATGTACGATCTACAAGATGCACTGCAGAAACTCTCCAAGGTCCCTTAGGCAGCACCCTCCGAACCCGCGACCACTACCATCTAGAAAGATAAGGGAAGCAGACACATGGGAACATCGACACCTGGAAGACCCCTCCTAGTCACTAACCATCCTGACTTGGAAATATGTCACTGTTCCTTCACTGCCATTGAGTCATAATCTCCTTCCTAACAGCACTGTAGATGTACCTACACCACGTGGACTGCAGCGGTTGAAGAAGGCAGCTCACCGCCACCTTCTCAAGGGCAACTAGGGATGGGCAATAAATGCTGGCCCAGCCAGCGATGCCCACATCCTGTAAATGAATAAAAAAATCAATTATCACATTTTGTCAGGGTTTCCTTTGTTTCCAGAATTGCTGGTTAACCTTTTGAAAGTGAATGGGTTAACACCAGGGTTGACATAACAGTCAAAACAAATCATAAAAATGAAACCCAGTGGGTTTCAATATCACAGTTTCATTGTTAATGGGTTGGAAAAGTTCAAAACTTCAGGTTAGAGAAAAACCTTCAAAGAGGGGAAAAAATGTTCTGAAAGGAAGTTCTGTAGAACTGAATGTTGATACTTTGCAATATATTCCAAACCAGAAAAAAGGAGGAAATCAGAGCCTTGAGTTGGGATGTGATTCCATACATTGCAAACACATTGCACTGTAGTATGGGCTCTTTCAGAGCCAGCTTAATCCATCCCAAGGTAACAGGAGGGGGTCCTAAACCTAACAATAAAGGAGAGAAGATTCTCATTTCCATTTAAAGTTTCCTCTGCATGCCATCAGGCTTTTGAAGAAATAGCCAGTTCCAAAGCATGAAAGCTCTTTCACGAAATACCCCCATCGATGCTTGATAGAAGTAGCTTTGGGAGAAGGGGATGGAACAGCCCTTTCCCCGCCTCTCCCCCTCCTCACCTTGTGCAATTATCTTTGGTGTAATTAAGGGTGTGGTGGCAGATATGATCCCCTGATAGACTTGACTTTCTGGAGACTACATAGGTACAGAGAATTGTGACTATCTGAATGGGAAAGAAAGCACCTACTATCACTGTTTATCAGCTGCTGTTTGTCTAAAGAAATGCTTTGGAAGCTTATTCATCAATGTTAACGCGGCCACTGTACCCCACATTGAATAAGAAATTTAATTTCTGGCTGTGAACTTCCTGCATCATATTAGTTGCCTCACTATTACTTGGAATGTAGAAACAAAGACCAGATAAGGACATTCTCCTTGTGCTGTGGAAGTACGTCTTCTCACCTCTGGGTCTACTGGAAAATAGAGCAAAACATTTTTTCGTCACATCTGATAAGAACTACTTTGCATCATCCCTCCTGAGAATGCTCTTTTACTATGTAAAGAAATTGACAAAAGACATTCATTTACCCAGCAATATATTACATTGCTCAGGAAATACCAGATTGCTTAAGAGATAGGTCAGGATATTTCAGATGGCAGGGTTTCCCATCCCGCTATCCGAAGAGTTGGCCTGAGTGCCCCAACAGCCATTTCACACTCGAATGAGCATCAATTGGCCACAGGCGGGACTTCCGCCCCTCACCTGGGAGGAAGCCCCGCCTTAGAGAGCTACCGGCCAATCTGATCGGCCAGCAGTTCTTTAGTCCCTGCACCGACAGAAGCAGTGGACAGAAGAAGAACTTCATGAAGATGACAGGGACTAAGTCCCAGGATGGGACAGAAAGATTAGTTTTCAGGGTCTCAGGGTGGGGAGGGTAGTGAAGGCCTGGGCGTTGTGGGGGGATGGTGGCCGATTGTTGTGTCTGCGGAGAGGCCGGGGTGGGGGAGTGGGAGGTCCAGCGGCCACTGGACCTTAAGGGGGGTCCGCCAAATGTTAGAAGGGTGACTCTGATGGAAGTGCCCCCATCCCCCACTCCCCACTTCCTTCCCGAGGCCTAAACCTGATCATTTTCAGGCTTCCCCCATACCTGGGAAACCCTCCCACCAGCCTAAACATTTAGGCTGTGCAGGAAGCAGCCAATAATTGTCTGAGGCCTCGCCCGGCCCAGCGTAAAATTGCTGAGAGGTCAGGGTGGGTGGGAACCCAGTGGGAAGCCCATTTGTCCTATTTCACACTCCGCACTGCCTAAAAACCTGCCGGCGGGGGAACGTGGAATTCAAGCCATAATGAATTACTTTGAAGTGTAATAATTGATGTGATGGAAACAAACATGACCATCGTTTTATGCACTGAATAATTCCACATTTAATAATGAGATAATTGACCAGTTAATCTGTTTTCCCCATGTTGATTGAGATAGACTAAGAACCAGGATGCAGAGAGAACCCTTCAGATTCCTTTAAACATCTTTAATGTTCACCTGAACTAACAGATTGAAAAGGTCTGAAAGATGGCACCTCCAACAGCAAAGTGTTCCCTTAGCGTGATGCTAAAGTTACTGCCTAGGTTGCAGAGTCAAACTGGTGAACACAAATTCCCAAGGCACAGGCTTGCTCACCATGATGAGGAGATTGTGGGTGAGCTCCACGTGATTTTGTAGCCAAATTATGTACAAACCTCCATCCTCGGAGGATGCATTTGTAAAATCAGTCCTTCGGTGATCAAGGTTCCAGTCTTCTAGCATAGAGTAAAGAGGACTATCAGCAGAGCAAACATTACTAGTAATGTGTATATTAAAAATAATTTGATATCCAATATATTAAATGTAAGTTGGCATTCAATAATAACTTTCAAAAGTAAAGTGGGTACACACCTCAAAAGGAACATTTTGCAGAATTATGGGAAAGAACAGAGAACTTGGAAAAATTGGACAACTCTTTCAAGAGCCAGCACATGCACAATGGACTGAATGGCCTCCTTCCATACTTTATGAGATTAAACTTAACTGGCATCCTTGTCCTACTTCCAAAAGCCAGGCAGTTAAGGATAGAACTGGAGTCAATCTTTACACACTTTTATAATCTTTTACTAGCAGAGACCCGCAAAACATTTATGGTGAAATTTGTATATTTATTGCAACAGTACTTCTTTCAATCCCCATCCCTTGCCATTCCATCTCTCATGTCATCTGTTTCATGGCATACCCATTGCAATGATTTCATCCCTCTCACATCATCTCTGTCCCATCCCAAACCCACCTCTTCTTCCTATGCCATCCCTATACCCCAGCCCTTCCCTCCCATGCCATTCCACTCCCACCACCCCCTTTCCATTATCTCTAAGGCATTGCCACCTCCCATGCTGTCTCCCCTCCAATGCCATTCCCCCCCCGCAAATGGGGTTCCCCCACCATGCTTCCCATCTCTCTCATGTGATTCTCTGCACCCCCCCTTGCTATCATTTCCCCATGCCATCCCCACACCCCTCTCCCATGCCACTCCCTCGCCATGCCATATCGCCATCCCCTCCCATGCTGTTCCCCCTCCCCCAATCTCTCCAGCCAGGTTAGCTTTGTTGTTGGGCTCCCCTTAACTTCTGCTGTTCTTTCTATCCACCAAGCCCCTCACCCACCCCGCCAATGCTGCCACTAACCATTGGGAGCTGCTCCTTTGTGTGCCCCATGTACCCCTGCAAGCATAGACTCCACACAACAAATCAACCCACCAACCAACCTGAACAGTGCTGACAAAAAGAAAGAAAGACTTGCATTTATATAGCACTTATCATAACCAGTGGATGCCTCAAAGTGCTTTGCAGTCAATTAAGTACTTTTTGAAGTACTGTTGTAATGAAGGAAAAGCAAAAGCCAAAATGTGCACAGAAAACTCCTACAAACAGCAATGTGATAATGACCTTTTTGTGATGTTGATTCAGGGATAAATATTGACCCAGATACCAGGGATAACTCCCTAGTTTGTCTTCAAAATACTGTCACGTGATGTTTTATATCCACTCAGCCAGGCAGAGAAGGCATTGGTTTAACATCCAAAAGACACAATGTCCAACAGTGCAGGGCTCCCTAGGTATCGAAATGGAGTGTCAGCCTTGATTTCTGTGCTCAAGCCTAGAACCTACTGCTTTAGAGGCAAGAGTGCTACCAATTGAACCACAGCTAAACTTTAGAATTAGATTTACCTCTTGGACTGAGATCTAGGCTGATGGATTAGAAATCTCCTTCATTCTTTTGTTCCTAAGACTCTTATGTGACATAAATTTGGGTAGAGTCAATGCCATTGCTAGTGGGCACCCAGCACAAAATAAAGCACCTCACTCAGATGCACCACAGGGCGGCTAATGTGAGAAATGAAAACTATCATTGTGATAAAGTAGGATTTGCGTTATTAAGATTGACCTGGAGCTATACTGTTGGGAAAAAAATTAAGGATATTTTCTCTGCTTTTAACCTTGTTTGATACTGACTTTTAAAAAGAAATATGTTCATTTTCCTATCTAGCATTATTGACGAGCACAAAACCTCAAAGTTCTCTATGGATATCATCAATGATACTAATGCATGCCCATGAAATAAATCGCATTTTGTTTTTTAGTCAATTGGATGTCTGACACGCACAAAATTTTATTACCATGTTTAAGGATCTCCAAAGCAGCCTCCTGAGAAATTCATACAGGTAGAATTCCTGTTTGCTTTACGAAATACACATTTTCTTCCCAGAGGAAATAAGGCTTTGGGACTCACAAGCATTTGCAAGAGAACTACTAGCGTTTAACTAGCACTGCGTAACTTGCTACTGCTTTTTCAGTAAGGGCCACTCTACCTGCCAGAATACTGGCTTGTAAGGTTGTGTGGGTTTGAGTGAATCCCTGTTCCTGTGATAAATTTATCTTTGCAGGACCCATTACAGATCTAAACTGCCTGAATGTTGTGGGTTCAGGACCCTCGCTCAAATTATTAATCCAGGCTGACACACCTAGCACAGTACAGAGGGAGTGCTGCGCTGTCGGCAGCACAGTCCTTCAGCTGAGAGCTAGTTCGAGACCCTGTCTGCACTCTCAGTAAAAGATCCTATTTGAAAAGTAGAATGGAGTTCTCTCTTGGATCCTGGCAATATTTACTAAAAGAAGTTACCTGATTGTTACCACTTGGCTGTTTGTGACTTTTTGCTGTGCATAAATTGTCATGTTTCCAACATTCCAATGGTGATTTCATTTCAAAATTACTTTGCAACCTGCTTTGTGACATCCTGAGGTTATTAAAGGTGTTATATAAATGCAAGTAAGTTAGTTTGCTGGTTACTTTCTTTCCCAAGGAACGATCAGAATCAGTTTAAGCTGTGATGCTTTCCCAAAGCCCCCTTCTGCTGCTCACCGCCACCCCCCACACCCATCCTCCCCCACCCTCAAGATCCCCACAATTGACAACATTCACTGTCTGTGCTTATATTTAAAGAATTCCTTCTTTTGAGAGATACTGCATATTGGATATCTGTGGCGATGTAATTAACTGTCCTCAGCACCTTTAGAGGAGAGGTGGAGAAGCAGAGATAAGTTGCCAAATAAAATTGTACTTACACTGGAATATAGGAATTGCTTGTTCCACAGGTTGACAGCTCATCCAATGAAATATAATTTCCAGAGATTAGTTTTGAAGTTAGCCTTCTACAAGAATAGGCCTTGTGCTCTGTTCACTTGGTACAGCAGTAAGTCTTTTGTACGATGCCACAGATTGGTATAAGAAGGGTATGTGCCTCTGATTACCAGCGTAAGGACTTGTTAATCATAGTCAGGTTGTGAGGAATTAATGTCAAGAAAATCACTGTCTCCTCAACGAATTGGGGCAGAAGTGCTGGGTAAGTTAGCAAGAGGTCATTCATAGTCCTTTACTGAGTAACACAGCAGAAGTCAACAAAAAAACAAAAAAACTACTGCGGATGCTGGAAATCCAAAACAAAAACAGAATTACCTGGAAAAACTCAGCAGGTCTGGCAGCATCTGCGGAGAAGAAAAGAGTTGACGTTTCGCATCCTCATGACCCTTCAGCAGCAGCCAGACGGAGGAGAGCAATAGAGCTGATGGCAGATTGGATGTCTTCATTCTCAATTGCTGGATATTATAAGCATGCAGGGTAGGAATACCAAAAATTGAAAAATATGTCAATTAAATCTGTGGCTCAGCAGGGTAACCTCCCTACATTCTTGTCATATACTTTAGCTGAATGTTCCACTGTGTCCTTCAAAGGGTTAATATCTTGATGAGTCAAGTAGCTTATGATGTCCAGCACTATCTAGAGGAATAGTTCCATACCAAGGATTCAAATCAACTGGGACTAAACTGCCAGTTTTAAATGAGATATTATTCTGGACTAAAATAAAAGCCAAAAACTGCGGGTGCTGGAAATCTGAAACAAAAACAAAAATACCTGGAAAAATTCAACAGGTCTGACAGCATCTGCGGAGAGGAATACAGTTACCGTTTCAAGTCCGAATGACTCATCATCAGAACTAAGGAAAAATAGAAAAGAGGTGAAATATAAGCTGGTTTAAGGGGGGGTGGAACAGATAGAGCTGGATAGAGGGCCAGTGATAGGTGGAGATTGCCGAAAGGTGTCATAGACAAAAGGACAAAGAGGTGTTGACGGTAGTGATATTAGCTAAGAAATGTGCTAATGATGACATTAAGGGTAGGAAGCAGGACAAGCAAGATACAGATAGCCCTAGCGGGGGTGGGGTGGGGGGAAGGGATCGAAATAGCCTAAAAAGTAGAGATAAAACAACGGATGGAAATACATTTAAAAATAATGGAAATAGGTGGGAAAAGAAAAATATATATAAATTATTGGAAAAAGGGGGATCGGAAAGGGGGTGGAGATGGAGGAGAGAGTTCATGATCTAAAGTTGATGAACTCAATATTCAGTCCGGAAGGCTGTAAAGTGCCTAACCGGAAGATGAGGTGCTGTTCCTCCAGTTTGCGTTGAGCTTCACTGGAACATTGCAGCAGGCCAAGGACAGAGTTGTGGGCATGAGAGCAGGATGGAGTGTTGAAATGGCAAGCGACAGGGAGGTCTGGGTCATGCTTGTGGACAGACCGAAGGTGTTCCGCAAAGCGGTCACCCAGTCTGTGTTTGGTCTCTCCAATGTAGAGGAAACCGCATTGGGAGCAGCGAATGCAGCAGACTAAATTGAGGGAAGTGCAAGTTTATTCTGGACTGATTGGTAAATTTACTGCTGTAATAGCGACCAACAAGCTCTCAATTAGCAAACAGTAATTGAAATATCTGCTACCGGAATAAATGGACATGAAATGGATGTGAATTTGAAGAAAATGCAAAATGCAATTCCTCATCTAATGAAAACTCGGTAGAATAGTTAACCTGGACTTGCAGCTTCAGCATTCTTGGTGCCAATTTGCCCTTTAGGACAGATCTTTGTAGCTTTTCAGCTCTGATCACATGGCCAAAACACAGACATTTTCTTTTCGGGATGTGACTTGTCTTATTGGTCTGTATTCGGAATTTTAAGCCTCCGTCTAAGCATCCACATTTCAAAGGCCTCTGCCTTCTTCTACAGGTTTGCATTTATTGTCCAGGCTTCTGAGGCAGACAGGAAAGTGAACAGAATGTAGCTTCTTCTGGGCTTTTACCTTGTTTCAGATTGAGTTTTCTTATTGCTAACACATTCTTCACAAAATAACTTTTGGCTATCTCTTGCCTTCTTCTAATTTCAGAATAGGATTTATCGTCTTCTGTTATTATTTGTCCTGAATAGGCAAACTTATCTATTTGTTCCTGTGTGATACCATCCGCTTCAAACTTTGCTCTAGTTTTTTCTAATGTATTCCTTCTGACTGTGGTATAAAGGGTTGATATTAAATATGCAAATATACAGACTACATCATCAGTGGCGTAAGATCGCATGACAACAGAGCACGGAGAGACAGAGTTCCATGCCTAGCCACGTGCTGAGTCTGGATTGTGTCTAGTTAGTAAAATGTTCAATATAAGTTAGAGTTTACCAACACTCGAGCCTCCGGCATTGCCTATAAATCCAGACCCACAACCACCACATCTAAGACCCACAAAGCTAACAACAGGCTGACAACCATTGGTTTTTAGTCTTTTAGGCGTTCCTAATCAATCCATATTCTAAACTTATAGGGCAAGATTTTCCCCCATCGGGAGGGAAGTTGAAGTGCGGGTGTGTGAAGGCGCGCCTCCGATCGGCGCCCCCCAATTGGGGGCCTCGGTGCCATTTTATGTGGGCGGACCAATTAAGGCCCGCCCAGTGTGACTCTGCATGGAAGCGCTATGGGCTCCCTGTGCGGGCCGGGGTGCTGGGGAGGAGTGGGGTGGAGGTGGGGGGTTAATCCCTAAACCTGAGAGTGCACTTTTTCATGCATGCACATGAAAGATTGCACTCATCTCCCTGAGGCTAAGTGCTGCCTCAGGGAGATCGCCTCTACTGTACAAATTGTGAAAAATAGAAAAACAAAATCCCTGACATGTCCCCTCATGTGACACTGTCACATGAGTTGGGACATGTCCATAACTTTTTAAAAAACTTTAATTAAATTTTTAAAACCCCACATGAAGACTCATCCCGCCTGTGGATGAGGTTTCATGCTTTCTCTAATGCCCGCAAGGGCTCCCGGCCTGCCCGCCAACCTTAAGGTTGGACAGGCAAGTCCTTTAATTACTTAAATAACTATGTCGATGGCCTCAATTGACCATTGACAGGTTGGTGGGTGCACAGTTGATTTTGCTGTGCCCCCGCCTACCTGAAAATTTAAATGGGGCGCGGTGATGTCGGGGGTTCTGCCCAACATCACCGCGTGTCATTTTATGTGTCGGCAAGCGGGCCATGCCACCCGCTCGCCAACAGGGAAACCCTGCCCATAGATTTTATTTGATCCATGATATTTTGTAGAGCCGCTTCAGGTTCTACAAGTAGTGCTGTGTTGTCAGGGTACCACAAGTTTGTGCCCTTGCCTCCAATTTTCACCTCTCAGAGTACAGTTAATTTTCTGAACATTCATCCAGTATTCAGATTGAATAATTTTGGTGACAGGTCACTCCTCCCTTCATATCTGATCTTCTGTGCAGCGATGTAAAACAGGCATTAGTGAGTCAGTAGCCTCTGACTTTCTGATCATTGATATGCAATTCCTAGAGTTTACCCTGCGCTACAGGCTGAAGAACAGTTTCTCCCTTGTCTCTCTGCAACTCATGCTTCCTTAGCAAGACCATAGGAGCATGCAATTTTTGAACCGCGTGACTCCTGAGATTGCTAGTTCATTAGCAGATCTTTAACTGTAAGGTAAAACGAGATGGATGGAAACCACTGATATAATTCTTATGCATTAGTGCTGAGGAGAAAAATGTAATTTTGAGTTTTTTTCATCTGAATGAAAGCTATGCAAAAACAATCTAAGCATTGCGAATTTGTTTTATCCCCTAATCTCTGTAACTCCAACAAGAAGTCTAAAGAGGAACACCTGCAAATTCCATAGCCTGGATTTTCAGTCACCCATGGGTACAAGACTGGATGCGGGCTGCAAAGAAATATGAAGCTATGAGAGAATTCAACTACAAATATAGAGTTATAAGATTAAAATAGTGATTCTCTTATGAAGTTGGGATTAAATATTAAACTAAATTCAAATTAAAAGCAGAGTTCCTCTGCTGGACAAAGTTTCAAAAAGTTTGTAAATGTGCCTGGGTATAACTGTGCAACAATATCCTGTGCACATCCTCTAACACAAGGCAGTTCTTTAAAAAATAGGAACTGGCCTTAACATCACCTCAGCAAGGCGTTGATAACTTGTAAGGTACTACCATCTAACAATGGTTAATCTTAAGGATGACACTAAAAAACTTGACAAACTGAATCCTAGAAATGGAGTGACCATGAGCTGCACCTCTCAGCATCCAGTTTTTTTGAAGGATGTTGATGAAAATCAAAGGATGTTATTCAGCATGAGTACTCAACATGCTTTCTGCTGGTTTAGCTCCTTTAGGGTATAAATAGTTGAACCACACAGTAGGATTTTTAGATTCTTAGGATTCACTCCAGCATCTCTTAGGTAAAGGTATGCTGCTGTAGGGTAGTGATGATAATTCTCCCCTTAATTGGCATTGATGTATCTTTGCTAAACTCGGAAGCTTTCTAGTTATGAATTTAAGATAAATACTACTTCAAATATTGATGGACATTTTAATTATCTTTCTGTAACATTAATAAGGCTTGGATTCTCTATTAGAGGCAAGATTATACTACTTTTCCTAGAACTGCCAGTGTTGCGATTGAATTCCCATCAAAAGTGAACTGTATGTTTTTGATTCTTAAACTCTTATTTAATGTAGAAAATATATAGTCTCATATAGTCTTCTGTATCCAAACTCAAGATCCCAGCTCCATACGCTCTTCACTGAAGAGATACATTGCTGAGGAGAGATGCCTGGACCCTTATAATATCTGGGTTGTTATAATCTAGCTGAAACTTTTTATAAAGGCTATCTGGAGGTTAGTAACATTCTCTGGTGGTTCCTTTCTTTCAGGGAGAGCTAGATTGGTTCTTCAAACTCCTTTAATTGTTTGTGCAGCCTGTCTTTCTCAGCCTTAAGTGAGAGTGATCATCCAAGGAGTACACCTGATCCAGAAGATTCCCAAAAAAGGGCAAGGATTATAATCCACTTCAAGGCCCAGGGCTGAAACTCTTTCGAGTTATCAACAGTCACAGATTGCAACTCTTTCAAGTACAATCACAGTTCTTGGTTTCCGGGAGTGGGACATGAACCCACAACCCTCTGATTCAAAGGCGAGGGTGCTATGAACTGAGCCACAGCGGACACCTCGTAATCCACTTCAAGGCGCACTTTGAAAGTGGCACTCTCAAATGGCGTGTCAGTCTTCTGGCATCTCTGGAACATACTGGAATTCTTCAAGGGAGGACCGGGCTAGGGGGTGAACCAGCAACAATACATGCTACCAATTAACTTGCTGTTAAGCTCATTGAAGACCTTGTTAACAGGCTGGAGAGGGACAGAATCAAATTTTTCAAAGCTAAGAACTGATCGAGTGAACGGCCTGGGGTACGTTGGTGCACAGTTGTCAGAGGACAGCGGGGAGCCACCATTGATTGTGGCTGCTCACTTAAAGTCTTGTCAAAAGAAAAGTCAAAGTGAGCTGCTCATGCAGTGACACAAAGTTGCCATTGTCGAACAGAATGGATCAAGTACTTGATAAGTGAGCATTTGGGCATTTGAATGCTCTGACAGGCTGCTGGCCCTCTGCCCTCCCACCTCCAGTAAGTGCAGTCATAGCTGTCGTCTGCCTTTGAAAATCACCCTCTAGATCTAGTTCTTACCTCCAGGCGGCTCCTGGTACTACTAATTGGGTGCCAAAATTCATCTCTGGCCCAATTAAAAATAACATATTTTGTTACTGAAGCTGACGCAGTGTGGGGTCAGGACCCAGAAATGATCCAGGTATCGGATTTCCAGACCCCAACTGAAAATCCAGCCAGGTATCCTTATTAAAGAGAGATGGCTCCCTACTGAGCTGCCTGTGCTAACTCTTGCTGGAAAGTCCATGTTGAGTAAGGAAAGGCTTAGACTTGCCTGTGATAGCCCTCATGACCAACCAGCCCAATAGCATTCACTGAAAAATGACCTCTTGTACAAACTGCTGTGGAGTTGTACCAAACCTCCTTCAGGAGAGGAGAGCGGAACATTGGAGAATAAAGAAACAAAGTTTGCAAGGAGATGGCTGAAGAGTTCTCCAAAATCTTCCATATATCCACACATATGAATCATTTCCGTGTCTAGTATTTAAGGCTTAATTCACTGAACACAAGAGCACAAGAAATAGCAGCAGGAGTAGACCATATGGCCCGTTGAGCCTGCTCTGCCATCTAATATGATCATGGCTGATTATGGTCTTCAACTCCCTTTCCCACACACTCACCATATCCCTTGATTCCCTGAGAGACCAAAAAGTTCTCCATCCCAGCCTTAAACATATTCAACAATGGAGTATCCACAACCGTCTGGGTAGAGAATTCCAAAGATTCACAATTCTTTGAGTGAAGTACTTTCTCCTCATCTCAGTCCAAAATGATTGTCTCCTTATCCTGAAACTGGGCCCCGTGTTTTAGATTCCCCAACTATTTCTTTTTTTTTTTATTCATTCACGGGATGTGGGGTTCGCTGGCTGGGCCAGCATTTATTGCCCGTCCCTAGTTGCCCTTGAGAAGGTGGTGGTGAGCTGCCTTCTTGAACTGCTGCAGTCCATTGGTGTAGGTACACCCACAGTGCTGTTATGGAGGGAGTTCCAGGATATTGACCCAGCGACAGTGAAGGAACGGCGATATATTTCCGAGTTAGATGGTGTGTAGCTTGGAGGGGAATTTCCAGGTGATGATGTTCCCATGTATCTGCTGTCCTTGTCCTTTTAGACGGTAGTGGTCATGGGTTTTGAAGGTGATGTGTAAGGAACCTTAGTGAATTCCTGCAGTGCACCTTGTAGATGGTGTACACTGCTGCTACTGTGCGTCGGTGGTGGAGGGAGTGAATATTTGTGGATGTGGTGCCAATCAAGTGGATGCTTTGTCCTGGATGGTGTCGAGCTTCTTGAGTGTTGTGGGAGCTGCACTCATTCAAGCAAGTGGGGAGTATTCCATCACACTCTTGACTTGTGCCTTGTAGATGGTGGACAGGCTTTGGGGAGTCAGGGGGTGAGTTACTCATCGCAGGATTCCTAGCCTCTGACCTGTTCTTGTAGCAGCAGTATTTAAATTGCTAGTCCAATTCAGCATCTACCCTATCAAGCCCCCTCAATCTTAAAATGTTTCAATGCGATCAACTCTCATTCTTCTAAACTCCAGAACATATAAGTTAAATTTACTCAGCTGCTCATCATAGGACAACCCCCCTTACCCCAGGGATCAATTTAGTGAACCTTCGCTGTACCGTCTCCAATGCAATCTATCCCTTCTTAAATGTGGAGACCAAAACTGCACACAGTATTCCAGGTGTGTTCTCAGCAAAGCCTTATACAATTGTAGCAAGGCTCCTTTATTCCTGTTCTCCAAACCCCTTGCAATAAAGGGCACTGCCATTCCCCTTCCAGGATAACCCCCCTTGAAGAAGTTCTGCTGGTCCCTCCAATGGAGTTTCCATTTGTCTCCTCTACCTCGTTCACCTTTGTTGCTTTCTATGACCCTTCTCACTTTTGAGCAGGTACCTACAAAGACAGAGTTTGGTTGAAAGATAATTGAATTGAAATGTTGGGCTGGATTTTCAATCGCTGGCTTTGGGTGCTTTGAAAATGGCGTTCCCGAATGGCGTGTCAGTCTCCCGGCACCTCCGGAATGCACTGCGATTTTCAAAGTGAAGGCAGAGGGAGAGAAGCTGGCAAGCCACTCAGCTCCAATTAACTTGCTGTTAGGCTCATTCGAGAGCTTTTTAAAAGCCTGGAGAGGGACTGAAGGAGATTTTCAAATGTACAAACGGGAAGAGCAAACAGGCTGCGACATGTTAGTGCACAGCTGTTGGGCGCACAGCAGGAGTGATGTTACTGATTGTGGCTGCTGATTTAAAAACTTGAAAAAAAATGGGAGGGTCAAACTGTGGATTTCAAGTGGAGGCACAAAGTCGCCATTGTTTGAGCGGAGTGTATTAAGCACCTGATTTATGAGCTTTTAGACATTTGTTTGAACCATGAGGCTGCTGGCCCTCTGCTATCCCGCTTGTTCCTTCCTCCCAGCAATGGCAGGCCCAGTCATGGCTGCCATCTGTCTTTAGAAATTGTCCTCCAGAGCTAGTCCCTGCTTCCAGGCAGGCCCCGGCACCACGAATTGGGCACCGAACCCGCCTCCAGCCCAAACAGGGCCTTTGAATATCAAAATAGCATTGCGCCACAGTTCCCAACTCCCGATTGGGAATCCAACCTATTGATCTTGTTTCCCTCTTTACAGATGCTACCAGACCTGCGGAGTGTTTCCAGCATTTTATGTTTTTATCAACTATGAATCACTTTGTTTGATATACTTCTATCTCTAGCACAGTATCTTAGATAAAACTAATTGATTTTAATTGATGGCATTTAACTTATTCTGAGCCAGACACTTTTACATTTATCCCATTAATGTTTTAATATTTTGGGTCCATAGATAGATAAGAAAGTGTAAGGTTGAAAAGGACATTACAGGTCATCTAGCCAGTGCCAAAACCCATGCCTATTCAATTGCCCACTCTGCCAAATATCAATTTAATTTTCCCTTAAATCTTTCCATACCATATGCCTCAGCTGCTTCCCACTCTACACAAGCATCACCCTCAGCATTGTACAAAGAAAGCAAATATAAAAGTTGGTCAGTGGGAAGTGCAAATTTGAATGAATGGTATAAATCTCCATTACACATGTGGCTTATCAACTTCATCATGGGGATTGGACTGCTGTCCTTTCTATTCTTTATTAACTTTATTTTAACGTCCCCCTAAACACCTCCCTGGGCCATTCCTAAACAAAAAATGGGGTCATGTGATCTTCTTCCAAGGTTTTACTCAATGCTGATTCATCAATCCCTGTGAATGTATGGGATAGGTTCTGCTTCCAAAATATGGAACATTCTCCCCCTTGAAATTAAATCTGGAAATCTTTTCCTCCCAAATTAAATCTGGAACTCTTCCTTCAAAATTAAGTCTGGGGCTCTCTCCTCCCCAAATTAAATCTTGAACTCTCTCTGAAAAGGAAATCTGGAACTCTCTCCCTCAAAACTAAACCTGGAACCCTCTCTCCCCAGATTGAATCTGGAATTCTCACCCTGCAAATGAAATCTGGAACTCTCTCTGTCGAAGGATATCTGTAACTCTCTCCCCTCTCTCTCACAAAAGGCTGTGGATATTAAGGAATTTGAAGTATTCAAGATTGCGATTAGCCGATTATTATTGGGTAGGGGTATCCAGGGATGTAGAGCTATGATGGATATATGGGGTTGGGGTACGATCAGTCATGATTTAATTAAATGGTGGGAAAGGCTTGAGGGGCTGAATGGCCTACTGCTGTTCCGAAGGTCAGTTTTGGATTAAGTGTGCTTGACCACCTGAATGGCATCGTGAGATTGGAAAGGCACAATGCAGACAACTGCCAGATTAAAACTCTTGTCTTAACACTCCATGGTGCAACATGTTGAAAAATTAATACATTCTGTCTTTCAGGCCTTCAACACATGGGCTCATTTTTTTATGTGCTTCAGATCAGTCAGTCTGTTTTTTTGATTAAGAGTACAATAACAGGTACCATCAAGAGTATCAAGTTAACTACTGCATCCACTCTGTGATACAACTTATTGCTGTTGGCTCTGAATAAGAGACTCTCTGAGTTCAAGGTATGAATTTTCTCATCCTCATCAAATATTCCTGAGACTTAGAGAAGTGTTACAACCAGAAATCCACTTTTACACAATGATGCAGATCAGTAAAAATATGTTAAATTTGGCACTCTCATGGTCAAATAAAGCAAGATGAATGTTCTTGTCTTTCTTAGGTATTGCAATTGACGGAACTGGATGGAGGGCTAGACAATAACTACCATCTGTGAGATTTGAGTTCTTAAGAGCCTGCTTATATGAGTGTGGACAGTCTCAAATTAGTCACTTGTAGGCATAGCAGAAAACGGCATCTAATTTGTCAAGAAATTGACAATTTCACTTAGAGTATGGCTAGTGTGTGGGAGATTGTAAAACAGGAAGATAGGAACTGGAGTAGGCAATTAAGACATAAGACGTAGGAGCAGAAATTAGGCCATTCGGCCCATCGAGTCTGTTCTGCCATTCAATCATGGCTGCTAAGTTTCTCAACCCCATTCTCCCGTCTTCTCCCCGTAACCTTTGATCCCCTTACCAATCAAGAACCTATCTATCTCGGTCTTAAATACACTCAATGACCTGGCCTCCACAGCCTTCTGTGGCAATGAATTCCATAGATTCACCACTCTCTGGCTAAAGAAGTTTCTCCTCATCTCTGTTCTAAAAGGTCTTCCCTTTACTCTGAGGCTGTGCCCTCAGGTCCTAGTCTCTCCTACTAATGGAAACATCTTCCCCACATCCATTCTATCCAGGCCATTCAGTATTCTGTAAGTTTCAATCAGATCCGCCCTCATCCTTCAAAACTGCATCGAGTATTGACCAAGAGTCTTCAAACGTTCCTCATATGTTAAGCCTTTCATTCCTGGGATCATTCTTGTGAACCTCCTCTGGACCCTCTCCAGGGCCAGCACATCCTTCCTAAGAAACGGGGCCCAAAATTGCTCACAATATTCTAAATGTGGCCTTATAAAGCGTCAGCAGCACATCCCTTTTATATTCTAGTCCTCTGGAAATAAATGCCAACATTGCATTTGCCTTCCTAACTACCGCGTCAACCTGCAAGTTAACCTTAAGAGAATCCTGGACTAGGACTCCCAAGTCCCTTTGCACTCCAGATTTCTGAATTCTCTCCCCATTTAGAAAATAGTCGATGCCTCTATTCTTCCTACCAAAGTGCATGACCTCACACTTCCCCACGTTGTATTCCGTCTGCCACTTCTTTGCCCATTCTCCTAACCTGTCCAAATCCTTCTGCAGCCTCCCCACCTCCTCAATACTACCTGTCCCTCCACCTAACTTTGTATCATCTGCAAACTTAGCCAGGATGCCCTCAGTTCCTTCATCTAGATCATTAATGTATAAAGTGAAAAGTTGTGGTCCCAACACTGACCCCTGCGGAACTCCACTAGTCACCGGCCGCCATCCTGAGAAGGACCCCCTTATCCCCACTTTCTGCCTCCTGCCAGACAGCCAGTCTTCTATCCATGCTAGTACCTTGCCTCTAACACCATGGGCTCTTATCTTACTGAGCAGCCTCCTGTGCGGCACCTTGTCAAAGGCCTTCAGGAAGTCCAAGTAGATAACATCCATTGGCTCTCCTTTGTCTAACCTACTCGTTACCTCCTCAAAGAATTCTAACAGATTTGTCAGGCATGACCTCCCCTTGATGAAACCATGCTGACTTTGCCCGATTTTACCATGCAACTCCAAGTATTCTGAAATCTCATCCTTAATAATGGACACTAAAAAGTTACCAACGACCGAGGTCAGGCTAATCGGCCTGTAATTTCCTGTCTTTTGCCTCACTCCCTTCTTAAACGGGGGGTTACATTAATGATTTTCCAGTCCTCTGGGACCCTCCCTGACTCTAGTGATTCCTGAAAGATCACCACTAACGCCTCCACAATCTCTTCAGCTATCTCCTTCAGAACTCTAGGGTGTAATCCATCTGGTCCAGGTGATTTATCCACCTTCAGACCTTTCAGTTTTCCTAGCACCTTCTTCTTGGTAATGGCCACCATACTCACCTCTGCCCCCTGACTCTCTTGAACTTTGGGGATGTCACTCGTGTCTTCCACTGTGAAGACTGACGCAAAGTACCTATTCAGTTCCTCCGCCATTTCTTTGTTCCCCACTACTACTTCTCCAGCGTCATTTTCCAGCGGCCCAAAGTCCATTTTTGCCTCTCTCTTCCCCTTTATATATCTAAAAAAACTCTTGCAATCTTCTTTTATATTACTGGCAAGTTTACCCTTATATTTAATCTTCTCCCTCCTTATTTCTTTTTTAGTTGTCCTCTGTTCGTCTTTGTAGGCTTCCCAATCCACTGGTTTCCCACTGCTCTTCGCCGCATTGTATGCCTTCTCTTTAGCTTTTATGCTGTCCCTGACTTCCCTTGTCAGCCATGGTTGCCTCGTCCTCCCTTTAGTATGCTTCTTCTTCCTAGGGATGTATTTTTGCTGTGTCTCCCAAATTACGCCCAGAAACTCCTGCCATTGCTGTTCCACTGTCTTTCCTGCTAGGCTCATCTCCCAGTCAGTTCTGGCCAGCAACTCCCTCATGCCTCTGTAGTTGCCTTTATTCAACTGTAATACCGTTACATCTGATTCCAGCTTTTTCCTCTTAAATTGCAGGGTAAATTCTATCATATTATGGTCACTTCCTCCTAAGGGTTCCTTCACCTTAAGTTCCCTTATCAAATCTGCCTCATTACACATCAGTAAATCTAGAATTGCCTGTTCCCTAGTGGGCTCCACCACAAGCTGCTCCAAAAAGCCATCTCGTAGACATTCCACAAATTCCTTTTCTTGGGATCCACTACCAACCTGATTTTCCCAGTCTACCTGCATATTGAAATCCCCCACGATCACTGTAACCTTGCCTTTCTTACTTGCCTTTTCTATTCCCTGGTCTATCTTGTGCCCCACATCCTGACTACTGTTCGGAGGCCTGTACATAACTCCCATTATGGTTTTTTCACCTTTGCGGTTCCTTACTCTACCCACACAGATTCTATATCATCTGACCCAACATCATTTCTTGCTATCGATTTAATTTCCTTTCCTACTAACAAAGCAACCCCACCCCCTCTGCCAACCTGTCTATCTTTTCGATAGGATGTATATCCTTGGATATTTAGCTCCCTGTCCTGATCCCCTTGCAGCCATGTCTCCGTAATGCCCACCACATCATACCTGCCAATTTCAATCTGCGCCACAAGCTCATTTACCTTATTTTGTATACTGCGTGCATTCAGATTCAACACCTTCAGTCCTGTATTTCCCGTCCCCTTTCTCATTGTCGCCCCTTTATCTGATGTGCTTGAAGTTAGATTCCTAGCCCTTTCCAAACACTCTGTCCTATTTTGTGTTCTGGAGACTTTAATAGCCTCTCCTGGGCTCTCCTTTCTTTTCAGTTTTTTCATAATTTTCCATGAAGTTGAATCCACCCCCCAACACGCTAACCTGCTGTTTTGTTTCCTATTAGTCATACTTCTTGGAGTTTTACCCTTCCCTCCCCCCCACTTTCTAGTTTAAAGTCCTGTTGACCACCCTATTTACCCTTTTCGCTAGAACATTGGTCCCAGATCAGTTCAGGTGGAGACTGTCCCAACGGTACAGATCCCTCCTGTTCCAATACTGATGCCAGTGCCCCACGAAATGGAACCCCTCTTTCCCGCACCACTCCTTTAGCCACGTGTTTACTTCCCTTATTCTCGCGTCTCTATGCCAATTTGCACGTGGCTTGGGTAGTAATCCAGAGATTATAACCCTTGAGAACCTGTTTTTTAATTTAGTTCCTAGTTCCTGATAATCCCCAAACAGGTCCTCTTTCCTAGTCTTATCTATGTTATTTGTCCCGACGTGGACCACAACAACTGGATCCTCCCCCTCCCTCTCCAATATCATTTCAAGCCGGTCAGAGATGTCCCTCACCCTGGCACCGGGCAGGCAACATACCATGCGGGACTCTCGATGCTGCTTACAAAGGAAGCTATCAATTCCCCTAATTATAGAATCCCCTACAACTACCACTTGTCTTTTTGCTCCCCCATCTTGATTGGCCTCCTGTGCCACAGTGCCGTGGTCAGCTGGCTCACCCTCCCTACAGCCCTCTTCCTCATTCAGCCCCTCAAGCTTCTCCCACCATTCAATGAGATTATGGCTGATCTGTGACTTAACTCCATACTCCCGCTTTAGTCCCGTACCTCTTAACAGCTTTGGTTATCAAAAACCTATCATCCTCGGATTTAAAGTTAAAAATTGATATAGCATCAATTGCTGTTGGTGGAAGAAAGTTTCAAATTTTCACCACTCTTTTGTGCTTAAATGTTCAATCCTGAAAGGTCTCGCGCTAATGTTTAGACTATGATGCCTTTAGTTGTCAACTCCACAATCAGCAGCGCATGCTCTAAGTGTTGTTTATTTGGGGCCCTCAGAGAGATGATCACAGATAACAGTCCTCAATTTACTGGTAAGCCTGAATGGGACATGTGTGAGAAGTGAGGAATGGATCACACTCCTTCTTCTCTTGCACAACCCCAGACCTAACGGCACAGCCAAAAGAATGATTTGTACAGTGAAATCCTTCATTCTAAAGTGTATACAGACCAAACAGTATCTACAACTTAGAGCAACGCCTCTAAGTGCGACCATCCCATCACCGGTGAAACTCATGTTTGGCAGACCGGTGTGTATGAATCTACCTATTTGTTTTATCAATCTACCATTCCAGAAGCTAAGAAGAACTTTTGAAAAATCAGGGAAGGATGAAAGACTTGCATGACTTGAATGGAGGCGAAGAGTTGCCAAATTTAAAGGTAGGACAATAGGTTCAAATTCAGCATCCCACGGAATGTGCATGGCAATGAGTTGAAGTGATGATGATCTGTCCAGAGCTGAGATTATACAAGGTCATCACACCTGGTGGTGCAACTGTGAGATGGAATAGAGGACAAATCAGGGAAGTACCCAAGCCTTAACCACTGTGTAACTCCATTGCATCCAGGACAAGATCCAAGGCAAAACCCAAAGCCATATCCAAATGTGACGCTCCCACAGGCCACTGTGAGAAAAGTTAACAACATCAAGCAAACATTACAGTGACTGATCTGGTCACATAAGCAAACCATCTCTAAGCTTCAGGGACTTGTATATCTATGAGTTTCATAGCTCGTAACTTGGTAATACGTAAGTAAGTATTTCCATGTATTATAAATAGCTATGGTTATTTGTAAGGGGGAATTATTTATTTTAAAATGGGGGATGTTGTGGTAATCTTTGAAGTGGGTGTAGTTATGTTTTCTGTATACATCACTAGAGGGGAAATGGTATAATATATTCTGTGATTGTGACTTTTTTCTTATTCATTCATGGGATGTGGGCTTTGCTGGATGGGCCAGCATTATTGCCATCCCTAACTGCCCTTGAGAAGGCGGTGGTGAGCTGCCTTCTTGAACCACTGCAATCCATGTGGTGTAGGTACATTCACAGTGCTGTTAGGAATGGAGTTCCAGGATTTTGACCCAGCAAAAGTGAAGGAACGGCGATATATTTCCAAGTCAGGACGGTGGGTGACGTGGAGGGAAACTTCTAGGTGATGGTGTTCCCACTTATCTGCTGCCATTGTCCTTCTAGATGGTAGTGGTCGTGGGTTTAGAAGGTGCTGCTGAAGGACCCTCGGTGAATTCCTGCAGTATATTTTGTAGATGGCGCACACTGCTGTTACTGTGTGTTGGTGGTGGAGGGAGTGAATGTTTGTGGATGTGGTGCCAATCAAGCGGGCTGCTTTGTCCTGGATAGTGGCAAGCTTCTTGAGTGTTGTGGGAGCTGCATTCACCCAGGCAAATGAGGAGTATCCCATCACACTCCTGACTTGTGCCTTGTAGATGGTGAACAAGCTTTGGGGAGTATGGAGGTAAGTTACTCAGCACACGATTCCTAGCCTCTGACCTGCTCTTGTATCTACAGTATTTATATGACTAGTCCAGTTCAGGTTCTGGTCAATGGTAACCCCCAGGATGTTGATAGTGGGGGATTCAGTGATGGTAATGCCATTAAACATCAAGGGGCAAAGGTTAGATTCTCTTTTGTTGGAGATGGTCATTGCCTGGCACTTGTGCGGCAAATATGTAATTTGCCACTTATCAGCCCGAGCATGAATGTTGTTCAGGTCTTGCTGCATATTGACACGGACTGCCTCAGTGTCTGAGGAGTCACGAATGGTGCTGCACATTGCGCAATCATCAGCGAACATCCTCACTTCTGCCCTTATGATGGAAGGTAGGTCATTGATGAAGCAGCTGAAGATGATTGGGCTGAGGACACTACCCTGAGGAACTCCTGCAGTGATGTCTTGGAACTGAGATGACTGACTCCAACAACCACAACCATCTTCCTTTGTGCTCGGTATGACTCCAACCAGTGGAGAGTTTTCCCCTTGATTCCCATTGACTGCAGTTTTGCTAGGGCTCCTTGATGCCACACTCGGTCAAATGTGGCCTTGATGTCAAGGGCAGTCACTCTCACCTCACCTCTAGAGTTCAGCTGTTTGTCCATGTTTGAACCAAGGCTGTAATGAGGTCAGGAGCTGAGTGGCCCTGGTGGAACACAAACTGTGTGTCAGTGAGCAGATTATTGCTAAGCAAGTGCTGTTTGATAGCACTGTTGATGACCCCTTCCATTACTTGGGTTGTGCCTAGGACACACCCCTGAAGAACTCCTGCAGTGATGTCCTGGGGCTGAGATTATTGATTTCTAACAAACTTTATGCTAGGCATGACTCCAACCAGTGGAGAGTTTTCCCCCTGATTCCCCTTGAATCCACTTTTGCTTAGGGGTCCTTGATGCTCTACTTCATCAAATGCTGCCTTTGATGTCAAGGGCAGTCACTATCACCTCAGCTTGTGAGTGAAATAGTAAGATGTTTAGCATTCCTGAAAATGGAAAAATAACCATGCCAAGATGAAATATATCACAGGCTGCTAACAGAACCAAGGGAAGAAATAATTGAGATTGTGACCATTGTTTTCTAAGCCTTTGGCTACAGACATAATTCTGGAGGAATACTGGCCTTTGTTTAAAGAAGAAGGAAAGGATAACCCAAGTAATTAATGGACAGTCAGCCTAACGACGGCAGTGGATAGCTATTGGAAATGTCTCTGAGAGATCAACATAAATTATCATTTATAAAGGCATAAGTTAATCAAGGGCTTTTGGCATAGATTTATTAAGGGGGAGTTTTGTCTGACTAGATAGAAGTTTTTGAGGAGGCAACAAGGAAGATTGGTGGATTTCAGCAAGGCTTTTGACAAACTAATGAGACCCAGAGAAAGGTGGCAAGTTGGATCCAAAATTGACTCCTTGGCAAGGAACAAAGGGCAATTGTTGACTGGTGTCTTTGTGACTAGAAGGCTGTTTCCAGTGGGGTTCAGTAAGGTTCAGCAATGGGTCCTTTGCTGTTTCTGATATAAGTCAATGATTTAGACTTAAATTTAGGAGACACGATTAAGAAATTTGCAGATGATATGAAAATTGGCCATGTGGTTAACAGTGAGGATGAAAACTGTACAACACAGAAAGATATCAATAGACTGGTCAGGTGGGCACAAAAGTGGCAAATGGAACTCAATCTGGAGAAGTGTGAGGAAATACATTTGCAGAGGGTGAACAAGGCAAGGGAATCCACATAAATGGTGGGAAACTGAGAATGTGTAAAGGAAGAAAGGGACCTTGGAGTGCATGTGCAGGAGAGACAGTGGTGTAGTGGTAATGTCACTGGACTAGTAATCCAGAGGCCCAGGCTAATGCTTTGGGGACATGGGCTCAAATCCATCACAGCAGCTGATGAAATTTAAATTCAGTTAATTAATCTGGAACTAAAACCTAGTCTAATTGAAAACATTGTTGATTATCATAAAATCCCATCTGGTTTACTAATGCCCTTTAGGGAAGGAAATATGCCATCCTTACCTGGTCTGGCCTACATGTGACTTCAGACCTGCAGCAATGTGGTTCACTCTTAAATAGCCTAGCAAGCCACTCAGTCTATCAACCTGCTACAAAGCCTAAAATGAATGAAACCAGAGGTACCATCAAGCATCGACCTTGGCACCAGAAACAACAACGGCACACCCAGTCTTGTCAACCTTTCAGAGTCCTCCTTACTAACATCTGAGGGCTTGTGCCAAAATTGGGAGAGCTGTCTCATTGAATAGTCAAGCAACAGCCTGGCATAGACATACTCACAGAATCACTCCTTACAGACAATGTCCCAGACACCCCCATCGTCATCCCTGGGTATGTCCTGTCCTACTGACAGGACAGATCGACCAGAGTTGATGGCACAGAGATATATAGTTGGGAGGGAGTTGTGCTTGGAGTCCTCAGCATCGACTCCGGGCCCCATGAAGTCTCATGGCATCAGGTTAAACATGGGCAAAAAAACCTGCTGGTTACTATCTACTGTCCCATGTACTCCTCCATGTTGAACACCACTTGGAGAAACACAAAATGTACTCTGGGTAGGGCCTTTACAATGTCCATCACCAAGAGTGACTCGGTAGTACCACTACTGATCAAGCTGGCTGAGTCCTAAAGGACATAGCTGCTAGACTGGGTCTTCAGCATAGGTTGAAGGAAACAACAAGAGGGAAAAAAACTACTTGACCTCACCCTCACCAATCCACCTGTTACAGGTGCACCTGTCCATGACAGTATTGGCAAGAGTGCCCACGCGTGCATCTGTGTGCATCGCACAGTCCTCATTTGACTGAGTGTGGCATCAAGGAGCCCTAACAAAACTTGGAGTCATACCTAGCACAAAGGAAGATGGTTGTGGTTGTTGGAGGTCAGTCATCTCAGCTCAAGGACATCACCACAGGAGTTCCTCAGGGTGGTGTCCTGGGCCCAACCATTTTTAACTGCTTCATCAATGACCTTCCTTCCATCATAAGATCAGAAGTGGGCTGTTTGCTGATGATTGCACAATGTTCAGCACCGTTCGTGACTCCTCAGATACTGAAGCAGCCCATGTCCAAATGCAGCAAGACCCGAACTTTTATATCTTGGGTGAATGAGTTCTTTGGCCAACTGATGGTGAATGAGTTCTTTGGCCAACTGAACTCTAATTGCATGCCTTCCTATGTTCTCAACAGTTGCTGCTTGCAATCAATAATGGGGAGAAACTGACGTAAGAGTAAACAGTGATGGTTTATTGAGATATAGGGCAGAGCGCTGGATCATACATGTTCACTCAGAAACCTCCGAAACTAGACTTACAGTTCCCAGTTGCCCATGCTGCACAGTGATTCCTCAGTGTTGTCACATGATCAGTACAATTGCATTCTCTTAAAGAGACAGGGTATCTCACTTTACCACATCCCTCCCTCTTTACTTAAAAGTACAGCTAACAAGCTTAAAACACATGAACTATTTACACAATTAACAATTTACAGGTCAAGCCTCTCAGGAGGCCTTCTTCGATGGGCTGACTGTCATTGCCCAACAACCTTGGCTGGTGTTTCTGAGACCTTATTTTCAGGGGCGGTTTCCCACTATGTCCCACAGTGGATGATTTCACCATCTTCTGGGTGCAGTCATGTTCACTCCTGCTGCCCCTCCCCTCCAAGCTGAAACAGATAAAGGGCAACAAGCACAAAGCAATACAGCGATGAGCTACATGATGTGTGAGGAAAAAGAGAAAAAAGAAAAAAAAATATTTTTGTTTAAAATTCCGAAGACTGTCCAAGGACTGTCTTCCTGCTTGTCCTTTTCTGGATCGCACTGACCTCTAGCTCTGTATTCTCTTTAATTTCACTGTTGGCTGTACTGGACTCGGGTGTGAGCTGAATGTGAATGAGCTCAGTAGTTGGGTTTTCCAACAGCTTTTCTGAGAATTCAGGGTTCTAGCTTTAAAACTTCAGGGCTCCCAACCCTTTCCTATTCTCATTAATGGTTTCCTGGAGAGTGACTGATGTAAGAATAAACAGTGATGGTTTATTGTGACGTAGGGCAGAGCACCAGATCATAGGTGCTCACTCAGAAGCCTGCAGAACTAGGTTTACAGTTCCCAGTTGTCCACACTGTACAGTGATTTGTCAATGCTGCCACATGCAGCACTTACATTCTCTTAAAGGGACAGGGTACCTCACTTTATCACATGGACAATATCCAGGTTGGGCTGACAAGTGGCAAATAGCATTTGTGCCACAAAAGTGCCAGGCAATGACCATCTCCAACAAGAGAGACTCTAACCACCTTCACTTGACGTTCAATGGCATTACCATCTCTGAATCCCTCACTATCAACATCCTGAGTGTTACCATTGACCATAAACTGAACTGGGTTAGCCATATAAATACTGTGGCTCCAAGAGTAGATCAGAGGCTAGGAATCCTGTGGCAAGTAGTTTTACTCCAGACTCCCCAATGCCTGACAACAAGGCACAAGTCAGAAGAGTGATTAAATACTCCCCACTTGCCTGGATGAGTGCAGCTCCAACAACACTAAAGAAGCTTGACACCATCCAGGGCAGAGCAGTCCATCTGATTGGCACTGCATCCACCACCTTAAACATTCAGTCCCTCCACCGCCAAGGCACAGCGGCAGCCGTGTGTACCATCTGTAATTTGCATTGCAGCAACTCACAAAGGCTCCTTCAACAGTACCTTCCAAACCTATGACCTAAGGAGAGAGCAGCAGATATGGGAGAATCACCACCTGGAAGTTTTCCTTAAAGCCACTCACCATCCTGGTATAGAAACATTGAAACATAGAAAAGAAGAGCAGGAGTAGGTTATTCAGCCAATATGATCATGGCTGATCCTCTAGCTCAACACCACACTCCTTCTCTCTCCCCATACCCCTTGGCTTTAGAGAGCAGAAATCTATCTATTTCCTTTTTAAGTATATTCAGTGACTTGGTCCCCACAACCTTCTGTGGTAGAGAATTCCATAGGCTCAGCACCCTCTGAGTTAAGAAGCTTCGCCTCATCTCAATCCTAAATGGCCTACCCTATATCCTGAGACTGTGACCCCTTGTTCTAGACCCCCCAGCCAGAGGAAACATCATTCCTGTATCCAGTCTGTCCAGCCCTGTCAGAATTTCATGCGTTTCAATGAGATCCCTCTCACGTTTCTAAACTCCAGTGAATAGAGGCCTAATCAGACCAATCTCCCCTCATATGACAATCCTGCCATCCCAGGAATCAGTCTGGTGAACTTTTGCCGCACTCCCTCTATGGCAAGTATATCCTTTCTTAGGAAAGGAGACCAAAACTGCACACAATGCTCCAGATGTGGTCTCACCAAGGCCCTGTACAGCTGCAGTGAGACATCCTTGCTCTTGTACTCAAGTCCATCGCAATGAAGGCCAACATACCATTTGCCTTCTTAACTGCTTGCTGCACCTGCATGCTTGCTGTCAATGACTGGTGTACAAGGACACCCAGGTCCCTTTGTACATCAACATTTCCCAATCTATCACCATTTAAATAATACTCTGCCATTCTGTTTTTCCTACCGAAGTAGATAACTTCACACTTATCCATGTTATACTGCATCTGCCATGTATTAGCCCACTCAGTCAACCTGTCTAAATTGCCTTGAAGCCTCTTAACACTCTCCTCACTGCTCACATTCCCACCAAGTTTTGTGTCATCAGCAAACTTGGAAATATTCTATTTGGTTCCCGCATCTAAATCATTGATATATATTGTGAATAGCTGGGACCCAAGCACTGATCCCTATGGTACCCCACTAGTCACCTCCAGCCACTCTGAAAAAGACCCATTTATTCCTACTTCCTGTTTCCTGTCTGCTAACCAATTCTCAATCCATTCCAATGTATTACACCCAATCCCATGTTCTTTAATTTTGCACAATAACCTCTTATGTGGGACTTTATCAAAAACTTTCTGAAAATCCAAAGACTCCACATCTACTAATTCCCCCTTATCTGTTCTGCTAGTTACATCATCAACAAAACTATATCGCCGTTCTTTCCCTGTTGCTGGGTCAAAATTCTGGAACTCCCTTCCTAACAGCACCCTGGGTGTACCTACAACACATGGACTCCAGCAGTTCAAGAAGGCAGCTCACCACCACCTTCTCAAGGGCAACTAAGGATGGGCAATAAATGCTGGCCCGTGATGCCCATACCCTGTGAAAGAATAAATGAAAAAAAAAAGTAAGAACATAGGGCCAATAAAAAATCCTTTCTGATGCCTTCAAGCTATTTAAAAAGCCCAGTGGAACACATGGACTAAGTGTTACATGCACAAACCCTCATCTTTCATATGACCCCCTTCAGAAACTGGTCCAGCTCCCTCTTGAAGACATTGCGAGAGTCAACAGCTAGCATGCCAGTCAGCATTCTGTCCCAGAGACTCACTACTCTCTGGGAAAAGATGAACCACCTAACATCCATATCCTCACTCTTGTATAGTTTAAAGATCATACCAAAAGGTGTTGCTATTGCAGCTGTGCGAGTTATTCAGTGCCTTGTAGATGTTATAATGTAATGTTCGCTAATTTGTTGTTATCATGTGCAGGTAATGATCTGATCAGCATTCGGTAACTGTTCAGTGGCACCTCAGGTAATGAGATCACTAAAGCTGATGAAGAGAAATGGAAAGGCACAATTTACAATCACTTTATTCATTAATTCCAGCTTTCATAATTTCTCTATTCATTTTGCTGAATGGTCTTCGCAACAGGGATTGATACACCAGTAACCTTGCTGCAATAGTCACAGTCTGACAGATGAAAACTTGGAGGGCTAAGGCTGTATCCAGAGAAAGAGAGAGAAAGGCAGAGACACAACTAGCGCAATGTGCTGGCTATAATTTCCATCAGCATCAAGTTCTTGACATCAGCAAAATAAAAAGAAGAGTTGAGTAATTCTGAAGAAGGTTGTGAGGGTGGGGGTGGTGGTGTGGGGTGGCAGGGGGAAGAAAAGCCAATTTTCAAACTGTTCCTGTAACGATAATTCAGATTAATGGGCCATATACAGCCCTGCTAACGCACTAACTGGCCCTGTGCTGTAGGTAATCAGGCTGACATTATCGCCAGCACGAAAGTGACATCTCGTCATCAGAAATCTTCTTCATTGGCACCGAAAATGCCAGCCACATCACCTCTGACTGTGTGGCCCTACATCTATTAACCTTATTGATTTGGAACCATGCTGTGCCATACTGGAACACTGCTCCCCGCTGGAAGGTTGAAGTGGATCAATCCCTGCATATGGACAAGAACTCAATAACAACATAGTCAGGGGCCTTTCTCTACCAAGTACTTACAGCAGTTAAAAAAATTTTTTTTAAAAAAGGACGTTCATCAAGATGAACTTTAATTCATCTTTTTATTGCACTTTGAAGTAAAAACAACCCATGAATGAAAACATTTTGAGAAATGAATGTGTATATATATTTTTTTTAAAAAGGTCCCACATAACTGCAATTGTTTGTATGGTACATTCCCAAATAATTAACAAAATCTGACGGTAGATTATCTCGCTTCTCTGCTAATGAACAACATGCTCTTTTAATGTATAGAGCAAATGCCATGATGCACTTCAGTTTACATTGCCTTTTCATTTTTGCTGAAGCAGCTTGCCTAAACTGACAGGATGAATAACCTTCTGTGCAGGAAATGAGACCTGCTGTCGCAGCTCCTTGTTGCACGGACCCAGAAATATTCCTCCCTTTCAAAATGGTAAACAGCTATACCTGTTTTGTTATGTTTTCATACGAGCTTCACAGAGATGTTTTTAAAAGGGAGCGAAGTCATGTGCGCTGTTGAAGTGCGCAGCCGATTATCTATGTTTTTATGCACATAAATATACCCCCATACAAATGGAGAGATCTAAAAAGGATTTAAGCCAAAATAGATGCGGAGTGGAGGAAATAGTCCAGTGCCATTGGTATTAATGTTTTCTTTCTTTGAAGGCTGGGAATCAGAACTAGAACCAGCAGATGTTGAAAATTCATAGTAGGTTAGTCAGCATCTGCATCGAGATCGTACGTGGGAGGTCACTTTGACTTTTTTACAATGTGCACCACGGAAATAAAAATCCGGAAAGATATATAACGGGTGACTAACTTGATGTCTCACATTTTATATGATCTTCAACAGTCAGAATTACCACCATATTATTTCAAGCACAAAAGCAAAACGCTGCGGATGCTGGATGAAGATTGGACACTGTTCTGATGAAAGCTCATCGACCTGAAACTCTGTTAACTCGGTTTCTCTCCACAGATGCTGCCTAATCTGCTGAGTTTTTCCAGCATTTTTGTCCTGATTTATCAGAACCATAATTAATTATGTAAATGCAGAGTAAACCTTAGCCCTTTAATAGAGGAACATTTTTAGGAACAATTCATAATGTTTGCTAATACTTGGTTTGGCCAAAACCAATGGAAGATAAATAACTGAGTAAGAAGCAAGAGTTCAAAAATTGTAATCTCAGGATAAGTACCATTATCATGCTGTACAGATTGCGGGCAAAAGGAGATTAGGAAGCTGAACTAGGATGAAGATAGGGATCTGGAAATTCCCGAGAGCGTTATGGCCCCCAAGAACCCAGGGTTAGCCAAAATATGCTGGTGGGACAGGAAAGTTGATCAAGCAAGCCAAATTTGGCAGGACTATTTCTTCTCCAGAGACTACAGGAAGAATGCATGGTGAAGAGTTGGCCGTGTAGTCCCCTCCACCTCTAGCAGCACTGGAAGTCACTCTTTCACTCACTGGGTCGCACACAGCAGTTCAGAACCACTGGAAGGGTTACAGATTGTAGAGATGAGGAATTGACATGTGTGTGAGATCCAGAGAACAACCACACCAGGGAATGAAGACGTGCAAGTGAAGCCTGAGAGCATTAAATAGAGGTGTAACCCCTGGCTGCAGAGCAAGTGGTAAAGGGTCTCAGGGGACCTGTCACGAAGATATGGGTGCTCGCAAGCAATCAGAAGGAGATTCTGGGTGGGCTCCCCCAGATGTTTGGCAAATGACGGAGATACTGGTGGAGCGCACCAGCATCTGAGAATGGAATTAGCTTACTGCAGGGCACCATGGAAAAATTGACAACTACAAGAGCAACCAAGTGCAGCTGGAACAGAGTGCAATTACTGCAAGTTTGGTGAGTAAGGGAATGAAATTTTAAATTTTAAGGGTTAATCACTTTTATAAAATCTGGTATTGCTTGCTTGCAGTTTAACATTTAACTTAAATTTACTGTTTTAAGTTTAGGCTTGGGCAGGGCTAATCAAGCAAATCAAGCTCACTGCTCGAGAGCGGATGAGATCAGCAAATTAAGAAACTGCCCTAATCTGGCTCTGTAACTGCCAGATAGTAGAGTCATCTGAATCTCAGTAGTATAAATAAGAGAGGTTAAGTGCTAGTGGCATGGAGTGCAGCTGTACAGTGTGGGTTCTCTGTGAATTTAGTAAGTAAGAGAGTTCGGTGAGGAGAGGAGGCATGTGCTCTTTTCTTTTCCTTCCTCTATCTTTCTCAGCCTCCAGGAAACCAGGAGTTGAAAAGCTGCATGAGAGGGCTGAGTTTGAAAAAAAATCCAAGAGCGACATCACAGGAGAAACATGAAATCATTGGTTGGTGATAAACTGTTGCTAGGGAGGGTCTTTAAGTAGCTGATACTGAGGAAAAGGCATTCTTTTTAAAAGAAGTAGCTACTTAGATTTAAATAAGAAACACAAGCAATAGGGAAGTAAAGTTAAGTCAAGACCAGGTAAAATAAAGTAGCTTAAGTAAACCAAAATAAAATAAAGCTAACATAAGGGAAGTAAGTTGAAGCAATGGCAGGATAGCTTGGTTGTGTAGAATGCGTTTCTTGTAATATGTGGGAAGTCATGGGTGCTACAGGTGTTCTAGATGACTACATGTGCAGGAAGTGTCACCAGCTACAGAAACTTGAGCTCTGGGTTTTAGAGCTCGAGAAGTGGCTGGAGTCACTGTGGTGCATCTGCAAGACTGAGAACTACATGATTAGCATGTTCAGAGAGGCAGCTTATTAGTCTGGAGACAGAAAGGGAATGGGTGACTGCCAGGCACTCCAAGAGAACTGAGCAGGTAGTGCAGGAGTCCCCTGGGGTCCTGCACTCTAATCGGTTTTCCATTTTGGATACTGATGAGGGAGTTGGTTCTTTGGAGGAGTGCAGTCAGAGCTGCATTTGTGGCACCACTGGTGGCTCTGTTGTACAGGAGGGAAGGAAGAAGAGGGGAAGAGCAGCAGTGATAGGGGATTCATTAGTTAGGGGAAAAGGCAGGCATTTTGGTGGCTGTAGATGTGACTCCAGGATGGTAAGTTGCCTCCCTGGTGCCAGGGTGAAGGATGTCATGGAGCATCTGTGGGACATTCTCCTGGGGGAGGGTGATCAGCCAGAGGTCATGGTCCACGTTGGTACCAATGACGTAAGTAGGAAAGGGAGTGAGGTCTTGAAAGCAAATTTTAGGGAGCTAGGAAGGAGATTGAAACACAGAACCTCTAAAGCAGTAACCTCAGGATTACTCCCAGTCCCATGCAGAAATGAGTATAGAAATAGTAGAATTGGGTGAATAAACACGTGGCTGGAAAGCTGGTATAGGATGGAGGATATCTGGTTTTGGAGCCATTGGAGCCAGTTCTGGGGAAGGTGAGACCTATACAAGCTGGACGGTCTACACTTGAACAGGACTGAGGTGAGTATCTTCATAGGGAGATTTAAAACAGCTGTTGGGTGGGGGTGGGGGGTTTAAATTAGATTGGCAGCGGAATGGGAACCTGAGGGGGAACTCAGAGCGGGGAACGGGAAATAGAAACTTAGCGAGTGACTCTGAAAGACAGAAGAAGCACAGGTTAAAAAGTGTACAGCATAGGAATTTGGCAGTGTTAAAAGGTATATATGTAAATGCAAGGAGGGTAGCAAATAAAGCTGATGAATTGAGGGCACAGATAGACACATGGTAGCATGATATCATCACTATAATGAAAACTTGGCTTAAAGAGGGGCAAAAAATGGTAGCTCAACAACCCTGGATATAGTGTTTACAGACAAGATAGAGAGGGGGATAAAAAAAGTGAGGGTGTAGAATTATTGGTAAAAGGATCAATTACAGCTGTGAGGAGGTATAATATACTAAATGTAGCATCAAATAAGTCCATAAGGGTTGAACTTAGAAATAAAAAGAGGGCAGCAACACTTCTAAATAATGGAAGGGAGTTCGAAGACCAAATATGTAGGCACATTTCTGAGTGCAAAAGCAATAGGGCAGTCGTCATTGGAGACTTCAGCTACCCTAATATCAATTGGGATATGACCAGTGTGAAGGGCACAAAAGGCACAAAATTCTTGAACTGCATTCAAGAGAACCTTTTTAACAAGTCCAACATGAGGGGGCACAGTTCTAGATTTAGTCTCAGGAAGCGAAGCTGGGCAAATGGATGAAGTAGCATTGGGGGACCATTTTGGAGATAGTGACCGTAATACAGTTAGATTTAGCATCATTATGGAAAAGGACACGGTTAGAACAGGAGTAAAAGCTCTAAATTGGGGGAAGACAGCTTTTACAAAGCTGAGAGGTGAACTGGCTAAAGTGGACTAGATAAAGCCACTAGAAGGGAAAAGTGTCAAATCAGAGGAAGGCATTCAAAAAGGCAAGATTTCTGCACGCACCGTGTAGACATGTCCCCACAAAGAAAAAGGGTGGCACTGCCCAATCTAGAGCTCCCTGGTTATCCATAAGCACACAGGGTAAGATAAAGCTGAAAAAGAAAGCTTATGACAGTCACAAAAAGCTTAATACTATATAACGCCTAGAGGAGTGTCAAAAGTAAAAAATGGAAATTAGGAGAGCAAAGGGAGGATACAAAAAATATTGGCAGATAAAATCAAAGAAAACCCAAAGATGTTTTACCAGTACATTAAGAGCAAGAGAATAACTAAGGAAAGGGCCTATCAGAGATGGATGTGGTAACTTATGCATTGATGCTGACAATGTCGGCACGGTTCTCAATGAGTACCTTGTCTCTGTCTTTACTGAGGAGAGGGATGATGCAGACATTCTAGTTGAAGAGGAAGAGTGTGAATTATTAAATACAATAAGCACAGTGAGAGAGGATGTACTGGAGGGACTGACATCCTTGAAGGTGGATAAATTACCAGGGCTGGATGGATTGTACCCTGGGCTGCTTAAGGAAGTCAGGGAGAAAATAGTGGATACCCTGAGGAACATTTTCCAATCCTCACTAGCTACAGGCGAGGTACCAGAGGATTGGATCTGCGAACGTTGTACTATTATTTAAGAAGCGTGTGAAGGATAGGCCAGAAAATCATAGGCTGGTCAGTCTGACTTCAGTGGTGGGCAAATAATTGGGATCAATTCTGAGAGACAGGATAAACGGTCACTTAGAAAGGCACAGGTTGATCAAGGATAGTCAACATGGTTTTGTTAGGGGAAAATAGTGTCTTACTAACTTAATTGATTTTTTTTGAGGAAGTAACAAGGAGGACTGATGAGGGTAGTGCAGTGGATGTTGTTTACATGGATTTCAGTAAGGCATTTGACAAGATCCCACATGGCAACTGGTCAGAAAAGTGAGATCCCATGGGATACAGGGCAAGGTGGTGAGTTGGATCCAAAATTGACTCAGCAACATTGGATGATAGACGTTTTTGCAAATGGAAAGCAGTTTCCATTGGTGTCTCATAGGGTTGAGTGCTAGAGCCCATGCTGTTCATTGGAATGCACTGTCTAAATTGGTGGTTTTGTCTGAAATGCTCAACTTATTTAAAAGGTACCTGGATCTTTACCTGAAGTGCTGTAACCTGCAAGGCTATGGACCAGGTACTGGAAAGTAGGATTTAAAATGAACGACCAGTTTCTATTTTCCCTCTTTTTTGGCCAGTGTGGACACAATGGGCTAAATGACCTCTTTCTGCACTGTAACTTTTTTATAATTCTATGGTTCAATCTGCAAACCTTTCTCCACTTCATGACTGATCCAGGTAAGCCAACCAACTCAACATGAAAACACCAAATAAAGGAGAATGCCCTTGGCCATACTTAGCTGGGGGGATTGCAAATTATACAGGGCAGCCTCAAAGAGGGTCTGATGACATTCTATTGACCAAGGTTACCTTTCAAATGTAGTTGTTGTGAGGATGGCCACTTTTTTCTGTGTGTGGTTCCTTTACGTTTTTTTTGTGTGTGTGGCTACTGTCAGCGGATGTGTGATATTTGTAATGGAACAAATCCTACATGTTACCTTTCAGGCTGCTGTGTGTCTGCGCACCTACAGTGCTCAGAGGAAACATTGCCCTTGACACTCTCACAGAGATTTACAGATCTCTGTGATCCTAGGTCAACCCTTCCACGATCATTTGGAACTTTGATCCTGTTCCCAGTACCAGTTGGTGAAGATGGTATTCATGATCAGAAGCTCTTTTCCATTGCAGCAGCAACATAGAGGAGTCCTTCACCAGTTCCCCATCACCTTTACAGGAGCAGGATGCCATGCAACCCATGACAAAATGTTATCTTGTTCTATGTCCATCCAAGTACTTAAGGGCTTTGAGTGAAGGGCCACCTCCCAGGAGGCTCATAATAATTTGCAGCCTCCATCCAATCTCAGGCCACACACCCTCAGACGACATGCAGAAAAAGTGGTAGAATAGTGCAGAGGAAAGCTCATCTGGACACAGGGGTACACTTAGTGATGGAACTAAGTCATGTTGATGTAAATAATTGTTTTAAAATCATTGGACTATTTGATGTAAGAAATGTTTGGTGTTTGCTTCTTTTGTATGACATGGGGAAACCAGGTACTGTGCTGATCTGACACTCAAGGTTAAGGTACGATGACTAACTTTGATTTCACTTAGATCGTAAGGATGTTGGTGAGAGGAGGCCAATCTTAGAAAACACTTCCACCTTTCAGCATTTGCAATCGGAAGGCTTTCTGGCATTTACTGAGAGATTCACCATCAGCCCTTTTCTCATTGTAGTATCATTCCAGCACAGACTTGATGGGCTGATTGATGTTCCTCTGTGCTGTACAGTTCTATGAATCTAGCACACAACATGCTACTATAATTTGTGACATTGCATTGGGTGCAAGGCACTCCTGAACTATCTAAACATCCTAACTGCTTGTTCAATTCTGATCGTGTCTTAGATGTGTTTCCTGACAGCATTTCTCAGCAAAAAGGAAAGGTATGTGCCATTCCAAACTCAGGACATTCCTAAGTACTTAACAACCAATTAATTACTTGTTGAAATACAGCCAGAAAATGCTGGAAATACTCAGCAGATCTGGCAGCATCTGTGGAGAGGGAAACAGTTAACATATCAGTTGAGTCAATTCTATAATGTAGGAAATGTGCCACTCTTACTGAGAGTAGCTTTAAATTCCAGGTTTATTAACTGAAATTAAATTCCACTAGCTGTCGTGGGATTTACACCCATGTCCCCAGAGCACCAGCCTGGGCCTCTGGGTGATTAGTCCAATGACTCTACTACTTGACCACCATCTGACCCTAACTAGGAGGCGATATTCCAATAAGGAGAACCAGGAGTGCATGGAGGGTCAGGAATTCCTGGCTAAGTAGGGAAATGAGATTAAATTTGAAACTAAGGCCGGAATTTTGTCAGAGTAATGAAGGCCCTGACAATGGGCTCGAAAACCAGGAGCAACCCCACCTTGGCCATTGTGGGACTCCAAGTTGCACTTTGCCATCAGGGCTCTGAACCCTTTAAAGATCGAGAGCCACTTGCTGGGTTGCTGACCAATTGGAGGGCCAGTAGTTCACCGGTCTCAATAGTGCCACTGGGATTGGTGGCCACTATGGGACTGCGCCTAGCCAAGAGGAGGCCATCGGACCAAGTCACCCTCTGAACCAATAAATTAGGTCCAGGGATGCCGAGGCCAGTCAGACAGACCCCGATGAGGGATGGAGTGTTGTTGAAGGCAGTGGGTGCTTTGCCACAGAGTTTGTCATTACCACCAGGTAGACCTCTCCATGGGCATTAAGGGCCCAGTTAGGGGGGTCTCGTCTCAGAGCAGTAGGGAGTCTGCCAGGGTTCACCAGATGGTTCTGGCACATGGCAATGGCCCAGTCACTGCTGGTTAAACACCAGCAGCAGTGGAACAAGGCCCTTATTGACCACTTAAGTGGCTTATTGGAAAATGCTAGAATCTAACCTAAAGATTGTGTAAGTAGACATTTAGAAAACAATGGTCAGATTGGGCAAAGTCAATATGGATTTATGAGAGAAAAACCATGTTTGACAAACCTGTCAGAGATTTTTGAGGATGTTATTAGCGGAATAGATAAGGGAGAACCAGTGGATGTGGTGCATTTAGATTTTCGGAAGGCTTTTGATAAGGTGCCACACAGGAGGTTAGTAAGCAAAAGTAGAGCTCATGAGATTGGGGGAAATATACTAGCATGGATTAAGCATTGGTTAATGGGCAGAAAACAGAGGGTTGAGATCAATGGATCATTCTCAGGTTGGCAGGCTGTGACTAGCGGGGTACCGCAAGGATCAGTGCTTGGGCCCCAGCTATTCACAATCTATATCAATGATTTGGATGTGGGTACTAAATGTAATAATTCCAAATTTGCTGATGAGACAAAGCTTGGTGGGAATATGAGTGGTGAGGAGGATTCAAAGAGGCTTCAAGGAGTGGGCAAGGACATGGCAGATGGAATATAGTGTGGAAAAATGGGAAGTTATCCACTTTGGTAGGAAAAACAGAAATACAGAATATTTCTTACATGGGGAGAGATTGGGAAGTGTCGCTGTCCAAAGATACCTGAGTGTTCTTGTTCATAAGTCACTGAAAGCTAACATGAAGGTGCACAAGCAATTAGGAAGGCAAATGGTATGTTAGCCTTTATTGTGAGGGGGATTAAGTGCAGAAATAAGGAAGTTTTGCTGTAGTTCTATAGAGCCTTAGTGAAACTGCACCTGGAGCATTGTGTACAGTTTGGGCCTTCTCACCTAAGGGAGGATATACTCACCATAGAGGGAATGCAACAAAGGTTCACCAGACTAATCCCAGGGATGGCAGGATTGTCGTATGAGGAAAGATTGAGGAGACTGGGCCTGTATTCTCTAGCTTTTAGAAGAATGAGAGGTGATCTCATTGACGTGTACATGATTATTACTGGGCTTGACAGGATAGATGCAGGAAGGATGTTTCCCCTGGTTGGGGGATCTAGAACAATGCGACACAGTCTCAGAATAAGAGATATTCTTATTTAGGATGGAGATGAGGCAGAATTTTTTCAGTCAGAGGCTGCTAAACCTTTGGAATTCTCTACCCCAGAGGGCTCTGGAGGCTCAGGTATCGAGTCTGTTCTAGATACTAATGACATTAAGGGATATGGGGATATTGCGGGAAGATGGTGTTGAGGTAGAAGATCAGCCAAGATCTAATTGAATGGCAGGACAGGCTCGAGGGGCCAAATGGCCTTCTATGTTTCTATGTTCTCATTTGGCCTCTGGGCAGGATGACCATCATCCATCTTCCCTGCCGCTGATAGAATGCCTTAGCAGCGGGGAGATGGCAGGTACTCCACCCTCCACCTTCCCTTGCCTGGCTCCCAGCCTGTCCTTAGAGGGTTAGTAAAATCCAGCCCCAAAAATATGCTTAACGTTTGGAGGGTAGGTAATAATAAGCAAATAAAAAAGGACAAATATAAAAAGGGCATATTTTTTCTGCCAGCTCAGCAGAAATTCAAGGGATGGACAGTTAAAACCTGTTGAACTCACTGACCTGTGTTCTGTTGTCTTTCCAGGGGCTGCTATTATAAACTACTAACTTTTGAGCAGGTGGGAAATTGGACCCATTTGAGCCTTTCTTTAAATATGAGCACCTGACTCTGCAGGAATCACTGGGACTCTGCAGGAATCACTGGGACTCTTCGGGAATCATTGGGACTCTGCGGGAATCATTGGGACTCTGCGGGAATCACTGGGACTCTGCGGGAATCACTGGGACTGAGCACAGAAGCATTGTGGCTTTTCTGCCAGGTCAGCTAGTGGGGAGAGGAGCCCAGGCCAGAAGAGGGGAAAGAGATCATTTGTAAAACCCTTTTTTTTTTGGACTTTCCTTGTGGGGTCTAGAGGAACGAGGCGCTCCTTTGGGTCTCGCATGGGAGATTTCAGATGCTCCTATTCTGGGCTTGACCCTAATCAGGGGGCCCTCCTGAAACCTCTCCTCGGAGTGCAGGGTGCAGAGACTTTTGTCACTGGCACTGCACTCACTATCTGACATTGCAATCCTGCTCACCAGTCAGCTGTAGTTTGCCATTGGCTTCAGGTGGGAAACAGGCCAAGGCATGCTAATACATCCCGGGATTTAAAATCGCCAGGCTTCACACCGCTGATATCAAGGGTAGTGGGAGAGTTGCTGCACAACAAGGCTCAATTCCTACCCCAAGTTAAAAGGAGGGGTAAAGAACATATAGGACAGACACTAAGAACAATTAAAAAGACTAAAGTGAGTATGTGAGAAAATAACATAAAGGACATAAAATAACTTTCTATCGATGCATTAGTAGTAAGAGGGCAGCCAAGATTGGGGTAGATCTTCGAAAAGATGAAGAAAGTGAGTGAAGACAAGGCAGAGATTCTGAATAAATACGTTACCTGATTGAAGTTGTTATCCCACCAATTTCACCTCTAAATGGCGGAAATGGCCCCTCCCTTCACTCCACTGGAAATTGTCAAAGTGGCCAACAGGAGGTGGAGACAGTGGATATGTGGGGTCCTCTTAAGTTCTTCCACCCTCCGCCTAGATTATGCTAACTCAACACCCTGAAACAGACAGGAATTTCTACTCTTTTCATTCCATTAGACTGGGCTAAACTCAGTTACAGGTCCCATGCAGGGATGAAAGAACAATGTTCCAATTCACTACATCAATCAGTCTCCATTCATTACAGCCTTTCGATGCTATTAAAATTATGACCAAATGTCAGTTACAACCAGTGAGGTGATTCTAAAAGAAAGGAAATTGAATGTTTGACGCTTGAATACTGATTCTGACAATTTGCCTGTTCCTATTTTTTTGGTGCAGGGCCTGCCTGCCAGTGTTTTATCTGTTTTATTTGGCATGCAATTGATGGCAGCGTATCACCCACTTTTGTTCAATGTGTTGGGTGTGCTCAAAATAAACAATGACTCAAATGCAACCATGCAATGCTCCTGCTCACTGAGATATCATTCACACAAGGTTCCAGTTATTTCTCAGACGTTTCAATCCATTGGTTATGTTTTTATTTTATTTTTTTCTCCCTGAGGCAAACAGTTATCTCAGTGAATGGTACTTTGCGGCTGCCCCTTGAAGTGTCAAGTAAATCACAATTCAGTAGCTTATTGAAGTATTCTGACTATCATTTCAGATGATAATCAAGACCAGCTATGATGGAGTCATGAATGAGGCAAGAACATTGTGTTTTTTTTTCAGGCAATACATTGATAGATTTGAGAAATCGTTTCTGAGTGTCATGGTTTGGTTTGCCTCTCATTTATTGACCCATATAGTCAATCTATTTGCTGTTTGGTCGACGCATATGATCATTTTATTTCAGTTTCTGTTCAGCTGCTTCTGTATTCTTTTGGATCTCGTCTCCCTTTCTTCCAGGAGTACTTTGATTGTCCTTTTCTCGCCCAAGCATATACTACTGTTTGATAGCTTATGGTCGTTCTGTGTAAATTCACAATAGAGTGAAGTCTGTTGGATCATCATTTAGCGGAACCATGACTCAGCACATTGATAGCACGAGACTGGGGCATCATTTCTTTCCAGGGACAGTTTCTTTTTAATGGCTCTGATACAATTAGGACAAAATTGCCTAAAGCTTGTAGCGTACACTGCCAAAGAAGGTTTGAGTGATTTGGTGATTCCACTGAATGATAAAAGAAAGACTCCATTAGGGATTCAAATATTGGCAGCAGGCCCATAAGCAGTCAGCAGAGGGACACCATGAGTTTGAAATCAGCCAAGATATACTTCCTTCTGAAAAATGACAAATTGAAATAGTCCTTTGGGCAGAAATGATTTGAGCTGCATAAATGCAACAAGGGCACTCAGCACAAACCAGTACCTGTCCAGGAGTAAGTAATTATGCTGGCTTGGGATAGGATTCCATATCTGAGACTTAGCAAATGTGAGCTGAACATGTGAACATGGCAGGTAATTCAGCTGATAACAAATTGGCAAACTGGCTATTTTATACCCTGCTGGATTTTTACTGGAGACAATGGAAACAAAAATGGTGCTGGGTGTAAAAAGGACTGTGGGTTTGTTACTGCCCATTTTGCGCAATCGACGAAGAGCAGTTTCACCTCCAAAATTCCAATGGATACTGAAGGCACTAGACTCCAATGTCCTGTTCCATTAGTGTTAAAATATATATTTGTGTCTATAAGAAGTCATACCCACAGTTACTGACTTTGGCCAAGGCCAACTCGTGGAGACGTAGAGAAGAGACCGCCCACAAAGGCAAAGACTTACCCATGAGTATTTTATAGTGGCCTGGGAACAACATCAGTAAAGCTGTGGAAGAAGTTATCCATGTGCCCTTTCAGGTGTGGATAGTATATGGTGTGAGGAAGGTAGCTCAAAAGGTAGGATGCATGATAGCTTTCAGGGAGAAAATTTCACCCTGCTTATCAGGGCTGAATTGGGATACTTCAGAGGTTGAAAGACATTTTCAAAGCCATACTGACATCTAAGCTCTATAACTATTGATTTCTAAAAAGAATATAAATTCTTCAAGGTACTCTGTGAATCTCTTTCCTATTTTCTTCTTTCAACCTGAATGGCATCTCCCAGTTTCAAGGTTGTAACAAGCTTGGTTGTAAACTTCATTAGACCTTAAGGGCTGGAGTTTCTGTGCCCCCACTGGGCTGGTTTTCGGCCGGGGGGGACACATGAATATAGGATGGATACCTGTGATCATATTAAGTAGTGGAGCAGGCCTGAGGGACCGTATGCCCTAGCCCTGCTCCCATTTCTGATGTACTTATGAAATATGTTAATGAGGGGCTAACACCTGTTGAATCATCAGTCTATGAAATGAAACCGTAAGGACCACTCGACATCGGAAACCACAATGGCACACCCAGCCCTGCCGACCCTGTACAGTCCTCTTTACTAACATGTGGGGATAGTGCCTAGATTGGGAGAGCTGTCTCACAGACTAGTCAAGCAAAAGCCTGACATAGCCATGTTCACAGAATCATACCTTACTGGCAATGTCCTTCGTCAACATCCCTGGGTATGTCTTGTCCCACTGACAGGACAGACCCAGCAGAGGTGGTAGCACAGTGGTATACAATAAGGAGGGAATTGCCCTGTAAGTCCTCAACATCAGCTGTGGACCTCATGGAGTCTCATGTCATCGGGTCAAACACGGGCAAGCAAACCTCCTGCTGGTAACCACCTACCGTCCCCCCCTCAGCTGATGAAGCGGTCCTCCTCCATGTTGAACATTATTGAAGGTGGCAAGGGCACAGAATGTACTCTGCAAAGGGGACTTCAATGTCCATCACCAAGAGTGACTCAGTCACACCACTACTGACCAATCTGGCTGAGGTCTAGAGGAGATAGCTGCTAGACTGGGTCAGAAGCAGGTAGTGAGAGAAATAACAAGGGGGAAAGACCTTCTAGACTTTGTCCTTGCCAATCTATCTGTTGCAGATGCATCCATCCATGACAGTACCAGTAAGAGTGACCATTGCACAGCCCTTGTGGAGACAAAGTCCTGTCTTCACATTGAGGATACCCTCCATCGTATTGAGTAGCACTACCACCATACTAAATGGGATAGATTTTGAACAAATCTAGCAACTTCAGACTGGGCAACTATGAGGCGTTGTGGGCCATCAGCAGCAGCAGAATTGTATACATGCACAATCTGTGATCCCATGGCCCGGCATATCCCCAACTTTGCCATTACCATCAAGCCGAGGAATCAACCCTGGTTCAATGAAGAGTACAGGAGGGCATGCCAGGAGCAGCACCAGGCATACCTAAATATGATGTCAACCTGGTGAAGCTACAACACAGGGCTACTTGCATGCCAAGCAGCAGAAGCAGCATGCGATGGACATAGCTAAGGAATCCCACAACCAATGGATCAGATCTAAGCTCTGCAGTCCTGCCACATCCAGTCATGAATTATGGTGCACAATTAAACAACTCACTGGAGGAGGAAGCTCAACAAATATCCCCATCCTCAGTGTTGGTGGAGCTCAGAAAATCAGAGCAAAAGACAAGGCTGAAGCATTTGCAGCCATCTTCAGCCAGAAGTGCCAAGTAGATGATCCATCTTCACCTCCTCCTGAGGTTTCCAGCATCACAGATGCCAGTCTTCAGGCAATTCAATTCACTCCACGTGATATCAAGAAATGGCTGAAGGCACTGGTTACTGCAAAGGCTATGGGCCCTGACAACATTCCGGCAATAGTACTGAAGACTTGTGCACCAGAACTTGCCATGCCCCTAGCCAAGCTGTTCCAGTACAGCTACAACACTGGCATCTATCAGTGCCCAGGTATGTCCTGTCCGCAATAAGCAGAACCAGTCCAACAAGGCTAAATACCACCCCATCAGTTGTCTAATCAGGAAAGTGATGGAAAGCACCATTGACAATGGTATCTAGCAGTACTTGCTTAGCAATAACCTGCTCACTATGCTCAGTTTGGGTCCTGCCAGGGTCATTCAGCTCCTCATTACAGCCTTGGTCCAAACATGAACAACAGAGCTGATTGCCTTTAACATCAAGGCAGCATTTGACTGAGTGTGACATCAAGGAGCCCTAGCAAAACTGAAGTCATTGGGAAGCAGGAGGAAAACTCTGGTTGGAGTCATACCTAGCACAAAGGAAGATGGTATGGTTGTTGGAAGGCAATCATCTCAGCCTTGGGACATCGCTGCAGGAGTTCCGCAGGGTAGTGTCCTAGGCCTAACCCTCTTCAGCTGCTTCATCACTGACCTTCCTTCCATCATAAGGTGAGAAGTGAGATGTTCGCTGATGATTGCACAACATTCAGCACCATTTGTGACTCCTCATATGTTGCAGCAGACCGTGGGCAACAAGACCTGGACAATATTCAGGCCTGGGCTGATAAGTGAAAAGTAACATTCATGCCACACAAGGGCCAGGCAATGACCCTCTCCAGCAAGAGTGAATCCAACCATCGCCCAATGGTATTACCACTGCTGAATCCCCACTATCAACATCCTAGGGGTTACCATTGACCAGAAATTGAACTGGACTAGCCATATAAATACTGGCTACAAGAGCAGGTCAGAGGCTAGGAATCCTGCGGTGAGGAACTCACCTCCTGACTCCCCAAAGCCTGTCCACCATCTACAAGGCACAAGTCAGGAGTGTGGTGGCATACTCCCCACTTTCCTGGATGAGTGCAGCTCCAGCAACACTCAAGAAGCTTGACACTGTCCAGGACAAAGCAGCCCGCTTGATTGGCACCATCTCCACCACATTCACTCCCTCCACCACCGATGCACAGTGGCAGCCATGTACCATGTACAAGAGGCACTGCAGAAACTTACCAAGGCTCCTTTGACAAAATCTTCCAAACCTGGGACACCTACCACCGAGAGGGTCAAGGGCAGCAGACACATGGGAACACCGCCACCACCAAGCTTCCCTTCCGAGCCGTGTGCCATACTGACTTGGAACTTTATCGCTGTTCCTTCACTGTCACTGGATCAAAATCCTGAAACTCCCCTCCTAACAGCACTGTTAGTGTACCTACAGCACATGGACTGCAGCAGTTCAAGAAGGCAGCTCACCATCACCTTCTCGAGGCCAAATACAGATGGGCAATAAATGCTTTCCTCGCCAGCATCAGCCACATCCCGTGAATTAATTTTTAATAAATTCATAAGGTAGGCTTTCAAGTGTAAAGGAACCTTTCTATAGATCCAGCACATCCCTGGGAAACGACCCTTCCACCTCTTCCAGCTCTCTGCCCATTCTGACCCTCTCCGTGGAACTTAACTCAATCTGGTCACTGGCAGCACGAGGCTGACTTTCGGTCTGGAGCGAGCTATCATTGGGGGTACAACAGACACCAGAATCTCTCCTGAATGATGTAGATGAGTATTGAGGCCCAATTTCAGGACAGCCTTGGTTCCCTGTGCTCATGCTCGTGCTTCTCAAGAAACGCCAGGTTTGGATCCAAAAGTAGGCCCTGACCAATTTCTAGCACACTGGCTGGAATTCTCCAGACCCCCAGTGGTGGGATCCCCTGCGACGGGGTCACCGAGCCATTGAAATCTCCATTCCAGGACTGGAAGATCCCCCGCCCCGCTGTGAGGGGCTGGAAAATCCTGGCCACTATCTTCAAACAAGAAGACAGCGGACCAAGTCTTCCTCAAATTCCTTTTCTTCTCCAGAACTTTAAGATCTATCCGTCCTTTCTGCTACACGGTACAGTCTTTCAAATCCCAGTGCTGGCACCACCAAATCATGGTGTCCTGATTTAACACTCCTCCCTGGAGCCATTTTGATGGGCATCCCGGTTCATGGGTCTTGGCTTATGTTTCCTGATAATTAAAATCCATGGCTGGGATCTTCCTGCTCCGTCGAGGTGGGACCCACCCCGGCAGATCTGACAGCCCAGCAAAAACTCCATTGACTCTCGGCGGGACTGGACGATTCCGGCAGTGGGCGTGGCCAGAAAATCCCGCCCCCCCCCAATGTTTTCTGAGAGTGTATGTAGAAGACTGAATCTCAACGCTGAACAAAATTGACCTGATATGCCACTTCATTAAAGAATACCAGTCTTAGACAGGGGCCTGAATTTTCAGGTCGACGGACAGGCACGATCGGCGGGTCCGGGATCAGCCGAGGGTCAGAGGGCGGGGAGCAGGGGCGGGAGGAGGGCGGGTGCAGGTGAGCGCGGAATGCAAGCTCCCTGAAGGCAGAGAGCTGCGTCGGGACGCCGAAGACTGGAAAACAATGAAATAAAGATTTTGAAATCAGGGCAAAAACGTCTGAGCATCACAAACAGTCACCTGAGCCTACACATGAAACACATTCTGTTCTTGGATTTTTAATTATTTTTAAAATTCAATAATGGAACCCTCAACCCACCCTTGGTTGAGGGTCATGAAGAACGCAAAGGCTGCCTGCCCAATTCACCCGTCTGCCAACCGTGAGGTTGGATGGGCCACGAGAATTCGGGGGACAATTGGAACTTCAGTGGGCTTAGTTTCCCTCTTAATTGTCAGCGGGTGCACTTCCGACCTTTTGCGCTCGCCCACCGACCAAAATATCACGCGAGCGCGGGATGACATCGGGACGCTCGCCCGACATCATCTCGCCCGATTTTGGACGCGTGCCCGCACGCCAACCTAAAAACTCAACCCTGGCAGTACGCTATCCTCAGTAGGAGGTTGTTCAAAATTAAACATGACTTGGCTTTCATGTCACAGCTTTGCGTTAACATGCAGGACATGGTGTTACAAGATGAATTGAACCCTACACATCTCCTTCATAAACATCCTCCGCTCCTCCGAGCAAAAGTATCTGCATTTTAATTTTGATTATTGCTTTAAAGGTAGCACCACTTAACCGATGATCGAAATGAAAAAATATCTTTACTTTCTTTCTATTTTTGAAGAAAGTTATAAACACGACCGAGCAAACAGTAAGTTTTGATTTGTTACAGTCGCGAGTTCCTCTTTCAAAAAGCAACCTAGAAGGGAAATAAACAGTAAAAACTGGGAAATAAGAATATTGGATGAATTAGTCTTGTATACCTTAAAATGGAACACCAGTAAAAACTGGGAAACAAGAGAACTGATCCAAACTTCTTTTTCCTTCAGGGAATTTTGCTTAAAGGAATAATTTTGATCCGTAGATATTATCCTGAACATTAAGGATGATTCTGGAGAATGTACATTGTGTTTTGCCCTCAATCACGCTATTTGTTTTTGGTGTGAAAACTTTATTTTTGCTTCAATTGAATTTACTTTAGATTAATGTCATTTATATGGACTTCATCTTAGAGTTTCTGTGAAGAATAAAAATGTGCAGATGTGCAGTCATCTTAAAATACTAAACTGGGCAAGATTTAATAAAAGGGCCCTGATGCCATATATGTTTAGATAGGCAGACGGAGATTCACTTTGAAGTGGTATCAGCAAAAAACTCACATTCTTCAAGATACAGAAAATAAATGATTCATTTCAAAACAATTAATCATTTAAACACATATTGAGTTAAACATGGGGTTTACTTCAAAAGTTAGACCTTAATTTGCTTTCATCCCTTGTCTTAACTTTTGGTTAATTTTAAATTTCAACTGATCTTATTCATTCCCTTTCCATTAATGATAGTTCTGGGCCAGTAAAACTGCAATTTAAGAAAAAAATATGTTCACCGTCAATGCTCCACATGGAAAAAATTACTGGCCACACAGTACTACAGATGGGGTGATTCTCTGGGGTCCATAGAACTCAGTCCTTTTGAAGTCTATCCCAAGCAAGCATCTGTACAAACAGTGTACAATGAAACAATAAACCCTCAGACACGTTTCCACGACATTGGTCCCTGTTTCGATCAAGGAGACATGGTTGGAAAACTCAGCAAGGAGTTTTATCCAAACATTTTTAAAAGCGGCAGTAAACAGGACAGATGCCCTCTGTGCATTTAGGAAATTGTTCTCTGGTTTATTAAAAGAATGAGATGACCTAGGTCACATTGCCTATAGTGGTTTCCCATTCTCTGAAGAAGCAATTGGCATCTAACTCCACCAGACCAGTGGGCCCTGCCTGATGCTCATTAGGCTATGTCCATTGTCTACAGACTTAATAAAAAGTGAAGGAAGTATTTTGCCAATTATGTGTTTGCATGCAGTTTTATATATATATATATATATATATATATTAGAATTTGCTTGGGGTCACACACTGTTGATCACTTAAGAAATGGTTTTATTTCTTTGTACTGCTTTCTTGGAACATCTTTGTGACTGGGAGGCCACATTGCCCAAAGCAACTTTACTCACCCTGATACAACGATTGGCAACCATGTCTACCGGATCAGTGGTTCTGTCTTGCACTCATCAGGCGGTGTCAGTCGATCACAGCTGGATAAAAGAACTTGCACCCAGGGCAAATCTGTAAACACTAACTTCATCTGCATGGAAAAAGTTACTGTCATCCCCCCTGACAGCAAAAGCCTTCAGGATACATTGCAACAGGAAGATTAGCTTCAGTGTCTTATAACTCCTGTCAGCTTTGGATGGAGAACCATTATAAATGTCAAAAACCCGTATAAGAGTCTTTTTCTTTTGGTTCTGCTGTTAGTTTGTACGCTAAAGTTATTGGACATAAAACCCAGGCTGGATGTTGTGACATTGGATTATACTATATTCAAGAGTTTACAATCCAGTGAGAGAGATTATTTTTACTATAATATGCCCTGTTTCTGCCGTGTCAGAAGAATTTGCATATTAATCTCTCATTAGAGAAAAAAACGTACCATCACCTTGAATATATAAATAAAAACCCCTTTGCTCCTTTGATGCTTAACACCTAAATCTGGCACCTATAACAGCCATACTTACTGAAGGATAACAGCATGACTGGTGCCAGCAGTATGAAAATTCACTGTCCAAATGTTAAGAGCTAAAGCTCAATAATCAATTATTTTCATGTATTGTAAAGAATGAAAGATGGCAGAGTGTGTGTTTGAGAGTATGACATGCTCCCAGTTGGATAGTATTCTCAATATTAGAAATGGATTAAGATATGAGGTGACTTCCAATTGTTTCATGTATAGGCTGGCAATCTTTCACTGAATCCATGCATCTTTGTAATATGTTATGAAAATGTAATTTTGTGATTCATGTCTCCCAGGAATATAGTTTTTAGTTTGGGGATTGAATTTTTTTTTTGAATTTAAAATAAATGAAAACTCTCGGGTTGAGAAGCTGGTAAACAATCCCCTGAAGTAATTGCAATTCAAAGGGTGGCCTATATTTGTTTGTTTGCTTGTTTATTCGTGTTTTTGTTTGTTTATTAATTTAATAAGGTCGGAGTTGGAAGTGGGCAAACGCTAAACAATGGGCGACCCATGTCCATGTCTTGGTCAAGATGAGATATCTACAGCTCTCTCCGTGAGGGGTTCGAATTATTCATGTAGGTCCCAGAATCAAAGGGGTGTGTTAAAGGTAAAGCTTGTATCTCTATCTGGAACATACCAGGTATGCCATGTTGTTATGGGAATAGGTTATGCAGGGAGGTACCCTTATGTTTTGGATTTAACTACGCGATTTCTCACAGAAATAGTCAGTCAGCTTGGGAGCACCTTTGAAACAGGAGCGAAGACTAGGTCAGGAGCTGTAAAGGAGCTGTTGGCCAGGAGTAGAGGCCAATCAGAAATCAGGGGCATTTCTGATTTGGAGTCACAAAGCAAGAGTGCAGTGAGGCCCGTGCTTGAACAGGGGTGTCCACAATCATGAGGTGCTTATGGAGAGTTGGAGGGTTGTTTAGCTGCGTACTAGTGGAAGGACTCCAAGAACTTTCACACCTTGGAGAATGGCAGGAACGCTGAGCAGAAAGAAAGTGAATTCCTGAGAGCTGTAGCACACTAAGAGAAGTGAAGGAACCCCTTAAGACCCTGTAAAGTATAAGGGAACTCTTTGGTGGAAATAAAAGCAAAAAGGGGAGTGACCCATTGAGATCTTTGGGTTTAAAGAATAAGTCTTTGTAAAATATAGTGGGCAGGATTTTCCGCTAGGCATGCAGGTGCATGCCCAACACGCCCAAGCATGAAATAGCGTGCGATGATGCCAGGCGAGCGTCTCAGCGTCATTGCGCACTCATGCGATATTTCAATCGGCTGACGCACTCGAGAATTGGCAGCGCACCCGCCGACAATTAAGAGGCCTATTAAGGCCATTAATCAATTATTGAACCCGTATTTTTCGCTATTCATCTGGGCGGGTGGGTGAATCGGCCAGGCTCCCTTTGGATTTATGAGAAAACTGCATCCACGGGCAGAATGAGGTTTCCCTAATTAAATTAAGAAAATAAAGATTTTCGGGCAGAATTTTGCAAATCTACATGTTAAGGTGGGTGAGTCCGCCCAGGAACATTAAAAACTTTATTCATTGGTTTAAAACACTTCAGCCCCCTGAGGCAGCTCTCTGCCTTCAGGAGGCTTTCCTTGCGCGCTCCTCCCAGCGCTTGCACTTCTCCCGCCCTCCCACCCCGGCAGCGCTGAGCTTCTCGGCACGCCTTTCACGCTGGCTGGCCGTTAATTGGCCAGGTGGCGTGAAATCGCGGTTGGGGGCTGTTTCCCGGCCGCTCCCAGGCCCACCCAACGTGCCCACCCAACAAGCTGAAAACCCTGCCCCGTGTTGAGTTAGTGGCACTTGCTTTGTTTAACCCTTGTACACTAAAGGTTTCTTTGTGTAAAATTTGAAACCTTGCACTGTAATTCTTTCAGCTAATAACTGGGAGCTTGGGTTCCTACTTTAGAAGTTATTGGTTTCACTGAGATCGTAACAAATTGTTTTCATGTACTCTTTTAGTTCCATCAATTGGCTTAAGCTGTAAAGTAGTAAAAAAAACAATTAAGATGCCAGATGTGGTGATCCTGCTACACATTTACAAACGGAGCTATGAAACATACTGAATTAGGTAGAGCGGCTACACAGACCTGCGTGAAGATAAATACGGTGAGGAAGAAAACTGTACAGATTGTCTTTTGTTTTTGATTTTAATAACACCAAATAACAACGTAGTTTTAAATATACTTACAGTGGCTGCAATTCTACATGATGACAGGACCCCTAGCTCCCAGTCTGGCCCAACACTAACCAGTCCCAAACCTCAGGGGTGGTGTTATTAACTGAAAGGGGACGGGCACCTGTTCATAATGCCTTTTTGGTCAACTGTCCATGGGATCCAGGAATTTCAGAGAACGCCTTGCTGCTTCGACAAAAGGCTTTTTTAATTGCTGCAATTCCTTGGTTGTTGCTTTTCCAAGGACAGTTGATCAGTTCCTGTGACTGATTCCCATGCTAAAGCAAGCATTAATCATCTGCCATCAATTTGCTTGAATAAATATTCTTGCTTTGTGCAAGAAAACAACAAAACTTTATATCTAAGACTTCATAACTTTATTTATATAATAGCTTTATATAATAACACATCCCAAAGCGCTATATAAAGCAGGAGTGAAAGGGAGGGAATTCCAGAGCTTAGGGCCTTCACAACTAAAGGTACAGTCAGCAATGGTGGAACACTTAAAATCAGGGATACTCAAGAGGCCAGAATTAGAGGAAAGCAGATATCTCAGAGCTTTCTGGGGTTGGAGGAGATTACAGAGATAGAAAGGGACAAGGTCATGGAGGGAATCTGAAACAAGCATGGGAATTTTAAAATTGGTGCATTGCTAATTAACAGGCAGCCAATGTAAGTCAGGAAGGACAGGGGTGATGGGTGACTGGGACTTAGTCCAATTAAGGACATGGGCAACATGTCCTCACGGATGGCAAGTTTACAGATGGTGGAATGTGGGACGCTGATGAGGAGTATATTGGAATAGTCAAGCTGAGGGGTAACAATGCTCATCTCAGGGCCAAATATGGCAGCAAAGTTACAGTCTGGTATCGCCTCAGACAATTGCCAGGGAGAGGAATGGAGCCCCTGTAGCTAGGGAATAGAGTTTGTAGCAGGGACTGCAGACAATGACTGAAGTCCTCCTCATATTCAACTGGAGGAAATTTCTGCTCATCCAGTACTGGCTGTTGGGGAAACAGTCTGATAATTTAGCAATAGCAGAAGAGTCAAGAGAGGTGATGGTGAGGTAGCACATGTGAAAACTAAGACTTACGTATTCAGATGATGTCACCAAGAAACAGCTTGTAGATGAGACATAAGACGGGGCCAAGTATAGACCTTTGGCAGACACTAGAGGTAATGATGTTGAAGCAAGAAGAGGAGCCATTGCAAGTGATTCTCTAGGTGCGATCAGATAGATAAGAATGGAACCAGCTGAATGCAGTTTCACCCAGCTAGACAATGGTGGAAAGGCACTGAGGAGGGGATGGTGTGGTCAGCCATGTCAAAAGCTGCAGACAAGGAGGATGAGAAGGGATAGTGTACCGTAACCCTTAGCCACTTTATAAATTATGAATGCGGTCACACTTGTTCAGTTGTGCACTTGCACATTGTGTACAGTTCTGAGTATCTCAGTTCAAAAAACTTTGAAAGGATACAGAATGGCTGAATGAGATGGAGAGTGCTTGTGTAAGTTGAACTTGTCCTCACAGGAAATAGGAAGGTTGAGAGGTGACATGATTGTTGATTTTAGGATTCTAAAGAGGCTGGATAATGTAGACCATGCCAAACTGTTTCATCTTGTTCAAAACAATCGAGCCAGAGGGCGCGGCCTTAAACAAGGGTAAATTCCAAAGCAAGAAACGGAGGTAATTTAACCTGACCTGCCTGGTGGGAAAGTTTAATGGAGGATAAAATAGGACAGGGTCTCAAGGCTGGTGGAAAAGCAATCCTGTCAGTTTTGTGTCAAGCAGGTTAATTTAAAATTGTACCCAATATATCGATCAGGGAATGGTTTGGAAAGGACTATAGGGAGGAGTTGGTGGCTGTTATTATTGATTCATTCAAATGCAAATTGGATAGATTTCTTTCAGAAAATAACATTTTGGGATACAGTACATGAATAACCTGAGACACAACAGGTAATAAGTGATAAGTGCAGCATGCTTGAGAGGAAAAGGGTGACTTTCAGCCTATGGTTTCCAAAAGCCTTCACCTCTGGGGTTTTCCCTGTGTCAGTGTCTGGGTCTGCTGTGGATTAATTGAATAGAGATCGATTGCTATGACTGAATCAACAATTCCAGTATTATTGAATCAAATGACTATCACGGTGGTAGGAGGCGAAAGAGCTGGGCCTTAATCTTTTTGCATTGAGCCATCCCTAAGCCAGCCCTGGAAAAGGTGAAATTAGCAAGATCTCTGGTAGTGGTGGGTTGGAGGTGGGAGGCAGTTATGGGCTGGGGGAAAGTGGAAGCACAGAGACGTAATTCTGCCACTTCTGCCTTTTTTTTGGGTAAAGTCATGATTCAATAAATATCGGCCTCCTTCCACATTAGAATTTCCCAGCATGCAAGTAACCGTGACTATTGTTATTCATTTCATCTCTTAAGATAGTTTTTTTAATGTTGCACCTACCATGAACATCACAAACAGAATGCTTAAACTCTCAGCTGGTTCATTCACAACATCTCTTTACACAGTTTGAAGTGACTTGATTGGACTACATTTCTGGCTGATAAGTGAAAGGGAGCAATTAAGTTCTCCACTTTTTTTTTAAAAGGAAGCTTTTTTTGTTTTTTTTTTTCTCTTTGCCTTGTTCCAGATGAAGGGAGTCACCTTAGGAAAATGGGTTGTTTTTCTGCTTTTAACCGCTAGGGGGAAGGTTTGCACATTGAAATCAGAAGCACGTTTGCAATTTAGCTGCACTTCCTGCAAAGCGGATATGGGCAGGGCTTTTCTCCAGGGCCAGAAAAAAGACATCTGGTCCAGAACCTGCCCCCGGAGGGAAACAGCCACCAACTCTAATTTTCATGGAAGTTGAAGGACAGGCGCAGCCCTGCTCAGCTAGCCAGAGGTGCGGTGCCACAGGAGTCTTAGTAAAGAAGGCTCTACCTAGACCAGATGTGCTGCAACATGTCAGAGTTCACTGAGGCAGCACATGGCCATGGGTTAAGAATGGAGGACTCCAACCAGACCATGTGCGCCATGGCTAAGGGCTTTGAGCACATGAGCCCCTTCATTGAGAGAATGGCCAAGCTCATGGAGGGCCATATGTGGTAGCACTTGGAACGTATGCAGGAATTGCATACAGCCATACACAGGATGCTTTCCACACTATCCAGCATGAACCAGTCAGTAGCCTTGATGGTACAGGGTTGTCTGGAGGAGATGCCTGTTGCGCCCCAGCTGGTGGGCTCCTCCAGCCATTCAGTGGGCCAGCCAAGGACTGAAGCAGTCACCAAGGGGTAAACGGGTGCCATCCCTTTTGGGTTGCCATCATCATGTTCGACCTCCTTGGCCCCCCTGACCGATCTGTGCTGCAAGATCCAGTGATGGAGGCTGCCCCTGCAATAATCAGGTGCAGTGGCTTCTGGAGTTGCCCCCACTAGCACCTTCATGTAAAAGGACAAGGGTACCTGTCTCTCAGCCACAGGCCCAGACAAGTGAGCAGGCTACCTCAACCTCCTTCAAAGCCACAAAGGGAAGTACCAGATGCTTCCTTGAGTGAAGGTTTGAGGAAGCTCTGGGCTGCAGGAGAATAAAGGGGTCGTAGCAGATGCCAGGAAAGTGAGCGCACGCATGGAGAAAACTCTTATTATGGTTGCAGAGCAGCTGAAGGTTGGTGAGTCTTCCTGCTGATGGACCTCACTTCATGCCTTAATAGCCACATGTGTACAGTTGATGGTATACCTGGGGGAAATCCCGCAATGGAGGTAAAACCCACTGTCCTCTGTGCCTGTAAGGCCACTGTCATGCACTGAATGTACTGCCTGGTTCGGGCAAATAGGGTGTCAGTGACCAGTGAGACGCAGTGGCCTGTAGCCATATGTGGGGGTGCCACAAGGTCCACAGCTGATCCTTCGAGGGAGCCAGAACAGAAGAAGTCCAACAGTCATTTTGACGGCTACTGGCAGGGGATGGTGAGCAGGTGTTGAGCTATCTTATGCCAGAATGGCACCAATCCTTGCGACCATTTTGCTGGTGAGTCACAAGGCCCCTGTTCAGCACTGGTTCTCGATCATCTCAATTTAGCCCTGCCTTTGGTTGAAAATCCAGTGCTAAGAAAATGGCCTCTGTAAGCTTTCTGCCCCTTATCAATCCCTTCTGCCCTCATCATGCCTGAGGCTATGTCCTCATTGCCAAGGGTGTTGCTTCTCAGTGACACTGGAGCCAAAATTTGAGAGGCGTGCCTTCATTGCCGGCTGCTACATGGTGAAACTCCCCTCCCCACCACCCCTAGTTGTCTTTGACATCCTTGCCCTCTTCTCCTAATGTCAGTAGTGCGATGATCCCCTGCACCACCTGAGAATTTACTGCCCGCTCTCCCTGCGCCCGTGCGCCAGTGGCTAAGTCCCACTCTGTGCTGTTAGCCCTTTCATGGAGCCCACTTAGTTCCCCGGGGCAGCAATGACTGTCTCCCTGCTGTGGGCCTGATTCCATTCAGCTGGCCTCCCCCAGACATGCCGTGCAGCTTGTGCACCCTTGTCAAAATCAGGATATCCCCCTTGAAATCTCAATGAGTTCTTTCACAATGCTAATTGCTGTGGTTAATGGACGGGGATGGGATCTTGGGGTCGCCCTCCCCGCAGCCTGGGGAAACTCTCAGGCATCGTGAATTGGCATCAGGGAACTTGTATGCGGCCAGCACTGACATTTTCATCCTTTGCCTCACTCTGTTCCCATCTCTGTCTGGACCTGAAAATTCAGCTGATATCTGCACTCCAACAGGTCACTTCATAAGTTCCAGAATCCAGTGCAAACCTCACCTGCCGGCAAAGAGAAAGAGAAATTCAGGCACATACTGGTGTCAGAAAATTGTGTACAATTGTGTTTAAACAGAGGGCTTACAGAAAAAAACACACACAGATATAGAGATGAGGATATCTGTTTGTCTGTCTGTCTGTCTACCTACCTTCCTCCCTCCCTCCCCCATGTAAAAATTGAATTTCTGAGACCCCTTTTTAGGCAAAAAGTTAGAGTTGACTTTCACATGAGCAATGTTTTCAAGGGTCTTACTTATAACCCCCAACGTTCATGGCCCACTCACAGCAGAGAACCCTGCTGGCTTTTCAGTCTCTCAGTTCCAGATGCTCATGGCTTGTGAGGAAGTGGATTTCAACATGAAGGAAGCCTACAAAGTTTTTAATAACCCCCTTTCTTTTCCTATGGGGTGGCACGATGATGTGACTTTTTTTTAAATTCATTGATGGGACTTGGGTGTCGCTGGCTGGGCCAGCGTTTATTGCCCATCCCTAATTGCCCTTGAGAAGGTGGTGGTGAGCCGCCTTCTTGAAGCGCTGCAGTCCATGTGGTGTAGGTGCACCCACAGTGCTGTTAGGGAGGGAGTTCCAGGATATTGACCCAGCAACAGTGACAGAACAGTGATATATTTCCAAGTTAGATGGTGTGTGGCTTGGAGGGGAATCTCCAGGTGGTGGGTGTTCCCATGCAACTGCCACCTTTGTCCTTTCAGATGGTAGCGGTCATGAGTTTGGAAGGTGCAACCTAAGGAGCCTTGGTGACTTCCTGCAGTGGACCTTATAGATGGTACACACTGTTGCCACTGTGCATCAGTGGTGGAGAGAGTGAATGTTTGTGGATGGGGTGCCAATCAACCAGGCTGCTTTGTTCTGGACTATGTCGAGCTTCTAGAGTGTTGTTGGAGCTGCACTCATCCAGGCAAGTGCATGAGTGATATAAATCTGTAATTTCACTGGCTGACCAAACATGTACTGAATTGTTTAAAAATGACTTTTTAAGGGCAAGAAAATATGCTGACTAAAGATGGCTGCCACAAGTCACCTGACATTGCAAGTTGAACAGCTTCTGGAAAGTTCCACTGTGAATTGTAATTCAGACATGCCACAGCATCCTTCTCTGGAATTTCACACCTGAGGATATCAACAGCACTTCAAAGGGATTTACGTAAATATGCTAAACGTGGCATTTACATTTCTATAAGACTACCGCTTCAGCAGAGACAGAAAGCATGCTGGAACAATGGTTATATGGAGGTATGTCTTCCTATCTCATTAAGATGGATAATGACTCATTCAGGGGGGTTAATGGCTGGGACATTGCAGAATCTACTCACCTCCCTGCTACGAAGCAAAACATTAGGAACTAGAGATAATTTTAAGTAAGTTATATTTGTATTTGTGGGGTGTTAGGAATGAGTTTTAACTTTTGAGTTTAAGTTTAACATGTGTGTTAAGAAAGAGGGGAACGTGAGTTAGAGTTTCACTTTAAGAGAAGCTTGCATTCTGGTGAGGTTTTATGATGCTTGAAGGGAAGTTAAAACAAACACAAGGTGGTAAAAACTGTGCTGTTGCCTAGCATCAGGGGTCCAGAGAGAGGCACTCAAAGGCACAAAGAAACTGAAAGCAGTTTGAGTTCAGTTTTTTTTATTCAGTCACGGGATGTGGGCTTCGCTGGCTGGGCCAGCATTTATCGTCCATCCCTAGTTGCCCTTGAGAAGGTGGTAGTGAGCTGCCTTCTTGAACTGCTGCAGTCCATGTGGTGCAGGTACACCCACAGTGCTGTTAGGAAGTGAGTTCCAGGATTTTGACCCAGTAACAGTGAAGGAACAGTGATATATTTCCAAGTCAGGATGGTGAGTGACTTGGAGGGGAACTTCCAGGTGGTGTCCTTCTAGATGGTAGCGGTGGTCGGTTTGGATGGTGCTGTCGAAGGAGCCTTGGTGAATTCCTACGGTGCACCTTGTAGATGGTACACAGTGCTGCTACTGTTCGTCAGTGGTGGAGGGAGAGAATGTTTGTGGATGTGGTTCTAATCAAGTGAGCTGCTTTGTCCTGGATGGTGTCAAGCTTCTTGAGTGTTGTGGGAGCTGCACTCACCCAGGCAAGTCCATCACACTCCTCACTTGTGCCTTGTAGATGGTGGACAGGCTTTGGGGAGTCAGGAGGTCAGTTAGTCATTGCGCAGTTTCCAGCCTCTGACCTGTTCTTGTAGCTGCAGTATTTATATGGCTAGGTTGGCGATTGTGCTCTAAGGTGGAGGGAGCAGTTTAAGTTTCTCTCTAACTGACATACCAGCAGATTGCTGAGGAAAATAAGTCTAAGAATCTTAGATGAGTTGCTCTAAAGTTAAAGTAACAGTGAATGTCAAGTGAGTTCTGGATTTCAAGGGAGATACCAAGTTGTAAGCAGCCTCCTGGGAGAGGGAACTGCAGGGAGCCGGTCCTAAAGGAAAACAGAAAGGCCCCAAGAAGCCCTTTAAGTCAAAGGCCATGGACAGTAATTTGGAACAAGATCCTGCTCAGTGGAAGTGAAAGTTCCAAGCTTAAAAGGAGAAAGCTGCAGGACACAGATTTAAAGCAAAATAGGCTTGCTAGAAGCCAGAAGAGCCAAGAAGATAGTCGAAGGTCTGCATGTTGGGATGGCTGAGTCAGACAGGGAGTGCGTGGAATGCAAAGATTGTATGCACATGGCGATCCAGGGGAGAGGAACATCAGAAGGAAAGTTCAAGACCCTGGTGGTGGACTCTTGTGGAAGGCACCTGAGAGAAAGCACCATTTGGAAGAAGATTCCAAAGCAGGTTCTTCGATAGTAGAGATTGGAAGCACTCATGTGAAAGACGGAGTTCAGTGAGACCGCTTGGCTCACAGTGTGACAAGCACCTGGGGGGGAGTTGACGAGAGATCCAGAGCATCTCTTTGGGGTGACATTTGTCACTTGGTTTCAGAGTGTGGTGTGCCTGACCACAGGTCGCCTATTGGTTTACATGGACTGTGTACTTACAGTGAAGATTAGAGTATATGATAGCTTTTGTAACTTGTCTTATCCTTACAGATCTGTATATATCTGTAAAGGTATGTTTGTGGGAGGAGTATTGTAATATAGTTCATTTTTTCTTGTTTAATAAATGTTTTATTCTTTTGTTAAAAGTTCATCAGCTGACTCCTGTGACCCTGTTCAGTAGCCACTCTTCATGTTTCTAAACAAAAAAATAAAAGTTAGGATCTATCAAGCTGGGTTCTGCCCTGGGATCCAACTTGTCCAGTAGTAACATCAACTGGGATAATAGCAAAAAACAACCATCAGTTCAGACATCAGATAAACAAACGCCTTCCGAAATCATTATGGGGAGAGAGAGGTCATGTGACTCAAGTAACCATTTTGAAGACATGTGACTAGTCTGGAAAAGCTGCTATTGAAGCAGTAAAGAGTTCCCTCCTCTCTTCTCCCAAGTTAAGATCCTATCTCTTACAGTTTAAAAATCCAGCACAGAGATAGTAAATTTTCCATTGAAAGGAATCTCACACACAAAATTCATCGACTTCTGGAAGAGACTGATTATAGATTAAAAAGAAATTATCCCCGGCAATTGCAGTTACACGGGCTTCAACTCAACTTCTGGAATCTAAAGGAACTTGGAAAATGTTCTGCCCCAGCCTAAGAGGCCAGCCAAGGACTCATAAGCAGTGAGCTCTAAAGTATTTTAAAAATCTTTCAGCAATGAACTCTAATTTAGTTAAGCAAATAACTACCTACAGTATAACCTGTAAACCTTGCACACTTGTGTGTGTACAAACGTGTGTGGGCAAAGCGTGGGTTTAGCTTTTTAAATATTTTTATATCTGGGTGGGGTTTTAACTCAGCAATAAACTAACCCCTTTTTGTTTTAAAATTCAAGAAAGCCTGTCAGACTCATTTCTTTGCAATCAGCACATATATGGTCAAACACAGACTTTGGGCAAGTACCTTTATCGATCTAAATTCACAAAAAACCCTGCCACAGTCAGACTTGAAGTGCCATGATAAGGAAGCCATTTTTATTACCCCTTCTCACGTGGCCATAACAGGGGCCAGGGGGCTGTTCATTACAGCTCAATGAGTTTAGTTCCATTTCTGGGAAAGTCGCACTCACACCCTGTGCACACTCGCTCTGAAGTTTGTTCCACTCTTACCTCCGTCATTTCAAGGAGAAAATAAATTTTGACTAAAGTTCCTCGATGTCTCGGTGGGCAAATTACACTCTGTGATCAAGCACCGATGGAGAAAGATCAGTAAACTCCCGCTTCAAATCCTGGGACAGAATTTTTCAGTTGGTGTGCAGGGGTAGGGCCGGACCCGCTGGCGCATAAAATGACGCGCGATGACGTCGGGCGTGTGTCCCAACGGCATCGCGCTGAGTTGCGATGTTTCATTTGGTGGACGCGCGCCGGAGTCGGCTGCGCACCCGCCGATATGTAAACAGCCCATTAAGGCCATTAAGGATCTAATTAAGGTTATTGTAATCGCTGCCCGTCCAACATTAAGGTTGGCGGGCAGGCGAAAAGGCCAAGCGGCCTTCGCGTTTTTTTAGGAAACCTCATCCACGAGCGGGATAATTCAATAATAAATTTTTAAAAACTCTCATATAACTAAAAACATGTCCCATCTCGTGTGACACAGTCACATGAGGGGACATGTTTAAATAAATTTATAAACCTTTTATTCCATAATTTCAGAAGCCCTTCAATCTCCCTGAGGCAGCTCCGTGCCTCAGGGAGATTGAAGTGCACCCGAAAGAGCGCTGGCCCCGACTCTCCCTCCTCCCCCGCCACCACAGGTAGTGCTGAGCGCTACCGGTCGTGTCTTATGCTGGGCGGGCCTTAATTGGCCCTCCCGTGTAAAATGGTGACGCGGAGCCGATCGTGGGTGGCGATTGGCTCCACAACCGCCCCAGCCCACTCCCTCTGAGCCTGCCCACCAACTCAAAAACTCTGCCCCGGTCTCTGCTGTATTACTCTGAACACAGAATGGGAGTGGGACAGTGAGCTGAGTCTTTGGAAAGTTGGGGTTCGACGTTAACATGAGGTTTATTAAATGTAAGGATTTTTTGGCCAAAAGTCAGAGGCCAACTTTTGCGCAAGATTGACTATTATTCAAGTATATCCACCATTCATCTGTCCATCCATCCATCCATCTATCTATCTATCTATTTTGCCTGGATTTTAGCCTCGAGGTGAGTTCTGTGCAGTGAATGGATGGGTGCGGTATTGTGTTATTGTGGGGTCAGGAAACCTGGAAGAACAGGTTTCCCAAAGGTCCTGCTAAATTTTAGTACAGGGCTCCTTTAAATGCGTTTCCTGCCCACAGACAGCCTGGTTGGCAAAGTGGAGGCCTTTTCAGGCTGAAAGCCTGATTCACTGGGCCTAAGCCTACAGAGGAACTAGGTGTGTGTTGGAGGAGAGAAAGAGCAAGACAGAGAGATTGTATGATGGGGGTTTAGTGCACTAGAAGTTCAAATGGTACCTTGGAGGGTTCTAATCCTGGGTGGAGTGGGGGGAGCAGTTGTGGGTGGTTGTCTGATGGTGTTATGGGTGTCTGGTTCACCAGGGAGCATGATGCTAGTCTCGGGGTCAGGTGGTGATCAGGGATCTGATGATGGCCAGGAGGGAGAGGATTGGGGTCAAGGGGATGTCTGCTGGTGGGTTGGAGCAGACAGATCATTGGTAGTGAGGGGGTTAGTAGGTAGTTTGTTGGGCCTGGATGTTTCTCTTAGTAAAGTGTAGTGCTATAAATTGCTATGAATATTGAACTTTGCAACTTGATGTTTTAAGATGCTTCCTTTAATTTCTGGAGAGAATGTTCTGGAGCGGGAGATGATGACCTCATGCTAACTCTGCCTGGAGACAGGCCCATGTGATCTGGTTGTCAAGGGGAAAGAAACCCAAATGGAAACATATTGACAATCAAGGGTGGAATTTTCCAGTCTGGAGACGAAGTACAATGGTGGGTGGGAAAATTGGCATGATTCCCACCGGACAGCGGGGCAGATTTTCGCGCCTGATTTTCTGCTTTTCAGCTCATTAATTATACATCAACAAGGAGCTCGTCGAATCTCATGGTGGAGCGGACGGGGATTCATGTGCCTGTCATTGCCTCATGGGGTTGAAGGCCCTGGCACCAGACTTAAATGGCATCGGCACTGACATTTACTCACTGCGGTGCAGGTGTGTTGTGAACTGGTGTATTACCATGGCAACCAGGTGCACCAGATCCTTGGCTCCACGATTCAGCGAGGCCTTCCTGGGGATTGTCCTTCAGGCTGTCCAGGAAAAGCGGGAAGTCCTCTTTCTGAGCAATGGGAGCAGGAGGTCCTCCCACTTGACCACGCTGGTCTGGGAGGAGGTCCCCAGGGAGGTTATCGCCTATGACACACATAAAAGGACCGCCCTACAGTGCAGGAAATTAATGAATGATCTGATGCATTCCGCCAAGGCAAGTGAAACTTCTACTCACTCCAAACTCACAATTTCATAAAGGCATCGGGCACTCTAAGGGTTAGGTCTAGAGGGATATCATACACTACCAGCAGTCGGGGCATCAGCACTTGGGCCAGAATTTTTCACTTGGCATGTGGGCGTGGGCCCGACACACTCCAGTATGAAATGACGTGCGATGAGGTGGGGCGAGCGTCCGGATGTTATCGTGCACTCGCCCACAATTAAGCAGCCTATGAAGGCCCTTAATCAACTAATTGATTGGAATTTTTTTGCTGCCCGTCCAGCCGTTCGGTTGGCGGGCGGGCGAAAAGGCTGAGTGGCCTTTGCATATTTGGCGAAACCTCATCCACGGGCGGCATGAGGTTTCGACCAGTGTTGAAAAAAATAATGTTTAAACTTTTTACATTCATATTTAACCTGTCCCTGCTCATGTTAAAGAGTAGGAGCCGGCCTAGTCAATCATGAATTACCTGTTCTCTCTATTCCAGGCACTAGCAAGAAAAGACAGAGGAAGATGCCAAGCAAGCGCCTCTGCCCCAGCCCTCACAGAGCACCTCAGATGAGGAGGCAGAAGAAGAATCCGAGGAAGATCCATCACTACATTCACCTGCACCCTCCACCGGCGCAGATACACACACCTTGGTGGGTCCTAATTCTAGAATAGGTTCAGGGTCACAATCTGGTGATCACCTCACGGACACATGTCCACAGCTAGCGGAGGCAGTGACAGCTGAGTCTGAGTCTGATGATGAGGCCTCTGCAATCAGCCCTGAGAGAAATGTTGGAGATGCAGAGACAGGCAGGGCAGAGGACCATCAGGCAGAGTTGTCAGAAGCCATCAGCAGACCTGAACAAAGGATGGAGGAGTCCGCCCATGTTCTGCTTGGTGTTCTGGCTTCGGCATGTGAGCGCATCAAAGTCTCCATGGGAAGGGTAGTGGCAGTTGCCTTGGAGACCCAAGCCCAGCAGTTTCTGCCGGATTTGCACTCAGGCCTGCACACCATCGCTCTAGCTGTGGGTGGGTTCCAGCAGTGGCTAAGCAAGAGTGGGGAGGGGCAACCTGGCCTCCCTCCAGGTGTCCATTCTTAAGGGATTAGGGAGGGGTCATTGGGCACTCAAAATGAGGAGGAGTGCCGGGGCCATCCATCCAGGACATTTCAAGGGTGTTCTGCCACTCCAAATCCCCTCTGCCTATGACCCCCATCAACTCCAGCAGGCCAGGCCCCAGAGCAGGAGACCCTTAGCAGGCCGAGGACATCCAGGCCTCAGGCCTCCAGAGGACACCCACCAAAGTCATCTCACGCAACAGAGCATAGCAGTCAGCTGGCCGCCTCCATGTCTGCTGTGGATGTCGGGGCTGTACCTATACCTAGCACTAGAGTTAGGAAAATTAAGAAGTTCTAAATGCACAATGGTGGCATGGGTGTTCAATCACTGTACATAATCTGCATTACTGTAAATACATTTCATATTCTCTCCCCTCCAACTCTCAGGAATTGAATGGCTAATCAATGTAATACAAGATCTCGTGTTAATTCAAGGGTACAAATGAAACAGGATCCATCCCTCGCCGGCCCCAATTATCTCCCATCTTGTGCCTCAGTTCCATTAAGTCTCACTGAATCTCATGACAGTGAATCGCCTTTGGTTCCAATCAGTGACATGAACAAAGGCACTTCCTGTATGAAAATGATGGCTGGACAAGACAGATGTGACCCTTGCATCTCAGGCAGGCATTATGTGGCCTCATTAGAACTGTTCAAAAACGTTAGTGATTATCCTGATGCTGTCGCACTGAAGTCTGCGGTTTGCAGATGTTCTGAGTTTCTGTCATGATTAACATTGAAGTCTTTTAACCCAAGTGCGCTTTACAATGACGTTTATTTTATGACTGTGAGGCTTTGGTTAGAGTAGAATTTAACGTCAAACACCATAGCCTTTCATACCTCCCTGCAGTTTTATTTCCTCTCCGTGTTTAAGGCTGAACGTTATTCCTTTATTAGTTTCCACTCCATCCATGCATGATGCTAAGCGATAGAAGGTGGTTCCACTCAGTGACATTTGAAAGGTCTGCTAGGCGGGAATGAGCCTATGCTGCCGGAGGTGTGGGCTTATCCTGAGGAACCTGTCCACTTACCTGTGAGGACCAGAGTTTGCTCCTGAATGGCCACTAATGATACTTCATGGTATCCGTCTATGAAGTTAGGGAACACCAATCAATATGGAAACCATTGCATGATTGTCCACTCATTGACTAAGCATTCATAGAAATGATTGGCCTTTGTAAGATGCTCAATGTCAAGGACTATAATGGTATGAAAGCGATGCTCTGGCGCCTCCACTGAGTGCTCGGCAGTATGTACAAAGGGAATGACTTGTCATTGATTGCTGTGTCGAACCTGACTGGGCTACGTCTCTGCCAATGTCAAGGCAATGCAGGGCATAAACTTGGCAGGCTTCTGTTGAATGCAGGGTAATGGGTGGTTGTCAATAATCACATGATGGCCCTGCTGAACCATTCTCAGTGAGGACAATGCTAACATAGTTCGCAGCTCTGGGTGCATGCTGTTGTGTAATAGATCACTGAGTCCTGATGCCCAATGGCATCTTAGTGCTCAGTATCAAGATGCAGGGCAGAATTTTCCCAGAATTGCATTAAGTGTGGTGGCAGGCGGGTAAAGTGGAGTCCTACCCGCCGATGAAAATGGTGGGTTTTCACTTCGTATCTTCCCGAGCCCGCCTCATTATATATTCACTCCCGTGAAACATGCTGTTTCCATGGCAGGCGGACTCTCATTCGCCCGCTCGCCATCACCCCACTGTTGCATCACACCATCCGCCATCTTTAAAAGGCAGCTGCCAGCAAAGCGCTCAATGCCACCAGCTCACCACCACTGCCCGGGAGACATGACCAGCAAAGGCAAAGAAACTGCAGCCCCCCCACTTCAACGACAGGTCCCTCGAGCGACTGCTGGATGCCGTGGAGGCCCGCTGGGATGTGCTCTAACCCCGCTCTGTCCGCAGGATGGGTAAAAATGTTACCAACCTGGCTTGAGAAGTGGTGGCAGTGGTGGTCAGCACGAATGCCCTGCAGAGGAGGACAGTCACCCAGTGCCGCAAAAGTATGAATGATCTCCTCCGTTCCGCCAGGGTAAGTCACTGTTTTCATCACTCCCAACTCACACACTCACAAACCCATCACACACCCACAGGGCCCTCACTCACTGCCAATGCAAGGGACATCACAATTCATTCTTTCACACACACCGTCATTGTCCTCATCCTGTCCATGGGACCACTCACCACCCACACAGGCCAGGCATATTTATCATCTGGCCCGGCAGGCGTCCTGAGACACTCTCCCCATCTCTATCCATGCAGGACAAACTGGCTCACAACAGGAGGGAAAGGTCGCAGACAGGTGGAGGGATACCAGAGATCAAAGTTCTGACAGAATTCGAAAACAGAGCCATCCAGCTGGCCGGCGATGACTTGGACCGGTCCTGTGTTGTGTGGTGAGGTCGGCGCTGCTCTACCAAGTGAAGATCCAGCAATGCAACATCCATCAGACAACCATGCTGTGTGTGATGTGTCCTATTTCACAGGCCACTGCCATGCACTAATAATCTCCCCTTGCTTTCGCAGGCACATCTGCCAAACGTTCGACAGAGTCCATGACCCAGGGGCTCCAATCAAGCTCTGAAGAAACCTCTGAAGAGGAATCTGAAGGCCCCCTCCCTGAAGTCCCATCACAGCGCTCACCCACACCCTCCACCAGCGCAGAGACACACACCTCGGTGAGACCTAGCTTTAGAGTAGCCTCAGGATCACAATCTGGTGAGCACATCGCACTTTCTGATCCACAGCAGGTGGAGGCAGGGGCTTCACAAGTCCCCAGCACTCGGAGGACTGCTGGAGGCCAGAACGTTGTTGAGCCTGAGTCAGATGATGAGTCTCTGGACTCAGTCATGTCACAGTTGCTGGAGCTGCAAAGGCAAGCTCGGGAACATCAGGAAGGGATGTCTGCTGCACTCCTCAGATTGCAAGGCACGATGGAGGAGTCCGTCTGTCATCAGTGTGAGGTGTCAGGATGGGGGCCACCATGGAGACCTTGGTCCAGGATGTCACTCCTGCACTTCTGCCTGGGCTTAACTCCATCGCTGATGCCATAGTTGGCCTCCGACAGTGTGTACACGAGCGGTGAGCGGGGAAGCCCAATCTCACTCCAGCTGCCCCTTTTCCTTACAGCCAGGGGCCCTCGGGCAAACATAGGGATGAGGATCAGCAGGTGCACGCTCTGGGGCCATCCACCCAAGTGACTCTGGGAGTGACCGGCCCATCTAAATCCAATCTTCCTGTGACCTCCACAGATCCAGCTCCACAGGCCGAAGAGGGTGCCACTGCCACACAGCAGGACCCCGAAAGCAGGCTGGGGCCCTCCAAGTCTCAGCCCTCCAGAGGATGCCCGTCAAAGTCATCACAGACAGGGTGTCACAGTCAGCAGGCTGCCTCCAACTCTGCTGTGGATGTCCGGGGAGCACCAAGATTTGGCAGCAGGGTTAGGAAAGTTAGGTGAAACTAGTTGCACAGCCTGGGCACGGGTGTTGATCACTTGTACATACTGTTCAATATTGTGAATAAACTCCTAAGAATGTCTCCCTGCCTGTGGCCCCTTGATCTGATGGGCAGTGTTCTTGTCACTCAGATGTGAAACATTTCTGCACAAGATAAAGGCAGGTGTCTCAGTCCAGGGCCTCTTCCCTGTGCGGCCTTCAGACCACAGTGATGGCCCAGCCTCACACTCCCTGGAAACATTACTGATGCCTGCACCTTGGCAGTGCTGGTCATTGCTGCCAGAATGTAGTGGGCAGGTGCCACAGAGTTCTCCCATTCTCTTTGTGTGCTCTCAGCACCTTTAAGGTGGGGCTGGCCCCAATTACACCAGCATCTGCGACCAGTGATGCTGTGCACCAGCTCCTGAAGGACTGAGGTGCTGAAGGTGGACACAGCATCAGATGCATCTGAAGTTTCATGGCTGCGTCTCTGAGGTGGCCCTGATCACATAGCGCAAGCGAGCTGCCCTCAGCTAGGCAGGAGTCAGACATTCAGAGGCAATCTGAAGATCTATGGAGTGTCCTCGCTGCATGTCGTCATCATCCTCCACAAATCTAGCAGCTGCGAGGGCCTCCCGAGTGCCCCTGCCTCGTCTAGCCATTGTGAGAGCCTCACCCTGTCCTCGTCGCCACCGAGGACCCCCTCACCCTCATCCCCATTGGCATCCTCTTCATCCCAGTAGACCTCCAGCTCCTCCATCTCCTCCTCAGCCACCTCCTTCCCCCGTTGCAGTGCCAGGTTGTAAAGGGTGCAGCATATGACGATGATGCATGGCACTTGGTGGCCCTTTGGTGCCTCCGCGTTTCTTGCATGGGTGGGCAGGCTAGGACCCTGACCCCAATCATATCACTGTTGCTGCGCCTGACCTGCCTCAGTTGCAGAGGCCTGGTCAGTTTATACAGGTGTCCCTAATGTGTGGCCACTCCCCTCGATTACCCCATCCCCCACCTCGATTGCCTGTGCGTGGGATACAGCACCAGGGCAGCACTTGACCCCTCAGCAGCCGCCTCCAAGGCTGGCCAGCACTTGCCCCCCCTTACCCTCCACCCCTCAGCAGTCACCTGCGGGGCCAGGCATCAGTTGCCCCCACTCCACAGTGCCCCTGAGGCCTGTAAACAATGGGTGAGCTGTGGGGAACGCTGCTGCTTATTCACCACAGTTCCCCCAAAGTGAAGGCTGCCAAGTGCATGTCGCCTGGGTGCTGCTGTGAAACACGTCAGCGTGCTTTCCCGCCGACGTGTACGGACGATACGGCGGGGTTCCAAGAGCCTAGCGGGATGGCCTTTTAATTAGATGCTAATGTATTACAATTAGCTCCCCAATGACCAATAGCGGGAAACGCGGCCTGCCGTCGGCGGGCTGAGTGGATGATCATGACCAGCCTTCACGCTGGCGTGAAGTGGGTCTCGCCATATTTTCCGTGTGTGCCACCTATCACGCCCGCCACTAGTGGGCTCGGAAAATCCCGCCTGCCGTCTCTGAATTAACCATGCGTGACAGGTGGCATTTGGAGATGGTACTGACTGGGTGTAGCTCCCTTTCGAGACGGTCAAGCGCTAGCCATTGACAAATGCTTTTTGCCCTAGAGTTGCTTTGCTGAGCTGCTGTCATACCAGCATGAATGCATCTATGTGTGCAATAGCGTTTCAGCCTCTTGAAGGAGGACATGGCCAGTAAATCATCGCCGCCATGGTTATAAGGACTGCACTAGGTGTAGTTGCTTAGGGGTGTGTATTGGTGGATTAGTGCTAAGCAAATTGCACACCGGCCACACGGTCCCTGAGGTACTGCACCTTCCAAAGATGACCCCATTTTTAGCATTGAAAGTGACACGCATCCTCCATGATCATTGTGAGATTGATGACCTTTCGTGACGTGTTCGTAAATAACAATGAAGGTTGTTGTTATGCCCCCCCCACCCCGCATCAAACGCTGAGGAAACCTGTGCTTGTGACAACTTGTCTTCACCTTATTCCTCCTGGAATCTTGTAACTATGAGGTTGTCACGGGCATGTCTGCCACGCTGTGCCCATGCAATGACATCGTCATGTGTCTCGTCTGAATCCTCGTCCCCTTCAGATTCATCCCCTTCAATATCCCCCTTGTCTGAGGAGACATCTAACTCCACCATGTCTGCCTGTGGCAACAGATTCCCCGTTTTGCAATGCCAGGTTGTGCAGGCTGAAGCAAATAACGATGCTGAGCAACACTGTCTGCAGCAAGTATTGGAGAGCCCCACCTGAGTGGTCCAAATATCTGAAATGCATCTTTAAGAGTCTGGTCTATGAAGGACTTTGTGGCTGAATGTGCAGCATCGTACCTCTCCTCAGATACACTCTGTGGATGACAAACAGGCTTCATCAGGCATGTCTTTAGGCGTTACCCCTTATCACTGAAGAGCCAACCCTCAAGCTCCGAGCTCCCTCAAGTATCTCTAGCACCTGGGCGTAACTCAAAATGTACAAGTCGTGGGAGCTCCCTGGGTACCGAGCACAAACATGCAAGATCTGCTTTCTGTGATCACAAATTAGCTGGACGTTCAGAGAGTAAAATAATTTTCTATTAATGAATCTCACAGGCTGCTGCCAGGGAGCTCCCTGGGCCACATGTGTGCAGTCAATAGTGCCCTGCACTTGCAGGAAGCATAAGGTCACTATGAATCCCAGAGCTCTGGCAGCCTGCCTTGCTTCATCCATGCTGAACTTCACATAATGGTGAGCTTTATTGCATTTGTGTGTCGCTTATTGTGATATCCCACAAAGGTCCCCAGGGGTACCCTGGAAGGATTCGCAGGTAAAGAAAGTTTAGTGCGGCTGTAACCTTCAAAGCAACTGGCACTGGATACCCTCCAAGTCTGTGTGGCGTGAGTCCCTCATGGAGAATATGGCAAATAGGAGCTACCACAGCCCTAGACAAGCAAAGGCATCTGTGGCATTGTCTATTGCCCATCTCCATGTATGAGCTGCATCTTTTGTAGACCCTTGATCATGCCAAACGTCTTTGTAGATTTCTCCCCTCCACGTTGGTATCTGGGTCTTCCTGGGGCCCTGCTGGATCTTGTTCCTCGGAGCGCCAATCTTCCCTGAGCTGTGCCAATCGGCAACAGGCCTTTCCCTTCATTCTAATCAAAGCTATCAAGAAGGCAGCGTTGCCTGCAGCCTGCATTCTCCACCCCTCCTTGTATCTGTGAATGCATACAGTTCATAAATCAATGGTAGTTCCTCCATGTACAAGGCAGGAATGCAGTTGAGGGCCCTTGACTTTCGCACAGTCTGCACATCGTATATCAAACCCACCCCTTGCCGAGTGATTTCACCCTGTAGGACGACAGGTAGCTGAGCTCCCCCCTCAGATGTGACTGCGCGTTCACAACGAGGGTCTTAATTAGGATCTAAAGGCCCAGTCCTCAGAGCCACAGTCAGCCTTGTGTTGGTTGTCCTTCTGTGGCCTTGACAATGACTATGGATACCCAGTCCTTACACCTGTGCCCTGACTGCATGCATGATGCTTTAAATGCCATGACCAGTGCACTGGGAACATGGAGGCTTGTATGGTCCATGTTGTCTGTGCGCAAAAGACATGGCCATTGATTTTGAGTTGGATGTAAAGGTAGGGAGAATGATCAAGAAGTTTGTAGATGACACAAAATTTGGCCGCATGGTAGATAGCGAGGAGGATAGCTGTAGACTGCAGGAAGTTATCAATGGACTGGTCAGGTGGGCAGAAAAGTGGCAAATGGAATTCAACCCAGCAAAGTGTGAGTTGATGCATTTGGGGAGGTCAAACAAGGCAAAGGGATACACAATAAATGGGAGGATACTGAGAGGTGTAGAGGAAGTGAGGGATCTTGGAGTGAATACGTAGAGACCCCTGAAGGTAACTGGATAGGTTGATAGGGTGGTCAAGAAGGCATATGGATTTATTAGTCAAGGCATAGGATATAAGAGCAGGGAGATTATGCTGAAACCTGTATAAAACATTAGTCGGGCCGCAACTTGAGTACTGTGTGCAGCTCCTAATTATAGAAAGGATGTAATTGCATTAGAGATGGCACTGAGGGGATTTAAGAGGATGCTGCCAAGACTGGAAAATTACATCTATGAGGAGAGATTGGATAGGCTGGGGTTGTTCTTCTTGGAACAGACGAGGCTGGGGGGATATTTGATTGAGATGTATAAAATTGTGAGGGGCCTGGATATAGAGACTGGGAAGGGCCTATTTACTTTAGCAGAGCGGTCAGTGTCTAGGAGTATAAATTTAGAGTGATTGTTAGAAAGATTAGAGGGGAGATGAGGAAAAGCTTTTTCACCCAGAGGGTTGTGGGGGTCTGAAACTCACTGCCTGAGAGGGTAGTAGAGGCAGAAACCCTCAACTCATTTAAAAGGTGTCTGGATACACCTCAAGTGCTGTAACCTGCAGGGCTATGGACCGAATGCTGGAAAGTGGGATTAGTCTGGGTGACTCCTTTTACAGCTGGCACAGGCAAGATGGGTCAAATGGCCTCTTTCTGTGTCATAAACTTCCTATGAATCTATGTTGATATTCCTGTTCTCATCCCTGAACCCTTTAATGTTGATGTCCCCAACAATTTGTCGACCTGACCGCTCCCCTTCTCGAGGCCACATGCACCCTGACTTTTTGGGAATGTCCCCCCACCACCCCCACATGAGACCATACAATGCCCCCCACTCCATGACTTTTCAGCTACCAATATACAGATTAATGATGTCTCCCCTGAACATGACTGTGTCCTCCGCCTCACAATACCATGATTCTAACCCCAGGACCAAATTCCTTAGGTGACTGACCACGCCCTACACACCTTTCTGTGCATGACCGTCACTGCCCAGAGAGGCCTTCTCCCACCCAAGGCCGGGACCAAGGCATGCGTGCCATGCAGGACCCTCTAACATGGCCCACACAGCCCCAGGATGGTCTCTTCAATATGCCCCTGACAGCGTGGCCTCAGCCCTAGGAGAGCCCCTTCAATATGCCTCCGACACCTTGGCCTCAACCCCAGGGCAAACTCTGACTCTTCCCTGGACAGTCTTATAACACTTGCCCCAAGACAGTATTTCATGACTCCACCCTGTTCCTTGACAACCCCCTAGTCTTCTGTCCCCTCCTCCCCTCCAGTGTTCAACTTCCGCCTCTGGCCCTGCCTCAGTCTCCCCGCCCCGACCCCTGTGTTCTCCTCCCCCATCCCCACCCATGTTCCACCCAGCCCCCACCCACCGCCACCCCTAGGCTTTCCTCCATCACCCCCTCCCTGCTGGCATTGCCTCCCGTGCCCAGGCTTGACGTGGTTTGAGATACAAGCACCCGAAATCTCACAGCAACTTTCTTCCCGGTAGGCGAAAGCAGCATCTACCGACCTCGAAGTTATCAATGGACTGAAGCTCACCAGGTGTGTGTCACTTATATACATTAGGAAAATAGACCATTCTAATTATCCGCTGGCAGGCCACTTAATTTGGAGGGGGAACTTAATTCCAGCAAGTTGGCCTTTTAATGAGCATTCATGAGATGCAAATGAATGTAAATGTTGTTCCCGATATAGATCAGCGGGAATCTCAACACGCCTTTAACCCGCCATCAAAGTTGAGAGAACAGAATTCCAAACTAACTTCCTGATGATGGTAAGCTGACCTTTTCATTCATGCCAAATTTTGTACCCCCGCCTGCCACAATCCTGCCGCTGGTGGGAGCAGAAAATTCCACACCCAAGTGAGAGTTTTCACACCTTGGCACAGCAAGAGGGGAAGCTGCTTTTTGGACACAGAGACACAGAGACATGGAGAGATAGAGATAGAGAGAGAGAGAGAGAGAGAGAGACGAGCACCACTGACTGTTGTGAAGAGTAGGCTGAACTGTTTTTGTGTTAACAACTGAGCCAAAAAGCTTGTGAAAGTTGGTTTTCTGTTTGAAAGGACAGGGGCAGGAGTTACTGCACTTGTGAAAATTTAAGGAACTGGAGGAGGACCTTGCTGGTGGAAGTCGAGGCTGGAACACTTGGTGGAGGGGAACAATTTTCAAAGGGCATTGCGAAATTCAACTTGTTGTAGCAGGAGAAGTAAGCCTGCTGGAAGTTGAGCGTACCTTGGGACTGAATCCTGGATTGCTTTCCATCTGCCAGAAGTGCAGTGCACAGCAAAAGGAGTTGATGGAAGAATATTGATTGAGTTAATTAGTTAATGCAGAAGTCCCTTTTTTTCTCTTTTGGTGTATTAATTGCCTGTTAAGTAATGTTTGATCTAAGTTGATTTTAGTTTGTTTGCTACAGTAAAGTTCTAATACGTGAAATCTTGCCCTGCAATTCTTTCCACTGTCACTGAAATCTTCATTTCAAAAAAAAAAGTTATTGGTCTCTCCTGGGAGCTCAACAAATAGCACTTATCTCATGGGTTGGTTGACTCCTTTAACCTGACAACTTCCCTGAGATCCCGGGAACCTGGTTGCTTGGGTTAAAAATAGGGGTGTCTGTTAAAATGAAGGCAGGCAGCCTGATTATAATATTTATCAAAATGATAGCATATTATTATACCTTCCTGCAAGCAAATTAGTCACCCGTTCCTGATCCTTTTTTAAAATTCTTTCACGGGATGTGGGCATCTCTGGCTGGGCCAGCATTTAGTGCCCATCCCTAGTTGCCCTTGGGAAGGTGGTGCTGAGCTGCCTTCTTGAACTGCTGCAGTCCATGTGGTGTCGGTACACCCAGAGTGCGGTTAGGGAGGGAGTTACAGAATTTTGACCCAGCGACAGTGAAGGAACAGTGATATAGTCCCAAGTCAGGATAGTTGAGTGGCTCCATTAAAACAGGAAGCAGGCAGGTTCAAGGTCGGTTTGGTCCCTATTCCTGGTTTTTCATATTTTAACCTCTGACATGATCTCACCTACTTGTTCTTGGGAGTTAAGATTCATTCCTTGATTTCCTCAATGATTGTATACGTCAAATTTCCCTAACTTCGTGGAGGTGGCTTTGGAAGTGGCACCAGGAGCAGATTTTGAAAATTCTGCATCACATGGAAGGAGTAATTTGACAAGGAAATATTCAATGAACGGAATGACACTAGGAAGTTCTGAGGGACAAAGGAATCTTGGAGTCTGTGTCCATAGATCTCTGAAGGCAGAGGGGCATGTTAGTGGGGTGGTGAAAAAGGCATATGGGACACTTGCCTTTATCAATCAAGGCATAGATTACAAAAGTAGGGCGGTCATGTTGGTGTTGTTTGGAACCTTGGTGAAGCCACAGCTGGAGTACTGTGTGCAGTTCTGGTCGCCACATTTTAGGAAGGATGTGATTGCACTGGAGGGAATGCAGAGGAGATTCACCAGGATGTTGCCTGGGATGAAACATTTAAGTTATGAAGAGAGGTTGGATAGACTTGGGTTGTTTTCGTTGGAGCAGAGAAGACTGAGGGGCGACCTGATCGAGGTGTACAAGATTATGAGGGGCATGGACAGGGTGGATATGGAGAAGCTGCTCCCTTTAGTTGAAGGGTCAGTCACGAGGAGACAATAGTTCAAGGTGAGGGGCAGGAGGTTTAGGAGGATGTGAGGAAAAACTTTTTTACCCAGAGGGTGGTGACAGTCTGGAATGCGTTGCCTGGGAGGGTGGTGGAGGTGGGTTGCCTCACATCCTTTAAAAAGGGCCTGGATGAGCACTTGGCACGTCATAACATTCAAGGCTATGGGCCAAGTGCTGGTAAATGGGATTAGGTAGGTAGGTCAGGTGTTTCTCACGTGTCGGAGCAGACTCGATGGGCCGAAGAGCCTCTTCTGCACTGTGATTCTGTGATCGACTCCCCAACATAATCCTGCTTCCGTGCGCTTTTGGCAGGACGAGATCCAAGTGGCAGCAGCTCCCTCTCCCGTGGCGGCAGATAGACAATTATGCCGGAATTTTCCAGCCCCACCCACGGCGGGTTCCCCCACGGCGAGGCTGGTGAGCCAATGAAATCTCTGTTCACGTCGGCGGGACCGGAAGATCCCGCCAGCGTGTGGGGCTGGAAAATTCCGGCCTGCGGGTCAATTAAGCACCCGACTGAGGGCCAAGGTACGGAAGCCACCAGGATTTTCTTGGCAACGGACTGGCCCTCTGCTGAGTCAGCAGGGCCAACGGCAACTGGGAGGTCATGAACCCAAAGGCCGAAGCCTTGGTCACGAACATTCATGTGGAGGGGTTTCGCTAAGAACATGTTTAAATCTTCAGTAGGCTTCCCCAGGGCTTCTCCACCTTGAGGCTCCCTCTCACTGCCCCACCTGCACCAGCAGTGCCCACTTTTCCCAGAGGAAGTGCTGCGGGGACTGTGATTGGGCCACCAGCCTCAGGAACCCGCCTGCCATCCTTAATTGGGTGGCAAACGTGGAGACGGTCTCTTAATTGGCTGCCAACTTGTGTTGGGAGTGGGGGCCTGGGGGAGCATGCAGCAACTGGGAGTGTTGGCAAATATCTGCACCGAACCTGGTGTAGACATTCATATAATTAATGCAAAAGACTACGGATGCTTGAGATTTGAAATTAAACAAGAAAGTGCAGGAAAAGATCAGAAGGCCTGTCAGCATCTGCGGAGAGAGAAACAGAGTTAATGTTTCAAGTCCAGTATCCAACATAGTCATTTATGCCCTGAAGCCTTTTTTAATGGTGCTGAACAAGCTATTTCTACGCTCTGTCACCAGCATTCTCAATTGTCTTCATAATACTACCAGCCTTTGACCCTCTCACCTCCAGTCGATCTCCTCACCAATGCTCATACTAACATTCAACACTCAGACAGCAAATTCTGAAAAAAAAAGGAGGCAGACAGGAAAGTGGAGTTCAGGGCATAGTCAGATCAGCCATGATCTTATTAAATGGCAGAGCAGGCTCAAGGGGCTGAATAGCCCTACTCCTGCTCCTAATTCTTGTGTTCTTGTGCAAGCGTTTTTTAATTATTTCATGGGATGTGGAAGTCGCTGGCTCGGCCAGCATTTATTGTCCATCCCTTGAGAAGGTGTGATGAGCTGCCTTCTTGAATTGCTGCAACCCAAGTGGTGTAGGTACACCCACGGTGCTGTTAGGGAGGGAGTTCCAGGGCTTTGACCCAGCAACAGTGAAGAAAGAGTTTATATGTTTCCAAGTCAGGATGGTGAGTACCGCATGTAAGGCTACTTAATAAGGTGTTGGGGGTAGTATATTAGCATGGATAGAGGATTGGCTAACTAACAGAAGACAGAGGATTGGGATAAGGGGGGCATTTTCAGAACGGCAACCTGTAACTGGTGGAGTGCCACAGGGATCAGTGCTGGGACCACAATAACTTAGAATATATATTAATGACTTAGATGAGGGGAGTGAATGTACTATCACCAAATTTGCAGATGATACAAAAATAGATGGGAAGGCAAGTGGTGAGGATGGCACAAGGAGTCTACAGAGGGATATAGACAGGTTAAGTGAGTGGGCAAAAATGCGGCAGATGGAATATAATGTGGGAAAATGTGAGACTATGCATTTGGCAGGAAGAATAGAGGAGCTGAATATTATTTAAGTGGAGAAAGACTGCAGAAGGCTACAGCACAGAGGGACTTGGAAGTCCTTGTGCATGAATCCCAAAAAGCTAACATACAAGTTCAACAAGTAATAGGGAAGGCAAATGGAATGTTGGCCTTTGTTTCAAAGGGAATGGAGTATAAAAACAGGGAAGTCTTGCTAAAACTATACAAGGCACTAGTTAGACCACACCTAGAATGCAGTTTGTTCCCCTATCTAAGGAAAGATATACTGGCATTGGAAGCAGTCCAGAGAAGGTTCACTTGGTTGATTCGGGGGAGGGACTTTCTTACGAGGGGAGGTTGAGTAGGTTGGGCCTGTACTCATTGGAGTTTAGAAGAACGAGAGGCAACCTTATTGAAACATGTAAGATTCTTAGGAGGCTTGACAGGGTAGATGCTGAGAGGTTGTTTCCCCTTGTGGGAGAGTCTAGGACCAGAGGGCATAATCTCAGAGTAAGGGGACACCCATTTAAAACAGAGATTAGGAGGAATTTCTTCTCTCAGAGGGTAGTGAATCTGTGGAATTCTTTACCGCAGAGGGCTGTAAAAGCTGGGTCGCTAAGTATATTCAAGGCGGAGATAGACAGATTTTTAATCAGTAAGGAATAAAGGGTTATGGGGAAAAGGTAGGAAAGTAGAGTTGAGGATTATCAGATCAGCCATGATCTCATTGAGTGGTGGAGTGGACTCGATGTGCTGGATTGCCTACTTCTGCTCCTACGTCTTATGGAGGGCAACTTTCGGGTTGTGATATTCCCATGCATCTGCTGCTCTTGTCCTGGGTGGTAGAGGTCATGGGTTTGGAAGGTGCTACTGAAGGAGCCTTTGTGAGTTGCTGCAATGCATCTTGTACACACTGCTGTCACTGTATATCGGTGGTGGAAGGAGTGAATGTTTAAGGTAGTGGATGGGATGCCATGCGGGCTGCTTTGTCCTGGATGTTGTCAAGCTTCTTGAGTGTTGTTGGAGCTGCACTCATCCAGGCAAGTGGAGAGTATTCGATCACACTCCTGACTTGCGCCTTGTAGTTGGTAGACAGGCTATGGGGAGTCAGGAGGTGTGTTATTGATCACAAAATTCCCAGCCTCTGACCTGCTCTTGTGCCACAGTATTTATATATCTGGTCCAGTTCAACTTCTGGTCAATGGTAACCCCCAGGGTGTTGATAGTGGAGGATTCAATGATGGTAATGCCATTGAATGTCAAGGGGAGATGGTTGGCTACTCTCTCATTGGAGATGGTCATTGCCTGGCACTTGTGTGGCATGACTGTTACTTGCCACTTATCAGCCCAAGCCTGGATGTTGTCCAGGTCTTGCTGCATATAGGCACAGACAGCTTCAGCACCTGAGGAGTTGTGAATAGTGCTTGACCATAAGGACCTATGCATCCATGCTGCACTCAACCACCACCTTTGACATATCAGTATCTTTTGCTTTTCTTTTCTTTGAGAATCATCAGGAACACAAAATGCCTGTTCCTTACTGACTCTGATCACAGCGCCATGCCAAGCTTCAGGTTGGTTGCTTATTATCGGTAGAGCAAAAGGACCTTTACACCCTCAAGGTTCTGCATGGAAAATTAGTTGCTACAGTTGCAATGGTTGTATAGTGCTCGGCCAGATGAGAAAATCTTCTGGAAGTGACATTACCTTAATTATAAAATTAAAGGTACAGCTCATGGAAGAAAATATTTCAAAGAATTTTTTAAGATAATAGAAATGTGAACTGCAAAAGGTTTGTTCTAAGTCTTGCCAAAAAGTTTCCCGGTTTATCTTCTCTTCTCTGTCTGAATGGAGTGGTGCATCTGTTCTCTCATTAGCAGTTATTTTTTTCATTGGCAGGCTTAACGTGCCAGTGGTATTTTGTAACCAGGAGAAACTGATGTCATTAGACTGGTGGACTTTGCAGCCAGAGTCTGGGATCTGTCAACATGCGTTGTTCATTCCCATGTATAATGGCTCAGGCATACATGGTTCAGCTGGCTTTATCCAAAATGGAATGTTTCAGCCCATGAGTGAGTGGCCTGAAGGCATAAACTGACAGGATAGTAGTCTCAGAATTAATTTACTAAAGTGATGTTGCTGGTCTTTGCAGAGTGGTCAACTCTGTGGGATGCTCAGGCTGTGAACTGATGACATGGCTCCCTAAAATCAGTGGATGCTCCTTCAAATTGCGCAAGATGACCTGCAGATTACTATCATACCTAATCATCATGTTGAATTTAGGTGTAATTATGCTCTTCATTAACACGGGGTGGCAGCATGAAAGCTCAGGTTACTCCAGCAGGACTACTGACCACATTGCCCAAGCTAATGCAGAACACTACCTGCCTGTCCTTTCCCTGGATTTTAAATAGGTGAGGTAAATTTTGTGACAACACTGATGGTGCAGGGATTCGTGTGACAGTGGGACCTGTTGGAAATTTGACCACAGAAGTCAGCAGTTCCCAATCTATATTGTGCTCAATTCCAATTAATGACCATACTGGTAATGTTTCCACATTGGGAGTAAATGGGAATCTGGACACAAATTGCACTGGTAATTGCAGTAGGATTTCCAAAGCGAATTATATGGTTCAAGTTATTACTCAAATTCATTTTCATAATCGCAAAGATAAAATCTTCTATGAACCAAATAATGCAATCAGGCAGTGCTTTAGAACTTTTTTTTAGCCTTTCTTACATTAAAAAACTTCCTCCATGTAATTAAGAGTGATAAACTGGTGCCATTTTATTAATAAAGTTGAAAATGGGTTTAATCATAAAAATAAGCTTTTTACTCAATGTTTAGCCAACAGTCTGTGAGTAACCCAATTGTAAATAAGTTTAAAAAGCTATACAGAACCATTTACTAGTTTCTTCAATATGCTCTAGTCAGTTTCTTAGCAAATTAAACATTTTTGACATTTTAAAATCTTTTAACAGGTGCTTGTTGATGACCTAGTGCTTTAAAAAAAGGCTTAATTTTAAAAGCCTCCTTGAAGGTCTGCAAATGGGCGCAATTTGCAGATACTCACCATGGTGTGAATTTGATCTAGGGACGTGGCAAGTTTAGAAGGCCGGGCTGGCTTCCAGCATGATGTTTTTTGAACAATGTTAGGCAGTGCGTGAACTTAACTTGCCTTCAACATTAATTGCATTTAAATGTGCTCTGGTTTGACTGCTTATGAGTTTTACATTGTGTGCGTGAAAAACCAGTGCACCCTAGTGGAAATTCTAGCCCCACCCCCAGCAAATAATGTGGGATGCTCTGACAATCCATGTGATTGAATGGGTATCTTCACTTTATAATCTGCCTCACTGCACTTTCCCAGAACTACTGCATACAACCTATAGCCAGCTCCATGCCAGCTGAACCAGTGTGATTTGACCCATTTGTTACTGTCAGTGCCTGGCAATACAGCTTTTCTGGTGGCCCTTTGCATGGTCAAGATTTTCCTGTGTGTCTTGTCTAACCTAAACATTGCATTTGCATTGAATTCTCTTCCCCAGAAAGTAATGGAGGCTGAGCCTTTAAATTTATTCAGGGCTGAGTTAGATGGATTTTTGATTGAGAAGGGTTACGAATGGGGGGCAGGCAAGAAAGTGGGGTTGAGACCACAATCAGATCAGCCATGATCTTATTGGATGGTGAATTAGGCTCGAAGGTCCGATTGGCCTACTCCTGCTCCCAAATCCTATGTTCCAAACAGGCTATGTCTGACTGGATACCAAAGTTCTGGCAACCCTAGTCCATGGGTTAGCTTCATTCTCCCCATGTAAGAAAGCCATCAACTCCCTGTCTTAAATTGCATGGATGGAATCATTATCGTATCTGGGTGGCCCATGCCTGTTAGGACATTTCAGAAGTGACTCACCTATTCCACCTATGTAAGGCAGACCTGTACATAGGGAAATTCATGTTTATTAGATGAGTTATACTGGGTTAGGGGCTCATAGCCAAAAGAGCTGAATACAAAATCCCGAGAAAGTCATGATCAAATTGTGCAGTGCTTTGGTCAAACCATATCGACAACTCCATCTTGTTATGGTCACCAGGACATAAGGCAGGTGGACAACAGCTAGAGACAATGTAGAGAAGAGCCATGAAGCTGATCAGTAGTGTCAGGGGTCTGAGTTATGAGAAAGGCTAGAGATACGACAAGCTTACCCAGTAAAAACTGGCGGCAACTAGATTTCTGGCCTTATGGTCCAGGTAAGTATTAGTTTAATACATTTTTTAAAATGTTCCTTGTTGGTCAGATGTGCTTCTCTAGGGCCCACGATAATAACTTGGGCATCCCCTTCACCAGACTCTCCTGTTCCCTGATCATGAACTTTCCAATTCCTTCCCATCTAATCATTTACTTATCTTGCCACAGGCTTCCTGCCCTTTGTGCCAGCCTAATTAATATTGATTCCTGGCATCTCCGCCTGCTCCGTCCCCCGCTTCCCAACTGTGAGTCTGAGTCTGAAGTGCCTGAGAGGTGACCTTCTAGATGTAAATAATATTGCAAATGATGTGGAAAAGACCAATCTGGATTGATAAGGTAACATGGTCTTAAGGGTCTGCCCTACCCATAAAGAGCCTCCCAATCCTGTGATGTTGGAAGTCCCCTGCTCATGTCTCTCAGCCAATTTTGATTTGCAATGTCCAAAATATTCCTCATTGGAGGACAAAATCCAGGGATAACATTGGCCCTATTTTCCTTTATATTGAACAACGTTGAACTTATAGCCCTCTGACAGTAAAGCAAAAAGGGCTAATTGAGAAGGTCAGCTTCTTGCACCAATGGGTGGGAATTTCGGCACCTGCCCACCACTGGGATCTTCTGGTCCCGCCGCAAGTCAAAGGACTTCTGGCTGGGGCGCCGCCTCACCCTCAGCGGGTCCCACCCACGACGGGGGCCAGAAAATCCCGGCCAATGTCACCAACAGCCATTTAGTGTTTTATATATATATATATATAATATAATATATTGTGCACATTGAATTTGTGTTTTTTATAGCAAATGCTTTTTCTGCCGAAGATTCTAATTTCTTCCTGAAGTAAACTGTAGGTTAGAATTATGCGGATTGGTGGAACACAGGAAGGAACATGTAGAATACGGAGTCCACATCCACCAGGGTACATAAGAGCATAAAGAATTAAGAGCAGTAGTAGACCATATGGCCCATGAGCCTGCTCCAATGTTCAGTATGACCATCACTGAACTTCAGCTTCAACTCTGCTATCCTGCCTGCTCCCCATATCCCTTGTGTTATGACATGACGTACCGGACAGAACCTTAGAACCATAGAACCATAGAACACTACAGCACAGAAAACAGGCCATTCGGCCCTTCTAGTCTGTGCCGAAATATTATTCCGCTAATCCCATTGACCTGCACCCAGTCCATAACCCCCAGACCTCTCCCATCCATGTATTTATCCAATTTATTCTTAAAACTCAAGAGTGAGCCCGCATTTACCACGTCAGATGGCAGCTCGTTCCACACTCTCACCACCCTCTGAGTGAAGAAGTCCCCCCTAATGTTCCCCCTAAACCTTTCCCCTTTCACCCTAAAGCCATGTCCTCTCGTGTTTATCTCTCTTAATCTAAGTGGAAGGAGCCTACAGGTTTCCACTAGAAGCAGATAATTTTATTACAGACAGCTTTTCAGATGCTATATGCTTGAACCAGGTCCTCAAGAAGAAAGGCCCCACCCTCCCAGATTACCCATGCTTAGAGCTCATTGGTCTGAACCTCCAAGGACAATCATGTGACCCCTGAATGGCAATAGGAGAGGCTATACCTTCAATTACTTCACCTTGATTCCCTGATATTCCCAGTTTTCCCATCCATTAATTTAAATAGAGTGAAATGTTCCTGATACGGATGCTATGATCTCCCCCTACCTGCACCACAGCCCCGCACCCCTCCCAAACCCTGCCGAATTTTTCTGTCTGTATGGCCCCACCCAGGCAATGCCTTATATTAGTTAGCAACAATGAAAATCCACTTCAATAAACCTCCGAAACAAGTTGAATTGAGCAGAGTTGGCGGGAACATCTTTCCCTCATGTAAACTAAAGCGTGAATGGGCATTTTTGCTCAATATAACTTATGATTCCTTTGAATGATGGCCAGTAATATAAGTTGGAGTGAGGGGAAGGTGGCCGAAAAATTAAATCTCGTGCACACGCTGAACCAATCATAGTTTCTCAAGCAGTAAGTCCAACTGAAGTTTAATTAAATGCCCATATTCCAGGTACACATCCCTTTCCTTTCCAACCCTCATCTGTTTAGGCTTTTCTGGGCAGCTCCTGCTGATTAATTCTTATGCCTGTTGCTGTGGATTTACCAGGGATCAGCTGGACATCTATTCCCCACTGGGTCCTCCTCAGCTTCTGCATCACTATGCCTTTTTGCTTTTATGCTTAGCTTTCAATCTAGTGCTTTTCTCTATCCAACAGCCTACAAACAAACACTGTTTGGGGCATCATTCTTTGTAACAACACTATAATCCTTCAAACAGAGGCCTACTCTGAAATTCTGGCCTAGCGATGATGTAGCAATGCAGGTGAATATTTACTCTGTATGGGTCACCTTCTAATCTTAGAATCACAGCAGGAAAGGGAAACTTTCACACACATACAAAAACATGCATTAGCTAACCAGTAGCTAATGCTAATTGCAAGCATTAAATTACCTTTATTTTTGTCCCTTCCTGCATAAAATTAAATTCTCTGGGCACAAGTTTGAAGTCTTCTGTGTTATAAGATGAGGAACAATGGTCCTATTAACACAGTATTTGGCATCGATAACAGCACAATAATTCTCCTGTGCAATTATTTTGTTTATAAATATTTGTTTGCTTATTCCTCCTTAAAGAGATATTGTGTAGAGTTGTGACAATAAGGTTTTTTTTCCAAAGCCTTAAGACCCGCGAGGAGTAAGCTCATTGTTCTTGGGAGAGGCAGGACTATTAAAGAGGGTTATTGCTACTGGATCAGGGTTTTCATGCAGACTCTGCTTTTGGCACTGCCAGAAATGAATTGCTGTGATATCTCTGCTAGAGATATCATGCTAAGGTTGTATCATGCCCCTACTGCAAAGAGTACCATCCTGCAATGTACACTCATCCAACGTGGTCTATGTGCACTAAATAAATAAAGTCAGAGTTGTACACTGCTCCCTTCAGTCCAATATTCTCTGTAATTCATCTCATCCCTCAGTATATTACCTTCTGAAATGTGCCACAGTACAATATTCTCTGACACATCCCACTGCCCTCAATATGATATTCTCAGATATACTACACATTCCTTTCTGTGTACAATACTCTCTGATGTTCCCTCACACACGATAAATATGCTCTTATGAATTGCACACTCCTTAATGTAACATTCTCTCCTATACCTCTCCAGTATGCATAGTATTCTTTATAGTCCTAGTAGTTTTTGTTTTATTTATCCATTCATGGGATGTGGACATTGCTGACAAGGTCAGCATTTATCGCCTATCCCTAAATTGCACTTAAGAAGATCAGCTGCCTACTTAAACCATTGAATTCTGTGTCGTGAAGGTACTTCGACAATGCTCTTGGATAGGGAGTTCCAGGGTTTTGACCTTGTGATGATGAGGATACATTTTCAAGTCAGGTCGGTGTTTGACCTTGGGGGCAACTTAGAGATGCTGGTGTTCCCATATACCTGCCGAACTTATTTTTTTAGGTGATGGAGGTTATGAGTTTTGCTGTTGAAGAAACATTTACGTGTTGCTGTGTTCCGTCTCGTTGATGGTGTACATGGCTGTCACATTGCACAGATGGTAGCGAGCGTAAATTGTTAAGGTGCTTGATAGGGTGCTGATCAAAAGGGCTACTTTATCCTGGATGGTGTTGAGCTCCTTGAGTGCTGTTGGAGCTGCACTCTTTCAAATAAGTGGAGGGTATTCCATCATACTCCTAACATATGCCTTGTAGGTGGTGGACAGTCTTTGAAGAGTCAGAAAGTGAGCTGTTTGCCACAACACCTAGGCTCTGTTGCGTTGTTGTACCTTCCTCTGTTTCAACTATTATAGCACAGTGTCTTGTTTCACACACTCATCCATATTCTTATATTTTGTGTGAATTTCCCACCCTACCCACTATAATGATAAACCCCAAAATTCTCACTAAAAAAAATCTGACATACCCGCCTTGGATTGTATCTTATGATCTCTGCACATTAATAGTGATATTTTCAATGTTGCTTATTTATATAAGACTACATCAAGCAGGTCACTGCAGTTTTATTTGTTAGTAGCAAAAATGTTGTTTACTTTTCCAATAGAAGAAGGATGGTCCAGCATTTCGATCAGAAGGCTGGCTTTCCAAGAGTGCAAGTATTGTTGAGGCCACTCGAGTAGCCACTGAGGCATCAAACAATGACCCAGTGACATTTTTTTTGCTGAAAGTGATTTTGTTTCATCAACATGCAGGTAGTCACTCTTTGGCAGAGCACGTCGCTGTGAGTTAGCATCGACTGCCCTGGACAACTCCCTTCAGTGGTCATGAGCAGATCTTTTTGGAGTCTTCCAAATGCTTTTACAAAATGGTGCTTTCACCCTCACTATAAGCACCTCTGGGCATTTCCAAATCAGAATCAGTGACCTGAAGCATGCAATCCAGACATTTTTATTCAGTGCAGCCAGAAGTATTATGAGGATTTCCTGGCCTTTTAAAAAATGTTTAAGTCCGGCAACAGCATTTGCCTTTCAAATGAAGCTGTTCCCAATGTCTGATGCTTACCTACAATCTTAAAATGCCACTTATCCCAGGAGGTGTAATTGGGTCACTATTCATTAGCACTCGTTGAGGCAAATCTAGCCCAAACCACCAGGACTGTGCCTCATGGAAAACTGGGCCTCAACTTTCTAAAGCGTAAGAGAGACCTGTCCATCCAAAGGATGCACGGCTGATAATTTCAAACTCATAAGCTCCACAGGGAAGTAAAGTAGAAATAACTTTGCTAATGGGAAGGACGTTCTTCAGGGTTATCAAAAGCTGTGGTAGTATCCATCCAAAAAATCCTTTTTCTAGTTTAACCCGTGTGCTGCATGTTATCTCAAGAACTCTTCATCTTATCAAGTCCTTGGTCCCACTTATACCAAAAAGCAACTTCTCAGATTCATTTCATTTGACTCAGTCATCTTTTAAACTCAAGTGAAGACACGTGGGCAATAAAGTGCTGATTTTAAAAAAAAACAAGAAGCGAGCACTTTAACAGGTGTTCATACAATTAATCTATAATCAGACTAAATTACTCAGTGCTACAAAGCTTCAGATATTGTATTTGTGTTTAACAAACATTTACTCTGTTTCAGACAAACTGTTTAATTCTCTATTATGCTAATATAAAAAAAATTACTCTGCCTCCCCCTCATGGAGCACGTTTAAATTCTGTTTTCACCACATTGACGAGTGCTACTTTAACATAACTGGTGGATCTCCTGTGGCATTGCTCATGGTAAATCACAGGTAAAACTGGAGTAGGCATTCATCTCCAGCAGTGACACAAAACAGGCGCAAGCAATAATCATGCAGTTTGCACTATCATCCTAAACAAACTGCTACCTTACAGCTTTACCAAGTCAGGTGTATTATACTATATAATGCGCAATGTACAATTCTGTTCCTAAGGTGGAGCTATTCTCTAACTCATGAGATCCTTGATGGTCAAAAGATCTAATACGAAGGCCAATTACCCTTGAACAGATCCTGAGGTCAATGTGAGCAGGTCTTCAGCATGACCCACTTGCAGCTCCTGAGACACAACAATCTGATCTTCAAAACACAGGGGCCACAAAAATTTGGCACCCACATCACCCATATTGTTGGTTTTTAATCCCAGAGTTCAACAGTCACAGATTGCAACTCTTTCGAGTACAATCACAGTTTCTTGGTTTCCGGGAGTGGGACATGAACCCACAACCCTCTGATTCAAAGGCGAGGGTGCTATGAACTGAGCCACAGCTGACCTCCCCTTTGTTGGTGCTAAGTGTGCCATTTTGAATGTTAAAATGGAATTGGTGTCACATGTGCAGACTTCCAGTGCGGCCTCTGCCAGTCGCTATTTTGGTGAGTGTGTTAGCATGGGCATAAGGTGTGTGCACCAGAAATGTTCAGCGTAGGCAGGTTATGATGTCAATCAGTGTGTCATACAGATTTGACTCTAGCGGTGCCATTTTTAGCCTACAATTAAAGAACTTGCTTAATCCCGCACAGCTGAACAGGCATTCAGGAGCAGGAAGGAGTTCCCATACCCAGGGTTATTTAAAGGCATCATCAACAGCTTTCAGCTTAGTTGCTGATTGATCTTTACTGGCTTTCCCTGAGTTTGTGGAAGTGCTGCGAGTTTTCTCCAGCTATTTGAAGTTGTTGAAGGCTGCAGGCCTTGGTCCTGATATAAAGCATTCTGTTCAGATTACCTGCTCACCGTTATGGGTGTTGTAGTTTCCTTCCGCCTCTGCCTGCAACATGACAGGGACAGTGAGCAGAGGCAGCACAGCAAGCTGCTGGAAGAGGGAGGATGGGGAAGAAGGGATCTCAGCAGGAGACCAAATCAGTGATTTCAGGGAGCAGTTCTCTTACCTCAACCTCACTGAGGAACAATGTTTGAGTTATCTGTGTTGTGCAAAGGAGGTGCTCACTAAATTTGCCACCTCTTGAAGGCAGACCTGTAGCCTTAGATTAAGGGTGGGGGGATGGCACATGGAAATATGAGAACACAGGACTTAGGAACAGGAGTACTCCATTCAGTCCTTCTAGCCTGCTTCACCATTCAATAAAATCATGGCGGATAGGTTCAACTCCACTTTCTTGTCTGCCCCCATAACCCTTGACCCCCTTGTCTATCAAAAACCTGTCTAACTTTGCCTTGAATAAATTCAATGACCCAGGCTCCACTACTTTCTGGGGAAGAGAATTGCACAGACTAATGACCCTTCTAGAGAGAACAAATTCTCCTTACCTCAGTCTTAAAAGACTCACTCTTATTCTCCTCTTAAACTATGTCCCCACTAGTTCTAGTCTCCCTCACAAATGGAAACATCCTCCTGGCATCCATCCTCTCAAGTTGCCTCAGGTTACAATAAGATCACCTCTCATTCTTCTAAACTCCAATCGGCATAGGCCCAAACCGTTCAGCTTTTCTTCATAGGATAAGCCCTTCATCCTAGGAATGAATTGAGTGAATGTCCTCTGAATTGCTTCTAATGCAATTATATCCTTTATTCAAATGAGACCAAAACCGTACACAGTATTCCAGATGGGGCCTCCCCAATGCCCTGTATAGCTGCAGTAAAACTTGCCTGCTTTTATATTCCAATTCCCTTACATCAATGTCAATATACCACTTGCCTTCCTAATCACTTGTTGTACCTGCATACTGACTTTTTGATTCATGTACCAGGACACCCAGATCTCTCTGTACCATCGAGTTCTGCAATGTCTCTCCATCTAAATAACATGCTGCTTTTCTATTCTCCCTGCCAAAGAGGACAAGTTCACATTTTCCCACATTATGCTCCATCTGCCAAATTTTTGCCCATTCACTTAACCTGTCTATATCCCTTTGCAGTCTCTCTACCTCCTCTTAACAACTTGCTTTCCTATCTATCTTGGTGTCATTGGCAAATTTAATAACCATACATTCGGTACCTTCATCCAAGCTATTTAATGTAGATTGTAAATAGTTGAGGCTCAGCACTGATCCCTGAGCACTCTACTAGTTACTGCTTGCCAACCCAAAAAATACCCCATTTATCCCTACTCTCTGCTTCTTGTTATCTAACTCATCTTTCATCCATGCTAATATGTTACCCTTACACCATGTCCTCTTATCTTGTGTAGTAACCTTTGATGTGCCACTTTATCAAATGCCTTTTGCAAATCCAAGTACACCACATTCACAGGTTCCCCTTTAACCACCTTGCTTCTTACTTTCTCAAAACACTGCAATAAATAATAAACACGGTTTCCCTTTCACAAAACAATGTTGACTCTGATTGATTGCATTATGATTTTCTTAGTATCACGCTATTACCTCCTTAATTATGGATTCTAGCAATTTCCCTATGACAGGTGTTGGGCTAACTGGCCTGTAGTTTCCTGCTTTCTGTATCCTTGACCCTTCCAGGAGCTAAGGAATTTTGGAAGATTAAAACCAATGCATCTATTATTGCTACAGCCGCTTCTTTTAAGACCCGAGGAGGTGTTGGATGATGTTGTATGTGCCTGTATGCCATTGTAATGTAAAGGTGCTCAGCAGAGCAAGGGCTAACGTGGAATGAAGAACAGCACTGCCCACTGTATGATGTATTGAGTCACATAGGAATAGATTGAGAGAACATTCTGGAAACAGCCTACCTGCATGGCAGCAGCACCATGCTTGGCATTAACTGGGATCTGCATATAGTTAAAGATTAACAATAAATGGTTCATGTTTAAATATACAAGTGTCAAGATCTCTCTGTGAAACACCAAACAACTCTTACAACATGGTGATCAGTAGCGGTATACAACATAGCGGTGGTACACAACATGGTGATCAGCGGTGAAATGAAAGGTGACATTTTAAACAATGAGCCCTGAACAGAATCCCAAGATATGAAAGACTAAAATCAGCTGAAACCTGGCTATAGAGATGTGTGCCTAAGAAGAAAAATTGAACAAACAGTTGAAGAAGCTTTGCTACAGACTTAGATGTTGAGGAATCCACCAGAGTGAGTAGCCATCCATTGCAAGACCCCCCAAGTGACACTGAGTAAAAATAAAAAATACCTGGTCAGGTTGCAAAGGTGGCTGAGCAAAAATACAGAAAATTGCAAGACCCTGAGCGACGCAGTGTGAAGAATACCGGTCAGTTCACAAGATGGTGAGAAAAAGTACAAAACATAGAATACTCTGAGTGATGCAAAGTCAAAGAGCCTGGTGATTTCACAAGACAGTGAGCAAAAATTACAAAAAAGAAGCTGTACTTACATCATAGAATAGGTGGCAGTCCCAGAGGTGACAGCAGCAGTGGTGGCTGTGCTGCACTAAAGTTTTTAAAAAGTTAAATAAAAATCAGCTGGCATAGTAAAGAAGTAAACCTTCAGAGCACAGTAAGGAAAAAAAGGAAAAAGCCTGCAGAGTTTAAGAGAAAGCGAACAGTGAACCCCTTTCAACCAGGTCCCTGGCTTCCTGTATAGAAGAGAAAAGTGCTGCAGAGTTAACAGCTCGTACCCTTAAAAAAAAGTGATTGCCCACCAAAACTCTCAAAATGTGGGACATTCAAAATAAAAACGACCTGCAGAGGTAAAAGAAAAAAATGAAAGAATGGTTTAGAAAATAAATGCTACAGTTTCAAAAGTTAAAAATAAATCAACCACAATTGCTGGGGAGCCCGCCAAGATCATAAAAATGCACAAAAGAAACACAAATAAAACCAACAGGCTGCAGAAAGCCTGAGTGAAAACAAAACAGTTACTGCACTGCTAGCCTTAAAGGGGCAATGACATTTAAAACTGTAACTACAAGAAATAAAATGGCCATGGATAGAAAATTAGAAGAGGGAAATTCCCAGTAAAGCACCGAGGGCAACAAGAGACCCCAGAGAGAGGGCAATTCCCAATAAAGCACCCAGGGCAACAAGAGACTCTAGAGAGAAGGCAACCCCCAATAAAGTACTGAGGGCAACAAATGACCCCAGAGAGAGGGCAACAAAATACCCAGTGAGAGGGAGTTAGAAGACCCCAGAGCGTAGGAGACAACATTCAAGTTAACCATACAACAGTAGCCGACCATGTCAATGCAATGAAATGCACAAGCCAAAAAGTTTAGATGAGAGGAAAGAAATGGCTGAGAAGCAGCTAAAAGGCTTAAAAATAGAGTTTTTGAAAATGATGACAAGGTATCCAAATTGCAATGGCAGATGTCAATGCAGAGTGAAAAGATGGCTGTGAATGAAAGAAAGCTATATGAGGTGACTCAAAAGAAGCCAAACATGCAAAAAATGAATGAAGCTGATCTACAGGAAAATGTTTGCATCAGACCTGAACTGGAAGATTTGAAGCACCAAGATTAAAGCTGAGTATATACCTTTGAAAACACATGACAAACTGAAGTCTTCAATGAACCAAGCTGTTTGAGATCTGGACAAACACATTTCAGAGGTAACACAAAGGTACCAGGAGGAAATAATAACTCTTAATTCCGCAGTTGGCAAATCAAAGCAGGAGTTGGGAAAACTCAACCAGATGTACATCCAGGCAAAACAGCAGGTAAAATAGGCACACAAAGAATTTGTGGCCCTGAAAGACTCCTTGAAGAATCAATGTGTAGACATGGAAAAAATGAGGATCTAAAGAGGATGTTGAATATTACTTCAGAAAAAGCTGCGTTTGGAACTACCAGTAGAAACAAAGTGATGCACTGAAGCTCAGAGTGAGTTTGCAAGAGGTCAACAAAAAAATAAACAGTTGAAAGAACAGCAGATTGTCCTTCAAGGTCAAATGTGTAACCATTCAGCAACAAGAAGAAATGAAGACTGTCTTCAACAGTAGAATGGAAGAACAGCAGAAGAAACTTAAGCAGACCATGCTGAATTATGGGAAAACTCAAGATGAAGCAAGTGAGCTTCGCAAGGAAAAAGGAAAACCTATTGAAGAGACTTCACATGCTATAAGGGCGCCTTAGGTCAAAGTTAACTCCTCTGGAAAATTACAAAGAGAAGCAAAGTAAATTTAATGACATTGAAGACTCAGCAATGTTCCATATTCCAGGAGGAAGGCGAAAGCTACAAGAAACAGACAGAAGAACTGAAGGAGCAATTGAATGAAAAGGAGGCATTAAAGGAAAAGCCATAGAACTTTCCACTGAAGCACAAGGAACTAGAAGAAGAAAAAGCACTGGATGTCTCAGATGGACTGAGGATCATTAAGTTGTTGAAAAATGAAATGGCTGAAATGAAAATCAATAGCCGAGAATGTCAAGAGCGTCCAGCAAGACCGTGGCGGACAGCACAGTAAAAGAAAGTTCAAGTGCACTCTAGGAATGAACAAAGCGCACATTCCCTGCGGAAGGATTGGAACAAGCCTATGGAGTCCAAAAAAAGCATTCGGGTTGTTGATAAAGAGAAATGCAACTTGAAGGAGTGTAAAAAGTGATTCCAAGTGCCAGAAACACAGAGTACTCCTACCATTCCTCAAATGTTACAGATGGAGATGTGGAAGATCTGTCAAGCCTCAAGACCGTCTAAATATATAAAGTCAGAGATTTGAGGTGGGGGGCGCAGGGATAGCAAGCAAAGATTGTGTTACAAATAGTTATACTCCGTTGGAAGGGAGGAAAGATTTTTTTTGAGAAGAAAGTAGGATGCTAAATGTGCCTACATGCCATCGTAATGTAAAGGTGCGCAGCAGAGCAAGGGTTAATGTGAGATGAGAATAGCACCACCCATGGTATGATACTTGGACTCACATGGGAAAAGACTGAGAGAACATTAAAAGCAGCCTACCTGCATGGCAGCCGCATCATACCTAACATTAACTGTGATCTGTACAGTTAAAGATTAACAATAAATGGCTCATGTTTAAACACATAATTCCCACGATCTTATCATTGAGACATCAGTCGAACCCGTAACGCAACAGGATGCAGGCCATCTGTCCATGGGGACTTGTCAGCCTTTAGGTCTAATAGTTTTCCCAGCACCTTTTCACTCGTGATGGTGATTTTTTTTAAGTTCCTCCTTCCCATTCATCTTCTGATTTTCAAGTACCTCTGGGAAGTTTTCTAAATTTTCTACAGTGAAGACAGACACAAAATACCTATTCAGCACCTCCGCCATTTCCTTGCTTTCCATTCCCCAGACTCACTCTTTGGAGGACCAACACGAGGTTTAGTTACTTTTTTCCTATTGAAATGCTTGTAAAACTCTTACTACCTGTTTTTAAATTGCTAGCTAGCTTTCTCTCATACTCAACTTTCTCCCTCTTTAGCTTTTTTTAGCCATTCTTTATTGGTTTTTAAAATCCGATCAATTTTCTGACTTATCACTAATCTTTGCATATTTGTACAGTGTTTCTTTCAATTTGATACTATCCTTAACTTCTTTATTCGGCCACATTACTGGGATAAATCCTTGCTGCGAGTTATTAAATATCTCCTTAAAAGTCTGCCACTGAATCTTTACTGTCCTACCTTTTAATCCCATTCACTGTAGCCAGCTCTGCTTTCATACCTTTATAATTAACATTATTCAGGCTTAAAACACTGATCGTGGAGCCATGCTTCACTTCTTCAAACTAACATAAAATAAGAAACTTTGTCTCTTGCTTTCAGGTCCAAAGGAACGCAAGCTCCAACAACTCATTAACACCGACGCCCATCCAGGACACTCCACCCCTGCCCGAGTTTCTGATCCCATCATGTCTTCTAATCCCAGCCCCGGCCGTGTATTCACCAGACCCCCTGACCTTCCCCTCTCTGATGCTGAACGTTCAGTGCTCAGCAAAGGACTCCGTTTCTTACCCTTACATCCTCACCTCAATGAATTTCGGGCTCGGCACGATGCTGATCTCTTCTTCCGCTGCCTTCGTCTCCATGCTCACTTCTTTGGGCAGGATTCCTCCCCCCATTCAACGGATCCTTTTACCCGCCTCCAATGTTCTCCCTCCAGAGGACCCCTCCCTCTGGATTCTTACCTGCTCTTGATCTTTTCATTGAGAACTGTCGGCGTGACATCAGTCGTCTCAATTTCTCTGCCCCTCTCACCCACTCTAACCTGTCTCTTTCTGAACTTGCTGCACTCCGTTCTCTCAGGTCCAACCCTGACTTTGTCATCAAACCTGCTGACAAGGGTGGTGCTGTTGTTGTCTGGCGCACTGACCTCTACCTCGCAGAGGCTGAACGTCAACTCGCAGACACTTCCTCCTACCTTCCCCTGGACCATGACCCCACCACTGAACATCAAGCCATTGTTTCCAGGACTGTCACTGACCTCATCTCCTCTGGAGATCTTCACTCCACAGCTTCCAACCTCATGGTCTCCCAACCTCGGACGGTCCGCTTCTACCTCCTACCCAAAATCCACAAACAGGACTGTCCCGGCAGACCGATCGTGTCAGCCTGTTCCTGCCCCATGGAACTCATTTCTCGCTATCTTGACTCCCTTCTCTCTCCCCTTGTCCAGTCTCTTGCCACCTACATTCGCGATTCCTCTGACGCCCTACATCATATCAACAATTTCCAGTTCCCTAGCCCCAACCGCCTCCTCTTCACCAAGGACGTCCAATCCCTCTACACCTCCATCCCTCACCGAGATGGTCTGGTGGCTCTCCGCTTCTTCCTTGAATAGAGGCCTGAACAATCCCCATTCACCACCACTCTCCTCCGTCTGGCTGAACTTGTTCTCACACTGAACAATTTCTCCTTAAACTCGTCTCACTTCCGCCAAATAAAAGGTGTGGCTATGGGTAGCTGCATGGGCCCCAGTTATGCCTGTCTCTTTATGGGGTATGTGGAACATTCCTTGTTCCAGTCCTACTCAGGCCCCCTCCCACAACTCTTTCTCCGGTACATCGATGACTGCGTCGGTGCCGCTTCATGCTCTTGACTGGATCTGGGAAAATGTATTAATTTTGCTTCCAATTTCCACCCCTCCATCATTTTCACATGGTCCATCACTGACACTTCCCTTCCCTTCCTTGACCTCTCTGTCTCAATTTCTGGTGATAGACTGTCCACCAATATTCATTACAAGCCCACCAACTCCCACAGCTACCTCGACTACAGCTCCTCACACCCCGCTTCCTGTAAGGACTCCATCCCATTCTCTCAGTTCCTTTGCCTCCGTCGCATCTGTTCTGATGATACCACTTTCCAAAACAGTTCTTCTGACATGTCTTCCTTCTTCCTTAACCGAGGTTTTCCACCCACGATGGTTGACAGGGCCCTCAACCGTGTCTGGCCCATCTCCCGCGCATCCACCCTCACACCTTCCTCTCCCTCCTAGAACCATGATAGGGTCCTCTTTTTCCTCACTTATCACCCCACCAGCCTCCGCATTCAAAAGACCATCCTCCACCATTTCTGCCAACTGCAGCATGATGGCACCACCAAACACATCTTCCCTTCATCCCCCCACCCCCCTCCCCCCCATCGGCATTTTGTAGGGTCCATTCCCTCCAGGACACCCTAATCCACTCCTCCATCACCCCCTGCAGCTCAACCCCTTCCCATGCAACCGCAGAAGGTGCAACATCTGCCCCTTTACTTCCCCCCTCCTCACCGTCCAAGGGCCCAAACACTCCTTTCAAGTGAAGCAGCATTTCACTTGCACTTCCCTCAATTTAGTCTACTGCATTCGCTGCTCCCAATGAGGTTTCCTCTACATTGGAGAGACCAAACGGAGACTGGGTGACTGCTTTACGGAACACCTTCGGTCTGTCCACAAGCATGACCCAGACCTCCCTGTCGCTTGCCATTTCAACACTCCACCCTGCTCTCATGCCCACATGTCCATCCTTGGCCTGCTGCAATGTTCTAGTGAAGCTCAACGCAAACTGGAGGAACAGCATCTCATCTTCCGATTAGGCACTTTACAGCCTTCCGGGCTTAACATTGAGTTCAACAACTTCAGATCATGAACTCTCTCCTCCATCCCCACCCTTTTTCCGATCCCCTTTTTTCTAATAGTTATTATACATTTTTTAATATATTTTTCTTTTCCCACCTATTTCTATTATTATTATAAATTTATTTCCATCTATTGTTTTATCTCCACCTTTTAGCCTATTTCGATCCCTTCCCCCCACCCCACCCTCACTAGGGCTGTCTGTCACTTCCTCATTCTACCCTTAATGTCACCATTAGCACATCCTTTAGCTAATATCACCACCGTCAACACCTCTTTGTGCTTTTGTCTATGACATATTTAGCAATCTCTCCTTTACCTCCACCTATCACTTGCTCTCTATCCAGCTCCACCTGTCCCACCCCACGTAAACAGCTTATATTTCACCTCATTTCTATTTCTTTTCGGTTCTGATGAAGAGTCATACGGACTCGAAACGTTAACTCTGCCTTCCACTCCACAGATGCTGTCAGACCTGCTGAGTTTTTCCAGCTATTTTTGTTTTTGTTTCAGATTTCCAGCGTCCGCAGCATTTTGCTTTTAACATAAAATGTTATCATGTTATGATCGCTGTCACCTAAAGGCTCCTTTACCATGAGGTTATTGATTAATCCTGTCTGATTGCTCATTACCTGGTCAGCACTTATGGTGCCTTTAATCTACATCAGTCGTCTGTGCTATCAGTATTTGAGCAGTGGTTACTGGGCAACAAGGGCTATTTGCTAACCGCCTGGCTCACGCCTCTGGTTCGTTACACAAGCACCCAAGGGCAGCATGTATGTAGTAAGTTCCATGTTCCCACACAAAATGTCATGATGTGTGCCGGAATAGCCTGCTCCCTGGGATGTTCTAGAATGTATTTCCCTAGGAAATTGTCCCGCATACACTCTGTGAACTCATTTTCCAGGCTACCTTTTCCCAATCTGATGCTGGTTGTGAAGATGACTACAGGCACAAACCTCTTTAGATTAGAATTTTTCAGGTTGGAATCAGCAGCATGTGTAAAATCTGCCAGTTTGCTGTCCACTGCTGTATAAGGGGGGGCCACTGACATTCTCCCCCAGAAGGCGGAACATGAATGTGGCTTTGGCAGAAAACCCGGCCTCCCCTTTTGGTGCAGGGGCCAGTGACTGCTACACAAACGTGGCTATGTGACGTGCATCTAAATGCGGAGATATACCACAATTGGAAAGGGTTCCACTCCCTTACTAAGCAATTGGCGTGTCTTCATGCTCAGCACATCAAGCAGATGAATGTCCGGTATCTTGGCGGCCCTCATGATGCTTTTAATCTATAATCTGCTGTGATATTAGTACTTGAGCAGTGGTTACTGGGCAACAAGGGCTATCTGCTGACCGCCTGGCTCACACCTCCGGTTTGTAACACAAGCACCCAAGGGCAGTATGTATAAAATAAGTTCCATGTTCCCACACAAAATGCCATTGAGCAGATCACTGGGTGCTTAAGCAATGCTTCCGCTGCCTGGATCGGACTGGAGGAGCCTTGCAGTAACCTCTCGAGTGCACAGCATGATTTATCATGATCTGCTATATCCTGCACACCCCCACCATCATGAGGGTACAGTCCAGGTAAACAGGTGGATAGCAAACAGCTGAGGAGGAGTGGGAGGAGTGGGAAGACGGAGAGCAAGAGGAAGAGGAGCAAGAAAAGAAGGAGGAGGAGGAATGGAGTAGGAAAGGAGGAGGCAACTAACCTATCCCCTTCCTGGCTACACCATCTGTGATCAACTCATCTGACTGACATACCAGTGAAAACAACCCTAATTTCTCATTTACCAAAAGTTCCACACCATACCTTATCTCTGTTACTGGCCATTATAGTGTCCTTTGGCCATAATGCTGAAATAAGAGACACCATAAACAAATATTTAAAAACCAACTTGATCTAACAAAACATCCAATATTCCACACAAAGGTCAATTATTCACCCTTAATCCCTGCCTTGTGTGTGCCTGTCCTAGTGCTCCTACACAGTGCTACTCTAGTGGTTGTAACATGGCTGGTGGAAGGCTGCTGACTTTCACTGGTGGAGACTGCAAAGGGCCTTGCAGGGCAACCCTGGAACAACTCTGGCCCTGGTAGGTCAGGTTTCAGACTTGTCATGAAAAGCTGATTACCGCCACGAGTTATGTAATGACTTGACGTACCAGGCAGGTTTCTACACGAAACAGATAACTTTATTACAGAGAGCTCTTTTAGAAGCTACATGCTTGAACCAGGTCCATGACTCGAAAGCCACCCCCCCCCCCCCCCCCCCCCCCCCCGGATTACCCGCCCTTAGGGCTCATTTGTCAACAATAATCACGTGACCCCCTAATAGGCAGTGGGAAAGGTTATACCCTGAATCACGACAAATTACTTATGGGTATATTGAACTTTTTAAGGAAGACTTGTGTGTTTTTAAAGAAATACAAGCAAGGACACTGAGCAAAAGATGGCTCATAATGTGAAGTGACCACTTTCTGGAAAAGATTTTTGTGGATTATACTGACAGAGGCATCCTGACCAAACATGGAATGTCAAACCTGGAAAGTTGTCATGTCCTTCTTCAAGCAGGGATATTTGAAAGGGAGATAAGAAAGATGCAAAAGACTGAACTTTAATCTCCTGTAGTTGAGAAGATAAAAGACTGATTTGCACATCTCAGCAGTCACCCAAAAATCTATTTCCTGTTGATTTATATCTCAGAATGTATAAATAGTTCTGAGATGGATGCAAGACGATTATTTCCCCCCCATGGAATACACAGGGAAAGTGGGTTAAAAAGCTAGTTGCAGAACGGTGCAGTGTGTACTGGTGTGCTGTAAGAGTGACAGCACAAGAAGTCCAACTAGTCACCCCTGCAGTTGCAGGCAACGTCTCTCTCTCTCTCTGTTGCTGCAGGCAAGGCTCAGCAGAAGCCACAATCGAAAAGGAAATAGGACAGCCCTACCCTATAGAACCAAGTGCATCTAAACCAACTGTGAAACTACCAAAGTCAGCCCTACCAGGCTCACCCAACTTAACGGCCACAACGTACTGCAATCTAAGCCTCATGGACAAGCCAAAGATTGATTGGTATATTTTTTCAAACTTTTATTTGAATTTCTCATTTTTGATCTGTATGTGTGTTCCATTTTTATTATTTTTTCTTGGGTTTTAGTAACTAATAAACTTATTCTTTCTTTGACCCAAGAATGCCAATTTAAATTGACTCCTTCAAAAAGTAATTACATTTGGACTGGGAAAAGGTATCCACGAGGGAAAGGGATCCCTTTTAAATTGACCTTGTTGCGACCAACCAACGAGGTTGAATAAAGAAGGGAAGCCAGATCATTCCTCCTCACCCGGGAGCATAACGAAATTGGGGGGCCTCGCCGGGGACTGTTCGTAACAGACTTCACAACCTCAACATGGGTAACAGCAGTCTGGGCTAGCTAGCAGACAGGCAACAGGAAGGACACTGGGAGAGTGGCAGTGGATGGAGGATCATCCTGAGAGAGGAGAGCAGATTCATGTTTGGCTGTGTCACTGCCACTCTCCTGGATCAGTGCCTCAGCAATCCCACTAACCTGTTGGAGGAAATATTGCTGAACTGCTGTGAGACCTTGCGAATACTTTTGAGCGCTGGTATTTGCAGCCATGATGGCAGCAGTCTGAGCCTACATGGCAGCAGCCTGCATGGCTTCAGCCTGGGCTTCCACTGCAGCCTGGTTTCTGCTTGGGCTGCAATGGAAGCTGCGATGTTGGGCAAGGTCGGGTCCACAGTGCTGGCATGGATTTGGCCACCACTTCCATGTTAGAAAGGATGGACTCTTAAGATGCACATGAGCCCTGAGACAAGTTAGTGCCGGACTCCTTCATGCTCCCTGACAGTGGCCTCAAGCTTTCCGGCAGGCCTATCAATGCACCAAACATTTCCGCCTGCATGTACATCAGCCTGTGCACCACCCGATCAAGCTCCTCATTTGAGTCCTCTGCAACAACTTGTGTGAAACCTTGCTGCTCCAGCTGGCTGATACCTGCACTACCTCTTTCCCCTGCCCTGGCTGCAGGCCACTCTTGCCCAGTGCTTCATTATATGCAGATCCCACCTCTAAGCTCCTCTCTAAAGTATGTGCGGTGCCAGTATATGAGCTGGTTTCTGCAAGCGTCAGAGCTCATGACAGTGTATCTTCATCATAAGTTTCTTCATCCTCTTCAATGGCCTGGCCAGTTTTCAGTTCTTGGGTATCTGAGAGGTGAAGGCTCAAGGATAGGGCTGAGGTGAGACCTAAATCATCTGCAGCTTGTGAATGAGAAGGGACTGTGAGATGAGGGGGAGAAGGAGGATTAGATATGAGCAGGCAGTCATTCTCAATGGTTACAGTGCTGCTGCTGGCCACAGCCTCAGGTGTGGTCATTCTAGAGATGGTGGGCACCATCTCCTTGGTAAGAGCAGGGGAATGCCACTGTGCCTCTCCTCCACTGATTAGATATAACGGCCTGTGGTTTTGCACCACGTTGTCCTGCAAGAGAGAGGGAAGTATGATGTGATGAAATGTGTTTAGGTTATGGCTATCAGGGTTTAATAGTGGGCAGTGTGTGCAAGCTGTGAGATGTGTGCGTGAGGTTTGCAGAAGTAGGTGAGGCTGAGGTGAAGCTATGAATGCAAGGCATGAGTCATGATTGATAGAGATTATTGGTAGGTTAATGATGATGTGATGCTTTGAACAGTGTGTGAGGCTGGTGGTATATTTGGTAAGATATGACAGTTGAAGATTAATTCACTGACCTTGACCATCTGTGGTAGTTCACTGAAATTCCTGCAGTGTTTCATCCAGGTATTTGGGCCTACATTGCTTACACTGACTGCGATGCCTATCTTCTCTTATTGCCTTCTGAGGGCTTGTCAGGAGGGCATCCTGGCCACTGTGGACAGAGCACATCTCTCCTCTTGTCCATCTTCTACCCCAAGGCCTCTACTGTTGCACCTGAGTGTTAATATCTTTTCAATTACTTTGTTAAGCTTTGTTAATATCATGTCAATTCCATTGGTAAGGTTAAGAGAAACAGTGATGGGTATTAATTGTCTTTGAGCATATATAAATAGGGGATAGCTGGGTCACAGGGGGAGTGGGAGGAGAACTCTGATACTGAACAAGTCAATAAACTCTCTCAATAAAGAAAACCTGTGTCTTGGCTTCAGCTTCACCAACTGGCTTGGATCCTATTAACACTGAGAACCTTGGTGCATGCCCTCTACTTGTTGCGCCATTAGTCAGTCTTCTTGCAGGTTAAACTCAGTTCTTCAGCCACTTCCATTTCCTGAAGGCACTATCTCTTTAAGGAGCACAGGATGGCTTTAAGTAGTGCAGGCCAACTTTAAGTGGTGTCAGCTTGCATGAACCTGGATGCCTTGATGAGCCATGCAGCCACTCAGCAATGCATTTAGTGTTAGGTTGCATGCAGCTATCATGAAGATGAACAGGCAGCACATCAACTTTGCGTTACCTACATCAGAAGGAATGGTATGAGTTAATAATGCATTGCAATCCCCATGTCCACTTCTGAGCCTTATTCAATTTTTCTCCCAAGAGCTCAGTTTCATTTACGCTTGCTATACTTTCTTAGTCACCTCTTGAAACCCCAAGTAAAATTACCCCTATGTTTCTAAAGTTATTCCTGTGAATTGTTTTGAGACATGTTAATTGCCCTGCACCAAGTACAGTATCTTCAACAGCTTAATGTGCAAGCTATTCCTGGCCATTATCAGAAGCAAGCCTGATGGCAACACCCGAATCTGGCAGTCAAATAATCGCCAGTTGGCTGAATAACTAAAGCCAGCCATGAATTACTTCCACATGTCTTGGTGTTGGGTAGCGTTTTGGAAATCAACTCCATTGTTGTTGTCATATTGTGTTTCAGCTCCAAGATGTATTTGGGTGAGGAATCCTGAGTGATCGAATGTGCAGGACAATGTGGATTGATTTTTTTTTCCTCTAGTTTTATGAGAATTTACCCAAGGAAACTAAAGGGAAAGCCAATGAATTACAACAACTGCCCCTTTAAAAATACACATTACATTCCCACATAACACCGCTTAAGAATTGCATTCCCATTGTTCATACTATAGCAGGAGTTTTGGCTTTACGACATTTTCAAAACACCAGTTCACACAAATGTTTCCTACTGGCTCTTCAAAGAAAATTCCACTGGATTTTTTTCCCCTCATTATCAGGAGGCATTCCTGGCACACTCTGCTATGTGTGCTGTGTTCTAAATAACTTCCTTCAATTCCTAAACTGTTTCATCTTGGCATCCACTGTCCCATAAGCACGTAAAGGCAATTTCAGCATGCAGACACATTCCTGAATCTGGCTTTTAAGAGTTTTTTCAATGTCCCCACTGGAAGCAAAACTCACTAAGGATTAAGTGCATTGCCCTAGGTTGGCATTTCTTGTCATAACAATGGCACAGGCTTTGCATTATTACTGTCTGGATAAGAGACCCACGTGAGTTCTTAAATGTAGATTTGGGCAGCCACAATGCCAGGAGCAATGCATTACCTGTGGCTATCAAAAGTCATATGAGTCCAGATGAACCTCATTCAGTTGCAGAGATTTCACATATCCTGGGAACAATTGCGTGCGCAGATATATCCCTGTGGGCAGCTTCTGAGAAAGAAACTGTTTTCTGGAATTGGAAATGGTTTAATTAGATGAATATGCAGGTGGTGTGTGATACAAGTGTAAGATTATGAAGCCTGGCTGCCAAATTTCCAGGCTTTTGTTGTGACTCATGTCTCATTGGTTGCCAGGACAATTTGAGAGCTTAAGAAATGACTGAAGGTGCTTTGTAAGTAACTCCCTTTCTAATATTTTCAAAGTGGCCAATCGTTATATTTTAAATGCTTCTCAATGAACATTTCTGCTCATCAAGGTTGAGGAATGTCGATGCTGGAAATGTTATGACTTTTTACGTTGTGGCACCAGCTTTTTTGACATTTAAGTAATTACAGGCCTCATCAGGGAACTGCAGATGTGGTCTGAACATCTCTTCATTGCACCAATGATGTGCCTTCAATTCAAACTTTATAAAATTATCTTATGGTGCACCAGCGTGGACATCTTACAGTGCACCAGGCAAACAGTTCAATTTCCCACACTAAAGTGGCTGGAGTGGAAATGCCAATCTGTGCATAGATTAGTCAACATTTCTATTATCATTGTACTACGTGGCTATCAAGATGGTTTAAGGTGAACCTGATGGACCTTGGTCCTTTATTGTCAAGCAATTCCTATGTTCCTGTGTACTGCAAGTTGGGCAGTGCTTTTGCACCAGTTAAGGCTTCTTAAACTCATTTCACTTAGGATTCTTCCAGTTAGCAATCAGAGGGAGAACTCATTAAATAAGACTGGGCTAGTTTCCAAAGTTTCAGATGTGTTGTGACTCTGAGATGAACTTGCGACCACATATCTATGCAATCACTAAGGCCGCCTTCCTAATATTGCTTGGCTTTGGTTGCCTCAGCTCATCAGCTGCTGAAATCCTCATCCACGCCTTTGTTACCTAGCCTTGACTATTCCAACGCATCCCTGATAACCACCAATTTCTTACCTTCCGCAAAATTGAGGTCATCAAAAATTCTGCTGCCCATGTCCTAATTTGCCCCAAGTCTCATTCATTCATAACCCCTGTGCTATTTTACTTTCATTGGTTCCTGGTTAGGCATTGCCTTGATTTTAAAATTCTCATCCTCATTTTTAAATGCCTTGCCTGTCCTATCTCTGTAATCTCCTCTAGGCCTAAAACCCTCTGAGACCTCTGTGCTGCTCCAATTCTGGCCACTTGAGCATCCATGATCTGTTTCACTTCACCATTAGTGGCCAGGCCTTCAATGTCCTGGGCCCTAAGCTCTGGAATTCACACTGCGGACCTCCCTGCCTCTCTACATCTCTTTCCTCCTTTAAGGCACCCCATAAAGCCTACCTCTTTGGTTATCTGCCCTTATATAGTATGTCGCTCAGTGTGAAGTGCCTTGGACATTTTAATATAGTTAAAGTGATATACATATATAAATAAGTACAAGTTTTCATCGATATTGTTGACATCCATTACCCATTCGTCAGATATTGGCCATTCGTGACTTTGTTCTTGAATCTTTTCTTTTCTTACAGATCAGTGCGAAGGCTGATGTCCTCCTGGTTCAGATTCCCATCCACCAAGTGAATATCATTCTACTCAGTCTATGGGCACAAAGAATGTTGGACAAGTTGAAAATATGTTTTCGGTATCAGGACTAATTTGATAATGGCCTACAAATCTGACCAAAGAAGAGTTTAGCAATCTGCATCATTTATATTTGATGATCATGACTGAAGTTTACTTGTAGTGTCCATAATTTTCCTCAATAGTTTTTTCTTACTACTTACATTCCGACAAGAGTGAAATTGGAAGTATACAGGAAAAAAATGACATTATTGTAATTTGCTAACGAAGACAAAAGGTCTCCAGGAATTTCCTCAGCTGTTCCACTGGATTCATGCACAAAGTTTAGTGGGAGTCTGGTGGAGTGGCTCAGATAAAGCCCTGGGCCTGGATGGAAAGTTCTGTTTTTTTATTGATTCATTCATGGGATGTGTCATTGGCTGGGCCAGCATTTATTGCCCACCCTTAATTGCCCTTGAAAAGGTGGTGGTGATCTGTTTTCTTGAACCGCTGCAGTCCATGTGGTGTAGGTACACCCACAGTGCTGTTAGGAAGGGAGTTCCAGGATCTTGGCCTAGCGACAGTGTGAGTATGACTATGTCAAGCTGTTGCTTGACTAATCTGTGGGACAGCTCTCCCAATTTTGGCACAAGCCCCCAGATGATAGTAAGGAGGACTTTGCAGTTTGCCGTTGTCATTTCTGGTGCCTAGGTAGATGCCAGGTGGTCTGTCTGGATTCATTCCTTTTCATTGACTTTGTGGTTGATACAACTGAGTGGCTTGCTAGGCCATTTCAGAGGGCATTTAAGAATGAACCACATTACTACAGATCTGGAGTCACATGTAGGCCAGACCAGGTGAGGACAGCAGATTGTCTTTCCTAAAGGACATTAGTGAACCAGATGGGTTTTTAACGACAATCGGCAATGGTTTCATGGTCATCATTAGATTTTTAATTCCACCATCTACCGTGGTGGGATTCGAACCCGTGTCTTCGGAGCATTACCCTGAGTCTCTGGATTACCAGTCCAGTGACAATACACACTGACGCCACTGTGCTTCTTTTAAAGTATTTAATATTTTATGTAGTGGATGGGGTGGCAATCAAGTGGGCCACTTTATTCTGGATGGTGTTGAGCTTCTTGAGTATTATTGGAGCTGCACTCATCCAGTTAAGTGGAGAGTATTCCATCCTACTCCTTACTACTACCTTGTAGATGGTAGACAGGCTTTGGGGAGCCAGGGAGGTGAGTTTCTCGCTGCCGAATTCACAGCCTCTGACCAGCTCTTATAGCCACAGTATTTATCTGGCTGGCCCAGTTCAATTTCTAGTCAATGATAGCCATGAGGATTTGATAGTGGGGGATTCAGCAATGGTAATGCCATTGAGTGTCAAAGAGCAATGGTTAAATTCTATCTTGTTGGAGATAGTCATTGCTTTCCACTTGTGTGGCACGAATGTTACTTGCCACTTATCAGCCTGAATGTTGTCTAGATCTTGCTGCATATAGATATGGACTGCTTTAGTACCTAACGAGTTGTGAGTGATGATGCTGAACATTGTGCAATCATCAGTGAACATCCCCACTTCTGACCTTATGATGGAGGGAAGGTTTTTGATGAATACCACCACCTGAAATTCCCCTTCAAGTCAGACACCGTCCTGACTTGGAGCTGTATTGCCTTTGGTTCACTGTCGCTGGATTAAAAACCTGCAACTCTCTTCTTAAGAGTGCTTTGGATCTATCTACTCCACATGGACAACTGTAGCTTAAGAAGGCAGCTCACCACTACCTTCTAAAGGGCAACTATGGATGACCAACAAACACTGGCCTTGAAAGCGATGTCCACGTCTCATGAATGAATAAGAAAAACTATGAAACTGACCGGACAATGTAATTTGACATTAAGTTACTTCAAACAAAAAAATAGTAAAAGGACAGCATATTCCTATAAATACATTTCCTGTGGTTTTGTTTTTCCAAAATCGCAGATAGGAATGGACATAAAACAATTACTAGAAATATTTTTGCAAGTGCAAAACTTTTTTAAGAATGAAAAAAGATGAACTCGAACAGCAACATTCATTCTTCATGGGGATATTACCCTTCTGACTTTGTGAGCATAATCCTAGTTTATGGAATTTGATGCCTACTTATTCCTGACAGAATGCTTCCCCTCCACATGTGGGCCTGGTCCTCTAATCCTGTAAAGCCTTTGAGAACTAAGCTCATTTATCTGTAGGCACCGCCATGCAAGGAGTGGTGGAAATCGCCAGATGCAGATTAAAGCTCTTTTTATTCCACCCCAATAATGATGCTCGTCCGTAAGCAAAGAAGGCCGCTGTTTAGTGCATCAGCGTGACATGATCATTTCCCTGTCGTCCTTGTCACATCCCTGGGTGAGAGTGCTAATTAGTGCCAACTCATGAGTAGGTTTTTACTATGGTCTTGTAGCATTGCATATCCAAATTTATTTCACTTATGCTCACATTGACAGAGATAACAAACTTTCATGCACATGCCAACAGTGCACATTTAGCACAGCGATGGTTTTTGAGATTGAGTTTCTCCTTGTCCATATTTACAGGTAAGGATCTATGTGGATTGCAACTTCCTATGTTCCTCAATACAGCCACAAATCACCCCCGCTCCTTTCCAATAGAAAGATAGCAGGCCAGTCAGATCCTCAAGCTTGTTCCACAATTCAGTTGGATGGTGTCTGATAGGCCACAGTCCACATTATGCAGTTTTCATGCTTGGCATATCAAATAAGAATTGATAACTGGAGGGATGCTCTGTGGCGCAAAGCCTTGTGAATATTTGGAAGTCATCTTACGGCTATCGTAGCCAGCTGCCATTCCTGAGTGAAGCTAAATGAGGAGGACTGTAAGGAATTCAAAACCTGCCAAAGAAAGTGAAGAAAGTATTCAACAATGTAAGGAACAATTATGTTCCTGAGAATCTTACAAATCCCATTAAGGGGAATCCTAAGAGCTTCTGGTCATTCATTAAGAAAATCAAAAAGGAAGAAGTGGGTGTTTCAGATATCAAAACAGGTAATAGAGATATACTTTTTTTTAACTCTTTGATGGGATGTGGGCATCACTGGCAAGGCCAGCATTTGTTGCCCATCCCTAGCTGCCCTTGAACTTAGTGACTTGCTAGACCATTTCAGAATTAGCCACATTGCTGTGGATCTAAAGTCACATGTAGGCCCAACAAGGTAAGGATGACAGAATTCCTTCCCTAAAGAAGTATTAGTGAACTAGATGGGTTTTTTATGACAATCATTTGCTGTTACTGAGACTAGCTTTCAACTCCAGGTTTTATTAATTGAATTTAAATTCTACCAGCACTTGTGAGGGGATTTGAATTCATGTTCCTAGAGCATTAGCCTGGATTACTAGTGATGTTACCACTACGCTACCATCTCCCCCTAAGGTAAAGAAGAAGCATTAAGTGATTAATTTTCTAGTGTATTTACCAGAGAAGATTTAATACATACCCAATTTATATAGTGACGACTTGCCAGACACACTAAAAGTCGTCATATGGAAAGGGTATTTTAAAATTATTGCAAGAAATAAACCCAAATAAATCTCCAGGTTCAGATGAAATATCTCCTTGGATTTTAAAGTTAACAGCTGATGAATTGGCTCCAATATTGACCAATCTCTTTCTAGAGTCAATCAACACCGGCTACTTACCGGACCAGTGGAGGGAAGCTAACATCTGTGGCATATCCAGAAAAGGGGATAAAAGTCAGCCAGAGAACTACAGACCGATATCTCTCACCAGTGTCATTTGCAAATTGCTTGAACACATTGTTCTTTCTCATGTCATGAAGCAATTGGAAGTTCACAATATCCTGGTAGATAGTCAACATAGTTTTCGGGTGTAAAGATCTACCAAAACACAGCTTTTACAGACGGTCGATGACCTATCTTCAAGTCTTGAAAGAGATTAAACACATGGTAATACTATACTTCAAAAGCCTCTTAATTGACAAAGTTCCTCACAAAAAGCTCTTATCCAAACTTCAGTACTATGGAATCAGCAGGACATTTTTAACCTGGGCCTGGCACTTTCTTATGAACAGAAGACAGGGCGATGTGTGGTGGGGAACCATCGTTTCCCAGAGATGTCCTCTCTGGATTGCCCCAGGAAACAGTAATGGGACCTTTACTCTTCTTGACATGCATAAACAACCTTCCCAACAAGTTAAATAAACAGGGTGTGATTATTTGCAAATGATTGTGTGGTTAATACATCGGGAAACACACAAGATCTTTCACTGCAGAATGATTTACTGGAACTGCAAAAATGGCTGGACCAATGAGAGATGGTATTCAATGCCAAAAAATGCTATGTCATGTGCATCACCAACAAAAAGTATCCACCAACATGAGCTGAGTTTAAATTCTCCAACAGGTAGATACACAAGCATATCTGGTGTTCATCTTAAAAACTATCTTCAGTGGGGATTCCACATTCAGCAGATAAAGTCCAAAGCAAACCGAGTTCTTAGATTTCTGAGGAGATTCTTTGTATTGAAACAAAAATATCAGAGTTATACCTTACAAAATGTTTGTTCGTTCAATCCTGGAGTATGCAAGTTGTGTATGGTGCCCTTATATAAATAAGATTGAAGTGACCTAAAGACGAATCAGTATGGGAAATACTCCGGTATCACATCCTTGATCAAAGATTTGGAATGGGAATCACTACAATAAAGGAGGGAAAAAAGTAATTGACAGAAACAAGTACTTGGTGCCCTCAGGAAATGACGAAACATGAGGTAGTAATCCACACAAACTCCAAAGACCATTTGTTTTCAAGATGATGTATCAGCAATCTTTCTTCCAAGGAAAATCCCACAATGGAATAAGCTGCCACAGAAATAGTCACAGTCCCATCACTTAAAATCTTTAAGACTCATCTTTAGATTATTTCCATTTAAAAGTTTTCATTATCAGGACTACCATCTCAGCAGTTCATGCCTGGTTTAGCTAGTGGTACCCATATAAATGCTGGCAGATTACAGATATTCATCTGTGATGCTGACACGACCAAAGCAGAAGCAGAAACATTAGGTGGAATCATCCCAGATTTGTGCTGAGTGCGGTAGCAGGTGGTCGAATTGACGTTTCACACGTTGGCCACAATAGCGGCTTCTCAACGCCGTATTGTCCCAAACCTGCCGCATTAATTATGCACCCCCAGGAAACATGCCGTTCCCATGGCAGTTTGGCTCTGATTCGTCCACTATGCCATCACCTCGCTGCTTCATCACACCGGCGCCACATTTAAAGTATAGCTGTGCGCTCACCTCTCAGTCCTTCCAGGCCAGGACAGCTGCAAATAAGACATGGCCCAGAAAGGCAAGAAGACTTCATCCCCAGGTTTAGTGACACGTCCCTCGAGCATTTTTTTGACACTGTGGAGGCCTGCCATGATGTCATCTATCTCTGTTCTGGCCACAGGAAAGGCAGCAATATTACCACTCCGGCTTGTTAGGCGATGGCAGTGGTGATCAGTGATTGGCCATCCAATGCAGATAGAGGATGAATGGTCTCATCCATGCTGCCAGGGTATGGCAACCATCTCATCACGCTAAACTCACACACTCAAGCCCATCACACATTCACTGGCATCTCACTCACTGCCAACTCAAGGGACATCACCACTCACTCTCTCACACACACCCTCACATCTCCATCTGGCCTCATCTGCTCTGGAGGCTGCCTCCTCATTCTTGATCATTTTGGGGCCACTTGCATTGATCAACCTGTGCCCCCACACAAACTCTGGGATATCCCTTTTCCTCAGTACAACCCTCACCCTACAGCCTCTTCACTTTCCTGAGGCCATTTCTCCCCCTTCCCCAAGCAAGCACTAGCCCTGCAGCCGTACAAAGCCACCCCCACCTTATGGCTGGCCTGGTGGGTAGAGACCTGCCCATGAGATCACCCTAGAAGCGATGTGGTGCTGTCTGTGAAGCCTGGCACTGATGACTGTGAGTGCTGCCCAAAGCAAGGTAGGCAAACAAACCTTGAAGTCCCGAGCGAAGTGCAGCCGGCCAGGTGCATGTCACTTATGTGCAGTTGTGAAACATGTCGGCGCGCAATCGCGCCAGCATGGGTGGATGATCCAGCGTGGGGGGCGTGAGTCTGGCGGGCTAGCCTTATAATGATATGCAGATGTATTAAATGAGGCTCCCAACGTCCGATGGTGGAAAACGCAGCCTGCCATCTATGGGCTGAGCGCACAATCGCAAACTGGTTTCACGACGTCGTGAAACCGATTTTTCGCCTTCTCGCCATATTGTTCGCTCACACCGCCAAGCATGCTCAACGCCAGTGGGCATGGACAACTCCACCCATTGTCTTAAGGCAATGATTGACAAAAATGTGTAGACAGGGCTCAAGCCTGTACCAATATCAATGTGGTGATTGGTTTACGTTTTCCGATCTTCTTCCGATATATTAACGGCCATGGTTAGAAGGGTAAGTACGAATTGAAATGTTTTGTAATTTGCATATGTATGTGGCATTTCAGCAAAGACGAAGTGGAATATCTGCTCTTTCTGGAAGGGAGGAGGGTAATAACATCAGAAAGTGGAGGACAAAGCTGCAGCACATTGTTAATCGCAATCCACACCTGGTAACCGAAATATTTTGCGCTCGAAAAATGTGGTCTTGCAGAATAGTTGCAATCAGGCAACATAAATAACAAAAAATGCTTCATAATGTGGATGCACAAGTTTGCAGCCAGCCTCAAGTGACTTTCCTGTATGTTAAGTGTCGGTGGGTCATGACAACTCAAAGAACATTTTAAAGTAAACCTGATGCAATTTCCATTTGCAACAAAATAAGTTGGAGTTACTCTTTACAACCTATGTCAGTGACCTGCATTGAAGGATAAAGTACGCTCATTCATAGAGTCATAGAGGTCTACAGCACAGAAAAAGGCCCTTCGGCCCATCGGGTCTGCACCGGTCAAACAAGTACCTAACAATTCTAATCTCTTTTTACAGCACTAGGCCCATAGCCTTGTATGCCTTGGCATCGCAAGTGCACATCCAAATACTTCTTAAATATTATGAGGGTTTCTGCCTCTACCACCCTTTCAGGCAGTGAGTTCCAGATTCCCACCACCCTCTGAGTGAAAAAATTCTTCCTCACATCCTCTCTAAGCCTCCTGCCCCTGACCTTAAATCTATGCCCCCTGGTTATTGATCCCTGCGTCAAGGGGAAAAGTTCCTTCCTGTCTATCCTATCTATGCCCCTCATAATTTTATACACCTCAATCATGTACCTCCTCAATCTCCTCTGCTCCAAGGAAAATAACCCCAGTCTATCCAATCTCTCCTCATAACTAAAACTCTCCAGTCCAGGCAACATCCTGGTAAATCTCCTCTGCACTCTCTCTTGTGCATTCTCATCCTTCCTATAATGCAGATTCCAGAACTGCATGCAATACTGTAGCTGTGGCCTAACCAACGTTTTATACAGTTCCAGCATAACCTCCCTGCTCTTATATTCTATGCCTCAGCTAATAAAGGCAAGTATCCCATATGCCTTCTTAACTACCTTATCTACCTGTCCCTTAAGGGACCGGTGGACATGCACACCAAGATCCCTCTGATCCTCGGTACTTCCCAGGGTCCTATTATTCATCATGTATTCCCGTGCCTTGTTTGTCCAGCCCAAGTGCATCACCCCACACTTATCCAGATTAAATTCCATTTGCCACTGATCAGCCCATCTGACCAGCCCATCTATATTCTCCTGTAATCTAAGGCTATCCTCCTTACTATTTACCACCCCACCAATTTTCGTGTCCTCTGCGAATTTATTGATCAATCCTCCTACATTCAAGTCTAAATCATTTATATATACCACAAACAGCAAGGGACCCAACACTGATCCCTGTGGAACCCCATTGGACACAGGTATCCAGTCACAAAAACACCCCTCAACCATCAACTTCTGCTTCCTGTCACTCAGCCAATTCTGGATCCAATTTGCCAAATTGCCTTGGATCCCATGGGCTCTTACCTTCGTTATCAGTCTCCCATTCGGGAACTTATCAAAAGCTTTGCTGAAGTCTAAATGCATTACCTTCATCCACACACCTGGTCACCTCTTTGAAAAATTCAATCAAATTGGTCAGACATGACCTCCCCTTAACAAAACCATGCTGACTGTCCTTGATTAATCCCGACCCCTCCGAGTGTAGATAAATTCTGTCCCTCAGAATTGCTTCCAATAATTTCCCCACCACTGAGGTTAGACTGTGGCCAGAGAGGTGTGGAAAATTATTGCTAACGCCCCTGCTATCTCCTCCCTTGCCTCACTCAACAGCCTGGGATACATTTTATCCGGGCCTGGAGATTTATCTACTTTTAAGCCTGCCAGACCACCTAGAACCTCTTCCCTTTCTATGCTAATTTCTTCAACTATATCACAGTCCTTCTGCCTGATTTCCATAACCATGTCGTCCCTCTCACTTGTGAACACCGACACAAAGGGCAGGATCTTCCGGTTGGCGAGTGGGGGCGGGGCCCGCTTGCCGACGTGTAAAATGATGCGGGATGGCGTCGGGTGGAGCTCCCGACGTTACCCCACGTCATTTCCATTTCAGATTGGCGGGGATGCAGCCCAGTCAACTGCGCACCTGCTAACCTTTCAACCTATTAAGGCCATTGAGAAACTCAGTAAAGTCATTAATGGACCTGCCCGTCCAACCTTAAGGTTGGCGGGCAGGGCAGGAGCCCTGGCGGGCTTCAGAAAAAGCAGGAAACCTCATCCACAGGCGGGATGACGTTTCATGAGGGTATTTCAATTTTTAATAAAGGTTTCAATAAAAGTTATGGACATGTCCCAACTCATGTGACAGTGTCACATGAGGGGACATGGCAGGAAAATTTTCCTATCATTTGTATTGCAAATTTTAATTTAGAGCCAATCTCCCTGAGGCAGCACTTAGCCTCAGGGAGATCTGTGCGCTCTTTCACGCTCATGCACGAAAGAGCGCACTCCCGGCTGAGGGAATCCCGCCCCCCCCCCCCCACCCCCCCGGTGTGCACAGGGAGCACATAGCCCTTCCGGGCAGACATCATTCTTGGAGGGCCTTAATTAGCCCGCCCATGTAAAATGGCGGCACACCCCCAATTGGGTGAAAATTTTTCCCAAAGTATTCATTTAGAACCCTACCTACATCTTCCGGCTCCACACACAAATTACCACTATGGTCCTTAATGGGCCCTACTCTTTCCCTAGTTATCCTCTTACTCTTAATGCGCTTATAAAATAACTTTGGATTTCCTTTATTTTATCTGCTAATGTATTTTCATGCTCCATTTTTGCTCTCCTAATTTCCTTTTTAAGATCCCCCTACACATTCTATACTTCTCTAGGGCTTCCGCTGTTTTGAGCCCTCGGTATCTGCCATAAGCTTCCCTTTTTTCTCTTTACCTAATCCTGTATATCCCTCCCTTTATCTTTACTGGGATATGTTAGCCCTGTACTCTCCCTATTTCCTTCTTGAATGAGTCCCACTGCTCTGACATAGATTTACCTAAAAGTAGCTGCTCCCAGGCCACTCTGGCCAAATCATATCTGATCTTATTAAAATTGGCCTTCCCCCAATTTAGAACTCTGATTTCTGGCCCAAACCTGTCCTTTTCCATAACAACCTTGAATCTAACGGAGTTATGATCACTATCTGCAAAATACTCCCCCACTGATACCTCTACCACTTGCCCGGCTTCATTCCCTAAAATTAAGTCCAGGACCGTCCCCTCTCTGTAGGACCTTCTACGTACTGGCTTAAAAAGCTCTCCTGGACACATTTTAAGAATTCCGCTCCCTCTAAACCAATCACATTATGACTAATCCAGTTAATGTTGGGGAAGTTGAAAGCCCCCACTATTACTACCCTATTATTTTTACACTTCTCTGAAATTTGCTGACATATCTGCTCTTCTATTTCTCTCTGAATGTTTGGGGGCCTATGGTACACTCCCAGCAATATGATTGCTCCTTTTTTGTTTTTAAGTTCTACCCATATGGCTTCATTTGAGGCGCCTTCTAAGATATCATTCCTCCTTGCTGCTATAATTGATTCCTTGATCAATATTGTGATACCCCCCCTCTTTTACCTCCTTCCCTGTCTCGTCTGAAGACCCTATATCCTGGAATATTGAGCTGCCAATCTTTACCCTCTCTCAACCATGCCTCTGTGACAGCAATGACTTCACACTTCCATGTGTTAATTTGTGCCCTCAACTCATCTGCCTTATTCGTCAGACTCCTTGCATTCAAATAAATACCATCCAACCTTGCCAAACTCCCTTGTGCCTTAATTTCTATGCCTTCCAGACTCACTTGCTCTCCCTTCTAATTTTGGCTGTACATCTCCCCCTGTTGAACCTCCTCTCAGGATCCCACCCTCCTACCAAGTTAGTTTAAACCCTCCCCAACAGCACTAGCAAACCTACCCGCAAGGATGTTGGTCCCATTCAGGGACAATCCGTCCGCCTTGTACAGGTCCCACCACCCCCAGAAATGGTCCCACTGTCCCAGAAATCTAAAGCCCTCCCTCCTGCACCATATCTCCAGCCACACATTCATCTGGATTAACCTCCTACTTCTATGCTCACGAGTGCGTGGTACTGGAAGTAATCCAGAGATTACTACATTTGAGGTCCTGTTTTTTAATCTGCTTCCTAGCTCCCTAAATCCTATTTGCAGGACCTCATCCCTCTTTCTACCTATGTCGTTGGTACCAATATGTACCACGATCTCTGTCTGTTTAGAATGCCTTGCAGCCGTTCAGTGACATCCTTGACCCTGGCACCAGGGAGGCAACATACCATTCTGGAGTCACGCCTATGGCCGCAGAAATGCCTGTCTGTTCCCCTTACTATCGAGTCTCCTACCACTATTGCTCTTCCCCTCTTTTTCCTCCCCCGCTGTGCAGCTGAGCCACTCACAGTGCTATGAGCATGGCTGCACTCCCCAGAGGAACCATCACTCTCACCGTTTTCCAACACAGAAAAATGGTTCTCGAGTGAGATGCACCCTGGGGATTTCCTGGCCACCTGCCTGATACCTTTCTTCTGACTGATGGTCACCCATTCCTTCTCTGTCTCCACTCCCGTAAGCTGTGGGGTGACTACGTCTAAAAATGGGCTATCCACAAAACTCTCAGCCTCGCGGATGCACCTCATTGCCTCCAGCTGCTGCTCAAGCTCCAAAACCCGGAGCTCAAGTAGCTGCAGCTGGTGACACTTCCTGCACCTGTGGTCAGTCAGAGCGCAAGGAGCATCTAGGACTTCCCACATGTTGCAGGCGGTACATAACACGGGACTGAGCTGCCCTACCATGCCTCTATTTGAAAAAAAAACCCTTACCTTAAATTAAATATAGTAAAACAAAGTTAAATTATTTATGTACTTTAAATAAAGGTTAGAACTCATACCTTTCCTTAGCTTAATCTATTTTAAACTGGAGAAAAAAACTGGAGAAAAACACTCACCCACTACTCACCAATCAGCTCTCACTTCTGTGCTGACATCACTTTTTGAAGCTTCCCTGCACTCGCGCTGGTTCTGATCTCTCCACCGCTCTCTCACACTATCTTGTGATGTCACTGTTGTTATTTTCAACAAGAAGTGACTGCAGGACACTCTTCCCAAGCTGCTTCACCATGATGCTGACTGCAGGACACTCTCCCCAGACTGCTTCACCATGATGCTGACTGCAGGGCACTCTTCCCAGACTGCTTCACCGCAATGCTGACTGCAGGACACTCTTCCCAGACTGCTTCACCGTAATGCTGACTTCAGGACATTCTTCCTAGACCTGATTACGCCAAGACCTGTGCTGGTGTCACAACCCTTAAGGATGACAAAAAGATTACAATCTGATTTAGACCCAATAGGGAAATGGTCCCAGCAGATGACATTTAACGTAAATATAATGTGATTCTTGTGGAGGCACTGCAGAGGGGCTAATGTCAAGTATGCGAATAGTGTATACTCGGCTCTGAATTAAGGTCTGCTGAGAGAAGGGGTGACACTGAGATGTTATGGTGCTTATGTCTCTAAAAGTCCATGATCAGTGCCAGCAGTATTAGGGTGTATAGCCTGGACGACCCAATATAAAATGAAAAGTACTATAGTGCCCTTGTACATGACCTTGGCTAGGCTACATCTAGAATACTGAAAATCTGGTCTCTTCAACAAGGTGAGAGACATAGATGGCCTGGAAAGGTTTTAGAGGCATTTAGAAACCTCTGGCTATCATGAAAGGCTCAGGGAACTCAGTCTTTATTCTCTAGAAAAGTACAGATTTCGGGGAGATGTGATTGACGTATTTAAAATGAGTATACTGTATACTTGTAGATAGATTATTTGAATTAGATAAATTAGGTAGAATGAGGAGATGTGTTATTATAAAACCAAGTTAGATTAATCAAGGAGTTCAATTAGCACATCCCTATTTCATGGAGCATCCTAGGGCAAAAGTGGTTTGACCAGATTTGAAGCCTGTTCTTTCCTGGATTATATATGGATTAATTTTGATGTTGTATTAAATTGTATTAATGGAAGCAGAACAACATAAGACCTCTTCCATGTCCTGCGAGTTGGCTAGAACTTTCTCTACAGCTTCCTATAATAGGTCTAAATAGAAGCTTTTACTGCCTCTGAGACCTAACATAGGTTAAAAAATTGTTTTACTATTGCTGTTGTGGCAATCAACAATCTTGTTTACAACAGAGCTTTTAGCCATTCTAATGGCAGTTTTTCATGCCGCAAGCTAAGTCCGCTATTTATTCCTGTTCTACTTGTTAGTTTCTTTTAATTTATGGAAGCAGTTTTCTTTGTGTCCAATTTGTACTTGCTAGAGGGGGTTTGATTCTATTCACAGAGGGTCAATAGCCTTTGGAATAAGTTGTTTTCTTGTGCAGTAAATGGAGATTCACTACAAACGTTTAGAAAGGCACCTGGACAAGTTCTTAGAAGAGGCTGCTATTGTTGAGTGTAAAAGCTAAATGGGATGTTGGGTAATATACCTTGTGGGGAATGTATCTCCTGGAACTCATTTTTGATTACTTTTAAGGCTCAGAGGGTAATTTCCCTAAATTCTTTTTTAAATCTGTTTTTGGCTTCTTCCAGGTGATGTGGTTGCTGGTGGATGGGAAGGTTTAAAGGGAATGTTGCCTAGTTGAAACATTGCTCAATGAGACAGTCTCAATGGACCAGCTGGTCATTTTCTATCCCTCTTTATTATATGTCCCCCCATTACACCTCTTCACCTCTCTACCTCACTTTCCACATTTAAGACCAGTTTTTAAAACTTAATTTTTTGACCAAGCCTTTCGTCATCTGATCTAGTAACTCCTCATGTGACCCAGTGTCATATTTTGTTTTCTAATGCTCCTGTGAAACACCTTTGTACATTTTCCTACATTAAGTTATATTATACATATAAGTTGTTGTCTCTGCAGGGCACCGCTAGTAACCATTCTCCAAGTGGTGACACTGCCATGAATGGCGATTCTCTGGAATTTTTGTGATTTTGCAAATGTCATGCAACACATCTTCAAGTTACGTGATATAGTACTTGATAAAATATGTTCATTTAATCAAAACAGCACCTTTGAAAATAGAGCCCGGAATCTTTTCATCTCCACAGTGCCATGGTGTTAATTTGGTAAATGCTTAAAAGACTATATATAGAATAATTAATACCTGGGAGTGAGCTACAATGCTGTAATTAATCAAGGGGTTTAGATTACATCATGAACTCCGACAGCATAGCTCAAGTGGTTTCTAAATATCATCTTAACTGTGAGACAAAAGCAAAATACTGCAGATGCTTGAAATCTGAAATAAAAACGCTGCAAATACTCTGCAAGTCTGGCTGCACCTGTGGAGAAAGAAACAAAGTTAATGTTTCTGGTCAATAACTTCTATTAGAACCATTAGAGATAGTTTACAATGTCAACCCTTTTCCCTGATGACATTATTTGATAGAATAGGATACGGCTATAAAACTACAAATGGCATTAGTTACTATTTTTGTGTGTGCTTCAGACTATAGGAGCAGTATTATCGGAAAAAGGGCATTTTTACTCCTCTGGGATATCCTACCTCAAATTTATACTTTAGTACACTGGACTGGAGGTTACAGGGAAATTTCAATCACAGTTTTATTTCAAAAAGGGCACAAGGGCAGGATTTCCAGCTCGGCGCGCGGGCACATGCCTGACATGCACGAGCGTGAAATAGCGCCCGATGACGTCGGCCAGCGTCCCCGGCATCATTACAAGCTTGTGCGATATTTCAGTCGGCGGGTGCACGCAAGACTGACGATTAAGCTGACAATTAAGAGGGTTAGTAAGCCCATTAATCAAGTAATTAAATTGAATGTTTCACTGCCTATCCAACCTTACGGTTGGCTGGCGGGCGAATAGGCCAGGCGGCCTTTGCATCTTTTGCGAAGCCTCACCTACGGCCAGGATGGGGTTTCCAACAATGACTGAAAAAAACAATGAAACATTTTTAAACTCATTTTTCACGTGTCCCTGTTCAGGTGACAGAGTCACATGTGGGAACATGTTTTCCTTATTTTTCGATTCTTTATTTTTCTCTTGAGAAATCTTCAGCTCCCTGAGGCAGCTCTGTGCCTTCGGGGAACTTTCACTCAGCGCGCCCCCGCGAATGCGCAAACTTCAGCGCCCGTGCTCCTCCCACGCCCCCCATCCCGGCAGCTCCAAGAATCCCATTAATTGGTCAGCCAGTGTGAAATCGCTGTCGGGGCCCCATCACGGGCGGTGGGCTGTTTGGCAGCCACTCCCAGGCCCGCCCTCCGCACCCGCCCAACGAGGGGAAAATCCTCCCCCAAGGGTAGGTGAGGGTGGGCAATACCACACTAATGGAACTTGAATAATATCATACAGCACACACTGAAGCTCGAACCTTTCAAGACGGTGCCCTGAACCCCAGGTTTACATTGTAAGACCGAGCATGCTCAGAATAGTTTTATTCCTTACAAACCTGTATTAACTTCTGTGGTTCCAACAGCCCTTGCCAATGGTGTTCCTTAAAGCAATTAGGGAAAAATGTCCTCATTTAGCACAATGGCCGGAATTTTATGGCCCTGTCGCGGCGAGGACAGGGCTGGAAAATGCGGCAAGTCATTTTAAGCTCCATTGACTTCGGCGGGACCGTAAAATCCCACTGTCGTAAAATTCCACCCATTCTTTTTATTCATTCATGGGGTTGTCACTATCATTGACAACACCAGCATTTATTACCCAACCCTAAGTACTTCAGCCTTGCTCTCAGTATGGTAAGCTTTATCAATTTTGTATGTTTGTTTTACAGAGTGTGTTCCATCATTGCTTGCACACCTTCAACCCTCATAGCCCTGCACCCTAGAATTCTGTTCTGAACTCTTGCACCATGCTACATCTCTGCCTGTTTGCAAAAGCTTCTGTAAAAACTACTGCTTCAAACAGCCTTTGGTCACAAAGCCACAGGATAATTACAGAAGGAGGCCATTCAGCCTATCTTAATTCATCCACCCAGAAAGATCTCCATTGCAACATCCAATTGTTTCTTGAATGATTTTAAGGTTTCTGCCGCTTGTCCTCGAATTCTGTTCAGTACGGTGATCAGTCTTCAAGTAAAGAACATTATGATATCAACTTGCGCTACTTTGAACCTGTGTTCCCTTATCATATGTTTGCAATTTAAGTTAAAGCAATATTCTCTGAATTTACTTTTCTATTCCCTTAATTATTTTGTACATTTTTATCAGATCACCACACAGCTTCTACTTTCCAAGCTTTTACAGTCTTTACTCGTGAACTCAGTCTCTGCTATTGGGATCAGTCTTTTTGACATCTTTTTGGCATTGCGCCCTGTACTCTAATGATTCCTTTGTTCCTCAGTAGTCAAGGTGTGATCTGACTCAGACACTGCACAGTTTGATCCTGATTTTGTCTGAAGAGTTATATCCCAAAACTCATCTTCCAACTCTTACTTGGTGTCTCAACACTCTTGAAAGCATTTTAGGATGTGTTGCCATATTATAGGTGCTGCATGAAAACAGGATGTTGTAAGGCTAATAAACTTATGCTATTTCTCCACTATAATTATAAGATAATGATCCAACCTTTAGAGAGTCCTAAGAAACTGTACTGAGACGTAGGCAATAGGTTTGTCATATTTCAATTCAGGCAAATTAAACAACATCAAGCCCTTTTTTAAACTAATGTTGGCATAGTAGCCTGCAGCTAGATTGTCAGTATCTTGAAAGGCAGCAGTCAGTGTGCTGCATACACTTCCAAGAGTTATCAGCCTGGAAACCTACTCAACAACAATAAAAAAAATAAAGAAAACGCTTGATCCTTTAATCAGTCAATTTTCTAACAGGGAGAGTAAACCAGATCAGGGGGAGGAAAACCCGTCTATTAAACCAAGAACTATACCTTTTTCAGGAAGTTGAATAAGTAGCAGGTTGTTGCATGGTTAAGGGATCAATTTTTCATTTTAAAAAAAATTATCGCTTAGCTGGTTTCCAGGGTGCTGACTTTTGAAAGTGGATGCAGTATGGTGTCTAAGGGCTAGGCCCAGTACCAGTGCCAGACCAGGCAATATATTATGCATATCATTTATCTATCTTCCCAAATCTTGGTGAACAGGGAAAACTAGCCTTCATCTCTATGTAGTTCAGTTTTTACAAATTGCAGGCTTACTACAGAACCTTTTGAGTTGAACACAGGTAAAGAACATTGGGAAAAACTGGAATTCTTACATTAGTGGCAAACGTACAGAGCATACTATGACCAGAATCTTCTGGCTGATGTGCAGAAGCAGACCCTGCTCGCCGACGCGTAAAATGATGCGCAGTGTCGTCAAGCGTGCTTCCCGGCATCACCACGTGTCATTCAGATCTTCAGTTCGGCGGACATGCACTGGAGTTGGCTGCGCGCCCGCCGAACTGTCAAAGGCCTATTAAGGCCATTTAACTATCAATTAAAATAATTAACTTTAGTAAAAACTTTTCATAAAATTCATAGCTATGTCACAGCTCATGTGACACTGTCACATGAGGGGACATTCCTTAAAATTACTTTTTTCTTTATTTAAATTTTTCATAATCAAACTAATCTCCCTGAAGCAGCTCTGTGCCTCAGGGAGGTTTCTAGCACAGGCCCCGACTCAGGGAATCCCACCCCCCCCCGCCCGCACAGGGAGCGCTCAGTGCTTCCGGGTGTGCGTCACACTGGGCGGGCCTTAATCGGTCTGCCCATGTAAAATGTCCGCCTTCCTGCACCCGCTCCTGCTCAGCACACCCTGACAGGGAGAAAATTCTCCCCTGTGAGTACTTATCAGGAAATTCCACACCACAACCTTTGATTATCCCAACCCTAAGTTTAATGGTTGGAAAATCATAAACTTGGGTTTGGAATTTCACATTATATACTCCTGGCACATAGCATTGAAGTGGAACCTGCCAGCTCCAGATTCACATGGATCGATGAGTTTGCTTCCAAATTTGGAAGTGTTAATATAGGCAACTGGCTGATGGATTTCTATTGCTTGGATAATAACAAAGCAGCACCAGTATAAAAGCAGATTTATGTTCCTAAGTAATGAGTTCAGCTTTGTCCAATTCAAGACCTGGAAGTAAAAGGGTTGGCAGAGTTCTTAACTCTGCCACTGTGCCACTTTACAAACCAGCCTGCTCCTGTCTTCAATATTTCTCACTACTGAGCAAAAGTGAAGCAACATATTTGACACAAATCATCAATTAGGCCAATAGAACTTTTCTACTTGGCAGAGTTGGTGCTGTTTAAGGCGTTTTCTCAAAGGATTCCAGTTGGTAAATATTAACCTGCGGACACACAACAATAGGATTCACTGAGGAACCTTGTACGCTAAGGGGAAAATAACCTGCACCTGTTCTTTTCAATGCAGGCAGCACTCAAACTTTGTGTTGCCTGCTCATTTACATGTTTGTAGTGTACTGGCAGGGTTAAGCACATTGTAGAGTAGCTGCACTCCTCAGCAGGGAGCACAAAATCCCGAGAGGCTAGCATGAATTCAAGCTAGCATGCACTACCTAAAGTCAACCTGCATTTATCTCATTATTCCTCTCATCATCCGAATATCCACCTGTTCTATCCCCTTGGTAAATACCGAACCAAAATAATTATTTCATATTTCTGCCTTTCTCTCTCCTAATCTCTTTGTGTTGTCTTTTATCATGCCCTCCTCTGTTGTCAATGTACTTAATATATATCTCTTTCTGAACCCCAATTATTTCTTTATGTCTTTATTCATCCATGGAATCTCACTAATGTTTAGATCGTTCTTTCATTTTAGCAGAATATATTTTCTTGCACTCTGTTCAACATTGTTTTAAATGTTTCCCATTGTTGTTCTGCATTGTTGTTTGTCAATATCATTGCCCATTTTATTTTCCCAAGATCTATTCTCAGCCCCTCGAAATCAGTTTTTCTCCAATCAATTAACTTGGTTTTCATATGCAATTACCTTTTTTATTATCATCTTAAGGTATATTATATTATGGTCACTGTTGCCTATATGTTCCCTTACTTTTACTTCTTTTATCTACTTTGGTTCACTCCCTATTCCTAGATCCAATAATGAATCTTCCCCTGTTGGGGTTTTTACATATTGAGATAGGAAGGAGTCCTGTAGGAATTCTATTCCCTTATCTTCTTTAGCTACCTCTTCTGCCAATTAATATCAGGATGTTGAACTCCTCCATGACAATTATTCTATGCTTTTTACTCAATTTCCTAATTTGTCTCTATATTCCTTCTTCAACCTCGCTTTCAGTATTTGTTGGCCTGTAGACAGCGCCTATGTAGTTCCTTTATTGACCCTTTGATTGACCTTTTATTATTTTTATCTCTATTGTTATGGCCAGGAGGGTTTTTAATTTAAACAGCACTAATTTCTTCTCTCGCCACCTGTCCTTGAGCAGAAAGATGTTTTGATTTGTTTTCCTCTTTTTAAATGGTGGTGTATTTCCCAATCCCTCAGTTGTGGTGCGATTTAATTTTCTATTAATAATCCCACAGCAAACTCAAGATAGAATGAAGTCAATGGGTTAGTTTGTTTGCAAACACTCAAAAGGCGAAAGCGGGTTCACAAAGTCTCCCTCGTATTCGGATAGTAAAGAGAGGGATAAAGAAAATAAATATTTACAGTACAGGGGCCATAGAGAAAATAAATATTGTTTTACGTGGGTTCCAGGGTCCAGAATCAAAGTCCAATGAGGTATTCCTTCACGGAGGTCGGTGGGTTGAAAAACAATGCTGGATAATTCACTTTTCTGGTGGTGTTGAATTCACATGTTGAGATAGGCATGCAGAGATGAATCAGTCTTGTAGGCAATGGTATAGATCCAGCTGAAGCAGGGTAGTTTGGGCCAGGTGTCCAACCTGGGCCAAAGCTCCATCGGTGTGGCCTGCTAGTCAGATGTTAAATAGCAGACTGAGATTTTCAGTTCAGCAAGGCAATATTACTAGTTCAATAAGCCAGGGACCCATGTCACATGACACTCACGTCTCCACACTGTCTCTGGCAAGGGACATGTATCCCTCATCTAGGTCCCCAAGGTTATTAAATATTTCAACCAATAAGAATTGAAAGGGAGATTGTGGGGCCCTTTGTCTTAGCAGACAAACAGACTCCTGTTGGCCAACCTGGGTTATGAAATGAAGATGGCCTTTCTGTAGCTCTCTTTGAATTTGGCCTCTGCAGCCCACAGGGGGTCGTTAGTAGTTCCCCAGAAATAACGATGTGCCGGTTTCCCCCATACTGCCAGGCAGCTCCTTTAGTTCAAGGGTCACAGACAGACATAGATCCAGCCATTTTAAAGGACTTTGTCCAGTTTTAATTTTCTTTTGAAATAGCAATGAGCACATCTCTATATATTTTATTTTAAAAAAATGCAGTGTGAGGTCTTAGTCCCTCACACTATATGAATTTTATTTTTGTCTTGCTGATAGCTGTGTCCCTTTTATCAACTGTCATTATGTTATCCCCAATGAGCACAGCTACCCATTTACCTGTCAATTTTTTTCTATATATGTTATATCCTGAACTGTTTTATTCACAGCCCTGTTGTCTCAGGACTCCCTATTGTGTCTGGTTGCTTCTAACGCATGATTGCCTCCAGTTCCCCCCCACATTTTATTACAGACACTACTATGTGCATCATTGTATAGACAATTTAATCATTTTTAACATGATTTCCTCTTACTTTACGTTTAACCTTATTTTTAGGCTCCTGTTCCCTAACTCTATTTACTCACTAGCCATTAATATCCTCACTTATTTTACTCTATTCTGTGGGCAGAATTTTATGGTCTCTCCTGCCGGTGGGATTTTCCAGTCCCGACGAACTGAATGGACTTTTGAAGGGCTCGCCGCATTTTCCGGCCCTAGCCCCGCCCCCACCGGAGAACTTCTTTTCCAAATGTGAATAAAATTAACTCTTATTAAGGAGAAGTAGTAAACGCAGGTGATGTTCCCAGTAGGAACACAGCAACAGGAATAGACCATTTTGCCCCTTGAGCCTCTTCTGCCATTCAGAAAGATCCCGGCTGACCTGCGACCTAGCCTCGTACATCTGCTTTTGCCCCATATTCCTTAATGCCTTCGGTTAACAAGTACGTGTCAATCTCCGATTTAAAATTAGCCATTGATCTAGCATTAATTGTCATTTATGGAAGGGTGTTCCCAAATTCACATTTGAAAAGTCTACCTCGAAGATTTAAACTATACCCCCTTCTTCCAACCAGCAGAAATAGCTTCTCTGCACCCTGTCCAAGGACTCCCTTTCTAAGGTACAGTGCCCAGAACTACTCCCTGTAACCAGGGCTTTGTATAGCTGAAGCATGACTTCAACCCCCTAATATACTAGTCCTTGAGATATTAAGGTCAACATTCCATTAGGCATTTTGATTATTTTTCTGCATCTGCTCATGACATCTTAATGATTATACCTGTCTCTTTAGACTGCCACTGTTTCTAGCTTTTCACCATTTAGAATGCACTCTATTTTATCCTTTTTAGTTCCAAAGTGTATACTGCTCCTGAATGCCACTGAATAATGTTTGTGTGCATGTATGCACAAGTGTGATGACAATAGATGATATCATAACTGAACTCAGATATAATGCTCCTGTGAAAAGAAAGAAATACTTGCATCTATATAGCAACCTCAGAATGTCCCAAAGCACTTTACAGCCAATGAAATGCTTTTGAAGTGTAGTCACTGTTGTGATGCAGAAACTGTGGCAGCCAATTTGCACCCAACAAAGTCCCATAAACAGTAATGTGATAATAACCAGATAATCTGTTTTAGCGATGCTGATTGAGTGATAAATATTGTCCAGGACGCTGGACCAATACTTCTTCTGAAATACGGCTTCTTTGAAATAGTGACATGGGATCTATTGTATCCACCTGAAAGAACAAACAGGGCCTCAGTTCAACGTCTCATTCAATGGACACACATCAAGCAATGCAGCACTCCCTCAGTTCTGCACTGGACTGTCAACATCAAGTTTTATGCTCGAGTCTCTGGTGTGAGACTTGAATCCACAACCTTCTGACTCAAAAAATGAGGGGTACCAACTGAACCATGGCTGACACATGTACTACAAAAGCCGAAATCTATTCACATGAATAATGGCCAATTGACAGAACCATTGGAGAACACTGGAAGTGCTCATGAACTGTACCTAAACTAACCCTAGCAAAGAAAGAATAGCTTCGAGAGGAAAGGCAGGGAGGCAATTAGCAAGAGAGCCAAAATCGTATGCAAGACCTGGGGCAAAATTTCCCACTCTTCGGGCGGGCATGTGCCCCACCCGAACAGGAGTAAAACAGTGCGCAATGACATGGGGTAATCATCCCAACGTCATCGTGCACTCGCGCGATATTTCACTCGGCGGGCGCGCGCGGGTGCCGGAGCGGCGCCCACCATTAATTAACAGGCCACTTAAGGCCCTTAGCAGTCTAACTGTCTGTGATTTTTCCCTGCCCGTGTGATTTTCAGCTCATTGCACAGGCAAAACGGGCAGCCGACATTTTCACAAACCTCATCCAAGGGCGGGATAAAAAGGGTCAGTAGCATTGCCAGCGTGAGTCGTGAGCAGTTTTTGAGATAGTTTGATGCTGGTTGCTTATTGGTACTTGGCAGCTTCATCTCTGTTCAGGGCTTCATTCTTAGCATTTCCAGACGTCATTTCAGGACTTGTTGTTATCTACCAGGCCCCCAGGGGTTCAGATCATGTGGACCCTTCCAGGTATCAGACATCCTTCTGTAACCATGGTAATGGAGATTGTGGTTTCCATTGGAGGCACCTCCTCTGAGGGGGAAGAGAGGCTGTGTGGGTGGACACCCCATGCCAGCGGCCCTGAAGGTCACAGCGCCCTCAACTTCTATGCCTCTGGCTCTTTCCAGGGCTCAGTGGCCTGTACGTGACCTCTCAGCTTGGTTAAGGCTCATCTTCTCCTGGAGGGACAGAGGAGCATTGATTGCTCTGCTCTCTACATGCAGCGCCATTGCAGCCTGGTCAACCCCAGCTGAGGACCACCTCGTAGGGCACATCCTAGTCGTGGCCCTCGAGCCGCAAGGCACTCAGTCCAAGTAGCCAAGACTCACCCCCCTTGGCCAGCTCTGACCTGATTGACAGTTGGCACTTAGACTCTAGCACCCCTGAGGTCCGTGGGGGGATGGCCACCCCTTAACACATCTGCACCCTGACACATGCCAACATGGTGCTCACCCTTCCTGAGCACAGCAGGCCATTGAAGCGCTTCTGGCACTGCACCCATGTGGGCCGCACCACGTCAAGGCTGCTCACCCGAGCTGCCACCTCCTCCCATACCTTCTTTGTGAGATGCAATGGCCTCCTCCTCCCATCTCTGGGGATAAGGGTATTCCTCCCGGTAGCCACTTCCCCCAGAAGGACAGTGAGGAACTGATCAGAAACGCGGCGGGGGGTGCCGAGTGCCCACCCGACCTGCCCTCCTGCCCGTCGCTTGCAGACGCACTCGACTCCATCGTTGCAATGGAGGGCAGACATCCTTCCCTGGCAGCCTTTCTGCCCTGGGCCGCTTTTAAACCTGGGCCACCTGTCAGCCGCCATTGGCCCTTCCTGGCCTTAATTTGCCCGCCATAGTGAAATTGTGGTCAGGGCCCAATCACGGGTGGTGATCAGTTTCACAGTTGGTCCCAGACCTGCCCGTCATGCCCGCCCAGTGAGGGGAAAATTCTGCCCCTGAGGCATATGATCTCATGTCATATTATATTGTGAATTTGCATTTCAGGGTCAGAGTATCAGTAAATAGATCGCTCCAAATAATGTGGGATCTGCTTGAACCGAGGATAATCCTAGATAGAGTATTCACAGAAATAGCATACACAGCTGTTTTCAGTCATTTTCGTCATCTCAGTCAAGGTTCGGCTGGCCTCCTACTGAATTTATGGGAACAGATCAGGTGAACCACTCAGGAGCAAATACATTTTAGGATGTGACTCATCCAAAACAAGCTCTGAGTATATGCCACTGCTGGTCTTCCATTTTCTGGTTGAGTGGCAAAAGAAAGAAAGACTTGCATTAGTATCACGCCTTTCATGACTTTAGGATGTCCCAAGGCACTTTGCACCCAATGAAGTACTTGAAATATATAAGGGGCACTGGGGGAGGAAAATTCATGCAGTGTGTCCAGGAAAAATTTTTCAACCAATTAGTGACAAACCCAACAAGAGGGGATGCAATTCTAGACCTAGTCTTGGGGAACAAAAAAGGGCAAGTGGGTGAAGTGACAGTTGGCGGCCATATCGGGGACAGCGATCACAATTCAGTTAGATTTAGTATTACTATGGAAAAGGACAGAGATAAGGCAGGAGTAAAAGTCTTGAACTGTAGGAAGGCAAATTTTGCAGAAATGAGAAGGGACTTGGCTGAGGTGGACTGGACAGCACTGCTGGAGGATAAAACAGTGGAAAACCAGTGGGAAGCACTAAAAAGCAAGATCCTAATTGTACAAAGTAGACATGTCCCCTACAAAAATAAGAGTGGTGCTGCCAAATCTAGACCTACCTGGTTGTCTAGAGGAATACAGGGGAAGATCAAACAGAAAAAGAAAGCGTACGATAGGCACAAAGAACTAAGCACTGCAGATAGCCTAGACGAATATAGGAAGTGCAGGGACAAAGTAAAAAAGGAAATCAAAGAGAGGGCATGAAAAAAGATTAGCAAGTAAAGTTAAAGATAACCCAAAGATGTTTTACCAATACATTAATGCCAAAAGGTTAGTTAAGGAAAAAGTGGGACCTATCAGAGATGAAGATGGAAACTTGTGTGTAGATGCAGAGGTTGTGGGAAGGGTTTTGAATGAATATTTTGTCTCCATGTTTACAAAGGAAAGGGAGGATGTAGATACAGTAGCCCAGGAGGAACACTGCGAGATATTGGACAGGATAGCCATAAAGAGAGAGGAAGTACTCGAAGAGTTGAAATTCTTGAAGGTTGATAAGTCACCAAGGCCAGATGGATTGTTTCCGAGGCTGTTGAAGGAAGTCATGGAGGAGATAGCAGATGTTCTGAGGATGATTTTACAATCTTCACTAGATACAGGGGAGGTACCGGAGGACTGGAGAAATGCAAACATAGTTTCATTGTTTAAGAAGGGATCAAAGGAAATGCCAAACAATTATAGGCCAGTTAGTCTAACATCGGTGGTGAGCAAATTAGTAGAATCAATCCTGAGAGATAGGATTAACTATCATGTGGAAAGGCATGGACTAGTCAGGGATGCTCAGCATGGATTTGTTAAAGGAAGGTCTTGCCTCACAAATTTGATTGAATTCTTTGAGGAAGTGACAAGAAGGGTTGATGAAGATAGTGCAGTGGATGTTGTGTACATGGATTTTAGCAAGGCATTTGACAAGCCCACATGGCAGATTGGTCAGGAAAGTAAAAGCCCATGGGATTCAGGGTAATGTGGCAAGCTGGATAAAAGGTTGGCTTTGTAACAGGAAACAAAGGGTAATGGTCGATGGCTGCCCTTGTGAATGGAAAGTTGTCTCAAGTGGTGTTCCACAGGGCTCGGTGTTGGGACCCTTGCTGTTTGTGTTATATATTAATGATTTGGATGTGAATGTGGGGGGCACGATTGGGAAATTTGCAGATGGCACAAAGATTGGCCGAGTAGTGGATAGTGTAGAGGATAGCCATAATCTCCAAAATGATATAGATGGGTTGGTGGAGTGGGTGGTAAAGTGGCAGATGGATTTTAACATAGAGAAGTGTGAGGTCATACATTTAGGGGGGTCAAATAGTTACAGGGATTACACAATAAATAGGAATATACTAAGAGGGGTAGATGAAGTGAGAGAAGTAGACAAGGTTGTAAAGAAGGCATATGGAATGCTCTCCTTCATTGGCAGAGGTATAGAATATAAAAGTAAGGATATAATGTTGGAATTGTATAAAACACTGGTGAGGCCACAACTGGAGTATCGTGTGCAGTTCTGGTCACCATATTACAGGAAGGACGTAATAGCTCTGGAGAGGAGGTTTACAAGAATGTTGCCAGGGTTAGAAAAGTGTAGCTACGAGGAGAGATTGGATAGGTTGGGGTTATTTTCCTTAGAACAAAGAGGGCTGAGAGGTGACTTGATTGAGTTCTCCAAAATTATGAGAGGAATAGATAGAGTGGACAGGATAAAATTGTTTCCCTTGGTGGAGAATTCTAGAACCAAGGGACATAGATTCAAGATAAGTGGCAGAAGGTGTAGGGGGGACGTGAAGAAGAACTTTTTTACGCAGAGGGTAGTGGGTGCCTAGAATTCGCTGCCCAAGTTGGTGGTAGAGGCAGAAACTTTAAACTCTTTTAAAAAGTACCTGGATCTGCACCTTAAGTGCTGTAAGCTGCAGGGCTATGGGCCGGGTGCAGGAAGGTGGGATTAGATAGGGCACCTGGGTGTCCTCGGGCTGGCATGGACAAGATGGGCCGAATGGCCTCCTTCTGTGCTGTAACTTTTCTATTGTTCTATGGTTCTAAATGTAGTCACTATTCTAAAACAAGAAATGCAACAGCCAAATTGTGCCTGCAAGCTCCCACAGGCGGTAATGTGCTAATGATGAGGAATTTTGCCATTGTGGTGTTGATTGAGGCTGAAATATTGGGCAGGACACTGAAAGTAAGATCCCTTTTCTTCTTCAAAAGAAACACAGGGACCAGGATATTCCCCTCGGCGATTTGGGGGCGGGGCCCGCTCGCCGACGGGAAAATGATGCCAGGATGACCTCGGGAGGAATCCCTGACATCATCCCGGTCCCTTTAAATTTTTAGGAAGGTGGGCAGAGAGCGAAATCAGCTGTCCGCTCGCCGACCTGTCAATGGCCAATTGAGGCCATTAACAGGGTGATTAAGATAATTAAAGACCTGCCCGTCCAAGCTTAAGGCTGGTGGGCAGGCCAGGAGCCCCAGCGGGCTTCAGATTATTCATGAAACTTCATCCACTGGTGGGGTGACGTTTCATGTCCGTTTTGTAAAAAAGTAATAAAGCTTATGTGTTTTTTATTAACATGTCCCATCTTGTGTGACATTATCACATGAGGGGGACATGTTAATAATTTTTTAATGTTTCTATTTTTACACTTAACTTACCTGTCACGAATCTCCCTGAGACAGGACTTTGCCTCAGGGAGATGTGCGCTCTTTTGCACGCTTGGGGGAAAGAGCGCACTTTGACAAATGGGGAATCCCTCCCCGCCACCCCCCAGAACAGGAAGCACATAGCACTTCCTGTCGGGGATGCCGCTGGGCGGGCCTTAATTGGCCCGCCCACTTAAAATGGCGGCCGGCCCCGTTTCAGTGGCGGGGGTCTGCTGCCCGCCCACCGTCGGGCCGGTGGGGCCCGCACGCCATCCGAGGGCAAGATTCTGCCCAGGGTCTTGTGTCGACCTGAGAGGGCTGGTGGGCCTCTGGGTTTAACGTTTCATCCAAAAGATGGGCATTCCTTTTACTGACTACGCTGGAAAGGGAAATTGGGTAGGGTTTATAATGGACAACTGATCCGATACCATCCACTTTACGCCTCAGATGGAATTGAAACCTCTACCATTAGTCTGCTCCTCCAAGCTTTTCCTGGTTAAAAGGATGCCATAGGACAACTGTTCCCCCTTTGTCCTGCTGCTAAGGAACTCCTCCCAGCGAGAGCTTACTTCAAAAATTTGGGTGCATGCTGTGCACACTCTTGAAACCGCTTTAAATGAACGATGGAAATGAGCCTTTGATTTGCACTCCCAACAAGGGATGCTCCCTGCTGGTAGCACAAATTCTGAAAATTATCCAACACAGATCACATAGAATAAGCTACTTACTATAAATTTGCTGTTGAAACCCACTTTTAAGCGCTGGAATATTTGAAATGCCTTTGGACCTTGTGCCATAATAGTAGAGATTTCCACTCATCACTAATGCTAGGAGTATTGTAAATTATGTATAAATTCTCAACTTCTCTTTTGATACAGGGAGAGTGTTCCCTCTTCTAGTATTCCTTTTCCCCTATATTATCCTGCATATACCACACAAAGTATGCAGTACCCCTGCTGTAAGAAAAGCAGAAAACTGTGCTATTGAGTTTTTAAAATAAACCAAATGAAGTGCTGAGTGGTTGATCCGTCTCGGCCTCTTCCTGAGGCCCCCAAAGGCTGTGGGTCCTGAAAATATCCCGGCTGTGAGTGTTGAAGACTTGTGCTCCAGAACTAGCTGTGCCTTTAACCAAGCTGTTCCAGTACAGCTATAATAATGCCATCTACCCAGCAATATGGGTAACTGCCCAGGTAGGCCCTGGTCACAAAAAGCAGAACAAATCCGCTGTGGCCAATTATCACTCCATCAGCCTCCTCTTAATCGTCAGAAAATTAATGGAGTACGTTGTTGACAATGCCATCAAGCGGCAATTACACAGTAATAGACTGCTTACTAATGCTCAGTTTGGGTTCCGCCTCGGCCACTCGGCTCCTGACCTCATTACAGCCTTGGTGCAAACATGGACAATAGGTCTGAATTCCAGGGGAGAGGTAAGAATGACTGCACTTCCTTTTATTCATTTACGGGACGTGGGCTTTGCTGGCTAGGCCAGCATTTATTGCCCATTCCTAATTGCCCTTGAGAAGGTGGTGGTGAGCTGCCTTCTTGACCCACTGCAGTTCCTGTACCTTAGGTACACCCACAGTGCTGTTAGGGAAGGGATTCCAGAATTTTGACCCAGCAACGGTGAAGGAATGGAGATATATTTCCAAGTCAGGATGGTGAGTGGCTTGGAGGGGAACTTCCAGGTGGTGCTGTTCTCATGTATCTGCTTCCCTTGTCCTTCTAGATGGTAGCGATCGTGGGTTTGGAAGGTGATGTTTAAGGAGTCTTGGTGAGTTACTGCAGTGCATCTTGTAGATGGTGCACACTGCTGCTACTGCTCGTTGGTGGCGGAGAGAGTGAATGTTTGTGGAAGGGGTGGCAATCAAGTGGGCTGCTTTGTCCTGGATGGAGTCAAGCTTCTTGAGTGTTGTTGAATGTGCACTCATCCAGGCAAGTGGAGAATATTCCATCACACTCCTGACTTGTGCCTTGTAGATGGTGGACAGGCTTTGTGGAATCAGGAAGTGAGTTACTTGCTGCAGGATTCCTAGCCTCTGACCTGCTCTTGTAGCCACAGTATTAATATGGCTAGTCCAGTTTAGTTTCTGGTCAATGGTAACCCCCAGGATGTTGAACCTGGGGATTCAGTGATGGTAATGTCATTGAATGTCAAGTGGAGGTGGTTAGAGTCTCTCTTGTTGGAGATGGTAATTGCCTGGCACTTGTGTGGCACAAATGTTACTTGCTACTTGTCAGCCCAAACCTGGATACTGTTCAGGCCTTGTTGCATTTGGACATGGGCTGCTTCAGTATCTGAGGAGCCGCAAATGGTGCTGAACATTGGGCAATCCGGATGCAGCCGAATGGCTTGCTAGGTCATTTCAGAGGGCATTTAAGAGTCAACCAGATCTGGAGTCACATGTAGGCCAGACCAGGTGAGGATGGCAGCTTTCCTTCCCTAAAGGGCATTAGTGAACCAGATGGGTTTTCACAACAATTGACATTAGTTTCATGGTCATCATTAGACTTGCAATTCCAGATTTTTATTTAATTCAATTTTCACCATCTGCTGTGGTGGGATTCCAACCCATGTCCCCGGACCATTACCCTGGGTCTCTGAATTAACAGCCCACTGGCAAATACCACTACACCACTGCGATTTGACCAAGTGCAGCATTGCTGCTGAGTTGCATCTGAGGCTAAACCATCTTCAGCCATTTCGCCAATGAACTTCCTTCCATCATAAGGTCAGAAGTGGGGATGTTCAATGATGGTTGCACAATGTTCAGCACCATTTGCGACTCCTCAGATACTGAAGCACTCTGTGCCAATATGCAACAAGATCTGAACAACATTCAGGTTTGGGCCGACAAGTGCCAAGCAACATTTGTGCCACACAAGTGCCAGTCAATGACTATCTCCAATGAGAGAAACTGACTATCTCCCCTTGACATTCAATGACATTACAGTCGTTGAATTCAGCATAAACATTGTTGGAGGTTACTCTTGACCAGGAACTGAACTGGACCAGCCATATATCAGGACAGCCGCTCCCAAAGCCAGTCAAAATCCATGGTCACTCCACTCACACAATGCAGCAGTTTAGGTGGTGCTGTGCATTGTGATTTTTAAAAATTCATTTACAGAATGTGGGCATCGATGGCTAGGCCAACATTTATTGCCTGTCCCTAATTGTCCCATTCTGGCCTTGCATATTTTTTTGGATTACGAAACTTAACTGGAGTAGCCATATAAATATTATAGCTACAAAAACAGGTCAAAGGCTGGGAATTCTGTGACAAGCAACTCATCTCCTGACCTCCTCACCATTTGGCAGTTCTGTCCACAGATGTGGTTAGAACAGATGGTGAGACATTTGTTTTTCCAGGTGACATCATTACAAATGCTTAGCTGAACTCCAAGAATAGCTAATGCACTTAGTTCGGCAGACAATGTTGACATCGCTTACAGCGAAGTTACAGTATTGATTGATTGACATGCTTACTACCTTGTAATAAAATGATTTTTTAAAGAATCTTTCAATGCCTGTGTGTATATTTACACTTGACCAAGAGGTGTGAAGTTTATAATTTTTTATGCCTTTGATATTCTGATTGGCTGTGTTTGATTGACACTTTTTTAAAGCTGTAACCTGAGCAATGTTTTCACATTAGATTTTCAAAGCCTCTCCTTATTGGTTTAGTTTTAGGATCATTGTGAAGGCTTGCTACACTTGCCAATGGCTGATTGGTTCTGTACATAGTAGATATTGTAGGGGTGGGTATGGGATGCATGGAAGGGGCACGGGGGATATGAGGGGACATGGAGGGATCATGGGAATATGAGGGGACAAGAAGGATTCATGGGGGCCTGGAGGGTCATGAGAGATATGGGGGCATGGAGGGAGCATGAGTGATATGAAGGAGCATGAAGGTGGATGGGGGGATTAGGGGGGATGAGAGGTGAGGGCTTTAGGGCCTGACAATCATGATTATAACTCGGCCAATGACCCAGTAAAAGGAGGTGGGCTTCTACACTGCCAACCTTACCATTCACCTGCCTCTATCACTGCCTCGGGCCTGCCTCTGACTCCATCCTGCCCCCACTTCCCCTGCACGAAGATATAGTGGGTGTGGGCCTCTTTAACGGATAGGGATTTGTGGAGTCGGGAACTTTCTCGACTCACGCTTCCTGTCTCAATAACAAAAATCCAGCCCAATACGTCAAATGTCATTCTTCACTCTTGAGTATGCATTCTGATCCACTGCAGTCCTTCACTTTTTCAATTCCATTGAGGTCCATAAAAGTTACATTTCAGACTTGCTAGTGTATTAAAAAAAGATCCTGTAAATATTACGTACCCTAACATTTCACAACCAAACATTCACAGTCCCAATATCAGCACTGGGTTTTGTTCATATGCAGATGAAAGGGGCTCTATATGCCCCCAACGGGCCTACAAAACAGATAAAAGCAAAATATCCCAGATGCTAGATATCTGAAATAAAAACAGAAAATGCTGGAAGAACTCAGCAGGTCTGGCAGCATCTGTAGAGAGGGAAAGCGGGTTGACGTTTCGAGTCCAATATGGCTCTTCTTCAGAGCTCTGAATTTTTCCGGCATGTTCTGTTTTTAAATGGCCAACAAAACAGGCCCACAGTAGCAATCAAAGTCAAATTTAAACGTAAAAACAAAAGAAAAGTGATGTCAGTGGAGGATTTTAGAGATTGCAACATTGACTGTCAGAATGTTGCCTGTACATCTATGTCTCATTAATTAAACCGGAAATACAAACCATTTGATACTTTTTCAAAACATGACAAAGAATGGAAATGCAAAAAACGGACTCAGATATTGATAATTAAATACACAGAGCAACACCACCAAGATGTCAACCATTTAAACAAGTGAGGTGCAGTCTACAAAATAATTAGCTTGTGTCATTTTTTTTTGCATAATTGTAACTCACCGACATGACACATTCTCGGAGCTATATCTGGGAGATGGCAGATGAAGCAGATGTCCAGAATTAGAGACAAACATAATCAAAGCTATTTAAGTGAAACAGATTTGCAATATTGATGTGTCACTGACACACCTTGCCTCTTGAGCACTGAAATGTATCCTGGGTATGATAGTCTCATTGTCTACTGTCACAATGATAATGTTTTGTACGTTTGAGAAACCAAGTGAAGGGTTTTTGCCAGCTGTCAGCTAAAGTAAATGCATTTCCATTTCACATTAATTTGTCTGATCTTAATTCTGTTCTATTATTATTGTATCTTAATTATTTGAGTGCTGCAGGCAACAATTCTGAGTGAAAACAAACAAGCAGTGGGTGTTCTTCTATATATTGCAATTGATCTCAGATGCTGGGGAACATGTATTATTATTTAGGCTGCCCTCTATTTCGAAGGGAAGCTGAACATGATTACTTGCGTTTAAAACAAAATAGTGTTCTTTACAGAGTAGCTCTTCTTCTTAAAGAGACAGCTTCCCTATTTTCCGCCACAGATTTCCAATTAATAAGATGGGTCCATTTGCTGGACTGATGCTCTCATTCTGATGTAAAATAACAGCACAGTTTCTGATTAACACAGACACTAGAGCTTTTGGAAACAGATTTAACTGAAAGGGCACTCAGAATTGATGGAAAACACAACCTTTGCAGATCTGAAATAGCTTAGTGAGTAGACATTGAATCTAAAGAAGGGTAGCCAGATAAATGTTGCACTGTCTTATATCAGATATATATTTTTTTTCCATCTGCTGTTGTACTGCATTAGGAAATGGATAGCATTTTGAGCTTAGTCCTTTGGGGTGATTTTCTGATAAGGGCCTCAATTCGTTGACCATTACTATGGCAATCCGCTGACCGCACTTCATTCGTAGGACTGTAAATGGATCACAGCAGGGGGCTGGACTCAGGAGTATTATTCAAGGGAGACCAAATATCATGGATAGAAATGGAAAAAAATTGCAGTTTTAGCACACTCTTAGGTAGATAAAACCGAATGTTTGCTCTCCTATGGTGGGTCTCTGTTAGAAAATCAGCCATATACACCAGTTTGTTGTGACAGTTGTAAGCTGGCTAGATTACTGAAATTCTGTAGCAGCTTGGCCTTCTATTTTGTACTTTTTTCTCTTTTTTCACATCCCTAATCCATGTGCCGGGAAGCCTTGAGACGCTGTGGGTAGCGACCCTGCTCTAAGGTAGAAGCTTCAGATTCGAGTCCCTCCCCAAGACTTGATGGTCAAAGAAGGTGCATTCATAACATGGCCCAACAGGTTGATTAACAACCACGAGAATCCTCCCAATATACACCAATGACAGGCGGTAAGAACAGGAGAGATTCCTGGTCAACCGTGTGATAGAAAGAAAGTTGGAGCCTCAAACACCACTATCCATATCCTCAGACTACAACATGCCTGTAATAGTGCAAGTTGACAGAGCAACTCGGACTCCCTGGGTGATCTGTAACCCATCACCACCAATCCATGTGCCATTCAGATTGGTCTGCTTCAAGACCCTTGCCAAAACATAAGGCAAAGATTAGCATTCTCTTAGAATGTCCCTTTATCCCTATTTTTTTTTTTCAAAAAAACTCTGGTTTTCATTTTCAGTTTCCCGTGAAGGGCTATTTGAGATTAAGGCCTGAATTTCTGCTCCCAAGCCAGGCCACAGGGTCGGGAAAGTTGCTGACTCCCCAGACCCGACCCCGGAGAAACTTCCCCGAATGGTGAGATTTTTTGCTCCCTGGTACACGGCATGCTGGAGTCAGGCCTCCCAACCCCAGAAGCAGAGCAGAGACGAAGGCCAGCCTAGCATGGGCTAAGAGGAAGGGTGGGCAGGAGTTCCTGCTGTGAAGCAAGAAGTGGATATGAGTATCGTTCAGAGGAGACATCAATCAACAGTCAGGTGAGCGCTAACTGTAAGAGTTGCCCAAATGGTTGCTGACACTGGAAGTGACAGCCCATCATGGGCTTACCATGGGGAAAACAATAGCAATTGCTGCTGACTATTCACATTGTAATGAAGGGGCACACTCAACCAAGCTCAGGCTGGGAAAGTTTCACAAGGCACAGCCACACAGAGAGGGCAGCATCTTGGCACCATCAGCGGCATACGATATTCCGTGCTGCTTCAGGTTGCAATAAGGCCTCGAGGGATGACTGATACACATGATATTAGCCACAATCCTTTACCTTTTGTCCTGCCTTCTTTCCACCAATCTCTCAGGGTTTGGCCATGCCATTGAGCCTTGACTGGGACCCTCGCAGCTGCACACTGTCATGGCAGAACAGTGTGACTCAGAGGGAGCAGGCCAGCAGGGTAGTTTGTGGTCAGGAGCCCAATATGCCATCTGGGAGTGACAGGAACAAAAGCCTAGTTACCTGCATTCATCCAATCCATTGCCCTCAGCTCCACCTCCACACCCCTCTCCCCAACATTAGGCATTGATGAGATAGGGAACATGGTTTGTGTATGTAAGGAGACATATGCGTGTGAGACCTTTCAAAGCTGGAAGCCTTATGTGCCTTTTTTTACCGTTTCCCATACAGGATATCACAAAGAAGGGAAAGTGGGGATGGAGCAGGAGGGGCTGCACCTCGCTTTAGCAACCAGGACCTCCAGATCCTGGTGAAGGAGGTTCAGAGATGGCATTCCATATTATATCCTAGTGAGAAATGCATAAAAATTCAGAGCCATTGTGACCTTGAGAACCAATGGCAGATCATGTGGATTGGCAGCCTGTGGTGCTAGGTACTGTTGGGCCATGGCATATATGGTGGTGACCAATTCCTGGGTTAACCTGAGCCTTCTCCTGCATTGGGTTCTCTGTCATACCCAGATAGGACCTCCGCAGTCAGTAGACCCTTAGGGTAAATCCTGGTTGTGCTTCTCCTCCTGCCTGGGGTGTCCTGCACTGCTTCCAACTCCTGGCCTTGTCTTCTCCCTCCAGCCTCATGTTGCTCACACTCACATGCCTCTATGATGTGAGTGTGTGAAGGTACCATCCCCATTTTGAAGCTTCTTTGCCACAATGTGCAGTCTTCCCTTATCTGGCACACCCTCCTTCTTCCCACCTGGGTTCCCAAGTCACGGGGGGCAAAAATATCTGCCCTCCCGAGGCTACAGGCCCCACCCTCCAACTTCCTTGGATGTCGGGCACACACCAGTGATTTTTTTTTAATTTACTGATGGGATTTGGGCGTCGCTGGCTAGGCCAGCATTTATTGCCCACCCCTAATTGCCCTTGAGAAGGTGGTGGTAAGCTGCCTTCTTGAACCGCTGCAGTCCCTGTGGTGTAGGTACACCCACAGTGCTGTTACAGAGGGAGTTCCAGGATTTTGACCCAGCAACAGTGAAGGAACAGTGATATATTTCCAAGTCAGGATGGTGAGTGGCTTGGAGAGGAACTTCCAGCAGGTGGTGTTCCCATGTATCTGCTGCCCTTGTCCTTCTAGATGGTAGTGGTCGTGGGTTTGGAAGGTGCTGTCTAAGGAGCCTTGGTGAATACCTACAGTGCATCTTGTAGATGGTACACACTGCTGCCACTGTACATCGGTGGTGGAGGGAGTGAGTGTTTGTGGATGTGGTGCCAATCAAGTGGGCTGCTTGATTGGCACCCCATCCATCAAATGTGGCACTTGGTGAAAATTTTTAAAGCTCTCCAAAAGGGTACCTGACCTCTCCACTAAAGCTCTCTTTATCCAAAACTATAAACTGTAAATGATCCAAAATTCCTAAACCACTGTTCACATATCACTTACATTTTTCACTCTGCTGAAACTGTCTGCCCAGTATCTCTCCATTCCAGATTTCCTATCTTCTATCAAACATTTTACTATCACCTGTTCTTTTTTCTAACAATGTCAATGCTTCTAACACTCTTCCAGACTAGCCCCAGCAAGCAGATCTCCAAGCCGCCCCATGACATCTTATCCTGCTTTTTGTTAGCATTAATGCTGTTACGGTCACATCAACTTCCTTGCTCTTCCTGAATTCCAGATACATCTAAAGCTCTTCCTGCTGCTTGCATTCTGTCTGTGCTAAAAGTGAGACTTGGGGCAGCAAAGTCCCAGATTTGCACAAAACATGGAAGCGGCAGGAAAAAAGCCGTTTTCCATACCGGCCACAATTGAGGTCTCTCGTGCCATATCATCCCATTCCCGCCTCATTAATTATGCAGCCACAGGATCGCTGGTGGGCAGCCTGCGATTTCCCCGCCAGTCCGTTACCTCGCCACTTATTCACGCAGGCCGCCATATTTAAACTGCAGCCACGCGCACACTTCTCAACGCTTGCAGCCCAGGACTGTTGCCGGTGAAGACATGGCCCCAGTACCTTGATCAACACTTATCCTGCATCGGTAAGGGAGGCCCCCTAGGGGACCACCCTCCTGCCCTTACTTCCAACCTCCCGCCCTGTCAACCCCCTCCCCAACACCCCCATCACATCCGCACTCACCTCTACCTGAGAATGCATTGGCAATCCTCATGGTAGGCTCCACTGTATTACTGGCCAGTGGCCACTGCTCCTGGTGGTGTTGCCGGCACTGGAGAGATGCTGCACTCTAATTGGCCTGCAGCTCTTTGGAGTGGGATTTTCACCCTTTTTGGGGTTTAATCTGACTGGAGGCCCAATGCTACCCAGGCATAGCATCGGGCCTTACAGAGGAAAGTGACATGGGACCCCCCCCTCCACCCCAAACCCAACCCCACCCCATCCCCACCCCCACCCTACCAAGCTCCCCAACCAGTGAGCCATACCTCCATTGCCCACATTAAATCCCAGCCCACATTGAAGAAAAGTGTCTTTAATGATAATAATTGCCCATGTGATCTCCAAACTGGCTTCAATTACTTGAGGTTGTTGGAGAGAAATTTTCAGAGTATTTTTAATTGTTACTGGGATTTTTCCTCTTTGTTTTGCCTTCCTTCTCATGTTATATGGCTGCTGGGGAGGGAAAATGAGGGAAGTTAAGTGTCTAGTTGTGCTAGTATGGCCTCATGAGGTGGGACAGACTTAATAGACCAACTGGTCTTGCCCAGCCCAATAATTTTGTATTTTCCCCCAGTACATTTATCCGTTCAACCAAAATTGGCAAAATTAGATTAACTGGTTAACCGTTGCATCGCCAGTTGTGGGACATAAATTTGCTGCCATGTTTGTCTACAGAACAACAGTGACCACACTTCAGATTAATTGATCGTGAAACATTTTGTGATGCCCTTTGGAGATGAAGGGCACCATATAAATGTAAGTTATTTTTTGCCTTTATTACTCCATAAGGAATGGCAGTAATAAATCTTACTGCATCACACTGTGGACAGTCTTTTCTATCTCACTGAAAGCAAGTTACTTATGTGAGCAAACTGACTGTCTTCAAAAACAATTGGACATTGTTCTCCAAAATGATGTGTCTGCTCTCACATCAATGCCGAACTGAGTACAGCGACAGTCCGGGATGCTGTAATTTGAGGAGCGTTAGTTTCCCAAGGACTGACTCGTCATGCTAAACTTGGATGGTGTCTACATGAAAGCTATAGACTGGGAAGTTTAGCTAGATGGGGGATTATTTCTTGTCAGCAATACCGTATCTGGGTGCTCTGTGCAGATGAGCTGGAAGTTGTTTATTCACAGGCTATCATGAACATAAAACGTATTTATAATCTACCTGCAATATCAAGTTCAATTCAATCAGTGATGGGCATACAGTGATAACCCTTAGCATTCCCATATAATGATTAACGTACAGTTATGTTTTTTCCAATTTCAGTGCAGTGTGCTATTGTGATCAAATTGAGATTCCCTGGCAAGGGCAGTGGGTGCTGGGCCCATTTTTTAGATGAAAGACATCAAATTTCTTAAAGTATAATTCCACTTGTTAACATTTTATGCAAAATTAAAAAAAAGTAGCATAATAGTCAAATAACAATTGTGGTTGCATTCTAGTGAGGAATTAAAGCATCCTTATTCTCATCAGCTGCCCTACGTTCAGCTATCTGATGTTACATACATACAAAAATTAACCACAAACTACATTGATTACAGTAATGGAATATTAGTATTGTATTCTTCCACTCACTGAACAAACAACTTCCATAATGCTTTAATCCTAAACTTTATGTGAATTTGAGGCAAGGGGCAAATTTTCTAAATGTAACTGTCCCTTGCTTGGATTGTCCTGTGTGTGGCAATGCTGCCATATGTTTATTATATTGCAATAGGTTAGCACTCATGGCAATGAAACACTGAAAGGGCAGAATCGTTCCAGATTTGCACTAAGTTCGGTACCTGGTGGGAAAAAGGGCGTTTTACCCATTGGCCGCAATGGCGGGTTTTCATGTCATATCATCCCAATCCTGCCTCATTAATCATGCATCCTTGGGAAACATGCCGCTTCATTGGCGGGTGGCCTCCAATTCGCCTGCCATGCCATCACCTCACCGATTCCTCATGCCAGGTGCCATATTTAAAGTGCAGCCGCGCACAATCCTCTCAGGGCTGCTGCACAGAAGACATGGCCCAGGAAGGCAAGGAAACTGCAACCTCCCCTGCCCACCGATTCAGCCTTATGGGCACTGTTGGAGCCCACCGTGATGTCCTCTACCCTGGCTCTGACTGCAGGAGGCCTATCAGCGTCAACACTCCGGCTTGGGAGGCAGTGACAGTGGTGGTCAGCGCCAAAGGTGCACAAAAGAGGTTCGCTATCCAATGCAGAAAGAGGATGAATGATCTCTTCTGTGCCGCCAGGGTAAGGCAGCCATCTCATCACTCTAAACTCACACACTCACAAGCCCATCACACATTCACTGTCATCTAACTCACTGCCAGCTCAAGGGACATCACCCCTCACTCTCTCACACACACCCTCACATCTCCATCTGACCTCGTCTCCTCTGCAGACTGCCTCCTCAGCCCTCACCCTCTTGAGGCCGCTTGCACAGATTAACATGTGTCCCCACACACACCCTGGGATAACACCCCTTCCCCTGTAATGCCCCAGCCCTGCAGCCTCTTCCCTTTCCAGAGGCCACTTCTCTCACTTCCCGGAGCAAGCCCTAGTCCTGCAAGTGTTGAAAAACCACCCGTGCCTTACGCTGGTCTGGTAGGTAGAGTCCTGCCCGTGAGCTCCCCCTAAAAGTGATGTGGTGCTGCCTCCGAGGCCTGGCGCTGATGCCCGCAAGAGGCTGCCCAGAGCAAGTTAGGCAAACAAACCTCTAAGTTCTGAGTGAAGTGCAGCTCGCCAGGCGCACATCGCTCATGTTCCGTTGTGAAACACCGGCATGCAATCACGCCAGTGTGCCCGGATGATCCAAAGCAGGAAGATGACTCCTGCAAGCTGGGCTCATAATGATATGCAGATGTATTAAAATGAAGTTCCGTGAGTATGGCAGCAGCGGGAAATGCGGCCCGCCACTGAAGGGTGCGGTGGACGATCGCAAGCTGGTTTCGCGGCTGTGAAACCGGTTTTTGGCCTTCCTGCCATAAAGTCCGCTCACACCCGCCATGACGCCTGGCACCAGCGGGCATGGAAAATTCCACCCACAGTAATCACAGCTACATGCTCTCAAACCAGCTGTCAAGATTCTGCACATTGACTAAAACACCAATTAAATCATATTTTTTTGGAGGATGAGATGTGCCTGACTGGAAGAAAAGCCTGGTTAATGTTTTCTGGATTTTATGGGTTCAGCAAATCAGCACTTTCTCACTTGCGTATGAAACAGTGTTTAAAATCTCCACATTGTCACTTCATAACTGATACCCTAGAATATTTCTGTTAACTATTAACTTCACGTCAATGAAGCAACTTCAATGAATAAAGAACTCAGAACATTTCCTGTGCAAAACAACTAAAATGGTTTTGTCACCAAATCTTTCAGCTGAGTGTTTCTACCTAATGTTATGCGTTGTACTTCATCCTGTCTCAGGTCACCTAACTTGAAGGTGTCCAAGGCACAACTCACAGAGTGCTAATTCTCATCTCATGAAGCCCCCATCCCAGTCACATGTTATGCCCACACTTGTGCACATAAGTGTGATTCTTCAGGTATGCACTAGCCTATGTTCAGTCGTAGCACCCTCATCTCCACGCTCGAAGGATATGGGTTCAAGCCAGATGTACTCAAGCGCAAAATGTAGTCTAACACTTCAGTACCTTACTGTGGAGTGCTGCAAGTTGGAAGTGCTGCCATTTGGCTGAGAAATTAAACTGAGGCACTGTTTTCTCTCTCAGGTGGATGTTAAAGATCTTATGGAACTACTTTGAAGACGAGCAGGGGAGTTATCTCGTGTGTACAAGCCAATATATATCCATATACAATAACACCAAAAAAAAAGATAGGCAGTTATTTATCTTGTTACTGTTTGTGGGACATGGCTACCTACAAACTGCCTGTCACACTTTCTGACAATCACAACATGCAGTTCACTTCAAGATATTTCGTTGTCTATGAAGTACTTTGAGGTGTCTCGACGTCATGAAAGTCACCAAATAAATGTGAGCTCTTCCCATTATTTTCCCTGTTGTTCTTCACCCTCACCGGCCGGAAATATTGGAAAAAGCTACTCCCACATTGGTGGATTTCGACAAAGGAGGGAAAAGACTTATCCCACAAATCATGGACTTGACTTTACTGATCTTCTAAGCCCACCAGGAAGTTCAAAAAACTGAAAGCAAGAAGAGAGGAAACACCACGGGATCTGAATTTCAACATTGGATGGCTCTGAGGGTCACAGGAGATGGTGGCAGCACTAACAGAAAGGGAAAAAAAAAAAATTGCAAGAGGTGACAGAAGGGGATGACAATCAGGGATAAGCAATAAGTGCTAGCCTTGCCAAGGGCATCCATATCCCATGAATGAGTAAAAAGAAACCACAGCAGTTTGTTGCAGGCAGCTAAGTGGACAATGTTGGGAGTAGGGCATCAGATGGCAATGGGCAGTGTAGGCCTGCATTTACTGGCAGGCAGTAGCTAAAACTGGGACATCGCATGGGGAGACAACTAAAAGTTAACTGAGAAACTAGCAGTTAATACATATTTTCTTGAGGAGTTAGACTTTTTAGGAATAAGCATCTGTATTTTTAGGTAGGGGATAGTGTACAAAAAATAGTTTTCCAATAAATATCCAACTATCGTGCTGCAAACAGCAAATTAAAAAAAGTAAGGTTATGAAAATCCTGGAGACAGCTTCTCCCTAACATGGGGAAATGTTTTCTTAGATATAATATTATTTGTGTTGAACATGGTATTTAGTTTGGCATTTTGCTGAAGCCAGGAGCATTTTATTCAGATGTGACCCATTCACTCAGTTGTGGTAAATGGACCTAGCTCTTAATTCCAAAAGATTACACACCCCTAATCTAGCTAACTACATCTATTCCAAAATGTGGAACAGAATGAATTAAAACTAATGGAATTGGCACACCTATCACAAAGGTTTGAATGCAACATATCTGACTACTTCATAAACAACAATTGTGCCTTTAATATGACATAGCAAGTTGACATATTTTAGGAAGTCAAAGGATTAAAACTACGATGGCAAAATAACACTAAAGTTAATCATAAATCTGCTCCCTGGAAAATTATTTAATTCATGAATTTAGAAAAATAACTAAGTGTTACGGACAGGGGAGGGAGGCAAAACTGAACTCTTTTATTTTTTCACCATCTGTCTTTAAGCAGAGGTGTTTTAATTTTGAAATAGCCTGTGGTGAGTTTCCCCAAACCCTCTGTTTGTGACATCAATTTTTAAAGTGACTCACAGCAAACTCTCTTTAGGGTTAAACCAGGAGTATAGTTTATTCACATATTCCAACCTGGGAAATGGTCACAAATTCCCACACACACACACACACACACACACACAAGCACATGATAAGAAGATAGAAAGTGGAGTTTTTGCAACTATGAATAACTTAATGAAGAAACACCACGGATGTGGTCATCAGTTCACGTGATTGCCAGGGTCCAGAAAGTCAGAGTCCAGTGAGGGTTCCTTCATGGAGGAACTACAGTTCAGCTAGCTGAAGCAGGATTTTACAGAATTCCTTTAATATTGATGGTGACGCAATAAGATAAGGCAGGCATATAGAGACATGGTCTGCCCTATAGGCAATGGCAGGGATCTTCCAGAGAAACGGGGGTTGATTTGAGGAGGCTTAGACTTGATGCAGACTATTGGTCAGCCTGGAGTCCTGCTTTGATTTTTGTTGACTGGAGGTTAACCAGTAGACTAAGTTGTGAGTCTGAATAAGTAATATTTAAACTTTCCAAAAGCCAGAAGCTTAGGTCACGTGATGTTGCCTATTAATGAGTCAGTGGCAGGCTAACAAAAGATCCATTGGTCAAAATCCATTGTTTACCTTAGAAGATAGATGTTGGCTTTTAGCACCTCTGCAGGTACAACGGGTTTCAATGGCTCTCCCTTTGTTATAGTTCAGGCTGGGAGGCAAGTTGTTTGCTGGTCCATGGTTTCATTGATTATAATGTGTCCTCACAATGAGAGGTGTGAGATTTCACAAGGATGAGGTTTGAGCTTTTGTCCTGTAACTGCTGTTGGAAATTTCTATAAACTGTAGCCAACTTGTGAATCATGTGACCTGTAGCAGCCAGCTTTTGGTTCAGCAAAGTCCACTTTTTAAATAAGCAAAAAGGGAACCTTTGGGTTTCCGACAGATTTTCAGTCCTGAGGGAACATCAAAGGTCAGGCTAATTTGAACATTGATGATGGGCTCTCAACAGTATTTGCAGACCTGCCAAGTCAGCCACCTCTGATGTGGGGGACACAAATAACTACAGCTCTTTACCAAGTCATAGGATGACCATAGGCTGAATATAAAGTAATAGTTTTTAAAGAATTATTTTGCTGTCTAATAACAATTGACTGCACCTGGAAAGGCAGTCTTTTCAGTTGGGAACCCATTTTTTGCCTCCTTAGCAACACAGTACTCCTGATAATTAGTATTGTTGAATATTAATGCCAGGACATGTTAAAATGTCTATATATCAACATATTCATTGTCCGTCATCATTTACAACATAAATGCCGACAAACATCAGGGGAAACAATGAAGCTGTTCTCTGTCGCAATTGCACCCCCTGCTCTCATGAAATCACATTGATGTGGGCAGAATAAAATAAACAAATCTGGGTCAAAGAGATCCAGCCTGGAAGTCCTCGAGGAGAATTTTCTATTGGTATTTACTAAGGAGCAGAACTTTAGGATCAAATAAGGGGTCTTAGCATAGAAGGAAAGGATTTGCTTTGATATAGCACTTTCTTGGCCCTCGGTTTGTGCCAAAATCCATCACAGGCAGCTTCTGAATTGTAATCACTGCTGCTTTGTTGGAAAATATGACAGGTAATTTTTCAGCAACCAGGTCCCAAAGCAATGAGGTAATGACCAGGTATTCTGTTTTGAAAGGGTCGATTGAGGAATATATGTTGGACAGTACATTCATCAACCAATACCATGGATTTGTTTACTTTCACCTGAGGCCAAGGTTTACAATCTATTCCAAAAGATTGCATCTCTGAGGATGCAGCATTCCCCAAATCCTGCACTAAAGTGTCAGATGAGGATAGGTGCTCGACTCCTAGGGCAGGATTTTCCCCCTGTTGGGGGCGAAGTTGAAGGGCGGGCGTGCTCAGGCACGCTTCCAATTGGCGCCCCCTCAATCGGGGCGCAGCGCCATTTTATCTGGGCGGGCCAATTAAGGCCCACCCAGCGTGACGTCCGCACAGAAGCGCTATGCACTCCCTGTGCAGGCAGGGGAGGGATTCCCAAAATCAAGAGTGCGCTCTTTCGCGCATGCGCACGGAAGAGCACATTCATCTCCCTGAGGCTAAGTGCAGCCTCAGGGGGATCGACTGTAAATGTAAAAAAGCTAAAAATAGAAAGATAAAATTTTCCTAACATATCCCCTCATCTGACACTGTCACATGAGTTGGGACATGTCCATAATTTTTACAAAAATTTTATTAAAATTTTTAAAAACCTACATGAAACCTCATCCCGCCCGTGGATGAGGTTTGATGCTTTTTCTAATTCCCGCCGGGGCTCCTGGCCTGCCCGTCAACCTTAAGGTTAGACGGGCAGGTCCTTTAATTACTTAATTGACTCTGTCAATGGCCTCAATCGGCCATTGACAGGTCGGCGGGCATGCAGCTGAATTCGTTGCGCCCCCGCCTACCTGAAAATTTAAATCGGGCACGATGATGTCGGGAGTTCTGCCCGATGTCACCGCACGTCATTTTACCTGTCGGTGAGCGGGCCCCGCCCCTGCTTGCCGACGCATAAAATCCTGCCCCCAGAGTGTGATTTGAATCCACAACCTTCTAACCTCAAAAAGTAATGGTTCTACCACTGCACCAAGGTGATTTATTTACCCAATTTAGTCCAACCAACTTTAATACTTATCGCAATATGAGAGTAGCGCACATATAAAGCACTGGGAATTAATAACTGGGAAGCAGTCATGAATTTGAATAGAATCAGTGAACTATCAACCCCACAAGTTCCAAAACCAAGCCCCATAACTTTACTTTCTCATAATTCAAAAATAACATATTTTCTGTAAGATAAATTCATTCCAACTTCAACATCACATCAATTAACATGTATTGTATGGAAAAGCGTGGCATCTTAATTAGAGTGCAGTATATGTCAGAAGTTTTCTTGGTAACATATTGATCCTGAGTGCATAATCATTTTCAATGCAAAGTTGATGCTTTAATGGAATGGGCTGAAGCACTCTATTATAATGGTAAGCCTTGATAATATCATGATTACCTAATTTTTAAAAAATTCATTCACAGGATGTGGGCTTCGCTGGCTGGGCCAGCATTTATTGCCCATCGCTAGTTGCCCTTGAGAAGGTGGTGGTGAGCTGCCTTCTTGAACTGCTGCAGTCCATGTGGTGTAGGTACACCCACAGTGCTGTTAGGAAGGGAGTTCCAGGACTTTGACCCAGCAACAATGAAGGAATGGTGATATATTTCCAAGTCAGGATGGTGAGTGACTTGGAGGGGAACATCCAGGTGGTGGTATTCCCATATCTGCTGCCCTTGTCCCTCTAGATGGCAATGGTTGTGGGTTTGGAAGGTGCTGTCGAAGGAGCCTTGGTGAATTCCTGCAGTGCATCTTGTAGATGGTACACACTGCTGCTACTGTGTGTCAGTGGTGGAGGGACTGAATGTTTTTGGATGTGGTGTCAATCAAGTGGGTTGCATTGTCCTGGACGTTGTCAAGCTTCTTGAGTGTTGTAGGAGCTGCAGTCATCCAGGCAAGTCGGGAGTATTCCATCACAGTCCTGACTTGTGCCTGGTAGATGGTGAACAGGTTTTGGGTAGCAAGGAGGTGAGTTACTCATCACACAATTCCTAGCCTCTGACCTGCTCTTGTGGCCATAGTATTTATATGGCTAGTCCAGTTCAGTTTCTTAAATACCACTATTTTATGAATGTGGGCAATGGTTAATACTTCCTCTATTAATGTGAATATGAAAAGTTACTCAGCCACAATATAGAATTGGCACATGCATCTCTAATGTGCAGAGTGAGGTCATTAAAGTGTTGAGTTGGCGAATAATCTTCACACCATTTCTCTACAGTATCATGAAGTGAAGTGTCATTAGAATCACATGACAAAGATTTTATTTCGGCTTTTTAAAGTGAGTCGATAACTGCATCCTCTCTGGAATGTGTTTCAAAGAATGATTAATTAGTACATTATAGTATTTACTGTTATTTTCATTAATTAATAATAGAAATCTTAACCCCTCATAATTGATGATCAATGATTAGGTTAATGACATCTTGTCAATAACATAAGCAGTTAATGACAGTAATCCGAACAGTCGGTAATTAATTGCGAGCTATTAGTTAAAAAAATGTTTTATATTGATCAACAGTGCTCAGATAAGGTAGGGTTCGTAAGACTGTCAGATAAATTAATGTGGAGCTAACTCTGTGCATCCACAGTGAACCAGATTCACTCATTTTTACTGCTTGATTTATCTCCTCTTCTATTCTTTCCAAACCTTAGGCTATGCTCCCTAATGCTGCATGTTTAGACTATTGGGAAGAAAGGAAGTTGGGGACAAGGAAAGGAAGAAATGGATCCTCTTTGCCCCACTCCCTCTGATGTTAGAGGCCATATTTGGCGTGGGAGTTCCAGTTGTCTTTGTCCCCTGTGCACAATAGATGGCACCAAAATTTTGGGTGGAGGCCAAGCATTTCTAAGTGTCACAAAGCTATAATATTTTTCATAATATTATAGTGGTTTTTGTAAAGTAGGTATACGAGTGTGAGTGTGTATGGTTCTACCTGTGTGACTCAATTGAATTAGAGTCAGATAGACTGCAAGCTTACAATTATCAAAAGAAGTTAGGGGTTAAACGCATTTGAAATGCTAATGAGCAAATTTGGATGAGATCTTAGCATGTAGGCTGTGGAGGAAATTTGCATTTTTGGATAAGCGAAGGGGTTGTTTAGGTTTCAAATGGGATGATAGGATATTTAAAGCTAACAAGATAAGCAAGGCCAAGCAGTGTGCTTATTTTTCCCAAAGGGACTGATCTTATTGGCAACATGAAAGATTTTTCTATTCTGGGAAAAGTACATTTCCAAAGACATATAGAACAATGGAATTTACAGATTAAAGAGAGAGAAACATAGATAAAGAAAGAAGGCAGGTGATGTTGGGGAGTCATGTAAGATCTAAGAGGGCCGTGTTAAACAGCCTTGGGGAATCCTACAGCCACTTTTGAAGAGGTCGGCTGTGTCCAGTAACCAAAGGTGGAGGAAAGCTTTTGGAATTCCACTGTCGAGTGGGGACTGTGGTAAACTTGCTGGCTTGCTATTTAAATTTAAAATCTATTTTGGACTATTGTCTTAAAGTCGGTGTATAGTTCGGAGTCAGGTTAATTAGAGATTTCAGGATTTGTTATAGTATTAAGTAACTGTAATTTTATGTATGTGCTTGAAATCTTTTCTTTTGTTAATAAATGTTTTAATTTAGTTTTTAAATTTTCTAAAGGTGTAGTGGACTCATTACTTCAGAACTCAGTGCACAAATCTTGTTGTAATAAAATACAAATTGTAAAACCATTGTGATAGTTTCCCTTGTGGACTTGGTCCACATGGCACACCTCACCTGTCACATCATAACATAAGCTCTGCCTAAAATTAAGAGATTTCTGGGGCAATTACCTTTGCCTTGTGTCCCAGATCCATTAGTGTGCCTAAGGATTTTCAAATTGCTTACACAGCTTCTAATCTATTACTGCATGAAGTGAAACACAAAATACAATTGTAAACACATTTGGGTTGCTTAAATAGAAAATCAGTTTTCCAGATTAAAACATTCTGCACCTCCCTTTTTCCTCCTTTCAAGTATTTGTGGAAGACGTTTATGTACAAAATATGGTGAATAAATAAGGAATTTTCAGAAAATCTAATGAGATGGGGGGATAACATGAATAAATAGAGTTATACTGTTACCAAAGGCACAGCAAGTTTTTTTAATATTTACGTTTTTATTCATTTTTAGTGCATATTAATTATTAATAGCAGCACATCATATGGAGGACAAACACAACTCTCCCAGCTGTGTTACTCTGAAGTCTAAACTCACTTCAAGACAGTCCTAATTTGAAAGAATTTGATGCTGAAAATCCTGAGATGCTGGAACATAGAATTCAACCCATTGCATGCTAATGTACACGAGACCACGAATGGAATGCACATACACCTCAAGGCCTGACTTTCCACAAGAAGGCCAGGGAAACTTCAGGGTCTTTCTTTTTGAAGAACTGCTAGAGAGTCAGCTTCAACCTAACCCTTCTTCCAATTTAATGGTGGAAATTGGTGTAATCCAACACTATGGTCCCAGCTATATGATTCAACTAGTCAGCTGAACCATCAGGCAACTCACGCTTTCTGTTTTTATTTGAGTTGCTATGTGTTCAATTTATGGAGGACCTCTTGAACTAATGCTCATTTGAGCTGCTGGCTGGTGCTAGCAGCTGTCTTTAGACAATATTGTTCTTATATTGTTGGAAAGTGAAGTTTGGAATGTGATAGTATTATAAAGGCAAAAATGTTCTTGAGCTGGTACTCTTGAGAACTGTTTTCAATTTATCTTGGGTTTCTTTTGATTTTTCAATTTCTCATGTTGACAGCTATATCATTATCTGGTATCACCTACAAGAGGAAGAGAACTCTTTTTCATTTCCCTTCCCCACAAACCTTCACATTCTCAGCCTTCCTCACCTCTAAAGACGCTGAATTGTGCAGGCGTGTTAGTCGGGATTTCTGACCCTTTTACCCATGAAGCCCTTCTTCGTCTCTGTCCCTGGATGGTGGCTTTTCAACCATGATGGGTATGACGCTGTAGTGTAAGAGTCTGGCGCATATAGGGTCAATGTAGGACTGAATACAGTACTGAGCACACAGTGATACAAGAGAGCATGTGACCCACACCCAGAGTCAGCTGAGGGTTGGAGAGAGCCAGTAAGCATGGAGACGGCCCCTAGCTTGTACTCTTTACTGTATATTTGTAAATAGTTCTAATAGTCAATAAAGGCTTATATTAACCTACATATGACTACAAAGACTTCTTTAGACCTACTGAAATGTAACCAACACCCTACAACATGGTGGCAGCTTGTGGAAAAACCCAAAACCTTGCAGAAAATGCAGAGAAAAACTAAAATGCAGGCAGACTGAGAAAACATTCAGCAAAGCCTTTTGGCCTGAAAAGAAGTTCCAGAAGCACAGGCGCAAGGCTTGGAAGCTGAAGGCAGAGATTTAAATTTCCTTACTGCAGCAGAAGACCCCATTGTATTTTTTTTTGGAAGCCCAGTTTCAAACCCCAGAGCACAGAGTTAGCAGGCCTAGCAATGGTGAACCTTTTAAAATTCCTGGCTGCAGTAAGTCCCGAGAAGTCTTTACAAATTTCGGAATCAAAAATGCAGTTAAAGAAAAGCCGTCACTAAAAACCTGAGACTACAAGAGCAGGAGACAAACAGCCATGCTCCTTGGGTGAAATCAAAGATCTTCGTCTTTCATTTTGGAACGCAGACATTTCAGTCATGGCCATTTAACAACTTTTAAATTAGATACTGGAGCTAGCGCCACAGTCCTTCTGACAAAAGACTCCTGGCTTCGAACATTAGACAAACCACTCCATGGGCCCGGAGGAATATGATTTACAGTCATAGGCATGATTCAAGAACCACTAAGACCTGGCGGAAAACAAATCTTCTAGCTGATGGATGTCATCCATAACTAGCCTTTCTCTCTCTTGAACACAGATGCCCTGAGTAGTCCTGGATCTCCTCAAAATAGCAGAAGATGTCAAGACAACCACTGTTGTTAATCATACAGAACTGCAAGTTCCTGAGTACTCAAACAAAAAAAAGAGTATCCTGACTGGGACTTCAACTCTGACCTGCCTTCTTTCTTTGTGGAATAGGCTTGTCCATTCTTATTACAGGTGCAGGAAAGCCTTCAATGGTCAGGCCAGCCAACCACCCAGGAGGTAACTATGACACCTCCAATGGGGCAAGTAAAGGGAGCGACCAGCAGTCCGATGAGCTTCAACCTTCCATTCCAATGACGGAACAGCAGGTCAACACTGAAACCATCAAACATACGCTGACATCCCAGCCAGCATGCTAAAGCTACAAAAGATGCCTGATGCTGGTAGCAGCAGTCCATTGCCGATGCTGAAAAGCAGGAATACGCATCATTCCTAAACATCATTCCTGTCACAAGAATGCTCATGCTCTGCCACAGAGGATATCGCTATGACCCACAAAACGACGGAAGAAGTGAAAGAAACGACAAGGAGACAAATACAATGTCTGCCCACTCAACAATTCACGAGTTAGGGTAGCAACCACCGACCAGCGTAACAGTCGAACCGACCCAATGTGGCTCAACATGAAAGAATGGAATAAAGGATGAAAACATACTCAGATGCCAGAACAATCTCCAAACCTGCAGAAAGAACCAGCAGCAACAGAACCTACCACTCCTCTGACAGTAGTGCAAATGAGATATGAAAGGGTTATAAGGCCTCCAGGCCGCCTGAACCTTTGAATTCAAGGACTTGAAGGAGGGAGACAGGGTTGCAATAATCTCATAATGACAATGTAAATGTATGATAATAAGAACAATGCAAGACATAAGGTAAACTGTAATCACTTAACGTACATTGGATAAAACTTCGGGGGGTGGCGGGGGGGGGTGGGCGCGGTGTACTATAAGGCTCTGGCACATATAGGGTTACTGTGGGGCTAAGTACAGTGCTGCCTTCACAGTGAAGTAAGAGAGCAAAAGACCCACACCCAGGCTCAGTTGAGGGTTGGACAAAGCTGTATGTACCACCAAGCATGGAGGCAGCTCCGAGCTTGTATCCTTTACTGTATATTTGCAAATAGTTCGAAGAGTCAATAAAGTCATATAGTTAACCTACATATGAATATGAAGATTTTTTTCAAACCTACTGAACTGCAGGGCCCCTAACAGTAATCACATGGTAGGACGGGGTATCAAAGAAGAAATAGTGGGGCCTTTTCAGAAAGGTCCAACGATTATCATGGGGGATTTTAATCTAAATATAGACTAGAACAATCAGATGAGCAAAGGTAGCACAGATGATGAATTCATAGAATGTTTTTAGTATATTTTCCTAGATTAGCATGTTCTGGAACCAACCAGGGAACAGGCTATACTAGACCTGATATCGTGCAACAATATAGGGCTAATTAATGACCTCAAAGTGAAGGTGCCCCTAGGTAGCAGTGATCATAATATGATTGAATTTTACATTCAGTTTGAGGGAGAGAAGAGTGGGTTTAGGACTAGTGTTTTAAGCTTAAATAAGGACAATTACGAGAGCATGAAAGCAGAGCAAACTGGCAGATAGGTCAATAGAGATACAGTGGCAGACATTCAAGGGGATATTTCAGAATACACAGAATAGATACAATCCAATGAGAAAGAAAAATTCCAAGGGGAGGATCTACAATCCATGGTTAACCAAAACAGCTAAAGATAGTATCAAACTTAAAGAAAAAGCATATAATTGTGCAAAGATGGATGGCAGGGCAGAAGATTGTTCCGAATATAAAAAAACAGCAAAGAATGACTTAAAGATTAATGAGGAGGGAAAAATTAGAGCACAAAAGAAAGCCAGCTAGAAATATAAAGACAGATAGTAAACATTTCTATAGATATTTAAATAAGAAAAGAGATAACAAAGTGAGTGTTGGTCCCATAGAAAATGAGCCCGGGGAGTTGTTAATGGAAAATAAGGAGAAGGCATATGAATTGAACAAGTAATTTGCAACGGTCTTCATATAGAGGATGCAAGTAACATCCCAGAAATAGCTGTAAATCAGGAATTGGAAGGGAGGGAGGAACTCAGGAAAATTAAATTAGCAGGGAAGTGGTACTTAGCAAATTGTTGAAACGGAGGTTTGACAAGTACTTGGGACCTGATGGATTTCATCCTTGGGTCTTAAAAGAAGTAGCTATGGAGATAGCTGATGCATTGGTTTTAATTTTCCAAAACTCCCTAGGGCATAATTATTCAGTCAGCGTGCAGGGGCGGGCCCGACACACCGCGCATGAAATGCTGTGCGATGATGTCAGGTGTGCACCCCGACGTCATTGCATTGAGTTGCGATGTTTCATTCGGCGGGCGCACGCCGGAGTCAGCTGCACATCCGCCAATATGTAAACGGTCTGTTAAGGCCGTTAGGGATCTAATTAAGGTTATTGGGAACACCGCCCATCCAACCTTAAGGTTGGCGGGCAGGCGAAAAGGCCAAGCGGCCTTTGCATTTTTTAGGAAACCTCACCCATGAGCGGGGTGAGGTTTCCTAAAGCTTTTATTAAATAAATAAAAAAACGTTCATACTTATAAAAACATGTCCCATCTCATGTGACACGGGGGCTGCAGGTGAAGAGCCCAGGCGGCCTTTGCATTTTTCATGAAGCCTCAGCCACGGGTGGGATGAGGTTTCGTGAACTGTTTTAAAATTTAATTAAAATTTATACATTTATTCTTTGATATGTCCCAGCTCATGTGATAGTGTCACATGAGGGGTCATGTTTTAAAAGTTTAAAAATCCTTTATTTTAAAGTTTAAGGCTGAAACAAGTCTCCCTGAGGCATCTCTGTACCTCAGGGAGATCTCTGTGCACTTTCGCGCGCATGTGTAAAATGGCGGCGATTGGGTTCGCGCCCGCCTCCATCTGCGTCCGCACAACCCCCCCCAACGGGGGGGAAATTTCGGGCCAAGGAAACACTGATCCCTCTGTGCTGCAGTGTTCTGCTGTCTCTCTCCACTTAAATAATGTAGTGCCTTTATATATTTCCCCCAAAGTGGACAGCCCCACATTTTCCCACATTATACTCCATCTGCCAATTTTTTTGCACATTCATTGGACTTATCTATACCCCTTTACCGGCTCTTTGCATCTTGCTTTCCTACCTCTCTTTATATCGTCAGCAAAGACTACAATACAGCTAGTCCCTTCATCCAAGTCATTAATATAGATTGTAAATAGTTGAGGTCCCAACACTGATCGCAACGACACCCCTCCATAACAGTATGCCAGCCTGAAAATGACCCATTTATCATGAATCTCTGTTTCCTGTTGGTTAACCAATCCTCTATCCATGTTAGTATATTATCCCCAACACCATGAGCTCATAACCTTATATGTGGCACCTTATCGAATGCCTTTTGCAAATCCAAATACATGACAACTACTAGTTCCTGTTTTTCCACCCTGCTTGTTACATTGTCAGAGAAGTCTAGTAAATTAGTCAAACACAATAACCCCTTTCATAAAACCATGTTGACTCTGCTTGATTGTATCATGATTTTCTGAATGTCCTGTTACTACTTGCTTAATAATGGATTCCAGCATTTTCCCAATGACAGACGTAAGGCTAATTAGCCTATAGCTTCCTGCTTTCTGTCTCCCTCCTTTCTTGAATAGAGGTATTACAGTTTGCGGTTTTCCAATCTGCTGGGACTATTCCAGAATCTAGGCTCCGCTTTACCCTAATTAGAAAGGGAAGTTTTGATAAGGAAATTTATTCATTATTTAGGACTGAAAACTTGACAAAATTACAATTGTCTACCTGAGCGCAGGTCCCTAATGAACAAGCGTAAAAAAATCGAGGAAAGTCAGGCATAGTGCAAGAACATGAGCAAGCCCAAATTTCCTTGATCTTTTACGCGGAACTTGTCTGTATGCATTGTGTGTCCTTGTGTGCAAATTCTCAGGAAATTGACAGCCGAAATTACAATCATTATGCCAATCTCATCAACACATTGTAAGATTTTGGGTATAAAATTCTGTAATGTTATTAAAGATACCATTTCTTACAATATGGTGGAACTTAAAAATGGATGGAAACAAGTCGAGATCAATGTAAGCAATTGGCTATCAGAGCACCAAACTCCCAGCGTATATTCATTCTTTACTTATGAAAATTAACGTTTCAAGCCATCTACCCATCATTCATGCACATTAGGCACAGCATGGTTAAGAATATACAATTGTGGATGCTTTTCACAGTTTAATGGGACTTATCAAAATACATTTGATGAAAGAGAAAATACAGAGCAGGTATCCGTAAGGATAAATAAACAGAAATCGCTCAAAAAAAAATCAGGACATGACACCAGAGAAATGGTTTTTTTCTGCTGCACCTGACATTCGCAGCTTAATTTTACACCCAGTTCAAACCAGCGAATTTGCAGGGAACTCACATGTATGGCATTTTAGTCTAGAGGTGGAGCTATTATAATGAGCTCGGATGTGTTTGTGGATCAATAGGTGGGTGCAAAAAGGCGATGAACTTCGGGCAAAGAATAATTGCATGTGCAACACATTTACACATGAGTTTCCTTGATCTTTTCCTCTCGGTACTTGCTTTACACCTGATTGCCTGTGTCTCTGGGTGCAAATATACAGGAAATTCTAAATCAATATTTTTACCAGTCACAAATTCATGGGCACAAACTGAAGGGGAAAGATGAAAATACTACTTAGATTTAGTTATTTACATATAGAGTAGTGATATAAGGAATGAATTGCCATGGGAGATAGTGGAGGTTGATTGTATCAACAAATTCAAGAGAGAGGTGAATATGTACCTCCAGAAAAGCTTGATGTAGTGCTATGTATGTTGGCTTAAAGGTTGAATTTTTGCACATGAATCAGAAGGCTATAGGTTCAAATCCCAGCTCCGAGTTGAGTGCAAAATCTAGGTTGACACTTCAGTCCAGTACTAAGGGAGTGATGCACTGTCAGAGGTGTCTTTCTGTTGAAATGTTACACTGAGGCCCTGCCTTCCCTCTCAGGTGGACATAAAATGTCCTGTGGCACTATTTCAAAAAATGGGCCAAGTTTTCCTGGGCAAGAGATTTACGCCCCCCCCTCCCAAGGCAGGAACGGGGTCGTAAAATGCGGCGAGCCATTCTAAACTCCATTGACTTCGGCGGGACCATAAAATCCCGCTGGCGTAAAATTCCATCCCTGGTGTCCTGGCCAATGTTTGCCCCTCTACTGCCAATAAAAACAGATAATCTGATCATTATCCTATTGCTGTTTGTGAGATCGTACTGAGGTTGTCCTTCCTATGTTCCTTTTATAACATAGAGAGTGTTTCATAAAAACAATGTAGCTTAAGGTCTCTCTTTATGGTTCATGCTCACGACCTTGACTTAGCATATCTACTCTAACTATTGGTTCACATGGATAAAAATATGATAAGTCTACCCCATTTAGCTTGTTTAATGATGAACAAAGCACATTACACACTGCAGCTGTTAAGAAGCAGGAATTTTTATAAGTTCATCGTGACTAATATCATCAAAGGTAAATCCATTTGTGTGACTGGATAGATGCAATCATTTGTCTTCAGATCCTACCAGTTGCGAAGAGTTTTATGTTACAAAATCAAAACTTAGATATGCAGACTAACTTTGCAAGCTTGGTGCAGCTGTGTGACTTTTGCTTGCCTTTCCAAAATGTGTGGAAGGGCGCAGATTTAGATATATCTGCCATGAAAATCCTATAGACTAAAGATTTAATTCACTGTCATAACAGTCTTTCCGTTACTTACCATATGTATCCAGCTACGTTACATGCCACAGACCCACGCATAAACTATGACCGAAAGCACCAAGGCCATTTGAGAGATCAGAGGCAAAATTTTATTTAGACAAGAAGACTTAAGCAGTCAACACCGTGTCGCTTTTAACTGTTTAACGGTAGAACAGGAGCTTCTTTGAGCGTAATTTCCATTTTAATTTGACAGAAGTGACATGTCAAATGGGTCATTTTTTTTTGTGCATTCCATCAGGCAAAGCATAACTAAGCAGGAGGAAGCAAGCGGCAGACATCAATAAAGTGAGTTTAGATGGCAAATGCAATAGGAATGGGATGCATTCTACTCATTTTAATCTTCTCAAACATTCCGGGTCTCAGTAATATCTTAATGCATCAGGTTACATATTTTGGAGGGAATAACAATGCTTGTCTTTGAATGGGTGACTTTTAGCAAATATCACCTGTCGCTGACTCAGTACATGCTCTTTCCCAAGATCTTAAACTTGTGGAACTTTTCTTTTCTTTAATCTTTCATGGCATGTGGGCACCTGCTGGCAAGGCCAGCATTTGTTGCCCACCCCTAATAGTTCTTCAACTGGCCATTTAAGAGGGCAGATTGCTGAGAGTCTGGAGTCACATGCAGGCCAGGCTGAGTAAGGACAGCAGATTTCCTTCTCTAAAGAATATTAGTGAATTAGGACATTAGGTTTTTAACAACAATCGATGATAGTAGTCATGGTCAGCAATATGTCATACTATTAGTCTCTTTTCCCAAGCCATGTAAGTTTTTTTAGAAATAAAGGCATGTGGGAGAATATTTTAAGAGACTGACTCCCACTCTGTACATTGACAGTCATGACAGAAAGCCATTCAGCTCACTGAATCATCTCTCTCATATGAGCTGGGACATGTCTTCTCAATAAGAGAAACAAAAAAAAAATCTGTAGGTAGCATTTTCAAGAACTACATGGTTGAAGCAAAATAACTAGAGTAATGCCACTCAAATGTAAGGAAGCTTTTTAGATATGAAAGAATGGAACATACTTATTGTGATCTTTAAAAAATGGATTTTTGAGAAATAATAGGCTTATTGCTTTTACACTTATAATGTAACTTACTGATGTCTAATAGCAAGACGAACAATGGGAGACCCCTTAGGAGAACAAATTATGTAAACTTATTGTATTTACTGGATTTTTTTTTCAAAATGTGATGCCATGGGGTTAAGTGGCACAGTGATGTGAAAAGTTATCCTTTTATCAGCAGGACTCAGATTTGACTCCATCCCAGGCTGACAGTTTGAAAGCCTGCTTTCCCTGTTAGCTGTAAATGTGAAATAAGTGTGTTAGAATTAAGTTCCCTTGCAGGGGTCGATCCACACTACAAAATTAATTTGTCATGAAGAGGTAAAATTTATTGTTCATCCTAAACAGGTTGATGCTTTCATCTAGTTCTCTGCCTGAAGGCAGGTCCCAAATCCACCCAGTCAGAACAAGGATCAAACCCCCATGCTGTTGGCACCAACCTGATCCACAACAGCCCCCAAAGCAGTCCAAGTTGCTGTGGCAACATATACTTTTACATGCATGTTGTAGTCCTGGGGCTATGGATAGTGATAGTAGAGGCTCCAATTTCTTTCCATCACATGGCTGACCACAAATCTTTCCCACTCTTACTATCTGCCATTGGCATGTGCAGGAAGGATTTATAAGCTGATAATGAGCCCAGTGGCCATGCCATGAACTCAACTTCCTTACCCATCAAGTTCTGGAGTGGGACTTGAACCCAGAGCTTGGAGAGAGGGACAGTACCGCTGTGCCACAAGACCTCCTCCATTTAAAGAGCACAGAGCAATTTGATTTGATTGTTTCAAGTGCTTGTATGACAACATTATGCTATATTCCTGTGCATTCCCCAAGTGCATTACCTCACACTTCTCCAGTTTTAATTCAATTAGTCAGTTTTCTGACCAGCTGACCAGGCCAGTGATATCTTTCTGCAGTCTACAATTTTCTTCCTTAATCTCAGCCACACGGCCAATTTTTATATAATCTTAATCATGTCCCCTACATTTAAGTCTAAGTCATTGATACATACCATGGGCAGGATCTTCGGATTGGCGAGCGGGGGCGGGGCCTGCTCGCCGATGCATCGAATGATGAGCGGTGACATCGGGCGTGCGTCCTGATGTCACTGCGCATCGTTCAGATATTCAGTTCGGCGGGCGCGCACCGGAGTCGACTGCACGCCCGCCGAACTGTCAAAGGCTTATTAAGGCTATTTAAATACCAATTGAAATACTTAACTGAGCTGTCCATCCAACCTTAAGGTTGGTGGGCATGGGTGGGATGAGGTTTCATGAAGGTTTTAAAACATTAATAGAAATTTTTAATAAAATTTACAGACATGTTCCAGCTCATGTGACACTGTCACATGAAAGGACATCTCTTAACTTTTTTTTTCCTTTATTAAAATTTTTAAAAATCAAAGTCATCTCCCTGAGGCAGCTCTGCACCTCAGGGAGATTTCTGCGCACTTTCGCACACATGCGCACATAAGAGCAGAGGCCCCGGCTCAGCCTCCTACCCCCTCCCGCACAGGGAGCGCTCAGCACTTCTGGTTGCGCCTCACACTGGGCGGGCCTTAATTGGCCCACCCATGTAAAATGGCGGCGCACAGCCGATTGCAGGTGGTGATTGGTTGCGCGCCTGCCCGCGCCCAGTCCTGCCCAAACCCCTGACGGGGAGAAAATCCTACCCCATGAAAAGCAATGAGCTGCCTGAGTACTGAGCCATGCCACACCACCCTGGTGACACAACCACAAAAACACCCGTTGAAGATTACCCTTTACTTCCTCTCAATGAGCCAATTTTGGATCCAACTTGCCACTTTCCTTTGGATTCCATGGTCTTTTACTTTTCTGACCGGTTTGCTATGTGGGGCATTGACAAACACTTTCCTAAAATCCATGTAGGCCTGCATCAAACACATCACTGTCATTGACCTTCCTTGTTACCGCCCCAAAAAATACAATCCAATTAGTTTGGCACAGTATTCCCTTAACAAACCCAATGCTGCCAGTCCTTGATTAATCTGCTTGTAAATGATGTTTAATTCTGTCCCTTGGAATTTTTTTCCAATAATTGGCCTACCACTGAGGTTAGGCAGACTGTCCTGTAATTACTCAGTCTATCCCTTTCTCCCTTTTTAAACAATGCTGCAATTTCAGCGGCTCTCCAGTCCTCTGGCACCACACCTGTAGCCAGGGAGAATTGAAACATGATGGTCAGAGCCGGCACTATTTCCTCCCTTGCTTCTCTTAACAGCCTGGGATAAATTTCATCTTGGCCTATCTACTTTCAAAGATGCTAAACCCTTAATATTTCCCCTCTCACTATGTTTATCCCATCCAATATTTCACATTCTTCATCCTTAACTACAACACCTGCACTGTCCCTCTCTTTTGTGAAGACGGAAACAAAAACTCATTAAAAACCATGCCTACATCTTCTAACTCCACACATAGTTTACCTTTTTGTTCTTTAATAATTATATCAATTCCTCTTGCTCTTTACACTTTTATAAAACATCTTTGGATTTTCATTGATTTTACTTGCCAATATGTTTTCCCATTTTCCTTATTAATCTTACCTCTGCACTTTCTATATTTGTATTGACTTTCTGCGGTATTGAGCTCTCAATATCCTGTGCCCTGGACAATCACCTGTGAGCAGCAGCTGGCATCAGTACAGTGCATTCATGTCCTATAGTGTCTGCTGTGACTCGGTGGATAACATTCTCAGGTGGAAGGTTGTGGGTTCAAGCCCCACTCCAAAACTTAACCACAAAAGCCACGGTAAACGCTCCAGTGCAATATTATGGGAGCGCTGCACTGTCAGAGGTGCAGTCTTTCTGATAAAATGCTGCAACAGTGGCCACACGTCAAAAGTACTTCATTGGCGGCATAGCACGTTGGGATGTTATGAAAGCTGTACATAAATGCAAGTCTTCTATGAAATTTACTTTAATAACAGTGAACACCAATGGCTGGAATTTTGTAGCCTACCCCACAGGCCCCACAGCAGGTTCCCCCAAGGATGAGGCCAGCAAGTCCCAATCAGATCGGTGGGACCAGAAAGCCCTGCTGGTGTGAGGGGCTGGAAAATTCTAACCAATGTGCCTGTGTTATGCCTCCTTTCACTAAATCATTGCTGCTATATGTTTTTGTCCCGATTGTATCTGTATAGCATTTGTTTTCCCACATCCTGTGTTATATCTGTGTTTTTACTGTACCTTACTGCCATATTTGCATCATTCTTATTTTTATGATGTCAGAACTGAGAAGATATCCTATTGGGAATGGCCGAAAAGGCTGGGGTATAAGGCTGAGAAGTGACCTGATAGCGGTCCTTAAGATTATGAGAGCATTTGATAAGGTAGATGTAGGGAAATCCTTCTAGTTGTGGGTGAGACTAAAACTAGGGGTCCATATTATTAGATAGCCACTAATAAATTAAGTAGCAATTTGAGGAGAACCTTATTTATTCAAAAAATGTCAGAAACATGGAATGTGTTACCACAAGGAGTGGTTGAGACCAAATAGCATATATGCATTTAAGGGGAAGCTAGATAAGTACATGAGGGAGAAAGGAATATAAGGTTATGCTGAGTGGGTTAAATGAAGAGAGGTGGGAAAAGGCTTATGTGGACCATTAACACCAGCATATATCAATTGTGTTGAATAACCTAGTTATGTCTTGTAGACTCTGTAAGTCTGTGTAATTATCACAAAAAATGATTGCAAATTTACTTGTCTAGCACTATGGTAGGATTAATAAGTTAGTGAAAACAGAATTACCTGGAAAAACTCAGCAAGTCTGGCAGCATCGGCGGAGAAGAAATCAGTTAACGTTTCGAGCCTAGAGCCTTAGGCTCGAAACGTTAACTGATTTCTTCTCCGCCGATGCTGCCAGACTTGCTGAGTTTTTCCAGGTAATTCTGTTTTTGTTTTGTTTTGGATTTCCAGCATCTGCAGTAGCTTTTAGCTTTTTGTTTTTATCTTAATAAGTTAGTGGTCTCTCCATGGATTTGATGAAACTACAGCCCAGCCTTCAGCTCCTCAGAAGCATTGAGTGTCATCTGTGGTTATAATCATTACCTGGCTTCCATAATATTTAGTCATCATTAATAAGACTCCTTGGGTTAACTTGGCCCTGTCAATAAGCACAAGATGAAACTAAATTTGCTGGACACACTGGTTCGAAGTTTGTCAAGGTGGCGGGGCCCTCTAGCAGAGAGGACCCCATGGGAGTAGGCTGCCCTCGCAACTGATAATTGGGGTCCGGGGTCACCGGGGCTAACCAGTCAGGTCCTGGCATGGTAGCCATTGCCACTAGGTGACCCCTCTGTGGGCTAGAGAGTGCCCGATTAGGAGGGCCCACCACCCACTGTTGGTAAAATGCCATGGCATGGGGAAGGCAATGGGCACTCCATGCCATGCTTTCCCTTGCCATTTAACAGGCAGCCCTGCACCCAGCCCATCCTTAGATGGTTGGTAAAATCCAGCCCTTTGGATGTTCTGACTCCCACTAAAATTGGAAGTGCTACCAACACCAGTCATACTATATAAGAATTGGTACATATATCTGTCATGCCTAGAAGTGCAGCAGCATGGGTAGGTATTTCATGCTCATAAATCTACAATTTTCCATTCATTCACTTCAATAAAAGGGAACTCGCACACTGGAGCATACAAGTCTGGAATTTCTACCTCTATGCATGTAAAGCATTTAGCAGTCCTCTTATGTTTGGAAATAGCCTGAGTATCCAGTGATTAAGACCAGCAGCATTTGACTCTGTCATGTTAAGATGTGTTGCAGTATGCCTTTAAGGGATTGCAGCATCACATCACTAGAAGGGAAGTGTATCGTGTGATCCAGCTTTAGTTCACTTTAGCTTTTGAGTAGAGCGCACACAGATAGCTCTGCTGCTGATGTGTCTTCAGATTTATACCTTTGTATAGCTGTTCTTATGTGCCTAGTCTTAATAAATGAACCCAAAATGTGTTTACACAATTTCTTATGAGCAATTGATACCATTATATCACTGTAACACATACAACGGGATGGTGTGTCCAAATTACAGCTAACTAGATGTAATGAGTGCATCAAATATGTTCTATCGTGTGTTATACCTATATTGTGAGTTTTATCTATTTTGTGTTATGTTGTACTCAGTATGAGCCTCTATACTTTGCAGCATCTGATTTAAATCTTCACTTTTTACTTCTTATATGGTGTTTGTTGTATCTATCTTGTATATGCCTCTTATCTTCTGCATTGTATTTTATTATATATATTTTCAGTGATAGAGAACAAGTACAGTTAATCTAACTTTCATGTTGCAAGTCAAAGGACTCTGTTAACTATTAGGAGGATTCCAACAAACCCTTTTGACCTGCATTGACTGAGGAGTTGGCCCCACACCCTGCCATCATTCCTCTCTGACCACCAGAAAGCAAAAGGGAGAAGGATCATTGCCAAATCCCAGCAACAGGCTAATATATAGAATGGAGACACAGAAGGGGAACAAGGGAATGGGAGGCAGATGTATGGGAATGGCACAAGTCAGAGTGTGTATGATTATTGTATTACATCTTGGATATAGGACTCTGGAGTTGGAGTGGGGGCAATATGAGGAAGTGCTTAAGGTGGGACAAGACTGCCTTAGCAATAATTGGGGCTTGATTATGGACATGCTACTGTGCGCTTCTGCCATATGTTCTTCATCCTACATTTTGTACTGTATCTGTCCATTTATTATGTGCATCTGTCAATATATCTCCTGCACTGTGTTAAGTCCTTGTTATATCCACTTTACCTCTCAAAGTGTGCTATCTGATAATGTGTCTACTTTGTAAATTTATCTCTGCAGTAAATAAATCAACATTTCCTATCTAACTTTATTTTAGGTCTGCCTTGGAAACAAAAATCAATCTCAGTCTGGCCTTTTAACATTTCTGTTTGATGGGATTCTATGCTGATGCTGTGTTTATACCAGCAAGCAACTGCTTCTGTGGCATGTGCAAGAAGTATATATAATGCCAGGGTGCCATTCTTGAAGTGCTGCAGGCCTCAAAATCGTCTCTCCATTATATACAGTTAAAATGAATTGAAAAGTATTTGAGGCCATATTATACCAACCGATTAAAAGGATAAATCATGCAAGAGCAGCAGATCTCTGCACTGGCATGTTCTATGCCTTGATATCTTTGATGACATCAGACAGTCTTTTGATTTGAGCAACAAAGAAGCATTTTCATCTTTGAACAAATATGTTTCCACTGAAAGATTAAAAACTCATGACACTTTCCCTTATGAAAATTTTACTAGGCTACTTTGTAGGTTTCAGATGAGTTTATACATCTTCTATTACTCAGCAATGAAAGCATTTCTTTACAGTAAAATGTTTTTTTCAAACTGAAAATCATTACACTTTTAACATATATAATTTAGATTTGTTAAAGCGCAGATGGAGTGTACATGGTATTTAAAAGTGCAAATTTCAAACTGCTACCAGTGCTTTAAAAAGCCCTTCAAAAATCAGTGTGACGTCTTCCTTTTATGTGAGAAACTACAAAAAAAAACTGTCTCTGTTCATTTCTAGTTATCTTTTATTTCAAACTATTTCATTTTCTTTAATCTAGAGACAAAAGCAGATCCATTTTTCACACTGTACATATTATTACCAGGATCCAACATTAATAATCAGCTTGAATTCTCACATTTTCTCCTTTGTTTTCAAGTGTGTGGTTAAAAAAAAAAAGTCCCACCACAGTTTAGATCTCTATGATATTGTTTGATGTGCCTATTATTTCCTTAGATCCATTTTTGGGGCCCTTTAATTTTCTCCCCTCCCATTCCTGAAAACATCCACTTATGTTGGGGCCTATGGTGCATGAGTGCTGGCTGCCCTACGCACATGTTTGTTCTTCACATGTTGAGTATTGACATGCTACACAACTGCACCAGTCATAATCATGCATAATTTTTCCATCCCTCCTCCACAGAACCTACAGACCAAAGATAGGCCATTTCGCTTAACAGGTCTGTCCCAATGCTTATATTTCGCACCAGCCTTCTCCGACTCCAATTATCTCTTCGCAACTTTCCCTCATGCTCCTCTATTCCCTTCTCCTTCAGGTATACATGAAGCCTTCCCATAAATTCAACAACACTAATCTGCTTCCAACATGCCACGTGGCACTGAGTTCCGCATTCTCAACACTCTCCATGTAAACTACTTTTCATCCATACTTATATGACGGGGAGTCATTGAATGGAATGAAGAGCTAGAACATTGGCTGACTTTCCCCCTATCGAGTTAAGGCCTTCTTTTCAAGCCCCTGCCATCCTTCAGTCAAAATTAGTTAATGGCACAGATTATAACATTAAGACCTTTCCGTTTTGTATAGCTATGTTGTATTGGATTTCCCTGCACTATGCAGTGAAGTTGATTTGCATTTAATGTAGCTGTGCTAATCGGCATGGTAATGGTGCACATCTATCCATGCAGCTTAACATATCATAGAGATGTCTTCTTCCGTGCACTGCTATTCATTGGTTTGCACATGTATGAGAAACATAACATAGATTGGGATAGCGTAAAGGGCAGAGAAGGGAGGTGTTTCTGAAGGGTGTTCAGGATAATTTTCTTGATCAGTATGTTACCAGCCCAAGGAGGAAGGAGAGATTGCTGAATCTGATTCTAGGGAATTAGGTCGTTGTTACAGGTTCAAAACTGAAACATGCAACTTCCAAACCCACGACCTCTACCACCTAAAAGGACAAGGGCAGCAGATGCATGGGGACATCACCACCACCTGTAAGTTCCCCTCCAAGTCACACACCATCCTGACTTGGAACTGTATCTTCACTGTCACTGGATCAAAATCTTGGGAGTCCCTCTCTAACAGCACTGTGGGTCTTCCAACAACACATGGACTGCAGCGGTTCAAAAAAGCAGCTCACCACTGCCTTCTCAAAGGCAATTAGGAATGGGCAATAAATGCTGGCCTAGCCAATGACACCATATCCAATTAACGGACAAACCAAATCTTGGAACTCCAGCCCTAACACCAGGAGAACTTCAGTGGTTGAAGAAGGTGGCCCACTACCACTTTCTCAAGCACCCCTGGCTCATTCTGGCCCCAATAGACTTGAGGTCCATTCTATTCCCATGGTTTAAAATAATACAGGAACTGATGGTATGTTTAATAAAATATATTTAAAATGTTAAATAAATAATTGAATAATATAGCTAAGTAGTTAATTAAAACACATTAAGGATAGCTGGACAGGTGATGTGTCATGACTGGAGCATGTGGGAGCTCCTGGATGCCTGTGTGACCCAGGACAATCAGTCTACATTACTGAGCTTCAGCTCAGAGTCATTGAGCTGGAGGCTGAGCTACAGATACTGTGACACATCAGGGAGGGGGAAAGTTACTTGATGCTTTGTACTAGAAGGCAGTCACACCACTAAAGGTAGGGTCTTCTGATTTGGTCAGTGGTCAGGGAGACTGTGGGTGTAGCAGGTAAGGGGATCCAGAGGGCAAAAGTGCAGGTGCCTCAGCCTTTGCAATTGTCCAATGGGTTTGAAGTTCTCTCAGTTTGTTTGGATGAGTGTGGGGGCTGTGGGATGGATGAGCAAACTGACCATGGCACTGTGGTACAGGAAGCCAATAGTGGGGGAAGCAAAAAGGAATGTAGTAGTAGTAGGGGACAGTATAGCCAGGGAGATTGGCACTGCTCTCTTCAGCAAAGAGCGAGAGTCCAGATAACTGTGTTGCCTGCCCAGTGCCAGGGTTCAGGACATCTTCTCAGGGCTGGAGAGGAATGTGCAATGGGAAGGGAAGGGTTGACGTCATCGTGGTCCATATAGGTACCTATGACATATTTAGAACTATGTAGAAAGATGTTCTGCACAGCCAGTATGAGGAGCTAGGTACTAAATAAAAAGTAGAACCTCAGAGGTAATAGTCTCTGGATTATTACCTGAACCACATGCAGGTTGGCATAATGTTTGTAACATTAGAGAGATGAATGCGTGGCTCAAAGACTGGTGTGGGAGAAGTGGGTTCCAGTTCATTGGACACTGGCACCAGTACTGGGGGCTGCACCGTTGGACGGTCTACACCAGAACTATTCTGTGACTGGTATTCTAGCGAGCTGCATAACTAGGGAAGCAGAAAGGGCTTTAAACTAAATAGTGAGGGCAAGGGATCAAATTTGGGAAGATGTGTTAAATCAATGAGTAGAGGCAAGGCAAGAGAGAAAGGTATTAATGTGGGAAATGAGAAACAGACCATGACAGGAAAAGACAGAGAGTACAACTCTAAGAGTAAGTCAGCAGATAAGGCTAGAGATTACATAAATTTTAAAAGGACAAAACTAAAGGCTCTGTATCTGAATTCATGTAGCATTAGAAACAAAACAAAAGGTGAACTGATAGCGCAAATATAAATAAATAAGTACGATCTGATAGCCATTACAGAGACATGGCTACAGGATGACATTGATTGGGAGCTGAATATTGACGAGTACATGAAATTTAGGAAGCTAGGAAAGGTGGCAGGGTGGCTCTCTTAATTAAGTATCATATTAGCACAATAGAGAGGGGTGACCTAAGTTCAGGAAACCAGGATGTAGAAGTAGTTTGAGTAAAGCTGAAAAATGATAAAAGCAAAAAGTCACTTGTGGGAGTGATGTACAGGCCCCCTAATAGTAACAATATGCTAGGACAGGGCCTAAAGGAGGTAATAATGGGAACTTGTCAGAAATATACAGCAATAATCATGGGAGATTTTAATCAACATATTGACTGGATAAATCAGACAGGCAAAGGCAGCCTAGGTGAGGAATTCATGGAATGTTTTCAGGATTGTTTCTTAGAACAGCACGTTCTAAGTCCAACCAGAGACCAGGCTATATTAGACCTGATATTGTGCAACGGGATAGGATTAATTAATGTCCTCATAGTGAAGGCGCCCCTAGGTAGCAGCGATCATAATATGACTGATTTTTACATTCAGTTTGAGGGAGAGAAGAGTGGGTCTAAGACTAGTATTTTAAACTTAAATAAGGGCAATTATGAGGGCATGAAAGCAGAACTAGCTAAAGTGAACTGGCAATTTCAGTTAAGGGATAGGATCATAGAGATGCAGTGGCAAACATTTAAGGGCTTATTTCAGAATACACAGAATAGATACATTCCAATGAGAAAGCAAAATTCCAAGGGGAGGACCCACTATCTGTGGCTAACTAAAACAGTTAAAGTTGGTATCAAACTTAAAGAAAAAGCATATAATTATACAAAGATGGTTGGCAGGTCAGAAGATTGGACAGAATATAAAAAACAGCAAAGAATGACTATAAGATTGATAAGGAAGGCAAAATTAGAGTACCAGAAAAAACTATCTGGAAATATAAAGACAGATAGTAAGACTCTCTATAGATATTTAAAAAAGAGTTAGCAAAGTTAGCGTTGGTCCTATAGAAATTGAGCCTGTGGAATTAATAATGGAAAATAAGGAGATGTCAGATGAACTGAACAGGTATTTTGCATCAGTCTTCACTATAGAGGATAAAAGTAACATCCCAGAAATAGCTGTAAATCAGGAAATGGAAGGGAGGGACCAACTCAAGAAAATTACAATCACCAGAGTCGTGGTACTTAGTAAATTGTTGGAGCTGCGGGCTGACAAGTCCATGGGTCCTGATTGACTTCGTCCTTGGGTCTTAAAAGAAGTGGCTAGTGAGATAGTTGATGTATTCATTTTACTTTTCCCAAATTCCCTACTTTTGGGGAAGGTTCCATTAGATTGGAAAATAATGAATATGGCTCCCTTATCCAAAGAGGCAGGGAGACAGAAAGCAGGAAACTACAGGCCAGTTAGTTTAGCATATGTCATAGGGAAAATATTGGTTAAAGACGTTATAACAGGGCACTTGGAAAAATTCAAGGTAATCAGGCAGAGTCAACATGGTTTTGTGAAAGGGAAATCATGTTTAACCAATTTATTGGAGTTCTTTGAAGAACTAATATGTGCTGTGTTGTTTTCTCAAGGACAATGTGGAATAGGAATTAAATGCAGGCCTTGCCAGTGATGCTTACATCCCATGAACAAATAAAAAAAGCTGGATCAGTGCCAGTAGGGGATCAGTAAGGGAACAGTGATCATTGTATCATAAGCTTTAGATTAGCTATGGAAAAGAACAAGGAGTAATCATGAGTAAAAATACCTATTTGGACGGGGGACAATTTCAGTAGGTTGAAAACAGATCTGTCCCAGGTAAATTGGAGTCAAAGGTTGGCAGGCAAAACTGTGAGCCAACAATGACCTGTGTTTAAAGGGGTAAAAACAGAAAATGCTGGAAAAACTCGGCAGGTCTGACAGCATCTGACAGAGAAAAATAGAGTTAATGTTTTGAGTCCACCTGACTCTTCTTCAGAGCATTTAAAGAGGAATGGTTAGTTAAAGTACATTCCCGTGAGAAGGAAAGGTAGGAAAAATAAAGGCAGAGCACCCTAGCTGATGAAAAAGATAAGGAGTAAGTTGAAGCAGAAAAAGGGGGCATATGACTGATGCCAGATTGATAATACAAGTGAGGACCAGGCTGAATATAGAAAGCTCAGAGGAGATGTGCAAAAGGAAATAAGAGGGGCAAAGCGAGTATGACAAGAGACTGGCAGCTAACAAAAAAGGAATCCAAAAATCTTCTATAGGCATATAAATAGTAAAGGGGTAATAGGGCAGGGGCGTGGGGCCAGTTAGGGACTGAAATTGAGAACTACTCATAGAGGAAGAGGGCATGGCTCAGGTGTTAAGTGAATCCTTCGCACCTGCCTTTACTAAGAAAGATGATGCTGCTAAAGTCATAGCGAAAGGGAAGGCATATGTGATAGAAAATGGGCTAAAAATTGATAAAGTGGATGTACTAGAAATAAAGGCTGTATTTAAAGTTGGTAAATCACAAGGACTAAATGGGATATGCCCGAGAATGCTGAGGGCAGTGAGGGTGGAAATTGCAGAGGCACTGGCCATAACCTCCCAATCCACCTTTGATGTGGAGGTGAGACCAGAGGACAGGAGAATTGCAAATGTTACACCCTTGTTCAAAAAAGGGTGTAAAGTTAAGCTCAGCAACTGTAAGCCAGCCAATTTAACCACAGTAGGGGGAAGGCTTTTAGAAATGATAATCGGGGACAAAATTAAAAGTCGCTAGGATAAATGTGGATTATTTAAGGAAAACAAGTACAACTTTGTTAAAGGCAAATTGTGTTTAACTAATTTGATTGAGTTCTTTGATGAGGTAACAGAAATGGTTGGTGCAGGCACTGCAATTGATGTGTTGTATGTGAACTTCCAAAAGATGTTTGAAAAAAGTGCCACATAACAGTCTTGCCGGCAAAGATGAAACCCATGAAATAAAAGGGACAATGGCAGCATGGATCCAAATTTGCCTAAGTGACAGGAAATGGAGTAGTGGTGAACATTTATTTTTCAGACTGGAGCAAGGTATAGTGGTGTTCCCCAGGGGTTGGTCTGCTTTTCTTGATATATGTTGATGACTTTGACTTATGTGTTCAGGGTGTACAGGACACAATTACAAAATTTGCAGATGACATAAACCTTGGAAGGATAGCAAACAGTGGGATGGATTGTGATAGGCTTCAAGTGGACATACAGGCAGGCTGGTGATATGGGCAGGCACGTAGCAGTTGAAATTAATGCAGAGAAATGCAAAACATTTTGATTGGAAGAATGAGGAGAGGCAATGTAAAGTGAAGGATACCGACCGGGCAGTCTGACAATGTAGAAGCAGCGGAGGAGTCTAGAGAGGTGATAGTGACGTTGAAATGGGTTTCATCAGTATACATGCAGAAAATGGCATGTTTTTTGATAAAGTCACCAAGGCAAGCATGTAGATGAGAAATAGAGGGGGTCAAGGATGGAACCTTTAGAGACACCGGCAATAACAATGCAAAGGCAGGAAGAGAAACTGTTGTAGCTGGTACTCTGGCTACAATTAAATAGATAAAAATGGAACCAGGTGAGTGCAGTCCCAGCAAGTATTGGATGGCAATGGAGAGGCATTGGACGAGGGTGGCATTGCTAATCATGGCAAAGGTTGCAGACAGGTCAAGGTGAATGAGGGGGAATGATTTGTCACAGCTGCATAGGATGCAATTTGTTACCCTGATAAGAGCCATGTCAGGAGCAGAAATCTGATTTTAGGGATTGAAAGATGGACTTACAAATCAGAAAAACTTCAAATCAGAAAAACTTCAAATCAGAAAAACTTCAAATCAGAAAAACTTCAGAATATTCATCTTTCCTCAGTTCCCCATCATCCAACCCTGATTTCCTGTTCTCCGTACAACATTCTAGCCTTGCCCAGAAGTGCAGGAAGCATTGTGCGTCATGCATTAATTGACAACTCGATTTATGCCTATCCTTATAACCATCAATTTCATTTCCAACCCAGATATTTATCCAGCTGCTTTGTTGAAGGAATTAATCCACCCAGCCTCAACTGTTTTTGCTGGGAGTGTCATATGTACTGGTCTGTGAGAAAAGGGAAAGATTCTGCTAGATTTCGATCCTGTTCAAAGCTTATGTCACATACAGTACACAGTTCAAGGTATGCAGCTGCAAACTCAGCCACAGGCTTCTGAAGACTCCCCCTCCAGCGACCAGACAGGAAATGGAATGCAGACAGTTCCCACGCATCACAATGGTGAGCAGAGTGGAAGAACGAGACAGAGGTGCAAAACACAACATAGCTCAGTAGAGTAGGACACCGACTTGTTTGTGATTGATATTTGCACAGTTTGTGAATCGAATGCGCAATGGCATGCGTGAGGCGTTTCTTTCTGTAGACATGATGCGTGTGCGCCAATCTATTTCACATCTTCTGAGAAGCAGCAGTAACTATAGAACCATAGATGCAAAAGAATCATAGAAAAGTTACGGCACGGAAAGAGACCGCTCAGGGCATCATGTCCGTGCCAGCTGTAAAGAAATCTGGCCACCCGTTCTAGTCCCACCTTCCAGCGCCCGATCCGTGCCGTTGCAGGTTACAGCACTTCATAGGGCAGCATCTTCTGGTCCCACCGGCAGCGGGAAGTTTGGCGGGCAGGGGAATCTAATTTGGCGTGAGGTCAAAAATCAGTTTCCCCAGAAATCAGGATGGACCTTAGGAATTCTGTTTTAGGGGCTTTAAAGCCGGGTTAAAGGCAGGTCGATCTTCCCAACAAACAATGTTGAGGAGCCCTTTTGGATGCATCAGCAAGCCATTAAAAGGCCACCTTGCCAGAATTATGTTTCCCCACCTAATTAAGTACCCCACCAGTCAGAAATTACAACGTTCACTTTTACAACTGTATGTAAGTGGCATGCATCTGGCGGGCTTCATACCTTCTATGACGTTGAGGTCACTAGACACCGCTTTCACCTTCCTGGGGGCCGCTCACAACTTGGTTCGTGTCAGGTGGGGTAGCAAAACCTGTGCAAAGGCTGGAAACGGGAGGCAGGTGAAGTGTGGAAGTGAAGGAAGGGTCGAGCGAAGGCTGGACTTGGGTTGCAGGCAAAGGGTGAAGAGGGGGGAGATTGTCCGGGGAAGGGGGTGGGGCTGACAGGGAAAGTGGGGATTGTCCAGGGAAGGCAGGAAGACAATCCAGGGAACGGGAGGCGGGGGATGACTGTCCGGGGAAGGGGGTGGGACTGACATTGAAAGAGTGGAGGAGTGTCCAGGGAAGGGGGGCAAAAGGCTGTCCAGGGAAGTGGGTGAGTATCTGGGGAAGGTGGAGAGACATTCCAGAGAAAAGGGGGGAGCATTCGGGGAATGGGAGACAGGGTGATGACTGACTGGGGAAGGAGAGGGAGTGTCCAGGGAAAGGGGAAGAGGTAGCGATATAAGGCGAGGGTGCTGTGATGTTGGATGGAGAGAAGGGCCTTTATTGTTGGGTCTGAGGGTCCTGTATCTGGCTGGTTGAGGGGGGTTTACGGGCAAGGATGGTTGGAGAGAGCAAGTCCTAGAGAGTCAGTGCTGTCGACGGTGGAACCTGAGGGTTGAACTGAGGGCACTGGGCAGAAGAGGGAACAGCAATAGTCAGAGGCGGGAGTGGGATCTGGTAGGGTGGTAGGTCCAGGATGATGGTGGGATAGCTGAAGGTTTCATGGCAGGGTGGGGTCATGGAACTGGACTACACGGGTGGTTTGGATAATGGGAGGGGTCAGTGTCAGGGTGGTATGGGGCTGTAACAGGTGTTGGCTGTGAGAGAAGGGAAGACATGTGGAGGCAGTTGGTAATAGGGTCCAGGTGAATGGCAGGAGGTTCAAGAGTGGTAGAGGGGAGAGGGATGGTAACATCAAGAGGGTCAAGGTTGATGGGAGGAAGTTGGTGGGTGACGGGGAGGGAGTTTGAGAGGTGACGCGCACCATTTTGTTAATCTGACCTGGAGAACACAGTCAGTCATTGCGATCCCTCAAAGTGCGAGGAGGGTCTTTGCAGGTGGGTGGAGTTTGGGGTCAGCATAACTAGCTGAATAAAGGGATAACCTACTAACCATGAGGCAACTGGATGAGAACCATGTTCAGCTGTGTCCTTTCTATGATGAAGCCCACACGACAGCAGGTTTCTGACTCATGGGTCACATAACATCGAGATCCCAGCAAAGTGGGAGCTGCTGTCCATTCTGTGCCATTTCCTAGCTGCTGCTGTCAGAGGCAGAGATAAAGGGAGGGAGGGAAGTGGATGCCTCCAAGGGGCACGGCTGATCGACAGCAGCCAAACCTCCATCCTCCCGGGTGAATGACCATGCCTGACAAGGGCTCCTGTGGTTAGTCTTTCTATGCTTCCAAGGTGATGGTCTCTCTATGGAGTCTCGAGGGTAATGGAGGCAAGCTGAATCATGTCATAGGGAGGCTTCTCGCACGGAGCTCTATAACCCTGGTCAAAGAGTAATGTCTCCTTGAGGTCATGTATGAGCGAGAGAAACACCCATCTCTGGTCCTCCAGGATGTCCTTCACCTGGAAGGGGTGGGGTAGGAATGCCATGTCTAGACCGAGGCCAGACACAGGACTTAGCACTGGCTTATGGCTCTGAGATGGAGGCAAACCTATAAAGAATATGCTCACTCGATTTATTACTTAATACATTCACAGATCCACTGAGGAGTAGATGAAGCAGGTTCCAGTCAACCCTGCCTTTCTACTGGCTCTCATCCAGATGAAGAGAAGGAGGACCCTTTGCAGGTTGGCACAGGGCCAGGAGCAGCAGCAAGCCTGAACAGCAGGAGACAGCAGAGCCTCAAGAAAGTCAGGATGCTGGTGAACAAGGTCCATGGCAATGGCAAGCGTTGGTCCCAATTGCAAATGCATCGCAGCGAGTGCACCTATCTACAAATGAGCTAAAGGCAATGCTGTATATGCCTTTAAATGTCCTGGAATGTGCTTGCTCACATCTGCCAGCTTCTCCATGACAGCCCTCAGCTGCAAGGACTTGGAGGGAATCCCATGTCGGCAACATTGAAGGTCACCATCATCTTAAACTTCTTTACTAGTGGCTCTTTCCAGAGCTCCACCTAGACTTGTGCGGCAATTCCTAGTCAGTGACACACAAGTGCAGACGGGAGATGACAGAAGCCCTGTTCGGGGAGCGCACCAATTTGCCCAATACCCCCTGGATCCTGAAAGCCAGGTTGCAAAAGTGGTCCAATTTGCAGCAATCTTGGATTTCCCGCAAGTGCAATGCACTCTTGACTGCAAACTTGTGGCCCTGAGAGCTCCCTGGCAACAGTTATCACATTCATCAACAGAAAAGGATTCCACTCTTTGAACGTACAGTTGATTATGTGATTGCAGAAGGAAAATGCTGCATGTTTGTGCTTAGTGTCCAGGGAACTCTCATGACACCTACATTCTGACCCACTCCCAGGGGCCACAGGTTTTTGAAAGACCACAGCGATTGTAAGGCTGGCTCCTTGCGGACAATGGACACCCTCAGAAGACCTGGCTGATGACCCCAGTTCACTGTCCGCAGAGTGCTGTCGGGGAGAGTTACAATGATGCACATGTCTCCGCCAGGTCCATGATTGAGCAGATGATAGGCCTCCTAAAGATGAGGTTCAGATGTTTGGACTGCTCTGGCGGGACTCTGTAATACTCACCACAGGGTGTCACAGATCATTGTTATTTTCTGCACAACCTTGCGCTATAAAGGGGGGATCTCTTGCCTGAGGGAGACATGGAGGACTGAGGTGTCTCCCCCGATGATGAGGACAGTGAAAGGGATGGAGCTGATGAAGGCCAGGCTGTCACCGAGCCACATGCAGAGGCAACAGCAGGGCTATGAAGTGGCAGACAGGCCTGTGCCGATCTGATAGCTATCAGATTCCAGGCAGAGGGAGCTGCCAACACATTTCTTTCACTTTTTGGCTATCTATCCTCTGTTGGCTGGAAGGCCCCAGCTCCTTCTTGGTTACAGACATTAAACTTTGCTCTCATTTATCTTGATTTATGATAGGTGAATTAAATTGCAGTAGTTAACATCTGCCCTGCTGGTGCTTTAATCCTTTGCATGTGCCAAACTATGCTAATATGCAGAGCCCTGGGATTAGAACGTGCACAGCGCTCTGTTTTCCCGTGACCTTGGACATATACAAGTAGAATTGTGATTTTACCCACACAGGCCCATTCTACTCTCTCTCCTCATGCACTAAAACCCCAGTCCTTCAATGGTTTCTGATGCACTTTGGTTGCAAACCCTTTATGCAAGGTCTACTCCACCTTGATAAGGAGATGAGAGGGCCGCACAAACCTCCATGTGAGGCCTGACATCTGCAGCTGAGTTGGAGGCAGCCTGTTGACTGCTATCCCCTGTTGACTGTGAGGACTTTGGCTGGCGCCCTCCAGTGGCTTGAGGCCTAGGGGGCCCAGGGTCTCCAGCTCAGGTGCAGGTGCATCCTCCTCGACTTGACTTGCTGGAGGTGATGGGGTCACTGGCAGAGGGGAGGTGGAGTGGCAAGGCGCCCCTGCAGTGTCCTGGGATAAAGACCCAGGGTGCTTGGCTGGCATCCCTCCTCCCTGTGGGTGCCCGATGACACCTCCCTGACTCCTTGAGGAGGAGGAGCAGCTGGGGAGAGATCAAGGTGCCCCATCCCCTTCTCGTGTAGACACTGCTGTACCTCACCAATGTCAAGAATGACAGTGCGCAGGTCCGAGCGCATACCTAGCAGCCACTGTGTGAACCTTGCTGAACCTTGTCCTCCGAGGTGGCTGCCACCCTTTCCCTGGGGGCAGACAAGCGCTCACATGCCGGAGACACGACATCAGACAGAACGTGAACAGACTCCTCCAGCCTTCGGTTCAGTCTGTGCATGGCCTCTGGTATCTCTGTGTGATGCTCCCTTGCCTGTCTCTGCATCTCCAACATGCCCGTTTTTGGCTGAGTCCAGAGGCTTGTCATTTGCATGGGGCTCAGCAGAGGTCTGGTGCCAAGCAGTCCTCCAAGTGCCAGAGCTTGGCTGTCACCTCCTCCGCCAGCTGTGGACCTGTGTCTGCGATGTGCTTACAAAATTGTGACCCTAAGCATACTCTAGAGCTCGGACCCACTGAAGTGCGTGGATCTGCGCTGGTGGAGGGTGCAAGTGAATACCATGACAGTGCATCATTTGAGGATTCTGAGGTGTCACTCTCAGAAGCTGTGGCTGGTCTGGGTTGATGGCCTCCCCCATTTCTTGCTGGTATATGGAATGGAGAAAAGGAAGGTTAGTGATTGACTAAGCAGGCTCCTTAATTTATTAAATCTCTCACTCAGTGGGTGCAGCTGACAACTGCACACTGGGGGCTTCCTCACTGGCTTCCAGGGGGAGTCCTATCCTGCTCTCGGCACAGGCACGGTCCTGCTCCTCCCCAGCTATCTCTGTGAGCGGCTCCTCGATAAGGATGAAGACTCTAATATCCGGAATTCCTTTTCCGCTCATGTTTGTTGTGGGCGTTTTTGCCCTGCAGAAAGACAAAAAGATTGATTGTCATCCCAAAGGTTATATGAGCAGTTCAGGAGCATGTATGTCTATGGGAGGTGCTGAACCTTCCCCGGTAAGTGATTAACAAGCGGGATGTCCTGCAACTGATTCAGTTTGAAAGCGTGGCAGACACACACTCAGTGCAGATGTCCTATTTGCTGGTGAGTGCTGCCACCCAAGCTCCTGTCTGACATCCCTGTGCACTTGCACACTGAGACCTCCTGATGCCCTTATGAGTGTCAGTTTGCAGTGAGTAGATGGTGCACTTACCCTGGCAGAGCGCAGCAGAGCATTCATCGTCTTTTTGCACTGCTGGGCCCCATGGGGGCTAACTTCCACTGCGACTGCCGTCCTGGCCACGGTGGCCAGATTGGTGGGCCTCCTGCTGTCATCCCGAGGGAACGGAACCTCCTGCCCTTCCTGGATGACCTGGAGGAGCGTCTCCAGGGAGGCATTGCTGAACCATGAGGCCACGTGCTGTTTGCGTTCCTGTGACATCCTGATGTATTCTGACATTTGAGTAATCCGGGGCTCCTGGCCTGCAGTGACTGAATGGCCGTCCAAGTGCCCTTTACATATGGTGCTCGGACTTTCGATCCAGCGAAGCAATGGTGGGGAGGGCAACTTCCTGCCCCGCCACGTGATTCACTGCGCTGCGCACGGATGCTTAAGTACTGAGCTGAATGGCACAAGATCACACGTGTTCAGCTGTCCCACACTCCATCGAAAATCACTCCGACTTCCAGTCCCACCACCAAACTTAGACTTCAGAATGGAAGATTCTGCCCATACAGTGCAAACAAGGGTTCCTTAATCTTAGTCATGCTGACAGGAGAGAGGAGTAGTCGGGTAAGGGGGGGTGGCAGAGTTGGGGGGGTCATCTGGCTGTCAGCATTTATTACACCCATATTGGAGAGGAGCTAGTTGATGTGTTCCCAAGCTCACCATCTGTTTGTACCCCTGTTTGTACGGGTAGTAATATGGTCAGGTAATTCACTTTTGATTATATTCCCCGTGATGTATAGTATTAATGCTCTGTTCACCAGAACACCACTGGAGAAGTCATTTTATCTGTGGGTTGATTGAAAGTGCAGCGGAAGAGCCTTGCCTTTCTGTACCCTCTTAATTGTATGGCTAAAGATTGAGGAACTACTGAATGACGTGAACCAAAGGCACAAATCTAGTGTCTTACCATCCATTGCATAGCAAATGGCACCATCTCCCTTGCCCATATTCATACGATAATTTTTAAGTCAAAACAGAAAGCAAGGCTTTTCTCTTGTCATCAAAAATTGTTTACCCTCCCTTACAGAGAACATAAACATAAAAACCTGTTTAAAACATGATTCCTCACTAAACGACTCTCTCAAACTATTGCACTATCTATCATCAGATACACTCGCAACCCATCATGTTGGCATTCTCCACGTGTTTGGATATTATATGGGCAATGAAGGTTCTTTCAAAATGGAAAGAAAAGCTACAGGCATATCAGTGACAGATAATCCTTCAAATAAAACATTATAAATATAGCTTTATAGCCAGCTGCAAAACAAAATGCTGAGGAATTCAAACACATGATACGAGGATTAAGTATGGGAAAAATAAGGAGAGGGTCAGCTTAACGTTGTGGCCATGTATCTTGAGGGACATTAATGATATGGTTCATTTAACCTGCAGCAAAATGTTGGATAATATTGATGTGTAGCATTGATGCACTGTTCACCAGAACTCTGCTGGAGAATTCATTTCATCTGTGAACTAATCAAATAATACCTTAGCTTTGCTGATTTGTCTTGCCACTGCTTAGGGCAGTGCTGCCAAAGAAGTTCATAATATAATTGACTACTTTGCAAAGTCAGCATACCAGGCACAAAGACGACAGGGCATCCTAAACAAGCACAAAGTTGTGAGTTCCATTGGCAAAATGTTTTCCATGAACAATTAGTTGAAGAAATTTAGCTTGCGACAATGCACTTTGTAGTAAACTTTTGTATGTGTTTTTTTCTTTCCTCAATATTACTCTTCCTTTTCCAAAGGAAAGAAAGACTCGCATTTATTAAGTGTATTTCACAACCTCAGGGCGTATGTCAAAGCGCATTGCAGCCAATGAGGCACCTTGGTTATGTAGTCACTGCTGTAATACAGGAAGGGAAGCAGCCAATTTACACACAGCAGGGCCCTACAAGCAGCAATGTGATAATGAAATAACAGAAAATTCTTGGAATACTCAGTAGGCCAGACAGCATCTGTGGTGATAAAGGCAAAGGCCTGGATTATCATCCTCGAGGGTGGTAGGGGGACGTCAGGAAAATTCCCAGCTTAGCCCATTGCCAACCTGGGGAGAAGTGCAGCGGCAAACACAGGGACTGTTGGGTGCTGAGGCGGCCTGTTTAAAAGTCCTGCCTCAGTGCAGTCGGACTTTGTCCCAGTGAGAAAAAAACACAAAGCCCCTCCAGGCCTCACCCCTCTAAACACTCCCTATGCCGCACCCATGCCAATTTATGCCCCCACCCACTCCTATGTCTCCTCATGTCCCTTATGCCAAGCTCCGTCCTTCTAACCATCCCTATATCACCTCAAGCCCCCTATGCCAAGCTCTGGCACTTCCATGCCCATTGAACCATTGTACACTTTCTAGAACTAATGAACTCCATGGTATATAGTGGCATGTATCAAAAAATAGCTTTGAAAAAATGTGATCCATTGCTAACTTTTTCCTATGCTTGAAGTTTCAAAAACAACAAACCACAAACCCTTGAAACCACTTAACTTATGTCAACAAACACTGTGAAATTGACCACAGGGACCAGAGAACCTGAGCTGTCAATCAAACAATGTTTCTTCAAGGGAGCAGCTGTTCTAGTATCCTAATAGCTGACTGGGCTCTCAGCCATGACGGGACATATGGGTGGGCGGAAGGGCAGAGTTGGGCATTGGGGGCATGAGGGTACATAGGGGGTGGGTGGAGGGACTTGGGTGGCATATTACAAATTGTTGACTCAATGTTGAGTCTGGAAGGCTGTAAAATGCCTACTTGAGAGATGCTGTGCTGTTTCTCCAGCTTATGTTGAAGTTCATTAACACAGTGTAGGAGGTTAAGGAGTGGGCAGAGAATTAAAATGACAGGTGACAGAGAGCTCAAGGTCACACGTGTGGACTGAGCAGAAGCGTTCTGTAAAATGATCACTGAAACTATCTTTGGTCTTCCTAGTGGAGAATATCATGAGCAGTGAAAACAGATAGCTACATTGAAAGAATGTGTTAATGACTTGTTATGGTACTGTTGGGTGAGGGGTAAATATTGGCCAGGACACCAGAGAGAACTCCCTAGTCTTCTTCAAATTATTGCCACCAGATCTTTTGCATCCATCTGAAAGGACAAACTGGGCCACATTTTAATATCTCAATCTTTAGCAGCACACCTGACAATGCAGCATTCTCTCACTAGTGCAGCAGAGTGTCAATTTATTCATTCATACTTGGGACTTGAACTCACAACCTCATGATACAGAGGCAAGAGCTACCTCTGACCTTCAACTGTGTAGGGCTGCGATACAGTTCCAATGAGATTTGCAACCACTGGCACCTCACCTCTGTGACCATTCTATAAAGGTAAATTTAGGCAATGAATGATGGCAGGATATTCAATTGACTGGGTTTCACAGTTCAGCGTGATCTTGTCCTCAACTGATATCTTTCTGCTACCTGTAGGGTTGCTGGATACAGATCAATAGCAGGAGCTCTGACTGATATTATTTCCCCTTCTAACTCAGGAATGGTAGAAGCCATTGTGATGCTCATAGTGAATCAGTAAATATAACACCTTCCTGCTCTGTTTGCCTCAGGTCCACACTCGATGCTGTTCTTACCAATTGAACAAACAGGAGAGCTTAGAATGTACTCTATGAAAAAATGCATACTCATGCATAGAAAAAAATCTCATTGATCATATTAATTCACAATTAAAATACTATTCACCCATATAAGCAAAATACTGAGGATGCTGGAAATCTAAACTCAGACCAGAAAATGCTGGATAAACTCAGCAGGTCTGGCAACATCTGTGGAGCGAGAAACAGGGTTAACGTTTCAAGCTTGTATGACTCTTCTTCAGAGTTGAAGAAGAGTCATAGAGACTCAAAACATTAACTCTGTTTTTCACTATTCACCCTCAATAGGTTCTAGGATTGCTATAGCAGTCTAGGGTTTTTTTTAAAATTTAGATTATAATTCAACTGCCTGGGATGATAAGTGAACAATCCAACATGCACCTGTGGGAACATAACCTAAATAAATTACTGAAGACTGAGATGAAATGACAAATTTATTAGCTACTTGTTATGCTCTTAATGCATATGTCATCTTACAACCACATTTTCTTATTCTTCTTCTTATTGTTATTACAGTGCTTAATAAGACCCTGACAAGCTTACATTGCCTCCAAAGTCCTTTATCCCACCCCTCATTGAAGGATACATAATGGACACAACCATTAGACAGAACCATTATAACAGACCTTACAAAGGGTGACCAACTTTACAACAGATACACTTATTAACTAGCCCCCCTGTAACACAGATTTTCTATCAGCAGTTCCCCTACAACAGACAGAATTATTACGTGTATTGCCTTTGAAACAATTGAATCTATTGTTGACAGTCACTTTCATAACAGTGGCTTCACTGAGGCTAGTCTTTTAATAATTGTCTATCATCAGAAAATGCACTGATTAAGTCAGTTATCTGCTGCTTCTGGATCCTTTGAGACTTCCATATTAATTCATGCTCCCAGTGATCACCTCTGCCTTGATGCATACACAAGAGTGAGTGCCCATTCCTGGTAGATAAGAAATTCCTGATCATCAATGTTTAATGGCACATTGTGACAATGAAGGGCACATTTTCTATTTCAGCACTCATAACACAAGAGGAATGCGTGCACTCCAGCTCGCTCCACCTGCTATTTGACAAAGGATTTAAAATATCCTGAAGGTAAGAATTTTCCTTTAATTTAACTAATGTGGCTCTGCTTCACGCGGTTATGTATAATTCCTTTCTTTAAGTGCTATTTTATTATCTCAATTAAATCTCAATTATCCAAGTTGGGGATAAAATTGTGTGCGGGTATTAAGCTTCACAGGGCCAATTTTAACCTAACCCATACATCAGGAAACTATCAGAATCAGGTGCAACACTGGTTCTGCACTATTGTCAATTTTACCCTCCATTGAAGTCAATTGAGGGTAATATTGGGAATGGCGTAAACCCAGTCCTGTGGGTCTCCAGCCTGGAGAGTTAAGTTAAAATTATTCTAAGTATCTGAACTCACATGGGTTTCACGTTGAACTGACAGGGACATAAGAACACAAGAAATAGGAGCAGGAGTAGGCCATTCAGCCCTTCTAACCTGCTCTGTCATTCATTGAGATAATGGCTGGTCTACTACTTCAATGTAATTTTCTTTTACTATCCCCGTATCCCTTAATATGTAGAAATCTATTGATCTCAGTCTTGAACATACTCAATGACTGAGTCTCCTCAGCCCTCTGGGGTAGAGAATTCCAAAGATTCACCATCTTCTGAGTGAAGAAATTCCTCCTCATCTCAGCCTAAGTGGCCTCCCCCTTAACCTGAGACTGTGTCCCCTGGTTCTAGACCCCCTAGCCATAGGAAACATCCTTCCTGCATCTACCCTGTCAAGCCCTGAAAGAATGCTGTACATTTGAATGAGATCACCTCTCATTCTTCTAAACTCCAGAAAATAAAGGTCTGCTCTATTTAATATTTCCTCATAGGGCAATCCTTTCTTCCCAGGAGTTAGTTTGGTGAACTTCCATTGGTACAAAAGCAGAAAAAAAGTGCAGAAGAAAAGAATGGAAATTTGCAACAAGAAAGGAAATATAAAACTGATAGACAGTAAGTGTCTGAGGTCAGAGAGAAGATAGAGTGATGGAGAGTTTAGGAAATAAAGTGCTAAATATGAATGGGAGAACATTTTTGGCCTGTCTCAGCTCATCCATTCCTTACTCCCATCATAGCATCTAAATGGACCTCAAACTAATCCAAGGCTTTTGACTCCTGTAACAAACAGAATTTATGTGTTTTAACATTGTCTTTGATCAAAGTATTTGCATGTAAGGTGTGTGTGTGTTTTCTTACCCTCAGAGAGGCTGTCCCAATTTAAATAATTCCAGCAGCAAGCTCTTTGTATGTTTTAAAATAAGAAAGGTTATTTATTATCCCACACTTGCTCTGGTGGTTTAAAAACATGCTGTCTCACACACAATCATTCACATAAAGACTAGATAGGGATGAATAAAAAAAAAAATAGTTACAACCTGGGATTATTTCAATCTCTTTTGTAGCAGACCTGAGGTTTCTTAAATGAGTTGATGCTTTGGGAGAGGCCTTGAAAAGCAGAGGACTTTCAGTGAGCATCGAGGCTTCCTGCAGTTACATTGCCAGGAGGTTGGTTCTCAGGTGAAAAGTTGGAGCGAGTCCTTCCCCCACAGTCAAGGTATTGCTGTTTATTACATTGACTGTTTACTTGACTGCAGCTGGTTTCAATGGCTTTCTGCTAGCAACTCTGCCTTTGTAGAGTCAATTCTTGCTGTTTTAAAATCAGGCAATAAACATGGCTTTAAAACCCATGTGACCTGTTACAAGTCCAAAGTCCTTTTCCAAATAAGGTGATGTGTTAGGCCGATAAACATCCTGTGTTGTGGCTTTTCACACTTTTTGTGTTTGAGACAGCCAAGTGTTTGGATGATGGGCCATCACAATATAATGAAAGGTTGATGGGATCCATTCCATATTGGTCTAACACCCAATTTTGTTTCAATACCCCTGGCAAAACATGGAGATGAGCTGTCTGCAAACCCCATTGTAGGTTTTGGACCATATTTAATCAGGTATTGGCCACAGTCTCTACTGTTTACAGTTCAAATACCAAGATTCACATGGTATGCTACAGGCATCTTAATAACTTTTGTGTTCACTTTTTAAAAATATAGTTTTAAAATTCATGATATTTTCATGCCTGTACTTCCCATGACACTCCACTACTCTACATGAGGGAAGTCCTGTTGCACAGTGGGTAGCATCCCTGCCTTTATAAAAGTTTATGTTGCCATAGCAACCCAGACTCCTTGCAGGGCCAGATAGCTGGATGGCCAATGTGGATCAGATGGGTGCCAACAGCACAGGGTTCAATTCCCATTCTGGCAGGGGCTTATCGCACTGTGGGTTGGACCAACTTCAGACAGAGAACTGAAGAAGGAGACTCCACTGAAAAGATCAGTTCAATTGGTGGTCACTCTTAGCATGAAAAAATTGTCCCTGACATCAGTGCCAAATTGACCTTTCACCAATTTCTCTTGTTTTAATGTCTTACCTGGAAATACTGCTCAGGTTTACCTTATCCATATGCTTTAATAATTTACATAATGTGATAAAATCTCCAATAATAAGACCTCATACTTCACCCTTCAGCTTTGGCACAGTAACACTCTCACCTTTGAGTCAACAACCACAAAAATTTGCATTACTATAGTGTCTTTAATATAGTGAAATGCTCCCGGGCTGTTGGTTCATGACCCACTCCAGAAACCCAAGTGCAAAGCCTAGTCAACACCCCAATGCAATATTGAGGGCGTGATGCCCTCTTGGTGGTTTTATCTTTTGAATGACATGTTAAACAAAAGCCCCATTGTCCTTCAGGTGAATGTAAAAGATCCCATGGCACTATTTTAAGGAAGAGCAACAGCATTCTGCAGGTGTCCTGGCCAATATTTATCCTTCAATCAACATCACCAAACAAGGATATTTTAGTATCAAAACAAAAAATGCTGGGAAAACTCAGCAGGTCTGACAGCATCTGTGGGGAGAGAAACAGAATTAACATCTCAAGTCCATGTGACTCTTCTTCAGAGCTAAAGAGAAGTAGAAATGTGATGGGTTTTATTTTGTTTAAGAGGGGGTGGAGCAGCTGGAGCAAAATAGAAGGTCAGGGAGAGGTGGGAGCTCAGGAGAGATTGATAAAGATGTCATGGACACTAGACAAAGAGAGTGTTAATGGTAGCGTTAAAGACTAAAGAACGTGCTGATAGTGGCATAAAGGTAAGGGAGCAAAATATGTTAATAGTCAAACAAGGGTCAGCGGTCTGTGAAAGCACAACATAGAAACAAATGACAGATAGCCCTATGGGGAAGAGGGGGCGGGGGGTTGGGGGAGAAGGATAAAGAATATATTTTAAAAATTAATAAATAAATGAATAAAATACATTTTTAAAAATAAAAACATTGGATGAAAAGATAGATAAAGGTACATTTCTACTTCTCTTTAGCACTGAAGGAGAGACATATGGCCTCAAAATATTAACTCTGTTTCTCTCTCTGCAGATGCTGCCAGACCTGCTGAGTTTTTCCAGCATTTTTTGTTTTTATTTCAGATTTACAACATCCAAGGCATTTTGCTTTTATCAAAGGTATTTGGTTATTTTTTGTGAGACATTGCTGTGTGTAATTTTGCTTCTGTGTTTCCTACATTACAACCACTGACAGAATGTCAAGTACTTCACTGGTTTGAAAGCATTTTGGGAAAGTCTGAGGTTATAAAAGGGGAAGTAGTGGTGTGATGGCAATGTCACTAGTAATCCAGAAGCCCAGGGCTAATTCTCTGGGGGCATGGGTTCAAATCCTCCCATAGCAGCTGGTGAAATTTAAACTCAATTCATCAAACATGGAGTTGCAAGCTAGTCTCAGTAATTGTGACCATGAATGTGTTGTGATAAAAGCACATCTTCTTCATTAATGTCAAAGAGCTAGGTTTTAAGAATGTCTTAAAGGAGTAGAGAGAAGTAGAAAGAGAGAGGAAAGGGGTTCTTGAGACTTGAGCCTAGGCGACTATGATCCCATTTTCTTTAGTCACTGATTTTACTTCAAGAAACTAGAACTTTTTTAAAAATGAAGAATTAAATTTAGAGGAAAAAAAGCAATAACATCTGGCACAAGAGGGTATGAATAATTAGAAACATTATACCTCATGCAGGGGGCTCTGTTGAAGCCTTGATGAGTCAAGTGACAATGTACGCCAGAGAGTCGGGGCACTCAACGGATAGGATCCAAGCCTGCCTTGGTGATGGATAACATGATGAGTTTGGCCAGGTCAGCCTTCAGCCTTGGCCTCTACCTCCACCGCTTCCCAACTGCCTGCACCCTGTTGAGCCACCAGGTCACTAGATGTAAGTACAGGAAATCAGAGCTGGGTATGTTGCAGCACAGTCTTGAAACTGTTGCAAACTCCTCCATGTGGGCCCAGGGCGGTGAATTTCTACAACACGTCTTTGAGCCCAGGACAGGCCCCACACCCCCAGTGCCGAACCCCAGGACCAGCCCAAGCCCAGTAACCCTGGCCCCAGCAACAGGACAGGACCCAGACCCCTGGCCTCCAACCCTACTCACTCCCAGGTTGGAGACAATCTATCACCAGGCCAATAGGTGGACTGATTGTACATTTAACATAGTGAATTGGATGTATGTTTTAAAGTTACGAAGCTGGTGTACCCGGGACTGTGATACAATCCAGATGGTATCAGCTTCTCATCTGCGGAAGGGACAGGGGGACGAGGAGCCTTCCTACTGGGCGAACCTGAGCTTCAGCATTGAGCAGTGTGAACCTGCTGTACGTTTAACCTGAATCTGACGTACATTTGATGTTGTGGAGCTGCTACGCATTTAATGATGTGGATCTGTTCTATGTTTAAAATGTGGGCCCGCTGTACATTTAAAATGTCAAGCTGCTGTATGTTTAAAAGGTAGACGTGCTGCACGTCTAACGTTGTGTGATTAAGATGATACTGCACTGTGGTGACACAGGATTTTACAATTGCTCATTGTTTCAGTTTACTTTCTTCATCAGCTTTTAGCGTGTCTTCTGTGAAATAGTGATATCAGCATGTTTGTGAAGATGATCGTGAAACTTGTGACTGTTGTTTGGGCTTGCCTGGTGATGATGTTATTTTTCTTTTAAATTATATGTAATTTTTTAATGAAGAAGCGATGCACCAACAATGAATTTCCGATGGAAAGTAACATTTGAATAGCAGTGAATCGTTTGTCAAGACAATGATGGTTTCTTGCGAAGATAAAAGTATCAGTGAAATCTGTCAGGTTTACTGCAGGGCCACTGCTAAGTGGGAACCAGGAGATTCGAACTGTCCACAGTGCTCGTGTACACCTTGTAGGCCAATGAAACTAAAATTACTTGTGGTACCAGATGGTTGCTCTCCTAATCTATTCACTGCCTTCCCTCTCCAACTATCTCATGGTTCAAATCTTGATGGTCAAGACCTCCATCACCAAGATTAAATTCCACCTTCTGTTTCTCTCCAGAGATGCTGTCTTGTCTGCTGATTATTTCCAGCATTTTCTGTTTTTATTCCCAATCTGCTTATCTGTATAAAGGCTCCCTGTAGGCAGCACACTGGGGAAACGTTTACAAATAAAAATATTCTTTTCTGAGTGCTTAGAACCCTGTAATATTTGCGGTAAAATAACACCATGGGTTGCTAGCATTCTAATCCTTCATCTGAGATTACTTCCTCAGCTACGCCTGCAGAATCTTAAACTATTTAAACAGGTTGACATATCAGAAAGGAATTCAAGACAAGCACACGTTATCTTTCAGGGCCTTTTTGTGACCAATAGAGTGACTGTGTTTGTGTCTTCTTCACGCACTCTATTCGGGACAGGATGAAATCGTTGTGCAGACTGTGGCGTGTAAATAGCACGCTTTCAAAATACTTGTTAAACAGCCTTTCTGATTACCTTCACGTCATCATGTGTTTTTTTCCTTCTGCTTCCCACTGACTACCTGAATTCAGTTCAAGTTTGACGGTGCATTACAGGGTTTTCAGCATGCATGTAGCTGGTGCCTGAAGGAAACATCTACATGAGGGGCCGATGGCATTTAATCTTCCATTTAGGTTAGATCTTGAAGCACCGTGTTTTTCATTCCCCCTACTGATGTATTCTAGAGGACGACTTTCTACAGAGCTGAACCTCATAAATTAACTAATTTCCTCGCAGAAATGTTTTGTGTGAGCGTGCTTTTTGCAAAGGGAGTAAAGTTACATTATTACATGGATACATTGTAATAGAGATGTAGTCAAATGACAACTTGTTATGATCCCTGTGGGGGAACCATGCACCAAAATAAACAAACTTACTGAATGACCCTGAAATGAAGAAACTAACAACAGGATTTCACCTTTTATAGGTTTTACTTTAACACGAATCAGAACCAACACAAATTAAATGTGAATTAACAGACAAATGATATTTCAAATAAAAAGGTAAATTTCATTTTAAGTAGTCGATACAACAAAGATACATCTTACACAATCACAAGCACTCACATCACTCCCCACACAGATTTGGCACTATGTAGCTACACAGTGTATGCTGTTCTTTATTCATACAGGGTAGGTCAGGAGTCCTATACCATTAACACCTTGGTTCATTATTTGGCCATTTCTGGGAAAACACCCAGCTCTTTAACGTCTCCAAGCCATTCACAAGGTTTTAGATCTTATTAGCTAGCTTACATGGTACCTCCAAGAGCCCCTGTCCTCTTTCCTGGCAAACAGAAAACCTGAAATAAAAACAGAAAATGCTGGGAAAACTCAGCAGGTCTGGCAGCATCTGTGGAGAGAGAAACAGTGTTAACATTTCGAGTCTGTATGACTTTTCTTCAGAGCTAAAGAGACCTCTTCTTGAGAGTGATTTTCTTCTGCTCACAAGAATTCTCTGTGTTCTCTTTTCTGTAATTGTCTGCTTTCTTTTGTGTCTGCATCTGTGCACTGATTGCCTTCACCGTACAGTTCCTTTGCTTGTAGCTCTCCTTTGTGTCCTCCATTTTTCCTTTGTGTCTGTCAGCCACACGGTTTCTTTTTACTTCCTTCCTGTTAGTACGGCTTTCAGGTCAAGCGTTGCCAGGTCACATGGGCCACTATTTTTTATTGTCCAAGAGATATTCAATTAGTCTCTTTTCAATTGACGCAAACTCTTAAAACTCCTTTTCAAGCAGTCCTAAAAACAATTACGGATTCCACAGACATTTTAAAGAAAGTGCAAATTTTCCTTACTGCACTGCTTCCGGGTCAAAGGCCGTCGCAATCTATCATCCATTTCAAGCACACCTATAAAAATATTCTCATTCATGTTCAGGAGGGATTTATTTGGCAATGATTTCACATTCATAAAGCACATAATGCTTGGTCTTATATCTCGAGTAGATACTCCTACATTGACAGGACAAAGAAACTGTAGCACACCTATGCATATTCTAGGGGGCTTTGGCTACTACAAGTACTTACAATTATATAACATCTATAACATAATAAAACATCCCAAGGTGCTTCACAGGAGCATTATAGAATAAATATGACACCAAGCCACACAATAGATATTATGTCAGGTGACCAATAGCTTGGTCAAAGAGGTAGGTTCAAAAGAGTGTCTTAAAGGAGGAAAGTGGGGTAGAGATGTGGGGTAGAGGTGTAGGGATGGGATTTCAGAGCTTGGGGTCTAGGCAACTGAAAGCACAGCTAGCAATGATGGAATTATAATTGAGAATGCATAAGAGGGCAAACTTAGCAGAGCATAGATATACCAGAGGGTGGGGAGTTAATTACGAGGCCATTTCTCACTCCACTGTGTGTGTGTGTGTGTGTGTGTGTGTGGGCAGAATCTTCCGGTTGGCATGCGTGGGCGGGCCCGACACGCCAATGCGTAAAATGACGCTCGATGACATGAGGCGTGTGTCCCGACGTCATCGTGTGCCAAGGCGATATTTTGTTCGTTGGGCGCGCGCTGCAGTTGGCCTGCCGAAATGTCAACGACCTATTAAGGCCATTAGGAAAGTAATTAAACTAGTTAAGAACACTGCCCGTCCAGCCTTAAGGTTGGTAGACAACCAGAAAGCCCAAGCGGCCTTCGCATTTTTCAGGAAACCTCATCCACGGGCGGGGTGAGGTCTCCTGAAGCTTTTATAAAATCAATAAATTAATTTTCCCACCTTTCCAAACATGTCCCAACTCATGCGGGGACATGTTTAAATAAATTTTTACATCATTTGTTAAACTCTTTTATTCTCTATTCAGTCTCCCCGAGGCAGCTCTCTGCCATAGGCCCCACCTCTCCCTCCTCCCGCCGCCCACACAGGTAGCGCTGAGCGCTGCTGGCCGCACGTTACACTAGGCGGGCCTTAATTGGCCGCGTAAAATGGCGGCACGAAGTTTGCGGCAGCGATCATCTCTGCGCCTGCCCCTGCCCAGCCCGCCCGCCATAGGAAAAATCCAGGTCCTGTGTGTGTGTGAGGAAGATAGACAGAAAAGACAGAGAGATTTATTTGAAGCAACATAAACAAAATGAGCATGTTAATATTGAAGTCACAATATTAGTAATAATGGTGAGAATGAACTTGTATGAATTTTTATACCCATTATTTTAGTGAAGGGGTTACCTACTTATTTGAATAACTCAGTGCCCTTATATTAATGCAAGTGCTATGACTAATGCACCTTGTGATTTCAGTTCAATAGAACTGCTTTACGATAGCTCGATAAATGTCCCCCCTCCACTCCAACCCACAGCATGATTTTGACCCTTAGAACATTTTGGGACCCCTTGCGCTATTTTTCGCCAGCTCATCCTCATGGTTGCACAAAATGGGTTAACACTTGCATTAAAATAGCGCCGATGAAAATTTTTGCAAATACATTACACAAAAATGAAATTAAACACATTAGTAACGACTGGCGCCACTGCTGTAAGAGGAGCATTTTCGGTGTGAAGTATTCAGCTTCACTCAGATCTTGGTTTAATTACTGTTCTTGATCAAGAGCTCTTTGCTGTCTGTAAAATCAATAAATCTTTACATTGTGTTAAAAAAACTGAAGACAGTTCCAGATCGATTGGAATTTGTTTCATCTATGTGGAATTTAAAGTCATTTAGAATTAGTGTCCCATGTGGATCCCTGAAATTATTGGGGGCGAAGAGCACCCACTTTTGCTGCGATTATATCACAGTCACCCGTGAAGACTCTATCCAACTAACCATTATTTTACAGAGGGAATGAATTATGAATTATTAAAAGTGGAAGCTAACCAATGGACGTAGTTTTCCCTATTTACTTTATGAAAAGAATCACTGAAAAAAATGTAAGAAAACTAAATAGCAACTATTTTTACACTGATATAATAACATCTCATACATTATCAACAATAACAAATAGATGCCATATGGGATTAAGGTATTAATTCAGTCTGGCAGTTCTGCTGGAAATTATAAACTGCTCAAGCATTATTCTTGTGGTTTGTGAGGTAATCAGTATTACTTGATTGAATTATAGCCTTGTATTTCACAAGCTTGTTATAAACCTTTTATTAAAGTATTCATTGTCTCATTGCCAGCCCTCTATCAATGTATATATTGGGCTGGATTTTATCAGCCCCTCTGAGGATGGGCTGAGAGATGGAAGACCTTACGAAATGTTGCGGAAGGCATTGGGGAGGAACACTCTTTGGGGTGGAAACCTCGGTGGCACAGCCATCTGCTGCCCAGAAGCGGGCAGCCAATTAAACCGATTAATTGGCCAATTATCTACTACTTTGTGCCCCTGCCAGCATTGGGAGTGACTGCCACAGCGTGGGGATACTGACTGCCAGGCAAATCGTGGCAGCATCCCAGTGGGTTCCTTTATCACCACCCCATGGCCTGCAGAGGGGCCCCTGGGTGACAATGGTCACACCGGCAGCTCCAACGGCACAACTGAAGGGCTCTCCCCTACCTCGCCCCAGCACATTAAATTGAAAAAAACTTACATGGCCTTCAAGTGTGCCTCAACATGGAGGGACCCTCTTCTTCTTCCCGCAGCCTCAGCTGTGGCCACCTCTGATTGGGCCGGCAGCTCTGGGAGGTGGGCTGCTATCCTTAGTTGAATGGCAGTCACTGTGGCAGCCTCTTGATTGGTCACCAGCAGTAAAATGCTGCCCTGGTCCTCCTGACTGTCCCCGTGGGCTCGGGTCTCTTTTTCAGTCCTGGTGGTGAGACAACCCAGGCTCTGATAAAACTCTGGCCATTAGCTCACTACCAGCTCTCTATTGAAGTATATATATATATATTACCTCACTACCATCACTCTAGAAATATATATATATACATATAAAATCTTACTTTCCACTCATTACTGCTCTACCTATTATTTTACTGTGCATTATCCTAAATGTATTTAACTCTATTCCAGTTAGTGACCTATTTGTAAACTATGAATTAGTAAGGATTAAATTCATATGCATTAAACAAATACAAAACATTTTCAGTATTGGCTTAACGATCTTAAATTTGTCATTGCATTTGCACAATGAGTAGTTTTACTTTATATTCCATCCTACTTCAGGGGAAATGACTTTCCATCCAAGGAGGACCGCCCTTTACATGTTTGGTTATATATTCTATCTCTCCACTGCTTGTCCGAGATCGCCCCACTTCCCAGGTCGTGGTAATGAAAATTTGATTTACAACGGGGAACAAATCTATATAGCAATGGAGTAAACTGCAATAAATTGAAATTAAATTATAATTATCAGTAGATAAAATTACATTATGCAGTATTATGGATGTGACAGCTGTTAAGAGAGTTAAGCATTTATTATCAATCAGATGTGATTTTTTTTTGCCAACTGCAGTTCAGATCTCAATTGGACTATTATGGTGCTGGCATGTTTTGATGACAACACTCCAGTGAACAGATGTTACTTTGAAGTCAAGAAAGGCCACCAAACAGACATTGCACGGCCTAAAGAGGAAGGCTAGGTTCATCGTAAACCTTGCTCTTGTATTTATAAGAGCTATTTTATGCGCCACAGTACTTAACAGCGATCTCCAGTGCTGAAAATAAAGGTACAGGGCAGATTATAACATTTCATTTGAATAACTTTAAGAGTCATGACCGTTATAATGCGTTTGGAATTCTCAATTGGACCTGTAACCAAAACACCCAAAACAAAAGCAAAGAAAACCCAAATATTTGTGTTTCAGTCGTTCAACCCAGGGAATAAAATTGTAAAAAATATCTCATTTCCACTAATCACATTATGGAAACATAACAGTAATTACCAGTCCTACAGGAGTAGTAACATTTTATGAATCCAATGTCTTAAAGTGCCGTATGGTACACTAATTTGTATTCAGTAGGAAACTTAATTCCAGTCATTATATTTGTAATGTTTAATAAAAGGAAATTGTTCCTAATAATTTTTTGATATCCTTAAAACAATTAGAGAGAGTACAACACTGTGCCAACGTTTGTTAGGAGGATGTTGTTTGAACATCAGAGTAGAGAATAATTTTTGCAGATCCAAGGCCAAACTGACTATAATACTTAAATGTATCATTTTTTTTTTAAAGCTGCGTATGCTGGAAATCTGATTTAGAAACAGAAAATGCTGGAAATATAAAGCAAGTGTTGTGGCATCTGAGTCCTGCGGATGAATCTCCATCCAAGACATTAACCTGTCGTTTCCCTGTTAAGTATCAGCTTTGACTCAGTGGTAGCACTTTTCTTCTGAAGGCTGTGGTTCCACTCCAGAGACTTTCGCATGTAACCTAGGCTGACAGTCTAGTGCAGCACCGTTGGAGGTGCCATCTTTCAGATGAGATGTTAAACCTGGACCCAGTCTCTCAGGTAGATGTAAAATATCCCGAGGCACCATTCAGTGAGCAGCAGAGGTCTGACTGGTGTCCTGGCTGGTACCTATCCTCAACTAACATCACTAAAACAGATTGTCATGGAGTCATAGAGGTCTACAGCACAGAAAAAGGCCCTTTGGCCCATCGAGTCAAACAAGTACCTAACTATTCTAATTCCATTTTCCAGCACTAGGCCCATGGCCTTGTTTGTCATGGCATCGCAAGTGCACATCAGGTCAGGTCATTTACCTCAATGCTATTTGAGGAAGTTTGCTGTGCATGAATTCGCTGCAATATTTCCTTGCATTACAATTTTTCACAAGCATTTCTTTGGCTGTGAAGTACTTTGGAAGATCCTGAGGCTGGAGAAGGCACTATATAAATACAAGTTCTTTAGATGTTGACAGATTAGCTTTATATGTAATTTTTACTTTTTTTTTAAACTTAAATATAACAATCGTTAGCCACCATTTCAGACAAATGAAACCAAGTCAAAAATGATCAATGTGAAAACGATTTAAACAGAAATGTAACAAAATTACAACATCAGCCATCGAGCCAATCTCGATTTTGAGGACGATATCTTACTGAAGCTGGGACAGTTTTTGCATTGAATGATGTGAGAGGTCTCAGCACATTCATAGCGCAGAACTTTACAGTGAAAAACTCTTTCGACCATCAATCCGGTGAATTGGTTAAAAGGATGGACAGGGAGTGGCTATGAAGTGAAGCACACCTTGAGTAGGTGGGGTGTTGGCACATCTAATCGAAGGATTCGACGTAGCAACTGTGTCATTTTCATCGCTGACTATAATTTAAATGAGTTCAGCGAGCTGCCAACATGAAACGGGTTCGCTACAGGCAGCCCTCTAATCTGGAGGACGAGGAAATCCAGCAGGAGCACAGTGGTAGGACAACACTTCCATTCCCCTTACTGCCGACACTGCCTCATTTTTAAATGCAAATAGAGCGACAGGGACATGAAAAGGAGCAGTTAGAATGAATGTTTTTTTTCACAAGGATATGAAATGCTTTATAAGTGGCTATTAAACTAATCTAACCATTACATTTGAAGGGATATAGTTGAGAAAAAGATATTAAAGAGGGTGATGAAAGGTGGGGGATTAAAGTGTATCGCTCTGAATTAGAGCCAGTATGTGCAAGGCCAACTGTCAAAGTTGACAGCTAGTCTTGTCAGCATCTAATGAGAGAAACAACAGCTTTGTGTTCCTCAGTAGAACTTGGTCGTTGAAGAACTTGCTTTGCATTTCCAGCATTTTGTGTTTCGCTTCTCGAATCTTTAGTTTGCTTTAAAGATCATCTGGCACATTTAAGTAATTTAGTTCATCAGCTCAATGGCCAAACTCTAGGTGGAATTTTACGGCTCTGTGGTGGCGAGGGTGGGGGCCCTAAAATGTGGCGAGCCATTCAAAGGTCCATTGACATCAGCGGGACGGGAAATTCACGTCGACAGGAGGGGCTGTAAAATTTCGCCCCCTGATCTATAACAAGGCTGCAGTCAACACTGCACTGTTGAGGAGGACCTCCACATAGTTAAACAAAAGCTGCCAACTAAGCTGACAACATTTGAAATGTATCAACTAAGGCCATAATGTATGGTGTTGAGACTGCCGCTGATTTCGACTCGCACTATTAGATCATAAGGCCCAGAAGCCTATCTGAATAAGTCACTGTAGTAATGAGACACCCAGCCCCTTCACATATAGAATGATAGTGTTTATTAAATGTACTGTTGACTTATAACTGTAGGAAATACTGTTCTATCGTTTATCAAATCAACAGGATGACCAATTAAGAAATGCTTGTTTTGTTTTAATGACATATAACTAAAATGTCTACCAGCTACAGTTTGAACATGAGGCCAGACATGTTAATATTTATCTCGGTAAAATATGAAATAAATAATTTTGGTGCAGCTCTCTGGTTGCATCTGGAGATATGATTGTCAGTATAAAATCTATGGTGTCCTGCTGAAAAGGTCTTGGTGAGTTGCTACAGTGCATCCTGCCAATGGAGGGAAAGTCATCGATAAAGCAGCTAGGTTGGACCTAGTACAACTAGAAACCCCTGTAGCTGCAGCAATACCATGGGACAGAGATATTAGCCTACAACAATTTCAGCCATTTCGCTTGGCACCACGCAGGGAGGTAGTTAGCTCAGTTGGCTAGATGGCTAGAGTGTGGTGAAGAATTATGCCAAAAGCATGGGCTCAATCCCTGTTCCAGCTTTGGCAGTTCATGGAGACCTGCCTCCTTACCTTGCTCCATGATTGATGCGGAGTGGTGCCCCTCAAGATGCCTAGTCAATTGTCTCTCTCTAATGGAGAGAGATGCCTATGGTCCTTCATGGGCACTGGCTACCTATCTATCTGGGCACCAGCTTTCAAAACCACTTCTGGAGCATTTGCTCCCTGACTTAGTTTTGCAAGGGCTCTTAAATAGCGCATTTGGTTGAACACTGCCTGCATGTCGAGGGCAATCATTCTCAGGCATGTTACAGGTTGGATGGTAACATTACATGGGTTCTTTAAAATCAGAGATTACCTGCTCTAAAGTTTGAGATCCTGCTGGGATCAGGGGAAAATGTTTGTTGTATTATAACCATATCTGAAATGATGGAGTTTGCAATAATGAGGCAGTGTTTTATTGCATTTAATCTAGCCACAGCTCTAAGGTTTGTTGTGTGAAAACATTCTACAAAGACAGCACACGTTCCTTAGGAAACAAGGAACTTCCTAGGGCTATACCATTCCATGTGACATTAATAGATTCTGCAGTTGCTCTCCAGTGACTATCTTTGATCACTTGAAATTTTACCCTTTCGCGTGTTACTTGAATAAGCAACAAAATGCCATGGATTTGGCTGATGCAATGATACAACATTGGCAGTAATGCATGCCACCTGTTATCTAATTGGGTGTGATAATAAAGACTCCAGCACAAGGTGCGCACACATTTAGGCCATCCATTCCATACACTGCTTTTGAAATCACCATACATCACTCACTACCAGAAAATTGACCAACAACATAGCTGCTCAACTACATACGCACATGCATACAAACAACTACTGACGCCAAGTCACTTTCTCCCATTGTCTGGCTCTTTCTCACAGACAACTTCTAAAGCTGGCCTCCAGTTCTCTCTTAATGTAAAATGAGGTTTTTTTTTAGCCGTTTGTAAGCAACTGCGCTAGGAATATTTATTGAGGTTGATGTAAACCCTGCCTGTCTGGAAGAGAGACAGTTAAAATTGGCCGTGTCACTTACCTGCTGACGTTCAATCTGCTTCAATGTCTTCAATTTTAAACTGCTCTGAACAGGAAGCAAAAGCACACACTTGAAGCCGACGAGGTTCATCCTTTAATATGCAAACAGCTGTCCAATGTTGGGACCAAATTGCAATTTTGACTCTGACCTGGGCAAGGAGCCCACCTTTCCTGCCAGGTGAAGTCCAGGAAGAAGTGAATTGGAAGCAGAAGAGACCATTCAAAGTTATTTTTTTGCTTGTCTTTGTGTAGCCAAGAGGAGTGGCCGCATCACTGCAGCCCCAGGAGGAAAATTCAGACCTGACCTGCCCTGGACTCCCCCCTTCCCCATTATGTAACATGAGACTACCTCTCCCACACACCCCTCCCCCACCACCACCTAGAATCCCAGTCCCCACTCCTACCTGAGTATTAGGATGTATCCAACAGCTCAGAATTCTGCAGGCCAGCAGCTGCTTCCTGTCACTTCCAGGCATGAAAACCCTAGTGATCGAGATCTCTTTGTACCACTGCAGGTGGGCATTTAACTGAAACCAGCGGTTTCCCAATAGAAACATGCTAACACTTAAAATCTACCCCGCTCTATTTTTAAGAGGTGTGTATCTGGTGTGGACCTATCACAACTCAGGATATCACACTTGAAAATAATCAGCATTTCATTTCCATTGATTTCAGTGAACATCAGGCAGTTTTAATACTGCCTGCCTACCAATCCACCAGTGTTACACCCAGGCGGCAAGATGAAAATGTACCCTTTTATGTGCCAAAAGAGAGGGCTCCCATTAAATCGGGCCTACTTTAACACAAGGATCATGTGTTCCACAGCAAAACCCTCTTCTATTGTGCGTGCTCCAATTCACCATGACCACCACCTTTAGAGGTCTGACAGCATCTGCGGAGAGGAAAACAGTTAACGTTTCAAGTCAGTATGACTCTTCAACAGAACTAAGGAAAAATAGAAGAGAGGTGAAATATAAGCTGGTTTAAGGGGGGTGGGTGGTGGGACAAGTAGAGCTGGATAGAGGGCTAGTGATAGGTGGAGATAGCCAAAAGACGTCATAGACAAAACGACAAAGAGGTGTTGACGGTGGTGATATTATCTAAGGAATGTGCTAATAGGTGACATTATGGGTAGAAAGTAGAATGAGCAAGGTACAGATAGCCCTAGTGGGGGTGGGGTGGGGGGAAGGGATCAAAATAGGCTAAAAGGTAGAGATAAAACAATGGATGGAAATACATTTAAAAATAATGGAAATAGGTGGCAAAAGAAAAATCTATATAAATTATTGGGGAAAAAAAGGGAGATCGGAAAGGGGGTGGGGATGGAGGAGGAGAGAGTTCATGATCTAAAATTGTTGAACTCAATATTCAGTCTGGAAGGTTGTAAAGTGCCTAGTCAGAAGATGAGGTGCTGTTCCTCCAGTTTGTGTTGAGCTTCACTGGAACATTGCAGCAGGCCAAGGACAGACATGTGGGCATGAGAGCATGGTGGAGTGTTGAAATGGCAAGCAACAGGGAGGTCTGAGTAATGCTTGTGGACTGACCAAAGGTGTTCCGCAAAGCGGTCACCCAGTCTGCGTTTGGTCTCTCCAATGTAGAGGAAACTGCATTGGGAGCAGCGAATACAGTAGACCAAATTGAGGGAAGTGCAAGTGAAATGCTGCTTCACTTGAAAGGAATGTTTGGGCCCTTGGACGGTGAGGAGAGGGGAAGTGAAGGGGCAGGTGTTGCACCTTCTGCGGTTGCATGGGAAGGTGCAGTGGGAGGGGGTTGTGGTGTAGGGGGTGATGGAGGAGTGGACCAGGGTGTCCCGGAGGGAACGATCCCTGCGGAATGCCGCCAGGGGGGGTGAAGGGAAGATGTGTTTGGTGGTGGCATCATGCTGGAGTTGGCGGAAATGGCGGAGGATGATCCTTTGAATGCGGAGGCTGGTGGGGTGATAAGTGAGGACAAGGGGACCCTATCATGGTTCTGGGAGGGAGAGGAAGGTGTGAGGGCGGATGTGCGGGAGATGGGCCAGACACGGTTGAGGGCCCTGTCAACCACCATGGGTGGAAAACCTCGGTTAAGGAAGAAGGAGGACATGTCAGAGGAACTGTTTTTGAAAGTGGCATCATCAGAACAGATGCGACGGAGGCAAAGGAACTGAGAGAATGGGATGGAGTCCTTACAGGAAGTGGGGTGTGAGGAGCTGTAGTCGAGGTAGCTGTGGGAGTCGGTAGGCTTGTAATGAATATTGGTGGACAGTCTATCACCAGAAATTGAGACAGAGAGGCCAAGGAAGGAAAGGAAAGTGTCAGAGATGGACCATGTGAAAATGATGGAGGGGTGGAAATTGGAAGCAAAATTAATACATTTTTCCAGGTTCAGACGAGAGCATGAAGCAGCACCGAAGCAATCATCGATGTACCAGAGAAAGAGTTGTGGGAGGGGGCTGGAGTAGGACTGGAACAAGGAATGTTCCACATACCCTATAAAGAGACAGGCATACCTGGGGCCCATGCGGGTACCCATTCCAGTGAAGCTCAACGCAAACTGGAGGAACAGCACCTCATCTTCCGACTAGGCACGTTACAGCCTTCCGGATTGAATATTGAGTTCAACAATTTTAGATCATGAACTCTCCTCCATCCCCACTCCCTTTCCAATCCCCCCTTTTTTTCCAATAATTTATATAGATTTTTCTTTTGCCACCTATTTCCAATATTTTTAAGTGTATTTCCATCCATGTTTTATCTCTACCTTTTAGCCTATTTCGATCCCTTCCCCCCACCCCATACCCACTAGGGCTATCTGTACCTTGCTCGTCCTGCTTTCTACCCTTAATGTCACCTATTAGCACATTCCTTAGATAATATCACCACCGTCAACACCTCTTTGTCGTTTTGTCTATGACATCTTTTGGCTATCTCCACCTATCAGTGGCCCTCTATCCAGCTCTACTTGTCCCACCTCTCCCCCCTTAAACCAGCTTATATTTCACCTCTCTTCTATTTTTCCTCAGTTCTGTTGAAGAGTCATATGGACTTGAAACGTCAACCGTGTTCCTCTCCGCAGATGCTGCCAGACCTGCTGAGTTTTTCCAGGTATTTTTATTTTTGTTTTGGATTTCCAGCACCCGCAGATTTTGCTTTTACCTTTAGAGATCTGTTGGCTATTTAAAAAGTTTAACCATATGATTTTGTGGTGAATTAAAAGTGAAATTAAAATCATACATCACTGCATTTATTGCTCTTATTAATAATAACCATGGCATGTATTATTTACACCATGTGTGAGCTTGTCCACACTGTTTAATTACTGGTGAGGTGAAATTGCACATTGCAGTGCTAGTGTCCAAGCCTTTAATGTCTTTGTATGAAGCACATTGTACTTTATTTTAATAGCAACATTAATCCATTCAAAGGAGAGTAGTCAGCAATGTATTAAAATACATGATAGAGAACTTAGATACAAGCACTTTAAACATTCACACCCTAATATTACAATTTTACCCCAGAACAGTCAATGAATCCTGGGTGCGAGTTTTGGAGCTGGTTTTGAACTGTTAAATTATGCACTGCAACTAATCATCTTCGCTTTTCCTATCACCCTGCTTCCTTTTCAGCAACAACAATTACTTGCAGTTACATAGAAGTTAACAAATGTGCAAGTTCCAGATATTCAGTATGCAAAAAGGTTAATCTGCTTTGTTTCATTTACTATTTAACAGTAAAATGTCCAAAGACACTTCATCAGGGGCGTTATCAAATAAAATTAAACTTTGCGCTACAAAGGGACACTAGGATGGGCAGTCGAAGCCTTTGTCAGAGATGTAGGTTTTAAAGACCATCTTAAAGTAGGAGGGAGAGGTCAAGCAGCAGGGAAATTTAAGGAGGGAATTTCAGAATTTGGGAGCTAGACAGCTAAATGAGGCATGGCCACCAATGGTGGACTGATTAAAATCCGGGATGGGCAAGATGCCAGAATTGGAGGAGTGCAAAGATCTTAAAGAATTGTAGGGCTGGAGAAGGCTACAGAAGTAAGGAGGGGTGGCACCATTCGAAAACAAGAGTGAGAATTTTAAAATGCAGACATTTTATTTTTCGTTAACTTATTATTATTTAGTAAACGTTCCTTATGCTACAATCATACGTATGCACTGACCCCAATTTATTCCGAGAGAATACTTCTGTCTGAAATCACCAGAATGAGTTCATTTTTCAAAATTACGCACCTAAGGTAATAATAAGACACAATAGTCAATGGAGGAGATCGTCACAGGGTTTTCTTCATAAATGTTTTTTTGGGCTAAAAATTGGCTCGCCCTAGTTTTCAGGTACAAGAGTCACAATTTGTGATCAGCCCGCACCTGGCCCCATTAAAGCGGGCAGCACACACACTTCACACTGCCTCCTTAGTTAAATGATTGTTCTATCGAGTGTGACCCTTGCTGCTGATTGGCTGAATGCTCAACATGGGACCCAGCAGCTTGCGTGGCTAACCTGTGTTCCAGTTAACCTGCACCTCAAACAGAGCCTCTTAAAGAGGAGCTGAACACAACACATAGAAGCGACTGCTTCTGGTGCAGTGCTGGAAGCCTTAGTCCAGGTGTGGACAAGCCATGTTTCCATGGGTGCCAGGAAGCCCTCAAGGAGCGCCCTCAGAAGGGGATTCTAGCACGTGTACAGGGATGCCAATTCCCAGAGATTCTCCCAAGGACCTGGTAGCAGTGCAAGAAAAAGGCTAATGACTTTATGCAGGTGGTCAAGGTCAGTGAATGCAACTCACCACTCTCCTACTCACCAGGCTGCTGTTCCTTCAAGCTGCTCAATGCACCATATCCCCATCACTCACTCATCAGTGGTTCCTACGGTCAGGACTCAGCCTTAACATTCAGATGCTCTCCTCCTCACCTACAAAGGCCCACCAATGATGCCAGCTGCATGCCTACTTCTCAATGTTTCCACATAACGCCAGCTATTCAGCTGTGGCAGGCATATCATTTGAAACACCGTGCAACAAAATCAGTGACAATCCGCCCTCCCTCTTACAGGAAAAGATGGCTCATAACTGCAGAGAGCAGAGCAGAACCAGGTGGCACACTTGCATCACTTAAGCTGGAGGAAGATTGTACTCAGCATCTTTTGGCCAGCTGTAACAGAGGTAGCTGCACCCGGTGTAGACTGAGACCATTCAGGATGAAGATATTTTCCTGCATTATGGCCCTTCTCAAATCGCACTTCAATTTCATCCTGCTGTCTGGCTTTAAATGCAAGCTGCGGAACATGTGACCATAGACCTCTCGCTTTCCACCCCGCCTCACCTTCCCTCACCCCAGCCTTCCCCTTTGGATTTTCTGCTTTCAGATGCCCAAGAGCCTCTGCAAGTGAAGGGGAACAGGGGAGGCCCTGAGAACTGAGTGCGCCTAGTTGCAATGGGGCCTCATTCACTCAGGCTTCGAAACCTCCAATGAGGAGGAGCATGAAAGAGGGAGAGATCTGGAGCCACAAGAAGCAATAGAAGAACCAGGAGCATGACTCTTGGAGGAGCATGGACAAAGAAGGTGTAGAGAGACACTCAGCCAGCCATTTATCCGCAGAAGAGTTTACCCACCAGAGAAGCTTTGCCATCAAATGCTTAATTTCCTGCAATGTCAGAGCAAAAGTGTTACTGAACATAGGAACATAGGAACAGGAGAAGGCCATTCAACCTGTTGAGCCTGCTCCGCCATTCAATACGATCATGTCTGATCGAACACTTCAATGCCTTTTACCCACACTATCCCCATAACCCTTTACATTATTGTTAATCAGAAATCTATCAATCTTCACCTTAAACATACTCAATGGCTGAGCTCCACGGCCCTCTGGAGTAGAGAATTCCAAAGATTCACAACCCCATGAGTAAAGAAATTTCTCCTCATCTCAGTCCTAAGTGGCTTCCCCTTATTTTGAAATTGTGTTCCCTGGTTCTAGACTCCCCAAGCAGGGGAAACATCTTATCTGCACCTACCCTGTCTATTCCTTTAAGTATTTTGTAGGTTTCAATGAGATCACCTCTCATTCTTTGTACCTCAAGAGAATACAGGCCCTGTTTGCCCAATCTCAGCAACCAGTCCTGCCATCCCCAGAGCAAGTCTGGTGAACATTCGTTACACTCCCTCGATGGCAATAATACCTTTTCTGAGGTAAGGGGACCAAAACTGCACACAGTACTCCAGGTGCGGTCTAACCAAGCTTCTATACAATTGAAGCAAGACTTCACTACTCCTGTACGCAAATCCTTTTGCAATGAAGGCTAATATTCCATTAGCCTTCCTATTGGTTGCTGCAACTGCATGTTAGTGTTCAGTGACTGATGGACAAGGACACCCAGGTCCCTTTGTACATCTACACTTTCTAATCTCTTATCATTTAGGAAATACCCTGCACATCTGTTCCTTCTACCAAAGTGGATAACCTCACATTTTTCTACATTATATTCCATCTGCTTTGTTCTTGCCCACGCCCTAGCCAAGCTGCTCCAGTACAGCTACAAAACTGTCATCTCCCTGGCTATGTGAAAAATTGCTGGGGTAAGTCCTGCACACAAAAAGTAGGACAAATTCAACACGACCAATTACTGCCCCATCAGCCTGCACTCGGTCATCAGTAAAGTAATGGAAGGGGTCATCAATGGTGCCATCAAGCAGCACTTGCTTAGCAATAACCTCCATACTGATGCCCAGTTTGGGTTCCGCCAGGGACATTCAGCTTCTGAACTCATTACAGCCTTGGTTCAAACATGGACAAAAGAGCTGAACTCCCGAGGTGAGGTGAGAGCGACTGCCCTTGACGTTAAGGATGCATTTGACTGGATGTGGCATCAAGGAGGTCTAGCAAAACTGGAATCAATGGGAATCATGGGGAAAACTCTCCACTGGTTGGAGTCATACCTAGCACCAAAGAAAGATGGTTGTGGTTGTTGGAGGTCAGTCATCTCAGCTCCAGGATCATTGCAGGAGTTCCTCAAGGTAGTGTCCTAGGTCCAACCATTTTCAGCTGCTTCATCAATGACCTTCCTTCTATCATAAGGTCAGAAGTGGGGATGTTTACTGATGATTGCACAATGCTCAGCACCATCTGCAACTCCTCAGATACTGAAGCAGCCCATGTCCAATGCAGCAAGACCTGGACAATATACAGGCTTGGGCTGAAAAGTGGCAAGTAACATTTGCGCCACACAAGTGTCAGGCAATGACCATCTCCAACAAGAGAGAATCCAACCATTGCCTCTTGATGTTCAATGGCATGACCATCACTGAATCCCCTGATATTAACATCCTGGGCTTTACTATTGACCAGAAACTGAACTGGACTAGCCATATTAATACTGTGGCTACAAGAACAGGTCAGAGGCTAGGAATTGTGCGACGTGTAACTCATCCCCTGACTCCCCAAAGCCTGGCCATCATCTACAAGGCACAAGTCAGGAGTGTCTTGGAATACTCCCCACTTGCCTGGATGAGTGCAGCTCCCACAACACTCATGAAGCTTGACACCGTCCAGGACAAAGCAGCCCGCTTGACTGGTACCACATCCACAAACATTCACTCCTTCCACCACCAAAGCACAATAGCAACAGAGTGTACCATCTACAAGATGCACTGCAGAAATTCACCAAGGCTCCTTTGACAGAACCTTCCAAACCCACAACCACTGCCATCTAGAAGGACAAGGGCAGCAGATTGATGGGAATACCACAACCTGGAAGTTCCCCTCCAAGTCACTCACCATCCTGACTTGGAAATATATTGCCATTCCTTCACTGTCGCTAGGTCAAAATCCTGGAACTCCCTTCCTAACAGCACTGTGGGTGTACCTACACCACATAGGCTGCAGTGGTTCAAGAAGGCAGCTCACCACCACCTTCTCAAGGGCAACTAAGGATGAGCAATAAATGCTGGCCCAGCCAACGAAGCCTACATCCTGTGAATGAATAAAAAAAAACTAACTCTGTCCAACTCCTCCTGTAGCCATTTTACATCTTCCTCACAACATACATTCCCGCCTAGCTTTGCATCATCTGTGAACTTGGAAATATTATATTTGGTCCCCACATCCAAATCATTGAGATATATTGTGAACAGCTGGGGCCCAAGTACTGATCCTTGCAGTACCCTACGAGTCACAGCCTGTCAACGTGAGAATGACTCATTTCTCTCTGTTAGCCAATCCTTAATCCATGCCAGTATATTGCCACCTAACCCATGTACTTTTATTTTGCTAATCAACACCCTGTGGGGGACTTTATCAAAAGCCTTCTGAAAATCCAAGTATACTACGCCCATCAACTCTCCTTTATCAATTTTGTTAGTAACATCCTCAAAAGACTCCAACAAGTTCATCAAACATGATTTCCCATTCACAAATCCATGCTGACTATGCCCAGTCAGATCATGATTATCCAAGTATCCATTGATCACATTCTTTATAATAGGTTCTAGCATTTTCCCTACTACTGATGCAAGGCTAACAGGTCTGTAGTTCCCTGTTTTCTCTATCCCTCCCTTCTTAAATAGTGGGGTGACATTTGCTACCTTCCAATCTTCAGGAACCATTCCAGAATCTATAGAATTTTGGAAAATTGTCACCAATGCATCCATTATATCTATAGCAACCTCTTTCAACACTCTGGGATGCAGAATATCAGGTCTTGAGGACTTATCAACTTTCAGTCCCATTAATTTCTCCAATGCAGCCTTCTTACTTATACTAATTTCCTTCAACTCCTCATTCTCCCTAGTCCCTTGGATCTCTAAATTTGGGAGACAGACACAAAAAATTTAGCTTCTCTGCCACTTCTCTATTCCCCATTATCAATTCTCCTGACTCTGTCTGTAATGGACCCACATTTGTTTCAGCCAAACGCTACCTTTTTACATACCTTTGGAAGCTTTTCGAGTCTGTTTTTATGTGTTTTACTAGATTGCATTCATATTCTATTCTCCCTTTCTTTACCAATTTCTTGGTCTTCCTTTGCTGTATTCTAAAAACCTCCCAATCCTCAGGTTTACTACTACTTCTGGTTACTTTATAAGCCTTTTCTTTTAATCTTATACAATCCTTAACTTCCTTTGTCAGCCACGGTTGACTGACATTTTTTGGGTTTATGCATCTTGAAGGAATGTATAGGTGCTGTGAGCCATGTAATAGTTCTTTGAACACTATCCATTGCCCATGTACAGTCATACCGTTTAATGTATTTTCCCAATCCACCTCAGCCAACTTGTCCCTCATTCCTTCATAATTTCCTTTATTCAGCTTTAACACCCTTGCTTCAGTGAACTACCTAACTTTCAAACATAACATGTAAAATTCTATCATATTGTGGTCACTCATCCCTAAAGGTATTTTTGCAACAAGATTATTAATTAGCCCTTTTTCATCACATAACACTAGATATCTATGGCCATTGCTACGTGCTTCTCTCATTTCCTGATTAATGCCATGCCCCACATTACCATTACTATTTGGTGGCCTATAAACAACACCAACCAGTGTCTGCTGCCCTTTGCTGTTTCTTAGCTCCACCCAAACAGATTCCACACATTGGGCTGAATTTTCCCCCCATCGGAAGGGAAGTTGAAAGGCGGGCGCGCACAGGCGTGCTTCCGATCGGAGGTGCTGCGCCATTTTACGTGGGTGGGCCAATTAAGGCCCGCCAAGTATGATGTCCACACAGAAGCGCTATGTGCTCCCTGTGCAGGCAGTGGGGGGGAGGGGGGGGGAGGGAATCCCAAAATTAAGAGTGCGGTCTTTCGCGCATGCGCACGAAAGAGTGCACTCATCTCCCTGAGGCTAAGTGCAGCCTCAGGAAGATTGGCTCAAAGTGTTAAAAACCTAAAAATAGAAATGTCAAATTTCCCTAACATGTCCCCTCATGTGACAATGTCACATGATTTGGGACATGTGCATAATTTTCCCAAAACCTTTATTAAACTTTTTTACAAGCTACATGAAACCTCATCCTTCTGATGAAGAGTCATACAGACTCGAAACATTAGCTCTGTCTTCCTTTCCACAGATGCTGTAAGGCCTGCTGAGTTTTTCCAGCAATTTTTGTTTTGTCTCAGATTTCCAGCATCCGCAGTATTTTGCTTTTAGCTGAAACCTCATCCCGCCTGTGGATGAGGTTTCATGCTTTTTCTAGTTCGCGCTGGGGCTCCTGGCCTGCCTGCTAACCTTAAGGTTGGACGGGCAGGTCCTTTAATTACATAATTGACTCTGTCAGTGGCCTCAATTGGCCATTGACAGGTCGGCGGGCGCACAGCTGATTTTGCTGAGCCCCCTCCTTCCTGAAAACTTAAATGGGGCTCGGTGATGTCGGGAGTTCCCCCCGACGTCACCGTGCATCATTTTACGCGTCAACGAGCGGGGCCCGCCCCTGCTCGCAGAGGCTTAAAATCCTACCCATTGTTCTTTTAATCTGAGATCCTCCCTTACGAATGTGCTGATCCCATCCCTTATTATCAGTGCAACTCCACCTCCTTCCCATTTTTGTCTGTCCTTCCGAAACGTCGAATATCCTTGAATATTCAATTCACAGCCTTGGTCACCATTCAGCTATGTTTCCGTAATGGCAATTATATCATACCCCTTTACCACTATTTGTGCCTTTAGATCATCTACCTTATTGCGAATGCTGCGTGCATTCAGGCAGAGCAACCTTAACTTTGTCTTTTTGACATTATTCTGCATTCGAAGCATACTCAATATTCTTCTTTGTTTCTCCTGCCTTCCACTCTCACCACTACTTCCTGTTACCAACTTTACTTCCTTCCAATTTAGGCCATCCCTCAGGTTCCCCCCCGACTCTGACAAGCTAGTTTAAACCCATTCCAACAGCAAATCTACCTGCGAGTATATTAGTCCCAGTCCTGTTAAGATGTAACCTGTCCAGCTTGTACAAGTCCCACCTGCCCCAGAACTGGTCCCAATGCCTCAAAAATCTGATGTCCTCCCTTCCAGGTTCACTGACCACGTATTTAATCGATCAATCCTCCTATTCCAGTGCTCACTAGCATGTGGCACTGGGATTAATCCTGAGATTGCTGCTCTTGAGGTTCTGCTTTTTAATTTCCTTCCTAACTCTGCTTTCAGGACCTCACCCCTCTTCCTACCTATGTTGTTGGTACCAATGTGGACCATGACTTCTGGCTGAACCCCTCCGCCCGAAGGATGTCCTGCAGCCACTCCATGACATCCTTGACCCTGGCACCCGGGAGGCAACACATTCCCAGGTAGGCGGTTGCAGAGTGTGCACCATGATCAGGCTGAGCCCTGTGAGGGAGGGGCAGGCACCCTATTCCTGTAGCATTCAGCACCCTGCTGCTGAATTCCAAGTCTCAGGCTCATTCCCGGGATCCTCTGGAGATATCTCTGGGATTTTCCAGTCTGCAGCTCATCGCTGCATCAAGATGGACACCGATGTCCTTTTCAAGAGGACTGGCCAGTAGGTGTGCCTTAATACCAATCTGGACAGTCAGGCGGAGAGTGCTAAAGGGTTCAGGGCCATCGCTGGATTCCCCCAGGTGCAGGGTGTCATTGACTGCATGCATGTGGCTATCAAGGCTCCATGGACCAGGCAGCAGCCTTCATCAACAGGAATGGCTTCCACTCGCTCAATGAAAGGTCTGCGAACACCACAGTTCTGTGCAAGGTTCCCAGGAAGCTGCCATGATGCCTTCGCACTAAAGCAGCCCCAGGTGTCTGCACACACACCTCAATACTGGATACTGGCTGAAGGCTACCCACTGAAGGGATGGCTACTGATGCCTGTGGAACCACAGCACAGATGCAGAAGAGAGAAACAGCCACCATGGGACAACTCATGCAACAATCAAGCAGGTCATTGGGTTTCTGAAGATGTGGTTCAGATGCCTGGATAGATTGTGTGGAGCCCTTCCATATTCCTTAGCAAAGACCTCGCATATCATGGTATTGTGCTGTGCACTTCAGCATCCATCGCTGCAGAGGGGAGAAGCTATGAACAATAAGGATATCTTTGAGCGTAATGCCTCCTCCAAGGATGAGGATAAGGAGGAAGATGCTGACCAGGTGCTGCATGATGAAGAACCTCTGAGACCACAGGCAAGGTGCCATGAGATATCTACAAGGGACACTCCCAACGTGCTAGTACAGGCATGTTTCAGATGTTCCTCACTCACAGAACCATGCAATTTAATAAATCTACAGCCTTCTGAAACTCTGCTCTGGTTCATTGATTGTCCTTCCCGTTTACCTGCACCCATAAACATGGTAGACAGCCGCATGGAGAATGCATGGACCTCACTCGGTGTGGTCCTTCCCATCACACCTTCTGCAGGAGCCAGAGCGATCTTAAAGGGCTAGCAGTCTGTTAAAATAAATTAAAGTATTCCTCTTTTATTGCACCATCCCAGGTTTAATTTCAAACACAAGCATGGCAAGGTCACATGCTTCGACAAAGAAATAACCCTGTCAAAACCAAGTGCAGCTAGGTGGTTTCTGAAAGTGGTAAGAGTGCTCCTATGTGGTACTGCCCCTGGGCTATCAGCTGAGTTGGAGGCAGGTGGCTGACCTTTTTGTTCCACGGCTTTTGTTGGCCTTGGCAGTCATTCTCTAGCTGCCTGAGGCCTGGAGGACCTCCTGCACAAGGTCAGAAACTGTCTCTGTCATCACGGCTTTGTGAGATACTAGAGTCAGCAACAGTGTGGCTGAGGTCCTGCTGCCCATCTAAGGAATGTCCTGAGAGGAGGCCACAGATGCTGCGGGCAGCCACCCCTTTACTTGGCCCATGCTGCTCACCTGAGGAGTTCAAGGGTCCATTGTTAACTCCAAGCATTTCGCTGCCCCTTCTCTCCTAGCCATTGCCCCCCAGAGCCCATGGAGTAGGCAATAGCATACAGGTCCAGGCACATCTCCGGTATCCAATATGTGGTTTTCTGGAGGATTAGCAATCTCTCCATGGAGGAAGTGCACACCTGCCAGAATCCTGGCTGCACTCATGGTCTGGATGGCCTCTGGAAGATCCAGCAGATGCTCGTGCATCCCACACTGCAGGTTCAACATCTGTCGCCTTGTTAATGAGTCCAGAGGCATGTCTTCAGCATCACCATGCCCTCTCACAGTCCAGTGAGTGTGGGTGGCTCCAACTGTCACTGCCTCTGTCAGCTGCTCAGGCAGATCTGTTCTGTGCTCACCAGATTGTGACCCCATAACCAGCACTGCACAACAATCCACCAATATGAGAATATCTGTGCTGTTGGAGGGTGCGGGGGAATGATGTGTCAGTGCACTCTCTGAGGTGTCCTCCTCTTCCTCAGATGTGGAGGACTGTCCACCAGTCACTGCAGCATTCTGCTCTTGGTGTTGACCTGTGTGAGAGAGAAGATTAATTAGAGGGTAATATGTAGTCCATCACGTCCTTTGGGGCTTCATGTGCCCAGTGGTGGACAGATGAGCACTGTGCCTTAGGTTTACCAGAGGGTGCCTTGTGTTATTCTATTAGGCCACTCAGTCTCTTGGAACTGCGCTCCAGTCTCACCCTTGACTATGGACTGGCCTACCTCCTAACTCCAAATCTTCTTCCTCCATCGACATCTAAATAGCAATGATTAGGACACTACCCTTCCTCCCTCATATTGTGCGCTCTTTTCTCCTGCAAGCACAAGGAAGTTGCACTTCCAAGACATTCACAATGCCGATGCAGGTGGAAGACTGTCCGTCCGTCATGGTTCCACAAGGATGCCTCCATGCATGTAGCCACTCAGGAGCAGCAGTGCACCAACACTGATAGAGTGGGGCTGTCCACAGAGCAGCTGACATGTCTGATAGCCAAAGCTGTATGGGCATTGCCAGGGACTGTGTGGGCATCCCTATTCTACCAGTCTTACATTCATCCCTTGCCACATATAAGACTGTAAGGTTAACATTGCTGGAACTCATGAGGTCATTGACCCTCTTACAGCACCGTAACCATGTTTGCGGGACAACGCCCTGGCTGCTGACCTCCTCCATGATGTCCATCCAGGCTGGTGTCCTCCTCCTCTCTCTCGAGGGAACAGAATGTCTCTCCATGCCAGAGCAGCCTGGAGCAGAACCTGCAGGGGGGCATCAGCAAACTGTGCGGCCACCCTGGATTGATCTTCCAATGACATGCTGGTTTTTGTCTCAGCTTCCAGGGCTTCCTCTTTGCTGTAGCCAGGGATGCTGCCACTTAACTGACTGCTGCCTGCCCTATAAATATGGTGCCAGCCCTGCTTGCAATGTGACTTCACCCCACCCATGCCACCTCAGAGGACTTCTCCCTTGCCTGCTAGCAGTTTATTCGTCTGATCAGATGGAATACGAAAATTTAGCCCACCCACATTGGCCCTTGTGGCAATGGCACCCGTTTCAAATCCCAACGTTGGGGCCTGGGGACTTCTGGGAAAATGCCGCCCTTAAATCTGCTTCTCTATCCATAGGCTCTCCTAACCCGCTGAGTGTTTCCAGTATTTTCTGTTTTTATCCCTGTACTGATATGGCAACCCTCACTATCAGTCATCACTGAACACTCAAATCTCAGCTGGCTGTTAGGGGCTGCAGCTTTTTATAATCTACTTAAGATGTTGGACATCATGCTGAAGTATATCAAGTTCTCCCTTCCCACATCATCAGATGCTTGGCATTCATTGTGTCCCAGTGTGGCCAACAAGCTCAAAGGGGGCCAGAAGAATATATGTGCAAGATGTGCACTCAGCCCCAACTTTGATGCAGGTGGTAGCCCCAGAAGAGGTTTGGTATACCCAGAATACCTCAGCCACCTTATGGGGATTGTTTGGAATGAAAACGGAAAACCCACAATGTCAGCTGCTGAGGTTGAAACTCTGTAGCAAGGAGCAAATAATGAAGTACCTATGGCCTCGCTTCCCTCACAGCACTTGTGCTATTGCTGGTGCCTCTATCCCCATGCCAGACAGGTGTCCATCACACAGCAGGCACAGAGCAGCCCTTCACTGGCTGCTGCTGCCTAGATTGCGCGCTCGATTATCACTAGTGATGCGCCCAGAGTGCCAGCTCGGAAATGCTGGAAATCTAGTGACCTTCATGCTTTCCAGGTGCAGCGTGGCTGGAGAGCGGGCAATGTTTTTGGTTCCTTAGTGTCACGTAATTCAATCCTTCAACACACCTCAACTCTACAGTTGCCTATCAATTCAGCCATTTCCATCAAGCTTTCAACTTCACCGGAATCCAAGCCAACCTGTTCCATGTGCCAAATAAGATGTCGCTGCCCAAATAATGAGAAGTGCAATTGAATTGTAAATGAAGCATCCACCCTCTCCAGACAATTTCTAGGACAAGAGGATCTTTTCTATGCTAAATGCTTAGAAATCAATTGTTTGAGCAGCACAACCATATTTGATACCTGTACCAGCTTCATGTCATTTTTGCGATTGCAATTATAAGTATATATCAGCTCAAAATGAGAATTTTATGGGTCACATTCCAGCACTTTTGTCCCTGTGTGCACTTTCAGATAACAGAGAAGAGGATATATAACGAGTAAAGAGAAAGCAGAAGAGAAGATAATCAAGATTGGTGAAGGAGAGCTCGGAAGAGAAATAGGATCAACTTTGCCCTCACTGGTTATCTCAAATGAGACTCTACCAATGCTCACCAAGAGATAGTGCCTGGCACAGCTCATGCTGAGCAAAGAAGCTAGCACTGAGTTTTCCATTGGTGTTGTCTGCATGAGCAACAGCATTTCTGTGGAGCTTAAAGCGACCCCCCTTCCCTGAAGTTCTATGCCACTGATCCCTTGACAGAATCAACCATTAACAGAAAAGTGCTGAACTTGTGACCTGACTGAAGTCCTTTACTGGAAGACATAGCACTTCTGTGTTCAGCTTGCTTCAGGACCAGTGGTAAATTCTACCGGCTGACCTAATCCCCAAATTTCAATGACTCGGGCATTTTACATAATGAAGGGCCATTTATGATTAAGAAAGGCATCGGCTCTTTGGTGACCAGCATCTGAAAATGGTGATGGTCCTTGTCAACTGACACTGCCAAGGGAGTGTGCACGGTTCATTGGTCGAAGGAAAATGTTGAATTGAAGACTAGTTCCTATGAGTCAAGGGGGATGTGGTCCTCCAAGACATTGAGTTTCTGAGCTAGTGTTGATATGCTAGTTAATCCCCACCTGTGCAGCCTGAAGCCAAATTGAATTAGTGGGCTGCCCTCCAGTCCTGAAGAATTTGTCCAGCTCCTCATCCATTTTGACAGGAGTGATGATGACATCATGCAAAACCTTCAAATATTGTAAGCTGGGATTGGATTCCTCATTGGACAGTGGTTCTTACTCCTGTTCAGAAAAACTGGTGATGAAAGCATTCATAATCAGATTGGGAAATATGAAAACAAGTACCTGCCAATTGGTTATTTTCTACTTGATAAAATTTGGACACATGACTGACAGGAAGAAATCTAGGTTTGATTGACAAGTGATGGTCATGAACAGAAACTGGGGATTTACAAGGATAGGCTTTAGTCAATAGTGCTTTTAGTTTTTTGTTACAGTAAACTTGGGGATATCTTGTCATGTTGTTCTTTTAGTTATTAACTGAAAGTTCAAATTTCTTTTTAAAAGTTATCAGTCTCTACAGGGATCATAACCACAAGAAATATAATGCAATTAGATTGTGTAAGTGCATTATATAAGACTTTGCAGCCTTACCAGTTCAATGTAAAGGGCAGGGGGACCTGTGGGTTTATGCGCACAGATCTTTCAGGTTGGCTGGACAAATTGAGAAAGTAGTTCACAAAACAAAAGGGACCTTAGGCTTCATAAATAGGGTTAGAGAGTTATAGTGAAGTTATAGTGAACCTGCATAAAGCTCTGATTAGGCCACAACTAGAACATTGTGTCCAGTTCTGGTCAGCACAAGGATATGAAGGTCCTTGTGAGCCTGTGAAGACAACTTACCAGAATGGTTCCAAGGATCAAGGATATTAGCCCCTTGGAGCAAGGGGATTGAGGAGAGATTTGATATAAGTCTACAAAGTTATGATAGGTTAGGCAAAGCAAAGTTGTTCCCATTAGCTGATGGTACAATGACTAAGGAACATAGATTTAAGGTTTGGGCAAGAGAGGCAGGGAGGATATGAGGAAGAACTTTGCACAGCAAGTGGTAATGACCTGGAATTCACTGCTTATGCTCCTCGAGGGTGGTGGAAGTGATGAATGGTTTCAAAAGGAAATTGGATGTGAACTTGAGGCAAATAAACTTGTAGGGCTACAGGTATAGAAGGGGGGTGGGGGAATGGGACTGAAATGGATTGCTCTAGAGAGCTAGCATGGACTCAGTGAGCCAAATGGCTTCCTTCTGTGCCATAATGTATCTATGACTCTATTCAGGATGTCCATTATGACAGATCCAGACTGATATCACACTGTATTAATACCAGAGCGATGTTCAATTTCGTCCTCATGCAATAGTGTAAACAGCTTAATAACAATCTTAACAGCTTGTTTTGCAACTTTACCAATTTTTATTTCCGTTGAAGTTGAAATTGGGAGAGATATAAACTGTGCTGCCGATTTGTCCTCACTCAGTATCACACAAAGTCTAAATCTACCTCAGCAACTTTATTATAAAACTAGCAGTTCAGCAACAATAACAACTGTATAGCTCTTTTAACATGATGACATGTCTCAATTACACAGTAGTGCAATCAGGCAAAAACAACTGCAATGCTACACAGAGCTATACGGCAGTATTGTGTGCTGTATAATTTTGCAACATACTGCCCTGTCCTGTGTTGTACTGTTGTGCTGTACTATGCTGCAGTGTTGCATTGCACTCTGCTATATTTTGTTGCTGTTGGTTGACCTCTGTTTAAATGTACTAGAACAAATCAGTGGCGCATTTTGATGTAATCAACGTAATCCCGATATGCCTCCAGAGAAGGATAATGTTCTATCTTATTGCTTCTATCTTGCAGAACCCAAGTAATCCAGATTAAATAATCACTCTTTGAAGCTTTGGAGGTGGTTGAAACTGTAATCCAAGACTTCAGGATGAAAGAAGTGAGTCTTTCAAAGAGGTTTGGCATGAACAAAATAGGAATGCACTGCATAGCCTGGCATGAACCCTGTGGTTATATTAAATTGAGGTACTGTACCATCAAAATATGGTACAGTATCTTTATTTAATGTAACTACAGGGTTTGTGCCAGATTAGACACTGCATTTCCCTTGGGGAAGTTAGACAGATGGCATCGCTTAAGCTTGATTCTTGCAATCATGGAAAAGAATAGTACCTTGGTAACAGAATGGAGGAAATTAATGATGCCCTACCAAAATCTACCCCCCCGGGTATTGTTAGTCATTTCCCAAGGTCACTGACACTGCAAAAATCTCAGACAGCATTAGAATTAAAGTTAATGATCTTGTTACCCATAGTGGTGTTGTTTAGTTCCTATCTCATTTTGGCTTCTTTTTCTTCTTCCTCCTCATCTTCTTCTATGTCAAGGATTTAAGTGTCTTTCCAAAACAATGGCACCATGGAATTGCACAGACAAAGCAGATATATTGCTTGGTATGTTTATTATGCAGTCAATGATAACCAGACAAGTTTTCTTAACAAAACAAACACAGGATTTCTTCTTTTTCTAATAAACTGTATTTTCCTCCCAACTTTATTGTATTCCCTATTTACTACGTGGAAGGAGGGCAGGAAATTTAGATTTAAGACGTAAAGAGCTACCATGGTTAACAAAATAGTTGAGAATGCATTTTTTAAGAAAAAAAATTACTCATGAGGTGTGGGTGTTGCTGGCAAGGTCAGCATTTATTGCCCATCCCGAATAGCCATTGAGAAGGTGGTAGTGAGCCACTTTCTTGAACTTCTGTAAGCCGTATGAAAATGCTGACTAAGTCTGCTAACTAATCTCCTGTCTCCGCCTGTAATGGACCCACTTTTCACATACCTAAAGAAGCTTTTACAGTCTGCCTTTATGTTTCTCATCACAATTGTCTGAGCAGCTGTCAGAGACTGAGAGTTCCCAGGACTCTGACAGTTGGACGAGTGTTGGAGACGAGGAAAATGCTGAGCCCCAGGCAGATGCCTAATCCCTGGAGTCGTCCATCAGGCAACAAATGCTGGATCTGCCATGGGAGGTACATGGATATCTGCCAGACCTTCCAGAGGGTATGTGTGCTCTGGTCGTACAATGGAGGAATCCATGTGGGGCATGAGCACTGCAGTCATCCTCTCCTCTAAACGCACATCTTCCTCCATCAAGAAATTGGTGACTCTCACGAACAGCCAGCTCCAGCAACTTAATGAAGGGTTTCCGGAGTTGCTTTTAGACCTTCAAGCCCACATACTGGCAGTGACCTCAGCAGGGCATTGCCAGTGTGTAAGATGGATGAGGCACCTGGGGCAGCATTTTCCCCCCACCGGCGTGGTTGTGCAGGTGCGTGCATGAGCAGGCGATTTCCAATTGGCGTCCCCAGCTGGGGGTGCGCTGCCATTTTACATGGGCGGGTCTATTAAGGCCCGCCCAGCACGACGTCCGCCCAGAAGTGGTGTGCGCTCCCTGTGCGGGCGGGAGGGGGGTGGAATTCCCTGAGCTGGGAGTGCGGTCTTCCACGTGCGCGAAAGAGCGCACAGATCTCCCTGAGGCAAAGTGCTGCCTCAGGGAGCATGGCTCAAGTTTGAAAACTTTATTAAAGGGAAAAAATGTATATTCCTGACATGTCCCCTCATGTGGCACTGTCACACAAGTAAGGACATGTCAATTAATTTTATTTTAAAATTTTATATACATTTTAAATCCCTCACGAAACCTAAACCCGCCCGTGGATGAGGTTTCATGTTTTTTCTGAAGGCCGCCTGGGCTCTTTGCCTGCCCGCCAACCTTAAGGTTGGATGGGCAGGTCCATTAATTGGGTTAATTACTTTTTTAAAGGCCTTAAGTGGCCATTGACAGTTCGGTCTGTGCGCCTGCCGAACTGAAAATCTAAATGATGTGCGGTGACATTGGTGACGCTGACCCTGGTGTCTCTCTGCTATAGCTGCTCGTCCATCCATGGTGAGCAGGGAAGTCCAAGCAAAACCTCATGTTTGCAAATGAGCGGCAGCTATCTGCATCTGGGGGCACCTCTCAGGGAACTCCTGATGGTGACAGCAACCCCTCTGCCCCTCTGCCAGTGACAGTGCTCTGCCAGTGATAGTGGTGTCTCAGGGCTCCTTGACGACTGAGGAACTTCCTGCCACTGTGCAGGCCTCTCATAGTTGGGGTCCTCACAGCCTCTGACAACCAGAGGACGATCGCCAAGGTCATCCAGGCCAATGAGGGATCTGAGTCAGCAGCCTGCCTCCAATGGAGCTGCCAGCGATGGAGGAGAACTAAGATGAAGCACTGGTAAACGGTTTAAGGAATCACACTATACACAGAAGGGCAATCATGGGTGTTATATTTAGTTGTGTGACTTGTGTTTTGTTCATCTTATTAAATTGACATTTCATGTTGCATGTTCTTCCTGTGCTGTGAGTGACACGAAGGTTGGAGGCCTGCAACTTAATCCCAATAGGTAATTGAGCATGAACATTGTTATGAAGGTGCAGGTGCAAGAGGGAGCTGGGCAGGGGTGGGGGTTCCTGTTGCCTGAGCAATGACGTAACTGCAGCCTTTTAATGAAAGGCTTAAGGGATTTGAAAGCTCCTCTGAATGACAGCTTCCCTCATCTCCCTGGTTCCCAAAAACCACTGCCCTGCTGGCTCCTCGACATGGCACTGTAGCTGCTCAGGTTCATCCTCGGAGCCTGTGTTGGAATCGTCATCACAGATCTGCTGCTCTCCGTCCCAGTCCACCTCCTCCACCTGATCTTCCTGAGAAGCAGGTAGATGGAGCGGGGCACAAACAGCAGTGAGGGACACGTGATCCAGTGCACATTGAAGTGATCCCCCAGACCAGTTCAGGCAATGGAACCTCACCTTAAGCAGCCCAATCGTCCTTTCGATTGTGGCCCTCATGGAGGCATGGCTTCTGCTGTACCTCTCTGCACCAGGGCTTCGAGGATGTCTGAGAGGCGTGATTAGCCACCTTTTCGGGGGTTATCATTTACCCCCCACCAGCCAGCCTTCCAATCATGCTGGGGTGGATGGGGGGGATGGAGGGGTCCTTGGAGCCTTTGGAGTGCCAGACAATTTAAGAGTCGTGGCAATTCCCTGGATACTTTCCACAACCCTGGAGCCTGGAGGATCTGCTGCTGAAGTTGGCACATCGGCTGGACATGAAGTAAGTGAGACCCTTTACGATTCACAAAGGGTCCCCGACTCTCCTGCAGGTGCTTTGATTGGCAAACGGGTGCAATCTATGGCACCTTGATTTTTTGGGAATCCAGCCATAGTCCCAAATCCTCTTGCTCACTCTACTTAGTTATCCTCATTAGTTTTGAAATGTATAGACATATTCCCTTCCCCATCTCCCCCACCACACCACCACCCCCCCACACCAAAGAGTGCGTCCATGACAAGCTTTATGCAGCAGTACATTGCAGACTATGACACACTGCCGACATCCCTTACAGGACCCTGGAATTAATCTGATGTGTAAATGTTTAGGGCAACAGTTACTTTCAGCGCTGTAGGCATGGGATACTCCCTGACATGGTTGGATGCAATCTCAGGGCCAATCATTTTGCAGAAGAAAGTTACTGTCTCCCATGAGAGGTGGCACTTCTTCTGCACTGCACCTTTGTCCTGTCAGGTCTTAGTTGTTATAGTCTTCCAGCAGGGGAGTGGTGCCTGCTCTGGCCCCTTCTCCTTCATAAGCCTCGCTGGCCTTCAATCCCTTCAGGGTGTGCTGTTTGCTCATGTGGGCAGACATGTTGATGCTGTCGCTGGCCTGCTGGACTTCTCTCTCTTCTTCCCCTCTCCTATTCATCTGTGGAAGAGCCTCCACATTACACAACAATCCCCATAGTAAAGTAATTGAATTGCTGAGATGCAGACTGAATGATGTTATGGCCAGTTCATTAGAGGCTCTTTAAAAACAGAAGCCCCCTTACCCCAAAAGAATTTGAACAAAATGGTTCAGAAAACAATCCAGAAAACCAAACTTAAGCAATAAATATTAACTTCTATTCCCACAATCTTTGCCCTTTCTGCAGCTTTATATCTCACCCTGGATTGAGAAAGTGCTCATTGTGGGGTCCCCTGCCTGCCTGTGCAGCCCATGCACCAATTGAAAACCTTCATGGGCTGCTTAAAATTGCAGTGCATTACCTCTTTAATTAGTTCAACTTCCCCTTTAATTGACATTGGGTGGGCTGCCAACTTTTGGACAGGCCCACCTCGCAAAATATCACGACGCTGTGTGATGATGTCGGAACTCCTGCCCGGTACCACCACCATCTATTTAATGGTGCGTCGGGAATATCATGCGTCTGCCCCCCCAGCATAAAATTCAGGCCTTGGAACTACATCGCCATTCCTTCACTGTTACTGGGTCAAAAACTGGGAACATCTTTCCGAACCTATGCTACACGATTGCAGCAGTTCAACACCATCATCTTCTCAAAGTCAATTAGGGATGAGCAATAAGTGCCGGCCTTGTTGATGCTACCTAAATCTGATGAATAAATTTTTTTAAATCTCCAAAATTGAAACAATAAGTCTCTACTCTTTCCCCACCATCGTTTTTGATTATACCCAAAGCACTCCACTCGCAAAACATCTTTAGGCACAAATTGAATGTAATTACCGAACATCTGCTTGTAGACCTCGTCCTTGATGGATATCCTCCTCAAACGATATTTTTTAAATATGTAATTTTATGTGTAAGTTGGCTACTTTAACTCTAATTTATTTTTAAATATATGTTATTCATCTCAATAGGGATCTGCAGTAATTTAGCCTGAAGGTTTAGGGCCCTTTTCACTAATTCTTAGCAATCGCCAGCAAATCAATTTGGCATTGTAGTCGTTGTGCTAAAAGTCATTAAGTGACTTGACACGAAGCTTTCACTGGGAAAGTCATCCTTTTACAAACAATTTACAGCATAAAAACTTGTTACTTGACCCAACTTGTCTATGTCTCCTCCTATCCTACTTCACCCAACACTATCAGCACACCTTTAATTTCTACCTCCCTCAAATCCAGCTTCCCCTAAAATGCAACTGTGTTATTCACCTCAACTGCTTCACATGCTAATGAGCTCCACTTCCAACCCCTCACTGAGTAAAGGAGCTCCTTCTGATTTCACTATTGGATTTATTAGTGACTGTCCTATATTTATGTCCCCTAGTTTTGCCTTGAACTAGGATATTAATCTACACCTTAGTAATGTACCAATGGTCCTGGGAGCATTCTTTTACCACATGCTTCATTTATTTCTGCTGAAATAAAGGTGCTATTGGTTGAAATTTGTTCAGAACGATGTGGATTCAAGGCCCACTCCAGAGCTTTAAGCATATAATCTCACCTGAGACTCCCAGGACAGCACTGGGGGCTTGCTTCACTATCGGATGAAAAGTTAAGCCAAGCTCCTGCCTGCCTATTCAGGTCTTTGTGAAAGATCCCATGCCACTATTTCAAAGAAAAGGGAGTTCTCGCCCAGGTTCTGATCATCACTTGTCTCCCAACCAACATCACCAAAACAGAATGTTTTGTCATTATCACAGTGCTGCATGTGGGACCTTGCTGTGTGCAAATTGGCTGTTGCATGTTTCGTACATCACAACAGCGATGATTTAAAAAAAAACACTTAATTTGCTGTAAAGCACTTTGGGACATCCTGAAGTAATAAAAGGTGATATATAAATGAAAATCTCTCTTTGTTTTATTTTCTTTATTGTTGATGAGCACAAAGCTAGGAATTGCAAATCTGCCGATTAGAAGTTAACTTTCTGTATTCCTGTTACTACCAAGCACCAGGGCAAGTTTCTCCTGGTCATGTATGTATCTGGTTGTCCGATAGCAAAATTAACCATTTGAGATCTGTATAAAGGTCAATAAATCAAACCGAACAAGGGATTCATCAATTGGTGAAAGATAGGAAAATCTGATGAAAGGTATGATTGTTACAAGAGTATTAGCCTAGAATTACCAAAAAGGTTAGTTGCATGCAGCAACATTATTGCAATAGCTTCTCTTTCTCATGAAAAGAAGTTCTTCAGCAGCCTACCAGAGCTAACACAAACACAGAACAGCCAAGATAGGTTAGGTTTCACAACAACGTTATCTAGTGTAATGACTTGATGTACTGGATAGGTTTCTACTTGAAACAGATAATTTTATTACAGAGAGCTTTTCAGAAGCTTCATGCTTGAACCAGGTCCTCGGCTAGAAAGCCCTTGCCCCCCAGGATTACCCTCACTTAGGTAATTGAGGTAATTGGTCCAAGAACAATCACGTGACCCCTGATAGGCGTAGGAAAGGCTACACCTTCAATTACTAAATATCCTCCTCCTTAGTTTTTTTTACACTTCCTACTTACAGAGAATAACCCACAACGTATACATATATACAAGTCAAGTGATTAAAGATTAAACTTCCGAGGTGGTTTCCTTATTCGGTTAGAGCAACATAGCTCTACCACTTGGGGTTCTTCCACTGGATCGACATGATCAGGAGCTGCAGGATCAGGTACATCATTAAAAAGTGGCAGTTCAGGGTTTGGCAACTCTACAGAGATATCAGGTGTGTCTATTCTAGGTCAATCTGTCACCTCAGGGATTAATGGTTCGACATTGATCACAGGCGGAATAGCTGGCTGTTGGAATGTCTCTCTATTTCTAAGAAGATCCACATGTTTTTGAACAAGTCAGTCTTCCACTTCTGCCTGGAAGGACAAGGGATCAGTTTATGAAACAATTATACCAGGAACCTAAGAAAGTACACTTCCAAAATTCCGCATGAAAACTGTATCTCTTACAGTGAATCTGTGAGCTTTGCAATGATATCGTGACTCAATTTTTGATTACCCTGATTCTTCTCTGCCCTCCCCTCTAAGTTTGGAAACACCAGACTTAACCTTTTACGTAGGCAGTGTTTCATCAGTAATTCAGAGAGTGTTGAACCCGTAGTTGAATGAGGCATCGTCCAATAATTGAGAAGAAAGCTGAGAGTTGAGTTTCTAGAGTACCTTCTGATAACCTCTTCATTTCTGATTTGAAAGTTTGCACAGCTCTTTCAGCTAAACCATTTGATGAGGGATGTTATGCTGCTGTTTTAATATGCCTGATTCCATTTAAACTCATGAATCTCTGAAACATTGTACTAGTGAAGACTGCACCATTATCCGAAATGATGACTTCTGGTAGGTCATGTATACTAAAACATTAACACAGCTTTTCAATAGTTGCAATTGGTGTCGATGATCTGACTACTCATGCACAGATAATATCAAATCCCAGTGTTGAATTCTTGTTGAGGTTATTGGCAGAATGGCTTTATCCTCACTGCATAAACCCATTAATGGTTTATGGCCTGACAGGATGGTGAAACGTTGTCGATTGGTACTGGTGGATTTTCTTCACTCCAAATATTACTGATATATCTTCCTTTTCTAGTTGGGAATAACCCTTCTCGGCTGCGGAGAGGGTTCTGGAGACATAGACAATTGACGTTTCTGATCCAACACCCATCCTATGCGATAACACAGGTCCCACACCATAAGGAGATGCATCACATGTTAATACTAATTCTTTTGACAGGTCGCAATGTACCAGTAAACGTGATGAATGCAATAACTTTTGAACTTTCACAAAGGCTTTTTCTTGTTGCAAATTCCATGACCAACGATGATTCTTTTTTAACAACAAGTGTAATGGTGCTAACATTGCTGACAAGTTTGGCAAAAAGCGGCAATAATAGTTGATCATGCCCAGAAAAGACTTGAGTTCAGTTACACTGGAAGGAGAGAGCCCCTCTTTGACTGCCCTAACTTCCTCTTCTGCTGGATGCAAACCCTTGGCATTCACCCAGTGACCCAGGTAAGAAACGTCTGGTGCTTGGAATGTACATTTTTCTTTCTTTAATCATACACCAGCTTCCAAGAATTTTCTTAACACCTCTTCCAGGTTGGCCAAGTGTTCAGCTTCAGTTGACACTGTGATCAGAACATCATCTAGGTATACTACTGTTCAGGGAAGTCCTTGCAAAAGACTCTCCATTGTCCTTTGGAAAATTGCACATGCAGATGATACTCCAAAGGTTAGACGAGTTGATACAGATCCTTGTGCGTGTTGATGTTTACGTATCCTCTAGGCATGCTATCCAGCTCTAACTGTTTGTATAGGACTTGCCTCCAGCTAACTTTACATACAAGTCGTCTATCCCCGGGATAGGATATTTATCTAGTTTGGCTGCCTTGCTCAACGGTCAATTTAAAGTCCCCAAAAATGTGCATAGTTTGGTCAGGTTTCACCATTGGGACTATGGATGCTGCCCACTCCAAAAATTGGACTGGTTTTTCTAACCGGCACAGTTCTGCATCCACCTTCTTCTTTAGGGCATAATGCACAGGTTTGGCCTTAAAGAAACGGGGTGTTGCCTGAGAATCTACATATATTATTGCTTGCAAGCCTTTTAACTTTCCTAATTTGTCACGAAATACACTGTCATATTTCCTTAACAGTTCAGGAACTCCTCCTGTTCTAAAGTGAAATGTTTCAGGCCAGTTGAGCTTAATTTTTTGTAAACAGTCTCAGCCCAGAAGACTAGTTCCTTCACCTGTCACTATGATCACTAGAAGCTAGGTTGTCTGTTGCCTATAGGACACAGGTACTGTGGCAATGCCCATTACATGTATGGATTTTCCAGTGTATGTCTTCAATTGAGCCATTGTCCGCTCTAGATTCAGTGGCTGGATACTTTCATTTAGGTATTTAAATGTGTGTTCTCCCACCGCCTGTGGTCGAGGCTCCCATATCTGCCTCCATTATTAGTGGTTTCCCATTTGCTTGGATTGTGACCAGTAATAGGTTCAGTTTTTAATACTGTGACATTGTAGAGGAAACAAATGTCGATATCGGCACCTTCAGGTTCTGTTATCTTGTTCACTTCAGTCGTCTTGGTCTGCTGCCTTATGGGCTGTTTCGATTTCGCCCTGCATCGCTTTATTGCACGACCTTTCTTATGGCGGCAATGACATTCTGCCTCCTTGAATATGCAAGTGCCCGGCACATGGTTACCCCCACATCTATAACAGATTAACCTCGGAGTCGCTGCTGAAATGCTTCCGCCTTTTCAGTATTCTAGCAGCAGAGATTGTATCTCGCTACGCTGCTGTGTCTCTGGCTTTCGCACCATGCCTGGCGGTAGGTCCCCACCCCACACGAAGAACAGCGCCACGTTGTACGTCCTGTAAAGCCTGCGAGTCTCTTGCAGCATTTTCTATGGTTAGTGCTATTTCCAGGGTGCGCTTAAAATCAACGTTGACTACTACGAGTAAATGGCGCTGAATGGCATCGTCATGAACTCCACAAACTAATCAATCCTGCAGCAAATCATTGAATATGTCTCTGAAGTCGCAGTTCTCAGTCAACTGCTTCAACTTCGCTATATAGGTTGCGATGGACTCTCCTGGGGCCCTTACTCTGGAGTTAAAGTTAAATCTCTGCATTATTACGAATGGTTTCGGCTGGAAATGTGTTATCACGAGGTCTACTAATTTGTTAAAGGACTTAGACTGGGCGTGTTCGGGGCCTCTAGTCTGTAGATAGATTGTATGTCTTGCTACCACATACATTCGAAAGGATTGCTTTCTGCTTCTCCTCCCCGGCAATTTCATTCACCACGAAATAAAAACCAAGGCACTCTACATACTGGCTCCATTCTTCCATAGTCGCGACATGAGGATTGATTCTGCTGATGAGTGGCATGACTGGTGAGTATACTTTTCTTTTTTCTTAAGATTTAATGTGCTCACGTTCACAAGGTGAGGTCCAGCAATCAGAGCTATTTTACCCTCGATCATCAAATGTAATGACTTGATGTACCGGACATGTTTCTACTTGAAACAGATAACTTTATGACAGAGAGCTTTTCAGAAGCTACGTGCTTGAACCAGATCCTCGGCTAGAAGCCGCACCCCATGGATTACCCGCTCTTAGGGCTCAGTGGTCGGAGTCTCCAAGAACAATCATGTGGCCCCTGATAGGCAGTAGGAAAGTCCAAACCTTCAATTACTACATCTAGTCAACGACATAACTCTAACGCGAGCCTTGGTGGAAGATATCCATGGGCTTGAAAAGGTGCAATTATCTGATTATCCACTTATATGTTGTATTTTAACTATTACTTGGTCGCTTCTCAATAAACTGCTTTAAACAGCTTGTAATTCCTTGACTTTTTTGATTGATCTGTGACACCCCTGGACCAAATTTTACACAGAGCAGGCAGTGTAGGGTGAAATATTTTGCCAAACCTGTACAAGCCACCAGAGGAAGGTCAGTTAGAGGACTTCGAATTGGGCATGTTCGGGGCCTCCAGGCTGTAGATAGATTGTATGTCTTGTTACCGCATACATTCAAAAGGATTGTTTTCTGCTTCTCCTCCGCAGTAATTTCATTCGCCTTGAAATAAAAACCAAGGCACTCTACATACTGGCTCCAATCTTCCATAGTCCAAACTGTGCAAACTGTGCAAACTGAGCTGGGGAGGGGGGCAAGAAACCATACACACACAAGCATAAAGTGATGTTTGAGGAATACCATTTCTCCATGGAATCTCTCTCCCTCAAACTCTCTCCTCCAAAAAGCTGTTGAGGCTACAGAATAATTGAAAATTCCATACCTGAGATTGACAGATTTTTGTTAGACAAGGATGTTAGGGGTTATAGTAAACGGGTTAAAATGCAGATCAATCATGACAGAATTGAATGTCATACAGACTTGAGGGGCTGAATGGCCTACTCCAGTTCCTTTGTTCATGCCGGAATACGCATTGGTTTATGGGTACTTCTGAAAGTTGCTCTCATTACAGTGCGTGGTCTAAGAGACACTTCTGTGCAGTGGACTGGGACAGCAACATTTGGAAGCTTTGATTTTAAGCAGAAATCATAAATAAGTTCTGTAGTTGTCATTGATGCTCAGGCACCTATACATTTGAAAAGAGTTATCCATTGCATGAGTTCTGTAAGGCACACATAAATTGTACCCCCTACTGATTCCCTGGTTTTATCTCTCTCGGGACAGTAAGCGCAAAGTTTCTGGCCGCTGTCAAATTCCAGATCCTTTTTGAAGTCATGAAAGACAAGCCGGAGGGCGGAATCGTCTCCTCCAGGCATAAGTTCCATGGTGGGATGAGAAAGTTGGAGTGATTCCTGTGGAGCGGGACAGGCTTTTGCACATGATCATGCACTCCCCGCCTCATTAGTTACGCATGTGCGCGTTCTGCATTGAGTCTCACCCAGGAATCTCCAAGGGTATCCAGGCATTCCCAATCCCCTCTGCCTGTGATGTCATCAGCTCCAGCTGCTCAGGACAAGAAGGGTGTACCTGCCCCTGAGCAAAAGACCCAAAGCTGGCTGGGACCCTCCAGGCCTTGGCCCACCAGCGGATACCCACTGAAGTCATCACAGACAACAGGACATGGTAGTCAGCAGGCTGCCTCCTCCTCTGCTGCAGATGCCAGGGATGCACCTAGACATAGCGGTAGAGTAAGGAAAATTAAGAAGTATTGAATGAACACCAGTGGCACGGGTGTTCAATCATTGAAAATAGTTTTTCCACTTTCAAATATATAATCATACTGAATGGCGGAGCCAGCTCGAAGAGCCGAATGGCCTACACCTGCTTCTATTTTCTATGTTTCTATGTAATGTTGCACTGTTTGTCAGTCTCCTGGATTCATTCTTGCTGCTAGTAGCTTTAATGGTCATGCACACCCACCATCCACCCCCCCCCCCCCCCCCCCCCCCCACCCCCGTTTCCGGGGGGGACAAGGACTTCCTTCCTCTAATGTATGGCTGCGTTCTTTGACATGGGTGATGACTGCCATGTGCGAGAAGCCTCCCACTCACACAATTCCACTTGCACCCACTGCCCCCGGGATTCTATGGATAGATCTTGTCAAAATGGAAAACTAACCACATGAGTCCTTGTCAGGCAGGTCCCTTCCCCCAGGAGGATGGAGGTTTGCAGTCGCAACTTAACTCCCACTCACCTGCATGCCCCTTGTAGGCATCACCCTCCCTCCCTCCAGCCCTTCACGTGGCCTTCACCATATAGTGAGGACAAGCAAATGAGAAAGTTCTCATTCAGTCTCCATATGATTATTAGGGTTTCCCTTGGTTGTCCAGTTGTGCTGACCTTCAGCTCCACCCACCTGAGCAGACTCTCCCCTCACCTCGATGTTTTGCAGTTGGACATTAAGAGAGTTGCCTTGGTCTGGTGCTGGCCCTATCTCAGGATAGTGTCTGTTTCATTTCAAACTGTCTCCACCACCTTTCACCCTTCCCCTATCACCTATCAACTTCCTCCATCACCATTGACAACCTCTCCACCATGTCACCTTCACTATCCCCTCAATAACCTTCAGCCTCGCCCATCACGCTGGACCCTATCACTATGAATCTGAACATGCCTTCCCTGCCTGCTAAGCTCACCCCAGTCACGGTTCCAATGCCCACCCTGTCACTCCCCACTCCCACAATCCGTGTCACCATCCTTGTCCCCTCAATGACCCCCAGATGAGAAGTATACCCAGCATACCCACCCCGACCCTTCCACACTACCACATCCTACTACCCTCTCTTACAGTCACTGTCCCCTCCTATCACCAGCACCTCCACTTCTCCCACCAGGATTCCAACGTTGACTCAACTGACCCCTCCCTCTGAAGTGCTCAGGCCCCACCTCAACCCTGCCTCCCTTCCCCTTCATCTTCATGGCTTCCTTCTACCCTTCACTCCATCCACACTCCCCCCTTCTTTTAAAAGGGAACTCGCACCCTTCATGTCACTCTAACCCCTCGCCTTCATGTCTTGCACTCCCCTCCCACCTATGTGTCTTGCACCCCCTCCCCCTTTGTATCTTGCACAACCTCCCCCCTTCATGTCTTGCACCCCCCCTTCCCCCTTTGTGTATTGTACCCCCTTCCCTCTTCGTGTCTCACACCCCCTCCCCACTTCATGTCTTGCACCCCCCCTCCCCTCTTTGTGTCTTGCAGCCCCCTTCCCCGCTTCACGTTTTTGCAAAACCCCCCTCGGCCTTCTGTGTTTTGCACCCACCCTCCCCCCTTCGTGTCTTGCACCTTAACCTCACCCCCAACTTCATCTCCTCTGGACCTACCCCACTCTTGACTTTACGCGCATCATACCTGTGGCCAGTTTCAATGGTGCAGCCAGCTTCGACTCTAAGGTAAGTGCTTTAAAAATCTCCCTCACCGGGTGCACGCCATGTCCAGTCGGGTAGCGGAACAGCGTAAACTCCTGCTGGCGAGGCAGAAGATTTGACAGGGCTGCACGATTCCGGTCTGTTGAGGTTTTAATGGGCATGCATGAGATGCAAAATGGGTTCCTGCCAGGCGACCCAACCCACCATCGACCCACCATGAACATCGGGAGGGGATGATCCCAACCTGATTTCCCAATGTGGGGAAACTGATTTCCTCCCCACGCCATTTCTTCCACCCCTGCCCGCCACGAATCCCGCTGATGGAGGGAGGGGAAGATTCCACCAGGCGTGTTTGCTGATGGAGCCAGAACCTTCTTACAACTTGGGTATCATCTAGACCTGTAAGGTTACTCTTGGAATGGAGCACCTTTTGCCAGCATGATTCCTGATGTCTACATCTTCTTAACATGAGGCATTTTCTAAAGAGTTACTATGAGGAATAGAATAGAGAGCATTGTTTGCCCTGTGCTAACAGGAACCAACAATTTCACCCTGCATACTTAAGGGGTATCCTGGTGTGTTAAACTGTGCCAAAAGAATAAGCGTTAATAAGCGGTCAGTTGAAAAATGCAGCTTAACCAGCCAAATAGTCACCCAATGAAGTGTGGAATGTGCAACTTTAGTGAAAAAAGGAGCGGAAGCACAGAAGATGTAATCCACCATTTAAAGATTGGCGCAAGGGTTCAACAAGGTTCTCCCTATACAGTAGATGGCAAGTCACTGATGCCAGAGAGTGAAGCAATCCTGAAAGGCCATGGCACAGGACAGCAAGTGGGATCATGTACAGGGGGATGCTGCAGGGATACCCAGAGGGAAGCGCCCGATTTGAAGATCAGTTCCAAAAGAAGTGAAAATGAGCACAAATAAATTTGGCCTGGCAAGCTCCTTAGTGAAGACTTTCCACTCCTGGCACACTCTGGGAGGATATATTTGGGCAACTGGATGGAAAATTCGGTCTCCTCTTACAGCCACCCTTACTAAATTCTGGGTCAAAATTTAAACATGCAGACACTTGGTGAATCTGGAAAATGAAGGTGGAACTTAGAACAATTTCCATCATGAGAGAAAAAGTACTGAACAAACTATTGGGATTAAAGGGTGACAAGTTCCCAGGACCTGATGGCCTACATCCCAGGGTCTTAAAGGAAGTGGCAGCGGAGATAGTGGATGCATTGGCTATAATATTCCAAAATTCCCTGGATTCTGGAAAGGTTCCAGTGGATTGGAAAAATGGTAATATAATACCCTTGTTCAAAAAGGGAGGGGTGGGGGGCAGAAAGTAGGAAACAATAAACCAGTTAGTTTAACTTCTGTCGTTGGGAAATTGTTGGGATCCATTATTAAGGAAGGTCAAAATGCAATCCATCAGAGTCAGCATGGTTTTATGAAGAATAAATCATGTTTGACTAATTTGCTAGAGTTCTTTGAAGATGTGACAAGCAAAGTGGATAATGGGGATACTGTAGATGTAGTATATCTGGACTTCCAGAAGACCTTTGATAAGGTGCTACACAAAAGATTAATACACAAGATACGATCACACGGAGTTAGGGGTAATATAATAGCTTGGATGGAGGATTGGCTAACTAACAGAAGGCAGAGAGTCAGGATAAATGGGTCTTTTTCTGGATGGCAAGCTGTAATTAGTGGGGTGCCACAGGGTTCAGTCCTTGGGCCCCAACTATTTACAATCTATATTAATGACTTGGATTCAGGGATAGAAGGTACTATAGCTAAATTTGCAGATGACACCAAAATAGCTGGGAAAATAAGTTGCAATGAGCAAATAAGAAATTTACAAATGGATATGGATAGGTTAGGTGAATGGGCCAAAATTTGGCAGATGGAGTTTAACATGGATAAGTGTGAGGTTATCCATTTAGGCCGGAAGAATAAAAAGGTGACTTATTATTTAAATGGAGAGAAATTTCAGAATGCTTCAGTGCAGAGGGATCTGGGTGTCCTCGTGCATGAAGCGCTGAAAGCTAGTATGCAGGTACAGCAGGTAATAAGGAAGGCGAATGGAATTTTGGCATTTATTGCTAAAGGAATAGAGTATAAAATAGGGAAGTGTTGTTGCAGCTGTACAAGGCATTGGTGAGATTGCACCTGGAGTACTGTGCACAATTTTGGTCCCCTTACTTGAGGAAGGATGTAGTTGCACTGGAGGCAGTTCAGAGGAGGTTCACTAGATTGATTCCAGAGATGCGGGGCTTGTCTTATGGGGAAAGATTGAGCAGTTTAGGCCTATACTCGCTCGAGTTTAGAAGGATGAGAGGAGATCTAATTGAGGTATATAAGATGCCAGAGGGGATAGACAAAGTAGACGTGGAGCAGATGTTTCCCCTTCTGGGGCATTCTAGAATGAGAGGCCATAGTTTTAGGCTAAGGGGTGGTAGATTTAAATCAGAGATGAGGAGGAAATACTTTTCTCAAAGGGTCGTGAGTCTATGGAATTCACTACCTCAGAGTGCCGTGGATGCCGGGACGCTGAATAAATTTAAGGAGGAGATAGACAGGTTTTTAATTAGTAATGGGATGAAAGGTTATGGGGAGAGGGCGGGAAATTGGAGTTGAGGCCGAAATGAGATCAGCCATGATCGTAATGAATGGTGGGGCAGGCTCGAGGGGCTGAATTGCCGACTCCTGCTCCTAGTTCTTATGTTCTTATGAGGCCAAACCCTGTGCATTGAAAATTGTAGTCAGAAGTCTGTAAAATGGTCACAGCTCATATGCTGTCAGGAGAGCATATGCTATCATCATAAAGAACAGAGTGGGCAAATGGGGTTATTGCAATAAAAGATCATAATAGAAGAAGGTTTTGCTTTATTAAGCTCTATGGCCTTAAGGTTTTTCCTGCTTTTTTGCTCTAGTTTCAAAAGTTTTAAAATTTATAACCATTCCCAAGGTGCAGTTAAGTACTTATACAGAAAGCAGCATATTTATTGTGCTGTCATTCAGGGCAAAAGGAAACAATCATTTTAAAATATCCAAAGTGATGCCAGAAGCATTAATCAAGTGCTGGTATTTTGAACAGTATGTTTTCAGGCTATCTCAAGTTCTATTAATAACAAGACCAAAGGTATCAGTCTCACAGCAGAACCACCAATCAATGACCAAATAACACGGTGCTCTGGTACTGAAGAACAACTATCCCCTGGTGATGTCAGGTCACCAGACAAGATAGCCTGCTAGTGTTGAATTTAATAGCTTTAGACTTCCTTGGAATGTTCAAAACTCAATGTGCCTCTTTTCTCAGACTTTCACAGGAATTTTCTGTAAATTTCCATGTAAGTACACAGTCTTCTCTGTGAAATTCCATGATGCATAAATTAAACCTGTAGTGTTCAATTGTTCAGTTGTTTGGTATCTGTTCACAGAATCACAGAATTGTTACAGTGTAGAAGGGGGCCATTTGGCCCATTGTGTCTGCACCAGCTCTCTGAGCATTTTAAATTAGTGCCAATCTCCTGCCTTTTCCCCGTAACTCTGCACGTTTTTTCTATTTACATAATCATCCAATGCCCTCTTGAATGCCTCAATTGAACCTACCTCCACCACACTTCCAGACAGTGCATTCCAAACCTTAACTACTTACTGTGTGAAAAAGTTTTTTTCTCAATTCGCATTTTCTTCTTTTGCAAAACACTTTAAAATTGTGCCCTCTGGTTCTCGATCCATTTACAAGCGGGAATGGTTTCTCCCTATCTACTCTGTCCAGACCCCTCATGATTTTGATATCTTCAATCAAGCCTCCTCATAGCCTTCTCCTCGCCAAGGAAAACAGTCACAACTTCTCCAATCTTTTCTCAAAACTGAAGTGTCTCATCACTGGAACCATTCTCGTAAACTTCTTCTGCACTTTCCAATGTGTTCACATCCTTCCTATAGTGTGACGCCCAGGACTGTACACAATACTCCAGCTGAGGTCTCACCAGTGTCTTATATGAGTACATCATAACTTCCTTGCTCTTATACTTTATGCCCCTATTAATGAAGCCTAGAATACTGTATGCTTTAGAAACAGCTCTCTCTACCTGTCCTGTCACCTTTAATGACTTATGTGTGTTTACACCCAGGTCTCTCTGCTCCTGCACAACTTTTAGAATGTTATCCTTTATTTTATACTGTCTCTCCATGTTCTTTGCACCAAATGTATCACCTCAAACTTCTCCGCATTGAACTTCATCTTGCACCTATCTGTCCACTCCACCAATGTGCCAATGTTCTTTTGAAGTTCTACACTGTCAACCTCATAGTTTACAATTCTCCCAAGTTTTATGTCATCCGCAAACTTTGAAATTGCTCCCTGCACACCAAGATCTAGATCATTTATATATCAGGAAAAGTAAGGGTCCCAATACCAACCCCTGGGGAACTCCATTACAAACCTTCTTCCAGTCTATCTATTAACCATTACTCTCTGTTTCCTATCCCTCAGCCAATTTTGCATCCTACTGTTCCTTTTATTCCATGACCTATAACTTTCCTCACAAGTCTGTTATCTGTCACTGTGTTGAATGCCTTTTGGAAGTCCATATACATCACATCAACTGCCTTTCCCTCATCAACCATCTCTGTTACCTCTTCAAAACACTCCAACATATTAGTTAGACACAATTTTCCTTTAACAAATCCATACTGACTCTTCCGAATCAATCCACTTTTTTCCTTGTCACTATTAATTCTATCTCAAATAATTGCTTCTAGAAGTTTCCCCACCACCGAAGTTAAACTAACTAGTCTGTAATTGCAGGGCAGACCTTTACAATCTTTTTTGAATAAGGGGGTAATGTTTGCAATTCTCCAGTCCTCCAGCACCTCCCCCAAATCCAGGGAACATTGAAAGATTATTGCCAGTGCCTCTGCAATTTCCACTCTCACATCCTTCAATATTTTTGCATGCATCTCATCCAGTCCTGGTGCCTTATCAACTTTAAGTGCCGACAGCTTGTCTAATACTTCTTCCTAATCAACTTTAAGCCCTTCTAGAGACTGAGTTTCCTCCTCTGTCACCATGGTCTGGGCAGCATCTGCCTCTTAGGTAAAGACAGATGCTCTCTTCTCTATGTGTGATCAGTTAAAACTGGGTGTGGTTACTTAGAAAAAATAAACTAAACTGTAGGCAAGCTTCTGGAGGCATTAGACATTTTAAAACATAATGAATAAAGCTCCATAGGAACTGGTGTATAATTTCTGCATGTCTCCAAGGCATAAAACCCAACAGAACCCTTATCATTTCTCTTCTAAATCTTATTTAACATTTTAGCAGTTACCTATATACTAACAAATCAGTCTGAGATTATTTTAATGCTTCATTATGATTACATTTTCTATTATTTTCTCACATTTCCTTTGTCCTTTTCACCACACACTATTTCTTAGCTGATAGGGACTTGCTCCAAGATTTCAGTCATGAAGTGAATGTGAAAAGATGGTCAGAGAAAGCTTAAGGATGTGATTCACTCCTTTCTGGGAAATGTCAAGCTTCATCCACTTGTTTTCCAAATTTTGTTACAGCCACAAAACAAATTCCAACTAAATAAATCTTTTCCATATATTGGATCAAAATCTAAAACCATTCAAAACAAACCTGGTTTCTTTATTGGCTCATCCAAGGTGTAAAATTTCACTTCAAAAGATTTGAAATTTCAACTCACTCTAAGCTCTTCAAGTGAATGCAGGGAAGATTTACCAAATTAATACCAGGTATGAAGTTTTAGTTTCAGTTATGTGGAGATCTTGAAGAAACTCAGCTTGCTTTCCTTAGAGTGGAAACAATTAAGGGGAGATTTGATACAAGTATTGAAAATTATAAAGGGTTTTGATTGAGTGAATAAGGGAGAACTGTTACCACTGCCAGAAAAGTTGGTAACCAGAGAAAACACATGTAACGTAATTGCCAAAAGAAACAGATGTGATGTAAGGAGACATTTTTTTTACACAGTAAGTTGTTACGACCTGGAATGCAATATCTGAAAGGGTGATGGAAATAAATTCAGCAGTAACATGCAAAAGGGATTTGGGTAGACACTTGAAAAGGAAAAGATTGCAAAGTCATAGGGAAAGAGAGGGTGAATTGGGACTAATTGAATAGCTCGAAAGGAGTTGAAACGGGCACAATGGACCAAATGGCCTCCTTCTGCACTGATTCTAATGTGTTTTTTTTACAAAATTGCATTGCAGTCAGTGAGCCCAATTGGAGATACACATATTAGGTGCTTGTACTCTATGGTATCCTGTCCACATAGAAGCACACATTGAATTCTTGTGTTGGTTTTAAGGGGTTTTGGGTCCCTAGTTATTGTATGAATGGACTGACAACAAAGTTCAGATGTGAGGCGAATGAAATAACTTTAAGTTTTCAGGGAAACTATAGCAATAAACTCAGGCAGTAATTTACAGTGTAATGTGGGCTATATACTTTCCATGTTAAAACTGGACAGGGAGTGCATGATGACTTTTCTTCTCGCAGCCTTTGGTGTTCAAACTCTCCTTTGTCTCTCTCTCTCTCTCTCTCTTTATTCTAGTCTCTTGTCTTGCCCTCTGGTTTTTAGTTTTCTCTGCTATACAAACCTGACTGGTCCTCTTTTATCTTGGTTCTTATGCAATTAACCTGTCCTTCTCCCCAGTCATCTTCAGCCTCAACCTGAGCATGCTTTTCTTGATCAATCAGATAGCTTTCATGTGACTGTTGCTAACCTTACATATTTATGTAATTCCCTTCGTGTTAACTTCTTTCTTTCCTTTATATTTTCATGGGATGTGGACATCACTGGCAAGGCCAGCATTTGTTGCCAATTGCTAATTGCCTTTGAATTGAATGACTTGCTAGATCATTTCAAAGGGCATTAAGAGAGAAACACATTGCTGTGGGTCTGGAGTCACATGTAGGCCAAACCAGGTAAGGACGACAGATTTCTTTCCCTAAAGGGCATTAGTGAACCAGATGGGTTTTTACAACAATCAACAATCATTGTCATGGTCACCATTACTGAGACTTAACTTTCAATTCCAGATTTATTAATTGAATTTAAATTCCACCAGCTGCCATGGTGGGATTCGAACACATGCCCCCTGTGCATTAGCCAGGGCCCTCTGGATTACTAGTCCACTGACATCTTCACGATACCATCGTCTTCCGCATTGCCTCTTCCCTCATATAGAGAGGCCTCTGCATTCTAGCCTTTAGCCTTGAGGTAACAGCAATAGTCCCACTACTTTGGCATCATCCTATCATCTTCTTCTTTTGGTGCCATGTTTTGCAATGTCAGCGATCATCGCTCTCCAACTTTCAAGGCCTTTGATAACGGCCCACATATTGGTGTTGCTCTCAAATCTTGCACCTTAAGCAGTCAATGTATTTCCTCCTTTGTCTCCCTCTTGCTCTACTGCCCTAAATTCTACCAGTAACTACAAGTGCCAGGCAATGCCATCTCCAACAAGAGAGAATCTAACCATCACCCCTTGATGTTCAATGACATTACCATCACTGAATCCCCCACTATCAACTTCCTGGGGGTTACCATTGACCAGAAACTGAACTGGACTAGCCATATAAATACTGTGGCATGAGCAGGTCAGAGGCTTTTTAAAAAATTTTATTCATTCATCCCCTGACTCCCCAAAGGCACTACAAGGCACGAGTCAGGAGTGTGATGGAATACTCTCCACTTGCCTGCATGAGTGCAGCTCCAACAACACCCAAGAAGCTTGACACCATCCAGGACAAAGCAGCCCGCTTGACTGGCACCACATCCACAAAAGTTCACTCCCCCCACTATTGACAAACAGTGGTAGCGGTGTGCACCATCTACAAGATGCACTTCAGAAACTCACCAAGGCTCCTTAGGCAACAACTTCCAACCTCACAACTGCTACCATCTAGAAGGACGAGGGTAGCAGATACATTGGAACACAACCGCCTGGAAGTTTCCCTCCAAGTCATTCACCAACCTGCCTTGGAAATATATCGCCGTTCCTTCACTGTCGCTGGGTCAAAATCCTGGAACTCCTTCCCTAACAGCACTATGGGTGTACCTACACCACATGGACTGCAGCAGTTCAAGAAGGCAGCTCACCACCACCTTCTCAAGGGCAATTAGGGATTTGCAATAAACGCTGGCCTAGCCAGTGGCACCCACATCCTGTGAATGAATTTTTTAAAAAGTACCAGTTGTTCTAGTTCCTCTCTCCTAAGTAAGTGCCCAAGGATTTGTAGTCGTCTTGGTGATCATTGATAAAAAATCTTCTTGTGTGCCCGCTTTCCTCAAATCTTCCTCATTGATTGTGTGTGTTATCCAACTAATACTCATCATACATCTCAAAAACCATCTACGCTGCCTTGAATTTATCTTCCATTGTCTTGCTTATGTTCCAGCTTTCGCACCCATGGAGTAACTTTGATCAGATGAAGTATTTCAATGATCTCTTTCTGCTTTCCATTGAGATGTTTTTATTTCTAAAGAGGTCTGACATTTTTGTGAAGTTTGTTTTGCAAGTGTTTTGCGCTTCCTGATGTCTTGATCACTTTTCCCATCAGATGTTGTTAGGCTATCCAGGTAAGAAAATGATTCAACTCCAAACCTTTTCAACCTTTGCAGTGAATTGATTACAAGACATCTCTCAGAGTTACCAGGGACTTCAGTAGGTGGACAGAATATAAATAATCTGAGATATGTGATTACATAGTAATTGTGGCAGACATAGAGGAAAACCTACAAAGAATCCTAGACACAATTGTAACAAATAGTGACAGATATGAGTTATCAGTAAACTGCATTGTATGTATTGTAATATCAAAGAAAAGGACAATATCTAGATGCAAAATAACAGTGGAATTGAAAGAAATAAAACAAGTAGAATCATTCTATACTGTGCCCTATTTCTAAGTTTGTACTCTACTATTGTACAGAGAAGGGTGCTTCTTTAAGTTAAATGTTAGTATCTAATAAAACTAAATGTTAGTTTTTAATAGTATAGTTAATTTTTTAGTATTCTTGTTAGTAATCTAACAATCTTACACCTGATATGTGCTCCGAGTGGGAAAGATTCCCGTACAAGAGTGTAGTGTCATAAAAAGGCCCCTAAATTGCAAACCAACACTCCTTATGAAACAAAAATAGAATTACCTGGAAAAACTCAGCAGGTCTGGCAGCATCGGTGGAGAAGAAAAGAGTCGACGTTTCAAGTCCTCATGACCCTTCTGCAGAACTGAGTAAAGTTAGGAGAGGGGTGAAATATAAGCTGGTTTAAGTTGGGTGGGTGGGGGGGGGGGGGGGGGGGGGGGAGAGAGAGAAGTTGGTGGGGGGGTGGGGGTGGTTGTAGGGACAAACAAGCAGTGATAGGAGCAGATAATCAAAATATGTCCCAGACAAAAGGAACAAAGACGTGTTAAAGGTGGTGATATTGTCTAAGAGAATGTGCTAATTAAGAATGGATGGCAGGACACTCAAGGTACAGCTCTAGTGGGGGTGGGGTGGAAAGACTGACAGGGCATTACAGATTTAAAAATAATGGAAATAGGTGGGAAAAGAAAAATCTATATAAATTATTGGAAAAAACAAAAGGGTGGGGGAAGAAATGAAAAAGGGGTGGGGATTATGGAGGGAGTTTAAGATCTAAAGTTGTTGAATTCAATATTCAGCCCAGAAGGCTGTAAAGTGCCGAGTTGGAAGATGAGGTGCTGTTCCTCCAGTTTGCGTTGGGCTTCACTGGAACAATGCAGCAAGCCAAGGACAGACATGTGGGCAAGAGAACAGGGTGGAGTGTTAAAATGGCAAGCGACAGGGAGGTTTGGGTCTTTCTTGCGGACAGACCGCAGGGTTCTGCAAAGTGGTCGCCCAGTTTGCGTTTGGTCTCTCCAATGTAGAGGAGACTGCATTGGGAGCAACGAATGCAGTAGACTAAGTTAGGGGAAATGCAAGTGAAATGCTGCTTCACTTGAAAGGAGTGTTTGGGCCCTTGGACGGTGAGGAGAGAGGAAGTGAAGGGGCAGGTGTTGCATCTTCTGCGTGGGCATGGGGAGGTGCCATAGGTGGGGGTTGAGGAGTAGGGGGTGATGGAGGAGTGGACCAGGGTGTCCCGGAGGGAACGATCCCTACGGAATGCCGCCGGGGGGGTGAAGGGAAGATATGTTTGGTGGTGGCATCATGCTGGAGTTGGCAGAAATGGCGGAGGATGATCCTTTGAATGCGGAGGTTGGTGGGGTGATAAGTGAGGACAAGGGGGACCCTATCATGTTTCTGGGAGGGAGGAGAAGGCGTGAGGGCGGATGCGCGGGAGATGGGCCGGACACGGTTGAGGGCCCTGTCAACGATCGTGGGTGGAAAACCTCGGTTAAGGAAGAAGGAGGACATGTCAGAGGAACTATTTTTGAAGGTAGCATCATCAGAACAGATGCGACGGAGGCGAAGGAACTGAGAGAATGGGATGGAGTCCTTACAGGAAGCGGGGTGTGAGGAGCTGTAGTCGAGGTAGCTGTGGGAGTTGGTAGGCTTGTAATGGATATTGGTGGACAGTCTATCATCAGAAATTGAGACAGAGAGGTTAAGGAAGGGAAGGGAAGTTTCAGAAATGGACCATGTGAAAATGATGGAGGGGTGGAGATTAGAAGCAAAATTAATAAATTTTTCCAGGTCCTGACGAGAGCATGAAGCCGCACCGAAGTAATCATTGATGTACCAGAGAAAGAGTTGTGGGAGGGGGCCGGAGTAGGACTGGAACAAGGAATGTTCCACATACCCCATAAAGAGACAGGCATAGCTGGGGCCCATGCGGGTACCCATAGCCACACCTTTTATTTGGAGGAAGTGAGAGGAGTTAAAGGAGAATTTGTTCAGTGTGAGAACAAGTTCAGCCAGACGGAGAAGAGTAGTGGATGGGGATTGTTCGGCCTCTGTTCAAGGAAGAAGCTTAGGGCCCTCAGACCATCCTGGTGGGGGATGGAGATGTAGAGGGATTGGACGTCCATGGTGAAGAGGAAGCGGTTGGGGCCAGGGAACTGGAAATTGTTGATGTGACGTAAGGTGTCAGAGGAATCACAGATGTAGGTGGGAAGGGACTGGACAAGGGGAGAGAGAAGGGAGTCAAGATAACGAGAAATGAGTTCCATGGGGCAGGAACAGGCTGACACGATCGGTCTGCCGGGACAGTTCCGTTTGTGGATTTTGGGTAGGAGAACTGCACACCACTTAAAAGTACTACACATATACAAACCTGCATAGACACATGTGTCCACACAACCAGAAACAAACACATGGACACCCATGTATCTTTTTTATTTTGCCCCTTCTTTCTCTTTAATGTCCTTATGCACGTTCCTTGAAGAGATCTGGCGAAGACATGCTCCCAGGTTTCCACCAATGCAACTGGATCACTTGCAACAACGAGGCTCAAGGATAGCTCGGCATGAGGAATCATTTAGATTTTCCATCCCATCCTGTGTAGAAAGCAGTAGCCCAGACAAGGCCAAAAATTTTAATTTTCATATACATATGAAAATGCTTTTGACACTAAAACTCAATCTTCAGTCTTAGTTTAGTTTTAGCTTTTTCAGTAGTTCTTCTAGTAGCCTTTATAGTTGACGGCATAGATCTAGTCAATGTAGAAGAGTGTCTCTGTAAAATTTTAAAGTGCCTCTATAATTGTTTTTTTGTCAATGAACACTCTCTACTAATTATTTTCATACCCTATGTTTAAGTGCTTCTAAATATGAAACTATGTAAATAAACGATTGTTGGTTCACGGCTTTGTCGTCTGTCTTTTTGTTTGATAATTTGCAAGAAAGTTTTAATTCACTTGGCACCTTGAGTGTCTCATAAAGGGAGTTTGGTAATGTAAATGTTATATAACCTAAAAACTTCAATCAGCCTAATTTAGGCACCATCAACTCCAAAGAATAGACTAAGTAATAAAGCCTTGATAAGTAGTTATGGTGAAGGGTTAAAGATTTGTCTGATGCCTTAACCTGGGTTTTCTTACATATCACACTGCCTGACTTATACTGGGATACAGGGGAAAACATCTTTAGCTAATTCCATATCTAGAGCCTTTCTCCATTTGCACATCTCTTAAACTGTGTTAACGTACTCCAGGACACCAGCCTTTTTTTTCCCCCTTAGGCTTCGTATATATTTTTATTTCCATTGTAATTATTCTAACCCTTCAGTTCTTTGGGCATGTTCTTATTCTGTATATTCAACATTGTGGCCTGGGTTTGCTACTTGTTTGTGCATTTTAATGGGCAGATTGGTGAGCACAGATGCAGAAAACCTCTGATCTATAGATTCAAACTTTCAGCTGTACTCCCAGCTAATACCTGTCCTTTGAGGTTTGACTTTTTAAAGTCAAATATTTTTGTCCCGATCGTTATTGATGTCAACTGCAAGCAAATTTTAAACATCATAGACTCATCAGAGCTGATGTGATGAAAGATCCCCCACCAGGCACACAATTCAGGAAATGCCTGTGATTTTACATCCATTAAATATTAAACTGTGAATGTAATTGCATAAAAGCATACATGGTGTTGTTCCAGTGAATATTTGCAGTGTATTTTCCATGGCTGTAATATCATTCCCACACTGGGGAGCCCAAGACTGCATGCAATATTCCTGCTGTAAGCTAACCAAAGTCGTGTGCTGGTTTGATATCACTTCTTTTTTTCTTACAGTCAATGGCTTCAAAATTCGGCTCCATAGCATCATAGTTTTAATGCTATGGATGTCTGTTTAGTAGCAAAATAATGTCTGCACTGCTTCTGCCTATTTGGAGCATGGCCTGCATCAAATGCTGCCTTTGTGATAGCATTATGGCAGGCATTATTTGTGGGTACTGGACGTATGCAGACTTGTCAGATCATGACATCAGTCAGCACCTAACACTGATTTTGACCCCAGACCTGCCATTTTGGATAACACAGCTCCAGTTAACACTCTTTCTTAAAACCTGCACAGCTCAACATGCGTTCAACCAGCAAAGGAACCAGTGTGCGGAAAACATTGCTCATGATTGCAAGAACCCCGAGCACACCATTTGCTCCCAGTCGTGGGGGCTTTAATAGTAGTTCCACTTGGGGTACAGCATGAGAAAGAGATGGTGCAGAGGCAGCAAAGAAGGCAAGCTGTTGGCAGAGGAAGAAGAAGGAGGTCTCTCAACACAACAACTTACCTACCTAGCATCCTCTGGGGATAGTTTATCCTTCACGTAAGGCAGTAGCAGAGTATTCACTGTCTATGCTTCACAAAGGAGGCAGTCACTGACCTCTGCTGCCTCTTGGACCTGCATTGACTGAGCAGGGCAAATACGGCACAGCCAGTGGCTGTTAGGGTGATGGTGGCCTTCCATTTCTTTGTGGCCGAATCCTTTCAGAGTGGAACAAGCTACATAGCTAACCTCTCCCAATTCACAGTCTATTGCTGTATCAGAGAGGTGACAAATGCTCTGTATGTCAAGAGAAGGGAGTTTGCTGTCTTTTCTCTGAACATGGCTTTGTGAGCACTGCATCTCAACTGGTAAGGTATACCAAAACTGCAAAGATTACCACTCACTCAGTGTGCAGTTGGCATGCACCGTACTCAACTCATCATGCTGGCCAATACCTGTTATCCCAGCAGCATCATGATGTGTTCATCCTGCAACAGCCTGTTGTTCTGACAATCTTGCAGGTACTATGTCAAACCAGGGGTGACTGCTGGGCAGCAAGAGCTATCACTCGACACCTGAGTAATGACTCCACTCCACCACCCAAATAAAAATGGTCAGCACCATGAGAAACCATGTTGCCGCGAGGAATGTCATTGAACAGATGATTGAGGGAGTGAAGGAATAGTTCTGCTGGCTCCCCCTTTCTAGAGGAACCGGCAGGTAATCACTGGAGCGGATGCCCTGATTATTGGTAGTCTCTACTGCATCATCCACAACCTGGTCATCATGAGGGGCACAACTTTTGCCACTTTGGATTCAGCAAACATCTCAGGAGGAGGAGGAGGAGGAGGGGGAGGAGGGGGAGGAGGAGGAGGAAGGAAAGGAATGGGAGGAGAAGGAAGGGAGGAGGCAGCCAGGCAGGGACAGGGATAGGTGGGAAATAATAGCATAGTAGTAATGTTACCAGGCATGGCTCTCTGGACGGCATTCTCAACACATGCAGCTACCACTAGGCTGACTGTGATACAGGTCGCTCACTGGGTGGCACCAGGGTTAGGATGCAGCCCTTGGAGATTTTTATAAATTACGTCCTTGTATCAACATCAGCCACACTGCCTAGCCAGGTTACAGGAAATGCTGTCAGCAAAGGAGACCACCATATATTGCCTTCATTGATCTCGCCAAGGCATTCAACTGTGTGAGCAGAGGTAGCCTAAGCTGCTGGAGAAAATCGGCTGCCCGCTGAAACTTCTCAATGTGATCTCCTCTTCCCATGACAACATGATGGGTAAGGTCAGCTACAGCGGAGCAGCTTTGGAACCCTTTGAGATCTGCAGTTGGATCAAACAGGTTTGTGTTCTGGCACCGACACTCCTTGGATTATTCTTCTCTTTGCTACTGTCATATGCCTTCAGGCCATCTACAGAGGGCGTCTACTTACAGGCCAGAACTGACGGACAGCTGTTCAGCCTAGCTTGCCTGAGATCCAAGGCGAAGGTGCACCAAGACTTAATCTGAGTATTGCTCAACACTGACAATGACACATCTGCATTCCATACTGAGGAACACCATTGGACAGACGCTGTAAAGAGTTTGGCTTGAAAATCAGCATCAAGAAGATAAATGTCATTGGCCAGGACAGTTGTACTGCCATCTATCAGCATTAACAATGTGATGCTGGAGCTTGTTGATATTGTCACATATCTGGGTGCCACAATCACTGGCAAGTTGTCAACTTGATGCTGAAAATCAAAACACAGATCACAAAAGCTGCAGCTCTTATGCCCAAGCTGAGTGTGAAAGAATAGCAAGCTGTCTGAGAACACCAAACCGTGAGTCTACAAAGCCTGTGCCCTCAGTGAAGTCCTCAATAGTGTTGAGATCAGGAGAACATATGCTAGGCAAAAGAAAGGCAGAACAGTTTCCACCTCCGCTGTCTCACATATCTTCAGCATATCTTGGCAAGATATGACCACCAACATAGATATCCTGGAGTGCGCTAATTCCTTCTGCACACTCTCATTGCTAAGCCAAAGACATCAAAGCTGTGTTGGCCACATCCATTGAAATGGATGATGGCTGTATACCCAAAGTCCTTCTGTACAGAAAACTGGGCACTGGGTCATGACCTCCTGGGCATCCATACCTCTGCTACAAGGATACCTGCAAGTGATATACGAAGGTGTCAGACATTGACACTGACAAGTCAGAGACAGTCACTGAGGGCCTTGACCTCTGGAAGTTGACTATTTGGAGGAGCATTGGAGAGGCAAGTGGAAATGAAGGGCTCAGCAGGCTGAGGAGAAGGCACAGGGGAATCAGTGACCAGCAAATTGTGCACTTTCTCAACCCACTGTCTTCCTCTACAGCAAATGCGGCAGACACTCCCATGCTTGAGTGGGGCTCCTGAGGCACACCAGGCGACGCTTAACACAGAGTTGACCACCACAACCCAAACCATCGTCTTGTGAGGTGGAAGGCTGCCACCAAAGAGAAAAATAACTTTGGACAGAGGAGAGCTTTTTGAAGTGAATTAATGCTGGTTTTGGCCTAATGCTTCTTCAGTTCAAAAAGACAGAACAGAAGAGACTGACACTACCATTCCACTTCATCTGATCATTTGAACAATTTGGGACCAGCAAACCACCTCATCTGTTACAGGTTATATGTCTTTCTAATTAACCTATGTATCAAATCTAAACTGTTATTTCCTGACATAAGAACATAAGAACTAGGAGCAGGAGTAGGCAATTCAGCCCCTCGAGCCTGCCCCGCCATTCATAACGATCATGGCTGATCTCATTTCGGCCTCAACTCCAATTTCCCACCCTCTTCCCATAACCTTTCAACCCATTACGTATTAAAAATCTGTCTATCTCCTCCTTAAATTTATTCAGCGTCCTGGCATTCACTGCACTCTGAGGTAGTGCATTCCACAGATTCACGATCCTTTGGGAAAAGTAATTCCTCCTCATCTCTGATTTAAATCTACCACCCCTTAGCCTAAAACTATGGCCTCTCATTCTAGAATGCCCCAGAAGGGGAAACATCCGCTCCACGTCTACTTTGTCTAACCCCTTTAGCATCTTATATACCTCAGTTAGATCTCCTCTCATCCTTCTAAACTCTAGCGAGTATAGGCCTAAACTGCTCAATCTCTCCTCATAAGACAAGCCCCGCATGTCTGGAATCAATCTAGTGAACCTCCTCTGAACCGCCTCCAGTGCAACTACATCCTTCCTCAAGTAAGAGGACCAAAACTGTGCACAGTACTCCAGATGTGGTCTCACCAATGCCTTGTACAGTTGCAACAACACTTCCCTATTTTTATACTCTATTCCTTTAGCAATAAATGCCAAAATTCCATTTGCCTTCCTTATTACCTGCTGTACCTACATACTAGCTTTCAGCGATTCATGCACGAGGACACCCAGATCCCTCTGCACTGAAACATTCTGAAGTTTCTCTCCATTTAAATAATACGTTGCATTTTTATTCCTCCGACCAAAATGGATACCCTCACACTTATCCACATTAAACTCCATCTGCCAAATTTTGGCTCATTCACCTAACCTGTCCATATCCATTTGTAAATTTCTTATTTCTTCATTGCAATTTACTTTCCCAGCTATTTTGGTGTCATCTGCAAATTTAGCTATAGTACCTTCTATCCCTGAATCCAAGTCATTAATATAGATTGTGAATAGTTGGGGCCCAAGGACCGAACCCTGTGGCACCCCACTAATTACAGCTTGCCATCCAGAAAAAGACCCATTTATCCCGACTCTCTGCTTTCTGTTGGTTAGCCAATCCTCTATCCAAGTTAATATATTACCCCTAACTCCGTGTGATCTTACCTTGTGTATTAATCTTTTGTGCGGCACATTATCAAAGGCCTTCTGGAAGTCCAGATATACTACATCTAGAGGATCCCCATTATCCACTTTGCTTGTCACATCTTCAAAGAACTCTAGCAAATTAGTCAAACATGATTTACTCTTCATAAAACCATGCTGACTCTGATGGATTGCATTTTGACTTTCCAAATGCCCCATTACTACTTCTTTAATAACGGATTTCCCAAAGACAGACATTAAACTAACTGGTCTATAGTTTCCTACTTTCTGCCTCCCCCCCTTTTTGAATAAGGGCATTATATTAGCATTTTTCTAATCCACTGGAAACTTTCCGGAATCCAGGGAATTTTGGAATATTAGAGCTCTTAGTATACTGCTTTAAACCATTGTGACCTCAACTGCCTTTTAGATAACCTGTGACCCTTGGATCAAATCTAAGAGTTCCTTTTGTAAACTGAGACTTGGCTCAAGAGATATTTAAGGGCTAATTCAAAAATCTTGGCAAATATAAATCTGCGACTGTTATGTTCCAATTATCCACCATGCAATTAGAGAGAGGAGCTCAATAACTTCAGCAAGCTCAGTTCATTATAGTAATGCGATTATGGTCACTGTGTATGTGGCAAAGTGGAGTGCTATGTACCTTTAAGAGAATGTAGTTAGTTGACCATGTGACTGTATTGACCAATCACTACACAGCGCAGGCTACTTGGGTAACTGGAAGCCTAGAGCTGGAGGTGATTGAAGAAGCACACATGGTGTTAGTGCTCTGTTCTTAGTTCTAATCAACTAACAGTGTTTTTCAGTTAATCGATCTCTGCCTATATTGTTTCAAGAACCGACTAATGTGTTAATATCAAAGGGGCAGCTAGCATTCGCCGGACAAAGCGAACCCGATAACCAAAAATATAAAACTAGCAACGAGGATAAGCCGGATCAATTGACGGCAATCAAGAAAGCCGCGGTAAGCCAGTTAAGTTACTTCGCCACTACCTTGAAAGCTGTTTGAATGCACAGTCTCCTTAGTCATCGAGTATGCCGCAGCTTGGGCATCTCGTACCATTTGACTCAGTTTCCGATGACTGGTCCCATTACGTCAAATGTCTAGTATTCTTCTTTACCGTTAACAGCATCGCAGGGGAGGACAAGAAGAGGGTGATTCTTTTGTCCACATGTGGGAGAAAAACGTATGGGCTGATCCGCAGCCTCACATCATCTAACACCCTCGATACGAAGACTTCCGATGAGTTAGTAAACATTGTAAAAAACTACCTGAAGCCAAAACCCTCAGTCACTATGCAGCGTTTTAAATTTAATTCAAGGAACAGGCTTCCAGGAGAGACAATTGTTAGCTATGTAGCCGCTTTAAAGGAATTAACGGAATATTGTGAGTTCAGAACTTCAATTAATGACATATTGAGAGACTGACTGATATGAGGATTCGGGGACGATGCTATTCAAAAGCGATTACTATCTGAAACTAATCCAGACTTCAGTAAGGCATTAGAATTGGCAACGGCCATGGAGAGCGCTGTTAGAGACTCAGAGGCAATAAAAGATACACAAAATGTCGCCGTCCATCTTGTAGGGCGGGAAGGGACGGTAACAAAAGGCACGAAAACATCGGACTCCACAGAAAGGCGGGGAACCCCCACTATGTACAGACCATTGGAGAACAACAGTACTACAGTGAAAACCCACGACATTAATGAGAGAAATGCATTCAGGCGGCCTGCAGACGACCGACAGTTCAGAAATATTGAATGCTTTTTCTGCCACAGCAATGATCACATAACGTGGCACTGTCAAGATCGGCTGAGACAGCATTTTAAAAACAAAGGTAGAACTTGCAAAATCTGTCTTGTTGAAGAACCAGAGGAAGCAGAATCCAACATCTATTCATTATACAACCTGAAAATGGGTAGAACTGAGCCAATCCAGGTAGTCATTAGAGTCAATGAACAAACCATCAAGATGGAGGTCGATACTGGGGCATCAATGTCTGTCAAAGGAGAACATATGTTCAGACACTTGAATAAAGGAGTCCATCCTTTAAGTTTGGAACAATCGGACACTAAATTAAAAAAATATACAGGCAAAGAAATAAGAATGAAAGGGATATGTCAAGTTCTGGTGCAGTGTAGGGATCAGTCTGCAAATTTACCCCTTATAGTAATAGCTGGGACGGGCCCCAGTTTAATTGGTCGCAACTGGCTCAGAAAAATTAAATTGCGATGGGCGAGATTTTTCAAATCAGAACCAGAAACTTACAGGAATTGTTACAAAAATACACTTCCATTTTATGCTTCAGTTCTGCCGAAGGGTCGTGAAGACTCGAAACGTTAACTGATTTCTTCTCCACCGATGCTGCCAGACCTGCTGAGTTTTTCCAGGTAATTCTGTTTTTGTTTTGGATTTCCAGCATCCGCAGTAGCTTTTAGCTTTTTGTTTTTACTTCCATTTTCAGTGATGAGCTAGGAAGGATTCGTGGGCTACAGGCCAAAATCCATGTAGACTCTAATATAATCAGAGCCAGACCACTCCCTTATGCTCCATGGAACAAGGTCAAGGCCGAGATAAACAGGCTGGAGAAGTTGGGTATCTTACAACGGGTGCAACTTTCCGAGTGGGTGGCATCCATAGTACCCATACTGAAGCCAGACCAAAGTGTTTGCTTATGCAATGACTGCAAATTAACTGTAAACAGAGTGGCCAAACTTGATAGACACCTGGTACTGAAGATTGACAAAGTATATCTGAAATTGACAGGGGGCATCACATATTCAAAACTCAACGTGAGCTACACCTACCAGCAGGTAGAGTTGGAAGAAGGCTCTAGTGAATTTGTGAGCATCAATACATATCGAGAATTGTATCAATATACTCAACTACCCTTTGGGATCTCATCAGCGTGTACTATTTTCCAGTGTACCATGGAAAATCTGCTTCAGGGACTGCTCCATGTCGTTCTTTATCTGGATGATGCTTTAGTCACTGAACGAGGTGATGAAAAACATTTAGCTAATTTGGAGGAGGTGCTGAAATGCTTCTCACAAGTGGGGATGCGCTTGAAGCAAGAAAAATGTATTTTCCAAGCCAGAGAGATAGATACTTGGGCCATAAGGTCAATGCACAGGGGCTGCATCCCGTGGAAGGAAAGGTCAAGGCTATTTGCGAGGCACCTGGATCGAGAAACACTACAGAACTAAAGGCCTTCTTAGGTATCATAAACTACTATGGGCGATTTCTCCCAGATCTATCAACCGTACTGGCTCTGTTATACGCATTTCTTAAGAAAAAGCATAAATGGATTTGGCAAGCTCCACACCAGGAGGCGTTTCTGAAGGTAAAGCAATTGTTAAGATCATCGGCCTTATTTGTCCACTGCGACCCAAAGAAAGATTTGATTTTAACTTGCTACACATCCCCTCATGGAGTAGAGGCTGTACTTTCACATCGGATGGCGGGTGGCTCCAAATGACCCATTGGTTATACATCTCGCACGCTCAGTGCTGCAGAGTGACGATATTCTCAAACTGAGAGGGAGGGTTTATCTGTTGTGTTTGGTATTCGGAAATTCCATCAATAGCTCCACGGTCGTCATTTTCACATTATATCCCACCACAAGCCTCTGCTGGGATTATTTGGAGAGGATAAGGTGATACCCCTCATCGCATCTACTTGCATCCAGAGGTGGGCACTGATATTGGCTGCTTACAAATACACTTTTATTCACCAATCGGGAAGCCAGATCGCAAATGCTGATGCACTGAGCCACCTACCCCTGCCAGATAACAATGTGAAGGTCCCAATTCCCCAGGAACTTGTCTTAGTACTACATTTTTTGGATTCCTCCCCCGTCCAGACCAAACAAATCCATGAGTGGACAAGCTGAGATCCACTTTTATCTCACGTCTGGGAGCAGGTCTTGATTGGATGGTCAGGCGAGACAAAGTCTGATGACATGAAGCCTTATTTCAATCACAGATATGAGCTCACCTGCCAGCTCGGCATATTGCTCTGGGGGGTAAGGGTTATCGTGCCCCCGAGAGGGCGAAGGCCATTACTGGCCGATTTACATAGTGTTCACCCTGGCATTAGTAGGATGAAGATGCTCATGCACAGCTACTTGTGGTGGCCAGGGATGGATGCGGACATCGAAACCTGAGTCAAAAGTTGTCTTCAATGCCAGCAGATACAAAAGCTACCCCCCTTAGCTCCATTGCACACCTGGGAATGGCTGGGGCAGCCATGGGTGTGCCTCCACATCGACTACGTGGGACCCTTCTTGGGCACGATGTTCCTATTGCTAATAGACGCCCACCCCAAGTAGATGGATGTCTACAAAGTCCGGTCACCCATGTCTGCTGCCACCATAGACCGTTTGTGACAGAATTTTGCAGTGCACAGGTTACCAGAGGTGCTCGTGTCAGAAACAGGACTGCATTTACCAGCGGGGAGTTCCACAGGTTTACAACCCCCAGTGGAATAAATTATATCAAAACCTCACCTTACTATCCCGCCTCTAATGGTTTGGCTGAGCGGGCAGTCCAAATTTTTAAGTTTGGAATGAGAAAGCTGGATGGGGATTCCATCAGCACTAGATTGTCACGGTTCCTGATCGCATACCGGATGATGCCACACCCCACCACTGGTATTGCCCCCGCTGAATTACAAATGAAGAGACAGCTTTGCACCGCCTCACTCTTAACAAGCTGAATTTTGGGCCAAGAGGCCCAAAAGGCTAGACATGATGGCCATAACTATGAAAGAAATTTCACGGTGGGAGACACAGTTCTCACAAAGAACTTTGGAGATGGGCCCAATTGGCTACTAGGCGAAGTGAGTGCCGTGACAGGATCTCTTTCCTATAATGTGTTGGTAAACAGCCAAATAATTAGATGACACATGGATCATCTCTGGAGAAGAAAGACAGTCCCACAAGAAGGAATACCATCATCATTTGCGTTTGAGTCTGTACCGCAGGTGGAAGAAATGTCAAATGGTTTGGAAGATCTGGCGAGCCAACACCTGATGACCTGAAGCCCTATTTCAATCGCAGATATGAGCTCACCTGCCAGCTCGGCATATTGCTCTGGGGAGTAAGGGATATCGTGCCCCCGAGAGGGCGAAGGTCATTACTGGCTGAATTACATAGTCACCCTGGCATTAGTAGGATGAAGATGCTCGCGCACAGCTACTTGTCGCAGCCAGAGATGAATGTGAGCCTGTTGGACCCGAGAGGGTCGAAGACACAAACTTGCCCACTTCTACCGAACAGCCTGCAGGACAGTTGACCCCTGAGAAGAGGGTCTCAGAAAAACCAGATGAGGCCGTTGAGCTATGATGCTCGACACATCCAAGGAAGCCTCCTGAGGGACTTGACTTGTAAATAGTTATACATGTAAATAATTGGGATGTTCTGATGCTTCTCAGTTGTACTTTCAAGTAAAGGGGGAGGGATGTGGTAAAGTCAAGTGCTATGTAGTCTTAAGAAAATGTGGCTGTATTGGCCAATCTCTACAAATCACGAGCTTCTTGGGTAACTGTAAGTCTAGAGCTGGAGGTGATTGAGGAAGCACACACAGTGTTAGTGCTCTGTTCTTAGTTCCAATCAACTACCAGTGTTTGTTCAGTTAATCGGTCTCTCTGCCGATATTGTTTCAAGCACCAATTAATGATAATATCAAGGACACAGCTAACATTCACCGGACAAAATGAACCTGATAACCAAAAACATAAAAGTGTACAATTGGATGAGACTGCTTGATTAAAACATAGGGGGGAATTTTATGCCAGCGGGACTTTACAGTCCTGCCGAAGCCAATGCATTTTATGGCCCGTCCCTGTTGCAATGGGGCTGTAAAATTCCGCCCGTAGTTATTTGCTCTGAATATATTGAAGAGCAAAAATGGAAAGCTGCAAGAGAATGTTGGTCAGGACTATTCCCTTCAATGACTACTGCGCAAAAGGTTCTGTTGAAAAGGTGCAGGAGAGCAAACTAACCATATATGGGTCTGAGACAAATATGTGCAGCAAGCATAGCAGGAGGTGCCTATAAAGTGGATCCTGTTATGCATGTCCATAAGTCACAGGAACAGATGGGGAAGAAATTCTCACACTTGAAGAAGAGTGCTGAGGTAAGACTGCCCACAGTTTCGCACCTGAAATTAAGCCTATTCCTAAAGTATGCGTGCCACAAACACTGTGCCCCTAGCAGCATCAGTGAGGAGCATAGAAAGAGCTAACACAGCCTCTCACATCTTTCACACCTGTCCATATGCTTTCAGGTTGAACTTTGCGGCTGGCACTTAAAAATGCTTCTAATGTCACACATAACTGTGGCATGTTGTGCCACCAAGTCAAAACGCCACCTGAAACTACTTGCATACTGTTTAGCCATCCATTCGCACAAGGTCGGAATGTAGAATAGGCATTGCGGTGCCAACCCTCCAAATGCAAAGGCTGCGTGTTTTATCTTACTTTAAAGGGGGACTGCTGCACGGAGCCACAGAGAGACCACTGGACCTATGGTAATCCTGCGTGTCCCTGTACTTAACCAGCATGAGGAAGTAGTTAAGTTAAATCATGGGAGTTAAGGCATTTGAAAGTGTTGGCCAGAGACAGTCTTAGTGATAGATAAAAATGGCAAATCTCTTCTTTTAATTCTGCTTGTTACTTGTAGCACTGTGGATAAGAGTTCAAACAGTGCTCTTGAGAGTGCTGCGCGAAACCTCCAAAGCTGAGAAAATTTGCAGCTCACTTAATTTGGCACCCTGTAAATGAGGCATTTTGGCCTACCCACTCGAGACAAAGAATAAAAAAAGAACTTATATTTACATAATGCCTCAGGATGCCACAATTAGTTTTACAGACAATTAAGTGCGTTTGAAGTGCGCCCATTATTTTTATGTAGGCAAATATGGCAGCCAACTCATATTCTGTAAGACCTCAGGATGAGAAAAATGACCAGTTTTCTTTCCCGGTATTATTCTGTAAGTTCATTTATATATGACCTTATCTCAATAACGTATTAATGAGTCTGCCTTGCGGAAGATTAGAGAGGCACAAATGAGGGTGAATGCAAGAATGGCAATATCCAGTAAGTACAATAAAGGATGAAAGGTAAAGGTTGACCAGGAGACCAAGAGAATTTAACCTACTCTTCTTCAACTAATGCCATACAATCTTTTACATCCTCGAGAGAGCAGATTTAGCTTATTACCTCATCCAAAAGAGAAACCTCCAAAAGTGCAGACCTCTCCCAGTGCTGCAGTGAAATGTTAACCTAGATTATGTGCTTATATTTCTTGTGTGGGCCTTGACACACTGACCTTCCAACTCACAGGAGTGCTGTCATTGTACCAGTCATCGAGGTGCACTCCTTACACAATAACAACTTACATTTATAAAGTGCCTTTAGTAATGTTAAAAACTCATCAAGTGCAAGACAAAAAGCTTTGACAACATGTCCCTTTTCTCCGCGATACTCAAGTTCTGTAGTACAAAGCGAGAAAGTTGCCTTTAACGTGGATGAATGACTCCAGCTGTATCTCAGTGATATTAAGAAATTGCACACTGTGCCAAAGATGGGTAGGCAGGTGTAAAGACGGAGGCCAGAATTTTTAGCTTGTCGGGCGGGTGCGCGCCTGACCCGGCCAAGTGTAAAAATGACACGCGATGACGTCGGGCGAGCGTCCTGAAATCATTGCACACTCACGCGATATTTCGGTTGGCGGGCGTGCGACAGAGTTGGCAGCGCACCCGATGACAATTAAAAGGCCTATTAAGGCCATTAAGAGGGTAATTGAAAGAAATGTTTCAGTGCCCGTCCAACCTGACGGGCAGGCGCAAAGGCCAAGCGGCCTTTGCACTCTTTCAGATACCTCATTGGCCGTGCGGGATGAGGTTTCCAACAGCAAATAAAAAATAAATAAATAAATTTGAATTTAATTAATAACATGTCCCAGCTCATGTGACAGAGTCACATAATGGGGCATGTTTTATAACATTTTTAAAATCTTGGCTGCAGGGTGACCAGGGATGGGGACTGAACACCCAGGGGTATTCAGTATTTAGGAACGACAGACAAAAAGGGAAAAGGTGGTGGCTAAAGAGGAAATTAACACAACAGTGAGGAAAGATATTTGCTCCGATGATGTAGAATCTGTATGGGTAGAGCTGAAAAACACTAAGGGGCAAAACACATTAGTGGGGGTTGTATATCGACCCCCAAACTGTAGTGGTGATGTTGGTGATGGCATTAAACAGGAAATTAGAGACGCTTACAATAAAGGAACATCTGTAATTATGGGTGACTTTAATCTGCATTTAGATAGGGCAAATCAAATTAGTAGCAATGCCATAGAGGAGAAATTCCTAGAGTGTATACGGGATGGTTTTCTGGACCAATACGTTGAGGAACCAACTAGAGAACAGGTCATCCTAGACTGGGTATTGTGTAATGAGAAAGGAATAATTGGCAGTCTAGTTGTGCGAGGCCCTTGGGGATGAGCGGTCATAATATGATAGAATTATTCATCAAGGTGGGGAGTGACGTAGTTGATTCTGAGACTAGGGTCCTGAATATTAATAAAGGAAACTACGTTAGTACGAGGCACAAGTTGGCTATGATGGATTGGGAAACATTACTTAAAGGGATGATGGTGGATAGGCAATGGCAAACATTCAAAGAGCGCATGGGTGAACTGCAACAATTGTTTATTCCTGTCTGGCGCAAAGGTAAAACAAGAAAGGTGGCGAAACCATGGATTACAAGTGAAATTAGAGATAGTATTAGATCCAAGGAAGAGGCATACAAATTGGCTAAAAAAAAAAACAACAGACCTGAGGATTGGGAGCAGTTTAGAATTCAGCAAAGGAGGACCAAGGGATTGATTAAGAAGGGGGAAATAGGGTAAGATTGTGGGGAACACAAAAACTGACTTTAAAAGTTTCTATAGGTATGTGAAGGGAAAAAGATTGGTGAAGACAAATGTAGGTCCCCTACAGTCAGAAATAGGGGAATTTATAATGGGAAAAAATAAATGGCTGACCAACTAAGTACATACTTTGGTTCTGTCTTCACAAAGGAAGATACAAGTAACATAGCAGAAATGTTTGGCAACACAGGGTTTAGTGAGAGGGAGGAAGTGAAAGAAATCAGTATTAGTAGGGAAATGGTATTGGCGAAATTGATGGGACTGAAGGCCGATAAATCCCTGGGGCCTGATAATCTACATCCCAGAGTACTTAAGGAAGTGGCCCTAGAAATAGTGGAAGAATTGGTGGTCATCTTCCAAGATTCTACAGACACTGGAACAGTTCCTACAGATTGGAGGGTAGCTAATGTAACCCCACTATTTAAAAAAGGAGGTAAATAGAAAACAGGGAATTATAGACCAGTCAGCCTGGTGTCGGCAATGGGGAAAATTCGAGAGCCCATTATAAAAGATTTTAATAGCTGAGCACTTGGAAAACAGTGACAGAATCAGACAGAGTCAGCATGGATTTACGAAAATAAATCATGCTTGACAAATCTACTAGAATTTTTTGAGAATGTAACTAGTAGAGTTGATGAGGGGGATCCAGTGGATGTGGTTTATTTGGACTTTCAGAAGGCTTTTGACAAAGTCCCACATAAGAGATTGGCATGTAAAATTAAAGCGCATGGGAATTGGGGGTAGTGTATTGAGATAGATAGAAAACTGGTTGACAGACAGGAAACAAAGAGTAGGAATAAACGGGTCTTTTTCCAAATGGCAGGCAGTGACTAGTGGGGTACCGCAGGAATCGGTGCTGGGACCCCAGCTATTCACAATATATATTAATGATTTAGATGAGGGAACTAAATGTAATATCTCCAAATTTGCAGATGACACAAAGCTGGGTGGGAGGGTGAGCTGTGAAGAGGATGCAGAGATGCTTCTGTGTGATTTGGACAAGCTGAGTGGGCAAATGCATGGCAGGTGCAGTGTAATGTGGATAAATGTGAGGTTATCCACTTTAGTAGCAAAAACAGGAAGGCAGATTATTATCTGAAAGACTATAAATTGAGAGAGGGGAATGTGCAACGAGACCTGGGTGTTCTCATTCACCAGTTGCTGAAGGTAAGCATGCAGGTGCAGCAGGCAATAAAGAAGGCAAATGGTATGTTGGCCTTCATAGCGAGAGGATTCGAGTACAGGAGCAGGGATGTCTTGCTGCAATTATACAGGGCCTTGGTGAGACCACACTTGGAATATTGTGTGCAGTTTTGGTCTCCTTATCTGAGAAAGGATGTTCTTGCTATAGAGGGAGTGCAGTGAAGATTTACCAGACTGATTCCTGGGATGGCAGGACTGACATATGAGGAGAGATTGAGTCGGTTAGGACTATGTTCACTGGAGTTCAGAAGAATGAGGGGGGATCTCATAGAAACCTATAAAATTCTAACAGGACTAGACAAGGTAGATGCAGGAAGGATGTTACTGATGGTGGGGGAGTCCAGAACCAGGGATCACAGTCGGAGGATACGGGGTAGACCATTTAGGACTGAGATGAGGAGAAATTTCTTCACCCAGAAAGTGGTGAGCCTATGGAAATTGCTACTCAAGAAAGTAGTTGAGGCCAAAACATTGTATGTTTTCAAGAAGGAGTTAGGTGTAGCTCTTGGGGTGAAAAGGATCAAAGGATATGGGGAGAAAGCAGGAGCAGGCTATTGAGTTGGATGATCAGCCATGATCATGATGAATGGCGGAGCAGGCTCGAAGGGGTAAATGGCCTACTCCTGCTCTTATTCACAGAATCATAGAATCACACAGTGCAGAAGAGGCCCTTCAGCCCATTGAGTCTGCACCGACACGTGAGAAACACCTGACCTACCTACCTAATCCCAGTTACCAGCACTTGGCCCATAGCCTTGAATGTTATGATGTGCCAAGTGCTCATCCAGGTACTTTTTAAAGGATGTGAGGCAACCCGCCTCCACCACCCTCCCAGGCAGCGCATTCCAGGCCCTCACCGCCCACTGGGTAAAAAAGTTTTTCCTTACAAACCCCCCTAAACCTCCTGCCCCTCACCTTGAACTTATTGTCTATGTTTCTAGGTTGTTTTAAACTGTTCATCTCCCTGACGCAGCTCTGTGCCTCAGGGAGCTTTTCCAGGGCGCACCCGTGCGCATGCACAAAGTTTGCACTCGCCCTCCTCACCCCCACACAGGCAGCGCTGAGGGCTGCCACTCGCGTTTCAAGCTGGGCAGGCCTTAATTGGACCACCAGCGTGAAATTGCGGTCCGGCCCCGATCGCGAGCGACAGTCAGTCAGCTCCCGAGCGGCAATGCGTAGATGGGTGAAGACAGGCTTCCAAAGTAGAGCTAAAGGAGTGGGAGGGATGTACATGTGACCAGAATTAAAGAAATGGCCAATTTGGAGCAGGCTGAGTGTGTTCAAAGGCTGTAGATGTAACAGATGGGGAGGGCTAAGGCTATGAAGGAACTTAAATACCAGGATGGGAATTTTAAATTTGAGGTAGTGATGGACTGGGAGTCAATACAGGTGAGTGAGGGGAGGGTTGATGGGTAAGTGGGACTTGATGCAGGAGAGGATAGGGGCAGCATAGCTTTGGAGGAGCTGATGGTGAAGGATGGGAGATCATCCAGAACAGCATTGGAATAATCATGTCTGGCTTCAATGGAAATGAAAACCAGGAGAGCCATAAAACCAGCTGCCAATTTACAATCACCCATTGTGCACCAACACATACAGTCAAAGTGACCCTCAGTCTGTAGCCAACTACCCAGGGAGGACTCAAGGCTCTACCACTCTGGGAAATGAAATGTTCAAAACTATACATCCGTTGTGTGACTGTTGTCCTTTATTGAAGCTATTTTTTTGTTCCCAATTGTTTAAAGGATACAATCTTCTGCTTGAAATTGCTCACATGGCAAGCTCTTAGTGCATTAAAGGAATTTAACTTTCCCGTAAGGAATGAAGAAAATAAATTCACAGAGAAAACCAAGCCAGGCAGCTCTTATGTACCTCCTCACAGATCTTCTGTTTAATGTCTAAATCTAATTGGAAAAGAAGTTGTAAAACTTAAGATGAAATAGTCCTTTCTTTTGCTTTGTAAAAGTATGATTATGTCCAGCAGAACGTGTTTAATCTCTGGTATCTTGAGTTGCTTGAGCTGAGCATTAAGTTAGTGCAGAAATCCATAAACCAGATCTTGATAATCCAGTTCCAACTGTGCACTGTTTACTTTATACATTATGAAAATGTCCTTATTTGGAGAAAAAAAATAGTTTAACTGAAGTGCAGTCTATGAATGAATTGTCACAATCAACAGATGACATAGGTAAGTAGATTACATAGGTGAGCAGACAGTAATGATGTTTGTAATTAAAAACAATAGAGGCATGATGTTACAGGATGAAAATTACAGGTTTATTCTCAACCCTTTTCTGATATGTGAACATGAAAATTGCAGGGTTATTTTTAATACATACACATAACAGGAATGTTTAGAATGCCTTGAAAATTGTGGCTCTGTCTTGGTTGCTTTGCTCAGTGAACCTTATTTACACGGAACATTTCTCTATCTTTAGTTGATATTTTCTGTGCATTTTTACATTAGTGACTGTAAGGAATGGTAGTGGTGAAAAATAAAAACATTTCCCTGGCTTGAGCACTCAGCAACAGCGTCAAACACTCCAAGGTTAGCGTTTGCCTTAGGTTTTTTTTGGCTTCAGTGGTGTTTATCATTCCACCATATAAACCTTATGCCCCTAGCCCTCATCAGTTAACTCATACGACCCAATACCCAGTAGCACAATAGCATAAGCTGGGAAATAAAACACTGAGATACTTTATTGTACTTTCTGGATATTGCCATTCTTGCACTGGCCCTCATTTGTACCTCTCTAATCTTCTGAAAGATAGACTAATTAATACCTTGATTGAATTAAGGTCACATAGAAATGAATTTACAGAATAATAGCTAAAGCAAATCTTTGTTTATGACGACTTCAATCCCTGTTCATACGGAGGCAAAATACATCTTGTCACCCTATCTTAGCTGGTTAAGTAACATTTGATCAGCGCAGCCACTGAGTCAAAGCAGTTCTTGCTCTTTCTTTAAGGTAGACTGGCCTAGGCCTGTATATCATGTGTTATTGATTGACCAGCACTTGTTCTTGCCCCTATGGAACACAGAAGTGAAAAGTAAGCTACGTGGAACTTTACCAACTTTAATCACACCCCTCTTCTAACAATTTGCAACTTTAAGAACCCTCGCCTTTGAATCAGAGGGTTGTGGGTTCATGTCCCACTCCCGGAAACCAAGAACTGTGATTGTACTCGAAAGAGTTGCAATCTGTGACTGTTGATAACTCAAAAGAATTTTACCAAAACTTAAGTGATAAAATGTGTGAATTGTTTGCCCATTTGGAGGGTGGGGAGTTAACATTATTCGGTTGTCAATGTCAAGTAAGACCTAGGTGTGAGAACCATATAGTTGAGGTACAGGAACAGATTTTAAAATGTGCACAGCAAAATCTATTAGAATGTTGTCCAACATTTTTCCCACTCCACCTGGTTTACAGACCCCGTAGAATTAATACAAGCTTGATTTCCAAAATAGTTGTAACTACACAAGGGTATTGGAGAATGTGGTTTGCTATGGTTCAATGTTATTTTTATAACACAGATTTATAATATTTTCCATGCCTGGAAAAAAAATGTAATGTCTTGCAAAGTGTAACCACAACCAATCTAATTGCCAAGTTTCCAAGATCCAGCCATTTTTTTTTTATATTTTAACTAATTCTGGCCTGGCAAACAGCTTCAAAAGGCAAGTAATTATATGATATTCACTGGTGAATAAGAATTAAATAATATTCTTTAAAGTTTATGATCATTTTTATATCGCATTACTCATTCTTTTTCTAGAATGAGTCTCTAAATGCCAGCTTGACTTTATTGGCAGCATTTTGCCCCTAAGCTGGATTTTCAAAAGTTTTAGAATCTGAATTGTTTCTGATAAAAACGATCAGGTACTAGATAAATGCAAGACATAATTTTCATTCCTTATGCTATGAAGATCTAGTTGATGATTCTGTTACAGAACAGGAATTCCCAGAGGAAAGACTTTTGACCTCTGGAAGTAATGGCTCAGGTGCACTTAATCGAGAGTTTCCCTAATATGTGTGTGTGTGTGAGAGAGAGGTTGTAACAGGGCCCAATTTTAACTCTGTGCACATGAGTGAGTGTTTTGCCTGTGTACATAATTATAGTTTATAACCCACAGATGCATGCGAGTTTGGCTCAGTTGGCCAAACTTTCAGCTCTAAATTTAAAAGGTTGCCAATTTAAACCTCATTCCAGAACCTGATTGCATCATTTCTATAAAATAGCTAGTTTTTCTTTCTTTACTCACCTGTTGGTTCACTCAGTTGTGTGAGGATGTTTTGGGTTTTTTGTCTTTGCGTTTATGTAAGTTAACACTTGTGGGATGGGGGGGGTGGGTGTGTGGGGGGGTGGGGTGGTAGGGGTGACCTTTGGTTGGCTGGAGATTGGAACATTTAAGGTACAGAACGTACCAAGTGTTGATACATTCAATCCTGCCCTAGGGCAAGGACACAACCCTGTTGGGCAATATTAACAGATCACAATGACCAGTTCAAGGAGCAGAATGAACAACAGCTCTGTAGGGAGCAGACAAGGAGGAGGGTTGGCTCCAAATGTTGCTGTTCGCTAAATGTTGCTGAGGGAACAGCATCTTGTGGTGAGCAGTGGTTGTTCAGGTAAGTCTGGAGCTGGGGGAGGCAGCAGAATGTTGTTAGCTTCATGTTCAGGGGATATTGAGGTTAACAGAAGCCCAGGGCAGTTATCAGCCCAGTGAAGCTGAAGTGAACAGCAGCCATTGGCTCCGTGAAGCTGGGAGTTGGGGCAAAGGAAAGCCCATGACCAGTGGGATTGTGCACAGAGTAGCCAGAGAGCTGGAATTGTGCCAGTAGCTAAATGTTGGGGTGCAGCCTTATGAGTTTAGTGGGATACAGTCTCAGGAGAAGAGATTGAACAACTGGGAGGTAAGCAGCTATTGGGGCAGTCTGAATTGGCTACGGTGACTGAATGAATTGAATTCTATTTTTATTTCTCATGATTCCAGAAATATTACTGGTATTTTAGCAATTACATTCTGTGATCCTGTTGATTTTTCCATCAAGCCAGAAACATATTGGTCTTTTCTACAATATAGGAAGGAAGGGGCTGTTGATTTTTATGATCAGGGCCATTAGTATGTGACAACAAAATATCAAATTTTATTTTTATTTCGTGGGATCTTTCGACTTTTCCCAAGTGCTCTGGGGATTCTATCCATTTTCAAGCAGCAAACATGGAAGCATAGCCTAGCAAATAATTTTCATTACTTCTATTCACACATCTACCTCGGTAAGCTTGTAAAACGAAACGTAATTGGAAACAATAGCAAAAATAAACACTCCGTGCTACAACAACCCTATATTCTTTTCTTTTGTGACATGATTAATGAGTTTTCTTATGTTGGGTGAAAGTGACACCACCAAATGTGCCCACACTATGCCTATGGCAAGAAAGTGAGTGAAATGGGGATGTTAGCCCGCACATCACCGGATAGTGTTACCCTCCTCAACAAGAGAGCACAGATCTAGGAAGTTGCTTTGCCGGGTTCGGTGTGCCAACAGGAAGACTGCATATTGAAGTGCCTGTTTACAGCCTCCACGAGCACTGTGAGGTGTTTGAATCCCATCTGCATCATGTTCCCCTGAAATATCTGGAAATCAACTCAGCATCGACTGAGTTAGCAGGAGGATATTGAGAATCTGATTAAGGTTAAGGTAGCGGGGTAAAGAATGTACAACAAGAATGGGCCTATTTTCAGATACCTGTGCACGAGGGGAGAAGCTGTATGGCTGGTCCAGAAGCAGGGCTAAATTGGGACATCAGATCCTGTACAAGTTTTAAAAAAAAATTAAAACTGGAATCCTGTCCCCTTCTACTTTTAGTGAGCTGAAATGCTTGCTTGCCTTTCCTCCATGACATGCATTGGGGCCCCAGACTGAATTCAAACAGATTTAAAAGAACACCAGTCACAATGCTGACTTCCTTTTTTTTTGTGTGTGCCCATTTGGAATGGAAACAAGCCAGCTCAGTGGGTACAATTCAAACCATTCCTGCACCTGGCACTACTGAATGGTCTGGGTAGAGCAAATAAAGAAAAATAAGTCAAGGAAAAGCCCATAGGTTGTAAGGAAGCCCTCCCTTACACACAGCCACCAATTTCAGTCTGGTAATTCAAATAGAGAATGAGAAGGACATCTCACAACCATCTGCTCCTCCCTGCTAGATTTTCCTTTATTTGCTCTGCCCAGTTCATCCAATGGTGAAAGGCTAGGAAAGTCTGCCCACTTGTACCTGCTCGTGGCTACTTCCCTTGCTCCCATTCCTGACGCTATTCAATGAAGAGCGGAAAGTCCTCCTGTGCCCTGACCAAAATTTCCCTCTTGTCTAATGCTACCAAATACACATTGGGTGGGATTTTCCGGCCCCTCCTGCCAAAGTCAATGGAGATTTGAATGGCTTGCAGCATCCGCCGTGCGGTAACCCATCGCGGTGGGGCCAAAAAATCCCGGCCACTCATCTCATTTTCTTCTTGTGGAACCTTCAAATTGTTCAGGGATATCTATTCTGAGAGTCCTTAATGTCGGGTTTTTATAATGATGTAAAGGCACCAATTGCTTATAAGGGATTGTGTAAACACATTGTGGGTTCATTTATTTAAACTAGGTGCATGAGAACATGTATACATGGATAGAAAGTTTGACGACACCAGAGTCAGGTTTGTGTGTGCTGTGTGCTGCTCACGGGTTGAAGCAAAACTGAGACTGGATTGCATTACACACTTCCCTTCCAGTGATGGCATGCTGGTATCCCTTAAAGGCATATCACAAAACATAATAGACATTTTGAAAGAATTTGTCAGAATATTTGTTAGTGCAATGTTTTTTCTACATTTCTGAGGCCTTAATTAAAATAATAATGTCAGAGACTCGGGTCCTGAATCCTAATAAAGGATACTACGATGTTATGAGACGTGAGTCGGCTATGATGGATTGGGAAACGTTACTTAAAGGGATGACAGTGGATAGGCAATGGCAAACGTTCAAAGAGCACATGGGTGAGCTGCAACAATTGTTTATTCCTGTCTGGCGCAAAAGTAAAATAGGAAAGGTGGCCAAACCATGGATTACAAGGGAAATTAGAGATAGTATTAGATCCAAGGAAGAGGGATACAAATTGGAGAGAAAAAAACAATAGACCTGAGGATTGGGAATAGTTTAGAATTCAGCAAAGGAGGACCAAGGGATTGATTAAGAAGGGAAAATAGAGTACGAGAGTAAGCTTGTGGGGAACATAAAAACTGACTCTAAAAGTTTCTATAGGTATGTGAAGAGAAAAAGATTGGTGAAGACAAATGTAGGACCCTTACAGTCAGAAATAGGGGAATTTGTAATGGGGAACAAAGAAATGGCTGACCAACTAAATACATACTTTTGTTCTGTCTTCACATAGGAGGACGCAAATAACATACCAGAAATGTTGGGCAACACAGTGTTTAGTGAGAGGGAGGAACTGAAAGAAATCAGTATTAGTAGGGAAATGGTGTTGGCGAAATTGATGGGATTGAAGTCCGATAAATCCCCAGGGCCTGATAACCTACATCCCAGAGCACTGAAGGAAGTGGCCCTAGAAATAGTGGATGCATTGGTGGTCATCTTCCAAGATTCTACAGACTCTGAAACAGTTCCTACAGATTGGACGGCAGCTAATGTAACCCCACTATTTAAAAAGGGAGGTAGAGAGAAAACAGGGAATTATAGACCAGTCAGCCTGATGTCGGTAGTGGGGAAAATTCAAGAGTCCATTATAAAAGATTTAATAGCTAAGCGCTTGGAAAACAATGGCAGAATTGGACAGAATCAGCATGGATTTGTGAAAGGGAAATCATGCATGATAAATCTGGAATTTTTCGAGAATGTAACTAGTAGAGTTGATGAGGGGGAGCCAGTGGATGTGGTTTATTTAGACTTTCAGAAGGCTTTCGACAAAGTCCCACATAAGAGATTAGTGTGTAAAATTAAAGCACACGGGATTGGGGGTAGTGTATTGAGATGGATAGAAAATTGGTTGGCAGACAGGAAATAAAGAGTAGGAATAAACGGGTCTTCTTCCGAATGGCAGGCAGTGACTAGTGGGGTACCGCAGGGATTGGTGCTGGGACCCCAGCTATTCACAATATATATTAATGATTTAGATGAGGGAACTAAATGTAATATCTCCAAATTTGCAGATGACACAAAGCTGGGTGGGAGGGTGAGCTGTGAGGAGGATGCAGAGATGCTTCAGTATGATTTGGACAAGCTGAGTGAGTGGGCAAATGCATGGCAGATGCAGTGTAATGTGGAGAAATGTGAGGTTACCCACTTTGGCAGCAAAAACAGGAAGGCAGATTATTATCTGAATGGCTATAAATTGGGAGAGGGGAATGTGCAACGAGACCTGGGTGTCCTCGTACACTAGTAGCTGAAAGTAAGCATGCAGGTGCAGCAGGCAGTAAAGAAGGCAAATGGTATGTTGGCCTTCATAGCCAGAGGATTCGAGTACAGGAGCAGGGATGTCTTGCTGCAATTGCACAGGGCCTTGGTGAGACCACACCTGTAATATTGTGTGCAGTTTTGGTCTCCTTATCTGAGAAAGGATGTTCTTGCTATAGAGGGAGTGCAGCAAGTGTGGACAGCTGATTGGGAGACACCGCAAAGATCACCCACCGAGCCCTGGAATGAGCCAGAGGCATAGAGGGTAGAGGGCAACTGTGACCTTGAGAGCCGCTGGCATGGGGTGTCCCACACAGTTAGTGGAGATCTCAGGGCCAATCATCTGACAGATAGAGTTGACTGTTTCCCTTGACAGACTGAGCCCCCTTCGACACTGCGCCTCAGTCATATTGAGGTAGCTGCTTCGCCGCCTGTATACCCTGGCAGCAGGATAATAGCGTCTTCTGCGGCCCCTTCCACCTTGGACAGCCTCTTGGCCCTGCGCTCCTTGTGCCTACGCCTGGACTCCGAAAGGTGGCTCCCCTGGAGGTTAATTGTCCACTCCTGGCCTCCTCCTTATGCTACCTCTCCCTTCCTCCTCAGAGGAGCTGCCTCCAGTGGAGATGTCAGAACCCATATCCAGGCTAAATAGAGGCCCCTGGAAAGCTGCAGGCCCGATAAAGATTATGTTTGCAGACTGCTGAACTGAAGCTTCAAAGTACAGAGAAAGCTATTGGAAATCGATGTGAACTGCTAACAATCACACAGGCAAGTTCAAAACACTTTCTCCATTAAATACTTCAGAAAAAACACGAACAACTCCTCTAAGCCCACATATCCCGCCAGAGCATGAGTTTGGTTAAAAAATCACTTACCCGCCTGGTCGTTGTTTGTACCCCGAAGTTCGCACGATCTCCTCAAAATCAGCGTCAATTGCCGAGTTAAGGGCCTTAACAAGGCCTTTAATTAATGGCGGGTGCGTGTCGCGCTGCATAACACGCCCGCCCACCTAAGTAGCGCGATGCCGTGCGCTGACGTCAGGACGCTCGCGCGACATCAGCACGCGACATTTTAAGCACTGACATGTGGGCTCCGCCACCCGCATGTCAGCCTAAAAATTCTGCCCATAATGTTTTGGCCTCAACTACTTTCTGTGGTAACGAATTCCACTCTCTGGGTGAAGAAGTTTCTCCTCATCTCAGTCCTAAATGGTCTATCCCGTATCCTCAGACTGTGACCCCTGGTTCTGGACTCCCTCACCATCAGGAACATCCTTCCTGCGTCTACTCTGTCTGGTCCTGTTAGAATGGAGGGGGGTCTCCAGACTTGTTGGGGGCGGCCATGCGGTGGTGATGCTGAAATTAATGACAAGGACAGTGCATCAGTTAGCGTTCAGTCAGTAACACCTTTCAGCCCTTTCCCCCCCAGCCTCTTAAGTAGCTCACCCTTCAAGAACTTAAGGAGACGAACATTGGTGGGGTGGTAAATAGTCAAGAGGAGGCCCAAACATTAAACGCGCATACAGACAGGCTGGTCAGATGGCCTAAGGAATGCCACATGGAATGTTAAGTGGATAAGTGTTTGGTTAAGCACTTGGGCAAGACAAGCAAGGTACGGGAATACATGAGTAATGGTCGGACCGTGGGAAGTCACAACAATTACAGGGACCTTGCTGGGCAGACCCGTTAAGGTAGCAGAACAGGTACATAAGACGTTTAACAAGGTGGAAGCCAGACTTGCCTTCATTAGACGAGGAATAGAATGTAGGAAAAGGGAGGTCATGTTGCAAGTGCAGAAAATGCTGTCAAGGCCACATCTACACTTCTGTGACCTGCGCTTCATGGGAGGGATGGCGTTGAAGTGGGGAGAGTGCAGAGGTTCCTGACCTGGATGCATGCTGGCCTGGAGAGTTGGAGTGATGAGGAAACATTGCATACACTTGTGACATTTGCCGTGGATCACAAGAGATTGACAGGTCACATTATTGACCTTCACACTGTTATGAGGGGCATAGACTGGGTGGACAGAAGGCAACATATTCCCTTGGCGCAGGGATGACTAACGTGGTGGCATTTATTGAAGTTGAGTGCCATGAGGTTGACAGGTGAGGTGCTGAGCACCTTTTGGACAGAGTAATGTGGGACGCACTGGCTGAAAGGGTGGTGGAGATACAAACGCTCCTAAGATGCAATAAGTCTTTGGGTGTGCAGCAGCGATGCCATGGCATGTTAGGCCATGGGGATAGTGGTCACAAGTGGGATAAGGCGACTTTGGAAGGTGCTAGAGACGCGCATCCTCAAGGGGCCGAGGGACCTTTGTGTATGACCCACACGTCTGACTGTATCAGTCTGTGAATGAGCAGTGTTGCTGCATTAATGATTGCAGCAACCATCAGTGCTTTGGATGGTGGGGAGACAGAGTGGATGGGACTGTGGCCCTCAAATACCTGGCCGCTGCACCCCAGCCTCGCTGACGCCTGCCGACCTGGCCGCCTGCCTCCTCCCCAGCTCCATGGCCTGCTCCTCGTAGGCGGTGAGGCGCTGCAGCATGGCGTGCCCACCACCAGTCTGCTGGCACTCCCTCATACTGTGCTCTGTTTTTGCCTGCAGAATATAGAAGAGCATTTATTGGGGCTGATCGCTCATGTAGTCTGCAAGCGCACGCCGCACCCCAACCACAGTGGCCTATCCGAGGCCTCCAGCGGCTCCTGTCCACACTACTGGTGATCAGTCCCCAGAAGATAGTACGGCTGGTCCCAACCCCCTCCCCCAATGGACACCTTGGAAACATTTGGCATCCATCACTTTGAATAACACACGGGTCTTAGCGCCCATGGCAAGGAGGTGCAACTAGGTGCGGCGCTGAGGCCAGCAGATGGCCCTTGACCACAACACCTTGAGGCTCCCCTTCCACCATCTCAACACCATCAATATGACATGTGTTGGGATTCTGAGTACGTGTCTAGATGTCGCCCCTGCAGGTTGCCCCCAGACTACTCAAATGCGACAAACACCAACATATGCTGCGGGGAGAACCCATCTTATCCTCAACCACTAAGGCTGATGTAAGCATGGTCACTATCTGTTTGCCCACCCAGCGTGCGCCAAATGCCCAATGCAGTAACAACACTAAGTGGGCGGGGGGGGGGCCTCAAAGGCTTAGGCTACCTGCTGGGTAAAATGGCCAAGAGAGACATGGTACTCATCCTTCTAGAGCGCAGCAAATCATTGAAGCGCTTGCGGCACTGCATCCTGGTGCACCGCGCGTCATCATGGGCGCTTACAGCCACCACTACCTCCTGCCACGCCTGCCTGGTGTCATGGGAGGGCCCTCCTCCTCCCATTCTCTGGTACAAAATATCGTGACGGTTGTACACCTCTTGGAGGAGGACAGCAAGGCAGGCATCGGAGAACCGAGGGGCACAGTGGCCCCCCGCTGACCTATCCTGCAGCCTGCCCCCCTCCTCCTCCTCCTGTGCCCTCAAACCAGCATGTCCTTCTCTATGAGTGGCCATGGTGAACTGCCTCAAGGAGGCTGCCTGGTCGCTCTTTATACAGACTGTCTGTTCCCCATTGGAACCGGCAGTCTGAACACGCCCGCCGTCGATTCGATTTTCCCGTTGTACACGGGAGTCACAAACCCGCTGGGTGGGCCTTAATTCGCCCGCCCGCACAAAATGGCCGAATCGGTCGGGCCCGCCTGCCCGTCTTGGGCAAAATTCAGCCCTATATGTTTTCAAGAAGGAGCTCTTGGGGTGAAAGGAATCAAAGGATATGTGGAGAAAGTGGGAGCAGGCTATTGAGTTGGATGATCAGCCATGACCATAATGAATGGTGGAGCAGGCTCGAAGGGCCGAATGGCCTACTCCTGCTCCTATCTTCTATGTTTCTATGTTTATATGATTTAAAACAGTAGCATTTTTCACTGATTATGATAAATTTGTTTTTAAAGCATCTTAAACGTTCCTTTTTACAGTCTGGCTATTAATCATCACCTGGACAGGACACAAGGGGAAAATCAGGTGAAAAGAATTGCACACATGTTACAGGGATTACGTACAGCTCTTTATGTTTGTTTCGAAGAAAATAATGACATAAGCATTTAAAGAAGCAACACTGAGTGGTTTTATTCATTGCACTGTAATTTAAGTTCTGCTCCCATCCTAAAAGGTATCCATGGAATTTGGTGAGAAAGGATATTTTGCCTTGACTTGTAAAAATGCCACAATCAAGAACAAAGTCATGCAGACTCATACGCAAGATAAATGGGGGCCAAAATACCTCTTAGGACATGTACAAATTCAATAGACAAGAATAACTCTAAGATGAAAGCAAAAAAACTGCGGATGCTGGAAATCCAAAACAAAAACAAAAGTACCTGGAAAAACTCAGCAGGTCTGACAGCATCTGCGGAGAGGAACACAGTTAACGTTTTGAGTCCGAATGACTCTTCATCAGAACTAAGGAAAAATAGAAAAGAGGTGAAATATAAGCTGGTTTAAGGGGGGGGGGGGGGTGGGACAGGTAGAGCTGGATAGAGGGCCAGTGATAGGTGGAGATTGCCAAAAGATGTCACAGACAAAAGGACAAAGAGGTGTTGACGATGGTGATATTAGCTAAGAAATGTGCTAATGGTGACATTAAGGGTAGAAAGCAGGTATAACTCTAAGATGTTCAGCCCCTCAAGCCTGCTCTGCCATTCAACTAGATCATGACTGATCTTCTATCTCAATGCCATTTTCCTGCATCATCCCCATATCCCTTGATATCTTTAATATCTAGAAATCTATCGATCTTTGTCTGAACATACTCAATGACTGAGCATCCACAGCCCTCTGGAGTAGAGATTTCCAAAGATTCACCAACCTCTGAATGAAGAAGTACCTTCTCATTTTGTCCGATATGCCTACCTCTTATTCTGAGATTGTGTGCCCTGGGGAAACATCCTTCCCATGTGCTATCGAGCCCTGTAAGAATTTTGTATTCTTCAATAAGATAACCTCTCATTCTTCTAAACTCTAGAGAATACAGGCCCAGTCCCCTCAATCTCTCCCCATAGGACATTCCCATCATCCCAGGTATCAACAAAAAGCTAAAAGCTACTGCGGATGCTGGAAATCCAAGACAAAAACAGAATTACCTGGAAAAACTCAGCAGGTCTGGCAGCATCGGCGGAGAAGAAATCAGTTAACGTTTCGAGCCTTCATGGCCCTTCGGCAGAACTGAAGCATAGTTAGGAGAAGGGAGAAATATAAACTGGTTTAAGGTGGGGGGGCGGGGGTGGGGAGAGAGACGTTGAGGGTGTGGTGATTGTGGAGATGAGCAGATAATCAAAAGATGTCACAGACAAAAGGGTCAAAGAGGTGTTGAAGGTGGTGATATTTGTCTAAGAAAAGTGCTAATTAAGAATGGAAGACAGGATATTCAAAGTACAGCTCTAGTGGGGGTGGGGTGGAAAGACTAACAAGGTTTTAGTTTTAGATTTAAAAATAATGGAAATAGGTGGGGAAAGAAGAATCTATATAAATTATTGAAAAAAAGGAGGGGGGGGGTGGAGAAATGGGGTGGGGATGGGGGGAGGGGGAGTTTAAGATCTAAAGTTGTTGAATTCAATATTCAGCCCGGAAGGCTGTAAAGTGCCTAGTCGGAAGATGAGGTGCTTTGAGGTTATTTTTTTTCAATAATTTATATAGATTCTTCTTTCCCCACCTATTTCCATTATTTTTAAATCTAAAACTAAAACCTTGTTAGTCTTTCCACCCCACCCCCACTAGGGCTGTACTTTGAATATCCTGTCTTCCATTCTTAATTAGCACTTTTCTTAGACAAATATCACCACCTTCAACACCTCTTTGACCCTTTTGTCTGTGACATCTTTTGATTATCTGCTCATCTCCACAATCACCACACCCTCAACGTCTCTCTCCCCCCACCCCGCCCCCCCCACCCCCCCACCAACCTTAAACCAGTTTATATTTCTCCCTTCTCCTAACTATGCTTCAGTTCTGCCGAAGGGCCATGAAGGCTCGAAACGTTAACTGATTTCATCTCCGCTGATGCTGCCGGACCTGCTGAGTTTTTCCAGGTAATTCTGTTTTTGTTATCCCAGGTATCAGTCTGGTGAACCTTCGTTTGCACTATCTCTATGGGCAGTATATCCTTCCTTAGTTAAGGAGATCAAAACTGTACACAATGCCCCAGCTGCAGTCTCACCAAGGGTCTATACAACTGCAGCAAGATTCCCTTACTCCTGTACTCAAATCCTCTTGCAATAAAGGCCAACATACCATTTTCCTAATTGCTTGTTGAACCTACATGTTTTGGTGACTTATGAACAAGGGCACCCAGGTCCCTTTGGATATCAATGCTTCCCAACCTCCCACCATTTAAGAAATACTCTGCATTTCTGTTCCCCCTACCAAAGTGGATAACTTCACATTTTTCCATATTATATTTCATCTGTCATTTTGCCCACTCACTTAGCTTGTCTAAATACCCTTGAATCCTCTTTGCATCCTCTTCACAACTCACATTTCCACCAAGTTTTGCATCATCAGCAAACTTAGAAATATTACATTTGGTTCCCACATCCAGATCATTGATATATATTGTGAATAGCAGTTATGCTTGTGGTACCCCATATGGCACAGATTATGTCACCAGGGGACGGCGTGTAAATGAGAAATAGGAGGGAGCCAAGGGTAGATCCTTGGCAAAATCAGTGCGGGAGAAAGAGCAGAAGCCATTTTAAGTGATTCTCTGGCTACAATTAGGTCCATAATAATGAAAGAAAAGGAGTCCCACCCAGCTGGACAACAGTGGAGAGGTGTTGGAGGAGGATGGTGTGGTCAACCATGTCAAAGGCTGTACATATGCCAAAAAGGATGAGGAGTAATAGTTTATCCTTGTTGCAGTCACACGGGATGTTATTTGTGACTTCAGATGTTGATTCAGCCCTGTGGCAAAGGGAGGAACCTGATCCAGAGAAGGATTCAAACATGGAGCTCTAGGAAAGATGGCAATGAATTTGCAAGGTGATGACATATTCAAGAACTTTGGAAAGGAAACAGAGACTAGAGCTGTGGCAAAAGTTTTCAAGGATGGTGGGGTCAAGGGTTTTTTTTTGAGGAGAAGGGATTTAAAAGAGAGAATTAAGGACAATACCCAAAAACAGAGAGAAATTATATAGCATATTTCATGACCATCAGATGTTTCAAAGTGCTTTGCAGCCAATGAACCACTTTTGAAGTGTAGTCACTGTTGTAATGTAGATGGCAGCCAATTTGCACACAGCAAACTTCCACAAACAGCAATGTGATAAAGACCAAATAACCTGTAATATTGATTAAGCGATAAATGTTGGCCAGGACACCAGAGATAATGCTCCTGAAGAATGGTGCCAGGGTGTCTCCTATACCTACGCAGGCAGGAAGATGGAACCATCGTCTAATGTCTCATCCAAAAGAAGGCATCTCCGACAGTGCAGCAGTGCAGCGTTGCAATGTTTACTGTAGTACTTTAATGGAGGGTCTGCCTTGATCTTTATGCTCAAATGAGTGAGATGGTGAATTTGATGAATTGGTTTCTCTCTCTCACTTAAAGCTACTGTGATTTTGGCCAGAATTTTACATCTGGGGCTTCCAACGTACCAGGAAAGGAATTGTAAGGCAAATAATTCAAAACCTGTGCCTTTTATTTTATTCATTAGTTACACATTTATAATTTGGAACATTCCCTGATTTCAAAAAAAACCACTTTTGTGCAGAGTAAACATTGCTTTTAACCACATCCAGCTGACTAAATGAGATCAAGAGATCACAAGAGATGCCAATGCCCTTAAAGTGAAAGGTAATAAAACAAATGCAGAAAGTTCACATTGGAACTGGCCAGATTCCTAGTGGACAAGTAAGTTTCCCTTTTCTCTCAGATCACTAATCACCATCGCGTTCACGAGGAGCTCCTGGTCTTCTTAGCAAGAGCTCAATCTGCATTTGCCATTTGAGCCATTTTTGCTGTTTAAGCTCCAGCAGTGCCTCAGTTCCATGGAGTGGGTGGTGGGGATGGGGTCCCTGCATAAGCACGCTGAATTCAGACAAGTCGGGTGTGTTCCTGCAGGGTGGGAGGAAGGACATTCTTCTAATTACAAAAGGAAGTTCTTTAAAAAAAATCTGTGTAATTATACAAACCGAATATCAAAGAGCATCTGATATTTCATTTGCCATTGTCAATAAATTTGATAGACCTACCAAGGATCAGGTTTTAAATGCACTTTTGTTTACAGTGCTAAATCTGGGGATTTCTCCTCTGATGCACTCTTACAAACATTAACCCTCCTGGTTCAAGCCTAAGAAACAATCAATTGCTTTTATGTGACATTAATTCTTAAGTACATTGTACAAATCTTACTGGAGTTTTTATCAGTGCTTACAGAGAAACCTGGGCCCACAATATCCCCCTTCTAAGGGAGACTCAAAAAATCGGTGTTTAAACGTGTAGCACAGGCCAAGGTAATGAAAGCTATTCATTTTTCACGGTTGTACTAGTGCTAACTGAAATGAGTTTGGGTAATTTCAGTTCTGTTGAAGGGTCATGTGGACTCAAAACATCGACTCTTTTCTTCTCCACCGATGCTGCCAGACCTGCTGAGTTTTTCCAGGTAATTCTGTTTTTGTTTTGGGTAATTTCAATTCTGTTTCTATTAGGTTGGGGCCCCACAATCCGGAACAGCTCAGAATTCAGGACTACTCACCAGTAAATTGTAAATTTCATTCAGACAGGCAACAGGAATGGCCTGTTGTGTCACACAGATGCCGCACTAATGGAATCTGTGGGTAAATTCACCGATACTGTGCGCCCTATGGAGGAGGCGCACAGGAAGAAAACACAGGTCTGAGACAGGGCTACAACACAGGAGCATCGATGCCCTGACTCAAGATTCTACTGAATGGAGTTCCCTCTGAGAGGGGTGTTTTAACTCCAATGGAAATGAAAATGGGAGAGGTGGGCTGCCAATTTGTTATCACCGATCACATAAAGTCATAATTACCCCTAGCATGTGGAATTAAATCTTTTTTTATAGGAGTATAAGAACTATACTCTTTAGAACCTATGACCAAGTTTTTCGTCATTTGCTCTAATGTTGCTTCATGTGGCTCGATGTCAAATTTTGTTTGATAATGCACCTGTGAAGTTTATTATGTTAAAGGCGCCATACAAATGCAAGTGGTTGTTGTTGAGTAAGAAGCTTTTAACTTTGCATCAAACCCTGTGATGACGAGCAAAGAGCACCGAAGCATTGCATCCTTAGTGCTAATGTTCCTCTCGAGGAAAATGGTCCAGAATCACGATCAAATTAAAATAAACGAATGCACACTGTTCTAAGACCTTTCTCCGGGATATATTCTCCAAACAGTGCTGTTTCATAAGATGTGGCCTTCGTTCATGCTATGTTCTTCTGTGCTACCCTTTTACCTCAGGCACCAACTGATTTAAATTAAACGTGTTACAAAAGCATAGGAAGGAATCTTAGCGTGATTGGGTGAAACAGTTGCGTGGGGACAGCACCAGTGAAGGGACCCATCCCTTGTTCATGGCCGAATGCAAAATAATATGTGCTAAGCGTTTTGTCACGAATATAGCACCCTCTTTAATCAGGCTGCCGATTAAAGAAGAATTTAGACCTCATGTTTCAAGAGTTAGCAAAGCCATCAGAACCTTTTTTGAAAAGTAAATTATTAGAAAGAATTATCACTGATATCTCCTCCCAAATTCATTTCTGTTGAACTGGCAAATATTTTACTTTAAACAGAGTGCTGCTGATTTTCTGGAATGTTGTTTTGCTGTGATGCTGAAACCAACATGAACAAAATTTGAGCTTGTACTTTTTTTTTGTTGATTCAGTAAATCAACACTCCAACTTAAATTCAAACTTAAGATTAGTTTATCATACGATTATTAAATAAAGATTACCGATAATGGAACAAGATATCCTTCAAAATGCTTCTAGATTTCGACACAAGTTTTGTTTGATGTTGTAGTTGCAGAATACTGTACAGATCATTATTGGTAAAAGATGGCTCATGCTAAACAAAATCAGTAAAAAGCTTAACTGTGTAAAGAGCCCGTGACTGACTGACATCTTGACACTGATTATTGCTCTTTAGTACCACAGACACTTAACACACTGAAAGGCTGAGTTCACATTCTGGAAGCATTAGACCAAGCATGTCTATCAGAGAAGCCCGAGTCCTTGAAAGGAGTCGGTTACCAGGGGACACAAGAAAGAATCTATTTAAGAAATTTGGGAAGGAATTCAGTTGAAGAAAAGGATTCTTGCAGAAATTTCCTGCAGCTATTGGACTCAGGAGAAGAGAAAAAAAAAACCCTCCAGGCTTCTGACAACACAAAAACAAAAGCATGAGGAGTAATGGGTTATATGGAGACAGTTCTCCTAGACTAGTTAGGTGGAATCTGTGGTAATTGGAAATCCTCCTATTCTAACATCTGCATGGTCCTCTGGCCTTCCCATTGTCTTCCCTTGTTACAGCTATGAAAGATTGTTGCAATAGGTGATATGGGTAAACATTGTTCAAGAGAAATGACTTTACATTCCCTTGTTGCCCACACAGTAGAGTGGACCCTCACCGTGCATGGTAATTACTGCACTGCTAATAAAGACCATCACAACCATTATGGCTGAAGTTTTCACTAGGACAATTTGATTTCTTTTCCCTTTAGGAAATCACACATTTTAAGCTACTTATAGCTGTTTTGCTTTTGAAAATTGTAACCTGCATAATTCAATTAAAAATAGCACTCATACTTGTGCAATCGGGATGTAATAATATTGGCAGCTATTCAGCTTTAGCTTAAGAAGAATCTTGGAAGCCGGTGGTTGCTTTCATACCAAAATATAAGCGTTAAGGTAATGTTCTTCCAACAACTGGCCCCAGGTTTTCTAAGCTTTCTACATGATCAGGGGCTGGCAGGTATGAAACAGAGATAAAATAGACTCCTCTCTTCACTGGGTGTGGATGTATTATGTTAAAATTATGCTATAAGCTTTATCATCAATGCAGGACTGCACTGTTAAACGGAAAGAAATGCCTTTGTACAAGCTTGAATACTTTTTTTTACTATAAAGCAGTTAGCTCTATCACTTCACACTCACCACTACTGGTTAGTTTAGAATCTATTATTATATCTATTGTCTTCTCATTTACATCTACAAGTTAATTTCTACATCCTTAGATCCCCATCCAAATATCATCAAAGAGTGAAAGAAACAACTTGCATTTATATAGCACCTTTATGATCTCAGGACATCCCAAGGCTGTTTACAGCAAATTGATATTTCTGAGGTGTTGCCACTGTTGTAATGTTGGACAATGCCTACAGCAAGGTCCCATAAACAGCAATGCAATACAGACCAGATAATGTGTTTTTTTTTAAGTAATTTTTGTTCAGGGTTAAGTATTGATCAGGACACAGAGAGAAACTCCCACTCCTTCAATGCAGCCGTGGAATGTTTCATGTTCACTAGAGAGTGCAGACAAGGGCCTCGGTATAATGTTTCAGCCAAAAGACAGCAACGTACTCTGCAGCCATGTCTGCCTAGATTATGTGCTCATGTCCCCGGAGTAAGGCTTGAATCCACAATGTACAAAGGTGACAGTGCTACCACTGAGCTAAGGCCGACACATTTTACTGCTATGACATGTGTTATTAACATTTTTCAGCAGTGTAAAAACCAAGTTTAGCCTTTGTCGTTATAGCAACAAAGGATTTCTACTTTATGTCACTATGAAAAGGTGGGGGTGAGAATAATCTTTTATGGCAGCAATGAATTACTTTTAACCAACTTTTTTTCTTCTTTTCTTATTTCTTCCAGTCCTAAGCGTGCTGAGTTGCTGACTTGTGCTAGATCCTATGGTTTTAGCCACTGGTTGCTATTCATAACCAAAATGGCCATTCTTCAGAAGGAAACATAGAAATATAGAAAACATGGAAATAGAAAATTAATGGCACAGCGGGAGCTATTCAGCCCATCCTATCTGTACCAGGCAAAATGAGCCATCCAGCCTAATCCCACTTTCCAGTTCCAGGTCCATTGTCCTGTAGGTTACAACACTTCATGTCTAAGTATGTTTTAACTGCAATGGGGTTTTTTGCATCTACCACTCTTTTCAGGCAGTCAGTTTCAGCCCACTGCCCCCTCCACTACCTTCTGATGGAAAGATTTCTCTTGACTCCCCTCTAATACTTCTGCCAATTACTTTAAATCTATGCCTCCTGGTTATTGACCATTCTGCAAAGGGAAATAGGTTCTTTCTATTTACTCTATCTCAGTCAATCATACTTTTGTATGCCTCAATTAAATCTCCCATCAGCCTGCTCTGTTCCAAAGAAAACAACTCCAGCCTATCCAGTTTTCCCTGATAGCTAAAATCCTCCATTCCTGATCCCATCCTTGTAAATCTCCTCTGCACCCTCTCTAGTGCAATCAGATCCTTCCTATAATGCGGTGACCAGAACTGTATACAATACTCCAGCTATGGCCTTACTATCTGTTCAATACAGTTCTTACATAAGCTTCTTGTTTTATATTCATTGCCGTGGCTAATAAAGGAAATACATCCTGAAATGAAGCTTGGAAAGTGAGTAAAACTGATAGCTGATGTCAGAGAACACTTCTCAACACAAAGGATAGTGGAAATCTGGAACTCTCTCTCTCCAAAAAGCTGTTGAGGCTAGGTCAATTGGAAATTTCAAAACTGAGATTGATAGTTTTTTGTTACGCAGGGGTGTTAAAGGTTACAGAACAAAGGTGGGTCAAGATACAGATCCGCCATTAGGTTAATAGGCTTGAATCTATCTTTTCAGGGTAACATAATATATTATTTTGTATCTATGTACCACCTTCTGTTGAAATGCCTCAAGGCACTTCATGCAATGAATTAAGTTTGAAGTCCAATCAATGTTCCATAGGCAAATGAGACAGCCATTATCCACCAGAAATGGCCCACGAGAATCAATAAGATGGTTTTTGTTTGAGGGAGGAAGGGCATGGATGCTCTCCTTTCAATAGTGGCTTGGGATGTTTACTACTCAAATTACCACAATAGGCGGACAGGGCCTTGATGTGGTTTCTCATCAAGAAGTTGGTTGTCGAGACTGCCAATGTGTGGGCAAATATGCAAAGCGAATCATAACACAAACAGAATATTTAACTTGCGACACATGTTTGTTGGTAGGGTTTCTGTTTGAGGTGTGCAAAAGTGGCAGGAAATTCCAGAATTGGCCATTATTCCTGGAATTGGCACCGGTGGATTCAAATCCCAGTGAACAGTCGATACCTTGAAAAGAATTGGGGATGTGAGACAATTGATGATAAGATAAAATAAATAAATGAGTAAACCAAATGTTATCCAGCAGTCATTTGGAAATGAGTGACCCTACAGACTAATAAATTATATCACGATCTCTCATCACTGTTTGTGTTTTATGTCTGTGGCAGATAAGGTTTTGTCATTTCTCACTCAAGAAAGATGAACAAAAGCAAACAGTTCCCCAGCTAAGTCCTGCCAATAAGAATTATAAAAGGCTAAGCTTGACAGGCTCTAGGGGCTGAGTGGCCTACTTCTTTCTGTTCCTCTTGGCAGGGCATTTGATATGGGGTTGGGCAACAAACTGAGGCCAATGTAATCTCATTCTCTTTGACACACACTCAGACATGTGTACACACATGCATACAAACTCTCATTTACACATACACACAGCTTGCAGCCACGGGGGAGGAGAGGGGTGGAGGTCAAAATAAAGATCAGGAATGGGAACCTTGCCCAGCCTTCTGAGCTGTTGCAGATCATGGCTGAAATCAGCTAACTTGCCATACACTCCAATTTGTGGTCTCTGATCTGCAAATGAAGAAACGTTTAATAAAGAAATGTAGAGGCCACAAACGGCAGCAAAGCTGGATTGATTTTGGAGCCAGCAGAGTCAGCACAAGGTGACACGAGGCTGAATTTTCCCACGGGCCTCAAGAACCCAACGTTGGGACCATGTGCAGATCCCAAGACCACACTTGTCATCAAGGAGCCCGCCATTGCAACTTCACATGAGGCGGGTTCCTAATTGGACCACCTCCACATGCACTATCCAGTTAAGGAAGGTGAATGGGTTCCCAAGTCGGAGGCCCTGTCACACTGGTCAATCTGCAGCCCCACTGGTAAAGGTGGGCACTGCTGAGACAGAAAGGCGAGCACAAGGGTGCCTCAAAACGGAGACACTCTCGGAAGCCTGCTGAAAATTTTAATTTAAAGAAGGTCCACAGTTGCTAGGGCCGTCAGTGTAGAGGGAAAACCCTCCATAGGAATGCTTTTTACCCTCGCTGTTGTAGCCTTTTTTATACTTGTGCCTGTGAGAGGATGCAGTTATGGCCATTCTTACTTCTTTCATTTTCTCTCCAATTTTTGACAAACTTTCTGAAAAGCCTGTCTTTACAGCCAAACTTTTGACCATCTCCCCCCCTAATCTCCCTGACATGTTTTTTTGCTCGTCCTGAAGAAAGGTGAGGCCTGAGGTGTTAGCTTGTCCCTTCCCTTCACAAGGACTGTGCAGATTTGTTGATGTCTTCGAGCAATACCTGCTTTCGTTTTAAGATTTCCAGCATCTGCATTGTTTTTATGGGTTAGCAATTTTTTTTATAATCTTCTCTGTCCCACCCTTGATTTGGGATGAAATTCAAACTATTGTTCGACAATGCTGTTTAGCAATTCTTAATTGACAGCACTTATCAGCACTTTGACAGAAGGCAATGGTAGTTGTCTTTATCAGGATAAGAATTCTGGTGATCGTAGCTATATTTAGTTTAGTGTCATTTGAAGGAGTAAGGATTTCCCCCGCAAGATTTTTTTTTTCACAGAATGCAACCTAGAGCAATGAGCATAGTTCTTGGTTGAAGTGAAGAGTAACAGGGAAAAACAAGTTTCACACCAAAATGTAAGAAGTCTAAATAGGTTTTAACTAATTCTTGATCAAAGACCAAAATAACGCTCAAGTTTATTCACCTTTGAAAGAACATTAGCAAAAAGCCTGCTTTTCTTTTTGGCGGATCAGCCAAATAGGGATTGAAATTATGCAATCAATGCGCTTTTGGTAAACATGTCAACGTAGACCGACAATGCACTCCTTATATTTGATTTTCTAGTGGAAAGTTCTGAGAATATATTTGTGTATAGGCATTCAATTTTCAAATAAAATGTCATTTGAAATATTACTTCATCTTAATTAAATGTTGCTTACTTCAAATTACCTGCTCCTTTAAATTGAAATTGTGCAAAAAAGATCCCTCCAATGTTGTTTTATTCGAAGTAACTAATGAATGCAATTGAATAATTTGAGCTTTATTTGAGCAAAAATACCATTGGATTAGCAGGAGACAAGAGTACCTGAAGAAGGGCAACTAGGTGATAGCTATGTATATATTACATTTTCATAATGCTTTACCCTTTTATTAAAATGAATTATCGTTAGATGCTTCTCAATGAGTTGTCTGCTAGTTGAGTCATTGAACGAAGGTGGCAATGTTAGGATTTAGCTGGGGAACTGTTTGCGTTTGCTCCTTTTCTGCTGAGTGAAAATTGACAAAACCTTACGGACATAAAACACAAACAGTGATGAGAGATCGTGATATAATTTTATTAGTCTGTAGGGACACTCATTTCCAAATGACTGCTGGATAACATTTGGTTTACTCGTTTATTTATTTTATTTTATTGTCAATTGTCTCACATCCCCAGTTCTTCTCAAGATATTGACTGTTCACTGGGATTTGGATCCACCGGTGCCAATTCCAGGGCTAATGGCCAATTCCAGAATTTCCTGCCATTTGTGAACCCCTACACAGAAACCCTATCAACAGACATCCGTCATAAGGAAAACCTCCTGTTTGTGTAATGATTTGCTTTGCATATTTGCCTACACATTGGCAGCCCCAACCACCAACTTCTAGATGAGAAACCACACCTAGGCCCTGTCTGCCTGTTATGGTAATTTGAGTGGTAAACATCCCACGCCACTATTGAAAGAAGAGCATCCGTGCCCTTCCTCCCTCACACAAAACCCATTAGATTAACTGATCAATCATCTCATTGATTCTCATGGGCCATTTCTGGTGGACAATGGTTGATGCATTTGTCTATGCAACATTGATTGGACTTCAAAATTAATTCATTGTGTGAAGTGCTTTGAGGCATTTCAACAGAAGGTGCTATATAAGTACAAAAGTTAATATTATCCATTTTTTGCTGACAAATCCAGAAGGTCAGTTTACCCTCTGCTTTTCAAAATCCGCCCACATTTTAAAAAAAAATCATTCACAGGATATGAGCATTGACAGCAAGGCTGGTATTTATTATCTATCCCTAAATGCCCTTAACTGAGTTATTCAGAAGGCAGTGAAGAGTCAACCACAATACTGTGGACATATAGGCCAAACCTGGTAAGGCCAGCATGTTTCCGTACTAAAGGACATTAGTGAACCAGATGGGTTTTTCCAACAATCTAATGGTTACATGGTCACCATTACTGGTACTATCTATTTATTCTAGATTTATTTAGTTGCATTTGTATTCCTCAGCTTCTATGGTGGGAATTTAACTCATGCCTCAGGATCATTAGACTAGGCCTCTGGATTACTAGTCCAATAACATAACCATGTGCTACCATTACATATTTTCTGATCCAAATAATGAACAAACCATTCTCAACCAATATTGCTTAACTCAATGTAAAAGCAGCAAAAATTAGCCAACACCCAATGCTCTGAACTTGGTGTAAATTGAGTTATTATCCATTTTATCCAAAAACATATTTGTCTACTATGCGTAGGCACTGTCCAATGCAAGACTAAAGTCAAACAGCTCATAATATCACAAGCTTGATTCTGGGCTTTGTTACCTGGGCCTGAATTTTTCATTTGTCGGGCGCGCGCGATTGGCGGGCCTGGGAGCGGACAGGCAACGGGCCTGGGAGCGGACAGGGAACGGGCCTTGGAGCGGACAGGGAACGGGCCTGGGAGCGGACAGGGAACGGGCCTGGGAGCGGACAGGGAACAGGCCTGGGAGCGGACAGGGAACGGGTCCTTGACTGCAATCGGCCCCCGACCGCGATTTGACACTGAATGGCCAAATAACAGCCAGTCAGGTTGAAACATGTGCTGAGAAAGGAGATTTCATCCCACCCTGGACCGAGGTTTGAGCAAAAATGTGAAGGCCGCCTGGACGATTGGCCCGTTCGCCAACCGTAAAAGTGGACGGGCCACGAAAAATCGTTTTCAATTGCCTCCTTAATGGGCTTAATTGCCCACTTAATTGTCGGCGGGCACGCTTCCGACTGCTGCGCGTGCCTGCTGAGCGAGATATCGTGTGAGTGCGCAATGATGTTGGGACGCTCACCCAGTCTTTTAGCTTTTCGTGGACATCTTCCTTGCAGTAGGCGTGGGCTGGAAGCACTGAGGTGTGTGCGTGTGGCTAGACTTTAAATATACCGCCCGGTGTGATGAAGCAGCGAGGTGATGGGCGAATGACAGCCTGCTCGCCATGGAAATGGCATGTTTCCTGAGAATGCATAAGTAATGCGGCGGGGTTGGAATGATACGGCGTGAAAAGCCGCCATTGCGGCCGGCGGGTAAAACATCATTTTACTTGCCCGTTGCAGCATTTAGTGCAAACCTGGGACAATTCCACCCAAGGAATGGCCGCTTGGGTTAGATACTTGAAAAGCTGCCAAAACATATAGAACACCCCAATCTAAGTCCACAGCTTCAAGGTAGGATGCGATAAAGAAAAAACATCCTAAATTGCAGAGACACGGTGGCATCGTGCATTAGAACACAAGGCTTTCAAAGATGGGATGTAGGCTCATGTCCCTGAATCTTTTTCCTGCTGAATTTCCAAGCTTTTTTTTTGTGCGTAGATAAGCTTTTTAGCAATTACAGGGATTGCTCTCACATTTCAGAAACTAAATTTCAGTCTCGGAATATGTTTATATTCCGGAGGTGTGCCGATTGTTAATTAAAGGAAAAAAAACAAGGGCCTTTGCTGGAAAATGGGTTTTATCTCACACATGACTGGCATGTTTCACACATGAGGGTTAATTATTATAATTTAACATCCAACATATATTATAAATTAGAATTATTGCACCCCATTTTGAAATCAATACTTAACCAAGGTAATAAAATAGAAAAGTGTGAAATGTGAAGATATGAAATGTAGCTTGTAACTAGAGCATGTGGAATTTATAGGAATTGAAAAATCACCGATAGAATCACTCATGTTAACTCAGGTGAAACCCTGTTTTATAAAGGCAGGAGTATAACGTAAGGATACTTATGTTAAGTATAACGTTGCTTACAAGAAACTCAACCCGTCCTTAAATGTTGCTCAAACAAAACTCACATAACAACTCATACCTAGGCCGGGATTTTACAGTCTCGCCAAGGCGTGCCTCTCCCCAGTGGATGCAATGAGCCATTTAAATCTCTATTCAGTTTGGTGGGACTGTAATATCCCACCGGGTGGGAGGGACTGTAAAACTCTGGCCCTGATCATCCAAAGATTCCATCTCCCATATATCTTGAAGGAGGCACTCTAGGATATGTTGAGCACTTCCTATAAGTCAGCACCCCCCTGAAAAGGCTCCCATTGATGAGGAGATCCAACACTGGATCAGCTGCATCAGTTCAGTTTTCTATATGCTACGGCAGTGATTGTTTGACAACAGAAGACCTCCTTAATTCAACAAAAGCCTTTGTACAGAAAAGTTGTCATCAACACACTCCTGAACTGCAGCAAGATCTGGACTGTGTATCAGGGATATTGTGTATTCGGGATACAATTAGTAGTCAATGGAAAATTATGGGTTGATAAGGAAGAGCCAGCATGGATTTATAAAGGGGAAATCATGTTTAACTAACTTGCTGGAATTTTTTGAAGAGGCAACAGAAAAGGTTGATGAGGGTAATGCTGTTGATGTGGTGTACATGGCCTTTGAAATGGCATTTGACACAGTGCCACGCAACCGACTTGTGAGAAAAGTTATTGCTCATGGAATAAAAGGGACAGTAGCAGCGTGGATACAAAATTGGCTGAAAAATAGGAAGCAGAGAGTGATGGTCAATGGATGTTTTTCTGGCTGGAGGAAGGTTTGTAGTGGAGTTCCCCAGGGGTCGGTATTGGGACCCTTGCTTTTCTTGATATATATTAACGATCTAGATCTTGGTGTGCAGCAGACAATTTCAAAATTTGTGGATGAAACGAAGCTTGGGAGTGCTGTGAACAGCGAGAAAGATGGTGCAGAGCTTCAAGAGGACATATACAAGTTGGTGGAGTGGGCAGATAGGTGGCTGATGAAATTCAATATGGAGAAGTGTGAGCTGATGCATTTTGGTAGGAAGAACATGGACAGACAATATAAAATAAGGGGTGGAATTTTGAAGGGGATGCAGGAGCAGGAAGACCTGGATGTATATGTACATAGATCCTTGAAGGTGGTAGGACAGGTGGAGAGAGCAGTTAATAAAGCATGTAGTATCCTGGGCTTTATTAATAGGGGCATACATTACAAGAGCAGGGAGGTTATGCTGAATTTATATAAGACACACGTTAGCCCTCAGCTAGAATGTTGTGCCACACACTGGAGAGATTGCAGAAGAGGTTTACAAGAATGGTCCCAGGGATGAGAAAATTCAGCTATGAGGTTGAATTAGAGAAGTTGGGATTGTTCTCCTTGGAGAGGAGAAGGCTAAGAGGAGACTTGATAGAAGCTTTCAAAATCATGAGGGAGGCTCAACAGAGTAGATAGGGAGAGATTGTTCCCACTCGTAAAAGGATCAAGAACGAGATGGCACAGATTTAAAGTGATTTGCAAAAGGAGCAAATATGACGCGAGAAAAAACTTTTTCACACAATGAGTGGTTTGGGTCTGGAACGCACTGCCGGGAAGTGTGATGGAGGCAGGTTCAATCGAGGCATTCAATAGGGCATTAGAATAGAAATAAGGAGCAGGGGTACAGGGAAAAGGCAGGGCAATGGCACTAGGTCATAATGCTCATTTGGTGAGCCGGTGCAGACACAATGGGCCAAATGGCCTCCTCCTGTACTGTTAAGGTTCTGTGATTCAATGATGCATTAGGGTGCTAGAGAAATTCTATCAGAATGTCTCTACCGCGCCTTTGTGGATTCAATGAAAGGCTTGCCGAACAAACTTTGTCCTTCGTGAAGCCAGGTTCACAAACTTTCGACAAAATTCCCGCAAAATCAACTTCAATGGACTGGCCAGCATGTCCGCCTGCCAAAAATCGCCTCCCATGCCAGATCCTTTCCTTTTAACTCTTAAATGGCCAACGCTCCCTGGGAGGGTGGAGAAAATTCTTCAAAGACATTCTGACGTTCTCCTTGAAGCACAGAAGCATTGACATTAATGATTGGGAGGAGCTTGCTACCAATTGCTCAGAATGACGACAACTTGTCCATCGAGCTGCATCGAGCTTCTCCTCGAACCGAGGGACAGCCAACAATGACAATTTGCTATTCAGCTAATGCTGCGCTTTATCTGCCCTGTACCTTTAAGGCTGCAAATTATAATTACTGTAAATAGATTCATGCTGAGGTTAATTAGAGGTAATTGTTTTCCTTCTTTTTTAAACCCTTTTTTACAACTGCTCTTTGGTGATAATTTGTTGCCACGTTCTGAATGTGATATTTGTATCGATCAGGTGCACATGTGGGTAGAATTTTCCCCCCGTTGGGGGGGACGTTTAAGAGCAGGTGCGCCGGCGTTTTACGTGGGTGGGCCAATTAAGGCCCGCCCAGCATGACGTCTGCACGGAAGCGCTGTGCACTCCCTGTGTGGGCGGGTGGGGGGGGTGGATTCCCTAACCCAAGAGTGCGCTCTGTCGCGCGTGCGCATGAAAGAGCACGCTCATCTCCCCGAGGCTAAGTGCTGCCTCAGGGAGATCGGCTGTACAATAAAAAATTTGAAAAATAGAAAAAAAAATTCCCTGACATGTCCCCTGATGTGACACTGTCACATGAGTTGGGACATGTCCATAACTTTGAAATGCACTTTAATTACGTTTTTTAAAACCTACATGAAGCCTAATCCCGCCCGTGGATGAAGTTTGCTGCTTTTTCTAATGCCTGCCAGAACTCCTGGCCTGTCCGCCAGCCTTAAGCTTCAACGGGCAGGTCCATTAATTAGTTTAATGACGCTGTCAATGGCCTCGATTGGCCATTGACAGGTCAGCGGGTGCACAGCTGATTCTGCTGAGCCCCCGCCTACTGGAAAATTTAAATGGGGCGTGGTGACTTGGGGGTTCCGCCCGATGTCACCGCATGTCATTTTACGCGTCGGCGACCGGGAAATCCTGGCCTATGTGTTAGATGTGTTAGATGGAAACTTTCTTGCGTGTATATGCATATATACATATATATTATATATATATATATATACACATACACATGCACATTTGTACACATAAACACATATATACGTGTACATTTATACATATACACAAACTTATAGATAGGTATAATGGAAGTTTACAGTTCTGAGCGGTAACTTGCTCAAGGAACACTCAATGGCCAGCACAAATCAACAACACATATCAGTATTCAATGCTGTTTCAGCATTTTTTCACTCACTTCCTCTCTCCCCAGTTCTCTAATTCTGCACAAGAAATAGCCAAGATTTTAGGATTATGGATCATTTTGTACAAAGCACAAGTGATGGGAAATTTCCTAGTTGCCTGGATGGTGCAGTGGATTTGATGAGGACCACAGGTAATGGTAATGTGGGCTGTAGGTGAATCTGGCACTTGAAAATGGGCAGCACTGGCAAGGCCTACATTCATTGCCCATCCCTAGCAGTCCTCGACAAGTTGCTGATCAGCCTTCTTCATAACTCCTGCAGTCTGCATAATGAATGTGCTCCTACAATGTTATAAGGTAGCAACTTCCAGGATTTTGACCCAGCAATAACGTTCAGATCAGGATAGTTACTGCATTATTGGAGAGACCAAACGCAGACTGGGTGACCACTTTGCGGAACACCTTCGGTCTGTCCGCAAGCATAACCCAGACCTCCCTGTCGCATGCCATTTCAATACTCCACCCTGCTCTCATGCCCACATGTCCATCCTTGGCCTGCTGCAATGTTCCAGTGAAGCCCAACACAACCTGGAGGAACAGCACCTCATCTTCCGACTAGGCACTTTACAGCCTTCCGGACTTAATATTGAGTTCAACAATTTCAGGTCATGAACTCTCTCCTCCATCCCCACCCCTTTTCCGATCCCCTTTTTCCAATAATTAATAATTTTTTAACAAATATATTTTTCTTTTCCCTCCTATTTTTAAATTTATTTCGATCTAATGTTTCATCTCCACCTTTTAGCTCATTTCAATCCCTTCCCCCCACCCCACTCCTACTAGGGCCATCTGCCACTTTCTCATCCTGCTTTCTACCCTTAATGTCCCCATTAGCACATTCTTTAGATAATATCACCACCGTCAACACCCCTTTGTCCTTTTGTCTATGACATCTTTGGCAGTCTCTTCTTGGCCTCCACCTATCACTGGCCCCCTATCGAGCTCAACCTCGAATCCCCCTCTACCAGCTTATATTTAATCTCATATGTCTTAGTTCTGATGAAGGGTCATACGGACTCGAAATGTCAACTGTGTCCCTCTCCGCAGATGCTGTCAGACCTGCTGAGTTTTTCCAGGTATTTTTGTTTTTGTTCTAGTCACTGCACCTGTTGTCCATTCACTTCTAGGTAGTGGAAGTCACTGCTGTAATATGCCTTTAAGGGATAGCAACATACCATCACTTTAAGGGAAGTGTGTCATGTGATCCAGTCTCAGTTCTACTTCAGGCTGGAACTGCACAATGTGCATACAGCCCTTCTGCTGATACCCTCAAGCTTTCTGTCCATGCATCTATGTTCACATGTGCCTGTTCTTAATAAATGAACCCTCAACACGTTTGCAAAATCCCTTATAAGTGATTGATGCTTTTATATCATGATAACACACATGACAGTCACGAGTTTGGAAAGTGCTGCCAAGGAAGTAGCGGTGAGTTGCTGTAGTGCATCCTGCAAATGGTACACACTGCAGTCACTGTGTGCAGATGGTGGAGGGAGTGAATGGTTAAGGTGGTGGATGGAGTGCTAATCAAGCGGATTGTTTTGGATGGCGTCGAGCTTCTTGAGTATTGTTGTGCCTGCTCCATCCAAGCAACCGGAAAATGTTCCATCACTTGTGCTTCGTAGAAAATGGAGAATAAAAGCAAACTACTGCTAATACTGGAAATCTGAAAGAAAAACAGAAAATGCTGGAAAATCTCAGCGGGTCTGGCAGCATCTGTGGGGGGAGAAACAGAGTTAACATTTCGAGTCCATAGGACTCTTCTTCAAATATGAAGAGAGGTAGAAATGTGATGGATTTTATACTGCTTAAGAGGGGCCAGGAGGGTGGTGGAGCAAGTGGCGCAAATTGGAAGGTCAGGGATAGGTGGGAGCTCAGGAGAACGTTTGGTGAGTTAGGAGGTGAGCCACTTGTTGCAGAATATCCAACCTACGAACTGGTCAAGTATATCACCCGCATTGCCGGTAGAAGCAGAGAGAATGCAATAATTCAATCTGCAATAACCATTTCTATTTCTCCACTCATCCTTTCCTGAAGCTGGTAAATTGCTTAATGATGCACCATGCAATGACTACTTCACCGCTAGGCTCATAGAACTCTGTGTTCCTCCAATTCTGAACTTTGGAGCATCCCCAAATCCTTTGACCTAGTACTGTTGGTCAGGCCTCCTGCTGCTCAGGCCCTAAGCACTGGAATTTCCTCCCTAATCTCTTCACCTCTCTTTCTTCCCTTAAGATGCCCTTCAAACTGCTTGGTGTCAATTTTTCTCTGCGTATGCTCCCGTGAAGTACCTTGGGACATTTTGCTACGTTAAAGGCACTATACGAATGCAAATGGATGCTGTTAATGAACAGAGTGGAAGCAAGCGTTAGAAACAACTATGTCACTATTGCATTTCAGGATCATAAAAAACATGAACCTGCCAAGAATTTACCCACGACATAAATTGCAGGAAGATTATGCAAAGTATTACGTGAGGGGAGGGAGGAAAATAGCACTGTCTCAGGGAAGCCAACTGTGTAAACTTCAGCAGGGCTGTTGCGAGGTTGACGTGTCCCCTGGCACGACTAATTCAACTGTTAATATCTCACGCTAATGGAATGCTGTATCTCTGGTGGAATTAACAACAGTGGATTGCTTTGAAAATTAAAACACTGTCAGAGGCTCATTTCAGCAAAAAAAAGCCAGCTTCATTGTACCACCTCCTCCTATTAAGGTTTCACCATGTTATTCTGCTGGGTTGGCTTGCCCTCACCAGACACACTTAGTAAAAATTGATTGCTGCAGTGACAGGATTAAAATGTGTCATATTTCTCCTCCTTTCTCGTGCTCATGGTGGATTGCGAAAGGATGTTAGACTACCTCACAGAGGGTACACTGGGGACATTTTCATCGGAAAGACATTACCTGAGTGACAGGCACTTATTAAATACAAAGCCACCACAAGGATTCGCTGCTCTGTTCAGAAACATGAAAAAATTGCTGTGACAAATCTTTCGTACAACAGATTCATGCAAATGCCACAATAATCTCTGTGATAATGCAGTAAAACACAATGTCAAGGGAAAAAAACAAAGGCAAACAGAAGCAACTGTTCTGCTCCTTTTTGCAGTAACTCCGACCTGACTGAAATACATTAAAACAAGCTGATGCCAGTGGCCCAGCGGGGATGCAGTTTTATACTCATAATTTGCCACCAATCCTCTCACCACCACCACAACCACGCCCCACCAGCCTAAATTTCCTGTCCAACCAAGCCAAGAAGAGGGCAGTGTTTCTTTTTTAAAAATTCTGGATATTGGGCTTCATTTTTCAAGGGCAGCATTTATTGCCTATCCCTAGTTGCCCCAAGAAATGGCGGTGGGCCATCTTCTTGAGCTGCTGCAGTTCATGCGTTGAAGGTACATCCACACTGCCCTGACATGAGCAGCGGGATTCCAGGATTTTACCCGGTGGTAATGGAAGAAACGGCAACACAGGACTGGGATGGGATTGGGTGCGACTTGGATGGGATATTTGAGATGATGGTTGTCCTTGTCTTTCTAAGGGAGCAATGATGTCAGGGGTGCTCCCATACAGAGGGAGAAAAAAGGTCTGTAAAGTTCTGAGTAGCCACCTTCAGAATGGGAAAGGAGAAAGTATAGAGTGGGGGGGACGGGGACTGAAAGGGGGCAAAGCAGGAAAAAATTTCACAGAATCATAGGGCAGAATTTTAAGTCCCGCAGGCGGGCGTGTGCCTGACCCAATTGGGCGTAAAATTGTGCGTGAAGACATCGGGCAAGCGCCCCGACATCACCGTGCGCTCGCGCGATATTTTTCTCAGTGGGCACGTGCAGGTGCTAGAGGGCCGCCCTTCATTAATTAAGTGTCCACTTAAGGCCCTTAATAATCCAATTGACTGTGATTTTTCCCTGCCTGTGTGATTTCCAGCTGGTCGCACATCACAGGCAAAACGAGCAGGCGGCCAGCCGACATTTTCACAAACCTCACCAAGGGTGGGATAAAAAGGGTCAGCAGCGTTGCCAGTGTAAGTCGTGAGCAGCTTTGGAGATAGTTTGCAGCTGGTTGCTTATTGGTACTTGGTAGCTTCATCTCTGTTCAGAGCTTCATTCTTAGCCTTTCCAGGCTTCATTTCAGGACACATTGCTGTCTGCCAGGCCCCTGGGAGGATTCAGGCTGTGTGGGCCCTTCCAGGTATCAGACAGCCTTCTCTTACTCTGGTAATGGGGGTTGTGGCCTCTGCTGGAGGCAACTGCCCTTAGGAGGAAGAGAAGGGCAGAAGGGAGAGGAGGCCAAGTGTCCCTATGCAGCTTCCAGGGGAGGAACCTGTAGGAGAAGAGGCCCAGGCACAAGGGGCACAGGGCCAGCAGGTAGCCCAAGGTGGAAGAGGCCGCAGAAGATGCCACTATCCTACTGCCAGGGTTTACAGGCGGCGATGCAGCTACCTCAATCCATCTGACGTGCAGTGCCGAAGGAGGCACCGCTACTCATGGGAGAGCGTGACCTACATTTGCCAGATGATTGGGCCTCCGACTGTGTGGGTGGACATCTCATGCCAGTGTCCCTGAAGGTCACAGGGTTCAGTAGGGGATCTGTGTGGAGTCTCCCAATCATCTGTCCACAGTTGCGTCAAGCTGGTGACAGAGCCCTGTTCAGACGAGTACTGCCCTTTACCGTATGGAGGAAGCCAGCCGGGCTGAGTGAGCCAGAGGCTTTGGAGCAATGGCTGGGTTCCTCTGCAACCAGGGTGCAATCGACTGCACACATATGGCCATCAAGTCACCAGCGGTGAAGCCGGGTCCCTTCGTCAACTGGAAGGGATTTTACCCCATGAGTGTGCAGATAGTGTGTGACCACGGGATGCAGATTCTGCAAATCTGTGCAAGGTACCCTGGCAGCTCCCATGACGCGTACATCCTGAGACCCTCCCAGGTGCCGAACACTCTTCAGTGCTCCAGCGCCACTAGCTGGATGGCTGCTGGGTGATAAACACTATCCATTGAAGAGGTGGCTCATGACGCTTCTCTGCCACCCAAGAACAGAGGCAGAGAGGCATTACAATGCAAGTCATGCCTCCACAAGGGCAGTGATAAAGAGGACCATAAGTCTTCTCAAGATAAGCTTCTGATGCTTGGACCGTTCAGTGGGAGCACGGCGAAACCTCCCAGAGCGGGTGTCGCTGATAGTGGTTGCATGCTGTGCCCTCCACAATCTGGCACTGGCAAGGGGGGACTCACTGGAGGAAGAAGATCTTGACACAGCTCCACAGGCCACAGATGATGAGTCCAGTAGTGAGTCTGAAGAGGAGCATGGTGAGGAGAACGCTGAAGACATGGAGCCAGACCTCGGTAACTTCCAGGGAGGCAGGGACACCAGGGATGCCTTGATCCAATGGTCCTTCAGCTAAGTTACCAAAGATCAGCTTCAAACACATGCCAGGGCTGCCACCTCCAACCTGGATGTCTGAAAGGATCTTTCCATTTGAACGCAAAGAACACTCAGTGCCTGTGCAATAAAGTTCAGAGCCATCTATGCCCAGCATACTGGTGTACCCTGCACCAATAAAACAAAAAGGTGAAGCATACTCAGGCCATGACAACAAAAACATAATTTATGTGATTCTGGTAGTTCAATAATATTAATAGAAATGTTTCTGGTATTCAACATCACACCAGTATATATAAAGTAAACAAAAATGAACATAAAATCACCAGTGGCCTGAGCGGCCAGTGCCATGACTGGCATCTCCCCAGTCACCACAGCCTCATCAGATACCATGGTCATTGGCAGAGGGGCAGAGGAGCTGCTGCCATCATCCAGAGCACCCTGAGAGGAGCCCTCAGAGATGACAGACAGCTTGTGCACCAACGTGAGGTCGCTCTGGACCTCCCTGCACAAAATTAATGGACAGGCACCTGGCTGGGATACTGGGTGCCTCATCCATCTCCCACACTGACACTGACCACCTGAGGTCATTGCCTGTGTGAGTGTTTGCAGGTCTGAGCGCAATCGCAGGAACCCGTGATTCTGTCCCTGGAGCTGCCTCTCCATGAGAGTTTCCCCTCTCTCAATGGAAGGGGCAGTGCATTTGGCCTTGATGGTCAACACAGTGCTCACGCTCCACATGGACTCCTCCATCACGGAGACCATGGCATACATACCCTCATGGATCTGCGCCAGATCCTCCCACACATCCCGCTGAACATCCAGCATCTGCCGTCTAATGGATAACTCCAGAGGCTCATCATCAATCTTCGACTGAGGATTGTCCTGGTCCCCAGAAATCCTCTGACTGCCAGCGCACTGGGCACTCTCTGCCTCCGCCTGCACCTCAAGCGATTGTGGAGTGTCCTCGCCAATGTGCATCGGGATACTAGCCACTGCTCTAATGCCCACCAAGGTGCTGGTACATGTGCTGGTGCCTGCTTCAGAGAGCGGCTGCGATGTAGGTACGAATGATGCCTGGTGGTCCTCCCATGTCAGGGGTGGCACTTCAGGGTCCGGAGAGCAAATGCCTGCTGACAAACCTAAAAGGGAGAAGGACATGTTATTAGTTAAAGTCATCACACTGTCACTGTGCATGCCAGGCACCTGGGTGAAGCAATGGAGATCTGCATCATGGTGCCCTTGTCTACCAATGATCAATGGGGACTTCAGGTTTGAGGCTCACATCAATAAAGAATGGTTGAACGATCCAAAATTCTCACCTCTGTGCACTGTGCTCTTACCTTCATCTGGCACCCGCACCTCTCCACCCAGTTGTATGTGGGGCTCTTGAGCTCCAGGGCGTCTTGCTCATATCTCAAGGGGATTAGGAGATGAGCGGGGCCTCGGCTGGTCCGTGACCTTCCTATATCATTGTGGGCCGTCTTCTCCTGAAACAACAGAAGAGCATTGATTAGTCTACTCTCTACCTGCAGCGCCATTGCAGCCTGGCCAACCCCAGCTGAGGAGCACCTCACAGGGCACATCCAAGTCATGGCCCTTGAGCCGCAAGGCACTCAGTTCAAGCAGCCAGGGCTCACCCTCTTGGTCAGCTTCGGCATGATTTTCAGTTAGCACTCAGACTCTAGCACCCCTGAGGTCCACGGCGAGGTGACCAGACCTGAACACATTTGCACACTGACTTATGCCAACATGGTACTCACCCTTCCTGAGCACAGCAGGTCATTGAAGTGCTTCCGGCACTGCACCCAAGAGCGCCGCACCACATCAGGGCTGCTGACCAGCGCTGCCAATCCCTCCCATGCCCTCTTGGTGAGGTGTGGTGGCCTCCTCCCCCCATCCCTGGGGATAAGGGTGTCCGTCCTGGCAGCCACCTCCCCGAGGGGGACAGCCAGGCACTCATCAGAGAAGCGGAGGGCTGAGTCCCCACCCAACCTGCCCTCCCACCTGCCATGTCCAGCTGCTCTCAGGCCCACAGTGTCGGTTCAGCGGACGTACCACGTGGCAGCCTTGCCAGGGGCTGCCTGGGCCAATTTAAACTGGCTGCCAGGTCGCCATTGGACCTGGCGGCCGACAGGCCCCCACCCCCACTTGGCCCTTCCCACACTGTGTGGAGCTGCATTTCACACTGGGCGGGCCACAATTGGCCCACCAGCTTTGAATGGCGGTCAGGGTGTGATCACGCGTGGTGGTCCGGTTCCCGTGCTGTGCCCGCCCAATGACCAGAAAACCCTGTCCATAGTAGCAGAGAAAGAGGTCACCTGACTCACAGTGCCCTCTATAAGAGCTATTAATTTAGTCCCAAGTCCTCTTAATTGTTTTTTTTTATGCATAATTACATACTTACAGAAGGAGGATCATACGTAATGAATTTGAAAGAAGACAAATCTAATAACCATTTTGAGACGTGGGCCTGGATTCTATCTCCCGAGGCAGAGGTACAGAGCCCAAGAAACCTCCCAGCTCTCCGTACCCACTTCAGGAAAATGTTCCCAAGTGGTGGGTTCTTCATTGCGGGGCGGGGCAGGGGTTGGGTGGGTGAGGTTTGTACAAACCGGGAGGGAGTTGGGCCGGCCACCCCTGACTCAGATTGGAGGCAGTTACAGGGGCTGCCGACCCTCGAAGTGGGCTTCATCCCAGGTGTTTATTTAAACATTAAGCCCCCTAGGCCTCACCCGTCACTCCCAATCAACCCCCACCCCACCCATTCCTCATTCCCATGCATGCCAACGCATGACAACTCATGCCCCCCACCCACTCCCAGTGTCCCTTATTGCAACTATGACAACTTATTGCCAACACATGCCAACTCATGCCTGCCTAATGCACCACCATTTTCCCTTACACACTCCATTCCAACTCACCCAGTGCCAATTACAGGCAGGCCATGCTTAGAATAAATAAAATTAATTTCTAAATATCTATTACAGGCTTCACTGTAATAAAATATCTCATTCATGAAAGCCCATTCATTACATTTAAATGCCCTCAAGTACTTACTTCCCTTATTAAAAAAAACAAACATTTATATTCATGATCCCATATCAAAGACAGATAATCCTTTAATAAACTGTCAATCATTCAAATTGTGAACATACAGCACGACCCTCACCCCCCACAATGTGATAATGATAAGTTGTAGAAAGCAGTCAAGCAGTAATAATGCTATAATAATAGCACTCCAGGTTATGTCAACAAACAGTTTTAGAAACTGCTAGAACAGGTTTTTTTTAAAAACCCGTGGTCAAGGACAGGCAGTTTTTCCTTCAGTTTTTAAAGGACATGCTATTTAAATAACTTGACAGATTGACAGTTCTACAGACCTTATTGGCTCTTCAAGAGCATTTATTCTAAAAATTCATAACCTACATGGGATAAGGTCCATGCTCCAGGATAAATGGGTTCTGTTTGAACTCAACTGGCCTCACTGAGTTTGGGATTTCCACATTTCACCCACATTTCCAACCCCTGTCACTGGTGAAAAAAGGATCTGTTGGAAATGGGGGTGGGATTTCAGGATCCACCATTTCTAATGGTTCCAAGAGTCTCTATGACTCTGCAAAGATTTAGGCCATAATTGATGTCATGACAGGCCTCAACAGTGAGTTATGCCTCATATAGTTCATGTGTCCAGACTCAAAGGGTGGCGGTTTTGATGTAATTACCGGCATGCTTTGGAAAGTAACACACTCGCTATCTGCTGTGTTATATATGCAGCAAGAACTAGACAACATTTAAGCTTGGGCTGATAAATGGCAGGTAACATTCAAGCCACACAAGTGCCAGGGAATGACCATCTCTAAGAAGAAAGAATCTACCCATTTCCCCATGACATTCAACAGAAATTCCATTGCTGAATGTCCTACTGTCAACATCCTGGGGTTACCATTGACCAGAAACTGAACTAGATCAACCATATAAATACAGTGATTAAAAGAGCAGGTCAGAGGCTGGAAATTCTGTGGCAATTAATTCACCTCCTGACTCCCCAAAGACTTCCATTTTCAAGGCAAAAGTCAGGAATATGATGGAATATTCTCCACTTACCCACATGAGTACAGCTCCAAAAACACTCAAGAAGCTCATCATCATCATGGACAAAACACCTTCCAAACCTGCAATCTCTGTCATTTAGAAGGACAAGGGCTGTAAATCCACGGGAACACGTATTATTCTGATATGGAACTATATCACTGCTCCTTCACTGTCATTGGATCAAAATCCTGGAACTCCCTCCTTAATGTAGGTTTACCTACATTACGTGGACTGCAGAAGTTCATCAAGGTAGTCCACCATCATCTTCTCAAGGGCAGTTAGAGTTGGACAACAAATTCTGTCCTTGCCAGCAATTCTCACATCCCACGTACAAATAAAAAAAATTGTGCACTCTTGCATCCCCAAGGGAAGAATTCTGCATTGAACAGCATAACACCCAAATGAAAAACATTAAAGAATAGCTCCTGCAATTCTGCTGATGGTAAGACAAATGCTAAGCTATTTTCTCATGCATTATGGTATGTAATTCACAAAGGCCTGGATTTTTGTGTAATAACAATAATGGTGATGCTATCAGCTCTAACCTTTAGTACAGGGTACATCAGACAGCAACTTCTGGCATCTGCATCTGCGCAGATAAATATGGAAACCTGGAAGCTGCTGTAAGGGAGACCAGACTCCTCCACAGGATACACTGTTGGCAGTCCTCAAAAATAGACTCAAAACTGAAATGAATGCAATGGCAGGATCCTGGGCTGGTTGCTTACTCATTCCCAACTTAAAGCGGTTGAAAAATTAGGGTTGGTGCATTTAATAGTAAGCGATTTTTAGAAAATTGAGTGATGTGTTACTTACTTAAAACATACCTCTCTGGCCCTGAAAAATTAATTTTACAAATGTGAAATTCATTTCCTTGAAAGAAAATTAGTGTTGGTGATTTAAAAAAAAGTTAAGCTACTTTCATTTTTACTTTCTCTGTGTTTCTCTTTTATCTCTGTCCCTTAATGTAATTTGTATTTTCCAACCTTTGTGTCATTTTCTGTACATCATTTGAACCTAATTTATATACCCTGCTTCATATTTCCTGGTTTGAGCTCTCTATGTCTCAGTGGGGATTCTTCAATCTGATTGGTTGAAGAGCTTTGCTATTTCTTCTCCTGTTCAGAGATGATACGGATACCTTCTAGGGGGCATCAAGCTGGATAAAACAAGAATTAGGGTAGAAGAAATCTACCCTGAGAAGCCTATGGAAAATCCACGGGGAGCTGTCACGGAGGTGAACCCTTCCTTCAACATTGACAACAAATTCGTTGCCATTGCTTAATGTTACTGAAGTGTAGCTGTGTTTTGGCTACTTTTAAGGTCACAATGTGCATTTAATGTATTCTCCTGTGTAGGACCTCCAGTGAATTTGAGGTCAAACTGGTTATCATTCCACAGATATCTCCTGGGGTAAATTTGAAGTGTGTTTCTGTTCCGAAGGAGAAGTCACAATGCACGAAAGATAGCTGGCTTCCTTTTTAAAATAAAAACTCTTTGTCTGAAATTTACATATGTGACAGTGTGACACCTGTGGCAGAAACATTCTCAAATGATAATTCGGACATTTTATTTCTATGATATGTTTATGTAGCAGATTTTATTTCTAAAATAATTCAATGAACGTCATCAGCGCTGTGACATATATTTTACGATGATTCAGCATCAAACCTGCCAGAGGAGCCTGGCGCAATCCGATAGGACGACCGGAAGAAGTCATGATAAATGCTATCTTTCATTCTTTAAAAGGATTCCTTCGGTGTCCTCTACTCCTGATCTCTTTAACATCTGTTAAAGAACTGCCCCCTTCCCCCCCCCACCCACCTCCAAGCCTGCGCTGGCCTCTGTTTAGGAACTACCTCCCACCCACACCCTCTGGCACTTTTTAGACGTTGGGACCATTCCCTCAGGCCCTCAGCAAAGGACCAGCCCCTGCCCCAACTTCCACTCCCACCCACTGGCCTCAGCGCCGTTGCTGCTGACTTCAGGCAGACGACCGATTTCCAATATGGAAATTAGGTCCGGCCATTAAAACCAGCCAGGCCTTCAGAATTTCCCAGGTTCGCTGCCCACTTTTGGACTACCTCACGCTGATGCCTCCCGCTTGTTCAAATCTCTCATTGCTTCAATCGCTGGTAGCTGGTTGGAGGCCTGCCATGTTAGAAGTTGGTGCCAGGAGAAGGCCTGTTCTTCAGTGCAGCATCTCTCACTGTAGAGATATAGGTTGGCATCCTTCCCAAGTCTGGATGCCAATCCCAAAGCTCCAAAAGCAATTTAAAATTTCAGTACCTGGCTGGTAGAGACTTTCACAATTGCTTTGGAGCTTTGGGACTATTTATAATGGATGTCAGAGAGCAAATTGTGTTTCTTTGGCATCGCAATTGTCAAAAAGAACAGCTTTTCTTATAGGGAAACAACGCGCTAATAAGAAGAACGGCTTGCTAGCAAGAAAGACAATCTTGTTACAGAGAAACCCAACAGGACAGCTCGCTAATTAGAGAAACTGCTAATAAGAGGAAAACTTTGTCTCTAAAGAAGAGAAGCTTATACTTTGTAGGGGAGAAGCTAGCTTATCGAGCCTGCAATGAGTTTTGCAATGGTGAGATCATTGAGGAGCTTCAAAGGGGCAGCCGTCATACACAAGTTTTTACATTGGAACTCTAACATTGCCATAAAGCTCCAGGTGAATGCATAATCCACCACCATCTTCCAAAAACCTAAGCTGAGGCCACTGTTATTATATTAGCCGCTGTTATGACTACTCACTCAGGATCTTCATTGTCTTTCCATACTACAAATTCTCAGGAATGAAATTAAACATCTCTCCTTTTGTTTGCTTCATGAAGGTGAAGGTTGCCCATGTTAGGAATGGAACATTCATTTTTGCTTATTTTGTATCCAATCAATATTTAGCAATCGTTTCCATTATGTTAGCCAGCAGTATACTTCAACTTTAGCCTCAGAGGAGCACCAGCATTCTCATTTGATATACTGGTCTTTGTTGAGGCCTCCCTGCAGGGAGACTGCTAATTCAGTGCCAATTTGCATCAAATCATGTGCAGTTCCGTGTTATGGACTAAGAACTCAATTGAGAATGCCCAAACTAGATTTAACTAGGATGCTAATAACCAGCTGAGACAGGAGACATTTATCTTGATAGACTGGGCCAGAATTAGATCCGTTTCCTATTTGTGATAGGTTTATTTTCTAACCCACTGAGCCACCCAATCCTCTTATCATTAATATTATTTGTAATACCTTACTAACTTGAGGCTGCCCATCTCTTTGTCCATATGTCCTTATCTCAGTGAGTTATTTCATTTCCTTTTTAGATGTCTCTATGGTATACCATTCCCCAGTCAAAGGATAGGCAGACAATCTGGTCCAGTTGCAGGTAGTATAGGGCAAAAGGTGTTTTTTCCAGTTTTGACCCCATTTGGTTTACATCAACTTAAACATACCCCTTTTTTTATCCCTCTTGGATTGTGTTGAACTGCTGTCAGATTTAATTCAAGCAATTATAAAAAAAAGACTTGCATTTATATAACACTTCTCACAACCACCAGATGTCTCAAAGTGTTTTACAACCAATGAAGTGTTTTTGAAGTGTAGTCACTGTTGCAATGTAGGACATGTTACAGCTAATTTGCTCACAGCAAACTCCCACAAGCAGCAATGTGATAATGACCAAATCATTTGTGTTGATTATCTTGATTGAAGTATAAATATTGGTCAAGACACTGGCGAAAACACCCCTGCTCTTCTTCATAACAGCGCCCTGGGATCTTTTACGTCCACCGAGGAAGCAGATGGAACCTCAGTTTAACAAAAGATAGCACCTCCGACAGTGCAGTGCTTCCTCAGTACTGCGCTTGAGTGTCAGCCTTGATTTTTGTACTCAAGCCCTGGAATGGGACTTGAACCCAGAATGTTGCAACTCAGAGGCGAGAGTGCTACCACCTGAGTCATGGATACCGCAATAATGAAAGTTATGGCATATATTAAAGAGGAATCAAACCACTGACACTTCTATACCATGTGACCATGTGACGAGACCAATGATGAAGATCATCAGAAAATCAAACCGTGAGTTGAGTTTAGAAGCCTTTCTCAGTAGAGGAGTTGGATTTCTGGGTGGATGAGGACCTGTTGTCCAGGATGACTCAAGCTTTTTCAGAAGATTGGTTTAGTACCCCCAGTTATAGCAGGACACTGATCGCACATTGGGTGAATGGAACGGCAAGGTACATGTGCATTGGTATACAGTTTATAATCAGATTGATACTGGAAATAAAGTCATGAAGAGGGTTTCGTGTAATCTTGATGCCAGGAGCAGAATCCCAGCTCCTGGAGATGTTGCACTGCCTAGCAGATTTGTTCAGCCTGGAAAGCTCAAATGCAATGGGTAAAGCTGGAATGTGAAATTTCCACTGACCCCAAATGTATTTCCACATAAACAAAAAAGAGTAAATGATAATTTGTCTTACAAACGTGATCAGGTAATTGATAGGTGGAGATGATGATGTCACCAGACCAATAATTTAGAGGCCTAGAGCCAATGGGTTCAACTTCCACCATGGCAGCTGGTGGAATTCATAGGCCAGGATTTTATGGACTCTCCTGCCCAGAGGGACAGCATGATCCTGTCACACCGAACGGAGATTTAAATGGCTCCCCACATCCTCCGGGGGGAGACGGGCTGTGGCACGGCCATAAGACCCTGGTCATAATAAATTCAATTAATACATTTGGAATATAAAACTAGTCTCATTAATGTTGAGCACGACATCTATCATCTATTGGTATAAAAATCCATCTGGTTCAATTATGTGCCATAATAAATCTGCCATCCTTACCCTGGTCTGGCCTACATGTGACTCCAGACCTACAGCAGTATAGATTGACTCTTAACTGCCCTCTGAAATGGCCTCGCAAGCCATTCAGTTTGAGGGCATTTAGGGATGGGCAACAAATGATGGCTTTGCCAGCAACACCCACATCCCACGAAAAAATAAAGAAAACAATATAATAGGTAAAACTTTCAACTTTGCTGAGGGCAGAAATTGGCAGTATTAAATCAGCCACCTGTTATACGCTCTGCCCAATTTCAATTGGTTTGCAAATTTGACATCAATAACAATCTGCATTTACATAGTGTCTTTAGTGTAGTAAACTGTCCCAATGTGACTCACAGGAGAGATAAAAATTGGCAATGAGGCAAAAAATGAGATATTAGGACTGGTGACCAAAAGCTTGGCAAAGAGATAGGATTTAAGGAGCATCTTAAAGCAGGAAAGCAAAGGTTTAGGAACAGAATTCCATTAGGGCTGAGACAGCTAAAGGTGTGGCTGCCTACAGTGGGGAAAGTGCACGAGGCCACACTTGAAGAAACAGAGTTCGTCAGCAGGTTATAAGGCAGGAGAAGGTTAAGAGATAGATACGAGTGAGCCCGTGGATGGATTTAAACAAGGAGATGAGAACTTTAAAATCAAGTCATTGATGAACTACAAGCCAATGTCAGCAAGTATAGGGGTGACAGTGAACGAAACTTAATGCGAGTTAGGACATGGGCAGTAGAGTTTTGGATAGTTAAAACTTTCTGGAGTTTGGTAGATAAGAGGCCAGCCAGGTGGACACACTGTACAACAGCCAGCAGATCTAACAACACCCTAGTCAAAATGAAAAGTTATTCCTATCGCTCTATTAGCTGGTAAACTATTATAGTTTGTAGAATGATGCAATATGATCAGATGATTACCTGGTAGTACTACAGAGCCTGAATTTGTGTGCATCTCCACCACATTAAGTATTAATCTTCAAGGCCTGGATTTTTGTCAAATTGGGCTGACTTGGGAGACTTTTAAAAATGGTGGATGGGACTCAGATAAGGAAGTCCCGTTCCATTCATGGCAGGTCCCATTTTTGCCAGCAGGTGTGGAGGGGTTGTGGGGTGTTAATACAGGTTGGGCAGGAGCCCTTTTAAAGGAGACAGGTCTGCCAGGTCAGGAAATGGCAACGGCGGTGGGCAGATGGTCAGGATGGTGCGCTAGAACACCCACCTCCATCTACTGGGACCCCAGCTTAGTTTTAATGATGTAAATCAGGCCCTCTAACACTCACTTCTCACCTACTCACCTCACCACCTACCCCCTTGCCTCGATGTCCTTTCATTAGCCATGCCTCCTCACACCTCCTATGCCACCTCCGTGCCCCATGTATCCTCAGTAGCCACTCACCCAGCATACACTATGGGCAGATATTAGGAGCCATGTGAAGATGAAAAATAAACTCCTAAAAATATAATACTAACACTCTAACACTTAAACACACTTTGTACTGAAGGAAACCTCTCATTTATGAAACCTGAAAGAATGCAAATTCCCTAATAACGTCAATCTGTTTTTAAAAAAAAATCAATTTCACTAGCCACATCGAAGACATTAAATCCTATAACAATCTCCAAAAACGGACAATCAAAATGTCTAGGAACATAGAAAGTAGGAGCAGGAAAGGCCATTAGGCCCCTCAAGCGTGCTCCACCATTCAATTAGATCATGCTGATCTTCTACCATTTACCTGCACTATCCCCACATCCCTATCTAGAAATCTATCAATCCCTGTCTTGAACATACTCAATGACTGAGCCCCCACAGCCTTCTGGAATAGACAATTCCAAAGATTTGCCACTCTCTGTGTGAAGAAAATGCCCCGTCAGCTCAGCCCTAAATGGCAAACCCCTTATTTTGAGACTGTCTCCAGTTCTAAAGCTCCATAGCCAGGGGAAACATCCTTCCTGCATCTACATTTTCAAGTCCTGTAAGAATTTTGCATGTTTCAATGAGATTGCCTCTCATTCATCTAAACTCAGGCCCAGTCTCCTCAATCTCTCCTCACAGGATAATCCCACCATTGCAGGAATAAACCTGGTGAACCTTCGCTGCACTCCCTCTATGGCAAGTATATCCTTCCTTAGGTAAGGAGACCAAAAATGTGCATAATACTCCAGGTGCGGTCTCACCAAGACTATTTAACTGCAGCAAGACTTCTTTACTCCTGTAGTCAAATCCTCCTGCAATAAAGGCTAACACACCATTTGTCTTCCTAATTGCTTGCTGCACCTTTCAGTGACTCATGAACAAGGACATGGGCCCAGATCCCTTTGGACATCACTTCCCAATCTCTCACCATTTAAAAAATACTCTGCATTTCTGTTTTTCCTACCAAAGTGGATAACTTCACATTTCTTCACCTTATATTCCATCTGCCATGTTCTTGCCATCCGACTCCTACCTAGTTTTGTCTCATCAACAAACATTTGGTCCCCACATCCAAATCATTGATATAGATTGTGAATAGGTGGGGCCCAATCACTGATCCTTGCGGTACCTCACTAGCCACAGCCTGCCTACCTGAGAATGACCCGTTTATTCCTACTCTCTGGGTGGTATCTTCCATTCTGGAGTATATGTTGGATGGTGGGAGTGGGGGTGAGGGTGATTTCTTCTCAAGAGTGGGAAGGCAGGTCACATGCAATCTCGCGCTCTTTAGCTCACTATGTATGCAAGCACGAGGAACACAACGAATTTTGCGGTGGGGGAAGACAGGAAGTCTCTGTCCCTGCCATTACCTCAATGGGTCGAAGGTGCTGGCGCCATATTAAAAGGGCACCCGGACAGCCATTCACTCACTGCAAGCCAGGAGCATCGGTCTGGCTGTTGTTCCAGAGTGGGAGACTTACTGCATATCATAGGATGTTGCAGAGTGGACCATGGGTGACCCGTGGTTCAGCGAAGCCTCCCTGCAGGTTCCCCTCCAGGCAGTCCAGGAAAGGCAGGAGGTGCTGTTTCCCAAGAGTTGGCAGCAGGAGGCCCTCCCATCTGACTACGGCAGCCTGACTGGAAGTCACAACGGAGGTTAGCGTCCGTGGGGTCCACATGAGAAAAGCCCAGCAGTGTCGAAAAAGGATGAACAATCTGCCACCTACTCACCATCTACTCACTGCAAAATGACACTCATAAGGGCACAAGGCAGTGTAAGAGGGATGTCAAACTGGAGTTTGGGTTGCAGGACTCAGCAGCAGGTGGGGCATGTGCACCGAATGTGTGCCAGTCACTTCATGGTCTCAATGTTCTATCAGTTGCAGGACATCCTGCTTGTTAATCACTCACTGGGGAGAGCTCAGGAGCTGGCATAGGCATGCATGCTCCTAAACTGCTCATGCCACCCATTGGGATGACAATCAACCCTTCTGTCTGTCTGCAGGACACGAACACCCGCAGCAGGTGGGAGCAGGCCCAGACCGGCAGCCTTCCAGATATTAGAATCCTAAGCAACTTCGAAGAGGAGGCTGTGGAATTAGCCAGGGAATGAGGCCATGCCTGCACCGAAGGTGAGACAGGAATCCCCCAGCAAGCCAATGAGGATTCCTCAAGTCTGCAGTTGTCAGATGTGCCGACAGAGTGAGACATAGATAAGGGAGCCTGCTTTGTCATCCACTAAATCTTTCTTTTCTCCATTCCAGGTACCAGCAAGAAAAGGGGGAGGCAAAGAAAGGAGACCATCCACAGCTCCAGCTCCAAACCCATCTCTGAAGAGGATGCCTCAGAATCCTCAGAGGATGCACCATCACGGCGTCAACCTGCACCCTCCACCGGCACAGAGACATTCACCTTGGTGGGAGCACATTCTAGAGTAGGCTCGAGGTCACAATCTGGTGACCACCTCACAGACACAGGTCCACAGTTGGCAGGGGAAGTGACAGCCGAGGTCTCTGACACTCGGAGGAGTGCTGGAGACCAGGACTCTGCTGAGCTGCTGACAGGTGATGAGCCTTTGGACTCGGCCCTAAGAGATGCAGAGACAGGCAGGGGAACATCAGGCAGAGATGTCAGAGTCCATGCACAGACTGCAGCAAAGGCTGGAGGAGTCCATCCACATTCTGCCTGCCATCATGGCTTCAGCATACAAGTGCTTGGCTGATTCCATAGAAAGGGTGGAGACCCTGGTTCAGCAGAACACGCAGTGGCTGCCGGATATGCGCTCGGACCTGCACTTCGTCGCTTTAGCCATTGGTGCAGTGCAGCACTGGCTTGGCCAGAGGGGCCTGGGGCACCTTGACCTCTCTCCAGATGCCTCTTCTCCTCAAGGATTCAGGCATATGCCATTGTGGACCCACAGAGAGGAGTGCCAGCAAGGCACCACAGGGGACTTCATTCCTTGGCACTCCAAGGGTGCCCTGGCTGAACCTCCCCTCTGCCAGTGACCCCCAGTGCCTACGGCAGGTCAGGCCGAGGACGGTGTGCCTGAGTAGCCTTAGCATGCCGGGGCCCTCTAGGCCTTGGGCCACTGGGAGACGCCCACCAAAGTCCTCACAGATAACAGGACATAGCAGTCAGCAGGCTGCCTCCACTTCAGCTGTGGATGTTGGGGCTGCCCCTAAGCATAGTGTTAGGAAAAGAAAGGCAAAGAAACATTAAGGGCACAAGGGTGACCCAGGTGTACAATGACCTTAAATATCAGTCACAGCTGTAAATATATGTATAATTACACCACGGGCAGAATTTTGACCTCGTCGGGTGAGCGTGGTTGGCGGGTCCAGGAGCGGCCACACAATGGTCCACCGCCTGCGATCAGGCCCCAACCACGAGTTCACACTGGCTGGTCAATTAACGGGCAGCCAGCGTGAAACACGCGCTGGTAACCTCAGCGCTGCCGGGGTGGGGGCGGGAGGAGCGCGAGGGCTGAAGTTTTGGCATGCGTGGCGGGTGCACTCAGTGAAAGCTCTCTGAAGGCACAGAGCCGCCTCAGGGAGCTGAAGATTTCTAACACTAAAAATAAAGATTTCAAAAATAAGGAAGACATGTCCCCTCGTGTGGCTCTGTCACATGAGCAGGGACATGTTAAAAATGAATTTTAATAGTGTTCACTTTTTTAAATCACTGGTCGAAACCTCAACCTGCCCTTGGATTCTCGCTTGCACCTACCGACCGAAATTTCACGCTGGAGCTCAATGACGTTGAGATGCTCGCCCAGCGTCATTACGCGTTATTTCACGCTCGTACATGTCGGGTGCCCGCCCGCCCGCCCACATGCTGAGCTGAAAATCCTGGCCCATGTTTCTGCTTGTTGCATTTTCACTATGTTGCTAGTTGCTGAAATTACCGCGCGCATTTAAGGGAGTCGCACTTCATTCCAAAGTGCCCGCGGATGATGTGAGCCCATGCGATCATCATTTCTTGTCTCACATCATGCGTTGCGGAAGGTATAAGGATCCTGAACTGTGTTGGGGGGCATCCTTGGGCATCACTGTTGTAGTTGAGGCCTTGGTATGAATCTGGCACCCAGCAGGTACTGAACTCGGACCCCTCGGAGAATGTTCTTTGAGCATCCTCTGCCGCCGCTGCCTCTTGCTGCTCTGGCTGCTGCTGCACTGCACCAGTTCCTCCTCAGTTACACCTTGGCTAGCAAAGCAGCAAGGTTGCCTTCAGCCATCATCCAGGGTGCTTGAACTACTCTGTGAACACAATGCAGCGACCCATGTAGTCGTCACATTGTTTGAAAATTCCTCTCCGTCCCTGATCAATTCAGCCAATAACATCAGTCTACCCATTGCAGCCCCTCCCCAACCCCCACAACACCCCAGCATGGTGAAGCCCATACTGGAGGACCACAGATGAGTGCTCCTCTCGTTCAGACATCCATGTGCATGGATACATTTTGCCTGGACCAGGGTCATGAAAGCCATGTCAGCATATTCTCCCTTAGGCACTATTGAGCTTCCCTGGAAAACCTTCAAGACGCATTCAGTAGACTCTGTCCTTACCATCATATATGTAACACCCATCACAACTGCCTTTAAGAGGCGTGCGCCTAGCAAACTGGGCTTTGTGGGGAACTCGGAGGTGACTGCTTGCAAGCATCACCCGTAGGACATCAAGGAAGAGACACCGAGCATTCAGAGGGCACAGGCAAGTCGCTTTTTCCCAGCTGGCTTTCAGTGTAGTGCTGGGACATGGGCTGCAGTGTGGGTGAAGCTAGGGGGTGGGGTCAGGGGCAAGGCAGTATAGACTGAAGGATGTACACAAGCCCATGCCGGGGGCAGGTGGGATGGAGGGACGGTGGGCAGAGGTGGGGTGAGGGAAGCAGCCACGGACATGGTAAAGCTTGTCAAAAGGGAGTGTTCTTCCCCAGCTGAGACCGTTCAGTTGCAGCTCTATTGACATGCTTGGGGTTATACCTCTGAAGCTTTTTTGCCCACTCAAACAATGCAAAAGCATGAAAATGCCTCCAAATTCTCCAGAACTTTTCACCCCTCAGGTGCAAACTGCAAATTAATATGTGTTTTAGAGGGCAGCAGAACAATTGGCCGACTGGGCAAGTTGTAGAATCCCCTTGCAATAGGCGGCCATGGTACAGTCACTGGTGGAGGCGCTCACTGCCCCTTGCAATGTTTTCATTAAGGTTTGGACCAGTATCCCTCATGGTTCAAGCTAACAGCGCAGCCTTGCAGTGCGGGTTAGGAGAATGCCTGCGCCTGAGCTGAGAGCACAGCATGCAGTCCAATGGGCAAAGCTGCCACCAATCAGTCAAGTGGAGTGGGGCAGAGGTGGGTGCCAACCAAGTGGTAGCCAACACTTGTCTGCATATGTGAAGGGGTCTTCATAATTAACCAAGAGGGGTTCTTAGGACACATATGCTAACCCACGTGTCTCTCCGTTTGATCCTGCAGGAGGAGAACATCAGGATCGTGGAGCCTGGTGATTTAGTGGTATGCCACATGGCTTACAGGGAACAGAGGAGAAGAAGAGTGAGGCGGAGGCACCTGGCTTGGCAGAGGGAGGGGCACCTCCCTCAGGATGAAGGGGCAGCAGGCTCTGCGGCGCACACAGCTGAAGATGCACAGAGAGCCTTCACTCATAGGCGCTTTGCTAAACCGGGGTCGACAGATGGTGCTTGTTGTTCCTGCAGGTGACTGAAAACCAGCGTCACCAAAGACTGCGCATGTCTAGGGAACTGATTGGCCACATGTGCCAGCTGCAGCAGGATTTGGTGCCACGGGGACATGGAGGGCATCCAGAAAGTGACCATGGTGCTCAATTTTTATGCCAGAGGCTCCTTCCAGCACTCCGCAGATGACCTGTGCGGGATCTCTCAAACTTCCACGCACGCACCAGGGAGTCATGGGCGCCATCTTCGCCAAGGCACAGAACTTTGTGTATTTCAACCTGGATCAGGAAAGCCAGGAAGCAGGAACACTGGGATTTGCGCAGATCTCAGGTTTTCCACAGGTGCAGGGTGCCATTGACTGCACTCACATGGTGCTTCGATCTCCATGGCAACAAGTAGTCAAGTACCTCAGCCGCAAGGGCTTCCACTCGCTGAATGTTCAGCTGGTGTGCAACCATCATAAATGCATCCTACAGGTCTGTGCATGATTCCCAGGAAGCGTACATCCTTAGCAGGTCTCAGATCCCTGCTATCTTCCAGGGTCCACCAAGGCTGCAGGGTTGGCTTCTCGGGTACAAGGGCTACCCACAGAGAATGTGGCTGGTGTTGTTTGTGCAGCAGCCTCAGACTACAGCAGGAATGCGGTATAACAAGGCTCATACTGCGACCCAGACTTTGGTGGAGCAAATGATAGGCATCTTGAAAATGATGTTCCGGTGCCTCGAATGTTCTGGTGGAGTCCTGCAGTACAGTCCATCAAGGCTGTTGCACATCATCATAGCTTGCTGCGTGCTACACAACCTAACGCTGCAACAGGGGGAAGACCTGGCTCAGGAGGAGATGGAAGAGCTGCATGTCTCCTCTGATGAGGAGGACATGAAGGGGATGATGGTGATGGGGTCCTCAAAGGCGAGGATGCCGGTGATGATGCCATCGAACTGGCCAGATGAGGTAGGTGAACTCTGGGGGCCCTCATAGCTGTAAGATTCATGGAGGATGATGACGCTGTGCAGTGAGGACAGTCCTGACATCCTCACCTTGCATTTGTGAACATTTGACTCCTGCGTGGTTGACGGCAGCGCACATAGCCTTAGTGCTCAGGCTCTTGTCATGGAGATGCAGCAGAGGTCCCAGTAGTCACTTGATTCCAGGAGGATGATGATGACATGCAGTGAGGACACTCCATGGATCTTCACGTTGCCCCTGTGAATGTCTGACTCCTGTCTGGCTGAGGGTAGCTCTCTTGCGCTCTGTGATCAGGGTCATATCATGGAAACATAGCCATGGAACTTTAAATGCACCTGATCCTTTGTCAGCCTTCAGCACCCGACCTCTTCAGGAGCACAGCGTCACCGGTCACAGGTGTTGAAGAGGTGGGGGACAGCCCCACCTCCAAGGTGCTGAGAGCACACAGATTGAGGAAACTCTGTGATGCCTGTCCATGACATTCTGGCAGCAATGACAAGCACCATCGAGGTGCAGGCGTCACTAACGTGTCCAGTGAGTTTGAAGCCGGACCATCACTTTCAACTGAAGGTTACACTCTGCACAGGGAAGAGGCCTTGGACTGAGATACCTGCCTTTATCTTGTGCAGGTACCAAGATTTGACATCTGAGTGACATGAAAGCTGCTCATCATAACAAGGAGAGATTCTTGGGAGTTTATTTGCAATAGTGAACATTATGTATAAGTGATTAACACTCGCACCCAGGCTGTGCAACTATGTCTTCTTAACCTTCCTAATCCTGTTGCTACATCTTGGTGCTCCTCCAGCACCCACAGTGGAGGTGGAGGCAGCCTGCTAACTGTGACATCCTGTCTGTGATGACCTTGGTGGGCATCCTCTGGATGGCTGAGACCTGGAGGGCCCCGGCCGGCTTTGGGTGTCCTGCTGTGGGCCAGCTGCACCCTCCTCAGCCTGTGGAGCCGGAGCTGGGGGGTCGCAGGAAGAGGGGGTTTGGATCTGCCGGACATTCCCAGAGTCACCTGGGTTGATGGTGCTGGGGTGTTGAGCTGCTGGCCCTCCTCCCTATGGCTGCCCGACGGCCCCCAGCTGACTCCTTGAGGAGGGGGTAAGCTGGAGTGAGGTCGAGCTGCCCCACACCCCTCTCACGTTGACACTGTTGGAGACCAACTATGGCGTCAGCGATGGAATTCAGCCCACACAGCAGCGCAGGACCAATGTCCTGGACCAAGCTCTCCGTGGCGGCTGACATCTTACCAGTGTTGACCTCGTGCGTTGGCATGCCGGCGCTATCACCTCAGCCTGAAGGCGGACAGACTCCTCCATCATCCCTTGCAATTTGGGGAGTGCACCAGACATCCCTTCCTGATGATCCCCTGATTGCCTTTGCAGCTCCATCAACTGATTGAGGACCGGGTCCAGGGGCTCATCAACTGTCTCAGATTCAGCAGATTCCTTGCCTCCGCAGCCCTCCAAGTGCCGGCAACCAAGGATGTCCCTGCCTCCACCTGCTGTGGAACAGATTGTGTGGTATCCTCACCAGATCATGATCCCAAAACTACTCTAAATCTAGGTCCTACCGAGGTGTGTCGCTACACTGGTGGAGGGCGTGGGTGAGCGCCATGACGGGTCTTCAATGCTGCTGCCCTCACGGTCCTCATCCGAGGTGCTCTTGGTGCTGAGGTCCGGCTCAAGGTTGCCTGAGGGCGATGTGTCAGATATTTTTAGGACAAAGTGGAGATTATTCATGCTTGGTAGCCATGTTGAACACAGAACAATGACGCAGAATAACATTGAGAGAGGGATCGTGTGGTGCAGGATCCTCACGTGGGTGTTTGCCACAGGAATGGTCAACGTCCTCTCCAACCAGGTCCAAAGCTCAACTCTTGAACAGAGTGAGGACCTTGATGTCCCGCACTCCAAATCCCGGTCTGAGGCCTCTCCAGGTGCTTGTGCACAATCCTGTCCTGCACAAAGACAGATGAAAAAAGTGAGAGCAAGGCACATGCCAGGCCAAATGAGAAGGATGGCAGGTGTGCTGAATGGAGCCATGGACAAAATAAGGAGGCAGTCTCCAGAGGAGATGAGGCCAGATGGAGATGTGAGTGTGTGTGTGAGAGAGTGAGTGCCGATGTCCCTTGAGTTGGCAGTGAGTGAGATGCCAGTGAATATGTGATGGGCTTGTGAGTGGGTGAGCTGAGATTGATGAGATGGTTGTCTTACCCTGGTGGCATGGGTGAGGTCATTTATCCTCCTTCTGCACTGGATGGCCGACCTCTTTTGTGCAACGTTGGCACTGACCATTTCTGCCACCGCCTCCCAAGCCAGAGTGCTGAGACTGATGGGCCTCCTGCGGCCAGAGCAGGAGTAGATGACTTTGCAGTGGGCCTCCATAGCGTCCAGAAGGGGTCCCAGGGATGCATCACTGAATAGGGAGGCTGCAATCTTCCTGGCTTTTGAGGCCGTGTCTTGACTGGAGTAGTCCTGGTCTGCAAGCATTGAGAAGCGTGCCCATGCCTGCATTTTAAATAGGGCGCCCGGTGCGAAGAAACAGTGAGGTAACAGCGTGGTGGGCCAATAGGAAGCCTGCCGCCAGTGATCTGGCATGTTTCCCATGACTGCATAATTGATGGGGCGGGAAGGGGACAATGCAGCACGAAAACACACCATTGCAGCCAACAAGCAAAACATCTTCTTTCACCCCTGCTACTACAATCTGGGACGATTCCACCCTAAGTGTACAGTTATCATATCCTTTATCATAGGTTCCAGCACTTTTCCAACTACTGGTGTTGGGCTAACACAGGCGTGTCCAACCTCTTCATGTTAGGGGCCACATTCTCACTCAAGGTGCCGATAAGCAAGTTTGGGTGGTCGGTATGAGCAATGGAATTCACTGAATGAAATAGATGCTGGTGTATGTGAGGACATGACATATGAAAAAATAAAGGAACCGTACCCTGAGGAATATGCTTATGAGGTTTGACATAACATTAAACATGATTTTTTTTTTAAATGGGAGGAATCGTCCCAGATTTACATTAAGGGCGTTGGCGAGCGGGAAAAAGGACATTTTACCCTCCGGCTGCAATGGTGGCTTTTCACATCCCTATCGTCACATTCCTGGCACAACCCACCTCATTAATTATGCATTCGTGGGGAACACGCCGAATCGGTGGCAGGCGGGCTCGGATTTGTCCGCCACGCCTTAACCTCAGTTCCTCCTTGCTCCTGGCACCATATTTAAAGCACACCAGCACGCAGCTTACCTCATGCCTTCAGCCCAGGAGAGCCCCAGGTGACAGATGGCTCCGAAGGCAAAGAAGACGGAAGCCCCCAAATTTTGTGATGCCTCTCTGGGCGCCTGGTGGATGCAGTGGAAGGCCGCCACAATGGTCGCTACCCTGCTCTGACCACAGGAATTCCACCAGGGTCACCAGTCCAGCCTGGGAGGCGGTGGCAGCGGCAGTCAGCACACATCGGATCACAGAGGAGGTCAGCCATCCAGTGCAGGAAGAGGATGAATGCTCTCATCCGTTCCACCAGGGTAAGTCAACCACCTCATCACTCTCAGCTCACAAACACATCACACATCCATGAGGATGTCACACTTCAAGGGACAACATCACTAACTCTCACACACACCCTCACATCTCCATCAGGCTCATACCCTCTCAAGCTCATGTTCTCATCCTGTCCATGGCTCCGCTCATCACACAAACATTCCACACAGTGCCATGCATCCCTGCTCACACTCTCTCCTTCTGTTTTCATGCAGGAGAAGCTGGCTCACAGCAGCAGGGAGAGGTCCCAGACCAGTGGTAGAGTGGCCCACATTAGGCCCCTCACTCATTTTGAGGAGTGTGCCATTGCACTGACTGGTAAGGATGTGGACTGTGCCTGCGGCAACAGTGAGGTTGGTGGTGAACACCCTCGTAAGGATCCTGCACCACATCATCCCTCTCTCAACGCAACTGTGAGTGCTCTCTCTCCTGCTTTTGACTCTGCTGCCATGCACTAATTAACTCTACTATGGTTCACGGGGAGCTCTGTCAAGCAACTGACACCCTCAGCCAGCCAGTCCCTCAGCTCCATCCAGGTCCTCACCTCCAGCCAAGAGGACACCTCCTCCGCTGAAGAGCTGGAAATAAGCAGCCTGGAAGACCCATCACAGCGCTTACCCACACCCTCCAGCAGCGCAGAGACACACACCTCAGTACGGGGGAGGGTAGGGTTGGGATCACAATCTTGTGGTCACTGCATGGACAAATGTCTGCTGTTCAGCTGAGGAGGACTACTGGGGAAGAGGCATCTGTGAGGTCTGAGTCAGATAACAAGCATCTAGATATAGCCTTCCAACTCATTGTGGAGAGTCAGCAGAAGGTGGGGGGGAGTATCACAGAGTTGTTGGAAGCCCTCAACAGAGTGGCAAGTGAGTCAGAGGAGTGTGTCCGCCTGCTTTCTGATGAAGTAGTGTCTGCATGTGTTTGCATGGAGGTCCTCCAGGGAAAGATAGCAGTCGCCATGGATACCCTGGTCCAGCAGAATGCAGAAATCTGCGCAGACCTGCACTCCATCGCGGTAGTGATGGTTGAGTTCCTGCAGTAGCAACTCAAGAGGGAAACGGAGCACATCCCTCCAGGTGCTCCTTCCCCTCAAGGAGTCAGGCCGGTGCCTTCGGGCATGCGAAGGGAGGAGGAGCAGCAGCTAGACATCCCCGGGTCGCCCACTCAAGAATCTCAGAGTCTGTTCGCTCCCTCTAACTCCCCTTTGCCTGTGACCGTCTCAACCTCGTCCTCCGTCACTGCAGAGAGAGCGACTGGCCAACAGGAGGACAGCCGAAGCAAGCTTGGGCCCTCAAGGCCTCAGCTCTCCAGAGGAGGCACAACAAAGTCATCAGAGATAACAGGGCCAACCAATGCACTGGCTGTCTCCACCCCTCCTGCGGATGTCAGGGCAGCACCTGGAAGAAATGGTAGGCCTAGAAAAGTTAAGAATTTCTGGTTACAAGTGGTTGCACGGGTGAATACATTTTATCACTTTATAATCTGAAAATGTGTTTTTTCACTGAATAACGTGTAATGGTGTCTTTCAGCTTTATTTACAGGCTCTGCGAGCTCCCCCCTGCATCCTCCCCCACCCCCCACTAGCAGTTCAACTGCATGCAGCTGGACCACGAGTGATTCTGGAGGGAAAGGTGTGTGTGTGTGGTTATTGCCTTTCAGAGTTTCGCACAAGCATCCTCCCATGTTCACGGAGCCTTCCTCCATCACATCCATCTCAATGTGTCCTGAGCATTTTCAGTGCTGTCTGCTGGGTTCCTCTTTCAGTTGTCTATCTGAGCTGACCTGCATCTCCGCCCACCCACTGAACACGCTCCCATGCAGCACCTGTGCCTGTCTAACACAAAGCTCCTCACAGTTGCGGTTTGAGAAAAATGGTAGTTGCCACATTTCTGCTCAGCTTCCCCGTCCTTCCACCTCACCAAGTCATGCAAGTCCTTTCCCCCATCACTGTCGACCCCCGCTGGAATCACCTTCCAACGCCCGACCGTCACCTGCCAACCAGGACTCTTTTCTTTCGAGGGTGTCCAGGTGAACGTACACGTTCTCTACATTCCTGAGAATTCCATCCCCTTCCACATTCACCTCCTTCCCACCCCCAGGGTCTGTGTCTGCCTCCAAGTCCCCACCAACATCTTCGCCGTCCCTCTCACCCTCCCACCCTTCTGGCTCACTCTGCCCACTCTCATACTCACCATTCCCTCCTACCACGCCCACCCTCAGTTTGCTCCCCAGAAGGCAGTCATTGACACTTCAAACCCCTCCCTGACACGTTCACCTGGATATCCCTGCCCTTGCTCCCCCCTTCACCCTTACTCCCAATCCATCCTTACTCCTTCCTCCACCCTTGCTCCTTTCTCCACCCTTACTCCTTTCTCCACCCTAACTCCCTCCTCCCCCTGGACTCCTTCCCCTCTCTGAACTCCTTCCTCCCCTCGGACTCTTTCCCCACTCCGAACTTCTTCCCTTACATCTTCCTCGCTGCTTACACCTACCTCCCCAGTTGTTGCATTCTCCCCTGTTACACCCTCCCCCCTGTACTCCCTCCTCCCCTCTCCTAATCTTACCCCCCCCGACACCTTCGTTCCCCCCCCCCTCCTCCCGATCCAACACCCCCCGACACGTTCTTCCCCCGCTTCCAACCTCGCTGCACCGCCCGCCCCCACAACGGTACACCTTCGTCTCTCTGTCAAACCTAGACCTTCCTCTCCCCATCCCCCAACTGATGATCATCCATAGCAGCTGATGGCCAAGACCCTGATGTTCTGAAGCAGACCTCCCACCTTCCGTAAGCTGCTTTGCAGCTGAGCCATGTTCATGAGGATCCACCCAGCCTGCAATGCACGTGTTCCTCCAGGGTCCGGTAGCTGTAAGGCTCCTGCATCTTCTGCTCCTCGGATGTCCATGTTCTGAGCAAGGCCCTCATGGTAAGTCCCAAATTCTGCATGTCACACTTGTCCAGGTGTGTTCTGGGCTGGTGTGTTTTCCTGCAGGTGTAATGGTAAATCTGGCGTGGGGGGACGATTCTGGTCGGGCCTTACTTTGCATCCTATTACCGGGAGGCAAAACGGGTTCACGCCGGCCTCTAGTGGGATTGGCATTCCATCATGGCCGACACCATCAGATGATCCCAATGCATCCATTACCTCTACAGCCACGTCTTTCAACATTCTGGGATGTAGGTCATCAGGTCCAGGGGATTTATCAGCTTTCAGTCCCATTAATTTCTCCAGTATACTATACTTTTTTACTCATTCTAATTTCTTTCAGTTCTTCATTCCTGCCAACCATTTGGTTCTCTTGTGTTTTTGGGAGGCTTTTTGTGTCTTCCTCCATGAAGACAGACACATTTTAACTGATCAGCCATTTCCTTATTCACCATTATAAATTACCCTGTTTCCACATGTAGGGGTCCACAGTTCTCTTTGCTAATCTTATCATTTTTACATATATATAGAAGCTTTTCATTATGGCAGGCAGATGGTAAATGTCAAGCTGCCCAAATCCCAGAAGGAAACTTGAAGCAGCTGCCACAACTATTTGAAATTTCTACTTATTTTGAGATGCGGGCTTTGAATTCAGTGAAAAAAAGGCCATCAAGTCTTATAGGTTCCTTACAAAACTAAATTAAACCTTTATTAATAGAAGAAATGATTTTAAGCACATACATAGATCTACAAATTACTACTATGATAACTTCTAAATCCCCTAATCAATTTAAACCCCAGTTACGCCTCTTTTAAGGCAATAGTGAGACACATAAGCTTTTAAAAGGCCCAGGCAAAGTAACACACAATACCCCAAACAGTCAATATCAAAGTGAGTTTTACTCAGATGCAGTTCCTTGTAGACAGCAGCTTGAGATTTAGATGCTGGAGGCTTTTCACACTTGTTATATCTTAGAATTCCTGACCTTACACACAGCCTTCTCTCCTTTATACATATTTTCCCCTTTGAATGCAAATTCCCATTGTTTCACTACTATCAAGTACTATCAAAGTACTAATTTTACTAGTAATCTTTCGGAAAAATAAACACTGTTTCTTAACCTCTCCTAGTTAAGTGTAACATTTCAACCTCTCATTTGAATTCAAGCTAGTCTGGTTTATTTAAAAATGCAAATGCTTCCTTTGCACCTTACATTCTAAAACGTCCCCCATGTTTACCTGCTTAACATTTCAAATCTAGCTTATCTTCTGTTACATCAAAGCCTTCAGACTAGCTGCCTTTAATTCAATTAAATCACACACACACACACACACACACACACACACACACACAGACCCATAGGCACGGACCCCACTATTACTCTACTATACAATAAATTCCAATAACATTATGAAAATGACTATATCATCCTGACACTTTTACAATCCATTTTTATGTTTCTTACTAGTTTATTCTCATATTCTAGTTTCCCTTTCTTTATCAGCTTCTGGGTCCTCCTTTGCTGAATTCTAAACTTCTCCCAATCGCCAGCTTTAGTATTTTTGGCAACATTTTTATCTAATACAATCTTTAACTTCTCTTGTTAGCCATGGTTGGGTAACTTTTCTTGTTGGGTTTTTGTGCCTCAAAAGAATATATATTATTTTAAATCATGTATTAATTCTTTGAATGCTTACCATTCCCTGTCTACCGTCAGACCTTTTAATGTAGTTTCCCAATCTTTCCCCATACCTTCATAATTCCTTTTGTTTAGATTTAAGACCCTAGTTTCAGATTGAGCTACATCACTTTCAAACTTGATGTAAAATTCTATCATCTAATGGTCACTCTCCCTAAAGGCTCCTTTACAGTGAGGTTATTAATTAGTCCCTTCTCATGGCACTATACTGGATCTATAATAGCCCATTCCCTAGTTGATTCCTCAAAATACTTTTCCACAAAACCATTTGTACATATTCCAGCAATTCATCCTCTACAACATTAGTGCTAATTTGGTTTATACATCCCCCTGCTGAGATAAGTGGTTCTGGAACTTTTGAAACTCAGCCAAACATTCATAATGGGCTCAGCTATAACATTAAACTTTGCAAAGCTTAAACAATAGGATCTATCTAAACTACACCAGATGGCCTGCCAATGCACCCTAGCAATGGGTCAAAATGGGTCGAAACGTCAACTCTTTTCTTCTTCGCCGATGCTGCCAGACCTGCTGAGTTTTTCCAGGTAATTCTGTTTTTGTCTAGCAATGGGTGTCTGTTTTTTCTATTCTGTGGGGAAAGCTGCAGACTGTTTATTGGTTACAATTTTAAAGGGCTGGGGATTTAAATCACTTCAGGTCATGACACTTAAACACACCTTAAATCCACCCTTTGTAAATGTCTATGTCCCCTCCATAAAATCATGGTTCCCAGGCTGTGGGTTAAGACCACAGGATCAACAAAAATTGGGTGTATTTGCTTCAGCAGCCAAATCAAATTGCCCTGCTGAGTTTGGGTTTCCTGCATGTGTGATTCATGCACTACCTCCTTCCCCCTGCTGCCAAAAATAGGACCTGCTGGAATTGGAGGCGGGACATCTGCAACCGGGTCCTGCCTGCCATTTTTAAAGGTGTTTCTAGTCATCCCAATTCAGTGAAAATCTGGACCTTGACCTGACTCAACCAGCCTTCAGTCTTCTGGGTTTAGGGTGGGAAAAATTGGATACTTCCGACTTTTATCCAGTGACAGGGGGAGGCGATGGCGTAGTGGTAATCCAGAGACCCAGGGTAATGCTCTGGGGACATAGGTTCGAATCCTGCCATGGCAGATGGTGGAATTTGAGTTCAATAAAAATCTGGAATTAAAAGTCTAATGATGACCATGGAACCATTATCGATTGTTGTAAAAACCCAATGTTGTTTAGGGAAGGAAATCTGTCGTCCTTACCTGGTCTGACTCCAGACCCACAGCAATGTGTTTGACTCTTCAGTGCTCTCTGAAAGCCATTCCTAGCAAGCCATTCAGCTGTAACAAACCGCTACAAAGTCACAAAAAAGGAATGAAACCAGACGGACTACCCGGCATCGACCTAGGCACCGGAAACAACAACGGCAATTGCATCCCTGTCGATACTGCAAAGTCCTCCTTGCTAACATCTGGGGGCTAGTGCCAAAATTGGGAGAGCTGTCTCACAGACTAGTAAAGCATCAACCTGACATAGCCATCCTTACGGAATCATAACTTACAGATAATGTCCCAGACACCACCATCACCATCCCTGGGTATGTCCTGTCCCACCAGTAGGACAGGGCCAGCAGAGGTGGCGCTACTGTGGTATGCAGTTGGGGGGGAGTTGCTCTGGGAGTCCTCAGCATCGACCCCTGACCCCATGAAGTCTCATGGCATCAGGTCAAATATGGGCAAGGAAACCTCCTGCTGATTACCAGATACCGCCCTCCCTTAGCTGATGAATCAGTGCTCCTCCAAGTTCAACATCACTTGTAGGAAGCACTGAGGGTGGCAAGGGATCAGAATGTACAGTGGGTGGGGGACTTCAATGTCCATCGCCAAGAGTGGCTTGATAGCACCACTACAGACTGAGCTGGCTGAGTGCTAACAAACTGGGTCTCTAACAAGAGTGAAATACATACTTGACCTCATCCTCACCAACCTGCCTGCCACAGATGCATCTGTCCATGACAGTATCAGTAGTAGTGACCACCTCACAGTCGTTGTGGAGACGAAGTCCCGCCTTCACATTGAGGATACCCTCCATCGTGTTGTGTGGCACTACCACCATAGTGGATAGATCCCAAACAGATTTAGCAACTCAAGACTGAGCATCAATGAGGCGCTGTGGGCCCATCAGCAGCAGCAGAATTGTACTTGAACACAATCTGTAACTTCATGGCCCGGTATATCCCCCGCTCTACCATTACCATCAAGCCAGGGGATCAACCCTGGTGAAATTAAAAGTGCAGGAGAGCATGACAGAAGCAGCAGGCACACCTAAAAATGAGATGTCAACCTGGTGAAGCTATAATACAGGACTACTTACGTGCCAAACAGCATAAGCAGCAAGTGATAGACAGGGCTGAGCGATCCCACAACTAACGTATCAGATCTAAGCTCTGCAGCCCTGCCACATCCAGTCATGGATGGTGGTGGACAATTAAACAACTCACTGGAGGAAGAGGCCCCACAAATATCCCCATCCTCCATGATGGGGGAGCCCAGCACCTGAGTGCAAAAGATAAGGCTGAAGCATTTGTTACAATCTTCAGCCAGAAGTGTGGAGTGGATGATCCATCTTAGGCTCCTCTGGAGGTCCCCAGCATCACAGATGCCAGTCTTTAGCCAAGTCAATTCACTCTATGTGATATCATGAAAAGGCTGAAGGCACTGGATACTGCAAAGGCTATGGACCCTGACAACATTCCGGCAATAGTAGTGAAGACTTATGTTCCAGAACTTGCTGCGCCCCTGGCCAAGCTGTTCCAGTACAGCTACAACACTGGCATCTACCCGGCTATGTGGTAAATTGTCCAAGTATGTCCTGTACACAAAAAGCATGACAAATCCAACTTGGCCGATTACCGGCCCAGTCTACTCTCCACCATCAGTAAAGTAATGAAAGGGATCATCAAAAGTGCTATCAAGAGGCACTTGCTTAGCAATAACCTGCTCACTGACGGCCAGTTTGGGTTCTGCCAGGGCCTCTCAGATCCTGACCTCATTAAGCCTTGGTTCAAACATGGGCAAAAGAGCTGAACTCCCGAGATGAGGTGAGAGTGACTGCCCTTGACATCAAGGCCACAGTTGATAGAGTGTGGCATCAAGGAGCCCTAGCAAAACTGGAGTCAATGGGAATCAGAGAGAACACTCTATGCTGGTTGGTGTCAAACTTAGCACAAAGGAAGATGGCTTTGGTTGTTAGAGGTCAGTCATCTCAACTCCAGGCCATCACTGCAGGAGTTCCTCAGGGTAGTGTCCTCGGCCCAACCATCTTCAACTGCTTCATTAATAACCTTCCTTCCATCATAAGGTCAGAAGTGGGGATGTCCGCTGATGATTGCACAATGTTCAGCACTATTCACAACTCCTCAGATACTGAAGCAGCCCATGTCCAAATGCAACAAGTCCTGGACAATATCCAGTCTTGGGCTGACAAGTGGCAAGTAACATTCGCGCCGCACAAGTATAAGTCAATGACCATCTCCAACAAGAGAGAATCCAACCACCGCACCTTGATGTTCAATGGCATTACCATCACTGAATCCCCCACTATCAAAAACTCCAAGAAGTATGACTAATGGGAAACAAAGCAGCAGGTTAGCGTGTGGCGGGGTGGATTCAACTTCATGGAAAATTATGAAAAAACTGAAAAGAAAGGAGAGCCCAGGAGAGGCTATTAAAGTCCCCAGTACACAAAATAGGGCAGAGTGTTTGGAAAGGGCTAGGAATCTAACTTCAAGCACATCAGATAAAGGGACGACAATGAGAAAGGGGACGGGAAATACAGGACTGAAGGTGTTGTATCTGAATGCACGCAGTATACGAAATAAGGTAAATGAGCTTGTGGCGCAGATTGAAATTGGCAGGTATGATATGGTGGGCATTACGGACATGGAGACATGGCTGCAAGGGGATCAGGACTGGGAACTAAATATCCAAGGATATACATCCTATCGAAAAGATAGGCAGGTTGGCAGAGGGGGTGGGGTTGCTTTGTTAGTAAGAATTGAAATTAAATCGATAGCAAGAAATGATATAGGGTCAGATGATGTAGAATCTGTGTGGGTAGAGTTGAGGAACCGCAAAGGTAAAAAAAACCATAATGGGAGTTATGTACAGGCCTCTGAACAGTAGTCAGGATCTGGGGCACAAGATACACCAGGAGATAGAAAAGGCGTGTAAGAAAGGCAAGGTTACAGTGATCATGGGGGATTTCAATATGCAGGTAGACTGGGAAAATCAGGTTGGTAGTGGATCCCAAGAAAAGGAATTTGTGGAATGTCTACGAGATGGCTTTTTGGAGCAGCCTGTGGTGGAGCCCACTAGGGAACAGGCAATTCTAGATTTAGTGATGTGTAATGAGGCAGATTTGATAAGGGAGCTTAAGGTGAAGGAACCCTTAGGAGGAAGTGACCATAATATGATAGAATTTACCCTGCAATTTGAGAGGAAAAAGCTGGAATCAGATGTAACGGTATTACAGTTGAATAAAGGCAACTACAGAGGCATGAGGGAGGAGCTGGCCAGATTTGACTGGGAGATGAGCCTAGCAGGAAAGACAATGGAACAGCAATGGCAGGAGTTTCTGGGAGTAATTTGGGAGACACAGCAAAAATTCATCCCTAGGAAGAAGAAGCATACTAAAGGGAGGACGAGGCAACCACGGCTGACAAGGGAAGTCAGGGACAGCATTAAAGCTAAAGAGAAAGCATACAATGCAGTGAAGAGCAGTGGGAAACCCAGGGATTGGGAAGCCTACAAAGACCAACAGAGGACAACTAAAAAAGAAATAAGGAGGGAGAAGATTAAATGTGAGGGTAAACTAGCCAGTAATATAAAAGAAGATTGCAAGAGTTTTTTTTAGATATATAAAGGGTAAGAGAGAGGCAAAAGTGGACATTGGGCTGCTGGAAAATGACGCTGGAGAAGTAGTAGTGGGGAACAAAGAAATGGCGGAGGAACTGAATAGGTACTTTGCGTCAGTCTTCACAGTGGAAGACACGAGTGACATCCCCAAAGTTCAAGAGAGTCGGGGGGCAGAGGTGAGTATGGTGGCCATTACCAAGGAGAAGGTGCTAGGAAAACTGAAAGGTCTGAAGGTGGATAAATCACCTGGACCAGATGGACTACACCCCAGGGTTCTGAAGGAGATAGCTGAAGAGATAGTGGAGGTGTTAGTGGTGATCTTTCAGGAATCACTCGAGTCAGGGAGGGTCCCAGTGGACTGGAAAATCGCTAATGTAACCCCCCTGTTTAAGAAGGGATTGAGGCAAAAGACAGGAAATTACAGGCCGACTAGCCTGACCTCAGTCGTTGGTAAGATTTTAGAGTCCATTATTAAGGATGTGATTTCAGAATACTTGTAAGTGCATGGTAAAATAGGACAAAGTCAGCATGGTTTCATCAAGGGGAGGTCATGCCTGACAAATCTGTTAGAATTCTTTGAGGAGGTAATGAGTAGGTTAGACAAAGGAGAACCAATGGATGTCATCTACTTGGACTTCCAGAAGGCCTTTGACAAGGTGCCGCACAGGAGGCTGCTCAGTAAGATAAGAGCCCATGGTGTTAGAGGCAAGGTACTAGCATGGATAGAAGATTGGCTGTCTGGCAGGAGGCAGAGAGTGGGGATAAGGGGGTCCTTCTCAGGATTGGGGCTGGTGACTAGTGGAGTTCCGCAGGGGTCAGTGTTGGGACCACAACTTTTCACTTTATACATTAATGATATAGATGAAGGAACTGAGGGCATCCTGGCTAAGTTTGCAGATGATACAAAGATAGGTGGAGGGACAGGTAGTATTGAGGAGGCGGGGAGGCTGCAGGAGGATTTGAACAGGTTAGGAGAATGGGCAAAGAAGTGACAGATGGAATACAACGTGGGGAAGTGTGAGGTCATTCACTTTGGTAGGAAGAATGGAGGCATAGACTATTTTCTAAATGGGGAGAGAATTCAGAAATCTGGAGTGCAAAGGGACTTGGGAGTCCTAGTCCAGGATTCTCTTAAGGTTAACTTGCAGGTTGAGTCGGTAGTTAGGAAGGCAAATGCAATGTTGGCATTTATTTCGAGAGGACTAGAATATAAAAGCAGGGATGTGCTGCTGAGGCTTTATAAGGCTCTGGTCAGACCACATTTAGAATATTGTGAGCAATTTTGGGCCCCATATCTCAGGAAGGATGTTCTGGCCCTGGAGAAAGTTCAGAGGAGGTTCACGAGAACAATCCCAGGAATGAACGTATGAGGAACGTTTGAGGACTCTGGGTCTATACTCGATGGAGTTTAGAAGGATGAGGGGGGATCTGATTGAAACTTACAGGATGCTGAAAGGCCTGGATAGAGTGGACATGGGGAAGATGTTTCCATTAGTAGGAGAGACAAGACCCGAGGGCACAGCCTCAGAGTAAACATGGGGAGAACAGAGGTGGGGAGCAACTTCTTTAGCCAGTGAGTGGTGAATCTATGGAATTCATTGCCACAGAAGACTGAGGATGCCAGGTCATTGAGTGTATTTAAGACCGAGATAGATTGGTTCTTGATTGGTAAGGGGATCAAAGGTTACGGGGAGAAGGCGGGAGAATGGGGTTGAGAAACCTATTAGCCATGATTGAATGGCGGAGCAGACTCGATAGGCCGAATGGCCCAATTTCTGCTCCTATGTCTTATGGTCTTATCAACATCCTGTGGTTACCATTGACCAGAAACTGAACTGTACTAGCCATATAAGTACTGTGGCTGCAAGAGCAGGTCAGAGGCTAGGAATCCTGCGGTGAGTAACTCACCTCCTGACTCCCAAAAGCCTGTCCACCATCTACAAAGCACAAGTCAGGCGTGTGAAGAAATATTCCCCACTTGCCTGGATGAGTGCAGCTCCCACAACACTCAAGAAGCTTGACACCATCTAGGACAAAGCAGCCTGCTTTATTGGCACCACATCCACAAACGTTCACTCTCTCCACCACCGACGCACAGTTGCAGCAGTATGTACCATCTACAAGATGCACTGCAGGGATTCACCAAGGCTCCTTCGACAGCATCTTCCAAACCCACGACCACTACCATCTAGAAGGACAAGAGCAGCAGATAGACGGGAACACCACCAGCAAGAAGTTCCCCCCAAGTCACTCACTGTCGTTCCTTCACTGTCACTGGGTCAAAATCCTGGAACTCCCTGCCTAACAGCACTGTAGGTGTACCTACACCACATGGCCTGCAGCAGTTCAAGAAGGCAGCTCACCACCACCTTCTCAAGGGCAATGGGGGATGGGCAATAAATGCTGTACCCGCCAGTGAAGCCTACAACCCATGCCATGGATGAATATTAAATAAAAACTTCTGCTGAGTGTATGGTTATGTGGATCCTAGAAGAAGAGGACATAAGATTTTACTATGATGCCCACATGGTAGAATAGACAGCTGACACTCATTATCATTATCAATATCATTGCTCAGACATGAATTATGATCACTCGGCTGAATGACCGCTTACAGAGTGACCTTGGAAACATAGATGGCTGGATTTTGGAGGCCCTGGGGGGTGCGAACAGAGGCATATGTGGCCCGAAAATATTGGCATTGGCCAGCAAGCTGGCCGTTTTAAATGAGGCAGGATTGAGGCCAACAGGGCTAACCGGCCCCACACTGTGGATAGCTCATTAGGCCCACTAAGATGAAGGCAATATACTGCGGATGCTGGAAATCGGAAATAAAAACAAAAAATGCTGGAAAATCACAGCAGGCCTGGCAGCATCCGTGGAGAGAGAAAAACAGAATTAATGTTTCGAGGCTTTTGAATCTTCTTCACTAAGATCCTTGTTAAGTGCAATTAAAGGAGGCCTGCTGGAATTTTCCAGTCAGCCTCCTGTCTCCCACATTGATGGTTATCAGTATAGGTGCCAGGTCAGGGGCCAGTGAAACAGGCATACCTCGAGGTCCTTCCAACCACATGCTGCTCTTGTAGAGGGGCTCCCTTCCCACCACAGGAGCATTTTTTTTTCTTTAAAAGTTGGCGAGAGGGCACCTCCATGCTGAAGTGCCCTCGCTATTACTTATCACCCATCACAGCCGGCTGCTTCTCTTAAGCTGCAAGATCTCTGATTAGCCCTCCAGCTTTGAGAGCATACCATTCGTCCTTAACTTGACAGGGCACCTGTCTCTGTACCAATTAAGGGGAGCAGGGGCCTCTCTGAAAATAGTGGAACGTTATCTACCCCCCGCACCATGCCACCCTCTCCCCCATGGCCCTGGGACAGGTTTGAGATCCATAAACTGTCCTGGAGTTATGGTTCCTCCCTCTGTGCAGGAAAGATGCAGAGAAGGAGTCAATGGGACAGACTTTAGCCTTCGCTGCCAGAACAGTAATCTGGCAAAGCAATTGTTGCTCAGTGTGGAACCCATTTGCCTTTCATTCCAGAAATCAGGTGGGTTCTACAAAGAGCATAAAATCACCTTGGCGGATCACAGCCTGGGTGGTGGAGCTGGAAATCTAACCCAATGTGGAAGGAGAGGGAACTAATGAAAATTGTGAAAATTATAAATAGTAAGGTATTGTCATTATTTTAATAACCAAAGCACTTAGGATATTAAGCAGCTGAGAGTGAACAAAAGGCTGTGATATAAGCTATTTTCTTAAGCCCCTCATTTACAGCTTGTAACTGCTTCCTCCATCAACCTAATGATCTGGAATTCCTTCCGCATTCAAATCTACCTCAGCAATCCCTATCTGGTAGAGTCTTACTCCATGAGGGGAAACAAGTATTTAGCAAGCTCTGTGAATCTTTGAAAGGAAAATTGTCACTGCTACTTTTTGAAACACATTAATTATAATTAACTTTCTATTTTCCATTTCCAATTTTTCCCTTTTTGTTGTAAAGGTGAGTGCTGGTGACCTCATTGAAAAAATGACTCAGAGAAATTACTGAACCCAACACTGCAATGAAGCCAGTTTGACCTCAGTAAAAATACAATCATTAACTTGAGATGCTTCAACAATCTTATCATTTCAACCGTGCACTCTAATTCACATTGGCACATTAACTCATCTCTGCCATTGCCTCTGATGATGTTCTTAGCACTTATAGCTAATTAAAATTATTGAGGAAAATAGAGGATATTGGAGTTGTTCATTATTGTTTTCAATTATTGGATCTTTAAATGCAAGACTCACTTAAGTCTAAGCTAAAGCTAATTTCTTCCTTGATACTATTTTTGCTGAAAAGGAGAAATCAGAAATCATCTGTTGAGAAGATTAAGGATTCCTGAGACAGGAAACTAAATTTTTTTGCTTCGCATGGACATCTCTTCAGCTTAATTGGGCAGAGAAGCCATAAAAGTGTTTTGCCAGTCGCTGTGGTTTGAACTGTGTCCAAATTCTATGGGACTTTGAAAGTTTGAAAGCTTTTAAGGAAGTGTCATGCACCATACAGGTCAACGTACATTCTTCAGTACAAAAACGAAAAACAAAACAAAAAAAAACCAAAGCTCTTCTTGGTAAATATCACATTTGGATGGTTACATGACAGCAGTTGAGAGGCCAGTGTTAGTCACTCAAGCAGCAGATTAATCAATTTGAGGCAGCACTTGGCAAAGCTATGACCTGACCGCCTGCGACACCCTCATTATTAGTATGTTTATAATTTTATCTTTTTAGCTCATATTAAATCTGACAAGTCATGCAGGGATTAAAAATCGGAATGCTGCAGCAACAGTGTTAGAATTAGGATCAGTGACTGGTTTGACTCTTCCTGACAAGGAATGGCTGGCGAAAGACTTGTTTACAGTCAGTAGGAAATCTTCAGCCCGACTGCACACTACCAACATGAACTGACAGTTCTCATCATGACAAGCACGTAATGGGTAAAGCAAAGGAATCTGAGGATATATATAGATATACACGCTATATATTTAAATGTGCGTGCATAACATATACAAACATATATATATATAATATATATTATATATATAAAATTCTAATGTTCCCACATCCTACTGCTCCCACTTGAGTTGGCGTTTCTTGGAACAGACTGGGAAATAATTTGGCAGCTTTAACAGACAGAGAGATCATGTGAACTATTAAACAGCTGAACCTCTTCCTGATCTGAAAGGTAAATCTGCCTTACAATATGGTCATCCTCCAAGACTTCTATATAAACATGTCCAAGTGTCAGTACTTTGAAGCTAAACAGAAAATAATCCCACTAAAACTAGTCAAGATGAATGCAAAAAGAATTCAACCTTTATTGGGACACAAGCCTGAGATTCCAATGTGCTATTGTTACTCCATCTCATTGTACGTATATCCTTAACCAGGCATGACTGGGATCCAAGCATAACATTTTTTGGCAATGTAGTAATGAATGTATCAGGATTCAGTGCCTGCATTGGGAGGAGTGGAGGTTACAATGTTAAGTACCATCTAAATATTGAACCATGACAAATCGCAAATCATATTTTAAAAGAAAACAGAAAAAGTATCCGAATACTATTTATACAAACACACATTCCATTCCCTGGTGCAAAACTATTTTAGACAAGGTTTCAGATTGAAGAGGCACCAGTTTTAAACATGTGAAAAAATTAGAATGCTTGCTAAGCATTTTTGCTTTTTCCCTATTCGTTTTCTATACTAAAGCTGCTCAGTGGAGGCTACCTTCATCCAGGGAAATTAAGGCCTCAGGCAAAGTAAACAGAAATGAAAGTAAAGTGACATTAGGGTTGAAGATTGGGTGAAAGATAGGTTGACTGGAGTCAAGTGAAACATGGTAACAATCATGGTGAAGTGTAAGACTAGAACGTACATTGTGAGCAAGGATCGGCTCAAGAAAAACTAGATTAAGATCAGAGTCCATTAGATAAGCAATATGGGAAGTAAATCAGGATTAGAGCACACATGATCAGGATCAGAGTTAATTATTGGGATCAGCGTGAAATGGATCAACAAAATCAGAAAGGGCTACGTCAGGGCTGGAGGACAGAAGACTAGGAACAGGGCACTAGTAAAATTAAGAACAGGCGCAGAGTCTGTCAGACTAACAGTTAGAATGGAAACAGAGACAGAGGGAGGGAGAGGACAAAAAAAGAAATGCTGAAATTGAGGTAAATTGGAGAGTAAGATTTGATATGAGAAGGATCAGCAAGAACTAGATGAAAGCTGGAAGAAGCACAAATGAAAGAAACTTGGATGCATTTGGTATCACACTTGTAGTGTAAGAGTTAACAGAAGGGATATGCTAGAGATGTAGACGATGATGTATCATCGACATTAGTCAGTCATGTGTTAGACTTGAGAGAGGGAGAGGTTGAAATATACCGTGCTCAGGAGCAACATACTTACTCTGTAATCTGTTCAGATGTAGTACTAATAAACAAGTGTTAAGCAAGAACCACAGTATGACTACAGTCTGTTGAAGGGAAGGTAGGTCATGCCTATCAATAATCAATAGTTTCTACAGGTATTTAAACAGATAAAGAGTAGGTAAAGTGAAATAAAAACAGAAGTTCAGTTCTGCTGAAGGGTCATGAGGACTCGAAACGTCAGCTCTTTTCTTCTCCACCGATGCTGCCAGACCTGCTGAGTTTTTCCAGGTAATTCTGTTTTTGTTTTAAAAACAGAAAATGCTGGAAAAACTCAGCAGGTCTAACAGCATCTGTGGAGAGAGAAACAGAGTTAATGTTTCAAGTCTGTATGACCTTTCTTCAGAGCTGAGACCTGCTGAGTTTTTCCAGCATTTTCTGTTTTATTTCAGATTTCCAGCATCTGCAGTATTTTGCTTTTATCTAGGTAAAGTGAATGTTGGTCCTCTAGAGAGTGACAGTGGGGAGCTAATAGTAGATAATAAGGAAATGACGGATGAAATGAACAAATATTTTGCTTCTGTCTTCACTATAGAGGATATAAAAAAACATTCCAGTGATAGCTGTAAATCAGGAGGTGCAGGCGAGAGAGGAACCTGGTGAAATTACAATCACTAGGGAAGCAGCACTGAGAAAACTGATGGAGCTCTGGCCCGACAAGTCTCCGGATCCTGATGGACTTTATCCTAGGGTCTTAAATGCGGTGGCTAATGAGGTAGTAGCTGCATTGGTGTTAATTTTCCAAAATTCCCTAGATTCTGAAAGGTTCCATCAGACTGGAAAGTAGCAAATATAACCCCTCAATTCAAGAAGGGAGGGAGGCAGAAAACAGGAAACTATAGGCCAGTTAGCTTGACGTCTGTCATAGAGAAGGTGTTAGTGTTGAACATTAAAGAGGTTATAGCTGGACACTTTGGAAACCGCAAGGTAATTGGGGAGAGTCAGCATGTTTTTATGAAAGGAAAATCATGTTTACCCAATTCATTAGTTTTCTTTGAAGGAGCAACATATGCTGTGGATAAAGGGGAACCTGTAGACGTAGTGTACTTGGATTTCCAGAAAGCATTTAATAATGTGCCACATCAAAGGTTATTGCGGAAAATAAAAGCTCATGGTGTAGGGGGTAACATATTAGCCTGGATAGAGGATTGGCTAACTGGCAGAAAACAGAGAGTATGTATAAATAGGCCTTTGTCTGATTGGCAGGATGTGACTAGTGGAGTTCCATAGGGATCTGTGCTGGGGCCTCAACAATTTATATCAATGACTATGTTGATAGGGGGGTGCGGGTGAAGGCTTGGTAGCTAACTTTGCGGACGACACTAATATAGGTAGGAAAGTATGTTGTGAAGAAGGCATAAGGTGTTTGCAAGTGGATATAGATAAGTTGAGTGCTTAGGCAAAAATCTGGCAGATGGAGTATAATGTGGGAAAATGTGAAGCTGTTCACTTTGGCATGAAGAATAAAAAAGCAGAGTATTACTTAAACGGAGAATGACTGCAGAATTCCGAGGTACAGAGGGAACTAAAAGTTTTTGTGCATGAGTCACAAAAAGTTAGTATACAGGTGCAGCATGTAATCAAGAAGGCTAATGGAATGCTATCCTTTATTATGAGAGGAATTGAACATAAAAGTAAGGATGTTTTGCTTCCGTTATACAGGGCAATGGTGAGACCACATCTCAAACACTGTGTTCAGTTTTGGTCTCCTTATTTAAGGAAGGATATAAATGCATTGGAGGCAGTTCAGAGAAGGTTTACTAGATTAATACCTGGAATGAGCGGGTGTCTTATGAGGATAGGTTGGACAGGCTGGGCTTGTTTCCACTGGAGCTTAGAAGAGTGAGGGGTAGCTTGATTGAAGTGTATAAGACCCTAAATGGTCTTGACAAGGTGGACATGAAAAGGATGTTTCTTCTTGTGGTGAGTGACTAGGGGGCAAACATATTTAACTGTTTTAAAATTGAAGGTCGCCCTGATAGGACAGAGATGAAGAGAAACATTTTCTCCCAGAGGGTTGTACGACTTTGGAACTCTCTGCCTCAGAAGCCAGTAGAAGCAGGGTCATTGAACATTTTTTGATTCTTGTTTAGCAAGGGAATCAAAGGTTTGCCGGGGTACACAGGGATGTAGTACTCGAAGCACAAACAGATCAGCCATAATCTTATTGAATGATGGAGCAGGCTGGAGAGGCCGAATGGCCTACTTCTACTCCTATTTCGTATGTTCGTATCAAGAACCACATCAAGACTCCACAGATCAGAGGGAATATCCAAAACAACTCGAGCCTCTGAAGTAGAAGCCTGTGGGCTCAAGCCCCACAGCAGTGCATGAGAACTTAGTCTAACAATCCAGCGCAATACTGAAGGAATATTGCGTGGCATTGTTCTTTGGAGGAAAGGGTAAAGTAAGGCCCCGTTCCCCTGTTTTGATAGTTCAGGTGCCATAGATTGTAGCATATACATCGACCTCAGAAGCCTCGAAAAATCCCTCCAAAAAGGGGGTCACTTAAAATGTTGGTGGTCGCCATTTTTAAATGTGCAAAAAAAACGACACCGGTAATTCAAACTAAATCAAGGTAACACATTTTATTGAATTAATTAATTCTCCATAATACCTTTAACCACAACCGGATCGTTTTAAAAACCATCAACAATCATGGTCTCCGGCATCTGACACAAAGGTCAGGATTTTTACCTTGTTGGCCAGCCAGCGTGAAACGCGCACTGCAGTGCTCTGTGCTGCCGGGATGGGGGGCGGGAGTAGGGCATGCGCGGGAGTTCGCGCGTACACGCAAGTGCGCGCAATGAAAGCTCCCTGAAGCACAGAGCTGCCTCAGGGAGCTGAGGATTTATAAACTCAGAAATAAAAAAAACTTAGCAATGTTAAAACCGTGTCCCCTCATGTAACTCGGTCACATGAGCAGGGACATGTCATAAATGAAAGTTGAAAATTTAAAAAAAATTTTAATTGCTGTTGGACATCTCATCCCGCCCGTGGATGAGGTTTCCTAAAAAAACCCAAAGGCCGCTTGGCCTTTTCGCCTGCCCGCCAACCGTAAGGTTGGACAGGCAGCAAAAAATTTCATTCAATTATAACTTTCATGGCCTCAATAGTCCTGTTAATTGTCAGCGGGCGTGCTGCCGACTCCCACACGCGCCCGCAGACCAAGATATCGGGACGCTTGCCTAACGTCATTGCGCGTCTTTTTACGCTCGAGCGGGTCAGGGGCGCACCTGCCCGCTCAGTGCAAATTTCTGCCTAAAAGAGCTCATCAAGTTCATTCTGAATCACTTTGGCGATGGCATCATTGCAAAATTGCTGTGTGAGGATGAATTGCAGGAAACTGGTAATTTTGGCACTGAGGCCTTTTGGTGGTCTCTGAGTGGTCTTGGTCTTCTGCGCAACACTCGACATTTTCATTCCATAAAGCAGCGACACTAACCAGCTGTTGTTCTGAAATCTTTGCTGGACTCAGAGTTTAATTTGACTGACATAAGTGCATATATACGCATTGCATTTCTGGGCATTATTTAACGGAGTCAATGGGGATTCGCCCACCAGGAGCTGCTGGCCAATCAGAGGCCTGCAGCTTTTCATTGATTGGCCGCGCCACCAAGGACGCAGTGGTTGCTGTTGGTATGACACCCACCCAAGGCCCATGATGGCTCGGGACCAGGCACAGGTGAGTGATGGCGGTTGGGGTGGGAGGTCCCGAGGTGGTGGTCGCGGGGGGATGGGGTGAGTAGTGGGATCAGCAGCAAAGTAGAGATGTCGCTCTCAAGGGGCCCTCATCCCCCTAGATCACACACTTTGAATGAGGGAGACTCCTGACCAAACCCCCTGCCCCACCCCACCGCCGCCCCAGGAGCCTGCAGGCAACCCCGAGAGGGTTTGCTTTTAGGGCTTCCCACGTTACAAGTCTCCAGCCCACCGCTGGGTGAATACCAGCAGCTGTGAGGAGAGTACAGGGTCAACATATTCCAGTAAAGATAAAGGGTGGGACCAACAAATCCAGGGAACCCTGGGTGTCGAGGCATATACAGGATTGGATAAAGAGAAAAAGGGAGGCTTATGGCAGATACCGAGGGCTCAAAACAGTGGAAGCCCTAGAGGAGTATAGAATGTTTAGGGGGAACTTAAAAAGGAAATTAGGGGAGCAAAAAGGGGGCATGAAAAAGCATTGGTAGGTAAAATAAAGGAAAACCCAAAGTTATTTTACAAGTACATTAAAAGTAAGAGGATAACCAGGAAAAGAGTAGGGCCCATTAAGGACCATAGTGGTAATTTGTGTGTGGAGCTGGAAGACATAGATAGGGTCTAAATGAATACTTTTTTTCGGTGTTCACAAGTGAGAGGGATGATGTGGGTATGGAAATCAGGCAGAAGGACTGTGATATAATTGAAGAAATTAGCATAGAAAGGGAGGAAGTTCTAAGAGGTCTGGCAGGCTTAAAAGTAGATAAATCTCCAGGCCTGGATGAAATATATCCCAGGCTGTTGAGTGAGGCAAGGGAGGAGATAGCAGGGGTGCTGGCAATAATTTTCAATACCTCTCTGGCCACAGGAGAGGTGACAGAGGACTGGAGGACAGCCAATGTGGTACTGTTATTCAAGAAGGGAGGAAGGGATAAACCAGGGAACTGCTGGCCAGTCAGTCTAACCTCAGGGTTGGGGAAGCTATTGAAAGCGATTCTGAGGGACAGAATTAATCTACACTTGGAGGGGCAGGGGTTAATCAAGGACAGTCAGCATGGTTTTATTAAGGGGAGGTCATGTCTGACCAATTTGACTGAATTTTTGGAATAGGTGACCAGGTGTGTAGATGAGTGCAATGCATTTGACGTGGTTTACTTGGACTTCAGCAAGGCTTTTAATAAGGTCCAGCAGGGAAGACTGATAAGGAAGGTAAGAGCCCAAGGGATCCAAGGCAATTTGGCAAATTGGATCCAGAATTGGCTGAGTGGCAGGAAGCAGAGGGTGATGGTCGAGGGGTATTTTTGTGACTGGATGCCTGTGTCCAGTGGGGTTCCACAGGGATCGGTGTTGGGTCCCTTGCTGTTTGTGGTATATATAAACGATTTAGATTTGAATGTAGGAGGGTTGACCAGTAAGTTCGTGGATGACACGAAAATTGGTGGGGTGGTAAATAGTGAGGAGGATAGCTTTAGATTACAGGAGGATATAGACGGGCTGGTCAGATGGGCTGATCAGTGGCAAATGGAATTTAACCGAGATAAGTGTGAGGTGATGCATTTGGGCAGGACAAACAAAGCACAGGAATACACGATGAATGGTAGGACCCTGGGAAGTACCGAGGATCAGAGGGACCTTGGTGAGCATGTCCACTGGTCCCTCAAGGAAGCGGGACAGGTAGATAAGGTGGTTAAGAAGGTATATGGGATACGTGTCTTTATTAGCTGAGGCATAGAATATAAGAGCAGGGAGGTTATGCTGGAATTTTATAAAATGCTGGCTAGGCCACAGCTAGAGTGTTGCGTGCAGTTCTGGAATCCGCATTATAGGAAGGATGTGATTGCACTAGAGAGAGTGCAGAGGAGATTTACCAGGATGTTGCCTGGGCTGGAGAGTTTTAGTTAGTGGATAGACTGGGGTTAATTTCCTTGGAGCAGAGGAGATTGAGGGGGTACATGATTGAGGTGTATAAAATTATGAGGGGCATAGATAGGGTAGACAAGAAGGAGCTTTTCCCCTTGGTGGGGAGATCAATAACCAGGAAGCATAGATTTAAGGGGCAGGAGGTTTAGAGGGGATGTGAGGAAGATTTTTTTCACCCAGAGGGTGGTGGGAATGTGGAATTCACTGCCTGAAAGGGTGGTAGAGACAGAAACCCTCATAACATTTAAGAAGTGTTTGGATGTGCACTTGCGAAGCCATGGCATACAAGGCTATGGGCCTATTGCTGAAAAATGGGATTAGAATAGCTTAGGTACTTGTTTGACCAGCGCAGACTCGATGGGCTGTAGGGCCTTTCTCTGTGCTGTAGGCTTCTATGACTGTATGAGATGAGGCCCTTAAGAGGGCATTAAGTGCTCTCCATCATCAAACTCACCACTGGAGCGGGCATTAAATTTCACCTGCTGTAACCATCCTGACATTTTTCGAAGGTGAATTATGATAAATATTTCTCAAGATCAGGCCAATGGGCTGCTCTCTGTTCTCATGGTACATTTAGTCTTTGGTATCTTCTTCGGGGCAGATTCCTTCTTCTTCCGTTATCGCACCAATTTTTTTTACTAACACCGAATTCCCTCGCTTCAGCGAGCTGGAAAATGCTAGAACCGTTAGCTTACAACCAGCTTCATACCTCATTCTCTTTTCTGGAGAATCATTTCTCTTCTTTGTTTGCCATGCGCGGTCTGTGGCCGTGATTTTCCGGCCCCCACCATGGCAGAACCCGCTGCAAGAGATTCGGCTGGCCAGCCAGAAGCCCGTTGACTTTCGGCAGGAGCAGACAATCCCAGCAGCGGGCAGAGTCGGAAAATCCCGCCTTATTTGTGGGTGTATCTTAAACTCCCGCACATTTCCTTGACAACATGGCCTGTATCGCCTGCTTGATCCCATGCGCCGACTTGTAAGGTGAGTAAAATATGTATTTCTGAATTGAAAAATTGAGGCTGACTCCTAATACGAGTACAGCCTCTCTTAGCAGAAAAGATGGGTCAACTTATATGCCAGTATAGGCCTAAGCATGATTTTTGGTGGCAACACAATACGGTTGTCTAACAAGCTGGGTTGACTTATATGCCGTGACATATGGTAAATGTTAAAGATCCTTTGGCATTATTTGTGCAGGGGTGGGCAATAAATGCTGGCCCAGCCAGTGATGTGCACATCCTGTGAAATTTTTTTTTTTTTAAGAACAGCATCTATAGGGTTACACAAATGTCCTGATTTCCTGGCCAATGTTCAACAACTAATACCAGAAAACCCTTCAACAAATAATACTAGAAAAATAGAATAAATAGGCATTTGTCTCTTGCTGTTCAGGGGTCCTTGTTACGTGCAACATATCCACCACAGATGCCTACACAACAATGATTCCATTTCAAAGTAATTAATGCACATGAAGAATTTAGGGATGTTTCTGAGGCATGCAACTAGGTTTTATATGAGTGCAATTTTATTTTTTTAACCTTAGGTCACTACTGGGAGATTCAAGATCAAGGCTAATATTGGCTTGATTTGCACCACATAAAATAAAATTTGGATCAGAATAAGACAGATTAGATATGAGGGAAAGTATTGCCAGGATTAGAGTGCATGTATTCACTGAAAAACAGGGTAAGGAGCAGTAAATCTGAGAAAGCATTCTGGGGTCAAAAATATACTCGAACATATAGACATCAGGAGAACGAGATCAGTGTTGAAGGATACCAGACTATGATTAGGGAAACCTTTGTCAGGGTGAGAGCACAGATGAACTGGGGCAGGCAAAACAGTATGAGGGTTAGAGTGAGCAAAGACAGGTAGGGTACTCAAATCATGAAGAGAAGCCGTGAAGCTGAAAGTTTAGCTTGGAACCCAAGTGGAACAAGCAAAATTTCAAGGCTTCATTACAATTTTAATAAGAACATTAATCATGAAAATCATCAGCCTTGCCAACATGCTAGTCTACTAATTCATCTGAATCCCAGTGATTAATATTGAACATTTACAGCATCTGATGCCATCTGGAAACACCAACTACTGACAGTCTGGACACTCAGATGATACGATGAAAATTGAAACACTTAAACAATGCAATGGACCTAAGGATTCTTTCAGATGTCACAGCCATTCCTCTTCTGATTGTTGTGGCGTCTTACTACTTACAGCACTAGTTTCCCCATCTGATGGTTTCAGGCTAATATAGATTCAGGGTTGCCTGTCACTTGAATCTACCCACTGTAACTGGAATGGGTTGTGTCAGTTCTCAGCTTGCTCGTTTGGTGGACAACATAGTATGTGATCTGGAAGGAAGAGGTAATTTGGATAAAAAACAAATTATATCATTCTTCTTGGTGACAAGAGACTTCATGAACAAAAGTGGTGGTGGAGGGGTGGGGGAATTAGACAGTTATCATTTTTCTAGGCTGGTAATGACTGAGGGCAGAATCATCCCAGATTTGCACTAAGTGCGGGAGCGGGCGGCTAAAATGATGCATTCCCGGGAAGCACGCGGTTTTCATGGTGGGGCGGGCTCTCATTTGCCCGCCACGTTATCACCTCACCTCTTCCACACGCCAGGCGCCATAATTAAAGTCCAGCCACACACACACATCTCAGTGCTGCCAGCCCAGGGCTACTGCAGGGAAGATGTCCACGAAAGGCAAAAAGACTGTAGCCCCTGGTTTAATGACACATCACTGGAATGCCTTTTGGACACTGTGGAGGTCCGCCCCAGCTCTGGCCACAGGATGAGAAGAAGCATGACCAACCAAGCTTGGGAGGTGGTGGTAGCAGTGGTTAGTACCAATGCTCTTCAAAAGAGGATAGCCACCCAGTGCCACAGGAGGATGAATGATCTCCTCCATTCTACCAGAGTAAGTCATTCTTCTCATCACTGACAACTCACACACCCACAATCCACAGTTCTCACTCACCACCCATACATGCCAGGCATACTTATCTGGCATGGTAGGCATCCTGCTTACACTCTAACCATTTCTATTCATGCAGGGCAAACTGGTACACAACAAGAGGGAGAGGTTGCAGACCGTTAGAGGAATGCCTTAAGTCAAGGTCCTCACGGACATTGAAAACAGAACCATCCAGCTGGCATGTGAGGATCTGGAATGTTCCTGTGCTGACGGTGAGGTTGACAGTGCTCTACCAAGTGAGGATCCAGCAGTGCAAACATCCATCAGACAACCATGCTGTGAGTGATGTGTCCTATTTCACAGGCTCCTGCCATGCACTGATTATCTCTCTTTGCTTCCGCAGGCGCATCTGGGAAACAGAATCCACAACCCAGGGCCCCCAGTTAAGCCCCAAAGAAATCTCTGAAGAAGAATCTGAAGGCACCCTCCCAGATGTCCCATCACAGAGCTCACCCACACCCTTCACCAGCACAGAGGCACACACCTTGGTGGGACCTAGCTTTACAGTAGCCTCGGGGTCAAAATCTGGTGAGAACACCGTACTGTCTGAACCACAGCAGGTGGAGGCAGGGACTTAACACCAGTTGTCCGGCACTCAGAGGACTGCTGGAGGCCATAAATTTGCTGAGTCCGAGTCAGATGACAAGCCTCTGGACTCAGTCATGTCACAGTTGCTGGAGCTGCAAAGGCAAGCTCGGGAACATCAGGAAGGGATATCCGTTGTATTCCTCATATTGCAAGGCACGATGGAGGAGTCTGTCCGTCTTCAGGGTCAGGTGATAGCGCCAGCATGCCAACTCACCGACGTCAACACTGGTAGGAAGGCAGTCAATTGAGACTTTGGTCTACGATGTCACTCCTGCGCTGCTGCGCGGGATGAACTCCATCACTGACGCCATAGTTGGCCAGGAGCCGCAGCGGGAATTAGAAAAAGCATCAAACTTCATCCACGGGTGGGATGAGGTTTCATGTAGGTTTTTAAAAATTTTATTGAAGTTTTTGTAAAAATTATGGACATGTCCCAACTCATGTGACAGTGTCACATGAGGAGACATGTCAGGATTTTTTTTTCTATTTTTAATATTTGTCACAGAACAGCCGATCTCCCTGAGGCAGCACTTAGCCTCAGGGAGATGAGTGCGATCTTTCATGTGCATGCGTGAAAGAGCACACTCTTGGGTTAGGGAATTTCACCCCCCACCCGCCTGCACAGGGAGTGCATAGCACTTCCGTGCGGACGTCACGCTGGGCGGGCCTTAATTTGCCCGCCCACGTAAAATGGCACCACGCCCCTGATCAGGAGCGTCAATTGGAGGTACACCGACGGGGGGAAAATCCTGTCCTATGATCCTAATGTGCTCCTCCTGCAGGATGAAAGGGAGAGACATGTGGGTTAGCATAGGTGCACTTGGTAAAGTTTGAAGGTCCCTTAACATATCCCGAGAGTGCTGGCCACCACTTGGACGGCCAGAGATTAGTGCGCCAAGAGACTAGTGCCTGAAATCCCACCCATCACCACTCGCTCCACCTGACCGATTGGCAGCAGCTTTGCCCATTGGACTGCATGCTGGCTCTCAGCTCAGGCGCAGGCATTCTCCTAACCTGCACTGCAAGGCTGCACTGTTAGCTTGAACCATGGGGGAGACTGGTCCAAACCGGGATGATGACATTTCAAGGGGCTGTGAGCACCTTCACCAGTGACTGCTCCATGGCCCAGCTTTAGCGAGGAGATTGTACAACCTGCCCAGTCATCCAACTGTTCTGCAGTTCACTAAAATGCTCAACACTTTGCAGTCTGTGCCCGAGGGGTGAAAAGCTCTGGAGCACTTGGTGGCACTTTGATGCCTCTGTGTTGCTTGAGTAGGCAGATACGCTAGGGACCCGACTCCCATCACAGCAATGTGGCTGCACCTGAGCTGTCTCAGCTGCAGAGAAATGGTCACTTTATACAAGGTTTCCCTAATATATGGCCGCTTCCCTCGTCCACCGCCTCCCCCCACCCCCGCATGTGCTTGTGCGCTACCTTCAACCACAGCGCAGCCCTTTGTTCCCCCACAATTTGCCTCAACCTCAGGGCAGCCCTTGCCCACCCCACCCCCCCCCCAAGTTGCCTCAACTGCAGGGCAATCTTTGCCCCCCCCACCCCCGCCTAAGTCGCCGCAACTCAGAGCAACCCTTCCCCCCACCCCCCCACCAACGTGCCTCAACCTTGAAGTCCACACCTGGGACTCCACAACATTACTGTCTACACACCTCTGAGTTCCCCTCAAAGCGCAGCCCGCCAGGTGCACGCCTTTCATATACTATTGTGAAACACATCTGCATTATTGCACGCCGACATGGGCGGGCGATCCAGCGGAGGGGTGGGTGGGGACAATTCTGGCGAGCTGAGTCTATAATGATATGCAGATGTTCCCGACGTCCGATGGCAGGAAACACAGCCTGCCATTGGCGGGTGGAGCGGACGATCACATACTCCTTTCACGACATCATGAAAGCGACTTTCCCTTCTCACCATATTGCCGGCTCACGCCAGCGAACACGCCTAACGGCAGCGAACACGCCTGACGGCAGCGAACACGCCTAACGGCAGCGAACACACCTAACGGCAGCGAGCACGGACAATTCCATCCTGAATTTCTGATTACCAAGAATTCAGTCCATTTGATTCAGGCTTCAGTGATTTGACAAAAATGTTACAAGTTTAAGTATTTTTTGTAAACTCTACATTGTAAGCAAATTATGGGGAAGAAAACCGAACAATATTGATCTTGTCGTTGTTTTTCATAATTGGATAGAGTCCGAATGCTCACAATATCTGATTATCCAGTCCAAACTCCTGCCATTTTGGACTTCAGTCTTTTGAGAGCATTATTTGGTCAGGTTTTCTACATATTAAGGGGAGTCAAATCATGTTGCCCACAATTCTTTGAAGACAACATTGCCGGCGTTGAGGCAACATTCCTTGGCTCAATTTGGGATGGAAAGATCTGTAAGAAAAGAAGTGTGAAGTTAGCCCAACTTGTCAACTTACAGTGTTATTTCCCACTGGAGGTCTATCTGTTTGGTTTAGCACTGTCTTGTTGAAACATCCATCTTTTCCTTATGTTAGAGGACATTAACTCTTCTCTATAGAAAGAAGAAAAAATGAACTTGCAGTATAGCACCTTTCACAACTGTAGGACATTCCACTTTACAGCCACTTTTGAAGTGTAATCACTGTTGCAAATAAAGAAATGCAGCAAGCAATTTGAGCACAGCAAAGTCCCACAAACAGTAATGTGATCATCTGGTTTTATGTGTTGATTCAGCAATAAACATTGCATTTATTACTCTATGGGGCTAATGTATAATGATATCCTTACTGAATGATCGAATATATGTTTTAAAATTAATGTTAAATTTCCCTCTTATGCTGGGCTACAATTTCATGGACACCGCAGCTCTCCACCCAATAGGCTGACCTTTTTTTTTAAATTCATTGACAGGATGTGGGCACCACTGGCTAGGCCAGCGTTTATTGCCCACCCCTTTATTCAGAGGGCATTTTAAGAGTCAACCACATTGCTGTGGGTCTGGAATCACATGTAGGCCAGACCAGGTAAGGATGGCAGATTTTCTTTCCTAAAGGACATTAGTGAACCAGGTGGGATTTTACAACAATCAGCAATGGTTTCAAAAGCATTGGGCTTTTATTGGATTCAAATTTCACCATCTGCCGTGGTGGGATTCAAACCCAGGTCCCCAGAGAATTACCCTGGGTCTCTGGATTACTAGTCGAGTGACAATACCACTACACCATCACCTCTCCATGCATGAGCTTAGACAGTTGGCTATTGGCATGTTAATCAACAATGCTGCAATTGAGCTTTAACCTTTGCTCAACCTCTACTCAACATTCACACACTCACCCTTTCCAGAACTGGCTACCCAAACTAACTTTCCCCCTCCTTCACACAAAAGCAGAGGTAAATCTTAGTACCCTTAGCAAAACATTGTTGTGATTAGCTTAATACAGACTGGGGATCAAATATGGTACTGCAGGAATTCACCAAGGCTCCTTAGGCAGCACATTCCAAACCCATGACCACTACCACCTAGAAGGACCAGGGCAGCAGATAGATGGGAACACCACCGCCTGGAAGTTCCCCTCCAAGCCACTCACCATCCTGACTTGGAAATATATCGCCGTTCATTCACTGTCGCTGGGTCAAAATCCTGGAACTCCCTCCCTAACAGCACTGTGGGTGTACCTATACCACCTGGACTACAGCGGTTCAAGAAGGCAGCTCACCACCACCTTCTCAAGGGTAACTAGGGATGGGCAATAAATGCTGGCCCAGCCAGCGAAGCCCACATCCCGTGAATAAATTTTTAAAAACTTGCTGTTGACGACTCAGTCCTATCGGGTGCACTAATAAAACGGCTGTTCCAGTAAATAGTCTCTCTCGTGTAGTAAGATGACAGTTCTGGACAACAGAAACAAACAGGCATTGCTATTTCAGTTGAACTTTCCTAATTCTGGAAGTCTTATATTCTGGTTGCAGACACTGTATTCATTTAATGAGATGCAGATAGTGGAAGTGGCAGGATGCCTGTGCAGTTGCCAGATGGTTGAAAAGGCCTGGCTGGGGGCGGGATGCAATTTACCAAATACATACAAATGTATAAAAATGATGGGCGGGGAAAGGACAGCTGGTCCACCAAGCCTACTACACACTCATGATACCTGAAGCATCATATCGAGACATTTCCTAACCAGGCGTACCTCCGCTCCCCTCCACTCCCTGCATCCCCTGATCCCCGCAACCATGTAATCTCCTGGGAAAGGGAGAAGAAAAAAAAAAACAACAGAAGAAAACCTCAGGGTAAAAAGGTCGGAGGGGGAAACAATCTTTGGAAAGTCCCTCCCCAGTCCCCTTGGGTTATCAATGCCGGTCCAGGAGATCACATTGATCATACGTGTGTTAACTCTTATTTACTTTCTGTATGACGCTCTCTCTCTGCCGCAGCAAAATGAGAGATTTTGACTTACAATCCTTTTAAGTGTTAAAATGGAAGATGTTCCAAAGATTACCCCAAAGCGGGTGCAATAAATTTATATCTGGGGGTATCTGAAACGCCTTTTGAGACTTCGTACACTAATGTGAATCTTGTGCACATGATACAGCAGGGAATGGGAACTGCATGGGCCAAAATACTTTTCCAAATAACTATTTATACCTCATTCTGCTCTTTTCAATCAAAAGAACAAAACCACACATTCCAGCAAGTCCTGCATTTCTAATGCACGCATACGAGAATTTTTCATGGCTCTTTTTTTTTAATAGCCCTGCGGGATTGCAAATGATTTGATGTTGCTGAACTGAGGGGCTTTGCCAGCAGCAGTTCAGGGGTTAATCTGTTCACATCACACCACCAGTCAGAAGGTCCCGTCTCATCAGTTACCAACGCTCCAGCTCAGCAGCCATATGTGCTGTGCAGATTTATGTCAGCTTTCAGCTGAGATGTTGAATGGTTATCCACCCTACCCATCACTCACCATCTCAAAGCCCACCTCCCAGCAGCCATCCGCGCTCACTCACAAACAATCACAATGCTGACAGACATTGCACTTGACCGTTCACTTAGCTTAAGGATGTTGCGGGTGAGAATTAGATCACAATGTTAAATAAATTGAAATGATGCGAATGCAAAATCCACAATCTGCGCTCTCAGCCCCAATTATTTCACAACCCCTCTCCCGATGATGCAATATTCCAAGCCAAATGTGTCAGCAGATAAGTAACCCAAGTCCTCGTATCACCAGGTACAGGCAGCTCCTAAGTTCTGACCAAGTGTCTAACCCACAGCCTGGTATTATATGTTTTTTCAGGTGCTCTGTACGTCTAACATATCTTGGGCGGAATTTTACGCCAGCAGGATTTTACGGTGCTGCTGAAGTCAATGGTCTTTTAAACGGTTCATTGCATTTCATAGCCCCGCCCCCTCCCGCCACAACGCATTCGTAAAATTCCACCCCTTCCTTTTATTTTAGATTTTGAGCATTTTTTTCTTTCTTGCGGCTTATTCATTTGCTAGTTGTTGTTGGCAGGTACATTAATGCACTCTAATAGGTGCTGCCGTCTGGTTTCCCTTCCTCGTGTTAGGTATCTCCTGACTTTCAGGCCATAATTTCCCGATACTGTGGCTGCGATTAGTTTAGGGAATAGCCCTGCATCTGGCTTTATTCTCAGTTCATGTTTATAAGTGCAATGAGGACATTTAACTGGGTTCTGTTAATAACAGTTGCAGATGTGAATTTTTCTTTAAGATCAGATGCCTTTCAGCTGCCCCATTTCTGTTCATCAAGTGGAGAGGTGGCTCGGTGCCATGGAGTTGGACTCTGTACCAGTTCGTAGCTCCATAACCTACTGGGGTGCATGATGAGAAAGATTTGTTTTTTTTCCTCATGGAAAGTTCCCAATCTCAGCCAAGGTTGTCCTGATACAAAGCAAAGGAAACATTTCCCTAGCAATTGTACAAGTCACTCTGAGCAGGCAGCACTGGCTAACTCCAGTTGTAGGACCCCGATCATGAGGTCCAGGAGCAATATGTAGATCATTTTTAAATGCAAAATATGGACATTAAATGCTTCACAGCAATTATACCACTGTCAGAAAACAAGTTTAGCGTACAAACCCAATTTGCCATTGATGAAATATGGGCTCACACTCTCAGATTCATGGGGTCGGTTAGCTCAGTTGGCACCGTGGCTGGTGAGGTGCAGAATGATGCTAAGAGTGTGGGTTCAATCACCATACCAGCTGTGGTAGTTCATAGAGGCCTGCCTCCATGCCTTGCTCCATGCTTGATATGGAGTGATGCCCCTCAAGCTATAAAACCAATTGCCTCTGTCTCTCTGAGAGAGAGGCCAATGGTCACTTGTAGACCATGGCTAATTACCTTACACTCAAATTCTGACTTGCAGGGCTCAGCTGTGCCATCAGCATTGCACCAGGCAACGATCAGACCTTCAGCAACATGGAGGGAGAGAAAATTGGAGGACAAGCTACTGTATAGGAATGATGATGCACTTCCTGTCCAGTAGCAGTATTGGCTATTGGACAATATTGAACAACGAGACATCTGTGTCTGTCTGGCTGAACCCTGATACTGAGAAATATAAAATGAGGAGTGTGAAGAAGATAAATGACTGTCAAACAAGTCCTTTGTACCAATTTTGCTAACTAACTCCACTGGGGTCACCTTGTGCACTGTAATGATTATGGAAAACAACGTTTTGGACTCACAAAATAGCCTTCCCCAGCAGACACAGGTCAGTATCACAAGGCAATCAGCTTTCAAAAAGTTGAATGGTTTTACTTGAATGTAGTTTAAGGTTTAGCCTTTGTTAAAAATATGGGTTTCGATAGTTTAATATTGTCAAACCCTTTCTTAGCTATCTGTGCCCTGAACGCTTTCCCTGTAGAAGCTGTTTCTATTTAGTAATCTCTGATGCTTTGACCTGCAAACCTTTGTATGAATGTTTCACACAGCATGTCCCAAGCCTTTGTTGGAAAATGAATCATGCAACCACATTTAACAAAACAGATAGGTTACGTAGCAGCTGTCATAGGTTAATGTTCTATTTTCAATTGAAATTGGCTTTTATGAATTTAATTTTTTTTCACATCAAATCTGATATACTATTTGGTCCATTTAAAGTAGACCAAAGCAATGTAAAAAGATGGAATCCGAGCCTAATCATTTTTTTTATTTTTCTCATTTTTGTTCAGCCAGCAAGTTTAAACAGAAAATAATTTTCTTGCTTTGTTTTGCTATGGATTAAGCAATTTCCCTGTTTGGACAAGCTGCCTATGCAAGCTGCTAACTATACACCGAAAAAAGATCTGGATTGATTCTTGAATCTCCCATAGGCTTGTTATTTCACAACAGAATGAGGAGAAGGTTTCTTTTTCACTGTGTGTTAGCAACTTCATAGTCACAGAAGACTTAATCTGGCCTATATGTAACCAGATCATAGTTCTGATAGATTCCACTGGAGATAGCAACCAAATGAATTCTTCCTCTAATATTCATCATTTAGTATAAACAATGAAATAAAGATTTGTCAGAATGGCTGCAAATGAGGTTGGGAAAGGCCAGATCTCAACCTGTTGGGAGTGGAGATTCTACCTGTCCCAAACATGGTCATCATCCTAAGAATAAGACCCACGGATGGAGGCTCTGAACTCGGGAGTTCTCAGTCTTGACCCAGCGGATGGTCTGGAGACCCCACTTCTCTAAAGTGGGACCCACCCATAGCTTCAGGCAAGGATTTATTTCCCCGGAAGCCAAATAGGAGCTGATATTTTTTCTTTTTCTTTTTCAAGGTAGCTTTGTTGTGAAGGGAATTATCCAGCCTTCCTAATATGAAAAACACTCTATGTGCACCTCGGGGGAGGTAAATTAGAGACCTTTCCCTGACCTTGAGAAATCCACTAGGATCGGTGCCAGAGGCACCAAGCAGGCCTGTCACCACCAAGTTTTCTGAGATCGCTAACCTACGTGTTTTCAGGGCCACAGTGTATAGTATTGTCCTTATACTGTTTATAGGCATCAGTTATATCGTGTATACGGGGCAGATTTTCCTCGTGAGTATGGTGCAGAGGCCCATCCATTTCAGGAAATCATCGGGATGCCGCTTCCCACTCCAAGAACTCCAAAATTACAAGAACTTTGTTCAAGGTTAACCTGAAAAGCGAAAGAAACTCAAATAAACAGAACGGGCTGAAGCTACACTTCATTTTGGAAGGGAGTGGATTTAATAGTGAAATGATTGGAATATCGGCCTCAAATGCTGACTTCACTTTCTTGCCTTCACAGATCAATGGAGAAATGATGCATTGATAAGGCAGTCATTTACCATTAGTCTATTCTGATTGAAGTAAAGACAATCAATTGTACAGTTCTCAACCAATTAGAGTTTTTTTTTACACACCCCCCCCACTCCCCCACCCCCCCCCCCCCCCTCCTATTGCTCAGATCTGCTTTTCAATGCTGTTGTTGCACTGCTCATATCACTTGAAGACAGGTACCTGCTTCCAATGAAGTGGAGCTTGCAGTTCTGAATTGTATTTCCATGTTACTTTATGCCATTCAATGTTGGTGAAAAGCTGAGGTGTAACATACAAAGACTCCATCTCAGCAGTAAAGACAATAATAAAATCCCTATCACCAGTACCGTGATGCTTTGACCACCTCTAGCTTTCAGACAAACTGGACAATCGTCTTGGTTTATCCACACTGTTCCCATTCAGGATTGCATCAAAAGCTGTAGCCAGATCTCATTAACCACAGCAGGGGAAGTGTTCTTCTGAACACTAAAAAATGAGAGATTCTGATCAGTACCGATCTTAGAATGCATACTGCACCTTTGGACTTCTATTCATTCTTTCATGGAAGGCGAGCATCGCTGGCAAAGCTAGCATTTGTTGCCCATCCCTAATTACCCTTGAACTGGTGGTTAAAAGTCAGCCGCATTGCTATGGGTCTGGAGTCACATGTAGGCCAGACCAGGTAAGAAAGGGCAGATTTCCTTCCCTAAAGGACATTAGTGATGGGTTTTTACAACCATAAATGATAGTTGTCATGGTCACCATTACTGGGGCTAGCTTTCAATTCCAGGGTTTTATTAATTGAATTTAAATTCCACCAGCTTCCATGGTGGGATTACAACCCACATTCCCATAGCATTGGCCTTGGCCTCTGGATCACTAGTCTAAGTGGCATTGCCACTACACCACCATCTCCCACTTTTTAATCCTGTTTAAAATAGTGAATTAGTAACAGAGAAGCGGTTGGTACGACTGTGTAAAACACAAGTGAGGGAATGGCATCAATCACAATTTTTACCCTTACATCTTAGTAACATTGTAAACAATATGAGAAGAGTCTTCTGTACATTTGCAAATATAATGATTATTTTATTTAAGGTTAACTTTTGTCTCGGTAAACATAAAACTGGTTTTCCAAGAAACGTTATGCTTGGCACTGTATTTTTAAGGGGCCATCTATTTGAAAAACAACCCATTGCCTCAACCCACACAAATGAATATGTTGTAAACTGGATCCGAGTGGGAGAGGAACACTTTTACCATGTACACCATCATTATTTTGAAAGAAGTTATCTATGTTCAAGACTAACAATATTTGCAGATTCAAAAGGACAAATAACAGGAGAGCTTTGAATTAGCATTTGTATGAATTAGAGGTGAATCAGAAATGAACTGTGACACTGGAAGTTTTTGCTTTTGACAGTTGTACACACATTGACATACAGCAGGATCTAAAGAACAAAAGATCGCTGAATGTGTAAAGCTGTGCTTCTCACTTTTAAACTAAAGATAAAGAAATAAACTTTATTACCACGTTTGACAAAATATCTTGTTACATTAAGATGTACCAAATGAAAGAATTTATCTTTAGGAGATATTTATTTATCTTTTTTTTTCAGTGCTTTTATTGCTGTTCTATTCTTTCCAAACATTAACTTCAGACACCGAGCTAAGTTACATTGATTTTTTTTCTAAAATATAATCAGTATTTAAGATGAAAGCTAGTAAGATTAAATGAACAGAAATATTTGGACTTAAACTAAAGGCAACCTAAAAGGTCTGTAGCCAGTCATTAAATCTACCATGATCTAATGGACGAGATCAATGTTCTGAACTTTGCACAACTAACAATACATTAAAATGTTTCTTTTCATTTTGTTCCAAACATGAAACCCATTATAACAAATCATTATTTATAAACCTCTAATTACAAGAAATATGTACCTAATTTCAATGGCTACGTCACTATATGCCCTGCTTACATTAAACACTGGTGAATAAATTATAAACTTGAAGTCATCCAAAACTCTGCTGCCCATGACCTAATATGCAAAAAGTCCCATTTACCCATCACCCTTCTGCTCACTGACCTACATTCACTCCCAGTCCTTCAACACCTTGCTTTGAAAATTTTCATCCTTGTTTTCAAATTCTTTCTTGGCTTTTCACCCTCTCAAACCCCCACTACCCCCCCACCCTTATCTCTATAATCTTCCACAACCTCACAGCCCTCCAAGATATCTATGGTCCTCCAATACTGGCCTGCTGGGCATACTGATTTTCATTGCTCTAGCATTAGTGGCTGTGCTGCCAAGGTCCTGAGTTCTGGAATTCCCTCCATAAATCTCTCCACCTCTTTCCTTCTCTCTCTTTTCCTTTAAGATTCCTTATAACTTTCCTCTTTGAATGGGCTTTTGGTTGTTTACTGTCTCCTTATGTGATTCAGTGTTAAATTTTCTTTGGTAAGGCTGCTGTGAAGTGTCTTTGGAAGTTTTACTGCAGTAAAGGTGCTGCACAAATGTAAGAGGAGGTCTTGTGGTGCAGTGGGTAGCACCTCTGAGCCAGACGCTCCAAGTCTGAGACCCACCCCAGGACTTGACAGCCACAGAAGCTGCGTTTATGGCAACCTGTATACAGGTTGATTATCAACCTGTAATTCCCTCCAATATACCTATGGCAGGTGGTAAGAGTGGGAAAACTTCCTGGCCAACCACAACCATGTGGTAGCTGCAGCACAATAGCCTCCCTACATTAAAAGACTCCATGCACCAGGTCTGCCCAGGGATCTGTGGCAATTGCCCCCCTTGTTTCGAGGGACTGCTAGAGAGAGAGAGAGAGAGAGAGGGAGGCAAATGTGACATGCTGTTGTAGTCCTATCATAACCCAGACTCCAAGTCCCCTTAATAGAGCAGCAAACCCTACACAAAAAAAAGTACTGCAGATGTTGAGAGTCTGAAATAAAAAGACAAAATGCTGGAAACACACAGCATATTAGCCAGCATTAATGGAGAGAGAGAGAGGCAGACAGAGTTCTGACAAAAAAACCTGAAATATTAACCTTATGTTTCTCTCCCCACATGTTTTTAACCACTTGGGCAGTTGTTTGAAAGTCACAGCGGCATTTCTGGAGATGCAGGTTATTAAATGTCTGTGATAGAAATATTTCAGCATTGGCTGCATAGGCACACTGGGCAATAAGCCAAGAAAAAGAGTCCTTACCCTCAGGCAACAATATTTAAATGGATACGAGCAGTGCTACTGCCTCTGGAAGGATGGGTGAAATCTATGTCATAGGTACTTCTCAGTCCCCTGGAGATCATTATGTTACTTGATGTACCACTGAATTCAGGGCTGCCGGTGGCAACACTACAAGAAGGTGAATGGGCCAATAGAGGAGCTCAAAACTTGTAAGTCTCTGATTACTTTGCAAATCTGTTTGAGCTTGTTATAGTTGTGCAGCTTGTATAATTCATATCATCTCACAACATCCTTTTCCCTAGATATCTCCATTTCTCTAAGCAACACCCAATCCCTAACCTTTACATATAGTACAACCATAATTGAGACAAACCTAGTTCCACTTTTCACATCTGATTCATGCCCATTAGTGAATTTTGAACTCGTGCGTTCATGGAGTCAATAATGCAACTTCACAAACTATCTGCTCTTTAAAAAGGTCTCCACCACGAAGAGTTAAATTTCCTCATAAGGGGTAGTGTTAGGAATATTTTTTTTTGAAAATGTGCTGAACCTCTTGTGTTCAATGCAATATATTAGTCCAAAATGTATTTTACACCAAAGGCCTAAGCCCCACAGCTTTCATTATCTCTTACTGTAGCTCATTCTCAGCCAGGGCTTTAAAACACTATTTCTTCCCATGTGTGTCATTTTTCCGACTAAAAGCCACAGGTTTTTAACAGCCTGATGTTACCTAAGTACTTCATGACTGATCTTGTCTTCTTTCCAGATCCTTCCAATCCTTGTGGTGTCTCACACAATGGCCCCTTGTCCTTTAACTAGGCTTCTCAATTTAAAAAGAATAGGTTTATGCCCCTTTTATCCAATTTAACCATCATGCCTTGCTCCTTGCAGCATAACTCTCTATTGGTTACGGAAACAGGACTGGATCCTATTATTAGTGTAATTTTATTTGTATCTTGTACTTACACTGCTGAACAGATGGAATATTTGTTCAGCTGCACAAGTAGAAGACATGGATGAAAAATGGAGTTTGAAATATCTGGAATGGCAATGAAAAAGCATGTTAACTTAACTTAAATATCAACACTTGAAAAAAGGGTTAATTACTATTCTGCTGGAATTTATTCCCCATTTCCGAAACTCACTAAATATCAATGGAAGTGCAAAGTTATACAAGGAGAAAATGTGGCTTGAATGGACACTAATTAAAAGAATCAAATCCAATTCAACTACATATGTCGAATCATATTAGTAGGTTAGGTGATTTCCTACTCAGTGGGCCAGTCAAGATTAAAGGATTTGTTAATGTGACTGACTTGAGCAGGTACTCAGAACTGACCGAGCACATTTGACAACAAATTAATTCATTTAACATTAACAGTCAAAGATTGATTTTTCATGGAACAAATTACTTGTCCTGTACATCACCTACTCCCAGTGGGCCGTAGATAAAAGGAAGAAACAGAAGGAATTTTTTGCAAAGTGGTTGCTATTTAAGGAGGCATTGTTGTTAAGTTAAAAGACCCAATGTCATGCTTGCATATGAGAGGGGCGTAAGAAACAGAAGTTATGCCACAGAAACAGGTATTCAGCATGCAATGGTGCATTTAACTATATGCTTATTCCGTTGATCTACCAGTGGTGTATTGCACTGTTTGTGATTCTACATTTCTTTAAAATTACTACAGGAGGTAGGGCTTGTCTCAGTAGGGTAGATGCTCAGCACGGTATGGATTTGAACCATAGAGACCAGGAAAGTCATAGATTTGATCTTTGAACTTTGCAACAGGGATGTCACAGTTGACTATATTGACACTGCGAGAGGAAGCAGAAACATCAGGATTCCTGTCACCCAGTGACTCCTGCAGAAAGGTGCACACACATATATATGGGCACCAGTTGAGTGCAGACTGGAGATTTGGTTCTGATGGACTTAATTGTTCAGTAGAATGCCACTTGAACAAGATGCTGCAGAGTGTTGATACTCATGAAACCACAACCCAGTGAGAGTCAGTTCCTTCAGAAGGAAAGCTAAGTATGGTAAATTAGTCTGAGGGTCAAAGGTAGAATGGACAAAACAGTGGTACTTTTTTTAAATTCACTCACAGGATGTGGGCTTCGCTGGCTGGGCCAGCATTTATTGCCCATCCCTAGTTGCCCTTCAGAAGGTGGTGGTGAGCTGCCTTATTGAACCGCTGCAGTCCATGTGGAGTATGTACACCCACAGTGCTGTTAGGAAGGGAATTCCAGGATTTTGACCCAGCGACAGTGAAGGATCGGCGATATATTTCCAAGTCAGGATGGTGAGTGACTTGGAGGGGAACTTCCAGGTGGTGGTGTTCCCATCTATCTGCTGCCCTTGTCCTTCTAGATGGTAGTGGTCGTGGGTTTGGAAGGTGCTGTCGAAGGAGCTTTGGTGAATTCCTGCATTGCATCTTGTAGATGGTACACACTGCTACTACTGTACGTCGGTGGTGGAGGGGGTGAATGTTTGTGGATGTGGTGCTAATCAAGTGGGCTGCTTTGTCCTGGGTGGTATCAATCTTCTTGAGTGTTGCGGGAGCTGCACTCATCCAGGCAAGTGGGGAGTGTCCCATCAAACTCCTGACTTGTGCCTTGTGGATGGTGGACAGGCTTTGGGGAGTCTGGAGGTGAGTTACTGTTTGCAGTGTTCCCGGTAGACACTGAATGTAATGTCAGTAAATATGAGGTGGTACCTTCTTCAGTTCTCTGCCCAAAGGCAGATCCAAACCCAGAGCACCAAGACCTCCACCATGGGCAGTGCAAGGAGGTAGTCCCAAATCAACCCCAGTGGGAACAGGAAACAAACCCCACACCTTTGGCGCCAATCTGATCCATGACAGCTATAATCAACCTGTTTGGCCAGGTTACGATCAAGTCCTGGAGTGGAACTTGAACCCAGAGCTTCTGGCTCAGAGGTGGGGATCCTACCCATTGTACCACAAGAATGAGGTTGGTACATTTTAATGAAAACATAAAAATAAGAATTATACTTTGAATGTGGGAAAGCTGGGTGATGTAGGATGATCAAGAGATTTGGGGGCTTCAAGTTCATGAGAAAAGCAGCAGCTCAGATAGACAGTTCTTACGAAAGACAATAGAATATTTGATTTTTTGACAAGAGGTATTGGTGAATCTACATAAAATCTTAGTGAGGCCACAATTGGAGTAAGTAATGTGTGCACTTTTGGGGTCAAACTGATTAGAAGAATGTCAAGGCAATAGATAAATTCACTTGGGTGATGCCTGATTTGAGGAAATATAAATATAAAGAAAGATTTTTTGAAAAAAACAGGACATTGAAGAGGCAATTCCGTAATGATTTGATCAGAGTTTTTAAATGGGATGGGACACAGTAGATGGAAACAGCCTGTTGCCAGCGATTGAGCAGTCCAAAACAAGGGGACACCAGACAAAATGAAAGGGATTTAGAATGGAGAGCTGAAGAAACTGTTCTTTTTTGTTGAATGCACTACTGTAGTCATTGTTTGAAACAGTGACCATGGGCTTGGGTTTCCACAGGAGATCTTCCAATTGCCTGTCACAACTTCAACAAAGGATCAGCAGACACTCTGATGAGATGTGCACACAGTTAAATTGTTTCTCTCCAGGTTTCTGTAATGTTGTTATGATACTGTTCATAAGGGATTGGGTAAACATATTGTGGGTTCATTTATTGAGACTAGATCATTTATACAAAGGTAGAAAGCTTGAAAACATCAGCAGCAGAGTTGTGTGTGCTGTGTTCTGCCTACAGGCCAAAGTGCAACAGAAACTGGTCACTAGTGATGCCTTACAGGCATATCACAACAGTTTCCATCGACATTCCACTGAAGATCCAAAGATCCCTCACACAAAATGCAGGGACATCTCAATACTTAAGAATAAATTTGATAGGTGGTTGAAGGAAAAAGAGGATATGGGACAAGGCGGGGACATGGGATTTAAATTATTCATGTGGAGTATAAACATCAACACAGGCTGATTGGGTCGAATAGCCTGTTTCCGTGTTGCAATATCTATGTAATTCAACATAAAACATTGCATTTCCCGAGTGGCAAAAACACCAAGGTGCACTGCTTGAAGAATTAAACCTACCCAGAGCCTCCTCAATGTGGTAACCTGTCTCAAATTCACCCTTCGTCTCAAATTCACTTACACGATAATGGAGGAATCCATACAAGTTCAAGCTTAAATGGAGTCACCGGGTCCAAGATAGCATCAATTTAAATCATACATAGAATAAATAGCACAGAAAAAGGCCACTTGCCTATTCAGGCCATGCCAGTGTTTATGCTCCATTCAAGCCTCCACCCATCCTTGTTCACCCCCTCAAACCTGATCAGTAGCTGAGGAGCAGTGCTGCCAGTGACCCTTCCCTTTGCATCTTCTCCAATTGCCTCATTGGGTGGAATTTGCCCCTCCTGCCGGCGGCAGATTTCGTCGTAGAAAGGGGCAGAGTGTAGGCAGGACGAAAAAAATCGGATTCCCAATGGCAAGAAATGGCGGACGTTGGGAACCTACGGTCCCAGCTGACATAGCAGGTTAATGGTGGGTCTCCTTTCCTGCTGAGGCTCATCGGGAACTGAATCGGCATCTCATGCATGCTAATGAGCACACCAACCGACCGGGATCATTCCCCCAGTGGGAATTCACACCGGTCCGATTCACGATCATACGAACCTGGCACGCACATGGGAAGAGTAAAGATAACCTGCCCGAGAAGCCGCAGCCTGGAGCATCAGACCCCAGGTATGGTGCTGCTCCAAGGAGACAGCAGGGATGGGGGGTTGTTAGAAGATATGGGCGGGGGTCGGAACACAAGAGGGGGTGCTGGTAGACATGGAAGTGTCGGAACACACTGGGCAGGGACGCTGGAAGGCATGGGGGTGTGTCGGAATACACGGGGGAGGGCCGGAGCACACAGGGGTGTGCTGTAATACATGGGGGGTCAGAACACACATGGGAGGTGCTAGAATACATGGGGATGTCAGGACACATGGGGCGAATTGCTGGAAGACACGGGGGCACGGTGGTGATTGGGACACAGAGGGCGGGGTGGTGGATATCAAGGTGGGAGAGGTGACCAGGAAGGCCTGGGTGGGGGCTTGGTGACCAGGAAGGCTTGAGTGGGTGAGAGGAAATGTTCAGAGGGAGGACTCGGTGCTGTCAGTGCTGAAATCTTGGGGGCGAACTGAGGGTACTGGTACTGGGAGGGTACTGTGACTGTGAGGGGGGGCAGTGGGGTGTCATAGGGTGGGAGGGTGAGGGTCCAGGTGTGGCTGGGTAGTTCTCAACACGGGAGGGGGGTTGATCACGGGGATAAGAATTTTCACATGGATCTGGGGAGTGGGCAGGGTCAGGAGGGTGGGCATGGGGTCTGTGGCAGGTGTGGGCTCATTGGGGTGGCGAAGGCATTTGAAGAGTAACGATGATGGAGTGAGGTTCAAGGGTAACCAATGGGAGGCTGAAAGTAACACCAGGAGTGGGGGTGGGGGGGTGTTGTGGGGTGGGTCGATGATGATGTAGGGGAGGGGGTGGGTTACAAGAGAAGGGTGAAGGGTGGTAGACACTGTATAGATGGTGACGTGCACCATCCTGAGGCACAGGCAGATCAGGATGTCGATGGCCTCGATATCCAGCAGATAAACTTCTAGGTGGGAGGAGGGTCCTCGGGTGGGTGGTCAGCTCAACTGGACAACTGTAGGAGAATCCAGATAGTGTATCCTGGCAAGGCAAAGGTCTCTGTATAGGGTCTAGGGGGCAGTGGAGGGAAGGGAAATAGTGTGACTGGGAGGCTTCTCTCACATGGCTGGCATGAACCTCGGCAAAAAGCGATGCCTCGATGTGCTGGCATTATTCAGGAGGACATGAATCCAGCCTTGGTCCCTCCCTTGAAGGTGGATAGTGCACACAGCCAATCACACAAACAGCCGCAAAAACAACCCAGGAGATCGCCGTGAAGCGAAATGGTTCATATATTTACAAAGGTGCTAAAACAATGATTGTACACCCTTGCCACCAGTGTTAATTTAATACTTCTTAACTTTTCTACCCTACCACTACATCTAGATGCTTCCATGACACCCGTAGCAGAGGTGTAGGCAGCCTGCTGTCTACTATGCCCCCTTGTCAGTGATGACTTTGGCGGGCGTCTTCTAGAGGGCCGAGGCCTGGAGGGCCCTGGCCTTCTTTGGGTCTCCTGCTCTGGGACAGGTGCACCTTCAGTGGTCTCAGAGGCTGGAGCTGATGGGGTTACAGCCAGAGGGGACTCAAAACACATGAAGACCCTTGGAGAGTCCTGAGTGGAAGCCCCAGGAGTGTCCACCTTACACTCCTCCTCCCTTTGGATGTCTGAAAGCCCCTCCCTGACTCCTTGAGGAGAAGGGGCACCTGGAGGGAGCTCGATGTGTCCCTTCCCCCCTCTTGTCTAGCCGCTGCACAAGTCTACCCATGGCTAGAGGGATGGAGCGCAGGTCAGAGCTCGTATCTATCATAAACTCCGCATTCTGCTGGACCAGGTTCTCCATGGTATCTGTCAGCCTCCCCATGGAGACTTCCATGCCGGAACCACAACATCAGAGAGCACATGGACAGGCTCCTCCATCTCTTGTGCTGCTCAATTGAGGGCCTCTGACACCTCTGTTTGATGTTCCCCTGCATCTCTATGATGCTCCAGCATCTTTTCCGTGACCACTTCCAGCGACTCATCATCTAACTCTGACTTAGCAGAGGTCCCTTCTCCAGCAGTCCTCTGAGTGCCAGAGGCCCTGCCTCTCACTGCCTCTGCCTGCTCTATACACAGGCCTGGGAGGTGAGAACCAGAGTGTGAGCCTGAGCCTAGCCTAGATATATGACCCACCAAGGTGTGTGTCTCTCTGGGCTGGCGGAGGGCGCAGGCTAAAGCTGTGACGTCTCTACAGGTGTGCAGAAGTGTTTGTCATTGTCAGAGCTGTCCTGGGGCTTACTTCTGGAGCAGAGGCAGGCCTCCCCCTGTTCCTACTGGCACCTGGAATGGAGAGAATAGAGAATGTGTGACAGCCTAAGCTGCCTCCTACCTTGCACACAGCATCACCCTCAGGTTCCGTTGTTCAGAGACTGAGCATGCTTCCTCACTGGATGCTTGGGGGAGGCCAACCTCACTCTCAGCACAGGCACAGTCACGATCCTCCCCTGCCAGTTTGGCAGCCTGCTGTCCAGGTCATGTGAGGGGTCGGACCTTGGGCACGCTCCCTCCCATCTTCCCGGTCTCTCGCTGGTCATGCGCTGCCTTCTCCTGGCAATAAAGACGGATGGATGGATTGTGAGCACTTCTGATGCAGGAGCAGGTCACATGCTAATAATTCTGTGACTAGTACATGGCCTTCTGGCTCCCCAAAGCCTGTCCACGATTACAAAGCACAAGTAAGGAGTTTGAGGGAATACCGTCCACTTGCCTGGATAAGTGGAGCTCCAGCAGCACTCAGGGAGCTGGATCCAGGATGAAGCAGTCTGCTTGATTGACACCCCATCCAGCAGCCGTAGCATTCAGTCCCTCTGCCACCGACCCATAGTGACAGCAATGCGTGCTATGTGAAAGATATGCTGCTGTTAGTCCCCAAGGCTACATCGGCAGCCCTCACCAGACCCGCGTGCTCTAGCAGCTAGAAGGACAAGGGCAGCAGAGGCATGGGATCAGCAGCATCTGCAACTTGTCCTCTACTCCAAACGCACCACCCTCCCCATCCCTCAGCTGTGCCTTCAGTGTGGCTGGGTCAGCAACCTGCAGTTGCCTCCCTACCAGAAATCACATGGGCTGCAGTGGGGCAATGAGGCAGCACCCCAGCACTTTCTCAAGGGCTTTTAGGGATAGGCAACACAGATGCTGGCCTTGTCATTGACGCCCACGTCAGCAGAAGGTTCACTTACCCTGCCGGCACGGATTAAATCATTCACCCGTTTCCTGCCCTACAGGGCGGTCCTCCTCTGCACCCCTCTCGATCTGACTACCATGGCAACTTCCTCCCAGACCGGTGTGGTGTGTCGGGCAGGCCTTCTGCTCCTATCCCTGGGAAAGAGGACATCTCTCCTGACACCTACCGCTCGGAGGAGGGTCTGCAGGGAGGCATCACTGAAGCATGGGGCCGGTGCTTGGTACCTTCTCAAGGCCATCTCAGTGCCCTGGCTGTCCAGGCGTCTTTTCAATAAGGTGCCCATACATGATGGTGAGGCACATGCCTTACTGCGCACCCCACCATGAGATGTGTCACGAACTGCACGCATGCATAATTAATTAGATGGGCACTGCACGATTGTCCCTTACAGCCCGCCCCACTCATCGGCCAGTAACACTCCGGGTTCCCGCTCCAAATATTTTCTTTATAATATGGCAACCAGAACTGCACACATTACTCCAAGTGTGGCCTAATAAAGGCTCAATAGATAGTATCATAAATAGCGACATCACCTGTTAATGTACATCACCATGACGATCAGTGGCTACAGCGGCTTGGTCACCAGTGTCAACATTGAAAACAACACTCACAGCTGTTGTATATTTTACATCTCAGATCTGCTCGAGCTTCCAACTCTTTCTACAGTTTGTTTACTTTTCCCTGAGTCTACACCCAGTGTTAACCAATCAAGTGGAGTGAGCATCGATAGTGAACATACTCACATAATCAAACACATAACAATTGACCACTATAACGGCGACACCTAATAACCACTTCACATGGAATACTATTGGCAGATCCTGCCTCTCACGGATTGGTCTCTTCAGCCATCAGCAAAAATGCGCCACATGAAGCCATCCCATTCCAAATGGTTTTGATTTGCTGCATATCCACCTTATGTAGATGGAAGGATGCTGCTGCCAATTAACAACAAATTTAGAATAACGTCTCTACTTTTCAATTCTCTCTAGAAATAACCCTAGTTTGTTTTTGCTTGGCTTTTTCTTATTTAATCATGGGATTTGGGTGTGGCTGGCTAGGCCAGTATTTATTTCCCATCCCTAATTGCCTTTGAGAAGGTTGTGGTGAGCTGCCTTCTTGAACCACTGCAGTCCATGTGGTGTAGGTACACCCACAGTGCTTTTAGGAAGGGAGTTCCAGGGTTTTGACCCAGCGACAGTGAAGGAACGGCGAAATATTTCCAAGTAAGGATGGTGAGTGGCTTGGAGGGGAACTTCCAGGTGGTGGTGTTCACATGTATCTCTGCCCTTGTCCTTCTAGATGGTAGTGGTTGTGGGTTTGGAAGGTGCTGTCTAAGGAGCCCTGCTGAATTCCTGCCGTGCATCTTGTAGATGGTACACACTGCTGCTACTGTGCATCGGTGGTGGAGGGAGTGAATGTTTGTGGATGTGTTGCCAACCAAGCGGGCTGCTTGTCCTGGACAGTGTCAAGCTTCTTAAGTATTGTTGGAGCTACACTCATCAAGACAAGTGCAGAGTATTCCATTACACTCCTGGCTTGTGCCTTGTAGATGGTGGACAGGCTTTGGGGAGTCAGGAGGTGAGTTACTCACTGCAAGATTCCTAGTCCCTGACCTGCTCTTGTAGCCACAGTATTTATATGGCTAGTCCAGTTCAGTTTCTGGTCAATGGTAACCACCAGGAATTCGATAATGGAGATTCAGCGATGGTAATGCCATTGAATGTCAAGGGGTGATGGTTAGATTCTCTCTTGTTGGAGATGGTCATTACCTGGCACTTGTGTGGCGCGAACGTTACGTTCCACTTGTCAGCCCAAGCCTGGATAGTGTCCAGGTCTTGCTGCATTTGGACATGGACTGCTTCAGTATCTGAGGAGTTCTAACTGGTGCTGACATTGTGCAATAATCAGCGAACATCCCCACTTCTAACCTTATGATTATATTGACCTACATCCACCTTTTATGGATTTGTGTGTAATATTTCGCTGTGGTACCTTACACTTATCTATGTTGAAATTCGTTTGTCAATTATACATCCATTTTTCAGGCAGAATCACAGAATGGGAGTGATTTTCACTGTGGAGGTGCAGGATAGCTGACCACACGCGATCTTGCGCTGTTCATCTAATTAAATACGTATCCATGATTCTCACAGTGGTGGCAGGCAGAACGTTACTGGCCCTGCCATTACCTCATGGGGTCAAAGGTCCAGGCACCATGGGTAATGGGCACCTGGACAGACTGCACTATCCCTTCCACCTTTGCCTGAACACTGCTCCACCCTTCCCCGCTAACCCTTCCTCCCTTCCTTGGTCATCCTCCACGCAAGTTGTACTGCCGCATCCCAGCCTCAAGCAGAGGCTGGAATTTACAGACGCTCCCCAAAGAGGACAATGCAGAGGTAATTCATCATTAATCATGGAAGAAGTCACCCTCGCCAGGTGCCACTTAGCTGCAGTCGTAAAAGTGAATGTTCTAATTTCTCGCTGGCCAGGAACTTAACTTTGAGGAAGGGTTTAATTCCAGCGAGGTGGCCATTTAATGAGCATGCATGACATGCTAATGCATGCAGAGGGGCTTCCCGACATTGTTCATGGGCTCGACCCACCTTTAACTTGCCTTTAAAGTCCTGAGAACAGAATTCCTGAAGTTCATTCCATTACCAGAAAACTGATTTTTAGCCTCACGTTAAATTAAGAGCCCCTGCCTGCCAAGCTTCCCACTACTGGTGGGACTGGAAGGTTCCGCCCTTCAAGTTTATTAGTGTCTTCTTTGAATTTGCTGCAGTCCTCCTCAAAGTTAATTATCCCTCACAATGTGGTGTTACCTCCAAATGTAGAAATCGCGAGCTGGATTTTTCCTGAAGGGAGGTAGATCTGCCATCGGGACCGAAAGTAGGCCCTGAGCCCACATAGGCAGATGGCAGGGCCACGGGCTGGGAAATTTTACTGGCCAATCAAGAAGCCACCGTCAGAACCACCATCCAATTAAGGTCAGTGGCCCGCCCCTCAGGACTGCTGACCCAATCAGAGGGCCGACAGCTCAGCAGCACCATCGATAGAGGTGGCCACAGCTAAGGCCGCAGGAAGAGGAGAAAAGGGCTCCATGAGGGAGTGTTCTCAAAGGGCAAGTAAGAATTTTCCTTTAATGTGCTGGGGTCAGGCAGACGAGCCCTGGGGGTTGAAAAGGTGAACCCTCCAGCAGTGGCATCAGAACCAAGGGGGCAGCCATTGCCATTGGGTGAACTAAAGGAAGCTCCCCCTCACTGGGAACCACTGGAAGGCCGTCTCAATATACCTGGCGGTCTCCCCAACAAAATAGGGTCCTGTCCCAAAGCCTGTAGGATCCCAGCGGGGTTGGAAAGGGGCTGTTAGTTGGCCACTTAATTGAAATAATTAGCCGCTTGCCACCGTTTCCTCTTCTGGAAATATACCATGGCGGCAGAAAGAAGTCAGATTTCCCTCCCAACACCTTCCGCCATGATTCTACCAGCCCCCCCTCCCATCTTCCAGCCCATCTCCAAAGGGCTGACAAAATTCTGACTTGTGTTTCTAATTCCAAAGTTGAAATCATGAATACAAATTCTGAACAAAAATGGTCCCAGCACTAATCCTTGTGGAACCTCACTTTACCTTCTACTACTCTGAAAAGTTACCCTTTACTCCTTCTTGATGCTCTCGGTCTTGCAGCCCACGAGTTACCCAGTCTTCTAACTGCTTCCTGACTCCCCATGCTCAGGTCTTATTCATTAGTCTATTACATGACAGCTTATTGAAAGCCTTTTGGAAATCCAGATATCTTATTTCTACTACAGTATGCTCTGTTAGCTCTTCAAAGAATTAAATGAGGTTGATCAATAAGCAGGACTTTCTCCTTTGTAATCCATGCTGATTTGCTCATGTTGATATTTTTAGTCCCGAGATGTTTTTTGACTTTTTCCCTTTAAAGTGATTCCATTATTTTTTCTGTTACCGATGTTAAACTGACTGGTCAAAAGTTCCCTGGATTTAAATCTTATTTTTAACATTTCATTCACAGAGCCAAAAAAAGCACCAAAGGGGACACTTTCCTTTGCTAGTAGCCATTAACTGTCAAAAATATCAGTGACAGATTTTTTCACGAGATGATGATGTCACATTACTTGCAGCTAGAAACTGTAAATGGTGTTTCACTGAGGAGAGTTAATAAAAGTAGGTTTTACAGCTAGTGATTTGACTAAAGACGAGTTTTCCATGTGTTAGCCAGCCTGCACTTTCGAGAAAGATCAAGAGAAATACAGTTTGCTAATGATTCCTCCACTTAGCAAGAAATGGCTGTTCTCCCAATAAATGGAAAACACCCAGTTTGAAACTTATTGCACTTCAGCTATGGCACCCTAAATGTCGATTGGTGCCAGCTGTCAAAGAGGCACCAGAGTGCTCTGTGTATTGGATCAATGTTACTAATGTTAAGGAAGTTTTCCGACGTATTCTTTGTCTGACATCATAGCTTGTGGATTAAATCACAGCTTTAGTCCTAGGACATCAATTTGCATGGAATCATGTCATTTAGTGAACTGTGTGAACGTTGACACTCAAAGTGACCTGGGGACTGAATCTTCGGCTCGGTGAGTGGGGGAGGAGCCCGCTCACCGAGGCGTAAGATGGCGCGGGGTGACGTCGGGCGTGTGTCATTTAGATTTTCAGTCCGGCGGGCGCACAGCTGAGTCGGCCGCGTGCCTGCCGAATTGTCAAAGGCCTGTTAAGGCCATTAATTAACTAATTAAGGCTATTGGGAAAGCTGCCCATCCAACCTTAAGGTTGGCGGGGGGGGCAGGCGAAGAGCCCAGGCGGCGTTCGCATTTTTCATGGAACCTCATCCACGGGCGGGATGAGGTTTCATGAAGGATAGATAGATAAATTAAATAAATTTTTCCATTAAAGTTCATTGACATGTCCAGCTCATGTGACACTGTCACATGAGGGGGCATGTCTTAATTTTTTTTTTCTTTATTAAAACTTTTAAAATTTAAAACCTATCTCCCTGAGGCAGCTCTGTTCCTCAGGGAGATTTCTGCGCTCTTTTGCGTGCATTCCCGACTCAGGGAAACCCCCCACCCCCGCCTGCACAGGGAGCGCTCAACGCTTCCGGGTGTGCCTCACGCTGGGCGGGCCTTAATTGGCCCACCCACATAAAATGGCGGCACGGGCCTGATCAGGGGCGCCGATCGGGTCCGTTACTGCCCGTGCCCGCCCCCGCACAACCCCCCAGATGGGAGGAATATTCGACCCCTGGGAAAGTGGATGCGTTTATTTTAATAGATAAATCCACATTAATACACATTGAAACTGTTGGATGTGGGTAGATGACTATCCATTGGTAAAAGGTGATCAACAAAAAAATTGGTAATGATTACTAACTGTTTTCCAATCAATATTAACTGTAGTCAACAAGATGAATTATGTACAAGGAAATATCTTGACCTAAGACCTCAAATTGTCTTGAGGGCCCATTGAAACCCTGCTGTAATTCTGGTGGGAATCTGGTGAAAATAGGCAGGTACCTAGTTATGTTGGGTCTCTGCAAATTCTAAGATTCCCTAAGATAAAAGCAAAAAACTGCGGATGCTGGAAATCCAAAACAAAAACAAAAACACCTGGAAAAACTCAGCAGGTCTGACAGCATCTGCGGAGAGGAACACAGTTAATGTTTCGAGTCTGTATGACTCTTCAACAGAACTAAGGAAGTTAACGTAGTAAGGAAGTTTCCTTAGTTCTGTTGAAGAGTCATACGGACTCGAAACGTTAACTGTGTCCCTCTCCGCAGATGCTGTCAGACCTGCTGAGTTTTTCCAGGTATTTTTGTTTTTGTCTAAGATTCCCTAGTCTGTCTTATAAGTAGCAGAACCTCTGCCTGCCCCTCATAAGGGCAATGATTCAAATGGTGTAGAACTAAAGGGCAGGAACCTCCCTTTGCCAGAAGTTCCCACACCTCCAACTCGTTAGGAACCCAATAAGATGCGCTAGCCTCCACAAGTGGACCACAACCAGAAAGGAGAGTACAGGTGAGGAAAGCTGCTTCTACCCCTGAAGTGCAGGGTGTTAATAAAAGGTTTGCACCATCCTTACAGTGGACCAAGGTGGGGGAAGGTCCATGGTGGCAGGCGGCCAATGAAAATAAGATGCCCTGCTTTTGCCCTCACAAACTCTGGTGGGGTTGTCACTGCATTGGTGGACATAGTCCCAGTGCAACAAACAGGTTTGTGGGCTACTGATTTTCAGAGCCCATATAATTAAAATTTGAACAAGGCTGTCTTAATCTTGGAAATGTGGAGGCTGTGGCTTTAAACTTATTCAAGGCGAAGTTAGATATTTTTTTGTTAGACAAGGGAGTCAAGGGTTATGGGGGTGGAGGGGTTGCCAACAGAAAAGTGGAGCTGGGACCACAACCATATCAGCCATGATCCTATTGAATGGTGGAGCAGGCTCGAAGGGCGGAAAGGCCTACTCGTGCTCCTAAGTCCTATATTATTCTTATGTTCTTGGAAATGTCTATGGTGAAGCTAATGCTTGGAATATTACATGGAACTTTCAATATTTTAAATCTGCCAACAAAACTGAAGTTGAACAGTATGGGTAATTGGGTAATTCCAGGCCTTAAAATTCTTGTTTTCATTGAAGAAATTGAAACTTCAAAGGAATGTGTTTTGGAATCACTGAAAGGCATCAATATAGTAAATGTAAGAAGATAATATTTAATATAAACTGTGTTTGTAGAACTGAAGGACTCAAGTACAAAACTGAAGCCTCAAGCAAGGTGCAGAAATTAGAATAATGTTCCCCCTATGGAGCAATAGATATTTGGAATAGACTTCCACCAGAAAAGCAGTTAATGCTCTGTTGATTAATTTAAATTTGTCTAAAAAGAACGTTGATGAGTATATGCCTCAGTACAGTACTGAAGGTTATAAGGGTATGTATTGGCATGGATGACCAAATAGTCTATGTAGCATTATAGTTCCAAATCTCCTGAGAAATGGAATTGTCACCTGATGTATGAAAGTCATCAAGATCAAATGATATAGTACTTGAAATAACGCTGTGGGATTATGGTGTTTGAATGCTTAATGTTTTTGTCTGCATTTCCTCTCTCTGCTATTTTAGCTGATGCATTAACCCATTTAAAATAAATGGGTTAATGTCCTTATTGAAATTGTGGAGAATACATCAGGCATTGGTATTAAATTCATTGAGTAACTTCAAGCTTCTAGGTTTTAATATTACATTATTATCCTGGAAATGTTTTGCTTTATTATTTCTGGGCATCTGGGAGAAATTTCCAGAACTTCCTCTTCTTGAAACATGGAGTAATCATTTCTCTAAGGAGTTTGCAGGCTGAACAATTGCATTCACTGAGCGCCTTTAATGTAAGAAAGATCCCACAATACTTCAGAAGCATTCATTAGGGAAACAGACCATGAGCCAGGGAAGGGGAAATTAGGAGAGTGATCAAAAGTTTGGCCAAAAGTTTGGTTTTGGGGAAGTGCTTAAAAGGTGGAGAAAGAAAAAGGTGAAGCAGTGATGGAAAGATTTCGTGAGGGAGTTCCAGAATGTAGAACCAAGGTGGACCGAGGACTCTGCAAGTTAAGGTGGGTGAAGGAGAGGAGGTTGCTCAGGAAGATGGAGTCAGAAAGGTAGCACTTTAGCGAGGCGATAAAAGACTGGAAGAGAATTCACAGACATGGTGAGATGTGACTACGCAAGGCTTTAGAGATGTGGAAAAAGATTTTAAATTTAACGTGCTGGGGGATAGGGAACCAGCAGTATGTCAACAATGGCAAGTTGAGGATGAATGGAACTTAGTGCAGGACAGGTTATGTGTGACAGAGTATGATAGCACAACTTGCACACGAGCTGTCAAACTAATTGTCTAGATAGTCCAAATAATCTTTTATTTGTCATTATTTTCTTATGTGCATTTTTCCGTATCAGTTGCATAATATAACCTGATTTGGTTTTGTGATATACTTTTGAAATGCACTTCAGTGGTGGATTAAAAATTGTTGAGTTCTTCAAATAAGTCTTCTTCACATCTTCAGAAATTATTTCGGTGAGCAAGCTACATTTTTGGGTGCAGCAGCCTGACAGTAATATTCTACAATGATAAAAAATGCAAGGCTTACATAACATTTGAATTTGGTGTTTCTACTGAATATTATTCTTCATGTTACAAATGTCCCATTGAATCTCGGTCCTTTGCATTCTTTCCATGTTATACTTACCAAATGAGAAACAAGATCTGTATGCTTTGCCAAAAAGGGTGTCAATGGTGAAACTTTTATGTTTGACATTTAACTGTGAAATCAAATAACTCATGCGTTAGGTTCCAGTGAGAAATAATGGATCATAGAACCACAAGAATAGGTTATCACAGGTTCTTCATTTGTGAAAAACACCATTGGAATTCATTTGCACCAATAGCAATGCTGGGATCTTCCCAATCAGGTATCAGCATACAATAACTGCCAATCACTGATGAGATAACCTTGATGGCAAAATGTCTGCACTGACCGAGAATTTTACATTTTCATTTTAAATCCACTGGGAAAAAGAGGAGAACTTGCATTTCTATAGTGCCTTTCACATCCTCAGGGCATCCCAAAGCACTTCAAAGATGTACTTTTGAAGTGCAGCCATTGCAACATAGAATTCGTGACACTTGCTCATGCAGCGTTGGTCTAGATTGAGACCTGAAGACATAACCTTCTGACTCACAATGATGATGCCAAAAAGCAACTTGCATTTGTATAATAATTTTAAATAATTCTGACTCCACTACATTGACCACGGAGTTCGTGTGGAACATAAACATTGGCCTAGCGGGCAGAATTGCCTGTTTCTATGCTCTAAACACTATAATTCCTCAGGCAGCCTAGTGTCCCGAACCTTGTCCTGAGCACCATTCTCTATATGTAAGTTATAATGACTAAAAACCTGCAAGTATGATCCCATGCAACTGTCTTCCAAATGGCTCTTGGAATTTCACCAGCTCTGCTGAACACACTAAATGGTCATCAGTGGGGAGCGGGGAAAAAAATATTCCCTTTTGTAGCACTTAGAGATTATGTGAAAATTCAATAGGATAATGTCCTCTTTCTGAAATCTGGCGCTGGATTTTGTGCTGACAGCAGAAATCCAGTTGCCAGAGTTGAAAGCAGGAGGCTTTGGTCAGCGGAGGGACCCAAGGAGGCTGACACCCAATTAACTGGCCACCGCCAAGGCTGCTGCCCCAGTTAAGAACTGCCACGATGTCTCTTTAGGATTTTGCAGCGGCCTGCACTGCTCCATTTAAGGATCACTGGTTAGGTCGCCGAGCCTTCAGTTCCCCAGAGCGGAAGCAGGCCTGACAGAGGGCATAAGACGCTGGGCGGAATCGTCCTAGATTTGCACTAAATGCGGTGGCGGACGGGTAAAACGACGTTTCACCTGTCGACCACAATGGCGGACGTTCACACCGTTTCATCCCAATACCGCCACATTAATTAAGTATTCCTGGGAAACATGCCGTTTCCATGGGGAGAGGGCCCTCATTCACCCACCATGCCATCACCTGGCTGCTTCAGCACGCTGGGCGCCACATTTAAAGTCCAGCCACGCGCACACCTCTCAGTGCTTCCAGCCCAGGACTGCTGCAAGGAAGACATGGTCCTGAAAAGCAAAAGGACTACAACCCCCCAGGTTCAATAACGCATCCCTTGAGCATCTTTTGGATGCAGTGGAGGCTCGCTGTGATGTCCTCCACATCGCTCTGGTTGCAGGATGGGCAGCAACCTCACTAATCTGGCTTGGGATGCGGGTGGCAGCGGTGGTCAGTGCCAACGCTCTTCAAAACAGGACAGCCACCCAGTGCCACAAGAGGATGTTTGATCTCCTCCATTCTGCCAGGTTAAGTCACTCTTCTGATCACTCTCAAATCACACACTCATAAACCCATCACACATCCACAGGGCCCTCACTCACTGCCGATAGAAGGGTCATCACCATTCACTCTTTCACACACACCTTCATTGCCCTCATCCCATCCATGGGACCACTCACCACCCACACATGCCAGGCAGACTTATCATCTGGTCTGGCAGGCACCCTCCTTACACTCTCTCCATCTCTATTCATGCAGGACAAGTTGGCACACAACAAGAGGGAGAGTTCTCAGGCCTGAAATCAAGATCCTCACGGACTTTGAAAACAGAGCCATCCAGCTGGCCGGCGAGGACCTGGACCATTCCTGTGTTGACGGTGAGGTTGGCGGTGCTCTGCCAAGTGAGGATTCAGCAGTGCAACATCCATCAGACAACCATGCTGTGCGTGATGTGTCCTGTTTCACAGGCCACTGCCATGCACTAATTATCTCTCCTTACTTTCGCAGGCACATCTGGGAAACAGCCAATGGAGTCCACGACCCAGGGCCTCCAATCAAGCCCCGAAGAAACCTCTGAAGAGGAATCTGGAGGCACCGTCCTTGAAATCCCATCACAGCGCTCACCCACACCTTCCACCAGCACAGAGACACGCACCTCGGTGGGACCTAGCTTTAGAGTAGCCTCAGGATCACAATCTGGTTAGCACATCACACAACAGATGGCAGCAGGAACTTCCTAGGTGTCCGGCACTCGGGGGACTGCTGGAGGCCAGGAATTTGCTGAGTCCGAGTCAGATGATGAGCCTCTGGACTCAGTCATGTCACAGTTGCTGGAGCTGCAAAGGCAAGCTCAGGAACATCAGGAAGGGATGTCCGCTGCACTCCTCAGATTGCAAGGCACAATGGAGGAGTCTGTCAGCCTTCAGGCTGAGGTGATAACGCCGACATGTCAATGCACTGAGGTCAACACTGGTAGGATGGTGGCCGCCATGGAGACCTTGGTCCAGGGCGTCACTCCTGCACTGCTGCACGGGCTGAATTTCATCGCTGACGCCATAGTTGGCCTCCAACAGTGTGTACCTGAGAGGGGTGTGGGACAGCTCGATCTCACTTGAGCTACCTCCTTCTCCTCCAAGAGTCAGCCAGGAGCCCTGAGGCACCCATAGGAAGGAGGATCAGCAGGTATATCCCCCTGGACCATCCATCCAGGTGACTTATGGAGTTTCCAGCCTATGTGACCTTAGCAGCTCCGACTGCACAGGCCGAGGAGGGTGCCACTGCCACAAGTCAGGACCCTGAAAGTAGGCCGGGGCCCTCCAGGTCTCCGCCCTCCAGAGGGCACCCGCCAAGGTTATCACAGACTTGTAGTCAGCAGGCTGCCTCCACCTCATCTGTGGATGTCTGGGGAGCACCAAAACATAGCGGCAGGGTTAGGAAAGTTAAGAAGGTGTAGTTGCACAGCCTGGGCATGGGTGTTAATCACTTGTACATAATGTTCGCTATTGTCAATAAACTCCCAAGAATTTATCCCTGCCAATGGCTCTTCGTTATATGAGCAGTGTCCATGTCACTCAGATGTGAAACCTTTCTGCACAAGATAAAGGCAGGTTTCTCAGTCCAGGGCCTCTTGTCTGTGCTTTGTGCAGCCTTCAAACCAAAGTTTTAGTCTGGCCTCACACTCCCTGGACACATTACTGGCGCCTGTACCTCGACGGTGCTTGTCCATTGCTGCCAGAATGTCGTGGGCAGGCATCACAGAGTTCCATCATTCTCTCTGTGTACCCTCAGCACCTTTAAGGTGGCGCTGGCCCCCATCTCTTCAGCATCTGTGATCACTAATGCTGTGCCCCAGCTCCTGAAGGGGTCGGGTGCTGAAGGCAGACAAAGGATCAGGTGCTTTGAAAGTTTCATGGCTGTGTCTCTATGATATGACACTGATCACAGAGCGCAAGCGAGCTGCTGTCGACCAGACAGTAGTCAGACATTCACAGGGGCAATGTGAAGATCTATGGAGTATCTTCACTGCATGTCATCATCCTCCTCCTGCAATCAAGCGACTAGTAGGGCCTCCAGTGCGTCTCCATGACAGGGGCATTATCACGGAGGGTATGTGCGTTGCCACAAGCCAGACTGGAGTCAAACTTTCATAGATGCAATGTCAGGATCTATGGTCTCTCCTCACTTCATGCCTTCAACATCTTCCACAAATCTAACAGCTATGAGGGCCTCCCGAGCATGCCTGCTTTGTCTGGCCAGTGTGAGGACCTCATCCGTGTTATCCTTGCTTTCGAGGACCTCCTCACCCTCATCCCCGTCAGTGTCCTCCTCGTCAGAGGAGATCTCTATCTCCTCCATCTTCTCCTCAGTCAGCTCCTCTCCCCGTTGCAGCTCCAGGTTATAAAGGGTGCAGCGAGTGACAATGATGCGTGACACCCTCTGTGGACTATATTGCAGGGCTCCACCAGGCTGGTCCGGGCACCGGAACCTCATTTTCAGCATTCCAATTGTCTGCTCCACCAAGTTGCGAGTTGCAGCATGAGTCTCATTATACCTTCTCTCTGCTGCAGCCTGAGGCCGCTGCACGGGTGTCATCAGCCACATCCTCTGCGGGTAGCCCTTGACCTCAAGGCGCCATCCTGCAGCTTCTGTGGACCCTGGAAGACTTCAGGGATCTGTGACCGACTGAGAAGGTAGGAGTCGTGGACGCTCCCTGGAAACTCTGCGCAGACCTGTCGGATGCATTTGTGGTGGTCGCACTCCTAGCTGCACATTCAGCAAATGGAATCCATTGCGGCTGACATAGTTGACCACGTGTTATGACGGAGATCTGAGTGCCATGTGAGTGCAGTCAATGGCACTCTGCACCTGTAGGAAAGCTGAGATCTGGGAAAATCCAATTGCTCTTGCATCCTGGCTGTCCTGGTCCCAGGCAAAGTGCACAAAGTTGTGTGGTCTCACGAAGATGGCATCCGTGACCTCATGGATGCATTTGTGGGTGGAGGCTTGTGATATCCCACAGAGGTCACCTGTGGAGCCCTGAAAGGAGCCACAGTCACTTTCACAGCCATTGGCAGTTGATGCCCTCCATGCCCTGATAGTGCCAAATCCTGCAGTAGCTGGCAAATGTGACCAACCAGTTCCCTAGACATTAGAAGTCTTTGGTGACACTAGTTTTCAGTCATCTGTAGGAATGAAAGGCGGCATCTATAGACCCTAGGTCTAGCTAGGCGTCGACCAGCGATGGCTCGCTGTGGCTCTTCGGTGGCGCATGCAGGAGCCCCAGCAGCCCCTTCTTCCAGAGGGTGCTGCTCCCACCCCTGCACAGCCAGGTGCCTTAGTTGCTTTCTTCTTCTTACTGCCTTAGTCGCTTTCGTCTTCACTCTCTATATGCCACAAGGCACATTGCTCGGGTCACCAGACTCTATGATCCTGATGTACTCCTCCTGAAGGATGAAAGAGATAGACGTGTGGGTTAGTACGGGTGTACTAAGAACCTCTTTTGGTTAAGTCTGAAAGCCCATTAATGCATCCCGGAAAGTGCTGGTCACCACTTAGGTTGCCAGAGATCAGTGCTCTGCATGGCTGCCTGAAACCGCACTCACCTCCACCCACTCCACCTGACCGATTGGCAGCAGCTTTGCCCATTGGACTGCATGCTGTGCTCTCAGCTCAGACACAGACATCCTCCTAACCCACGCTACAAGGCTGCGCTGTTAGCTTGAACCACGGGAGAGGCTGGTCCAAACTGGAATGATGGCATTGCAAGGGGCTGTGAGCGCTTCCAGCAGTGACTATTCCCCGGCCAGCTTTAGCAAGGGGATTGTACAACTTGCCAAGTCATCTAACAGTTCTGCAGCCCACTAAACGCTCATCACTTTGCAGTCTGTGCTGGGGTGGGGGGGTGGGGGTGGTGAAAAGCTCTGGAGCACTTGTTGGCATTTTGATGCCTCTGTGTTGCTTGAGTGGGCAGAGAAGCTCGAGGCCCGACTCCAATCACAGCAATGTGGCTGCACCTGAACTGTCTCAGATGCAGAGGAATGATCACTTTATACAAGGTTTCCCTGATGCATGGCCGCTTCCCTCGCCCACCCTGCCCCCCACCCCCGCACGTGCTGGTGCGCTACTTTCAGCCTCAGGGCAGCCCTTGCCTCCCACCCCAACACGCCTCAACCGCAGGGCAGCCCCCTCCCCACAGCGCACCTCAACCTTGAAGTCCAACAGGGTGACCACTCCGCAACATTACTGTGCACTCAACTCTGAGTTCTCCTCAAAGCGCAGCCTGCCCAGTGCATGCCTTTTATATGCTGTTGTGAAACATGTTGGCAAGCAATCATGCCGACGTGGGCAGACGGTCCAGCGGGGACGAACATTTCCGGCGGGCTGGGCTTATAATGATAGGCAGATGTATTACAATGGGGTTCCCGATATCCGATGGTGGGAAACACGACCTGCCATTGGCAGGCAGAGCGGACAATCGCAAACTGGCTTCACATCATTGCGAAACCGATTTTTGGCCTTCTCGCCATATCGCCCACTCACGCCACTGAACGTTCCTATGTTGAACTATCGCTGATTGTCATAAAAACTCACCCGGTTCACTAATGTCCTTCAAGGGAGGAAATCTGCTGAGTTTCCATGTGACTCCAGACCCACAGTGTGGTTGACTCTTAACTGCCGTCTGAAATGGCCTAGCAAGCCACCCAGTTCAAGGGTAATTAAGGAGGGGCAACATATCCTTGCCTTGCCACATCCCATGAAAGAATAAAATAAAAGTCAGAGTTCTAGGAGCTAAGGAGGGAGTTAAGAAGGACTTCAAATGGTACTAATCTCTGGATTACTTTTGGCCCCACTGTCGCTGGGCCAAAATCCTGGAACTCCTTCCCTTACAGCGCTGTGGGTGTACCCACACCACATGGACCACAGCGGTTCAAGAAGGCAGCTCACCCCCAGCTTCTCAAGGGCAATTAGGGATGGGCGACAAATGCTGGCCCAGCCAGCAACACCCACGCCCCATGAATGAATTAAAAAAACACTCCCAGTGACACCTGCTATTGAGTACAGAAATAGTAGTATGGTTAAGTAGGTTAAGGCATGGCTTGAAGAAATGGTGCAGGAGGAATGGCTTCAGATTCCTCAGGTAATGGGACCAGTCCTGTGGCAGAAGAGTCCTGCTTACGCCTCATCTGAGCTGGGACCAATGCCCTCGTGAGAACCTTAACTAGCACTGTGGTGGAAAACTTAAACTAATTTCGCTGGGGGGTGGGCACCAAGATGAAATATTAGAGAAGAGGAACAAGGTGCTCAGAGGACTGGGAGAGGCAAACAGCAGTAAAGAATAGTTCAGGAATAAGGAGTATCAGGTAGAAGGCAACCTCAAAGGTGCATCTTTGCAGTGTATGTACATAAATGCATTTGGCATGATAAACAAGGTTGGTGAACTTCAGGCTCAAGTCACTTCACGGAACTATGATGTAGCAGTAACAAAGATCTAGCACAAAGAAGAGCAGGATTAGGAGCTGGCTGCAAGAATACTGCTGGCTACAAGATATTTGGGAAAGATAGGATAGGAAAAAAGGAGGGGTGGCAGTATTGATCAGGTAATAGTGGTTATAGTACTGGAGAGTGATGATGTGGTTGAGGGGGTCAAAGTTTATTTGGTTAGAATTAAGGAACAATAGAGGAGCTATTATGTGTCTGGGTGCATGCTACAAGTCACAAAATGTGGGGAGGAGATAGAGGGGCAAATTTGTAGTCAAATTACTGGCAGATGCAAGAGGTAGAGGGGGTATATGATATAGTGATAATGGGGGACATCAGTTATCCTAATATAGACTGGGATTGTAATACTGAAGGGGCAAAGGGGGAAAGGAATTTCTGAACTATGTACAAGAGAACTTTCCTGATCGGTGTTTCTAGCCTAACGAGGAAGGAAGCAGTGCTGCATTGTAGTCCTGGGAAATGAAGGGGAGCAAGTGGTGAATGTTTCAGCCTAACAGCTTTTGGGGAACAACGAGCGGAATCGTCCTTAATTTGCACTAAGTGCAGTGAAGGGCAGGAAAAAGGACATTTTACCCACTGACCACAATGGCGGTTTCTCGCACCTTATTGTCCTGTTCCCGCCCCATTAAGTATGCAGTCACAGGAAACATGCCATCTTGCTGGGTGAGGGGGTGGTCTCTGATTTTCCTGCCACGCCGTTACCTTGCCGCTTCCTTACGTAGGACGCCATATTTTAACTGCAGCTGTGTGCACACTTCTCAATGTTTGCAGCCCAGGAGGGTACCGGTGAAGATATGGCACCAAAAGCCAAGAATAGTGCAGATCCCCACCCCCACCATTTAGTGATGCCATCTGGTCACTGTGGAGGTCCACCGCAATGTCCTCAACCCCAGCTCTGGCCACAAGAGGCCCATCAGCCTCACCTCTCTGGCTCGGGAGGTGGTGGCAGAGATCAACATGTACCCCCACACACACCCTGGAATAACCACCTCCCCTAGTACAGCATTCACCCTGCAGCCTCTTCCCTTACCTGAGGCCACTTTTCGCCCTTCCCCAAGCAAGCCCTAGCCCTGCAGCTGTTGAAAAGCCAGTCCAGCCTTACAGCCGGTCTGGTTCGTAGAGATCTGCCTGTGAGCCCCCTAAAAGTGATGTGGTGCTGCCTAAAAAGTCTGGCGCTAATGACTGCGAGTGCTGATTGAAGAAAGGTAGGCAAACAAACCTCAAAGTCCCAAGTGAAGTGCACATCACTTATGTACGGTTGTGAAACACGTCGGTGTGCCCGGATGATCTAGTGTGGGGGGATGATTCTGGCAAGCAGGGCTTATAATTAAATGCACCATGTATTAAAATGATGTTCCCGATGTAGGACAGGAGGAAAGGGGTCCATTGATGGGTGGAGCGGGCAATCGCAAACTGCTTTCATGGCGAAAAACCAATTTTTGGCCTTCTTGCTATATTGTCCGCTCACGCCCACCATGACGCCTGACGCCAACGGGGACAGAAAATTCCAGCCAATGACAATAAGATTTAGGATAGACTTGAAAAAGGACAAAGTAAAATCAAGCATAAACATACTTAACTGGAAGAGAGTTAACCTCAATGAGTTGAAAAGTGTTCTGCACCAGGCGGATTGGAATCAAACATTGGTGATCGGAATATTAATTGAACAATGGGAAGCCTTAAAAGAGGAAATGGTCTGTTAACACTTTTCCATGAACAGAAAAGGAAGGCATCCAAAGTTGGGGCTCTCCAGACAACTAAAATAGAGGTTAAAATGGGACGGTAACAAAGATGTCTTGTGACAACTGGAAGGTTCAGAATACAGTGAAGAACCAAGCTGCATACGGAAAGGAGATCTAAAGAAAATAAGGAATAAGAGGGGCAAAGATAGAGAGGGAGTAGGAGAATGGATTAGCAGCTAACATAAAAAGGAATGCAAAAATCTTCTGTAAAACATGAATAGTCAAAGTGGTCAAAGAAAATGGTGAAGCCAATTAGGGAACATTCCTGTGGAGGTAGAGGGCATGGCTGAGGTACTACATGAGTACATTGCCTTTACTAGGAAAGGACCTGCTGCAACTATAGCATTAAAGGAGGAGACTGTAATGATATTAAATAGGAAAAACTTTAAAAAAAGACAGAGGAGGTCCTTAAAAAGTCAGCAGTCCTCAAAGTAGAAAAATCACCGGTTCCAAATGGGATGCATCCTGAATTTCTACGGGAAGTAAGGGTGGAAATTATGGAGCCTCTGGCCTCAATTTTTCAATCCACCTTGGAAATGGCGCTGGCGCCAGAGTGCTGGAGGACGGCAAATGGCAAACCCCTTTATAAAAAATGGGAGAGGGGTAAACCTGGCAAATACAGGCTAGTCAGCCTCATGTCAGTGGTGGCAAACCATTAGAGACAGCAACCTGGGACAAAATTAATGAAGTTTGCAAAGTAGCATGGATTTGTTAAAGGCAAATCATCTTTGAAAACTTGATCAAGTGCTTTGATGATGTGGATACGTCAGATATAGTCAGATGTTGTGAGTTGAAGTGGAAACTCCTGACTGTGTCTGAGATGTCCTTTTATCTTTCACAGCTCATTACTTGATGAAATATCTGCATTTTTCTTAACATGTTCTCTGAATGGAATCCCCTGTCTGACGGCAGTTAAACAGCCTCTGTAGATTGGAATACAAAGGAACCAAATAATGACTGAGCTGAACTTTCCATTCTGAGGTTAAAAACCACCATTTCTACATATGAATTATTATTGGAATTGTGACTGCGACTTGCTGGTCTCAAGTGATGATGCTCACATTGGTGAAAGTCTGCTGGTAAAAGTCTTGCTGTGAGTAAGGCTAATGTCTATAGGAAGGCTTTTGATATATTACAGATAAATTTGTGAGGGAAATGACATCTGCAAGGTAAAAACCCAATTTAAAAATCAACCCAGGACATTCTGTAAATGTGGAATAAAACATGCAGGAACAAGAGGACAGTCTCCCCAATCAGACACTAATGACAATGTGAGGCACTTGTGGATCTCGCTTGTCCAAAAACTAAAGACAATGTAAATTAAACAATGAAAAATGGAGGGCTTGGAGCTCATGATTTCTTGACTAAGTATTCTGGGAGTAACATTCCTCACTGGAAGTGCCCATGTGAGGAACTGGGCTTTAAGTTTTTTATAAAGGTGAAAATAAGATTGGATCTTGAATTTCAAAGTTAGAACAAATGTGTTATTTTCTAAATATGCTACATTAGGTATTGTTTTCCATTAGCATCAGTAACAAAACCATTGTCTCTTCTGATTTTGTAAGTATGTGTGTGCACGTGCCTGTTTGTTGTAAATATGCAAAGGGATCAGTGTGGCTGGGAAAGATTAATTTAGTACTTTTTAAAACAAAGAAGAAGAAAAATGGGAGGATTTGGACGTGGCCATTGATCATCCACTAAAGATTTCCAACCAATGAAAGGCTGCTACCAACAGAGCTAATTAAAATACCTTGATGCCTCTTAGAGGCAATTGACTGACAGTCAAAACAAATCATGGATCACAATATTTGAAACAGTGCTTGGACTTTGTGGAGAGGCTTCAGCGAAGGGGATCACAAATGATTCTGAGAATTAGGTCTCTAAGTTATGAGGAGAACTTCATCGAGATGAGAAGCTGGATTTTATGGGGTGCCGTATTTCCTGACCCCCCCACCAAAACTTCGGTTAACAGGCCGCCCACCCGAAGCCTGGTTGACCTACAGCAATATACTGGGAACAGTCTTAATTGTTCCAGAATGGGATTTTTGCCCCCAACTTGGAGCAAGTACCGCCCTTGAGAGCTGCTGGTAAATCTGATTGGCCAGCAGCTCTGTAGACCCAGCAGCACTAGGATCAAGTGGTGGCCACTGCTGGGACTACAGACAGCCCTCAAGGATGAAGACTGATGGAGCCTGAAATTAAAAGTAAGTCTGGGATTTTGGGCCTGGTTGGTAGACCCTAGTGAAGGGAGGGAGGAGAGCAGGGGCAAGGGAGGAAGGCTAAAAGGTAGCTCCCGGAAGATGGGAGGTCTCCGTTGATGTCTGAGGTCTGCTTCAGGACATCACGCTCTTGGCCATCGGCTGCTACTGAAGATCAGCAAGTGGAGGGAGAGGAAGGTGTACCGGGACAGGAGTGCGGGGGGTGGGAGAGGATGGTCTAGGTACGACTGAGAGAGGATGGTGTACCGGGGATGCGATTGGGAGTGAGGGTGGATGTAACGAGAGAGAATGCGGCAACTTGGAAGGTAGGCATAAGAGGGGAGGAAGGTGTAAGGGAAGGAGTTTAGAGGAGGGACAGAGTTCGGAAGGGGCAAGGACTTTGGGGGGGAAGAAGGACTTTGGAGGTGGGAAGGAGTCTGGAGGGAGGAAGCAGTTCAGAGGGGGAAGGAGTCCAGGGAAGGAGGGAGTTTAGAGTGGGGAAGAATACTAGGGGTAGGAGGAAGTTCGGAGGGGGGAAGGAGTCTGGCAGGAGGAGGGAGTCTGGGGGGATGAGAGTGGGAGAGTGTAACAGGGGAGAATGCAGCAACTGGGGAGGTAGGTGTAAGGGTAGAGGAGGGTGTAAAGGAAGGAGTTTGGAGGGCAGAAGAAGTTCGAAGGGGGGAAGGCCTTCAGGGGGAGAAAAGTCTTCTGATGGGGGAAGGAATCCAGCAGGAGGAAGGAGTTCAGAGCGAGGAAGAGGGCTAGGGGGAGGAGGGAGTCTGGGGGGAGCAGGCAGTAAGGATGGAGGAGGGAGTAAGGGTGGAGGAGGGAGTAAGGGTGATGGAGTAAGGCAGGGAGATGTCCAGGTGAATGTGCAAGGAGGGGGTCTATGGAGTCAATGACTGACTCCTGGGGAGCGAACTGAGGGAGTTGTAGGAGGGAATAGTGAGTATGAAAGGGGGCAGAGTGAGCCAGAAGGGTGGGAGTCTGAGGGTGCAATGGTAGCGTTAGAAGGGACAGCGAGGGTGCTTGGTGGGGACTCGGGGGGAAGATACGGACACTGGGGGTGGAAAAGGGGAGCTCAGGGAGGTCAATGTGGATGGGGCTGGGATTCTCAGGAAGGTAGGGAACGTGCACATTCACCTGGACATCCCAGAGAGAAAAGGTTTATGGTTGGTAGGTGAAAGTAGGGAGATGGAAGGTTATGCCGGGGGTGAACAGTGATGGGGGAAAGGGCATGGGTGACTAGGGGAGGGGAAAGGATGGTGGAGCTGAGAAGAAATTTAACAACTACCATTGCAGTCACAATCGAAAGTGAGCGGAGCCTCGTGTTGGACGGGCACAGTTGCTGCATGGGAGTGGGATCAGTGCGTGGGTGGAGATGCAGGTCAGCTCAGATGGACAACTGAAAGAGAAACCCGGCAGCTTTGGAAATGCTCGGGACATTGAGATGAGAGTGATGGAGGAAGGCTGCCATTCCTTCTCCCTTCAGGGGCCCGAGGGCCCTGGCCTGACTTGTTCAGGGGAAGGAGTACCTAGGGGGATGTTGAGGTGTCTCGTTTCCATCTAGTATTGCCACTGCAGGAACTCACCCATGGCTACCACGGTGGAGTGCAGGTCTGCGCATGGCTCCACGTTCTGCTGGACCAGGGTCTCCATGGCACCCACTATACTTCCCATGGGGACCTCTGTTTGTGCATATGTGGCCACCACTTCATCAGAGAGCAGGCGAACAAACTCCTCCGACTCATGTGCCACCCTGTCGAGGGCTTCCAACAGCTCTGCAGAATGTTTCCCCACCTTCTATTGACTCTCCACTATGTGTTGTAAGGCCAAATCCAGCGGCTCATCATCTGACTCGGACCTCACAGATGCCTTTTCTCCAGCAGTCCTTCGAGTGCCAGGGAGCTTGGCTGAACCTACCTCCTCTTGCTACGGGCCCAAGTCCGTGTGGTGATCACCAGGCTATGAAGCCAAGCCTGATTTAGATCTAGGTCCCACCGAGGTGTCTCTGTGCTAGTGGAGGGTGTGGATAAGCGCTGTGACGAGTCTTCCAGGCTGCTTATTTCCAGCTCTTTAATGGAGGAGGTGTCCTATTGGCTTGAGGTGAAGACCTGGATGGAGTTGAGGGACTGGCTGGCTGATGGTGTCGGTCGCTTGACAGAGTTCCCTGTGAACTAAAGTAGAGATAATTAGTGCATGGCAGCAGAGTCAAAAGCAGGAGAGAGAGCACTCACATTTGCTTTGAGAGAGGGATGATGTGGTGCAGGATCCTCACGTGGGTATTCGCCACCAACCTCACCTTCACCACAGGCACGGTCCACGTCCTCATCAGTCAGTGTGATGGCACACTCCTCAAAGTGAGTGAGGGGCCTGATGTGGGCCACTCCACCCCCGGTCTGGGACCTCTCTCTGCTGATGTAAGCCACCTTCTCCTGCATGGAAACAGGTGGAGACAGTGTGAGCAGCACACATGGCACTGTGTGGAATGTTTGTTTGATGAGCAGAGCGATGGATGGGGACGTGAGTTTGAGAGGGTAAGAGACTGATGGAGATGTGAGGGTGTGTGTGAGAGTTAGTGGTGTTGTCCCTTGAGGTGTGAGATCCCTGTGGATGTGTGATGGGTTTGTGAGTTGAGAGCGATGAGGTGGTTGACTTACACTGGTGGAGCGGATGAGATAGGAACGGAACATAGTTCATCCTCTTCCTGCACTAGGTGGCTGACCGCCTCTGTGCTCTGGTGGCACTGGCTGCCGCTGCCACCGCCTCCCAGGCCGGATTTGTTACTCTGGTGGACCTCCTGCAGCCAGAGCAAGGGCAGAGGACATGGCGGCGGCCTTCCACTGTGTCCAGCAGGCGCCCACAGAGAGGTGCCAATAAATTTGGGGGCTGCCACCTTCTTTGCTTTCGGTGCCATGCGTCGCCCGGAGCAGTCCTAGCCTGAAGACATGAAATAGGCACGCACTCTGCTTCACTTTAAATAATGACACCTGGAGCAAGGAGCACTGAGCCCCGCCCACCAGTGAGCCGGCATGTTCCCCACGCATGCATAATTAATGAGGTGGGATGCACCAGGAACGGGACGGTAGAGTGCAAAAAGCTGCTATTGCAGCCGGCAGGTAAAACATCCTTTTCCCTCCTGGTACCGCACATAGTGTAAATCTGGGACAATCCCATCCAATAATTTAAGATTTGCAGGTTTCAAATGAGACGGCAGGTTGCTAGTGAATATATGAAATCAATCAACAGCACAGGCTGATGATGCTGTTTGGGTTGACTCCATTAGAAGAGAACTGGATGGATACGAGTCTGCAATGGACTTGAAACCATAAGAAGTATAAACTGAGATGACAAATTACTCCACAGCACAGAATAATTTCTTTATAGCTCGGGAGTTGGATAAAAAGGGGAGTTAGTTGTGGAACTATCAATCAGCATTTCACTGTGAGTATATGGGAATGAATAGATACTTTGCACTTTTACCTGATTACCTGTGCGGAGCAGGTAGTAATTATGCAAAACCTTTGCTGAGGAGACTAAATCAATAAAGTGGAACTCACAATAGGTTATATGGTATATGATAAATGGAAGAGGAGCGGAATGACCTTATTTCATTCCACATCTTATGTTCCTTATAGATTTGCTGAATTACTACCCTCAGCACAACTATTGTGGGCAAGAGACAAGAAAAGTATATAACTAAGCACTGGAGAGAAAATTAGGAGGAGTAGGCCTGAGCTGGTTTTGTGTACCATCTTGGAAGAAAGTAAAAATAGAAGCAAGAGTAGACCGAACAGCCCATTAAACCTGCTCTGCTATTCACTGAATTACAGAATTGTTACAGCACAGAAAGAGGCCATTTGGCCCATCGTGTCTGCACTGGCTCTCCGAATGAGCAATTTCCTTGAGCAATTCATGGCTGATCTAGGTAGAAAAAATGTTGGACATGCAGGACGCTAGGTATGCTCTGGATGCAGCTCTTGTTGGGTGGGTATGGGTCTGTGCGTATTTTTATTTTTACATTGTCTCCCAAGTCCCTCCAAGCTATATAGCAACAGTGGCTGAAATCAGGGGGACAATTGCTTTCGCACTAGGGCATCCCACTGTGATTAGCAAGAGCAGGATTAGTGAACACTTGGAACGAGTTGTCTCCCTAATCGCAGTTGCAGTTGGTGCATGGCTTGAAAAAGCTCGGAGAGAATGGGAGACAACTCACACTCATTCTCTGGAGCATATAATGTTGGCCATCACAATTTCTTTCTTAGAACTAGAAATTTACAAGCAGTTTCCAACCTGCAAAGTTCTTTCATGAAATAACAAAGTAACTCTGATTAACCTGAGGCTCTGTTTAATTAACAACAATTTGATATTGGGCCTCAAAATGACACAGCTCCACCTTAGCAGCGGAATAATACATTGCACATTACATGGCATAAAAGTTGTAACCTCACAAAGCAGCATGTTATTCAAGCTGCCAGGGTAATCGATTTGTATCTTAAAATAATCTTGACTATTTTCCCCAAGATTGTTGTGACCCAACCTAAGCTTACAATGAATTTACATTCACTCTGAAGATGAAAAATTTTAATTTCTCAAACCTAGAAGAATCTTTCCAAGTAGATCATAGGAATGGAGGCAGATTGGTATTTGAACACAGTCTGGCCAACCACGCCTGTTCACCACACGTCCAGCATTAGCATTTTTGCTCACATACTATAACTTATATTCAATTTTCTATATGAAGTATAACACAAAATGCTTTAGCACTATGGTACACCTCTGTTCAATCAGCTGTAATGAAGCCTTTAAACATAATGGGCCACATTTTATGTGCCCCTGCTGGGCATGTTTTTGGCAGTGAAGTAGGACAGGTGCCAACCCCACCACCTTCCTGCTCACCCCTCGAGCTCACCCCCATAATACAGGGGTAGGCGCCAAAATCTGCAGCCCACCTGTCACATTCAAATAAATAATCAAGGGTCTATTGAGCTTTGTTAACAAGGCACCTGACCCCGATAACATGCTGCCGACAATATAATATGGTTGATGTGGGGAGTCGGGCGGAAGTGGGCAGGCCATTTTTTAAAAAAACATTTTAAAAGGGCAGGAAGGAAGGCGGGTACTATCTTCAAAGGGCTGCCCTGTGCACAATGGGAGGCAGCCCCCCACTAAAGATAATACACTCCTTTCTTCCTACCCAGCTGCCCTCTAAAACCCACCACCCCCAGCCCCCATGGCCCCCTCCCTAAACTGCCCAAACCCTTGGCACCCAATACCCCAGACTTACAGTTGTCCAGGATATATGGGCCTTCTTCTTGGGTCTGCATACAGTCCCAGCAATGCCCACTTTTGGCGCTGCCAGGACTACTGGAGCTGCTGGTCAATCAGTTTGGCTGGCAGACTTGCACCCCGATGAGGGATGAAAGTCCCATTGACTGCCTATCTAGCCCACCCGCAGTGCGTTTTGGTGCGGGGAAAGCTGGTGTAGAGCGAGTTGGCTCCACACCGGCTTTGCTTCCGAGGGAGGGCGAGCCATCTGCAGCCCTCCCCCACCCTGGCCCCGGAATATGCTGCCAGTGGAATTTAATGCCCTCCCTTGAGGTAAGTTTGGCGTTGAGGGGAGGGAGGGGGGCTCTTAATCGGGCCTCTGGAATTGAGTTACTCAGTTCTTTTGTCCATGTTTGGACCAAGGTCTGGAGCTCAGTGGCCATGGCAGGACTCAGATTGAGCATCAGTGAGCAAGCGATTGCTGAGTAAGTGCCACTTGATAGCACTGTCAACGTCACCTTCCATCACCTTGCTGATAATTGAGAGTAAGCTGATTGGCCAATAATTGGCCAGATTGCATTTGCCCTACTTTTTGTGGACAGGATGTAAGCAGGCAATTTTCCACAATGTTGTATAGACGCCAGAGTTGTAGCTGTACGGCGGTGAGGGGTGTGGTTCGTTCTGGAGCACAAGTCTTTAATGATACAACCTATTTGATACAATCAGCCTTTTGAATACATATCATATCTAAGTGCCATCTTATGTGCTTCCTCTGTCCATTGATAGTTGCAGAATCACAAAGAAATATCAGCTGTAAACACACAGGGGCCAAATTTCCCCATCTCCTTACGCATAATTATACCATACTTGTGGTGCACAGAGTTAGACCAGTCAAAATATCTGACCAATTTGGGGATGTTGGATTGCCATCCTGGCATTGCGAAAGATATCAGAAGCTTTTACATTGTAGCTGGCCTATTCAACTAAGGCAACAAACAAAAGTCTTAAATTACTTTGCATTACTCCTTCAATACAACGGTTGGCCCTAGGATTGAATTTCCTGAAGCATGAACCCAACTTGTGCTGCTAATGAGATAGGCACCTGCCTAATTCCTTCAAGTGCCCCTGGCCCTATCGAAATCCAGGGATATGGAGCACAGGTAGAACCTCTGCCCTGCCTGCATCCCATTCTCAAAAGAAGAAATTCAGGATCAAGCAGCCCCTTACTTTATGTTTTTAACTTTATTGAGAACAACACCCAACAGTGTAATTATATAGACTCTTTACTTCAAAACCCGTGTTGCTTCAGCCTTAAAAAAAACACACCACATTTACTGAAACAGGGCAATATTAAGGCTAATAAATGTAGAATGCAAGGTGGGGTAAAACACAATACATTGAATAATTAGTACCAAGCTTGGTTTCAAAGTTGTGGCTCACTGGTAGCACACTCATTCTGAACTAGAATGCTGTGGGTTCAAATCCCACTCCACAAGTTTGAGCACAAAATCTAGATAGATGCTTCCATCCTGTACTGAGGGAGTGCTGAATTGTCGAAGGCGCTGGCATTTGGATAAACATTACACTGAGGCACCATCTAGTCTCTCAGCTGGACGGTACAAGATCCCACAGCATTATTTTGAAGAAGAGCAGATAAGTGCTCCCTGGTGCCCAGGACAATATTTATCCCTAAGCAATATTAATTTAAAAAAACATGGTCATTATCACACTGCTGTTGATAAAACTTCACTTTGCATAAGTTGGCTGCCCAACTGCGACTACACTTCAAATGTCCTTCATTGGCTGCAAAGGATTTTTGGAAGTCTTGACGTCTGCAAGGTGCTATATAAATGCAAATTATTTCTCACAGAATCACAGAATCACACAGTGCAGAAGAGGCCCTTCGGCCCATCGAGTCTGCACTGACACGTGAGAAACACCTGACCTACCTACCTAATCCCATTTACCGGCACTTGGCCCATAACCTTGAATGTTATGATGTGCCAAGTGCTCATCCAGGTACTTTTTAAAGGATGTGAGGCAACCCGCCTCCACCATCCTCCCAGGCAGCACATTCCAGACTGTCACCACCCTCTGGGTAAAAAAATTTTTCCTCACATCCCCCTTAAACCTCCTGCCCCTCACCTTGAACTTATGTCCCCTCATGACTGACCCTTCAACTAAGGGGAACAGCTGCTCCCTATCCACCCTGTCCATGCCCCTCATAATCTTGTACACCTCGATCAGGTCGCCCCTCAGTCTTCTCTGCTCCAAGGAAAACAACCCAAGTCTATCCAACCTCTCTTCATAACTTAAATGTTTCATCCCAGAAAACATCCTGGTGAATCTCCTCTGCACCCCCTCCAGTGCAATCACATCCTTCCTATAATGTGGCGACCAGAACTGCACACAGTACTCCAGCTGTGGCCTCACCAAGGATCTATACAACTCCAACATGACCTGCATACTTTTGTAATCTATGCCTCGATTGATAAAGGCAAGTGTCCCATATTTTTCACCACCCCACTAACATGCCCCTCCGCCTTCAGAGATCTAAGGACACACACGCCAAGGTCCCTTTGTTCCTCAGAACTTCCTAGTGTCATGCCGTTCATTGAATACTTCCTTGTCAAATTACTCCTTCCAAAGTGTATTACCTCACATTTTTCAGGGTTAAATTCCATCTGCCACTTATCTTCCCATCTGACCATCCCATCTATATCTTCCTGTAGTCCAAGACACTCAACCTCATTGTTAACCACCCGGCCAATCTTTGTGTCATCCGCAAACTTACTAATCCTACCCCCCACATAGTCATCTATGTCGTTTATATAAATGACAAATAATAGGGGACCCAGCACAGATCCCTGTGGTACACCACCGGACACTGGCTTCCAGTAATTAAAGCAGCCTTCTGTCATCACTCTCTGTCTCCTACAACTAAGCCAACTTTGAATCTACCTTATCAAATTACCCTGTATCCCATGTGCATTTGCCTTCTTTATAAGTCTCCCATGTGGGACCTTGTCAAAGGCTTTGCTGAAATCCATATAAACTACTGCACTACCCTCATCTATACACCTGGTCACCTCCTCAAAAAATTCAATCAAATTTGTTAGGCATGACCTCCCTCTAACAAAGCCATGTTGACTATCCCTGATCAAACCTTGCCTCTCCAAGTGGAGATAGATTCTCTCCTTCAGAATTTTCTCCAATAGTTTCCCTACCACTGGCGTGAGACTCACTGGTCTGCTTCCCTGGCTTATCTCTACAACCCTTCTTAAATAGCGGAACCACATTAGCTGTTCTCCAGTCCTCTGGCACCTCCCCCGTGGCCATAGAGGAATTAAAAATTTGGGTCAGAGCCCCTGCAATCTCCTCTCTTGTCTTCCTCAGCAGTCTGGGACACAAGTCATCCGGACCTGGAGATTTGTCCACTTTTAAGCCTGCCAACACCTCCAGTACCTTGTCACTCCCTACATCAATTTGCTCAAGAACCTCGCAGTCTCTCTCCCTGAGTTCCATACCTTCATCCTCGTTCTCTTGGGTGAAGGTGGATGAGAAGTATTCGTTCAACGCTCTACCCATGTCCTCTGGCTCCACCCATAGATGGCACCCTTAGTCCCTCATGGACCCTACTCTTTCCCTGGTTATCCTCTTCCCATTGATATACTTATAGAATATCTTGGGATTTTCCCTACTTTTACCAGCCAGAGCTTTCTCATATCCCTTCTTTGCTCTCCTAATTGCTTTCTTAAGCTCCACCCTGCACTTTCTGCATTCCACTAATGCCTCTGCTGATTTGCTCCCCTTGTACATGCTAAAAGCCTGTCTTTTCTTTCTCATCTTATCCTGAATAGCCCTGGTCATCCATGGTTCTCTGGGCTTGTTACTCCTTCCTATCACCCTAGAGGGAACATATTGAGCCTGTACCCTACCCATTTCCTTTTTGAACACCCCTCACAGCTCCTCTGTAGATTTCCCCTCAAGTAGCTGTTCCCAGTCTACCTTGGCCAGATCCTGCCTTATGTTTCATTTTTGTTGATTGTGCAAGGAAAGGAACACGAAGGAAGCAAGAAGTTTCACAAAATGAGATCTGGAAAAGAATGAGTTAAGAGTAACAGACAATGTAACAAGTCATGAGAACTTAGTGAGAATGGAGAAATTACAGCGTGTAATATATAGCACTTTCAAAGCTGAGAAGAACTTAAAGAGAATAATGACCACCATAGGAATGGTGAAATAGAGGGCAGAATTTTCCCAGTGGCCTGCGGGGGTGGGCCCCGCATCTCTGTGCGTAAAATGATGCGCGGTGATGTCGGGCGAGCGTCCCGACATCGCCGCGCGCCATTGCAATAGTTCGCTGGGCGGGCGCGCGATGATGTCTGACGCACGCTCACCATTAATTAACGGGACACTTAAGGCCCTTGACTCACCAATCGATGCCAATTTTTCGGCGCCCATGCAATCTTCAGGTCGGTGCATGGGCAGGCAGGTAGGACACATTTATATTAACCTGATCCACGGACGGGATAAGAGGGCTCACTGGGGTCACGAGTGTGCACTGAAAAGTATTTATTTTTGAAAGTTTTTGAAACTTGCCTGTGTGATCTGCAGTACTTCAAAATGCATTCCAGCTGCTAGTCTGGACTCTTAACCTTCAGGTCAGCACACTGCAGCGAGGAATCTTTTCTGGGCCTGCAGGTTTCAGGAAGCCTTCCCATAGCCGGGGAATGGACTCTCCACTGGAGGCACCTCCTCTGAGGTGGAAGGGAGGGCCAGAAGGAGGAGGAGGCCAGGAGTGCACATTAAGCCTCCAGGGGGGCCATCTTTGGGAGGACAGGCGCAGGCACAAGGGGCGCAGGGCCAAGAGGTAGAACAAGGTGGAAGGGGCCACAGAAGACGCCACTATCCTGCTGCCAGGATATACAGGCGGCGAAGAAGCTACCTCAATATGTCTGAGGCGCAGTGTCAAAGAAGGCTCCGCCTCTCAAGGGAGACAGTCAACTATATCTGTCAGATGATAGGGCCTGAGATCTCCGCTAACCGTGTGGCACCCTCATCCATGCCAGTGGCTCAGAAGGTCATAGCTGCCCCCAACTTCTATGCCTCTGGCTCCTTCCAGGACTCGGTGGGTGATCTTTGCCATGTCTCCCAATCAGTTGTCCACACTTGTGTTAAGCTGGTTACAGACCCTCTGGTCAGGCATGCATTGACCTTCACCCACTTCAGTTGGGACCAGGCAAGCCAGGCACAGCGAGCCAGAGGCTTTGCAGCCATTGCTGGCTTCCCCCACGTCCAGGGTGCAATAGACTGTACACATGTGGCCATCAAGGCGCCAGCAGGTGAGCCCGGTGCCTTCGTCAACAGGAAGGGCTTCCACTCCATGAACATCCAGATAGTGTGTGATCACAGGATGCTGATTCCACAAGTCTGTGCAAGGTACCCAGGCAGCTTCCACAATGCCTACATCCTCAGACATTCCCAGGTGCCGGGACACTTCAGTGCTCCAGCCCGGCTTGATGGATGGTTGCTGGGTGACAAGGGCTATCCCTTCAGAAGGTGGCTCATGGTGCCTCTCCGCCATCCAGGAACAGGAGCTGAGCAGCGCTATAATAGGAGCCACGGCACCACAAGGGCTGTGGTGGAGAGAACCATCCATCTTCTCAAGATGCGCTTCCGATGCCTGGACCGCTCAGGGGGGCGCACTCCAGTACCCCCGCCCCCAGATCGTGTTTTGGTGATAGTGGTCGCATGCTGCGCTCTCCACAATCTTGCACTGGAAAGGGGGGATGCGGTGGACAATGCAGTGGCTGCGGCTCTACTCGATGAGTCCAGCAGTGAGTCCGAGGATGAGCATGCACAGGGAAATGCTGAGGGGGTAGACGCTGACCCGGGCATACTCCAAGGAGGCAGGAACACCCGGGGGGCTTTAATCCAATGAACATTCAGCTAGCACACCACAGATGGACCTCCAGGACAAGCCTGGGCTGTCGGCTCGATACTCGACACCTAAGTGCAAAATCTCCTGGGTTAGGAACAGTAAATTACAACCTTGTTAATAAAGCTGAATGTCCAACAAAGCACTCATTACAGTTTTGGAAACCATACACATGGAAGAAAAGAGGCACCCTCAGCCATGGTGACATATCTGAATTTAATATGTCAAGCAAACCAACTTTTCCAAAAAAAAGACAATAGTGTTACAAATGAAAACAAATCATAAGGACCTCATCTCGGGCCAACACAAAAGCACCAGTGATAAACCCGTGGTGTGCCTAAGGTGCCTTATGTTTTTGTTTCTGGGCGCTACGTCTTGGTGCTGCCCCATCGCTGGGAGTGGCATCTGAGCCAGCCTGCTGACTCTGCTGTCCTGTTGGCCTCGATGACCTTGGCGGGCGACTCTGGCCCATGGAGCCAGTGCTGGCCCCGCCTGGGAGGGAGCTGCCAGTTCCACAGCTGCCATTCCCCCAGTCGTCGCAGTCTCACCAGATGCTATGGTCACTGGGAGAGGGACGGAGGAGCTGCCACCCTCATCCTGAGTGCCCTGAGAGGAGCCCGCAGAGACGCCAAGCAGCTGCTGCGCCAACATGAGGTCACTTCGAACCTCCCTGCTCACTGTGGATGGATGAGCACAGAGCTGGGAAACTTGGTGCCCAGACCATCTCCCACACTGGCACTGACCAGCTGAGGTCAATGCCGATGTGAGGGCTTGCTGGTCAGAGCTCATCCCCAGGAAGCCCTGATGGGTCTCCTGGAGGAGCCTCTCCACGAGAGTCGCCACTCTCTCCATGGAGGACACATGGCGCTTGGACATGTGGCTCGTTGCTTTGGCGATTGCCTGTGTAGACTCCTCCACCACGGAGACCAAGCCAAGCATAGCCTCATGTATCTCCCCCAGATGCTCCCGCACACCCGGCCACATTTCCTACACCTGCTGTGTCGCGGAAGACTCCAGAGGTGCATCATCAGGCACTGACTGAGCATGTGCCCGGACTCCTGCAGTCCTCCAACTGCTAGCGCCATGGGCACTCTCTGTCTCTGCCAGCTCCTCCAGCAGCTGTGAAGTTCCCTCACCGCTGTGCCTCAGGACACTAGCCAATGATTGAATTCCCGCCGAGGTGCTAGTATCTGCGCTGGTGCCTGCCTGACAGAGATGGTGTGATGCTGGTGAGCCTTCAGGCCCCTCAGGTGTGAGGGGAGCCCCTGTGCCTCCTCCTCCCGGCCCTGCTCCGATGATGCTGAAAGGAAGAACAAGGACAGTGGATCAGTTAACGTGGAGACAATGACAAAGTGCATCCCTGTCCCCCGGATCATTATGAGCTCATCCTTCCTTAAGCAATGGTCAAGCCATGTTGCAAAATTAAATCAATTAACATTCAGCACTGCTATGCCTGTTGGGAAAACAATGCTGACCTCACTGTTGGGCATAAATACCTGGTCGTGGCACTCCAGCCTCACCGACACCAGTGGACCTGGGCGCATGGCACCTCTCCAGATCCAGGGCCTCCTGCTCAAAGAAGCTAAGAAAGGCGATCTGCGCCTGGCCGCCGCCAGTCCTCGCACGCTCTGCCACATTATGAGCATTCCTCTCCTGAAAATGAGAGACGAACATTGATTAGTGCAAATTACACATGGACTCTCTTCACGCACGGCCCACCCCAACCAGAGTGGGACATATCAGAACTCCAGTGCCTCCTCACCCCGCTGCTGCCGAACACTCACACAAAGATGCTAGGCCTGTTCCCCACCCCCACCCACCTCCCCCTTGGACACGTGCTGCCTGCATCACATTAGGCACCACATGGTATATCCTTCCATAGCAAGGAGGCGCAAGCACGTGGAATGCAGAGGGCAGCTGATGGTTCCTGCCATGCCACCTTGAAGCTCCCCTCCCAGTATCTCATCTCCCTGACTTTGACATGTCCTGGAGTTCAAGCACTGCGTCTCGGTGCAGCCCCTCCAGGTTGCCCCCAAATCAGTCATGTGGGACTCAGTGTAACACATGATGTGGGGGCAAAACACGTCTTTTCATCACCCTCTCAGGCTGACCTCAGCATAGGCAATATCTGCTGGCCCACCCAGCACAGGACACATGCCGCCAATGATTCAATGCAGTCACTACACTCAGACTTGGCAGGGGGGAGCGGGGCAGCGGGGGGGTAAGCCGACCTGCTGGGTTAAATGCCCAATGCCAACATGGTCCTCACCCTGCCAGAGCGCAACAAGTCGTTGAAGTGCTTGCGGCACTGGATCCAGGTGCACAGCACCACGTCGTGGGAGCTCACCACCTCCGCCACCTCCTCCCAGGCACGTTTCGTCATGTGGGGGGGGCCTCCTCCTCCCACTCTGGGGAACCAGCACCTCCCGCTGTGCTGCCACCTCCTCCAGGAGGGCAGCAAGGCAGTCACCTGAAAAACGAGGGGTACATAGGCCCCCCACCCTATCCTCCAGCCCGACCTCTCCCGCCGCCCCACCCTCCGGACTGGCCTGCTCCGCTGGCCTACCCTCCGGACTGGCCTGCTCGCCAGAAGCCCTCTGGTGAGCCCTTCCACTTGCCATTGTGAGCAGCCTTGCAAAGGCTGCCAGCACTTCATATAAGCAGGCCGCTGGGTCGCCATTGGACCTGGTGGTCAGTGCACTCCCGCCGCCGCCCGCCCACTCCCGCTGTCCTCGGGAGTCACGCATTACGCTGGGCGGGCTTTAATTGGCCCACACACGTAAAATGGCGGCATGGGCCCAATCGTGGGCAGCGATCAGGTCCACACCTGCCCACGCCCACGCCCGTTCCGCCACCACCACCCCCTCCCCTCCCGCCAACCAGAAAATTCAGCCCAGAGAGATTAAATCAGGAAGCAGAAAAATTATGATGGAGGGTGAGAGAGAGAGAGAGAGAGTGAGAAAGGGATAGAGAGAGAGAGTGGGAGAGAGAGAGAGAGAAAAGAGAGGCTTGAGGCTAAAGATGAGAAAACGATCACCTCTTCAATGACAAGTTTTTTCATGTTAACTGTCTGGGCATATGACAAAGATGCTAGTAAGAAACTGGTCACTGTGGAGCAATGCGTAAATCAGAATCAGTCATACCCTGATTAATTGTGTCTGATATCTGATTGTCCCTCAGTGCCAAAGTGCTGGAATAATGGATGGCCTATTGTAAATTTTCATTTACATTGTACTGTTGCTTCGTTTAAGCACTAAAGGTTCAGACCGTTATGAATTTACACAATTTGTCAAGTGAAAATTCCCATGAATTTTTTTGACAGTCTTTTACCTTGTCTCTTTATTCTCGTAATTATATCTTTCCACCCTGCTGATTATGCATGTTTCAGATCCGCTGCTCGTCTTCCCGCATTAGGTCAAATCATTCAACCTCTCCTTTAATTCAGCAAAAGATAGTTACAGTAACACTGACTGAAGGCTGTTTTTCTGTCATAAGTCATTTTCAGAAGCTTCCAAGTCAGTTATAATAATCCTCTGTCAGACTTGTGCATTGCACGCCTACTGAAATAAGTATATTTTGTCGGCGCAGCTTCTGATGAGCGTTATGAAAAATGAGTGATAAGTTTATACCGTCAGAAGCTGTTAATATGTAATTTCGATCACTTTAATGCAAGCACTGAACACGAAAAGCATCATTAACAACTGAAAATAACAAGAACTATCTGTTCATTAACTTTGTTACAACAGTGTGTCATAAAAACCTTATTAAAAATTACTCCCCAGTTAACTGTGTATTCCACTACCTCGTGTGACAATTTCTACATGGTGTAATAAAATTCTCACTGAACTTGTAAAGCTAAACAATGTTACTTGTTCTCTTCAGGCAATCCGTTACACTTTGCTGAAGTTGAATCTCATTCCACGCAGTACAAGAGGGTGACATTCGGTCCTTCATGCCTGTGCTGGCTATTTGAAAAAACTATACAAATAAACCCACTCCCCTGCTCTTTCCCCACAGTGCTTCAGTGTTTTTCCTGTGCAAGTATTTATTCAATTTCCATTTGAAAGTTACGATTGAATCTGCCTCCACCAGCCTTTCGGGCCCTGCATTCCAGACCATAGCAACTGGTTAAAAAAACACTCCCTCTGGTTCCCTCACTCATATTAAATCTCTGTCCTTCTGCCAGTGAAAACAGTGACTTCTTATTTACTTTATCAAAACTCTCAATAATTCTGAAAAGAAAACCTCCCCTTAATCTTCTCTGCTGTGAGGATTTGAGTTTTTGAGAAGAGGGAGGAGAAATATAAAAGTCAACTCAACTTAAAAAGGGGACCAAAGGGTATAGCAGGAATTCCTTGCTGGAATTATACATGGGCTCTGGATGCAGTGGCTTGATAGGGCAAATGGGCTTTTCTTATTCCAGACCTTCTTATGTTTTTATGTACAGCACAGGGTAGATTACAATGACTGATTCCAGGACACATCAATCACACCAAGATCTTGCTATTCTAGTTTTATTTAAGTAGTCAGTGTGTATTCTTTTTTTTACTTAATGTCTTATTATGAATTTTACTGTAGACCAATAAAGATTAAATTGAGATGGGTTCACAAGGAGAACAGTAAGAATTGAAAGTTAGTGCGGTCAGCTAAAACACTGTACTTTCACCACTGAACTCTGCTCAATCTGACAGATGAAACCCTCTTTCTAATGGATGTAAGGAACTTGACTTTTCTCAGCCCAGCTTCTGGTGGGCAGGATTCCACAGCCTAGAAATTACTGTCCTCCGTTGTATTGAAGATGTCATGCTATTAATTTTAAATGAATTAATGTGTTCTTTAAATAGGAGAAAAAAGAACATTATACCAATATGTTATGCGTTCATGTAACAGAGGTTTTTAGGTTCATGTCTTCAAACTTTTTATAATTTGATACCAATTAGCAGTGAATGTACAATCTTGCTCACAAGGGCTGCTGTGGGAAATGAAATGGTCACAATGGTGCACTGAAGGATGCCGTCCTGAGATTGGGGTCAAAGCAGAAGGACCTCTCCTCTGCACTGATCTAAGCCTGGGTGATGCTGATCATGGGTTTGAAACATCTTCCACTCCTAACTACCAACAACACTCACCTTGATAAGCATAAAATTGGTTATGAGAGAATTACAAATGTAGTAAATACAATCACGACCTCTTGAGGAGTATATATGCACAATAACCGTACAGCTCTCAATGAACTGTCTTTGGGGAGTCTCCTGCCTGGGTGTCACAAGAACATCCATTTGCAACTGTTTTATGCCAAATGACTGAATCTCTGGTTCTACAGGTCAGCCCTTTGGTGATTAATTATAAAGAGTAGATCTTCTGGGACTCAAGCAGAATAAGTGCTTTTTGTCGCTAACAGGGATGTTTCCCTTTAACTGTTCATTTGCAATAAAATGCTTGTGTGCCTAGTGCATCGATCAAAAAAAAATGCAAGTTAACCACCGTCATATGACATTCCATAGTCCTTTGCTGTCACCCTCAAGGTGTTAGTTTGTTTTTGAGAGAAATAACCTGGAACATTTGCAAAAAGCTACCTGTCTCTTTAAAACCAGGATGGGGGAAGAAGTGAGTAGTAAGAGAGGAGGAGGTCAACAACAATGACAGACTGCTATTTCATTGATGTTTATACCCATATTAAACTTGAAACAGCTTCTCAGAGAAATATGAATCTTGCTACAGATTCTGTGGGGAGAAAACTGCTCAGTCATCAGTATCTGTTGCCCATGTATAAATGCAATAGAATTCTGAAGATGCATTTTCATCTACATACGCAGTGTGACTTCTTCACACATTATAGCAATAATATCCAGGGAATTAAAACAAACTATTTTCTCTGAAGCATTCAATTTGCATTGAAAATATTTTTCATCAAAGCACATTTATCACTGTTACTGTGCAACTCCATTCTCTGTTTTGCTTCCTTGTTTAATAGATAGTGAATGTAGCGCTGAATCAAATAGATGTTCATGACATTTGAATGGGGTGTCAGAAGCCTAGGCTATGCAGTATAACTAGGATACACAAGAACACAAGAAGAGCAGGAGTAGACCATATGGCCTTTTGGGCCTGCTCCACTATTCAATACAATCATGGCTGATCTTGGGCTTCAATTCCACTTTCCTGCCCGTTTCCCATATCCCTTAAATCCGAGGGACCAAAAATCTGTCTATCCCAGCCTTGAATATTTCAACGATGGATATCCAAAACCCTCTGGGGTGGAGAATTCCAAACATTCACAACCCTTTGAGTGAAGTAATTTCCCCTCATCTCAGTCCTAAATGATCGGCACCTTATCCTGAGACTGTGCCCCTGTGTTTTAGATTCCCCAACCGGTTGAAACAATATCTCAGCACCAGCCCGATCAAGCCCCTTCAGAATCTTGTATGTTTCAATGAGATTGGCTCTTATTCTCCTAAACTCAGGAAACATAGGCCCAATTTACTCAGCCTCTTAACATAGGACAACCCCCTCATTCCAGGGACCAACTTAGTGAACCTTCACTGTACAACCTCCAATATGGAGACCAAATCTGCACACAGCATTCCAAGTTGTAATCTCAACAAAGCAACAGTTTGGTATGATTAGAACAAGTCAAAATGGTTCTAGAAAAGGGAAATTCTGTTTGACAAAACTTATTTATTCCTGTACACCAAGCCACTTGAAATAAAGGCCACCATGCAATTTACCTTCTTAACTGCTTGCTGTACCTGCTTGCTAACTTTATGCATTCCTTGTACGGGCACACCCATGTCTCTTGGGACATCAACATTTATAAGTTTCGCGGCTTTTAACAAAATGCTGCTTTTCTATTTATACGGACAAAATGTATAACTTCCCCACATTATACTCCATCTTCCATTTTGTTACCCACTCACTTAACTTGTCTATATCTGTTTGCAGCCTCTCTGTCCTCCCCCCAGTTAACCTTGCCACCTAGCTTTCTGTCATCAGCAAACTTAGATACATTGCTCTCTTTCTCCTCATCTAAGTCATTAATCTAGATCGTAAATAGTTGAGGGCCCGGCACTGATCCTTGCGGCACTCCACTATTCACAGCCTGCCAACTCATGAATGCCACATTAATGACCTCTCTTTGCCTCCTGTCCATTAAGTAATCCTCTATCCGTGTTAATAGTTTACCCCAACTGCACGAGCCCTTACTTTGCCTGTTAATGTTTTTAGTGGTACCTTACCGAATGCCTTTTGGAAATCCAGGTATACTTATCTACTGGTTCCCCTTGATCAACCTTGTTATTTACATCCTCAAAAAACTCTAATAAGTTTGTCAAACAGAATTTCCCTTTTCTAGACCATGTTGACTTGTTCTAATCATACTATACTTTTCTAAATGCATTGTTAAGGCTTCCTTAACAATAGATTCCAGCATTTTCCCATCGACTGATGTTAGGCTGACTGGCCTGCAGTTTCCTATTTTCTCTCTCTCTCCTTTCTTGAAAAGTGTTGTAACATTTGCCAACTTCCAATCTGATGGGACCATCCCCGAATCTAAGGAATTTTGGAAAATCAGAGCTAGCACAGCCACTATCTCTGCAGCTAACTCTTTTATAACCCTAGGGTGTAGGTCATCAGCTCCCAGGGATTTATCAGATATTAGTATCTTAACTTTCTCCAATACTTTTTCTCTGCTGATTACCTTAATTTCCTAACAGCTCTTTAGATTTTAGAATAGAGCATGTGATAGTTCTGAGCAGGCAATTCTAGCACTGTTTTAACACCAAACTAAGTTTCAAAAGTTCCCAGGCCATCTGTTGGACCATCTTGTAGCCTTTTGAAATGTGTTTTTAATCCTTTTACTAGTATCAGAGAACCTGTGATCTCATTGGCTTGTTACTCTAGTGAGCATTTGAAGATTAGTGACTAGAGAGCAACTCGGAAGAGGCAGTATGGATCAGGTCTGAGGCTGGGAATTCTGCATAGAGTAACTCACCTCTTGACTCCGCAAAGCCTGTCCACTATCTACAAGGCACAAGTCAGGAGTGTGATGGAATGCTCTCCACTTGTGTGTGCAGCTCCAATAATACTCAAGAAGCTCGACACCATCCAGGACAAAGCAGCCCACTTGATTGGCACACTATTCAACACCTTACATATCCACTTCCTCCACCACCAACGCACAGTGGCAGCAGTGTGTGCCATCTACAAGATGCACTGCAACAATTCACCAAGGCTTCTTCAACAGTACCTTCCAAACCTTTGACCGCTACTACCTAGAAGGACAAGGGCAGCAGATGTACGGGAACACCACCACCTGGAAGTTCCTCTCCAAGACACACATCATCCTTACTTTGAACTATATCACCGTTCCTTCACTATCGCTGGATCAAAATCCTGGAATTCCCTCCCTAACAGCACTGTGGGTGCACCTACCCCACATGGACTTCAGCGGTTCAAGAAAGCGGCTCACCACCACCTTCTCAGGGGCAATTAGAGATGGGCAATAAATCTTGGCCTAGCCAGTGATGCCAACACCCCATGAAAGAATAAGAAGAATAGGTCTAATGGTGCTGCATCATTCTAACAAGATTTTGATTGCTTCCGGTATTTTTTGTATAACAACCACCCTTTAAACACATCTTAAATTCACAAAGAACTAAAAATATAATTATAAGAAATGTGTAAAACAAATCCTGGATCCGAGTTATTGACATTGTCTCCATAAAAGCAGTACATCAACAACAACTTGCATTTATAAAGCACTTTTAACAGTAAAACATTCTAAGCTGCTTAGAAGGGTTTAAGCCCTGTCAAAAATAGATTATGACAGCCAGATTCATAGCTCAATGTATTATCAATGTGGGTCAAATAGATGCAGCTTTCATTAAGCAAGGTCAATGAGAGAAGTTAATTCCACAGACTAACTGTGGGTGTCAGCTGTGGCTCAGTTAGTAACATGCTTGTTGCCATGTTATAAGGTTCTGGGCTCAAGTCCCACTCCAGGCCTTGAGTACAAATAAAAATCAGGCTGATGTTGCAGGGCAGTACTGAGGGAGTGCTGCACTATTGGAGCTGCTGTCTTTTGGATGAGACAATAAGTCGAGGGACCCATCTGCCCTCTCAGGTGGATATAAAAGATCTCATGGCATGATTCAAAGAAGACCAAGCATGTGATCCCCGAAATCCTAGCCAAAAATAAAATGTACCCCTCAAACAACATCATAAAGCAAAATTATCTGCTCAATGTCAGATTGCCGTTTGTGGGAGCTTGCTGTGTGCAAATTGGCTGATACATTTCCTACTTTACAATAGTGACTACACTTCAAAAGTACTTCAGTGGTTATGAAAAGTGCTATATCAATGCAATTCTTTCTTGATGCATGCACAGGGGCTGTTATGTTGGCTCATGCTTTTTCTAACATGTAAGATCATTGTCATTGCCACTGACCCTGTTTCTGTGCTCTTGGCGTGCTTTAGCACAGGATGGTGTTATCAGAAGTATTGAGGACAGCAAAACGTGAAATAGCTTTGGCCATTCAGGTGCTTATTAATTATGGGCTCAGACAGAAGGATTGAACATCACACAGGAAGCAAGGAGCATCACAGCAAATCTGCAGTTCCTGTGGGTCCAGAGTCAGTAGGAATGTAACAACAGGGTGGAGGTCAATAAAACTACACTTACAGAGAACACTCAGCAAAGACTTCCAAGCCAGTGTAGAAGAAAGAAAATCTTGAGAGTCAGTTCTGTAGGTTGATATCGAATTGCTGATGAGGCTAATGAAGTATAGCTTCAGTAAGTCCTTTTTAGCGTAGAGAACACTATATTTCAGTTTGTGACAGTTTTAGTTTTATCCTGATCCCTGCAGGTCAAAATGTCAGCACTACTGAAAAGAAGACAAAGAACAGAAGAAGTAAAGTATGTGGGACATGCCGATAAATTAATGTTAAATTATTAAAGCATGATTGGAAATATCGCCATTTTTCACAGCTGTCAGTTTAACTATGAAGGCATCAGCACATTGAACTAGTTGCTGCTTTTTCATAATTGAGCCCTTTGCTTCTAGCTGTGCCCCACAGCCTTTCATTAATCACCAGGACTGAAGTTCAGCCATACAGTGACAGCTCAAAAAGGCACTGAATGGGCAAAGTATTTTACAGGTAGGATCAGCAATAGTTTCTAGCACATGATCCTCGACTGATGCTTTTCCAATTCTGAGTTAAAGGAGAATTAACTAAGCCTTCGTGCTAAGGTCATCCCCTTTACTTGCATTATTCACTGCTCTCTCCATTTAATTACCATCAATGTTTCTCAACTGTTTTTTGATCCATTGGTAAAAGTGCACATTGTTCACTTATTCAGATTACCTGAATCAAAAGTTTTATTTGAGTAAGGAATGTTGCCCCCAGACTCATTCTTACCTGATGAATTAAACCCATGCTGTAAGTATGAGGCTTTCCATAGAAGGAAAAAGGAAGACTTTTCACATAACTTTACACACAATTTTGTTAACTTATTAACAGAACAGGATTACGTTTCAAGACTTAAAGGGGGCATATCTTATGAAATGAGCAAAAGATAAGAGAAGACAAGAAATAGTGATTAGATTTATGTCCAATTTGTTTCTATCCAGCATGAAGAATGTGGGAATTTATCGACAATATATATAACAGCTTTATAGCGAGGTCACGGCATGATACTTCAGTCAGTCTAAATTAGTGAGCAGAAAGCGCTCAGTCTGGAGGATTAAGAAACAGCAGGGAAACAAAATGATTCAGCTGAGAGAACACCAAATTAGTATAATGAAATGATGACTCTGAGGTGACCCCCCCCACCGCTTCCTTCTGACCTGACCCGACCCAATATTACCTTCTCCTGTTTCCACCAAGGATCATATTGAACCCAACTTGCATTAGTCAAAATTTAAAGCTCAACCGGTGCCTCATGACCAGATGCCAGAAAGAAATGTTAGATAAACCAGTGCTACCATAAATAAGGTTAGCAATGGCTGAATCAGCTGGAATCCATCCCGGCCACTGAACAAACCATATTTTAGGATAGTTTTAAAAGTTATAGATTGCAGTATTTAACCTCTCTTGAATGGCTATTAACTCATTACCATTGGAAAATATTTCACATTATACCGTGAAAGACATTAGCACCCAAATATACTGCACTGTTGAAACTATAGGGCCTGGTTACATTTACTGTCGAACACATTTGTACCTGGATGTTCTGTAACATTGAACACCTTAGTCATTAGATACATTATATGGTGCAACATATTGGCCCGCAGAAAACAGGCCTGGCAATGTCAGCCGTTATGATGGGAGCGAGTCCACCGGTGGCTCCTGGCACTCATCTTACAGGAGCATGCAGATTTAAGGGGAGGTTGCCAGATGTATATGATGGTGGAGGCTGCCTGCATCTCTAACAGTACAGCTGTACACCTACCAGAGGGGCTAGAAAATGCTACACTGGTACCCAGGCCTGAGGGTGGGGTGGAAGTGGGGTGTTAAAGCCAGATCTCCCTCAAAGTGGAACTGAAATGTGCCCCCAGTGCTCCCTACAACCCAACACCTGCAGGTAACAATTTTTTTGAAATTATCATTCCTTTTTGGGGGTCCTTTGCCAGATGTGGAACTTGTTGATTTTCAGAGAGACTTGTGTGTCCTTGTACAAGGAACACAGAAAGTTAATATGTAGATGCTGCAGGCAATTAGGAAAGCAACTGGCATGTTGGCTTTTATTGCAAGGGGATTGGAGTACAAGAATAAAGAAGCCTTGCTGCAGTTGTACAGGTCTTTGGTGAGACCATACCTGGAATATTCTGTGCAATTTTGGTCTCCATGTTTAAGGAAGAATATACTTACATTGGAGGCAGGACAGCGAAGGTTTGTTAGATTAATGTCTGGGATGAGGTGGTGGTCCTATGATGTGAGGCTGAGTAAACTGGGTGGAGTTTAGAAGAATGAGAGATGACCTCACTGAAACATTCAAGATTACAAAGGGCTTGATACAGGGGGCCCATCAGAGAGGATAGATACAGAGATGTTCTTTCCCCTGGCTGGGGAATCTAGAGCAAAGGGGGCACAGTTTAAGTATAAGGGGCTGAGATGAGGAGAAATTTCTTCACTCAAGGGGTTGTGAATCTTTGGAATTATCTACCTCACAGGGCTGTGGATGTTCCATCATTGAATATGTTTAAGGCTGAGATAGACAGATTTTTGGTCTCTCAGGAAATTAAGGGATCAGGGGAGTGGGCAGGAAACTGGAGTTGAAGCCCAAGATTGACATGGTCCTACTGAATGGCCAAGCAGGCTCAATGGGCTGTATGGTCTACTCCTCTTCTTTCTGATGTTGTTATGTTCTTATTCCCATGGTGGGTCCCACAACCATCAGAGAAGAGTTGAGTATACCTTCTTCTCTGCAAACTGGCCTCTAAAGATGCACTAGACTCAGCTAATGGAGCTCTGACTGAGGTCCCCCAGCCCCAAAAAAAGGCCACAAGAATCACTGATGAGCCCTGATCTATTTTCCAGCCTTTCTGCACTCCCAGAATGAGGGACAGTGGGAACATGCTAGTAGAACAGGAGAATTTTGGGGTGCTGCGTTATGATACTGGCACTTGTACCATTTCATCACCCTCCCATCCCACGCAGCAATTCTAGACCTCATACTCAGTTTCCAAAACACTATGGCGAGTAGGTCTATTGTGCGGTAGATTAAAAGTTGCCCATGCAACTTTGAACTTCTAGCTGCAGATTGTGCCTGATGTCAGGGGAAGGAGTACAGGAGTGGAATTGGCCTTCAACATTGGCATGAAATAGGTGATAATACTTGCTGCTCAAAATCTACAGGAAGGAAAACAGGTTAGGATGTAAAATAGACTGCCAATTCACTATTGTTCATGTTGCACTACTGCCAAAGAATAATTTCACCCCAACTCCATTGCAAGCTTATAGAGGGTGACTGGGAGCTCAACTCATCTTTGCCAAAAGAAAGTGTTTGCCTCAGCATTCATCAATAGGAGAGATGGACACTGGTGGCACCTCAGCTAATTCACTTTTTGATGCCTCTGGAGACAACAGCAACTCACGCATTCCACAAAAAGTGACTTTGACAACTATTTGCCATTGCATTGTATTCATGGGATATTCATCTGGGCACCTAGGGACGTGTAAATTCAAATTAAAGGATGGAAGAAGGGAAGGGTCAGATTAGAGCAGCTCATTCGTGTTACTTTGTACTTTGTCTAAGAGTCGCACAGGCAAGGTCTCTTGGCTACATTGCCTGCCCACCCTCTTATAAGTGAAGTGACTTTTGAGCCATGGATCCTGTGGAAATGCAGCAACACAATGACAAAACTGAGAGAACAAAATGTTAACTCAGAAATCACAGAGGCCTGACACTGAGCACTATTACTCCTGAAAGGCAGCTGCTTTTGCTGCTCTGAGCTTTAGCTGTGGGGTGACACAGGTCGGATTTATGCAGAGTCGGGAAGAGTTGGAATGGACGTAGAATGGGGTAATGAGAGGTTATAGGGGTGGGTGGGTGCATGAGTTAGCATGGAGGTGGCATGGGAGTGTGAGGAGGCATAGGGCATGGGTTAGCATGGAAATGGCATGGGGGTGACATGGGGTTGTGAGGGCTCAAGAGCCTAACACATTCTAAAACAACTGGGTGAAATCCCAAAGAACTGAGGTTGGCCTTCTAACCAGCCTGCCTTGGCACTTGCCCATCTCCGTGGCCACCTTGGATCTGCATCAAAGGGTCAGTAGGCCTGACTCAATCTCACCCCGTCTCCCTGTTGTGAAAATTGGATCTAACAGGGCCCTTTAAACTGAGGTGGGTTTGCCAAGTCAGACAATTTCCCATCACAAGCTACCTGCCTCAGTGGCGAAAATCTGGCACGTGACTGCATTCCACTTTAGATTAAAAATAAGGAGAATCATGTTTACCGCCATAATTATTGATTTGCTAATAAAATTATGTGTTCAGAAATCATACATTTCAAACATGTCAGGTCCCAGAATTTTGTTAGAAACTTATTAACTATGGAGGAAATAAAACACGTTCATCTGTTTTCTTCTCCTCTTGAGAGGAATGTTAATTCCAAAATGTTTAAAAGTATTGTCAAAACTCAAAGTAAATTTTTGAACGTGATTACAATACTAAGGACGAATTAAGATTCCAGCCTACTACAGAGAGGGAAAAAAAAATCTCAAACCCAAAATACATTTCCTTTAAAAGTATTATTATTCCAATTGTGTGAAATCTTTAATCCTGATACCAATATTTTTTGTTTAAACTGAGGGGCCAACAGTGTACAGTGAATCACCTTCAGCAATACCCCTGGGAATTTCTTACAGTTGCAGTTTTCATTCTTATCAATCTTTAACTTCCCAAGTTTCCTCAATTGTTTTTGTTTTATTTTTTTTCCCCCCGACTTTATCCTAAGGTGTTGCATGTCAGAATGTAATGGATGCATTGGAACTGCCCTTCTTTCAGATAACAAATTATCAACTTCATCGAGGTTCATTAATTATGTCATCTAATTGGATTGAGGCAGGTGCAAAATACCTCAGATGAAGTGGTCACTGGCAGAGAGGCCTGAGCACAAGTTTTTCTATTAGAAACCAGCATGTCTCCAGACTCCTGGAATTACTTTGTACTTATTGATTAATGGCCATAATTTATTACAGTGCAGAGAATCTTGCATTGAGTTAAATGTGCGATTAATCAATTTTCCATCAAATTATGAACAGCAGAACAGTTGAAGGAGAGAAAATGCCAAGTGAATTTTTCCCATGGTTTTGTGAGCCTAAGGTATGTGGGCATCTAGTTTAGGGGAGTTAATGATTGTCTTTCAGTAGTTTAATACTTCCTGCCACACTGATAAATGTCATGTCTACAAATGGACCATAGCTAGTGGTGATGGAGAGACCACCGTGCACATGTTTCATAGCTGGCTTCCTGCAATATAAAGACATGCTTTTCTTTTTTTAAAACTCACTTCACGACAGTTTATTAATGCAAAATACATTGTTGCCTTCAGCTCCCGATACATCATTGTTATGTCAGCAATATTATATTACGTTGATAACTGATACTCTGAAAGCAATCCTGAGGCGACAATAAGATAGATTTCGATTTTTTTTTAAATAACAGATCTCATTTTTAAGTCCCCTATAAAACAGCCAAAAAGATTCATGTGCCTTTTGGAATGATGATTTAAATGTGGTGCTCTAGTGCATTAATTCAGTCTAAAGCACTTTTTTCTAATAACAGTTGAGCTGCTGCATCTGTTCTAAATTATAGTTGGCACACCACACAAGGGTTATGACATTTCTGCTGTAACTATGTTCTGAAACATTGTGAATATTGCCAATGACACATTTCTCTCAATTATGGTACTTGTGACTATTCTGAACTGCAGCATCTTCATGCAGCCAAATTAAGGCTATATTTGCTTAACATGCTGATCCAACATTCAAGACACTTCATCCTGTCATTAGAGCTCTCGAGGTGTGAGTCTCGTGGGAGAAGCACACAGGCACAAATGACGTCAGATAGTCAGTGGCTTGACATTACAACTTGTGTGTGACTGCCAGTGTGGGTGGGGAGTGCAAGCAGAGAGGGACGTACATTATGCATACATAATATGGTAGAGGGTGCAGGAGAGCTGCAGTCATATGGTCATAATGTAGTACAGGCTAAAGAGAAGATGGGGATTATGCACTCTCAGAGGCAGATCCTGATTTTACGTAATAGTGTAAAATAGGTGATAGCGAGTTGGGAGCCAGTTTTACATCACTCCCATTGAAGTCAAAATCTGTGTGGAGAAGAGGGTTATGTAATGCAGCAGAGACGATTTGTGCCCCTGTTGCTGAGGTAACCATCAACATTTCCACCCACATGCTCGTTTGTTAATGCTTAACAAGGGAAAAAAAATATTTTCTCACCGGGCTTGGTGATTGTCGATACTGACTAACCCGAGTCACTGGAGCCAAAAGCAAGATACAACGGACGCTGGAGGTCTGAAATAAAAACAGACAATGCTGGAAATACCCAGCAGGTCTGGCAGCCTCTGTGGAGAGAGAAAAACAGAGTTAACATTTCATAATATTGTTAAAGCTTCACATGAGGCGAGGATGAAACTGAACTGTGGCCAGGGCAACTCTGAAACAGATTGGGGTTGGAGCTGCTGAGGTTAAGAGCATTCATGTGGCAGTGCATGGTACAGAGCATGGATTTCAGGAACCGACGAGAGTAGCGGTTCGAGGAATTCTGAATAGCTTGGAGGTATCTGTAGTCATGGGTGGACCTGAGAGAGGACAGGTGGGATTTATTTGGAGCAATAGGCTAGATCCTGTCAGAAATAACCAGGTTACTTCTGAAAAGAATAAGGCCTGAAATAGCACACACTCTATGCCAATGAGCCTGGAGTAATAGTGCTACTTATTTTACTTAGCTGGTGGATCAGCTCACTTACATATTCACTAGAGAATCTCCAATGTAAATCCTATGTAAAATTTAGCACCTGGAGTATTGCATGCAGTTTTGGTCTCCTTACCTAAGAAAGGATATTCTTGCCTTAGGGGGAGGGCAGTGAAGGTTCACCAGACTGACTCCTGGGATGGCAGGGTTGTTGTATGAGGAGAGATTGGGCCAACTAGGCCTGTAGTCAGTGGAGTTTAGAAGAATGAGAGGGGATCCCACTGAAATGTATAAAATTCTGACAGGGCTGGACAGACTGGATGCAGGGATGATGTTCCTCTGGCTGGGGGCTCTAGAACAAGGCGTTATAATCTCAGGATACGGGTAGGCCAGTTAGGACTGAGATGAGGAAAAACTTCTTCACTCAGAGGGTGGTGAACCTGTGGAATTCTCTGCTACAGAAGGCTATGGACACCAAGTCACTGAATATATTTAAGAAGGAAATAGGCAGATTTCTAGACTCTAAAGACTATGGGGAGAGAGAGCAGGAGTATGGCATTGAGATAGAGGGTCAGCCATGATCATATTGAATGGCAGAGCAGGCTCGAAGGGCTGAATGACCCACTCCTGCTCCTATTTTCTATGTTTCTACGGGAGGGTGGGAGAAATGTTGGGGCTGTGGTGGATGGTGACAGTGGGAGTGTTTGGAAATTAGAGTACAGATTTTAAAAAGTCAAGTCTAGCTGAAGCTGTGAGTATCAGGTTGAATAGCATCTGGTAAGTAAAGAAGTGTTTGGATCACTGGATTAACAGGCAGGTAGCTGCACTGGATGACTGAGGTGACTTTTACTTACTTTTCAAGAATGCCCTCCATTGGAGGATTTGGCACAAAATTAGACGAGGGAATTACATGGAGGAACAGAGAGTAAAAGGCGGGTTAGCGTCTGAGTGTGATCTTTCCTCAGAACTCAGCTCTAAAGTTTTGCTTCAATAATCCTGACTCATCCTTATCCCTCTGGAAGCTATTTAAAAATAGTGCTATTTAAAGCAGTAAAATCAGCATTACTCTCTGTGAAGTTCATTTTTTGCCTGGCTCTGCTGCAGGGGATTTAAGAAAGGGACAGGTTTAATGATGAGTCAGCTTTGTACAGTGAAAGTAGAATGCTCTGCTGGTTGGGACTAGCACAGGTGTGTTCAAAAATGCATATTTTAACATGATGAGGGAACAAACTGATCCTTGCTGTGTCCATTTTCTATGAGAAAAATTATACTTGGATGGGGATCAATATCTGTGCACAAATTCATAACATCTGGTCCCCCTTTCAAGTACGTCGCTTGACATACTGTTAGCCAGCAACTTCCAAATGTTAAGGCGCCTGGCTAAAGCAGGTAGTTGGCCCTTTGATGATACTAATTGGAGGCATGATACCCGATTAAATGCCCGCTGCCAAATGTGGCATTAATTTAGCCTGCTCTCCTCTGTTTTTCCAGATGTACAGAAGTCTAATCAGTGGCCCTTAAAACCAATACTGGAGGCCATCATCAAGACAGTAATGATTTCCCTCCTCCCACCCCAGCCCACAGCATTTACCTGTAGTCTAGCTCCTCGATGAATTACCAGGCGAACTGTCTCGGGACACCTGATTGGTGTCAGCAGCTTGCTGGCTTTATGTTGGTGAGACCTGAGGCCCAATTTGTAGCAAGCCTTGAGCTGACACCCTCAAGCATGGGCTCCAGACGTGCTAACTGTTTTGCACCAGTTTCCCGAAAGGGCTGAATTATACGAGGCACTGGATTCTCTGCCACCGCAGCTAAAATGTCAGGCAGGGGGGAGTGCAGTGAGGGGAACAGCGACTGCCCCCACAATAGGCTGGAAGCAGGGTTTCCGCCACTTAGGGACATGAAGTCCCAATCAGCGGTCAGCAGCTCTCCAGAACTTCAGGACAGAGGTGTGCGGCATTGGATAGGGATTTGGATATATGGGGTTCTCACTGAGCACCAAGCTCACTGGCCTCAGTGAGGGGGGGCGATGCGAGGGGGTGGGGAGTTGGGATTTTAGAGGTCATAGGGTGAGAGGAAGCTGGGGGAGGTAACACTGCGGGTCTTGCTTTGTGCTAATTGAATCTCTTGGTTGATTCTTAACTGCCCTCTAAAGTGGCCTGGCAAACCACTTAATTGTATCAACACCAAAGAAGAAAGCCTGCCAGCACATTCTCAGGGCAACTCGGGATGAGCAGTGAAAGCCGACCTTGACTACAATCCAAGAGTGAAGAAAAACAAACTATTAATTTTAATGATAGAAAAACTGCTTCTTCGAATTTCAGAAATACATTATCATGGCACAAAGAGCTATGCTCCAGGTGCAGTGCTTTGTGAAGTCTACTGTTAAATATTAAAGTCCTGTATTACTTACTGCTGCTTAGAGCAACATGCTCCTATTCTGTATGTTCAACACATTGAATGCAGTTCCCTGACACTAACTGCAGCGGTTCAAGGTGGAACTCATCACCACCTCCTCAAGGGCAATTAGGGATGGGCAATAAATGCTGGCCTTGCCCACAATGCCCATATTTTATGAACAAACAAAAAAATACTGTTCTCCTACTCAACCTGCTATGCTTTTGCTTCAAGCCTCAGTAAGTAGTTAATGGTCTTTATAACTGTAAGCGGGAGGAAGTTTCTGAGCCTGAGTTGAATAAACAGAGCTGAAGTATCATAGCCATAGAATACTGTAGGTCAATGACTGTTTCTCTGCTAATGTTGATTCAGCCCCATTCCAATGTCAGGGCTCAATTACCTCTCTTGTAAACAGTTGCCTTGATGCTATCATCAGCCGTGGTTACTTATACAAAAATGGTTAAAACCAACTACAAATTATGAAAAGGATATAACAGTTCATTGGAACTATTGATTTATAAAGGAAGTCATGATTGCAGTATCCCCTGACTAAGGCAAAGTTGACTGAATTCACATAATGTAACAGTATGGATCAAAGACTGGGATTGATTTATCTCCCTTTGCCTGGTGGAACCCAGGTAGGGTTAAAATGGAGTGGAGGTCTTACCCACTCCTTTCTCAATCCAGTCTGGCTGACTGCAGCTTTAAATTGCCGGCACCTGGCAGGGATACCCGCACCAAGCCAACGGGGTCCTCTTTAACTATGGTCTGCTTTTCTAATCTGAGACCTGAGCCAGTGAGCAATCTCGGATCCCCTGATAGACCAAACCAGTTGGAAACAGGAGCTAGGGCCAGAAGAGGTGCAGCATGGCAAGTTGTTAATTTTCTTTTAAAATTTCCTCTGGGTCTGGAGCAGCAAGAGTGTTAAAAGGAAGTTTTGAGCCTTCTCAGCTCTCAGTTTCTACCCCACCCTCACCAGAATTCCCAACTTGTGCTGGGAACCATACTTGCAATTCCCTGGTGATAGCCTCATACTGCCCTGTTTGAAAAGCCTTGTAGTTGCATCCCGCCAATTTCCTGGTCTTTTAAGTGAGGAAGTCAGGAAGTGGCATGTTAATGAGGCTTACTTGTTAAAATTGGCTGTGCCTGTCTACTACGGCCCCCAGGGGTCCCACGCAGCTGGCTTTGCTACAGTCCCCCTCCCAGGAGATAAAATGGAGTTGTTAACTTTTACAGCAATTTATGTTATCTGACCTATACCTCTGTAACTCATTAAATTCACCTTGGTTCTGTAAAGACTTTAACAAACTAAGGCAAAAGCGGAATTCTGGATATTAAATTATAACAGAGGCTTATTTTTTTAAAAGGGAAAAGGTATACTTATCAAATGCACGACCAACTTTCACAGCTTCAATTGGGTGATCAAGACAGGTAGAATCTTCCTCAGGTTCCTGGACTGAAATCCTGCAGGAGGCACTCATTACCTCCACGACTATAGTCAAACTTGCAAACAACAAGGTGGTTCCCAAAACCTGCCTTTGACCCTTGAATTAGTACTACCTCATCTCGAATCAGGCCAGTTGTAATTAGCCAATTGGTCATTTGTTGCTACTGGGTTAATTTTATTGGATTTAGCCATTTTCATACATTGATCCATGGAGCGGAACAATGAGACACTTCATGACCTTTCTCTTATCTGAGTTTGGACAAATCTTCATTCATTTCCTGGATACCTGCCCCAGATAGCCAAGGACGAATGAGGCCTGTTTTTCATTCGGGATCTAACTGCTCCCTTTTTCCCACAGACAAAGCTTACAGCAGCAAATTAATATCTTGAAGTTCAAACATTAGAATTAATAACTACTTGATTAATTACTCTTTCTTCAATTATACATTGAGGCTCACTACTTACTTAATCATCTGTTTCTGGCTGGTTACTAATTATACAGTAATTCTTGATTAATACATGTGAGTGATTATAAAGTACGGAATACAAAATGGCTTCTTTAACCCAGTTTTAGTACAAAATGGCGTCTTAATCTTGTTAGTTTTCTGCAGTGAATATAATGTGAAAACTCCCTAAAGATGATCAAGGTTCCTGTGAACTCTGCTCCCCACTTAATGCACATCCTACCATGTGCTTCAATTGACTTTCATTTTAATGGAAGTTACAACTTTAACCTAGTGAGATACCTGAGTTGCCTGGTTCTGTCAATGAGTCTTGCTACATGTTTCCACAGCCCAAGATGGAATCCCACTCAGCTCCAACATTAACCTCCTTCGACCTTTCAAATGAACGCAGCTGATCCTAACGTGGTATAAAGGGTTAATAGCTATTATATTACTAGCTAATTACATCATCAGTGATGTGAGATCATGTGTCACTAGAACTCAGAGAGAGATGGTTCTGGAAGAAGCCATCTATCCCTGTACATAGTTGTATATAGTTAATTAATGCTTGAAAGTTCCTGGAGGCTTTGTTTCCAGTAGTCTGTGTTAAACACTTCTTGGGATAGCTTACGATGATACTTCATGGTGGCAGCAGTATACCTACTGATTAGCAAGGATCCCCGATGAAACTAATAGTGGTGGGAAAGTGAACGTCATCGAATATAAGGCAGCCAGGGAATGACTAAGGCAGAGAATCAGAAGGAACAGCAAATGGAGGCTCAAGAGAGTTGATTATAAGTAACAGACAATCATGGACAAAGTTCTACTACTACCCAAATTCTTTGACTACATAGAAGGCACCAACCAAGAAGCACACTGGCAAAGCTGGCCTCGCAGATTTAACAAGTATATGACCGTTTCAGAGTTAGAACAGAAGCCTGATAAATAACCATAAGACCATAAGACGTAGGAGCAGAAATTAGGCCATTCGGCCCATCGAGTCTGCTCCACCATTCAATCACTGCTGATAAGTTTCTCAACCCCATTCTCCCACCTTCTCCCTGTAACCTTTGATCCCCTTACCAGTCAAGAACCTATCTCGGTTTTAAATAAACTCAATGACCTGGCCTCCACAGCCTTCTGTAGCAATGAATTCCATAGATTCACCACTCTCTGGCTAAAGAAGTTTCTCCTCATCTCTATTCTAAAAGGTCTTCCCTTTACTCTGAGGCTGTGCCCTCGGGTCCTAGTCTCTCCTACTAATGGAAACATCTTCCCCATGTCCACTATATCCAGGCCTTTCAGTATTCTGTAAGTTTCAATCAGATCCCCCCTTATCCTTCTAAACTCCATCAAGTATAGGCCCAGAGTCCTCAAACGTTCCTCATATGTTAAGCCTTTCATTCCTGGGATCGTTCTCGTGAACCTCCTCTGGATCCTCTCCAGGGCTAGAACATCTTTCCTGAGATACGGGGCCCAAAATTGTTCACAATATTCTAAATGTGGTCTGACCAGAGCCTTATAAAGCCTCAGCAGCACATCCCTGCTTTTATATTACCCTCTCTTACCCTTTATATATCTAAAAAAACTCTTGCAATCTTCTTTTATATTACTGGCTAGTTTACCCTCATATTTAATCTTCTCCCTCCTTATTTCTTTTTTAGTTGTCCTCTGTTGGTCTTTGTAGGCTTCCCAATCCCCTGGTTTCCCACTGCTCTTCGCTGCATTGTATGCTTTCTTTTTAGCTTTTATGCTGTCCCTGACTTTCCTTGTCAGCCATGGTTGCCTTGTCCTCCCTTTGGTATGCTTCTTCTTCCTAGGGATGAATTTTTGCTGTGTCTCCCAAATTAATCCCAGAAACTCCTGCCATTGCTGTTCCACTGTCTTTCCTGCTAGGCTCATCTCCCAGTCAATTCTGGCCAGCTCCTCCCTCATGCCTCTGTAGTTGCCTTTATTCAACTGTAATACCATTACATCTGATTCCAGCTTTTTCCTCTCAAATTGCAGGGTAAATTCTATCATATTATGGTCACTTCCTCCTAAGGGTTCCTTGACCTTAAGCTCCCTTATCAAATCTGCCTCATTACACATCACTAAATCTAGAATTGCCTGTTCCCTAGTGGGCCCCACCACAAGCTGCTTCAAAAAGCCATCTCGTAGACATTCCACAAATTCCTTTTCTTGGGATCCACTACCAACCTGATTTTCCCAGTCTACCTGCATATTGAAATCCCCCATGATCACTGTAACCTTGCCTTTCTTACACGCCTTTTCTATCTCCTGGTGTATCTTGTGCCCCACATCCTGACTACTGTTCGGAGGCCTGTACATAACTCCCATTATGGGTTTTTTTTTCACCTTTGCGGTTCCTCAACTCTACCCACACAGGTTCTACATCATCTGACCCTACGTCATTTCTTGCTATCGATTTAATTTAATTTCTTACTAACAAAGCAACCCCACCCCCTCTGCCAACCTGCCTATCTTTTCATTAGGATGTATATCCTTGGATATTTAGCTCCCAGTCCTGATCCCCTTGCAGCCATGTCTCCGTGATGCCCACCACATCGTACCTGCCAATTTCAGTCTGCGCCACAAGCTCATTTACCTTATTTCGTATACTGTGTGCATTCAGATACAACACCTTCAGTCCTGTATTTCCCGTCCCCTTTCTCATTGTAGTCCCTTTATCTGATGTGCTTGAAGTTAGATTCCTAGCCCTTTCCAAACACTCTGTCCTATTTTGTGTTCTGGGGACTTTAATAGCCTCTCCTGGGCTCTCCTTTCTTTTCAGTTTTTTCATAGTTTTCCATGAAGTTGAATCCACCCCCCCACACGCTAACCTGCTGCTTTGTTTCCCATTAGTCGTACTTCTTGGAGTTTTACCTTTCCCTCCCCCCCACACTTTCTAGTTTAAAGTCCTGTTGACCACCCTATTTACCCTTTTCGCTAGAACATAGGTCCCAGATCGGTTCAGGTGGAGACCGTCCCAACGGTACAGATCCCTCCTGTTCCAATACTGATGCCAATGCCCCACGAAATGGAACCCCTCTTTCCCGCACCACTCCTTTAGCCACGTGTTTACTTCCCTTATTCTCGCATCCCTATGCCAATTTGCACGTGGCTCGGGTAGTAATCCGGAGATTATAGCCCTTGAGGACTTGTTCTTTAATTTAGTTCCTAGTTCCTGATAATCCCCAAACAGGTCCTCTTTTCTAGTCTTACCACAGGTCAGCACACTCCTCTATCCCAGTGGCAGCAGTACAGAAAGCAGAGATTATGCATAAATGGGTCTTTTTTTGATTGGCAGTATGTGCCAAATGGAGTTCCACAGGGCTCTGTGCTGGGGCTCAACTTCTTACAATTTACATCAATGACTTAGATGAGCGGAGTGAAGGCATGGTAGCTAAATTTGCAGACGGCACAAAGATAGGTAGGAATGTATGTTGTGAAGAGGACATAAGGAGGTTGAAGATGGATATAGGTAGGTTGAGTGAGTGGGCAAAAATCTGGCAGATGGTCTTTAATATAGGGAAATGTGAAGTTGTTCACTTTGGCAGGGAGAATAAAGCAGAGTATTATTTAAACGGAGAATGGCTACAGAATTTCAAGGTGCAGAGGGATCTAGGTGTTCTAGTGCACAAGTCAAAAAGTTAGCATACAGGTACAGCAAGTAATTAAGAAAGCTATTGGAATGCTATCCTTTAAGAGAGGGATTGAACATAAAAGTAAGAATGTTATGCTTCAGTAATACAGGGCATTAGTGAGGCTGCACCTTGAATACTGTGTGTAGTTTTGGCCTCCTTATTTAAGGAAGGATGTAAATGCATTGGAGACAGTTCGGAGGAGGTTTACCTGATTGATACATGGAATGAGCAGGTTTTCTTATGAGGAAAGGTTAGACAGACTGGGCAAACTGGAGTTTAGAAGGGGTGACTTGATTGAAGTATTTAAGATCCTGGGTGCTACGTTATAAGAAGAATGTGAACACATTGGAGAAAGTGCAGAAGGGGTTTACAAGAATTGTTCCAAGGATGAGAAACTTCAGTAACAAAGATAGATTGAAGACTTTGGGACTGTTCCCCTTGGAGTGAAGAAGGCTAAGAGGAGATTTGATAGAGATGTTCAAAATCATGAGGGGGCTGGACAGAGTAGATAGAGGGAAGCTGTTCCCACTCGTAAAAAGATCAAGAACGAGAGGGCACAGATTTAAAGTGATTTGCAAAAGAAGCAAATATGATGTGAAAAAAAACTTTCTCACACAACAAGTGGTTTGGGTCTGGAATGTACTGCCTGGAAGTGTGGTGGAGGCAGGTTCAGTTGAGGCATTCAAGGGGACATTAGATAATTATTTAAATAGAAACAAGGTGCAGGGGTACGGGGAAAAGGCAGGACAATGGCATTAGGTCATAATGCTCATTTGGAGAGCCGGTGCAGACACGATGGGCCGAATGGCCTCCTTCTGTGCCGTTAAAATTCCGTATTCTGAGATTCTGTGACCCTGAACTGTATTGACAAGGTGGACGTGGAAAGGATATTTCCTCTGTTGGGTGAGTCCAGAACTAGGGGGCACTGTTTTAAAATTAGGGATTGCCCTTTTAGCAATCAGAGATGAGGAGAATTTTTTTTCTCTCGGGATGTTGTGTGACTTTGGAACTGTCTGCCTCCAAAGGCAGTGGAGGTGTAGTCACTGAATATTTTTAAGGCAGAGATAGATAGGTTCTTGTTAGGCAAGGGAATCAAAGGTTATCAGGGGTAGGTGGAAATGTGGGGTGGAATTTTACGCCAGTGGGATTTTATGGTCCCGCCGAAGTCAATGGCGTTTAGAATGGCTCGCCGCATTTTACAGCCCCATCCCCGCCGCAACTGGGCGGTAAAATTCCGGCCGTGGAATTCAAAACACAAACAGGTCAGCGATGATCTTATTGAATGGCGGAGCAGGCTCAAGGGGCCAAATGGCCTACTTCTGCTCCTATTTCATATGTTCGTATGTTTGTATTTTAATAAGACAGGGTGTTAAAGAGGACATAGCAATCAATGAAGAGATCATTAAGGCCTTCAATTCGTATTTCAATCTTCGGAGGAACATTATTATAGACTGGGTAAGGTTTAACAGATGCACTCAGGAATCCGGAGAAAGTGTTTCTGTCTTTTCATTGGTGACCTGTATCATTTGGCTGATAGTTGTGAGTATGGGTCTCTGAAGGATGAACTTATCTGTGGTAATTATGGTTTTAGTGTGTAATGTATCTTTAAGAATAATACTTGTTAGGGAAGATCACATGATCTGTAATAACCAATAAGACAGTAGCACGGGCTACCTCAGCAGGCAGTGTAGAGATCTGGAGTTGAAAACACATGTGTAATTGCTGCTGAGTATATTGTAAATAAACTTAATGTTTCCACTTAAGAAGTGTCTGCAGTTCAACCCTATTACTAACAGTGCAACTCAGCCACCCCACAACATCATCCAAGACCACATTATGGCATGAGTGCTTGATGAAGCCTTATCTGATTTTCTGCTCAAGGCAGTGCCATTAGTGAGACCGGCTCAGCTATGGAAGAGGAGCTGAGTTTTAATCCAGGGTGATCCTTTGTGGAGTCAGACTACTGATCCGGTTCAGTGTGTGAGCAATGGAGGTACCAACTCACCCACTAAAAAGCAGACCCAGAATGAAGAGGTAGCAGTCACTGCCATTATCCAGTGCTCCCAGTATGGTGCGATAAAACCTCATTGGCATGAAGACGATAATAAATGCAGAGTGTCATTCCTGCAGGAGACAGAGCCATTTTAAAGCAGTATGCCACAACAGAAATCCTCCTACTCCAAATCTAAAGGGAGACCAGGAATCCAGGAAATAGAAGATACAGAGGAACACAAAGTGCCTTTCTTAGGTGAAGTTGCAAATTCCAAGGGGACCTTTTGGAGTGTGGATATCATAGTCAATGGCCACAAAACCAATTTTAAATTATTGGAGCAAGAGTGTCAATTCTTTCTGGTACAGTAGAGTAGCTGAAGCCTGAGTTTCTCCAGCCACCTACCATTCAACTCCATGGTCCAAGGGGAATTCCACTGAAGGTGTAAGGGCAGATGACTGAGGGAATTTCCAAAACTATTCACAGGCTGAGGGAAGCTGCAAATGGCTTACCATATTACCTTAAAGTCAAATGCCAAGCCAGTGTGTTTGTTTATCCCAAGAAAAGTCCCACACCCACTCTTGAAAAAGGTGAGACAAGGGATTGACTCCATGCTACGCCAAGGGGTGATATCACCGGTAACACAAGTAACACAACCCACTTCTTTGTGCTCAGACACAGTACCTGTACCATAGCCTAACAACTCACTACACAGTGGTGTGGGCCTCACACATTTCAACAAGGCAATAGAAAGGGAGGTCCACCCTATTGCATCTGTCGATCAAAGATTGGCAAAGCTCACGAGGAGCTTGGTTTTCACTAATTTGGATGCAATCAGTAGTTCCTGGCAGCTCCCGTTAGATGAGGAGTCCAAACATTCATCACATCCTTTGGCCAGAGCTGCTTCAATCAGCTACCATTCAGGATTGCCTCAGCGCCCAAGATCTGTCAACGATAATGACTGGCATTTTGTAAAGGCTGGATGGAATCATCTGCCATATGGATGACATTCCCATTCATGGGTCCACCACTTTGGAGCATGATGCCAGGGTGCGAATAGTGCTACAGCACTTACAGGCCACGGGCCTTACACTTAATCATAAATGTGAGTTCTCCAAACCCACTATCAACGTCTTAGGCCATATTATTTACACGTGATGTCCAAGCAGATCCTCAGAAAACTGTAGCCACCTAGGATTTCCCACTGCTCTTAACATTACAACCTGCACCACTTTATGGGCATGGTTAATCTGCTGGATAAGTTCCTGCCCAATCTTGCACCTGCACCTGCCAACGAGCCACTACGACAACTCCTAAAGCAGGACCAGGCCTGGTATTGGGCTGAACACCAACAGAGGGCATTTGACACAATCAAAGACATGCTTATGTCCACAGAAACACTGACCCACTACAACACAGACCTACCTACCGTAGTCACGGCTGACGCATCGTCCATTGGTCTAGGGGTTGTATTGTTCCAAATTCAATGAGATGGTTCTCACAGGCCAGTATATTATGCTTTCAGGTCACTGACAGAAACGGAGCAGTGATATGCTGTCATTGAAAAGGAGGCACAGGCAGCCACATGGGCTAGCAAAATGTTTTCGGCTTACACCCTGAGAATCAAATTTACTGCCCAGATGGATCATACATCACCAGCCACCCTGCTTAATACCAAAGAATGAGCAAAGATGCCACCCCAAATTTAAAGTTTAAGGGTTTTGATTAGGTTCATGAGGTTTGAGCCCACTACAGAATACATCCAAGGTAAACACCAAACCACAGCTAATGCTGTTCCTGCATTCCCTTGGGGAATGCTTCACAGGACGATGTTTGCTTTGTTGAGGACATGGAGTCCTACATCTCCTTATCTACCAACTTCCTCCCAGCGACCATCCAGAAGCTAGAAGAAATTTGAGCAGCCCAGAAATCTGTGCACAGATATGCAAGCAGATGTTACTAGATGGCCTGTGTACATTCCTAGCAATTGCGTTCTGAAACAGTACTTGGATGGTGTCATCACCTTAGCATCCTGGATGACTGGTTAGTCTACAATGACCGAATTGTCTTTCCCAGGGTCCTTATGCTAGACATTCTCCAACGGTTGCAGCAGGGACACCTGCGTATCACCAAGTGAAGGGCTAAAGCCCGCAATTCATTCTGGAGGCCAGGCATCTCCAAAGCTATTGAAGAAATGATTTACAAATATACAACTTGTGCCATCCATAGACAAGACCATAAGGAACCACTGAAGGTGTCCTCATTCCCATCTTTTTGTCTTTTCTTATAATCATGGATTATTACTCTTGGTAGATGAAGGACAAACAGCTACATGGGCCCAATTTGGTGGCAGTTATTGCCATGCTTGAGGATATTTTTGTCACACATGGCATCCCTAATTTAGCTACTTCTGACAATGGCCCCCAGTTTGCCAATGACTGCTTCCAATGCTTCACCGAGACATACGGCTTCATCCAAATCAGCAGCTTGTGCAGGTACCCACAGGCATTTGGGGAGGCCAAAAGAGGGGTCCATACTGTCAAGTCCTTGTTGAAGAAGTCTGGCTCCATCAAAACTCTTAATGAGTAGCAGATTAGGCACACAGTTCCCCAGTCTCCCACATACCCTTTGACCATGTCTCAAGGTAACAGAAATAGAAAAGGTTGGGAAAAGAGAACCACTACTGTGCAAACCAGACAGTGACATACAACAGTCACCAAAAAGCATAGGATCTACCAGCACTGTCACCACGGGAGTCCGTCTGGGCCTGGGACCAGAACTGGCCTGGCCAGGTTTTGAGACAGTGCATTCATCTATGCTCTTATCTTGTGCACACTGACCATGGTATCCTTAGATCTGCACTGGTATCCACCAGCAGATGGGCATTACAGGACTGGGTTGACTACCCGGACGACTGAGTAGACAACCTGACCAACCTACTAGGTGGTTCACAGGCCTCGCCATAGGAAGACTGTGATTCTCAGCCACCTCAAAAGTAACAAAAACGCGACCCAGCAGACTAGTCAAGCCACCGCAAAATCTTTCCCTATGACTCGGGGATGGTGATGGTAACTTTGGGAAGCAGGGCAGTAGGGAGGATGTAGGATGTATAAATATTTAATGAGTAGAATGAAAGACGGTGGGAGATGTAGTATAAAAGGTTGATTGCTCTTGTGTTAATGATTAATATACATCATCTGTGATGTCAGATCATGTGTCACTGGAACTCAGAGAGAGATGGTTCTGGAAGAAACCTCATGTTTATCTATCCCTCCACATAGCTGTATATAGTTAAGCAATGTTCCTGGAGGCCTTATTTCCAGTAGTCTATGTTAATGACTGTTTATGATGATACTTTACCTCATACAGGCAGCAGTTCACTAATAGTGATCAGCCATGGGAGGGAGAAGGTGTAAAATAACCTGGGAGTGAATTTCAATGGGAATTCTCCCATTCATCCACCATAATGTGGATGGAAGACCCACAGAAATCCTGGAAGAATACCATTCATACCCATGCCCCTTGAAGCTGTAAAACAGTCATTTGTTTAGTTGGGCCTCAAAACTAGGACACATAAATTAAGTTAGTGACTAATAAATCCAATAAGGAATTTGGGAGAAAATTCCAGTTAGAATGTGGAACTTGCTGCAACATGGAGTAGCTGATATGGGTAATATGGATGCATTTATGCGGAAGCTAGGTACGTACATGTACATGAGAAAGGAATAGAAGAATCTAATGATAAGGTAAAATGAAATAACATAAATAGGAGCAGAGTCATTTCATCTTTCAAGTCTGTGCTGCCACTCTATAAGATGGTGGTTGATTTTTGACCACGAATCCAACATCCCACATTATCCTCCTATCCCTTAATTCCATTAAGACCCAAAAACCTATTGATCTCCATCTTGAATATTCTCAATGGCTAAGCACCCACAGCTCTCTGGGACAGAAAATTCCAAAAATCCCCTGAGTGAAGATACCTCTCTTCATCTCTAAATGGTCAATATCTTATTCTGAGACTCTGACCCTAGCTCTCAACTCCCCAGGCAGGGGAATCATTCTCCCAGCACCTGTCATCAAATCCCTGAAGAATTTTATATATTTCTATTAGATCGCCTCTTATTCTTCTAAACGTATTGGCCTAGTGTACGCAATCTCTTCTTATAGGACAGTCTCCTCATCCCAAGAATCAATCTAATGAACCTTCTCTGCATAGCACCTAAGGCAAGTGAATTCTCCCTTAGATCAGGAGACCAGAACTGTACACTGAACTCCATATTATCCATTTCCACCAGAATATCCTGTCTGCCGTGTTAAGGGTCAATCCTTGCCATAGGCTAAGTGATGTAATGTGCAACAAACCACCATAATCATCGAACCTTGCCACCTTAACAGGTGAATATTGAAAAATGCCCACCACAACCCTCCCCCACCCACACCCCCATAGACCAGTCCAGGCAATGGGAGCGTGATTTCAGCATCTGGAATGTCCTTTCCACCACTTGACATGTGGACATGGTTACGCTATTCCTGTAGTGCACTATTGATCCTGCAATAAAGTGTCATCAGAAACTGCTTTAGCCTCACCGCCAAACAGATCCTTAACACAATCTACTGAGGACACCATGAGAATCTGAGTGCCGGAAAGGTTGAGCAGAGATGGGGAGGAGGGTCATGTGGCGAGTAAACACCAGCATAGCCCAATGGGCTGAATGGCATGCTTTTATACTGTAAATTCTATGTAATGATTACTTGTTTCAGTACTGTACATTATTCCAGAGGGAAAATAGAGGCATACCTTTGTATTCCCTTAGACTTTTCTTTCTTTCTCCTCTTAACATCAGCCCCATAAGAATTAATTGTACTCCTCAAACCCTACTGACAATTTACGCAGTTAGTAACAATACATGGGGCAGAATTTGACATCCTGCTGGCGGGCATGTGCCTGACCCGATTGGGCATTAAGTAGGGTGTAATGACGTTGGTTGAGCATCCTGACGCCATCGCGCACTCACACGCTAGGTCAGCGGGCACGCGTGAGATTCAGCAGCGCGCCCGCCGACAATTAAGATGCCTATTAAGGACATTAAAGTTTCAATTAGTGGTGATTTTTTGCTGCCCGTCCAAACATTACGGTTGGCAGCTGGGCAAATCGGCCAGGCGGGCCTTTGGATTTTTGAAGACACCTCATTCAAAGGGCGGGATGAAGTTTCCAATATCAATTTTTAAAAATTAAATGTTCGGGCAGGAGTTTTATTATCTGATGGTTTAGGTGAGTGAGTCCGATGTGTGGACATTTTCTCTCTGCATTTTCACCTCCTTGTTTCTTGGTTTTAAATTCTGCAGCTACCTGGGGCAGCACTCTGCCTTCAGGGAGCTTTCGTTGCATGGCTCCCCCGTCGCCCACGCAGGCTTCAGCACTCGCTCTCCTCCCGCCACCCCCCCACCCACCCTGGCAGCGCTGAGCCTTTTAGCGGTAATTGGCCAGCCAGTGTGGAATCGTGGTCGTGGGGTGGGGGGGTGGTGGGGGGGGGTGCGATCGCGGATGGCCGGCCCACCACGCCTGCCCGTGACTCAAAAATCCTGCCCACGAATCACAAGCCAGTAACCCTGAAGGTGCCTAAAACTTGCACACTTATATAATAAGAAATACCTAATTCTACACCCCAAGCATATGATTGACTGTTTGACTATTAGTTTAATTGATCATTTTACAGCTGGACACTAATCTTTCCAGTCTTTGATTTGCTAGCAGTGTAACAATTAGGTTACTAGTAATAATTGCAAGTGCATTTAACAGATTTCTCTAAAGCACTATGTTGCGCAGAACAATTCTACCTTTGACTTTTAAATATAATGATGCTGAGAGAGTAACAAGGAACTGATACCCTTAGTACTTGTGTAGCTGAAAGTATTAAATCTATGCATGTTTGTTGTCATTCCATTATATGGAAAATTACTTCAAACAGAGCTAGTTATAATGAAAGAAAATATGCTTTATTTCTAACTTAAGTAACTTTGATAACTGAGTAGCCACAGGGAGGTACTGCCTTCCATCTCCCGAGACAGTGGCTTCTGTCTTGTGGTTTGCAGTAAATGGCCTATTTTGTTGTTTAAATAACAAAATAAAATTTAATTTCCTCTCAGTAATGATATCTTGCTGCTTCTTGGCAACCACAAATGAATCAGTGCTAAACCAGACAAAACTCCATGGAAGGAATCACTGGTGACTGAACTAATTAGTCCAAAGGCTTGATAGCTGGGTGACCATTACATTGTTCTCTCACATATAAACATGAAGCATAATATAGCAAATTAAGGTAGTTCTAATGAAGAATCCTGTCCAAAATGTTAACTTATCTTTACTCAAAGTACATTGAAGCTTTAAAGAGGACACAATGCACATACAACCAAGCATGAGGAAATACAAATTACACAGTAAGCCTCGAATATTAGGGCTTTCTTTCGATCCATTAGATCAACCCAGATTCCAAGGGTACATGATAGAAAGTTAGAATTTTAAAAGAATGAGGTAGGACTAGGGTGACACGGTGGTGCAATGGTTAGTGCTGCTGTCTCACAGCTCCAGGGGTCTAGGTTCAATCCTGACCTTGGGTGTCTGTCTGTCTGTGTGGAGTTTGTACATCCTCCCTGGGTGCTCCGGTTTCCTCCCACTGTCTAAAGGCAGGTAAATTGTTCCCCTGCATGTACCCTGTGATGGACTGGTGTCCTGTCGCTTAGTGCCTATTGCCTGTCAGGATAGGCTCTGACTTCCTGTGACCCTGAATTGGATGAAGCAGTTCTGGAAAAGTGAGACAGGGTTAATAGCAAATTAAATTAGACAGATAGTTGTAGGAGATAAAGAGAGATGGGTATGAGAGATGATTAGGACTATTTGCTTGAATCAAGGGTTAAGCCAACATTAACTAATTGGACCATATGACCAGTTTCAGTGTTATAATTTGTATGTGATTCTAAGATGAGAATTTCGAACATTTTCTGTTTATTTTTTAAATTTCAGCTTTCCAGCATTTTATCTGTTTTTATCTCTCTCGTGTTTCTTTGCTTTACCACGTTTCATGTGTTATTACTTTCTGTGTAGACCCCAGCAGGGCCTAGTTGCACATTTTGCCTTTATCTGCTCAATCAGCTATCCCACTGTTGAAATAGCGTTAAAAAGACAATGTGTAAAGATGGCATCAGTGATATTTATTGGAACAAAAAATGTTGCAAATGCACCACAATTCCAGCAGCATCTGAAAGACAAACAAATGCAGACAGACTTAAGGGGTCAATTATATCCACTAGGAAAGTACATTGGGAAATTGCATGTGCACGCCCCACACCCAAATAATTATCTATCCATTGATTCAGGAAATTTACCACCAAGGTGTAGTTTAATCATTTTCTGTTATTTATTTCAGATTTCCAGCATTCACAGTGCTTCTTTTATCTCAGTTGAAAAGAAAACAAAGCCAACTTGTCCTCAGCTGGGCCCTAAGGTTAACAGCTTGATTATTTGAGTGGCAGTCTTTCCAACCAATCAATGGGCCGGAATTACTTCTTTTGTTTTGTTATATTAATTAGTTTTTTCCTCACCCTTCTTGTCCATTTTATAAGAGTGTTTTGATAAATTAGACTCAATTTAATTTAGCTGTGCATGGCCTAATTACTGGAACGCATATTGCCCTTTTAAACTCATTTAGTTCAACAAAGATATAGCCATCAGGCAAAAGCTCAGACACTGAATTAGCAAGTAATATCAAAGTTTATTGATTATAAGCAAATTTGTAAAAAAATACAATCATGAATCAGTCAACAACTTATCAATTAACTATAGACTGATTAATCAACTTACTCAATGAGTTAATACTTATCAACTAACTCATAAAGGACTAAGAAAGATAAAGATTTTTAAAAACTATACTTACCGAAGAAACTCTACCAGCTTCACGCTTTCAAATGGGTGATCAATCCAAAAGGAGCGGACAACAACCTCAGCTTCTCGCACCAACAGTGAAACCATCACTGCCTCCGAGAAGCACTTCACTTTCTTCCTGGGATTTCTACTGGCAGGGAAGTAGCCCCAGTACTAACCACACTTGGTCTCAATGTTGAAAGGGAAACGCTCAACTCCCTCTGAAGTTCGTTGGAAACGATCTTTGCCCTGATAGGAGAATGCTCAGCTACCCCCGAAGATCTAAACCGTTTCTTCCATACTTGATGTATATACAGATTGTTCCCATAACCCTTTATCCATACCTAAAAGGTGTTGCAAGCCTACCTCACCCAAGTTGTTGAAAATGGCTAATTGGTTTATAATTCATCGGTAATGTCAGAAAGGTTAACTCCATTAGTTATAGCTAATTGCACACATTGCCTTAAGCTTAGAACAATGCCTTGTTTTAAGCAATGTCTCTTATCTTGATGTCTTTATAGGAGTCCTATTCATTAGAACAGAAACTCAATAGTCAAGGACAATGTGTGCTCCTGATAAGGAGGGAGTCCCAGGTTCGTGTCTTTTCTTTTCCATATGCAACAGTGCTTTAATTCTCTCACAGGAAATGTTAATGGAAAACTACAGAAAGAACATAAACCGACTTCTAATTAACTACTTATTATTAATTACATATCCCTCAATTACCAGGGTAATCATCAGTTGTTAGTCGGTGACTACCTCTCAGTGCTATGTTAGATTAGTTTGTTAAAATATTAGCAACATCAAAATGCCTTCTTTTCTGTTCACATGCCAGCATAAAATGGTGACTTAACCATGTTAATTCTTTGCAGGTTACATGTATTCTACTAAAATAAAATCTAAAATCTTAGCCATCTTACACTCTCTTATTTTCTGATGTTGACCTCACATTAGCGTCCCCCGCCAATGTTTCAACCAAGTGGATGCTATCCATGTCTGAGCCAGTGAATGCAGATTCAACCATGGGAGGGATCGTAACTGAACATAATTCATCAGTAGTCCAAACAGGTGTATTCCCAGCAGAGGTTATTCAAATGAGTCTGATAAGAATGAGATAATGGAAAGATGAATCAGTTTCCTTTGTAATTTTATCTAAATTCACAAATCACATGATCCGGGAATTAAACCTGGTATGATAAGGAAGAAAGGATTAGCTAGAATGTACAGGCGTGGCCTCCTCCAGCTGACAACAAAGAGGATGTTGTTCCTGGGTGTGACGACTTGTCAGATCAACTTACCCTGTTCCTTGTGGAGACTGGTGCTTGGCAATGGCCAACAAAATGATGGCAGCAAATTTACAATGATTTCACCAAACAGAAGACACAGAAAATTTTACATCTTTGAAATCTCATTCTAAATGGCACAAAATGATCCTGATATCAACAGATATCATGGTGATGAATGACATGTTTGTCTGATGTGACCCACATGTAGAGCTGGTCATTGACGATGAACCACCTTTACAATCAGGCAATTTTTCTCAATTTTTGAGTGAGAATGCAACATCTCATAATACTTCTCCTCCAGACACCCACAATCAAATGGGGAAATCATGAAGTTTGTAAGCTCTTTAAAAACCTCTCTAAAATGATTTTAACTGTATGTCTTATGTGTTATCTTACAATGCCTCATACTGTTACTAGCACATCAACTTTTTGCTTTATTTACTGGAAGCGAGTTTTTTTTTATTATTTGTTTACAAGACGTGGGTGTCACTGGCGAGGCCAGCATTTATTGCCCTTCCCTAATTGATCTTGAGAAGGTTCTGGTGAGCTTCTTTCTTAAAGCGCTGCATTCCATGTGGTCTAGATACACCCACAGTGCTGTCAGGAAGGGATTTCCAGGGTTTTAACATAGCGACAGTGAAGGAACAGCAATATATTTCCAAGTCAGGATGGTGAGTGACTTGGAGTGGAACTTGCAGGTGGTGGTATTCCCATCTATCTGCTGCCCTTGTCCTTTGAGGTAGTAGAAGTCATGGGTTTGGAAGGTGCTGTGGAAGGTGTCTTGGTGAGTTGTTGCAGTGCATCTTGTGTATGGTACACACTGCTGCCACTGTGCATCAGTGATGGAGGGAGTGAATGTTGAAGGTGATGGAAGAGATGCCAATCAAACGGGCTGTTTTGTCTTGGATGGTGCTGAGCTTCTTGAGTGTTGTAGCTGCATTCATCCAGGCAAGTGGAAAGTATTCCATCACACTCCTGATTCATGCTTTGTAGATGGTGGCCAGGCTTCGGGGAGTCAGGAGGTGAGTTACTCACTGCAGAATTCCCAGCCTATGACCTGTTCTTGTAACCACAGTATTAACATGGCTAGTGCAGTTCAGTTTCTGGTCAAAGGCATGTTATGGCATAGCCGATGGTAAATGCTGAGCTACTCAAATCCCAGAGGGAAACTTGAAACAACTGTTTTGCAATTTGTATAAATTTCGAGATGTGTGCCTTGAATTCAGTAGTAATAAGACCAGCAAGTCTTATAGGTTTCTTACAAAACTAAATTAGATCTTTATTAATAGAAGAAATGATTTTAAGTACATACATAAATCTACAAATTACTATTATGATAACTTCTAAATCCCCTAGTTAATCTAATTTCCAGTTACACTTTCATTAAGGCAACAGTAGGACACATAGATTTTAAAGGACCCAGGCAAAGAAACATGATACCTTGAACAATCCAATTCAAAGTGAGTTTTCGTAACTTCAGTTCTTTGCAGATGGCAGCTTGAGGCTTAGATACTGGAGGGTTTCACACTTGTTAGATCTTAGAACTCCTGCCCTTACACACAACCTTCACTCCTTTATACATATTTTTTCCCCTTTGAATACAAAATTCCCATTGTTTCACTATGTCTTTGGACTTTACCTCTCTGATAATAAAAATCTCTCACAGTACCAATTTTACCAGTAATCTTTGGGAAAAATAAGTACACTCTGTCTTAACGTCTCTGGGCTAGGTGAAACATTTCACTCCTCCTTTTGACTTCAAGCTAGTCTGGTTTATTTAAAAATGCAAATGTTTCCTTTATACCTATGTTTAGCGACTTAACATTTGAAATCTAGCTTATCTTCTATTACATCAAAGCCTTCAGACCAACTGCCTGCCTTTAATTCAATTAAGTCACACACACACACACACACAGACCCCACTATTACTCTACAATAAATTCCAATAACATTTTAAGAATTATTATATCTTCCTGACATCCCCCTCCTTATTAAAATATGAACTGTCATAATTTAAAAAGACAGGCTTCATTTTTTGAATCCATCTTACATTACCTCCTATATTTATTTCATTATTACATTACCAGATGCATGCATTAACATAACAATATATGCACAAATCCTTGGCATCAACAGAAATCATTCCAGTCAGATGTCCAGGTTTTAAATGTCCAATTTTCCCTTTAAGCTTCAAACTCTTGACAATGCATCTGCAATCAGATTTTCTCATCTCGCTACATGTATAACCTGTAGACCAAATGGTTGCAGTAATAAACTCAACCCGAATAGCCTTGCGCTTCCATCTCGGAGTTTGTCCAGAAACTTTAAAGGATTGTGGTCTGTATAAACAATTGTTTCTGATTAATTGTTTGCAACATAAATTTCAAAATGCTAACACCAAACCCAAAGCCTCCTTTTCGATCATTGAATATCTTCTCTGTCGTACATTCAGCTTCCATGAAAAATGCCCTATCGGTTTTTCAATTCCAGTGTCAACTTCTTGTAGCAGTGCGGCCCCAATGCCTATATCACTTGCATCAATGGCTAACTTAAATTTCTTGGCATAACCAGGTACAGCCAAAACTGGTGTTGCAGTTAGTGCATTTTTTAAACTGTTAACTGTCTTCTGACACTCCTGTGGCCAGTGAAACTTCTTGTTCGTTTTTAATAGTTCAGTCAATGGAGCAACCACACTGCTAAAATTTGATACAAATTTTTGATAAAGCCCACTCAGGCACAGAAATCTTATAACTTCTTGTTTTGCTGTAGGCACAGGGAAATCCACGATGGCCTTGACTTTCACATCTCTTGGAGCCCCCTTACCATATCCATTGGTGTGGCCCAGAAACGTAACTTGCGCTTTTGCAAATTCACTTTTAGCCAAGTTCACCACCAAATTAGCTTCTTGTAATCAAGTAAATAATTCTTCCAGATGTTTTAAATGCTCCTCCCACGTCTGACTGAAAACTATCAAGTAATCAATATAAACAGCACAATTGTTAAGACCTGCAATTACTTTGTTTGTCAGTCTTTGAAATGTTGCAGGTGAATTTTTCATACCAAACAGCATGAGTTTAAACTGATATAGTCCATCTGGCATTACAAAAGCTAATATCTCCTTTGCTCTCTCTGATAACGGTACTTGCCAATATCCTCTTCGCAAGTTAATCTTTGTGATAAATTTTGATTATCCCACTTTCTCAATATTATCTTCCAGCCGTGGTGTAGGATATGAATCCACTTTTGTCATCGCATTCAACTTTCGAGTTATTCTATAAGGATGTTGCCATAGCAAAGATGAAACTTCTACACACACATCATGTATAGCTAATTTTGTCCTTCCCACTTATTCCCACAAATAGGGCAGAATTTTGCCCCTGGTGGGTGAGCTAAGCAGGGGTGGGTGGGGGAAGCCAGGAAGCCAACCGCTGCCCATAATCGGACCCGCACCAATCAAGGCCCACCCAGCATGAAACGCAAGTGGCAGTGCTGAGTGCTGCCTGTACGGGAAGGGGATGAGGTGGGGAGTGCAAACAGGGCAAGCGCAAACTTCAGTCATGCAGGCGAGTGAGCGCTGCATAGTCTCCCTCAGGGAGATGAAGAGGTACAAAAAAAAGTGTTTTTTAATGTAATAAAACATGTCCCATCATGTGATTCTGTCACATGAGCAGGGACATGTTATTAATCAAAAATTATAGCTTTTATTTTATTTTAATTTGCTTTTGGAAACCTTATCCTGCCCAAGGATGAGGTTTCTAAAAAAATGCAAAGGCCACTTGGCCTTTTTGCCTGTCCACCAACCATCAGGTTGGATTGACAGTGAAAAATTGAATTTAACTGATAACTTAATGGCCTTAACGGGCCTTTTAACTGTCAGTGGGTGCACTGCTGGCTCTAGCGCACGTCTGCCAACCAAACTACCATGCGACTTCCCGTTGACGTCGGCACGCTCAGCTGACATCAACGTGCATCATTTCATGCTCGAGTGGGTCGGGAGCGAGTGCGCCTGCCCACCAAGTGAAAAATTCTGCCCATAGATTTGAGTGACTGCAATAGCTTCTCCAAATCACTTTGACACTTGCCTGGAAGGTAACTCAATATTAAATTTAAATTTAAATTTTCAAGTACTCCCTCATTATCCAATTTGACTAGAGGAAAATCAATTTCAGAATCTTACATTTCTACTTCTTTCTGATTACCTACCAGCACTAATACCTCCTTTTGTTCTGTTTCCCTGTCAAAGTAATTTTTAATCATTTTTACTTGACACACCCTCTGCTTCTTTCTTCTATCTGGAGTATTTATTAAACAATTCACTTCAGTCAAATTATTTTCAGCCCTGTAAGGCTCACTAAGCCTTGCCTTTAATGTGCTACCCAGTACTGGTACCAGAACTAGCACTTTCTCCCCAGCAAGAAAACTACGAGCTGTAGCTTTCCTGTCTGCCCCCACTTTCATCACTTGCTGTGATCTTTAAATGTTCCCTAACCAATTCACATGCTCTGTCCAATCTCTCACTGAAGTGTGAGACATAATCCAAGAGAATAGTTTCTGAATTTTGACCCACTAATTTCTCACGAATCAATTTCAGTGGTCCTCTCACCTCATGACCATAAACTAGTTCAAAAGGCCTGAAACCAGTTGATGCATTAGGAGGACGTAAATAACAAGGAATTCCTCCATGCCAATCCTGTGGATAATCCTGACTATATGCCCTCATTATAGCTTTTAGAGTTTAATGCCATCTTTCCAAAGCTCCTTGTAATTCAGGCTGGTAAGCTTGTTGACTTAAATTGTTTTATCCTCAAGCTGTTCATTACTTCCTTAGCCCGCTGTGACCTGAAATTTGAACCCTGAGCTGACTGTATTTCATTTGGTAAGCCATATCATGTAAAAAATTTAGTTAACTCTTCCACAATTTTCTTTGTTGTAATATTTCTCAAAAGTATTGCTTCAGGGAATCTGGTAGGCACATCCATTATTGTTAGCAAGAACTGATTTCCACTTTTAGTTTTAGGGACGGGTCCTACACAGTCAATCATACAAAGGTAAAAGGTTCTTCAAATGCTGGAATGGGAATTAAAGGGCTGACTTAATCACTGCTTGTGGTTTCCCTAACAGCTGACATGTGTGACATGTTCTACAGAATTTGACTACATCCCTATGCAATCCAGGCAAAAAAAAAAGTTTTTATACCTTCGCCTGCGTCTTTCTAATTCCTAAATCCCCCCCCCCCGCCCCCCCCACAACTGGAATTTCATGAGCTATCCTCAGAATCTCATTTCTATATCTAAATTGTATATGATGCACCTCCCTCCAGTTTTCATTTGCCGGAGCATGATAAGGCCTCCATTTTCTCATTAAAACTTTACCCTTTAGGTAATAACATTCTAGAATAAAGTTTGCCTTTGCTTCTGAGTAAGTTGTCTGATAGAAATGTTTTATTTGTGAATCCTTTCTCTGTAAATCTACTAACTGCCTTGAGTTAAACACTTCAGCTGCATTGTCTTCCAGTCTTTTTTTACTGAACAATGTTATCAAACACAGTGTCAGCTAATTGGATTTCCACACCTTCCCTCTGCCTTTGAACTTTCTGTTCTTCTTGTTTCAACCTATGAGCCTGTGACCTCATTATCACACAATCTGGAAACAATCCAGGATGCTATCTCTGCAACACTTCTGTTGAAAACACTTCTACAGGCTCCTCAACTACCCTAGGCATCACCCACACCTATGATCCAGCTATATCATTACCCAGAATAAATTTAACCCCTGTAATGGGCATTTTTTCCACTACTCACCTGTTTTCCACTTACTCTTTAAATTTACCTTCCACAATGGAATGGTTTCAGCATCCCCTTGAACCCCACTTATTATCTGTTCCTGCTATACTCCCTCTGAATAACAAATGTCACTATCCCACAACATTAAAGATTGACTAGCCCCTGTGTCTCTTAAAATTTTAATATCTTTACTTACTCCACTCTGTACACGTGGAAAGACTTTTCCTTCACACACAAAATCTTTAAACATTTCTGCAACCTGGTCCTCAGAATTCTTTTGAGTAAATTGTGAACACATTCCCACTTATTTACCTATCACTGATTCTTCCTGTTTAACCTGTACAAAAAACACTGGTTTTTCCTGTGCCTGCACCTCAGAATTCACAGTACTTTTACTTCCAGAACTTTCCTGCACCCCTATAATTCCAACAGATTTTCCCTCCAATTCCAATGCACAGATTGCTTATGTCTAACTTTATTACAATGAAAACACTTCAATTTTCGAATGTCACTTCTACTCTCAGCGCATTCCTTTTTATTCTGAGAAAAAAACTTCCTGCGAATTTCCACCTACTACTTCTCCTCCCTGACTACACACCTTCCTTTCATCTTCCCACTTTCTATCCCTCTCTGATTTGAAAGGGTGACAAAAAGGGTTTATCTCTATGAACTAACTCATAATCATCAGCTATCTCTGCTGCTTGTCTTACTGTTTCGACCTTCTGTTCCTCCACAAAAGTTCTCACTACCGAAGGAATTGAATCTTTAAGTCCTTCCAAAAAAATTACCTCTCTAAGAGCTGCATATGTTGTCTCTATCTTTAATGCCCATATCCACTGGTCAAAATTACTTTGTTTTACTCTTTTAAACTCAATATAAGTTTGCCCAGGCTATTTTCTCATATTCCTAAATTTCTGCCTGTATGCCTCAGGAACCAACCCATATGCACTCAAAATAGCTTTGTTTTTACCATATCATAGTTTACTGACATCTCTTCTGACAGTGAAGCATAAACCTCATGTGCTCTACCCACCAACCTGGATTGTAACAGCAATGTCCAGTTTTCCTGCGGCCATTTCACCTGTTTAGCTATCTTCTCAAATGAAATAAAGAAAGCTTCAACATCTTTTCCTCAAACTTTGAAAGAGCTTGTACAAATTTAAACATCTCCCCACTGGGTTCTGGTCTGGAAATAAGTCCTTCCTCACCTACTGGCACCTTTCTTAACTGCCTGCATTTTAAGCTGGAATTCTCTCTCTCTCTCTCTTTTTCTTTTTCCTCCTTTTCTAAACTTGCCTTTTCTAATTCCCTTTCTTGTTTTCTTTCTCTCTCCTGCCTTTCTGCCTGTTCCCTTTGAAATGCTTTTTCTTTTTCCTTTTTCTGCTCCCTCCAGTTCCAATTTTTTTCATTTGCACCTCAATTTGAGCCCATTCCAATGACCCAACCCTTGGAGGACTAAGTCTCTTGGGTATTCCCTCCAATTTCAAATGCTCTGCTATACCTTCAAGAATGTCTGATTTCTTTGCCCCTGCAGGTAATCCCAATTGTAACCTATCTGGAAATTCCATTAACTTTATTTACCTTTTGTAAACCAGCCAAAGTTATAACTTCAACTCCCAGATAAGTTTTAGCAATTGCCAAAGCCATATTTCAGCCTCCCCACTTCAAAATAAAACCTCACAACAACTCCTGAATTCAAAGTGCTCCTCATACTCGTAACCTTAATATTCACCAACTCAAACCAATCAAGGAATCTCAAATATATCCTGGACAAGCCCCCAGCTTTATTTTGGCATAGCCAATGGTAAATGCTGAGCTGCAAATCCCAGAGGGAAACTTGAAACAACTGCCATTACTCTTTTGCAATTTGTGTAAATTTCGAGAAGCATGCCTTGAACTCAATAGTAATAAAGCCAACAAGTCTTATAAGTTTCTTACAAAACTAAATTAAACCTTTATTAATAGAATAAATGATTTTAAGTACACATACAAATCTACAAATTACTACAATGATAACTTCTAAATCGCCTAAATCCCAGTTACACTTTTATTAAGGCACATAGATTTTAAAAGACCCAGGCAAAGAAACATGATACCCCGAACAATCCAATTCAAAGTGAGTTTTCTTAACTTCAGTTCTTTGTAGGCAGCAGCTTGAGGTTTAGATGCTGGAGAGTTTCACACTTGTTAGATCTTAGAATTCTTGCCCTTACACACAACCTTCACTCCTTCATACATATTTTCCCCTTTGAATGCAAATTCCCATTGTTTCACTATGTCTTTGGACTTTAGCTTTCTGATAATAAAAATCTCTCACAGTACCAATTTTACCAGTAATCCTTGGGAAAATAAGTACACTTTGTTTTAACGTCTCTGGGCTAGGTGAAACATTTCACTCCTCCCTTTGACTTCAAGCTAGTCTGGTTTATTTAAAAATGCAAATGTTTCCTATACACCTATGTTTGCCTACTTGACATTTGAAATCTAGCTTATCTTCTATTACATCAAAGTCTTCAGGCCAGCTGCCTTTAATTCAATTAAGTCACACACACACACACACACACATACACACACATATACACACACACCCCACTATCACTCTACTTTACAATAAATTCCAATAACATTATGAGAATTATTATATCTTCGTGACAGGTAACACTCAGGATGTTAATAGTGGGGGATTTAGTGATGGTAATGCCATTGAATGTCAAGGAGAGATGGTTAGGTTTTCTCTAGTTGGAGATGGTAATTGCTTGCAAGTTGCGTGACATAAATGCTACTTGCCACTTAACAGCCCAAGCCAGGATGTTGTCCAGTTCTTGCTGCATATGGACACTGACCACTTCAGGAACTGAGGAGTCGTGAATGTTACTGAACATTGTGCAATCATCAGCCAACATCCCCGCTTCTGACCTTATGATGGAGGAAAAGTCATTGATGAAGCGGCTGAAGGTATTTGAGCCTAGGACTCTACCTTGAGGAGCTCCAGCAGGGATATCCCAGGACTGAGGTAATTGACCTCCAACATCATCTTTTTTTGTACTTGATATGACTCCCAACCAGTGGAGAATTTTCCTCCTTCTCATTGAGTTCAATTTTGCTAGGGCTCTTTGATGCCACACTCGGTCAAATGTTGCCTTGATGTCAAGGGCAGTCACTCTCACCTCACCTCTTGAGTTCAGCTCTGTTGTCCCTGTTTGGCCCAAGGCTGGAATGAGGTCAGGAGCTGAGTGGTCCTGGCAGAGCCCACACTGAGCATTAGTAAGCAGGATATTGCAGCGTAAGTGCAACCTTTAAGTCCTCCTTAAGAACATCTGGGGGGCTAGTGCCAAAAATTGGGAGAGCTGCCTCACAGGCCAAGCAACAGCCTGATATAGTCATCCACACAGAATCATACCTTACAGACTCCACCATCACCATCCCTGGGTACAGACCCAGGAGGGGTGGTGGCACAGTGGTATACAGTCGGGAGGGAGTTGCCCTGGGAGTCCTCAACATTGACTCCGGACCCCATGAAGTCTCATAGCATCAGATTGAACATGAGCAAGGAAACCTCCTGCTGATTGCCACCTACAGTTATCCCTCAGCTGATGAATCAGTGCTCCTCCATGTTGAACATCACTCGGAGGAAGCACCAAAGGTGGCTCGGTAGCACCACTACTGGACGAGTCCTAAATAACATAGCTGCTAAGCTGGGTCTGTGGCTGGTGGTGAGGGAAAAACATACTTGACCTCATCCTCAACAAACTGCCTGCTGCAGATGCATCTGCCCATGACAGTATTGGCAGAAGTGACCACCGCACAGTCATTGTGGAGACGAAGTCCTGCCTTCACAATGAGGATACCCTCCATCATGTTGTGTGGCACTACCACTGTACTAAATGGGATAGATTTTGAACAGATCTAACAACTTAAGCCTGGGCAACTATGAGGTGCTGTGGGCCATCAGCAGCAGCATAATTGTACTAGAACACAATCTGTAACCTCATGGCCCTGCATATCCCCCACTCTACCATTACCATCAAGCCAGGGGATCAACTCTGGTTCAATGAAGAGTGCAGGAGGACATTCCAGGAGCAGCACCAGGCATACCTAAAAATGAAGTGTTAACCTGGTGAAGCTATAACGCAGGACTACTTACGTGCCAAACAGCATAAGCTGCAAGTGATAGACATAGCTAAGTGATCCCACAACCAATGGATCAAATCTAAGCTCTGCAGTCCTGCCACATCCAGTCGTGAATGGTGGTGGACAATTAAACAACTCACTGGAGGCGGAGGCTCCACAAGTATCCCCATCCTCCATGATGGAGGAGCCCACCACAGCATAAGGCAACAATCTTCAGCCAGAAGTGCCGAGTGGATGTCCATCTCAGCCTCCTCCGGAGGTCCCCAGCATCACAGATGCCAGTCTTCAGCCAATTCGATTCACTCCATGTGATATCAAGAAATGGCTGAAGGCACTGGATACTGCAAAGGCCGTGGGCCCTGACAATATTCCGGCAACAGTACTGGAGACTTGTGCTCCAGAGCTTACCGCGCCCCTAACCAAGCTGTTCCAGTACAGCTACAACACTGGCATCTACCCGGCTATGTGGAAAATTGCCCAGATATGTCCTGTACACAAAAAGCAGGACAAATCCAACCCGACCAATTACCACCCCAACTGTCTACTCTCCATCATCAGTAAAGAAATGGGAGAGGTCATCAACAGTGCTATCAAGCGGCACTTGCTTAGCAACAGCCTGCTCACTGATGCCCAGTTTGGGTTCCACCAGGGCCATTAGGCTCCTGATCTCATTACAACCTTTGTTCAAACATGGACAAAAGAGCTGAACTCCTGAGGTCAGGTGAGAGTGACTGCCCTTGACATCAAGGCAGCATTTGAACGAGTGTGGCATCAAGGAGCCCTAGCAAAACAGGAGCCAATGAGAATCAGGGGGAAAACTCTCCGCTAGTTGGAGTCATACCTAGCACAAAGGAAGACGGTTGTGGTTGTTGGAGGTCAGTCATCTCAGCTCCAGGACATCATTGCAGGAGTTCCTCAGGGTAGTGTCCTCAGCCCAACCATCTTCAGCTGCTTCATCAATGACCTTTCTTCCATCATTAGCACAGAAGTGGGGATGTTCGCTGATGATTGCACAATGTTCCGCACCATTTGCGACTCCTCAGATACTGAAGCAGTCCATGTCCAAATGCAGCAAGACCTAGACAATATCCAGGCTTGGGCTGACAAGTGGCAAGTAACATTGGCGCCACACAAGTGTCAGGCAATGACCATCTCCAACAAGAGGGAATCCAACCATCGCCCCTCGATGTTCAATGGCATTACCATCACTAAATCCCCCACTATCAACATCCTGGGTGTTACCATTGACCAGAAACTGAACTGGACTAGCCATATAAATACTGTGACTACAAGAGCAGGTCAGAAGCTAGGAATCATGTGACAAGTAACTCACCTCCTTACTCCTCAAAGCCTGTCCACCATCTACAAGGCACAAGTCAGGAATGTGATGGAATCCTCCCCACTTGCCTGGATGAGTGCAGCTCCTACAACACTGAAGAAGCTGGACACCTTCCAGGGCAAAGCAGTCTGCTTGTTTGGCACCACATCCACAAACATTCACTCCCTCCACCACCGAAGCACATTAGCAGCAGTGTGTACCATCTACAAGATGCACTGCAGGAATTCACCAAGACTCCTTAGACAGCACCTTCCAAACCCACAACTACTACCATCTGGAAGGACAAGGGCAGCAGATAAATGGGAACACCACCACCTGGAAGCTCCCCTCCAAGTCACTCACCACCCTGCCTTGGAAATATATCGCCGTTCCTTCCCTATCGCTAGGAACTCCTTTCCTATCAGCACTGTGGGTGTACCTACACCACATGGACTGCAGCAGTTCAAGAAGGCAGCTCACCACAACCTTCTCAAGGGCAACCAGGGATGGGAAATAAATGCTGGCCCAGCCAGCGAAGCCCACATCCCGGTATGCCTGGTGCTGCTCCTAGCTTGCCCTCCTGCACTTTTCGTTGAACCAGGGTTGATTCCCCTGGTTGGTGACAATTGTAGAGTGGGGGTTATGTCTGGCCATGAGGTTACAGATTGCAGTTGAGTACAATTCTGCTGCTGCTGGTGGTCCACAGCAGAGTTGCTAGATCTGTTCAAAATCTATCCTATTTAGCACGATGGTAGCCTCACACAACACGATGGAGAGTATCCTCAATATGAAGAATGGACTTTGCCTCCAAAGGACTGCAGTGGTCACTACTATCAATAGTGACAGATACATCTGCGGCAGGGAGATTGATGAGGACAATTAAGGCCTAGTAGTAATTTTTCCCTCTTGGTTCCCCGCCACCTACTGCAGACCCAGTCTGGCAGTTATGTCCTTTAGGTCTTGGCCAGCTCGGTCAGCAGTGGCCAAGCATTTTTGGGATGGACATTGAAGGTCCCCACCTGGAGTATATACTTGTCATGATATTTTTAAACCTAACTTGGAAATATCAGTAAGTGTCAAGAGAGAATTTTTTTTGTAACGCCAAATCCCTAAATTTGAAGCAATATTATGTCAGAGAAAGGTAATTATGTCCTGATTTCTGTTGGAATGTGATAAAAAATGGCAGAATCATAAAGATCAGAACTAGAACTGTTCAGTCCACCACACATGATGAACCAAATGTTGTATGTAACCTACCACTGATGGCTATTCCACCTCAGGATATAGCTGTTTCTGCCCCTCGGAAAGGTGTGGATTTTTCACCTATTCCCATATGCAATGAAGAAGCCATCTGTGAGGATGTTGCTCGTGCTCCTGTTTCTGGTGTGAGCTCTCTATAACAGTCTCCAAAGGAAGCTGTGAGCACACTGAGTGTGTTGAAACCAAACCTGAGAACCTACCATTTACTGTCCCTGTCCCAGCTCCCTATCTGTTGAAACCTGCTTGAAGATAACCTTAACTGTAAATGAAACTTCAAGCGTTTGGACTTGTAGATAAATATGGGTGTCAAGGTTCTTCTGGTTCTAGTATTGGCATATGTGACTGTCCTGTGCATTGCCAGGAGTGTGGTTTGGCTACTTACTTTATATCATGGCATTGTAAGATGTAATTACTGAATTTCTTTTTTTAACCGTGAATCGGGTTCATTCATCAAAATATTATTTTCACCTTATCATTCTGAGCAGGGGAAATGATATGTCTGGTACTCATATACTGTCAACTGAACACTAGATGGCCCTCCTGATGGGAGTAAACTTACTGTAGCTATTACACTTCACTTGTATTCTTTTTGTTATTTTGTTGATGAGAATAACTAGAGGGTCTGGAAATAAAATTTAAAAAATCATTTTTACCACAGCAATTAAAGTGTTTCGTTGGGCATAATACAAAACAAAAATAAAACTCATTAATTCTGAATACATTTTAAATGAGCATCGATGAGGCAACTTTAGAACTGATTGTTTTTCTTGTCACCTTGTCCATAGTGCAGATCAAGACGTTCTCCCAGCTGGTTTTTGATAGCACAGTGTTGTTATTGTTGCTATGCACTTTTATGGTTTCTCCAATGTACTCTTCCTCCCTTCCTGAAATCTTGTTTTCTTCAAAATCTCTAAGCAAAAGGAAAGGATTTTATATCTGGCCTTTATGAGGACTAGAATCCAAGGCATTAGAGATTATACTGCAGCTATACAAATCCCTGGCCCCACTACACCTGCACTATTGTGTTCAGTTCTGGGCAGCACACCCTCAAAGGATGGGTTGGAGGGAACGCAATGGATTTATTAGGATGATGGACTTCAAGAGTTAAAGTACAAGGAGAGATCGCACAAACTAAAGTTCAATTCCCTGGAATTTAGAAAATCAAACGGTGATGTGATCAAAGTTTCCAAGGTATTAAGGGGAACTGATAGAGTAGATAGAGAAGAAGTATTTCTGCAGATTTTGGAATTTAGGACTAGGAGACATAGCCTAAAAATTATACCTAGACCTTTCAGGAGTGAAGTTACGGTGATCGAAATTCAGACCTTTATTGTGCAAACAGCAGTTGATGCCAGGTCAATTGTTAATTTTAAATCTGAGATTGATAGGATTCTGTGAACTAAAGCTATTAAGGGATATGAGGCAAAGACAGGTGTCGATCGCAGGTCAGTCATGATCTCACACAGAACAGGGTTGAGGGGAAAAATGGCCTATACTCCTCTTCCTATGTTCACATTTTTTAAATGATAGTAACCAATATCTGGTTGGCATTATGTCGTCCTCCAACAATAATGGAACTCAGTGGAGAGTAATACTGACTGGTGATCCAGTAGGTTTTCTGCCGAGGAAGCTAGATTAAAATTACCCACTTGGTTTCAAACTCATCCCACTGGGTGAGACCCTAAGCATTTTTAATTCCCAGGCTTCATTATAATCTTACCAACGAGTCTCCCTATGAATTGGGCGAAGTGTAGTAGTTTTCAGGCTTGAGAAGCCAGGAGTCTCTGGCCACGGTCATTTGAATGGTCCCTGCATAAATAACAGCAGCAGTGGGGGGATTGGTGAGTATCTTGAGAGGAATGCTTTGTGGCAGCTATCAGTGAATTCCAAACATATCTGCACATTACTTTGATGGTGATCACACACCCAGTTAGATGTTAATGGTGTCCCGGCCAAGACAGGAAGGAAAATATCTATGTCAGCCTGGCTACTTAATAATATTATTTATATTTTAAAAATGGCCAAGGCTTTACCCTGACTAGCCGTGACTCATACCAGAGGAATTTGTAACCTTCAGAAACCAGTAGGGAACTCATAATCTTAGAAGAGGTGCTAATGCCCCCTGTGACGGCTGACAATCAAATACCCCTTTAACATTTCTAAGGTGAAGCAGCATTTCACTTGCACTTCCCTCAATTTAGTCTACTGCATTCGTTGCTCCCAATGCGGTTTCCTCTACATTGGAGAGACCAAACGCAGACTAGGTGACCGCTTTGCAGAACACCTTTGGCCTGACTGAAAGCATGACCCAGACCTCCCTGTCGCTTGCCATTTCAACACTCCACCCTGCTCTCATGCCCACATGTCCATCCTTGACCTGCTGCATTGTTCCAATGAAGCTCAACGCAAACTGGAGGAACAGCACCTCATCTTCCGACTAGGTACTTTACAGCCTTCCGGACTGAATATTGAGTTCAACAATTTTAGATCATGAACTCTCTCCACCAACCCCATCCCCTTTCCGATCCCCCTTTTTTTTCCCAATAATTTATATAGATTTTTCTTTTCCCACCTATTTCCATTATTTTTAAATGTATTTCCATCCATTGTTTTATCTCTACCTTTTAGCCTATTTCGATCCCTTCCCTTTACCCCACCCCACCCCCACCAGGGCTATCTGTACCTTGCTTGTCCTGCTTTCTACCCTTAATTAGCACATTCCTTACATAATATCACCATCTTCAACACCTCTTTGTCCTTTTGTCTATGACATCTTTTGGCTATCTCCACCTATCACTGGCCCTCTATCCAGCTCTACCTGTCCCACCTCCACCTTAAACCAGCTTATATTTCACCTCTTTTCTATTTTTACTTAGTTCTGTTGAAGAGTCATACGGACTCGAAACATTAACTGTGTTCCTCTCCGCAGATGCTGCCAGACCTGCTGAGTTTTTCCAGGTATTTTTATTTTTGTTTTGGATTTCCAGCATCCGCAGTTTTTCGCTTTTATCTAAGGTAGAGCTCCGGCCAATGGATACAGTATGTCTTCAAAGGACAAAAGGGACCCTGACTCCTCAATTAAACGCCTCAAGATCCCAGACCTGGGAAAATACATCTTTTGCCCAACACCCAGGAGAAATGGGAGGTATGTCACATGACCTCCCACAAGCTGTTGAACCTGCGATATTGCCTTGTGGAACTGAACTCAGGCAGTCTACCATTTTATCATCCGATGGGTAGCAGCAGAAAGAGCTCTGTCCAGGTGAATTGCCTGGCCCTCAGCTACACTGTGTACTAGTGGAACAGTGAAACTTCTCTATCTGTGCCTTCAAGACTACTTCATCTCTACATGCCTTCTCCGTTGCTTCTGGAAAGTCAGAACACCCTGCTACAGTTTCAACCTGTTAACCTCTGAAGGAGTATGCCACTGATCTTTTAATTCTGGACTCTGGACCCATGTGAAACCATAACTCTTATTTTTATTGTGATCTGGCTCTTGTACCCCTTCCTTTCCCTTATTCCTCTTTTATTGAATGAGCGCAAAAGGGGCGGACATTGTGAAACTCTTTCCTGCGTTTTGTGTGTGTGTAAGATAAAGCAACCCTCTTATTTTAGCTTATCTCGAGTTTGCTGTGAGGTCATTAATAGAGGATTGGACATCTCCAAACTGAAGGGTTGGGGAAAAATACGCCACCCCTTATAAAGGGGGAAATCAGAAATCAAAAACATCTTTCAGTTCACAGATAGGTAGTGAGAGGAGAAATCAGGGCTGTTTAAATTAATCTCCCTCCGATCTGTAACAATGGGATATTAGCCCTTCCTGTGGAGAAAAGCTCCCGTCCTTTCCTGTGGTGCCCTTATAGCTCCATGCAGGCAGTCAATGATGCCCTGTACACCAAAAGAGCCAGCCATTGTTGCAAATCCCAGAGCGCTCTCGTTGTTAAGCCTCTGTTGCTGCTCCTTTCTCCAGAATAAAGAATCAAAATATAAGCTGAAAATGATCGGTTACATCATTAAGGAAGCAACTCAAAAAGAAACAAAGGCTGGGATTTTCCGGTCCCGCCTCCAGCAGGCATCATCACAGGCAGGATGGGAAAATTTGGAGGGCCGATGGCTTTTAATGGCTCTCCAAATTTTTCTGTCCCACCCACGACAATGCCCGCTGGTCTCAGGGCCGGAAAATCCTGCCCAAAGTATGAAGCACCATTGCTGTTGTGGGGTGTTGGTTACGTCATGGTAGGTTCGATGAAGTCTTTGTAGTCATACATAAGTCAACTGTAAGTTTTTACTAACTGCTGGAACTTTTTACAAATATTCAGTGAAGGGTACAAGCTAGGAGCTGCCTCCATGCTTAGGTCCACACGCAGCTCTGTCTAACACCACACTGCCGCTGGGTAAGGGGCATGTGCTCCCTTACATCACTCTGTGGGCAGTACTGTACTCAATCCTACATTAACCCTAAATGTACCAGACCCTTATACTACAATTGCAATCCACAAATCACAAAAACTTATGAGATCTTAATCACCCAAACGACTGGATGTGAGTGCCCCTTAAATAGTTCTCCTAATCGTGTCGATCAGTTTCAAGGCCACTTCTACAAGGTTTTACTGAGCAGGGTGGCCATTGGACTGGGCAGAAGTTAAAATAGAATCTAAGATCAAACCCTAATTTGAATATAATCATCAGACACCAGTCCACTTCCAGCGGGTTCATTTTCAACTGACGTCAGTCAGTTGCAGTTTAAATCACTATCGCACAGCTTTGGTGAGAACAGGGCAGTAAATCAGAGATCCATGATAGTAACTGCTCACCCTGTCCCATTTCTGATGAGTAGGTAGGGTTGAAACCAGGGCTGATACATCAAAATGAGTTGCATATTCAAGCAGTGTGCTACATGACAGGTTTATGCTCAGTCAGTGAGCAACCTGCATGGTCTAGGCATTACTCTGCAGAGAAAAGTTGAGGCGGGGTAGGGTGGTGTCCAGTCATCCCTGATTGCCGTAGAACACCTCCAAAGTAGCCAACAGATAAGCAAAATAATGTCAAGACCTAGTATCAGGTCTCCAGCTACCTTCTGCTGTCTGGTGGCCAAAAGAGGCTGAGCAAATCATCAGATGAATTCTTTAAAAAAAAGTATAAATACAGCAGTAAAAAGTTTAGCGCAGCATGCAACTTATTTTGTAACAGTCTCCGATGTATTCTGACCTTATTTTTAAGCTCAAATGTCTCATTAATGATTTTATAAGGTTAATAAAAAGACATTAATCAGAAACCCATGAACATGTGTGGATATCTTGACAGTCATTTGTAATTTCTTTGCTTATGAGTTACGACATCAACCACACACACTGGATTTTAAAGGAACCCCACCCCCCGACCCCCCCGACCCCACCCCCCATCCCACCACCAGCAGCCAACTCATCCAACAGCCTGTTAAAAGATCCTATACAAGTTCTCCTGTCTCCCGCCTGTTGCGCTAATGCTGGGATGAAAGCAAACAAAAAATTGTTGCAGCCTTGCCCTGCATTAAGGGAATGTGTTCTTTTCTACGGTCTTGACCTGCCCAGCTGTGTTAGAGGACCCATTCCTCAAGATCTTTGAAATGCTATACTACCGCACCCCGGGACCACTGACACAGGAAGTCTTTAGACACAGAAGAAACACAGCTAAAGAAATTCAAAATACCTAATAAATTCCTGCAATTCTTTACTGGTTGAAGTTCTTCAAAGATCTGCTACTGACAGTTTAGCATTTTATCTAAACAAATTACACGTAGACATTTGGTGCTATATTTTCCTCTCCTTAGTTCAGTGAAGGAGTAGGTTGAAGGTGGAGATCACTACTCATTGCCCATTCATACTCTTTCATCAAGATGAGGGAACAGAGCAAATTGTGTTCATCCATTTTCAAATACTAAATTGTTTTATCGTTTTGTAAATAATTTAATCTCTTTTTCTCATTTCCTGGGTTTAGGTATATCTGAAGGACACAATGTACTTGGTCGAGAGGGGTCCAAGAGCAATCTGGATAAGTAAGCCCCTTCCTCCCTCAGTGCGTGAGGTTGATGGTATTGAGATTGTGAGTTTGCTAAGTGCTGAAAGTTCATCCTATCACAGTGTAAAACAGAATACAGGAGGGTGGGTGAGGGGCGGCTGGATTCTCCTCTGTGAATTTGATGGAAATCAACTGGGCTTACGGTAGACAATGATGAAAAATTCAAACGGTATGGTTTATTGCTCTCTCACCAATCTAGCTCAAATTTCCTCACTACTTCATCGTCTGGCACTCTACTGGTTGCTATTAACTGGCAGCCACATGACAATGTAGCTGGGGTTAGGGGGTTGGATGGGTCGGGGAAGGACAAGCCCTGAGAATTTCCCTCCTTCTAACCCACCGATCATCACTTCCCAGGGTCATCATGCGGCCTTGGAGAGGCCAGCAAAGCTCCTGAGTGCCCTCTTTTGTCGTATTCTCCAATTTGAGACCAGTGCTTCCCTGCTGAAAGCTTCAGTGGCATTCCTGCTGACGCACCATTGGTATTTTCCTCTTCACACTGGCACACTCCCCCTTTTTTGTTCTTTCATGGGATGTTGGTGTCGTTGGCAAGGCCAATATTTATTGCCCCACCTATCCCTGACCTTCTACCTCGTTCCACCTGCTCCACCCCCTCTTAAACAGTATAAAATCCATCACATTTCTACTTCTCTTTAGCTCTGAAGAAGAGTCACATGGACTCAAAGCGTTAAAACTGTTTCTCTCTCCACCAATGCTGCCAAACCTGCTGAGATTTTCCAGCATTTTCTGTTTTTATTTCAGATTTCCAGCATCTGCAGTATTTTGCTATTTTTTATTGCCCATCCCAAGTTGCCCTTGAGAAGGTGGTGGTGAGCTGCCTTCTTGAACCGCTGTAGTCCCTGTGGTGTAGGTACAATCACAATGCTGTTAGAAAGGGAGTGCAGGATTTTGACTCAGCAACTGTGGAGGAACAGTGATATAATTCCAAGTCAGGATGGTGATTAGCTTGGAGGGGGACTTACAGATGGTGGTGTTCCCATGTATCTGCTGCCTTTGTCCTTCATGTTGGTAGAGGTCACAGGTTTGGAAGGTACTGACAAAGGAGCCTTGGTGAGATGCTGTAGTGCATCTTGTGCCACAGTGCTTCAGTGGTGGAGGGAGTGCATGTTGAAGCTGGTGGAATGAGTGCCAATCAAGTGGGATGCTTTGTTCCTGATTGGTGTTGAACTTCTTGAGTGTTGTTGGGGCTGCACTCAGCCAGTACACTCCTGACTTGTGCCTTGTAGATGGTGACCAGGCTTTGGGAGTCATGAGGTAAATTACTCTTCACAGAATTCCCAGCTTCTAACCTGCTCTTGTAGCCACAGTATTTATATGGCTAGTCCAGTTCAGTTTCTGGTCAATGGTAACCCATGGATGTTGATAGTGGGGTATTCAACTATCGAATGTCAAGGGAAGGTGGTTAGATTCTCTCTTGTTAGAGATGGTCATTGCCTGGCACTCCTATGGCACTAATGTCACTTGCCACTTATCAGCCTATTACTGAATGTTCTCCAGGTCTTGCTGCACATGGACACGGACTGATGAAGAATCGCGAATGGTGCTGAACATTGTGCAATCATCAGCGAACATCCCCACTTCTGACCTTATGATGGAGGGATAAAGCAGCTGAAGATGATTGGACTTTGAACACCATCCTGAGGAACTCCTGCAGTGATGACTCAGGACAGAGATGATTGACTTCTAACAATCACAGTCATCTTCCTCTGCGCTACATATGAATTCAACCAGCAGAGAGTTTTTCCCCTGATTCCCATTAGCTCCAGTTTTGTGAGGGCTGCTTGATGCTACACTCAGTCAAATGCTGCCTTATGCCAAGGGCAGTCACACTCAATTCACCTCTTGTGTTCAGCTCTTTTGTCCATGTCTGGACCAAGGCTGTAATAAGGCCAGGAGCTGAGTGGCCCCGGCAGAACTCAAACTAAGCATCACTGAGCAGGTTATTGCTGAGTAAGTGTGATTTGTTCCTGTAATATGCCTTTAAATGATAGCAGCATGACACCACTAAAAGGGAAATGTGTCATGTGATCCAGTCTTAGTTTCAGTTTTCCTTTTGAGCAGAATATACACACACAGCTTGCTACCTATATATACATGTTCCCATGTGTCCAGTCTAAATAAATGAATCCACAATGTGTTTATACAATCCCTTATGAGTGATTGGTGCTTATATCATTATAACAACACAATACTTGATAGCACTGTCGCCGACCCCTTCCATCACTTTACTGATGATTGAGAGTAGACTGATGGGCAGTAATTGGTTGGATGGGATTTGTCCTGCTTTTTGTGGACAAAGCATACCTGGGCAATTTTCCACATTGCCAGGTAAATGCCAGTGTTGTAGCTTTGCTGGAACAGCTTAGCTAATGGCACGGCTAGATGTGGACTACAAGTCTCCAGTGCTATTGCCAGAATGTTGTCAGGGCCCATAGCCTTTGCAGTATCCAGTACCTTCAGCTGTTTCTGGGTATCTCTTGGAATGAATCAAACTGGCTGAAGATAGCAAATTTTTCACTGGGAGCTCTGTGCACTGCAAATGACTCCAACCGAAATGAGTTGGCTTTGGGGTGGATTTGGAGTGGTAGAAGGAAATCCCACACTGTCTGAAATCCACCCGAAGAAGAGAATTCATTCTGGCCTGTGACTCTCATTAGTTGCCAGATATTCAACTTGGACTTTGTGTACAAGCCAATAGATTCAAGACATTCTTTACTTTCTGAATGGTTTGTTTAGGATCCATTTGGTGTGGTATTTGACCCACACAGACCAGGGCCACCCCAAATTTGAACCCTGATCTGTGCCAAGGTAGCTAATCCCAACCAGAGTGGTAGTGAAAGGCTGAAGTTGCTCTTGTGAGCTTGTTCTAGTGAGAAAAGCAACACAAATAAGGCTTCAATCCCTCCCATTCCAAGGCTGCTTGTTGGAAGGTGGACTTTTGGATGAAGATAGAATCAGATTTGACTGTATTGAATAAGCAAAGAATAGTCTCTTAGTCATAGTTATAGAATCATAGAGGTCTATGGCACAGAAAAAGGCCCTTCGGCCCATCACATCTGCACCGGTCAAACAAGTATCTAGCTATTCTAATCCCATTTCCCAGCACAAGGCCCATAGCCTTGTATGCCATGACATTGCAAGTGCATATCCAAATACTTCTTAAATGTCATGAGGGTTTCTGCCTCTACCACCCTTTCAGGCAGTGAGTTCCAGATTCCCACCGACCTCTGAGTGAAAAAGTTCTTCCTCACATCCCCTCTAAACCTCCTGCCCACTCTCGTCCAAGCTTGTACATAAAGGATGGTTACTTGGGTGAGATACTGGAGAACTGTTGGCATCCATAAAATACTGATTCTGCCTTATTTACAGAGAAAGGTTGGAGGACAATTGTGTGGGGTTAGGGGGTTCCCTCTACAAATAATGCAGAGCATCCTGTATTTTCACATCGCAAACATTTCAAAGCTCTGATATGTATGAGATGAGTTGACCATCAACATGGATTTTAAATTATGAAATGCCTCCTTTGAAGAAAGTAAGGTTTTCTTTTTAATTATTTTTTAAGAATAAGCCTTGTATTCAATTAATACCATGTATGTAAAACCATTCAAACAGACCAGACCTTATGATGCATCAAACTCACCAGAAAACTCATACAAAGATTTTCATTGCATTATAATGCACAATACCATTTTTTTATGAGCTGAAACAGATGTTCCTGGCTTATCTTAAGCCATCAGAAATGAAACTGTATGGCAAAAATCACTTGCAATGTGCAGCTTTCTTCAATTAACATCACTAACCATATGATTGAAATATCAAATACAGAAGCAGAACAAAGAACAATAAAGAAAGTGACTCAAATAGTTAGCATCTTGTGGGAATACCATTGCCTTCAATAACATGAAGCCAACATGTTGTCACTCCTCATTATCACTCAAGTTACACGTGTGTTTTACAAAGGGAACAGCAACTGGCTGTGAATAGCTTACAAGGAGTATGTTTTGGTTGATTTTACTCTGGGTCCACTTTTAGCCAATCGTGACTCCTGCACCTCCACCTCTACACACTTCTTTTAAATGACGTTTTTTTTAAACTAACTGTCCTTAGTTACCAATCATTGAAGGTTACTGAATAGGCTTATTGCTAATTTCAAGATGGGGCCTTCCAACAGGTGGCAGGCCCTGAATTTACATTTTTAATACAAGGCTACATGAATTTAGTAAGGCAACCAACACCTGCACAGATTTTATCACAAGCCATTTCACTAATTGGTACGCTTTGTTTTATATTCAATAAGTGGATGTATCATATACCAATGTCTACCTCAAGGAGTCTGATATGACATATCATAAGAAAGACAGGTTACAACATGGAAACAGGCCATTCAGCCCAACCAGAGCAGGACAGTGTTGCTGCAAGCAAATTGCCCTACTCACATTGCCTTTCCTGTTCCCATATCCCTCATACCACCCTAAACAGTCAACCAGACATGTTGCCTTGTTGGAATATTTTCTACGTTTCCCTCCCACTGATTCCTCCTACCATATGATTTTCACCGTTGCTGTCTGTTCTGAGGAATTAACCTATGTGGTGAGTATGTGTGTCACAACTCACTGGGGTTAGTGCGCTGCAATATCAAGCCCCACTGCTCCCCGAGCGGGGACAAATGTGAAAAGTTTGATCAAACCACCTAATTATTTAATTTAGGTTAACAGAACATGAGCACCAGGTTTGTAAACTTAATAAGTAAATAACTGTCTATTGAACAAATTGTCTTTAACCAGTGGCAAAAGAAAGAAATATGAACTGCAAATTTCTAACTCCATAATTTAAATTCTACTCCTTCTTAAATCCCTATACACACACATACAAGACACTTAAAACATGGATTTTAAGGGTGGGATAAAACAGTTCAATAGCACCAATTCCAGAGTACAGGATTCGATGGGTTGATTTTGATCGATGTCTTCCAAATTCCTTTCAGTTTTTTGTTGATGACATGAGGTGATCTTCCCAGCACTTTCAGTCTTTAGTTCACTGGTTGAGGACTTGTTGTTCAATGCCTCTAATGGTGATTTTCCCCTTTTCCTCTTGACAGAGGTTTTTCAGAGAGAGTGAGCAGCTTATAGAGATATGGGGAAAACAACAACTATTATTGTAGAATTACTGGAATCTTACACACACAGGAGAAAGAGATTTTAAGCCTTTATTTGTTTCAGGCTAGGAGCTTTTTTTCTCTGCTGCACTGCTCTCACACAGACCCTGGTCACCTGGTTAGGAGTCAATTAAATGTTGTTGCCAGGCAGTTCCCTATTAGACCGGACTCCCCCTCGGCACCATCCTGTCTTTCATGGCACACTCTGTTCCAGGACAGCAACACAATATATCTCTCGCATTGTTCCAGTAGACATGTCTTTCAAACTATAGCCATTGTAATTTTAATCCACAATTCAACATAAATAAAAATAAATATCTTTAAAAGTGTTGCTGGCACTTCACCACATGTGGCAGCAACAACTAAACCCATTCCTGCCCTCAGTGTCCACACATGCAAACTTTTCAGCAGGATCATTAGACAGCAACTAGGAGGAGAAGAAACACTTCCCGTTTTTTTCTCTCTCCTTTAATTGTGCAGCTCAAGAACACTAAGGTTAATTGCAGCACATCCAGCAAAGCACTGCCTGAGATGAGATTACTCAGCATTGATACAGGAATCAAACCTGAAACCATTCTAATCCGTGCAGCTCAGATAGTACACTCAACTATTAAACGACAAAATGCATCACCTTTTTTTTGGTACCACATGTATGCAAACTGGTCATATTATTAAGCCAATTAATTAACTGCCATTATCTTAAATGGCACAATTGACAGCACACTGTGAGAGCAAAAATAATAAAAGTAAAATGCAACAAAAAGCAGGATAATGACAGTAACACTGTGGTAAATCTTTACCATTGAAGTTCTCAGGACTTGGATGAATTTTTTTTGTTATGGTATATGAAGCTAAGGCTAGTAAATGGAATTGAGGTACAGGTCATCAATTACCTAACTGAATTGTGGAGAAGGCTCAAGGGGCTGAATGGCCCACTCCTGTTCCTATGTTTACAGCTAATTGAACTCTTAGGCTGGAGTTTTCCGCTCCGGGCCGAAGTCCTGTGGCAGGGGTAGGGAGAGGGAGTATTTCCGTCCGCGGAGCCCAGCGCTATGCTGGACTCATTAGTTATACAGCCGGGGTGGGTTTCCCAACCTTGTTATTGGTAGGGCGGTCAGGAACTCACGCCTCCTGCCGTCATATCCAGGCACCATATTTAAAAGGCACCCGGACAGCTGCAGCTTTATCCAACCCTGAACTGCGGTCCAGGAAATGGCTGGGAGACCCCAGGCAGCACCAGCACCAAGATTTAGCGATGCTTCCCCCGGAAGTACTGCTGAATGAAGCGGAGGACAGGAGGGATGTCTTCCACCCCAGGGATGGAAGGAAGAGGCCCACCCAATTCACAACCCTGCATGGCAGGCAGTCGAGAGGGTGGTGAGTACAAACAGCACACACCATAGGACAGCCCTGCAGTACAGGAAAAGGATGAATGACCTCATCCGTGCTGCCAGGCTAAGTGAACCCCCTGCTGCTCAAATTCACCTCACAGAGTGGGAACTGGGACAAGGGTTTCAGTGACCAGGCCACCATCTGTGCTGCCCATCCATAAAGGGCTTCTCAACTTGATGCGTTGATACCTCATAACCATACTGCGGTCCATTCTTTTTTTCATGGGATGTGGGCGTCGCTGGTTAGGCCAGCATTTATTGCCCCTGTAGCCTGCAGGTAGAGAGACAACTGCAGGTCCTTGACCTTGCCACATGGAGAGGTCATATTGTGGAGGCGGGGCGGTACTGGCTTGGTGCAGGGGGCCACCAGCAAGCAGAGCTGATGCCATGTTTCCTTGTGCCTTTTCCTTTTATCTGCAAGAGCTCACCACACTGGAGGGTGCGCCCAAAGAACCCTAGTGGACTAACAGCAGTGCATCCTTCACATGGCATACTGTAGCTAGGTGTTTTGCTGTTGTCAACCAGCAGCATGTGTACGCCACCTGCATCCCAAGTGCTGTCAAGCTGTCTTCTCTCCTTATGCAAGATAAGTTGGCGCACAAAATGCATGAGAGGGAGGGAGGGCGGAAGGGGGCATGGCTTAACTAAGGCAGCTCACAACACATGAAGATAAGGCTGCCGAGCTGGTAAAGGAAGATAGGGACCGGACATGTGGAGTCAGCGTGTTAGGCATCCGGCCTCCATCAAGTAAGGGACAATGCTTAGTGTCTCTACTTCGAAGCCTAAGGGTCATGCATAGTGCCATGTTGGAGGCAGCCCAGGCAGCCACTAACTCTCGCCTCTCAAAATTCAAGTGCCAGCAAGAAGAGGGTGAGGCCAGACCCCGAACCCGGCTCCACCACCAGCTCCAGCCCACAGAGGGGTGAGGATGATGAGATTGCACCTGTGGAGCCGGTGCAGTCACCTGCACCCTCCACCAGCCCAGAGATACACACCTCGGTGGCTACGAGAACTAGTTAAGGCAGGGGTCTCACATTCTGGTGGTCACCGCATGGACATGTTTCCACAGCAGGAGGAGGCAGGTGTGGACAAGCTCACTGGCACTCGGAGGACTGCTGGGGAAGAGGCCCTTGCAAATTCTGAGTCAGAGGACGAGCCTCCGGGATTGGTCTTGGACAAGATGCTTGAGATGCAGCCAGAGGTCTGGAAACCCCCCTCCGCCAGCTGCATAATTAATGAGTCCAGCATCACATGATTTCCCACTGGGCTCCATGGACAGAATTACTCCTGCTCCCTACCCCTGCCACGGGATTTCGGCCCGGAGCGGAAAACCCCAGCCCAAGTGTTTGATTAGCTGTAAACATAGGAACAGGAGTGGGCCATTCAGCCCCTTGATCCACTCTTCAATTAGGTAATTGCTGATCTGTACCTCAACTCCATTTACTATCCTTCAGTTGTCCAGTTGAGCTGACCCGCAGCTCCGCCCACCCGATGACCCAACTCCCATCCAGTATCACAACATCTCCACCACAAGGCACTGGATAGTTGTGAGCAGCCATGGTTCCACAGCCACCCTCCCCCTGGTACCCACACCCTCCCCCCCCAAAACCATTGACCCTCTTGGTGTTACCTTTGACCTCCCCATAGTTATCCTAGAACTCCCCCACCCCTTCCCCACCATCATCCTTCGTCTGGTGCAGGTTAACGTTACCATCCCCGCCCTTCCCGAGGAGCCCAACCTAGTAAATGTTAAGGTTCCCCCACCCCCTGCCTTTTCCTGCAGGCTCCCTGAAATCCATGTTTATTTCTGTCTGCCCTCTAACAGTCCTCAGTGCCCCATTCACCTGCCATTACAGGACACTCACCGTCCCACCCTATAGGGTCCCACTGCCCCTTTTAACCCTCACCAAATCTACATATCACCAATTGTCTCAGTTTGCCCCCCCAAGACTCAGCAGTAGACAGAACAGAACCTCCCTCTGAACCTCTTTCCCCCACAACTGCCCGTTCACACCTGCATACCAGCCCCCCCATGCCCATACATTCCTGCACACACCTGCCACCCACCCTCCCCCCCAAGCCCCCCCACTGCCCGTACCCCACCATGGCCCCTCCCACGCTCCTGCTTCATGAGACACCTCACCCACCACAGGCCCCCACTGCTTTTCATTCTTTCGCCCACTTATGATCTCCAACGTTCCTCACCCTCCTCAAGGCCTCCGCACCTGCCCTACCTTTTCTTCCCTCTCCTCCCCATCTTCTCGCCTTCAGAGTAGGAAAGCCTTCGCCACGTCACACAGCCTCACGCTGCCACACACTGCAGTCGGGTCCACCTGATCAAAGTCACAGCTTCTAGTCGAGTCCACCCGATTGATGCGAGTGCTGCTGGAGAGAACACCCGAGCGATGGCCGACCTAATCGATGGACCACGTGGTGCTCGGGAAACCGCCAGCTTCAGAGTCCTCCATCTTTTCTTGCTTCCGTGAGCAGTCCCAGGCCTCCAGCCAGGTAAGTCCTGACAAGTGGACGCCACGTTGTTCCGGATGTTTTCCAGACCAATGTTATGTCACGCCAGCAAGTGGGGGTGGGTGGGGTGGGTGAGTCGGGGGATAATTGGCTTGGTGGGGGGAGCGGGGGGAGGGGTGGATTTCCAGTCAGGGGTTAATTCGAGTCCTGTCAATGGGTTACAAAAGGGCTTCCTGATGGCCTGTGGTGGGATTCGCAACACGCCATTATTCTGCCATGACGGTCAGGACCCCAAGTTCCCATCGTCAAGTCCCATCCTCGCGAATCGGATTTTCATGCCCCTGCGGGATTGTCTGCTCCCCAGCCGCCATGACGCATGCCAATGGCGGGAGGGGAAGGTTCCACCCTTGGTAGGGTGCTTGCATTTAAAAGCTTAAATCAATGATCCAGCTCAAGGAAAACAGCTGACCCTGCTAGGACCAGGCAAGTATCTCTAGGCGTCCAGAGCAGTATCCACATGTGTATCACGAGATTGTGGACAGATTCTTGACTCAGCCTCAGGTCATAAAGCTTGAGTGCAGATTGGTGAATTAGGCCCTTTCATCTTGAAGACCTTTCTCCAATACGTGCTTCCATATAGTTAGCTCTGCAGAGGCAGAAGAGCCTCCCTGATCTTATTGATCTGTCCCATGAACTGTATACTAACTCTGTATTTGCTTCCTGTAAGATTCCAGTCTTGTCCTGTAATTGCAGAAATTTGGGTAGCTCTAAGTGAGTGAACACATTCATAATGCACACAACTCTCAATACTTCAATTGTTACCAGCATTGGCTGGAACACAAGTCGCCACTGGCCAAACTGTCCCGGATCACAGGCCTTTGCGTCATTCCACCATTTCTTCCCTCTTTCACCTTTTTGCCATCAAAGAATGGAAACACACAAGTCTGGGAAACTACATATCCATTGTAGCACTTAGCACAACCACAAAAAGTGTCACCAAAGTTAACCGCAAAGTGCAAATAATGATATGGTGCCCTGTGCAGTCACTACTACAGGGTTCTCGCCCTGTAGTTGGGTATAATGTGGAAGCAGCTTGCTCACTTGTGTCTATAGGTATATGAGGTGCCCATGATGATCATCCTTATTATGGAGGTGCCAGTGAGGGTAACTGCACAGGTTGCTGCACCAGCATCAATGGAGAGGCAGCCTCTGTCACAGAGCCTTGCTGTGCTGATGGTTTCTCAGTCAGGTGGGCCAAAGAGGCGGATGGTGATGATGGTACCACATGAGGGATGGCATCCTCATCTTCATTTGTGACTGCCTTAGTCCCTTCAAAGCACATTATTAGAGGGAATGACCAGCTGGGGTGCTACTGGCATCCACTCTAGGCATCTTTGTGCCATTAGTGTCACTGGCCAGTCCATACTACAGAAAGTGGCATACGTTCTGTGTGTGCCAGCACACTGCTGCTGTATCCACTCAGTGATGCCACATATGACTCTCCTTGAGGTTGACTACTCTCTCAATGGAGGAGCTCATGTGCCCAAAACCTTGAGACATAGCAAAGCACAGTTGATTGATGGACTCCTCCATTCTCAGCCCATGCCTCCGCACTGCTTCAGGGAATTCTGGCATGTGGGCATACTTCTTATGCTGCTGTTCCAGGTAGAACCACCTAGTGTGTGGCTCCCGAGTGCATCTTGGCCCAGATGAGCATGGCTGTGTCTGTGCTCCATCCTCCGAGGGGGATTGACCACAGCTGCCTCCAGCTTTTTCACCTCCTCCAGCTCAGTCGTGAAATGTGATTCACCCAGTGCCACGCACTCTAAGCTGTTTGAGGACCAAAGTGAGTGCATCTGTGCTGGTGGAAGTTGCGCTTGAATGAGGTGATGGCGCATGCTCTGGTGCTACATCCACCGTAGATGATGCTGATGAAATCCCTCTTACAGCCACAGACTGCACATCCACAACTGACCCTGTGGGAGGCATAAGACATAAGATGTGAACTACGCTTTGTCAGCAGATTTTGCAGTGCTGTATCATGACATTACAGTTGATATATTGGTATGATATTGACCAGGGAGGAGTACATTCCATCCACCTCACCAGGAGATTTTGAGATCATTTCTTGTCATGTCTTGGACAAATCCCATCTCTCCGTCATCCATTCCTTGATGCAATGCCTCGGGGCTGCTTCCAGTGTGGAAGTAATAGCAAACTGGGGCACTCCACCACTTGAGTGAGCCTCTTCTCTTGTGTTGTGCAATCTTCTCCTGCAAGATCAAGAGAGAGAGAGAGAGAGTTAGAATGATGCTGCCTTACCCTACCACTTCCAGCAGTACAATCACATGAGATATTAAAGTCTTCAGTGTTGCATCCTCCACAATAGTACTCAGTAGCTCAGTAATTCCCCTGGACGCACAATGTTCAGAAGCACTATGTGCCCTCAGGCTGCTCAGCTCATATGCTGTGACAACAGATGTTTTATCTGGGTGTCATGTTGCACTTACCTAGAAGGTCATTGAAATGATTGTGGCACTGAATCTACGTCCTCCTCAAAATGCTGTGGCTACTCACATTGCGTGCCACCTACAACCATTCCTGCTTTATCTGGTTGCTGGCCGCCTGGACTTCTCTTGCTGCTCACTGGAAATAGAACACTTCTCCTTTCTGACAAAGCCTCCAAAAGAACCTCAGGGGAGAAATCTGGGGTCGCCCTTGAATGGGTGCCCAACCTAGTTTTGGCCCACTGCTCTCCTCTCTTCCATTTCTGCATGGACCAGTCACCGTACTAATGGCTGCCATTTCCCCTTTAAACCGGGCCCACTCAGTGAAACTCCCACCTCACCCACCACCCCAACTGGACAAAGATTTCAACATCAGACCAATTATTGGCCCTTTCTTTCAAAATCATATTGGGCATCTAAAAAGCTGATGGGGTGCAGGGTATGGACGCCAGAATAAAAATCCAGCCCAATGTTACTTTTCAGGTAGATGACCTTTTATCTACCGTTCTGATGAAGGGTCATCTACCTGAAACATTAACTCGGTTTCTCTCTCCACAGTGGCTGCCTGACCTGTTGAGTATTCCCAGCATATTCCGTTTGTATTTCAGATTTCCAGCATCCGCAGTATTTTGCTTTTGTGTTTGTGTAGTGTGTATGATGTTTCCATTTCACGAAGGAGATGCTACCACCTATTACAGGCATACCTACAGCCTTAGAACAGTGCGAGGACAGCATTGCCAGTGGCTATGAGGGTGACTGTGGCCATGAATAATTTTGTGTCGGGCTCCATCCAGGCTAAAACAGATGATATTTCCAACCTGGAATCACAGAAACATTTATGGCACAGAAGGTTGAGGCTCTGTGTGTAAGGAGAGCTGGATACATTGCATTCTTTCTTGCCAGAGTGAAGTATATGGAGCGTACATGCAGCTGCACTAGAATAGAAGCTGCTCCATAGTGCAGGCATCACACACACATCGCTCTAAGGGTGCCAATGTAAATTCAGAGATGTACCGCTACAGGAAGGGATTCCACTCCCTCATGTCCAGCTGGTGTGCGACCATACTAAGCACATCATGCAGGCCAGTGCCCGGTACCCTGGCCACAGTCATTGCGCCTTTATTCTGCAGCAGTCCACTGTATCAGCATTGGAGCCACCGTGAAAAACCAGAGGGAGTCTACTGGGTAACCAGGCCCATCCTCTGAGCACTTGGCTCATGGCTCCAAATCACAACCCACACATGTGGGCAGCATGCACGTAGCAAAAGCCAGGCTCACACACAAACTGTGATCGAGCAAGTGCTTAAGCAACCCGCCTGCTGCCAGTATCGTTCCGGAGGAGCCCTGCAGTAACCTCCACATCATTACTCAGCATTCTCTGTGGTCTGCTGCACCCTGCACAACCTCACCATCATGAGAGCAAAGCCCTTGCCAACAGGTAAGCCAATGTTGAGTGGCTGATGAGAAGGAAGACGAAAAGGAGGAAGTGAGGTGGCAACCAACACAGCTCCTTTCTGGACAGGCTCTCCAACTTTGGCTCATCTAACTTTGGAACCAGGGAATACAATCCTCATTGTAATGGCGTCACACACCTTACCATCCCTCTGTTAGTGACCATCACTGCGTCCTCTTGACCAAAGCTGAAATAAAAGCCACAAAAACAAATATTCCAAAGTAACTTTAGAAATCAAGCCACCCAATACAAAAAAAATCAACTGAGCACCCTTGTGCATTTCCTTGGTGCCTAGCACCTATCATCTTTACCGCAGAGGGCTGTAGAAGCTGGGTCGTTAAGTATTTTCAAGACGGAGATAGACAGATTTTTAATCAGTAAGGAAATCAAGGGTTATAGGGAAAAGGCAGGAAAGTGGAGTTGAGAATTATCAGATCAACCATGATCTCATTGAATGGCGGAGCAGACTCGTTGGGCCGAATGGTTACTTCTGCTCCCATGTCTTATGGTCATACGGTCTGCCTTTGGCTGTCCTGGTGCTGCTAAGCAGTGCTAACCCAGTGGTTGCGGCATGACTGGCAGAGGGCTGCAGACTTTCAGTAGGGAGACTGGAGATGACCTTGCAGTTTGCCCTGTTTGCAAACAGTGACCACTAGTTTTAGATTCTCCCACAAAAGGAAACATCCTTTCCACCTACCCTGTCAAGACCGCTCAGGACCTTTTATGTTTCAATCAAGTCACCTCTTATGCTTCCAGTGGATACAAGCCTGGCCTGTCCAACTTTTCCTCTTAAGACAACCCTCCCATTCCAGGTATTAGTTTAGTAAACCTCTGAGCTGCTTCCAACGCATTTACATCCTTCCTTAAATAAGGAGACCAATAATCTACACAGTGCTCCAGGTATGTTCTGTATAACTGAAGCATAACCTCTCTACTTTAGAATTCAATTCCCCTCACAATAAGTGATAACATTCTATTAACTTTCCTAATTACTTGCTGCATTTGCATAATAACTTTTTGCAATTCGTGCACTAAGACACCCAGATCCCTCTGAATCTCAGAGCTCTGCAATCTCTCACCATTTAGATAATATGCTTCTTTTGTATTCTTCCTGCCAAAATTGACAATTTTACATTTTCCCACATTGTACTCCATTTGCCAGATCTTTGCCCACTCGCTTAACCTATCCATATCCCTTTGTAGTCTCCTTATGTCCTATTCACAACTTGCTTTCTTACCCTATCTTTATGTCACCAGCAAATTCAGGACAGCAGGTTTGTGCTCCATGATGCCACTGTCAATCCACCAATGTGACACTTCACAATCCTAGCAGTATTTTGGAGGAGGACAGATTGCTGTGACATCCTGTAGTCCTTTGAATACTGGTGTCCACAACCAGGAAGGCAGCAGTGAGCTTGCACGGCAACTAACTGAGCTTGCATGATTCCTGTCGGCGCTTCCACTGCAGTACTCAGATATTAGGTGGCTTCTGCTTGTAATGCAATGGAAGCTGAAACATCAGCTATCAGATGCTGTATGGCTGGCTCCAAAAGTGTGCTAATGGAGTTGGCCATCATTTCCATTGCTGGAAAGGATGGGCTCCAAGCTCTGTGCAAGGTTGTTGCTGGACTCCTCCATGTTCCTCGAGAGGTTTCTGCCAATACACCAAGCATTTCATTGTGCTTACCCATCAGCCATTTTTTTTTGTAAGCTGCCTCATCAAAGTCCTCGTCTGAATCCCCTGCAGGAGACCCCATGTGTACTCTTGCCCTCCGGACATCTGGCACCTGCACTAACCATTCCCTCTGGCCTGGCTACAGGCCACTTGTGTCCGTTGTCTCACCGTGTGCAGATTCTGCCTCTAAGCTACCCTCTAAAGTAGACACAGGCCTGAATCTTCTGGTCTCGCATGCGGGGGTGGGCCCCAGTCGCCGATGTGTAAAATGATGCGCGGTGACATCGGGCGTGCGTCCTGACGTCACCACACGTCATTCCGATCTTCAGTTCGGCGGGTGAGCGCTGGACTCAGCTGCGCGCCCGCCGAACTGTCAAAGGCCTATTAAGGCCACTTAAAAACCAATTCAAATCATTAACAGGGCTGCCCGTCCAACCTTAAGGTTGCCAGGAGGGCAGGCGAAGAGCCCAGGCAGCCTTCGCATTTCTCACCAAACCTCATCCACGGGCAGGATGAGGTTTCATGAAGGCTTTATAAATTAAATAAAAATTTTTATTGGAATACATAAACATGTCCCTGCTCATGTGGCACTGTCACATGAGGGGACATGTCTGAGCAATTTTTAAAAATTCTTTTTTTCCATTTTTGAGAATGAAATTAATCTCCCTGAGGCAGCTCCGTGCCTCAGGGAGATTTCTGCGCTCTTTCACATGCATGGGCGTGAAAGAGCACAGGCCCCGACTCTCCCTCTGCCCGCACAGTGAGCGCCGAGCGCTTCCGGGTGCACATTACGCTGGGCAGGCCTTAATTGGCCTGCCCACGTATAACGGCAGCGCACAGCCGATCGTGGGCAGTGATCAGCTGCATGCCCACTCACGCCTGATCCCACCCAGTCCACACGACAGGGAGGAAATTCTCCCCGGAGTGTCAGTATCTGAGCTGGCGGCTGTGAGCGTGAGGTCGAGTGACGGTATATCACCGTCATCGCAATTGCTCGGTCAGACAGCAGTTCTTGGGAGAAAGGCACAGGGGTAGGGCTGAGGGGAGGGGAAGTGGGTGAAAGAAAGAAGTGCATGGTTACACCTTTTGAGCTTGTCAATCAGAAAGATTGTGCGATGAGGATCAAAGGGATGTAAGAAGGATACTTAGATACGAACATAACATTATCTTCAATGAGTCTTGCCACGGGCCATGGTCTCAGTCCACTCCAATTCTACCTCTTTTGGCACGAGGACATGCAGTAGGTGCCTGTCCATTGACCTCATGTAAGATCAATGAATTACTTGCGGTACTGCATTATAGGTCCTCAAGATTACTTTGCTGGTATGGAGTGAGACAGCTACAGCTCCCACTACCTTTGCAATGTATTCCTGGGGGGATTCCTTGTCGCCTGTGAATGCACAAACTCTCTCTCACTATCCATTTCGTGCATCAAGGCCCCCAAGTGCTGCGTTGGAGAACCTTAGAGCCATTCTTCTGTCTTTTCCAGTCAAACTTGCTTTTAGAATGACTTCCAGCACTTGCTTCAATCAAAATGAACCTCCCCTTTAACTGGCGCAGGCTAGTTTGAAGTCATGCTTGCCTCTCACAATTTTGCATGCCCTGCTCAGGCATGATAGTAGGTTTTGTAACGCAGTGGGTAGTGTCCCTGCCTCTGAGCCAGGAGCTCTGGCTTGAGTCCCATCCTGTACTTGATGGCCACGGAAGGTGCATTCATAATGTAACCAAACATGTTGACTATGAACCTGTAAATCCTTCCAATATGCCTGTGTCAGGCGCTAAGAGTGGGAGAGTCTCCTGGTCAGCCATGCTGGGCGCAGAGTGGGGCCCCTCAAGCTATAGCCTCTCGTGACAGGCTAGCAGCCTATTCCAGAAATGACTAACTATGGAAAAAGACATAAACACATTCTTTATCTGACTCATACGCCACTAGGCACGAGAAGGGAACGAAACAAAAACAAAAGCTCGGGCAAGTAGCCACACAACAACATGGTTAGAGCTGGATGCACAATTACAACCATGTAAACAAGCAGGCAACATGATCTCTACGTCATTTTTGGGGACCACCAAATTTTTCCCAATTGGGTATCATTTCCCTCCTTGTATGACATCACCCAAACTGATCACATCACACTCACTCACACATTTCCCTCTGCCCCTTGCAGGAGAAATTGGTGCACAACCACAGGCAATATCTAACCGACAGAGGACATAGACAGCTCCATGTCCTTACCCCCAAGGGGGTGATGGTACTCACCATCATTGGTGCACTCATGACTGAGGCCGTGGCTAATGAGAATATGGATGGCAATACTGAATCACTGGTGGCTCTTGTCATTCTTGGCATGGAACTTTACATCACCCAAGAGGATTCTACACAAAATGTTGGCTTCCAGACAGCAAATAGTCAGCAATTCCAAAGCAAAATCAGGATCAATATAATGAATGAGGTATGCTGGTAAGTCTACAAATATTTAGCTTTTTCAAATTTAAAATCGCAAATGTTTCCTCGAAGTATTCTCTCATGAATAAATGTGGCCTCTTATTTACTATTTTGATCTGTGTATCTTAAGTGATGAAAAAATATCTTCAAATCCTGTCATCCGAATTATTATTGTCATCCTCTCATCCCCCTGCAGTATGATTGAATCATCACCATTGTTCCTCCCCATTTACCCAAAACGCATATTCAAAATTCACATCCACTAGCAACGTGGACACAGGATGATTCGACCAATCACAATTGAAAGAGAGAACAATTAAGCACACTCCCCCATTTCCCAAAATTTATCCTTTACAATCCAATTCCCTTTTGAACGTTATTTGTGAATCTGATCCACTACTTTTCCAGATGATAAAACACATCTCCCCCTTGATTCTTTTGCCATCTATCTTACATTTGTGTTCTTTGATTACCAAATCTTCTGCCAGTGGAAACAATTTATCACCATTTACTCCATCAAAATTCCACATCACTTTTAACACCTCTATCAAATCTCCCCTTAACTTTCTCTGTTCTAAGAATATGATCATAGCTTCTCTAGTGCCTCCACATAACTGAAGCCCTCACCCCTGTTGCTGTTCTGCTAAATCTCCTCTGCACTCTCTCCAAAGTCTTGACATTCTTGCTTAAGTGTTATTCTAAGTTACTGCTGGCTACCATTATTTTTTTTATCTTGGGCAGTGCAGAAAAGGAAATATCTAAAATATATAAATCTACTATAAAGTTTAATGAGGTTCTAAGTTTATAGAAGCTAACACATAGGCTAGGCATTAATGTGACATCACTTTATTCTATTTCTATCCTTACCTGACCTAATCCAAGCTTTATTTTCTGTCTCTCCCAATTACATCTATTATACCTCAGGGACCTATTCTTAGTCACCTCCTTTTAACTATTTACATGCTGCCCATTGTCATCTTCCTCCATCCTTCTCAAAATGTGCTTCTTCAATGACTCCCCTTGATTCCCTATGTTAGCTATTACTTTATCTCCTTCCTTCCCTAACTGCAATTTGTTGTTTTTAACTGCATTATAAGAGCTTATCTTTCAACAATGAATATATTATACAAAATTCTCTGTTCTTGACTGCAGTAATCTTTATCACATTCCTACTTGTTTCTCACCTGTAGGCAGGGATATAATATGTGACACTGATCACCCTGCCATGAGCAGGTACCAGAATTTATGCATCCCACTGATGAATGGAAATCCTTGAGCTAAGGATGCACAACTTTCAGATAAGTGGATTACCTCTATGATGTAGAATAGCACTAAACTTGAACAGAGTAGTCAGAACGAGGTAAACTCAAATAGTAGTGATTGGGTGACACCAACCTTGGAAATTTAAAGCTGGTAGATTTTAGGAAGAAGAGAAAACTGTGGGAGGTAATTTTAACGTTTTGCAGTTGGGAGTAGGTGATGAGTGTTTGCTTCAATATAAGTTGGAATTAAACATTTCCCGATATTATATTAAAAATTGAAAAGACAATAGCATGTCGATGCTCTTTCTTCAATTAAGAAAACTCCAAGCCACAAAGACCATTGTTGTGTACCTAGCTGAGTGGTCATCAGGAGTTTTAAAGAATGTATGGATCCTGTGATGTTCTACTCTCTCCAAATTGTATAAACCTTTCGCTTAAGTGTTTTCAGCTCCTCTATTATGACTTACACTGATGTGTACAATATCATGTAAGTTTTGCATTGGTTTAAAAATTCATCATAGCTGTGCTAAATTATAAAAGATTTGAAGACAGTTGAAAGAGTTAAATACTTTGGGGTTAAACATTCGGCAACTGGTTGAATAAAATGGAATCTTAGCAGCTGCTGCAGTGTATTCTGCCCAAGGCTGTAATAAGGATGGTAGGATTAGCCTTAATACACCAATCCCGTTTCTTCTTTTCCTTCCAGAGAGCAACACATGTAACTTGTGGTTTTTCTTTGAAGATACAGTTATCCTACCCCTGTAGAATGTAGCATGCACATCCGGACTTTTCCATGTAAACTTACAAGGAGATTATTTGGCTTGCAAACTTTCAAAACAACAGCAAATTTTAAGTGAATCAAGGCCCCTGCTTATGCCCTGTCTATTTTTTATTTCAATTTTCTGAAACATTCTGAATTAGCACAGGTTAAAAATAGAGTAAAAATATATGTATGCACTTATATTGTTCACAGTGGCTAACAGGGATAAAAAAAAATATATGCAGTGAATGTATGATGATCAGTGCACATCACTGACATTTTTGGTTAGATTCAGAGTTTCATTTAAAAGTGAAAATCAAATTCCATTTCAGCTTCTGATGTTGATGTGACAAAAAACAGATGTAAAAAAGAGGCATCCAAAGCTTTTTACACAAGTTGAACTACAGTTTTAGCCAATATTATGAAATTTCTCCAGCTTTAAAAAAAAAATCCTTCTTAAACCTTTGTAATGAAAATAGCTTTTCCAGTGTTCAGCACAGCTCAGTCTCACATATTCACGTGTCTCAGATGCCCAGAGATAAATCTGGAGCACACATAGGATGTCATGCTAATTAAATGGATGCGTAAAATATTGTTATTGTATGTGAAGTGTAAAAATGTAAAAGGCTCAACAATATTAACCTTTAAAGGGAGCTAAGCAGCATAAATGTGCTCGAGTTAATGAAAGGAATTAAAGAAATGCTTACCCTTGGCATTTTTCAGGCAATAGGAACTATTTTACAGCAACTTGAGAAATGGAGTGTTAAGAAAATTTATATAGATTATGCTGTGCTACCAAACCAATGCTGTGACAAGTGAGCTGTCTGAAACCTTAAAGTATCAGCTCATGCCACAGCCAGAATTTTACAGCCCCCTCGCGGAGGGGATGGGCCCCTAAAATGCGGCAAGCCATTTTAAACTCCATTGACTTTGGTGGGAATGTAAAATCCCGCTGCCTTAAAATTCCGCCCTACATCTTTTTATTGAAATTTTTTTTTTACATCTTTGGAAAGTCAAGCAAATACTGCATGAAGTGTGTATCCCACAGAATTAATTTTCAGCATTCCCACAATGGGGTGGAAGAGGGAAGGCAACTGATTTTCCATCAATTGCTGGTGGAGTGGGGGGTGGGTATGAATATATCCTGGCTTGGGAAGTGAAAGGTGGCGAGGAAACAGGGAGGAATACATTTCTCCACAGAGAACATGGTGATAGGGGTCTAGGAAATGTTATAAAGTCTGGAAAAAGTCTTTTTTGTCTGCCCTGCTTCACTCACCGTGCTCTACCACAGTCACTTCCTAGGAATGTGGAAAGGGAATTGCGAGTTTCCTATAACTGAAAAACGCTGATCACATCTTTGCAGTAAAATTATGAAAACAATTTCCCCTTCACATCTTTACCTATCAAATTGCCTGCCCTCTTTATTATTTTCACTCATTTTCTCTTTCAAAATCTTAATGGTGATTTAGTGAAATTACAGCACTGTACAGTTTATTATTTGTAAGTGTCTTTGTATCAATTTTATTTATAAAATGCATATTCTATTATTATTTGAACTGTATATTGTATTATAAAGCAGCCATTTTGTCAGTGTTTTCCTGGGGGCTTGTCATTTAACCTCCTGTGCTCATTGTTTCAGACCTTTGTAAAATGTCAGAAAATAATCCTGTCCATGTACATAATCCCACGTTATTGCTAATGGGCAAATGCACCTACCTACTTCCTTGTGGAAAACAGATATGCAGTTTTCCACTGTTCATTAATAAGGAAGTATACAGAGGATTCTACCTCTGCCAATCCATATGGAAGGAGAGGTTTTTCAATACTTGTAGCTTGACGGAAGTGGGATGCAATGTACCCATTAGTTTCAGCGGAACATAATGGAATCAATTTCAAAACGGAACATTTTTGAACAAAAAAAAAGCCTTAAATCTGTTATCATTAGAAGCAGAAAAGTATGAAAGTGAGTATTAAAAACCACAGTGTAAACATTTCCAGCTTGCATCTGCTTGAATGCTTTGTTAAGGATGCTTTGAGCTGTCAGACTTCAAGCTATAGTGTTCCCTATAACTGATCTGGATTTTTGCAAACCAGAAGGGAACACAACCACCCAGGTCAAAAGTTTCTATTGTATTCCAATCTTACTAATGCACTACTTATTATTTTATAAAGATTACTAGATGCCTGGCAGCAAGTTACTGTGCAGCCATTTAATCAAATGGTTCCGGAGAAAACCATAAGAACCTAACTGTGATACTTTATTGACAATGTTTCTTTAACCTTCTGTGGAAAACATATTGGACTTAATTTTAACTCTGCATAGGTGGATGAGATTTGAGCGAGTTAAACTCTTGGCCATTAGGTGGAATACAACGCTGTGATGGGAACTATGTTACTCCACTGCTGACCACACATCATGTCTTTAAACAATTGTTTTTCTTTTACCTTCTGGAAGGCATACAAACTATATCATGTAATCCAATTATATGTATAATAAATTCTTTATTATACACTACGTTGTGTGTCATATAAAGCTGAACACTGCCATATAATGTGCAGTATTGTGATATAGCATATAATAGTTTACATTGTATGCTGTATAATGCCATGAACCATATGATGAATATAATAAATTCTCCACAATATATGACATTATATTGCTTGTGCAAGGAACAGGAATTAACAAAACTTAACATTAGCCTTTATCAAAATCTAAATAGAAACATTGATGTAGTACAAATGATCAATATTAATTAATATAATGCCCAAATAAGTCATTAACTTAGAAAAGCTAGTACCAAATAATTTGCAGCTGAAGTTTTCAAACCTGTTCCAATTTAATTACAGTGAAAATACAAGCATCACATTCGAGTCATCTGGAACAGTAACATGGTACTATCAAAATGTGTTTATCTTTTATAAAACTGGGAAATCGAAAAACTATTACTATACAATGTTTAAAGAGAAAAGAATTATGCTGTTTGAAATTGTTCCTGATCTTTAAATCCATCCTCCTTATCTCAAGAAAAAAAGACATCTTGGATACTGAAGAGCTAGTAGGAAATTGAAGCAAGATTAAGAGAACATTTCTTTAATAAGCAGAGCCTTGACAATCCTACAGCTTTACCAGTTAAAAAAAAATCAAACACCTTGTTAGCAAGGAAAGCGGAGCTCAATCAAGAGACTGGGAATTGGAGGTTCTGGGCCACAGTTTAAAATGGTGATTACAAGGGCATAAGTGTGAATGCAGAGGTAACAGTCTATAACCCTGCAGGAAGCCAAGGAGCCTTCCAGCCCACATTTGTAAATCAGCCCTGATGATTACAGCAGCCACAACCACAGATCACATGAAACAATTATTTGCACCATCCCTTCAGTGCTTCTGATTTGCTCTCAAAAATGAACATGATGATTCAATGTGTTATTTAAAACAATGACATGTTCCCCTTCTTCTTACCTCTCAAATATACAGTAGTATTCCATATGTAGTCTGACAAGTCAAATTGGGGCTGTGGAGTAAAGCGTACAGTCAGGACTTAATTTAGCATCATTTCCGATTTGTGAAAAATGCATAGTAAGAACACTTATCATTGAGCTAAATATTTATTTACATCCATACATTTTTTCTTCCATTTCCATCTATGACTAAATTACTCCATAAGTTTCTGAACATTGGACACAGAGTCTGTGTTCATTCATTCATAATAACGATTGTGTTCATTATGTTTTTATTTTAATGGATCCGGATGAATAAAGAAAAAGCTGATTGAATAACAACTCAGTACACCATTTTTAAAATATTGATTTTAAAATGTCACATGCAACACAAGTCAGACCTAAATTAAATAAAGCACAATAAATGGAAGAAACAAACAAGAACTTGGTTCATTTTTAATTGCTTAGAATCCATCTTTGTAAAAAAATTAAGTTCATTTGTTTTATTCAGGTTTTTCCGATGCTAGGTGCCTGATTAAAATAGAAGATTTTTCATATACTTCATTAATTAAAGCTTAGTAAAGATCCTGCTCACTAGTTTCCTTTAAATACATTAACAATGCTCCAAAATTATCTTGACCTTAGATTTTCAATTAAGCCATGAAAATCCAGAATGTTTGCAGACATAAAGGTTTTTTTAAAAATCTGTATATAACTTGAGGTAAAATAATTCAGCTTTCTGCACAAAATTTTTTTTTTAATGGTCCACAATGAGATGAGGGTTTTGACCTAGTATCCTACTTTATATCTAGTTACACACGAAGTAAAATCCAAATCAGAATAATAGGATACGTTTTGGAACTACATGATGTTTGCTGACTTCGTCAAATACTTTTCACAGCTCATCCCTGCAGCTCAGCAAGTTGCACTGCAGAAAAATAATACTTACGCACTGAAAGCCAAATTCAAAATACAATAATAAAAATAAAAGTATTTTTCCCTGTCACTGAATTACAAGGAACATAAACCATTTTGCCACAGGAATCCATGCAGATTTACCTGCACTATCTTTCCAAAGAATAGAGGGCGCTGTTGCTCTTGCATTAGGCAGTGCAGGAGTACAAGTATTTATCAGTCTGTATGTATAGCCTTTCCTGTTAGGCTTGCTTTGTTGCCTTATTTGTGCAAACGCCTTGTTTGTAATGGACAGTCAATCAAAGTGTTTACAAACAAGAGACACCTTGACCTGCCTTGTAATATAGAAAATAGCAGGTGCCAGGGAGTTATGTTGCCAGGCTGCCGTAAGCAGAAGGTTCAGATGTAACATAAGAGTTACCCAAATCATGAGAAAGTGTTAAACCCTGAAAAAAACTCAATTACTTTTTGGCTCAATTTTATATAATATTTATACATTATCTATAAAATTTCCAAAGTTTCCCATTCAAGTTTCACAGGAGATCATCGATCACCGTTTCTCCCTACATGTTTGTTAAGTTCGCACATTATTTATAAGTTTTTGATGTCACACCAGGATTCTTAATGTTGACTGACAGGAAAAAAAAATTCTTACGCAAAAAAAAATTGGCCAAGCTTTCCAGAAATAGAATGGATACAATACTCTTGTGGATCACATTGTTTTATTTATCACGTCGATTGTCCTGAGTTAAAATAATTTGTCCACCCAACTGTTCCATTTCTACTGTGCAGGAGAATTTAGTGATTACTTTGAACACAGAACTGCCCTGTGGTTCCGTCTGTTATTTTTGTTCTCATTCGTACCGTTTCGTATCTAGAGTCGAGGCAATATCATTTTGTGGGTGTTAAACCTGTTTAAAAGGCCGCGGAAACTCTGCACTGAATCACTTAAACACACAAACTTTATCAAAGGTAATAAATACAAAGAGCAACTTAACATGGATTTCAGAAATAGTCATTCATACCTCTAGCAGCATTCAGACGTCCCTCCAGCAAATTCAGCTAACTTGGTAAAGAATATAATTTATATTTTTGTTTTAAGAACACATCTCCTTATTGTAGAGCTTTTTTGATCACTCAGCGTAAATGCTTCTTTTGTTTCACGTCTACTAACGGTACCACGAATAAATGAACTATGAGGAAAAAGTTGCAGGAAATTATTTGAAAGCGCATGGCACTTCTGTTTCATCTAATGTTGGATGATTACGTTGAATTCACTTATAATGAGAAATATTTGAGCTGTAAAGCTTCAAACTATGAGAGGTTTTTCTGACAAAAAATTCCCTAAATGTGCCATTCTAATAATTATTTGCTGCCAGATTTCTGACTATCTGTAGTAATGAAACAGCTTCCCTTGCACCAAATTTGTTATTTCTTCGGTTGCTGAAAATAACAGGAAAATGCTTTCATTAGTTATTACCCTTTGAACAGAACAAATATCTCATCATCTCCCAACAAATCCCAGAATAATCTGCCATTTCTAAATTTGTTTCTAGCTTGTTACCACTTTCCCTTCTAATAAATCAAATGTTGTAACATATCCATTGTTCATGTGAAGACTCCAATATTTTTGATTATCTTTCATTTTTACGTCTCAATGCTTAAAATTTGAATTTTATAGCCTCTTAAAGGGGGAAAAAAAACTATTTCTACACATGGTGTCATCCCTTGTATAAAAATTAATTTGTACAATTTGAGCATAAAATCAACATGAGCCAGTTAAAGAGTATGAAGGGAATTCAAACACAGATCTGTGCAAAGATTCATAACATCCCAGTAGATGATTTTTTGTAACTATCCAAGCAAAGAAACAATTATACTTCGGATAATTCTAAAAGGTGAATGGGTAAAAAAAAAAGAGACTTTTTTTTTCAAATATTCCATAAAATCATTTTCATAAAACACCTACATGGAAATATCCTGCAGACATGAGCCACAGAGAACAATATTATCTTAGCTGTATCTCTGATACATGTCAGTCGCAAGCCTGACCTTTTGGAATGCAGCATAAAGAATCCAAAATTTGATTTAACCACTCTAGTGTTGTTTAATAACTTAGGAGACGCAGACATTTTCTGTTATGTGACCCTTATTTTTTGTTTGTGGGTGGGGTGGGTGGTGGAGGTTTGGGGGGTTGGGGTGGGGGGGTGGGAATCAGTAACTGTGAATGCTGAGAAACAGGATTCAAGAGTATGTCTTGGGTCACATCATCTTGGATTATTGGCAGTTTTGAACTAAACTAAGGTCTTCTTAATCCTGCCCTACTCTCGCTTTTATCATAGAAGTCCCACTGTCATTCATAAAGTGGGGAACAGACAAAGCTGCCGAAAAAAACATGTTTCTCAATATATGTACTTATATTTCTAATACTCCTCGCTCGGTTTTAAATGCAATAGTTGGTTGTGACACTTTGGACAAAGTGATCTTTTTGTACTGGCTATTTTATTATTTTAAAACTCCAACAGTAAATGTTCAGATAACAACAGCAATTAGTTTAGACAAAAGGAAAGGAACAGCAATAAGACATGGTGTTCTGATTCAATTGGGAAGTTTACGCGGAAGAACAAGAATAATTTTATTACAGTTAAAAACATCTTTTGAAAATAGAGCACGGCTTAAAAGAGACAGTGATTAAAAATTCTGTTAACCAAAGATTGACGCATATTTTTGTAGCTCAGCACCTGAAAAAACAGACATAAAAATAACCCTGTAATGCATATACATAATGATTGGCAACTTCTACCTAGCAAAGATACCCCCAGCCTGACTGAAAATAAAAGATGAGGGCACTGTGATGTATTTCTGGCCTCGTCTTTATGTCAAATCACTGCCATTGAAACAATGGTTTATATTACAAGAAAATCTTGTGCAAGCGCCACATAATGGGAGTGAATGACAATCTGGAGAGAGTGTGCAGCAGGATTCCCTTTTGATCTGGAATACTGTTAATCTTTGTCAAACAGGGCACAGAGAGTACTTGGAAGAGTATCAAATCCTCGATGAGAAAGCGCTTCCCTCTCCCTTTCCCTCTCTCTAGTCTTGACCCTAAAATAAACAATAATTTTAAATGGTGGAGGGGATTCTGAAATGCATTGAGCATACCTCAGCTCTGGCCCTTGAAAAGGGCACATATTACTCAATCTCATTTTATAAGTACGAGGACATTTAAAAAAAAAACAAAATGGCCTCATATGTATTGAAAGCGGGTAGCTTTCTCTTAATAAAGCAACATTGGCATTTTCTTTAGCCTGGCCCTCAAATTTCACATGCAATCTTTTGTTTCTTTTATATAAGAAGCTTGCCGTGGCTACAGTTTATTTTCAGTGTGTTCTTAGCACGTGCTGGAATGTGGTATGTGCCATAACGCTGACAACAGCCGTCATAGTGCACGGTTATTAATGGGCTGAGCCGCAGTTTTTTTTTTCCGAATGACACTGAACAATTCTAACATTATGAAGGCGAGGAGCTGTGAAAGATTCAGGGGGAAAATCTGATCTTTTTAGGGGCTTTGTGCTAATGATTTTTAAAGCAAGCAATCCAGGGCAGTAATCCCTTGCTCGATGAAATCATATATCGGATTCGTCATACCCCAAACATGTCAGCCAACCATGGTCCAGCCAGTGGGACTGTGCGGATCCGCCATTTCCACCGCTGAGCCAAATATGCAAGATGAATTCTGTCTAATGCAAACATAGTAAATCATGTTGATTTAGTGCTACAAGGAAGTGTGCCTCCACTGTTGTGTGCTGCTTTTGAAGTACTGCCTAAAACTCAGTCTTGTGCTTCAAAGGGAGGGGATTACAGCCTTTATCCAGCAATTAATATGGCTAGAACAGAGAGTGACAGCACCTGAGGACTGAACAAGCTGGCCAGCAGCCTGCTGTGGATTGAGTCCCTTCCCATAATGCATTCGGTTCGCAACATAACTAAAATATATTTACTAAAAGGGATGCTTTTTTAAAATAAAACAAGTTATTGCGGCAGATTTTATGACACTATTTTAATGTGAGTCTTTGCCACACACACATTTTGAAAGCAAGTCTAGCTACCTCCTGACCTTTAACCTACGTATCCACCTAGATCATCCTAATCTCCCACCAACTGTTAGACAGAGAACCGAGCTGTTAGAGCGAAACAAAGTCCAATGGCCATCTTAGGCTGATCAGATGACAACCTCTCACAGTCGCACCCCTCTGCTAGAGTTCACAGGTTCAAAACTGGCATCTGAAAGCAAAAAAAAAATCTACCAATGCCTAGACAGCAGGAATATGGTTTGATTCACAGGAGTGCAGTGAAGAGGCAGCCGATGCCTCCTAGCTAAGACCAATCGGCACAGCGTATGGCACTGAATTATGAAAAGAAAGGAGGTGAGAAACCAGAACAATAAAACACATAACATTTTCTCTACTGCAATATCAATACTTCCTTCACACTATTGCAGAACTTAATGGCAGTGTAGTAAGATTCTACTTCATTTTACAATTGGAAAATAAATAGTGTGAAAATTATTCCTTTGTGATGTTTAAGATCCAAGCAAAGGAGGAAAAATAACATATAATATTACTTAATTGTGACAAAATGCAGTCATCTTATATTATTGATGTTACAGTCTTCCTTCATGTCTAGTGTTCACATATCCTTATACTTTCTCTTCCTCTGCTCCACACTTCCCCCACCCCCAGCAGTTAAAACTGATTAAATGTAAATATAGTTCTAATGTGAGACCTCAGCGTATGTGCATATTGTCACAAAAATCTGAAGGCATAGATTTATTTTTTTTCAATAAAGTAAGACAAATAGGATAAGGTTTAGGATAAGGGCTGGCTTTCTTAAGATTATACTGTGGAGAGGGGAGAGAAAACAGTGGCAGGCTGGTGGCCTGTAGGCTGGGAAAAAGTGACTGTCAATGAGCCAGCTCCCAGCGCAGTAAAATAGAAGCATAATGTCTCCACAGGGCACCATGGTTTATCTCCATTTTATTTATCCACAAACTAAAACACATTTCTTCCAGAATGTCACACTTCAGAAAAAAAATCCTCCATCCCAAACTAACATACCTCTTCAGGTAGCAGTGTTTCAGAATACGGGGAAGCAGCGGAATTTTATTTAACAGAAGAGAAAAGTTTGATGATTAAGCAAATAGCTAAATAGAGAATTTGTGGTTGGACTGGAGATTGATTTGATTTATTGCTCTTTCGGTGCAGGGTGCAGCTCAAACTGTATTAGGATAGTCCACATTGATTTCTGGAACAGACTGAATGTTAAAATAGTTCAGAAAGGAGTATTTTTCCATAAAAGACTGTAACGATCGCAACTGGAATTCTCTCCCCCCACAACTCAAGCTCCCCTCTGCACCCCTTTCCCCTCCCCTCCCCCTACCCCGTGCATGTGTTCATTGTCAATGGCAGACAAACCTACCCTTCATCATCCTCATTTTCTCACACTGTTGTGGCTTCGATTGCCACTGTACCTGCTTCATGCATTCTTGTTAGCTTTGAATCAGTGGTAGCAACTCTTGCCTGTGAGTCAGAATGTCATGGGTTCAATTCCCACTCCAGCACATAATCCAAGCTGACACATCAGTGCAGTGCTGAGGCAGAGGCGCTGTCTTTCAGCTGAGACATTAATAGATCCATGGCACTATTTTGAAGAAAAGTGGAGGAAATCACCTTGGTGTCATGAACAAGATCACTAAAACAGATTATCTGGTCATTATTTCACTGCTATTTGTGGAACCTTATCAAGCGCAAATTGGCTGCACGTTTACTACATCACAGATACTTCAAAAGTACTTGATTGCTTGTAAATAAAGTACTTTGGGATATCGTGAGGTCATGAAAAACACTATATAAATGCAAGTTTATTTTCTTTCTTTCTTGGAAACCCATTGTGATCCTGAACTTTCATCCCATCGGATTGTGCAGCAATTGGGGTGCCATAACCAGTTGGAAATTGGCCCACTGGAGATGTAGATTACCTCACTTTGTGTTGCTCATTTGGGTTTATCTTAAATAGTTTTTGCTTTTCTTAAAAGGAGGTAGGCTCATGGAAGCATGGGTTAATTTGGTTCAGTCTCATAAACCAGTTTAGTTTGAGGCTGACATTGACCGTGCTCATATAGTGAGCTCATATGGAACTCATATAGTGGTGTACTGAATTCACCCAGGTAAAGCTGAACTAAACTGACCAGGGAAATCTCATGTACAATTTCTGGTCCATGCTAAGATCGCTGATCTCAGTTGGCTATAAGAACAATATGATTAGCATCCCTCGGATAGGAAAAGAAAGGGGTCAGAGCTCCTGCTCCTTATCACTAGCCCTGCTGGAAAGCGCACGAGTGGCCATTTGATGAGGACTGGGTTGTGTTCAGTGGTGATCCCTGTGTGATTGAATATCCTGCTGACATACCTGCATGAGTAATGGTGACTTAAGTAAGATGCTCAAGGGTACTATGTTCCAGTGAAATTGTACCCCAACAAGGAGGATCAGGGTTCCCACTGGTTAGGGAGCCTTGGACTAGGAGGTATCATTTATAAATTAGAACCAGACCTTTCAGGAGTGAAGTCAGGGAACACTTCTACACACAAAGGCTGGTACAAGTTTGGAACTCTCTTCCACAAAAGGCAATTGATGCTAGATCATTCTAAAACTGAGAGATCACAAATCAGCTATGATCATATTGAATGGCGAAACAAGATCAAGGGGCTAAATAGCCTACTCCTGTTCCTATACTCCAATGATGGAGGGAGAGAAAAATAACTATGAAGAAGTGCTTTTGTACTTCTCTTCCCACTTTTACATATCCAGCTAAGAGTAATTGAAGTTCATTTTGTGCAGTCCAAACCTAGTAAAAAAAATTTATTTGTGGCTTACTTCTCACACATTCTTTATCAGAGGAGACCAACTGAAACTGAGGGGCTCTTTTAATTCCTCCTCCCCCATGCACATCCTGAAAATCTGTGCATACGTAGATTTGACTGAGGCTGTTTCCAACTAATTTAAATACCACGGTCCCTCCTCCACGTGAGACATGGGATCACGTTTCAGAAATTTACGAAGCATTTCGCACCACTTCCTGCTGAAACTGTCATCAGAACTGGACCGCTAGGAAACAAGGAAGGAAAGATGAAGGGCCCAGTGGCAAATTATTGCCAAGACTGAGCAATTAACGAGAAAGTGAACCCCTCACCTCCCCCTCTTACCGATCCATCACTAAGGCCTTCTAAACCGTGTCAGAAACAAGCATGATTGGGACTGAACGTTTGACTAATAATAGTTAATATTGTGTCCTTCCATTGTACTCTTTCTACAAACCCTTTCATTTTGCAATGTTAATGCTGCCACCCCAGTCAGAAATTATTTTATGTCTGGGGGCGGTCGCACAGAGGCCATCTGTTCTATCTCAGATTAGTTGTCAAAAACAGCTCCTTCAAAAAGAAAATTAATACAACTGACCAAACCGTATTTAAAACAACAGCTCAAATTGTTCAAAGGTTCGCAAAAGATTGAGATCGCCCCCACCAAATGGAATTGATGAAAATAAAGATTCATGTTGTGTCCGTGAGAAGGACTCAGATAAACCTATGTAGCAAAAACAAAAGTTTTGAAGATGTATAATCAATAATTCACAGAACTTAAGATACAAAATATCAAAGGAAAACATAGAATAAAGGAAGGGAAAAAGTCAAGGTTACTTTACTAAACCACTGTGACTTTTTTTGACTCATGATGGTTTCTAGAAAGAAAAAAAGCCTTTAATCTGATAACTCTCTGCTTACCCACCATTACGAGGCCCTTCAGGGCAATGATCTATCAAGTCCTGACTGTTTCAAACTGTTTGTGCTGGATTCAGCATCTATCTTGCTGCACACTCAACAATAGAGCTAAGAAACAATAATTTTCAATTAAGAAACCTGAGGGAGACTTGGGGGCTTGATTTATGGCGCATGACTAATTAGCAAGTGGCTAGCTCAATGAAAATTAAGCAGCTTGTTACTCAATAGCCTCATGTTCGTTATTTCAGATAACGCTGATAATCATATGATCCTAATTTCATAAATATATCATTGTTTTGAGGTTTTAAATATATGCATGCCACATGGGGGGGGAACAAGGAAATGCTTGTGACTTCATAGCACAGAAGAGCGAGCAGCCCTAGGAGTGGCTTTGAATCAGCATATTCTGATGTCACAACCCCAAGATCTGTCACAATGCTAAAACCATGCTGTAAATGGATGGTGGCCCATAGTTAGAAAGTATATGCCAGCATTTGGGAATTAGTGGGTTAACCTGAACAGCAGATTTGGTCCAGGAATCTTACCTCAGGGCTACAGCTCTGTAAATGAGCTGGATACAGCTCTCATGTGTAATGAAGTATACAACAATCTGATTAAGCATAAGGCTTAGGTGACTAGCTGAAAGCAAAGGCTACCAGCTAAGCAGTTTGCAGCATTTCATTTCTCTGAAGATAAGTTTCATTCCTTAGAAGGTAGGAAACATATGGAAAAAATTATGAGCAATGTTTGGTAATTAAAACTAGGCTTAAAAATTGCATTTTAAATGTAATAATAAAATTGGCCTTAGATAGTTTTATTCTTATCCTCTCTCATAGCACAAAATAAATCATTCACTTGCAAAAAAAAGAGCCGATTAATTCTACATCAAACAAATGTTTTAGTTTTTTTTGGATTATTTGTTTTCTGTGCTGCTTTAAAGATGAACAGTCCCATCAAAAAGAGTGAAGCATTATTGCACAATACGCCGACTACATTTATATGGATTACTCGATTCAGTTTGAGATTGGGTTTATAGCACAATAACAATGGGCGCTACATTTTGGATCTCTTCCTGTTGTAATAACTACACTCAAAAAGGTCTTTGGGAGATAATTTCAGCCCTATTTATACTGGAACCTGCAGCTGTTCTATTTTAAATTGCTCCAGGTCCCAGAGCCAGATTAACTCCAAGTCACCCCATTTACACTGTAACACACAGTGGGGTGGCTGAGACGCTAATCCTAACCATGGTTCCTTTGTGCAGGTGGAGGAGTGAAAAAAAAACTTTGTCCACCGATGACTTCCTGTCGGACAGCTTGTCGGCCGGATTTCTATCTAAGGGTGTTTATAATAACACCATGAGTCGATTCACTGAATAAGCCTGGGAAATTACACTGGTTGCTGATCCGGAAACTGGAGTGGTGGGTGCTTATGACAGCTTTTCATTGATGCATCTTATTTCTAATATGTGATATAAAATTGGAGTTAAATTGATCAGAAATTGACACTGGAAACAAGGTTATTGTTCCGTGAAAATATCACATGTCAGTTGGCAAAGATACACTTTTACTGGATTTTAAACAGTACCACTGAGGTATAGTCTTGGAGTATAATGCCTTATGTATAGCTTACTTAAAACAGTAATCAGCTGAACTCCTGGGCTTCCAATCCTGAAAATAATGAAAATATTCTCCTGTGTTCAATTATGATTTGTTAAATCTAACCAATCCTTTTACTAATTAAGCTTAATTAAATTAAGCTGACTGGTTTGTCAATTATCAATAACTAAAAGTTTTTCCTCAAACCTTTAAATAATCTCATTTATAGATTGTATTCTTCTTGACAAAACTTCTCTTCAGGAATTCCTTTTAAAGCAGTAATGTCACAATCAAGAGTTATTTCAATGGTCAAAGTTAGTAATCAGGACTTTCTCTTTCAGGAGGGAATCACAGTTCAAGATATTCTTTGAAAGAAGTCTTCACTCTATGGAACCTTACAGAGATAGTCCTACCTTAAGGCTACCTTTAGAAACTGATTCTTACCATCTGGCCTATTTCTCTTGACAAATTTCACCATTTGGTCAACTTTTATAATAAATATATATCTATTCTTACTGTCAGGATCCTCTTCAAGATGGAGGGAGTAATTTTCCTTGAAGGCATTCCTGCCTGCCCATTTTAACTTCAATGAAAGTGCCACAGAAATCTTGGTGAAGACGTGATTTATGCAATTTTCCTTAGATTTGATGGCTCTTCTGACAAACTTCTGGTGAATGAAGGAAAGAAAATCACCTTTCAGTGAAAAATCACCTCCAGCATCTCAGAACTTTGGCATCTACACCTTTTGCAGACAGCTAATTGCAATTGTTTACGAGCAGTTAATTTAATTTTCAAATAAGGTTTCAAAGAAAAAAAATGCACACCCCTCCTCGATCCCTTGAAGATGGAGACTCACAAAAGTTAATTTTCTCTAGTAGTGCATTACTTAATAGATTCATGTAAAATTTGGATGGGTTATTTCAACAGCTTTGCTATCCTTTTTAAAACAAATATCACATCAGTACGTTAACCAGTAAATCACATCCCCATAGTGAGGTATGGTTCCAAAGATACATGCTGTCCTCTGCTAACTTGACCTAGGAGCCATTTTTCACTTGTGTGATGGTAGCCTATTTGACCATGGGAACCATCAAAGAGGAATTCAACCTTATACACCACCCAAATTCACACATTAAATATCACATAGGGTTGCAAATCCCGTTCAATTTCCTAACTGTTGCTAAAGCCAAATGTAACAAACTATCGCTTCACTGGTTGAATTGGTGAACTCAGCATTTACTAGTAATCAAACTGGGAGCCTCCTGGTCTGCATGGCCCAGCATCATCATGCAGTGCATTTCACCCATCAATCCATCTTAAATTTAAAGATTTTTAGTGGTATCTTCTTAGGTGCCGCACGGTATCCGTGATGTATGGAATTATTATATGGGCAATCATAACACTGTTCGCGTGGGTTTAAAATTCTGCCAATATTACACGAAAGTCACATTACCAGGGCACCAATGCCCTTTTCAAATAATTTTCTCACACCACTGGGTTCAGCAACCCATCCCAGTCAATTCCTCTGATGAACCATCAATACTCACTGCTGAAACAAGTGTATAGAAAAATCAATGCTAACAGAGACATCAACAACAGATGATGTCAAAGTGAATTGCAATTCTTGTTCATAGTTTAGCTTTAAAAAGGGCATCTATGGTGAAATTTTGAACAGTATTTAATAATTTTTCAATTGCAACTTGATATCATTTTAACAATAATCAGCAAACAAATCAATAAAAAAAAGGGGATTTACATTTATATAGCAATTTTCATGATCACCAAACATTTCAAAGCACTTTACAGCCACTGAAGTACTTTTGAAGTGCTGTCAATGATGTAACGTACACAGCAGCCAATTTATACACAGCAATCTCCCAAAAACAGCAATGACCAAGTAATCCAGTTTTTTGTGATGTTGATTTAGGGATAATATTGGACAGGACATTGGTGATAGTGTCCCTGATCTGCTTCAAAATAGTGCTATTGAATCATTTACATCCACCCGAGCAGACAGATGGGGCCTCACTTTAATGTCACATCTGAAAGACAACCTCCAACAGTGCAGCACTCTGTCAGTACTGTAGCACTGTGTCAGCAGGAATCTTTGTGCTCAAGTACTGGAGTGGGAATTGAGCCTGGAACCTTGTGACTCAGAGGTAAGGGTGCTAGCAATTGAGCCATAGCTGAGATAGATATTCAATCTGCCAACTGGCATTGTGGTTCAGCTGTGTGGTTTAGAAACCATACGATTTTCATTTCCACTTGGAGAAGTTTTCTATAATGAGCAGCCATTTTTTTCCCCCCGAGCACCATTGAAAACTCAGCCCAATATCTTCTAAATGGTGTTTGAAAATGCACTACTTAGGACAATATATACACATTGTCCTTGATTCTGCCATTATGTAGAACCATAGAATGGTTACAGCACAGAAGGCAGTCATTCAGATTGTTGTGTACATGCCAGGTCTCTGCAGGAGCAACTCAACTAGTCACACTTCCCTGCCTCTTCCCCGTAACCCTGCACATTTTTTCTCTTCAGTTATTTGTACAATCCTCCTTTGAAAGCCACAATTGAATCTGCCTCCGCCAAACTCTCAGGCAGTGCATTTCAGATTCTAACTACTCGTGGCATAAAAATGTTTTTCTACATATGTCACTGTTGCTTCTTTTGCCGATCACCTTAAATCAGTGCCCTCAAGTTCTCAATCCTTTCACCAATGGGAATAGTTCCTCCCTATCTACTCTGTCCAGACCCCTCATCGTTCATACCACCTCGCGCAAAGCTCCTTTCAATCTTCTCTTCTCCAAGGGGAACAGTGCCAGCTTCTCCAATCTATCCACATAACCGAAGCTCCACCACCTTCTCAAGGGCAAATAGGGATGGGCAATAAATGCTAGCCCAGCCAGCGAAGCTCACATCCCGTGAATGAATTTTTAAAAAAGCTCCCCTGGAGCCATTGTCGTGAATATGTTTTGCACGCTCACTAATGCCTTAATATCCTTCCTGAAGTGTGGTGCCCACAACTGGACACAATACTGAGCTAAGGGCGAACCTATGATACGGGTTTACAATAACTTCCTTGTGTTTCGATGTTGTTGCTGAGGTTTAGCGGGGTTTTACTAACACCATGCTTTCTAGACTTACCGTACCTTGATGAGGCTTTGCTTCTCCTACGACAGATTTGAGATGGTCGGTATAGTTTAACCGCAAACAATTTATGAAGAACTATTTACAAAGACTTCAGGGTAAGCACATGATATTCAGGACACAGAATATTCTGCACTTAGCTCTCTTGGAACCTTTTGATCATCTGACCACTGATGTCACAGTTACATCATACTCTCATTAACATATCCATTAACCCATTACTCTACACCTTGCCTTTGTACCCTATGCTCCTACTTATAAAGCTCAACCCAATGCTTTATTAACCTCTTTCTCAACCTGCCCTGCTCTAATCAATGATCTGCTCACATATACCACCAAGTCTCTCTCCGACTGCACCCAACTTAGAATTGAACCCTTCATTTTTTTACTGCTTTTCTTTGTTCTCTCTACCAAAGTGAATCACTTCACAATTCTCTGCATTAAATTTCATCTGCCCCTTGCCCATCGATTCCATCAGTCTGTCTTGTTGCCTTGAAGTTCGTCACTATGCTCCTCACAGTTCACAATACTTACAAGTTAATTTTGTGTCATTTGCAAATTTTGAAATTGTGTCTTGTAGACCCAAGTCTACGGGTAGAATATTACGCTTGGCGTGTGGGCGCACGCCTGACACGCCTGAATGCAAAATGACACGCGATAACATCGGGCATGCATCCCGACGTCATTGCGCAGTCTCGCGATATTTTGTTCGGCGGGTGCGCACCGGAGTCGGCTGCACGCCCGCCGATAATTAAAAGGCCTTAAATTCAGATTTATGCTGCCTGTCCAACCTTACCGTTGGCGGGCAGGGCGGAAAGGCCAAGCGGCCTTTACATTTTTTTAGGACACCTTACCCACGAGCGGGATGTGGTTTCCTAAAGCAAATAAACATTAAAGAGAATCTTTATCTTTGAATCAAAAACATGTCCCAGCTCACGTGACATGTTTTATTAAATTTTTGTTCTCTTCACTATTTTTTTCAAACAGCGCTTCATCTCCCTGAGGCACTGAGATTGAAGTGCTCTTTCGTGTGCATGTGCGAACTGTGCACTGGGCCCGGCTCTCCCTCCTCCCCCTTCTCACACAGGCAGTGCTCAGCGCTGCCGCTCGCGTTAATTGGCCAGCCCACGTGAAATCGCGGTGGGTGCGGAGCCGATCGCAGGCGGAGGTCGGCTTCCCGCCTGTCCCCGGCGAACACTCCCGCCAAGGGCAAGATCCTGCCCGATGTTATTAATATACGTTAGGAAAATCATGGGTTCCTACACCGACTCCTGCAGAACCCCGCTATATACCTTCCTCCAACCTGAAAAACAACCATTCACCATTATTCTCTCCTTCCTGTCACTCAACCAATGTCATTTCTTGTTATTTTCCATTATAAAAACGCATGAAGGATAAATGCATGAAGCTCCAATTCAGACTTAGATCAAGACTTAAGAGTAAAACTGCCAACCATGTGCACATTTAGTTTTTACTTTCTGCTGAACTCAAAACGACAGCTCATTAACTGACAATACATTAGCACTTAGAGTTAAAATCTGATGAAGAGCTACAGCTTTGAAATGACATTAAAAAGAGCATAATATATATCTATATATATACATATTTTTTTAAAAATTCATATCTAAGGAACCTAGTTCTGGTGAGCCAGCTCCTGCTATGTCATTCTGTTTCATTAGACCAGTTTTTTTTAGTGTATAGGCCAGAAATTTACAGCCTCGTCTCGGTGGAGACGGGGCCGTAAAATGCGGCGAGCCAATCTAAACTCCATTGACTGTGGTAAAATTCCATCCATAGTGTAGGGGAATAGTGGGGAGGCGGTGGAAGATTTCCAAGGCTCATGATCAACCTGATGAGCCGCATCATGAACAATCCCTTCCTTAGCCGCCCAAGTCCTGGTTTGGAACCTGAACCCAGAGCTTCGGGCCCAGAGGTCAGAACACTACCACTGCAGCACAAGCCCTTCATATTGTAGGCCAGTGGCCGCCGTGTAAGGGCAGAATTTTTCGCTCGGCATGCGGGCACGCGCCCAACACGCTCGAGCGTGAAATAGCGCGTGATAACGTTGGGCGAGCGTCCCGACGTCATGGCGCGTGCGGTCGGCGGGTGCGCGCGAGAGTCAGCAGTGCACCCGCTGACCATTAAGAAGCCTACTAAGGCCATTAATGTTGCAATTACAGGGGGATTTTTCGTTGCCCGTCCAATGGTACGGTTGGCGGGGGGCAAATCAGCCAGGCGGCCTTTGCCCTTTTGTGGAAACCTCATCCAAGGGCGGAATGAGGTTTCTGAGATTAATTTAAAAAATGATAAGACTGTTCGGACAGAATTGTCATCATCCATGTGTCCAGGTAACTCATCCTGACACGTGGACATTCTTTTCAGCATTTTAAAACCTTTATTTATGGCTTTTGGGTTCTTCAGCTCCCTGAGGCAGCTCTCTGCCTTCAGAGAGCTTTCTGTGAACGCTTCCCCCAACGCCGCCGCCGCTGACTTCAGCGCTTGCCCCCTACCCGCCCCACCCCGGCAGCGCTCGAGCATTTCAGCGCGCCTTTCGTGTTGGCTGGCCGTTAATTGGCCAACCAGCGTGGAATCATGGCCGCGGGGCCGATCACGGGCAGTGACCCATTTCCTGGCCCCCTCCAGGACCCATCGACCATGCCCGCATGCCGAGCTCAAAATCCTGCCCTAAGTTCATACGTCTGCTGCCATCTACTGAAATTGGACGCAACAGCATGGATGCGGTCAGCTGTCCTACAGGGGCCCAGCCACCAGAATTCAAATGAGGCGATCGGATAATAAAAGATGCTCTTGCTAGAGCCGCCAAGCTCCCCAAACACAGATCTCACAAAGACAGATGTAAAATTGAGGGGAGTTGCCTACACCGGCTGTTGGGAAGATCCTTTTCAGCGATGATCATATTTTATTGGTTCACAGTGGCTCCACATTCCTAATTCTCCATTGACATTACAGTTGCAAAATATGACTTCAGATTGACAATGCAAAGTACAGTGTTAATAGCAATGGGAATTGTTTGAATGAATTTAATTAGAAAAAGCTATCGGGTGACTGAGTGGAGTGATATCCCTACTCTACTGGGACCACGACTGAATCCGGCCCACAGTGATGGGATGAAACTCTCCCCTCCCTGCCAACTGTAAAAGTGCTAGTCAAATTAAGTTCAGAGCAGTTCCAGCTTAACACTTAGTGGGTGTGCATACACAGCACAAAACTGTCAGTAATTCAGCCATAATTGTCACTAAATTGGCAGTATCGCTCAGAGAGACCACAAGGTTAGTTGCTGTGGGAAATGAAAATGACACACTGGTGTAATGTAGAGTGCTTTTCTGAGTTGAGGTATGTTCCCTCTCCTAAGCACTATCATCCTTCACTTTGATCAGCTCAATAACTCAAATCAAAGCAGCTTCTGTACTTACTGTATATGTCGTAGTCTAAGCTATGCATCAATAGCAGTGTGGATGAACACCCTATATTCTGATATACCTAGATAGTAAGTAAAGTATTTATGTCTCTCGTACTGTTTTGAACCTATATATTCTGCACATGTCAGTATGCACTTCTGTACAGAACTAAAATTAACATGGAAATTTATATTTTCTTGTATTCTGCCACTAGAGTATACCTGCTGTAGAGGTAGTCATGCAAAGCTGTACATCATCAGGGCTCACCTCTCTCTTGCCTTATTTGTCATTTGGAGCTACTTTCATCCTCCATGCACCAGCTGGACAATTTGCATATCAAAGGAAATGTTTGACACCATCAATAGTCTTCAAACTCACCCCCAAACAAATCTTTACTCCATAAACCAAAATAAAATGGGGTAAATAAAAATAAACAGCATGAAAACTGGATTTTATGCAACTTTCATAGCCATCTTTGAATCCCATGGACAATTTGAGTCCAGACTGCCATGAGAAAAATGGAAAAGGTGGTTTCCTCTAAATAAGTTAACCTATTTATACTTAATCTTCATTGTTACATATTTTAATACCTCACCTGAACCCACTATATTTGCACAAGATGTAACACATAAGCCCTCCATGGAGAGTCAGCATCACATCGCAAAATAATGCAAATCAGATTAACCTTGCTTTGTTTTCTCCAAATGACTTTAGGGATAAAGACAAGTGGCAGAATTTTCTCATCCCTCTGCCGCAGGTTTCATGACAGACGGGACGGGAGAATCCAGCGCCAGGCAAAGAGTTGGAAATCCAGCGGTATAAAAACAGTTTGTAATTCTTCCGATGATGAGTTTATGGCGGGTCAGGTATCCTGCCAACTAGTGGCGTGAACGTCACTTGCATTCATTAACATCTCATGAATGCTCATTAAAACAGCTGCTTGCCGGAATCTTGTCACGCCTCCCAACCTTGCGTCACGCCAGCGGGAAGTTACGTCGGCCTCAAATCCGTTTGAAAAGGGGTGGCGTGCACAAGTCAGACCTCAGTTCACTTGTAACTTCAAGGTGGGTGGAACATAGATAGCCTACCTGCTACAGCGCTGCACCTGTCTTGTTGCGATGAACGCTACACTGGTGGGGCTGTAGGGTTGGTCTGCTCCTGCTGTTTGTCTACATGGTCCTGAGGAACATCACTGTGCTGTGGTACTCATGCAGGCCTCCACTTTCAGACAGTGATCAGTACTGCGGCCAGGGCTGGGGAGTGCGAGGATCTTCTACTCCTGGTAGCTGAGACCATTGTCCACAAGTACACCACTGTGCAGCGGTAGTCGGACAGAACTCCACTTTCAGAAACTAGCACTTCAACCAAGAGGTGGGCTGTGAGGTGAGGGTGGGGACGACAGACACAGGGTGGGAAATGGGGAAGGAAGGCTGTGGAAGGGCTGTGAGGGGAAAGGGCGAACACGAGGTGGCAATGGGGAGGGAAGTCCATGGAATGGCAGTGAGGGGGAAGGGAGAACATGAGGAGGGCAACGGGAAGGGAAGGTTGAGGAATAGCAGTAAGGGGGAAGGACAAACATGAGTGGGCCTTTATGGGGTCGCCCTCTAACTTGTTGTCGCCGCAAAAGTGAACAAGAGTCTGCTCAGAAAGAAAGAAGACCTCCTTGCAACGAAAGCCACTGAAAGCCAATGGCTTCACTTGCACAATTAAAGGGCTATTCAGAACTCAAAGGCTACACATCAAAGTCGCTGCATCTCAAGAGTAACACATAGGAATGTAGAATTTGGGAATGCAGGCAATAGTGAAGGAGGCACAGCTGTATCATATATGGCATTCCATCAATGAAGGCCTGTCACATGTTCACCAGACTTGACACTCCTAACAGGCCAAAGGGCATCCACTCGTTGACCATGTGCCACATCAGAGATTGGAGCACAGAGCTAGGTTGGGTCAATTATCACAATTAAACCTTAGTATCGCATGTAGGACTCAAGGTGTTACACATCTGCGATTCTATCTTGGTCACCTCGACGTGTGTGCTAGTGTTTCATGAACAAGGTGGCATCAGCCACCATGTAAGTATGGCAGGAAAAACTATGGATCCTTACAGTTTCCATACATTTCATCTTCTGAGCTTCACTTTCTTGTCCTTTGAATCATTAATGTCTTCAATGTTTCCTTTCAGAGAGAGGGCAAAAGTAAGATGGATCCAGAACTCAATGCTGCCTTTGTCAGGGTTCTAATGCAATGGAGGAGACAAAGGAGAGAGCAGTGATGCCACGCTCAGCTCCAGCAGGAGGCCAAGCCTGAGGGACATGATCAAGCAGAGCCAGAGCATGAACAGGAGGGTCAGGAGGAGAGACCCAGGCAACGGAGGTAAATTGCCAGACCTAGGGTTTATCATAGAAGAATCTCCTATACAAATGAGTGAAAGGCAATGCCTTGCCTGTCTGCACTTGCCCCAAGCTCTGGTACATCACATATGCCACATTCTTCATGAAGACCTGACACCACGTGGAGTTGGAGGGTATCCCATGCCAGTGGCTTTGAACATGACCGCAGCACTCAATTTCTTTGCCTCTGGGTCTTTCCAAGGGATCAACAGAGGACCTGTGCAGCATCTCTCAGTCCACAACACATCGATTCATAAAGGAGATCACAGATGCCCCTTACAGAAAGACCCATCATTATATTGGGCTTGCTCTGGACAAAGATAGCCAGGCTGCAAGATTCACCAGCTTTGCCACCAGCCCAGGCTTCCCTAGAGTGCAGTGTGCAATAGGCTGCACCCATGTGGCTATACGGGCTCCATGGCAGCCGGCCCTAATGTTTATAAACGGCAAGGGCTATCATTCCATCAATGTACAACTGGTGTGTGACCACTGGAAGCAAATATTGCACGTTTGTGCACAGTACCCATGACTCCTACATCCTGAGTCACTCCCAGGTGCCTGAGATTTATGAGGGGTCATTACACCTGCAGGGGTGGCTGATTGAGGATGAGGGGTACCCACTGAAATGCTGGCTGATGACACTGGTGCGTCACCCACAGAGACATTCTGAGGAGAGGTACAATGCTGCTCACAGCTCCATATTCTCCCTTATAGAGCAGACTATAGGGCTTCTGAAGATGCGCTTTCGATGCTTGGACCACTCAGGTGACTCACTACAATACACTCCCGACAGGGTTTTCTGCATCATCGCAGTGTGTTGTGCACTTCACAATCTGGAAATGCAAAGAGGCGAATCCCTGCCAGGGGGTGACCTGGAGGAGGATAAGAGCTCATCGGAGGATGAAGGTCCAGAGGTCCAGGCACCTCACGAGGCTGTTGAGGATCAGTATGAGCACGGTCACGCCATGGAGGAAGGAAGATGTGGGAGACATGGCTGGGATACGCTACTGGTGACAAGTTCCAGGAAGAGTAAAGTTAAGTGAGAGCATATGGCCACATCTCTCCTAGCCCTCAATGACATTCCCTTCCATCTCAGGGGATGCCCACCCATTTGCAGCGAGAATGAGTCCCACATTCACATTTGCACGTTCTGACCTCATGAATCCCCAGGCCATGATCTTTGCTTTGGTCTGTGGTGCTGTGAGTCTAAGCTTACTATGGGAACTGAGAGTCCACTGAGGAACAAGAGTGATGTGAGAGGAGACTTGAAGCCTTCGCTGCCATCTAACGATGCAAACAATGCTGTGACTGAGATATGGATATGCCTAGGGATCTCCTCCTCCCGTGCATGTCTCATCTTCTGCCACTGCCACTGAGGAGACACAAATGCTGCTTGATTATCAATGCTGATGAGCTGCCCTCACTCAATGGTGTTCCTTGAGGAAGAAGGGCTAGAAATGCTTACATCACATACTTCAAATAAAGATTTAAACATACCTCCCTGACATCACACAAGGGTGTGGAAACTAATTCAACTGAGTTGACATCACAGGAATGTTAATCTCACAGTGGGACACTATCACTGAGAGGGAGGATGGCTAAACCTCGACATAAGAGGATGTAATGTACAATGTACAAATTCACAACGCCTTCATAGGACCAAAACATTCATATAACCATCAAATGTATTCACAAAAGTACAATTTCTTTACATGTATAACACACCCTTGACCCAAAAGTGACATCAAATTTTCTTAACTTTCCTAACCCTACCACTACACCTGAGTGCAGCCTCGACATCTGCAGCAGAGGTGGAGGCAGCCTGCTGACTGCTACATCCTGATGTCTGCGATGGCCTTGGCAGATGTCCACTGGCGACCCGAGGCCTGGAGGGCCCCAGCCTGATAAGAGTCACCTGCTCAGGGCCAGAAGCGCTCTTGGCGGTCTGAGAAGCTGGAATGGATGGGGTCACAGGCAGAGGGGGCTGTGAGCAGCTGCACACCCTTGGAGTGTCCTGAGAGGAGGCCCCCAGGGTGTCCAGCTGATGCCCATCCTCCCTGTTGGTGCCCAACAGCCCCACCCTGACTCCTTCAGGAGGTGGCACACCTGGAGAGTGGTTAAGGTGCCCATGTCGCCTACATCCTGATGGCATCCACCAGGGTATGTGGCCATCGAGTGCAGGGCCGCGCGCAAATCCGGCAAGACCTGCTGGACCAAGGTCTCCATGGTGGTCACCAGCCTTCCCATGGTGACCTCTAGGCGCTCACATATCAGAGCCACGACATCTGGCAGAAGGCGGATGGGCTCCTCCATCATATGCTCTAGTCTATTGAGTGACTGTTGAATCTCTACCTGATGTTCCGCCACCTGTTGTTGCATCTCCAGCATTTAGTTGGCAGCCACTTCCAGAGGCTCACCATCTGACTCGGACTGAGTGGGCAGTTGGTCTCCAGCAGCCCTCCGAGTGCCGGAGACCTAGGCTGTCCCTGCCTCCGACTGCTGTGGGGACATGTCACTGAGGTGTTCTCCAGAAAGTGAGCCTGAGCCAAATCTATTGCTGTGCCCCACCGACATGTGTATCTCTGAGCTGGTGGAGGGTGCATGTGAGCGCTGCAATGGTTCTTCCAGAGCTTCCTCTTCGGACGTGGTCTGGGGTCTCGGACTGGTTCTCGACTGCCTTGTTGGCCACGATCTGCTGGTGCCTAGAAAATAGAAAATCGAGTTTCAGTTGATGAGCATGAGCTAGATAAGACTGCATGTGACTCACTGCAAGTGATGGGGTTGTGATCCGTACCCAAGTTTCTGGGAGAGGCCGATCTCCCGGTCCCCACAGGAGCACTTGTCCTCTCCAGTCAGCTCGGCTGCAGCCTCTTCGAACTCAGTGAGGGCAATGATGTCAGCCCCCACTCCCCCGGTCTGCAATCTCTCGCGCCTGTTGTGCACCAGCTTGGCCTGTACGAAGAAGAAAGAAAGGCGTGTGATGAGAAGGGATGGAGCTGAGGTTGGGTGAGATGCATGTCCCCTGTGTGTGGTGAGCCCTCCCCAGAAGGGCCAGAGGATGAAGTGCGAGCAATATAATCGCTGGGGTAGTGGTGATGTGAAAGTCTCCATGAGTGAATGAATGTAGATATTTGTCCCCCACTAATGGCTGTGTGAGATCCTTGAAGAGAGTAGCCATTTGAGTCCATGATGCCATGATGAGAGATTGATATTGGAGGGAGTTGAAGGGCGACTTACCCTGGTAGAGCAGATGAGATCATTCATCCTCTTCCTGCACTGGATGCCGTTTCGAACACAGTTGCCAGCCGGGCTGACCTCTCTGCAATGGCCTCCCAGGCCAGAGACGTGAGGCTGCTGTGCTTCCTGGAGACATCATCGGGATATAGAACATGCCTGTGCGCCCGGGCTTCTCTGATCAAGGCCTCAAGGATCTTATATGTGAAGCCGGGTGTTGCCTCCATCTTGAGGCTTTCAGCCTTCTTTTTGTGGCTGGAAGACACCTCTGCACGTGTCCTGGAGACAGGTGGGCTGGAGGGAGTGAGGTACATGTGTTGAACTGGCGTTCAAAAAATCCTATAGCATGATTTGAAGAAGAGCAGTGAGTTTCTCCTAGTTTTGACCAACTTTCCACTCTCAGACAATACTAAAACTGCATTGTGAATGGTATTGAATATTGTGCAATCATCAGAAAGTATCTCCACATCTAACCTCTCAGGTGTACGTAAAACTTCCCATGGCAATATTGCTGTCCCTAGTGTTTTGGTCAATGTTTATCTTTCAAGCAACAACAGAAAAGAGCAGATTATCTAGTTATTACCATTGCTATTTGTGAGAGTTTACTATTCATAAATTGGCTGCTGCATTTTCTACATTACAATTGCGATTATGATTCAAAAGTGCTTTGAGAGGGCATGGAAGGTAATGCACATTTTCCTGTGTTTTTATATTGCAGCACAATTTACCGAGGGACACATACTGATTCTTTGAATCAGATTGATTATTCCGACATGAACTGTTAAATCACTCACATCAATACCATGTGTTTATTACTGAAATACTATTGCTAATATTGTTTGTAAAGAAGTATTATTGCGCATAATAAACATCTTGTAAAATGTTGTCCAGTAATATGATCTATCTAAGTATATCTATCTTATAGATGGTTCTTGATTGGTAAGGGGATCAAAGGTTATGGGTAGAAGGCGGGAGAATGGGGTTGAGAAACTTATCAGCCATGACTGAATGGCGGAGCAGGCTCGATGGGCCGAATAGCCTAATTTCAGCTCCTATGTCTCATGGTCTTATGATTAAAATTATTTAGTAGAGTGCAGTTAAACAACATTACTATGCAAATGATTCATACAGGGCTGTATTTGTACCATGTGATCATTGTTGATATATTATTGCCCTATTTGATTGATAATACCTAATGTGGTATTGTGGGGGTATTTAGAAGTTGGGGGCATATTTTCAGAATAAGGGTTCACCCATTTAAAAGGAAGATGAGGAGGAATGTCTTCTCTTAGAGGGTTGTAAATGTCTAGAATTCTTTCCACAGAGAGATGTGGAGGCTGGGCCATTGAATATATTTAAGGCTGAGATAAACAGATTCTTGAATTGTAGGAGAGTCAAGGGTTATGGGGAACAGCAGGAAAGTGGAGTTGAAACCAAGATCAGATCAGCCATGATCTTACTGAATGTCGGAGCAGACTCAAGAAGCTGCTCCTATTTCTTGTTACGTCTTTGTTGTAATCATGTGATTTGTGCTGAAGTAGCATTGCATTGTACATTCATTCTGTAGTTTGCACTGCAACTCTACTAAATAACTTTAATCATTCTTATTTGACAGCATTTTAAAATATATTTATTATGTTTCTGTAAAACATTGGGGTGAATTTCTATGTGTCCAATTCCAATGTGTGGGAGATCGGTGTTGGAGCCTAGTGCCCAAACAATGGAATCGTTGTGAAGTCTGTGGTAATCTGAGGTGTAGTACACCTTTAAGAGACTGTGAGCAGATTGACCACATGACTATAAGACATAATAGCTGTGTAGCGTGGGCTACCATGTAAATGTTAGTCGAGAGTAGGATCTGGTTGGAGAAGCGCACAGCATGTTAATGCTCTGTTGTTTGTGTAAATAAATAGCATGTGCTTCATTTCATATTGGTCTCTGAATCTGCCGTATATTGTAATCGACTCGCCTGCCGACGGATAAGTGTGCATTCGGTTCATGAGCAAAGCGATCCCACTGTAAAACATAACAACTGGCGACGAGCAAAAACACCACCAGTCGACGACAGCAAGGAAAGCCGCAAAAATTCAGCTGTAGTGAACCAGCCGTGCCTTGTAGGCCAATTATAAGTACAGTACAATTGTAAGCCCTCCCCATGGTCATTGAAGCTATCGCCCTCCGGTATGCCATGATTTGGCCACATCGAACCATTCGATCATCCTACCGATGACTGGTCATATTACATTGAACGCCTCACATTTTTCTTTTTGGCCAATGACATATCGGCGGAAGAGAAGAGGCGGGCGATCCTCTTGTTGACATGCGGCAGTAAAACTTACGGCCTAATTCGTAGTCTATCAGCACCCACTGCCCCAGATTCCAAGAGCTTTGATGAGTTGGTGAATCTAGTGAAAGGCCATTTCCAACCAAAACTCTCGGTAACAATGCAGCGTTTTAAATTTAATTCGAGGTGTCGTGACCCTGGAGAAACAGCCGCTTGCTATGTAGCAGCCTTAAAGCAATTGAAAGAGCACTGAGAGTTCGGTACATTGATTAATGACATGTTAAGAGATTGATTAGTGTGTGGGATTAATGAAGACGCCATTCAAAAAAGGTTGCTGTCTGAGACAAATTTGGATTTCAGCAAAGCCCTGGAGTAGGCACTCACAATGGAAAGCGTGGTCAGGGACTCAGAAGAAATCAAGGGAGCACAAAATGGCGCCGTTCTTCACGTCGGGAGGGAGGCACTGACTAGGAATGGTGCGGAAGCGCAGGGCTCCTTGGAAAGGCGGGAAACAGCTGCCATTAACAGACCAGTAAAAAGCAATGGCTTAATGAATAAAAACCACATTCATAATAGCAGAATTGGAATAAGACAACCTACAAAAGAACGACAATTTAAAAGAACCATGTGCTTCTACTGCCATCACAATGGGCACAATATGCGATATGTAAAGAAAGTTGAGACCAAAGTTGAAACAAAAAGGCAGAAGTCGTGACATTTATATAATGGGAAGAAACAGATTCAGACATTTAGTTCCTACACAATTTAGAAATGGGTAAAACAGAACCAATCTATGGACAGTAGAAGTCAGCAGAAAACCCCTTCGAATGGAGGTGGATACAGGTGCCTCCATGACAGTCACAGGAGAACACACGTTTAAGTATCTGAACGGAGGAGGTCACTCACTAAAGCTGGAAAACTCAGATGCCAGACTAAAGACATATACTGGCAAAAATATATGAGTGACAGGTATATGCAAGGTTCCAATACAAAATGGAGGCCAGTCTACTAACCTACCTCTGCTGGTGGTAGCAGGGCAGGGTCCCACTCTACTTGATCGGAACTGGCTTAAGAAAATAAAATTAGAGTAGACTGAGATTTTCCAACTCAGAGTGAAAGATCTACAAGAATTATGCCCCTGTGTTCAGGGAAGAGCTCGAGAAGGTTCAGGGACTGCAAGCTAAAATCCACGTGGACCCCAGAGCAACCCCTAGATATTTGAAGGTGGGGCCAGTCCCCTATGCATTACAAGAAAAGGTGGATATTGAATTAGACAGGCTGGAAATGTTGGGAGTCTTACAACCTGTACAATTTTTCAAATAGGCAGCGCCCATCATTCCAGTACTAAAGCCTGACCAGAGTGCTTAAATATGTGAGGACTAGAAGTTGACCGTTAACAAAGTAGCCAGATTTGATAGGCACACTATACCAAAAATTGATGAATTGTACTCCAATCTGGTAGGGGAAACCACATATACGAAACTCAACATGAGCCACGCTTGTCAGCTAGTCGTGCTAGAAAAGGCCTCTCGGGATTTTATGACTATCAACACACATAGTGGATTATACCAGTATACCAGGTTACCCTTCGGAGTCTCATTGGCTTGTGCCATTTTCCAATGGACTATGGAAAATTTGCTCCAAGGTCTACCCCATGTGGTGGCTTATCTCAATGATGTCCTAGTAACAGGACTAACTGATGAACACCAGGCTAACTTGGGAAAGGTATTGAAGCATTTCTCACAAGCCGGAGTACGCTTGAGAAAGGAAAAATGTATCTTCTAAGCAAAATAAGTGATTTACCTGGGTCATAGGGTCAACTCACAGGGCCTTTATCCAGTAGAAGACAAGGTGAGAGCAACTCATGAGGCACCAGCCCCAAAAAATGCCAGAGCTCAAGTCCTTCTTGGGAATGGTTAACTACTAAGGTCGCTTTCTCCAAAATTTGCTGACAGCACTGGCTCCATTATATGGGTTACTCAAGAAAAAGCACAGGTGGACTTGACAATAACAGGCTTTTACAGCAGTAAAGCAGTTACTACATTCATCGGCCCTGTTGGTACATTTCAACTCAAAGAAACAATTGATTTTAACATGTGATGCATCCCCTTATGGAATAGGGGCAGTACTCTCCCATCAGATCGTGGATGGCTCTGAACGGCCCATTCTCTACGTTTCAAGAACACTCAGTGAGGCAGAACGAAGATACAAATAGAAAAAGAAGGCTTATCCATTGTATTTAATATTAGGAAATTCCACCAATACATCCATGGTCACCACTTCACCATAGTATCTGACCACAAGCCACTACTAGGCTTGTTTGGGGAAGATAAGGCAATAACCCAATCGCCTCGGCATGCATCCAAAGGTGGGCGCTGATTCTAGCTGCTTACGAATATACTTTTATCCACCAGCCGGGAAGCCAGATTGCCAATGTCAACGCATTGAACCGATTACCCCTGAAGGACAGCAATGTGAACGTCCCCATCCCTCAAGAACTTGTCTTGTTATTAAATTTTCTGGATTCATCACCAGTGAATTCCAAACAGATCAGAGAATGGACAGACTGTGACTTAGTTTTGTGTCACGTCAGAGAACTAGTCTAGCAGGGATGGTCTAATGAGCCAAAGTTGGACAAAATGAAGCCCTATTTTAACAGGAGATACGAGCTCACCTGCCAGGATGGCACCTTACTGTGGGGAGCAAAAGTCATTGTGAGAAAGACAACCATTATTGATAGAATTGCATAGCACTCACCCCGGCATTTCCAGAATGAAAATGTTGGTGCGCAGCTACTTTTGGTGGTCAGGGATGGACACTGAGATCGAAAACATGGCCAAGAGCCACATGCAGTGCCAACAGGTGCAGAAATTGCCTTCTTCTTTGCATCCTTGGGAATGGCCAGGAAGGCCATGGGTCCACCTGCACATTGACTACATGGGAACTTATTTGGACACAATGTTCCTCTTACATATCGACTCCCACTGCAAATATACGAGGTGCAATAACGTGCACCTGCCACTACCATAGACAGAATGCATCAGAGTTTCACGACACACGGGTTACCAGAGATATTAGTGTCTGACAATGGAACGGCATTCACTAGTGGGGGGATTCCAAACATTTACAACTCTCACCAGCATAACACATGTCAAGATCTCACCATACCACCCTGCATCCAATGGCTTGGCCGAGAGGGCAGTCCAGACCTTCAAGGCCGGAATGAAAATACTAGATGGGGACTCTATAGCAACAAAGTTATCACGCTTCCTGCTCAGCTACAGAACCACACCACATACAACCACCAGTATGGCTCCCACAGAGTTATTAATGAAGAGATGCCTCAGGGCACGGTTAAGCTTCAGAAAGCCAAATTTATGAGGGGGGTAGAGAGAAGTCAGGAGACCCAGAAAAATGAACACGATTACCATAGTCGTGAAAGAAACTTCAGTGTAGGGGAAGCTGTTTTCGCGAAGAGCTTTAGAGATGGGCCTAAATGGCTATCAGGTGAAGTCAATGCAGAGACAGGACCCCTGTCCTACCATATATCAGTTGAAGGTCGGATAATCAGGAGACATATAGGTCACCTCAGGAAATGGGAAATAGATCCACAAAAAAAGATGCAACATTCCCTTTGGAGTCTACACCACAGATAGAACAAAATCCTCTGGTTTTGGAAGTACCTGCGGAACCTGTTGAACCTGAGAGAGTTGAAGAAGCAAACTTGCAGGTTCCTACTGGAGTCTAATGGAGAGATGACTCCTGAGAAGGAGGCCTCAGACAAACCATCCGAAGTCATAGAATTATGACGGTCGACATGTCTGAAAAAGCCTCCTGAGAGACTGAATTTGTAAATAGTTCATTTTTGTAAATTGTTAATATATAATAAAATGTACTATCAAGTAAAGGGGGAGGGATTTGGTAATCTGAGGCGTAATACACCTTTAAGAGCCTGTGAGCAGATTAACCACGTGACTGTAAGACCCAATAGCTGTGTAGCGCGGGCTATCATGCAGATATTCATCTAGAGTAGGGTCCCTCTGGAGAAGCACACATCACATTAATGCTCTGTTGTTTGGGTAAATAAATAGAATGTGTTTCACTTCATATTGGTCTCTGTGTCTGCCGTATATTGTAATTGACTCGCCTGCCAACAGATAAGTGTGCAACCAGTTCATGAGCAAAGTGACCCATAGTCAAAACATAGCAAGGCCCAAATCATTTAGAAAATTTCTGTGGTCTTGTGACGGACAGTAGCATCTTCATCCTTCAAAAGAAATATCAAGTTCTCCAAACAACCGACCTTCACCACCGTGTAAGCTATTTGAATGATCTCAGCAAGCTGCCAGTGCTGAATCTATTGACATGCAGCTCACTTATATAGAAAAAAACTCCAGAATACCGAGGGATCTGGGAGTCCTTGCACCTGAGCCACAAAAAGCCAGCATGTAGGTACAGAAAATAATTAGGAAGGCAAATAAAATGCTGGCCTTTATTGCAAAGTGGATGGAGTGTAAAAGTGTTGAACTCTTGTTCCAAATATGTAGGGCATTGGTAAGACCATACATAGAGTACTGCACACAGTTTTGATCTCCTTATTTAAGGAGGGATATATTTGCATTGGAGGCAGTTTAGAGAAGGGTCGTTAGGCTGATTCCTGGGATGAAGGGGCTGTCTTATGGGGAAAGATTGACCAAGCTGGCCTATACTCATTGGAATTTAGATGAATGAGGGGTGATCTTATTGAAACATCTAAGATTCTGAGGGGGATGAAAAGATGTGGTGGCAAGAGAATTAAACTCAGTGGGATTGGAAGAGGAATGGATAACAGATAGAAAGAGTTGGAGAAGGATGATCAAACAGCACTGTGGTGGCCCCAAGTAAAATGGGAGAAGCCAAAAGTACAAAAAAGGCCTACAAGGGTAACTGCTGAGAATATGCAACCCCTCATGGGTGGATCTAGAACTGCGGGTTTAAAAATAAGGGCTGGGATTTTCCATGCCTGCTGGCATCGGGTGTGTTCGGTGGTGTGAGCGGACAATGTGGTGCGATCGGTTTCACAACGGCGTGAAACCAGTTTGCGATTGTCCACTCAGCCTGCCGATGGCGGGCTGTGTTTCCCGCCATCAGACGTCAGGAACCTTATTGTAATACACCAGCATATCATTATTAGGCCAGCCCACCAGAATCGTCTCCCACCCACCCCCCAACCCCTGCTGGGTCATCCGCCCACATTGGCAGGAAAACACAACAATATGTTTCACAACAGCGTGTATAAGACATGCACTTGCCAGGCTGCACTTCTCTTGGGACTTCAAGGTTTGTTTGCCTACCTTGCTTCGGTCAGCACTCACAGTCATCAGCACCAGGCTTCACAGGCAGCAGCACATCACTTTTAGGGGGGCTCACGGCAGATCTCTACCTACCAGGTCAGCCATATGTTGCTGGCTTTTCAATGGCTGCAGGGCTAGGGCTTGCTTGGGGGAGAAGTGGCTTCAGGCAAGGGAAGAGGCTGCAGGGCAAGGGCTGTACTGAGGAAGGAGGGTATCCCAGGATGTGTGTAGGGGCACGTTAACCTGTGCAAGTGGCCTCAAGATGGTGAGGGCTGAGGAGGCAGTCTCCAGAGGAGATGAGGCCAGATGGAAATGTGAGGGTATGTGTGAGAGAAAGTGAGTGGTGATGTCCCTTGAGCTGGCAGTGAGTGAGATGCCAGTGAATGTGTGATGGGCTTGAGTGTGTGAGTTTACAGTGCTGAGATGGTTGCCATACCCTAGTGACACAGATGAGGTAATTCATCCTCTTTCTACATTGGATGGCCAACCTCTTCTGTGTAGCATTGGCACTGATCCTCACTGCCATCACCGAACAAGCTGGAGTGGTGATGTTGCTGTTGAGAACTGTCGGAAATCTGATTGGTCGGCACCTGAGTAGTTCCAGCAGTGCCAGAAGTGAGTAGTGGTCCCTGCTGGGACTACAGGCAGTCCCAGGACGGAAGAAAACACAGATACTAGAATAAGGTGAGTTTGGGGCTTTTGGTTGGAAATGGATCGCCGACACTGGCCGGGGGGTGAGGGGGAGGGGGGGGTGGTGGGGTAAGGGGCGGGGGCATTGTGTTCTGAAGGTCAGGGGGTGGCACAAAGGGAGAGTACCATCTCGTGGGGGTTGGTGCCCCCAATGGGCACAGGTTCCTACCATAGGTGGTGCCCCCATTCCTTCCTGCCTTTTCACCTGAGATGGTGAAGTATTGAGCTGGCTTCCTTCATACCACCTTCCCCAGCTGCACGTTTCATTGCGGCAGGGGTGAAAACAAGCCCTTAACTGGCCATTATTTGGTCATTGGGGGCTTCAACAGGCTTAGGGATGGGTGGGCTGGCTGATACGTTATGGCAGATAGTTTGGGGGTGGTCCAGATGGTGCTGGGCTACTTGTCCCATTTTACATGCCCCCACCCACCCCCACCACCCACCTGCAAATACATCGGCTGGGAGGTTTGGGTGGGGGGGTGGGGGGGTGGGGCGTGTAAAATTACCTCCTTGTTACCCAAAATTTGCATTGGGATCCTTTGCATGCCACAGGACCTTGATTTGCAAAACTCCGTGAGGCACATTCCTGAAAGAGGTTTGTACTCTGATTGGCCATTTCCAGGAGCTGATAGAAATGGCAGTAAATGGGTTCATACCAGGAACATGGCAATAAGTTGTCAGCAATTGACATGCCTTTTTCCCTGTACCGCATCAACTGTTCCTACTCCAAAATGGGGTGAAAATTAGTCACATAAATTTTATGTCAAAATGGGAAAATCATTTTATTGTTATTGTTTTCTCCTTCCCATGTCAGGAATATTTCTTATTTATTAGCATTACCCTGATCCCACACTGTTCTGCATCTTATGAACCTATGGTCCAAATTTCAATCTGAAAGAATGGAATACAGAAAGTCTCTTTTGACCTGTTGGGGACTTGGTTACACAGCAGCACCAGATACAGAGGAATTAGATATGCCCCCTGCTCCTTCACGTGTAAGCCTTTCTAGTTGACCGTTCCTGGGGAGCTCTGCGTACAACAGTTAAAGCACAACTGGAAGATAAAGGTAATTCCTCATTCATTTATTTGATTGCACCGTCGCACTCTGAATGGTTTTCAGCCTTGATGGTCTGCTATTCTGCAATAGAGTGAAACCAACGCACAAAAGAATTAAGAAAGAGCGCCAGATAAATTGCAATACTTAAAGCTGCACTGATGCCAAGGTTGTCAATATCAGGCGAAACTCTGTCCCGTAGTCAACAAAATTTTCCTGATCCTTCAGATTTCCAGTCACTTTGGAGATAAAATTGGTCTACACTATCAACATGAAACAGACTTGTAGTAATTTGGAGCTATTTTTCACCGCCCCAGTTTTGATTTTTCATTGACTTGGAAATGCTGCCAAGATTTTTAATTAAAACCAAGTAAAAGCAACAGTGAGACTATGAAACAAGTCTCCAAAAAGAGTGTGAACTATCATTCTGTGAGCTTCAGTGGTAATAAGATGGGGCGTGGTTAAAAAAAAATGGGTTGCTAATTCGCTACGAGCCCATTTCATGCAGCTGATGTAAATTAAATTAATCCACTATATATCTTAAAATTAAATTTTTCATTTTATTTCATTCCCATCAAAAATGCAGTATCATAGGCACATCCAGGGATAACATACAGTAAAATAATTTTATTAGATGGAGGGAGGCACTTCTGACACAGGTTCATACTTGTGTGATCCCACACAATGTGCTCACACTGTGAGCTCAGCTGTCAGGAGGAGGTGCTGATCACTGACAAGGCACTGTCCCAGAAGGAGGGAGGGAAAACCAGAGGGCAAGTCAACCAGAACCTAGGCACCCCCTACTGGGAATGGTCGAGGCCTAAGGGCAGGTCATCTGCCCACTTCCTTAATAGGGAGAAGAGGATGGCACAAAAAAGAAATGCAGAGATATAAAAGCGCTATGAAGAAAAATGTAAAATACTGATATGCCAATTATCTGGCAGACATATGAAACTCCTTCATAATCTTACAACATTATCAAAAACACAAGTCCTTTTGTACATCAGTGGAAAACTGTATTTTATCACTAAAACTTTTCTTCTCAGATGACACATATCAAGCGGGTCTTGTTTCACATCTCCTGCAAAATTCCAATTTGCTCTTGTGTAATGTAAACAATGTGCCATAAGTATGAAATTACATGTTGAACAGGCATGCATGTACCACAATAATATACACTAACGTAAAGGAGCTCATTTTACTTCTCTGAGAATGGAGTCCATGTCATTTATGACTGACATTTGAATCTATAAGTGAAATCCTTCGCTCAGGTTTTTCCTGCCAGTGTATGAGACCAACAGTGGGCAATGCTATTTCTGATTAAGTAAGGCAGCATCTTCAGGTAGGGGTCAGATAGACAATTAAACTCAAAAACCCAGAAGTTGGTATTTGAGTTGCACTCCTCTGTTATTAGCTTAGTGAAAACAGTTCTCACTGACTGATTCACTGCTAAAATGCATTGAATGGTGCGATATGTGCAGAGTAGATACAATCTAAACCCATCACAGAAATTTAAGTCTTATCCATTCCAATCTAAGTAGCCTTTTAATGATGCGATAAGTGTAATTACTGCCAATCAACCTCTCTGGCACTGAAAATTAATTATTACAATTGTGGATTGTTACCTCTAGATTTGACTATTCTAACACACAGCTGGCTAATCTCCTACGTTCTTTGAGATTGAGATCATTTGAGATCATCTAAGGCTTTACTGCTGGCGTCTTAAATCACTGCAAGTGCCATTCCTCTGTCACCCCTGTATTCGCTGACCTACATTGGCTCCTGGTCAAGCAACATTTAACTTTTAAAAGTCTTATCTTTGTCTTCAAATCTTTCCATGGCCTTGCCCCTTCCTCTCTCTCTAATCTCCTCCAGCCCCACAACTCTCTGAGGTATCTACGCTCCTCTAATTCTGGCCTCTTAAACATCCCCAGTTTTAATTGCTCCACCATTGGTGGCCATGCCTTCAGTTGCTTAAGCCCTAAACTCTGGAATACCCTCCATAAAATCCTCCATCTCTCTACCTCACTTTCCTTCTCTACTCCACTCCTTAAAACCTACCTCTTTGACGTGGCTTTTGGTCATCTGACCTAATATGTCCTTATGTGGCTACGTGTCATACTTTGTTTTATAAGATCCTGTGAAGCGCCTTGGGACATTTCATTATGTTAGAGGTCTATACAAATATAAGTTGCTGCTGTTATTGTTGTTGCAGTCTCATTCCTTCAGGTTTTAATTGCTGTTGGAGATTTACAAATTTTCAAACTTAAAATTAAAACATGTTTTGCAGTATCTCTGATAAATTTTGTATTTGTACTATCAAGTCGATGCTTGCAATTTAACAAAATGATATGGGATATAACCATTATGAACGTAGCCTGTTTGAACTTTGGTCACTAGTTGGAATCATATCTCCTTAAACTGGATTTTTCTTTTTAATATATGGAAGGACATTGCATTGTTTGGACATTGGAGGCTGCCCAATTGTTTTCAAAGGATCCCAAGTCCACCTTGGAACCGTCAGCAAGCAGGCCTCTTCCAATAAATCACCTGAGCTATATGGTACTTGAGAAGGAGTTGTTTGTTTGTTTTGAACTCCAGAGCACTTTAATTAATGAAAAGCTGGAAAACAAAAAGGCAGTCACATGAAGAGGAAACCTTAAGTCTGAACCAGTGGCTTTGCTCTTAGTGTTGAGGAAATGCTGAGAACAGAAGGCTACCCTGACTAGCTCGCTCTCGCTCCCTCTCTGTTTTGTGAAACTGTGTGTGGTTCTCGACCTGTAGCCAGGTAATCCTCACCTGAGTGTAGTTTGTCTGCATAATTTTGGACTTGCTAGATGAGATAGGAAGAATTGGTCCAGCTATACTCTCCTCCACATTGATACTTCCCGACATCTACTGGGCCCAGTGGCATGTCTTCACCCAAGGGAACTTCAGACCAACAGCATCGAAGCTCCGTGATCTTTAATTTTCTGTCTTTATAAGAGATTTTTTTTTTCATCCACCCAACTTTACAGAGCCTACCAGCGTGGCTTCTGTTTGTTTAGGTATGTGTGTGTGTGCTGGAGAAGTTTAAAAGGGTTAGTTAGTTACTTTTCCAGATTACAATCGTGTATCAACCAATTCTTGAAACTTGTTTAAAAGGAGTTTTGTTTTCTATTAAATTAATCATTCTGAGTTTTTTGAAAGAAGCCTGGTCTGAGTCTCTTTTCTTCTGGGCGCTAGAAGCATAGGTCAACTATTGGCCATTTTGGTGAGAAAATTAAACATTTAAGTTAGTGGTACGACCTGCAGAGTAGTGGAGCTTGATAATTCACGCATTCCTCCCATCCCGGTTGTTACACACTTAACCGTTCTGCTCAGTTATTCTCACATCAGTGATAGCACATCAGATGCTGAGTAAAGCTCCCTTAACTTGCTCTTTCAATATTCCTTCAACTTGGTCCCACCACAACGCTTACTGCACCAGTGTGGTATTTCCATTTCCCACAGCAGTTATCTTTGTACAATTTCTAAGAAAGACCAATGATTTAATAGAAAAACAGAAAATGCGAGAAAAGCTCATCAGGTCTGACAGCAGCTGTGGAGAGAGAAATATATTTAACATTTCAGGTCTATGACCTTTCATCAGAACCAAATTAATGCCAAATTGTGCACAATCGGTGCTTTTGACTCATTGCTGAGACTCGCCAATCTCATTTAATGTAAGGCTCACATAATTAACAGATACAGGAGACAAAATCGATTTATCAGACTGGATTTTCACCCAGTTACAAGAGGTAATAGCAGCTGATAACCTACTGCCCCATTCATATACACTGTAAATGAGTGACTAAAAATGCTAAAATCAATATATTAAATGTTAATTTTTATAGGAGAAATTTTATTTAAGTTATATTATATCATTACCACGTCTTCTTCAAAAACACTGGATAGCAGTGGAAGTTTTATTTTAATTTTTTTCCTGGGTGTGGTTGTCATAGCAAATACCAAAATCTGGAACGTCCCAAGCACTTGTCATGTCCTCTTTAAAGAGTTAATAATTGTGGCCCAGATTTTCGTCCCCGGGTTGGCTGTGCAAAGACAGAAAGATTTCTCGGCACTGCGAACCTAACCTTTGAAAATGTCTGCCACAGACCGGAGACTGGGAGGGGGGAGCTGAAATAGGAGTGAGGGATGGGTGATCCCAGAAGTGGAGAGGGTTGGGAGGTGGGCCCAGCGCTGGTTGGGCGACTTGGGCTGCCCCACGTTTTTCCAACCGGGACCTGGAGGTCTTGGTACAGGAGCTGCAAAGGTGAAGGGAATTCATTTACCCAGCTGGCTGTCAAAAACCACCTGCCACTGGCAAGAAGGCATGGGTGCAGATTGCAGTGGCCATGAGCGCCACCTGTGAGCACAGAAGGTCATGGATCCAGTACCACAAAGGTTTCAGTGACCTTTTGTGTACTAGCAAGGTGAGTAGCTTGGCTGTTACTCACAGAGGTTCAAGGGAAGGGTGACATTTGCATGCGCAAATAAGGTGCAAGCCTTGGCACATACAATCCTCAATGCTGAAGCAGAGGAACGTGTAAGCAGCTCATTTAGCTGCGCACAAAACAGATGCGAATAGGCAGTATGATGTGCAGATGCATTGAAGTGCTTTAACTCTGCGTGTGTTATGTATGAGGGTAACATAAATACATGTGTGGTTGCAGAACCAAAGGGCAGAGAATGCAAGAGAGATGGCCTGGACTTGGTGTTGGAGATCCTACCTGAGGCCCATGCACTCTGTGGAGCAAATGGCCCTGAAGATCGCCAGGGTGCTGGAGCTGCTGGCTGTTGGTGATGGTGAATCTCCAGCACCAGGTGATAAAGGAGATGTTGAGATTACCTTGGCACATGGTTGTAATGGTGGAGGTCATGCTGTCAATTCAATGGGCACAATGGGACATTGGCATGAGAGGGAGTGCAATGATGAGGTTGAGTCATGCAGGCAGCACGAGCATGGTTAAGGCAGTGGTGTGCATCAGAACGTGCTTTCACTATGAGTAGGGCTATACCTAAATATCTCACTTTGTGTCTCACACAGGTCCCAGCTCTGCTGGCTCACCCTCCAGGCCCATATCATCCCTCGGGCATCAAGAGGAGGAAGAGATGTCTGAGGAGGCAGCGTCACATCATACTAGCCCACACCCCGCCGACTCAGATACAGGCGCTTCAGAGGAATATAGCGTGCGTTTCGAGTCAGTGGCACAGGGTGAAAGTCACCGCATCAGAGTGCAGGAGGAGGTGTCAGCGTCAGAGATACCTGTGCACAGTCCCCCTCAGAAGAGGGTAGAAAGTCACGATGATGCTCCAGTGAACAGGAGCATAGAGCCTCAGGAGTCAGCATTTGAGGTACAGTATTTGTCCAATCAGGTGCAGATGTGTCAACACCAGGTAGAGTTCCCTGCAAGAATTCACCAAGGCTCCTAGTTGCCCTTGAGAAAGTGTTGGTGAGCTGCCTTCTTAAACCGCTGCAGTCCATGTGGCGTAGGTACACCCACAGTGCTGTTAGGAAGGGAGTTCCAGGATTTTGACCCAGTGACAGTGAAGGAACGGCGATATATTTCCAAGTCAGAATGGTGAGTGGCTTGGCGGGGAACTTCAAGGCAGTGATGTTCCCATCTATCTGCTGCCCTTGTCCTTCAGCTAGGGATGGGCAATAAATGCTGGCCCAGCCAGTAAAGACCACATCCCGTGAATGAATAATAAAAAGCAGAATGGATGCAAGAGCAGGGTCTTGGCCAGGAAAGGGTGCAAGCCTCACTTAGAAGCCTTGAGCAGGCCACTCAGGGTATGAGCGCTGACATCCACTGAATACGTGAGGAGCTGCTCACCCTTAATAGGACAGTTGCACTGTTGGCCCAATGGTTGCTTTAATGGATGACTGCTGTGCACCAGGACACTCCATCAACCTCACCTGAAGGCCAGTCCAGGACTGTGGAGATAGCTGAGGAGATTGAAAGTGCCAAGAGCTTCTCAGCATCCTCCTCTTCCTCCACCTCCTTAGCCCCTCTGCCAGAGCACTCATCTATTTCACATGTGCCAGTGACCACGGCTGCCCATGCAAAGATGCAGAGGCCACAGTCTGAAGGAGGTCCCCAAAGGGTGCCTGCACACAATTCATTGCCCTTTAGACAGATAAGTGAGCAGCCTGCTTCCACCTTCTCCGAGGCAACATGGGGTCCCTTCGTAGGACTGTGCGTGAGCTCAGGTCACTGTCTTGCCTAGAGCACTAATGGGCTCACCATGGTTGCTGTATTCACATTATATAGCACACTTGAGCACTTGTTGAATATATTTCTTTTCACTTCTACATGACTCAGTATGTGCGTGTGCAATCGAGAACTTAAAAGGAATGAAAGAAATGTGAGGCTGCTTCTTACCGGTAATACTGAAGGGGGCATGCTGAGTTGCACCTCGATGTGGCTTCACCAGGAGCAATGATGTGGTCTGATTGGTGAGGCACATGAGAGCTTCTTCCTTCTCTGTTGCATCACATAAGAGTCCAGAGGTCAAAGGCTCAAGCACCAAGATGCTTCTTGTATCTTTCGGTTTCCATCTAAGCGTAACATTAAGGGAGGCTTAATGATCCTACTCCACGACCAGCTGCTGGTCAGCAAGGGAATCTGAAGCATGAGTACTAAGTGCTAGACATTCATCCCCATTGCAGTATTGGTGTTGGTGTGGGCAGTGCAGCTCAGTATACCATGTATTATCCAGTTAATATAGGTCATGTGCTGTTGCCACTTCAGTGTCAACAGTGTCATTTCCAGTGTCACAGGATGATGTTTGTGTGGTTTGCAGAGGTATAGTTAAGCTAGGACTGATGCAGGTGGCATCCAGTTTTTAAGCAGGGCCATTGGCCCGAATGGATGTAGCAAGTTATTTCAATGAGCTGTTATGGCACAGTTGTCTAATCATCGTACACGAGATGCCATATCTACATGAATGTTGCAACATGCACTCGTGTCAGAGTGTATAGGATTTAACGTCTTCATTTGTGGCGGGCTCATCCTCATCTGTTTTGGAATGGCCTGAATATACATGGGCTTCCTCCTCCTCCTCCTTATCTTCTTCCTCCTCAGAAGTTGGAGCTCTGCCCATGGCCATATCGTCATCAATTTGGAGGCCTCTCCATTGCGCAATGTTGTGCAGCTTGCAGCATTTTTAAAATTCATTTTTACTGGATGTGGACATCACTGGCTGGGCCAGCATTTATTGCCCATCCCTAATTGCCCTTGAGAAGGTGGTGATGAGCTGCCTTCCTGAACCGCTGCAGTCTATGTGGTGTAGGTACATGCACAGTGCTGTTAGGGAGGGTGTTACAGGATTTTGACCCAGCGACAGTGAAGGAACAGAAATATATTTCCAAGTCAGGATGGTGAGTGGCTTGGAGGGGAACCTCCAGGTGGTGGTATTCCTATGCATTTGCTACCCTGGTATATGACAACTATTCTTGATACCCTTGCTGGGCATATTGGAGAGCAATCGAGGCATCGGAATCTCACCTTTAAAATGCCAATGACCTGCTTGATGGCGATCTTGGTGACAACATGAGTAGATGGAATAGTTTGGGGAGTTGCGAATTCCTTAGTGTGAAAGAGTCGGGGTAGCTGCCTGTGAATCTTGTACACACTTAAAGAAACACCATATTGTGGTCACAAGCCACCTGCACATTGATGGAGTGAAATAACGTGTGGTTCACAAAGGTGCTGAATCAGGTCCTTTATCGCAACATGAGTGCAGTCAGTAATGCCCTGCACCTAGGGAAGCCTTTAATTTGGGCAAAAGCCATGGGTCTCTGAGTCTGAGACTCAAGATCCATGGGGAAACTAATGTACTTCCTCACATGAGTGAACAGGTCATTACTCACTTCCTTAATGCATCTGTGTGCTGCTGACTGGGAAATACCAGCCAGGTCGCCTGTTGAGCCCTGGAAAGAGCCTGAGGCATAGAAGTTCAGTGTAGTAGTTACTTTCACAGCCACTGACAGGGCATGGGAGTCGATGGATTGTGACTCCAGTTGCTGCTGCACCATATGACATATGTCTGTCACAACATCACAGCTTAACCTGAGTCTTCTTCAGCACTGGTTTACCATCATGTTGAGGTATGATGTCCTCAGTCTGTACACCCTCCCCACACAGTAGAACTTGGTTGTCCTCCCTCTCCTCCTCCTCCTCCTTCCTGGTGCTTGTACCGCTGCCTCCTCCTCCTGACCATCGGCCCTCTCTCTGGGCTCCGGCTGCTTACTTTGACTGGCTTCTACTGCCTCTATTTGAGAGGATGCCCGGCCCATCCTCTATGCTTCCTCGGGTGAAGTGCTATGCACACTTCTAAAACGCTAATTTCTTCCTTGCAGAGGTGGGGTAGTGTTTGGTGAGGCCTTCATGGGCTCAAAAACCCAGAGGAGGTCAGCCCTGAGCATCTGAGCGGCCAGGCCAGGGGAATAAGCAACCTACCTCTGGCTCTCATGAAGCAACAGGAGCAGTACCGTGTAGGAGTAGGAAACAAGAAAAAAACTTAGTAGTTCCACAAGGGGAACCTATAGGGTGTTTAGAAATTTGTTAAATTGTCACTTTTATTGCCAATATTTATGCAACATAAACTTTCTTTCAAAGCTCCATTTTTCAGTCATCCCCATTGTTGCTGGTTGTCTGTCAAAGGCCTTCAAACTTGAGGAAAATAGTATGACAAGATTAGAGGATGAACAATTGTATCAGTGAGAAGGATGGATTGTTGACTGTGGCACTGCTTTGTACTGGGGGCTGGATGTGGACATGGTGAGTTCAGAATTGGTGTGCCAGGTGGAGATACTGCCTCAAATCAGCTGAAGCATACTTGAATGAGTCCACTGTAAATCCCTGGTATCTATGTTTGCAGCTGCAGGTACCCTGGTCACTGCTGGCTCCCCTAGCAGAGGATTTTGACATCATCCTGCATTAAACAGTGTTCATATGCATTCATTCGTGATCATCTTTGTTCAAAAGTGATAATTTAGTCATCATCTGACATCAAATAGCAATCAAGTGACATCATTGGTGATCAACTGACATGAAATGAAATCATACAAAGGTCAAACAACATCATTTGCTACCATCTAGCATCATTTAAGCGCTCAGAAGGCATGAAACTCACATCAAAAGTGATCAAGGAGCTTGTTTGTGAAGAAAAACTCGAAGGGCGGAATCATCCCAGATTTGCACAAAGTGCGATCGTGGGCGGGAAAAAGGACATTTTACTTGCCGGCTGCAGTGGTGGCTTTTCATGCCTTATTTTCCCAATCCAGTCGCATGAATTATGCATTCCCAGAAAACTCGCCATTTCAATGGTGGGTGGGCTCTCATTCGCTCTCCAGACCATCACCTCACCACTTCCTCACACCATATTTAAAGTGCATCTGCACGCACACCTCTCAGTGATTCCAGCCCACTACTGCTGCACAGAAGACATGACCCAGAAAGGCAAGAAGGCTACAGCCCTCGGTCTAATGACATGTCCCTCGAGCGCCTTTTGGATGCAGTGGAGGCTCGCAGTAATGTCCTCTACCCCCACTCTGGCTGCAGGAGGGGCAGCAACATCATTAATCCAGCATGGGAGGTGGTGGCAGCGATGGTCAGCGCCAATGCCCTGCAAAAGAGGACAGCCACCCAACGCCTCAACAGGATGAATAGTCTCATCCATTCTGCCAGAGTAAGTCTCTCTTCTCATCACTCTCAACTCACACACTCACAAACCCATCACACATTCACAGGGGTCTCACACTACTAACTCTCACACACATACACATCTCCATCAGGCGCATATCCTCTGGAGCTCGAAGAGCTGGAAATAAGTAGCCCGGAATATCCATCACAGTACTTACCTGCACCCTCCACCAGTGCAGAAAAACAAACCTTGGTGGGACCTAGATCTAGAGCGGGCTCAGGTTCACAATCTGTCGGTCACTGCACAGACATGTGTCCGCAGCAGGAGGAGGCAAGTTCAGCCAACTCCCTGACACTCGGAGGACTGCTGGGGAAAATACATCTGTGAGGTCCAAGTCAGATGACAAGCCTTTGGATTTGGCCTTCTAACTTATCCTGGAGAGTCAGCAGAAGGTGGGGGAACATCACACAGAGCTGTTGGAAGCCCTCAACACGAGTCGGTGGAGTGCGTCCACCTGCTCTCTTATGAAGGGGTAAGCACATGGAGGTTTCCATGGGAAGGATGATGGTCGCCATGAAGACACTGGTCCAGCAGAATGCGGAGATGTGTGCAGACCTGCACTTAATCGCAGTAGCCATGGGTGAGTTCTTGCAGTAGTGACACGAGTGGGAAATGGGGCACCTCGATGTCCCTCAAGGTGCTCCTTCCCATTAACGAGTCCAGCTGGGGCCCTCAGGCACCTGTAGGGAGGAGGAGCGGCAGCTGGACACCCCTGGGTCATCCACTCAGGAATCTCAGAGACTGCCCGCGCTCTCTGAGTCCCCTTTGTCTGTGACCCCACCAACCTCGGCCTCAGTCACCGCAGAGGGAGCAGCTGGCCTACAGGAAGACAGTCAAAGGAAGTCAGGACCCCCAAGGCCTCGGGTCTCAAGAGGATCCATGCCAAAGGCAACAGAGGCAATAGGGCCAACCATTGCAAGAACTGTCTCTGCCCCTCCTGCAGATGTCAGGGCAGCACTTAGAAGCACCACCTCCTGGAATAAATTGTCCAGGTAACTTTACCCCTCCCTGATGTGCCGCAGTGTCTGCAGCTCGGCCTCCAGCTCAATAACTCAGAGCCGAAGTTCCTGCAGCTGCAAACATTTACTGCAAATGTACTTGCCCTGGATCACATCGGTATCCAGAATCTCCCACATCCTGCAATTGCAGCACATCACCTGCCCTGCCATGTCCAATATGTGTTACTGAATTAATAATTTCTAATTAATTAATTATAATCAATAAAGCCTACACCTCCCAATAGGTTTCGGCACTGCCAGTAAACCTTACAATACTGATAAAATAATACAGTACTTATAATATTCATAAAACTAATAATGCCCGTTACTGGTTTACCTGCTCCTCCTGCTGCACCAAAGTAGAAATCAAATACTGGAGGCTGAAAAAGAGTAGAAGGGAAAAGTACCTCCTCTCCGCCCTTCACCGAACTCCCCGCTCAGCACACTTTACTTCTTGCAGTAAACATTACCTAAAGCACCTCTACCCCACCCCCACCCCCCCACCCACCACCCGTGCATCGAATTCCCACTTTGAACCAAATTCCCGAGTATACTCACTCGATCTCTGCCACACTTAGGCCAAAGTCTCCCATCTCTGACCACGTGCCTCTTACTAACTAAAGTTGTGATAAGCATGGTATAAAATAGCCTTTCAGTCAAGAAAGCCTTTCCTACTCAATGTAAATTGATTTATGTCTGAGGCATTCCCGTATTATTTTTCCAGAGTCAACGAAGGAGCTGAATATCACCCAGCACAGAGTTAGTTTGCAGCTGGACGCCACTGCTGCTGAGCGTACTGGAGATGTGGTCACATAGACAACTAAGAAAACCAAGAGCAAGAGCAGTGCAAAGCCAGCTGCCACGGGGTGTCATGGCAATGTAAGTGAAAAAGAAAGGCACAGAAAAAGAAGAGCAAATGGTTTCATTTATCTAATCCTAGGATGGAGGCAGGTTGACTAATCTGTGCAGCACTAATCGAAAAGCTGGAGGAGAACCAAGAGGACCAGCCTAACACCACGACTGCTTCACCCTCCACCAGTGGCACCATACAGTCAACATTGGTGTAAACAAGCACTCCACAGCCAGCCAGAGGAAAGGGGGCAAGGCAGCATGAGGCTGAGACTCAAACTGCAGCCTCAAACCAGCATGACTAAGGCACTGAAATACAGAGGCCCACACCAGCTGAATTGTCCGGCACTATCTTCATACTCACAGTCTCCGTCAGAGCTTTTGATTCCAGTTGAACCTGGTGGGTTATGGACAAGAATGGGCCAGTAACAGCAACCCAGCACCCAAGTCACTCTGCCACCTCCATACATGCCAGAGCTCAATTATGAAGGGATGTCAGTTTGACATTTTACCCAACTGAAGACAATGGGGAAATACACTCTGTCCTCTCAGAAACACTGGGCAAATTGTAAAGCCTAAGACAAGAGAATGATTATCACACAAACATACGGGCCCCTCAAGCCTGCTCCGCCATTTAATAAGATCATGGCTGATCTGATTTTAACCTCATATTCTTGCCTACCCCCAATAACCTTCACCCCCTTACTTATCAAGAATCTATCTACCTCTGCCTTAAAGATATTCAAGGACTCTGCCTCAACCACCTTTTGAGGAAGAGAATTCCAAGGTCTCACAAACCTCTGAGAGAAAAAGTTTTCCTCATCACTGTCCTAAATGGCTGACCTCCTTATTTTGAAACAGTAACCCCGAGTTCTAGATTCTCCCGCAAGAGGAAATATCCTTTCCACATTGACCCTGACAAGTCCCCTCAGGATTTTATATATTTCAATCAAGTCACCTCTTACTCTTCTAAACTCCAGCGGATACCAGCACAGCCTGTCCAACCTTTCCTCACAGGATAACTCGTCCAGTCTAGGTATTAATCGAGTAAACTTTCTCTGAACTGATTCTAATACATTTGTATCTTTCCTTAAATAAGGGGACCAGTACTGTGCACAGTACTCCAGATGTGATCTCACCAATGCCCTGTACAACTGAAGCCTGGGGTGGAATTATCAATGACCGCTGATGCCAGGTGTATTTGGCGTCGTGAGCAAACACTATGGCGAGAAGGCCAAAAACAGGTTTCACGACATCATGAAACGAGTTTGCAATCATCCGCTCTTCGCGTCAATGGCGGGCCGCGCTTCCCACCGTCGGACATTGGGATCCTCATTGTAATACATCTGCATATCGTTATAAGCCCATGCTGCCGGAATCATCCCCCCGACGCTGGATCATCCGTCCACGTCAGCAGGAAAACCCACCAGTGCAGAACACATCTTGACAAGTGTGAGGTGCAGAAGCTGAGACTTACCGCCAGGGCTTTGCTCACATTGCGAACATCCAAGGAGCAGAAGATGCTGGGGCCCGACAGCAACAGGACCCTGGAGGAGAATCCGTCTCTTGCCAGGTGGATTCTCATGGACGTGGCTTCACTGTGAAGCAGCTCACAGAAGGTGGAAAGTCACGGTTGAGGGTCTGCTCACAACGGATGATGGTCGAGGGGTTAGAGAGGAATGTCCAGCTGAGTTTGTGAGAGGAAGATGTACCCGTGGGTAAGAGAGGAAGGTCTAGGTTTGACTGGGAGAGGAAGGTGCGTTCGGTGGGGGGGGGGGGGGGGGGGGGGGGGGGCAGTGTGGCGATGAGGTTGGGAGGGGGAGAACAAACTTGTTAGTGGGGTTGGGAGGGTGGGAATGAAGATGCCCAGATGCCCGGACGGTGAGGTTAGGGGGAGGGAGTATGGAGGGAGGAGGGGATAACGGGGAGAAGATGGCAACTGGGCAAGTAGGTGTAAGGGGGTAAGAAGGTGTAAGGGAAGGAGTTCAGAGGGGGGAAGGAGTCCAGAGAGGGGAAGGAGTAAGGGTGGAGAAAGAAGTAAGGGTAGAGGAAGGAGCCAAGTAGGGGGAAGGACTTAGTGGGGGGATTCCGGGGGGTGGAAGGAGTTCCAAGAGGGGAAGGAGTCTGGAGGGGTGCTGTCCACGTGAATGTGCAAGGGAGGGCTCTGTTGAGTCCTCAGAAGCAAACTGAGGGTGGGCACGGTAGGAGGGAATGGTGAGAATGACTGAGGGCAGAGTGAGGCAGTAGGGTGGGAGGGAGGGTGAGGGTTCGATGGTATCAGTTGAAGGGACAATGAGAGTGGTTTGTGAAGACACAGGGGCAGACACAGGCCCTGGGGGTGGGAAGGAAGAGGTCAGGGAGGCTAACGTGGATGGGGGTGGGATTTTCGAGAAGGATGGGAATGGGCACATTCACCAGGACATCCCCAAAAGAAAAGGGTTGTGGCTGGTTGAAGGTGGAGAGGTGGATGGTGAGGCTGGGGGATCGCCAGTGGTGGGGATAGGAAATGGGTGACTGGGGGTGGGGAATGGATGGGGGAGCACAAGAAAAACTGTAGCACTACCATGCTTGCTAAATGGAAAGTGAAACGAGAGTTGTGGCAGGCGAGAACAGGTGCTTCATGGGGGTGCGGTCAGTGGGTGGGCGGGGAAAATGCTCAAGACATTGAGATGAGAGGAGGATCTGTGTGCATGGGAGAGTGCTTGCACGAGGCTCCGAAAGACCCTGCCGCACACACACTTCTCCCTCCAGAATCACTCGTGGGCCAACTGCTCCTCTGTGGTGATGAGGTTGAGGGGGTCACAGGCAAAGGGGGTCAAAGGGAGAGGACAGCCCCTGAGATTCCTGAGTGGATGACCCAAGGGTGTCCAGCTGCTGTTCCTCCTCCCTTCGAGTGCCCAAGGACCCCAACCTGACTCCCTGAGGGGAAGGAGCGCCTGGGGGGACATTGAGGTGCCCCATTTCCCACTCGCGTCACCACTGAAGGAGCTCACCCATGGCTATCGCGATGGAGTACAGGTCTGTGCGCATCTCCATATTCTGCTGGACCACAGTCTCCATGGTATCCGCCATCCTCCCCATGGAGACCTCCATATGCGTACATGTGGGTACCACTTCATCAGAAAGCAGGCAGACGGACTCCTCTGACTTGTATGTCATTCTGTTGAGGGCATCTAACAGCTATGGCTGATCATCCCCCGCCTTGTGCTGACTCCACGATGAATTGGAAGGCCAAATCCAGAGGCTCGTCATCTGACTCGGACTTCACAAGATGCTTCTTTCCCAGCAGTACTCCGATTGACGGGGAGCTCGGCTGAATCTGCCTCCTCCTGCTGTGGACATTTGTCCGTGCGGTGACCACCACATTGTGAACCCAAGCCTGCTCTAGTTCTAGGTCCCACCAAGGTGTGTGTCTCTGCACTGGTGGAGGGTGTGGGTAAGCGCTGTGACTGGTCTTCCAGGCTGCTTATTTCCAGCTCTTCAGTGGAGGAGGTGCCCTCTTGGCTGGATGTGAGGACCTGGATGGAGCTGATGGATTGGCTGGCTGAGGGTGTCAGTCGCTTGACAGAGTTCCCTGTGAACCAAAGTAGAGATGATTAGTGCATGGCAGCAGAGTCAAAAACAGGAGAGAGAGCACTCACAGTTGCATTGAGAGAGAGATGATGTGGTGCAGGATCGTCACGAGGGTGTTCACCACCAACCTCACTGTTGCAGCAGACTTGGACCAGTCAGCGTAATGGCATGTTCTTCAAACAGGGTGAGGGGCCTAATGTGGGCCACCACACCCCCAGTCTAGGACCTCTCCCTGCTGCTGTGAGCCTGCTTCTCCTGCATGAAAACAGCTGGAGAGAGTGTAAGAAGGATGCATGGCACACAATGGAATGTTTGAGTGGTGAGCAGAGTCGTGGACAGGATGAGGACATGTGCTCCAGAGGATATGAGCCTGATGGATGTAAATATGGGTGTGAGAGTTAGTGATGTTGTCTCTTGAAGTGTGAGATCCCTGTGGATGTGTGATGGGATTGTCAGTGTGTGATTTGAGAGTGATTGGAAGAGTGACTTACTCTGGCAGAATGGATGAGACCATTCACCCTGTTGCACCACTGGGTGGCTGTCCTCTTTTGCAGGGCATTGGTGCTGGTCACCGCTACCATCACCTCCATGCTGAATTGGTGACTTTGCTTGCTGGTCTTCACCCAGAATGGGGGTACAGGACGTCATGGCGGGTCTCCACTGCATCCAAAAGGCACTTGAGGGACGCATCATTAAACCGGCAGACTGCAGTCTTCTTGCCTTTCTGGGCCATGTCTTCCATGCAGCAGTCCTGGGCTGGAAGCACTGGGAGGCATTCACGCGGCTGCACTTTAAATACGAGGAAGCGTCGTGGTGATGGCATGGCAGGCGAATGCCAGCCCACCTGCCATCGAAACAGGATGTTTCCCGGAATGCATTATTAATGAGGTGGGATTGGGGCGATATGGTGTGAAACGCTGCCATTGCGTCCGAAGGGTAAAACATCCTTTTTGCTGCCTGCTACCGCACTTAGTGCTACTTTGGGACGATGTTGCCTATAACTTCCCTACTCGTATATTCAATTTCCGTTGCAATAAATGATAACGTTCAATGAGCTTTGCTAATTATTTGCTGCACCTGTATACTAACCTTTTGCCGTTCATGCACTAGTACGCCCAGATCTCCCTGTGTCTCTGAGCTCTGCAATCTCTCACTATTTAGATAATATGCCTCTTTTATACTCACCCTGCCAAAATGGTCAACCTTACATTTCCCTACATTATACTCCATTTGCCAGATCTTTGGCCAATCACCTAATGTATCTCTTTCCTTTTGTAGCTCCTTACGTCCTCTTCCCAACTTACTTTCCTACCTATCTTTGTATCATTCGCAAGTATAGCAACCATACCATTGGTCCCTTCTCCAAACCATTTATATAAATTGTAAAGAGTGGGCCCCAGCACTGATCCCTATGGCATACCACTCGTCACATCCTGCCAACCAGAAAATGAGCTATTTATGCCTACTCTCGGTTTCCTATTAGCTAACCAATCTCCTATCCATGCCAATTTGTTACCCCCAACACCATGCCCTTTTATTTTCAGCAATAACCTTTGATGAGGCACCTTATCAAATGTCTCCTGAAAACCTACGTACAGTACATCCACCGGTTCCCCTTTATCCACAGCACCCGTTACTTCTTCAAAGAACTACAATAAATTGGTTAAACATGATTTCCCTTTCACAAAACCTCGATGACTCTGCCTGATTACCTTGAATTTATCCAAGTGCCCTGTTGTAACATCTTTAATAATAGCTTCTAACATCTTCCCTATGACAGATGCTAAGCTAACTGGCCTATAGTTCACGGATTTCTGTTTCCCTCCCTTTTTGAATAAAGGAGTTACATTAACTATTTTCCAATCTAATGGAACCTTCCTGAATCTAATGAACTTTGGAAAACTAAAACCAATGCATCAACTATCTCATTAGCCATTTCTTTTAAAACCATAGGAAGAAGTCCATCAAGACCCAAGGGCTTGTCAGTCAGCAGCTCCAGCAATTTTCACAGTGCCACTTCCCTGGTGATTGAATTTTTTCTGAGTTCCTCCCTCCCTTCCATTTCCTGACTTACAGCTATTTCTGGGACGTTGCTTGTATTCTCTATGGTGAAGACTGATGCAAAACACTCATTCAATTCATCTGCCATCTCCTTATTTTCTATTATTAAATTCCCAGGCTCACTTTCTATACGAACATGCTCACTTTGGTAACCATTTTCTTTTCTAAATATCTATAGAAAGGGCAGAATTTTGCCATCGGCGAGCAGGGGGCGGGGCCCGCTCACCAACGCGTAAAATGATGCAGGATGACGTCGGGCGGAACCCCCAATGTCATCCCGCCCTATTTAAATTTTCAGGAAGGCAGGTCCGCAGCAAAATCAGCTGCAGGCCAGCCGACCTGTCGATGGCCAATTGAGGCCATTGACAGGATCAATTATACAATTAAAGGACCTGCCCGACCAGCCTTAAGGTTGTCGGGCTGGCCAGGAGCCCCGGCGGCAAATAGATAAAACATGAAATCTCATCCGGGGGCGGGATGAGGTTTCATGCAAGGTTTTAAAATTTTCAATAAAGTTATTATGTTAGTTATGAACATGTCCCATCTCATGTGACATTGTCACATGAGGGGGACATGTTAGGGAATTTATTATTTTCTATTTTTAATGTTTTTAAAAGTGTAAGCGATCTCCCTGAGACAGCACTTAGCCTCAGGGAGATGTGCACTCTTTCATGCGCATGTGCGAAAGAACACACTCTCGCTTTTGGGGATTCCCCCCTCGCCCGCACAGGGAGTGCATAGCGCTTCCCATCGGACCTCACGCTGGGCGGGCCTTAATTGGCTCGCCCACGTAAAATGGTGGCGGGGCCCGCTTCTCCGGCGGGGATCGGCTCCCTGCCCACCGGAGATTGGGTCGGGCCCGCCCACCCGACAGGCAGAAAATTCTGCCCAAAGTCTTAGGCCGTAATTTTCCAGCCCCTCATACCGGCTGGATTTTCAGCTGCCGCCAGTGTGAATGGAGATTTCAGTGGCTTGGCGGCCCGGCCGCGGGGGAATTTGCCGCGGGGATCTGGAAAATTCCAGCCTTACTATTTGTCTTTATATTTCTAGCTAGCTTTGTCTCATACCCTATTTTTTCCTTCCTTATTCATCTTTTAGTCAGTCTTTGCTGTATTTTATATTCTGTCCAATCTTCTGACCTGTCACCCATCTTTGCGCAATTTTCTTTAAGTTTGACATTACCTTTAGCTTTTTTAGTTAACCACAGATGGTGGATCCTCCCCTTGGAATTTTTATTTCTTGTTGGAGTGTATCTATTCTACGTATTCTGAAATATCTCCTTAAATGTCTGCCACTGGATCTCTATTGACATATCCCTTAAGCTAAATTGCCAGCTCACTTTCGCTAGCTCTGCTTTCGTGCCCTCATAATTGCAATTATTTAAGCTTAAAATACTAGTGTTATATCTAGCCTTCATTTCTTCAAACTGAATGTAAAATTCAATCATATTATGATCACTGCTACCTAGGGGCACCTTCACTATGAGCTCATTAATTAATCCTATCTCATTGCACAATACGAGGTCCAGTGTAGTCTGCTCCCTGGTTGGCTCCAGAACATGCTGATCTAAGAAATTATCCCGAAAACATCCTATGAATTCATCACCTATGCTACCTCTATCCATCTGGCTTTTCCAGTCTATGTGTAGATTAAAATTCCCCATAATAATCATTGTACACCTTTCTGACAAGCTCCCACTATTTCTTCTTTGATACCGCATCCTACCAGGTGATTACTGTTAAGAGGCCTGTATACCGCTCCAACAAGCGACTTCTTGCCTTTATCATTCCTCATCTCTACCCAAACTGCTTCGATATCCTAGTTACCTGAACTTAGGCCATCCCTCTCTGCTGTGTTAATGTCATCTTTAATTAACAGAGCCACCCCTCCACCTTTTCCTAACTTCCTATCCTTCCTAAAAGTCAGACACCGTTCAATGTTCAGGTCCCAATCTATCCTATCCTGTAGCCATGCCTCTGTATTGGTTATCAGATCATACTTATTTATCTCTATTTGCACTATCAGTTCATCTGTCCGCCCACCGATCTGTCAATGGCCAATTGAGGCCATTGACAGAGTAATTAAGATAATTAAAGACCTGCCTGTCCAACCTTAAGGCTGGCGGGCAGGCCAGGAGCCCCGGCGGGCTTCTGATAATAAATGAAACCTCATCCACTGGCGGGATGAGGTTTCATGTCTGTTTTTAAAAACTTTAATACATTTTATGTAATATTTATTAACATGTCCCATCTCGTGTGACATTGTCACATGAGGGAGACATGTTAATAATTTTTTAATGTTTCTATTTTTAAAGTTTTTTGGACTGTTACTGATCTCCCTGAGACAGGAGCAGTGCGCTCTTTCACGCGCATGCACGAAAGAGCGCACTTTGACAGCTGGGGATTCCCTCCCCACCCCCACCCCCCACACAGGAAACGCATAGCGCTTCCCGTTGGGGATGCCGCTGGGCGGGCCTTAATTGGCCCGCCCACTCAAAATGGCGGCGGGCCCTGTTTCGGCGGCGGGGGTTGACTGTCCGCCCGCCGCCGAGCCGGTGGGGCCCACACGCTCACCAAGGTCTAAATTCTGCCCAATTAACACTACACCACCATCTCCCCATAAAAACTCTGTTTTCAAATCGAGGCAGAAGTGAGTTAAACTATTTATAGTTGAAGGGAAGAAAAGTGAATGGTAAGCAGACAGACAATCTATACGATGAAAAAGCATAGGAAATGTGCCGGAGGGCCACCCCACTCTACCACACTGTGAGGTATGGTGGCCTGCCTGAGAGTTTTGTCTCAGTGCTTCGAGATTTATGGCTGCCAAAGAGCAGGTGGTGACTCTGGTCGCCAGCCGGTGAATTTGAATAGAAAAATTTCAACAATCTTGCTTTCACTCGATGTTTATGACTCTTGGTAAATGTTCGATGTAGATACCATTCCCCATTACTGAAACAATTCGTCTTTTTTATGCAAACCACCAATTCCCAGCATTATGACAGTGCTCAGGAGAAATTCACCAATTACCTGTATATGCATGTTGAAATTGCACACATGCAGCAGGGCCTATAAGATACCGTCACACACATGATACTGCCTAGAGATGAGAGTCAAGGATGGGATTGGGAAAGGAGAATTAATATAAGTGCAATTCATTGAGCAAATGAAACTTATGGCCTAGTTTTCTTGAGACACAGCCATTAAGTTAACTCACTTTGGCAGCCATACACATTTCTGATCATCTGTACTGTCAATGAATGACTCAAATGCATTCCTTAACTTTTAGACCCGTGATCAAGAGGAAATGGAACTGTTGCCATGAGCATATGTCTTTGTCACCCCAGAACAATTGGAAGCCCTGAAGAATATGGGAAATCCAAATTTGGCTGTAAGGCGCCTAATGCACACACTGGGCAGAATTTTCTGCCTGTCAGGCGGGTGGAGCAGGCTCAGGTGGGTGTTGATGAGATGGGTTCTGCACCCACAGCATGTGGTACAGTAACACCCACACTACTGTTTTGGGAGCAACCTGGAGGATCTGCACCTTGATGCCATCATTTCCTGGTTCGAGCAGGAGGCCCTCGATCTGGAGAGGTGCCATGCGGTGTCGGTGAGGCTGGGGTGCCATAGGTGGGGATGTTAGCCCAGCACTGAGGTCACCATTAGTGTCCCAGCAGCCATGACACAGATTAATGTTCAGTGATTGAAGTTTGCAACATGGCTTGACCATTGCTTATGGAAGGATGATCTGGGGGACAGGGATGCACATTGACATTGTCTCCACGTTAACTGATCCAATGTCCTTGTCCTTCCTTTCAGCATCAGTGGATCAGGGCCTGGAGGAGGAGGCACAGGGTCCCCCTCTCACACCTGAGAGTCCTGAAGTCTCTGACCAACCAGCGTCACACCATCTCTGCCAGGCAGGCACCAGCACAGATACTAGCACCTCGGTGGGAATTAGATCATTGGCAAGTGTCCCAGGGCACAACGGTGAGGGCACTTCACAATTGCTGGAGGAGCTGGCAGAGACAGAGAGTGCCCATGGCACCAGCAGTCGGAGGACTGTAGGGGACCAGGCACATGCTCAGTCAGTGGCTGATGATGCACCTCTGGAGTCGTCCATAAGGCAGCAAACACTGGAAGTTCAGCAGGGTGTGCAGGAGGATCTGGCGGAGATACAAGAGGCTATGCATGGCTTGGTCTCCATGGTGGAGGAGTCTACGCGGACCATCGCCAATGCAATGAGCCTCATGGCCGAGCGCCATGCTTCCTCCATGGAGAGAGTGGCAACCAATCAGGGCTTCCTGGGGATGCGCTCGCACCAGCAATCCCTCACATTGGCATTAACCTCAGCTGGTCAGTGCCAGTGTGGGAGATGGTCTGGGCACCAAGTTTCCCAGCTCGGTGCCCCTCCATCTACGGTGAGCAGCGAGGTCCGAAGCGACCTCACATCGGCGCAACAGCTGCCTGGCGTCTCTGCGGGCTCCTCTCAGGGCACTACAGATGAGGGCGGCAGCTTCTCCGCCCCTCTTTTGTTTCCTTAAGATCATTTTGTTACAACATTAAATTTAGACATGTGACCATGGCTGAGGGTGCCTCTTTTCCTCTGCAGATGGATGGTTACCCATGATGTTATGAGTGGGTTGTGTCACATTGAGCTTTAGTGATAAGACCCTTAGCTAATGTTAGTATCCAGGCAGATTTAGCACTCAGGTATCAGGTATGGAGCCTGCAGCATAGGCTTTTGTTAGAGGTCCATCTGTGGTGTTCTAGCTGAAGGTTCTTTGGATTAAAGCCTCCCGGGTGACCCTGACTCCCTGCAGTATGCCCGAGTGATCGTCTGCCCCCTCAGCATTTCCCTGCGCGTGCTCATCCTCGGATTCACTGCTGAACTCATTGTGTGCAGCTGCAGCAACTGCATCTACAGCTCCTTCACCCACAGCATCGCCCCTTTCCAGAGCAAGATTGTGGAGAGTGCAGCATGCAACCACTATCACCGACACACAATCTGGGGGGTACTGGAGTGCGCCTCCTGAGCGGTCCAGGCATCGGAAGTGCATCTTGAGAAGACCAATGGTTCTCTCCACCACAGCTCTTGTGGTGCCGTGGCTCCTATTGTACCGCTACTCAACTTCTGTTCTTGGATGGCGGAGAGGCGTCATGAGACACCTTCTGAGGGGATAGCACCTTGTCACCAGCAGCCATCCATCCAGCCGGGCCGGAGCACCGAAGAGACCCGGCACCTGGGAGTGTCTGAGGGTGTAGGCATCATGGGAACTGGCTGGGTACCTTGCACAAACTTGCAGAATCTGCAGCTTATGATCACAAATCAGCATCCTGTGCCTTCCTGTTGACAAAGGCACCGGGCTCACCTGCTGGCACCTTGATGGCCACATGTGTGCAGCCTATTGCACCCTGAATGCAGAGGAAGCCAGCAATCACTGCAAAGCCTCTGACTCGCTGTGTCTAGTTGGCCTGGTCCCAGCGGTAGTGGACAAATGTCAATGCACGCCTGAATAGAGCGTCTGTCATCTGCTTGACACAAGTGTGGACAGCTGGTTGGGAGGCACCGCAAAGATCACACTCCGAGCTCTGGAAAGAGCCAGAGGCATAGAAGTTGAGGGCAGCTGTGACCTTTAGAGCCACTGGGATGGGGTGTCTACCCACACAGTTAGCGGAGATCCCAAGCCCAATCATCTGACAGGTATAGTTGACTGTCTCCCTTGAGAGATGGAACCTCCTTTGGCACTGCACCTCAGACATATTGAGGTAGCTGCTTCGCCGCCTGTATACCCTGGCAGCAGGATAGTGGCATCTTCTGCGGCCCCTTCCGCCTTGGTCACCTCTTGGCCCTGCGCCCCTTGTGCCCGCGCCTGCCCTCCCAAAGGTAGCTCCCCTGGAGGCTGAATGTGGACTCCTGGCCTCCTCCCCTTTTTAGGCCTCCCTTCCTCCTCAGAGGAGGTGCCTCCAGTGGAGAGCAGAACTCCCATTCCCAGGCTAAGGGAAGGTTTTCTGAAACCTGCAGGCCCCAAAAAGGATCTTCACCGTAGAGTGCTGACCTGAAGGTTGTGAGTCCTGTCCAAGCAGCTGGTATGAGTTTTGAAGTATTTCTGCTCACACAGGCAAGTATCAGTAACTTTCAGAAATAAATGTCTGACTGAGCACATTTGCGACCCCACTGACCCCTCTTACCCGCCCATGGATGAGGTTTATACAAATGTGTCCTACCCGCCTGCCCATTGCACCCGTGCAACAACCTGAAGATCGCACAGGCCCCAAAAAATCGCCGTCAATTGGTGCCTCAAGGGCCTTAAGTGGCCCATTAATTAATAGCGGGCACACATCGGAGATCATCACGCTCCCGCCCACCAAAATATCGCGATGGTGCACGGTGACATCGGGACGCTCACCCGACGTCACCATGCGTCAGCGTGCGGGGCCTGTCCCCGCACGCCAACGGGAAAATCCTGCCCACTGTTCCCAAAGGACTTCCTGGTGAAGTCATGCTGCAAGGGCACGGCCTCTATAACAGATGAGAAGAAGCCTTTACCAGTAATCAGGCATATAAAAGCAAGTACATGTATTGCATGCAGAGTATTCTCAGGGAAGTCCTATAGCTAGGTGGTGAAATAAACACACTCAGTTCTGGGACCAATCCAGTTTCATTCAAAGATGAACTCTAATCTCTTGTGATTTTACAAAGTAAAGACATGTGTTATCTTCTCAGGCTTCATGAGACAGAACCACAGGAAGGATTGAGTTCCAGAGATGACCAAGGCAAAGCTCAACTGCATAATCAACAACTGCTGCACAAATGCAAACTGGCCGCTGAGGAACCGGAACAAAATGGGGACAATGGGGCAAAAACAAAAAGTGCTGGAAAAACTCAGTAGGTCTGACAGCATCTGTGGAGAGAAAGACAGAGTTAACACAGAGTACGACTCTGACTCGAAACATTATCTCTGTCTTTCTCTCCACAGAGGCTGTCAGGCCTACTGAGTTTTTCCAGCACTTTTTGATTTTGTTTCAGATTTCCAGCATCCGCAGTGTTTTGCCTTTATCTTAGGGACGATGGGGAATTGATGCACGCCACCGTGGTGTAAATTTTTTGGGCAGCATAAAGAAAAGTTAATAAATCAGATTGCATTGAAGCAATTACTTTCCTGTGTTCTTTAATGCAAATTGGGTTGCTGATCAAAAAGTATTTCGAAATGAAAACTAGAAGTCCTTTCGATGACTGCATATCCCATTTGCTCATGGTAAAGATATCAAATTGGGAATCTAGTCAGAGTTATTGCAAGTATTTCTTGCCAGGATTGAAATTTATTCACATGACTGATAATCAGGTTTGATGACATTTTTATTGTCTCCTACAACTTTTCTAAACTTTCACAGTCCACGCCATTCGAGAGCTGCAGTGTGTAATTTACATTCCCCGTTTGTTTCGTAGGTGTTCAGGATGCATGTAGACAATCGTGCATACGCAATTGATCGAAAGTCTCAAATGGCAACTGGATGTTTGAGTTCTATTTATGGCTCCTGATATCCTCATGATCGCTTTTAATACCTAGTGATCGCTTTTGTCCAACGATTGCATCTCGAATGCTTTTGATCACTAATGATCGCTTTGGAATGATAATGATTGCCCGTTGAATGCTAATGATCGCTTCCACAAATTCAGTAAGCTATGATAGCTTTTGGATACTTTTGAGCAATTTGCTGACTCCTGAAGTAGGACCAATCAAAAAGAATCATGATGTTAAAAGATGTCAATTGAACATTTTTGATGACAAATGATTACTGTTTTTGAGATGAAAACTCATTACAAATTGTACTGTTTGATGTCAAACAATGTAAAATCCGTGATTCCTCTGACACCTTACGTCACATCAACAATTTCCAGTTCCCTGGCCCCAACCGCTTCCTCTTCACCATGGATGTCCAATCCCTCTACACCTCCATCCCCCACCAGGATGGTCTGAAGGCCCTTAGCTTCTTCCTTGAACAGAGGCCCCAACAATCCCCATCCACCACTACTCTCCTCCATCTGGCTGAACTTGTTCTCACACTGAACAATTTCTCCTTTAACTCCTCTCACTTCCTCCAAATAAAAGGTGTGGCTATGGGTACCCGCATGGGCCCCAGCTATGCCTGTCTCTTTATGGGGTATGTGGAACATTCCTTGTTCCAGTCCTACTCCGGCCCCCTCCCACAACTCTTTCTCCGGTACATCGATGATTACTTCGGTGCTGCTTCATGCTCTCGTCGGGACCTGGAAAAATTTATTAATTTTGCTTCCAATCTCCACCCCTCCTTCATCTTCACATGGTCCATCTCTGACACTTCTCTTCCCTTCCTTGACCTCTCTGTCTCAATTTCTGATGATAGACTGTCCACCAATATCCATTACAAGCCTACCGACTCCCACAGCTACCTCGACTATAGCTCCTCACACTCCGCTTCTTGTAAAGACTCCATCCCATTCTCTCAGTTCCTTCGCCTCCGTTGCATCTGTTCTGATGACGCTACCTTCAAAAACAGCTCCTCTGACATGTCCTCCTTCTTCCTTAACCGAGGTTTTCCATCCACGGTCGTTGACAGGGCCCTCAACCGTCTCCAGCCCATATCCCGCGCATCCTCCCTCACGCCTTCTCCTCCTTCCCAGAAACATGATAGGGTCCCCCTTGTCCTCACTTATCACCCCACCAGCCTCCGCATTCAAAGGATCATCCTCCGCCATTTCCGCCAACTCCAGCATGATGCCACCACCAAACACATCTTCCCTTCATCCCCACTGACGGCATTCCGTAGGGATCGTTTCCTCCGGGACACCCTGGTCCACTCCTCCATCACCCCCTACTCCTCAACCCCCACTTATGGCACCTCCCCATGCCCACGCAGAAGATGCAACACCTGCCCCTTCACTTCCTCTCTCCTCACCGTCCAAGGGCCCAAACACTCCTTTCAAGTGAAGCAGCATTTCACTTGCATTTCCCCTAACTTAGTCTACTGCATTCGTTGCTCCCAATGCGGTCTCCTCTACATTGGAGAGACCAAACGCAAACTGGGCGACCGTTTTGCGGAACACCTGCGGTCTGTCCGCAAGAAAGACCCAAACCTCCCTGTCGCTTGCCATTTTAACACTCCACCCTGTTCTCTTGCCCACATGTCTGTCCTTGGCTTGCTGCATTGTTCCAGTGAAGCCCAACGCAAACTGGAGGAACAGCACCTCATCTTCCGACTAGGCACTTTACAGCCTTCTGGGCTGAATATTGAATTCAACAACTTTAGATCTTAAACTCCCCCTCCCCCCATCCCCACCCTGTTTCTTCCCCCCCACCCCCCCTTTTTTTTCAATAATTTATATAGATTCTTCTTTCCCCACCTATTTCCATTATTTTTAAATCTAAACTAAAACCTTGTTAGTCTTTTCCACCCCACCCCCACTAGAGCTGTACTTTGAATATCCTGTCTTCCATTCTTAATTAGCACTTTTCTCAGACAAATGTCACCACCTTCGACACCTCTTTGACCCTTTTGTCTGTGACATCTTTTGATTATCTGCTCATCTCCACAATCACCACACCCTCAATGTGTCTCTCCCCCCCCCACCCACCCACCTTAAACCAATTTATATTTCTCCCTTCTTCTAACTATGCTTCAGTTCTGCCGAAGGGCCATGAAGGCTCGAAACGTTAACTGATTTCTTCTCCGCCGATGCTGCCAGACCTGCTGAGTTTTTCCAGGTAATTCTGTTTTTGTAATGTAAAATGATGTACTGATCATTTTGAGCGCAATTTAATGCAAAATCATTGTCAAAATTTTCTGGTGGGGGGATCTTTCCACTCTTCTTCCTCTGAAGATGCGGAGCAGTAATCATCTTCCTCCTCCTGAAGCTCCTGTCCTCAATGCTGCGCTACGTTGTGCAAGGCGCACATCATCATAATCATTCTGGACACCCTTGCTAACACATACCGCAAGTCACCCCCCCAGATCTGTCCAAGCACAGAAAAGCATCTTCAGCATCAATGGCTTGTTCAATGACTATTCTCACACTTATGTGTCTTCAATTGTACCTTTCCTATCATTGGTGGCAGGGTTCCCCACCAGCTTGTAGGGTCATCAGCCAAGTGCTTAGAGGGTAACCCTTGTATCCAAGAAGCCATCCATTGATAGGGCTTGAAGATGCAAATATCTGTGGTAGACTTGACCGGGGAAGAATGAAGGCATCTTGGCAGCTTCCTGGGTATCTTGCACAGACATGCATGATAGTATTTCAGTGGCTACATTATCTGATTAATTAAGCTTATCAATAATCAAATGGAATTCCTTTCACTTGATGAATACTGCTGGTTGATCTGAGGACACCTTGACTGCCGTGGGTTTAGTCAATGATCCCCAGGACCTGTGAGAATCCAGCCAGAGCAGCAAGAGTGCCCACTAATCCTGGTGAGTTTCAGACAGCCCACAAAATCCTGCACTAGCAGTTAAAGCATGAATCCAAGATTAAAGATGCAGTTACAGGATTTGTTCTGATGAAATGTCACAGACCTGAAACATTGGGCAGGATTTTCACAGAGTTGTAGGGAACCATCTCTGACTGATCCCATTTAAGCCAGTAGGAGAAAGGGGATAGGGCATGACTCACGCATGAGAAAAAGTCAAAATCAGCAGGGCTGTTTGAACTTGAAATTGAAGACCCCATTTTTGTTGTAGCAAGGGTCTTAACCTGCAGTGTGTGAGTCAAAATTTTTAGAGTGGACATAAACGCTCTTGAGGGATGGATAAGGCCTGTAGAACTGTCAAGCTGTGAAGTTCTTTAAATCCTCAGCCCTTTAAAAATTAAAAAAAAATAGTCTACCTGTGACAGTGGGAGTTGAGAAAAAAGTATTTTTTTAAAGAACTTTATTTCTTTATTCTTTCATGGGATGTGGAACCTGTTGCCCATCCCTAATTGCCCTTGAACTGAATGGTTTTCTAGGCCATTTCAGAGGGCAGATAAGAGTCAACCACATTGTTGTGGGTCTAGAGTCACACGTAGGCCAGGCCAGGAAAGAATGGCAGATTTCTTACCCTGGAGGGCTTCAGTGAACCAGGTGGGCTTTTACAATTGGTAATGGTTTCATGGCACCATTATTGAGACTAGCTTTACACTTCAGATTTATTAATTGAATTTAAATTCCACCAGAGCATTAGCTTGGGCTTCTGGATTACTAGCCCAGTGTCCACTACACCACGTCCACCCATTCTAGCAATTGCAATAGCTGTTTGTTGACATTATCCCAAGAGCTATCATTATGTCATTATTGCTTGGCTGCTTTCTACAACCTATAATTATTACAGTGGAGGCAGTGGGGTTGGGGGGGTGGGGGGGCTCTTAAGTTCACAGTTTGATTGATAGCTCAAAGAGGTTATTAAAGGATTAGCTGTCTTCGCTGTGAGGTTATGCATACAAGTCATTTTGTTTTTAAAGTGGATTAAGTACTTGAGGGAATTAAATGGGCTTTCATGATTGGGAGCTTTTTCTACTATAGTAAAGGCTGTAATGAATATTTAGGTCTTTACTTAATTTCACCCCAGCAAGGCATCAGAGGTCTGCCCATGGTGGATACTGGGTGAGTTGACATGGACTGTGTAAGGGCAAAGGGTGGTGGGTTGGTGAGGCATGTGTTGGCATGAATTGGTAGAAGGTGGTATTAGGGCTAAAACAGCCATGGGGGTGGCTGGATGCATAGGCTGGCATGAATTATCATGGGGACATGGAGCCCACAAAGGGACTGGATGGGAGGCTATGGGGTGTGAGGGGTGAGTGCTAGAGGGCCTAAAATTTAAAGATACAACCGGGACCAAGTCACAGAGAACCAAGGCAGGTCTTTTAAACAGCCTGCCTTGGCACTCAGCACTTGTCAGCCCCTGTGGCCACCTCCACCTGTGTCTGGAGGACATTGGGCCTGTCTCCTTTCTGCACCCTGCCACCCCAACGCCCAACCCCCCACCCCCTACCCCCCACCATATTTCCCAGAGCCAAAATTGGGTCTAGCAGGACACTTTCTCCCAAGATGGGTGCAGCAAGGTGGCGGGAAATTTTCCGACTTGAAATTCCAGCCCATTAACTCTACTTCTCTTTCCACAGATGCTGCCCAAAACTGCTAAGTGTTTTCAGCATTTTCTGTTTTTTATTTCAGATTTCCAGCCTCTGTAGTGATTTGTTTTTGTAAAGATGTAGTTAATTACATTTAAATTATATGACAGTTGCTGATCCACCTATCCCACAGAGGTTTTCCACAGGCTAACAAACCTGCACTAGTTAGATGAAGAGGGTGCTGGGTTCCTGACTGCCTTTCCTGACGCACTGGCACTTTTTACTTTTTTAGCCTTCTCATGCATCAATACAAACCCACCCTAGCCGATTAAATTTACTCTGTGTCAAAAGTATGATGTGTCAGCTTTGGTATCTGGGCACAAACCTCTATCATCCCAAGAAACCGCTCAGATTCAAAAAAGCCTACATTCAAAAAAGGCTTCCTTAGACAATAGTATTTACCATGATTTGATTGCATTCAAATTGCATTACAAAATCTTCAAAGGGCATATCTGTAGTGCAGACAGCTCTGGACAATGCTTATAACCACATTGCTGCAAATCTTCCACACAGGTCTTTTCGTCTTTTCTCTAATGTGTTGTTCGAGGGTTTATGTATAACTAAGCCTCATAATTTATTTTTCAAGCCTTTGCAATAGGTTTGAACTTGCTGCACCCATTGGTTGACAATATAGTATGCCATACTTGCCAAGTGTATTCAATGCATGGTCTAATCAATGACTTACACACCATAAGCAGGTCGTCATCATTCAACTCTTCTCTTTTCAACATTGTTAAATAGTAGAGTCTTTTGTTGCTTTTTTTGTCAATAAAGTCTGTGTTAGCGTCCAACTTTAAATCATTGGGCAGCATCACTTCCAAGAATTTTCAACTTAAACCAACTATAAATCCATCTTTATGTTTGAAAATACTCACACAGTCTATTGCAAGTGCAACAGAAAAATTGATTTGACAGATAAAGCAAAACAGTCTGTTTATGGATTATCGTTTATCACAGCCAAGTTAGACAATGATAAACCTCTTCAAAAAAACACCAAAAATCAGTACCATGATCTTTTTTCCCCCTACTTCCAGTCTTATCACCCTTTGCTGTTATTGATTAGAACTACAATCTCCATCAGTATTCCTTCTGCAGCACTGCACACATGCTTGAGGCTGGAATTCGAAATCAACCTTTTGTCGCTAATAGCTGAGCGGACAGATCACACATTGCTTAGCGTGCACTTGACAAGGTCTGATTTCATCAGCTCAGGTCTCTGTCACTCTGTAACATGCCTAACTTAAGGGAAACTTAATCTGCCTCTCAGTTAAACAATGCGGAAAAATATCCCAGTGGCACAGAATCAATGGCACACTCTTAGTATAAATACCCTTACATTTGCCAACACAGCCTTTAAGATCAGCTCTGAAAATGTCATGCATCTGAACGCTATTGTGGCATAAATGAAGAGCTTTCCTTTGGCCTATTTGGCCAAGCTCTTGAGCGCACTTTGTTTTCCCAAGAGAAGAAAGCAGAGTAGTAAACCATTTTTGCAGAATGTCATTCTCCCACAACAGTTTATGAAAGAAACATCTGTGACAGGAATCTCTAATGCTTCTTTCAAAGCAAACTCTGACAGTAAAAGAGCTTGGCTAAAAGCTGCAAATCAATCCCTGAATTCCTCATGCTGCATGACATCTAATTTACTATGTATCACATGCAAACTTCTAAGATTTTTTTCTTCACATACGCTGTGAGGCTGTGAGAGTGATGTGGTGGCTCACTTCCAAACTTCAGCTGAATAAACATTTGGCCATTTGCTGGACAGGTTGGCGTGCTAGGGAGTTTCTGCCTTCCTATCTAACCTCACTGAACCTGAGGAAAGCAACTCACTTACAAATTCAAATCAAAGATGGTTCGCTAGTGGCGTGGAGGTGGCTTAAATGGGCCGATTGTTTTTCAATCTCAAGGAACATCTGAGCAGCATACAGCTTCCCGCTGAAGTTGAATAGAGCTGGTGTCTGGATTTTTATGTGCTGTTTATTGTGTTGACTGGAGGAGATGGGAAGCCTCAGATGTTTAAGGGAAGTTAACAGAGGTGAGTGCCACATAACACTTTCATCTTTGTGATGACTTTTGAAGAGTAAACATGATAATTAAAATTTATCAGCGGTAGTTGAATCCATGTTTTTTAAATTTCTCTCTGCTGGTTCACGTTCATTCACACAAGTATTTTGTGAATCAGACAGGCTGCACAGTTCTCTTGCCAGTTACATAAAAATACAGTACCAAGATAATCATTAATGCATGTATCAAAAATAACTCACATTATGTAGGGTTGCTTCAGTTAACACGGATTAAGTGTGCATAATTTAAGCATATCACTTTTCAAGGGCCAAGGGTTCTCTCTCTCTCTCTCTCTCTCTGCCTCTCTCTCTTCATTCCGATAGGAGCTTTTCCCAGTAAATGAATAATAATAAGAGAACATTTGATTTTAAACGTATGATTTTACAGTTCATATTCTCCTTCCACAACACTGCCATCCTTCGCCACCACCACTCCTAACATCCCTGCAACAGTCCCCATTCTCAAGCGCAGATCTCGCTAACATCATTTATTAATATATGCTATAGTCTGGGCAGTGTAAATTCTAAAACTGCTAAAACAATTCTGAATTAAATAGCATATTCTAAATAATTTTGCTTTGCTGGTGCAATAGATTTCATACCTTTTTCCTTATGAATGATTGGACATTGGGTGATAATTCAGAGGATTGTAGCATGCGATTACAATAACTCAGTCGTTAATTTAAGCAGTAATATTCCCCAGACTATTTCTCCACTTAAAATCTCCGCAGCACTGACACATGGATGATGTTCAACAACAATTATTGGGGGTTTGTTTACCTTGCTATGATTTAAAAAAATAAAGTTTCCTTATTCAGAAAAAAAAACATGGCAAGTTTTCAATCTGATCTTCCAAAAAATCTTAATATCTTGAATTTTATGTATTCATGGGATGGGGGCATCACTGGCTAGGCCTAATTGCCCTTGAGAACTGAATTTTGCTTGCTCGTCCATTTCAGAGTCAACCACATTGCTGTGGGTCTGGAGTCACATGTAAGCCAGACCAGATAAGGATGGCAGACTTTTCCTTTCAACAATGGCTTTATGGTTATCATTAGACTTTTAATTCCAAATTTTTTGTTGAATTCACCATCTGCTAATGGTGGGATTCAAACCCAAGTCCCCAGCACATTACCCTGGGTCTCTGAATGATTAGCCCAGTGACAACGCCACCACTTCCCCAATGTGAATGCAATTTGCTGCCAAGAAGGAAAGAATAGCAAATGTTAGCTAAGCTACATGATGCTGTCTTAAAAATGCACATGGTGTTAACCAATTGTGATCAGCAGAGGGCAAGAACACCCTGTTTCAGGTACCAGTGTCACACTTTTGAGGATATAAAATATTACCAAAAGTGGAAAAAACATTTACAGAAAGTACTTAACATGAAATGTTTGGGATTTCCTATTCTACTTACAGCTTTAATTCTCACCTGAACTCACCATTTAATATGGGTTTCAGGCCCTGGACACTTTCTGATGCCTCACCCAAGTGGTCATTCTTAAGATGTGAACCCAGACAGTGGTATCATCAGCACTGTTTGGTTCTGCATGGCATCAAATTCCAGGCAAGTCCTAATCCAATGTTCACACTATGTACTTAGATGTGGAAACCCTATGATTCCCTCCACCTAGATTAGAGAGCTAACACTAATTCTCATGCCCTAATGGTACCTTGATTGAGATCAGAAAATACATTAAAGACTGTTGCCTAAACCTGAGACGCACACTGGTGTATGGTTTACACTATTGCATTAAACAGTAGGATTTTCAACTGAGTGATTGCTGGAACCTAGTTATCCACAGCTATGGAATAGAATTATCTGAGAACAGGGATTATTCTAGTGCCACTGCCTCCAATCGCTACAATTATACATGTATGGATTCTAGCATGAGGGCAGTTTCACCTTGTCTCCATGATCATATTGCCTGGCAACAATTACTGTCAAGGCACAGGCTTAAAAATAACCACTTGGGTAAAGTACTAGAGGATGACTATTTTATGTGGAACAGTCTCTCAGCAAGGATTCAACACCTTCGTGTAAGGGAGGAAGGAGACAAATTTGCCAAGCATATGAAAAATTATTCTGATGAGTTAATTTCTCCAAAACTTGACTGAGTGGTAGCACTCTCATCCCTGAAGCAGACGCTTGTGGGCTAAAGTTTTTGTCCAGAAGTCAAATTCATAATCTTGGCTGATTCTTCAGTGCAATACTAAGGATGCACTGCCTTGTTTAAGTTAACATCTTTCCAGAAAGGCCATGTCTGTCTCCTCAAATGGATATAGAAGGTCCCACTTCACTATTCAAAGGAATGAACTGAGTTCTTCTCTCGGGATCTTGCTGTGCACAAATTGTGCCTACAAAACAGCCACAACTAAGCTTCAAAAATAACTAATTGGCTATGCATGAGCTTTGGGATGCCCTGGGATAATGAAAGGTACTATATAAATGCAAGGTCCTTATTCCAGTGAATTTGCTCACTTTGCAAATTAGGTGGAAGAGAACAATATACTAGACACCACAAAGATCATTTAACAATGACTTATTGATACAATCTATTAAAATAACTTGAGAGCAGGTATAAAGATCAGGTCACAAAACTATTTTTCTTTCAACATATACTTGTGTAAAGAAATTTCCTTGTGATGCATGTATATCAGCTATGAAAGCTTTCAATATTAATGGATCAAAGTTTGGAGCTATAAAATGATTGAAGTGTAAACTGAATTTTAATTTCAGCTTGTAACATATGCCATTGGCATTTGATATTCCACAAAACATACTTCAATTCACAAACTGCTGCCGAGTCCAACAATGGTAAACAGCTAACCAGAGGGTAATTAAAATGAATAAAATGTTCAGAGCTCAACACATTTCATTGGAATTTTGTTGGGAGTTCTCCAACAGTTGATTGGAATCCCTGGAGAAATGGCATTAACGGTAAATAAAAAATGGCCCTATACACTATTTTTCCAGGGTTTCTTACTGAAATTACAACAGGAGATTTGGCAAACCCTGAAGAAAATTTCCCATCTTTGTTTGTTCTTGGGGTGTGAGAGTGTTGGCAAGGTTGTGTTTATTACCCCTCCCTAGTTGCCCTGGGAAGGTGGCAATGCTGTCTTCTTCTTGAACTGTTGCAGTGTTTGATAGTGTTATGTAAGGAATTCCAGAACACTGAGTCAGTGATGATGAAGTAATATTACTAGAAGCCCAAGTGGAGTGCCTAATTTCAAGGGAAACCTGGAGGTGATGGTGTTCAGAAGATCACTGCTACCTCCACTGACAGAGCTCATAGAGATGTGAGGAAATGTCAACATACCTTGATGGGTTGTTGAAGTACAATTGTATATACTGTATATCATATAAACTTCCGCCACAGTGCAACCAGTGATGGAGCGAATAAATATTGATACCATATCAAACAAAATGCTCTGTCTCAGATGGTGTTAAATGATATTGCAGGTGCAGCTAACTAGGAAAGTGGTGTGTATTCCACCATGCACCTAACATGGACCTTGTAGATGATAGGGAGGCACTGAGGGGTTGAATCATTTGTCACAATATATCCAGTCTCTGCCCTGCTTTTCTAGCCATGATATGGCTTACCCAGTTTGGCTTCTACTTAATGGTGACCTGCAACATGTTGATGTTGATCAATGATGGGTGTTGCCATTGAAGGTCAAGGAATTTATGTGGCACCACAATTACCTTCCACTGACAAGCCAAATTATTTAGCTCCTGCTGTACAGCTGGAATGGGTTGCTTCATTATTGGGGGTGTTGAGAATGGTGTTGAGCACTCAACCATAGAAAGATGAAAAATAGGAGCAAGAGTAGGTCATTCAGCCCTTCGAACCTGCTCCGCCATTCAATATGATCATGGCCGATCCTCTATCTCAATGCCGTACTCCATCAGCAAACAACCCAACTCACGGAAGGAAGGACATTGATGAAACAGTTGAAAGTGGTTGAGTCAAGGATGCTTCTCTGAGGAACTTGCTAAATTCATAATCATCTTCCTTTCTGCCAGGTATGGCTCCAGGAAGGATTTTTATTTTGATTTCATTGTCCTCAGTTTGGTTAGGGCTCCTTGGCACCATAATCTGTTTAATTCTACCTTGATAGCAAGGGCAGCTACTCTCAGCTCACCTCTGAGATTTAACTCTTGTGCCCACAACTGGCTCAAGGCTGGATTGAGGTATAGAGTTCTGATTGGATTTTGTGAAAGTGTCTGTTTAAACAATTCGTGACTACACTCTTTGTAATCCTGACCTTGCAGTTATCATTAGAATTTAGATGTTTAAAGGTACCAACTCCCAATTACAAAAACCATGTTGCTGCTCCTTCATAATGAAAGTATACCAAGTTCAAGGTAGTGGGATCTCTCTGCTCCTCCTTCATTGCAACTGGCAGCAATGCAAGTTATCTAGGTTTAAATTGGTTATGCGTAAGCGCCTTAAAGTGACACTCAGGAAGACAAAAGACAAGTGAGGATTCTCTACTGGGAGGGGTTTGAAAACTTTTTGTAGTGGGACATGGCAAATGGCTCAACATAAAATTTTCAGGTTTCTTTCAAACGTGTTATCTGCAACAATGCACTAAAGCTGAGAAAGATAACATTCTTATTTATGAATACTCATTTAGATTTCCAATTAAGACTTCTGACTGTATTATTAACCATCCATAGCAGACCAAAGTGGCAGATTAAGTCAGTGGTCTAAGGTTAAGTGCCCAATAGTTCATTAAGTTTTTTTCTTGCTCATAAATATTGTAATTATGACATGGCTTTGCAAGGTTTTATTATTTTTCTCAAGGATTTAATTGTTAATCGTATTGTTAGGGATTATCTTTTCCCCAGTTCTTGAAGCAGGATCCTGAAAACGTGAAACCAATTAAGCTCCCAAACTAGTACAGCTTGTAGCAAGTTTATTTTTGCCTAACGCAAAGGATTGTTGGATTTACTTATGACTGAGAACAAGGTGCACAGATGTCTTCTTTCCCAAGGGATGACATTGGCCACTCAGCTCATTTTCCCTTTCTTTGCATCCCAGCAACCATTTCCGATTGAGAAAGGTGAAAACCTTTTTCACACAGTTCATGTATTTTGTCTGATTTAGGGGATGTGCACCACCCGTCACTGTATTAATCAACACTCTCAAGAAGACCAGCTGTTGCATAGGATCTGTGACCTTCTCCAGTTGATGCTGAAACCCAAACTGCTCAGTAATCCAATTAAACAGTTTTATGCCTGAAGGCACTTTTCAAATCTGACTATCAACGCATAGAATTCATCCAGGTAAATCACTACTATCGTGACATTTCTGCATTGTGTCAGTCTATCCACTGCTGCAGGAGCTTGTAGAAAATAACTGGGATCATTTGAATTCCAAAGGGGAGGTTACTGTCCATCCTGTATGTTATTTCTGTCTACTTTCTAACCTGCCATTTCCGTCTCATTAATGCCTTCTTGATTTAATTACTACTTTTAAAGTCAGAAAAACTCATAAGAGTTGTTCATTTTGATCAGCTCTACATGAAACTAAATAAGAATGGTGCATTCAGAATTTTATACTTGGATCAGCTATACCTATAATCGTACAAGAACATATCTGTATATACTGTTGTTATAAGAAATATTAATACTTGTAATATATAGAAACATATTTAATCAAGACAAAACCCTTGAAACAACAGCAGAAATTAATTATCCCTATGTCAATAAACAGCTAACATGTGGCCAACTGTTTGCAACAGCGTAATTACAGTCTGCACCCAACTGCTCCTTATACAATACTTGGAAAGCCAAGGAAGCAAAAGAGCTTTGTTGTTCAATTCCCATCTACTGAAGAGATACATGCAAGTATCAGAAAGAATTACTCCTAAGGAATTATTCCATTATCCTATACTTCTATCAAGGACCTGCACTTGTCAGTCTTTGCATTCCTCCAGCCCCCAGATGGTTGTGCACCCCCCATTACTTCCATGCCAGCAATAAATGCGAGTCTTGCATATGATGCCCACATCCAATGAACAAATAAAAATAAGGATTGGCGGCCATGCATTCAATGACCTAGGCACTAAGCTCTAAAATCTCTCCCTAAACTTCATTGCCTCCCTACCTCTCCTCCATAAAGATGCTGCTTAAAACCCACCACTTTAGCCAACCAATTGGTCACTTGTCCTAATGTCGTCATCTTTGACTCTAAGTCAGTTTTTGTCTGATTCCATACCTGTGATGTATCTTGGGGCAATTTACTACATTAATGGTGGCACACAAATGCAAGTTGTTGTTTTAGCCTTGAAAGGGACACTGGCCAGAGAATCAAATGTGGCACAGTATTAGGAGCACAGAATTACTTTGAGTACTTTCATTTTAACAGCATCACATCTAAGAGAAGTATGAGCTAGAGGAGCATAGAATGTTAAAATATTCACATAGGATTTGACACCAGGACTTAGCACCACTGTGTATGTACTAACTGCAACCATTGCATGGTATAATGTTAACCTGAGTAAGCTGCCAGCACGTCTGTGTTCAGAAGTATTCAGCTCTCAGCTACTTTTCTCAATATGTGTCACTTCCTCTAATGTGCAGTGATTAGACTTCTAAGCAACCTCAAATACATTGTTAACTATTAAAAAGTAAAACTATTGAGAGAACACTTTACTGTTAGTTTGCAAGGCTGCAAGGTGGACAAGATGTTCTATGGCAGATTCCTTCTCTCTTCACACCTTTCAATAGTCAATCAAGGAGTAACTTTCCTTATTACTGACTAGGCAATAGCATAACTAATGCAACTTCCCTTAGTAAATATTAAAATTTTCAACTTTTTGTACTTTGCTCTTTTGAAACCCATTTGTCTCATTCTTAGACAATTACGGCAATGCATGATTTCCTTTTTATCTACCTATATTTGAACATAACTTTGCCTTTATCAAACTGCACTGTCTTATGTCAGTATATTTTTGAACTCAACATGCCAGCGATTTAGACAATGGAATTTCAAGCTTTTCAGATGACTCTTAGATGGACTGGCTCTAAAACCATCTATGAATTTTACTAGAGTTCTTCAAAGAACATTAAATTTAGTTTGCAAGATGGTCCTTCCCCCAAGGCTTCATTTGAGATAAAGGGTTTACCATGAATATCTGAATTAGTTCCTTGTAGTGCTTAAGAAGTGGAGAATTACAAGACTGCACACTGTATCATGCAAATGCAACACTTCAAATGTTATATGTCGCCTATGAAATGTTTGCTTTAAATCCTACAGCTAAGAGTGAGACATTGCGCTAGGAGAAAGAAAGCACACAAAGAAGTCCTCTAAAACATGGAATTAAACTCTTGGGCTATTTGGTGAAAATTTTGTGCTGCACTGCCATGCATTGTCACTCCCAGTATCACCCTCTTAATTATCTTTATCCAAGATTCTCAGTGGGGGTTGGAATTTGTTAGTCTGAGGTGTGTTATCTGCGAAAGGAAGTAAAATCTGTCCAGGCAGAAGCAATTTCCAACATTATTGAAGCACTCACAGTAATGTATTCAAACTGCATCATAGAATGTTGCAGTAAAAAGGCTATTTGTCCCACCAAGACGGCGGCAATGTTTTTCTCCACACGAGTCACGTGTCCTGCATAATCCTATTTACTCCCCACACTCTTTAATATTCCTTTCCCAACTATCCATCTAACTTCCTTTGAAAATAAATGCCAATTACGTTTCGGTGATGGAACACGGCAGAGAATTTCACATTCTAAGCATTTTCTGTGCCCAGAATACTTTTAACTTTAGCTTTTGTGATTATCTTAATGTGTGCTTTCCTGTTATGATATTGCTGATCTGTGTAAAAAATCTATTTCTATTTATCTTATTGTAACCTTCATAACCTGGAGCAGCTCAATCAGATCACATCTCAATGATGACACCTCAATTGAAAAGCATCCTAACTTCTCAAGTTTCTTTTCACTATTGTTTCCCCTCTGTATGTGCATTAAAATGCCCTCTGTTCCTCTATTTTATTTTAAATTTTACCCTTTATGGTCTATTTATTTCCCTTGGTCTCACTTACAAAATGTATTATTTTTCATGTTTCCTTATTGAACTGCAACTTCTGCTTATCTATCCATCCTGTTTTCACAATCTTTGTCACAGTTAGCCAGGTCATCTTAATTTGATGTCATCAGCATGTTGTTCTCACAATTCCTAAATCTAGATTATTTATGCATATATCAAATAAAAGTTTCAGCATAGAATCCTGTGGGAGATCTGTTCCTGTTCAAGTAACTGACTTTAATCCCCACCACTTACTTTCTGTGTTCAAACCATATTTCTATGTGGCAACATTTATTTTATTTGCATGCACCACTATCTTTTTATTTCTTTTCATATCTTAACTTATCAAAGTTTATTTTTGAAATTCCATCTGAGCCACATCCATTACATTTTCTTTCTTTATCCTCTCTGTTAAATCTTCAAAGAATAATATAAATGTCATCAAGTATGACCTGTCTTTCAGAAGTCTGTGCTGACTGGTCCTGATTAACTCATCCTGTATTATGGACTTAGGGGCCTAGTATTAAAGCTGGCATTAACTTGCTTAAAATAAATTGATTAACTTTGGTTTTCAAATCATGTCAATTAGAAAATGCAGGCTCAGCAGCCTGCCAACAGTCAAAGTAAAACTATCTGCACTAAATTTCCTGTCTTGTCTCCTTTTCTAAAGAGGCTACTACATTTTCCACTCTCCAGTCCCTTTGGTACAATTTTGATTGCCACAAAAGTTTGGAAAATTATAGTCAGAGTTTTCATTATTTCTCCCTTAGTTTCTTTTAGGATCCTTGGACATAAATCATCAGGTCCAATAATTTGCCAAATTTGAATAATTTCCCATGTGAATCCAGCCAAGGACAGAACAAACTGCTCACATCTTTGATTGGCGCATAAACTCAAGGTAATTGGGCAACGAAGGGTACTGCAGGCACTTGATACTATTTGCATTTCTCCACTGACAACAGCCACCACAAACTGTTCTCTACCTGCCTCTGCACCATAATATCCCCGAGCTCTGTAAAAACTAAGACAGAGAATTTATTGGTAAACTACGCAGTCTAAACTGATAAATGTTATTGATTTTTTTAAGAAGTCACCAGGTTAGTATATGAGGAAAGCTCAGCAAACATTTACCACTTGGATTTTCAGAAAGCATAAGATAAGGTACCTCACAATAAGTTGCTACTGGGAAATTTCAATGTTGTGAAAAGAATTGGCTGCATGAACATAGGTTATCATAACTGACTCTGGATCTGCTTGGAGACCAGACACCAGTGGTATTGTAGAAGGATCAGTGTTAAAGTTTTTGCTCCTTACTGTCTACATTAATGACCCAGATGAAGGTGTTGAGGGGATGATTTTTAAAAATTCATTTATGGGGTATGGGTGTCGCTGGCTAGGCCAGCATTTATTGCTCATCCCTAATTACTCTTGAGAAGGTGGTGGTGAGCTGCCTTCTTGAACCACTGCAGTCCTTGTGGTGTAGGGACACCCACAGTGCAGTAAGGGAGGGAGTTCCAGGATTTTGATTCAGTGGCAGTGAAGGGACGGCAATATATTTTCAAGTCAGGATGGTATGGAGCATGGAGGGGAACTTCCAGGTGGAGGTGTTCCCATGTATCTGCTACCCTTCTCCTTCTAGATGGTAGTGGTCGTGAATTTGGAAGGTGCTGTTGAAGGAGCCTTGGTGAGTTGTTGCAGTCCATCTTATTGATGTTACACACTGCTGCCACAGTGTGTCTCTGGTGGAGGGAGTGAATGTTGAAGGTTGTAGATGCCAATCAAGCGGTGTCAAGCTTTTTCAGTGTTATTAGAGCTGCACTCATCGAGGCAAGCAGAGAGTATTCCATCACGCTCCTGACTTGTGGCTTGTAGATCGTGGACAGTCTTTGGGGAGTCAGGAGGTGAGTTACTCGCTGCAGGGTTCCTAGCCTTTGACCTGCTTTTGTAGCCACAGTATTTGTATGGCTTGTCCAGCTTAGTTTCTGGTCAATAGTAACCCAGGATATTGATAGTGGGGGATTCAGCAATGGTAATGCCATTGAATCTCAAGCAGATAATGGTTAGATTCTCTCTTGTTGGGGATGGTCATTTCCTGGCACTCATGTGGTGCGACTGTTACTTGCCACTTGTCAGCCCAAGCCTGGATATTGTCCAGGTCTTGCTGCATTTGCACATGGGCTGTTTCAGTATCTGAGAAGTCACAAATGATGCTGAACATTGTGTAATCATCAGCAAACATCCCCACTTCTGACCTTATGATGGAAGGAAGATCATTGATGAAGCAGCTGAAGATGGTTAGGCCTAAGACACTACCCTGAGGAACTCCTGCAGTAGTATCCTCAAACTGAGATGATTGACCTCCAACAACCACAACCATCTTCCTTTGCGCTAGGTATGACTCCAACCAGTGGAGATTTCTCCCTCTGAGTCCCACTGAGTCCAGTTTTGCTTGGGCTCCTTGATGTCACACTCGGTCAAATGCTGCCTTGATGTCAAGGGCAGTCACTCTCACCTCATCTCTGGAGTTCAGACCTTTTGTCCATTGTGACAACCCACCCCCAGGTCAGGTTCCCCAAAGTTGTTGATCCAGGCGAGACCTCTCAATTTGTCACTGTCTGGCTGGGACACCCCCAAATTGTTATGCCCTGGGTGAGGAGAGATGAATTGGCTCCCTGTCTTTATTCAGCACCTCCGCGCCCACCCCCCCTTGTTGGTTGCAACAAGATCTAATCCAAAAAGGATTCCTTTCACGGATACCTTTTCCCCAGACCCAATCGTTCTGGTGTTGAAGGAGCCAATTTGATCAGACTTTCTTGAGTTAAAGGTAGGAGTAAGTTTATTAACTACTAAAGACAAGAAAGGATAAAACACATGCATCTACGATCATACAGGTTAAAAATAAGAATTTAGCTTGAAGTAAGTGAATATATATTTATATTATGAAAAGGTATATGGAACAGTCCTTGATTCGTGGACAGTCAGTGATAGAGCGTTGTGGCCATTGCGATTCGAGTTTCCAGTGCAAAATGTTTTAGTTGACGGGCAATATGATCGGTGCAGGCTTGGAGGGCCGAAGGGCTGTTCCTGTGCTGTACTTTTCTTTGTTCTTTGACTTCGGTAAACAAGTGGTCGGTTTCGAGGTTCCAATGGTGTTGACTTCTGTAGACGAATAGTCAGTTTCAAAGTTCCAGTAGTGTTGACTTTGGTAGATGAATAGTCGGTTTCGAGGTTCTAGTAGTGTTGACTTTGGTAGAGAGGAAGAGAGATCGGGATACCTGCAAAATGGCGATTTGCAGGGGTACTGTGTGTGGCTGGTACTTCTGAGTTAAACTTCCAGCACTTGCTCTCTCAGAACACACACCATGGACAGATACTGGGGCAGCTTTTCAGCTCACTTTTAATGCCCTCTTCATATGTTCCAAGTGGGAAACAAGTTCACAAATCTGTCTGGGCATTGCTCACAGGACTTCTTGATGAGATGATACTCATCTCCCATTATGTCCCATTGTCTCTACTGAAGGGAGCTGGATGTCTTTAGAAGTACCTTGTCTGGGGGGGATTCCATTACCTCTTAGGGAGTTACCCTGCAGCATTCCAGTCAGTGGCTTGTGTGCATTTTTTAAAAACTCAGGTCTTGTTTTTAAAGTCCAATATTTCTGAACGCAATCAGTGTTTTTCCCTTCATTATCATGACACCATGTTTGAATCAAGGCTGTGATGAGGTCAGAAGCTGAGTGGCCCAGGTGGAACCCAAACTGAGCATCAGTGAGCAGGTTATTGCTAAGCAAGTGCCGCTTGATAGCACTGTTGATGACACCTTCTATCACTTTACTGATGGGGCGGTAATTGGCCAGGTTGGATTTGTCCTGCTTTTTGTGTACAGGACATGCCAGGGCAATTTTCCACATTGCCAGGAGATGCCAGTATTGTAGCTGTACTGGAATAGTTTGGTTAGGGGCACAGCAAGTTCTGGAGCACAAGTCTTCAGTACTATTGCCGGAGCATTGTCAGGGCCCATAGCCTTTGCAGTCTCCAGTGCCTTCTGCCATTTCTTGATATCATGTGGACTGAATTGAATTGCTGAAGACTGGCATCTGTGATGCTGGGGACCTCTGGAGGAAGCCGAGATGGGTCATCCACTCGTCACTTCTGGCTGAAGATTGTTGCGAATGCTTCAGCCTTATCTTTTGCATTGAGGTGCTGGGCTCCATCATTGAGGATGGGGATAGTTGTGGAGCATCCTCCTCCAGTGAGTTGTTTAATTGTCCACCACCATTCATGACTGGATATGTTAGGACTGCAGAGCTTAGATCTGATCCATTGGTTGTAGAATCGCTTAGCTCTGTCGATCACTTGCTGCTTATGCTATTTGGCGTGCAAGTAATCCTATATTGTAGTTTTCTGTAGCCAGGCTAACACCTCATTTTTAGGTATGCCTGGTGCTGGTCCTGGCATGGCCTCCTGCACTTTTTATTGAACCAGGGTTGATCCCCTAGCTTGATGGTAATGGTAGAGTGGGGGATATGCCGGGCCATGAGGTTACAGATTGTAGTTGAGTACAATTCTGCTGCTGCTGATGGCTCACAGCACCTCATAGTTGCCCGGTCTTGAGTTGCTAGATCTGTTCGAAATCTATCCCATTTAGCACAGTGGTAGTGCCACACACCACAATGGAGTGTATCTTCAGTGTGGAGACGGGACTTCATCTCCACAAGGACTGTGCAGTGGTCACTCCTACTGAGACTGTCATAGACAGATTCATCTGCGGCAGGCAGTTTGGTGAGGATGGGGTCAAGTATGTGTTTCCCTCTTGTTAGTTCCCTCACTACCTGCCACAGACCCAGTCTAGCACCAATGTCCTTTAGGACTCAGCCAGCTCAGTTTGTGGTGGTGCTACCGAGCCATTCTTGGTGATGGACATTGAAGTCCCCCACCCAGAGTACATTATGTGCCCTTGCCAGCCTCATTGCTTCCTCCAAGCGGTGTACCACATGGATGAGTACTGATTTATCAGCTGAGGGGTGTGGTACATGGTAATCAGTATGAGGTTTCCTTGCCCATGTTTGACTTGATTGAGACTTCATTGAGGCTGGAGTCAATGTTGAGAACTGGAGATGATACGAAGATGTACAGGTGTTACAACTCTGATGGAAACTATACAACTGTAAGTGGATCTCAATGTGTTTGGAAAACATGGCCACATATAAAAAATAGCATTAAGCTCAGGGAAGTTTAGTGTTCTGCGCACGTTACTAGGGTCTGTGAATAGGACTAACATTAAGCATACTTTATGAACTGAAGCCTGTGGTGAAAGATAAAGATCTTGGTATTTTAGTCTGTACCTTTTAAGTGTTCATGGCCTTTACCAAGAAGCTTTAACTAAAGCAATTAAGTCATGGGATTCCATTCACAGCTACCCATTTCAAACCGAAACATATAATTTTATCTTTGTACAAGACTGTTTAGGCCTTATTTAGAATACTGTGTCAGTTTTGGCCCCTCATATATTGGCTTATAGTGAGGTTTTGGAAAGGCTTCGAAGGAGGGCCAAAACAATAATTCCTCCAGTTAAGCTTAAGAGTTGGACCACCATACTTTAGAGAAGCTGGTCGCAAAAGAAATTTGCCTTGAGGTCCATAAATTATACAAGTTCTACATTTTGTGCATGCTGACCAACTATTTCAATTCAATAATTTGGGGGGGGACCGGGGCAATGACTATAAATAACGGAAGGGATGATATTAGGTGCTTCTTCTTTTTCCAGTCAATAGTAAATATATGGACAAGTTGCCAGCTTTTGCAGTGAATGCTGGTTCACTGTACACCTTCAACAAAAAGTTTAACCAGTTCCTGGTTTGGTGCTGATGACATAATACAAGAGATATATACCAGTAGTATAGCTCATGGTCAATGTGGTCTCCTGGACTAGTTTTGATTGCCTGGAGGGATTGGACAGGGACTTTCTAGGTTTTTTCTCTACGTGGCCTTGGATTTTTCATCTGTTATTTTTGCTTCTCCCAGGAGATTCAGTGGCACCTATTGAGTAAAGAGTCTCTTGACATGATGTATAAAGCATTCACAACTGTATGCTACAGGGTAAATGGCTCAGCTGATCTTTTCCAGTGGAACCTTTTCATATGTTTGTACCTCTGCCTTTCTCCCACTCTTCATCACAAGCTTGTCTCCATCATCTCTTATTAGTCTACCCTTAACCAAGGATTATGGTTTGGATGTAGATTACACTAAAGGAGAGAATAAAGAAAACAATTTTGAAAGACTTTTAGAGTGAATTTTTCAACTGATTGTTTTCATATTGGGAGAAATGTTACATTATCATATGCTTTAAAATATGAATATCAACCTTGTCACTAAAAACTGAATGATGATACATGAACAAGGGGTAGTCAATGTCTTGTTTTTGTGGCCATGTTGGGAAAATTGAAGACTTGCTTTCAGGGGACTGAGGTAGGGTGCCTAAATTATGTAACTGTTATTAAACTTTTGCTTTCCAGTCTCTGCAGCAAACCCAGAAGGTTGGTGTTCCTTCCACCACCAGAACTGTATTATTTTCACTGTTGCCTTTAAATTAAAACTGCCTACTATACTAAAATGATTGAATTCAGCAACAGGCCAGTGAGACTGTTAGTGCTGTGTGATGGGCCAGTGAACATGTTTCATAATGAACACCAACTGCACTGTACTCAACCGTGAAGGATAAGTACAGACATTCAGCTTTATAGGAGGTGTACGAGGTAATTAATGTTTATGTGTCCAAGGCATTGGTGACCAATGTTTCCTTTTTTTCTCTAGGCCAGCTATATATTGTTCTGTCTTAAATCCTTCTGTTCACCTATGGGTTCATTAAACCACATGAATCAGCAGGAGAGAAGGCAGTGACTACCACCTGAGGTGATGGTTTCCACCCAGAACTCCATGGACATCCCGGCCTGTTTCTCACATTTAAATGATGGAGACCAGCTCTATTGTTAATTTAATATTGTCCTCAACAGGTTGATAGATAGTGTGTCAGTACAGAGTTTCTGCACACCTTGCCAGTGCTTGTTTGATCTGTGCCATCTTTAATATTTTGTATTTCATTCAAACCCAATCATTAAAAAGAAAATTCAGTATCTTTAAACCCAAAGTTCTTCATAAACTAGGGACATATCTATAAAGACACCATACTGATGAAAGCATAATATTTCAAATCTCATAAAATAATGCTATGTTTGTATTCATCTATTTAGCTTGGTCTGAAACCTGCTTCTTTTTAGATATGGTAGTTATCACATGCAGAGAATTGGATTGGCATCTGCAAGGAATGTAGATTTAAAAGCTGAAGAAAAAGGGGTAAAAAGACACAAAATCATGCCCTCAGGGCTTTCCATTCACATAATACAATTCCACAGAGGCCTAAACCAGTCAAGCCTTCTTTCCACAAGCCACCCACATAACAATTAACCTCACTACAACCTTGAGGTCTCTGATTAGTGATGGCCTATTGTTTAACTCCCATTAGCATAGCCCCTGTGCAGCCGTATTCTCACTCAAATGGTCTAATCAAATCAGTCACTGAGGACCTCAGCTCAGGGACTAAGCTTAACAAGCACTGACTTGTTAGTCAAATGGTGGCTAACAACACCATTACAGCCATTTAAAATATATAATTTATTCAGTTATTTACAGTTTTCATTTTATATTAAAATTGACACGATGGTATAAAACAATCCAATGCATTTGACAATGATATATAAATTAAATTTAACGTTATTTTTCTTCATGTTTCTTAATTTGTATTCAGGTCAGTTTTTGCAATTTTGCTGAAATATGCCACACGAAGAGCTTGTTCTCCAACACAATCAAATGTAACAAAACCTCTTGGAAAGCAAGACAGGCAATGTGAGCTTTTCTTTACTCTCTGAAATCCAGAAATGTTTGTGACCTTAAGGCACTCCAGCTGGTAAATCCAGCCAAGGACTTGTAAAGCTGCTCACAGCCCTCGCTGGGCTCAAAAACTAGAAAAGTTGACAGCAAGTGGTCCATACAGGTTCCGTTTGCTCATGTTGATTAACACAACAAACAGATGCTGAAACCACACCCACTCTCTTACTAAGATCCAATGCATTCTTCTCAGCCCTGGTCATCTCATTGTCATTCATATACTTTTTTTGTATCCTGTGTGGACCATCTGTCATCTCTTTTACCTGCTGCTTTGCTATTTTGTGTTTCTGAATAATAAGAATGTTTTCCTTCACCCCACCGCTCCTACTCCCCGCCCAATGAATAAATAGACCATGAAAGGTGCCAGGTTCAAACTATGGGCTGTACTGACCTATTTCATTTCAGTCGGTGAGGCACTCTAATTGACATCAGCATGACGAAGAGAGAAGATTAAATTGATGTTGCCTCATGACAGGTGACAAGTGTATCTGGGAACTCAGGTGAGCACAGGCCTGGGCTCAGAGAACGTTACACCCAGAAGCAAGTCTTTCAGGCCATCAGGTATGTGTTAGTAATTTTCTCTACATGAGCAATCGGGGTAGATTTTCAAATTGCTACTGTGCATTTAAAGATCAAATAGCTTCTATTGCTGGCAATTCTATGCTTGGACAGCAAATTGGCAAGTGGAAAATCTACTCCGCTATTTTGCTCCTCATCCTTTAATTTTCCTCTTTTTGCCAGCAACTAACTAATTTCCTTTACAAGTACTTATATACTCTGCTTTAACAATTATAGAGAATTCCACATTGTAACAACAGTTTGTGCAAAGCAATATTTTAGAACCTAAATGTTAATTCGAAACTTTGTGCACTTTTGTTACTGTCTCACCAACCGATTAATTCAACCTTCAATGCTCCAATAGAAAAAGCCCTATGGTTTCAAAATTCAGAGGAAAAACATTTGATTATTTCTGTTTTCGGTGACAATCTGTGATTCTCATGCCTGAACCTATTGAGGTGGTGTGCGGCCTCCTGATTTCAATGTTTTCAGTGTACCCAGTGCCAAAAATGCTGCTGGCTGACGGCATGATTAACAGGGGACCATGGAGTCCATTTGCATGGTGAGCAAGTGTTTCATCAAACTTGCATGTCACAAAGACAGCCTACTTCTCTTAAAGGGGAGATGAACTCATTAATGCTGCTGCTGAATGTCTGTGGAGGAATTAGCAATAAGAAAAAGCACAAAAAATGGAGCAGCAGGCAAGACAGAGGCCTCTGATGCATTAGCACAGGAGGTGGAAAGGAGGAGAGAAGCAACGTGCTGGCAGGTGGCCAGGATTCCTCAAGGCAAACCAAAAAGGGAACGGGAGCAGGTGACTAAGGAGGTCAAATTCCAGAGTCTGATCCTAAGGATTTGTCAGCAGTCCTGCAAGAAGTTCAATGACCTCACACAGGTAATCAAGGTCAGTGAATGCATCTTAAAAGGACAGCTCCTACCCACCACACTACCAACCTCAAACTTTGCTCAATGCACCACAGCCCTAACACTCACTCATCAGCAATTTCTAGCAATCAGCATTCAGGCCTAACATACTGATACACCACCTCACCCTCACACATCGCATAATGCTGCCAGCCTCCCACCTACATCTCACTGCTTCCACATACGTTGAGCTGTGCTATTCAGCATGGAATTCAGGCACATCACCCAAACACATTGCAGCACAATCACTGACATTTTCCCCCCTCTCTTTCAGGACAAGGTGGTCTATAATCAGAGGAAACAGAGCAAAACTGGGGGAGGGGCGAGGGGAGGGGGAGTTGGGGGCAGACATGCCTGAACCAATTGAGACCTTTGGAGGAGATGAGGTTCTGCATCTTGGAGGATGGTTGTAACAGAGTCCATTGCATCCAGCGTCACTGAGAACACTCAGGATGATGGTATGTTCCCGCATCATGGCCCTTCTAAAATCCCACTTCAACCTCATCCTGTTGCCTGGGATGAAGTGCAAGCTTCAGATCATGTCACCATGGACCCCTTGCTTTTTAACCTGCCCCCTTCCCTCACCCCAACCCTCCTATTCTGCATTTCTGCTTTCAGAGACGTAAGAACTGTCATCTGGCAAGCAGCCTTAGGTGAAAGGTTAAGAGCAGCACCAGACCAATGATGAAGAAGCACTGTCATTTGATCTGACACTCGCAGCCACCAGCTCAGATATTGGCACTGCCTGTACATTAGAGACCAGTGCAGAGTCAGCATCTGCATATAGTTATTCACCGGGAACCAGTGGGCTACTGTCAGGCCAGGGGGAAAGGACAGTTCATGTGCCAGCTCCCTGGAGAGCAAGGTAACAGATGCATTCTTCTGCAGGAGCCTCAGATAAGGGGTCCAGTGGAGTGGCACTGATGAGCATGCTTACCAAGATGTTTGATGCAACTGTACACCTGCCAAACAGCTTGTCATTGTCAAGGAATGTGGAAGAATTTGGTTCCATCTTGGCACAGGGTTTCAAATAGAGTTCAAAGCCCAACCTTGCCAACATGGAAGTGATGGCCAACTCCAAGACTGCACTTGCAGACCCGCCCATAATGCAGCACGTGGTGGCCAACATTTCACTTCCCATTGTAGCATAAGTTAAAGTTTCCACAGTAGAACATGTTGAAGCTGCCCAATGTCTCTGGAATATCAGACTGAGGTCAGGAGATTCATGCTTGCTGCCATGCAGGCTCAGACTGCTGCCATCATGGCTGGAGTTCTCAGTGCTTAGAGAGGCATGGGGGATTTCACAGCAGTCCAGCAACTGTCCTCCTACAGATAACCAGGCTAGCTGAGGCATGGCCTGGGTGATTGCCATTGGCTATGTGCAGCACAAACCTGTTGACCTTTCTCAGGACGACAACATTAATATTCCCACCCCTGCCACTCACCCAGTGGCCTTCCTGCTGCCTCTCAGCCAGCTGCCACCTATGCCAAGGTGATGCAATCTGAAGTTGGGCCTTCAAAGCCTAGAGCTGCTCAAGGATGTCCTGCAAGGCCATCCTCAGTCACCCCCAGTGGAAGTCAGCAGCCTTCCAACAGTCATTCTGCAGCCGCGCAGGTTGCGCTGCAGGAACACTAGGCCAGGCAAAAACACTGGCAAGACAAGCACTAAATAGGTGCACAAAGGCGAATAGTTTAGTTCAAAAGTCTGAAATTATAGCAGTCATTAAACATGTGGGGAGATTAGAGAAACTGGGATTATTCTCCTTCAGAGCAGAGAAGGCCAAGGGAAAGTTTAATAGAGGTGTTCAAAATTATAGGGTGTTTGGTAGAGAGATTAATAGAGCATCAGAACCCCATGATGGCACGACGATATTTCTTTAAAGATGTGTGACAGATGCCAAGGTTGGCAACCGAATCTATGACATACTTTAAGGCACTGCCAGATAGGGGATTCCCCATGATGCAGAGGCCCCTGGAACAGGTTGCAGCTCCAGGAGCTCATGCATATATCCCATAGAATGCCGAAGGCTCCTGGAACATAATTTCATGGATACATTAAGGAATGATCTTCTGGGGCTTACTGGTGGTTAGTCAGCTGAAGGCAGATCTCGATCTCCTGCGATGTCACCTTTTAATCCTGACTTCCCACATTGCCTGATGTTCCCGTTCCTCACGCTCCTCTGACAAATAGAGATGGAACTAGCATTTATATGCCATCTTTCACATTCTCAGGACGTTCTAGGATAATTTAGTCAATTAAATACATTTGAAGTGTGGTCACTGTTGTAATAAAAACAAATGCAGCAGCCAAACGCACAAAGGAAAGTCCTACAAACAGTAACAAGATAGTTTATCAGATAATCTCTTTTTTTGCTGGTTTTAATTGAGGGATTAATATGGGTTGGGACATCAGAACTTCTCTGATTTTCTTTGAAAAATGGTGTAGAATCCTTTGCTCTCCTCTGAGCAAGCAGACCGAATTCGCTTTTAGAGACCCACCTGAAAGATGGCACCTCTGGCAGTGCAGTATTTCATTGAAATGTCAGCCTACATTATTTGCTCTTGTCTCTGAGGTGGAACTTGATCCTTGACCTTCTGATTCAGCAGTAGAAGAGATACAACTGAGCCAAGGTTGATATCTAAGGAGGAAAATAACTTTGGAGCCTTCACCTTTTATGGAAATTCCTCCAACAGGGAACAGTCTTTCAACAGACTTGCAATTGGAGTTGAGAGCCTCAAGAATAAAGAGCAAAAAAATATATCGACAAAAACACAATCCAAAGAAATGACGGTCTACCCAACAGCACAGTCAAATACAGCAATTGACCTATAAGATGCCAACATCAACATTTCCCAGCTGTTCTAAGGTACACCTGTTCTATGGAGGCAAAAGTTAAAGTGGTAGATCCTAGAGAACAAGTAACAGAATTTAGGACTGGCAAATCATCCTGATCTAAATCCATCATTTTCATGGCTGCACCTTTGCTAGGTCTGGTGCATTTTATGCCCTCAGCCGCTTTCAAATTTAGGATAGAACCTAAAAAGGGCATGAAATATCTTTTTATAGCTATTAACCCTCATCCCTGAAAGCGTTCACAAAAATTAATGCTGCAGCTTTTCCGTAACATTTATATCCTTCCAGTACTGGAATTCTCAAAACTGTATGTAATATTCCAACAATGACAGAGTTAATGCCCATAGTGCAAGTACAATGTTATCATCATTATTTTTGTATTGTTTATCTCTAGGTGCAACATCGAGAACTTATGGCCTTACCTAATCATGTTGTAACCCTTTGTATCTGCACATTAAGGTTTCCTTACTCCTCTGTTCAGTTTTAAATCTTACCACTTAAGGTGCCTTTCCGTCTCCTATTCTTACTTCCAAAATGTTCATTTCATATCTCTCAAGATTGAATTGCATCTGAAACCAATCTGTAGGCTGGGGTGGGGGGATTGCAGGGGTTAATTTTAAGGTTTAGTACCACAAAATTAAATATTGTACATTTCTCAAAATTCTCTTTTGAATTTAAAGCATCATATAAATAGCAGTCTAAGTTTTCATTATGCCCTAAAGTAGACAAAATTCTGAGGACATTCTGAGTTGATGTACCAGAGGCTAGAGAACCTTGGGCCTCATCAAAATAAATATAAGAAACTAAAAACCAGAATTGGTGCAAAACAGGATGTTGAATCACGATCACCAGTTTTATTACTCTTGCAAAGTCTGGAAATTAAATCGCTATTTATCACTGGGAGATTGCTTAAAGAAAGGTTTTACAAATCTCTACACCATCCTACGTTCACCCCAGATAGACTGTAACTTCACAAAGTACACCACAGCTTCTGGGGGAAGGGGAAACAATCCAGCTGTTGAGTGAAGGCCGTACTGAATTTGTGTACCATGTATCATTCTTCTTTGAAAAATTCAGATCAACAATTCAATCTACACTTTTCATGAGCTGCTGGTAGATGTCTGATTAACAAATCCTGTGTCATTAGTGTAAAAGGGGTAGATGTCATTTATGGCATATTTTGGATGGATGCCAGAGAAGTCAGAATGGTAAGGTTGTACCAGCTACAGAGTTGAATTGTATTGTAAATATAGTGATTTCTTTGTAGCCACTTTCCTAATATAAGTTGATTGTTCTGTTACAAATTTTCCTTAGAGAATCAGCATTGGGCCTTTAATTTCACCATTGCTGCAGTCACTCTGCATACTGCATGCAGGTGTAATGAAAGAAAGACAAATCTTACATTTATACAACACCTTTCACTATGTTCCAATCACTTTACAGCCAATTAAGTACTTTTGAGTTGTAGTAGTCACTGGTATAATGTAGACAATGTTAGCAAATGGCAGAACAGGCTTGAGGGGACGAATGTCTTACTCCTGCTCCTAATATGTATGTTCATATGTCATTTGGATGTATGACTAATAAATTCAAGGGATATGGCAATAGTGGGGGAAAATGGCATAGAGGTCAGTCATGATCTGACTGTCATAGGCTGACCAGGCTCGATCACGGAATCACAGTGCAGAAGAGGCCCTTCGGCCCATCGAGTTTGCACCGACACATGAGAAACACCTGACCTACCTACCTAATCCCATTTACCAGCACTTGGCCCATAGCCTTGAATGTTATGACATGCCAAGTGCTCATCCAGGTACTTTTTAAAGGACGTGAGGCAACCCGCCTCCACCACCCTCCCAGGCAGCGCATTCCAAGCTGTCACCACCCTCTGGGTAAAAATATTTTTCCCCACATCCCCCCTAAACCTCCTGCCCCTCACCTTGAATTTATGTCCCCTCATGACTGACCCTTCAACTAAGGGGAACAGCTGCTCCCTATCCACCCTGTCCATGCCCCTCATAATCCTCTACATCTCGATCAGGTCGCCCCTCAGTCTTCTCTGCTCCAACGAAAACAACCCAAGTCTATCCAACCTCTCTTCATAACTTAAATGTTTCATCCCAGGCAACATCCTGGTGAATCTCCTCTGCACCTCCTCCAGTGCAATCACATCCTTCCTATAATGTGGCGACCAGAACTGCACACAGTACTCCAACTGTGGCCTCACCAAGGTTCTATACAACTCCAACATGACCTCCCTACTTCTGTAATCTATGCCTCGATTGATAAAGGCAAGTGTCCCATATGCCTTTTTCACCACCACACTAACATGCCCCTCCGCCTTCAGAGATCTATGGACACACACACCAAGGTCCCTTTGTTCCTCATAGCTTCCTAGTGTCATGCCATTCATTGAATACTTCCTTGTCAAATTAGTCCTTCCAAAGTGTATCACCTCACACTTTTCAGGGTTAAATTCCATCTGCCACTTATCTGCCCAATTCACCACCCCATCTATATCTTCCTGTAGACCAAGACACTCAACCTCACTATTAGCCACCCGGCCAATCTTTGTCTCATCCGCAAACTTACTAATCCTACCCCCCACATAGTCATCTATGTCATTTATATAAATGAAAAATAATAGGGGACCGAGCACAGATCCCTGTGGTACGCCACTGAACACTGGCTTCCAGTCGATGGGCTGAATGGCCTACTCCTGATCCTATTTCCTATGTTCCTACATTGGGATGAGCTGGGCTAGATGGCCTTTGTCATCCATAATTATCTTGTGAACAGAGGATGAAATCATGGCTGGAGGTCTGTTTATTTTGTTGCTAATGGAATTTACTGAGCAAATTTTGTGGGGTTAATTGCTAGGAAAGGAATGCATAATGGGCTCATTGTGAATCAGTAACCTGTTTTACACGGCACATGATTCTCAAGAGTCTTTTCCATTGACTTCAATCTTGCCCTTTTGTCCAATTACCTCTTATCCCACTCTATCGTGATGCTTTTATGAGTTTTTAGGTATTGAAATATCATGACAAAGTTATGTTGCAAGGTAGATATTGAAAATGTATTGGAGTGAGGAGCAGTAATCAGCAGAGTCATCAGGCTTGCTGATCAAGAAAATATAGATACAATTGTGAACCATTCAGTCTTTGTCCTCTAGCCTCTTAAAAGTTGTGTTGTACAGAGACACCTGAGGGCTCCAACTCTTCTCACTGACAGTGAAGGCTTATGTTGTTCAATCATTCCACTTTGTTGTTCAGGAGTCATTTGATTTTTCTACCCTGTGAGATTTCTGATAAAATAGAATCCAATTACACCCCTTTTATGAAATAATTATATTGATTAATATCATGTACCCAGGCAGGAGAATGTCTTCTACTTCTTCTACAGAATGAAAAAAATCATGAGCTGTTTATTTAGATTGTAAGTATTAATCTTCTCCCCAAATATGAATTTACTGTCACCGTGTCCAAATGGAACAATGTGTAGAATATGTTAATGAGGACTGAGCCAGTCACCAAAATCAGTTTGACCATCTGCACAGTGTTACGAATAATCAATGGGATATTTTCCTGTCAAATTAATAATATTGCATGGTGCTGTTAAAGTAAGATTTGTACTCTCTGGTTTTTTTAATAACCATGGTGGGATCACCTGTAGGGTGCACACAAAGTAAACTGCTTTATTTCATTGCTGCTCTTAATATTAATGAACTATGCTGCATATATGACTGACGATATTTTTAACCAGATGCCAACAATGAGCATTATCAGTTTACTGAGACCTTTCTGTGATTGTTTGGTGAAGTGATTGGTGAACCCTGGAAGGAATAAAAAACATGCATGATTTAAGGGGAGGGTTAAAGGACGGGAAGGGATGAATACGGGGCCCATGATTTCTCTCCCTGGTCCTGGCCATATGGGTGAAATTGATGATGCCCTGCACCTGGGGAAATCAAGCAATGATGGTGAAACACACTACCCTTCATGGCCTGTTGAGGCTTGAGGCCTTACCTGTTGTGAACTAAATGTACTGTCTAGTTCTGGTAAATAGGGCAGCAGTGACTTGCTTTCACTATGACTTTTCATTATCGTAGGAGAAAAGGTCATGACAGAAGTCAGCTCTGCTCCCCCAGAACATCTTGGGGCCAGTATTGGTGGTCACAACATTGGGAACATCAGATATGCTAATGATGGTACCCTAATGGCCAAATACATTCAAGAGCTAACCATAATGGCCTGAGGAAGTCAGTTCTGAAGTTTGGGTTGAGTATCAACAGCAAGACATACTCCATGACAATTCATGGTGACAGCAGTGTGAAAATTCAGTTTTTGTAGATCAGTTTCAATATCTGGGGTCAAAAGTGATCACAAATGGGGATAGCAGCACTGAAATCAAGGCAAGACTAGCAATTGCCCGCTCTACAACTCATCAGCTGAATGAAGTATGGAGGACATCCAACATTGATCTGCACTTGAAAATCAACTTTCAAAATCCCTGGTATAGAGCATTGCACTGTATGGGAGAGAACTGGACCCTCAATAAAGCTGATGAGCAGAGGTTACAATTTTTGAAATGTGGCTCTAGCGAACGGTCCTTAGAGTCAGCTGGACAGAGCGAAGAAACAATTAACTTGCCTGCAGGAAAATTGGAGTCCCAGCATCTCATGAGCTTTTACCTGAAGTGAAAAAACAGAAATTGAGAAAGTACAAACATTGGAAAAGGCAGGATGAGAGTCTGGTGTTGGTGTCAATAGAAGTTGAAACATCAGGAAAGAACAGGCGAGGTCGGAAGACGGTTGGATGGGCGGACAATATCAGAAACTGGACGGAGGGAGGAATGACAGTGCACAGAATTGGAGTCAATGGGGAAAGATGCCTAAAGCTTCTTGTTGACTATGGCTAATTATAATTGGATGGACCTGTGACTGTGAGATACAGTGGTGTACAGCCACTTGCGAGATGCCACCAAGATCTGCAGCTGATCTTTGGAAGGTGCCAGAGCTGAAGAATATCAAGGTCATAGTGACTTTGATGGCTTCTGGCAATGAGGGCACAAATGTCTGTGACTATCTGCCTAGAGAGTTGCAGTTTCTTCCGGCACTGGTTCTCAGTCATCTCCAGGTAGCTCCACCTTCGGCAGTATATCATATGCTGAGGGTATGGCCTCCATGTCCTTCTGGCCCCTCATCCCTTTCCACTGCCCTCCTGATGCTTGTGGATCTGCCTTTCCTGTGGAGGGCATTTCTTCTCATCATCACTGGGCCCAAAATCTGAGAGTCATGCCCCATTGCCACCTGCAGCCTTTCCTTGTCTTCAGATGGCCTCCCAATTGTGCTGGTAGCCTTGCACCCTGTTCTTATATCCTCTGCAATGCCAGGAAGGTGATGACCCTCTGCACTGCATGAGCGCTAACTGCCCACTCTCCCTGCCGCCTGCACTGACCCGATGTCACCTGGCTTCCAGTGGCCAAATCCCCCTCTGAGCCGTTTACCCTTTTAATTCCCTGCAGCAGGCCATGACTGGCTTCCCACTGTTTGCCCACCTTGATTCAGTTGGTCTGTCCCAGAGAGTACGTGCAACCTGTGTGCTCCTGTGAAAATTCACTACATCGCCAGTTAACAAGCTCTTAATCAGCTCCTTAGACAGCTCAAGTGCTAAAATGGATCGGGTGGGATCACTGGTGCTGGTGAAAATGGCCGGTGCCAGGAACAGCTCCGGGAAATTGGCACGCCAGCTAGTGCTGGTATTTTCAATCCCCACATGAATCCATTCCTGCTCCTGGCAGGACCCAAAAATTCAGGTCTTTATTCCTTAATGGATACAGAATAGGCATCTGCATCTTGTATTATTCATTCATCAGTATTCACAAATGATTTGATCTTGGGAACTTATTTCTTCTATACATCTTTAGAAATAGTGTTATAAATATTCAACCTGTAATCCATTTAAATGATACTGCAAAATAAAATTAGAAAATGTAATTATTCTTAAGTAGTTTTCATAGTATCACATTAAGGTACTAATCTCATCTGTAGCGTCGACTACTATAATAATGTTCTTGAAAAGCATTTAACAAGAATACAATGCTGTATCAGTACGACTGGGCAATGAATCGTTTTCAAAAACCAGTGGTTTATTTTATAATGGAAATTCTCATATGCCTGGAAGGCTACATTTCTAAATATTGAAAATATATTTCAATGTATCACTGTATAACACCAGTGCTAACAATACTTGATTAGCCCAATTTCTCTTTGTATTGTAACAAATCCATGATTATTATGTAAATTTCTGCTGAAGGCTGGTACTAACGTTTTTATTAAAAAAAACTTGATTTCATATTTTTAATATAGAAATTTGCAGTCGTTACTAGCCAAAAAACATTGAGCAGTATTACTTGCTGAAACATATGGGCCACTGCTATTAGTTGGTGTTTTGGTGTGGCATGGGGCAAAGGAGAACAGTCAATGTTGGATATGAGTTTCTTTTTTTTTGAATGCCAAACAGAAGGGGTGAAGTTTTTGCAGGGGTTCTCTGGCTCATCCACTGTGACTTCAGTAGAAGCGCAGTAGAAATCGCAGACAAGTAGTGTAAACAACATTTATGCTATTTTTCCAGTGGTTCCATCTTTCTTTTACATTCATTGGGTGAATGGGAGAACCCTCCACAGAAATTCAGCCACGCTTCTGTTCATAAGCAGCAGGTGGTGGGGGAACTAAGAAGGAAAAATCTACTTGACCTCATCTTCACCAATCTACCTGTCGCAAATGCATCTGTTCATGACTGTACAGATAGAAGTGACCACCCCATTGTCCTTGTGGAGACAAAGTCCCATCTGCGCATTGAGTTTGCCCTCCATCATGTTGTGTGGCACTGCCATGCTAAATAGGGTAGATTTTGAACAGATCTAGCAGCTCAAAACTGGGCAGAATTGTATTCAACCACAATCTGTAACATCATGGCCCAGCGTATCGCCCACTCCTCCATTACCGTCAAGCCAGGGATCAACCCTGGTTCCATGAAGACAGCAGGAGGCATGCCAGGAGCATCACCAGGCATACCTAAAAATAAGGTGTTAACCTGGTGAAGCTACAACACAGGACTATTTGTATGCCAAACATTGCAAACAGCATGTGATAAACAGAGCTAAGCCCAACAGATTGGATCTAAGCTCTGTAGCCCTGTCACATCCAGTCGTAAATAGTGGATAATTAAACAATTCACTGGAGGCAGAGGCTACACAAATAGCCCCATCCTCAATGATGAGGCAGGGAGGGGGGGGGGGGCCTGCACATTAGTACAAAAGACAAGGCTGAAACATTTGCAACCATCTTCAGCCAGAAGTGCCAAGTGGATGATTCATCTTGGCTCCTGCTAAGGTCTCCATCATCGCAGATGCCAGTCTTCGTCCAATTCACTTCACATGATTTCAAGAAATGGTTGAGTGCACTGGATATTGCAAACACTATGGGCCCTGACAACATTCCAGCAATAGGACTGAAGACTTGTGCTCCAGAACTAGCCACACCCCGGCTAAGCTGTTCCAGGACAGCTACAATACTGCCATCTACCCGGCAATGTGGAAAATTACCCAGGTATGTCTTGTCTACAAAAAGCAGGACAAATTCAAACCGGCCAATTACCACCCCATCAGTCTACTCTCAATCATCAGCAAAGTGGTGGAAGGTGCTATCAAGCGACACTTACTCAGGAATAACCTACTGAGTGATACTCAGTTTGAGTTCCACCAGGGTCATTCAGCTCTTGACCTCAGTACAGCCTTGATCCAAGCATGGTCAGAAGAGCTGAACTGAAAAGGTGAGATGAGAGTGACTGCCCTTGACATCAAGGCAGCATCTGACTGAGTGTGGCATCAAGAAGCCCTGGCAAAACTGAACTCAATGGGAATCAGGGTGAAAATTCCCCACTGGTTGGAGTCATACCTAGCGCAAAAGAAGATGGTTATGGTTGGAGGCCAATCATCTCAATCCCAGGACATTGATGCAGGAATTCCTCAGGGTAGTGTCCTGGGCCCAACTATCTTCAGCTGCTTCATCAATGGCCTTCCCTCCATCACAAGGTCAGAAATGGGGATGTTCGCTGATGATTGCACAACATTCAGCACCATTCGTGACTTCTCAGATACTAAAGCAGCGAGACCTGGACAACATTCAGGCTTGGGCTGATAAGTGGCAAGTAACATTCACACCACACAAGTGCCAGGCAAGGATGAGAGAGAATTTAACTATCTCCCCTTAGCATTCAATGGCATTCACATCACTGAATTCCCAACTATCAACATCCTTCAGGTTATCATTGACCAGAAACTGAACTGGACTAGGTATATAAATACTGTGGCTACAAGAGCAGGTCAGAAGCTGAGAATTCTGTGACGAATAACTCACTTCCTAACTCCCCAAAGCCTGTTCACCATCTACAAGGCACAAGTCAAGAGTGTGATAGAATACTCTCCAATTGGCTGGATGAGTGCAGCTCCAACAACATTCAAGAAGTTTAACACCATTCAGGACAAAACAGCCCATTTAATTGGCACCGACCTATTTGCTGGTTGATAACATTCGTATATGTTTGATTGGTTTATAAGTGGACCAATGTATTTAGGTTAGATAAAAATATGCATGATGGTATCGCTTATATAACTGTTTTTATGGCAGCTGCTGTTTGGATAAATTCAGCACATATCTTTGCCTACTTTGCCACAATTTAGGATTTTCTCTTTTCGCTGTCTCCTTCCATCTTCCTTCCCTGTTCCCTCCAGTCTTCCTACTCTCTTCATGTGTTGGTTCATCCTTTCATGTTCTAGCATCTTTTCTTTTTCCCTAACTTTTCTTGCTCTTCCATTTCACCTACATTTTTGGAAAAAGCATTAAACTGGAATTCTTTTCATGAGAATGTTATGACGTGAAAGTATTTAATTCTTTTGGATGGAATAGTCCCAATTCAGTTCAGGAAGTCCTGTGATAATATTAAAACTGATCCTCAAGGCATACCTACAAATCTGGAATCCACCAACATCCTTCATACCTCCTCCTGTGTCTCATTGCTGCAGATATCATTTGAACTTTCACACTCTCTAGGTTATTATGTATGGCCCAAGAAACTTCCTGCAAGGTGCTGAAGGTGAATATAGTGGACTCCTCTAGTGGAACGAGAACAGCGGTGATGGGCAATCAGTCCTTGTTGTGGAATTAGATGGACTATGAGAGTAGAGTTTTGGATGGGCTGAAATTTGGAGAGAGTGGAGAATTGGAATAGTTAAGGTTGGACAAAAGCACGGATAATTTTCAGCAGCAGTTGGGCTGGGTAGGATGTGATGTAATGGAAGTGATGGAGAACATATGGAGTTGGAACAAAAACAAAAATAGCTCGAAAAACTCAGCAGGTCTGACAGCATCTGCGGAGAGGAACACAGTTGACGTTTCGAGTCAGTATGACTGATGAAGAGTCATACGGACTCGAAACGTCAACTGTGTTCCTCTCCGCAGATGCTGTCAGACCTGCTGAATTTTTCCAGCTATTTTTGTTTTTGTTTCAGATTTCCAGCATCCGCAGTATTTTGCTCTTATATGGAGTTGGAAGTTCAGCTTTGGCGAAATAGGACTCCAAAGGTTTGAACAGTCTGAATCAGCTTGGGTCTCTCAGAGGGGGAGTGGAATTGATGGCTGGAATACGGAGCAGGCCAATGATACACCTCAGCAATTCGCCAAGGCTCCTTCAACAGCACCTTCCAAACCCATGAACTCTACCACCTAGAAGAACAAGGGCAGCAGACACAGAGAAACAGCACCATTTGCAAACACCCCTCCAAGTCACATACTATCCTTGCTTGGAACTGTATTGTTGTTCCTTCACCGTCACTGGGTCAAAATCCTAGAGCTCCCTCTCTAACAGCACTATGGATATACCTACACCATATGGACTGCAGCTGTACAAGAAAGTGTCTCACCACCACCTGCTCAAGGTCAATTAAAGATGGGCAATAAAGACTGACCTTTCCAGCAATGCTCACATCCCATGAACAAATGAAAAATAAGTGGGCCAAGATGGCTTCAGTCTTCCCAATGTTTTGTTGGAGGAAATTGTTCAGTAAATTATTCCGTGGGAGTGTTGGGAAATTAATATTGTTCCAACTGATTAAATAATGTGCAAGCCACTTTGTAATCGACTAGCATCTATCCACCTGGGTTAACCAGTAGAGCTTGGCAAAATATAATAAAGTATAATAAACATAAATGTGTTGGGGGAGAAATTTGTTCATGAAGCATTGCTTCTAGCTACTTCCCACTATGTGACGACCGGCCCTCCTGACACCAGCAAACTGCTCTGGAGGCAGGAAGTGAACCTTAATTGGCCATTTAAGTAGCTCCAACTTTCTCACCACTGGCAATATGACATCAGTTTCTCCTCCTGATGCCTTTCCCGACCATTTCTCCAGCCCTTCCACCTCCCAGAATGTCAAAAATGGGCAAGGAAAATTGAACCTATTACTTCTAGTACCTGGATGAGCACTTGGCACGTCATAACATTCAAGGCTACAGGCCAAGTGCTGGTAAATGGGTAGGTCAGGTGTTTCTCACGTGTCGGTGCAGACTCAATGGGCCAAAGAGCTTCTTCTGCACTGTGTGATTCTGTGATCCTAACTCATATTCAAAGCGTAGGAAGTGCAGGTTCTGGAAATATTAGAATGCCTTATGTGATGACCCTTGGCGCTGGGAAAAACCTGTATTTTCATTTGCGTGATGTTCCTTTTAGAGCAAAGTGGGCTGGGGAGTATTCAGAAAGATGGTTCATTGTCTTCCTGATAATGACATCATTAGGTTCCAAAGAATTCCCATGTGACCTGAGGTTGCCATCTGCATGGACAGCTAAGAAGAAAAGGGTAAACAGAAAGTGCTGCCTCAGGGAGATGAAGTATTATATAAAAAAATACAGAAAATAAGAATGTAATGAAACATGTCCCCTCATGTGACTCTGTCACATGAGCAGGGACAGGTCATTGATCAAGTTTTAAAATTTTTATTTTATTTTTATTTGCTTAAGAAAACCCCATCCCACCCGCAATAAATCGAATTGCCTCCTTCGGTGCTATAAAATTTCATGATCTCTGATTACTTTTTCATGTTAAGAAATAGAAAAATAACTATCTCTCTCACATGTTGAAGCACAAGGCAACCACGTTATGGGATTTCTCCAGTCTTTTGTCAAAATCTGATTATCCAGTGTGATGAAGGATGTGAAAATATGAAAATCCTAGGTTTCACAGCAAGTTTCAAACTTTTCTGTGGCAGAATGTAGAATGTCACTCTGGGAATGGTAAATGTTATGATCCCTGTAGAGACCAATAACTTTAAAAAGAAAATAATCCCCATGAAGCCAATGGAAATAAAACCAGTGGACAAGATTTCACTTTTAAAAACTTTTACGGTAACAAAAGCAACTAAAATCAATATAATTCAAATATTAAATAGCAGGCAAAGGATATTGCAAACAAAGAGGAAAATTTCACTTTAAATAGTTGATACAACAAAATCCGGCTTCATCTGTCTCCCCTTTTATGAATAAAGATATAGCATTTGCAATCTTCCAGTCCTCTGGCACCACAACCAATTCAAAGGTGAATTAGGAGATTGTGGCCAGAGCCTCGACAATTTCAAACCTTACTTCCCTCAGTAGTATAGGATGTATCCTATCCAGGCCTGGTGACTTTTCTATTTAAAGCACTGTCAAGCTTTTAGTGCCTCTCCTTATCTATTTTTATCCAATCCAATTTTTCTACTTCCACCTTTTTTACTGGTACATTTGCAACACTCTTTTCTCTACTGAAAACAGATGCAAGTATACATTTAGCACCACAGACATGCCTCTTGCTTCTACAAGAATATTTCCTAATCGGCCTCACTCTTTTACTATTTAGATATTATGAACCTTCCTTTTGTTGTAAGTTTTCTTTTTCTGTCCCATTTTAATTTCGTTATCTTTGATCAGAGATTTTTAAGGCGAATAGTGACGATATCTTGGACAAGTCACACTATCAATGAAGAGGTGCTAGTAAAATTTGAGACCAAAAGAATTCTGCTGACCAAGATCAGAAAGAGACAGTTGAAATTTCTTGGGCATGTAATAAGAAATTATGATTTAGAAAGTCTGAGACTGATGGGAAAGATCATTGGTAAAAGAAATCGAGGTAAAGAATGTTCTTTTTAAAGAGCCTCACAAGTTGAATGAATGTATCACCAACAAAGATGACCCAAGCCTCTAGAGCAAAATTAACATGGAGGTCCATGGTTGCCAATGCCTTCCTGGGGCATAGTACATGAAGAGAGAGAGATTGTCAGTCACCCTGAGAATTCTAGCTTTGGATGTACTTCCTATTCCCCCTTGTGGGAGTGTGTCTATTCTGAACCCTCATCATTTCCTCTTTGAAGGCATCCTATTGTTCATTTACTATTTTGCCTACTAATTTTTTATTTCAATTTACCTGGGCCAGATCCCTATTTTCAACACTGAAGTTAGCCCTCCTCCAGTAAAGTATTTTGACTTTTGATTGAACCTATCCTTTTCCATAACTATTCTTAACTTGATGATATTATAGTTACTGTTCCCCAAATGCTCTATTGAAGCAAACCCCACTTGCCTGACTTCATTCCCCAGAACTATAATCATACACTATTTCCTTCCTTAGCAGGTCTGGCAGCATCTGTAAAGAGAGAAAGAGTTAACAGCAGGTCGTGACCTGCTGAGTATTTCTAGCATTTTCTGTTTTTATTTCAGATTCCCAGCATCTGCAGTATTTTGCTTTTGGATTACTTCCTTCCTCATAGGGCTGGAAACACACTGATCAAGAGAGTTATTTTGTATATGTTGAGAATTCCTCCCCCTTTGTCCTTTACACTATTACTATCCCAGTCTATATTAGGATAATTTATTATCCCTATGATCACTACTCTATAGTTCTTGCATCTTGCAACAGGTTGCCTGAAAATTTAATTGTCCCTCACTAATACTATAATGGTTTTTTTGATCAAAATTGCCATCCCCTCCTTTTCCTCCTTCCCTACCTTTTGTGAACACCTTGTAGGTAAGAATATTATCTCCTTCTTTGAGCCAGGTCTCTGTTATGGCCACTGTACCTTACTCCCATGTGGCCACTTGCACCTACAGTTTACCAAATTTATTTACTATGCTATGTGCATTTATGAACACACACTGCAAACCCATCTTTGAATGCCTCACATTTACTCCCTCTCTGATTCACCCTATTTCTGACCTATTATTCTAGAGCTATTTGCCTATTGCAGTCTTCAGTGCACCTTTCTCTCTAATGAATAATCCTGGTTCCCATCCCACACCAAATTAGTTTAAGCCCTCGTCCACAGCATTAGTCCCCATGAGGAGAATGATCCTAGGTCTGTTGAGGTGCAATTTGTCCATCTAAAAAATGTCCCAATGCTCCAGCAACCTGAAGCATTCCCTCCTGCACCATTTTTCCAGCCAATTACCCTGTCTTACTCAGTAAGGAGAGGCTCTGGGAGTATTCCAGAGAATACCACGTTTGAGATCCTGCTCTTTAATTTCCTCTCAACTCCTGAAAATTCTGGTTGTGGGCCTGCAACCCTTTGCCTCAGCTGCTTCTTGGACTGTGACTTCTGGCTGTTTCCCTTGCCCACTGAAAAAGCTGCATCCTCTCAGTAATATCCTTTGGCACCAGCGAGATAATATGCCATGTAGGGCTCACATTGGCCATTGCAGAAATGACTGTCTATCCTCCTGACTTTCTGTTTCTTGAAGGCAAAAGGACTAAGGACAAGGAGTTACATTATCCATATCAATGCGTTGCTGTGGCTTATTGAGCATACCCAGTTTTCGCTTCTAGATGCAAGAGACTGCCCACTTTTTTGGTAGCTTGTAATTGGGGTAACTAGAGCTTTTATTTTTAGAGGCTAAGATCCTGGCTTATGAAGCATAAGAAAGCAAATCATACAAGGTCATGCAAGGCAAATGAGAGAGCAACCTTCTAATGGAGTTGGGCTCTGTGGCAGTTAGCGCAACAAAGAGCAATTTTTATAATTTATGCTATTATATTATTATGAAAGGCAGTATAGAAATTACCATTGGTATTAATATGTTTGCAAAACATATCAAAACATGTTTTATCTAAGGTGTTAACTTATTTAAAATAAATGGGATAATACCTGCTAAAATACAGAAAAAATGTTTATTGCTAATGGTAATGAGAAAGAATCTAGAATCAAATGTGTTATTTTGTTACTCATAGATCTTTGCAACATATATGATTCAATGTTATTTTTTGATCCAGTGAAGCACCATATATTCTTGCGTGTGCTGTCATAATCACATTTGAAACTACTTTGTAAGTTAAAAAAAGACTGTACACAAATGCACCAAGTAAGATGTCAAAAATTTCAGAAGGCTACAACCTCCGCCCAAAAAAATTCAGTTTGTGATGTATAATATGCCAACATCAAAAACTGTACCACATCACTCATCATTGATTGCATCACTTCCATTGTGGGGCTAATTTTAACTTGATCTGGCACTGACGTTGCCTATTTCAATTATGCTCCTGATCCACCCATCGCCACCTTGTTTAGGTTCTTAAGATAGCTAGCCCAGGCACCTGCCTGCTTTTGGTAGGAGCCTCGTTACTGTATGCAAATTGTTAAAATATTATACATTTTTGAGGCACCTAATTACATGGGCCTATAGGGGTTTAATTTCTTTTGGTAGCGCTCTGCTAAAGAGCTTGTGTGAAACTCTTTTGATGCACTATCTTAATGCAGTTGTTAACTGATCTATTTTAAACAGGTTAATGATTGTTTTGCCACATAGACCACAAAAGGAATTTTTACTCAATATTTTTCACCTTTGCATCAGCAGAAGAAATTAAATACCATTCTGGTGAAAGTTAGGGCTATCGTACACCTTTAGGATAAAATTAATTTAATGTTAAAGCATGTCCCTTCTTCTCAAAAAGTAATAATACTCTACTAGACAAATACAACTGAGAATTCATACAGTTCATACTAAAAGCAGGCGTGTAAAAAAAAATCAATGAGCATTACACGTGTACTGTATTTCATTGGTCTTTAAAACTTTCCCCCCTTTTTACTGTCCACGAAAACCAGCCAAAAGCTGATGAATCAAAGACTTGCTTTCATAAAAGAAGCACTCCCCCACCCCACCCCCACGCTTCAGTAATGAGTAATGTCCTTGAGATCGTACTCTAGGACTTCAATATTAAATATAAACTGCTTTCTTCTTGCTGAATCCTTATTTTCCTAAGGCAAACTGAATGCTCTCTGTGATAAAGTTAATAAAATATACTGCATCCATTAAAGTGATAGGAATGAGTTGACCAAGTCAATATTCTTAATTCTAAATAATTCTAGTAGCAAGAAAAATCTAGTTGAATATGGTTCCTGTCAAGATGTTGTTTTCAGCCCGCAGAGTTAATCATAGCCACATAGAAAGTCCTTTTCTGGTAGTGGTGATAGTGGTGGGGGTCGGTGGCGGGGGGGCAGAGTTGAGGGGGAGGGAAAGTGGGGGCTTCTAGAGGAGAAACAAGTTACTTTGTCATCTAAATATTAAGGAACATATCATCTGATATCAATGACTTTAGCAACAAACAAAAGTTATACCTAAAAGGAAGCAATTTTGCCCAATTAAAATATAACCACTGAAAATGCCTTTTAATTTCCTATATAAACCATAATGTTAAGTTCAAGGATATTAAATGGTCATGAAGGCTCAACTTTACTAAGAAAGCGGAAGTACTGAGATGGCTTCCACTCCCCTCCCCCAAACCCAAACTGGTCCTTTGATAGACATGTGTTATGAATAACTATGGGGTTCCCAGTTCTACCAGGCATAGTCCTCACACATAAAGAGAGAATTAACTCTTCCCCAACCGTAAGTGTCAAAACTGAAATACTAATTTCTAAAGGATGCACATTCAGAATTTTCCACTATGATCTGGTAGGCTCACAGGACGTAAACATATAGAGCCAATTTTCCATTCCGGTGATTTGGGGTGGAATTTTCCACTCCTGTCAGCGGCGGACATGTTCGGTGGCATCAACAGGCAATATGGCAAGAAGGCCAAAAATCAGTTTTACACCGTTGTGAAACCAGTTTGCAATCAACCTCTCTGCCCATCCAATGGTGGGCCACGTTTCCCACTACCGCGCATCAGGAACCTAATTTCAATACTTTAGCATCTCATTATAAGCCCTGCTCGCTGAAATCATCCCCCACGCTGGATCATCTGGGCACTTTGCGCCGATGTGTTTCACAACTGTACATAAGCGATGTGCACCTGGCGAGCTGCACTTCACTCGGGACTTTGAGGTTTGTTTGCCTAACTTGCTTCAGGCAGCAATCGCAGTGAACAGCACCAGGCTTTACAGGCAGCACCACATCACTTTTAGCAGGTCTCTACCTACCAGACCAGCCATAAGACAAGGGTCGCTTTTCAGGGCTAGGGCTTGCTTGGTGAAGGGGAAGAAGTGGCCTCAGGTAAGGGAAGAGGCTGTGGGACAAGGGCCGTACTGGGGAAGGGGAGTATCCGAGAGTTTGCAGGGGAGGGCACATATTGATCTATGCAAATGGCCTTAAGATGGTGAGGGCTGAGGAGGCAGTCTCCAAAGGAGATGAGGCCAGATGGTGATGTGAGGGTGTGTGTGGGAGACTGAGTGGTGATGTTCCTTGAGCTGGCAGTGAGTGAGATGCCAGTGAATGCGTGATGGGCTTGTGAGAGTGTGAGTTTAGAGTGATGAGATGGTTGGCACAGATGAGATCATTCATCCTCTTTCTGCACTGGATGGCCAATCTCTTCTGTGCAGCATTGGCACTGACCACCACTGCCACTGCCTCCTAAGCTGGTATGGTGAGATTGCTGGACTCCTGCGGCCAGTGTGGGGGTGGAGGACATCACGGCGGGCCTCCGAAAGGCATTCCAGTGACAAGTCACTGCCATGTCTTCAATAGAGCAGTCCTAGGATGAGAACATTGAGAAATGTGTGGACGGCTGCAGTTTAGATATGGCACCCGGAGTGAGAAAACGATAAGGTAATAGCATGGCGGGCGAATCAGAAGGAGCCCGCCAGCGAGACGGCATGTTTCATGTGACTGCATAATTATTGAGGCAGGAAGCGGATGACACGGCTCAGAAACCGCCATTGCAGCCAGCAGGTAAAACACCTTTTTTCATGCCTGCTACGACACTTAGTGCAACTCTGGGATGATTCTGCCCTCAGTCTGGTGGCTGGTGGGAAAGTCGGCATTATTCCCGCTGGGCAGTGGGGCGGGTGAACACATGCGATCTTCCGCTTTTCAGCTTATTAATTATGCATCAGCAAGAAGCTCAGTGAATCTCGTGACGGAGCAGGTAGGGAGTCTCCCGCCCTTCCATTACCTCATAGGGGTCAAAGGTCCTGGTGCCATATTTAAATGGAACCTGCACCCTCATTGCAGGTCAGGAGCTCCACATTACTCCTCCAGGGTCCTTGAAGCCGCTGCTACTATTGGAGAAGCTCACAGATGTGAGCAACCACATCCCACGACATATAAGGATGCCCCTGGCTTTTCCCTTCATTCACCTCTAGATAAGAGCACCACCAGCATTACACCCATGGTCGGGCCAATGTTCACTGTTGCAGTGGTCCATATTCGGCAGCCTCTTTACCTTAGAGAGGCCTCGCTGCCTCTTGCTGCTCAGGCCCTTGCTCCTCATTGCCCTGTGCCAAATGGCAACAGGCTCTCCTTCTCCTCATTTGGTGAGAGCCATTACCAAGGCAGGGTTACCTGCAGACTGCATCATCGATGCCTCAGTGGATGTGTGAACGAATTGAAGTGATACATTAAGTCAGCATATCCTTTACAGATTTCCCTCCATCTCAAAGCCAGCAGGCAAGTGCTAAGCCCTTCACCTGGCCTCCATCTAGACATGGCATCCCCACCCCACCACTTCCAGCCAAAGGATATCCTGTAGGACCAGATAGCGTTCCTCCCGTTCATGCATTAATGCGTATGGAGATATTGCTCTTTGACCAGGGTGGTCAGAGTCACATGCAAAAAGCCTCACATGGACACTTTTCCACTTGTCTCCACTACCCTCGAGACTCAATAGAGAGACCATTGCTTTGGCGGCATAGAAAGACTAACCGCATGATCCCTTGTCAGCCATGACCATTCACTCGGGAGGATGGAGTCGTGAGCTGGCTGCCTTCACTAGCCATGCCCCTTGAAGGCATTCCACCACCCTCCCTCCCTTCATCCCTGCATCTGGCTGCAGCCAATGGCAAATGGCACAGAATGAATGGCACACTTAGCTGGGATGTCAATGTTATGAGACAGGAACAAAATGACTGCAATGTGGCTTCACCATAGAGAGGGAACACAACTGAGCTTCTTTGACATCCAGTTGTCTCACAGTTGTTAGGGTGTCCCTTCAGTCAGCCACTTGTGCTGATCTTGAACTCCACCCCCTGAAAGACCCTCCTCCCACCTTGAGGGATCTCACTGACCGACTATCTACGTTGTCAAGGTCAGTTTGGAAAAATGTGCATGTCATCTTTCAAACTTGCCCCACCACCTTCTACCCTCCCTGTCACCCACAAACTTCCCCCCATCACCATAGACCCACCCAATATCACCATTCCCCTCACTTCTGTCACCCTTGAACCTCCTCCCATTATCCTGGACCCTATTGCTATCCAGCTCCACATGCCTTTCCTCCCCTCAGAGCCGGCACCTGTTATCATCCCCATGCCCACCCTGACCCTGCACCCCCCAGCCCCGTTAACCGAGCCACCTGTCTTGTCCCCCTCCATGACCCACTCAATGAGACCTTCACCTATCACACCCTCACCTTGGACCTGCTTATTGCATCCCACTCCACCTTCTGACTGTGACTGTTCCCTCTCATCACCAGTATCCTGAGTTCTCCCCCCAGAACCCCACCAACACCAGCCTCTAAGACACTCCCCCACTTCCCTGGACACTCTCCCCCCCCACTCCTCTGTACACTCTCCTGCCGCTTCCCCGGACTCTCTTCCCTCCAACTTCCTGGGTAGTCTCCCCATCTTTCCCTCGTAAGCCTGCCTCCCCTGTCCAGACTTGGTGCAGCATTTGCTAACTGCACCCGGGTGAAGTTATGCGAGGACCCGAGAAGGAGAGTGCAATATATACTGATCGCAAGGTTGTGGATGAAGTGAAACTCCCCAGGTGCATGCCACTTATGTACAGTTGGGAAATAGACCCTTCTAATTATCTGCTGGCAGAGCACTTAATTTGGAGGGGGAACATAAGTCCGGTGAGTTGTCCTTTTAATGAGCATTAATGAGATGCAAATGAACGTGAATGTGGTTCCCAACATAGATCAGTGGGAAACTTTGACCTGCCTTCAAAGTCGGGAGAACAGAATTCCAAGCTAATTTCCCACCAGTGGGAAACTGACTTTTTCCATCACACTAAATTTAGTGCCCCCGCTCACCACAATTCCTGCAGCTAACGGAAGCAGAAAACTCCGCACATATGTTATACATGCGTTGTGACAATGACCCCAGTACATTACCACTTCACATGTTTCAGGTGAGAAATGTGCACAAATGACCATGAAAATTACAATAATTTTTTGAAAAAAAATGACTTTTTAACCAACGCAGAGTAACAACTTCACCATGATATTGAACTGATAATGTGAATTAAGGACTATTCCACTGAAATTTTTTTTTTCTGCTCCATAGAAACAAGATAATAGGTTGAGAGTTAAAAATAATCATAAGAGTCAAACGTGTTTGCCCTGTGTTGGAAAGCACAGCCAATAGTAAACCAATGGATTCTCCACCTCCTGCTGAGTGGCTTTCCCAGCAGTTTGACACGGTGCCAAAGCCTCTTACAAGATTCAGAAACAAAGCTCACGGCTACTCCCGCCACCATTCTGCTTCCTGTCAACTAGCAATTTCAATGCCTGTGTATTGTGTTTCCTGCTGTTCAAATTTACTTGCTTTGTTAAGCCACAACAGCTGGAAAAACAAACGGTATAACATTTCTCCTGTATGCTTCGCACACCTCTCCCGCTCTGTCAATTCCTGCTTTAATTGTTCGAAAGTCGCAATGCAATATTAGGCCATCACTAAAGTGAGTGTATATTATGCAAATAATGCCCGTATTTAATCAGTTTGGTTAAAAGGTCTACTTTGAACAGTTTTTAATGTAGGAAGATAAGGTAGAAAAATTGAAATACTTCAGGGCAGTATTAAAATGTAGAAAGTGAATTAATTCAGAAGGATAATCAAATTTGTTCTTTCAGTATAATCAGGGGTGATTCAAGTGAGGGCCCAAGGTAAAATAACTCCATTGCTACTGGTCAAACCAATCCACATGCCTCATTTTTAAAATTAATTTTTCTTCACAGTTTAAACTTTCTTAATTCCTATTCTCTTTTTCAAACATCAATAATGAAACATCTATAAATAGTATTTCGGTATAAGAACAGTAAAAGTCCAGCTTGCCGTAGTGACAGTATAAATATGTTCCGATTTACTCCTCTTCATCCTTTAAAGCACATGTTACATTGAATGCCTGCCTCTCGATTCCAGACATTAAAAATTCCTGCTGAATAGAACTGTACTTCAAAATTCAGAAGGTAGTTATTAATGCTGCAATTAGACATTTAGAAAAAAAGTGGATAGATAATTACATTTTGCTTTCAGTGTTCTGCTTCATTTCAAATGGGGGTCATTTTTTATTGCAATACAAAAGGTTGTAAAGCTACATTAAATCCAGTCTACCATTGAAACCTGAGTTCAGAAATTACACACTATGTACATAATCACAGCTTCCTATCTACACTGGAATTTTACAAAATAATAATTCAAATATTTCAAATAGTAATAATTTCTGTAAGAGGACACAACGGAAAAGTAATAAATTTGTAAAATAACTTTGGTCCCCATTAAGATCATTCAACATGAAGACTTCTCTTGAAGAACTGACAGATACTGAATTGATTAATTGAATTCGAACTAAAATTAGGCTCTGCATTGTTAGCTGATTTAGTTTTGTTCCTCATGTTTGCAATGAAGGGATAACAGCTACTAGAATCTTAATTGAATGCAAATATGATAATGCTATTTAATAATCTCAACTGAAATTCATGAATTGTTTCAATCATATTTTTAATATTTCCTCCCTTTGCGTTCCTTTAGGTCTCCCCATGCTACACACCTTTCCCTGGTCAGGATATCACATAAAGAAGGTAGCTCCAGGCTTCTACTGAGAGGATAGCGTTATATGTTTTCATCCTCCTGTAATCAACAGATTTTCTGAAAAAAATAATTGAGCCAGAAGAAAATAATTCATTTTCCCCAATTGTATTATTTTTTTTATTGGAGACCTTCAGTAACTTTGCAGATGCATGGGCGCTGTTTGTGTCATTATTAGAAATATGTCAACCGAACTAGCCAGTCAGGTATAAAGCAAATAATATCACCTAAGATGAATCAAAAGCAGGGTTTAGGTCAGATGACCAAAAGCTTGGTCAAAGAGGTACGTTGGAAAAGTGTCTTAAAGGATCGAGGCAAATGAGGTAGAGAGGGGGAGAGGTGTAGGGAGGAAATCCCAGAGCTTGGGGCCCAGGCAACTGAAGGTACAGCCACCGATGGTGGAACAATTATGATTGGGAATGCACAAGAGGCCAGAATTAGAGGAATGCTGATATCTGAGAGTTGTGGGATTGGAGGAGATTACAGAGCTAGGGAAGGGCAAAGTGATGGAAAAAGAGGATGAAAATTTTAAAATCAAGACGTTGCTTGAACAGAGGCCAATGTAGGTCAGCGAGAACAGTGGTGATAGGGGAACCAGTGGTCCTGCAAGTTAAGACATGGGCAGCAGAGTTTTGGATGACCTCAAGTTTACAGGGGATAGAATACAGGAGACCAACCAGGAGTGCATTGGAATAGTTGAGTCTAGAGATGATGAGCATTTCAGCAGCAGATGAGCTGAGACAGGGGCGAAGTCAAACAATGTTGCAGAGGTGGTCTGAGAGATGTCACAAATATGAGGTCGGAAGCTCATCTCAGAACCAAATATGACACTAAGGTTACAAACAGATTGGATTAACCTCAGATTGATGACTGGGAGAGGGATGGAGTCAGTAATTAGTGAATGGAGGAGGGATCAAAAGCAATGGCCAGGATTTTCTGGTCCCACCCACGGGCAGGCGTCATGGCGAGCAGGAGCGGAAAGTATCGCAAGATCAATAGAATCAGTTTACCGGCATTGTAAAAACAGTCCGGGATCATCTGCTCCAACAATCAATGGCAGGCCGCATTTCCCAACGCAGCACATCGGAAATGTCATTTTTATACATTTACATCTAATTATAAGGGCTGCTCGCCAGAATCATCCCCCCACGTTGGATCAAGAGGGCATGTCAGTGTGTTTCACAATGCTATTTAAGCAAATGCACCTGGTGACCTGCACTTCACTCGTGACTTCGAGGTTCGTTTGCCTACCTTGCATCACACAGCGCTCATGGTAACTCAGTGCCACACTTCGCAGGCAACACTACATCGCTTTCGGGGGAGTGGGGGGTGGACTTCAGACGCAAGTCCCCACCTACCAGATCAGCGGTAAGTGGTTTTAATATGCTGCAGGGCAAGGCCTGCACTGGGGAAGTCGGTGGGGGTGGTGGGGGGGGAGGTGGAAACCGGCCTTGGGAATGGAATGTGCTGCAGGGCAAGGGCTCCACTAGGGGGTATAGGTGAGGAAGGTTGCACTCAGATACATGACAGGGGTGGAGGGTTGATGTGGCGGTGGGGAATCATCCTTAGCTCCAAGCTGTGGAGAGGGTCGCTTACGCAATGACATAAGCGACTTTGCGTCAGAATGGGAGGGTCACTGAGTGGAGAAGCACTTCAAGGTTGAGCTGTCCTTATCCCAGCCCAAACAGGGGGAGGGCTTGTCAGTCCAGTCTCAGTCATGCCCAGGATGTTGTGCACAGGGCATTGTCATGACATCATGCATGTTGGTCCGGGGGGGGTTTCTGGCATCATACTGCACCGCAAATGGTACACTCACTCAGGGGAGGCATCTGCAGCCTTTATATAGGGAAAAGGTGTCATGGGGGCATTCAAGGGTATCAGAAGGCAGGGGGAGGAGTAAATGTCAAACTGTGAAAGAGGCCTCAAGATGGGGAAGGGTGAGGTCCACACGGGGCATAGGCATATCTACCTCACCATGTTCAGGGGGTAACAAAGGGATATCCACCATGATCACGATGGGATCAAGTAATACAGGGGAAGGATTGAGAGGTTCTCTGAGGGAGGGAAACCTGAACATTAGGCTCCTGCAGGATGATGGGAAGGATTTCCACACTCACACAGGGGAGGTCCAAACTGGTCTGGTAGTTAGACCTCAGCACCACCATCTTCCAACCTGCAGTGATGACGAAGTACAAAATTAAAATGAGGAGATACTCTGCCGGTGAGGTTTCTGAGGGCCAATTGGAGGACCAGTGCACTGCACTGGGGCCAATTAAAGGGGCACACAACTGAACTGTGCATTCCCAAATGAGGAGAGATGCACAGCTGAGGTATTTTAGGTACGTTTCAATGACAATGCAGGGAATCAGGAAAGTGAAGCTATGATGAGCATTCATGCAAGGCTAATCCCACAAAGTGGCAGCAATCGATGCCCTTGTATTAACCCCTTGTTCACAGTGTGGAGATTCCCAGAGTGATAACGCATTACAGCGCAATTGGGCAACTGGACAAGCTTCAGATGCATGTTAGAATTGTGGCACTGGCAACTACACAGAAGAGAAGTCTTAAGCCCCCTCAAATAATCTCAGTTCCTGACTAAATATTTTCCCTTACGTTTATTCGAAAGTGTGTGGATTAAAGTGCAGTGAATGAAGATCCAAGCGCCTGGCCAAAGCAATCTCATTGCTGTTGGTCATGTAAAGGGGGGGAGGGGGGTGGGGCGAGGGGTGAAATGCACCCTCCGCTGGCCAGGATTGTTGGGGTAATTAGTTTCTGAAACTGGAACAAAGTTCTTGAACCCACACTCAGTGAGTCCTTGATGACTCATGTCTGTTTCTCATTGATGCTGCAGAGAGGATACTATCAGCGAGATGGAGCCTGGATTTATTGCTGCCTGAATAGTCGCATACAGGCAGGAGAGAAGGAAAAGATTGTGATGGAGGTGCCAGGCTTGCCAAGGGGAGGAGCTAACCCCCAAGACCAAAGGGAAGCAGGGCCCCCTCCAGACACAGAGGATGAGGATAACAGAAATGTTGTGCGTAGGCGCCTCACAAGATCAAGAGTGTACAGAATTCGCATGTCTTATGTGCAGACGAGTGAGAGACAATGTTGCCGACGCCTCTGCATGTCCAAGGATCTGGTAACTTACATTTTCCACATTCTCCAGGAATTGGCGCCATGGGGACTACGAGGGCATCCATTGTGACTGGCTGAGAAAGTAACAATCGCACTGAACTTCTATACCAGCAGCTCCTTTCAGGGCTCCACTGGAGACCTCTGCAGGATCTCTCAAGCATCCATGCACAAATGCATTTATGAGGTGAGAGACGCCCTTTTTGCCAAGGCCACAATTACATCAACTTTGATAGAGATCAAGCAAGCCAGGACACCAGAGCCCTGGGCTTTGCTGAGATTTCCAGATTCCCACGGGTGCAGGATGCCATCGACTGCACTCATGTGACGATGAAGTCTCCCTGGCAACAGGCACTCCAACACACAATCAGGAAATGCTTCCACTCATTCAATGTACAGCTGGTCTGCGACTATGGAAAACTTATCATCATGCAGGTTTGCACCAGATACCCAGGAAGCATCCACAACTCATATATCTTGAGTATATCGCAGATCCTGGATTTCTTCGAGGGACCACACAGGATCCCGGGTTTGCTCCTCAGTGACAAGGGGTACCCGCAAAGGATGTGGCTGATGATGCCTGTGCAGTGGCCACAGAATCCTACAAAGGGAAAGGACAATGATGCTCATGCCTCAATGCTCGGGCATTGGTGGAGCAGACCATAGGCATCTTAAAGATGCAATTCCAATGCCTGGACAGATCTGGCAGAGCACACCGGTATGGTCCCCAGAGGGTCTCGCAGATCACCATGGCTTGCTGAACACTGCACAGCCTGCCATTACAAAAGGGGAGGACTTACCAGGTGCCGACGTGGAGGAGCTGCACATCTCCTCCGATGAGGACGCCGAAGGGGATGAAGGTGTTGAATTTGAGGAAGCTGCGGCTGCAGGGGAAGAGGCCATAGCACGGGCCAGGCGTGTCCGTGAGTCCCTCATAGCCACCAGATTCCACAAGATGGATGACAATCCTCTTGGACAAGTTCTCTCCAGCATGAACACCAGCATTGCTATTCTTCTCATTTTGCCCATGCACTTCAATATGAGAGTGAATAGTTACACATCAGGCTCACATTGTCCTGATCCTTTGAAGGATGATGATGTCTTTAGTTCACGCGTCCTTTCTGAGATTATGGTGCGGCCTGGAGGAGGGAGTCCTGACAACTGACGTCAGAAGGTGCTGCCTCTTCAAGCCTACCTTCAGCATCCCAGTAACAGCAGCAGCCAACAAGAGCCAGGATTTGTTCCAGTATACTCAGTGGCCTCATAGCTGTATGCCTTCAATCTGATAAAGCTTCTCAAGGAGATCCACATCCAGCGACGGGACAACGCATTCTGTATAACCTCGATGGTGAAGCTGATAGGTGACACTTGGGCCAAGGCAGCCGAGTATGTTCTGCAGGTGTGCATCTAATCAGAGATGACTCAACCCTCTGTGTTACCTTCTTCTCTATCACGGCACTGTCAGTTAGGAATGCTGCCTGCTTTTATCCTTATCTTACTGTGCATGTGGACCACCTGAATATGATGATGTTCAACCACTTACATGTCAGACATTAAAATGCCTTCTCTTTAAGACACACTCTGTGTCCTCATGGCCAGCCCTGGCCCTTGTGAACACCAAAAAAGCTCAGATGCCATGAGGCTATCAAGGTGATGAGTCGCGGCTAATAAAGAGCAGACTTTAGCTTCAGTGCATCCTCGTTCCTTGCAGGTCACTCTTGCCCGATTTGCCAGAGCTGTGCAGTATATTCGGTTCCAAAAAAAAATGAGGCCTGTCAGGCAAAAAGAGGGTCTTGGGCTTCACTACATTTGATGGATTTCCCCAGGTGCAGGGCATCATCAATTGCACCCATATGACCATCAAGGTACCCAGTGACCAGCCAGTCAGATTCATCAACAGGAACCTATCATGTTCAGCTGGTCTGCAACCACAACAAGAGCTTTGTCCATTTGTACGTTCACTTTCCTGACAGCTGCCATGACTCATTCATCCTCCACCAGTCCAGGCTGTTGCAGCTCTTCACTCCAACCCCAAACCTTGTGGATGAATTCTAAGGGGCAAGGGTTATCATTTGAATAGATGGCTACTTACCCTTTTGCAGGAGCCCCAGACAGAGGCACAGAGACAATACAACCAAGGCCAATTGTTCACTAGAAGTAGCATTGAGGAAAGCATCAGGCTTCTGAACATGCATTTCCGTTGCCTGCATTGGTTGATTGGTCCCCTGCAATACACACCCCCAGGGATCTCGCTCACCGTGGTAGTCTGTTGTGATTTCCACAACATGGCCCTCCTAATAATTGTGGACCTTAAGGATGGTGAGGCCTTGGAAGAACACAGGTAATCAGAGGAAGATGAGGAGCAGGACATAGATGAGGAAGAGGAAGGGAAGACAGAGGAGGAAGATGCAGAACACCTAGGTGCTCCAGCTGCACAGGAAGGTGGTAGGGCCTGGAAAAAGGCTCTAAGGTCTCATCAAGATGTCATGAAGGTCAGTGATCATCTCTCTGATCCAGGTACATTTCAACTGCGCTGCTCTGACACAGGAGGAATGGCATGGTCTGAAACTCACTCTAAGCTGCCTGTGCTAACACTTCCATTGAAATTGAAGGTACAGTCTGGAACATGTAAACTCCCACTGTCAACAAAGGACCTATATCAGCCCAAATATTTTGCCATCAAAGTTGACATATCCCTGCTCTCCTTCATCACTTCACATCTCTTTTCTTGACCCACCAATAATAAAAGGAGGTTCACAAGTCTTGCTTCAAGTGTTGTTATTTACATGGTGCTCATATCGGAAGACAGTTCTTCCGGGGCTATGTTCACAGCCAGGTGTCCCTGGAATGGGACCATGCGGTATCTATTGGTACGCTTGAGGCCGTCCACAATCAGTGGGTACTGCAGGGACTGGTGTGCATCATTACCCTTGGAAATGATATTTTGATTTAGTTAATTACGTTTCCTTTCAAGATTTTATTTTAGTTAGTGCCCCACTAGGGGCTGTCACCCCCACTCATTTATTGATTTTTGTTTAAGTTACCGATTTTTGTTTTGCTAAAAAGAGTACAGGAAAACAATGCACGCTTACAATTGGAACACACCACAGTGATCCACACGGTGCCCTGCCCACCCTGACCTCTGTGCTCATCCACTTCTACATGGTATTTCCCTTGTGGGCTTGGAGGAGGTGGAGATAGCCTGCTCAATTGTGTTGGCCTGTGGCTGAGATACAGTTGGCTGCCATTCTCACATAGGGGTGCCAGTGGGGGCACCTCCAGAGGTTGCTGCAGTTGAAACATTGTAAGGGAAACATCCATCACTGGACCCTTTTGCACAGATGCTCCTTCTGTCGGAGGGGCCAAGGAGGCCAAAGATTTCACGCTCATCCTCTTCGGTGACATCCTCAGCCCTTGGCTGGTGCGCTGGATGGTTGGAGGGGAGCATCAGCTATTGTGCAACGGCTATCCCCTCCAGACATCCCTATGCCATCAGTGCCACTGAATTGTCCATGATAAAACGTGTGGCCTGCATCCTGTGGTGCATCAGTGCACTGTTCCCGCATACACTCCAAGTGCTGCCATATATGGTTCTCCATGAAGTTGAGCGCTCTCTCAATGAGGTGCTCATGTGTTAAAAGCTCTGAGCCACTGAACAGCAAATGGATGGACTCCTCCATTCTCTGCCCATAACCTCACCGTACCTCAGGAAACTCCAACATGTGGGGGCACATCCGTTGCTGCTGATCCAGGTACAGCTTCTTTTCCAGTGACTCCTGAGGCCCTCTCTCTGTAGCCAGCTGAACAAGGCTGTGTTTGTCCTTTTTCCTCCGAGGGGAGTGTCCTCAGCTGCTGCTGCCTCTGAGACCTCCTCCTGCACACTAGTGCAATGTTTGTCACTCAGTGCTACCCCATCTAACTGCATGCAAGGATCCACCAAGGTGACTGTATCCACGCTGGTGGAGGGGTGTGCTTGGAATTTGTGACTGTGCCTCTGCTGCTGCTCTTGGCCTGATGATGTAGAGGGTGAAGGTCTCCATGGCTCAACATCTGCATCTGTGGTTGACAAGATGCGATCATGAGACCGAGCCTTGGGAAGCAGAATCCTCTGCAATGGTGATGCTCCTTAATGCAACTCAGTGCTTGCTATGCTGTCAGACAAGATAGAGTGCAAGGCTCCCCCTTAATGAACACATTTCCCTCTCCAATCATCATCTACACCATGAGTGCCCATCTCACCATGGCCAACTTCCTCATGGTCTGTGATCTTGGCTATTTCCATTATCCCCTCCATGGTTGTGATCACATGAAGAAAAGGGACTCCTTCACTAGACTGCAGCCTCTCATATTCATTATGAGTCCATTTCTTCCGCAAAGTCAAAGGAGATCATGGCAAGGCATTCTTGTCCTCTGGCCATTGCCAGTTACTCCTATTTATTAGAAGCTGCATGAATCAGTGCTGATAGGTCCTCAGCTGCACTATGGCCTGGATTTTCACAATGACAGAGCACCTCTCCATCATTGCAAAAATGGTGGAAGAGACCCGAAAATGGAAACCCTGCCCCAAAACATGGATCCTACAATTTTTGCGAAGGTGGGAATGGGTATTTCATGGAGGCAGCTGCCCATAGAAATCAGCACTCCACTCATATGTGATCTTGGTGTGAGAAGTGTCTGAAAATTGACATGCGCAGATACGACCTATGCAGGTAGGAACAAGTCTGAACTTTGTAAATTCATTTGGATAGCCAAGGTACTCTTTGGGGGGTGTAAGGCACCTCTTTGGATATGGTCCCAGGACACCTTTGGAGAGGTCAGGTGCTCTCTTTGTGAGGTCAGGTACCCTTTGGGAGAGGTAAGGTGCCCTTTGAGAAGGGTGAAGTGCCCTTTGGGAGAGCTAAGATGCCTTTGGGAATACTAAAATTAGGCATGAATGCATGTAAAAAGTGGATAAACTCATTGGAACTGTGAAGCCCATTGGAACTGTCAAAAACACTTATCAAAAGTGTTAAGATGAACTGTCAAAGGCAGCTGTGAGAAACAACTGTCAATAGTGTCAAGATGAACTGTCAAAGGGAGCTGTCAAACTGTCAAAGCATTTAAAACTCCTTCCCTTTAATGCTTTAAAAAACTGCCTAGAGTGTAGAAAAGATGATTGCTTGCTATTCCATTTTGTCTGTTAACATAAGCCTTAGGGCTCGCATTACTGGATTAGTGCTGCATGACTGATTTCATAACTGTCCATTTTCACAATAATGTGCCTGCCATTTCAGTTTAATTGACAGTTGCAAGTGGTTATGGGCTTTTTGAAGTGGAATCGTTTTTGTAAGAGATTATGCAATTAAATGAAATGTTTGTTGTTATAAGGGATAATGTAGTTGAAGGAAATTAAATGTTGTAAATGTTTTATAAGAATGAGAGTGTCTTTAAAAAAAAGTCTGCAATAGACACTTGGAACTTTATTTCATTTAATCTCAGCATGGCTAATATCAATTTCTTGGAATGAACTGCTTTCCCACACAACTGAAGAATGTAAGACACTTTAGAAACAAAAATATACCATTAGGTTTAAGCCTATCCATTCTTCAAACAGCAACTCCACCTGCCTGTCTTTTCCCCATATGCCTTCTGTGCTTCCCAGAAGTGTGCTTAATTGCCTCTAAGTTATTTGCAATATCAGCCATTGGCTTTTCCTGATTATTTATTTGCATTTCAACATCCCTTTGGGGGAAAATAATTCTTGCCTGGTTTCCCATTTTATGCTAACTTCCCAATTTTAATTTTGTGTCCCCTCATATCTGAACTCTTCACTGTGGTTGGATAAACTATTTTCATTGTCTTGAAAACTTCAAATAGGCAATCAGAAAGTCCCCCCATTTTGAGAGCAAAAACCCAACTTCTTTTACCTTTCCTCACAGCTTAAATTCCTGATACCCGGAGTCACCATCACTTTTTGCTCTGTACCATTTCAAAAACAAGATTATCCTTCGTGTGAATTGGCAACCGGAACTGCAATATTGCTCTAGGTGGGAGTGGACCAATGCCTTATACAATAATAAAGCCTCTTTTAATCTGTGGTTTAATCTCCCTGAATGCAATCCAACATGTTGTTTTTCTTTTATCTTGGCTATGCACAATGCTGACAGTTTCATAGGCCCAGTCACAATAATTTAAATCTTTCTGGTCAGCATACTACAGTGTTAATACTATTTTTTCTTGTCAGGATTGGTGGGTGTGGGGGAGTGAGCATTATCAGGGTGTGGGAGAGTGAGCATTGTTGGTAGAGTGGTGACGTGAGCATTGTGAAGAGAGACATTGAGGGGTGGGGTGAGCATTGTTGGGGGTACAGGGGTGGGTGAGCTATGGCACAGTGTGGTGGAGGGGTGGTGAGTAAGCATTGTTGGGGTGGGTGAGCTGGGGGGAATGGTGTTGCTGAGCATTGTTAGGGTGCAGGGAAGGTGTTTTTTAGGCCTTCTCCTGCTGTTAATCACTGTTCTACACATGAAATTAGCAGTGGCAGGTAAATAATTATAAGCCCAAATTCCTAAGTTCAGTGTCAGAGACATTTTTGGTGGGGTTTGGGACGCGTATTTCTGCCCTTCAGAAGTTTAAACTTCCCAGAACATGCTCGCGGGTCAGGCCATCGTCAGGGTAACAATGCAAAACAGCGGTGAATGTTGCAACATTTCTCACTGTTGCCACTGTAATTTATACTGCATTAGAAGAGAGTGCTGAGTGGTTGGCAAGTAAACTCTGACTGGTAGAGGTATTGTCATAGAGGAAACACCAGGGAACAGTTAACCACCGAGCATTTGTTTAAATTCAAACTAGGCAGGTTGACTCTGATTGGTCAGGGCATTGCCATGAGGAATGAACCAGGGAATAGCAGTCCCGCAAGCTTTTGTTTATTTGAAAAAGGCGCAATGCATGCACATGCTCCTTCCACCTGCAAAGGACAGAGCCCTGTGTGTGAATATATGTAGCTTCTAGCATGCTTAAGTGAGCCACACTTCAAGCCTAACTGATAACCTTAATTGGTTGTCAGTGTAATTGTTAGTATAATCAAGATTGTTTTAGCAAGTGCTGTCCAATCACGGGATCACATCTAATGTTTTGGGTTTTGCAAGCACGGGCTGGTTGAATATTGCCTGTTGTGAACAGCCGAAGGGACGTGCTGTTTGATATGATAAGCCAAGGGGTTCTCTACTATAGTCTACCGCAAGCCTATTCACTGGTCAATATACATGTTACGAGCATATGTACGAACATACAAATTAGCAACAGGAGAAGGCCACTTGGCCCTTCGATATTGTTGTGCCATTCAATGAGATCAAGGCTGAGCTGATTGTAACCTGAACTCCACATTCCCACCTACCCCGATAACCTTTCACATCCTTGTTTAGCATGAATCTATCTACCTCTGCCTTAAAAATATTCAAAGACTCTGCTTCCAACGCCTTTTGAGGAAGAGAGTTCCAAAGACTCACAACCCTCTGAGAGAAAAAATATCTTCTCTTCTCTGTCCTAAGTGGGTGACCCCTTATTTTTAAACAGTGGCACCTAGTACTAGATTCTCCCAGGAGATGAAACATCCTCTCCACTTCCGCCCATGTGAATACTCCTCACAATCTTATATGTTTTAACCAAGTCTCCTCTTACCCTTCTAAAGTCCAACAGATATAAGCCTAGCCTGTCCAACCTTTCCTCATAAGACAACCCATCTAATCCAGGTATTAGTTTAGTGAACCTTCTCTAAACTGCTTTGAACACATTTACATCCTCCCTTAAATAAGGAGGCCAATACTGTACACAGCACTTCAGCTGTGGTCTCAGTAATGCACTCTATAACTTAAGCATAACCTCCCTACTTTTGGATTCAATTCTCCTAGCAATAAATGATAACATTCTATTAGCTCCTGTAATTACTTACTGTACCTGCGTACAAGTCTTTTGCAATTCATGCACTAGGACCCCTAGATCCCCCTACATCTCAGAGCTCTTCAAACTCTCTCCATTTAGATAATATACTTTTGTATGTTTCCTGTCAAAATGGGCAATTTCATACTTTCCCACATTATACTCCATTTGCCAGGTCTTTGCCCACTGACTTAACCTATCTATGTCACTTTGTATTCTCCTTGTGACCTCTTCACATCTATCTATCCTATCTATCTTTGTGTCATCAGCAAATTTAGCAACCATACCTTTGGTCCCTTCATCCAAGTCATTTATATAAATTGAAAAAAAGATGAGACCCTCGAACTGATTCCTGTGGCACACCACTTGTTACACCTGCCAACCAGAAATAGACCGATTTATGCCTACCCTCTGTTTCCTGTGAGCGAGCCAAACTTCTATCCATGGCAATATGTTACCTCCTACACCATGAGCTTTTATTTTTCGTAATAACTTTTGATGTGGCACCTTATCAAGCGCCTTCTGGAAACCAAAATATGGTATTGGTCCGCCTTTATCCACAGCATATATTACTTTCTCAAAGAACCCCAATAAATTGGTTAAATATAATTTCCCTTTCATAAAACCATGTTGACTCTGCCTGATTACCTTGAATTTTTCCAAGTGTCCCGGTATAATGTCTTTAATAATAGCTTCTAACATTTTCCCTATGACAGATGTTAGACTAACTGGCCTGTAGTTTCCTGGTTTCTTTCTTCCTCCCTTTTTGAATAAAGGAGTTATATTTGCTTTTTTCAAATCTAATGGAACCTTCCCCGAATCTAGGGAATTTTGGAAAATTAACACCAACGTATCAACTATCTCACAAGCCACTTATTTTAGGACTGTAGGATAAAGTCCATCAGGACCCGGGGACTTGTCAGCCCGCAGCAACAACAATTTTCTTGGTGCCACCTCCCTGGTGATTGTAATTTTCTCGAATTCCCCCCTCCCTTCCATTTCCTGATTAGAGCTATTTCTCGGATTTTACTTATATTCTCTATAGTGAAGGCTGATGCAAATACTGGTTCAATTCATCTGCCATCTCCTTATTTTCCATTATTAACTCCTCAGACTCATTTTCTATAGAAACAAAGCTCACTTTGATAACTCTTTTCTTTTCTAAGTATCTATAGAAACACAATCAGTCTTTATATTTCTAGCTAGCTTTCTCTTGTACTCTAATTTTTCCTTCCTTATCAATCTTTTGGTCATGCTTTGCTGTGTTTTATATTCTGTCCAATCTTTTGAACTGCCACCAAACTTTGCGCAATTCTATGCTTTTTCTTTAAGTTTAATACTATCTTTAAGGTTTTTAGTTAACCACGGATGGTGTGTCTCATAGACTTTTACAACACAGAAGAAGGCCATTCGGCCCATTGTGTCCATGCCGGTCAACAAAGATCTGACTACACTAGCCCTATTTTCCAGCACTTGGCCCATAGCCCTGGAGGCAGTGGCAATGCAAGTGAATATCTAAATACTTCTTAAATGTCATGAGAGTTTTTGACTCAACCACCCTTTCAGGCAGTCAGTTCCAGACCCCCACCACCCTCTTAGTGAAAAAATTTCTCCTCAACTCCCCTCTTAGCCTTCTAACTCCTACCTTAAATCTATGCCCCCTGGCTATTGACCCGTCTACTAATGGAAAAAATGCCTTCCTATCCACCCTGTCTATGCCCCTCATAATCTTATACACCTCTATCAGGTCCCCTCTCAGCCTTTACTGCTCAAGGAAAACAACCCCAGCGTATCCAATCTTTACTAATAGCTCAGACTCCCCCAGCCCAGGCAACATCCTGGTGATGTCTTCTACATTGGGAGGACCAAATGCAGACTAGGTGATTGCTTTGCAGAAACACTTCCAGTCCGCAAGCATGACCCAGACTTTCTGGTCACTTGCCATTTCAACACATTGCTCTCATGCCCACATGTCCATCCTTGGCCTGCTGCAATGTTCCAGTGAAGCCCAAAGCAAACTGAAGGAACAGCACCTCATCTACCAATTAGGCACTTTACAACCTTCTGGACTTAACATTGAGTTCAACAACTTTAGACCATGAACTCTTTCCTCCATCCTCCCCACCCCTTTTTCTAATCCCCTTTTTCTACATTCATTTTTATTTTTTATCCATTTATTTTTATTTTATTGATTGATCCCTGATTTTATCTCCCTTTTTATCCCCCCATTCCATCCCACTTTCTATCCTTTTTTCCCCCCACCACCCACTCCCCCCATCCCATCCCCTACAGGGCCGTCTGTTACTTGTTTCATGTTGTTCTTTCACACAATACTACCATTGTTCTGCTATTATCACATTCTGATTTCTTACCTTTATGCCACTATCTGCACCTTTTTAGCTTGAACCACTATCATTAACATTCCCTTTGTCCTTTAGTTCATGACATCTTTGTCAATCCCTCCTTTGTCCCCACCTATCGCTGGCCTTCTATCCAGCTCCACCTGCCCCACCCCTGTAAACAGTATAAATTTTTATCACATTTCACTTCTCTTCAGCTCTGAAGAAGGGTCATACAGACTCAAAATGTTAACACTGTTTCTCTCTCCACAGAAACTGCCAGACCTGCTGAGTTTTTCCAGCATTTTCTGGTTCTGTTTCAGATTTCCAGCATCTGCAGTATTTTGCTTTTAACGTCCTGGTAAATCTCCTCTGCAATCTCTCCGGTGCAATAACATTCTTCCTATAATGTGGTGACCAGAACTGCACGCAATACTCCAGTTGTGACCTAACCAGTGTTTTATACAGTTCCAGCATAACCTCCCTGCTCTTGTATTCTACGCCTTGGCTAATAAAGGCAAGTATCCCATATGCCTTCTTAACCACCTTATCTACCTGCCCTGCTACCTTCAGGGATCAGTGGATATGCACACCAAGGTCCCTCAGAACTTCAGTATTTTACAAGGTCCTGTCGTTCATAATATAATCCCTTGCCTTGTTAGCCCTCCTCAATTAAATTACCTCACACTTTTCCAGGTCTAATTCCATTTGCCACTGCTCTGCCCACCTGACCAGTCCATTGATATCCTCCTGCAGTTTACAGCTATCCTCCTCAATATTTACCACCCTACTAATTTTCGTGTCATCCATGAACTTCTTGATCGTACCCCTTACATTTAAGTCCATATCATTTATGTACACCACACACAACAATGGCCTCAGCACTGAGCCCTGCAGAACCCCATTGGAAACAGACTTCCAGTCACAGAAACATCCCTCTACCAACATCCTCTGCATCCTGCCTCTCAGCCAATTTTGGATCCAACGTGCCACTTTGCCTTGGATCCCATGGGATTTTACTTCCTTGACCAGTCTGCCATGAGGAACCTTATCAAAATCCTTGCTAAAGTCCATGTAGACCACATCAAATGCATTACCCTCATCAACACTCCTGGTTACCTCCTCAAAAAATTCAATTAAATTTGTCAAGCACGACCTTCCCTTAACAAATCCATGTTGACTATTCCTGATTAATCCATGTCTCTCCAAGTGCAGATATATTCTGTCCCTCAGGATTCTTTCTAGTAACTTCCCCACCACCAAGGTTAGACTGACTGGTTTATAATTTCTTGGTCTTTCCCTCCCTCCCTTTTTTAATAATGCGGCAATGTTAGCAGTCCTCCTGTCCTCTGGCACCTCACCTGTGGCCAAAGAGGATTTGAAAATTACTGCCAGGGCTCCTGATATCTCTTCCCTTACCTCCCTCAACAGCTTGGGATACATCTCATCCAGGTCTGCGAATTTGCCCACTTTTATGGCTGCTAAACCCACTAGTACCTCCTTTCTCTCCATGTTAATTTCCTCTAATATTTCACAGTCCTCCACCCTGATGTTTATACCTGCGTCATCCTTTTCCATTGTGAAGATTGACACAAAATATTCACTGAGGACTGTACCCACATCTTCCGGGTCCACACATAGGTTACCTCTATGGTCCCTAATTGGTCCTACTCTTTCCCCAGTTATTCTCTTGCTCTTTATATTTTTAAAAAGCCCCTTTGGGTTTTCCTTTATTCTACCCACCAACGCTTTCTCATGCACTCTCTTCACTTTCCTAATTTCCTTTTTAAGTTCCCCCCTGCACTTTCTATATTCCTCTAGGGACTTTGCCCTATTGAGCCCTTGGTATCTGCCATAAGCTTCTCTTATTTTCTTAATCCTAACCTTTATATCCTTGACATCCAGGGTTCCCCAGACTTGGTCCCCGCCTTTGTCTTTATGGGAACATATTTGCCCTGTACTCTCGCTATTTCCTCCTTGAATGGCACAGTTTTATCTGCAAGTAGCTGCTGTCAGTCCACTTGGGCCAAATCATATCTCATCATAGTAAAATTAGCATTTCCCCAGTTTGGAACTTTTATTCCTGGCCCAACCTCATCCTTTTCCAAAACTATCCTAAATCTAACTGAGTTATGGTCACTATCTCCAAAATGCTCCCCACCTGCCGGGCTCATTTCCAAATATTAGGTCCAGAACTGCTCCCCCTCCCCCATTTTTGGGCTTTCTACGTACTGGCTAAAAAAGTTAGGTCCTCCCTTTGGAATTTTTGATTCTCATTGAAATTTATTATATTATATATATTATATGAAATTTATCTATTCTGTGTAATCTGAGACATTACCTTAAATGTCCGCCACTGAGTCTCTATTGACTTATCCCTTAACCTAATTTGCCAGTTCACTTTCGTCAGCTGTGCTTTCATGCCCTCATAATTGCCCTTATTTAAGTTGAAAATACTCGTCCTGGAACCACTCTTCTCTCCCTCAAACTGAATGTAAAATTCAAACATATTATGATCACTGCTACCTTGGGGCACTTTCACTATGAGGTCATTAATTAATACTACTTCCTTGCACAATTCCAGGTCTAGTATAGCTTGCTCCCTGGTTGCTGCTTTCTGTTCTAAGAAACTATTCCGTAAACTATCCCGAAAGCATTCTATAAATTCCTCACCTTGGGTCCCTTTGCCCATCTGGTTGTCCCATTCTATATGCAGACTAAAATCCCCCATCATTATCGCTATATTTTTCTGACAAGATCCCGTTATTTCTTCCTTTATACCCTGTCCTACCAGATGGTTACTGTTAGGTGGCCTGTATACCACCCCAAGACTTGACTTCTTGCCTTTATAATTTCTTATCTCTACCCAAACCATTCCTACATCCTGGTTTCTTGAACTTATGTCATCCTTCTCTGATGTGCTAATTAACAGAACCGCCTCCCCCACGTTTTACTAGCTTCCTGTCCTTCCTAAATGTCACGTACCCTTCAATAGTTAGGTCCCAATCTATGTCATCCTGCAACCACGTCTCTATATTGGTTATCAGATCATACTTATTTATTTCAATTTGTATTCTCAATTCATCTGTTTTGTTTTGAATTCAGATACAGAGCCTTTATTTTATCCTTTTATTATTTTTGTAACCTCTAGCCTTATCTGCTGATTTACCCTTAGATTTGTACTCCCTGTACTCTTTGTCCCTTCTTGTCAAGATCTGTTTATCATTTCGCACATTAATAACTTTCTCTCTTGCCTTTTCTCTACTCTTTGATTTCCCACATTTTCCCAAATTTGAATTTTTTCCCTACTATTTAGTTTAAAACCTTCTGTGCCCCCCCTAGTTAAGCAGCTCGCTAGAACACTGGTCCCAGCATGGTTCAGGTGTACACCGTCCCAAAGGTACAGCCTCCACTTTCCCCAGTACTGGTGCCAGTGCCCCACGAACCAGAACCCACTTCTCCCACACCAGTCTTTGAGCCACATATTTATCTCTCGAGTATTTTATGTACCTATGCCAATTGGCACGTGGCTCATGTAATAATCCACAGATTATTACCTTTGAGGTTCTGCTTTTTAATTTAGTGCCTAGCTCCTCATACACACTATACAGAATCTCTTTCCTAGTTCGACCTATGTCATTGGTACCTACATGGACCATGGCAACTGGATTCTCCCCCTCCCACTGCAAGCCTCTTGCCACTCCTGAATTATTTTATTATTCACTTACTTATTTTCCTTTTTTATATATTTTATTAACTTATATTTAGTTCATATACTACAAGCCTTAAGGTTGGAATAGACCTTAACTACTTACCAGATGCTCAACAAACAATTAGCTCCTTTCCCTGTGGTAGAGTAAGAAACAATTCCCACAGGGTGAAAAAAGTAGAAAAAACAAAAGGAAAGGAACACCTTATCCTCCTCGCTTAATGCCCTCCGCTCACCAACCATCCAGGTATGCACTCAGTTCCAAAGTTGCACTCTTTTTCCTTAGCTGCACTAAAGTACCTTGAATTTATAGTAAACTGAACTGGAGCTAGAGAAGCCAGATTCACCCAGTTAGCTAATTATCTATTCAGCTCTCTCAGCAGAGTATTTTTACCCTGCCTAAGGCTGGAAGAAAGAAAGAAACTTTGTCTAATTAAACAGTACTTTCCAGATACTGCTAATTACAGACTAGACTAGATTTTTCAGAACAAGATTAACACTCTAAACTCCCCCACTTACCAAACTCCCAGGTATGCACTCAGTTCCAAAGCTGCACTCTCTTTGCTTTAGTTACCCTCAAGAACCCTGAATTTATAGTAAACTGAACTGGAGCTAGAGAAACCAGATTCAACCAATTTGCTGTTAGGATTCCTACAGTTCCACGTGCTATAAGATTGGCCTTATCAGCAACCTCGTAAATAGAACCCGAGCCATTTGCTCACCATGAAAGCTTGATGCTGAAATAGGGTGCATCAAAGCCTCTTGCAGGATAATGGCTACCCTGATCGGATCGTTGCTCACCGTATATCTCAAACTCATAAATGGGCCTACGGCACCTCTTTTGGTCCAGAAGTGTCCAGTCTGCCTCAGATAATCCTGGAAGGGTGAGGTGTCTCAAACACTTGAGCAAGAGGTGAAGCTAGCCATTTCACGCTGCTACTATGCAGTAGCAACATGAGTAGTATCCTCCACTGCCCTCAAGCCAAAAGGACATTCTACCTATCACACAAATGAGTGATGTGGTATATGAATTTCAGTGCTGATGTGATGTAGGTATATAGGCCATAAGTCCCAATGACTGGCAGGTTGTATCAAACAGCACAAGCAACAACAGATAAAGTACTGACTGTACCCAACCAGCCTGTGCTTGCTAAACAACTTTGATTGTGTTAAGAATTAGAGACAACCAATTTAAGATTACCATTCAGGCTCGCAGTGTGTCTCATTTACGCATGCTAGCAGCTACACATATTCACACACAGGCCCTGTCCTTTGTAGACAGAAGGACTGTATCCATGCATTGCACCTTTTTCAACTAAACAAAAGTTTGGGGAACAACCATTCCCTGGTTCATTCCTCAGGGCAATGCCTTGACCAATCAGAGTCGACCTACCTAATTTGAATTTAAACAAAAGCTTGGCAGTTAATTGTTCCCTGGTACATTCACCATGGCAACACCCCTACCAAGCAAAGACCACTCTCTTATGCAACATAAATTGTTGTTCCCTTTATGATTAGTACTCTTGTGAATCTGTCTTTGCCTTTACAATTAGCATACTTGTGAATCTGTCCTGATATGTACAAGACGAAAATCTTCAATAGCATGTCTAATTTATCCGCAATATTGAAGTTCTATGCTACCAAATGACTAAATATTGTGTTATTAAATCTATAACTGAAGTTATGATTTCCTGTATTTTTTTTATCATGCCTAATTCATTTTTTTTAGTTATCTATGCGTATTGTGCGTATTGGTGTAGCAATTTCTGCACTCTTCTTCATAATGCAATCTAATGTACCTTGCAGCAAAATAATACCATGGCTCAGCCTGACCTGTTGAAAGTCTGACTCATTGCAACTTGGTGGTCATATGAATCACATGCCGAATTACAATCCTATACATGGCTTTCAAATTGATTCGATGCATGATAACATTTTTAGTTTTAACTTTGATGATTATAGCAGCGAGTCAACTAAAACAATCTTTGAGGTAGAGTTACATGAATTAATCTGGTGACTAATCTCAGTTTCTTCTATCTCTTCAGTTGTAACATAATATTTCAGTAGTTTTTCAATGTGTTGTAGTATCAAAGACAGAAAGATAGCCTTGGCAAATATTTTGAAGAACATGACAAGTAAATCAACTAAAGGTCAAAGAATTGGGGAGCATAAATTAACTATTCTGGTCCCCTTGGCTCCCTGCTGGTCAGAATCTCTGTAGTGACATCTAACTATGTTCAGAGATTATGATGTTGGCAATAAATATCTAATTAAATGGTATTTTCACAAGTCTGCAGAAGATTAAGAACAAAAGAAATAGGAGCAGGAGTAGGCCATTGAGCCCTTCGAGCCCGCTCCACCATTCAATGAGATTGTGGCTGATCTTCTACTTCAACATCATTTTCCTGCACTATCCCCGTATCCCTTTAACAAAATGATTAATAAAATCATGGGCACATTACTAGAAAGGGTTTGCGCAATGAAGAAGCAATACTTTGCAACTGATGAGTATTTTGGCTGAATGTCTGAAGCAAACTTGGCAAATGCAAAACGCTACATATTATACAATTTTGGCAATGGGCCTGCAAGGCACAATATGTGGTAAGTCTACAAAAAGGGTTCAGAAGAAGAAAACACATGAAGAAATCTTTAATAATACTCAGTTTTTGTCTGCCTGAATATTTTGAATGGTCACTTAAAGGGGCATGTCCATTGGTGGATTTCTTTGGTGGGTGGTGTTACAAGGTGTTGGTTATAGTTTGGTGGGTCTGAAGAAGTCTTCATAGTCCTATGTAGGTTAACTGTAAGTCTTTATTGCCTCTTAGAACTATTTACAAATATACAGTAAAGGATATAAGCTAGGAGCTGTCTTCATGCTTGCTGGTACACACAGCTCTGTCCAACACTTGATTGACTCTGGGTGCAGGCCATGTGCTCCCTTACATCACTGTATGGGCGGGACTGTACTCAGTCCCACATTAACCCCATATGTGCCAGACCTTTAAATTATACTTCTCCCAGGTTTTTATCCAATGTATTTTAAATTATTATAGTTTACCTTATGTCTTACATTGTTATTCCTATCATACACTTACATTGTCATTACTACATTATCACTACCCAATCTCCCCACCTTCAACTCCTTGAATTCAGAGGCTCTGGCGATCTGGAGGCCTTATAACCCTTCCATATCTCATCTGCAATACTGTCGGAGGACTGGTAGACTCTGTCGCTGCTGGTTCTTCTTGTAAATTTGGAGGTTGCTCTGACATCTGGATATGTTCCTCAACATCTCTCCATTACACAGTGGGGACAGGCTGTCTAGGAATGAGAAGGAAACTCTTCTTGTTTCTCCTGCCTGTGCCCTCTGTGGTGCCAACCAGGTAAAGGCGAGGTTAGTCCTCGTTCTTTCTAATGATGGTACGTTCTCTCCTGAGGTCTTTAATCCATACCTTTTAATCTTTCTGTAATTGTGGTAAGTGTCTGCTGTGGTACCTTCTGCAAGCTTCTGCCTGTAAACTGCTCTCTTGTTTGGATGTCCTGGTAATCCTTGGTTACTAACCCTAGTGTGAGTTTTCTCAGCAGGATTGGAAGTTGTGTGCAGAGTTTCCTGCCCATCAGGAGTTCGGATGAGGACAGGATGCATTGTAAGGCGGTGGACCTAAATGTGAGCAGTGCTGTGGGGAAATCCTTGTTCTTTTTTAGGAGGGCTTTTACTCCTCTTTCAGCTCCCCATTTGACCATGTGCATCTCAGGGAGATGCTGCAGTGTGGATGCTGGATGTGGTGGCGAAGCGTGCAAAGTACTAATTTGAAAATTGTGAGCCATTATTGGACATGATCTCATCCGGGATGCCATGGCTCATTAACATCTCTTTTAGTGCCTTAACTATTGCCTCTGTGGTGGTCGTATATATTTGCTTCACCTCAATCTATCTGGAGATGTAGTACACCTCTATAAGGAATGTTTTGCTGTTGAAGACAAATAGGTCAATGCCCAGCCTCTCCCATGACCTAGTTGGGAACTGTGTGGGGATGAGGGGCTCTCTTTGGTCCTGCCTGTGCAACGCACAGACCTGGCAATTTGTAATGGTGTCTGCAATCACCTTGGAAATATCTGACCACCAGACAGCAGATTGGGCCCGTGCTCTGCACTTGGCGATGCCCAGGTGGCCCTGGTGTATTTTTTGAAGGATCCCTGGTCATAGGGAGACTGGGATGACCAGCTGCTCATTGTAGACCAGAAGGTTATCTATAATCGTAAAGCATTTTTGTTGTTAAAACCATGTCTTGATGGTCCGTCTGTTTAGTCTCTGCTGAGGCCATCCTTGTTGGCTGTATCTGCGGATGCGGACACACTCCTCATTGTGCATTTGTTCCTGGCAGATCTGTTGGAGTTTACTTGTGGTCGCTGGCAGGTGTCTCCTTGTCAATTGGGAGTATCCTTTCAGTTGTTCGATTAGATTGATATCCTGTTTTCTCGGGAGGCACACCGTGGCTCTTGAATGTGTGCCTGCTGTTGTCTGGTTTTGGTACTTCCATCCAGTTGTTCCTGGGACAGGACCACTCCCAGGCCTGTGGATGAAGCATCCACTGCTATGGCGGTGGGCAGGGCTGGGTCATAGGGGGCCAGAATGTATGCAGAGAGCAGCATTGTCCTGATGTGAGTGAATGCTTGCTCTTGGTGTCAGTCCCAGCACCATGCTTGGCCTTTCCTACGTAAATGCCTCAAGGGTTCTGTCATCTGTGCCAAATTCGGTAAAAGTTTTGCCAGCTTTCTAACCAACCCCAAGAATCGCTGGAGGTCTGGATATGAGGATGGAGTGGGGAACTCGTTGATAGCATTGGTTTTTTTGTGGTCAGCCCGGATGCCTTTACTGCTAACGATGAGATCCAGGAGTTTAATTCATGTTTTGGAAAACTTGCGTTTGTCATTCAGTGTCAGCCCTGCTTCCTGCAGGCACTCTAAGACAACTATGAATCTTTTGTCACGCTCATCCACCAATGCACCATGAGACAATACATCATCCACGTAGCAAATAACCCCCGGAAGGCCCTCCAGAATGGCCAATATCGTACATTGATATATTTCTGGTGCCGATCTGATTCCAAACGGCAGGTAGTTAAAGCAGAATCTGCTGAAGGGGGTAATGAATTTGGTCAGCAGCCTGGGCTCTTCATCAAGAGGGTGTTGCCAAAAGCCGTTTGCCTCATTTTGTGTCCTGGTTTTGAAAATACTGTGCTTTTCGAGAGTTTAGTCAAGCTTTCATCCACTGAGGACATGGGATGTACTTCTCTGGCTACGGTTTTATTGAGTTGTGTCAGGTCGATGCGGATACGGATGGGCACGTTCGGTTTTGGGACTGGTACCATCCAGAACACCATGCAGTTAGTTGTGTGACTTAGGAGTTGACTCCGATATTTCTCATCTTGTCCAGCTGTTGCTGCACCTGCTTCTTGAGTGGGTGGGGGATTTTACATAGTTTTACATGAAGAGGCACACAGGTTTAGTATCCTCTCTCAGTGTGATCCAGTATACGTTTTTTAGTCGCCTCGCTCCAATCCTGTGGAGATTTTCAGGAACTCACATTTGTGCTTGGAACAAGCCCTTGCTGGCTGACCTTGATAATCTTCTGTAATAGGTTAAGTTCAACACAGGCTTTGCTGCTTAGTAATGCTTAGTAAACTGGTTGTGGATCACAAAGAGGGTCTCACGGATTGTTTTATTTTTGTACCTCAATGTCGCCTGAGGGTGCCTTTTACCGGGAGCTTTAAGCCTGCCGTCCAATATAAGGGCATCATGGGTGGAGTCAGCCACAGGGTCACCAGCCATGGTTCTTTGTCTGACTGGCTCCTGTGTCTAATTTACAATTTGTTTGATGGCCATCAACTGACATGTGCACGTTCCAAAATGAGAAACCAAGATCATTGACCTCATCCAAGAAGCATGGCTGTGTGTCTTCATGGCTTACAGTCTCAACTTTGTGGATAATCTTTGGGCCTTCCGTGCTCTTCAGAGTTTTTGCGCTGCACAGTTTGCCGTAGGGCAGAATTGTCCTGGTTTGTACGAAATGAGGTAGCTGGCGGGAAAAATGATGTTTTACCTGCCAGCCTTAGTGGCAGCTTCTCACGCCGTATTGTCCCAAACCGGCCGCATTAATTATGCATTCCCAGGAAACATGCCATTTCTATGGCAGGCAAGCTCTCATTCGCCCGCCACACCATCACCTCGTCGCTTCATCATGCCAGGTGCTAGATTTAAAGTGCAGCCACGCACACACCTCTCAGTGTTTCCAGCCCAGGACTGTCGCATAGAAGACAGGATGGCCCCGAAAAGCAAAAAAGACTGCAGCCCCCCCAGTTTAGTGATGAGTCCCTCGAGCGCCTTTTGGACACCGTGGAGGCCCGCCATAATGTCCGCTACCCCCGGTCTGACCACAGGAGGGGCAGAGGCATCACCAATCCGGCTTGGGATGCAGTGGCAGCGGTGATCTGTGCCAATACCCTAGAAAAGAGGACAGCCACACAGTGCAGAAAGAGGATGAATGATCTCCTCCATTCCACGAGGATAACTCACTCTTCTCATCACTCTCAACTCACACACTCTCAAACCCATCACACTGTCACAACACCCTCACTCACTGCGGTACAAGTTACATCACCATTCACTCTCTCATACACACCTTCATTGTCCTCATCCCATCCATCGGACCACTCACCACCCACACATGCCAGGCATACTTAACATGTGGCCTGGAGGTGAGCTGCTTACACTATCCATCTCTATTCATGCAGGACAAGCTGGCACAAAACAACAAGGAGAGTCGCAGACTGGTGGAGGAATGCCTGAAATCAAGGTCCTCATGGACTTTGAAAACAGAGTCATCCAGCTGGCCGGCAATGATCTAAAACAAAAACAGAATTACCTGGAAAAACTCAGCAGGTCTGGCACCTGGAAAAACTCAGCAGGTCTGATCTAAACCAGTCCTGTGCTGACGGTGAGGTTGGCGGTGCTCTACCAACTGAAGATCCAGCAGTGCAACATTTATCAGACAACCTTGTTGTGAGTGAGATGTCCTGGTTCACAGGCTACTGCCATGCACTAATTATCTCTCCTTGCTTTCGCAGGCACATCTGGGAAACAGTTAATAGAGTCTATGAGCCAGGTCCTCAACTCAAACCCTGAAGAAACTTCCGAAGAGGAATCTGAAGGCACCCTCACTGAAGATCCATCACAGCGCTGGCCCACACTCTCCACCAGCGCAGAGACACACACCTCAGTGGGGCCAAGCATCAGAGTAGCCTTGGGAACACAATCTGGTAAGCACATCACACATTCTGATCCACAGCAGGCAGCGGCAGGGGCTTCCTGATCCCTGGCACTTGGAGACTGCTGGAGGCCAGAAATTTGCTGAGTCAGAGTCAGATGACGAGCCTCTGGACTCGGTCATGTCACAGTTGCTGGAGCTGCAAAGGCAAGCTCGGGAACATCAGGAAGGGATGTCAGCTGCACTCCTCAGATTGCAAGGCACGATGGAGGAGTCTGTCTGCCTTCAGGCTGAGGTGATAGTGCCGGCATTGCCAAGGCACTGAGGTCAACGCTGGTAGGATGGCGGCCGCCATGGAGACCTTGGTCCAGAATGTCACTCCTGCACTGCTGCGCGGGCTGAACTCCATTGCTGACACCATAGTTGGCTTCCAGCAGTGTGAACGCGAGAGGGTACGATCGCAACTTGGTTTCATTACATTATGAAAATGATTTCTGGCCTTCTCGCCATATTTTCTGCTCATGCCACCGAGCTGCTGGACTCATTTGTTAAATGTAACTTTTTTGAGTATTTTATTGTTTCTAAGATTGAAATAAACATCGCAAGGTTTCGGTACTTCTTCAAATTTAGCAGGTGATTTATTGGTTCCCTTTCTTGCAATAATGTCAGTCGCCTCACAACTCCCGCACAGAGCTGCCTCAGGGAGCTGAAGGGTTTTAAAATGAAAAATAAACTTTTTACATATGAGATAAACATGTCCCCACATGTGACTCAGTCACATGAAGAGGGAGATGTAAAAAAAGATGTTAAAATTTTTCTTTTTTAGCAAGCGCTGGAAACCATATCCCGCCTGTGGATGAGGTTTCGTTAAAAATGCAAAGGCCGCCTGGCCTATTCACCCGCCCGCCAACCGAATGGTTGAGTGGGCAGCGAAAAATGCAACTTAATTAATTGCTTAAAGGCCTTAATAGGTCTCTTAATTGTTGGCAGGTGGGCTGCCTCCTCTCGCATGCCCGTCCGTGGGACGGAAAATCCTGCCCCAAGTATGGAATTCTGATCCATGGTTAAATATATTAAAGTGTAGGTTCTGCTTTAAGAGCTTTCTGAACTTCAAGCTGGTGTCGCCATTCACTTGGAGACAAACGGATTTCCAGCATTTTCTGGTTTTGGCTGGGCCCTGCTACAATCATGATCAGGCTCACCTTGAAAAACATTTTCAACAATGGCTGCCTGGATCGGCTGCCTGCAAGGTTCTCTTGTTCAGTGTTTTACTTTAAAGTCACAAATTTGGCAACTCCTTGGGGGGAATTTTCACATGTGTCCCAACATCACCGTGTGACATTCCGATCACACTCACCGAAATGTCAAAGGCCTATTAAGGCCATTAGGAGAGTAATTTAAATAATTGACAATGCTGCCCATCCAACCTTAAGGTTGGCGGGGTGGGGGGCGGTGGGGGGCAGGTAAAGAGCCCAAGCGGCCTTCACATTTTGCATGAAACCTCATCCACGGACGGGATGAGATTTAATGAAGGTTTTATTAAATTAATAAATATTTTTCACACCTTTCATAAACGTGTCCCAGCTCATGTGACACTGTCACATGAGGGGACATGTCTAAATAATTTTAATCTGCCTTTATTTTAAACTTTTAATTTGAACTTAATCTCCCCGAGCCTCAGCTCCATGCCTCAGGGAGATTTCTGCGCTCTTTTGCGTGCATGCGCGGAAGAGCACGGGCCCCCCCAACTCTCCCTCCTCCCCCCCGCCCGCACAGGTAGCGCTGAGCGCTACCGGTCGCGCGTCACATAAAATGGCGGCATGCAGAAGATTCTGCCCCTGGCTTTCGCTTTCTCTCAGCTGAGTTTAGAAGTTGCGATTCTCCAGGATTACTTAATTACTCTCTTACATCATTGTGTGGGCAGTACAGTACTCAGTCCCACAGTAACCCTATTTGTGCCAGACCCTTATACTACAGGTGGTGCCTGACATACACAGAGGCATGCACAAGACTGGAGCTCATGATGCACATGCGGCTGACAAAGGTTGGTGGTGGTGTCGGCAGAGGGTGGTGAAGAACAAACCCAGCAGAAGGTGAGGGGAGCCCAACAACATAGTCAACCTGGTCAGAGCGATTGTTTCCATGAGGGATGGGATTGATGGGAATAATGGGGTTAACAAGAATGGGATAGATAGCATAGGAGGTAAGTAGCCAACTTAGATGCTTGGACATGGGCAAGTTACCTCTGCAGTCACAACAGGTAGTGCAGCTTAACTCAATTATTCAGATGTGGTCCGGGGCCCAATTCCAATCGTGTCTTGGAACCTACTCTTCTTGTGCAGGAATTTTTCAAACTGGAAGAGTGGAGTAAATAGATTTCTGCCCCAAGGACTTCTCTTCTCAAGCCACAAGATGAAACTGACAGTACTGGCCTGAACAATGACTCTACGTCGAAGAACATGGAGTGTTTTACTTTCAATCCAGGGCAAGAGCAAATGCCATGCTGCATCCAGAGCAATAGCAGGGCAAATCAACCAAGTGGGTCTTATGAACATGCTACTGGATGATTTCCTGATTCCATTGGTGGGAAGCAGGAGGCCAACAATGGAGTCCTGTGGAAATTATCCCTGACAAAAAGTAAGTCAGGGAAGGGTCACGGGAGCCCAGGGGAGGGGAGGTTTGAGATTTCTTTGTGAAAGCCGGAGATACCTTCGTCCACAGGGAAATGAAAATAATTTCATTTGAAAGACATTCTGCCTGATTGGATGCCAGCCCCCCCAACTCAGGCCTCAGGTTAATATGGCAGATTAAGCCACAATTATATCAACAGAATCCAATTTGCCCATTTAAAGAGGTTCCCACCAGGTGGAGGGGACAAGGGTGTAGTGGTTATCCTTGCTGCCTGCAACTTAAAATTGCAGTCAGCCAGATCAGGACAGGTAAGAAGGGGTAAATCCTTCACTCTATTTTTAACAAATCCCTTGCTTGTTTTCTACCAGGCAGATAAAGTTAAAATCGAACCCATAATTTTAAGTAGTGCTATTTGTGCCAAAGTAACTGTTTTCCATTACTTTCTACAGTCTTGGTATATGAAGCAGGGAGTAGCAATAACCCTCAAATTTTACTGCAACAAGAACTGTATATTCTTTAATAAGGTTACAACCTTTTCTTGGAGGTTGTTGCTAGATAGCTCAACAATCAAGAATTGTCTATGCTGTAATTCTACCTTATAGCTGTAAATGCCATGAGTGAGATTTACATACACATTTTAAAAGAAACTTCATAACATTTATCAGCACTCAAAGGGTTAATATCCATAATAGTTTAGAGGTTTAAATGATTATGCCACTATTGGGCAAGGATTATCACTCTGAAGCTTTGCTTAGTGTCCCTGCATAGTTTAACCCTATTGATTCAATGGCACAGTGGGTGATTTCTAGCATTTTCATTCTCTTTTAGTTTATTTCCTCACAGTTTTCAGCATTTTTCACATGTGACGCTTCCACTAATTTTTAATAAGAGAGGCACCTGGTCCATTCTTTATCTCTCCTCTCAGCCTATTGCCAAGACTAAGAATGCATAAGCCAACCCTGACATTCTGTTGCAGAACATATAGGTACACTGGTGTAGCTCATTCATAGTTCATGTGATCCTGCATCAGAGGAAAGTTCTTCTGCAGATTATGTGCAATGAAATCCTAAACCCGTTTGTAAAGAATGGGTTTACAATGTTGGAGCATACAATGGAAATCTACTCAAAAGTTAATTGAGTTTTTTTTTTCTGTAAATTCCTCCACAAGGTGTCATTGTCCTCTGGAGTTTTAGCAGAAATTTGCAAAACAAAACAAAATTTTAAAAGAATCTAATGATAGCTAATAATACATACGTGCACAGAAAATTTGGAATCTTTGGCCAAATTATGCAAACGGAACTGGCATTCACGTTATATTGGTATAAAACAATCAAAACACAAGAGAAGGGAAGACTAGTGTAGAAGCCCAGCTCTCTATGACATATATTTTGCAAAATAAAGTTTAAAATATAAACCTCAGTCAGCAGCCTACACAAGTCTAAAGAATTATTACAAATAGCATGCTTTCAGGTGAATGATTAATATCGCTGAAATATAAAAATATAAAAAGGAAACATTTAAATGTTGGAACTCTGGAGTAAGCACACAAAATTTTGAAAACATACAGTGGGTCAGCCAGCAACAGAAAGAGAAATTATAAATTACCACATTTCATACGTAGACTATCCATCAGTCCCATGAATGCCTGAAACGCCATACCGTCCTTTCTCTTTGCAGGTGCTGACTGACCTGCTGTGTATTTCCAACATTTTCTGTTGCATTTCAGTCAATGCTTTTGCATTGTTCTGCTTTTAGAACTAGCACTTTTAAGTAAGAATAATAAAACTTTACCTTTTTAACATTGCATTTTACCTTTCAGGCATACATTGTTTGTCATGTGTTAAATGTGGTGATGCTGGCACCCTGCAAGTTGACACTGTGAGATGGTTGGCAAACTCACAGAAAAAAAATGTATGAAATATTTTGCATGGTCTTAAGTGTTTTAGCAGTATGTCATAATTTATAAATTCATGAAAAAAATCTCACTATATAACTTTGCAGAACTAAAAATCTTTGCTTTTTGATAGTTTCTTTGTGGGTGGTTAGGTGATGGAAGGACAGCAGCCCTGGTTAAAGCTGTAAAATCCCTATCATATAATTTTCATGTAAAACATTAGACCAAAATATTGTAAATTAAGGTAGCTATATTTTTAAGACTTCATTTGTCTTGGTACCAGAGGTACGTAATGCACGAAATTGCCAGAAGGTATTTACATCTCCAGAGGTGGCTATCAGAGGTCCAGCAAATTTCTCACAGGAATGCTGTTTGCTTCTATTCATAAGTTAAATGATCAGAACTCACCACATGCCTTTGAAATGTCACCAGCACTCAAGCTAGCAGATGCCTCAGGGATTGTTCTTGGAACTGAGCTATCTACTTGAGAGCAGGTATGCTATTTAATACAAAGGCAAAATACAGCAGGTGCTGGAAATCTGAAATAAAAACAGAAAATACAGGAAATAATCAACAGGTCAGGCAGCATCTGTGAAGTGAGAAACAGGGACCTAGATTTTTGAGGAGTTGCAAAGATTCCACGGTCTATCCAAAATGACACCGGGAACCTGGATTCGGATGTCCCACCCTCTTTCCGGCATCCTTTCTTTGCCGGTAGGGGTGTGGGGATAGGACGTGACTCACACATATGGGAAACCAGAACTGAGCAGGGCCATTTGAACTCATTGCTGAGATCAAACAGGCTCCATTTTCACTAGAGCAAGAGCCTTATCCCTCAGTGTGCAATTTTTTTTAGACTAAGTGTAAATGCTTGTAAAGGGAGGTGAGGGTCTCAAGAACTGTCAAGCTGACAAGTTATTTAAATGGCCAGCCGTTTAAATTTTCAGAAAAAAACTTGCCTGTGTATATGGGTTGAGAAAAATCAGTGCTTGCAGTTTCAATGCATGTTTGTTGACATAACCCTAAGTGCAATCATTCTCAAACTATTTATGCTTAAGCCTCCACAGCCTGTCAGTATCACGGTTGTGGTGGGGTGGGGTTGGGGTGGTTTGGAGGGCACTGATTCACAGTTTGACAGCTCCAAGAGGTCATTAAAGGATTAGCTGTCTTTGGTGTGGAGTTATAAATACAAATTTTTGTATTTATAAGGTAATAGGTACTTGAGGAGAATTAAATGCATTGAATGAGCTTTTAAGAATGAACTTTTTTTATATAGTGAAGTCTGCAGCAGATACTTAGAACTTAATTTTATTTCATGGCATGGGTTGGCATAGATCAAATGGGGGCCATTGAGGGAGGGTGGGGGCATGGGAGGGGTGGGGGAGATGAGGAGGTGTGTGGGGTGAGGACTAGAGGGCCTAATATTTAACAACACAGGTGGGATGAAGTCCTTGGCACTCAGCATCCCCTGTGGTTGCTTCTGATCTGTGTCCGGGGATGGTGGGACCGATTCCAGCATGCGCCCTGCCACCATCCTACAACCCCCCCCCACCCCCGCCCACCGGAATGAAGGTCCCGCCATTGGGGGCAGCTTTTCGTGGGTCAGGTGCAGTGAGCTGGAAAATTTCCTGACTCTGTACACCCACCTTGGAAACAAAAATCTAGCCCAGGGTTTCAGATGAAAGATTGTCAACCTGAATTTTTAACTCTGTTTCTCCCTCCACAGATGCTGGCTGGCTTGTTGGGTATTTCCAGTGTTTTCTTTCTTATTTCATGCTATTTAACAGAGTGGATAACAAAAGCGAATGAAACTCGCAAATGATCACAGTCTACTTGTTTGAATGATGAAACTGATTATTAATATGGTTGGCTACTGATAAGGAAATGGCTTCCTTGAAATGATTGTTTAAACAAGCTTTGGATGAATGTAAGTGCTAATGGTTTTCTCAATTTCCAGTTCCCTGCATCCCTGCCTCTTTTTACACTATAATGCTGAATAGGACTCCATCAGGGCAATCACTCCCCATTCATTAGGGACACAATTTTTTTTAAAACTGGTTGGAACTTTAAGATTCTGTACACCATTAATTACTTTCAGGGCAGTTTAATTAATGTTTAATACACAGTCTAACTGTGAGCAATACACTGCACAAACTTAGATTTGAGGAAGGATCAAGAACAAGAGGGCACAGATTTAAAGTGATTTGCAAAAGAAGCAAATGTGACGTGAGAAAAAACTTTTTCACACAACGGGTCTGCAACGCACTGCCTGGAAGTGTGGTGGAGGCAGGCTCAATCGAGGCATTCAAGAGGACATTAGATGATTATTTAAATTGAAAAAATGTGCAGGGATACGGGGAAAAGGCAGGGCAATGGCATTAGGTCATAATGTTCATTTTAAAAGCCGGTACAGACATGATGGGCCGAGTGGCCTCCTTCAATGCTGTTAAAATTCTGTAATTCTGTGAACAGTTATAATGTTGCCTCCTGGCAACGCTTTCCGCCCCTAATTGGACTCCGAGCTCACGCCTGCCACAATTGGAGATCTGCATTTTAAAAAAGCATTGTATCAACGATGCAGATGTGGCACAGGGTCAGGGCCTGGAAATGATCCAGGCTTAGAAAATCCAGCCCTTCGAGTCCAGCTTCACAATAGAAAACACAAATTACATATCAGAAATAGAGGGTAACCAAGGGGCTAATGAGCATGAGGAACTTAAAGTAATTAATATCAGCAGAGAAAAAGCCTTAGAGAAACTTAAGGGACTAAACTTAAGGAACTACAGGCCAGCTAGACTGACATCAGTAATAAGAAAAAGCATGTAATCTATTATTAAGGAAGTTTTACAATGCACTCAGACAAAGACAATGGGGTTTTATGAAAAGGAACATAAGAACATAAGAAATAGGAGCAGGAGTAGGCCATTCGGCCCATCAAGCTTCCTCACCATTCAGTAAGATCATGGTTAATCCACCCCAGGTCTCAGCTCCTCTTTTGTGCCAGCTCCTCATAGCCCTCAACTCCCCAATATTTCAAAAATTTATCTACCTCTGTCTTAAATACTTTCAGTGATCTAGTCTCCACAACTCTCTGGGGTACAGAATCCCAGACATTCACTACCCTCTGAGAGAAGAAATTCCTTGCATCTCAGTTTTAAATGAGCGTCCCCTTATTCTGTAATTATGTCCCCTAGTTCAAGATTCCCCCGCTAGTGGAAACATCTTCTCAACATCTACCCTGTCAAGCCCCCTCAGGATCTTGTACATTTCAATAAGATCACCCCTCATTCTTCTAAACTCTAATGAATAAAGGCCTAACCTGTTTAGCCATTCTTGATAAGTCAACCTCTTCATCTCAGGAATCAGCCTAGTGAATCTCTTTTGAACTACTTCCAATGCCAGTATATCATTTCTTAAATATGGGGACCAAAACTGTACACAGTGCTCCAGTTGCGGCCTGACCAACACCCTGTACAGATGTAACAAGATATCCGTATTTTTAAACTCCAATCCCTTGGCAATACAGGCCAAAATTCCAATTATCTGCTTAATTACTTGCTGCACCTGCATGCTAACTTTTTGTGTTTCATGCACAAGAATATCCAGATCCCTCTGTGTTGCACTTTTTTGGAGTCTCTCTCTATTTAAACAATAGTCTGCCTTTTGATTTTCCTATCAAAGTGCATACCCTCACATTTTCCTACATTAAACTCCATTTGCCAAGTTTTTTGCCCACTCACTCAACCTATCTATATCCCCTTGCAGATTCCTTATGTCCACATCACAACATGCCCTCCCACCTATTTTTGTATTGTCAGCAAATTTGGATACATTACACTCTGCCCCCTCCTCCAAGTCATTAACATAGATAAGATAAGATCAACAGAGAACAACTAAAAAAGAAATAAGGAGGGAGAAGATTAAATATGAGGGTAAACTAGCCAGTAATATAAAAGAAGATTGCAAGAGTTTTTTTTTACATATATAAAGGGTAAGAGAGAGGCAAAAGTGGACATTGGGCTGCTGGAAAATGATGCTGGAGAAGTGATAATGGAGAACAAAGAAATGGTGGAGGAACTGAATAGGTACTTTGCGTCAGTCTTCACGGAGGAAGACAAGAGTGACGTCCCCAAAATTCAAGAGAGTCGGGGGGCAGAGGTAAGTATGGTGGCCATTACCAAGGAGAAGGTGCTAGGAAAACTGAAAGGTCTGAAGGTGGATAAATCACCTGGACCAGATGGATTACACCCCAGAGTTCTGAAGGAGATAGCTGAAGAGATAGTGAAGGCATTATTGGTGATCTTTCAGGAATCACTCGAGTCAGGGAGGGTCCCAGAGGACTGGAAAATCACTAATGTAACCCCCCTGTTTAAGAAGGGAGTGAGGCAAAAGACAGGAAATTACAGGCCAATTAGCCCGACCTCGGTCGTTGATAAGATTTTAGAGTCCATTATTAAGGATGAGATTTCGGAATACTTGGTAGTGCATGATAAAATAGGGCAAAGTCAGCATGGTTTCATCAAGGGGAGATCATGCCTGACAAATCTGTTAGGATTCTTTGAGGAGGTAATGAGCAGGTTGGACAAAGGAGAGCCAATGGATGTTATCTACTTGGACTTCCAGAAGGCGTTTGACAAGGTGCCGCACAGGAGGCTGCTCAGTAAGATAAGAGCCCATGGTGTTAGAGGCAAGGTACTAGCATGGATAGAAAATTGGCTGTCTGGCAGGAGGAAGAGAGTGGGGTCCTTCTCAGGATGGCAGCTGGTGACTAGTGGATTTCCGCAAGGGTCAGTGTTGGGACCACAACTTTTCACTTTATATATTAATGATCTAGATGAAGGAACTGAGGGCATTCTGGCTAAGTTTGCAGATGATACAAAGGTAGGTGGAGGGACAGGTAGTATTGAGGAGGCGGGGAGGCTGCAGAAGGATTTAGACAGGTTGAGAGAATGGGCAAAGAAGTGGCAGATGGAATACAACGTGGGGAAGTGTGAGGTCATGCACTTTGGTAGGAAGAATAGAGGCATAGACTATTTTCTAAATGGGGAGAGAATTCAGAAATCTGGAGTGCAAAGGGACTTGGGAGTCCTAGTCCAGGATTCTCTTAAGGTTAACTTGCAGGTTGAGTTGGTAGTTAGGAAGGCAAATGCAATGTTGGCATTTATTTCGAGAGGACTAGAATATAAAAGCAGGGATGAGGCTTTATAAGGCTCTGGTCAGACCACATTTAGAATATTGTGAGCAATTTTGGGCTCCGTATCTCAGGAAGGATGTGCTGGCCCTGGAGAGGGTCCAGGGGAGGTTCACAAGAATGATTCCAGGAATAAAAGGCTTAACATATGAGGAACGTTTGAGGATTCTGGGTCTATACTCGATGGAGTTTAGAAGGATGAGGGGGGATCTGATTGAAATTTACAGAATACTGTAAGGCCTGGATAGAGTGGACGTGGGGAAGATGTTTCCATTTGTAGGAGAGACTAGGACCCGAGGGCACAGCCTCAGAGTGAAAGGAAGACCTTTTAGAACAGAGATGAGGAGAAACTTCTTTAGCCAGAGAGTGGTGAATCTATGGAATTCATTACCACAGAAGGCTGTGGAGGCCAGGTCATTGAGTGTATTTAAGACCGAGATAGATAGGTTCTTGATTGGTAAGGGGATCAAAGGTTATGGGGAGAAGGTGGGAGAATGGGGTTGAGAAACTTATCAGCCATGATTGAATGGCAGAGCAGACTTGATGGGCTGAATGGCCTAATTTCTGCTCCTATGTCTGATGGTCTTATGTTCTTATGCTAAATAATTGAGGCCCTAGGACTTATCCTTGTGGCACTTCACTAGTTACATCTTTCCAACCTGAGAAAGACCCATTAATCCAGACTCTCTATCTTCTGTGTGTTAACCAATCTTCAATCCATGCTAATACATTACCTCCAATACCATGAGCTCCTATCTTGTGCAATAACGTGGCATGTTATTGAATGCCTTCTGAAAATACAAATACACTACATCTACTAGTTCCCCTTTATCAACTCAACATGTTATATCCTCAAAGAACTCTAGCAAATTTGTCAATCATGATTTCCCTTTCACAAAACCATGTTGACTCTGTTTGATTGCATTAAGCTTTTCTAAATGTCCTGCTATTTCTTCCTTAATAATGGACTCTAGCATTTTCCAAATGACAAATGTTTGGCTAACTGGCCTATAGTTTCCTGCTTTTTGTCTCCCTCCCTTTTTGAACAGGGGCATCACATTAGTGGTTTTCCAATCCGGTGGGACCCTCCCGGAATCCAGTGAGTTCTGGAATATTTCAACCAATGCCTCCTCTATCTCTGCAGCCACTTCCTTTAAAACCCTTGGATGCAGGTCAGCAGGTCCTGGTGACTTGTCTGCCTTTAGTCCCATTAGTTTGTCAAATGCTTTGTCCCTCATGATAGAGACTGTTGCAAGATCTTTCCTCCCATTAGCTCCTTGCTTGTCTGATATCTTTGGGATGTTTATAGTGTCCTCCACCATGAAGACTGATGCACAATATTGGTTTAAATTATGTGCTATTTCCCTGTTCCCCATTATCAATTCTCCAGTCGCCTCCTCCAAGGGTTCCATGCTCACTTTAGCCACTCTCCTTCTTTTCATATACCTGTAGAAGCTCTTGCTGTTTGTTTTTATACTTCTTGCCAATTGACTTTCATAATCAATTTTCTCCCTCTTTATTAGCTTTTTAGCCATCTGCTGCTGGTTCCTAAAAAATTCCCAATGCCTTAGCCTACCACCAGTTTTCGCTGCTTTGTATGCCTTAGTTTTTGATCGGATCCTCTCCTTGACCACCTTTGTTAACCACTGGTAGTGCATCCTTCTCATCGAGACCTTCTTTTCAACCAGGATAAATTTTTGCTGAGCATTATGGAATATCTGCTTAAATGTCTGCCACTGCTCATCCACTGTCCTTCCCCTTAGTCTATTTCCTAGCCTGCTTTAGACAACTCTTTCTTCATACTTCTGTAATTGCCCTTATTTAAGTTGAGGACACTGGTTTAAGACCCGAGTTGCTCGCCCTCAAGTTAAACTTGAAATTCTAACATGTTGTGATCTGTACCCCTTAAAGGATCCTTAACTTCAATATCACTTATTAATCCCACCTCATTACACATTACTAGATCTAAAATAGCCTGTTCCCAAGTAGGTTTTGCTATGTATTGCTCTAAGAAACAATCCCTGATGGACTCTACATATTCGTCTTCCATATTACCCTGCCAATCTGATTTGTCCAGTCAATGTGCAGATTAAAATCACCCATGACAATTGTAGTACCCTTCTTACACGCCTCCATCATTTCCCAATTTATACTTTTTCTTACAGTGAGGCAACTCTTCGGGGGCCTATAGACGGCTCCCACCTGTGACTTCTTCCCCTTGCTTTTCCTTATTTCCACCCAAACTGATTCCACATCACGATCTATTGCACCTATATCATTACCCACCACTGCACTGATGCCTTCCTTTATTAACAAAGCTACCCCACCTCCCTTTCCTTTTTGCCTATTTTTCCGGAATGTCGAATACCCTTGAATATTGAGTTCCCAGTCTTGGTCACCCTGCAACCACATCTCTGTAATAGCTATCAAGTCATATTCATTTATTTCTATTTGTGCTGTCAACTCATCTATCTTGTTACAAATGTTGTGTACATTCAGATAAAGAGCCTTAAGCTTTCACTTTTTATCATTATTACTCATTCTGGCTCTAATTTCTGCTGCACTCTTCTGCTTATATTTTCTGGCCCTTCCTGTCACACTTTGATTCATTCACCTGTTCAGTACCCTGGACCTCTGTTCTATCATTTCTTTTTGATTTTTTAATCTTCCCTTTATATGAATCCTCCACCCACCACCACCTCCCCACAAACTAATTAGTTTAAAGTCCTATCTACAACCCTAGTTATACAATTCAGCAAGACACTGGTCCTAGCATGATCCAAATGAAGCCCGTCTCAATAGAACAGCTCTCTCCTTCCCCAGTACTGGTGCCAGTGCCCCATGAACTGGAACCCATTTCTCCCACACCAATCTTTGAGCTATGTATTTACCTCTCTAATCTTATTTGCCCTATGCCAATTTGCACGTGGCTCAGGTAGTAATCGGAAGATTATTACCTTTGTGGTAATAATTTAATTTAGCCCCGAGCTGCTCGTAGTCTCTCAGCAGAACCTCTTTCCTAGTCCTACCTATGTCGTTGGTAAATCTTGATTGACAAATTTATTAGAGTTTTGTGCGGATGTAATTAATAGGACAGATAAAGTAGAGCCAAAAAATATGGTATGTTTGGATTTCCAAAAGGCATTTGATAGGGTACTACATGAATGGTTAATATTCAAGATAAGGGCTCATGGAGTTGGGGTAATATATTAGGAGGATTAGTTAACAGACAGGAAGCAGAATAGCGATATGCAAGATATTTTCAAGTTGACAGGCTGTAACTAGTGGGGTGTCTCAAACAGTGCTGGGGCCTTAGCGATTTACAATCTATGTGAATGACTTTGATGAAGAGACAGAGAATAATATATCTGAGTTTGCTGATAATACAAAGCTAGGAGGGAATGTAAGTGGTGAAGACAATTCAAAGAGGCTACAAAGAAACAAAGACAGGTTGCAAATAGTTGTTTGGTCGTACACAACTTGAGTATTGCTGAATAAAGAGACACGTCAAAGCTTTTCATCTTGCAGTTATCAGAACACTTCACAAGAATACCAATATAAAGGGAAAACAAGAATTTAACCTGTATGAGAAGAGAGTGCTGATTGGTTAGCAAGTGAACTCTGATTGGTAGAGGCATTGCCGTGGAAAATGCACCATTTGATGGTGACTACCAAGCATTGTTTGAAATTTAAACCAGGCAGCTTGAACCTGATTGGTCAAGGCAATTCCCTGAGGAATGAGTCAGTGGATGGCTGTCACTTATTTTGTTTAGATGGAACAGACACAATGTGTGTATATAACAACAAAAAATGCTGGAAAACTCAGCAGGTATGGCAGCATCTGTGGACAGAGAAACAAATTTAAAGCTTCAAGTCCATATGACTCTTCTTCAGAGCTCTCTGAAGAAGAGTCATACAGACTTGAAACGTTAACTCTGTTTCTCTGTCCACAGATGCTGACAACTAAGCGGGCATTTAAGCCCATTAAGGAGGCAATTGAAAGTGTTTTTCCATGGCGCATCCACTTTTACAGTTGGCGGATGGGCCAATCAGCCAGGCAGCCTTTACATTTTTGCTCAAACCTCGATCCAAGGTAGGATGAAATCTTCACGGGGAAATAAAATCAGAAGAGATATCTGGCGACTGTTTTTTATGAGGTATGCTTTCAGGTGTTTGAATGTGCTGCAAGGGCATATTTTGCAGCATTTTTGTTGTTTTGTTAATTCTGTGGAGGTCTGCAGCTCCCTGAGGTAGCTGTCTGCCTTCAGGGAGCTCACTGGACGAGCTCACCGGCACCTGCGGTGACGTTGGCACCCGCCCTCTTCCCGCCCCCACCGGCAAGTGCTGAGCCTTTCTCAGCGCATTTTTCACACTGGCCGGCCATTAACTGGCCAGCCGGTGTGAAATCACAGTCAGGGGCCAATTGCAGCCGGGGGCCCGTTTCCCGTCCAGTCCCGGGCCTGCTGATCGCGCGTGATCAGCTGTCCATCCGCCGACCTGTCAATGGCCAATTGAGGGTAGTTAAAACAATTAAAGGCCCTGCCCGTCCAACCTTAAGGCTGGCAGGCAGGCCAGGAGCCCCGGCGGGCTTCTGAAAAAACATGAAACCTCATCCACCAGCGGGATGAGGTTTCATGCCGGTTTTAAAAAAGTTTAATAAAGTTTTTGTGCATTTTATTAACATGTCCCATCTCGTGTGACATTGTCACATGAGGGGGATATGTTAATGATTTTTTTATTTTTCTATTTTTAAACTTTGACAACCTTTCAGCGATCTCCCTGAGGCAGCACTTAGTCTCAGGGAGATGGGCCCGCCCGCCCGTCAAGGGCAAAATTCAGCCCATGGTTTATTAGTACCCAGAAAGTTAGCATCCAGGTTCAGCAAGCATCAGAGCCAAATGACATGCTGGCCTTTATTGCAAGGGGGTTGGAGTACAAGAATAAGTAAGTTTTACTACAATTGTATAGGGTTTTAGTGTGCTCTCATGCGAGGTTGTGCAAGATACAGGACACCAGGACAAAGCATGATAGGCACTGGGGATTAACACAGGGATCCTCCAGAATGGCCTAAACAGCAGAAGCATTGCTGAAGCCCGCCCCCCAATGTCTTGTTTAATGACATTTTGTGTGACAGCATGGCTTTTGTTTTATTCATGCAGGACAAGTATCTGTGGACTACATATTGGAGTCTTCAGTTAGGTCAACAGTCCTATAGCCTCGAATGTGATGGCTCAAATGCTGAATGCACAACAGACTGGTGCAGAATAAGGGCATCATGACTGCTGAGGGCATTGACCTTCTGATGTGCTGAGTATGGTCGCTCACCAGCTGAACATCTGCGGTTATGGTACATCTCAAAATGTACGTGCGAAATTTTCAAAGCGACATATGTCCAGTCATCAGCACCTTCTCTGGCAAGAGACAGGGCACTAGACTTCCTCTCTTTGCATACAGAGCCTCAGTGACCTCTTTTATAGACAGTGGATGTTGGACGAGCCCTTTAAATAATACCGGTGAGGGCGGGAGGTCCTTCCTGCTGTTGAATGATGTTCAGGAGTATGAGTTTAGGAGAGGATGTTAGCTGGAGCGTTAAGGTTGAAAATGGCACCGCTGGAGTCAAATCAGTGCTACAAGACAACATCATGATCTGTTTACTCTGCATGCCTCTGGGGCGTGTTTCCAGTGCTCGCACTAAAGACCTGCACAAAATAGCATTTGGCATGGCCCACACTGGAAGTCATTTGGGCCCAAAATGGTAACCATAGCACAATACAACTGAATTTTGGCTGCCAGTGTGTAGAACCGAATGTCAAGGGAGGCAATAATAGCTGGTTAAATCATCATATTTTATAGACAGATATGAAATTCCTAGACACTGCGGCCAGAAAGATGGATTTCAAAGTCCTTTCCAGGACTGTACATCCTTTCTTCTGTGTATAGCTCTTCCAGTCATTGGCTACAGTCAAATTCAAATTTCACCCCACCTCCAGTTCTTTAATTTAAGTTGTCTCCTCTTCCAATTGGTGAATGGAGTTAATAAACTTTATCTTTAAAACAAGTTCCAGAATAAATAGTATCATCCTGAAAAACTGTTGCATCTCCAAATATGTGTGAAATCAGTTTCAGGCTGATCACACTCCAGCTGGTGTCTTGAGTTAATATCCCTGTTTTATATTGGTTTTGGTTGTTTCTTGAGTAGGATATTGATCTGAATTATTTACAGGGTTGCACTTCTGCAGTGTGCATGCTTATTCCATCACATCTGCTAAGCATTCTTTATAATTTATACTCACATGCCCTCCAGTACATTAACAGTCTCATCTTTCTTTGTAGTCAGTATCTTTCTAATAGTGCCTCTTTGAAAACTTAAAGGGCTAGAAATTCGTGTGCCCTGGTTTTTAGGTGTAGAGGTCGCAATTTGTGATCTGCTTGTGTCAGTTCCCAAACAAGGTGAGCAGCATGTAAATTTGGTGAACCCACCTCATCTACATAAATGTAGTTTGAGACTGAGTGAGTCCAGCTTCCTTCTTCTTTGTGCTGCTAGCTGCCTCTGTACTTAGCAGGGGACAGCAGTGTTGTGCAAATACCAAGTGCTACTCTTCCTAAAGAGTATTACTTATCAAATTTATGAAAGGGAAGCTGCTCTCCTAAAATGATGGTTGCTGGTAAATGATCTTGAAAGATTGATGTTGCAGGAAGATGGCGCAGTGGACAAGGGAGAGGACTCCCACACTCAGTGACATCTTAGAGGTGTTTGTTACACAGGTGGAGTCCATGAGAAAGGCTGTATTTCTGTGGAGGATTGGGGAGCAAGTGGCAGGAAGCCCTCATGAAAGACCTTTCAAAGGGAGTGGAAACAGGCTGCAAGGGAGGTGATCAAAGTGTACTGACCTCACATGGGTGTTCAAGGTGAGTAAATGCATCTTCACATCTCATTTCATACCCACCACACCACTAAATGTTCAGGCTGCTCAATACAACATCCACCGTCACTCATCCAGCAGCTCTCACTTGTACTCAGCACACACGCCTAGCATGCAGATACTCCACCTCACCCACACACACCTACCAATGCTGCCAGCTTCACACCCACCTCTTGCTGCCTCCACATAGCTTCAGCTATTCAGTTTTGGCAGGCACATCACCCAAACACCATGCCAATTACTAATATTCTCTTGCAAGAAAAGATGGCCCATGACACCAGGGAGACCCAGAGAATAGTTGGAGGATTGGTGTAAGTCCATTCCCTGATCCCCCTTTGGAAATAGTGATCTGCATCATCTGGCCAGCAGCAATAGAATCTGTAGCATCTGGCACCCTCAAGGCCATCAGGATGACTGCTTTATGTCCCTTTTCAACTCCCTCCTCTCCCTCATCTTGAGATGCGGCATGAGGTAGAAGCTGCGGATTGTGTGATCATGGACCTCCTGCTTGTTTTCCCACCACCCACCTCATGCCAATCCTCCCCTTCTGCTTTTATGGTTTCAAACACCCTACTGAAGAACTGCGGCCTAGACAGCCTCAACACAGCCAGGAAGTGGGGGAATCAGCAACCCCATGACAGTGATGAGGAGGTACTGTCACTTCGCCTGACAATCCCAGCCACCAGCTCAGATACTGGCACTGTCCTAAATTTAGAAGATAATTTGAGATCAGTATATGGTAAGTCACTGGGCATGAGAGAGTTGCAGCCAGGCCAGGGGAAAGGACCAACCTCCTGGACGATGTGGTCATAAAGGATTTCTATTGCAGGGGACTCGGATGAGGAATTCGGTTGAATGGCATACTGGAGAAGATTGATGAAGAGATACACTGAGGTACTTGTGTATTAGCAGACCTGCCATACAGCCTCCTGTGCTCCAGCTCCAATGTGGCAGAGGGTATTATGCAGACCTGGGCGCCCATTACTTCCAACATGGAAGTGGTGGCACTATTGGAGTGTCTGATGGCCAATGTCACAGGAGGTCATGAGATCCATGTCTGGGCCCTGATAGTCCAGAATGCTGTCATCATGGCTGAGGATCTCAGTGCTCAAAGGGATATTCAGATTCTTGCAGCAGTCCAACAATCTGTCCTCCAACAAGATTACTAGGATGGTTGAGGCGCTGCCCTAGGAGAGTGCCTCTCTCAGGGTGGCAGCATTCGTGCTCCCACCATTGCCTTTCCGCACTTGCTGTTTCATCTCAGTCAGCCAGGCCAGCCTGCTGCTGCCCATGCTAAGGCGGTGTGGTCCAAAGACAGGCCTCAAGGCCCAGAGCTACTCGAGGATGTACTACAAAGCTATCTGCAGCCTTACCCAGTGATAGTCAGCAGCCTTCCGCCAAACACGTTTCAGCCACTGGGGGAGTGCCGCATAGGAGCAATAAGTCGAGCAAGGGCACCCACAAGGCAGCCCTTAAAGGATTGCAAAAGGATGAATAGTTCATTTCCATTTGTACAATTGTATGTCCGTGCCCGCCGGTGGCAGGCGTGTTCGGCGGTGTGAGCAGACAATATGGCGAGAAGGCCAAAAATCGGTTTCACGACATTGCGAAACCAATTTGCAATCATCCGTTCCTGCATTCCCCACCACCAGACGTTGGGAACCTCATTGTAGTACATCAGCATATCATTATAAGGACAGCCCTCTGGACACATCCCTCCCCCATTGGATCGTCCGCCCACATCGATGGGAAAACACGGCGACGTGTTTCACTACAGAATATATAAGGTAGGCTGCACTTTGCTCAGGACTTCAAGGTTTATTTGTCTACCTTGTTTCAGTTAGTACTTGCATGCACCAGCGCCAGGCTTCTCAGACAGCACTACATCACTTTTAGAGGAGGCTCATGGGTAGGTCTCTACCTACCAGGTCAGCCATATGTGGGTGGCTTTTCAATGGTTGCAGGGCAAGGTCTTGCTTGGGGAAGGGGGAGAATTGGCTTCAAGCAAGGTAAGAGGCTGCAGGACAAGGGCTGTACTGGGGAAGGAGGGTATCTACGCAAGTGGCCTCAAGATAGTGAGGGCTGAGGAGGCAGTCTCCAGAGGAGATGAGGCCAGATGGACATGTGAGGGTATGTGTGTGAGAATGGATGGTGATATCCCTTGAGCTGGCAGTGAGTGAGATGCCAATGAATGTGTGATGAGTTTGAGTGTGTGAGTTTAGAGTGATAATTGTTGCCATACCCTGGTTGCACAGATGAGATCATTCATCCTCTGTCTGCATTGGATGGCCAACCTCTGTCACTGATTGGATTGGCACTGATCACCACTGCCATCACCTGCCAAGCAGGAGTGGTAATGTAGCTGCCCCTCCTGTGGCCAGAGCAGGGGTAGAGGACATCACAGGAGGCCTCCACGCTGTCCAAAAGGTTGAGGGTTACAATCTTCTTGCCTTTCAGGGCCATGTCTTCTTTGCTGCAGTCCTGGGCTGGAAGCACTGCATGCAGCTGCACTTTAAATGTGGTGTCTGGCGTGATGAAGCGGCGAGGTGATGGTATGGCTGGTGAATTAGGCCCACCTGCCATTGAAACGATGTGTTTGGGATGATACAGCGTGAAAACCTGCCATCGCAGCCGGCGGGTAAAATATCGTTTTACCCAATCGCTACTGCACTTTGTAGAAATCTGGGATGATTTCGCCCTATGTGTTGTTGAATAAAAATGTTTCATGAAGGCTTTTGTTGGTGACTTTATTGCTGGATGTTGATCGAGATCTTGTGATGCTGAGTCTGAAATGGATGGGGGAGAATGGCAGGTCTATGTTGAGATGTGGAAGCTGCTTCAGTGCCAGCTGAGCCTCAAAATCTACACGTTCATCCTGAATTCTCTTAAACAAATCCAAAAAACATGGATGGGCAGGTTGTGGAGGACACAGCAGACCGCCACAAGTTTGGAGACCCTCTTTGGTGATTATTTCAATGATTCTCTCAGTGGTCAAGGCAGCAGAAGCATTGTTTAAGGAAGCCAATTGCCTGCTTGATGATGTTGTGAGTAGTTCCAGGGCTTTCATTATAGGCTGCTCTTCTTGTGCGGTGGGATGACAGAAAGAGGTCAGAAGCTACTTGTAGAGCAGGTAGCCCTTGTCACCTAGCAGCCAGCCTCTGGTGCTGCTGGGAAACCCGAAACACATACAGGATGAAGGCATCATGGCTGCTGCCAGGATAGTATATTTGGGGTAGTCACCGAGATGAAGGTCTTGGTGTGGTCATGCATTAATTGCACAATTTATTGAGTGCAACCCCTCGTGGTTATTTATCTCTCCCCGTTAAAAGGCCGGGGTGGGGGGAGTGGGGTTGGGGGGGGGGGGGGGGGGTGAGCACAGAGGCACATGGGTGCAGTCGATGGCTTCTGAAAACCATTATGGCCAATAATTGTTCCTCAATCAACATCAGTGAAGAAAAGATTCTCTGGTCATGATCACATTGCTATTTGTAGGAGTTCGCTCTGTACAAATTGGCCACCTTGTTTCCTATATTACTACAATGACCACACTTCAACAGTATTTCATTGGTTGCAAAGCATTTTGGGACATCCCAAGGAAATTGAAAGGTATTTATAAATGCAAGTCTTTCTTTCTTTTCTAGCACGGCCTCCTCATGTTGATCTGCTGTTTTTGATTAAACAAGGCTTTGATGTTGGACCTGTGTAGAGGATCTCGGAAACACATCGGGAAACTTTCTGGGGTGCTTTGTTAAGACTTCACCAACACTCTAGCAACACTTATTCTGGAAATCCTAAGAACTTGACTTAAAAAGAGTAAATGCTTTGCTAATCCACTTTATTGAACACCTTATAGGAATCACCAGGTGAATGGGAATGCCTGATCATTGGTAATTTGCTAGGGGGTCCCACTTGGTGTAGACAAGGAATGGGAGGAGGACATGAAGCCAGACAAAGTGTTACCAGCTGCAGGAGGAGATGGGAGAGGAGGGCAAGTCCACTACTACTGCACTCCACTACTGCAAACGCAGGAGATCCCTCTTCATCAGGACCTTCTCCACCAGGACCTTCAGTAGCGCATTGAGAATTTGAGATCCCACTCTCTCGGTCCCTAAGCCAACTTTCAACATGCCACTGTGTGCTGGTCACAGAACCTCCACACCTTCCATTCGAAGTGCTCACATTTATTGCTCCATGAAAATTTTGTCTAATCAGCATTTGAGTGCACTGGAGATATTGAGTTTAGCACCTCCAGGCAAATTCAAATTATGGTAATCAGCAATTAGGATCAACAGTGTGTGCTAAATCCATTCTTTCAATCAGATGATGTTTGCATTGCAAAGTTTTCACCTTTGGCCAAAACAATCCTTTCCTGCTTTGTTCTCCATGCCCAAAATCTTCGGGTCAGCGAGAAGGGGCGGGGCCCACTCACCAATGCGTAAAATGACGCGCTGTGACATTGGGCATGTGTCCCAACGTCACCGCACGTCATTCAGATCTTGAGTTCGGCAGGCACGCACCGGAGTCAGCTGCGCACCAGCCGAACTGTCAAAGGCCTATTAAGGCCATTTAAACAGCAATTAACTGAGCTGCCCGTCGAACCTTAAGGTTGGCGGGCAGGCAAAGAGCCCAGGCGGCCTTCGCATTTATCCTGAAACCTCATCCACGGGCGGGATGAGGTTTCATGAAGGTTTTTAAAGTTTGATAAAAAAATTTAATAAAATTCATTGACATGTCCCAGCTCATGTGACACTATCACATGAGGGGACATGTCTTAAGATATTTCTTTTCTTTACTAAAATTTTCAAAAATCAAACTAATCTCCCTGAGGCAGCTCTGTGCCTCAGGGAGATTTCGGCGCTCTTCCGCACACATGCACAGGACCCGACTCAGCCTGCTCCCCCTGCCCATACAGGGAGTGCACAACACTTCTGGGTGAGCATCACGCTCACGTAAAAAGGCGGCACGCAGCCAATCGCAAGTGGCGATCAGCTATGCGCCGCCGGGCCCAACCAACTCCCTCGACAGGGAGAAAATTCTCCCCCATGTGTCCTCAAAATAGGGCATTCTAGGCCTGGGTGCATTTCCCCTTTTCAGCTCAAACCATGAAAATTAAATTCAAATGAAGGGCAGTACAATTGTAAAGCATTGTCGGTCATTTTGACAAAATGGATGAAAAACATTAAAAGGTAAATGCCATTAATCCCCTAATTTATATAAAAAATAAATTTTGCCACAAATCAAATCCATAAAATATTCATGATATTGTTTTACTACACTGTTGAGATCTAAATTTTACCTTCAATTAATAATCGTGTCAGGTATTTTGTCCAATGAATAGGGATATAATGGACAGGTCAGGAGATTGATATGGTCTCCATCCTGTTTCCAACCAGCACATCCCCTCCAATGAACTGTGATGTTAGCTACAACCTGCACTGGGAATAGATTAACAACTCCTCTGTGGATGCAGACCATCTTTGCACTTGTCCAGGTTATGAATACCAAAATGCTTGTGCTCTGTGAGGAGAGGATGGGGGTGGGGGCAGGCCGGGAGAGGGGGGGTTGGGGGGGTAGAGGCAGGAAAATTGTGGGAAGGTGGGGATTGGGTTGAGGGGCGGATGGTGATGGGAGTGGAAAAATGTAACCTAGGGTGTTTATTCCTGTGCTTAGCTGAGTAGAGATAGCACAAGAACTGGTGACATTTTTTGCAGCCTAGACACCCCTGCATTTTAAAATGTAAACATTTGGTCAAATACTCTGTGGATTGGCAGCAATCTGAAGCACACAATATGTTGTGTACTACTATTGACGATTTTGCCAACTTGGAATCTGAGCTACAGGATGACATCTTTAGCAGCAGAATTGTCAGTTAAGGGGCACGAGATTCCTAATTAGACAAAATGCATATAAAATGGAGTGGAGAAAAATATATACAGGTTGATGAAACACAGAACTATTTGGAACTTAAAACAGTCATATGGAAAGTCCTGAATATTTGATTCATCTATAATTAAAAAAAGGATAGATCAAAATGAAATTAAAAAGTATCCATAATGATAAGGATAATAAATATGTACCCTATAATCATACAAATTTATGAATTGCATATATTTTATTAAATATTCAACTATGGTATATAATACACTGAATAATTGTTTACGCAGATGGCTACTTGAAAGGCCAGTTGTTGCATGATTGTTCTATTTTGCAATGAATTATATGTTTCTCTGAATCTTGCCAATGCAAACACACACACAATCAATGGCAGAAGGAACGGATTATTTGAAAAACCACACTATGATATGAGCTGTTGCAGCTCTGCTGGAAGCATTGGAAAATTGAGCTAATTTGCCGTACAAGTAGCTTGAGAAAATCCCAACACAGCAGCAAGACAATTACGTCCAGGTGCAGGAACTTAATTTAACAAATTCTAGGCGGATGCCTTCAGTGGACAGTCTCAAACTAAACTGTGACTAAATATGTATGCCCTTGATAAAAAGGCTATGATACAGTCAGCCCTTGCCAGTAGTTTCACTGGTATGTGTTGTATATGTATGTGGTTGGCTTGCAAGCCAGAAACTAATATTTTCCCAAATAAATGTAGCACATCTAACAGCATACCAGAACAGCTGTCTCTTCTCTCTTAGGCAGTCCCTCAGGGTCAAGGATGACTTGCTTCTGCTCTGATTTGATGGATTCTGAGATCCTGATAAGTCCAAGGCGTGATCTCCAGATTGTACCACATGTGGGGCAGGTGGTGCTTGAAAGGCCAGGTAGATGGGTTGTTTGGAGGTTTGTGCACTTCCTCCAATGCCTCAACTTCACCTCTGCACATTGCCAACAAGGCTTCTTGATGTGTTTGGTGCCATACCGAATGAGACTCTCCGTTTTGGTCAGTCACAAGCCAGGGTCTCCGATGAGTCGGCGGGTATGTTTGACCTCTTCAGGGATTCTTTGAGGACATTCTTAAAGTGTTTCCACTGTCCTCCTGGGAGTCGTCTGCCACAACTAAGTTCTGAGTAGAGCAATTGCTTTGGGAATCTGGTGTCAGGCATACAAATGACATGACCCGCCTAGCAGAGCTGGTTTTGAATGATTAGCACCTCGATGCTGGGCAAGTTGGCTTGGGGAAGATGCTGCAGTTAGACCGCCTTTCTTGCCACTGGATTTGAAGGATCTTGCAAAGGCACCGCTGGTGGTACTTCTCCGCATGCTTTGAGGTGCCTGCTGTATCATTTGCTGCATTGCACCTTTTCGTGTATAACTTTAAATATGAAAATCTTGCCCTTTAATTCTGGCATAAATTTTCCTACTTTAAAACCGCTATATAAATGTAACTTGTTATAAATAAACTCCACCAGAATACATAGATTTTGGAGGTTGCCTGTCAATGTAGTCCTTTCATGTCTTCGAGATAATTTAAAGCAAACCTATTCATGAGGAAATTGATAGGATTAGACTAACTGACCAACAACTTACAATTATTAGCACTTCTAACATGGATATGCATCTCAAAGCACTTCACAAGTGCGTTATCAAACAAAATTTGATAGCAAGCCACATAAGGAGATATTAGAACAGATGACTAAAAGATGGTCAAAGTGGTATGTTTTGAGGAACGTCTTAGAGGAGAGAGAGTCAAGATAAGGAGAGGTTGAGGGAACTTAGGTTTTAGACAGTTGAAGGCATGTCCGCCAATGGTACGTGGAGCAATTAAAAATGGGGATTCACAACAGGCCAAAAATGGAAGAGTGCAGACATCTCGGAAAGCTGTAGAGCTGGCAGTGGTTAGAGATAGGGACAGCGAGGCATGGAAAAACAAGGATGTGGATTCGAAAATCAAAGCATTGCAAATATATGTTAGTGAATTGATTGGTGAATGAGATTTGGCGCAAGTTGCGATGTGGACAGTTTTGGATGCATTCAAGATGGGAGAGCATTGGAATAGTCAAGTCTAGAAGCAAAAAAGGAATGGATGAGGGATTCAGCAGCAGGTATGCTGAGACAGGAGTGAAATCAGGACATGTTGGGCCGTAAATTCCGAGCTCCTCAGTGTCAGATTTGTGGGGTACCCCAAAGATAGGCTGGGGAATCCCTCTTGGAAGATTCCAAGTAAGGGTTTGCACGGCAATTGCCCAGAAGTGCTAACTTCCCCTGGACAACTGCCCTGCTCTGGGAATCATCTGAAAATGCGATTTAAATCACAAACTTCGGATGGCTCCGCCAGGGTTACACCAATAGTTACTCAGAAAAAGTTATAAGAATTAAAACCTTTTCTAACTTCTGGGTAACTATTGTAAACACCCAGACCAACCCCCACAGGACTCCACCCCCATGATCTCCGACCCCCCCACCCCCAATCCTCCCACTCACGCACCCCGACCTCCAACCCCCCACCCCCCACCCCCTGATCTCCAACCTCCCCCACCCCCCCCCGCCCCACCCCCGACCCCCCCAAATCCTATCCACTTACCTTAGATGCTTACCTTCTCCTGGCCTGTCAATTTCACTGGTCCTTTAAACTTAGCTGCTTTAAGGCAGCTAGTGGCCTACTTGAATCCACCTGAGCTGTACTTGCTTGGGCCTGTGAGGGATCTTTCGATGCAGGCCTCAAACAGCTCCGGTGAACAGAAGTGTCAGCGTAATTTTCAAGGGCAGGTATGTACATATTTATTTCTTCTAATTCTTGTGGGCCATCTCTTTCGGGCGCTAGTCGGACGTTACAGCCCATTATGTAGGTAGACGAAGGCAGGTTTTGTGATCAGAGATTCAAAGGAAAGTAAAACTGAGTAGGCTGTAAATCAGTGACCTTCTGATCATGTCATAAAAACAGAAAATACTGGAAAAACTCAGCAGGTCTGACAGCATCCGTAGAGAGAGAAACAGAGTTAACGTTTCGAGTCCGCACAATTCTTCTTCAGAGCACGTCAAGCAGGTTAGTTAAAATTACCCTCTTTTCCTTTATGAGACACACCCCAATTTTGTTTAACATGTCATATAGTTTAACACATCCAACTCTTAAACATGCAGCACACTCCATTGCATATCTTACAAATTCATGCTTCTGACATGGAAATTTTCACAGTTGGAACATATGCCAGGAATTCAATTTGGTTGACCAGCAAGCCCTACAGGATTTCGGATGAGTAAGCTGGATTTTAATGTGCAGGTGATTTTAATGAGCAGTGGTTGGAGCCAATACATGAGAGAAGGGAATATTGAATAGAAGGTAAATAGTCAAAGAATGTGGCCCACTACACAGAAACCTCCCTGGATGTGCTGCTGTGGGTTATGAGGACCTGGAGATATATACTGTTCCCTAGCAACAGGAGGAAGAAGCCAGCTGGGAAAACCAAGAAACCATGGTTAGTGTTGCCATAAGAGGCAAGCAGTAACCAATGCAGGGTGCGGTTTAATGATCTAAGCAGAGCAGGAAAGGTGAAATCAGTAACTCATTCAACTACATCCTCCTGGCCCCTAACCATCTCCTCTTCACTATGGAATCCAATCTCTCTGCAACTCCATCCCCCAACTGGACGCCCTGAGGATTCTCCACTTCTTTGAATGGACATCCAACCAGTCTCCATCCATCACCATTCTACTCTGGATGAACTCGTTCTCTCATTGAACAGCTTCTCTTTTAACTCGTCTCACTTCCTCCAAATTAAAGGAGAATTAGAATTAAGGAAGAGTTGCTATGGGCACCTGCATGAGTCCGAGTTATGCCTGTCTCTTTGTGTGGTAAGTGGAACATTTTTTGTCCCAGTCCTACTCCAGTCCCCTTCCTCATCTCTTTTTTAAGTACATTGATGACTGTAGCGGTGCTGCTTCCTGCTCTCGCCCTGAGATGGAAAACTTCATTAACATTGCTTCCAATTTTCATCCTTCTCTCACTTTTACACAGTTCATCTCTGACTCCTCCCTTGCTTCCTCAATTTCTCTGTCTCCATTTCTGGGGATAGACTATCAACAAATATTCATTATAAGCCCACTGACTCCCACAGATACCTCGACTACCCTTCCTCTCAACCTGCACCCTGTAAGGATTCCATTCCACTCTCCCATTTTCTCCACCTTATTTGCCCTGATGATGCAAACTTCCATACCAGTGCTCTGATATGTCTTCATTTTTTCTCAAATGAGGATTCCCTCCCCACCATGGTTGACAGGACCCTCGACTGTGTCCAACCAATTTCCCGTACTTCTGCTCTCACTCCTTCCCCTCCCTCCCAGAGCCACAATAGAGTTCCCCTTGCCCTCACTTTTCTCAGAGAGATTGGATTCCATGGTGAAGGGGAGATGGTTAGGGGTCAGGAGTATGTTGTTGAATGAGTCACTGATTTCATCTTTCCTGCTCTGCTTAGATCATTAAACAGCATCCTGCATTGGACACTGCTTGCCTCTTATGCCAACACTAACCATGGTTTCTTGGTTTTCCCAGCTGGCTTTTTCCTCCTGTTGCTAGGGAATAGTATGCATCACCAGGTCCTAGTAACTCACAGCAGCACATTCAGGGAGGTTTCTGTGTAGTGGGCCACATTCTTTGACCATTTACCTTCTATTCAATATTCCCTTCTCTCAGGTACTGGCCCCACCCGCTGCTCAGCACACCTGCACATTAAAATCCAGCCTACTCATCTGAAATCCTGTAGGGCTTGCTGGTCAACCAAATTGAATTCCTGGCATATGTTCCAACTGTGAAAATTTCCATGTCAGAAGCATGAATTTGTAAGATATATGCAACGGAGTATGCTGTATGTTTAAGAGTTAGGTATGTTAAACTATATGACATGTTAAAACCAAGTTGGGGAGTGTCTCAAAAAGGAAGAGAGGGTAATTTTAACTAACCTGCTTATTAGCCTCCATATAAAACAGATCAGGCTCCACCATTTCTGCCACCTCCAATAGGTATCCACCATCAAACACATTTTCCCCTCTCAGCATTCCAAAGGGACCATTCTTTCTGTGGCACTCTGGTCCACTCCTCAATCATCCCCAACACCCATTGCCCTTCCCATGGCACCTTTCCATTCAAGCACAGGGGATTAAACAACCACCTTTATACCTCCTCTCTCCTCACTGTCCAAGGCCCCAAATACTTCTTGCAGGTGAGGGAATGATTACATGTATTTCTTTCAATTTAGTATACTGCATTCACTGCTCACTATGTGGCTTCCTCCACATTAGGTGACTACTTTGTGGAGTACCTCCATTCAGTCTGCAACTATGACCCCAAACTTCCGGTCACCAGCCTCAGTTTGCTCTCACACTGACATCTCTGTCCTCAGCCTACTGCAGTGTTCCAATGAAGCTCAACACAAGCTCGAGGAATGGCACCTCATGTTTCAATTGGCATTTAACAGCCTTCTGGACTAACACTGATTTCAACAATTTCAGACAATTTCTCTGCTCTCCCATTTTGTTTCCTTTATTTTGCAAGCCTTAATCTTGTTTTTCCCATTTTTGCTTTCAGATGGCCATTTCCTCTGGACCCATCTTATGTTTCTCTACTTGACCTATTTCTACTCTCTTTGGCTCTGCCCCATGAACTTTTTTGTCATTTAATGTCTTCTGTCTTCCACCCTATCAGACACCTGCATTTTTGTTCTTTTTCCATCCTCCTCCATTTCATCTACATAAAACCTATTAGATTTCTATCTTTTCCCAGTTCTGTTGTAAGGTAATGGCCTGCAATTTTCACTCTCCTTCTCTCTCCACAGATACAGCCAGACCTGATGAGAATATCCAGCATTTTCCCTTTCAATGACCTCAATATTATAAGGTATGTGGGAGACTGGCCAGAAATTCATTTGAGTTTTCAAGTCTAGTTATAACAAAGGCATGGATAAATGTTTTAACAACAGATAAGCTGAGGTGAGTTGGGTGATTTCAGTCTCAGTGATGGAGGGGATAGATGACCGGAAGCTCATCTCGGGGTCAAATATGACACCAGGGTTGCAACCAGGCTAGTTCAGCCTCAGACAGTTGCCAGGAAGAGGGATGGAGTCAACAGCTGTTTGTAGTGGGGACCAAAGTCAATGGCTTCAGTCTTTTACATTTATGATAATGCAATAAATTTGGGTCAAAACTTGAACCGTAACTTGACTTTGGAAAACAAACACAATTTTTTATGCAATTTGCAGCTGGATAGCCGACTATGCCGAGAGCAGAAACTCTAACCCTTAGATTACAAAGTGTCTTCCAATTGCTAATATAGCGGTTCAGTAATTGAGTTTTCAGGGGAGGCTCCTCTTGACCTTGGTTTTATTGTAGTTTATGATGTTTTTAATTAGATTATTGTCTTGAAATGTTGCCCAGCTGTGGAAGGATCAAAAATTTGCAACCTTAAGGGGCATTGAATACTTTCAAGATTTTCTGGCATATCCAGTCAGTGGAATACTGAGGAACAGCAAATTCCAATAATCACCACTGTTTAGTCAAACGTAGAAGCCTAAATCAAACTGTTTGCAGTAGAGCAACTCTGCAATTCACGGATTTATTCTCCATCACAAACATCAATAGACTAACCTAGTGAGAAGTGACTTGAGGGTGTACATTTACTACCAGGAAGAAGTCACATAAACTTCAAGTGAGCTTAACACTTTTCTGTGTAAAAAAAAATGAGTGTTCATGCAATTACAGCTGCTCCCCTTATAATTTTAAACCCAAAAAATGGATGGTTTGGGGTTGGCTGAGATGTAAACATTTTAAAATCTCAAACCCAACCTCAACCCACCTCCCAACCTGCCCACTTCTGAGTTTCAGGGCAGCAAGACAATAGGTGGACAGCCATCTCGCTCCCAGGAGGCATGTTTGTCATTTTATATTGTAATAATGCTGGGAGCCTAATACATAATTATTTTTACAGGTTCAACCCTGGTCGGCTGTGTTTCCCAGGCCATGGGAAATGCAGCAGCGTTAGGAAGGTGTGCACAGCTCTATGAAAAATCTGAGTGCTTTTACAGTGCTCTTTGTGTGCAAGGAGGATTGGGGCGCTCCCCCACCACCTCACAAACGTACCTACTGCCCTAGCATTGTATCATCTCATCCAAAGACCCCCAGATCGGGAATTGGATCTTCCCCAAATGCTCCCAGTAATGCAACAGCAGATTTCTTACCTGCCACTCTGGCTCCGGCCTCTTCTGGAGTGCTCACTGCCTGATAGGAAACCAATCATGTCAATCAGGGTGGCTTCCAGGTGAGGTTCCTGATCTTTTAAAAAAAATAAAGATGCACACAATAGAGTTAAACTCCAGACTTGTGGATTTCTCAGTCAAAACTTTGCCTCCTTACTCAAGAAATCCACGCCTTTGAACATCACGACCTGAATGTGCCTCCCATCTGATTCCCTCCACCTGGTGCTGCCTTCAGCTGAATGCGTCGGCCGACATCCAAGCAGGTAAGAACGCTTGAACGCTTGAACAGTTGAAATTAAAGCAGGTTGCCTCAGTATGTCAGTTTATGTCCAGTCTAATGTACTCTGAACCAGTAGATTACAGCTGACTGAACAACTGAAATTGATTCAAAGCAGCAGTTTGTCTCAATGTGTCACTGGATTATATTGGCATGCTGGGGCAAACTGATTTAACCTCACATCTTCCTCATTATAGAAAATACATTAAAGCTATGGTGGCTGTACAATGTAGATTCAGCAGTTGATGTCAGGGATAGGAAACTATTGCCATAAGGAGATGCTTGAGATACTCTGAGTATTTCCACTTGAGTAAAGATTAAGAGGAGATTTAATAGAGATTTCTGGAATTCTGAAGAGTTTCAATAGAGCTCAGGAACAGACTATTTTCTTTCGTTAATGAGTTAGTACTCAGTTTGTAATTGGCACTGACTGAGTGAGGTTTGGAGGAATTTCACAACATAAAAGATTGTTGGAACATGCAATGCTTTGGCACAGGTATTAGCTGAGACAGAAATCATTCCATCTTTTAAGCAAAGTGATATTTGTAGCAGAGAAAGATGCACAGGTAGAGACAGAAAACAAATAAGTGTGATTAGTTTTGGATTGCACTGGTAAAGAGCCAGCACAGATATGCTGGTCCAAATGATTGCCTTTTGTGCTTTAAGATTCTGTGGTTCCACTGCTTGAGGTAATGAGGAATAGTGGGAAAACTGACTATGTGAATAGTAAAAATAACTTAATTCATTTTGTTGGTATGTTGGCTATTCAGTTAAACAGGTATGATGCACTCCAAAGCCTCTCATCATAGCACGGCAACACTTCAAAGCAGTAAATATCACTGAAGATAATATGATGATAAAGTAAAGAAAGAAAGAACTTGCATTTATATAACACCGTTTAAAAGTGCAAGGGAATAAAACTGGTCCTGTCATTCCTTGGGTGCAGGGTTGCACCTTTCGGCACCTGTTGCCATAGTAGAAGGCAACACATTACCTGCTTCCTCACTTACCTGATTGTGGATTTGGTCCAAGTGGAACCCTCATTCCTAGTTGCCTGAGCACTGAGCAGGGGTATGAGCAGCATTGCAGAGAGAATATGGTGCGGACAGCCTGTTCCTCTTAAAGACTTTCTGTCCTTCTTAAAGGGAAGTTGCACATAATTACAGGAGATTCTGCTGAATGCTTTGGCTACAATTCCAAAGAAAGAAGGTGGAACACCAGGTTGAAACATAAGGCTCAGGAGGCCTTAGTGGTGGAGGTGGACAGGTGGAGAGACACCAGGTTTCCACAACAGGCCAGGAAACCCTCAAAGACTAAGCTTAGAAGGGAATTGGTGCATGTGATCAGTGAAGTCAATTCCAGGAGAATGGGCCCTGGAAACTGAAGCAGTCCATGTCCAAATGCAGCAAGGCCTGGACAATATCCCAGCTTGGGCTGTCAAGTGGCAAGTAACATTCGCACCACACAAGTGCCAGGCAATGACCATCACCAACAAGAGAGAATCTAACCATCGTCCCTTGATGTTCAATGGCATTGCCATCACTGAATCTCCACAATCAACATCCTGGGGGTTACCATTGACCAGAAACTCAACTGGACTAGCCACATAAATACTGTGGCTACAAGAGCAGGTCAGAGGCTAGGAATCCTGCGACGAGTAACTCACCTCCTGACTCCCCAAATCCTGTCCACCATCTACAAAGCACAAGCCAGGAGTGTAATGGAATACTCTCCACTTGCCTGGATGAGTGCATCTCCATCAACACTCAAGAAGCTTGACACTGTCCAGGACAAAGCAATGCGCTTGATTGGCACCACATCCACAAACATTCAGTCCCTCCACCACCGACGCACAGTAGCAGCAGTATGTACCATCTATAATATGCACTGCAGGAATTCACTAAGGCTCCTTGGACAGCACCTTCCAAACCCACAACCACTACCTAGAAGGACAAGGGCAGCACATAGATGAGAACACCACCACCTGGAATATCCCCTTCAAGTCATTCACCATCCTGACTTGGAAATATATCGCTGTTCCTTCACTGTCGCTGGGTCAAAATCCTAGGACTCCCTTCCTAACAGCACTGTGGGTGCACCTACACCACATGGACTGCAGTGGTTCAAGAAGACAGCTCACCACCACCTTCTCAAGGGCAACTAGGGTTGCGCAATAAATGATGGCCCAGCCAGCAATGCCCACATCCCGTGAATGAATAAAAAAAAGCTTGCAGCAGTTCCACAAGAAATCTAATGACCTGATGCAGACGCTTGAGGTTATTGAATACATTTTAGATGACATCTCCTACCCACTGCTCCACCAATGTCTCATGATGCTCAATGCACCACACCCCATCTTTCATCCATCAGCCAGTTCCTGGTACTCAGGACTCAAGCTGAACATCCAGCTACTTGATAAAGGCAAAATACTGTGGATGCTGGAAATCTGACACAAAAACAAAAATTGCTGGAAAAACTCAGTAGGTCTGACAGCATCTGTGGAGAGAAAGACAGAGTTAACTGTCCATTTGACTCTTCTTCAGCTCTGATGATGATTGTCCGCATTATGGGGTTGGCTGAGCCAAAGCTCAAAGTATCTGCTATCACTGAGAACATTTGGCATGATGGTATTTTACAACCTTATGCCCCTTCTCAAATCCCAGCTCACCCTCATTCTGCTTTAATGGCATGATGAGCAAGCTCCATGGACTTCTTGCTTACCCCTTTCTGATATCCTGTTCTCAGAGACACACAAGAACTGCTGCCTGCCCAGCCACAGCACACCCAGGACAAAAAACAGGACAACCTGATTAATTACTGCCCCAGCAACCTACTCAATCATCAGCAAGTTGACGGAAAGTGAAATTGACAGTGCCACCAAGCAGCATTTACTCATCAATAACCTTCTTACTGATGCTCAGTTTGGGTTCATTTGGGACTTCTTAGATCCAGACTTCATTAAATTCTTGGTCCAAACATGGACAAAAGTGCTGAATTTCAAAGGTGAGGTGATGACTGCCCTCAAGATCAAGGCAGCAGTTGACCAAATGTAGCATTAAGGAGCCCAAGTAAATTCAAATCAATGGGAATAAGTGGGAAAACTCTCATAGGCTAGAGTAATAAGTAGCAGAAAGGGAGGTGGTTGTAGTTGTTGCAATCCAATCATCCCAGCCCCTGTACAACGTTGCAGGAGCTCCCCAGGGTCGTTTACTCAGCCTAACCATTTTCAGTCACTTCATCAACGACTTTCATCTGCCATAAAGTCAGAAGTGGAGGTGCTCAGTGATGATTGCAAAGTGTTCACTTCTATCCGCCACTCCTCAGATAATGAAGTGGTCCATACACGCATGCAACAAGATCTCAACAACATTCAGGCTTGGGCTGATAAGTAGCAAGTACTATTTTCACCAAACAAGTGTCAGGTGATGACCATCTCCAACAAGAGAGAATCTAATCATCTCCCTGACATTCACCAGAACTATCATCATTGAATTCCCTCACCAGCACCAGCCAATCCCACAACCAGACAGTCTCCTGTCACTGTCAAGGAACATGGAGGAAATTGGCTCCAAGTTGGCAAAGGGCATCGTGCAGAACTTGCCCTCTCTGCAGTTTCTACACCATCTCCCTATTGTGCTGCAGACCCAGAGGCACTGCTATTGTAGCCCCCATATCTGTCGCAGCTTTTGTATGGAGATGTCACCAAAATCTCTGCCCTCCCCGTGAAGGTGCAGCGAGACCCCCTGCCAAACCCAGGAACACTTTGGACCACCCCCAAAAAATATCCATGGTAGATCCAGGGACTTTACATGCTCAATTCCCACATGCTGGATGCTGTTTTAAAAAAAATAATGCTATTATTGGGCCCCTCTTGCAGCTGAAACATGTTCTCTGGTGAATGACAGTAAATATGTTAATTACGCCTGAGTGATCCAAACTTGTAAGCAGAGGAATCAGCAGTTAGGGCTGTTTGTGGTCATGACAGCATCAGTTCAGAGGTTTATGTCGCATGCAGGAGACACATGCGTGGGCACCCTTCCCCATCATGGGGTGTCACATTGGCTGCATTAGAAGCAGCTACATGCCGCACTTTAAGGGCCTCCAGTTTCTGGCAGCACAACAGATCTGGATTTCATGCTCAGGATGCCACAGCTAATGAAGTACTTTTGTAGTTTCGATTGTAGTGTAGCATAACATGGCAGCCAATGTGTACATATCAAGGTGCCCCAAACAACAAATGAAGAAGGGACCAAGATTCAACTTCAGAAGGGGTGCAAAAAAGACAGTAGCGGCAATAAGCTGCCTGTTGTACATGCAACCAGTTTTTACCCCTCGTTTTGCTCCCTTACCAAAGTGGAATTTTACCTCAAATTAGATAAATAACTGGATTTCCTGTTTCAGTGATGTTGATTGAGGGATAAACAGTGGCTAGGAGACCAGGAAGAACTCTTCTTTGAATTGTGTCATGTGATCTTTAAATTAAGATCAATTTGGTCCTCTTATTGAACTACATGAATTGGGACCAAAAGGGGACTTTTAGAAATTGAGCACTGTGATGTAATCAGGGTTTTGGCTGCACTGACCTGCAGCTTACACAGTATTTTAAAGGACAGCAAAATTTGTAGTACTGGATTGTATAATATCTTTTTTTTGATCATTTTCTAAACTTTAAAACTAAGAAAATGAGTAGATATTGGTGCAATTTTCAACCCTCCGTTTGGGCATAAAACTGGCATTGCAGATGAGTTGCCCATCATAGAAACCGTTCAATTTTCATTTCTATGAAAATCATTAGAAAGGAGAATCAGATAGTGTCTACAACAGGCTGCCGACTGCATCAACAGTTTTACATATGAGCAGTAGCTTTAAAATGTACCCCATTTATAGTAATGCTGCTATGCTGCGCAACTACTTAATCAAGTAATTCCCTTATTTACTAGTCAGCTAAAAGACATTGCTAAGTCCTTCTTATTCATAGCCTTTTTCACTTTAGATTAACAAGAAAATAATTAATACCAATTGCTTTCAAAGTACAAAAAGTCATTACCAAGTGAAGCATCTGCATTCAAAATTAACATTCCGATATTTCATTATTTTCCTAAATAATGACATTGTTAATAATTATTGGTCAGCAATGTTGTTCCCTCACAATTAATTAGATTTCTTGGCTTATAATTACAGATTCTGACTGCCATCCAATGATGGCACCTGCAGAGACTATATCACTGTTCCAGAAAACTTGGTATCTCATATGCACTGGCTGCCAGATTAACATTATATTCGAAGGAGGCCAAATATTGATCTCGTGGGTTATTTGATCATGTTTAAAAGCAACACAGCAACTTTGTTGGGTTAATACTCTTCGTTTGTCTCATATTAGCTGTTTAAAAATGTACAGATAATAATAAATATACAACATCCAAATGATTTCAAGATTAACTTAAACTCCAATACATAATCCTGCACCCACCTCCAAAATACTCATGGCTTGACATATAGAAAAATAAATTCTACTCTAATTTCAATTCAAAAGTTGGAAAATTGAGGGCTTTGTTGGAAGGATGCTATTAACGCCTTGTAACTGGGAATGTGTTGAAAGGTCAACATTAGGGATGGGAATGCAGTTTACTGTAAAATTATCAAATCATTTGTTGGGTTTAGGAGCCTAGCATTTTGGGTATTGGGCCATCAAAATTACAACAGCATAGTTGAGAAATATAGGGGTAATTTTTTTCCTTCATTGCATGGACAAGGAGTTGGCAGAGCAGGTCACCTGCCGTTATAAAATCATCAATTTTGTGAAACGGGATGAAAAACCGGCTGTTTATAAAATGGCTGAAGGAACTGTTCCACTCAAGTGATGAAGGTGAATACTTACCCCTTACGGTTTTATTTAAATTTGATTAGCTGATAAATGGTCCTATAGTGATCTCACTGATTTCCACAGCATGCCAGTAGTACAGCGCTCTCCATTAGTTTTTGAAGTAAGGGAGTCGGTTTTCGAGAAGTTGACAAACCCATGCAGTGGCTCAAATGTTGCTGATCAATTAATAATGGCGGATGATTGAGTTCTACTTGTAGTCACAGCCTTCGAGCTAACCAAACCATTCTCAAATGCCGAATACAAAAAACATCACAATCATTATTACTTACAAACTAAAAAAACAAGTATTTAAAACAACTTTCAACGTTTGCCTGTAAATTGAAAGAAAAGCAGCAACCAGTTAAAATTGTTATTCTATAAATGTTTACAACATGTAAAGTAGGAAATAAAGTAACATGAATTCAAATTGCCCTGGTTTTTTACTTCCAATATAGATAATGTTACATAATGAAACAAAAGATGGATAGTGATATGTGTATCTCAATATAAAGCAAATACAATATCAATACAATTATGTTGCAAACAGTGGGTTGACTTTCCAAAAAAATGCCAAAGATTTGATTTGCGAGCCCCATTTCTAACCAGGAGTGTGAATTAGCTGAACAAGCAGCAACACAAACGGCATAACCCCCTGACCTTGAGGCCCGGTCAATTTTAAACCCTGGGCCTCATCCTGGGCAGTTCATAGCCTGACATGGCCAGGAAGTGATAGCTGGCTGACAGGTTGGAACAGAATTCCTGGTAGCAGGAGGTCACCAATGGACACTAAAGGAGTGGCTGCCGACAGCTAGGTAAATTTTAGTGAGGGAGGGAGCACAGAGCAGGCGAAGCCTAAATATTTCTTATCAGGTCTAGAGAATCACACCTGCTCCTCTGCGTCTCAACAAATAAATTAAAAGAACTTACTTATTGGCCCTCTCCTTTCCCAGATCCTCTTTCGATAGTCTTCACCTGACTTCCATGCTTAAATTGGCAGTCATTGTATGTCAAACTACTTATATAAATGAGGAACCCAAAGGCTTGAGAGAGATGTTATTGCCTGTTCCTTAGAAGAGCAGGTTAGAATAGAAGACTGTGGGATCAGTGTGGTACATTGGCAGTTAAGTCAGTTAGTCAACATTAACTGCTCAGGCAGTTGGTTTGGGCGGTCTAAATTAAAATCACCCTTGTGCAATGAACTTTGGTCTAAATTAAAATCACCCTTGTGCAATGAACTTTGGTCAGTGGTGGCAATCTTTCCTCCGAGTCAGAAGGTAATGGGTTCTAATTCTCAACACAGCGCTTTGGGGCAGAATTTTATATCCCGCGGGCGGGCACGCGCCTTACCCGATCGGGCATAAAATAGTGTGCGATGACGTCGGGTGAGCGTCCTGATGTCATCCTGCGATATTTCGGGTCGGGAGACGCGCGCGAGAGTCAGCAGCACGCCTGCCGACAATTAAGAGGCCTATTAAGGCCATTAAAGTGTTAATTAAGAGAGAGTTTTCACTGCCCGTCCAACCTTATGGACCTTGCGTTTTTGAGGAAACCTCATCCCCAGGTGGGATGAGGTTTCTGGCATTAATTTAAAAAAATGTTTTGACCTAATTTTTATTATGTATTATATGCTGATGTGAGTGAGTCCTGCTTTGGGGCATTTTTTTCAGAATTTCCATCCCTTTATTTTTGATTTTAAAATTCTTCCGCTCCCTGAGGCAGCTTTCTGCCTTCAGGGCGCTTTCATTGCACGCTCCCCTGGGCCTTAATTGGCCAGCCAGCATGAAATCTCGGTTAGGGGCCTTCCCAGCCACTCCTGGGTCGCCTGCCGCGCCTGCCCGATGACCCGAAAGTCCTGCCCTTGAAAAGATAGGACGGAATCATCTCCGATTTGCACTGAGTGCGGTAACAGGTGGGGAAAACACTTTACCCACTGGCTCGTGATGCGGGTTTACACACCGTATTGTCCCAATCCCACCACCCCACCCCCCACATTCTTTATGCATTCCTGGGAAGCATGCCGTTTCTATGGCAGGTGGGCTCTCATTCGCCCACCCGCCATCACTTCACTGCTTCATCACGCCTCGCGCCATATTTAAAGTCCAGCCATGCGCACACATCTCAGTGAGGTTGGTGGCGACCACCCCCTGAGGATCCTGCACCACATCATCTCTCCATCAATGCAAATGTAAGTGCTCTCTCTGCAGCCTTCAACTCTGCTGCCATGCACCGCTTAACTCTACTTAAGTTCACAGGGAGCTCTGCCAAGAGACCAACACCCTCAGCCAGCCAAGCCCTCAACTCCATCTATGTCATCACCTGCAGCCAAGAGGACTCCTCCTCCATTGAAGAGGTGGAAATGAGCTGCCAGGAAGACCCGTCACGCATGATTCTGGAGCGAAAAGTGTGTGTGTGGCAGGGCCTTTTGGAACCTCATGCAAACACTCTCACATGCACACGGATCCTTCACATTTCACACTCATCTCAATGTCCTTAACATTAGGAATGCAGCCTGCTGGGGTTCGCTTTCAGTTGTCCATCTGCGCTGACCTGCATCTCCGCCGACCCAATGATCACACTCCCATGCAGCACCTGATCTCGCCCACCACGACTGTCGTTTCACTTTCGATTTGGACTGCATGGTCTGGATTCGGTTCTTTGTGCGCTCCCAAGTCTTTTCCCCTCCCCCAGTCACCCACTTCCTTTCCCCCATCACAGTTGACCCTCCCAACATCACCTTCCACTTCCCCTCCGTTTCATACCAGCCACAACTCTTTTCCTTCGGGGATATCTAGCTGAACGTGCACATTCCCTTCCTTCCTGAAAATCCCACCTCCATTCACATTCCCCTCCCCAACTTCCTCCTTCCCACCCCCAGGGTCCGTGTCTGCCTCTGGGTCCCCACCAACCACCGTCGCCGACCCTTCTTTTGCTGCCATCGAACCCTCACCCTCCCATCCTACCGCCTCACTCTGCCCTCAGTCATTCGCACCCTTCCTCCACACCACGCCTATCCTCAATTGGCACCCAAAGAGGTAGACATGGGTCTATCCGACCCCTCCCGTGCACATTCCCCTGCACATCCCCGCCTCCGCACCCCTTCCCCCCAGAACGCCTTCCCCACTTCGCATCCCTTCCTCCCTTCACACCCCTTCCCCCACTCTGCACTCCGTCCTCCCCGCAGTCCTCCCACCACACCCCAGACTCCCCCACCGCTTAGTCCTTCCCCTTCCTGATTCCTTCCTCCACCCTTACCTCTTCAGCCACCATTAGTCCCTCCCCCCTCCTGACTTCTTCCTCCAGCCTTACTCCTACCCCCTCCCTTACTCCTTCCTCCACTCTTACTTCTTCAACCCTTACTCCCTCCCCTCTTTGCACCCCTTCCTCCCCCCAGACAACCTCCCCTCTTCGCACTCCTACCCTTGCACCTTTCATCCCCCTTACACCTACCTCCCCAGGTGCAGTCTCGTCTCCTGTTATCCCCTCCTCCCCCATTCTCCTCCCCCCCACACCTTCATTTCCCCCTCCCAACCTCACCCAATCCTGACACATTTGTTCCCACCCTCCCAACCTCCCCCCATCCTGACATCTTCATTCCCACCCTCCCCACCTCCCCCCATCCTGATACTTCTTCCTCTCCCAGCTGATCCTAGCCCTTCCTCTCCCAGCCCCTCGATCATCACCCGTTGTGAGCATCAACTTCTATCCAACTTCTGTGCACTGCTTTGCAGCAAAGCCATGTCCATGAGAATCAACCCAGCATGCCATGGGTATTCCTCCAGTGTTCCGATGGTGTCAGACTCCAGCATCTTCTGCTCCTTGGATGTCCGCGTTGTGAGCAATGCCCTGGTGGGTAAGTCCCGACTACTGCATGTCACAGTTGTCAAGACATGTTCTACGCCGGTAGCTTTCCCGCTGATGTTGGCGGACGATCCAGCAGTGGAGGATGATTCTGGCAGGCAGGCCTAATTATGATGTGCTGATGTATTACAATGATGTTCCCAACCTCTAATGGTGGAGAATGTGGCCCACCATCGGCGTGCTGAGCAGACGATCGCGAACTGGTTTCACGCCATTGTGAAACCGATCATGCCATATTGTCCGCTCATGCCACCGAACACGCCCGACACCAGCGGGCACGGAAAATCCCGGCCATAGGCCTGAATTTCCGCTCCCGGGTCAGGAGCGCATAGTCAGGGCAATTCCTGGCTCTGCGAATACGACCAGGGAGAAAGTACCCCAGAAGGTCAAATTTTTGGTCTGGGAGGTGGAGGGAGGTGGGTGAAAATAGGAGCTGTGGCAGGAAACCCTGGAGCCAATGTGGAGTCTCCTGGGTGCAGAGAAGGGCTGGGTGGACAGCCTGCCTTGGTGCTCCGGCACTGTGTTTTTAAAAAAAGCAATAAAACATAAAACAGCCCTCACCCCTCATACTCCCGCAACCCCCCGCACACACCCATGCCCCATCCATGCCAAACTATGCCACCTCATGCCCCCACTCCCCCATGGCCTTCATATCCCTGCCAACCTATGCCCCTCTACTCACCCATCATGGCACCTCATACCCTCAATGCTAACCTATTCCCCTCTACTCATTCCCCATGGCCCCTCAAACCCTCCATGCCAACCATGACCCTCTACCCATTGTACAAGACCATTTATAGCGCTAAGCCAAAGTACCAGCTCATGCCAATCCATGCCCACCAGCCACCACCCTTTGCCTTATGCCTACCATGCCAATTCACCCAGTAGCCACCATGGACAGCCCTCAGGACCCATGCTGAGATGAGATAAAATAAAGTTATTAATTGTCTGTTGAAGAGTTTACTATTTCAAAAAAACACGCTCATTGATAAAAGCCCATTCACTCCATTTAACTTCCTTTATCCCCTTATAAAACAAGCATTGAAATTCATAGTCACTGTGATAATGGAAGATGGTGAAATCAGTCATGCAGCACTAAACCTATAATGAATGACCTCAGGCTTATGCCAACAGGCAGATTGAAATAGTAAGCACTGATTTTGTTTTTAAACAGTACACAGTTTTGGTTCAAATATTTAATGGGCAGGGGTTTTAAATGCCTTGACAGCTTGACGGTTACTTTTGACAATTCCAATGAGCTTTACAGCTCCAATGAGCTTATGCACTTCTTACACTCATTCATGCTTAATTTTATTAACCTTAAAGGGCAGGTTATCTCTTCCAAAGAGACCTTACCTCTCCCAAAGGGCACCTGACCTCTCCCAAAGGGCACCTGACCTCTCCCAATGGTGTCACGGGATGTTCAAAAGGGTACCTTACCTCTCAAAATTGGAACCTAACCTATCCAAGCAACTCTGAAAATTTAGACCTGCTCCCACTAGATCTAATCTGAACATGTCATGTTTCCCACTCCTAGTTGACAAAAATCTAACATGACTGGAGGCAGCTGCTGTTTTATATGGGCAGCTGCCTCCATTAACCAGGGACGTGCAACTTAGAACCCAGCCCTATTCTTCACCTTTACCAAAATATTGGTCAACAGTTCTAACACTAAGTGGTGTGCTGCACTGTCTGAAGTGCTGCTTTTCAGATGAAGCAAGTAAATCAAGACACAGTCTGTTCCCTTCGGCATATGTAAAAGATCCCTAGGCACAATTCGAAGAAGAACAATGGAGTGTATATGCCATCATCTATCCCTCAACATTTCTGAAATGCTGGTTCCTGTTTGTTGGACTTGGTTGTGTGCAAATTGTCATGTTTGCCTCTTTTTCAATTGTGATTCCAGTTCATTGGCTGTGAAACTTAATGGAATATCCTAATAATTTGAAAGGCACTACCTAAATGCCAGTTCTCTTTCTTTCTTATACTACAATATTGGCTAACAGCATTTCCAGAAAATTGCAAATTCATTTTTGTGACCCAAAAGTATACTGCATAAAATAAACACATAAAAGTCTCACAAACTATTAACTCCCCTCTTCAACTCACTTTCTATCTACATTATATACTTATCAAACATTAATAAAAGTGTGGAATAATCCTTATTTGGAAAGAGTTGCCAAAGAAAAGTCTAGGGACACTGGGCATATTTAAGAACTAGCTTAATTATGTAAAGGGAAGATAGTAGAGTTGGTTTTCTAAAAGGTGGGGATCGGAAGGGCTGATGACCCCCTTTTTATCCAAATCCATCTTCTAATCTTGTGAATTTGCTTCTATGAATTTGTATTTATATCACGCATAATGATCTTACCTGCATAAATAATTTTGTATTTCTCTGAGATATTATCACAACTGAGAGTCAGCCTCTGATGAAAGGCAAAACACTTTCATAAAACAGAATCAACAATGCATCAATATAACTTACTTTTGGCTTTTAATTACTTATCTAGTGTTCACTACAAACACAATAGGTGACAGGGAACCTTGAAATATGATCTATCCTCTACACAGGTTTCATTTACAAATTATCAGGTCAACCGACCTGTTGGATTAAAAACAAACCCATGGATACTAATCATGCATCCTTAACTTCTCTGGATCTGGTTGTATTCTTTTGAGAATTATTATGAGGCAGTATGCTTGTTAAGCACTGGTTAAGATGCTCTTCAGCACTTATTCCTGCATGTTGACGTGCACAAAAGCTTATTTAGAAGCAAACTTTATGCGTGATTGAGTTAGAGCATATCAACAAAATTTGATGATATCAAGAAATGACACCAAGTTACTGGCTTTAAATTTTCCTAAGTATTTTTTTTTACTGAATTTAAATAAATTGAGGTAGGTTTGACATATGAAATACAGTGCTTGATGTGAAGCTTTGTTAAACTGAAGTAATTGCTCAAAGTTTATTTAAGAATCTCTAATTTCAAAGTACACATGGCTCAATGCCAAGAAAAGTAATGTGAAATAATTCCTCTTTCTTGGAAAATGCAATGCAAAATATTACCACGAAATGTAATTTCAAGCTGTATTCACAAGGATGTTTGGCACATCATGCAATGGAAAATATGTCATTCTCACTGCCAATTTTATATTTTCATTCTTTCCAACAGGACAAACTACAGCTTATTTCTTAACATTGAAATTGAATATGAAACAGACATTTTTAAAAATCAAAATAACTTAAGATTTTATACGATGTAAGCATCTTAATTATGGAGAGGATTGAAAAATCAGTATTCTAACCTCAAAATGATTAACCAGGGCTGATTTCAACTATAGCAGAGAACGGATGGACGGTGGACAGAACTCACCTGCAACCAGCCTGCTCTTGCCTGTTGGGCCTTATTTCCCCAGCAGTGAGCAAAAGATACTCAGCTGGAATCCTGCCTTAGCTCGATACTTCTGGGAGGGCAGGAAATTAGAAAGCTCTCACAATGAGGCAGAACTAGAGGGTGGAGGGGTGGGGGAGTGGTGGGCTGGAGGTAATTCTAGGAAGAGGGGCCTTGGCTGAGCCAACACTGGTGGGACTGGCAAAGCTTTTTAAAATTTTCATCCAATACCTAAATTATATTATTCTGATTTTCGCTGCCTAACTCCACATGAAAAGTTGCCGAAGTTCCTCACAATGAACAAAGTAGTTAAAAGCATAGAGAGGGCTATTTGGTTCCTTGTGTTTTTGTCAGCCTTTTTATTAGAAAAATCAAAAACCAATCGCATTGCATTTTTCTCTCCATCTTGTGCTGTAACTTTATTTTTTCCTTAAAAGGGTCAATTGATTCTCCGTCAACTGCATCCTGTGGCAAAGCATTCCATCATCCAATAATTCTTTGTGTACAAAAATTTCTCCTAACCCCTCTCACTACTTTCTAATTTTAATTGATTCCACAATCAGAGTAAATGATCTTTCCCCATTCATCCTGTCAAAACCTTTCAGTGCTTTAGTACCAATCAAGTGGTTTTGAAGTGCGGACACTATTATAATATAGGGAACACTATTAAAATATATAGCGGACATAAATAGTAGGATAGATGATGGGACCAGTAGATATAGTAATCTTGGACTTCCAAAAGGCATTCGATATGGTGCCATACAAAACGTTAATATGCAAAATTAGGGTTCATGGAGTTAGGCGTAATGGATTAGCATGGATGGATGATTGGTTAACGGACAGGAGGCAGAGTAGGGATAAACAAGACATTTTCAAGTTGGCAAGCTGTTGCTAGTGGAATGCTGCATGGATCACAGCTGGGGTCTCAGCCATTTACTACCTATATTAATGGCTTAGACAAAGGGATGAAGGCTAATTTATCTAACTTTGCTGAAAATGCAAAGCTATGAGGGAATGGAAGCTGTGAGGAAGATACAAAGAGGATGCAAAGCGATATTGACAGGTTAAGTGAGTGGGGAACAAGGTGGCAGATGGAATATAATGTTGGAGAGTGTGAGATTATTCACTTTGGTAGTAGGAATATTTTTTAAAAGCTGAAACTTGAACTAATGATGTTCAGAGACAGCAGGGTGTACTTGTACAAGGAACACAGAAGGTTAGTATGCAAACACAGCAAGCTATTAAGAAGCAAACACCATATTGGTCTTTCATTGCAAGGGGATTGTAGTACAAGAGTAAGGACATCTTGCTACAATTGTACAGGGCTTTGGTGAGATCACATCAAGATTATTGTGCACAGTTTTGGTCTCTGCATTTTAAAAAATTATTTCATGGGATGGGGGCGACGCTGGTTAGGCCGGCATTTTTATTGCCCATCCCTAATTGTCCTTGAGAAGGTGGTGGTGAGCCACCTTCTTGAACCGCTGCAGTCCATGTGGTGTAGGTACACCCACAGTGCTGTTTGAAGGGAGTTCCAGGATTTTGACCCAACGACAATGAAAAGGACCTTAGTTTTCTGACTGCAATATAGTTCCAAGTCAGGGTGGTGTGTGGCTTGGAGGGGAACATACGGGTGGTGGTGTTCTCATGCATCTGCTGCCCTTGTCCTTTTAGCGGTGGGGGTTGTGGTTTTGAAAGATGGTGTCGAGGGAGCCTTGGTGAGTTGCTGCACTGCATCTTGTAGATACCTGCTGCCACTGTGCATCAGTGGTAGAGGGAGTGGATGTTGGAGGTGCTGGATGGGATACTAATCAAGTGGGCTTCTTTATCCTGGATGCTGTCAAACTCCTTGAGTGTTGTTGGACACATCCAGGTAAGTGAAGAGTATTCCATCACGGTCCAAAATTGTGCCTTAATTTGTAGATAGTGAAGAGGCTTTGGGGAGTCAAAAGGTGAGTTAGTCACCACAGAATTCCCAGCCTCTGACCTGCTCTTGTAGCCATTGTATTTATATGGCTGGGTCAGTTCAGTTTCTGGTCAATGGTAACCCCTAGGATGTTGATATCAAAGAAAGGATGGAATTGCCTTGGGGGCAGTATAGCAAAGTTCCACTAGGTTGGTTCCTGGGATGAGAGGGTTGTTCTATGATGACAGGTTGAATAAATTGGACCTACAGAGTTTAGAAGATTGAGAGGTGATCTCCTTGAAATATGAATGATTCTGGAAGGGCCTGACAGGTTAGAGACTGAGAGGTTGTTTCCCCTAGCTGGGGAATCTAGAACATGGGGACATAGTCTCAGGATAAGGAGTCAATCGTTTAGGACAGAGATAAGGAGAAATTTCTTCACTCAAAAGGTTGCGAACCTTTGGAACTCTCTATCCCAGAGGATCGTGGATCGTTGAATATATTCAGGGTTGAGGGATAGATTTTTGGTCAGTCAGGGAAGCAAGGGATATGTGGAAGTGAAACTGCTATCACTGAGTTACAGCTAACACCATCAAATGCACTTTCCATCTGGTATCTGGGCAGCAATCAGAAAATGTAAAGTCAACCTTTGACTTTTTCCTTCTCTATCTCAGAGATACTGAAGTCCAAACTGTAGCACCAAATGAGGTACTTTCTGGTTTGTATGGCTCAGAAACACAATGGGCAGTTGAATAATCCATTATCTCATCAGAGCAGTTTGTGTTTGATGAATTTTCAGCATAAATCCAGCTATGGATACTGCACTTTAACTTTCTTTTTACTCAGCCAAGCATCACAATATGTCTGCTGTTGCCAAATATCAATATTTCCCTCCAAAGCACTCACCTAATGCATAGCTATTGATCATATTTTATCTTTAAATCAGAGGATAACATATAGCCTATGCACGTTAAGTATAAGATCAAGGCAATTCATGTTAATCTGTAAAGAAATAGGAGAAGAAAATTAGGTTATGCAGATATGATCACACTAATTCTACAAACACGGCAGGGTAATTTCCCATGTATTTGAGATTGTTTATACTTTTGCTTCCTGTGAACTACCTAATTATGGTCATCCCTCACCGCATGGTAACCTCGTCCCAAGAATGTGAAAATCATCCCAATTCAATTTTATGGCATTCCTGACAATGATTAATGATCCCAAGAACTGACAAGATCATCTGTCACCAAACAAAAGTGAACCTTTGTCAAATTTCTCTTTATTAATTTGAAAGGGGCCTGTGGAGAGACACATCATAGCCTGTCAGGGTAGACTGGATGGTGCAAGCAGAGGGAATCAAATAAACTCCTTTTGTGGTACAATCCTGGGTAATGCTCTCATCTGGTACATGTGAAGGTTAATTACTGTCTATTCAATTTAGTGTATTACCATATACTCACACACTCGGGTGTGCATGCAAAAATCACTAATAGAATCCAAAGTGCAAACCATAATATCATTAATCTTTGGGGAAACTTTTTAAACAACTCTAAAGCTCTCAAGTGAAATGACATTAACTAACTTCGGATATATGCTTTAAAAAGGGAAAAACAAGAAAACTGAACTTTGTCTGCTGAGATAGATGCTTTGTATGCCTCGCCTGTACACCGGATATTTGAAGGGCATATTTGCCAAACTTTTTTTTTGACAAGCTTTTTTAATATCTGTTAAAAGAGAACATTACTATGGGAACAATTCTTTCAATTCAAATCTCTCCTTCCTTTTAGATATGCTAATTCAAAGTTTTTTTTTAAATTCACAGACTTGCTTGAAGAAAACAACACTTAATTAACTCCCTCTACAATTATGAACAACTAACATTTTAGTCCAGAGGGTAGCCAGAGAACTATTCAGCTGATGCCTGCCAGCAGCTCAAGAAACTAAAGGTTATTGATCCTTGATGATTCAGTAAATCTGTTGTTTGACTAAGGTCAAAGTTGATGCCAGCTTAGTTTAGTAGCAGAACCCTTCTCTCTCATGAAGAGTGCAAGTTCAAAGCCCCACTACAGAAGTTGAGCACGTAGTGCAGGCTATTCCTTAATGCAGGATGTCCTGCACTGGTAATGCTTTGTCTATTGAACGAGAAGTTAAATCAAGGTCATCTTTTGGTGGATATAAAGATCCTATGGCACTTTATAAAAGAATGTACACAGTGTACTGGCCAACATTCATCCCTCAGACCTCACCCCTCTATGAAAATAGATTAACTCAGCACTTACTGTCATTTATGAGACCTTACAGTGCACAAATTGGCTGCTGCATTTGTCTGCAAAATAATGACCACCCTTCAAAAGTAATTCATTACCTGTGAAATGCTTTGGGACATCATAAGGAAGTGAAAGGTGCTATATTAAATGGCCCTGACACTATATTTACACTTGTTTCTATGTAAAAATGACCCAGGAGATTATGGGCTTTGGATATAAAAATCTTAGCTGTAATATCTTGATATCAGACAATGAAATCTAGTCTTCTGTACTCACAGAGAAGAAAAGTATTATATTATTTTTCTGCCCCTGAAACTAGCCTAGCATTTAACTTAGTTGGATAGGCTATTAAGGATAAGCAATAAACAAGCTGTCCTTACCAGTGCCATTTTCATCCCGAAACCAAATTTAAAAAAACTTAAAATCTTGCAGTAGAGTCACATTTAACTTATAGGGCTGAATTTTCTGGCTGGCGGGGGCGCGGAGCGGGAGTGGGCGGGCTACTTAAAGCCTGCCCAACGTACTTCACGACTCCCGTGCACAGTGGGAGTGGACAGGCGGCGACGGGCGCGCTCAGGCCACTTGGTCCAATGGCGACTAGGCGGCCTGCATAAAGGAAGGCCCTGGCAGCCTCGGAAAGGCTGCTCTCATTGGCTGGGCAAAGAGCTGTAGAGAGGGGCAATGAAGTTCATGCAAGTCCGGAGGGTAGGCCATCGGGGCAGGCCAAGCCTGAGTGTAAGCCATTGGGGCAGGCCAGGCCGGAGAGTAGGGCGGGGAGAGCCAGTCTGCCCCTCGTTTTTCGGATGGCTGCCTTGCTGCCCTCCTCAAGGAGGTGGCAGCACAGCGGGAGGTGCTGGTTCCCCAGGATGGGAGGAGAAGGCCCCCCCCCACATGACGAAACGTGCTTGGGAGGAGGCGGCGGAGGTGGTGAGCTCCCATGACGTGGTGCGGCGCATCTGTATCCAGTGTCGCAAGTGCTTCAACGACTTGTTGCGCTCTGGCAGGGTGAGTACCGTATTGGCATTGGTCATTTAACCCAGCAGGTCGACATACCCCCTGCTGCCCCCCACCCCCCGCCAAGTCTGAGTGTAGTGACTGCATTGGATCATTGACGGCATGTGTCCTTTGCTGGGTGGGCCATCAGAGATTGCCTATGCTGAGGTCAACCTGAGAGGGTGATAAAGAGATGTGTTTTGCCCCCACAGCATGTGTTACACTGAGTCCCACATGACTGGTTTGGGGGCAACCTGGAGGAGCTGCACTGAGACACAGTGCTTGAGCTGCAGGACATGTCCAAGTCAGGGTGATGACAAGCTTGGAGAGGAGCTTCAAGGTGGCGTGGCATCGAACCATCTGCTGTCCTCTGTGCTCCACGTGCTTGCGCCTCCTTGCTATGGAAAGATATACCGTGTGGGGCCTAATGTGATGCAGGCAGCATGTGGCCAAGGAGGGAGTGGGGGGGTGGGGAGCAGGCCTAGCATCTTTGTGTGAGTGTTTGGCAGCAGCGGGGTGAGGAGGCTCTGGAGTCCTGATATTTCCCACTATGGTTGGGGTGGGCCATGCACGAAAAGAGTCCATGTGCAATTTGCGCTAATCAATGCTCGTCTCTCATTTTCAGGAGAGGAATGCTCATAACGCGGCAGAGCGTGCGAGGACTGGCAGCGGCCAGGCGCAGATCGCCTTTCTTAGCTGGCTCGAGCAGGAGGCCCTGGATCTGGAGAGGTGCCATGCGCCCATGTCCACTGGTGTCGGTGAGGCTGGGGTGCCACGGCCAGGTATTTATGTCCAACAATGAGGTCAGCATTGTTCCCCCAACAGCCATAGCAGTGCTGAATGTTAATTGATTTAATTTTGAAACATAGCTTGACCATTACTTAAGGAAGGATGAGCTCATAATGATCCTGGGGACAGGGATGCACTTTGCCATTGTCTCCACGTTAACTGATCCACTGTCCTTGTTCTTCCTTTCAGCATCATCGGAGCAGGGCCGGGAGGAGGAGCAGCAGAGGCCCCCTCTCACACCTGAGGGTCCTGAAGTCTCACCAGCATCACACCATCTCTGCCAGGCAGGCACCAGCGCAGATACTAGGACCTCGGCGGGAATTAAAACATCGGCTAGTTTCCCGGGGCACAATGGTGAGGGCACTTCACAGTCGCTGCAGGAGCTGGCAGAGACAGAGAGTGCCCATGGTGCCAGCAGCCAGAGGACTTCAGGGGGCCAGGCACATGCTCAGTTGGTGCTTGATGATGTGCCTCTGGAGTCCTCCACGACACAGCAGGGGCAGGAAATGCGGTCAGGCATGCGGGAGCATCTGGGGGAGATACATGAGTCTATGCTTGGCTTGGTCTCTGGTGGAGGAGTCGACGTGGACGATCGCTGAAGCAATGAGCCACATGTCCGAGCGCCATGTATCCTCCTTGGAGAGAGTGGCGACTCTCATGGAGAGGTTCCTCCAGGAGACCCGTCAGGGTTTCCTGGGGATGCGCTCTGACCAGCAAGCCCTCACATCGGTATCAACCTCAGCTGGTCAGTGCCGGGAGTGTGGGAGATGGTCTGGGTACCAAGTTTCCCAGCTCGGTGCCCATCCATCCACAGTGAGCAGGGAGGTCCGAAGTGACCTCACGTCGGCACAGCAGCTGCCTGTCGTCTCTGCGGGCTCCTCTCAGGCCGCTCTGGATGAGGGCAGCAGCTCCTCTGCCCCTCTCCCAGTGACCATAGCATCTGGTGAGGCTGCGATGACTAGGGAGATAGCAGCTGTGGAACTGGCATCTCCCTCCCAGGCGGGGCCAGCACAGGCTCTGTGCACCAGAGGACAACTGCCAAGGTCATCGAGGTCAACAGGATAGCAGAGTCAGCAGGCTGTCTCAGATGCCACTCCGAGCGACGGGGCAACACCAAAGCGCAGCAACCGGAAACAAAAACATAAGACACCTTCGGCACACCACGGGTTTTTCACTGGTGCTTTTTTGTTGGCCCGAGATGAGGTCCTTATGATTTGTAACACTATTGTCTTTTTTTTGGCATAACTTTGTTTGCTTGATGTATTAAATTCAGATATGTGACCATGGCTGAGGGTGCCTCTTTTCCTCTGCATGTGTATGGTTTCCAAAACTGTAATGAGTGCTTTGTTGGACATTCATCTTTACTAACAAGGCCCTTAGTGACTGTTCCTAACCTGACAGATTTGGCACTTATGTGTCGAGCATGGAGCCTACAGCCCAGGCTTGTCCTGGAGGTCTATCTGTGGTGTGCTAGCTGAAGGCTCGTTGGATTAAAGCCTCCCGGGTGTCCGTGCCTCCCTGCAGTATGCCCGGGGGATCGTCTACCCCCTCAGCATTTCCCTGCGCATGCTCATCCTCGGACTCACTGCTGGACTCACCGTGTGCAGCCGCAACCACTGCATTGACATCTTTAACGTCCACTGCGCCTCCCCTTTCCAGCACAAGATTGTGGAGAGCGCAGCATGCAACCACCATCACTGACACATGACCTGTGAGGTACTGGAGTGCGCCCCCTGAGCGGTCCAGGCATTGGAAGCGCATTTTGAGAAGACCGATGGCTCTCTCCACCACAGCCCTTGTGGAGGTGTGGCTCCTATTGTACCGCTACTCAGCTTCTGTTCTTGGATGGCAGAGAGGCGTCAAGAGCCACCTTCTGAGGGAATAGCCCTTGTCACCCAGCAGCCATCCATCAAGCCGGGCTGGAGCACTGAAAAGCCCCGGAACCTGGGAGTGTCTAAGGATGTAGGCATCGTGGGAGCTGCCTGGGTACCTTGCACAGACTTGTAGAATCAGTATTCTGTGATCACACACTATCTGCACGTTCATGGAGTGGAAGCCCTTCCTGTTGACGAAAGCACCGGACTCACCTGCTGGCGCCTTTATGGCCACATGTGTGCAGCCTATTGCACCCTGGATGCGGGGGAAGCCAGAAAAGGCCACAAAGCATCTGGCTCACTGTGCCTGGCTTGTCTGGTCCCAACGGAAGTGGGTGAAGGTCAATGCATGGCTGAACAGAGCGTCTGTAACCTGCTTGATGAAAGTGTGGACAGCTGATTAGGAGACACTACAAAGATTATCCACCAACCCTGGAAGGAGCCAGAGGCATAGAAGTTGAGGGCAGCTGTGACCTTCAGAGCCATTGGCATGGAGTGTCCACCCACACAAGTTAGCGGAGATCTCAGACACAATCATCTGACAGATATAGTTGACTGTCTCCCTTGAGAGACGGAGCCTCCTTCGGCACTGCACCTCAGACATATTGAGGTAGCTGCTTCGCCGCCTGTATACCCTAGCAGCAGGAAAGTTGCATTTTCTGCGGCCCCTTCCGCCTTGGTCACCTCTTGGCCCTGCGTCCCTTGTGCCTGCGCCTGTCCTCCCAAAGGTGGCTCCCCTGGAGGCTGAATGTGCACTCCTGGCCTCCTCCCCCTTCTAGCCCTCCCTTCCTCCTCAGAGGCTGCCACCAGTGGACAGTTCAGCTCCAATTCCCAGGCTAAGGGAAGGCTTCCTGAAACCTGCAGGCCCCAAAAGGATTACGCACTGCAGAGTGCTGACCTGAAGGTTAAGAGTCCAGTCCAAGCAGCTGGAATGCATTTTGAAGCACTGCAGATCAGACAGGCAAGTTTCAATAACTTTGAAAAATAAATACTTGACAGTGCACACTTGCGACCACAGTGAGCCCTCTTATCCCGCCCGTGGATGGGGTTTATACAAATGTGTCCTACCCGCCTGCCCGTTGTGCCCATGCGCCAACCCGAAGATCGCATGGGCGCTGAAAAATCAGAGTTGATTGGTGAGTCAAGGGCCTTAAGTGGCCCGTTAATTAATGACAGGCACACATCGGACATTATCACGCGCCCACCCAACAAAATATCGCGATGGCGCGCAGTGATGTCGGGACTTTCGCCTGACATTACCACGCCTCATTTTACATGCAGACGTGCGGGGCCCACCCTCACACGCCAACGTGAAAATTCTGCCCAAATGGTAATTTCAAATTGCAGTGCTGTAGACATTTAAATGTAACCTCAGCAAACATTAATCTTAGTCACTTGATTAGGGTAACAGGGTAATAATAGTCAACCATCTTGCCTGACAACTATCTATTGATAACTTCAACAGAACCACCACCTTGATACACAAGCTGTGATTGAACGCCAAGTAACTGCAGCTACATACAGAGAAGCAGGAGACTCTAGTCTGAAAGAATAGGGGCTAAATTTGATAGTCCCCAAAATCATGCATGGGGATTGCAAGCCATGATTAATCCCCATCTGTTCAATGCAATGCAGCTAACATGCCAACCTCACACTGCCTGCTGTTCTAAATAATTTCAGCATCCAGCTAGTGTTAACCAGGCTGTTGATAGGCTGGCCATCATTTCTGGATGCGAATATCGTGAGTGGTGAGCACTAGTTAAAACTAGCATGTACTGCTTAAGGGTAACCTGTACCCCTTAACGGTGAGGTTCAATGTGGCCGAAACAGTGATGAGAAAGTGAATCTGACCTGTGAAACAATGAATAATGGCACAACAAGGTGTTTAGACGTTACACTGTAGGTTGCTGGAGGAAGTAAAAAGGAAGATTGATTTCCTGCATCTGCAAAGGGAAAGGAGGACCTCCAAACACACGCTCAGAAGGCAGTGGGACCAGATACCCATGGAGGTCAATGCCAGGAGACAAGTTCCAAGGACATGGATGAAATACTGCAAGAAATTCAATGACCTCGCACGAGTGGTTAAGGTCAGTGAATGCATCTTTAAGTGCCATACTGAGCTGTTGCACCACTGGCCTCAGACACAGGTCAGTTCACCACACTCCATTACTCAGCTACCAACAATCTCTATCAATCAAAGCTCATGCATGACATTCATGTACTGCACCCTCACACACTTAGCACTGCTATAAAAGACACTCTTGCATCTCAAAGGTTGCACACATTGCCAGCTATTCAATCATGACAGGCCACATAAGCAAAACAGATTGCATGACACTCACTGACACACCTCACTCTCTCTTGCAGGACAACATGTTGCACATCCAGAGGCAGCAAAAACTAACTGGCAGCGACAAGCAAACCTACATGTCCTGATCCCTTTTGAGGAGACAGTGATAGCAATTACCATGGCTATGGGGAGGCTGAAACCATTGAAGGTGTATCCACATACCTGATCCTCCTTCTCACATCCCAACTCACTCTCATTCCACTCTTTCTCTGATTTACAAGTTGCAGTTGTAAGCACGTACCTCTTATTAAAACCCTTCCCCTCACCTTACTCTTGTACCTTTCTCCTTTCAGATACCCAAGAGGTGCAACACAGGGACATAAGAAATAGGAGTAGGAGCAGGCCTTTTGGTCCATCGAGCTTGTTATACATTCAAGAAAATCACTGCTCATCTTCAACCGCAACTCCATCGTCTCATACTATCCCCATATACCTTAATCCCTTTACTATATAAAAATCTATTGATTTCTGTGATAAAATCAATGATACAGCATTCACAGCTCTCTAGGGTATAAAATTCCAAAGATTCACAACCCTTTGAGCAAGAAATGTTTCCTCATCTCAGTTCTAAATAGCTGATCCTTTATTTTGAGACTGTGAACCCAGATGTTAGATCACCAGACAAGGGAAACATATTCCCAGCATTTGGCCTGTCAAGTCCCTGAAGCATTTTATACCTTTCAATGAGATCACCTCTCATTCTTCTAAATGCTAAAGTAGATAGGCCTAGTCTACTCAATTTCTCCTCATAGAACAATCTGCCCATCACAGAAATATATCCTTCCTTATGTAAGGAGGCCAAAGCTGTGCACAGTACTCTGATGTGATGTCACCAATGCACTATGTAATTGCAATAAGACAGCTTTACTCTTATACTGTAACCCCTTTTTAAAAAGTTGAATATGCCATTTGCTTTCCTAATTGCTTGCTGTACCTGCATGTTAGCTATCCATGATTTTGTAGAAGTGCACCCTCTCAATGTTTCTTGGTCTCTCACCTTTTAAAAAAATATTCTGCTTTCCTATTTTCCTTCTCAAAGTGTTTAACTTCGTGTATTCCATCTCCTCGTCCACTCACTTTAGCTGTCCACATCCTTTATCTGCAGCCTCTTTGCAAACTCCTCACAGCTTACTTTACCACTTAGTCTTGTATCATCAGCAAACTTGGATATATTACATTCTGTCCCGTCATCTAAGTCATTGATTTAGATTGTAAAAAGCTGAGGCCCACTAGTAACACCTGCCAACCCAAAAATGACCCATTTGTGTCCCTCCTCTGTTTTCCGTCCATTAACCAATCCTCAATCCATGTTAATTTATTACCATAATCCCATGAGCCTTAACTTTGTATAATAACTTTTCTTATGGTACCTTATCGAATTTTTATGTCACCAAATCCATTGGTTCCCTCCTTACCTACTTGCACGAAGAGATAGCAGCTCATTGCAGAGAAGATTTACAAGGATGATACCACAAATGCATGGGTATACATGTTGGGTGAGTGCATTTTATGAATGCCTCAGGGCCTCAGCTGCTGGCTGGAGAGTTGATGAGAGGCCCATGTGGCCTCCTCTGGGAAGGCCTGCAAGTATAAAATGTCTCTCAGGCACTTAAGTGACCAGTGGTGGGTCTCTCTCTCAGGATCAAGGATGCATGGAACAGAAATCCGATCCACTAAGAACTGCCAACCAATCAGAGGCCAGCAGCTCTTTCGCTTAGCAAAGTCACTGGGAACGGAACGACAGCTGCCAGAGGCTCAGGATACAGGTCAGTAATGGTAGGAGGGGTTTTGTGGAATGAGGTTTGAGATGAAGAGGGTGTAGGTGGGTTGGCAGCAAGGGCAGGAGGGATGGTTCTCAGCAGGTTCCCCCTTCCCGATGCAGGATCCCTCAATCAAGCATTGAGTGCCTTTGAAGAAGGGACCACCCTCCGGGAGACCTCAGTCAGCTGCACAGGTCTGCTTGCCGTGCTCCCCACATGGTAACTAGCCTACCTACCGCTAGGTTAATACTAACACCATTAACTGCTCACTTAAGGGTTTCAATTGACGGTGGGGCGGGAAGTCCAACCATGGACCTTCCTGTTCCGGACTTAATTTTGGCAGAGGCAGGAAGGCAGTAGGTGCTTGCCTGCCACCTCATGCCTCATTAATTGCCCTCCTCACCTCCAAACATGACTCGAGAGAGAGCATAAAATTCCACCCCAAAGGACTGACAGGCTGGGTCTTTTTTCTCTTGAAAAAATGAAGGCTGAGAGATGACCTAATGAAGGTCCTTAAAATTCTGAAAGGTTTTTATAAGCTGGATACAGAGAGAATGCTTCCTCTTGTGGGGAAGAGCAAGAGGCCATCAATATAAGACTGCCCTTGACATCAAGACAGCATTTGACCGGGTGTGGCATCAAGGAGCCCTAGCAAAACTGGAGTCAATGGGAATCAGGGAGAAAACTCCCCACTGGCTGGAGTCATACCTAGCACAAGGGAAGGTCATTGTTGAAGGTCAGTCATCTCAGCTCCAGGATATCACTGCAGGAGTCCTCAAGGTAGTGTCCTAGGCCCAACCATCTTCAGCTGCTTCATCAATGACCTTCCTTTCATCATAAGGTCAGAAGTAGGGATGTTTGCTGATGATTGCACAATGTTCAGCATCATTCATTACTCCTTAGATACTGAAACAGTCCATGTCCAAATGCAGCAAGACCTGGACAATATCCAGGTTTGGGCTGACAAGTGGCAAGTAACATTCGAGCCACACAAATGTAAGGCAATGACCATCTCCAACAAGTGAGAATCCAACCATCGCCCCTTGATGTTCAATGGCATTACCATCACTGAATCCCCCACTATCAACATCCTGGGTGTTACCATTGACCAGAAACTGAACTGGACTAGCCATATAAATACTGTGGCTACAAGAACAGGTCAGAGGCTAGGAATCATGCAGATATTCCTGAAGGCAGAGGGGCATGTTAGTGGGGTGATGAAAAAGGCATATGGGACACTTGCCTTTATCAATCGAGGCATACATTACAAAAGTAGGGAGATCATGTTGGAGTTGTATAGAACCTTGGTGAGGCCACAGCTGGAGTAATGTGTGCAGTTCTGGTCGCCACATTTTAGGAAGGATGTGATTGCACTGGTGGGGGTGCAGAGGAGATTCACCAGGATGTTGCCTGGGATGAAACATTTAAGTTATGAAGAGAGGTTGGATAGACTTGGGTTGTTTTCGTTGGAGCAGAGAAGATTGAGGGGCGACCTGATCGAGGTGTACAGGATTATGAGGGGCATGGACAGGGTGGATAGGGAGCAGCTATTGCCTTTAGTTGAAGGGTCAGTCACGGGGAGACATAAGTTCAAGGTGAGGGGCAGGAGGTTTAGGGGGATGTGAGGAAAAACTTTATTACCCAGAGGGTGGTGACGGTCTGGAATGCACTACCTGGGAGGGTGGTGGAGGCGGGTTGCCTCACATCCTTTAAAAAGTACCTGGATGAGCACTTGGCATGTCATAACATTCAAGGCTATGGGCCAAGTGCTGGTAAATGGGATTAGGTAGGTAGGTCAAGTGTTTATCATGTGTCGGTGCAGACTTGATGGGCCGAAGGGCCTCTTCTGCACTGTGTGATTCTGAGTAACTCATCTCCTGACTCCCCAAAGCCTGTCCACCATCCACAAGTCAAAAGTCAGGAGTGTGATGGGGTACTCCCCACTTGCCTGGATGAGTGCAGTTCCCACAACATTGAAGAAGCTGGACACCGTCCAGAACAAAGCAGTCTGCTTGATCGGCACCACATCCACAAACATTCACTCCCTCCACCACTGATGCACAGCAGCAGCAGTGTATACCATCTACAAGATGCACTACAGGAATTCACCAAGGCTCCTTAGACAGCACCTTCCAAACCCATGACCACTACCGCTTAGAAGGACAAGGGCAGCAGACAGATGGGAACTATCCTGGAAATTCCCCTCCAAGTCACTCACCATCCTGACTTGGAAATATATTGCCGTTCCTTCACTGTCGCTGGGTCAAAATCCTCGGACTTCCTTTCTAACAGCACTGTGGGTGTACCTATACCACATGGACTGCAGTGGTTCAAGAAGGCAGCTCACCACCACCTTCTCAAGGGCAACTAAGGATGGGCAGTAAATGCTGGCCCAGACAGTGAAGCCCACATCACATGAATGAATAAAAAAAAAATTTCAGTGGGGAATTTCAAAGAAACTTTACCCTAAAAGTGCTGAGAATTTGGAACTCACATCCATAGGGAGTGTTTGAAATCAATAGTTCTGATGCCTTTAAGGGGAAGCTAAGCAAGCATTTGAGGAAGAAGGGAATTGATGGTTACAATGGTAGATTTAGGTCAGAAAAGATGGGAGGAAGCTCGAGTGAAGTATAAGTTGCGTGTTCAAATCACGTCAGGCTCATGGTGTTTCCCTGCAGCTGAACTGCCTGAATTTAACACAGCTGTGATGGCCAAGTGGTTAAGGCATTGGAATTGAAATCAAATGGGGTTTCCCCGTGCAGGTTTAAGCCCTGCTCATAGCGAATTTATTTATTAAATAAACAGGAGCATTTTGAGTAAATCATTCCTGATCTCAAGGAAATTGGAAGATTGCCCACAAATTTTCATTGTATGCGCATTGCAACCTTAAAGTGAGTGGGAGCTGCTTAGCTTCCAGACCATGAGGGCCAAGTGGAGGAAGAAACAGATGCGCAGATTGAAGCACAAGCGGAGGAAGATGAAGGCAAGGTCCAAGTGAAGCCCCCAACTGAAGAACAGTGATGACTGGTGACTGGCGGCTGTGTTGAAGTTTTGGCTTTGTCAGTCGTCAGTGAATGATTTTCAAGCTTTCATGTTTCAGGGAATACCTGTTTGTTTTATCAATTACGGAACTTTGTTTTGGAATGTGTTTTATGCAGTTTTTGATGTTATAAAATAAAATTAACAGATTGTTTTAAAAAAAAGCACTGGTATAAACTAGTTGGGCCCAATGGCCGGTTTCTGTGCTGTATATCCTATGTAATCAGTCTATAAAGCAGCAAGAGCAGACCAAACCAACAGAGAACTTAATAAGTGATGTCAGAATGACAACATAATCAAAGTAGAGGAAGGAGCAGCAGGATCCAAGGGTTTAAAGGCAAGTCAAGTATCCATAAAACATTTTGACATATAACTTCCAATCTCCAGAGAGCCGTACCCAGAAGATATCCCAGAATATGTACTAGCGGACTCCCACGGAAGGCCCCACTCAAGGACATCATGAGAATTGCCCAGGAAGCTTAAACTTCTGATGAGCAATCACCCTGCACTGGGAACCATCCAATACTCGGGTCCGAATTTTTCAGATGGCAGGGTCTCGCTTCCCACCATCCGAAGAGTTGGCGGGGAACACATCCCCACCAGGTCTGAGTGTCTTGCAGCAATTTCAAGGTCGAATGAGCGTTAAGTGACTGCAGGTGGGACTTCTGTCCCTCACGGGGAAGTCCCGCCTTAGAGAGCTGCCAGGCAATCTGATTGGCCGGCAGCTCTCCCGTCCCTGCAGTGACAGGACCTGTAGCGGACAGAAGAGGAAGTGCATCAGGGTGCCTGAGGCTAAGTCCGGGCACCGGAGCCCCAGTGAAGCTTAAAGGGAATCTTTAAGGGAACCTGGGCGGGGAGGATAGGCAAGGCCTGGGAGAGGGAACGAAGGAGCGATCCGGGTCTCAGGGGAAAGGCCGCAGTGGGGGTAGGTCCAGAGCCAGCGGAGCTTAAAGGGGGTCGGGGCAGCCGACTTCAGGAAGGGTGCTTCTCATGGAGGCAACCCCCCCCCGACCCCTCACCCGCCTCACCCGCCTGAGATCTAAGTCGGTTGATTTTCGGGCTTGCTCCATGCAATGTCAATCCTACTGCCAGCCTAAAAATGGGGTCTGGGCAGAAACAGCCCTTAAGTGGCCTCAACTGGAGCAAGGTCAAGCTTCCTGTATGAGGCCTTGCATACAATCGTTGTATGATCGGAGCGGTCAGGAACCTGGAGGAATCCTGTTCCTTCAATTTCACGCTCCTCCACTCCTGCCTAAAAACCTGCCGGTGGCGCAAGTGTAAAATTCAGGCCTCTGATTTAAATCAGAGACTCTGGATGGTTCCAACCGTCTTAGCAGAATAGTTACCCAAGATAGCTTAGAAGGATTAAATCACTTTTAACTCCTGGGTAAGTACAATTATGATCTCCCCCACCTCCCGCTCCCATCCCTCCATGGGATCCCCCCCTCCGACTGTCGTGTTACTATAATGATATAATATCTTGGGCTCATGCTTATGTTTCTGACGGGATACCGGATGGTCATTCTTATTGCTTGAAGGTACCCGTTGCGTATACTCTGTTTGGATCAGTGCACGGCTCTTTGTAGCTGCATCAGCATTTGCTCTAGTGCACTGCCGCTGCCAATGGCCCTTTCTGCCACAAGCCTTGCAGAATTGATGAAAAGCTGGGCATTTCCTTGATACATGAAGAAATCCACACCTTCCACATGTCTTGATAGGTTTGGGTGTCCTAGTGAGTGCATCAAGAATTGGGGTTGTACTAAGGACTTGCAAGCTTTGTCAACCTGCAAGGATGGCTTTGTGCTTACGTTCATCCTTGAGTAGCTCATTGATGCTATACGTTTTGTGTTTGTTGAGCAGATCTTTCTGGAAAGCTTCCATGGGAGTGGATGTGATCACCAACTCAACAATTCTGTCTGCTAGGTCTACATTTGAAAACCACAGTACATACCCTTTTCTCTGCATCTGCTGACAAAGTGGTCTATGGGTTCTGTAGGCTGTTGTCGAAATGACATAAACTCCAGTCAATAAATGCGGAAGTTGAATTTGATTTTGAACAGGTCTTCTAATGTAGTTCATATCTGTTGGGGATCCTTTAGCTCTTCTTCTGTTAATCTTGACGTATTCAGTCTGTGTAGACCTTCATTCTCAATTGCTCGGCGAATTTTTATGACTTGCTTGTCTGGTTCAGATATACCTGAATCAAGAAACCATAGCTCTGTACGCTGTTTAAATTTTGAATTTGGATAGTAGGTCAGCTGCATCCTAATTCAAACTGGGGAATTTTGTGGATTCTGACCATATCCCTTTGACCTTCCTTCTTCTGTAGTACCTTTGATAAGTGTCGCTGTAGCCGCTTTTGCATGCTTTTCTGAAGCTCAGCCCACAGAAATGAGTTGTGGCGGAAATGCACCACAGAGTAATGAGGTCTTTGCTTTTGTTCACTTTACTGTTCAGCTTACTCCTGAAGCCACCTTTGTTAATGGCAACCCTCTCTGGCCCAAGTTGTATGACTTATTTTTGTTTGACTCTCCCTTGCTCGCTATCGATCCGATCCACACCCTAGTCACTTGTCTTTCCCGACTGAGCTGATACAGTGCTGGTCCTCTCGACGTGCTGTTCCACTCACAGAACTGGCAGGCTATGCGCTGCAATCTCAACACGAGGGATCCATCTGCTTACCAGCTCTTTACTTGAGCACTAGCTCTGAGCTGTGTCTCCAAAGCTTTTCTTCGCAGTCACCATGCTGCATTTTCAACACAATAACGCTGTGACTCCATTGCAGTCTGTCCAAAATCTTGAGAGTCATCTCATGCTGTGTAGTATGATCTAAGGCTGTTCACCATGTCACACCTGTATTTAATCTTGCTGCCACCTGTCTCAGCACCGCTGATCACTATGTCATGTTATTATAATGAAATAATACCTTGGGCTTATTTTACTGTACAAGACGTAAGGCACCAATCGCTCATAAGTGATTGGATAAACACGTTGTGGGTTGATTTATTAAGATGAGACACTTGAGAACAGTTATACTTACTTAGAGAGCTTAAAGGCATCAGAGCTGTGTGTGTGTGCTCTGCTCAAATCAAAAAGTGAAACTAAGACTGGATCACACAACATATTTCCCTTCTAATGATGTCATGTCGATTTCCCCTAAAGCCATATAACAACACCATCTACCTGCTCGACCCCCAAATAGCCTATCCTTACACCTGGCTACCCCACAGCCCCACCCCACACTACCCTCAACCCTGACTACCCTCCCGATTCCCCCGAATAGCCCCCAGCTACCCTGCCCACCTCCCCTCCAGACATCTCTACTACCCCCCACCGCACGACTACTCTCCAGACCCCCAGCTACCCTCCTCACCCCCGACCTCCTGACTTTCCCCCACCCAACTCCTGCCCCCACTGACCATCCAACCCCCACCCCACACTGATCACCCAAACCCCCGACCATCTGACACCCCTGACCATCCAACCTCCACCCCAACCACCCCCATCCTACCCACTTACTTTAACTTACACACTTACCTTCTCCCTGGCTTCGCAAAGTGGCTGGGACCTTTAAACTTATCTGCTTTACGGAAACTAGTGTAGTAAAAAAAGGGGCATGGCTTCCTTTCATTCAACTCTGCTGCAGAAGACTGAAGACCTCAGGAACCCGATACACTGCACATTTCTCACCCGGCTCGAGGCACAAGGTAAAGCAAGGAAGGTGCAACTGCATTCTAGTCTAAGTAAAAAGGAGTGGAGTGGTAATCCGACTGTGATTGCAACTCCTCAGAGGTTCTGACCCTTTGTGTGGTTAATCTACTTAGGGCCATAACTTCCGAGCTCCAGGACAGTGTATCTGGGGGTGTACCCCAAAAATGCGCCTGGTTGCCTCTCATTCTCCTAAATTCCAATAAGTACAGGCCCAATCTATTCAACCTCCCCTCATAAGGAAATCCCTCCATATCCTGGATCAGCCTAGTGACCCTTCTCTGGACTACCTCCAATGCTAGTATTTCTTTCCTTAGATAAGGGGACCAAAACTGTTCACAGTATTCTAGGTGTGGTCTAACTAGTGCCTTGTATAGCTTTAGCAAGACTTCCCTATTTTAATACCCCATTCCCTTTGAAATAAAGGCCAACATTCCATTTGCCTTCCCTATTACCTGCTGAACTTGTATGCTAGCTTTTTGTGATTCATGCATGAGGACCCCCCCATATCCCTCTGTGCTGCAGCTTTTTGCAGTCTTTCTCCATTTAAATAATATTCAGCTCCTCTGCTCCTTCTGTCAAAGTGCATAACTTTATATTTCCCACATTATATTCCATCTGCCAAGTTTTTGCCCACTCACTTAATCTGTATGCATCCCTCTGTAGACTCTTTATGTCATCCTCACCCCTTGCCTTCCCACCTATTTTTGTGTCATCCGCAAATTTGGCGACAGTACGTTCATTTCCTTCATCCAAGTTATTGATATATATTGTAAATAATTGTGGCCCCAGCACTGATCCCTGTGGCATTCCACAGGTTGCCATCCCGAAAATGCCCCCCTTATCCCAACTCTCTGGGCAGGATTTTCTGCTCGGCGTGGGGGCACATGCCTGACACGCCCGAGCATGAAATAGTGCACATCCCGACGTCATTGTGCACTTATGCGATATTTCGGTCGGCGGGAGCGCGCAAACATCCGCAGCGCGCCCACCAATAATTAAGAGGCCTATTAAGGCCATTAATGTGTTAATTAACTGTTATTTTTCGCTGCCCGTCCAACCTTATGGTTGGTGGGCGGGCAAATCGGCCAGGCAGCCTTTGGGATTTTTAGGAAACCTCATCCATGGGAGGGGTGAGTTTTCCGACATTAATTTTAAATAAATAAAAATGTTTTGACATAATTTTTATAATGTTTCTGTTCATGTCAGGGAGTCCTATGCAGGGACATTTTTTTCCATTTTCCATTTTTTTTCCAATTTTCAAAATCTGGATTTTTGATTTTACAATTCTTCAGCCCCCTGTGGCAGCTCTCTGCCTTCAGGGAGCTTTCATTGCGAGCTCCCCCGGCATGCGCAGACTTTTGCGCTCGCCGTCCTCCCACCTCCAACCCGGCAGCGCTGAGCTTCTCAATGCGCCATTCACACTGGCTGGCTGTTAATTGGCCAGCCAGTGTGAAATCGTGGTCGGGGCCCATCGGGGTCGGCGGGCTGTTTCCCAGCCACTCCCGCGCCCGCCCAACGACCTGAAAATCCTGCCCTCTGTCTTCAATTAGTTAGCCAATCCGCTATGCGTGGGAGCCCCCAACAGGACTCCTCCCAGCGCCCCCAACCACCATCTGGACTAACCCCCTGACCCCTCACAGGACTCCCCACAACCCCCATATCTCCCGACTACCCGCCAACCCCCAGGCCAGACCCTCAACTCCCCCACCCTCAGGCTCAGTTCCAGACTACCGAACCGCCCAGGCCCAACTCCTGACTCCCCCTGCCCCAAGGCCCTACTACCCACTACCCAGGCCTGAGTCCCGACTTCCCCTGCCCCCAGGCCCCACTCCCAACTCCCTCCACACCACCCCCCCAGGACCCTAATACCCACCCCCAGGCCTGATTTCCCCACCCCACCGGCCTGATTTACTCCCCTACAACTATCCCACTCCAGGCCCGCCTCCTGACTACCTCCCATGCCTGACTCCCGACACCAGAAACCCCCCCAAATGCCTGTCTTCTGACCCCTCTTCTCAGCCCGAACCCCTAACTCCACCCCAACCCCCACTGGCCCGACTCCTGACACCCAATTCCCCCCCACCAGCTCAACTCCCAACTCTCCCCCCGCCCCCACCCCGCCCCCCAACATGCCCGACTCCCAACTGCCCCTCCACCATGCCCAACATCCGATTCCTGACCCTCAACCCCCCAGGCCTGGCTGTCGACAACCGCCAAATCCTGCACCTGAGTTGGAAATTCGGGCAAGGTAGGATTGCCTGGATTTCTATATAAGTAATTACATGCGGATTGGCAATCCAACTCAATTGTCACTCCATCGGAAGTAATGGCCCTTAGTATTGGATTAATTAATTCAAGAATCAGAAAGCTCAGTGGTGAAGGAGTGCAAGTGTCAGGGGAGAGGTAAGAACACCTAAAATCACACTGGCATAAGGGAAGGACCTAATTGGTAAGTAGCTGGTGAGTGTTTTTTTACAGATGAGGGATAAGTCTTAAGTTTATTTCTAGTAAGTTTTAGATAATAGTCTAATGAATAGAGGCATGGCAGTGCATCTCAGTCCTGTCAAATACATACCCTCCGCCATGTGAGAACTCCAGGATGCTTTTCATGTCCTGGGCAAACACATTTACAGGAGGTCTTCCCAGGTGAAGGAGCTCGAGCTCTGGGTTTCAGAGCTTCAGCAGCTGGCATCACTGCAGTGCATCTATGAAGCTGAGAGTTAGATGGAAAGCACATTTTAGGAGTTGGTCAGCCTGCAGCTAAAGATTTTGTAGGTGAAAAGGAATGGGTGACAACCAGACAGACAAGTAAGACCAGGTAGGTCATGCAGGAGTCATCTGAGCTGCTAGAGGGCATTTCACTAACCATTTACGAGTATTTACAAGTTAGGACAATGGTTTCTCTGGGGAGTACAGTCAGTGCCAAATTCACAGCACCATGGTGGATAATGATCCCATGGTTCATCACCAAGGTTACCTTCATAGCTACTGGGAAGTCAGTCCTTACCCTGCTATAATAGTTGTGGCTGCAGCAGGTGGCAGATTTTAATAAGGACGTCCTTGCTGAAGCACAGAAGTCACATGCACTGTTCCTCACTTAGATTCAGATAGAAGAATTGTTCCCTGAACAGCCTGCATAGATATGGCTTTCTGCTGATGGCTCTTATCCCCATCCTCCTCTTCCTCCTTCTAAATACTTGTCCTGCTCTGTGTGGTCTCTGTTCTTCCTCCGAGTCATACCATACTCCAAGGGGAAAGACTGCTAGTGCATGCACATCTGGACAATGTCAGCCACTTGCCCCCAGTTGCTGCTGTCAGGTAGGTAGCGGCTGCCGTGTTGATTCCGCCTGTAGAAAAATCGCTCAGAGGTGGGAATACGATGGGAAGCCAACCGACACGTAATTGTAAGAAATATTAACTTTTAAGAAATGTTATTTTTTAGAATTGTATAGAATTCTCATGGAATTGATTCGTGCAGCATTCTCTCTCTCTGTGAAAAAAATATAAACAATTCCAAGGAGTCAGGGACCAAAACAAGGTAGAAATAAAGGTCACAAAGATTATGCACCCCGCGTTGAGGTCACTGTATCCTACAAACATTCCTGAGCCATAGCAGGAAGCCTTCTGGTGCCCCGCATACCCCTTTTATCTAGCAACTCCTCATCCACATCATTACCTCATCCAGCATGTGGTCAATAAAAAAGTGACCTCGAGTCAAAGTGATGACAGGGCAGAGGTGACCAACCTGACATCTTGGGTACCTGTCCTGTATTCATGGGTCAAAAGGGTTTGAACAGGTGATTGACACTTAGGAAGGTACCAGTCCCCGGAAATAGGGTATATCAATGAGTGCGCACAGGGTAAGGGAACAGCCCTGGCTTAGAAGAAGACAAAGAGCTCCCTGATATCCCAGCCAGCTTGAGGAGGAAAAGAATAAAGAAAGAAGAAGCCTGCCATTGGAAAACAATGAAAGATTGAGGGTGGGATTTTCCAGACCTGCCCACCGCCGGGATTGTCCTGTCCCGCCAAAAGTAAATGGACTTTTGGCTAGGCCGCCGAATCTCCCGCGCCGAGTCCCACAACGGCAGGGCCGGAAAATCCTGGCCTGAGAAAGACTGACACTGTCAATTGATGTTGCAGGAATCGGCCGCGTTCATTTGTTTGCCCTTTGGCATCGGTAAACTATTCTCCACTGTCACTGGTCATATACTTTTCTTGTCTATTCAGCTAATGCATCATTACCTAAACTGTTACTTCTTAATAAACTTGACTAAAAACCTGAAAATACTTGACTGCCTATTTTAGGTAGCTGTGGCTCTCGAACTCAAAACCTTACACAAGTTTCAAGCTTTGCTCACCCATAGTGCTGTCAGGGAGGGGAATTCCAGGATTTTGACCCAGTGACAGTGAAGGACCGGTAATATATTTCCAAGTCAGGAGGGTGAATGGCTTGGAGTGGAACTTGCAGGTGATGGTGTTCCCATGCATCTGCTTTCCCTGTCCTTCTAGATGGTACTGGTCGTGGGTTTGGAAGGTGCTGTCGAAGGAGACTTGGTGAGTTCCTGCAGTGCATCTGTGGGTGGACATAAAAGATCTGTTAAAGTATTTCATGTAGAAAAGGGAGCTCTCCTGATGTCTTGCTGAACATTTTGCTTTAACAAAGGCTTACAAAAACAGGTTATCTGGTTACCCACTCACTTGCTGTCTGTGAAATTTACTGTGTAAATATTGCCTGACGTATTTGCCTCCATAACAGTGATTACATTTGAAAAGTGATCTGTTGGTTGTAAAGTGGTTTGGGATATCCTGTGAAAGACATTATATGAATACAGGCCAGTCCTTTTACAATTAGTTCCAGTGCCCTTCAGCTAAGGTGGGAAAAATCTCCTCATCACGATGCAGTGAACCCTGTTGAACGGAGGGCTTATGTGAAAACAGGATTATTTTTCAGCTATGATGTTCCCTATATCTGAACAGACTGCTGACACTGACTCTGTACATGTGAGGACAAACTCAGAAATCCTGCACTAATGAAGTGCAGCCTCAGTGTCAGAGATTGGGACCATGGGGTGCCATGGTTCCACTCCATACCCCCACCTCCCACTGGCAAAATAGCCGGGGAGCAATGGGAGCCTGCCCAAGATCCTGACAACTGCCCTGCAGCAACTTAATGCTGGGGGGCAACGTCAATTGCTTTAAGACGGAGCTTAATTCGACCCCTTTCTCAGAAGTCCTGCCTAAGAGAGCTGCTGGTCAATTGGATGGTGGCCAGCCAGAAGCAGAGGTCACTACTGCAACTACAGGCAGTCCCACCATACAGCGGAGCCCAGTAAATGTGGGGTCGGGCATCTCGCTGAGGAGAGTGGGGAAGGGCTGGGTTCAAGAGGCCAAGGGGAGGGTTAAAGGGGGCTGTTGATCTTGTGGGGTGGGTGCCTCTGATGGGCCCAGAGGACCCACAAATGAGGTCCCCCCACTTTTTGGCTGACAACAGCCCACTCAGCTAAACAGCTAAAGCCGCCAGGCTTCCCGCATGGCATGAGCCTCCCCTTGCTGTGGGTAAATTGCCAGCAGTGGCGGGATGGGGCCCTTAAATGGCCATCAGTTGACCATTTAGGAACTTCAATAGGCCCAAGGGTGGGTGGGCAGCCCAACGCCTCCCTGCATTCAATCGGGGAAGAGTGGGAAGGCAGAGGAAAGGCCACCTGAGGATTTTACATGACCCCTGCCTTTAAACCCGCCAGGGGGAGTGTAAAATCCAGCTTATGGTGTTTTAGCTCTAAGCTGAATTTGCGACTCCAATTTAGTGAAATTCCAATCTGGAAGTTCAGCTACACTGAATTTGCTCTATCAAGATCATCTACTCAAGTGCAGCATAAATGGACACCAAATACCTATGGGTATATATTCCTTAGGTTTGTGGGACAGAAACTTGTTGGGCAGTTTTTCAAGAAGGGTGGTTTGTACTGACCGACCCTTCTACAACATGCCTGACATTCACTTTAATTGGCTTCACTAGAACTCAATATCAGGCAGGAATAAAAGAGCTGGCCCATGCAAATCCACTTACCTTACAGTGCCACCCAAGGTATTTTTCTATCCTTATGCCTACAAAACAATAGTGGGAGAAAATTGTAATAAAAATTCTCATAGACCCACTATTTTCTCATATTCAGATCATAAGACCGATCAAGATATTCACATCTTGAAATAAAATCTCATAAAAGTGTGCTGGGCATCATTGCTATGTTTTCAGTTTATTTAGCTTTATTTCTGTTCTTATTTTTATTCTCATTTACTGCTGATGGCAGGAGAAATATTCTATCTTCTTTGTTGTTTCTCTCTGATAAGTAAAACAGGCTATGGAGCAATTCTCAAGAATCTTTTCTTTGGAACTGTGTTGTGAACCAGGTACCGTCTACACAGAGCATGAATAAATGCTGGATGCCAAGCTTAAGGGTGTCAAATATGCAGATACATTTTGAACATTGGTTAAATGGCGTATTTTTGCAACACTGATAACTTAAAAACTTTATTGAGTGCTGCTACAATTTATTTTCAGAGTAACAAAACACTTCAGTGGCACTTAGAAATGTTAACCAGCTAAATGTGCATCATAAATTACTTTTTAAAGTCTAGCATATTTATGGTATTTAATTATTTATTATGTTTTAATCATCATTCTTCGGGATGTAGCTGTCACTGGCAAAGCCAACATTTATTGCACATCCCTAGTGGCCCTTGAGAAAGTAATGGTGAGCTTTCTTGCTACACTGCTCCAGTCCCATGATACCATTCGGTAGGGAGTTCCAGGATTTTAACCCACTGACAATGAAAGAACAGCAAATGTGTCCAAGCCAGGATGATGTGGAGGCAATGGAATTCCCATGCATCTGCTGTCCTTGTAAATGCATCCTGCAGCTAACCTAAAATGGAATCCAAAAGTATTTTAATAAGTTGTAACTAGCCTAAGTCAATAAATAGTAAAACAGTAGTAATAGGAAGAATTAGACCAATTACGGGTAACATTGGAATCGTACGTATGGATGCAGAGGGCATAACTGAGGTACAAAATGAGTACTTTGCAACTGTCTTTACCAATGAAGAAGATGTTGCTAACATTGTAGTGAAAGAAGAGTTGTTGAAATGGGCTAAAAATTCACAAAAATTAGGTACTAGCAAGGCTGGCTGTACTTACAAGTCGATACGTCACCAGGACCAGATACAGGGGGGTGATGGTGCCAGGGGACTGGAGAGTTGCAAACGTTACACCCATGTTCAAAAAGGCATGTAAGGATAAACCCAGCTATAAGCCAGTAAGTTTAACCAGTAAGGAAAGCTTTTAAAAACAATATTCCTGGGCATTATTAACAGTCCCTTGGACAAGTGTGGATTAATTAAGCAAAGCAGCATGGATTTGTTCGTGTCATGTCATGTTTAACTAACTTGATTGAGTTTTAGGATGAGGTAATGAGAGGGTTCATGAAGTTAATGCAGTTGATGTGGTGTATATGGACTTCCAAAAGGCGAATGGTAAAGTGCCACAGAATAGGTTTGCCAGCAAACTTGAAACCCATGGAATAAAAGGGATGTTGGCAGCATGGATATGAAGTTGGCTGTGTGACAGGAAACAGAGAGTAGTGGTGAATGGTTGTTTTTCAAACTGGAGGAAGGTAAATAGTGGTGTTCCCCAGGGGTTAGTACAAACATTTCTTCAATTTTTTTCCATCTAAGTGCGGAATGAATTTTGTTATGTGCATCAATATCAAGGTAATGTGCAGATTTGTGCACTGTTCTGGGCCATGTGAATGCTTTAAAAAGTTTGCAGGAAAGGTTTATGCGAATAATCCCAGGGACTGGGGACCTCAGATACATGGATAGATTGGAGAAGCTAGGGTTGTCCGCTTTAGAGAAGAGAATATTGGGAGGAGATTTGATAGAAGTCTTTCAAACCATAATGGGGCTAGACAAAATGGAGGTAAACAGTTCCCATTGGCGAATGGATCAAGGACCAGAGATTAAAAGTGATTGGTAAAAGAGACAAAGGCAACATGAAGAAAAACATTTTTATGCAGTAAGTGGTTATGATCTGGAATGCACTGCCTGAACATGGTGGATGCAGATTTAATTGATGCTTTGAAAGGGGAATTGGACAAACGTCTGAAGGGAAAACTTTTGCAGGGCCACAGTAAAAATGCCAGAGAAATTGCTCTTGCAGAAAGCTGGCATGGCTCAATGACCTCCTCCTGCACTGTAACCATTTTATGATTCTATATTCCACCTATTGTGTGCAAGTGGTGAAGTCAATGAATATTCTATATCATGGATGGGTTACCTTATCAAGTGGATCACTTTGTCCTTGATGGCGTTAAATTTTTTGAGTGCTGTTGTCTGTTCAGGCAAGTGACGAGTATTCCATCACACTCCTGACTTGTGTCTCATAGGTGGTGGAGAAGCTTTGGACAGCCAGGAGGTAAGCCACCTGGTGCAGTATAACCATTCTCTGGACTGCTCTAGTAGCAATTGGATTTATGTGGCTGGTCCAGTTGTGTTTCTAGTCAATGGCAGCCCAAAGTATACAGATGATGGGGGTTTTGATGATGGTAACATTAATGAATGTCATAAGGAGGTTGTTATGCTTGCTCTTGTTTGAGATGGTATTGCCTGAATGGAGTTGAACACTGAAATCATCAGCAAATAGCCTCACTTCTCATCTTATGATAGAGTCTGCTGATTGGATAATATTTGGCCAGTTTGGATTTTACCAGCTTTTTACGGACAGAACATACTTGGACAATTTTCTGCGTTCACTGGTTGATGTCATATTGCATCTGTGCTAGAACAGCTTAGTTAGGAGTATGGCTACTCCCAGAGCACAGATCTTGAGTATTACAGACAAGATATTGTCAGGGCCCCTGGCTTTTGCAGTGTCACTGCGTTCAGCTGTAACACTGATGGCAAATTGTAATAGTTTATGTAATCTCACTTTTCCTTTCAAACTGATTTTGAAAATCAACACCAGTAGTGCACTTGCAGCACACCAGGAGCCACACAGAGAACATGGGGCAGAATTATACAGGGCACTGGGCTTAAAGGTCAGGGAGGGGGAGCCCACAAAGAGAAAGAACAGCTGCCCTGCAGTCATTTAACAGCCAATTGGAAGTCCTGCCTCAGAATGCTGCTGGCCAATCAGAGGGCGACAGCTCTCGATGTACTGGTAGCGCCAGCGGAAACAGTGTCTGCACTTAGGTGATGAGGAAATGGATCAGTCCTTTGTAGGTGGTTGGGGGTTGGCAAGGGGGGTGGGGGCTGAGATTACAGCTTGGGGGGGATTCCCCCATGAACCCAAAGAGTCAGTTAAGGGAGGGACCACTGCTCACTGCCAGCCTAGGCAGGGAGACCTTGCCTGCTTGGCATGGGTCTTTCTTGTTAATGGTTAAATGCCGCTGCAGCAGGATGAGGCCCTTAAATGGGCTTTAATTGCATGTTGTCGCCTGGAGCTATGGATAGTGATGGTAGAGGCCCCCTTTCTTTCCATCACATGGCTGACCAGGAATCTTTCCCACTCTTACTATCTTCCATTGGTCTATGTTGGAAAGATTTATAAGTGGATACTCAACCTGTTCAACCAGGTTATGGAGTGAGACATGAACCCAGAGCTTCTGGCACAGAGGCAGGGATGCTACCCACTGCACCACAAGACCTCTGCAGTGAGACTACAGATGGAGAAAATAGAGGGAAAGAAACCACAAAAATCTCAAAAATATCTCAGCACTCCAAATCAATTGTTCAATAATTCCCGCACAAAAAAAAATCTGGTCAAGCAATTTTGGGGAGTGTGTCTTGAAAGAAGTGTATCTGTTGGCTTTCTGCAGCTCTCTTCACATAAATAAGGTCACAGCAACATTAAAGAATGTATACAATTGAAAAAACTGACAGTTAACCGGTGATAAACTGCAAATTGATACACTGATGGCATATTTAATAATGCTTTAAAAACTGGTCAGGGAAAAAAGAACAAAATCCCTAATAAAACAATATCGACAGCTCTCGGCAGCCAGTATTATTTGAAAGTAGTTCTTATCTAAGCCAAGTTTTTCAACATGTCTCTAATACTTAAGGTTTGAATGCCTCTTACCAAATGGTAACTTATTTCAGTTCAGAAGACAATTCTGTATTTCATTGGACTTCTAACAACATACTGCAGTGGTAGCACCACCAACAGTAGTGCAAGCTATTCAAGAAATCGGCTTAGAGCTGAATGTTTGAAAACATAGCTTGCAAATTATTCTTTAAGAAGCAAAGGATTCTATGGAATTGCCACATGATTCTAAAATATTATAAAGGGAAATATCTACACACTGACACTGTTAGTTACTGTGATTTATTTTTCTTCAGCCTGCTGGAGAATAGTAGTCCCAGGCATGAATTTCCCTCGAGGCTTCTCCTGTTCTACTGCTGTAACTTTGCCAAAAGTTAAGCAGAAACACCTTTTACGTATGTTTTCAGTATGACAGCTGAGTGGAGAAGCCCCGTGGAAATGCATACCCTCCCCACCCCCACTCCCCACCAACAGCAGAAACTTTGTTTAGAATAATTTCTTTTGTGATGTTTTGAATACCTTCTCAAATAACATTATACATCAACAGCAACAACTGTCCCAATCTCCGTAGAGACCTATAACTTTAAAAAAAACTTCAAACTTCCAGCTGTTAGCTGGAAGAATGACATGACAAGGTTGCATTTTTAAAAATATTTACTGTAACAAAATGACTAAAAGCACTATAACTAAACACTATTTTCTTTTAGTAGGCAACTTATATTTTAAATTACAGAGAGGAACATTCCCTTTTTATGTGATGCAGAGGGTAGCACTCCCACCAAATTACAGTTCTTATAGCAAACAGTCCACAGTTGCTCCCAGCTTCCACGGGGTTCCTGTATACCCATTTCAGCCTGTAGTAACTTCAAGTGATCGTCTCCAGGCATTTTCTTTGTTTCCAGAGAGTTTCTTAAATCCACCACCAATAGTAAAGACCGTTCTGGTGATTCTTCTTCCCCAGAATCCTTAGCTGGCAGCTGGATGTGTCTCTTTGACTAGAGACCATCTCCCCCCTGCATCCAACTGTAATAGCTCGCAATGCCTAAAACTTCTCTCTACTGATCACACAGAACTGCTGTTTGTCTGAAATTTATTGATTTGCACGGAAGCCTGTAACCTGATCTCAAAAATGGTTTCCTCTTCCAATGTGAAATGTGAAACACATTAACCTTGTATCTAGGTAGAAATGTTAATTAATAAATGTTAACCCTTGAGAGACCAACTCTCTTTAACCTTAAAGATAAATGGACAATATTTAGCACAATTATTTACAGCCTGGTATCTTCAACACCTTTCCGGGACTTTGGGAGAATCGGAGGGGGGGATTTTATGTCCTTTGGCTGACGTATTTGCAGGTGGGGGAGCATGTAAAATAGGAAGGGTGGCTAGCCCATTGCCTTCCCGCCCATCCCTGAGCTGTCCCCCATTATAGGGTGAGCAGGTAAGGTATCAGCTAGCCTGCCCATCCTTAGGCCTATTGAAGCCCTTTACGGGTCAATTAATAGCCAATTAAGGGTCTGTTTCCACACACACCACAATAAAACACGTGGCTGTGGAAGGCAGAGCAAAGGAGGCCAATCCGCTATTTCACCATCTCAGATGGAAAGGTGGGAAGGAAGTGGGTATCTCCTTTGGGATGTGTCCTGTGCCCATAAGGAGCACCAGGGCACCACTCTTCCAAGATGTTATCCCCCATTGTGACTCCCGCTGACCTCCAAAACTCAACCCCTTACAACCGTCCCCGCCTTCCTATGGTCCACGATCTCTCCCCGACCAATAAACCCAAACTTACCTCTAGGTCTGGTCGCCATGGATCTTCCCCTCGGGACTGCTTGTAGTCCCACCAGCAGCCAGTGCTGAGTTCTGGCGCTGCTGGACTACTTGGCTGCTGGCCAATCAGATGCCAGAACTTCCCTTCCCTGAGGGATGCAAGTCCCACAATTATCTCATTAAGGCTGCCCCAGCATAATAGCATTGCGGGGCAGCTTGTTTTTAAGTCAATCAGCTCATAACCGACTTTTCTGCTGTGGTGGGGGGGTGGGGTTTGGGAGGGCATGGGGGGGTGGTGTGGGGAGGGGAGGGGTGGGGGGGTGGGGGGGTGGGTGGTTTGGGGGGTGGGGGGGTATGGGGGTGTGTGGGGGTCTGGGGGAGGTTTGGGGGGTTGGGGGGTTTGGGGGGGTGGGGTGGAGTGGGGTGGGGGGTGTGGGGGGGTGAGGCGGGTGGTGGGTGAGGCGTGGAAGCAATACACCCTGTAAAATTCAGCCCTCAGAGTTTATGCATAATAAACTCAGAAACTCCTGTCATTTGTCTCCAAGCTTGTAAGTAAAGCAAGTAAAAAGCTTGCACCTTCTTCCCAGTAAAATGATCCAAACCTTCATTTGACTTCTAACAATCAAACTACCCAGGCTTACTGTCAGGGAGACTTCTGAACAGGCCACATGACCCCTTTCATTTACCCTAAATTTAATCATACAGTGCAAAACGTAATAACCTTATAAATCTCATTATTGTAACACAACTTGCATTAAATATCCAAGTTGCCTCACAAATGTGTTATCAATTAAAATTTGACACTGAGCCAAAGGAGGTGATATCAACAGATGAAAAGCATGTTCGAGGAAATAGGTTTTAAAAAGCATCCTAAAGGAGAAGGAAAGAGAGGTAGAGTGATAGAGAGTTTTTTGAAGGGAATTCCAGAGCTTTGGGCTTGGGCAGCTGAAAGCATGACCAGGGACATGCAAGATGGCAGAAGTGGAGGTATGCGGACATCTCATACAGTTTTGGAGCTGGAGGAGATTACAGAGATAAAGAGCGGGAAAGTCATGAAGGGAATCTGAAGTGTTACCAGGCCAGGATCCAATATAGGTCAGCAAGTACTGGGATAGTGTGTGAATGGGACTTAATGTGAATGAGGATATGGGGAGCAGAGTTTGGGTGAGCAACAACAAGATTTACTTATATGGAACCTTTGCCATAGTAAACATAGTAAAGTTGTTTCATAGGAGCATTATCAAACAGAATTTAACACTGTCACATAAGGAGATATTAAAGCTTTGTCAAGGAGGTAGGGTTTAAGAAATATCTAAAAGGACAAAACAGAAGTAGAGAAGCAGAGAAGTTTAAGGAGGGAATTCCAGAACTTTAGGCCCTCAGCAGCTGAAGGCACAGCTGTCAATGTTGGATCAATTAAATTTAGGGATGCTCGAGAACAAAGAACTGATAGGCAGCTTTCCCATATCATGGGCTTAAGTTTTAAGTCACATCAGTGATAATCCATTTGTTATAAATGTTTTGCAATCAGTGTTACAGTCAGAAAACCTACACCATGATGTCACTAAGATTTTAGATGGGTTTATGCACCAAAAGGGTCAATTTTCAAATGCACCTGATGGCAGGAAGCCTTGGCTGCTGTCAGTGCATTTTGCAAAATTGCATGGATGTTGCCCATCATCTCCCAAAAAGCATTGGTGATGGGTGAGATTCCTTGCTACCACCATGCAGTCAAGAAAATTTAAGCTGAAATATTTTCTCCCACCTGACCCTGACCAGTAGTTTTGAAACACAAGAGAATCCTCAAAGAAACAGTGACAGCTACTAAAAATGCACAGGCTTTCCAACCTTGAAAATTGTTTTTAACAAGGGCTCACATTTTCACTGCTTCTATTGACATGTAACTTTGCACGTAGTAGAGCATCATTTTCCTATGAGAAGAACCTGTAAAATGGTGCAGGGCAGTGAATGTTACATGAGAAAGAAATGTTTGTTAACTGATACACATACCCAATTTGAGAACAGCGTGAAATTATTTTAGATTATTGGAAGATATTCCCAGTGAAAATGCAAAAACTTGTTAAGGGAATAATGCTCAGTATTATTACCGCTTGCTGACTTTACCCATCCCTTCCCCTCAGTTGAAATCTCACTAGGCCTAGTTACTTGGGTATCAGTTGTCTCCCAGTATTGTATCCAAATAGTCATTGTTAACAAACAAATCTTAAGAGTCTTGACAGTGACGTCTTGGCTTGTCTTCAGCTGTGGACCATCAAGGCTGAACCCAATCCTGTTCTCACCCAGTGCCCACAGATTTGCAATTCCAACAGACATTACTCAGCAGTGATCAAGAGTGGGGATTCCAGCCAATTTTCCTCTCCTTCATTAAGAGATGCTGATGCCAATGGTAGTGCCTCGATTTACAGTTTTATTTAATCACCTAAATGATAACCTGGGATCTTCCATGTGTGCATGATTCCTTTACCCACTGAATAAAATAGCTGAGCAATAAGGGGAGCCTAGCAAAATGCTTACACTCAATTGGAAATTAACATGATACTGATAAACGAGGGATATAATCTGTATATGAAGCAACCTTAGTTATAAACAAAACTGATCCATAAGTGGGATTAGCCTGTATAAGAATAGAAGGACTGTAACCTGTTTATTCAATCAAGTTCCTTGCATTGGCCAGTTTATCAATCATTTTAATTGCAGGGTATAAAAGTTCCATAAACTCTAGAAACAAACATGAAAACTTCAGCAAAGGTCAAAAAGTATTCAACCCCTTGGGAACTATTCACCAAACGTTCCTATGTTAGGTATTCACTACACATTCAGTCAATGTGTCCCTGTATTAAGCATTCCCTGCGCATATGCATCACATTGATGCTTCCATTGAGAGGATGAGAGAAAAGCCTCCTTTCAGTGTTATTTTTTTTCTAGTGAAACACAGTGTCGAGAAATTGGCATCACATGCAGCATCCAACACTATCTGGTAGGAACAGATGCCTTTTGCTGATAAAAGTATGCTTCCTATAGTAAGCAGTTTGCATGGTGGAATGAAATCTGGAATCCTATATAAGTCAACAAAAATGGCATATGCCTGTTTCATTAGCTAATGCTCCCCATCAGGCATCATATGAAAAGGAAAACATGGTTGGCCATGCGGTGTGTACCAAAATAATTCATGAGCAAGAGACTATGGCTTCACTAATGTAAGGCTAGAGATTACTGTTGCCAATATCAGCAGATGAATGCTCAATGCATTTGTTAAGCTTTCTGCCACTCTCTGCAAAACCCCCACCACAAAAAGACTCTTTGCCTTGCTACTTATTTTTCTGCTTTTAAAATCTCTTTTGTTTGTGCTTTTGAGTCATCTTTCCCAACTCTTTCAGTACCATTTGCCACCTGCTATCTCCAAAGTGGAGCAAATTGAGATGTTGATTGCACTAAAGGTACTAAACAAATGCAAGTTGTCTTTCCCTCCAGTGGCAGCATTATTTGAAACAAAAGGGTTAACGTCTGAATTAAAATAGCACACAAAAGAACGTTGTACAAATGCATTAAGCATTTTCCAATGATATTTCCAAGCTATAGTTTGTAAAGGAAGCATTTGTGTACAAAAAAAATTGAAAGGCTGCTGATATCACTTAGCACTTACCACATGTGGACAATTGAGGGGTAACCTACTACCACACACAGCCTCGTAGGCGGCAAGTGTAGATCAGAAAATTATATTTTGTGGGATCACAATCTGGAGAGGTTCCGTGCTTGCAACAGAATCTCACAAAATTGCTCCATGTTATTCTGCTGGGAAAATAATAGAATTGTCATTTCTCTATCATAATACATGCAATAAAATCATTTTTTGTTTACAATAATTCTACCCTGGCTGTTTTCGAAATCATGTTCCAGATGTAAACAATAAAAGCCTAAATGCATAGTACCTTCTTTAGTTTGTGAGAAAATACTTGTGCTTTACTATTTATATGATTATACAAAAGTTAAGTAAATATTGTACCTGAAACAACTAACACCCTTTAATTTCTTGCCAATGAAGTCACTATTGTGTGGGAAACATGGCAGCCAATTTAGACACAGCAAGCTTGCACAATCAACATGACCAGATAATCTGTTCTAGTAGTGTTGATTGAGGGATACATGGGGGATAACTCCTCTCTTGGGGTCTTTATGTGCAACTGAGAAAGCATAAGGGGCCTCAGTTTAATGTCTGATCCAAATGACGGCACCTCGAAAAGTGCAACACTTCGGACCTGCAGTGGAGAGTCAGTCTACATTTTTGAGCTCAAGTCTCTGGTGTGGGCCTTGAATCTACAAACCCCACACTCAAAAGCAAGATCACTTATAATGTTGCCCAGAAAGATTGGGAGCAAAACATGGCCCAGAAATTGATAAAGAAAGGCCACAGAGAATATTAGAGTAAAATAGCTAGAAGCATAAAAACATATTGTAAAAACTTCTTTACACATGCGAAAAGGAAAATATTGGTGAAAATAAATGTGGGCCCCTGCGAGGCAAAGGCAGGGGAAATTATAATGTGGAATAAAGAAATGGCAGAGACATCAAACAAATACTTTGAGGGATTTTTTTCCAGGTCGTTGAAGGCGGGTTCGATGGTGGGGGCAGGGGGGAAGGTAGGGAGTGGGGTGGGAAAGTCCCAGAAAGTGATTTTGGCTCAGGAGTTTTCTCCAGACCAAGAATGAAACTCTTTCGAATTATCAACAGTCACAGATTGCAACTCTTTTGAGTACAATCACAGTTCTTCGTTACCGGGAGTGGGACATGAACCCACAACCCTCTGATTCAAAGGCGAGGGTGCTATGAACTGAGCCACAGCTGACATCTCAAAGGATACTCTTTCGAGTTATCACCAGTCACAGATTGCAACTCTTTCGAGTACAATCACAATTCTTGGTTTCCGGGAGTGGGACATGAACCCACAACCCTCTGATTCAAAGGCGAGGGTGCTATGAACTGAGCCACAGCTGACACCTCCCAGACCAAGATTGAAACTCTTTCGAGTTATCAACAGTCACAGATTGCAACTCTTTCGAGTACAATCACAGTTCTTGGTTTCTGGGAGTGGGACATGAACCCACAACCCTCTAATTCAAAGGCAAGGGGAGACAAAGATTGAAACTCTTTCGAGTTATCAACAGTCACAGATTGCAACTTCTTTCGAGTACAATCACAGTTCTTGGTTTTCCGGGAGTGGGACATGAACCCACAACCCTCTGATTCAAAGGCAAGGGTGCTATGAACTGAGCCACAGCTGACACCTCAAAGGATACTCTTTCGAGTTATCAATCGTCACAGATCACAACTCTTTCGAGTACAATCACAGTTCTTGGTTTCCGGGAGTGGAACATGAACCCACAACCCTCTGATTCAAAGGCGAGGGGAGACAAAGATTGAAACTCTTTCGACTTATCAACAGTCACAGATTGCAACTTATTTCGAGTACAATCACAGTTCTTGGTTTTCCGGGAGTGGGACATGAACCCACAACCCTCTGATTCAAAGGCGAGGGTGCTATGAACTGAGCCACAGCTGACACCTCTAACTCTTTCGAGTTATCAACAGTCACAGATTGCAACTCTTTTTTTCGAGTACAATCACAGTTCTTGGTTTCCGGGAGTGGGACATGAACCCACAACCCTCTGATTCAAAGGCGAGGAGAGACCAAGATTGAAGGAGAACAGGGAACCCTTGGATCTGTCATACAAGTAATTAAGTGATTGAGGTTGTTAAGAAGCCAATTATTAGGTGTTTAAATACTAAATCCTGAATTACCCAACTGGGAAACATGTTTCCCAATCTGTTGGCAACTTGTCAGTGTCATTGAGGTGAGTGAACAGTGGGAAGAGCTTTTTCAGTAAAACTGAAAAAAAACTGTGAAGAATTTCATCAGTTGCACTGAAGAACTCCAGCTATGGCCATTGAGAGACACTTATTCCCTTAGAGAATATTTTCACTCCTTGACAGGTGATTGTCAACAACTGGGAAGGCAATTCAACTGCTAGCACTTCACTCACCTTCAGATAGACTTGCCTGTTGCCAGCCTTCAGCGCTGCATCAGAGCAGCTTATGCAGCTCCACCTTCCACCTCTGCTTAGGCTCAAAAGCAGAGACCACATCATGGCCGATTGCTCCAGCAGCAGGGGCAACACCAGCAGCAACACCAGCTGCCTTCTCCTCAGCTACGTTACCCAAGACAGGGCAGATGGAATGGACAGCAGGATCTAGCTCAAAGGAGGAAAGATGCCCAATACAGACTCTACAGGATCAGCTTCCCTGGCATCTGTGAGCACCAGTGCATCAGAAAGCTCAGGCTTTCACAGTAGCTGGCTTCTGACACCTGCGGCTCCTGGCACAGGGTCTCCTTCCCAGTGAACAAGGAGGGGACGCATTGCCAATAGCTGACAATATGCCTGAAACTAGAGAGCCAACCCTTACTGCCACATACCCCTCCCTGCCAACCTCCCCCATTTCCCCCCCCCCAGTTGGTCTTTGCCATTTGTCAAGTTGCGTGCTCTCCTGACCTGAAAGGAGAGAAAGCAGACCGGTGTGAGTGGCCGTAATGGCTTGTGTGCAGAAGAGGAAAGGACATGATTTGTAGAGGGTGACTGTGAGGCACGAGCATCAGTTGGGCAAGGTGGAAATATGCTGAGGGCGAGAATGAGTGTTGGCTCTTCAGATAGGAATATGAAGTGCTGAAGAGAGAGGAATGAGTGGAGTTGCAAGATAAGTCAATCCAAGGTGTGCTCTGCAGGAGAATCCTGGACAAGTCAGAGTATGTGGCTGGGCACCTGAAATTATTGTGACACTCACCTGTCATACCTTCCTGAGGTGATAGATCCTCTTGGTACACTGTCTCAGGTTGGAAAGAGCACACTCCCACTGATGACTTCCTCAGCAACTTCCACACTCGCCTGCTTAGGTGAAGAAGATGACCTCTTCCTTCAATTCTTGGAACACTTCATATCATTGCATGCCCTCAGATCCCTCAGCAGGACTGCCAGGTAAGAGTGAGAGACATGAGGGTAGCATTTCCATGTTTCCTCTCCAATCCTATGGTTACTACAGTCTGAAAAATCCAACTGCTGGTGAGTTTTCACCAGCACTTGAGTTTTCCTGAAACATGCCGTGGTCCCTTTTAATTGAAATCCTTCTTGTGACAGATTGGACATGTCATCCCATCTTTCCTTCCTAATTGGTCAGGAAGCCAGGCAGAGGGCAGTTAATTGGTTTGCTCTGGTAAAGAACAGCCACAAAGAGCACATGTCGGGGAATCAAGATCCAAACCCAAAAATTGTCCCATCATTCACCAGGAACTAAATTGGCAATATTCTGTCCGTTGTATCTGTCTTCATGGTAGAAGACACAAAAAGGATCTGGTGAGAATGACAAACTCAAAAAAATTAATATTGGTAAAGAAATAGTACTGGAGAAATTAATGGGGCTAAAAGTCAACACATCACCTGGAGCTGATGATCTGCACCATAGGATTTTAAAATAAATGTCTACAGAGATTATGGATGCAGTGCTTTTGGTATTCCAGAATTCCATCCATTCTAGAATGGCCCCTGTGGATCGGAAGGTAGCAAAGGTAAGCTGTTATAAAAGGAGGGAGAGAGAAAATAGTGAACTATTGACCAGTTAGCCTGACATCAGTCAGGGGAAAATGTTACAATTTAATCATTTGGGACATGATAACAGGACACTTAGAAAATCATTTCATTAGGCAGTGTCAGCACAGATATATGAAAGAGAAATGTTAGAGTTTTTTGAGGATGGATAAGGGAGAACCAGTAGATCTTGTGTAGTTGGATTTTCAAAAAGCATTCCATAAATTACCACACAAGAGATTATTACACATGTTGGGGCTCATGGGATTAAGGATAATATATTGCCATGGATTTTGGATTACCTAATGGACAGAGAACTGAGAGGAGGAACAAATGGACTATTTTTAGGTTAGTACGTTGCAACTAGCAAGTCACCACAAGGATCAGTGCTAGAGTGTCAGCTATTTACAATCTATATCAATGACTTAGATGAGGAAATAGAAAGTATTACACCCAAGTTTGCTAATGATACACAGTTAGGTGGGAAAGTAAGCTGTAAGAAGGGTGCAAAGACACAGCAAAAGGATTTAGCTAGGTTAAGTGAGTGGGCAAGAATGTGGCAGATGGAATAAAACGTGGAGAAATGTGTAGTTATCTGGCATGGGAAGAAAAAATAGAAAAGTAGATTTTTTTTAAATGATGGGAAACTGCAAAATGTTACTATTCAGGGGGGCCTGGGTGTCCTGTACACTTATCACAAGAAATTAATATGCAGATACAGCATGTGACTTGGTTGGCATATGGTAAGTTAGCATTTATTACAAAGGAATTGGAGTATAAGAGGAATCAGGTCTTACATCAATTTTGCAGGACCTTGGTGAGACCACACTAAGAATACTGTGTAGTTTTGGTCTCCTTACCTGAGGATAGATTTACTTGCCCTGAAAGAAGTGCAATGCAGTTTCACTAGACTGATTCCTGGAATGAGATTTTCCTGTTAAAAGAGATTGACTTAGGCCTAAGTTCCCTGGAATTCAGAAGAATGAGAGGGGATTTTATTGAAACATAAAATTCTTAAGGGGCTTGACAGGGTCGACGGTGAGTCATTTCCCTCATTGGGGATCTAAACCTAAGTGTTGCAGTCTCAGAATATGGGGTTGGCCATTTAGGATGGAGATGAGGAGAAATTTCCTCACTCAAAGAGTTGTGAATCTTTGGAATTCTCTATCCCAGAAAGTTATGGATGCTCAGTCATTGAGCATATTCCAAGACAGAGATCAATAGATTTTTTTGTGTACTAAGGAAATTAAGGGATATGAGAATAATGCAAGAAGGTGGAGTTGAGATAGAAGATCAGGTGCAATGTTATTGGAACAGGCTTGAAGGGCCAAATATCCTGGTCCAATTTTTAATTTCTTATGTTGCAAATTACATTCCACATTAAAATCATAATATTTGCAATCCTCTCTTGCTACAGGCATGGTGTGGGACTACTGGAGGAATGCTGATGTCGTACAGTCATTTAAAAAGGGAGAAAGGGGTAGATAATTATCGGCCAATCAGCCTAAACTTGGTGGTGAGTAAATTATTGGAAAAAGTCCTGAGGGACCGTTTAAATCATCATTTCTAATCAAATATAGTCAGCATAGATTTGTTAATGGGAATAGCTTGATTAAATTTTTTGAGGCGGTAACGAGGAGAGTCGGTGAAGATGTATTTGATGTAGTTTACATGGATTTTAATGAAGTTTTTTTACCAGGTCCTACATGGCAGACTAGTCTGAAAAGTAAAAGCCCACAGAATCCATGGAAAATGGTAAGTTAGATCCAAAATTCATTCGGTGACGGGAAATAAAGGGTGGTTAATACATGTTTTTCTGACTAGAAGGCTGTTTCCAGTGGGCTTCTGTACTAGGTCCCTTGCTTTTTGTTATATATAACAATGATTTACGCTTAAATGTAGAGAGCATGATAAAGGTGCTTATAGGTGATATAAAGATTGGATGTGCGGTTGATAGTGAGGAAGAGTAGACCGCAGAAAGATTTCAATAGATGGTTAAGGTGCACAGAAAAGTGGCAATTAGAATTCAATCCAGAGAAGTGTGAGGTCATGCATTTGGGGAAGACAAACAATGTAAGGGAATACACAATAAATGGTGGAATACAGAGAAGTGTAGAACAGAGAGAACAGGTACGCCCACAGATCCAGGAGTTAGCAGGACAGCCGATTAAGAAGCCGTATGGGATATTTTCCTTTATTAGCCTAGGCACAAAATATAAGAGCAAGGCGGTTATGCTAGAACTGCATAAAACATGAGTTGGGCCACATACAGTTCTGATCACGGCATTACAGGAAAGATGTGATTGCACTAGAGAGGGTACAGGGGAGATTTACAAGGATGCTGTCAGGATGGAGAATTTTAGCTTTGAGGAAAGATGGAGTTGTTTTCTTTGGAACAGAAGACACTGAAGCGAGATTTAATTAAAGTATATATAAAGAGGGGCCTAGATAGAGTGGATAGGATGGACCTATTCCCTTGGCAGAGAGGTCAATAACCAGGGGCATTGATTTAAAATAATTAATGATTAGAGGGGAGTAAAGAAGAAGTCTTTTCATTCAGAGGGTGGTAAGGGTTTGGAACCCACTGCCTGAAGGGATGGTAGAGGCAGAAACCTCCATTTAAAAAATACTTGGACTAACCCCACCATGGAACAAGAGGTGGAAAGTACAATTAGACTGGATAGCTCTTTATCTGCCAGCATGGACATGATGGAATCATTGGCCTCTTGCTGTGCCATAAATCATTCTATGATTCATGGCATTGTCGTGGCATTCTTAAACATCTCAAATTTCGTTTCCACTGTTTATGACAGCATTACAACCTAATTTTGCCGCTAACCATGTAACACACTCCATTATAATTATTCTTTAATATACACATAAAAAATTTAAAGGATACATAATAAGATAGATAGTTCTTTAATAGGTATTCTTCACCATTTTTAGAGTTGAGAATACACAGCAAATATACTAATTGTAGGAGGCTACCTAGTAGTTAGTGGCACCAGAAAACATTAAGATAAGCTGCACTAGGAGTGGTCCTGGATTTGAGAGCACCGGGAGGGGGTACAAGCCCTAGAATTTTGAACACATCCATACGTGCATGGTGGGAAGGATGGTGGGCAGCAGTATCAGTCCAGACTGGTGAGGCCCAAGATGCATCCAAGATTGAGCACTGGGCCTCATTATCATTGAGTCCAGCCAAATTTCTAAGCTCTGGAGTTTAATTATTCCAATGCTTCCCTTGTTGGGCTTTTATCGATGTACCAGTAACTTCAACTTTTCCAACTGCAGCTTCTTGTAACTTGACCCGTACTAAGCTTAATTTAATTCATCACTTCCATCCTCATGATCTTTACTTGTTCCTTGTTCCCTAATGCATTATGCTTAAAATGTGCATTGCCATCTTCAAGTCCCTTGATAGTCGTACTCTACACTACCTCTAGTCCATCACTGGTTTCAGATCTTTAAGTCACCGAAATGTTTCCCTCTCAAAATACTTCCTAAGATTCCTCTACCACTCTCTTCTCCTCTGAAAACCTTTTCAAAACTTGTCTTTTATTCCAAGGATTTAATTGCCAATTACTGGATCACCCTATCAGCTGCAAATGCAAAGAGAAACAGCCTGTGATTGAAGGAGCAGTGAGCAATGGGAAAGTGAGTGGCAGCAGTGAGCGAGGCCTGGGGATCTGAGCTGTGGCACCGGTGATCAAGGCCCGAGGACGAGATTGGCGGCAGCAAGTGAAGCCCGGAGACTGGAACAGCAGTGGCGAGCAAGGCCTGAGGACTAGAATGGCAGCAGCAAGTGAGGCGGGGACCAGAGTGGTGGTGGCAAATGAGGCCCAAGGACCAGAGCAGCAATGCCGAATGAGGCTTAAGGACCTGATGAGGCTTGAGGGCGACTCACCATCCTGGAGTTCATGGATTTTGCGCTGCTGTTCAACATCCCGTGCACAGGCTTCCTGGGACTCCATTTATCCCATACTCATCTGGGCAACAACTGGGAGGACCGCTCAGGGTCTCCTCTTGCTACTGCCGCAGCAGCTTTGGTGTCTGCCCATACATAGAGCAGAGCAGTCAGCCACCACGAGGAGCAGCCAGGATAGGAGCTGAAACAAAGCAGGTAGGTTTGTGGGGTCGGGTTCGGGGTCGGGGTCGGGGTCGGGATTAGGATTGGGATTGGGTTTGGGATTGGGCGGGGGTGTTTTAAAGCTGCAGGTCCGAGTTGGCAAGGCGGGGAACGTCCAGCCAGGGTCTCTGTTCCGGCAGCAGGCGGCTGGAAGTAGGCCTGGATCAGTGGTGGGGGCAGGGAGGGGGTGGGGGAGTTTGAGAGCTCTCTCCAACACCTAAGTAAGAAGACAAAGTCCAGCTCAAGGGTGGGGTGGTGGGGGGGTTGGTGCTGGTGGTGGTAGAGAAGTGGATGGGTACATTAGTGCTTCATGCTCTGTTTACCGGATTCTCAGAGTTAGGGCTCACTTCTGCACAATTCCCCCAACTTCCTATTCATGTAAAAGATCAGGATGTTCGATCGATCTTCATCAATTTCTACCATCATATGGCACAAGTGTGCAATATCGGTCCAGTCCTTGGATATTAACAGGCTGTGACTGCAGACAGCATAGCCCTGGTTGCACAGAGAACAAAGCCCCTGCTGTAAGTCCAGTCACCTGGTCTCCCCTGTGGATAAAACTCCCAATAGAGACTCAAAAGCCTTTGCACACATGGGAAGCAGCGTCTGTGTGGATGCTTTAAATGCTAGAAATGCCCGGGACCCAGCCTGCACTGGAAATCCAGCTCCAGTGCAAACTTTGAACTGGCCAGAGGTGCAGGAAGAGCGGTTTGACTCTTACTAGGGTACAGATTCCACACACACTGACTCTTACTGGGGTATGGGTTCCACATACAGCGGATGGAATCTTGTTGACCTGTCAGGGGGTCTCGGCTGGAGAGCTGGCAAGAGACCCTTGCTGCCTCTTTTCGGGAAGACCTGCTGAACTATGTGCCAATCAAGCAGTGGTGAGGCCAATGCCGGGCTTTCTCCTGTGATTAAGACTTTGGGGGCAGTGGCACAGAAAAGGTAATGGCAACTGCAAGAAGGGCAGGCACCAGAGTCCCAAGATCGCTGAGTGACCCAGGCCATAGGTAAGTAATATGGGGGTGGGGGGGGGGTTTTGCAGGGCGGAGCTCACGGGGAGAGGGGTGTAAGAGGTCGCATCAAGGGCAGGGGTGTGGCTCTCAGAGGGGCCCCCCTTCCCGATATCGTGTACACCAATCAGGCGCTGAGTGCCTTTGATTGAAGGACACACCCCACCAGAGGGATGCATAGCTCGCATAGTTTAAAATAAAAGCAAAATACTGCGGATGCTGGACATCTGAAATAAAACAGAAAACGCTGAAAAAACTTAGCAAGTCTGACAGCATCTGTGGAGAGAGAAACAGAGTTAATGTTTCGAGTCCGTATAACTATTCTTCAGAGCTCTGAAGAAGAGTAATACAGACTTCAAACATTAACTCTGTTTCTTTCTCCACAGATGCTGTCAAACCTGCTGAGTTTTCCCAGCATTTTCTGTATATTATATTAGCTCGTATAGTTTCGCATGTCGACAGACCTGCCTCCAGGCTGGGTTAACACCAGCGGCAGTGGGGTGGCCTTTAAATGGTCATTAATTGGCCACTTAAGGGCCACAATTGGTGGCTGCGTGGAAGGTTGGTCCTGGACCTTCCCGCCCATAACTTAATTTTGGCAGAGGCGGGAAGGCTGAAGGGTTTAGGTACGTCACGATTCTGCTTAATTAAATGCTCTTCCCAACTCCAAACTTGCCACCAGAGTGAGCAGAAGATTCCGTCTCCTGACTCTCACTGAGGTACAGGTTCCACACACACTGAGGATCATTAGGATATGGGTTCTACACATACTGACTCTCACCAGGGTACAGGTTCCATACACATTGACTCTCACTAGGGTACAGGTTCCACAGACACTGACTCTCACTGGGGTATTGGTTCCACAGGCACTGACTCTCACTGGGGCATGAGTTCTACACACAACTAATGGCGCAATTGTCTCCATTTTTTTGTGGCCCATCCAACCTTACGGTTGGCAGACGGGTTAATCGGCCAGGTGGACTTTGCATTTTTCATCAAACCTCATCCAAGGGCGGGATTAAGATTCTGTTATGAAATAAAATAAAAATAAATATCTGTGGGCAGCATTTTTATCAGCTATATTTTCAGGTGACTGATTGTGATGCTTTTAAAACCTTTATTTGTTGATTTTCAGGTCTGCAGCTCCCTGAAGCAGCTGTCTGCTTTCAGGGAGCTTTCTCGCAGTGCTCACCTGCAGTGACGTCATTGCATATCCTCTTCCTGCCCCCACCCCGGCAGCGTGAAGCTGGCTGGCAGCGTGAAATTGTGGCCAGGGGCTAATCACGGTCAGCAGTCTGTTTCCCGACCGCTCCCGGGCCCACCGATCAGGCGTGCCCGTCAAAGGTAAAATTTAGGCCACTGACTCACATTGAGGTGCGGGTTCCACAGACATTTACTCTCAGTAGTTACAAGTCCAACCGACACTGACTCACACTGGGGTACAGGTATTACAGACATTGACTCTTACTAGACGACAAGTACCACAGTTCCTGAATCTCACCGTTACAGGTCCCACACGCATTGATTATCACTGGGATACAGGTTCCACAAACACAGACTTTCACTAGGGTATGGGTTCCAAAGGCACTGACTCTTATTGGGGTACAGGTCCTACACACACTATCAGTGGGATACAGGCTTCACAGGCACTGACTTTCACTGGGGTACAGGTTCCACAGATACTGACTCTCACTGGGGTATGGGTTCCACAGACACTCACTTTCACTGGTGTACAGGTTCCATACACAATGACTGGCAGTGGAATACAGGTTCCACAGACACTGATTTTCACAGGGTTCCACAGATACTGTCTCTCAAAGAGGTTCAGCTCCCAAAAACACTGACTGTCACTGGGGTATGGGTTCCACACACATTGACTCTCACTGGGAATGGGTTCCACATGCACTGATTCATAATGAGGTCCGATGTTCACAAGCATCCCTCTCCCACACCTGAGTGGGGATAGGAGGGCATGAGTGAGAGAGTGGGGATGGGAAGGCATGGACCAATGTGTGGGGATGGGAGGGCATGAGTGGGGATGGGAGGGCATGAGTAGGGGTAGAAGGGGGGAATGAGTGAGTTAGTGTGGGATGAGTAGGGATGGGAGGGAGGCCATGAGTGTGTGGGGGCTGAGTGGGAATGAGAGCAAGGACATGGGTGAGTGTGTGTGGGGTGAGGCCTAATGATCACTTTTGATGCCTAGTGATCACATCTGATATCTGATGATCACTTATGATGCCTGATGATCGCTTCTGATGCTATTTGAGCATTTTTGATTGCAACTGATGTCAAGAAATGGCAATCGAGTGCTTTTGTTGACTGATGGAAAAATTCATTCCAAATTACACCTTTTGATGTCAAATAATAACTGATAGCTTTTGAGGGCATTTGAATGCAAATTATATCAAAATTTTCTGGTAGGTATACAAGACCAGAATTAGGTTGTGTGTAACAAGTAGGTAGTTTGGGCAATGAATACCAATTTTCTGCCTTCTTTCAAGAGACACCCAGACCTATTTCTGGCTGGGACGAACATTACAAGTGCAAAGGTAGGTGCTAAATAACAGCAATCAGAACCAGTGTGGTCTCCTGGGTTAGTTTTGATTGGGGATCAGAGAAGAATTTCCCTATCAGTGTGCTTGCACACGAGCAGGGGAGAGACCTCATCTGAGTGAGACACTGCCAGAGTGAATGTGGGTATTGGCAATTTGGTGCACAGTAGGAATTCGGTGCAGAGTGGAAGAGATGCTCTTTGCATTTTTTTTTTGCTATCCAACGTCTTAAATCATCTGGGAGTGGTCTTGCCCTGCTGCAACAGTAGAGGCTACAAGGAAGAGAAATGACTGGTAAGTAGTGGGTAAGGTCGGGTAAGTATTTACTACTTTTATCGCTAATAGTTTAAGGTCTTTTTGTGGTTTATAGTTTGTATATTCTGCAGTAATGAGGCTCAGGAAAGAAGGGCCCTAGAGTAATTGATTTAAAAGGTTTAATTTAAAGGGATAAGTCATGGCAGGAGAGCTCAAAGCTGTGATGTGCTCCTTGTGCTCCATGTGGGAGGCCAGGAACATTTCCAGTGCCCGGGACCAGCATGTGTGCAGGAAGTGTGTCCAGCTATAGCTCCTGGAAGCTCGGGTTTCAGAGCTGGAACAGTGGCTGGGGACACTGTGGAGTATCCGCGAGTCTGAGAGAATTGTGGATAGCACGTTGAGAGAGGTGGTCACACCGCAACTGACAGGACTTGAGGAAGGAAGGGAATGGGTGACCACCAGGCAGTCCAAGAGAAACAGGCAGGTAGTTCAGGAATCGCCTGGGGTCCCGCTCGCAAATTGGTATTCCATTTTGGAGGCTGATGAGGGCGCTGGTTCCTCCAGGGAGTGCAGACAGAGCCAAGCTTCTGGCACCACAAGCAGCCTGTCTGTACAGGAGGGGAGGAAGAGAGGAAGAGCAATAGTAATAGGGGATTCTATAATCAGGGGAACAGATAGGTGCTACTGTGGCCGTCAACGTGACTCCAGGATGGTGTGTTGCCTCCCTGGTGCCAGGGTCCAGGATGTCACTGAATGGCTGCAGGGCATCCTGAAGGGGGAGGGTGATAAGGTAGAGGTCATGGCACATGTTGGTACCAATGGCATAGGCAGAAAGAGGGATGAGGTCTTGCATCAAGAATTCAGAGAGTTAGGCAGTAGACTAAAAAGCAGGACCTCTCAGGTTGTAATCTCTGGATTACTCCCAGTGCCACGTGCTACCGAACACAGAAATAGGAGAATAGCGCAGATGAATACATCGCTTAAGAGTTAGTGCAGGAGGGAGGGTTTTAGATTCCTGGATCACTGGGACCGTTTCTGGGAAAGGTGGGACCTGCACAAGCGGGACGGTCTACATCTGAACCAGAGCGGGACTAACATATTTGCGGGTGGGTTTGCTAATGCTGTTGGGAGGAGTTTAAACTAATTCAGCAGGGAGAGGGGACACAGAATGTTAGCAGAATAGGGACACATCATAATACAGTAAAACTATCAAGTCAGAGGGAGTACACCTGCATTAAGTTTCAAGGGAGTAAGGCAAGGCTGGATGGCCTCTACTTTAATGCCAGGAGTATTACAGGTAAAACAGATGAGTTAAGGGTGAGGATTGACACATGGAATTGTGATATAGTAGCCATCACTGAGACGTGGTTGAGGTAGGGGCAGGATTGGCATCTCAACATTCCGGGATATAGAATCTTGAGGCAAGACAGGGGAGGGGGTAAAAGAGGAGGAAGCATTGCATTATCAGTTAAGGAGTCAGTTACTGCAATAAGGAGAGATGATATCTTGGAGGGGGCATCGAATGAAGCTTTGTGGGTAGAGTTTAGGAATAAAAAAGGGGCAGCCACATTGTTAGGTGTTTATTATAGACCCCCAGATAGTCAGCAGGAAATTGAGGAGCAAATATGTGTACAATTCATGGAGGTGTGTTAAAAACAATAACAATAAGGTAATTATATTCGGTGATTTCAACTTTCCCAACATTAATTGGGATAGACATAGTGTTAAGGGCTTGGATGGAGTGGATTTCTTGAAATGTGTACAGGAGAACTTTTTAGGCCAATATGTAGAGGGTCCAACAAGGGACGGTGCAATGCTGGTCCTAATTTTGGGGAATGAAGCTGGACAGGTGGCTGAGGTGGTGGTGGGGGAGCATTTTAGTGATAGTGACCACGACATGGTACAATTTAAGCTTGTTATGGACAAAGAAATAGACAAGTTGCAAAAAAATGTTTTGGATTGGGGGAGAGCGGATTTTAGTAAAATAAGACAGGATCTGGCCAAGGTAGACTGGGAACAGGTACTTGTGGGGAAATCTACAGAAGAGCAGTGGGGGCGTTCAAAAAGGAAATGGGAAGGGTGCAGGCTCAACATGTTCCGTATTGGGTGATAGGAAGGAGTAATAAGCCCAGAGAACAATGGATGACTAGCGATATTCAGGATACGATAAGAAGGAAAAGAAAGGCTTTTAGCAGGTACAAGAGGAGCAAATCAGCGGAGGCATTAGTGGAATGCAGAAAGTGCAAGGTGGACTTAAGAAAGCAACTAGGAGAGCAAAGAAGGGATATGAGAAAGCTCTGGCTGGTAAAAGTAGGGAAAATCCCAAGATATACTATAAGTATATTAATGGGAAGAAGGTAACCAGGGGAAGAGTAGGCCCATTAGGGAGCAAGGGGGCAATCTATGGGTGGAGCCAGAGGACATCGGTAGAGTGTTGAACGATTACTTCACATCCGTCTTCACCCAAGAGAATGAGGATGAAGGTATGGAACTCTGGGGGAGAGACTGCGAGGCTCTTGAGAAAATTGATATAGGGAGTGACAAGGTATTCAAGGTGTTGGCAGGCTTAAAAACGGACAAATATCCAGGTCCGGATGATTTGTGTCACAGACTGCTGAGGGAGGCAAGGGAGGAGATCGCAGGGGCTCTGACCCAAATTTTTAATTTCTCTCTGGCCATGGGAGAGGTGCCAGAGGACTGGAGAATAGCTAATATGGTTCCGCTATTTAAGAAGGTTTGTAGAGATAAGCCAGGGAACTACAGACCAGTGAGTCTCACGCCAGTGGTAGGGAAACTATTGGAGAAAATTCTGAAGGAGAGAATCTATCTTCCCTTGGAGAGGCAAGGTTTGATCAGGGATAGTCAGCATGGCTTTGTCAGAGGGAGGTCATGCCTAACAAATTTGATTGAATTTTTTGAGGAAGTGACCAGGTGTGTAGATGAGGGTAATGCAGTTGATGTAGTTTATATGGATTTCAGCAAAGCCTTTGACAAGGTCCCACATGGGAGACTTATAAAGAAGGCAAATGCACATGGGATACAGGGTAATTTGATAAGGTGGATTCAAAATTGGCTTTGTTGTAGGAGGCAGAGGGTGATGACAGAAGGCTGCTTTAGTGACTGGAAGCCAATGTCCAGTGACATACCACGGGGATCTGTGCTGGGTCCCCTATTATTTGTCATTTATCTAAATGACATAGATGACTATGTGGGGGTTAGCATTAGTAAGTTTGCGGATAACACAAAGATTGGCCAGGTGGTTAACAGTGAGATTGAGTGTCTTGGACTACAGGAATATATAGACGGGTTGGTCAAATGGGCAGATAAGTGGCAGATGGAATTTAACCCTGAAATGTGTGAGGCTTTGGAAGGAGTAGTTAGACAAGGAAGTATTCAATGAACAGCATGACACTAGGGAGTTCTGAGGAACAAAGGGACCTTGGCGTGTGTGTCCATAGATCTCTGAAGGCAGAGGGGCATGTTAGTGGGGTGGTGAAAAAGGCATATGGGACACTTGCCTTTATCAATTGAGGCATAGATTACAAAAGTAGGGAGGTCATGTTGGAGTTGTATAGAACCTTGGTAAGGCCACAGCTGGAGTACTGTGTGCAGTTCTGGTTGCCACATTATAGGAAGGATGTGGTTGCATTGGAGGGGGTGCAGAGGAGATTCACCAGGATGTTGCCTGGGATGAAACATTTAAGTTATGAAGAGAGGTTGGATAGACTTGGGTTGTTTTCGTTGGAGCAGAGAAGACTAAGGGGCGACCTGATCGAGGTGAACAAGATTATGAGGGGCATGGACAGAGTGGATAGGGAGCAGCTGTTCCCCTTAGTTGAAGGGTCAGTCACGAGGGGACATAAGTTCAAGGTGAGGGGCAGGAGGTTTAGGGGGGATGTGAGGAAAAACCTTTTTACCCGGAGTGTGGTGACGGTCTGGAATGCACTGCCTGGGAGGGTGGTGGAGGCGGGTTGCCTTGCATCCTTTAAAAAGTATCTGGATGAGCACTTGGCACATCATAACATTCAAGGCTATGGGCTAAGTGCTTGTAAATGGGATTAGGTAGGTAGGTCAGGTGTTTCTCACGTGTTGGTGCAGACTCGATGGGCTGAAGGGCCTCTTCTGCAGTGTGTGATTCTGTGTGATTCTGTAAATTGGTTTGGGATTTTATCTCTTTTTACCCCTGCCCAGGGATCATATGGTTTTTGGGTGAGGCGTGAATGTCTTGTGATCACAAGGCATTACTGTGTGAGACTGGCTAGATGGACAAAGGAACCTTTCCTGTATATCAATGTTCTTAATTTTGTAATGACAAAAGACATTGTAAATGTGATAGCATAAGTTAAGCCTTTTAATACACAAGGCCTAACTTTCCACAAAACCTCTTATTCTCTTTTCAGCAATATTGTAATCAGCTCATTTAAGAACAAAAAACAGTAGCCAACTTAATGACTCCCCAACTAAAGTGGAATATTGTGGCAATTTTTTGGCAGTGATTTGTTTAACTCATGAATTTTGGTATGTTTTGTTAATGGGCAATGTTCTTCACTGCCATCCTGTACTTGAAGAATTTAATCTTTACTATAAGCCTAATATTTGATTAGTTTTACGTAATATAGCTGTGTTTTTCCCTCCTATGATCCAGATTTTGTTGGTGCAGAATCCATATATTGTGGCTTCATATTTATACTTGAAAGCTTTCACTTATTACTGGCTTTTTAAAACCATTTACTGAAGTGACTTCATATCCAATGACACATTTCCCACCATGTGAAGATCACCCTACCCTGTTAAGTTAATGTTTCTATAGTTTATTCTATCCCTGTTCCTTTGGCAGGAGCTTCATATTGATACACCAAGCAATATTTCCCTCTGTTTTCTGAATTTTAATCATCTTTTTCTATTAGTTTTTTTTAAATGAATCCAGAATGAAATAGCATGCATGCATGCACAGTCAGGTTATTTTATGCAATGGAATTTCATTGGCAGAAATGGCAAAATAAAATCAGCCAAACATGTGTTTCCAATGATTCTTCAATATTTCTCACTAGCAAATGCACCACCTCCACGAAATGATGAAGTTTGTGAGTCTCAGTGTGGAGTGTGTAATAATTTTGCAAAATGGCTGTCAAGATAAGTGCATAAAGCTTTCAGAGTTCAATCCTGACTGTCCTGTGCATCATATTGCCGAATTATTGTGGTTGTGATAGGAACAGCGCCCATCAAGGCAAGCTGCATGGATATACACAACACAGCATCTATCCACCGCTGAGGCCTTGCTGAGAAATCCTGAGCACAAAAGTAAGCTAAGAATATTACCATAAGATCATAGCACTGGACCCCTATATGCTAACAAAGTAAAGTGATAGGTAAAAATTATTACTCACAAACTGAAATGCTAGCAAGCATGTAGTAAGGATAATAGTACAAGTGAAAACAGTAGGTTTACACAGATAACATTGCATGTAATAAACAAATATTTTCTGAAGATAGATACTTATGAACATACAGGAGTAGGCTACTCAGCCCCTCAAGCCTGACCCGCCGTTCAATAAGATCATGGCTGATCTGAATGTAACCTCAACCTCCCATTCCTGCCTACATCCAATAACCTTTCACCCCCTTGTTAATTAAGAATCTATCTAGCTGTGCCTTAAAAATATTCAAAGACTCTATATCCACCACCTTTTGAGGAAGAGAGCTCCAAAGTCTTACGACCCTCTGAGAGAGAAAAATCCTCCTCCTCCTTAAATGAGCAGCCCCTTATTTTTAAACAGTGACCCCTAGTTCTAGATTAAGAGGAAACATCCACTCCACGCTCACTCCACATCCACCTTGACAAGATTCCTCAGGATCTTAAAGGTTTTGATCAAGTTACCTCTTACTCTTCTAAACTCCAGTAGCCTAACCTGTCCAACCTTTCCTCATAAAACAACCCACCCATTCCTGGTATTAGTCTAGTGAACCTTCTCTGAACTGCTTCCACCACATTTACATATTTCCTTAAGTAAGGAGACCAGTACTGTACACAGTATTCCAGATTGGTTTCACCAGTGACCCATACAACTGAAGCATGGTCTCCTCCATAAGAAGATAATAATAATAAGATCCACTTGTTTTAAAGTTGGGAAGGTACAGTTCAGACGCTCATCCATCATTCCAGTTCTGATAAAAGGTCATTGACTTGAAATACGAGGACTGTTTCCCTCTTCACAGATGCTGGCTGACCTGAGTGTTTCCAGCATTTTCTGCTTTTAATTCAGATTTCCAGCATCTGCAGTATATTACTATTTCATTTATTTATTACCTCCGCCACTGAAGGTTGGTGGAAGCAATGTTTTTGCCTGTTTGTTAGTCAGTTTGTTTATCTCAAAACTAATGGGCAGATTTCAAAAAAACCTTTCAGAGTTTTCAGTGCAGGTTGTTAGATATGGATCGGCCTGAAGGCTCCTCAGGGAGATGGAAGCTCTTAATAAAAAGATTTTTTTTTTCATCTTTGTAGTTATAGAGCATTAGCTAGGCAGAGAAAAGTCTCAAGAAATAGCTACATAGTTGTAATAACATAGAATTAACACAGTGTGGCAAGGGTGTGTGCTCTACTGAGTGCTCTCTTCACTTGTTAGTTGGTCACAGCCAAAGCTATTACTTGACCAACTACACAGACTTTTCACTGCCCCAGCCTCAAATGGTAATCAAAAACTCTTCATTGGCACTGACATCCTAAAAGGGGAGGGGGCATAAGCTGACACCACTGACAGTGATATGAGATCATTAGGCCAATTCATATCTAACAACCTGCTCTGAAAACTCTGCCTACATTTTAGCAGCTGTAACAAATTCCAGTTCAGCAGCTGAAACAATCGACAACATTCTAAATAAAACAACCTACAACATTCTGGGGAGAAAAATGCAATTTGACCTATTTTCCAATGTTAACGGATCCTTTAAAAAATTATAGGATCCAGACTCACCAAAGACTAATCAGTTCTTCCTTGGACCATTCCCTATATGTGTACCAAGTTTCTTTGAAATCTGCCCATTAGTTTTGAGATACATTGTTTGCCAATCTTAATTCTCAACTCCCCCATTTTAAATCAGGATGTTTGTACATAAACAAGTGTCACAAGATGCATCAGCTCAAAGAAGCCTCCCTATCTCACAAATCCAGTTAATTTATTCATTATGCTGAAACCTGGACACCTACCCACTTGTTCCAGCTACAGGATCAGGCCTTCTGTGCAGCTTGCCAGTCAGTGTGACTATTTTTTAGCTAGGGGAATTTTGGTAATATGACACAACCACAAAAGCAGATACCATGGTCCATGAATCACAAGGGCTCAGTCGGGACCCAGCAGATCCCTGGAAGCTGGTTCACTGAGTGAGATAAGGCATACTGTCCTCCAGATGGCTGGTGAGGTCCAAGCCAGATAAATAATCTGGACCCTTGAAGAAAATAACCTTTTTTAATAAATTCTGATCCAATCCTTCAAACAGAGGATCAAAGGATATATGGCTGGAGTCTGGGGAAGGCTGTGGAAAACTCTGCTCCTCCCCACTAGCAAGTAGACACTGGATTTTCCAACTTCCTGCTGCAGGTAGGCACCAGAGATGCAGCCATAGTGTCACTTGCACCTGCCTGGCTTATGCAAATTAGGTGCCTTTCCACTGGCCCTGCAAACTCTGGTAGGGCCAGGGCAGAAAGACATTGCAACCTGAGAATTTTTGATAACAATGAATATATCTTCCACATGCTCTCCAATACTGAATAAAATTAATTGACTTTTAGGGTGAGATTTTAGCTCATTCAAAATTCATCCACTCACACAGAGGGTGGAATTTTCCCTAAATTGCACTAAGTGCGGTAGAACCTGTGAAAGTCGACCTTTTTTCCGCCAACCACAATGGCAAGTTTTCGTGCCGTATCGTCTGCTTCCTGCCTCATTAATTATGCAGGCATGGGAAACACACAATATCACTGGAGGGCTGCCTCTGATTTGCCTGCCACACCGTTACCTCGCTTCTTCCTTACTCCGGGCACCATATTTAAACTGCAGCTGTGTGCACAGTTCTCAAATGCCTGCAGCCCAGGACTGCTCTGGTGAAGAAATGGCCCCGAAAGCCAAGAAGAGTGCAGCCTCCATTTTCAGTGATGTGTCCCTGGAACAGCTTTAGGATGCCATGGAGTCCCGCTGTGATGTCTTTTAACCCCGCTCTGGCCACAATAGGTCCAGTAATATCACCACTCCAGCTTGGGAGGCAGTGGCAACAGTGGTTAGTTCCAGTGCTGCACAGAAGAGGTCAGCCATCCAGTGCAGAAAGAGCATACATGATCTCATCTTGTACTGACAGGGTAAGTCAACCATCTCACCACTCTAATGAGTCACCCAAGGATCCTTGGGCACCCATAGGGAGGAGGATCAGCAGCTGGGCACCCTGGAACCAACAACCAAGGTGACTCCAGGAATATCCGACTGATCCAAATCCCCTCTTCCTGTGACCCCATCCTCCAGACTGAGGAGGGTGCACCTGCCCCACAGCAGAACATCCAAACCACTCCAGGACCCTCCGGGTCTTGGCCCTCCAGAAGACACCCTCCAAGGTCATCACAGACAATAGGGTATCGCAATCAGTAGGCTGCCTCCACTTCCACTGTGAACATCAGAGATGCACCCAGATGTGGTGTTAGATGTGGGAAGCCAAATAGCATTAGGAACACAATGGTGGCATGGGTGTTCACAACATGTGTATAATGTGTACAATTGTGTATAAAATATCACCCATTCCACATCTCCTTTTGTATGCCTCCTTTTCATGATGAGATGCAGTCAGTCAATCAGGTGACACATCATGGTTCCTCCCCCCACTTAATGCAGCTGTCACTATCATGGGCATCTCGTCTACGTAGTCTGCTTTCATTTCATCACAGTGTCTGGCCTTTTTCAGATGATTTCCAACATCAGTGGTGCCTCGTCCTTAATTTTAAGTGTGCTTGTGCATGGAAAGTCCTTTACTAGCTTTGCAGGGTCATGTCATGTTCACTCTTGGCTGTGTAACATAGAGGCAGAGGTGTTCTCCCATCTCGTCTGCATGACTGAAAGGTGAAGATGAAGTGTTCAAGGATAGATGTGCTAATGCATGGAGAAGCATCATATATGCTGCACCTCAAAGTACTCTGTCTCTGCCAGGGCTTTCATGCTATGAGCCCAAACTCAAAGCTCGTGTAAGCTCCTATATGGCAACTGCATTTGCAACTTTCTAACTGTACATCTAATCAGCTGACCAATAAGTGTGAGCTCATTGTCACCTTAAGTTGACGAAACTCTGACCCTCTCAGCATTATTATTATCCTGGCACTTGAACACACAGCCCTGAGCATCTCTCACAGTGCAGCTGGCTGTGTCGTGGCCACAAGATTCTCATCTCAATGTGCGGCTGCAGCGCTGTGCCTCCCCTCACACGAGCACTGGCTGTGAACACTAATGCTAATTCAAAATGGTCATATTTGGCGGACAATGGGGTCTTTGAACATGTGCTGGACGTGCACATTGTTGCTTCACAGAATGCTGAGGGGAGCAACGGGATAGCAGCAAAGATGGAGTGAAGTGGAAGTGTGCTCTTTATTAGGAATGGCACGTGACCTTGAGGGCTTCATGGTCTCTGAGTAATTTTCAGTTTGCCAGGGCCAGGGGTGGCTATGAGGGCACAGTGTCCGTGTTAGAGGGGAGGCATCTTAATGTCTGGCAGGCAATTGGTTGGATATTGTCATCCCCAGGTGATCCACATCCATAGTAAGGTGAGGATAAATGCAGGTTGAGTGTGAGTGCACCAGATGCCAATTGAGAAGAATGTGACACAGAGGATTGACCGATCGCTACATGGATTGAGATCGGCGTAATGTCCTCAGCTGCTTTGGCCCAAGTGTCACCTATGTTTCACCATTGAAGTTACACAGAATGCATTGCCCCACTGCTGGAGATGGATTTCCTTGAGGAGTGTTGACCCATTGAAGGCTACCACCTACGAGCCCACTCAGGATAGTGGAACACCTCCTGCCTCATGTCAGCTGCAGACATGAGTGGGATACTGAAGAGATTCTTGAAGAGTCAACACCTTCGGATGTCTGATGGTGGGACGCCCTCCGCCAGTCACTGCCTCATCTCAGCAAAGACACATGCTTCAGAGGCTTCATGTCAGGAAGATATAATAATTGTCATAATTTTATTGGAATTTATTGTTAAGTAGAGTAATAGTGGGGTCTGTGCCTATGTCTATATGTGTGTGATTTAATTGAATTAAAGCAGCTGAAGGCTTTGATTTATTAGAAGATAAGCTAGGTTTGAAATGTTAAGTAGGTAGACATAGGTGTAAAGGGAACATTTGCATTTTTAAATAAACCAGACTAGATGATTTTCAAAGGAGGGGTGAAATGTGTCACCTAGCCAGGTGAAGTTAAGAAACAGTGTGTTTATTTTTCCCAAAGATTGCTGGTAAAATTAGTACTATGAGAGATTTTTATCATCAGAAAGGTAAAGTCCAAAGACACGGTGAAACAATGGGAATTTGCATTCAAAAGGAGACATAGGTATAAAGAAGCGAAACTCATGTGTAAGGAGAGACATTTTAAGATCTAACAAGTGTGAAACACCTTCAGGATCTACGCCTCAAGCTGCTGTCTACAACAAACTGAAGCTAAGAAAACTGACTTTGAATTGGATTGTTCAGAGTATCATGTTGCTTTGCCTGGGTATTTTAAAAACTATGTGTCTTACCGTTGCCTTAACAAAAGTATAACTGGGAGTTAGATTAATTAAGAGATTTAGAAGTTACCATAGTAGTAATTTGTAGATCTATGTATGCATTGAAAATCATTTCTTCTATTAATAAAGGTTTAATTTGGTTTTGTAAGAAACCTATAAGACTTGGTGGTCTTACTATTACTGAATTAAAGGCACACATCTCGAAATTTATACAAATTGCAAAACAAGTTGTGGCAGTTGCTTCAAGTTTCCTTCTGGAATTTGAGAGCTCAGCATTTACCATTGGCTGTGCCATAACACTTCATCATCTTTCAAAGGATCAGGACAATGTGAGCCTGATGTGGAACATTTTGAAGTGCACTATTGAAAAGAGAGGAATAGCAAAGCTGCTGTTCATGTTGGCCCATGATGGAGGGCACATGTCCAAGAAGATACTCATTACAACTAGTGATTCTCCTACTGGAAACTTGTGGCTATGAGGCCCTCACATGCATGTCTGCCTCATCCAGCCAGTGCTATGGCCTTTTCATCTGCAGCCTCAGCTTCCTTGACCTCATCGCCCACAACCCCTTCAAGGTCCTCCTCATCAGAGAAGACGTGCACCTCCTGTCAGCATCTGGCAAGTCCTCCCCACTTTGCAGCGCCATGTTGTGCAGCATACAGCAAGCCACAATGATCCGAGAGACCTTCTGGGGAGTGTACTGGAGTGCTCTGCGAGATAGCATCTCCTGGCATCGGAATTGCATCTTTAGGATCCCTATGGTGCACCACCAAAGTCCGGGTAACAGCTGTACCTTGTCTCTGCAGGGGCCTGAGGCCACCAAATGGATATCATCAGCCACATCCTTTGTGGGTACCCTTTATCACCGAGGAGCCTGCCCTGAATCCCATGAGGTCGCTTGAAGATGTCCGAGATCTGCGATCTGCTCAAGGTGCATGAGTTGTGGAGACATCCTGGACATCTGGTGCAAACCTGCAGGATTTGTTTGTTATGGTCACACACTAGCTATACATTGAGCGAGTGGAAGCCCTTCTTGTTCATTTATTGGAGTGCCTGTTGTCACGGAGCTTTGATAGCCACATGAGTGCAGCTGGTGATACCCTGCACCTGTTGAAACACTGGAATCTCTCCAAAGCCCAGTGTTCTGGCGTCTTGATTTACTGGATCTCTGTCGAAGTTGAAGTAATTGTGGGCCTTGGTAAAAAGGGCACCTGTGGCCTCATGTATGCATTTGTGTGTGAATGCTCGAGAGATCCCAAAGAGGTCCCCAGTCGTGCCCGTGAAGGAGCCAGTGGCATAGAAGTTGAATGCAGCTGTCATATTCAGAGCCACTGGCAATGGATGTCCTCCCAGTCTACGTGGCGCCAATTCCTGGAGAATGTGGCAAATGTGAGTCACCAGATCCCTGGACATGTGGAGGTATCGGCAACACTGCTTCTCGCTCATCTGCAGATAAGACATGTAATGTCTGTACACCCTGGGTGTAGTGAGGTGCCTACGCACGGCATTGCTACTCTCCTCATCCACTGCATCAGGAGGAGGCCCTGCTGCCTCTTGGTCTTGAGGGTTTTGCTCCTCCCTTTGACGAAACAGCCTCCTCCATCGCAATCCTCTCCTTCTTCCCTCATGCCTGTATGCTATTATACAGACAATAATTAATCCAGGCTTCATCTTTCTGATGGCCTCCTCTCTGCAGTATCAATGAGAAACAGACAAGAGTCAGGATTAATCTGTAAAGGTCCTCTTTCTGTCAATGACTCTTCAGCGAATGTGGGCTCAAGGGCTTTGTTCCTGTGCCGGCAAGTACTCACCTCTGAAAGGATGGGCAGTGTGGGGTGTATTTCAACCCCTTCACATGAGCGACTGCTAAAGAGATTACTTTGGCCAGGCGCTTGGATGTGCTGCTTTCAGCTGAACTGCTAGCATCCTCATTCACAGCACTGTAATACTAGAGTCTTTGGAATATACATGACCATCAATGTTTAGTCAGGCTGTGAGATATTTTAAGGGTAGCCTGAGGCTTCTGTTCTGTGAAGCACCCAGCACCACCACTGAAAGATGCTTCTGAAGCTCGTCCAGTCGCCCAACCACTTTGAAATTATTTATCGATCTGGGGAATTTCCACGGTGCGAGCAAGGGGTTAAGGAGATCGATTAGGGCCAATTTGCGTGATTAGTCTCGCATGAATGCGCATCATTGCTTTAGTTTGGTGATTCCCTGCAATGTCATAGAAAGACTACTAACATGTCTCAGGTGTGTGTCTCTGTTCATGTGGGAATGCGCAGTTCAGTTGGCTTTCCCTTTAATCACGCCCCCAACCCCTCCCCAGTGCATTCAGCTGGCCACCAAGCTGCCCGCATTGCCCTCACCAGCAGTGTCTGTTCTCATTTACATTTTGTACCATGCAATCACTGCAGTTTTGAATGTGGTGGTGCTGAGCTCTCACTGCTAGACAAGCTTTGCGAATATGGAAACCACCGCACCCCCCAACTCCCCCACCACCCCGCCCCCCCCCGCCCCCATCGTCACCGAGGAGGTTAACGTGAAAGACCTCTCAGTCCTCCCCTGTATCTTTTGATGCCATTGCATTTGTGGTGGATATTCATTTGTTAGCCCATGGGCATTCTGAGGTGGAAGTGCCCATGCCCTGTGTGCACTTCAGCCCTCACCATCTTGAGGCCACTTGTACAGTTTCAACATGTACCCCCATACACAGCCTGGGATACCCCCTTCCCCACTTCAGCGCTCGCTCTGCAGCCTCTTTCCTTGCCTCAGGCCACTTCCCCAAGCAAGCCCTAGCCCTGCAGCTGTTGAGAAGCCACCCCTGCCTTACTGCCGGTCTGGTAAGTAGAGACTTGCCCATGAGTCCCCCTAAAAGTGATGTGGTGCTGCCTGCGAAGCCTGGCACTGATGACTGTGATTGCTGCCCGAAGCAAGGTAGGAATATGAAGCTCGAAGTCACAAGCGGAGTGCAGGTTGCCAGGGACATCACTTGTGTGGCATTATGAAACACATCAGCGTGATTGCACGCGACGTGACCTCATGATCCAGTATGGGGGGATGATTCCGGCGAACAGGGCTTAGAATGAGATGCTAATGCATTGAAATTAGGTTCCCGACGTACGGTGGTGGGAAACGCGGCTCACCATTGACGGGTGAAGCGGACGATTGCAAACTGGTTTTACGACGATGTGAAACCGATTTTTGTGATCTCCTGCTATCTTCTGCCCTCACCCGCCATGACACCCGTCGCGAATGGGGCCAGGAAATCCTGGCCAGAGTTAAAATCAAGTCCTTACAAACTATTGCACTCGATCATTCTTTTATTATGCCAAATGTACTGCCGTTAATAAAAACTAAATAGCTAAAGCTAAAGCAATATGCAGTTCTCCAATTGCAAATATGCCAGATGAAAAGTAAAGTGGCCAATTACAGAAGCCATTAGTAAAAATAGTCAATGAGTCTCTTGCACCTGTCACTCTGCCTGCAATGGCTCGTCTGTTCCTGGAGATCCTCAGTAGAGTTTTTTAAAAATCTGAATACCTAAATTTAAATTTGAATACCTAAGCATCTGAATTTATTACTTTAACTGGTCTGCTCATTGAGAGTCCTGCATTGCCCATGCACCTTGCTGTTTCTGTTCTACATTGCCTGGAACTTTGAGGACTCAACTGTCTATCCTTTCTTCCCCTTTAAAGACTCGAAATGCGTTTGGTTGCATCAGAATGAAAACTTCATCTGTACCTGAGTAATCAACATTGTTTTCCAGTAGTCATATACAAATTGTATGTTGATGAAACCACGTTTTCTTTTTCCAGTGCATTGTTGATATGTACATGAATGACTAAGTGTGTACATCAATAATATCTTGTATATTAGAGAGATGGCCTATTTATAAATACAACATAACTGCCTCTGCTAATGGATTATGGGGTATATGTGGGTGGGCGGTTGGCAAACAGGGCTTCAGTTATTTCCTTATGAAGTAATTTGGAAAAGCGATGGAAGCCTTTGATGTCCCCTGTGGCATGGAAGTTGAGGATAGCGGTAAGCTTTGCTGGGACTGATAGCACAGTGTGGATGGTCTCATATGACACACCTCGTTCACAGTTTCCCTGATAAATATAAGGTAGCTGAAACTATTTTGATAACTTGTTTTGTTAATTACATGTCTCCTATACTTTCTTCCCTCCCTTTCGTTCTCTAAGGAGATACTCCAGAACGGCCACTACACTTATGGCATGCATCAGGAATCTATCTTCAGCTGATGAACAACATGTGCAACAAAGAATTCAATAAACGCCTTTTCTTCATATCTTACTGTCCTCATGAAAATATGGGTGACTGGACTTTAGCAAAGTTTGAACCAATTGCCCATTTTTAAATAGCAAAAATTCTCTGGGAAACACCAGACAAATAATTCATTACTGCATTATACCTGTCGTGTGCGACTATTAATGCATTCTTCTTTTTGTACCAATTAGTGGACAAAGGGAAATATGATGGCTCTCAATTATTTCAGGTGTACAGCTTAACTTTTCCTTTTTTATTGTTAGGGGTAGGGAAATAATTTTAATGGATGAGAAGTCACGGGCTGGTGAAGTGCAAGTTCCTGTTGCGTGCTTCTGGAAAATCTTCCCAAAGTACAAACTTAACAGCCCTGTGCTTCATGTTCAATATAGTCTAACCTGTACTTGATGCAGAAATATCTTTATCTTCAAAAGACTTTGTTCCAAAGAATATAAATTGAGACTTAAATCTAACACTAATAGCAAAAAAATACAGTGCAAAATTTTGTGTTTCAGCAGATAAAATGTCAGCTGCACCATCAACTTTGCCCGGTTGCCAATATATCATCATTATAGCGGAGTTTTTGAAACAGGCTGTTCCATGCTTTGCCAGGACTTAAGTTTGCCTGAAGAATTTCCTTTAAAGTGATAACACTCCTTTAAAGTGTGAGTGTCTGATTTCTTTTCCAAATGTTCACTGTGCTTTTGTTCCCTTTTTTTCCAAATACACCATATTCATTTCTACACCGAAGTGGGAAGGATGCAATAAGATCTAAAAATTTCTTTGTCGCATGGTAAATAGCACTTTTTTTCTCACTATTTACTTTCCTAATTTCAATTTCGGTTGTTAACTAGTTTCTTGAAGATTAACCAAAGAAAATTAATCCTAAAAAGCATTAAAGTAATTTTTTTGCTCAATTCAGCTTGGCTCAGTTCTGGCTGGGCCATGTATAGACTGTCTGTGGACACGATAAGAAGAAGTTTGTAATGAATTTGCTCCAAAGTCAGAATATTATGGGGTGAAGTTCCACATAGGACTTAAATACATAGGGGATAATTTTATAAGCCCACTAGAATTACTGTTTTGAAAAATTGTGGTCAATATAATATGCTGCTGGTAATGGTAGTGGAAGCTTTTCCACTGGCAGAGGGTTGGTAATCAGAAGACCACAGATTTAAGATAATTTGCAAAAAATCCAAGGGCAAATGAGGAGAATTTTTTTAGGTAGCAATCTGGGTAGCGCTGCCTGAAAATGCAGTGAAAGCAGATTCAATAGTAACCATCAAAGGGGAATTGGATATATATGTGAAAAAGAAAAAGAATTGATCAGTGTGAGGAAAAAAAGCCGGCAAATGCGACTAATTGGATAGCTCTTATAAAAGCTGGCAAAGGCACGATGGACCAAATGGCCTCCTTCTATGCTCTATAGCTCATTGAAATTAAGGCCAGGGCCTAAATGTTCTTATTCGGGAGGCTAGCAGCAATTCTGGTGGGACCAGAGGATGCTTATTGAAAGAGGAGAAACTGCTGCAGTCCTGAGGCACCTGTAACAACAGCTTGTGGCCAGTTGCTTCTTTAGCAGCTGAGGTAAAATTCAAACTTTTTTTTATCTTTTGAAATTCGGCTCACTTGTCATTGTGCAAGTCATTGGCCTACAATCAACTGCATTTGACCAACAACCTATTTGAAATTTTAATTTACATCTGCCTCATTAGAAATACTATATATTAGAAATGCAACTGATTGACACTTTATTGTTATTAATATTTAATGTGAGTATGTTTACCCACATTTAACCCCCATCATTATTCCCATCAGGAAATTTCAGAAGTGGCAGTGAAAGCTGGGGCTCTGTGAAAGCGCCAGTGGAACAGCTCTACTCCATTTCTCAAACTGAGCCACAGTGATTCTATCTAATCATGGGCATAAAAATCTCAAATAATACAGACCCATATCTATCTGTTCGGTTAGAGGCTGAAGATTCATTGTCACTATTCAAAGGAGAGAAGACTTTCCCTGGCTAACTCCCCTCCATCAACTAATGGTGTCTAAAACAAATTAATTGGTCGGTCTTTTCTGCATTCTGTAAGGTTGTTGCATATGCCAACATAACTACGGTCACTACATATCAAAATAATTTATCATATGTAAAATATTTTGAGCAATAAGATGCTCCATAATTGTAAGTTTCCTCTGATCCGCATTTGCTCTTGTTAATATGCATGGGCAGGATTTTTAGGTTGGCGGGTGAGCAGGTGCGATCAGCAGGCCTGGGAACAGCCAGGGAACGGACTGCCGCCAACGATTGGCCCTCGACTGAAAAATGCTCAGCGCTGCTGGGATGGGGGCAGGAGGAGGGGGGGGGGCACTGACATAAGCGCGGATGAGCGCTGAATGAAAGCTCCCTGAAGGCAGAGAGCTACCTCAGGGAGCTGGAGAAAACAGTTAAATAAAGTTTGTAGAATCCAGAAAAAAAATGTGCAAGCATCACAATCAGTCACCTGAACACGTACATGATAAAAATGCTGTCCATAGATTGTTTTTATTTAATAATGGAAACCTCATCCCATGCTTGGATGAGGTTTCATGAAAAATACAAAGTCTGCCTGGCCGATTTGCCCGTCCTTCAACCGTAAGGTTGGACGGACCACAAAAAAGCAGAGACAATTACAACTTTAATGACCTTAACTGGCCTCTTAATTGTCGGCAAGCGCGCTTCTGACTTTGCGCCCGCCCACCGATTGAAATATCGCACGAGCTCAGGGTGACATCGGGACACTTGCCCACGCGATTTCATGTCCGATAGGGTCAGGTGCGTGCCCGCATGCTGACCTAAAAATTCTGTCCCATATCTTTTTCTTCCAAGTGGATTCAAAACAAATTTGAAGGAACAGGCTATTATCAAAATTACATGTCACCTTGCCTGAGCCCATGAACATACAAGTTCCAAGTTGGTCAGGGTGGTGACCTACTAGTATTCCTAACTTTGTAAGATTTACTTGGTGCATTAGATGCATACCTCTATGCCAGCAACGAACAGGATACTTTTCAAAAATATGGCCATACACTTGCATCTGCCAACTAGCTGAATGGATGAATGTTGCTTTATGCTGTCTCAGGGAAGCAGCACCAAGATGAGACTGCATTTTTATTGTCATTCTTTATAAAACAATATACTAAAAATAGTATGGATATTCCTACCTGGCCAACCCCTTGATGATTCTGGAAAATTTACTTTCTTCTTTTGCCTGCGAACACAACTGATGGATGTGGAAAATTGCACTGATTCACTCAGCCATCTCCACTTTGGCATTTTGAAGAATCCTCCTGATCAGAGGGTGCTGCTCAGCTTCAAAGTAGACAACTGTTCTTTGTGACAGCTTTTGGACTAACATCTTCAGAGCTGAGAAGTCAAAAGAAACAGCCGTGTTTCATCTTCCTCCTCGCTTCCAACTGAAGTGCTATCAGAAAAAGCTTACAAGGAATTAATTACATGCAGCAGCCATTTTTAAGGTATTAAAGACTACACCCTACCTGAGTAAAATTGATGTGTCTGTCACATGAGTCATTGGGCACTACAAAAGCCAATATTACCTCCTTGGGTGTCTGTGGCCTTGAAGATATCTCCTTATCCAACTCTGAGGGCAGTCAAAGAGTTTTCCCCTTCCTTTCAGTTTCATTAGCTTCAATTTACACTGCAGCAGTAACAGCTAATATACCCAGAAAGTGTAACTTAGTAAGCAAAACACCAAAACAAATATATAGAGAGAATTTAAAGTATATATGAAGTTCGATTCAGCAAATCAGTCAAAATCTAAGCTTCCAGCTTCCATTATACAATTACAGCTAAGCAGACCAGGCCTATTTCTCTGTTATGCACCCATTTTAAATAGGCAAAGCATGCACTGGGAACTTGTGCATTTTAGCATGGAATTATTCTGTTTGGGTGAGGATCTCAGATACCTGCAGCATTGTTTCCTTCTGATCCCAAAAATAAAATTCTGGGAAAATTTCACATTGTGTGATTTGGACCAATGCTATCACCAAAACCATGGAAAATTGGGGCTAGTGACTGCAGTTCAAAGATAATTTATTGGTTGTGAAGTGCATACATTGTGATAATCTGAAAATACAGTGAGATGCTATGTCAATGCAAGTTCATTCTTACAATCTATAGTGGTGCTGCCACCATGGCAACTGAACTGCATACTTAGTTTCATTGCTTTTTTAATTGGTAGGGACCATTATGCTCTGTACTCAATTAGTAATTCTACAATGTACTATATAATGCATAGAACCTAAATATTAATGGATTAGTTGCACTTAATGACTGTGCGTTGATTTTTAAGAGAATGCAATTGGTTAGGAAAGTTCACCCTGTTCTTTAAGACCACATTAGGATTCACATGGATCATTATAATCTCCCCAAAAAATAGAAAAAAGAAATACCGGAGGAAAATGCCCAGAACATTTTGCAAAGGCACAGCAGGTTGGCCAGGAGCTGAAGTAGAAGATGGATTAACATATCAAGGAACAGTCTTACCTGAAAAATGATTTTAACTTTCTGGTGCAGATACTGACATAGCTGGACTGCATTTTGAACATTTTTTTCTTTTTCTTTTTGTCTGGGTTGTTACTCTTACACTGAGCCGGTATCCTGTGTATTACTGCTTTATCTCAATTGTCCCCTTAGTTAAAACTGTTACCCGTCATGACTGATGGCTTCAAATTTCAGGATTTATGGATAGAATTCTACTTGAACTTCTGAAACAGGTGCTAATCCTTTCATGGTCCCTTTGGTAACAACTTGTGCTTGGGTTTAATGTACAAGACTTCAACCCGTCTCACTTTGTGGCTGGGAACTGCTTAATGCACAAAGCTGAGAATTAAAAATGGAGTGGTGGAAGAAACATTTCTGTAAGAAATATGTTTCCCTGAGGATGTAACTCTAAAATGATAACTCAATATGACATAAATTACAGCATCTCAAACAGGCAACAAAGAATTTTGTAGGCTTTAACAGCAGCTATCAATCTGTCAGTGAGGTTCAAGCATTTAGATACAGAGCAATATAATAACACTACAAAAGGTAGGAGCAGATGGTGTGAGACGTCTTGTTAGATATTTTACAGATGGAGAAGGGAGCAGAAAGCGAAATCCGATAGATCTAAAAGGAACCATGTCTTAGCATTGCATTTCCGAACGTAGAAAAAATAACAATGTTTTAGCCATGTGTAATACAGTAAACAGAAATTAGATCAGCTTCCCCTTGTGACTCAGTGAGCTTATTCAGTGAGTAGCTGAGCCAAACAAGCTAGAAAAAAGCCTCCCAAATTTGATTCTCAGCCTGTGATGAATTAGTTGACCAGGCCGAAGTGCAGTTGGAGCCCAACAATTGCACTCAGTGGGCTGACTTTTATGCTGATCAGGTGGGCATGTGCCCGACCTGATCGGGCGTGCAATCGCACGAGATGAGTTGGGGCGAGTGTCCCGACGACATCCTACACTTGTGCGATATTTCGGTCGGCGGGCACGCGCGGCTATTGGAGCCGCACCCACCATCAGTTAAAAGGCTACTTAATGCCATTAAAAGGCAAGTGATCAAGATTTCAAGTTGTCTGTGCGATTTTGCACTCGTTGCACGGGCAAAAAAGGCAGGCGGGCATTTTGCAAAACCTTATCCAAGGTCAGGATAAAAAGGGTCAGCAGCATTGCCATTGTAAGTAGTGAGGATATTTGGAGAAAGTTTGCTGCTGGTTGCTTATTGGTACTTGGCAGCTTCATCTCTGTTCGGGGCTTCATTGTTAGCATTTCCAGGCTGCATGTGAGGACTCATTGGTGTCTCCAAGACCACTGGAGGATTTTGACCATGTGGGCCCTTCCAGGTATCAGACAGCCTTCTTTTACGCTGGCAATTGGGATTGTGGTCTCCGCTGGAGGCACCTTTTCTGAGGAGGAAGAGAGGGAACAAAGGGAGAGGAGGCCAGGTGTCACTATGCAGCTTCCAGAAGAGCGACCTGTGGGAAGAGAGGTGGAGGCACAAGAGACGCAGGACCAGCAGATAGTCCAAGGCAGAAGGGGCCGCAGAAGACGCTACTATCCTGCTGCCAGGGTTTACAGGTGGCAATGCAGCTACCTCAACATGTCCAAGGTGCAATGCTGAAGGAGGCTCCACCTCTTGAGTGAGACAATCCATTTGTCATATGATTGTGTCTGAGATCACCTCTGACTGTGTGAGTAGACACCCCATGACGGTGGCTCTGAAGGTCCCAGTGGCCCTCAACTTCTATGCCTCTGGCTCTTTCCAGAAGTCAGTGGGGGATCTGTGTGGAGTGTCCCAATCGGCTGTCCACAGTTGCATCAAGCTGGTGACAGAAGCTGTGTTCAGGTGGCTAATGACATTTATTCATTTCCGTATGGACGAGGCCAGCCATGCTGAGTGAGCCAGAGGGGTTGCAGCAATTGCTGGGTTCCCCCGCATCCAGGGTGCAATCGACTGCACATATGTGGCCATCAAGGTGCCAGCGGGTCAGCCAGGTACTCTTGGCAGCAGGAAGGGATTCCACTCTATGAACATGCAGATAGTTCGTGAACACAAGATGCATATTCTGCAAGTCTGTGCAAGGTACCTAGGCAGATCCCATGATGCTTACATCCTCAGACACTCCCAGTTGCCGAGCCTCTTCAGTGCTCCAGCTCGGCTGGATGGATGGCTGCTGGAGGCAAGGGCTATCTGTTGAAAAGTTGGCTTATTATGCCTCTCTGCCACCCAAGAACAGAGACAGAGCAGCATTAAAATAGGAGTCATACCTCTGTAAGGAATACATCTTTTTTATTTCTGTTCAGCTGTTATAAAGAACATATTTTTTTTATTTTCTGTTGGGCTTTGGATTAGAATTACAATGGTTGCAGTTTAAAGGACATGCCCAGTGGAACAGGATGAGAGATATATACAATGTTGCAGTCCTGGAACACAGTGTGCCCTGAAAGACAGGATGGTGGCAGAAAGGGGCCCTGGACCAAGGCAGCTGCCTGACAACAGCATTTTAATTAGCTCCTGACCAGGTGACCAGGGTTTTGTATGGTAGCAATGCAGCAGAAAGCTCCTGGACTGCAAAGAGAAAGCATCTAAAATCTATTTTCTTCATATCTTTATAGCCTGCTCTCTCTTTCTCTCTCTCTCTCTCTCTCTCTCTCAGGAAACCCCTGTAAAAAGGAGAAGGGGAAAACCACTGTTAGAGACATTGAAAAGCAAGTGCTCAACCAGTGAACTAAATACTGGAAGTGCTGGAAGACCACCTCATGTCATCGTCAAGAAATGAAAGGAATTTGGAAGACTTTGATCAAAATCAACTCATCGAATCCTGTACTCCAGATTGGTGCTATTGAATTGTTTTATCCCACCCTTAAAACCCATGTTTTGTGTGTCTTATGTGTCTTGTGTCTGTGTGTGTGCGTATATAGGGCTTTAAGAAGGGGGTAGAGTTTAAGTTGTAGCTTTAGAAGTTAGCAGTTCATATTTCTTTCTTTTGCCACTAGTTAAAGACAATTTGTTCAATAAAAAGCTATTTACTTATTAAGTTTACAAACCTGGTGCTCGTATTCTGTTAACCTAAATTAAACAGTTAAGCAGAATTGGGCAATCTGGTGGTTTGGTCAAACTTTTCACATTTGTCACGGCTCGGGGAACAGCATGGCTTGATAATACAGTGCACTATCTCCATTGAGACATGACAAAATTTGGGGGCCCATCCGGGATATTTTGTAACAAAAGACAATGACAATTTGGGTATAGATTTAGTAAGTAATAAAAGCTAAAAGGAAACAACAAGTTTGTACTATCAAAAATAAGGTGGCACTGGAAACCGCTAAAACTTTCCTGCAAGTGGAAGAGATATCCCTGACGATTTTACAAGGGATCCCAAACGCCAGGTTAATTGAATTGGCAAGTAAATTAAGAGTAGGATTGTGTGCCAAAGCTAGGAAGGCAGAGATAATCGAAGAGGTGGCACAGCATTTGAAATTGGAAGGAATACCCGAGAGGCCGAGTTCTCCAAGGAGTAGTTCATTGGAATGGGCTCAAATTCAGTTGCAAATGAAGAAAATGGAACTAGAGGCAGCAGAAAAAGAAAGAGTATTTCAAATGGAACAGGCAGAAAGGCATGAGAGAGAAAGAAACCAAAAAAGGAATTAGAAATGATGAGGTTAGAATAGGAGGAAAGAGGAAAAGGGAGAGACAGATAATTCCAGCTTAGAATGCTGGCAGTTAAAAAAGAAACAGCAGTAGATGAGGCAGGACTTATTTCCAGACCAGAACCCAGTGGGGAGATGTTTAAATTTGTATAAACTCTTCCAAGGTTTGAGGGAACGGATGTTGAAGCATTCTTTATTTCATTTGAGAAGATAGCTAAACAGATGAACTGGCCAAAGGAAAACTGGACATTGCCCATGCAGAGCAAATTGTCAGGTAGAGCACAGGAAATTTATGCTTCACTGTCAGAGGAGGTTTCTAAGGATTATGATGTGGTTAAAAAGGCCATTTTGAGTGCATATGAGTTGGTCCCTGAAGCATACAGACAAAGATTTCGAAGTTTAAGGAAACAGCCTGGGCAAACTTACACTGAATTTGAAAGGATTAAGCAAAAAAGTTTTGACAGATGGATACGAGCATTAGGAGTTGAAACTACCAATGAAGTTCTGAGAGGCCATTCTCTTGGAAAAATGTAAAAACTATCTATCTTCCGTAATAAGAACCCATGTTTAAGACCAAAGGGTTGCAACTGCTAGGCAGGTAACAGCAATGGCTGACGATTATGAGCTGATCCGTAAAACTAAACCTTTTTTTCCATTGCTCCTATAAATTTGAAAAGGATAGAAAGTGGGACACTGAAAGGAAGATAAGTAGCCAGGGTAAAGAATGGATGGCTGTGAATACCTTGAAATCTCCTCCCCAGATCTGGAAGGAAGATACTGAGGGCGGAGGTGAAACTCGAAGGCCCAAGTGTTTCCATTGTAATATAGTTGGACACGTTCGTTCAGAATGTGTCCGAAAAGGGAACTCAAAAGCAAATGCCACAGACCAAATTGTAACTTTAACTACAAATAAAGGCTTGGAATGCAGTGAAGTGAACAAGGTAGATGAGAGATATAAAGGGTTTTTGTCTAAAGGAAAGATAACCCCTTTTCCATCAAATGATGCAGCTAAACCCATAACTATATTAAGGGACACAGGAGCTACTCAAATTCTCTTGCTGGAGAAGGACTTGTTTTTCCCTCCAGAGAGTAAAGTATTGGTAAATGGGATAAGTGGAGAGTACATCCTGGCTCCATCGTACAAAGTGCAATTGGAGTGTGATTTGTTGTTTGGATTGGTGGTTGTAGGAGAGGTTAAGAAATTACCCATGGATGGAGTTAATTTACTCCTGGGGAATGATTTGGCAGGAGTGAAGGTTATAGCTTCACTCATAATTACGGAAAGTCCAAGAGAGGCTAAAGAGACGGGGCAGTTACAAGAACAAGTTCCTGGTAATTTTCCATCGTGTGTGGCGACCAGAGCAATGGCTAAATAAAGTCCATCACCACGAGCAGATGTTAGAGTAGCCGAAATGTTCTTTAAGGATGAGGATAATTCAAAGGAAGTGTTTGGCATGTCTTCATTAATTGAGGTTCAGAAAGCAGATCTAGAGTTAAACAAATTAGCACAATCAGCTCACGCTGAAGATGGGGTAGGGGGAGTTGTGGAGTGCTACTACATTAAAAATGGAGTTCTGATGAGGAAGCGGAGACACCCTCACAGACCTGCAGATGAGGAATGGACGGTTGTTCATCAGATAGTGGTACCACCCAAATGTCATAAGGAGATATTGCGAGTAGCACATGAAATTCCTATGGCAGGACATGTAGGAATATGGGAAACCCAAGCATCGATAAACAGGCATTTCTCCTGGCCAAGACTTCATAAGGACATAGTGCAATTTTGTAAAATGTGTCATACATGTTAGATAGTAGGTAAACCTCAGGATGTAGCCAAACCAACAGCTTTAATACCCATGCCAGTTTTTGAAGAACCATTCAGTTGGGCATTAGTAGATTGTGTAGGACCATTACCCAAAACAAAAGCAGGACATCGGTATATCCTTACAGTCAAGAATATGACAACCCAATTTCCAGAAGCTATTCCTTTAAGGAAAATTACAGCTAAGGTGGTTGTGGAAAAGTTAACTCAGTTTTTCACTCGTTATGACCTACCAATTGAAATACGGTCTGACCAATGTTCTAACTTCATGTCTAAAATTTTCCAGGACATAATCAGCAATTTGGGTATCAAACAACTAAAGTCTACCGCCTATCAGCCACAGACACAGGGAGCTTTAGAGAGATACCATCAGGCTCTTAAAACCATGATTAAGACCTATTGCCATGAATACCCAAAGGATTGGGACAAAGGATTAGATTTCTTACTATTTGCTACCAGAGATTCTCCAAATGAATCTACTGGAATTAGTCCATTTGAACTGATGTATGGTCCTGAAATAAGAGGTCCATTAAAAGTGATTAAGGAAAAGTTCCTAAAGCAGAAAGATGAACCCTCCATGTTCGATTACATTTCCATGTTTCTAGAAAGACTCACAGGAGCGTGTAAAGTAGCACAAGAGCACTTAAAAGTTCCCCAAGCCAAAATGAAAGAATAGGCACACAAACATGCTACAACTAGGATGTTCCAAGCAGGAGATGAAGTATTGGTGTTATTACCTTTGCAGGGCCAACCCCTGAAAACGAAATTTAGCGGCCCCTATAACATGGTTAGGAGAGTTAGTAAAATGGCTTATCTGATAGATATTTCTGAGCGTAGGAAGAAGAAACAGTTATGTCACATAAACATGCTGAAGCAATATCATCACAGAGAAGATGATACAGAGCAAGTGTGCCAGGTGGTAGGAGTAGTGGAGGATGACAGAGACAGCAGGGCAAGGTAGAAGGAGGAGTAGACAATGCCCAAAGTGAAACTCCTACAATTCGACTAGCCAATACCACAATAAATAAAGTTATTTACTTGTTAAGTTTACAAACTTGGTGCTCATATTGTGTTGACATAAATTTAACAGTTAGGTGGAATTGGGGCAATCTGATAGTTTGGTCAAACTTTTCACAGTTATCGCAGCTAAGGGAACGGTGGGGCCTGATACGACAGCGCAGTATCCCCAGTGAGTCATGACACCTCCACAAGGGTGGTGATAGAGAGGACCATATGTCTTCTGAAAATGCACTTCCGGTGCCTGGACTGTTCAGGGGGAGCACTACAATAACCCCAGAGCAGGTGTCCTGTTCGTCATTGCATGCTGCGCTCTCCACAATCTGGCTCTGGCAAGGGGGAACCCATTGGAGGAAAAGGATCTTGAGGCAGTTGCACAGGCCACAGAGGATGAATCCAGCAGTGAGTCAGAACATGAGCACAGTGAGGAGAACGCTGAGGGCGTGAGGGCAGACCTCTGTAACCTTCAGGGAGACAGGGACACCATGGACGCCTTGATTCAATGCTCCTTCAGCTAGGCTGCCAAAGATCCACTCCCACCTCATGCCAGGGCTGCCGCCTCCATCCAGGATGTCTGAAATGACCCTGTCATGTGAACCCAAAGCCCACTCAGTGCTTGTGCAATAAAGTTTAGAGACACTCAATTCCATCATTACATACTGGCGTACCCTGCACCAAAAATAAAAGGTGTAGCATAGTCAGGCCATCACAACAAAAGCAAATTTAATGTTATTGTCACATTCAAATCACATTGACATGACCATCACTGGTGTTGGCTAAAACATAACTGAACAGAAGATCACCCGCGAACAATCCCTCTTGTGTTTATGGTGCCATAAACTTACGTTTGCGAGTGCTGCGACTTGGTGCACACACACACACCACCCCCCACCCCCCCCGCCCCGCCCCCCATGGCTGGCAGCAGCATTGGAGACAGCCTGCTGACTCTGTGACTCTGCTGTCTTGTTGGCCTTGATGACCTTGGCTGTTGTCCTGTGGCCAGTGGAGCCTGTACTGGCCCCGCCTGAGAGGGAGCAGCCAATGCCACGGCTGGCTTCCCCCCAATCATCGCAGCCTCATCAGATGTCACGGTCACTGAAAGAGGGACGGAGGAGCTACTGCCGCCATCTGGAGCGCCCTGAGAGGAGCTCACAGAGACGACAAGCAGGTCGTGCACCAATGTGAGGTCGCTCTGGACCTCCTTGCTCGCCATTGATGGGTGGGCACCTAGCTGGGATACTGGGTGCCTCATCAATCTCCCGCACTGGTACTGGCCACCTGAGGTCATTGCCTGTGTGAGGGCTCACAGGGCCGAGCACAACTCCAGGAATCCCTGATTCTGTCCCTGGAGCTGCCTCTCCATGAGAGTCGCCACTCTCTCAATGGAGGAGGCAGTGCCCTCGGCCATGAGGGTCAACGCAGTGCTTATGCTCCTCAAGGACTCTTCCACAGCAGAGACGATGGCATGTATGCTCCCATCAACCTCCTCCAGATCCTCCAACACATCCCACTGGACATCCAGCATCTGCCACGTAATGGGTGACTCCAGAGGCTCATCACCTGCCTTCGACCCAGCATTGTTCTGGTCCCCACCAGTCCTCCAACTGCTAGCAACCTGGGCACTCTCTGCCTCCGCCTGCACCTCAAGTGAGTGTGAAGTGCCCTCACCAATGTGCACCAACAATGTAGCTGACAATCTAACACCCACCAAGGCAGTGGTGCCTGGTTCAGAGCGCGGGTGTGACACAGGTGCAGATGAAGCCTGACGGTCCTCTGGTGTCAGGGGTCCTGAGAATAAGTGCGTGCTGGCGAATCTAAGGAAGAACAAGGACGTGTCATTAGTTAAAGTCATCACTCTGTCACTGTGCATGCCAGGCACCCTAGTGAGACAATGGAAATCTGCATTACGGTGCCCTTGTCTTTCAATGATCAGTTGAAACTCTAGGTTTGTGGGCTCCCACCAATGAAGGGAATACACTAGAATAGTCGCACAAGCCAAAACTCTCACCTCTGTGCACTGCACTCTTACCTTCGTCTGACACCCCTTCCTCTCCACAACCGGTTCCACGGCACTCCAGCTCCAGGGCGTCCTGCTTGAACCTGGTCAGCGGCAGCAGGTTGGGCGGGTCTCCGCCTGTCTGTGACCTCTCCAATTGGTTATGGCTTGTCTTCTCCTTAAAGAACAGAGGAGCATTGATTCGCCCACTCTCTGCCTGCAGTGCCATTGCAGCCTAGCCGACCTCACCTGAGGAACACCTTGCAGGGCACATCCGAGTCCTGACCCTCAAGCCGCAAGGCAATCAGCCCAAGCTGCCAGGGCTCACCCCTTTGGCCAGCTCCGGAATCATTGACAGTTGGCATCCAGACTCTAACGCCTCTGAGCTTCCCGGGGGTACAGCCAGTCCTTAACACTTCACCATACTCATCCATGCCAACATGGTACTCACCCTTCTTGAGCGCAGCAGGTCTTTGAACCTCCTCCGGCACTACACCCATGTACACCGCACAATGCCATGGCTGCTGACCTGGGTCTCCACCTCCTCCCAGGTTTTCTTTGCCAGCTGTAGTGGCCTCCTCCTTCCATCCCTTGGTACAAGGGTGTCTCTCCTGGCAGCCAGCTCCTCCAGGAAGACCGCGAGGCACTCATCTGAAAAGCAGGGGGCTGAGTGCCCATCAACCTGCCCTCCCACCTGGCATCTCCAGCCGCTGCCGAGGCCATGAGGCCATAAGTACAATCTCCGCAACGCAGACTGTATGCTTCTTCACCGGCAGCCTTCAAGGATCTGCCTGTGCCGTTTTTGAACTGGCCGCCGGGTCGCCATCGGACCCAGCAGACTACAGGCCCCCTCCCCACCCGGCCTTTCAAGACCATTGGGAATCTGCGTTTCACGCTGGACAGGCCTTAATTGGCCAACCAGCATGAAATCGCAGTTGTGGGCGATCATGAGCGGGGGCCTGTTTCCCGGCTGTTCCCGGGACTGCATATCGCGCCCCCCGCCGAGCTGAAAATTCAGCCCAGTGTTCCTGGGTTAGAGAGTGAAAAATCAGCCATTGTTTCCAATTCTGATTACTATCCAGAGACTGTTGCTGGAAGTTTATGTCTAAGGATGCCAGGGGAGGAGAGGATCATGCTCAGCTGTAATTCCTCTATAATCATAAAGCCTGCCAGCACTCACTATAAAAGGCCTACGTATGAATATGACCAACTTGGGTGACTACCGATCTGATCTGGGAAACCATATTCCAGCACGGAGTCAGTGCCTGGCAAAGCAGAAAGAACAACAACAGGGAGAAAAAAGGTATCTTATAAAGAATGAAAAAAAAGGCAATCAATTTCAGCACTATTAAAATGGTAAATTCACTGATATTTTAAAATTTCATCTTCTGCACATCTATGCATAAATTCTATCTGCTGCGTAGGTGGCTAAATATTACTATAAACTTGTAGGCTTTAAAAAAATCAATATACCATGTACAAAAATTTTAAAAAGTACAATTAACATCAGCAATGAAGAAGTTATATGTATGCTGGGGTTTCACCACCACAGTGAATGTTTTAGCATAATAAAGCTGTCTCACGCTGCATGTTTTGCTTCCCTCATTCAGTGTATTAATAGCTGCACACTACAGCGATTAGTCAAATCCATTCATCCTCTCTAAATCCAAAGTTATATTTTACAGGTGGTGGCATTGCAACTGTCACTTGCAAAATAAGCCATTTACGTCTGATGCTAAATAGAGGGCAGGAATTTTGCCAGTGCTTTGGAAACCTGCTGAAAGGCAGGAGAGGCAGAAATATGGCAGCGAGAGGGAATTCCAATGTATTCACACCATTGGGGATATTCCCAGAGGCAGCCGGGCTACAAGAGGAGGCCACGCTTGAGGGTTGTGGGAAGGTAATTACGCCTGTTAAACAGGCAATTAATTGCGATTTTACCAGCACTTTTCTATTTTGCGAAGGGCACACAAGTTTAATGTTTTGAACTTATACCTTTTCTAGCTTTGAGGTGACGGAAGCTCAGTGGTAGCTCAGTGTTGGTTATAGTGAGCATTGTGAGAGCTAACTTGGCTTGAGAGGGAGGGTGAAACTGAGTGGACAGGCGAAGTAGCAATATGGAGTAAAGACAAACTTAATTGGCACAGTGGAGCTGCAGGCTTCAGGCTCCATTGGGGAAGGGGGGAAAGTGGGCTGAGACATGAAAAGTTGCTGTAGGGCTAAGGATCCACTGAGGAGGAAGAGTGGGGAAGGTTGCACACAGACACATGACTGGTGGGGGGGTATATGCCTGTCATGGCTCAATAGCTGGAGTATGTGCAAGCTGCAAAATGTGGATGTGAGTCTTATAGCTCTGTAAGTTCATGAGGTGAGGTGGAGCATCTAAATGTTAGGCAAGAAGTTCTTATTGCTGATTTTGAGCCATTAAAGGCTGTTGTGTTGAGCCCTGTGTGAGGTTGGTGGTGTGTTGGATTGATTATGGCATTTGAAGATGCATACATTGACTTTGACCACCCATACAAGGTCATTGAACCTTTTGCGGCAGTGTAACCAGGTCCTTGGGGACAAATTATTGAACTGGCTTCTGTCTACCTACTTCCACTCCTTTTGCAGTATGTGCCCTGTCTCCTTTGGCAAAATGATCTCTCTCCTCCTTTGCAGCTTCTGGATTAAGGCCTCCAGTGTTGCATCAGACAACCTGGGAGCCTATCTCTGGCCTGTTGCTCCACCGATAGTGTTATTCTTTCCTTCAAATCCTTTCATGAATTGTGCTATTGGCTGCTTCAGCCTGTGTGCACCTCCTTGTTGAGAGGGACAGGCTAACTGCAACTCCTGCTAGCCATGCACACACGAGGTTCCCCTGTTGAGTGTGCTGCCATTCAGCTATATATTTAGTGCTGGGCTGCAAGATACTATAATTGAGGTGAATAGATAACACAAAGGCTGGGATTTTCCGGCCCCACCATGGTGGGACCTGCCGTGGAGTATGCAGCAGGCCAGCCAAAAGCCCACTGACTTTCAGTGGGACTGGAAGATCCATGTGGTGGGTGGGGCCATAAAATCCCAGCCAAAGTTTGTGTGTTGCATACGTCAATTCGACCTGGGGTGTTGTAATCATGGACCATCATCCTGATATTAATATTAACAGGCATTATCAAACTTTTAGCCCCAGATCTCTTTTGTAGCTTTTAAAACATACTTATCTTCAAGTACATTGAACTACATAGAATTTACAGCACAGAAACAGACCAGCCATGAGGAGCAACCATGCTCCACAAAGGCCTCCTCCCACTCTATTTAGCTCATCTCGCCCTATCGACAGAGCTGTCTCTTTGTTTCTCCCTCATGTACTTACCTAGCTTCCCTTCAAATGCATTGATATCTTTTTCCTCAACCACTCCATGTGATTACAATTCCTCATTGCAACCACTCTCAGGGTGAAGAAGATTCTCTTGAATCTTAATTAATGACTAGTTTATATTTATGGTTCTTGGTTGTGGACTCCCCACAAGTAAAAACTTCTTCTCTATGTAACAAGCACAGAATTTTTTTTTTTGAAAAATATACTTTATTCATAAAATATCTGAAAGAACATTGCAAAACATTTCTAAATCACCATCACAAAAAGTGCAATCATATTCACCTTTTACACATGGATCACGAGGTGCTTCAATATAATCAATGAATATTACAGTCATTTCAATATGGTCATTACAGACAGTCACAGGCAATGTGTTCTCCAAGCTGCATGTACATCCAGCAACCCGGAAGCTCTTGCACAGACCGTGCACATGTCAACCCCTTTAAGTTACCAGACATGCACAACTGAACAAAATAATTTGAAAAGACTTTCACACTTAAAGAAATTGGCCACGCACTACACAAAAAAATCAGAGGGTGTGATGGTCTCAAGCAGAAACTAATAATATCATCTCAGTTCTGCTAATAATTTAAGTGTGAATATGCAATATGGAAATTGATGGAGACACAAGATTTTACTTGCATGGTAACTAATCAGAAATTATCTTAAAAATTCTCTTAGGCCTAGCCTTCCGATTGTCAACATAGATAAAAGAATGAAGGTCCAAGCCCACGATTCTCCATGAGAAACAGGCCCACGACCATGATCGGCCCACGGCCGCGATTTCATGCTGGCTGGCCAATTAAGACCCGCCCTGTGTGAAACGCGGCTTCCCAATGGTCAGGAAGTGCTGGGCGGGGATGGGGGCCTGTCGGCCACCGGGTCCAATCACGACCCGGCGGCCAGTTTAAAAACGGCACAGGCAGCACTCTGAAGGCTGCCGGTGAAGAAGCATACAGTCTGCGTTGCGCAGACAGAACCTATGGCCTGAGCAGTGGCTGGAGTTGCCAAGCAGAAGGGCAGGTTGGGTGGGCACTCGGCCCCCCTGCTTTTCAGATGAATGCCTCGCGGTCCACCTGGAGGAGCTGGCTACCAGGAGAGACACCCTTGCACCAAGGGATGGAAGGAGGAGGACACCACACCTAACAAAATGAGTTTGGGAGGGGTTAGTAGTGCAGGTCAGCAGTCACAAGCTTGTGTGGTGCACGTGGGTGCAGTGCCGCAAGGGGTTCAATGACCTGTTGCACTCAGGAAGGGTGAGTACCATGTTGGCATGGATCAGTGTGGTGAAGTGTTAAGGGCTGGCTGTCCGCACCGTGGAGCTCAGGGGTGTTAGACTCTGAGTGCTAACTGTCAATGATGCCGGAGCTTGCCAAGGGGGTGAGCCCTGGCTTGGTCTGATTGCCTTGCAGCTCGAGGGTCACGACTCGGATGTGCTCTGCAAGATGTTCCTCAGGTGAGGTCGGCCAATCTGCAATGGCGCTGCAGGTAGAGAGTGGCCTAATCAATGCTCCTCTGTCCTTTAAGGAGAAGACAAGCAAGAACCATTTTGAGAGGTCACAGACAGGTGGAGATCCGCCCAACGTACTGCTGCTGACCAGGTTCAAGCAGGACGCCCTGGAGCTGGAGAGCCGGCACGTTCCCCATGGAACCGGTCGTGGAGAGGCAGGGGTGTCAGAGGAATGGAAGAGCACAATGCACAGAGGTGAGAAATTTGGCTTGTGGAACCATTCTAGTATAGCCCCTTCATTGGTGGGAGCCCACAAACCTGGAGTCCCAATGATCATTGAAAGACAATGGCACCATGACGCAGATCTCCATTGTCTCACCAGGTTCTGGCGTACACAATGTCTGAGTGATTACTTTAACTGATGACATGTCCTTGTTCTCCCTTAGATTTGCCAGCACACACTCAGTCTCAGGACCCAGGAGGGCCATCCCTAATGCCAGAGGACCACTGGGCGTCATCTGCACCTGCATCACGCTTGCACTCTGAACTAGGCAGCAGCGCAGATACCAGCACCTCGGTGGGCGTTAGATCATCGGCTACATTGTCGGTGCACATTGGTGAATGCATTTCACACTCGCTTGAGGTGCAGGCGGAGGCAGAGTGTGCCCAGGGTGCTGGCAGTCAGAGGACTGGTGGGGACCAGGATGATGCTGAGTCGAAGGCTGATGACTCTGGAGTTGTCCATTAGGCGGCAGATGCTGGATATCCAGTGGGATTTGCGGGTTGATCTGACGGGGATCCATGAGGGTATGCGTGCCACGGTCTTTGTTGTGGAGGAGTCCTGGCACCGGCATTGGAGACAGCCTGCTGACTCAGAGGTCTCGTTGGCCTTGATGACTTTGGCGGTCGTCCTGTGGCCAGTGGAGCCTGTGATGACGCCGCCTGAGAGGGAGCAGCCATTGCCACGGCTGGCGCGCCCCAGTCATCACAGCATCATCAGATGCCACAGTCACTGCGTTGACCCTCATGGCCGAGCGCATTGCTTCCTCCATTGAGAGAGTGGCAACTCTCATAGAGAGACAGCTCCAGGGGCAGAATCAGGGGTTCCTGAGGTTGTGCTCGGCCCTGTGAGCCCTCATACAGGCAACGACCTCAGGTGGTCAGTGCCAGTGTGGGAGATGGATGAGGCACCCAGTATCCCAGCTAGGTGCCCATACTTCAATGGCTTGCAGGGAGGTCCAGAGTGACCTCACGTTGGCACACGACCTGCTTGTCGTCTCTGTCGGCTCCTCTCAGGCGCTCTGGATGAAGGCAGCAGTTCTTCCACCCCTCTTCCAGTGACCGTGGCATCTGATGAGGCTGTGATGACTGGGGAGGCGCCAGCCGTGGCACTGGCCGCTCCCTCCCAGGCGGCATCAGCACAGGCTCCAATGGCCACAGGACGACCTCCAAAGTCATCAAGGCCAACGAGACCTCTGAGTCAGCAGGCTGTCTCCAATGACGGTGCCAGTGAGGGTGGTGGTGGTGGGGGGGGGGGGCGGGGGGTGGGGGGGCGGGGGGTGGTGTGCACCAAGATGCAGCACTCACAAACATAAGTTTAAGGCACCATGAGCACAAGAGGGCCTGTTCACGTGTGATCTTCTGTTCAGTTATGTTTGATTTATATGTCTACGAGTGTGGACATCAACACCAGTGATGGTCATGTCGTTGGGATTTGAATGTGACAATAACATTAAATTTGCTTTTGTTGTGATGGCCTGAGTATGCTTCACCTTTTACTTTTGGTGCAGGGTACACCAGTATGTAATGGTGGAATTGAGTATTTCTAAACTTTATTGCACAGGCACTGAATGGACTTTGGGTTCACATAACAGGGGCATTTCGGACGTCCTGGATGGAGGCGGCAGCCCTGGCATGAGGTGGGAGCGGATCTTTGGCAGCCTAGTTTAAGGAGCATTGAATCAAGGCGTCCCCGGTGTCCCTGCCTCCCTGAAGGTTACAGAGGTCTGCCTCCACGCCCTCAGTGTTCTCTTCACCATGCTCCTCTTCTGACTCACTACTGGATTCATCCTCTGTGGCCTGTGCAACTGCCTCAAGATCCTCTTCCTCCAGTGGGATCCCCCTTGCCAGAGCCAGATTGTGGAGAGCGCAGTGTGCAACTACGATCAGTGACACCCTCTCTGGGGGGTATTGTAGTGCTCCCCATGAACAGTCCAGGCATCAGAAGTGCAACTTCAGAATACCTATGGTTCTCTCTATCACTGCCCTTGGTGGAGACATGACTCCTATTATAATGCTGCTCTGCCTCTGTTCTTGGGTGGCGGAGAAGCGTTATAAGCTAAATTTTCAATGTATAGCTCTCGTCTCCCAGCAGTCAACCATCCAACCGAACTGGAGCACTGAACAGCCTTGGCAACTGGGTGTGTCTGAGGATGTAAGCATCATGGAAGCTGCCAGGGTACCATGCACAGGCTTGCAGAATATGCGTCTTGTGATCACAAACTATCTGTACGTTCATGGAGTGGAATCCCTTCTTATTGTTAAAGGCACCTGGCTGACCCGCTGGGCACATGTGTACAGTCAATTGCACCCTGGATGCGGGAGAACCCAGCAATCGCTGCAAACCCTCTGGCTCGCTCAGCCTGGCTGGCCTCGTCCGTACGGAAATGAATAAACCTGTCTGAACAGCTTCTGTCACCAGCTTGACGCAACCGTGGACAGCTGATTGGGACGCTCCAACACAGATTCCCCACTGACCCCTGGAAAGAGCCAGAGGCATAGAAGTTGAGGGCCACTGTGCCCTTCAGAGCCATGGGGGTGTCCACCCACACAGTCAGAGGTGATCTCAGGCACAATCATATGACAAATGGAGGTCACAGTATCCCTCAAGAGGCAGAGCCTCATTTGGCATTGCACTTTGGACATGTTGAGGTAGCTGCATCGCTGCCTGTAAACCCTGGCAGCAGGGTAGTGGCACCTTCTGCAGCCCCTTCCGCCTTGGACCAACTGCTGGCCCTGTACCCCTTATAACTGCACTTCTCCTCCCACAGGTCACTCCCCTGGAAGCTGCATTGGGACACCTGGCCTCCCCTCCCTTCTGCCTCTCTCTTCCTCCTCAGAGGAGGTGCCAGCAGTGGAGACCACAATCCCCATTACCACGGTAAAAGAAGGCTTACTGATACCTGGAAGGGTCCACACGGTCAAAATCCTCCAGGGGCCTTGGAGACGCCAATGAGTCCTCACATGCAGCCTGGAAATGCTAACAATGAAGCCCTGAAGAGAGATAAAGCTCCCAAACACCAATAAGCAACCAGCAGCAAACTAGCTCCAAAAGTTCTCACTACTCAGACTGGCAATACTGCCGACCCTTTTTATCCTACCCTTGGATGAGGCTTTGCAAAATGGCGGCTGCCCGCCTGCCTGTTTTGCTTGTGTAACGAGCGTGAAATTGCATGGGCAACGTGAAATCTTGATCAATTGCCTTTTCAATGGCCTTAAGTGGCCTTTTAATTGATGGCGTGCGCGGCTCCGACATCCACGCGTGCCCGCCGACCGAAGTATCACACAAATGCGGGATGACATTGGGGTGCTCGTCTGACAAGTAGGGCGCGCACCAGTCCGCTCAGCGTAAAATTCAGCCCATGTGTTAAATAGAACACAGACCAATACTCATAATTCCACACATTTTTCTCACATTTGTTCTTAGGATGTGAGTGACACCAGCAATGCAAAATATACTGCCCGTTCCTATTTATACTGGGGACATTAAGAGTGGGGGTGAAATCACATGGAGGCCAGACCAGGAAGTGATAGCAAGTTCCCTTTCCTGAAGGATATGAGTGAACCAGTTGGGTTTCACAACAACCAGCAGTTTTCAGTGTTATTTTCTACTTTGGCACAAAAACTCTCAAGCTAATTTAAATCAGTTTCACAACTTGCCCTGATGGGATTTGATCTCACAACCTCTGGGTTATTTTCATGATTATCTTCTGTTGCCAGCCCACAACTGACAAAATTTATTGACTTCAACATCACAACATATTTGTTGCTGGCTGAGCACCACAGCCTAAGCTATTGTACCATACACAATGAACAGACACAAACCCTTGCCTGTGATTCCCTACATAGTAAATAGAATGTAGGCCCACAATTGTAAGTCACCAGGCCTAATTTTCACCCTCACTGCTTGCACACTACAGAGCGCTTAAATTCCCTTGAAAAATGGAAATGAAAATTGTGCAGATTCTGTAATGCGAACAATCTTTTTGACCAAAGTTTATGCCAAACCAAAAGACCTAATTCTGAAGAACAAGATCAATCTAGAGTCAACACCTGAGCAAGAAGGAAACATTGATCTTGAGGATGTCACTCCTGAAATACCAGTGTAGCCAGGAAAATTGGTGTACCAATGTTCACTTCGCTAATTGCCTCAGCTTTCCCTTTCAAGAATTTCAATAAAAGTCCCATCTACATACTGTATGCACAATAAAGTGCATACTTTAACAACCTCAGCATTTCTTTCTCGACTACCAACAATGCTCATCCTTTGTTATACCGCTGCTTTAATCTGCACATTGGGAAGTATTAAGTTGCCATGTGAAGTAAACTGTTGAGTCACGTCAGCTGTGCATAGGCACAACTCAGGAAGGAGAATGATTGGGTGGGGGAGGGGGGGAGGGTTGCACTTGAAATCTGATCAGAGCAAATAATTTCCCACCATTCATACCGGGCCAGTTGATGTGGTTATAATGGAAATTCGGAACAAATGTGGATTTGAAGCATAAGAAAAGCTTCTAAAGAGCTTTGTGCAACAGGTTTTATAAAACGCCACAAAATTTAGAATCACAACAGCCGGATTCCATCTTGTTTAGATTTGTCCAAGAATAATTTTCATCTTGGGTTAGTCCTGACATCAAATAACTATGCAAAGTAACATGATGCAGTGAATTATAATACTGCCCTTTCAGTTTGGGATTGGCATATGAATCCAGACTATCAGATGCAGACTATCTGTTGAAGAGTCATACGGACTCGAAACGTTAACTGTGTTCCTCTCTGCAGGTGCTGTCAGACCTGCTGAGTTTTTCCAGGTATTTTTATTTTTATTTTCTATCAGATGCAATAATTGCCGTAAGCTTCCTAAGTGAGGCATGTTTGGTAAGTGTCAACTTATCTCTTCCAATCTTTCTTCTTTCTATTCTTCTGATGCTGAACTGACTCATTCTCCCTCCATACTTATCTTCCTGACCCTATCAATCCGCCTGCCTGTTGCCCAATCTGCTTTTCTGTCTTTCAGTTATTATCCTTCCCTTTACATCCTGAACTTCCTGTATTTCCTTCTTTTTGACTTACCTTCAAATGTTTTTGCTTGAACCTGCTCACACTTTGCTGCAAGAGCCAGGGAATACTGAGGCAGGGAGATAGTGTTATCCCTGCCAATTCTGAGCTTTGAAACATCATCAAACAACCAGATCATCATAAAATATAGGAATCCCCATCAGAATCGGAACACTTATCTTGGTACCATCAATCAGAATGAAATTGGTAATGGTGGATGTAGGAAATCAAACAGTCACACTGATGTACCAACAGCTGCTTTAATCAGGTTGAGGTAAAGGCACAAGCCCTGAAATTCCTTGGGATGTATTCTGCATAGTACACTCATGGTTAAAGTCAGAGCATGTAGAGTTGGGGGCAAGTACCAAAATATACAGCAAGCTGGCTACAAAATAGAAAAGAGAGAGTAGGGGTTAAGGGTAGCCATTAAGACTGGCAAAAGGTGGAAAATGGTGTTCCACAGGGATCGATACTGGGACCACTATTGATTACAACTTGCATTAACAATTTGGACTCAGGAATTGGACAAGAAGACATTAATAAACTTGCAGAATGGGCATGTAATTGGAAAATTAATGTTAATAAGCATGAGGTGGTGGATTTTGGTGGGAAGAGTAAAGGGGCTATGTTCTGCTTGAATAATAATAGTCTAAATGCCATAGGGGAGCAAAGGAATTTCAGAGTACAGATATGCAAATCATAAAAAGGAGGAACACAGTTTAATAAAAACATAAAAAAGACAAACTAAGCACTGAGATTTCTTTCTGGAGCAATTCAAAAGCAGAGAAGCTCCTTGGAATACTACATACAGCTTTGATCTCCATATTATAAGCAAGATATAGAGGCATTAAACTAGGTGCAAACAAGATTAACAAGGACAACACCGGAATTGAGAGGATGTATTTATTAGGAAAGGCTGAACAGCTTAGGGCTCTTTTCTCGAGAAAAGAGAAGTCTGAGAGGTATCCTGATAGGGGTCTTTAAGGTTATGAGAGGGTTTGACAGGGTAGATGTGGAGGAGTCCAAAACTAGAGTCATAAATATAAGACAGTCACTAATAAATCCAATGGTTTACCACTCAAAAAGTGGAAAGAATATGGAGTGCACTACCACAGGAGTAGTTGAAGTGTATAGCCTAGATGCATTGAAGGGAAAGCTAGATGAATAAATGAGGTGGAAAAGAATAGAAGGATTTCCTGGTAGTGTTTGTTGAAGAGGAGTGGGAGGAGGCTCGTATGAAGCATACATACTAGCATAAGCCTGTTGAGCCAAATGGCCTTTTTTGTACTGTGGGCACCGTTTAACTGTGCACCATTATGTTTGGATGGAATTGTTTCCACCAATGCCATTAATATACTTAATTGGCATAGGACAAGCGTCACTATGGTACCAGGGGTCCTATGTGTCTGTAAATTCTGGTGCCCAGCTAACAGTTCGTTTTTTAATTCACCTCCCTATCCTAAATCACACTGGTGTCGGCTATTCTCACTCATCTCGAGCCATTATAACTCAACTCACTCAGCATACTGGCCACCAGAGAAAGGTCAGGCTGCAACATAGCCAGGTTAGTGGGAGGTCCCAGTGCAGGGACAACCTGCCCCTGATCTATCTCGCAATGTTACTCTCAAGCCCCTGGCAACAGCGAGAGACAGGACATTAAGGCCCCCAATGTTCAGGCAGAATAGAGGAAGCTTTACTTTGTTGAAAATCTGTGGAAATCTGATCTGGCAATGCTTTATACTGATACAGCAGGTGGAATCACCTGGTCCAGTTGGAAGCAGGGGTCATGGGGGGCATGAGCAGACAATACGGCGAGAAGACCAAAAATTGGTTTCACGTCGTTGTGAAACCAGTTTGCGATCGTCCGCTCTACCTGTCAATGGCGGGCCACGTTTCCCGCTGCCGTACATCGGGAACCTAATTTCAACACTTTAGCATCTCATTATAAGTCCTGCTCGCCGGAATCATCCCCTCACACTGGGTTATCCAGACATGTCAGTGTGATTGCACGCTGACATGTTTCACAACTGTACATAAGTGATGTGCACCTGGCAAGCTGCACTTTGCTTGGGATTTCAAGGTTTGTTTGCCTACCTTGCTTCAGGCAGCACCACGGTCATCAGCACCAGGATTCGCAGGCAGTATCACGTCACTTTTGGGGGCTCATTGGCAGGTCTCTACTTACTAGACCAGCCTAAGGTAGCAGTGGATTTTCAATGGCTGCAGGGCTAGGGCTTACTTGGGAAAGGGGGAGAAGTGACCTCAGGCAAGGGAAGAAGCTGCAGGGCGAGGGCTGTACTTGGGAAGGGGGGTGTGGGGTGTGTGTGGGGACACATACTGATCTGTGCAATTGGCCTCAAGATGGTGAGGGCTGAGGAGGCAGTCTCCAGAGGAGATGAGGCCAGATGGATATGTGAGGGTGTGTGTGAGAGAATGAGTGGTGATGTCCCTTGAGCTGGCAATGAGTGAGATGCCAGTGACTGCCAGTGATGGGCTTGTGAGTGTGTGAGTTTAGAGTGATGAGATGGTTGCATAACCCTGGTGGCATGGATGTGATCATTCATCCTCTTTCTGCACTGGATGGCCAATCTCTTCTGTGCAGCATTGGCACTGATAACCTCTGCTACCACCTACCAAGCCGGAGTGGTAAGATTGCTGGGGAGCGGGGATGGAGGGCATCTTGGCAGGCCTCCAAAAGGCATTCCAGTGAAGGGACACTGAACTCTTTTTGGCTTTCAGGGCCATGTCTTCACTGAAACAGTCCTGGGCTGCAAGAATTGAGAACTGTGTGCGTGGCTGAAGTTTATATATGGCACCTGGAGTGAGGCAATGGTGTGGCCAGCGATTCAGAGGCAGCCCGCCAGCGAGAAGGCGTGTTTCCTGTGGCTGCATAATTAATGAGGCGGGAAGCAGATGATACAGCGCGAAAAACCGTCATTGCGGCCACCGGGTAAAACGTCTTTTTTCACGCCCACTACCGCACTTAGTGCAATTCTGAGATGATTCCGCGCTGCTTGTAAAAAAGTAAAGTGCACTCCAAACCCCTTTTGCTGAAATGCACATTTTGAACATAAAAAAAATTATCAGGAAGATAAATAAAAAGAAACTTATTCGCCCCCCACCCCGGCAGCACTGAGCTTTTCAGCGCGCCTTTCACGCTGGCTGGCCGTTAATTGTCCAGCCAGCGTGAAATCGCTGTCGGGGGCCGATCACAGCCAGCAGACCATTTCCCGACCGCTCCCGGGCCCGCCCTCTCCGCCCGCCCAATGACCTCAAAATTCTGCCCTTATCCTTTTTGGCTCCTTCTAGATTGTTCTAGTGGACATCATCCACATCTGCAATCTACAGTGTGCAGCTGCATCAAACAGGAAAGCAATGCCTTGTTTGTCAGGGTCAATGAATTAAACACCTTTCTCATGAATGGCAACACTCGAAACGAGAGAGCTCCTGGATTTGCAGCAGCCCTATATCCAGAGTGTTACAGACTGCACTCATGTAGCCATCAAGTATCAAAGCATCAGAAATGGAGCCAACAGCCTCTGTCATCAAGGATGGCTATCACTTAATGTCCATCTGGTATGCAATCGCCACAGAAAGATCAGGCAAATTTGGAGCAATTTCACAGTCAACTGTCACAATGCCATCATCATGCTACACTCATCGATCCCCACCATGCACCCCCCGCAGCACCCACCCAGCACACCCCCACCCCCGACCACAACAATTGCACCCTTTTCAAGGGGGAAATACACATTACACCCGATATACACATGAACGATCACTCTTCTTCATGACCCCAGTATGCCTGAACAGTTCAAGTACAATCATAGCTAGAAGGGGCTGCCTCAGTGTCTTCAGCAAAGCTGGTGGAAGACTACTGTTGCTCATGTTGGGTCCCTTGTGATGCACATGGCAGATATTAAGGTCAACAGATGGGGTCGATAGAGAGAAATGAGTTCTACTGATAAGAGAGTACAGGACTGGGAAACATACTCTTAAATTTAGAGCCATACCTTTTGGTGAATTAGAAAATACTTCTACACACAAGTGGTGGTAGAAATTTGGAACTCTCTTATGCAAATGGAATTTGGTGCCAGATTAATTGCAAATTTTAAATCTGAGATTGATAGCTTATTATCAACCAAAGGTATCAAGAGATGTGGGGCAAAGGCAGGTATATGGAAATAGGTTGCAAGTCAGCCATGATCTCAATGAATAGCAGAACAGGCTAGAACAATGAGATAGTTTCCTCTTGTACTTCAAAAATTACAGCTTAAAACCTTGTACAATTGCACTGATAGTTTCCTCTTGTACTTCAAAAATTACGGCTTAAAACCTTGTACAAGTGCACTGTTTTGTGGCTGATTATGTGCATGATGATATGCAAAGGAGTTGGAACGGGAACCCAGGGGCAAAAAACCACTTTTCAAAATGGGCACAATTCGGGGCACAACCTGTCGGAATTGCCGATTGCATCCAAAACATCTTACAAATTCACCCAGAATTTGTTTCTGACTTGATTTTTCTGCATGGCTTTCCTTGATTTACATATATGTACCAGTCTGCATGTTATATTTTCATATTTTCTCGAATTTTCAAAATGTCATACTTGGGTGTGCAAAGTCATTGCTATTGCAGCGGTATTTTTGAAAAAAGAATGGGATAATGATCTCAGCATAATAGTAAAGGGAAGAATTTCAAACAAATGCATCAACGATCCAATTGCTGGTATCCCATGTCAGGTCAAAGCTTCATTTGATTTGACAAGAAAACTACACTTAACCTAATACATACCCAAAACTCATTTAGCCAGTATGTGGCAAGTCCAACAAGAGGGGTTAATTCTGGATTCAGGTTTAGTGAATGATGCTGGACAGATGGAAGGCATATCAATGGGAGAGCACTTTTGTGGCAATGATCACAATTCAGTTAGATTTAGCTATGTCATGGAAAAGGCCAAAAATAAAATTCAGCAAAGTTGTAGAAAGGCCAATTTTACAAGGGCTGAGAAGCAATTTGGCAAGGCAATTGAAAGTAATTCCAAAAAGTTGAAATTGCCACTCAGCTCAGGATTCTTTCTTTGCGATTGGGAATCCAACATCCAGATCAAATGTGGATCCTGATCCGGCACCATGTCAGGAATAGATACTCGACAATGATTTTTTCACAATTGGCAAATTAATGGCCAGACGTCGTGCCCAAATTAAGAGCAGCGGACAGGCTCCCGAGGCTACAAGGTCATTAGGAGACCTTCCAACAGTGACACATCAGCAGCTCCACCGGCTAAGGTGGGACTGCCGTGCCTTGCAGGGATGGAGAGAGAGAGAGAGATAGTAAGAGTGCCTCAAGATGGAGGTGTCCCCTGTAGACTAGGTAGTAAAATTTAAATTAAAAAAGGCCACAGCTGCCTGACCATGACTGCGGCAAGGCAAACCCTTTAGTGGACGGCCAGCAGTCTGTTGCCTAAGGACCATGACGGGTGGGGGTGGGGGTAGGGGGGGTTGGCCCTCCCATTGGGAGGCTGCCTTGTTTAACTTCCACTCTGCTCCACTGCAGAGGGGAGCCCTCAGGAGAGGGGCCTTTAATTACCTCAATTAGCTATCCACCAGGTAGTCGTTCTGCCCTCGACCAATCCTTCTGGTAAATGACTTGGATGAAAGTTAATGCCAGCAAACCCGCACACCAGCTGGGGGTGGGAAATTCCAGGTTTCAACCCATCAGGCCGCAAAAATCCTGCCCTCATTGTAGCGATTTCAAGCTGTCAAATATCTGCAAGCACAAGCCTTTCCCTGTGGCTGACCACAAGCTTAGCAATTTCAGTCCTTAAAGTCTTCCCAGCACATCAATTCCATTAAATCATCACTCACTGTTATGCTCTCGCTTTATGAACCATGGTGAGATTCGGAGAGCTCGGGGAACCCATTCATTGGCTGTTGAAGACAGGGTTAAAGTGAAACTTAGTGAGCTATTTCAATATTTTAATTACTTTTGCAACACTTATATTTCGTGGGGGGTTGGGGAGGAGGGAGCGGGGGGGAGGCATGGCGGGCAGACATGGTGGGGGGAGGAGGTTTCTGCTCGCCTCCAAACCCAGATTAAACCTGGACCGGGACAGGTTACTGTTGGGTTCCTGACTCAACACCACTTTTCGGAATTAGCCCTGCGCCCACACCCATGCCCACTTCCCATTGCCAGTTAAAATTCTATCCTATCCACTACAATGACTATGTCAGTTAACATTAGATGAAAATTAGAGATGATGGGGCCTTAATTTGTTCTGGTCCCTTTCATCACCTCAGTTACGAAACGGTGGGATCCCCAACCACCAACCAGCTGCATCCCTGATCTCAACTCATTTCCTACAGTCAGGGGCATTTAAATATTTCAAGCAAGCAACCACACTATTCACAGCACAGCTGGGGTACCCACTTGACGAGGAAACATGCTATAGCGCCTTGCCACAGCATATGCTGATTGGGTGCGCTGGCTGAAAAGTTTTAAAAATAAAAGGTGTTGTCAGGTTTTGAATTTAGTAATTGTCAACAGCCACCACCTCCCACCCCCCCACACCCTCCGCCCCCAACCCCACCACTCTCCGCAGCTCTTAACATAAGAGCATATGAATTAAAAGCTGGAGTTTGCTATTTGGCCCTTTGAGCCTGCCCTGCCATTTAATAAGATCATGGCTGATCTTCTATCTCTACTCCACCTTCCCACACTACCCCTATATTCTTCAATTCCTTTCGTAACTAAGAATCTACTAATCTCTGTCTTGCATATACTCAACAACTGAGTATTAACACCTCTCTGGGGCAGAGAATTCCAAAGTTACACAACCCTTTGTGTGACGAAATTTCTCTTCTTCTCAGTCCTAAATGTTTGGCTGCTTATTCTGAGACTATCAGCTCACGTTCTAGGTTTCCCAGCTAGGGACAACAGTTTCCCAGCAACTGCCCTGTCAAGCCACTAGAGAATTTTATCCTTACATTACCAATTCATTGGTAGGCATGCACACCACTAAGAGTGCATCTAGAGAACACAGCATGTGAAAAAGCCAGAATTTACTCACAGAAATTGCAGGGCTAGTGGAGGGGGAGCGCTGAGGGCAGGAGGCGAGAAGCAATGATATCAGGCTTCTTCAAAAACAAAAAGAAATTGCATACAGTTGCTTCTTTTGTAAAACAGTTGCAAAGTAATATTTTTGCCAGTTCTATTTCAGAGGTCTAAATTTTCTCTGAAGTTTTTTAAGAGCAGGGAATGCAGGAGCTCCCAAAGTAGAGGCTCCCTGCACACCCCCAACCACCCCCCACCCAACCCCCAAACATGAATGACCTGATTTGGGGCAAGCAGACTCTTTCTTTACAGCAAGACATCCAGAAGCTCTAATGTTAGTCTGGGATCCTGTAAATCCAAGTCTCATTCTAATTTATGCCTCTTGGCATATTCCAGCCAAAGCTACACCAAGAGTATGCCAAAAGTCTTGAGGATTTACAGTGGTGCTTCTCAATCTATTTTCCATTGTGACTGTGTTTTAACACTTGAAAATCAACAAGAAGACAGCAATAAAGTAGCATAGTAACATTCAATATGTAATTATAAAAGTTCACATATTATCAATCAGCATATTTACATGAAAATCTATGTTTTTAAAATGCTTTGTAAAAATACTATTATTTTATGTACTCACCAGCCCATTACTTCATCTGAGCCCCCAATTCATGGATCTTGGCTAGGAAGCGGCAGATACTATTGATGTTCACATTTGCATTCAGCATTACTGATCTGTAGCAACACACCAAGGTTCCCTAAAGGCCATCTTGGCATCATTGATTTTAATGCAAAATGAATCAAATAAGCTTTAAATTTTCCAATAAGGATTTCAGTCCCTCTCCCCACGCACCAACACCACCCTGTCCCCAGGCACACACACACACACACTGTAATCAGTGCCCCTTCTCCCGCACACTGTAATCAGCCCCTCTCTCCAGCCCCCGTGCGTACGTGCGCGCACACACACACACGCATACACAACCCACACTGTAATCAGCCATTCTCTCCCATCCGTACACAGGTCAGCCATTCAGTGGTGGCCAGCGGGGTGGCGGGGCAGCTCTGACAGCCCAATTCCCAGTCCGAGCTGCTGTGTGGCTGTGGCCCTTCAAGGGATGTTTTTAAATGTTCTTGACAAGTAGGCCGCCAATGCCGATACTGGATCCAATAGAAAGATTCAATGAGAGAAGGAGGACATGATTTTCATAGAACTGGCTTGTTTTTTTAAAAATTATTCCTTCATGGCATACGGGCGTTGCTGGCAAAGCCAGCATTTGTTGCCCATCCCTAACTGCCCTTGAACCAACTGGTTTGCTAGGCCATTTCAGAGGGCAGTTAAGAGTCAAACACATTGCTGTGGATCTGGAGTCACATGCAGGCCAGACCAGACCAGGTAAGGATGGCAAATCTCCTTCTGTAAATGGTATTAGTGAACTAGATGGGTTTTTAATGATAATCAAAGTTACTTGCATGGTCACTATTATTGAGAGTAGCATTTAATTCCAGATTTATTAATTGAATTTAAATTCCACCAGCTGCCATTTGAATCCATGTCCCCAGAGCCATTACTCTGGGCCTCTGGATTACTAGCCTAGTGACATTACCACTTCGTCACCATCTCCTCCTGTTTGCTTCAATAATGCAGCAACAAAGTGCAGATCACAATGATACAACTCAGAGAGAAAGAGATCAAGAGATGAGCAGCGCAAGGGCAGGGTTGGACCTGCACCCAGTGCCAGTGGCTGGGTCTCGATGCCGTGGGGTGCAGTATCTGAGGAGGGGGAGCTTATGATCCTATTTGCTATTCCAGCAAACCCAATTAAGATCACAATCCACAGTTGGGAATGGCTGACTTACCGTCTCAGTAATGGGCTTTGGGCTTTGCTCACAACTGAGCAAAAAAATTGTGATGGTAATCAGTTTTCTAGTGCTTATGTAATATTTTTCAAACTCTAACTGGGCTTTCCATACCATTTTTGTCTTGCAATTCTGATTACATTACGTGATGTGTTGGAAGCGTTGGCTTCTTATGGCCTAGAGCCATTAAATTCTATCCTTTTTCTGTAGGTGTATAGAGTATAAATAAGGCCAGCTATTTAAATTAAAATTATATATTAGGCATTGTGCCTATTCTGCAATCAATTGCTTCCTAAGAGCACCAAAATACACTTTGCGCAGAATCTTCTGCTCCCGCCAGCATTGGGAATCATGGTGGGTGGGCGGTACTTAATTTGACGCGAATGAAAAATTCAGTTTCCCGCGGGTGGAAAAATAGTTTTGAATTTTGTCCCCCCGACTTTCAAGGTGGGTTAAAGGTGGGTCGAGTTTCCCGACGAGCAATGTCAGGAACACCATTTGCATTCATTAGTATCTCAACATGCTCATTAAAAGACCAACTCACCAGAATCATGTTCCCCCTCCAAATTAAGTGCCCCGCCAACTGCTAATTAGAATGTTCTGTTTTACAATTATAAATGCTGTGCACCTAGTGAGCTTCACTTTATCCATGGCTTGGAGGTTATTGATGCTGCTTTTGCCTTCCTTTTATACCATCACTGAAATATATCAGGTGCCTGCAGCACAAGCTGCACCAAGGATAGGCACAGGAGGCATGATCAGGAGGGAGGGGCAAGTCGGAGGCAGGACTGGTGGGGGTGCTGGGGTGCAAGGACCAGAGGGAAAGGGTGAGATGGAGGCAGGACGAGGTGGGGGTTGGGGGCAAGGACCAGAGGGGAAGGGTGAGATGGTGGCAGGATTAGGGGGGAGTGCAAGGATCAGAGGGAAAATTTAAAAGACTGTCCAGGGAAGGTTGAAAGACCTTCCGGAGGGCATGTTTAAGAGACTGTCCTGGGATTGAAGCCACACTGTCAGGTGCACGTTTAAGAAACTGTCCCGGGGATGAGGCCACGTTGTCGGGTGCATGTTTAAGAGACTGTCCTGGGGATGAAGCCGTGCTGTCAGGTGCACGTTTAAGAGACTGTCCGGGGCATGAGGCCATGCTGTGAGGGACATGTTTAAGAGACTATCCTGGCACTTTACAGACCATGTTAGAGGGCTTTACATGGCATGCTTGTCTAGCTCCCAGTCTTGGGCAGGGAAGGCCACTCTGGGCAGTGATGGTCACGCACAGAATTGTGTGGTTGGTACACTAAGGCTTTCGGTCCTGGTCCTTAGAGTCATAGTATTGGGAAACAGAGAGCACATTAACATTCAGGGGAGGCACCTGGATTCCGTAGGTCGGCAACTGAAAAGTCATGGGGGTTATTGGATAGTCTCATTGGCGGGTCTTGAAAAGTAAGGGTGCATGTAGCCTCGAGAAGGGGAGGGGTCAGATTATCATCACGCTTGGGGACATTAACATTGAAGAGATGGGTGGAGAACAGGGATATCAACGTGGACAATGATGGGGTTGATGGGGTTAATGGTAACGGGTGAAGGCTGGATAGTAACAGGTGGGATGGGAATTAGGAGGTGATGACTGTGGAGGAGGTTGGGAGGAACTTGGTGGGTGACAGGTGGAGGTTGGAAGCTGGTGGCAATCAAGTATGTAAGGGGCACCACATTCATCTTGTGGTCAATGATGCAATTGGAAAAGCAAACTTGAAGAAAACAATATGGGAGGCATCTCAAGGCATGTGAGAGAAGTTCAGCACTACTATTTTGGGCCAATCAAAGGGGTACCATGTTACTAACCTGCTTAAGCCATGGAGAACAAGGCTCAGCTCAGTACTGGTTTTGAGTGTCAAATGCCCAACGAATGAGCTATTAATGGTGTACGTTCAGGTGAGAATCTGAGGCTGCAGTGAAGTTGGTCTGAGAGGTCATCTGTTCCTGACAGAGACATATAAAAAGGGAAGGAGGATCAAACAGCCAAGGCCCACAGTTGCTGGACAGAAGCTATATGCACACTACAAGGCTCAATATTCCCATTGCACTGGTCATAGCTTACAGGGCAGCATTCTTACTGTCATGATGTAAGTAAAAGGTATTGATAGTTAGTGTCTAGGTACCAGAGGCAAGCTGACAATAGCCTGACTGAGGATAAGAACATATGGGTATATTCACCCTAATCAAGACCCTTGTTGTGAATGCGCAGTCATGTCTTAGGTGGAAGCTCAGCCACCTGTGGTCCTCCAGCATGTTATTCACCTGAAAAGGGTGACCTGGAGATGCCATGTCTAGACTAGGCAGGCCAAGGGCTTGACACTGAATTCCTGGCTTGGAGATGGTGGAAGACCATTCATGGGGAATTTGCAATGATGTCTCAATTCTATTCATTCACAGAAACAAGGAGTGGAGAATACAGGCTGCAGATAACGCTGCCTTGAGGTGAAAAAGGACCCGTCACCAATTGCCACAGGTCCAGGAGGAGCATTGGCCTGAGCAGCTAGAGGTATCGCCAGGAAGTCCCAGATGCTCCCAAGGAGGAGTAAAATCCACAAAGACGCGTGGCATGGCCAAGGGTATATAGAAGATGCAGCTCATACATGAAGATTAGTGAAAGGCAATGCTGCAGGTGTCTTTGCTTGTCTAGGGATGTGGTAGCTCACATTTACAAATCTGGGATGGTTCCACCCTCAATCTTTTTGCAGAGAGGCATGAAAGCCTATGGGCTTCAATATTTGAAACTAATTATTTCATGGACTGATTCTCAAAAAGTAAACGCCATTGCAAACTACACATTGGACAAATAAATATAAAGTGAGTTGCAATTACTATCTGTGCCATCCACAAACAACAAACATCAGTGCAACAGCAGCAGGATAATCACTAACCTTGATGAGCACTTCTCCAGAGCCCAAAGCATGTCTGCCTAAGATTTAAGGGTGACAGGTGTATTGGCCAGGCATCCGTGTCACAGACGATGAGCATTTTCTGATGTTGCAGATGTGGAATTAAAGGCTGCTCACTGTGGTCAAATTGTGTGAAAATTTATGCAACTGAAGATCCAGATGGGTTTTCACTCGGGGGGCTACTTTTGGACCTTTAAATTACCAAGGGACATTGAAGCAAGTTGAATATAAATGGAATCCATAGACCTGGAAAATCATTAATGCAACATATATTTACACAAGTGAAAAGTATATACAATGAGTGAACACCCGAGCCATTAGTGTGCATTCAATACTTCTTAACCTTTCTAACCCTACTGCTACCTCTAAGTGCAGCCCCAACAACAACAGTTGAGCTGGAGTAAGCCTCAACTATGCCCCATTGTCTGAGATGACTTCAGCGGGTGTCCTCTGGTGGCCCAAGACCTTGAGGCCCCAGCCTGCTGTGTGTCTCCTATTCTGATACAGGTGCACCTTCCTTGGCTGCACCAGCTGGAGTTGATGGGGTCATAGGCTGAGGGGAGGTGGGGCAGCAGGACAATCTCGGAGTGTCCTGGGTAGGTTTTTTAAAAAATTAGTTCGTGGTATGTGCGTGACTGGCTAGGCCAGCATTTATTGCCCATTCCTAATTGCCCTTGAGAAGGTGGTGGTAAGCTGCCTTCTTGAACCACTGCAGTCCATGTGGTGTAGGTACACACACAGTGCTGTTAGGGAGGGAGTTCCAGGATTTTGACCCAGCGACAGCGAAAGAACGGCAATATATTTCCAAGTCAGGATGGTGAGTGGCGTGGAGGGGAAATTCCAGGTGATGGTGTTCCCATGTGTCTGTTGTCCCTGTCCTTCTAGATGGTGGCAGTCATTGGCTTGAAAGGTACTGTCCATTGAGCCTTGGTGAGTTCTTGCAGTGCATCTTGTAGATGGTACACACTGCTGCCACTATGTGTTGGTGGTGGAGGGAGTGAATGTTTGTGGATGGGGTGTCAATCAATTGGACTGCGTTGTACTGGATGGTGTCAAGCTTCTTGTGTTGTTGGAGCTGCACTCATGCAGGCAAGTGGGGCGCACTCCATCACACTCCTGACTTGTGCCTTGTAGATGGTGGACAGGCTTTGGGGAGTCAGGAGGTGAGTTACTCATCGCAAGATTCCTAGCCTCTGACCTGCTCTTGTAGCTAGAGTATTTATATGGCTAATCCAGTTCAGGTTCTGGTCAATAGTAACCCTAGGATGTTGATAGTAGGGTATTCAGTGATGGTAATGCCATTAAATATCAAGGGCCGATGGTTAGATTCTCTCTTGTTGCAGATGGTCATTGCCTGGCACTTGTGTGACGCTAATGTTGCTTGCCACTTGTCAACCCAAGCCTGGATATTGTCCAGGTCTTGCTGCATTTGGACATGGACTGCTTCAGTACCTGGGGAGTTGCAAATGATGCTGCACATTGTGAAACCATCAGCGAACTTCCCCACTTCAAGGAAGTTCATTGATGAAGCAGGTGAAGATGGTTGGGCCTAGGACACGACCCTGAGAAAGTCTTGCAGTGATGTCCTGAAACTGAGATGATTGACCTCCAACAACCGCAACCATCTACTAGGTGTGACTCCAACAAGCGGAGAGTTTTCCCCCTGATTCCCATTGACTCCAGTTTTGCTAGGGCTCCCTGATGCCACACTCGGTCTAATGCTGCCTTGATGTCAAGAGCAGTCACTCTCACCTCACTTCTAGAGTTCAGCTCCTTTGTCTATGTTTGGACCAAGGTTGTAATGAGGTCAGGAGCTGAGTGGCCCTGGCGGAACCCAAACTGGGCGCTATTGAGCAGGTTATTGCTAAGTAAGTGCCACTTGATAGCACTGTTGTTGACCCCTTCCATTACTTTACTGATGATCGAGGGTAGACTGATGGGGCAATGATTAGCCCGGTTGATTTCTCCGGCTTTTTGTGTACAGGACATATCCGGGCTATTTTCCACATCGCTGTGTAGATGAAAGTGTTGTAGTTGTACTGGAACAGCTTGGCTAGGGGTGCGGCAAGTTCTGGAGCACAAGTCTTCAAGTCACAAGCTGGAATTTTGTCAGGACCCATAGCATTTGCAGTATCCAGTGCCTTTAGCCGCTTCTTGATATGATGTGGAGTGAATTGAATTGGCTGAAGACTGGTAATTGTGATGCCAGGGACCTCCAGAGGAGGCAGAGATGGATCATCCACTCAGCACTTCTGGCTGAAGATTGTTGCGAATGCTTCAGCATTATCTTTTGCATTGATGTGCTGGGCTCCGCATCATTGAGGATGGGGATATGTGTGGAGACTCCTCCTCCAGTGAGTTGTTCAATTGACAACCACCATTCACACCTGGATGTGGCAGGACTGCAGAGCTTAGGTCTTATCCATTGGTTATGGAATTGATTAGCTCTGCCTATTGCTTGCTGCTTATGCTGTTTGGCATGCAAGTAGTCCTGTGTTGTACCTTCACCAGGTTGACACCTCATTTTTAGATATGCCTGCAGCTGCTCCTGTCATGCCTTCCTGCACTCTTCATTGAGCCAGGGTTGATCCCCTGGCTTGGTGGTAATGGTAGAGTGGGGATATGCTTGACCATGAGGTTGCAGATTGTGGTTGAGTAGAATTCTGCTGCTGATGGACCACAGCGCCTTATAGTTGCTCAGTCTTGAGTTGTTAGATCTGTTCAAAACCTATCCCTTTTAGCACGTTGGTAGTGCCACACAACATGATGGTGGGAGTGGAGGGGGGTAACCTCAATGTGATGACAGGACCTCGTCTCCACAAGGATTGTGCGGTGGTCACTCCGACTGATACTGTCATGGACAGATGCATCTGCAGGAGGCAGGTTGCTGAGGATGAGGTCAAGTATGTTCTTCCCTCTTTTTGGTTCCCTCACCACCTGCCACAGACTCAGTCTAGCAGCTATGTCCTTTTGGACTCGGCCAGCTCGGTCTGTAGTGGTGTTACCGAGCTACTCTTGGTGATGGACATGAAAGTCCCCCACCCATCCTTGCCACCCTCAGTGGCTCACTCCCTTTTATTATGACAATCTTGTCCTGCATAAAGGCAGATGGATTGTCTGTGAACATATTCGATGAAAGAGCAGTTCAGAAGCATACATGCCTGTTGTCTCTCCTGAGCCCTCCCCTGTAAGGGATTAAGAGAACCGTTTGCACAAGAACTGACCTGAGATGGAGAGCCTAAAGTGTCTGAAACACATCCATTGCTGATGACCCATCTGCTGGTCATGTGTGACATCCCTGTGGACTCTAACCCTTAGAGTGCCTGACGCCCTTTTGAGAGTGTGAGTTTGCAGTGAGTGAAGGTTTCACTTACCATGGTGGAGCGGAGCAGATCATTCATCCGCTTCCTGCACTGCAGGGCGGTCCTTTCCTGGACCCTACGGGTGCCAACTTCCCATGCCGGCATGCTCAGGTGGGAGGGACTCCTGTTCCCATCTCTTGGAAAGAGGACCTCCTGCCTTTCCTGGGTGGCTTGGAAGAGAATCCCCAGGAGACTTTGCTGAACCGTGGGGTTAGAGGTTTCCTATGTTTGGGTGTCATGGTGTTCATTGTCTCTGCAGTACCTGGCCTCCAGTGAGTGAATGTCTGTCCGGATGTCATTTAAGTATGGCGCCGGGGCCTTCGACCCCATGAGTTAACAGTGGGTCGAGCGACTTCCTGCCCAACTTGCCATGAGATTCGCCAAGCTCCTTGTTGATGCATAATTAATGAGCTGAAAAACAGAAGATCGCACATGTTTAGCTGCCCCACTACCCAGCAGGAAGCATACTGACTTTCCTGCCCACCACCGGACTTTAGTCTCCAGATCGGGAAATTCTGCCCTTTGGGAAAGTGACATAATCTGCAATAAAATGCACTGTTTTAGCTTTTTTTTAAAAGATGTGCTGACGCATACATACTGCTGCTATAATGAATCAGTATTTGGTAATTTACCCACAATAGAAATAAATCAAACCTACCCTCAAAATCAAAATCAAACAAGCTTTTGGAGATGGCATCAAGTCAGTGTTTTTTACAAATTTATCTGTATCTGTAAATTACAGCTGACTGGTTCAGTCATTTACCACCGTTGTGGAATGAGTCCTCAAGGTTTTATTGGAAAAGTATCATTTCCTTGTTAATAAAACAATAAACAAATGCATGTATATTTTTAAATTGCTCTATGGATTTTTTAGCTTAGCTGCAAAAACATTCTATTTTAGCTGATCTAATTTCCTTATTCCAGTTAAGCCTGGCTACAACACAAGTGAACTCCACGTCCTAAGTATACACACTGGGAATTTCCTGGAGCTTCTCCTGTCTGCCCACCAATCTTGTGCCACTGTGCCCCCCCACCTCTCCCCCCAACCCACCACCATCCCCCCAAGACCCCAGCTACCATAACTTTTGGTGGATATCTTGTTTGTTTATCTAACTAAACAAGGCTTCCACTGAATTTCCACTTTGGTTACTGCAACGGTTTGGGAGAAATCCCAAGGAAATTCCTGCAACAGTTCTGCGCACATGATAATTAGAGGATTCCTAATCTGAGAATTATGATGGAAACAAGCAAATGTTAATGTTACCCTGCCAGTTTATAGAATGCTGGCAAAGATAACGAATATTTATTTTTTGAATGAAATTTGGCAAATTATCTTTGAACAACGCCTGGAGTAAAAAGCAGGAAAGCATGAAATATTATTTCAACAACTAATTGTAAACAAAATATAAATGCGAATTCTACATTTTCAAAATGCATGAGCAGTATTACCCAAAAAACAATTACTTTTTAATTATTTTACTTTATTTAATTCACACTAATTTAATACTGTAAAGGTGTAATTGGTAGAAATTGTCATGTAATAATCATTTGCTAAAACTGCACTTTCTATAAAATGCCAATGTATTTTTCAATAATGGGCTTTCTTTTCTGGTTTGTTGAACATCACCATATTTTCTGTCTCTCGTCTTTGAAAATATATCCCTAGAGATTGTAATGCAATATAGTGTGACGAAAAATATAATAAAATCTGCAGATAACAGAAGAGCTTTATTTATTTACTTTTGATGTTGAGAAGATAACCCAACAGGCCAAAGGCTTGCTCGTAGCACATTCCTGACCTAGAAGGTCACAGCACATAAAGGTAGATTACTGAGCATACCATCTCCATTCTCCAACAAAGGTGCACCGCACATACGATAGGTTAAATATTATAGCCTCTAAAATGCCAAAAACAAAACAATATTTTAAAGCCTCTAAATTTAAGAGTCAAGTGAAAGTATATCTCTTTAGATGGCTGCAAGAGGAGATTTCCTTGGAATGTGCATCTTGTATTCGGGCAACAAACGCTCCTCTGTTTTGTCTGAGTAGTTTTCTTCCTTTGAGAAATTCATGACTAGTAATATCAATCTCATTTCTTTAGCATCTTGGAAACTAGTGTGACAATATATTGTAAAAACTCAAGAGCAAGAATAATGGATGAGAAATGAGAGAATATTCCATAATAGCGACAACTTTCATTACAAAGGACAGGGTTGGGGCCATTCTACACTGTCACACATGCTTTTTCACATCAATAGAAAATTAACTCATAAAAATGTGATGCCTAAAGAGGGGTTTTTGACAGCTGTAAAAGCAAAAAGATTTAAGCAATACTAGATATTTCTCCACAACTTACACAACTCTTTAATACTATAATGGTGTCTCTGCTGTTTATGAAAATAACTTAGATTTTAAGAACTAGTGCTCCTGGCACAAAGCTTTGCAAAGCAGTAGCACTTATCATGAATTTGGACGTGGACAGAAAATTGTACATGGCGCACTGACCCCTGTGTCTGAATTCCCAGTATGTGTTCTTATCATACCAAGCTCTGCTTCAGGAGGGCTAATTTGTAAAATCTACACTGTTATATGGCCAAATAGTCCAGCAATTGTGTGCGGTTAAATGGCAGATTCACAGAGGCAAAGTTCCACATGACAGAACAAAAACAGAAACAGAAATACCTGCAAAAATTCAGCAGGTCTGGCAGCATTGGCGGAGAAGAGCACAGTTGACATTTCGAGTCCTCATGACCCTTCAACAGAACTAAGTAAAAATAGGAAAAGGGTGAAATATAAGCTGGTTTAAGTGGGGGGGGGGGGCGGTGGTTTTGTTGGGACAAGCAGCCCGTGATAGGTGGAGATAACCGAAAGCTGTCACAGACAAAAGAACAAAGAGGTGTTGAAGGTGGTGATATTATCTAAAGGAATGTGCTAATTAAGAGTAGAAGACAGGACAGATAAGGTACAGATAGCTCTAGTGGGCATGGGTAGAAATAAACAGTGGGTGGAAATACATTTAAAAATAATGGAAATAGGTGGGAAAAGAAAAATCTATATAAATTATTGGAAAAAACAAAAAGGAGGGGGAAGAAAGGGGAAGGGGGTGGGGATGGAGGAGAGAGTTCAAGATCTAAAATTGTTGAACTCAATATTCAGTCCGGAAGGCTGTAAAGTGCCTAGTCGGAAGATGGGGTGCTGTTCCTCCAGTTTGTGTTGAGCTTCACTGGAACAATGCAGCAAGCCAAGGACAGACATGTGGGCAAGAGAGCAGGATGGAGTGTTGAAATGGCAAGCGACAGGGAGGTCTGGGTCATGCTTGCGGAAAATTTGGTACCATATGATGTCACATACAAACAATTTACAAACTGGTAAATTCACATAAGTTTTCTCTCAGCATCCCGATCCCCATATTCAGCATGTTTAATAAATTATTCTCAACCAACCTCTGATAATTCTATGCAGCAGCCTGGTTTCATCAAGAAACAGTTAAACTTTATTACAGAGACATTTTCAGTGCTTGTATGCTTGACCAGATCTCTCATTGGAAAAGCCCCACCCTGCAGATTGCCCACGCTAAGAGCTCACTGGTCAGAGCCCCCACAGTACATCACATAATCCGTGATTGACAGGAGGGAGTGACAATACATCCAGTTACTACATTTTCTCCCCCTTTAGTTTTTTACACTTACTCTTTACAGCAAAATATTTAAATAATCCAACAAATATATATACAATTTCGGGTGATTATAAATTAAGTCTCTGAGGTGCTCTTCTTATATGGCTAGAGCGGTGCAGCTCTACCACTGGAGGTTCCTGAACAGGATCTGGAGTTGAACTATGCAACACATCATCGGAACTGGGCAGTTCAAGATTCGGCAACAAAAACAAAAATAGCTGGAAAAACTCAGCAGGTCTTACAGCATATATTTCCCACCTATTTTTAAATTTATTTCGATCTATTGTTTCATCTCCACCTTTTAGCCCATTTCGATCTCTTCCCCCCACCCCACCCCCACAAGGGCCATCTGCCACTTGCTTATCCTGCTTACTACCCTTAATGTCCCCATTAGCACATTCCTTAGATAATATCACCACCGTCAACACCCCTTTGTCCTTTTGTCTATGACATCTTTGGCAATCTCTTCTTTGCCTCCACCTATCACTGGCCCTCTATCCAGCTCTACCTGTCCTGCCCCCTCTACCAGCTTATATTTCACCTCATTTCTCTATTTCCTTAGTTCTGATGAAGAGTCATACGGACTCGAAACGTCAACTATATTCCTCTCCGCAGATGCTGTCAGACCTGCTGAGTTTTTCCAGATTTTTTTGTTTTTGTTTCAGATTTCCAGCATCCACAGTATTTTTCTTTTATCAAGATTTGGCAACTCTTCTGAAATACCTGGAATGTCTGTTCTAGGTTGACAGTTCAACGTTAATCACAGGTTGATCAGTTAACTGTTGGAATGTCTCTCCGGCACGGATTTGAACTATGTGCTTACGGACAATTCTATCTCCCACTTGTACTTGGAAAGATAATAGACCAGTCTCTGAAACAATGGCTTCCAGGGCCCAGCAGGGTGCACTGCCGATATTTCGCACGGGTACCGTGTCACCTACACTGAATGTGTGAACTTTACTGTGCACATCATGGTTAAGTTTTTCATTACTCTGGCTCCGCGCTACCTTTTCCTCTAAATTTGGAAACACTAAGTGTAAATGTGAATGGAGGCGGCATTTCATTACTAACTCCGAGAGTATTGAACCCATAGTCGATTGTGGCGTTGTACGATAACTGAAGAGAAACTGGGAAAGTCGAGATTCCAGGATGCCTTCCGATAACTTTCTCATGCCAGATATAAAAGTTTGTACTGCCCTTCGGCGAGACAATTTTATGAGGGATGCCAAGGGGCTGTTTTAATATATCGGATTCCAATGAGATCCATAAATTTCTGAAATTTGGTGCTGGTAAAGGCTGTACCATTATCAGAAACAACAATTTCAGGGAGGCCATGCATGCTGAAACAGTGATGTAGCTTCTCGATAGTTGTGTTCGACGTTGACAATTTAACTTCGTACACATCCATCCATTTTGAATGTGCATCTACAATTAACAAGAACATGGTACCTAAGAATGGTCCTTCAAAATCGATATGTAGTCGAACCCAGGGTCGACCAGGGCACTCCCACGGATGCAGGGAAGCTGAAATAGGCAACTTCTGTTGTTGCTGACTGTGGAGGTAATGCCTGACCATGCTTTCAATGTCACTGTCAATGCCTGGCTACCATACATTGCTTCACGCAAGCATTTTCATCTTTACTATGCCTGGATGTGCACTGTGGAGCTCTGTCAAGAGTGGTTCTCTACCTTGTGATGGTATTACAACTCTTGAGCCCCACAACACAATCTCGTCTTGACAGCTGAATTCCGCATTTCTGACATGCAATGGTCTCAATTCTTCAGACGCGGGCGAGTTTGGCCATCCTTGCAAAATAAAGTCTCTCACTTTCGACAATATTGGATCTCTGTTCATCCAATTTCTAATTTGTTTTGCACACGCAGGCGAAGAATCTAAGAAATTCAGTAATAGCAGTAATTCTTGTGAAATGGGAATATTTACAATCCTATCTGGTAACGGGAGGCGACTGAGTGCATCTGTATTTGCAATGTGTTGGCCAAGGTGGTACATAAAAGTATACTTATACGCAGAAAATGTCAGAGCCCAGCATGGTATTCTTGCCGATGCAATTGGTGGAATGGCCTTAGCCTCGCTGAATAATCCTGTTAATGGTTTATGGTCCGACACAATGGTGAAATGTCATCTACGTAGGTACTGGTGAAATTGTTTACACCGAATACCACTGATAATCCTTCTTTTTATAACTGAGAATAGCCCTTCTCGGCTTGGGAAAGGGTTCTTGAGACATAGCCAATGGGCCTTTCCAATCCATTTTCCATTTTATGTGATGACATGGCTCCTTCACCGTTAGGAGAGACATTCAGTGGGTCATAGGGTCCCAATAAACATGACAAATGCAGCAATTTCTTTGCTTTCACGAAGGCTTCTTCCTGTTGTGAACCCCATGACTAACGGTGGTTCTTTTTTAGCAGCGAGTGTAATGGTGCCAAAACAGTTGACAGGTTGGGCAAGAAGCGGCTATAGTAGTTGATCATACTAAGGAAGGACTTGAGTTCTGTTACATTGGATGTTGATGGTGCATATTTTATTGCCTAAACTTTATCTTCTACTGGATGTAAACCCATGGCATCCACCCTGTGACCTAGATAAGTGAATTCTGGTGCTTGAAATGTGCATTTTTCCTTCTTCAACCATAGGCCGGCTTCTATGAACCTTTTTAGCACCTTCTCTGGATTGGCCAAGTGCTCAGTCTTGGTTGACCCAGTGATGATGTTAGGAAATAGAGATAGTTTAAGTAAGTAATATTGGTATTTGTGGGTGTTAGGAATGTGATGGGCGACGTGACGTGACACGCAACGTGACGTGACATGCGACATGACTTGACGTGACATGACTTGACACGCGACGTGATGTGAGTTTTAGCTTTAATGTTTAAGTTTGATTTGTATTTCTGTACCTGTGTGTTAAGAAAAGGTCAAGTTGAGTTTTAGTTTCACTTTAAAAGGTGCCTGTATTTCTAATGAGATTCCTCAAGAGAAGTTAAGCAAACACAAGAGTAGAAAAATTGAGCTGTTGCCTAGCAACAGGGGTCCAGAGAGGCAGGTCCCTCCCACAGACACGTACAGAAGAAACTAGAAACAGCAGTTTTTGAGTAAAGTTTTGAAGTAGCTGCCAAAGAGAGACTGGAGCAAAGGGACAGATAGCAAGTCCCAAGCTAAAGAAGAAAGCTCTCAAATCCAGGGGAGTGGAACAGGAGAAAGTCCCAAGAAGACCTTCAAGTCCAAGGAAGGACAGGAACCTGGAAAAGGTTAAGTGGAGTTAAGAGTGAGGAGTAGAGAAAGGCTCCAAACCTCAAGCTTAAAGTGATAAAGGCTTGTGAGAAGGCAGAAGATCCAAAGAGACTGCTGAAGGTCTATAACTCTTTGCTATGGGCATGTGAAGCAGTGGTGCACTGTTGACAGCTGAGTCAGTGAGAGAGAATGCGTGGAGGAAAGCTTAAATGCATGCGATGATACAGGGATGAGGAATATCGGAAGGAGAGTTCAAAACCCTGGAGGTGAACCCTTGCGGAAGGTGTCTGAAAGAAAGCATCGGTTTGGGAGAAGATTCCAAAGCGAGTTCTTGGAAAGTGGAGATTGGAAACCCTCGTGTGAAAGATGGTGTTCAGTGAGACTGATTGGCTCGTGGTGTGACAAGCGTCTGGGGGGAGTTGAGGAGAGATCCATAGCATCTGGTTGAGGTGGCATCTGTCACTTGGTTTCAGAGTGCAGTGTGCCTGACTACAGGTCGCCAATTGGTTTACATGGACTGTGTACTTACTGTGAACATTAGAGTATAAGATAGTTTTTGTAACTTGTGCTATACTTACAAATCTATACATATCTGTAAAGGTATAGGTGTGGTTGAAGGAGTATTGTAATATAGTTCATCTTTTCTTGTTGAATAAATGTTTTATTCTTTTGTTAAAAGTCATCAGCAGACTCCAGTGACTCAGTTCAGTAGCTACCCTCCATGTATCTAAAGAAACAAATGAAAGTTAGGGTTTATCAAGCTGGGTTCCGCCCTGGGATCAGGCTTGTCCAGTTGTAACATCTGTTGGGATCATAACAATGAGAACATCATCCAAATATGCTACCACTTGTGGGAGTCCTTGAAAAAGACTCTCCATTGTTCTCTGGAAAATAGCGCATGCTAATAAGACTCCAAAGAGTAGGCGACTGTTCTGATAGAGACCCTTGTGTGTGTGTTAATAGTCACGTATTCTCTTGATGTTCTATCCAGTTCTAATTATTGGTAGGAGTGACTCACATCCCTAATTCATCCTGAAAAACCATGTTGTACTTCCTTAGAAGCTCTGAGATTCCATCTGATTTTAGGTGAAATATCTCAGACCAGTCGAGTTTGATCTTCTGTAGCCAATCCCGACCTAAAAGACTGGGTCCCTCTCCTTTCACTATTATTACAGGAAGCTTGGCTGTTTGTTGCTTGTAAGAGACCAGGACAGTGGCGACACCCTTTACTTGAATAGATGCTGCCATGTAAGTTCTTAATTTAGAGGTTCTCCGCTCCAGGTTTACTGGCTGGCTTCCTTCATTAAGGTAACTGAAAGTGTGCTCTTCTACCACCATAGTTGGGGCACCTGTATCCACTTACATTGTCAGTGGCTTCTCATTCACTTGTACTGTCACCGTAATAGGCTCAGTCTTTACAGCCTTATATTATATAAGGAGTAAATGTCAGGAGCAGCAGCTTCAGCCTTTGCTGTACCCGTTGCTTCGATCATGTTTGTTTGCTGTTTCGCAGACTGCTTCACTTTGTCTTGCATTGCCTAGCCACAAGCCCCTTCTTATGACAGTAATGGCATTCTGCTTCTTCGAATTTATAGGTATCTGCTCCGTGGTCACCTCCACATCTATATCAATTTTGTCCTGAAACCGTGGCCATTGAATCGCGCTTTAATTCTGTAGGCCTGCTTTCGTGCCACGCTCAGCAGCAGGTTCCCACCCAACATGAAGTGCGCCGCCATTATCCATGTGTTGCTAAGCCTGCAAGTCTCTCGCAGCACTTTCCATGGCGAGGGGAATTTATAGGGCACGTTTCAAATCGATATCAACCTTGGCAAGCAATTGGTGCTGTATGGCATTGTCCTTGACATCATATACCAATTGGTCCCGCAGTATATGTTTAAAACATCTCCGAAGCCGCAGTATGCTGTCAACTGCATGAGGTTCACTACATAAATGGACTCTCGGGGCCCGAACTCTTGAAGTGAATTTAAAGTGCTGCATTATCACAGATGGCTTCAGCTGTAAGTGTGTTTTCATTTGGTCCACTAATTCACTAGATGACTTGGAATTGGGTGCGCTTGGGGCAGTCAGGTTATGAACCAAGTTAAAACAAAAACAAAATTACCTGGAAAAACTCAGCAGGTCTGGCAGCATCGGCGGAGAAGAAAAGAGTTGACGTTTCGAGTCCTCACGATCCTTCAACAGAAGTTCTGTTGAAGGGTCGTGAGGACTCGAAACGTCAACTCTTTTCTTCTCCGCCGATGCTGCCAGACCTGCTGAGTTTTTTCAGGTAATTTCGTTTTTGTTTTGGATTTCCAGCATCCACAGTAGTTTTTTGTTTTTATGAACCAAGTTATATGTTTTACTGCCACATACACTTAAGAAGATCGCTTTCCGCTTTTCTTCAGCGGTTATTTCATTTGCTGCAAAGTAAAATCTGAGGCGCTCAACATACTGGCTCCAATCTTAAATATTAGCTTCATATGTGTTGATTCTTCCAAACTGGCTGGTGAGTAGTTTTTTTTATAACTTGATTTACTCTCAGTAACAGGGCGAAGTACAGAGTTGAGGTGGATTTTACCCTCGTCACCAAATATGATGACTCTATGGAGTAGACAGGTTTCGTCAAGAAACAGTTAAACTTTATTACAGAGACATTTTCAGTGCTTGCACGCTCGACCAGATCTCTCATCGGAAAAGCCCTATCCCGCAGATTGCCTTCCGCACGACTCTTATAAGAGTCATACAGAATCAAAACATCAACTCTGTTTCTCTCCACAGATGCTGCCAGATCTGCTGAGTTTTCCAGCATTTCCTGTTTGTATTTCAGATTTCCAGCATCTGCAGTGTTTTGTTTTTATCTGTTCCCTAGCTACCGACTCCATCTCTCTCTCTGGCAACAGTCTGAGGTCAAGCCAGTCTGTTTAGAACTCTGGTGTCACATTTGATCCCGAGATGATCTTCTGACCTCATAGTCATGCCATCATTAGGGTTGCCTATTCCAACTTCTGTAACTTTACCTGACTTCATCACTGTCCCAGCTCATCTGATACTGAAACACTTCATTACCTCTCTTCTTGACTATTCCAATGCACTCCTAGCTTCTCCCATAAATTTGAGGTTATCCAAAACTATGCTGCCCATTTCTTAACTCACGCCAAGTCCTGTACACCTATCACCCCTGCGATTGCTGGCCTACATTGGCCCCTGTCAAACAATGTCTTGATTATAAAATTCTCATCCTTGCTTTCAAACCCCTCCATGGCCTCACCCCTCCCTATCTTTGTAATCTTCTCCAGCTCAAAATCCCCCAAGATGCCTGTGTTCTTCTAATTCTGGCCTCTTGTGCACCCCGATTTTAAGTGCTCCACCACTGGTGGTCATGCCTTCAGTTTACAAGGCCCTAAGCAGTGGAATACAATCCCGACACCTCTCTGCTTCTCCACATTTCTTCTCTTCTTTAAGACACTTCTCAAAACCAACCTCTTTGACCAACTATTGATCATCTGACCTAATATCTGCTTATGTGACTTGGGGCAATATTTTGTTTTATAATTCTCCTGTGAAGTGCATTGGGACATGTTATTCCATTAAAGGGACTATATAAATGCAAGTTATTGTTGTTATTACTCATTTTGATATTTATATATGACCTAAACTTGGGTGTAGGGAGCAGCATTATAAAATTTGAAAATGAATTGAAACTTGGCAAAGATAAAGATAGTTATAGTCTTCAGAGTGGCATGACAGGATGATGAAATGAGTAGCAGCATGGCAGATAGAGTTTCAATGGATTAAGTATGAAACTCTTTCGAGTTATCAACAGTCACAGATTGCAACTCTTTCCAGTACAATCACAGTTCTTGGTTTCCAGGAGTGGGACATGAACCCACAACCCTGGATTAAGTATGAAGATGCACTTTAGGAGGACTAATGTGAAAAGGCAGTAAATTACACAATCTTGAAAAGTGTAGATGAGTACGGAAATATTGGTATCCATATACAAAAATCCCGAAAGGAAGCACTACATTTTGATAAAGTGGTTAAACAAAGCTGATGAGTTATTTGGATTTATTAATAGAGGAATAGAGTATAAAAGTAAATAGATCATAGCAGAACTTTTGAAACCAATGGTTTGTGGACTTTAACCTCAGCTGGAGTAATGTGGACAATTCTGGGCATCACATTTCAAGAACAATGTAAAGGCCTTAAGAGGAGGTTTACCAGAATGTTACCAGGACTTTAGTTATTAGGAGCAGTTGGAAAATTAGGAATGTTTTCTTTAAAACAGAGAAGGTTAAGGGTGACCTAATAGAAGTGTTTATGAGAGGCTTTGTTAAAATAGATAAACATTATCCCATCTAGCGAGTGGGTCGATAACTAAAGGTCATAGACTCAAAATCATTAGCAAAGGATTTAGAGGGAATGTGAGAAATATTTTCATTCAACAAGTTGTCAGGATCTGGAACATTCAAACTGAAAAGGTGCTGGAAGCTGATATAAATAATTTCAAAAGAGAGTTGGACAGGGGCTTGAGAATGAGGAACTTTTGGATAAAAAGCAGGGATGTATATACACATGACTGTTTTTTCAAGGAGTTAGCACGGGCATGGCAAGCCAAACGGCCTCCTTCAATGCCATACATTTTTAGGCACACAAGACTACAGATGGTGAGACCAAAGTGCTAACAATACCCAAAAATACTGTTGTGAAATTGCTTGGCCTGGAAAATTGAGTCACCTAGTCTCTATTAATTGATATCCTTGTCACTTGTACTCTTTTGTCGCCAGTGCTCAAGACTTAATCCTATGCTTTCTCTTGAACACCACTATGTGAACGATTGTGCAACTTTTATTCATAATTAAGCTAGTGGACTATTTCTTCTTACCAACAAGTGTTTGCATGACTAAAAATCGCAAGAAATGTAGTTGAAATGGCTAATCAATAAACAGCAGATGTTTATAAGCTCAGAAGTCTTTTCTAATTTGTTACCACAAATGCTACAATTACGAGCTACATTCCCCTTAATATCTGTAACTATTCTATCACCTGCTTCAAATGGAGAGGGTGACAGTTGGTGTTGGTATGTAATTCTCTTTAAGTACAGTTGGCAGTCCACTAGGTTCGCCATGCTCTGTGAAGATGACATATGGTACATTATAAATATATGAGGACACTTAACAACTGGCAGTATGGTTATTATAAGCACTATTACACAATTATGCATATTCAGTGTGTACAAACATGTTGCTGCGACATGCTGTGAAAGTAGAAAAGCAGCATATTCTATAAATGGTGGGAGACTGAGAATGCTAGTATGCAGTGCGATCTGAGTGTCCTTCTACATGAATCACAGCAAGTTAACGTGCAAGTAATCAGAAAGCAAAATGGTATGACAGCCTTAATTGCAAAGGGATTGGAGTGTAAGAGAGCAGAAGTCTTACTGCAATTGCATAGGGCTTTGATGAGACCACACCAAGTAGAGAGGGAGATGGTGGCATAATGGTAATGTCACTGGACTAGTATTCCAGAGGCCCAGGCAAATGCTCTGGGGACACAGTTTCAAATTCCACCACTGCAGCTTGTGAACTTTAAATTCAATTAATAAAGCTGGAATAAAAAAGCTAGACCTGAATCTGGTTCATTAATGCCCCTTTAGGGGAAGTAAATTTGGCCTGGCCTACATGTGACTCCAGACCCACAGCAATGTGGCTGACTCTCAATCACCTTCCACTCAGTTGCAGCAAACCACTACCATGCCTATAAAAAGGAATGAAACTGGATGGGTCACCCAGCATCGACCTAGTCACTGGAAATGACAATGGCAAACCCAGCCCTGTCGGCCCTGCAAAGTCCTCCTTACTAACATTTGGAGGCTTATACTGTCCCACAGACATATCAAGCAACAGCCTTACAGAGTCATACTCGCAGAATTATTGGGAACAGGCAATGGCCCAGATACCACCATCACCATCCCTGGATATGTTCTCTCCCACTGGCAGGAGAAGCCCAGCAGGGGTGGCTGTACAGTGGTATGCAGTTGAGAAGGAGTTACCCTGGGAATTCTCAACATGGTCTCTGAAACCCATTAAATTTCATGGTATCAGTCAAGCATGGGCAAGGAAACCTGTTGATTACCACCTATTGCCACCCCCTCAGCTGATGAATTAATACTGTTCCATCCTGAACATCACTTGGAAGAAACACTGAGGGTGGCAAGGGCACAGAAAGTACTCTTTCTGGATGGGGGACCTTAATATCCATCATGAATAGTGGCTCGATAGCACCAATAGTGACTGAGCTGGCTAAGATCTAAAGGACATAGCTGCTAGACTGGGTCTGAGCCAGGTGGTGAGGGAGCCAACAATAGCTAGGAAAATAAAAGCAAAATACTGCAGATGCTGGAAATCTGAAACAAAAGCAGAAAATGCTGGAAAAACTCAGCAGGTCTAACAGCATCTGTGGAGAAAAAAAGAGTTAATGACTCAAGTCCTTACGGCTCTTCTTCAGAGCTAGGAAAAAGTTCCTTGATCTCGTTCTCACCAATCTACCGCTCACAGTCGCATCTGTCCATGATAGTATTGGTAGGAATGGCCACTGTAAAGTCCTTATGGAGATGAAGACCCATCTTCACATTGAGGATACCCTCCATCACCTTGTGTGGCACTACAGTCATGCTAAATGGGATAAATTTTGAACAGATCTAGCAACTGAGGTAGATGAGATCTGTACAAGCCTACCTGAATATGACTTCTTGCAGGGAGATTTGCTAGTGTTGTTGGCTAGGGTTTAAACTAGATCGGCACGGGGATGGGAACCTGAGGGCAGATTCAGATAGGACAAATTCAGAGCAGGAAGCAGGAGACAAAAAATTAGAGCGTGACTCTGAAAGACAAAGAAGCAGCACAGGAATTTGGCAATGTTAAAAGGTATTTCTTTAAATGCAAGGAGTATAGCAAATAAAGCCAATGAGCTGAGGGCAAAGATCGACATATGGCAGCATGATATCATTGCTATAATGGAAGCTTGGCTTAAAGAGGGACAAAATGGCAGCTCAACATCCCTGGAGAAAGGGTTTTCAGGCAGGACCCCCCAAATAGAGAAAGGGAGATAGAAGAGCAGCTATGTAGGCAAATTTCTGAGTGCAAAAACAATAGGGCAATAATAGTTGGGGACTTCAACTACCTGAATATCAACTGAGATACACATAGTGTAACCAGCACAGAGGGCACAAAATTCTTGAACTGCATTCAAGAAAATCTTTTCAGCCAGCACATAACAGGCCCAATGAGAGAGAGTGCAAGTCTAGATTTAGCCTCAGGAAATGAAGCTGGGCAAGTGGATGAAGTAGCAGTGGGTGGCCCTTTTGGAGATAGTGACCATAATAGTTACAGATAGCATAATTATGGAAAAGAATAAAGGTAGAACAGGAGTAAACATTCTAAACTGGGGAAAGACCAATCATGGCCAGTGGAAGGGCTCCCCAGAGCACTGCTAGTGGGCAGGCCAGGCAGAATGATAGGACATGGGGCCACTGTGCCCCTCGTTTTTCTGATGATTGCCTTGCTGCCCTCCTCGAGGAGGTGGCAGCACGGCGAGAGTTCCTCGTACCCCAGGGCAGGAGGAGGAGGCCCCCCGACATGACCAAATTTGCCTGAGAGGAGGTGGCGGAGGCGGTGAGCTTCCGTGACGTGCTGCGGCGCACCTGGATCCAGTGTCACAAGCACTTCAATGACCTGTTGCAGTCAGGAAGGGTGAGTACCATGTTGGCATTGGTCACTTAACCCAGCAGGTAGGCTTTCCCCCCCCGGCGACGCCCCCCACCCACCCCCACCCCTCCCACCACCAAGTCTGAGTGTAATGACTGCATTGAATCATTGACAGCTTATTTCCTTCGCTGGGGGGGCCAGCAGATATTGCCCATACTGAGATCTCAGGCCCAATCATCTGACAGATATAGTTGACTGTCTCCCTTGAGAGACAGAACCTCCTCTGGCACTGCACCTCAGACATATTGAGGTAGCTGCTTCTCCGCCTATATACTCTGGCAGCAGGATAGTGGCGTCTTCTGCGGCCCGTTCCACCTTGGTCTACCTCTTGGTCCTGCAGCCCTTGTGCCTGCGCCCGTCCTCCCAAAAGTGGCTCCCTTGGAGGCTGGATGTGCACTCCTGGCCTCCTCCCCCTTCTAGCCCTCCCTTCCTCCTCAGAGGAGGTGCCTCCAGTGGAGAGTTCAGCTCCCATTCCCAGGCTAAGGGAAGGCTTCCTGAAACCTGCAGGCCCAAAAAAGATTCCTCACTGCAGAGTGCTGATCTGAAGGTTGTGAGTCCAGACCAAGCAGCTGGTATGCGTTTTGAAGTATTGCAAATCGCACAGGAAAGTATCAGTAACTTTGAAAAAACAATAATTAACAGAGCAGACTCACGACCCGACTGAGACCTCTTGTCCTGCCCGTGGATGAGGTTTATACAAATGTGTCCTACCTGCCTGCCCATTGTGCCCATGCGCCGACGCGAAGATTGTACGGGCACCGAAAAATTACTGTCGCTTGGCACCTCAAGGGCCTTAAGTGGCCTGTTAATTAATGGCGGGCGCGCATCGGAGATCAATGCGCGCCCGCCCAATTAAATATCGCGATGGTGTACGGTGACGTCGGGACGCTCGCCCGGCCTCACCGCTCATCTTTTTACGCGTGTGTGTGCGGGGCCCATCCCCACAGGCCAACGGGAAAATTCTGGCCCAAGATTCTACAGGCACAGTGTGGGACATGTCCCTACAATAAAAGAGCAGTACTGCCAAAGCTAGAGCCCACTGGTTATCTAGAAGCATACAAGGTAAGATAAAGCAGGAAAATAAAGCTTATGGCAATCACAGAAAAACTTAATACTGTAGAAAGCCTGCAGGAGTGTAGAAAGTACAGGAGTGAAATTAAAAAAAGGTAATTAGAAAAGCAAAGAGAGGATTTGAAAAAATATTGGCGAGTAAAATCTAAAAACGTCCAAATATGTTTTTACCAGTACATTAAGAGCAAGAGAATATCTAAGGGTAGGGCCCATCAGAAATGCAGATGTTAACTTGTGCACTGAGGATGTGGGCAGGGTTCTCAATGGGTGCGTTGTCTCTGCGTGGAATCATCCCTGATTTACACTAAGTGCCGTAGCGGGCAGGTAAGATGACTCTTTACCCACTGGCTGCAATGGTTGCATTTCACGCCATATCATCCCAAACCCCCCTCATTAATTATGCATTTCCGGGAAACACGCCATTTGCATGGCAGATGAGATCTCATTCGCCCGCCACGCCATCACCTTGCCGCTTCATCATGCCGGGCGCAATATTCGAAGTCCAGCCATGCGCACACAAATCAATGCTTCAAGCCCAGGATTGCTGCACGGAAGACAGGGAAGGCAAAAAGACTGCCACGCCCAGGTTTAGCGACTTGTCCCTTGAGCGCCTTTTGGATGCCGCGGAGGTCCACTGTGATATCCTCTACCCCGGCTCTGGCTGCAAGAGCGGCAGCAGCGTGGGAGGCAGTGGCAGCGGTGGTCAGCGCCAATGCCCTGCAAAAGAGGACAGACACCCAATGACGCTACAGGATGAATGGTCTCATCCATTCCATCTAGGTAACTCACTCTTCTCATCAATCTCTACTCAGACGCTCACAAATCCATACACATCCACAGGAATCTCACACCACAAGGGACAACACCACTAACTCTCACATGCACCCCCACATTTCCATCAGGTTCATATCCTCTCGAGCTAGAATTCTCATCCCATCCATGGCTCCGCTCACCATACAAACATTCCATGCCGTGCCATGCATCCTGCTCACACTCTCCCCGTTTCCATGCAGGGGAAGATTGCTCATATCAGCAAGGAGAGGTCCCAGGCTGCAGGCAGGGTGGCCCACATTAGGCCTCTCACTCACTTTGAACAACATTCCATTGTGCTGACTGGTGAGGCCGTGGCCCCTGCCTGTGGTGACGGTGAGGTCGCCTACCTGAAGATCCTGGACCCCACCATCCCTCTCTCAATGTAAATGTGAGTGCTCTCTATCCTGCTTTTGACTCTGCTGCCATGCACTAATTATTTCTCCTTCAGTTCACAGGGAACTCTGCCAAGCGACCGACCCCTCAGCCAGCCAGTCTCTCAACTCCATCCACATCCTCACCTCCAGCCAGGAGGACTCCTCCTCTGTTGAAGATCTGGATATAAGCAGCCTGGAAATCCATCACAGCGCTTACCCACACCTTCCACCAACGCAGAGACATACACCTCGGTGAGACCTAGATTTAGAGTAGGCTCACAATCTGGTGGTCACTGCATGGACACGTGTCCACAGCAGGGGGAGGCAGGCTCAGCCAAGCTGCCCGGCACTTGGAGGACTGCTGGGGAAGAGGCATCTGTGAGGTTCGAGTCAGGTGTCAAACCTCTGGGTTAGGCCTTCCAACTTATCGTGGAGAGTCAGCAGAAGGCAGGAGAACATCACACAGAGCTGTTGGAAGCCCTCAGCAGAGTGGCTCCTGGGTTGGAGGAGTGCGTCCACCTGCTGTCTGATGAAATGGTGCCCACATGTGCACGTATAGCGATCTCATGGGAAGGATGGCGGATGTCATGGAGACCCTGGTCCAGCAGAACACAGAGGTATGTGCAAACCTGCACTACATCGCGGGTGCCATGGGTGAGTTCCTGCAGTGGCAACACAAACGGGAAACAGGGCATCTCGACATCTCTCCAGGTGCTCTTTCCCCTCAACGAGTCAGGCCAGGGATCTCGGGCATCCGAAGGGTGGAGGAGCAGCAGCTGCACAACCCTGGGTCATCCACTCAGGAATCTGAGAGGCTGTCCACTCCTCCCAAGTCCCTTTGCCTGTGAGCCCTTCAACGTCGTCCTCTGTCATCGCAGAGGGAGCAGCCAGCCCACGAGTGATTCTGGAGGGAGAAGTCTGTGTGTGGCAGGGCCTTTCAGAGCCTTATGTAAGCATTCTCTCACGCACATGGATCCTTCCCATGTCACATTCATCTCAATGTCCTGAGCGTTTTCAATGCTGCCTGCTGGGATTCACTTTCAGTTGTCCATCTGAGCTGACCTGCATCTCCACCCACCCAGTGATCACACTCCCTGCAGCACCTGTACTCGCCCACCACAACTCTCGTTTCACTTTTGATTTGGACAGCATGGTGCTGATTTAGTATTACTTTTTTTCCCCCATTATTTACCCTCCCCCAAGTCACTCATTTCCTTTCCCCCATCACAGTTAATCGCCTGGCATCACCTTTCACCTCCCCTCCATGACCTACCAGCCACAACCCTTTCCCTTCGGGGATGTCCTGGTGAACATGCACGTTCCCTTCCTTCCCAAAAATCCCACCCCCATCCACATTAACCTCCCTAGCCTCCTCCCTTCCATACCCAGGGTCCATGTCTGCCTCCGAGTCCACAACAATTACCTTCACCATCTTTTCTACCGCTACCGTTGAACACTTACCCTTCCACCCTACCACCTCACTCTGCCCTCGGTCATTCTCACCATTCCCTCATACCATGCCCACACTCAGTTCTCTCCCCAGGAGGCAGTCATGGACCAATCAGGCCCCTCTCTTGCACATTGACCAGGACATCCCACCCTCTGGACCCCTTCCCCCCGGTACACCTACCCCCCGGAATGCCTTGCCCCTCCGGACCCTTTCCCCTCCTTAGTCCTCCCACCCCCCGGACTGCCTACCCCCCTCCGGACCCCTTCCGCCCCGGAACCCCTTCCCCGCTATAAGTTCCCCCACCCCACCAGACTCCTGCCCCTACTTAGTCCCTTCCCCTTCCTGACTCCTTCAGGCACCCTTCCTTCTTCCGCCACCCTTAGGCCTTCCCCCTTCCCAACTCCTTCCTCCAGGCTTACCTCTTCCTCAAGCCTCATTTCTTCCTGCAGCTTTACTCCTTCCCTCTTCCCAACTTCTTCCTCCACCCTGAGTCCGTCCCCTCCCTGCACTCCTTCCTCCCCACCCCTGGAATCCCTCCCCGTCCACACTCCTTCCTCCCCCCCACCGGACTCCCTCCCTTCTCCGGACTTCTTCCTCCTCTTTAACTCCTTCCCCTCTCCGCACTCCTTACTCCCTCCGAACTCCTTCCCTTACACCATCTAACCCCCTTACACCTACCTCCCCAGTTTCCCCTTCGACCTCCCGTACTCACTCCCTGCCAAACTTCCCCCCGACACCTACATTCCACCACCCCCAACATCATCCCTCTATACCTCTTCCTCTCCCAATCGATCCTAGACCTTCTTCTCCCGCCCCTCGACCATCATCTGTTGTGAGCATCAACGTTGACTTTCCAACTTCCATGAACTGCTTTGCAGCAGGGCCATGTCCATGAGAATCCACTCAGCATGCCACGGATGTTCCTCCAGGGTCCCGTTGCTGTCAGGCTCCAGTATCTTCTGCTCCTCAGATGACCGCATTGTGAGCAAGGCCCTGGCGGTAAGTCCCGACTTCTGCACATCACAGTTGTCAAGTCGTGTTCTGCACCGGCATGTTTTCCCGCCTATGGAGGTGGACAATCCAATGCGGGGAGATGAGTCCAGTAGGCTGGCCATTTTATGACAATGAGGAATGCGGCCCACCATCGACGGCCTGAGTGAACAATTGCAAACTGGTTTCACGTTGCTGTGAAACCTCCTCGCCATCTTGTCCGCTCACGCCACCGAACATGCCCGACACCAGTGCGCATGGAAAATTCCACCCTCTGTCTTCACTAAGGAGATGGATGATGCAGATATTCTAGTTAAAGAGGAGGAGTGTAAAATATTAGGTACAATAAGCACAGTGAGGGAGGATGTGATGGAGGGACTGTCATCCACCTTGAAGGTGGATAAATCAACAGGGCCAGATGGATTGTGTCCTAGGCTGTTAAAGGAAGCTAGGGAGGAAATAGTGGAAGCTCTGAGGATCATTTTCCAAACCTCACTAGATACAGGCGAGGTACCAGAGAATTGGAGGTCTGTGAATGTTGTACCATTATTTTAAAAAGGTGCGAGGGATAGGCCAAATAATTAAATGCCGACCAATCTGACTTTGGTGGTGGGAAAATTATTAGAATCAATTCTGAGAGACAGGATAAACTGTCACTTAGAAAGGAATGGATTAATCAGGGATAGTCAGCATGGTTTTGTTAGGGGAAGGTTGTGTCTTACTAATCTAATCAAATTTTTTGAGGAAGTAACAAGGAGGATTGATGAGAATCGTGCAGTGGGTGTTGCCTACATGGATTTTAGTAAAGCATTTGATAAGGTCCCACATGGCAGACTGGTCAGAAAAGTGAGATCCCAGTAATAATGTGGCGAATTTGATCCAAAATTGGGTCAGTGACAGGAAGCAAAGGGTAATGGTTGCTGGATGTTTTTGCGAATGGAAAATGGTTTCCAATGGCGTTCCACGGGGCTGTGTGGGTCGCTTGCTGTTTGTTGTATATATTAATGATTTGGACTTAAATATGGGTGGCCTGATTGGGAAATTTGCAGATGACACAAAAATTGACCATGTAGTTGATTGTGAAAAGTATGGCTGTTGTCCCAGAATGATATCAATGGTTTGGTTGAGTGGGCAGAAAAGTGGCAGATGGAATTCAGTACAAAGAAGTGTGAGGTAATGCATTTGGGGAGGGCAAACAAAGCTAGGGGATTCACAATAAATGGGGGGATATTGGGAGGGGTAGAGGAGGTGAGAGACCTGAGGGTGCATGTCCACAGGTCCCTGAAGGTGGTAGGACAAGGTAGTAAAGAAAGCATAAGGAAAGCTTTCCTTTATTGGACGAGGTTTAGAATACAAAAGCAGGGATGTAATGATGGAACTGTATAAAATGCTAGTTAGGCTACAGCTGGAATTTGTGTACAGTTCTGGTTGCCACATTAAAGAAAGGGCATAATTGCTGTGGAGAGAGTGCAGAGGAGATCTACAAGAATGTTGCAAGGGTTTGAAAACGGCAACTATGAGGAAAGATTGGATAGACCAGAGTCGTTTTCTTTGGAAGTGAGGAGGCCGAGGGATGACCAGATTAAGATGTACAAGATTATGAGGGGGCTAGATAGAGTAGACAGGGATACCTATTTCCTCTAGCGGAGAGGCCAATTACCAGGGGGCACAGATTTAAGGTGATTGGTAGAAGGATTATGGGGACATGAGGAAAATTTTCTTTGCCCAGAGGGTGGTGGGTGTTTGCAATTCGCTGCCTGGTTTGGTTGTGGAGGCAGAAACACTCAACTCATTTAAAAGGTGCATGGATCCTCACCTAAAGCGCTGTAACCTGCAAGGCTACAGACTGGGTGCTGGAAGGTGGGGTTAGAATGGGCAGCTAGTGTTTTATTTTTTTCTTTATCGGCCAGCGCAGACATGATGGGCTGAATGACTTATTTCTGTGCCATAACTTTTCTATGGTTCAACTCAAAACTGAGCATCCATGAGGCATGGTGGGCCATTCAGCAGCAGCAGAATTGTATACAACCACAATCTGTAACCTCATGGTCCAGCATATCCCCACTCTACCATTATCATCAAGGTAGGGGATAGACCTATCAATGAAGAGTGCAGAAGGGCATCCCAGAAGCAGCACCAGGCATTCCTAAAAATGAGGTGTCAACCTGGTGAAGCTACAACACAGGAATACTTGCATGCCAAACAGCAGAAGCAGCATGCAATAGACAGAGCTAAGCAATCCCACAACCAACGGATCAGACCTCAGCTCTGCAGTCCTGCCACATCCAGTTGCGAATGGTGGTGAACAATTAAACAACTAACAGGAGGAGGGGGCATCGCAAATATCCCCATCCTCAATGATGGGGGAGCCCAGCACATCAGTATAAAAGAAAAGGCTGAAGCATTTGTGAAAATCTTCAGCCAGAAGTGCCAAGTGGATGATCCATCTTGGCCTCTTCCTGAGGTCCCCAGCATCACAGATGATAGTCTTCAACAAATTCGATTCACTGCAAGTCTTATCAAGAAACAGCTGAAGGCACTGGATACTGCAAAGGCTATGGGCGCTGACAACAATCCAACTGTGCTCCAGAACCAGCTGCACTCTTAGTCAAACTGTTCCTGCACAGCTACAACACTGGCATCTACCCGGCAATGTGGAAAACTGCCCAGGTATGTCCTGTCCACAAAAAGCAGGACAAATCCGAGCCAGCCAATTACTACCCCATCAGTCTACTCCTGATAATCAGCAACATGATGGAAGGGGTCATCGACAGTGCTCTCAAGCGGCACTTACCCAGCAATAATCTGCTCACTGACACTCAATTTGGGCTCCACCAGGGTGACTCAGTTCCTGACCTCATTACAGCTTTGGTCCAAACATAGACAAAAGAGCTGAACTCAAGAGGTGAGGTGAGAGTGACTGCCCTTGACATCAAGGCAGCATTTGACCGAGTATGGCATCAAAGAGCTCTAGCAAACCTGAGAACCAGGGGGAATACTCCCACTGTTTGGATTCATACCTAGCACAGAGGAAGATAGCTGTGGTTGTTGGAATTTTATGGCCCCTCCCGCCAGTGGGATTTTCTGGTCCTGCCAAAGTCAATGGACTTTTGAATGGCTCGCCGCATTTTATGGCCCTGCCCCGCTGAGCTGGGTCCGTAAAAATTCTGCCCTAAGATTGAGGCAACTTGACAGGGTAGACGCTGAGAGGATGTTTCCTCTTGTGGGCAATCTAGAATTAGGGGGCACAGTTTAAAAATAATGGATTTCCCATTTAAGACAGAGATGAGGAGGAATTTCTTCTCTCAGAGAGTCATTGGTTTTGGAATTCTGTGTCCCAGCAAGCAGTGGAGGCAGAGTCATTGAATTTTCAAAACTGGATCAGACAGATTTTTAATTGTCAAGGGTTATGGGGGAGAGACGAGAAAGTGCTGTTAAGGCCACAATCAGATCAGCCATGGTCTTATTGAATAACATAGTAGGCTCAAAGGGCCAAATGGCCTATTCCTGCTCCTATTTCTTATGATCTTATGATTCAAGGCTAAAGGCCCTCAAAATTAGCTTCTTAACCTCAACAAGCTCTTAATTACTTATCTGGGGGATCCAATGGGATTCCCCGCTCACGTTCAATGCTGCCCTGGAAAAAGCCACAGAGGACAGGATCATTTTGGGATCCTTACCCAACATAATCTTCTGGGGCTTTCCTAACCTGCTACCGTCCAAATCTGCCTCTGACAGCCAGGGAAAATTCTGCCCATATTTGGAAACAAAAAAATTATGCAGTGAATTGAAAAGGCTAAACAGAGCATTCAGCAGATTTGGAAGGCTATCACAAGGGAGGTCGATGCACTGTCAACAAGTTATTTGAAAGCTTGAGAAGTAATAAGGATATTTCAGAAGTATTTCAGCAGTTGAAAAAGGCTGCTATAGTCATTGCTACCGGAAAAACATTATTCACTAATTATCTTTAAGCACTGACAGAATGAAACACATGGGGCTGACTTTTGTTTTCCTGGTGCTAAGATTTGGGGTGCACTTGGATTGTAGAGGTTGGAAAGTATGCAAGAATCAGCTCCAGCTAACTTTCCCTGATTTAAGGCCCTGCTGAATCTTCTGATTGGAGTTGGGCTGAGTATCAGCAGCTCCTGCCCAAAGCAGGAGTCCACATAGGGTGGGCATGCCTAACACTGAGTCTCTCATGTGCCTGGTAAAATCTCGACTTTGCAGCCAGGAGAAACGTGCAGCATCCATCTGTAACTCAGGAAGAAGCACAAGGAATGCACAAAGATTCCAGCTCAGTGATCCATTATTCCACTGGCACCAAACATATAAGTACATTCATGAAAAAGCTTATCCTAAAGAAACAAACTCGTTACAATGGACGACCGTTGCTCAGCACTCCAAAACACAAAAAAACCATTGAGAACGCAACTCCTTGTCTCGAATCAGCAGTGTTGCAGACTTGTTTTTTAACATTGGGGGCAGCAGTAGTGATCCTCAACCTTTTGTATTTATCTCCCATCCCCACTCTTTGAAAAATGGGTTTGGGTTTCAAGGACTTGAAGGATAGCGAACAAAGTGGAGAGTCACCGTGCACACGGCACTGCTGTTGCTAGTTCCCTTCGAACATGGGAGCCAGTTTGCCTTGCCATCCAAGCCATAAATGGTATCTCGAGCATCTCAGGGCTTCTCCGATCAGAGGGCTTAGGCTCGCACAGCAGATAGCTGCTGACATCTGAAGCCTCCTGGAACAAGATTCTTTCCTAGTGGATCAAGTATTGCCAATGGCCAACAAGGTTCTTGTGACTGGAGGTCCTGGGTCCTCTTGGAGCACTCTCTCCAGGTTGATGGGAACACCTGCTGCTGACTTCCTCTGCAGCTTCCATCCGTGCCTGCTTGGTTAGAGAGGTTGTCCTCTTCCTCCCATCTTTTGTAGAGCTTACCTCATTGCAATGCCTCGGAGCCTGCAGCAGGACCTCCACATAAGGGTAAAAGACTCAGTGGGTAGCCTTCGCAGGTCTCTCCATTCCTGTGGATGCGGCAGCCTGAAAAGTCCAAGTACTGGTGACAGTACTGGTAGCTTTCTCATTTTTTTTAACGTTTATTGTTTTCCTAAAACATCATTAATGCATTTGTTTTTATAACTTGTTCTCCTTCATTCTTGCTTTCACCTTGTATTTCTATTTCTAGCTTTCACTATATAAACTCATTAATTTTTGAAAGCCAGTTTGCTGCACTTCTTAAGGCTGTCCCAGTTTTGGCACGCACTGTGGTCCCTTTAATTAGAAATTCTTGGTTTGATGGAATGGACTTGTCATCCTGTCCCCCCTACCCCCCACCCACCCCAACCCAAATTGGTCAGAGAGCCTGGAGGTGACCTGTTAACTGGGTTGCTCTGGTAAAGAAAAACTTTCAGTTGTGCTGTGCAGGAAGTTGAGTTCCAAACCCGAGAATGGTCCAGCTGTTGCATCAGGGATTAAGTTGGTAAGATTCCACCCAAAGTTTTTATTCAGTAAAAAAAGGAAAACATGCCTCAAAGTGAGGTGCAGGTATCTCTAATGATGAGCTTTTCTTGGTTATCACTGGAGCAAAAAGTAACATTGCATGATCTTGGTTATTACTGGGTTTTTTTTAACAGTGATGTTTTGACCAGTCATATACATAGTGATATCCATGAGGTTTATTTCATATTTATACTTCTAGGATGGTTAAAACAATATTATGAAAATTTGTATGTGTAATTAGGTAAAGCTTCAAACCCACCTTCGCTGCCACTGATCTGACAGAATTCTTCCCATATCAGGACCATATGCCTAAAGTAAACCAAGTGCCAATAGCTTAGCAAGCATCCTGAGTCCACAAAGTTTCTTCCTCATTTGCTGTCCAGTTTCATGCATCTGAGACATTTCATTTATGCACCTGTCATTTCTACCCAGGCATCTGCCCACTGTCTTCCTCTGCAGTAAACGTGGATGAGACTGTCATGCCAGGGTGGGGCTCCTGAGCCACACAAGGGGACGTTTAACACAAAGTTGACCACAATGGCACAAACCATAATCTTACAAGATAGAAGGCTGCCAATACTGCTCGTTGTGCACCACCTGATCTGCACAGGGCATGGTGCACTGATTTGTAAATTGCCTACCTCGTAAACTCACACAAGGTCAGGTCTTTGTGCTAAACTGCATAGAGTACCCAAGGGCCAATGGCTCTGCCATGACTGCAACAGGACTGCAAAATCGGTTCTTTTAAGCATGTTGATTTCTTTTTCAGTTTAATGAAAGCTTTAACTAATAAAAGCTTTCTCCAAAGGACCGAAATAAAGGGTGGAATTTTCCATTTTGGAGACAAAGTGTGGTGGCGGGCAGGTTTCACGGCACGATTCTCGCTGGGCGATGTGGCAGAAATTCACGCCCGATTTCAAGTTCGGAAGCTCACTAAATATGCATGGGCGAGCAGCTCTCCAAATCACATGGAAGGGCGGGAACTGATTCGCCAGCCTGCCTTTACCTAATGGGGTCAAAGGTCTGGGCTCCATATTTAAATGCCACCCGAACACACACATTCACTCTCTCCAGCCCAGCGATATGGAGGAAACGTCTCGATATGGCTGTACCCAAGAACAAAGCTGCACCAAGGTTCAGCAATGACTCCCTTGAGCCCCATCCATGGAGTCTGCCAGCACCAGGATGTCTTCTATCCAGGGATGGCTCCAGGAGGCCCACCAGCCTCACCTTGCCAGCCTGGGAGGCAGTCGCAAGGCTGGTCAACTCGCTGGGCACCCAACTAAGAAACACCATCCAGTACAGGAAGAGGATGAATGATCTCATCCACTCTGCAGGGTAAGTCAACCTTCAGCTCACTCTAATCTCACACTCTCATAATGGCATCATGCACTCAAAGGGTTACATCGCTCAGGGATCTCACACAATATTAGCAAGGGACACATCAGCACTGATTGTCTCATGGACACTTTAACATCACCACATCTCATCTATCATGCTGCACAAACTTCATCCTCATCTCTTACTGGGGAGGGCTCAGCACACATAGTAGGCATGCATGCTTCCCAACCTCTCCTCCATCTCTTCTCATCACATTCCATCCATTTGTCTCCATGTGGGCCAAGCTTACCCACAAGAGGAAGAGATTCCAGAATGAAGGAGGGGTGGTTGACATACAGGAGCTCTCCAAATTCGAGGAGGATGCTGCCAAGTTGGCGGAGCAGGGCAGGGATCGCTCCTGTGGGGAAGGCAAGATCAGCCTCTCTCAGTAAGCCAGTACGGATGGGCCCTTCATGAGCTGATCACATTCTGACATTCACAGTGAGTGATGTGCAATCTTGTATTCAGCCCGTTCATGAACTAAATCTATCTTCTCTCTCTTACAGGCATCAGCAGATCTCAAGGGCAATTAGGGATGGGCAATAAATGCTGGCTTAGCCAGCAACGCCCACAACCCATGAATTAATCAAAAAAATAGACCAACCAACAGAGCTAACATAAACCCCAGCCACCAACCCACCTCAGAGGAGGACGATGAGGATTCACTTGAATAACACCCGTCACTGTGTTCAACTCACTGTGAATGTCAGAATGTGATCAGCTCATGAAGGGCCCATCCGTGCTGGCTTACTGAGAGAGGCTGATCTCGCCTTCCCCACAGGAGCGATCCCTGCCCTGCTCCGCCAACTTGGCAGCATCCTCCTCGAATTTGGAGAGCTCCTGTATGTCAACCACCCCTCCTTCATTCTGGAATCTCTTCCTCTTGTGGGTAAGCTTGGCCCGCATGGAGAAAAATGGATGGAATGTGATGAGAAGAGATGGAGGAGAGGTTGGGAAGCATGTGTACAACTGTGCCATCCACCAACACAGAGACACACACCCCAGTAGGTCATAGTTATAGATTAGGCTCAGGGTCACATGCTGGGAAACACCTCACAGACACGTTTCCACAGAAGCTGGAAGCACTGACAGCTCAGGTCTCTGGCAATCAGAGGTCTGCTGGGGATCAGGCACTAGCTAAGTCTGATTCAGATGATCAGCCACTGGAAACGGCCATCTCACACATGCGAGAGATGCATCGACGGATGAAAAAGGCAGAGAAAAATCAGGTAGAGTTACGAAGGCAGTGAACAGACTAGAGCGAAGGATGGAGGAGTTCGTCCGCATTCTGTCTGATGTCATGGCTCCAATATGCAAGCACCTCGAGGTCTCCATGGGAAGGGTGGTAGCCGTCTTGGAGACCTTGGTCCAGCAGATTCTGCCGGATTTGTGCTCGGACCTGCACTCCGTCGCTATAGGCATTGCTGAGATCCACCAGTGGCTATGCGGGGGGCAGGGCACCTCGACCTCCCTTCAGGAGCCCCTTCTCTTCAGGGAGACAGGCAGGGACTCTCAGGCACTCATAGGGAGGAGGACCAGCAACTGGAGACCCCAGGGCCATCCACTCAGGTGACTCCGAGAGTCTTCAGCCGATCGCAATCCCTTCTGCCTGTTACACCATCACCTTCAGCTGTACAGCCTGGGGAGAGTGCACCTGCCTCACAGCAGGACACCCAAAGCAGACTGGGGCCCTCCAGTTCTTGGCCCTCTAGAGGACGCCTGCCAAAGTCATTAAGGACAACTGGTCATATCAGTCAGCAGGCTGCCTGCACCTCTGCTGCGGTTGTCGGGGATGCACTAAGACGTAGTGGTAGGGTTAGAAAAATTAAGAAACTTTGACATCACTTCTGGGTCATGGGTGTTCACTCCTCAGGGAGTCAGACACCTTTGTAAATATATTTGCTGTTCATGAGAATGGTCTCACCATTTGAAAGCATCGTGTATATGCATCTATGTGCCCTCCTATTACAAAGGTGAGCCATGCTCCCACTCAGTGATCATCTCCCTCTGTGATGTGAAGCTGAGTCATGAAAGTTACTGGACCCTTGTGTTATGTCAGGGAGATGTGTCAAACTCTTTATCGCAAGTGTCTGCAAAATGCGTTAGTAACTTATACTTCTTACAAGACAATACAGAGTTAGGTGTGCTCAAGAGCCTTGGAGGGTTAGCTGTAATTATCTCTCAAAATGAGAAGGCTGCCTTCATTGGTAGTGCCAAAGCACAAGACCTGCATCCATGATGGTCTCTTCAACCCTGCACGCATCTCAGTGTCTGCTAAAAGTTTCTCATTAAGGTAGCGACAACTGCATCAAGTCATTTGATGCAGCATTTGTGCTGTTATGCAGACTTTCACTTCCCAGAGCACAAGGATACAGGGTTCACGGCTGACCTTTCCAATAATTAGGGACTGGTGAGTCATGAGGGTTGAAGGTGCAAGTCCGAATGCTGAAGTTGTTGTCCATGTTACTGGTTGTAAAAGCCTTTCAGTGCACTGCCATGGTGATAAGGGATGGAAGGCATGTGGCTGTGTCTCATTGCCTGCGCCTTCCTATTCCTGGAATCTTGGGGCTATCAGTGTGCCATGGACACATCCTCCACATTGTGCTTCTTCAATAGCATCCTCATGTGAAAGCTGACTCTCATCTCCCGCTTCAAATTTCTGCACTTCCTGTTCTTCATCGTCCAAGGAGCTGTTAGCCTTCTCCATTTCTCCCTCAGGTAAGGGGTTTCCCCTTTGAAGTGCCAGGTTGCGAAGTGCACAACAGACCATGATAATGTGGGACACCCTCTGTGGGGAGTACTGCAGACCTCCACCTGAGCAGTCCAAGCATCGAAAGCAAATCTTCAGAATGCCAATGGTCCACTCGATGATGGATCGCGTTGACCTATGTGCCAAGTAATGCCTCTCCTCCGAGGCACTCTGAGGACGACAAACAGGTGTCATGAACCATCATTTGAGCAGGTACCACTTATTCCCTAGCACTCATTCCTGTAAACGCTGAGGCTCTTCAAATATGTCAGGCTCCTGGGAGTGACTCAGGATAAGTTATGGGAACTCCAAAGGTTCCTTACATAAAAATGCATGATGTGCTTCAGATGATCGCACACCAGCTGAACGTTCAGGCAATGAAACCCTTTCCTGTTAATGAACATCAGGGGCTTCTGCCATGGAGCTCTCAAAGCCACATGTGTGCAAATGATTGCACCCTGAACTCTAGGGAAGCCTGAGATAGCAGCAAACCCCAGAAATGTAGCAGCCTGGCTAGCTTCATCGAGCGTGATCTTCACATAATAATCAGCCTTACTGTGGAGGGCACATGTCACATCCTTGATACATTTATGTGCTGAGGACTGTGAGATGCTGCATAGCTCCCCTGTGGATCCCTGGAATAATCTGCAGGCAAAAAAATTGAGCCCAGTGGTGACCTTCAGTGGCAGAGGATGTTCTCCCAGACTATGGGACATTAGTTCCTCCCACAGGATGTGGCAGGTATGATCCACTGCATCTCTTGACAAGCGCAGACGGGCGCGTCATTGTCTGTTGCTCATCTCCAGGTAGGAAAGTCTTCTCCAGTAGACCCTTGGTCGTGCGAGTTGCCTACGTGGGATGGGTCTAATCTCCTCATCCTCAGGGTCTTGCAGGGGGTCCCCTGGACCATGGGCCTCAGGCTGGACCTCGTCTTGAAGCTGGGCTAGGCGGCGCAGGGCCCTTCTCCTCCTTGTCAATCAGATCACTGCCATCAAGAAGGCAGAATTGAATGCAGGCTCCATTATTCAATCCTCCTTCTCCCTGTAGACAGATAGATGCAACAGATTAATGAACACTGGGTAAATATAGTAGACCTCGCACTCACAAACAGAAAGCCAAGGTCACACCCTAGAGCTGCATCTGTGCTACTAGCTTTTTGCTGATACAGCCTTGCAGCTGTGGCACACACTTAGAGATCTAGGGAACATGGTGTCAACCCTGATACTTGACATCTCAATTCTACAGTGCTTGGGAGAGGTTTGGACACATTCAGGAAATGTGCCATGTTACCAAAGGCACTGATGCAATCTATGATCTGGTATGCTGATCAAGCGCAACTTGCACTTTAGCAATGATTGGATGCCCTTTGGCCTGTCTTCCTTGTCAATTGAAGAAAGCACTTTAGAGGCCTTCATTGATGATCTGGCAGATATGCAGCAGCTGTGTTTCCTTAACAGTTGGCTGCATTTTCCATTCTCACGTATCTCTCTGTTAAAGCTCAAATTGACCAACTGTATTGTGATGCCAATGACTCCTGCAGTCTCTCGTTGAAGTACACCAAAAGGCGATGGCTCCAATTGCACCTTCTCAAGGAAGTCTTCCTCTTTTCTCTCAGCTCTGACTCTATTTCAATATTGAGACTCTAAGCAGTTTGAGGGTGCCCACTGAAAGGGCCCCTTAGTCCAGCCCTGGACTACTCCACTACTCCCACACTGATTCAGGCTCCTCCCATGCAGATTATTTTCCAGTTTCAATTTCAAACTGCACAACAACTTCGGGCTTTCAAGATGGTGGTGCTGCATTTTTATTTTGCGACCAGCTTCAACCCTTCCCCTGTGTGTGGTCAGGTCCCTCCAATCTTCCTGGAACCCCATGGTGTGCAGGTAGAGCTCCCTCTGGTTATTCTCCAGCCTCCCTCAGTAACCCTGGATTCCATTGTAATTGTAGCAGACATTCCAGCCTCCTCCCTTGAGCCTATCCCTGTTGATGTCCCCATGCCCCATCCGGACCTCACTCCTCCCCATCTTGAGGCTGTGTGCACTGTTGCATACAGAGGAGATTCCCCCCACCAACCCCCAGCCCTCTAGGAGAGCTTCAAATATCCCCCTCTTTAGTACGTTTTCCCCATTTACATCCTGCAAATGTCTCCCCAACCATGACCATCCCATCTGCAGCCCAGTACTAAGTTAGACAACCCCATGGCCAGCAACGGTAAGACCATGACCACACCCTGCACACCAAGCTGTGCCTTATTCCAATTGAGCACACAGGCCTTGTTGCTCCTGGTGTGGGACTACAAGGTGCATGCTATACACAGCCCTGTAGCATGACCCGCTAAGCCCCAGGACTGCCTTTAATATCGCACCCTGACTGTCAGGTCCAAAAGCCCCAGGACTGCCTTTAATCTCTCACTCCAACCTCTTGGCCCAAACCAGGGATGATGACTGTCTTTCAATGAGCTCTCCCGTTCCTTCTTTACTGATGACAATACAGTCTCCCTTCCCCCCACCATGAGTCTCTGTGCAACCTGTCCCTCATGTGCATGTCTGTCCCCTCCCCCACCTCCATGAGTCTCTGTGCAACCCATCCCTTTTATGCCACACGAACACAAACCCTCCCCCTTGTATTCTGGAGTATGCATGCATCCCCTCCAATTCATACAGGTTGATTCCCATCCACCCACTTCAGTGTCTGCGTTGCAGTCATCCATGATGGGCTCCAGCTTCCCCATCCTCTCTCCCCCACCCATCCCCACCATAGCCCTATGTCCCCACCCTCCTTCCCCCCTCTCCAACCCCACCATGGCCCTATGTTCCCAATGTCTCCATCCACCTCCCCCTACTCCAAACCCACCATACCCCTATGTCCCCCGTGTCTCTGTCCTCCTCCCCGCCTCTCCAACGCCACCATAGCCCTATGACCCTCACGTCTCCTTAATCCTTTCCCCAACCCAGTCGCAATGCTGGCCTCTGTTTCAGAGTGCAGCCCTGCCAAACACAATGGGCCATAAGATCCTTAGAGTGGCAACCAGTGTCAGAGTGCCACTACATGTCCACTTAACCAAGCCAAATTTCTTCCAAGTCTGTCTTGCCCGACCTTCTGACTCAGGCCGCATGAGATCCAGGCAGCACAGCTGTCTCCGAACTCCAGTGTCGCAGTCCAGCACCGTCGAATTGAAGCAGGGCATGCCCCTTTTTTTAAGGCACCAGCTGCCATAAAGCAGGTAAATTGAAAGCCCCAATTGAAATTGACAGTCCAAGGAGAAGGTAAGTGGATAGGATTTGGAGGTTGGGGTGTTCAGAGGCTGGGTGGGGATGGGGGGAGGGTTTCGTACATCAGGAGGGGGTGGGGAGCTGGACATTCAGGAGAGGGTGGGGGTTGGTCATTCGGAAAGGGGGTCGGACATTCAGGGTGGTAGGGGGGTGTTGGGGGTGTGGGAGAGCAGGACATGCGGGCGGGTGGGGGGTGTTGGACATTCAGGGGGATGGGGGTCATTGGATATTTGGGGGGTGTGGGGGTCGGACACGTGGAAGGGTGGGGGGGCGGTCAGACATCGGGAGGGGGTGGGGGGGTTGGAATTTTGGGGGGCTGGGTGTCTGGTTGGACCTTGGGGGTGAGGGTTCGAGCAGGTCAGGGGGTAAGAGTAGGGCCCAAAGGGGGGAATTCCATCAGGTGTCAGGGGGGTGGGGAATACCATGGCGGGGGGTGGTGGTTAGTCAGGGGCGGCGGAGTCCCCTGGGGGGGTTGGGGGTGTTGGGGGAATCCCGTGGGACGATCGATCTGGGTGTTTACAATTGTTGTCCAGAAGTTAGAAGAGGTTTTAATTCTTCTAACTTTTTCTGGGTAACTATTGGTGTATAACTGTCAGAACCATCCGAAGTTTGCGTTTTAAATCGCATTTTCAGATGGTTCCCAGTGCAGCATAATTGCCCAGAGCAAGTGTGCACCTCTGCGCAATTGCCAGGTAAATACCTACCTGTTAGGTTCCGAGAGGGATTTCCCAGTGCATCTTTGTGGTATCCCCGCAATCCAATACTGGGGAACTCAGAAATTACAGCCCAATCTCCCGGAGTACGGAGGAAGCCAAAGAGCAGACCTACACTACACCCCTAACATTGCAGCGTCATGTTATTGGTGAGAACCCAGAGCAGCGTTGCTGGAGGTAGGCTGTGTATGTTGCACTCACCTCAAAATCACGAATGAAGTAAGGGCCAATACTGCACACCAATCATTTACAGACGTGATTTAGATTGGTCTAATTTCCCGCTGACGTGGCACAAAATTGGAAGGTGGAATGTGATTCCGGCGAGTAGCGTTTTTAATGAGCATTCATGACATGGTAATGCATGCAAATGGCATTCCTGCCATGGAGCAGCAGGAATCCCGACCTGCCATCAGCCCGCCATGAAAGTGGTGAGGGGAAAATTCCAAACTGATTTCCCACCAGTTGCTCCCCAAATTTTCCACTTCCGCCCACCACAAAACCCGCTGCAGGCAGGACCAGAAAATTCCATCCAAAGTAACTGTGTTCTGTTGATTTTCTGGAGGACAAAGATGTTTTTTTTCTCTCTTTCTGCCTTTCTGCTCTTCATGGGTCAACCGTTATATATTTGACCTTTACATTAAGTTGATGATGGTAACAAGTAGGCAATTGACTAATTATTTTGCTACAAAATGTGTTTACAATTCTTCTGGGGACACCAAAATAGTTGAGAAAGCCACACATACACTGGATAGAGTAACACTTTCCTGTTTATTTAGTGGATGTAATCTTGAAGTAAATGTCTTGCACAGATACCAGTTTTGTACCAAAGAAGTATGGATCAAAGATATAATGCCAGTGTAAGCAGGATTGTGAACCTTAATTTCCATATGTCAAGTTCACGCACTATTTGCTCTAGTTTATAACTGTGCTTAACTAATCCATACTGGTAAATGTTTATCGCTATTTTATGTTGTCCCTTGGTATTATTCTATTTGAGACATTGGACGTTTGCTTCATGGGTCTTGCTAGTAAGGAAGGCCCTGTCTGAAGCTTCAGCAAAACCTGCATCCTTTGCAAATATACGTAATGCCTGGATAGAAATGGCAAGTGCATATATGAAATGTCTCAGGTGCATCAGACTTGACAGCAAATGAGGAAGAAACTTAGTGGAGTCAGGAGGTTTGCTAAGGTAAATGTATTGGCACTTGGGCCAGGATGTTACACTCCCTCCCACCCGGCAGGATATTACGGTCCCACCAAACTGAATGGAGATTTAAATGGCTCGCTGCTTTCGCCGGAGGAGACACACCGTGGCGGGGCTGTAAAATCCTGGCCTTGGTGCACTTTAAGTATATGGCCCTCGATTCCAATATGGGAAGAATCCTGTTAGATCAGCGGCAGCTAATTTTTTCCACTTACCTGTCGCAATCCACATTTCCCTGACAGATCTAGATAGTTCAAGTTGATCATATTTATAGTGGGCTCCTGCAGCATTTTGAGTGTCACTCAGACATTCACTCCTGAGGGCACTGAGGAATATCACTGCTGCAGATCAGGGGTGGCTGCCATTTGGCAGCTGAAGGAAAAATTTCAAGTTTTGTAAGACTTTAAATTTGATGTACTTGACAAATGAAATTAATTGTGCTGCAATAAATCAAACACAATTTATCGGTCATTTTAAATTAAACCTTCCCTCTGCCTCCTTTGCAATGCTGGATGCTAGTTATACAATTCCTGATGTTTGTTGTTTGATGTTTGTACACAAATCATGAAAAATACGCCAAAAAATGTATTTTTATCACTGTTGGGGACACTCCCAAAGTCAAATGTACGACCGCACTACCAAAACAAGACATATGTATGCAGCACTATGACATATTCACTTAAAATAACTGGTAGGCTACAAACATGATGGACATCTTCTTTGCACCCTAGTACTTTACTAAGTGATTTGAAAATATTCCATGCTGTCTGCAAACATTGGGGTTAATATTGAGGGGTCCAGCACTGCGCCTTTGCAATGCTACATGACGAGCTGCAAAACACCATGATGAACATGATCACTCCAGGGCATGTCACAGCGGGTTCATATTATCCATGATGCTAAACCTAGACATATTATTAATGAATTGATTAGGGTTCAAGGCTTTGGATAAAAATTTTAAAGTCCATTACCAGACACACAAGTGCTGTTGAGTAGCTGCATGTTCAGCAGGAGTACAGGTTCATGTGAGGCTAGCACCAGTTAAAGCTAACCAACACTTCCTAAAGCCAGCCTGCATCTCTTAAATAAAAGGTTCATTCTATCTGCAGCAGGGGCTGGAACTGGCTGTGAAAGTGTTTCTTCGAACAAAAGGAAGGAGAGTCATGGAGCAGGCCTCAGGGAAGGCTTGCAGGTTCCCCGATATAGCACTGGAGGCCTTAAGCCAGGAGGTCGGAAGGAGAGAGGTCATGTTTTTCACACATGGGCAGCAGAGGCCCTCTAGGCATACATTGTGAAGAAAATGGGAGGAGACAGCAATGGAAGTCAATGCAAGGAATCTAGCCCCAAAGACCAGCTGCAGTGCTGAAAAAAGTTCAACGATCAAGTTCAGTGGATGCATCTTCTAACACCATATCCTATACACTGCACCACAAACTTCACACACCGCTGAAAGCACCACATCCCCATCATTCACTCATAAGCAATCATGCCTAAACATTCATATGCTCCAGCTTGCATGTTTAACACTGCTGCAAGCCTCACACACACACCTTGCAGTTTCTACTTACTTCTAGCTATTCATGTTGGCCATGTACATCATCCAAACATATTGCAACATATTAAATTACATTCTTCTCTCTCTGTCTCTCTTGCAGGACAAGGTAACAAATATAGGAGGCATCAGCAAAAAACCACCAGGGGACGGATATGCCTGCAGGTCCTCAACCCCTTGGAGGAGAAGGTGCTCTGATTTATTGGCATTGCAGTCACTGAGTCTACGCCAAGTGGTGTCACTGAAATCACCCAGGATGACAGTATGTTCCTACTTCATGCATCCTCTCAAATCCCACTTCACCCTCATTCCACAATCTGGTATGAAGTCCAAGCTGCATTTGATGTGATCATGCAACTCTTGCTCTCCATGGACACTACCTACACCCCCGCCATCCACCCCTAACGCCCCCCTCCCGCCACCCCCCTGCTACCCCAATCCTCCCCTTCTGCATTTATACCTTAAGGTAACCAAAATTTACAATGGGGCCAGCCAATGTGGCTCGATAATGAAGGGCAGAAACAAGACCACATGCCTGAGGAAGAAACAGCATCACTTGATCTGACAATTGTGTCTGCCAGCTGAGGGGCTGCCACTGCATATACTTTACAGGGTAATATAAACAAGGGATCCGCACCTGGTGAGTCACTGTGAACAAGTGGGCTGCAGCCAGGCCATGGAAAGAGTAGCAGGTGTGTTATAGCTCCCTGGGAGGTGGGGTTGCAGGTGGGTTATGCTGCAGAGGACTCGGATGAGGGCATCAATGGGACAGCATACAGGAAATGGCTGATGGACATGCACACCGAGGTGCTTGATGCTACAGCAGGCCTGCCACATAGCCTCTTGTCATTGACAAGGAGCATGGAGGAATCCAGCTCTAACTTGACACAGTATTTTGCACAGAGCTTGAAGCTCATCCGTACCAGTATGGAATTGGTGGCCAATTCCTTGACAGCAATTGCTGTCCCAACTGTGATACAGTGTCTATTGGCTGATGTCTTAACTTTTATTGCAGCACAGCCAGAAGCCACCCAAAAGCTGAGTGCTGCAGTTGGAGCTCAGAATGACGTAATGTGAGCCATGCTTGTTGCCAGTGCAAGCCCTGTCTGGTGCCATGCTAGTCCAGAGTGTTTCCATTATGGCTGAAGATGCCAGTATTCAAAGTGACAAGAAGGCTCTCACAGCAGTCCAGCAATCTGTCCTCCAACAGATTACACCACCACATGGGAATGGCAATGACCTCATGGAGCACGAACCTATTTTCTACCCTCAGGATGACAGCATTTGTGCTCCCACTTCTGGGCACCAAATTTTAGAAAGGGATGTGAGGATCCTTGAGAGAGTACAGAGGATATTTACTAGAATGATTCCAGGGATGGGGATTTTAGCTACAAGGTTAGATTGGAGAAGCTGGGGTTGTTCTACCTGGAGCAGGGGAGATTAAGGGGAGGTTTGACAGAGGTGTACAAGATTAAGGCACATTCAGATAAGATAGACAAAGAAAAACTATGCCCATTAACAAATACTACAAGTGCTAGGGACACAGATTCAAGGTTTTGGGCAAGAGATGCAGGGGGAATTTGAGGAAGAACTTTCTTACACAACAGCTGGTAATGATCACACACACACCTTGCAGATTCTAATGGTTGTGAACTCCCTGTCCACAAGGGTGGTGAAAACAGACGGTCAATGGTTTCATAAGAAAATTAGATGGGCACTTGATGCAGGGTTACAGCAATGGGGCAGAGAAATGGGACAGATAGGACTGCTCCAAAGATAGTTGCCAAGGACTCGATGGGCTAAATGGTCTCCTTCTGCACCATACATGACCCTATGATTTGAACAACAATCCTTCAGATGAAATGAGGCCTCATCTGCCATTTCAGGTGAACTTAAAGGATTCCATGTGACTACTCAAAGTAGACCAGGGAGTTATTTATTCGTGAACCTAAACATCAACAAAAACATGTTATCTTACTGTTCTCATTGAGTGGTTCTCATTGAGGAAGGTTTAAATTAATTTGGCAGGGAAGGGGGAACCAGAAAATAGCAGTAAAAAGTGTAGAAATTAGATCAAAAAACAGAGAGGTATAAACACCAATAAAATTAGAAATACCTCAAAAAATCCAGGGATCAGATCAAGGAAAAGAGCGAAATTGACAAATGAGATATCAAATAGTACGCATGTCAATATCTGTAGTGTAACTAATAAGGTTGTTGAGCTGGAGGCAGAAGTTGCCACATGTGGTTATGCTGTGGTTGCAAAACAGGGACAAGATTCAAATAAGGCAAGAAATAAGGCTTTTAATATTCCTGGGTGCCAAGTATTCGGGAATGAAAAAGAAGGAAAAAGAGGAGGGGCTATGGCGGTATTGATAAAGGATGATGTTACAGTTCTAATTAGAAAGCACACATAAGATATTTATAGGACTGAATCTACTTGCCTTGAGTTAAGGAACAGAGATGGAAACATTACATTATTGGAATTTTTTAATAGACCTCCAAATAGCAAGCATGAGGTACATGAGCAAATTTATTAGCAAATTTCAAAGGCGCGTAATAAAAGTTGACTTGTATATTAGAAGATTTTAATTACCCTAATATAGACATGGAAAAATATGGCCTAACTGTAAAAAAGGAGAGAACTTTCTTGTCAACATGTCTCCCATCCAACCAGGCAGGAGGCAGTGTTACACCTGGTTCAAAGAAATTAAGTAGGACAGTGGAGTGTGTTACAGTAGCAGCTTATATAGCTAACAGTCTTCGCAACATAATTTAGTTGAGTAATTATGGAAAGAAACCCAAACCTATTATAAGTAAAAACATGCAACTGGGGAAGAATAATTCCAGCGCTTTCAGAGACCTAGCATAGATAGATTGAAAAAAGCCACTGCAGAGTATAGCAGTTTCAGAGCAATAGAAAGAAGTTAGGAAATAAATCACCCAGGTAGAAACTTGGAAGATTCCTTTGAAAGGAAAAGATAGAGGATTGAAAGCTAATGTACTCTGGATGACAAAGGATATAAAAGTTAAAATAAAACAGAAAAGGAGGTTTCTGACAAATGTCAGGAGGTAGATTCAATTAATAACCAAGAAGATTATGGAAAGTATAGCAGGCGATTGAAGAAGTTAATGTGAGAGGCAAAGAAAGCGCTGAGAAAATATTAGCAGGCAACATTAAATTGAATCATTAAATATTTCATAAATTAATAGGGGGTGAAATTGAACTACACCAGCAGTGTCAAACAGGTTTGCAGAGAATTGGTAGCTGATATTTTCAACACGCCCGATTTTCTTTCCACTGAAGTTCGCAGAACGATAGTTCAAATTCTTTATAGAGAATCATTTTCTAGTCTCACTGTCGCTTTTTGTTGGTTTGAAATTAAAAATTCATGGCAATGTTTCATTTGGATACATGGAAAATAAATGAAAAATAAAAGCTGGCATGTTGAAAAATTGGCTGCTGATTCACCATGAGCCTGTTTCATGCTGGTAGCCGAGACCAATTTCACCCCTTTAAAGTGCAAGAGGTTAGGAACATAGGAAATAAGAGCAAGATTAGGCCATTCAGCCCCTAGCGCTGCTCCATCATTCAACTATATCATGGCAGATTTTTTACGTCAATCCCATTTTCCCACATTATTATCCCCATATCTATTGATATCTTTAATATCTCGAAGTTTATCTATCTCTATCTTGAGCATACTCAATGACTGAGCCTCTACAGCCCTCTGGGGTAGAGAATTCTGAGACTGAGCCCCCTGGTTCTAGACCACCCCCCAACAAGGGAAATTCCCTTTCTGCACCTACCCTATTGAGTCCTGTAAGAATTTTGTATGCTTCAATGAGGTCACCTCTCAGTTTTATAAACTCGAGAGAATGCAGACCCAGTCTCCTCAATCTCTCCTCATAGGACAACACTGTAATCCCAGGAATCAGTGTGGTGAACCTTCATTGCATTCTCTCTATGGTAAGTATATCTTTCCTTACGTAAGGAAGCAAAACTGTACACAATACTCCACGTGCAGTTTCACCAAAGCTCTGTACAATTGCAGCAAGACTTCTTTACTGGACATCATTTAAGAAATATGCTGCATATCTGTTTTTCCTGCTAAAGTGGATAACTTCACATTGTTCCACATTATATTCCATCTGCCATGTTCTTGTCCGCTCATTTAGCCTGTCTAAATTCCCTTGAAGCCTCTTTGCAACTTCCTTACAACCCACATTCTCTCCCAGTTTTGTGTCATCAGCAAATTTGAAAATACTGAGAATATTACATTTGGTCCATGTATCCAAATCATTGACATAGGTTGTGAATAGCTGGGTGCCAAGCACCAATCCTTGCGGTAACCAACTAGTCATATCTAAGCTCTGCAGTCCTACCACATCCAGTTGTTAATGGTGGTGGACAATGAAACAACTGACTGGAGGAGGCAGCTCCACAAATATCCCCATCCTCAATGATGGAGGAGACCAGCACATCAGTGCAAAAGATAAGGCTGAAGCATTCGCAGCAATGTTCAGCCAGAAGTGCCAAGTGGATGATCCATCTCAGCCTCGTCCCCAACATCACAGGTGCCAGTCTTCAGCCAATAAAATTCACTCCATGTGCTACCAAGAAATGGCAGAAGGCATTGGATACTGCAAAGGCTATGGGCCCTAACAATTTTCCAGCAATAGTAATGAAGATTTGTGTCCCAGAACTTGTCGCGCCCCTAGCCAAGCTGTTCCAGTACAGCTACAACACAGGCATCTATCCGGCAATGTGGAAAATTTCCCAGGTGTGTCCTGTACACAAAAAGTAGGACATATCCCACCTAGCCAATTACCGCCCCATCAGTCTACTCTCCATCATCAGTAAAGTGATGGAAGGGGTCATCAACAGTGCTATCAAGCGCACTTGCTTAGCACTAACCTACCCAATGACGCTCAATTTTGGCACCGCCAGAGGCACACAGCTTCTGACCTCATTACAGCCTTGGTTCAAACATGGACCAAAGAGCTGAAATCCAGAGGTCCGGTGAGAGTGAATGCACTTGATATCAGGGCAGCATTTGACTGAGTGTGGCATCAAGGAGCCCCAGCAAAGCTGGAGTCAATGGGAATCAGGGGGAAAAGTCTCTGCTGGTTGGAATCATACCTAGCACAAAGAAAGATGGTTGAGGTTATTGGAGGTCAATTGTCTCAGTTCCAGGACATCATTAATGGACTTCCTCAGGGTAGTGTCCTAGGCCCAACCATCTTCAGCTGCTTCATCAATGACCTTCCTTCCATCATAAGGTCAGAAGTGGGGATGTTCACTGATGATTGCACAATGTTCATGCTATTTGTGACTCCTCAGATACTGAAGCAGTCCATGTCCAAATGCAGCCAGACCTGGACAATATCCAGGCTTGGGGTGACAAGTGGCAAGTAACATTCATGCCACACAAGTGTCAGGCAATGGCCATCTGCAACAAGAGAGAGTCTAACCATCGCCTCTTGACATTCAATGGCATTACCGTCGCTGAATCCCCCACTGTCAACATCCTGGGGGTTACCATTGACCAGGAACTGAACTGGACTAAATACTGTGGCTACAAGAGTAGGCCAGAGGCTAGGAATCCCACAGAGTAACTCACCTCCTGACTCCCCAAAGCCTGTCTACCATCTACAAGGCACAAGTCAGGAGTGTGATGGAATACTGTCCGCTTGCCTGGATAAGTGCAGCTCCCACAACACTCAAGAAACTTGAAACCGTCCAGAACAAAGCAGCTCACTTGATTGGCACCACATCCACAAGCATTCACTCCGTCCACCACCAACAAACAGTAGTAGCAGTGTGTACCATCTACAGGATGTACTGAAGAAACTCGCCAAGGTTCCTTAGGCAGCACCTTCCAAACCCATGGCCACTCCCATCTAGATGGACAAGAGCAGCAGATATATGAAAAAAGTTCCCCTGGAAGTTCCCCTCCAAGCCACTCACCATCCTGACTTGGAAATATATTGCCATTCCTTCACTGTCGCTGGGTCAAAATTCTGGAACTCCCTCCCTAACAGCACTGTAGTTGTACCTACACCACAGGGACTGCAGCGATTCAAGATGGCAGCTCACCACCACCTTCTCAAGGGCAATTAGGGATGGGCAATAAATGCTGGCCTAGTCAGCTATGCCCACATCCCATAAAATTAATGAAAAAAGTCACAGCCTGCCAACTTCAGTGTGACTCATGCACTCCTCCTCTCTGTTTTCTGTCTGTTAACTAATTCTCAATCTATGACAGTATATTACCCCCAATCCCATGTGCTCTAATTTTGCTTACTAACCTCCTCTGTGGGACCTTATCGAAAGCCATCTGAAATTCCAAATACACCACGTCCACTTGGTCCCCCTTACCTGTTCTGCTTGCTACATCCTCAAAAACTCTATGATTTCCCGTTCATGAATCCATGTTGACCCTGCCCAATCCCGCCATTATTTTCTAAGTGTCCAGTTAACTAGTTAGCTAGGGAAAAAGTTTGGCTTCTTAAGAACCCAATGGGAATCTTCAAGTAGAGGCAGAGGACATAGCTAATGTGTTCTGCCTCCACAAAGGAAGTGGATGTTGGTTTCACCAAAAGAGGAGAAATTGAGGAAAGAATAGTAGTAGATGGAGAACATAAACTAAAAATATTAGCATTACTAAAAGCTGGTAAGTCACCTGGTCCAGATGAAGAGTGTCTAGGTTGCTTAAAGAAGCAAATTTAGAAATAGTAGGGACATTGTTCAAAATCTTTCACTTCTTATTGGATATAGGGGTAGTGTTAGAGGGCTGGAGGGTTGGTAATGTTATACTACTATTGAAGAAAGAAAGAGGGATAAATTAGAAAACCACAGGTTAGTCAACCTAACATTGTTGGTGTGGAATTTATTGGAAACCATTATTGGTCCAAATAAACTTTCACTTGGAAAGGCATGGGTTAGTCAAGGAGATCCAGCGTGGATTTGTTAAAGGCAAAAATACAAAAGCAAAATACTGTGGATGTTGGAAATCTGAAATTTAAACAAAGAAGTGCTGGAAATACTCATCAGGTTAGGCAGCATCTGCAAACAGAAACAGAGTTAGCATTTCAGGTCAATACATTTTCATCAGAACTGAAGAAAGATAGAAATGTACGAGTTTTTAAGCCACGAGAAGAGGGCAGGGGGCAGGAAGAACAAAAGGAAAGGTCTGCAATAGGGTGGAGGGCAGGAGAGATTAACTACCAAAAGTCTTAACGATGAAAAAACCAAGGAGAGTGAAAATTGGTAGAGTAAATAAACATACGTTGTGTCCAGGTGAGGCGTGAATGGCTATACAGCAGCAATTTGAATGCAACACAAACGGATAAAAAAAGAAACAAACCAGCAAAAAAAAACAAATTAAAACACATGGATCAAGAAGGAGACAGAAGTTATGATCTTAAATTACTAACTCAATATTGAGTCCAGAAGGCTGTAGAGTGCCCAGACCAGAGATTAGGTACAGCTTCTCGAGCTTCTGTTGAACTTCATTGGAACAACTGTAGCAGGCCTTGGACAGAAAGGTCAGAGTGGGAGCAAGGCAGAGGATTAAAATGACAAATGACAGGAAGCTTGAGATGAAGGTGTTCGGCAAAGCAATCACCCAGTCCATGTTTGGTCTCCCCAGTGTAGAATAGACCACAGCGCAAATAGCAAATACAGTATACTAAATTGAAAGAAGTACATGTAAATCACTATTTCACTTCGAAGGAGAATTTGGGGCCTTGGATGGGGAGAAGAGAGGAGGTGAAAGGACAAGTGTTGTATCTCCCTCACTTCCATGGAAAGGTGCCTTAGGGAACGGAGAGGTGTTGGGGTAACTGAGGAGTAGCCCAGGGTTACGCAGAGGGAACAGTCCCTTCAGAATGCCAAAAGGGGAGGGGAGAGGAAGATGTATTTGGTGGTGGCATCACACTAGAAAATGGCAAAGGATGATCCATTAAATGTAATGGCTGGTAAAGTGAAAAGTGATGATGAGGAGACCCCTGACATGGTTCTGGGAGTGACTGAAAGGGGTGACAGCAAATGTGTGTGAGATGGATCAGGCAAAGTGGAGGGTCCTGTCAACCACGCTAGGTGGGAATCCTCAGTTAAGGAAAAAAGAAGGTATATCAGAAGTGCTGGTGTGGAAGATTGCATCATCAGAACAGATGCAACAGAATTGGAGAAACTGGGAGAATGGAGTGGGACCCCTTACAGGAAGCAGGGTGTGAGGAAGTAGTCAAGGTGGCTGTGGGAGCCCGTGGGTTTGTAGTGAATATTCGTTGATTATCAACTAATTTGACTACCTTCAGGAAAACAGCATTTGTGGCCCCAATTATGGGCACCAAACGTTTAGAAAATTTAGGAATTTTTTAGAAACCAAAAAAAGTTGATGAAAAAGATAATAATGAGAGAGATATTGCAGCGTGACAGTTGTTACAGCCAGGTGAGGAGGGGTTGAAGGGCTCCCCTCTTTTCCCTCTCCTCGATTGACTGCAACAGAGTTCTGATTAAAAGAGGTTAAGCTTGCCAATTCTGTGTTTAATTAACTGTTTCCATGTTGTGATTATAAAGAACTTGTCAGCCAGGTTTTCCTGAGTTTCACAAAGTAAGGGGTTAGTTTTATTGTGCAAAAGCCTGAACCATGTGAGACATAAAAAAATACATCCCAACTTCTACAACACACATGTGCGTACACACACTCAAAAACCACACACAAAAATAAAGATTACAGCATAGGGGAGGATAGGTTTAGCCAAATTAGAGTTCATAAAAATAAAAGAAGTTCATGTTCGATGCTTGCTAGCTTGTCCAGCTGGAGATAAGACTTGACGGTCTTGCTTTCAGAGTTGAGGCACTTTAAAGTTGTAGCTGGTACTTTCTTCTTCTCTGGATATTCTGCTGCAAAATTGAAATCTTTCTTCAAAAACTCGTCTACTAGAGCAATGAAGGCACAATCAAATTTAACTTGATTAGCTCATCTGGAGAGCTATTTTAGAAAAAAATTAAGTTTTTTTTGTCCATTGTGGAATTTTTCTTCCATTGTGGAATACTGTGGATTCCTTCATAGATATCTTTGATAAGGCAGGAAGAGGACTGTTTACAAATCCCCAGGGAAGCCATTGTCTGTAGTGGAATTTGTAGACTTGTTGTCTTTGATGTAGTGATGTAATTAGATTCGGCCATATTGATGTAGATTTGAAATCACTCTAGTCTGTCCCAAAGAAAATCTGCCTTTTTAAAAGTCCCGTATTTGATATAAGCACATCTTCATAACACCATAAATAGACATTAAAAGCTTCTACATGAACAGAAAGAGGAAAAGAGCATAAGTGAGCATTGGTCCCTTAGAGGGTGGAACTGGGGTATTAATAATGGAAATATAGAAATGGCACAGACTTTGAACATGCATTTTGTATCTGTCTTCACAGTAGAAGACACAAAAAGCATCCCAATAAATAATAGAAAAGCAGGGGGCAAAAGGGAAGGGAAAACAGTCCCTGTAGTAAGAAAGCTAATGGGGCTAAAGGCTGACAAGTCCTCTGGACCTGATGACTTGCATCCTAAGGTCTTAACAGAAGTGGCTGCAGAGATAGTGGATGCATTGTTTGTAATCTTCCAAAGTTCCTAGCGTCTGGAAAGGCCCCAGCTGATTGGAAAACCTCAAATGTCACACCACTATTCAAGACAAGAGGGTTACAGAGAGCAGGACACTAAAGGCTAGTTAGTCTAACATCTGTCATTGGAAAAGTGCTAGAATCCATTATTCAGGAGGTAACAGGGCATTTAGAAAATCATAAAACAATCAGGCAGAGTCAACATGATTTTGTGAAAGGGAAATAGTGCTTGACAAATTTATTAGAATTCTTTGAGAATGTAACAAGCAGGGTGGATAAAGCAGAACCAGTAGATGTAGTGTATTTGGATTTCCATAAAGCATTCAATAAGATGTAACATAAAAGATTACCACACAAGATAAGACCTCATGGTGTTGGGGTGATATATAGCATGGATAGGGGATTGGCGAACAGGAAATAGAGAGTCAGGATTAATGGGTTATTTTCAGGTTGGCAAAATGTAACTAGTGGAGTGTCACAGGGTTCAGTACTAGAGCTTCAACTATTTATGATCTGTATTAATGACTTGGCTGAAGGGACCAACTACATTGAAGCCAAATTTGCTGATGAAACAAGGATAGGTAAGGAAGCAAGTTGTGAAGAGGATACAAAGAGTCTACAAAGGGATATAGAAATGTTAAGTGAGTGGGTAAAAAGTTGGCGTATAATGTGGGAAAATGTGAGGTTGGCAGGAAGGACAGAAAAGCAGAATATTACTTAGATGGAGAGAGATTGCAGCATGCTGCAGTACAGACAGATCTGGGTGTACTTGTATATGAATCACAAAAAGTTATCATGCAGGTATAGCAAGTGATTAGGAAGGCAAATGGTGGTCTTTACTGCAAGAGGGAGGAGGTAGAGAAGTCTTGCTACAACTGTACAGGGCATTGGTGAGACTGCATCTGGAATACTGCGTACAGTTCTGGTTTCCTCACTTATGGAGGAATATACTTGCATTGGCGGCATTTCAGAGGAGGTTGTTCCTGGGATGGAGGGGTTGTCTTATGAGGTAAAGTTGAGCAGGTTGGACCTATGCTCATTCGAGTTCAGAAGAATGAGAGTGATCTTATTGAAACATATAAGATTCTGAGGGGGCTTGATAGGGTAGATGCTGAGACAATGTTCCCTCTTGTTGGGTAATCTCGAACTAGGATGCACAATTTAAAAATAAGGTGTTTCCCATTTAAGATGGAGAGGAGGAGGAATTCCTTCTCTTAGAGGATCATTAGTCTTTGGAATTCTTTTCCACACAGGCCAGTGGAGGCTAGGTCACTTTTATTTATTATTCATTTACAGGATGTGGGCGTCACTGGCTAGGCCAGCATTTATTGCCCATCCTTAATTGCTCTTGAGAAGGTGGTGGTGAGCTGTCTTCTTGAACCGCTGCAGTCCCTGTGGTGTAGGTACACCCACGGTGCCGACGGGGAGGGAGTTCCCAGGCTGAGTTAGACAGATTTTTGCTCGACAAGGGAGTCAAGGGTCATGGGGGACAGGCAGAAAAGTGGAGTTAAGGCCATGATCCTACTTAATGGTGAAGCAGGCTTGATGGGCCAAATGGCCTACTCCAGCTCCTATTTCTTATGATCTTAGGATCGTGCAACACCACTTAAAAGCAGGCAATGACTAATTTCTACACATAAAAATGGCCAATTGTGAAAAATATTGAAAGATGAGCAAAGCATGGTACTATATCATAATAATGAGTGATGGGAAATATATATAGATGGCTGCTTCCAAGATAGTAAATATTTCAGGGGCTTGCATGATAAATCACTAAACATCGCTTTACAGTTTACCACATCAGCTGAAAACCTCAATCTGCTATTTTATTTTAAGACACTTTCAACTTCATGTTAACTTCAGTCAGTCACATTCTGGAACAGATAGGACATTTACCGTTAATATCTTTGTTCAACACTAAGCTGGTAGAGAAAAGGATTTGCCTCTGACGATATGCTGGAATCATTTCTAGTTGATGTGTGTGTATATTTTAATATGAATTTGTTTATATTACAATTTGCAGCGCCAATTCTATTTGCAACACATAATTACAAAATTGTCATATTAATACACTCCCTGTGGCTATATTATTTCACACTCCGTCATTGTGAAGCTGTGTAATCCATCTAATGTGATCTAAAGCTGAGCACCTTTGTAGCCCATTCAGAGCTGCAGAGTTGCTAAGAAAGGAAGGATATCACTATAAATTTAGAATATCAAAGCATAACCGATGCAGGTAAGACTAAATATTTACCGAACTGACAAGAGGCAGAGATTTTTAGCACAAAAAATTCAACTGTTAACTGAATTTAAAAGTACTAAAGAAGACAATTTGGCTACTGAATGTCATTTAATTTCTAAAATAGCATGGGTTTTGTTTCCAAAGTGTTTCAGAAATACAGTCCAACCTTGTTATTGGGATTCCTTGAACAGTAGCAAAATAATTTTCTCCTCTGTTGGCTGTGGTGACAGTTCTACAGGGATCAGAGTAATGTTTCCTGTAAAATGAGGATTCCTATTTACAGTCCTCACAATAACAAGGTCATTGTATTATCATTGCTGTTTTAAAAACAATTTGGTTATGATGAAGTAACCGAACTGAACCAAAATGAGCTAGCTTTATTTCACACGATTTTGCTGAAAAAAGCCACGTTGGAATCTCATTTTTCTATTTTGTGAATACTGTTTGAAGTGATTAATGACTAATACTTATAATACTTCTGTGAATTAACAGTACTGAAACAAAACATGCCAGTGATATCTCATCTGCTCCCTACCTACTGGTTAGCAACCACAAAAACTAAGTCAAACTGTCCTGTTTTGATGAAGTGGCAATGAAGTCAAGTGGCTTCATTTGTTTTATGATCCTTTAGATTTTTTGACAGATGTCACTGCTGAAAGTGCTTTCCTCATTAACTTATCAATAAATTAAATAGTGCATTGGGATTTATTGATAAAAACAGCTCCTATTATATTCAGGGTGGGGACAACATTGAAGATGCAATGATAAATCAATTGTGCTGCTTTCATAATGTTGACTCGTTTTCCTCAAAATCACTGTAACTACACAAAAGCTTCATCTACTTTGCAAAAAGTTGAACAATCGTTTCATCTTGCCAATTTTCTTCCTACTGCTTCTTCCCTGAAGATGTTGACTACTTTCAGAGCTGAAGCTCCCTATGTAGTGGCTACATACAGCAAATAGCCCATTAATTATGGGTCAGCCTTGACTGTTAGTTTTAGAAGGCTATACACCATTGCCGAGCCCAATCATGTCTTTACACAACATCCAGATATGCGCATGCCAGCAAGGGTCACTCGATAGCAATTAAGATTGTTAAGCCTTGACTAATTTTCCCTTCCCAAAACCAAGGGCTCAGGACAATTTAGATATTTAGAACTGCCGTGACTGAGATTAGTTATTTCAACACAGACCAAGGACTGAACCTTAGGGCTACCTGGGCAGTGTGAGTCAGCTGCCCAGTGGATTAACTAACTGAGTCACAGTGAGAACATGGGCCTGAATTTTACCAATCGGATGGGTCAACCTCGTGATGGAGGTACCCAGGTCAGCGGCATGCACACATGGGTGGTGGGGCTTACCCAGCGATTTTACAAGAGCCAATTAAGGATTGGCAGATGGGCAGCCAGCCAAATAAAGGTGGCAGGTGGGTCATAATTCTGGCAGCTCATTGTAAGGTGCCATTTTTAAAGACACGTACAGCATTCAGGCACATTGCAGGCACAGGCTACAAAAGAGGAACTGTCTATCAATGGAGGCAGTGGAGGAATGGCTTTATCATGAGGAAGGGTCACTCCAGGATTCATCCTCCTGGAGGTGCTCCTGCAGACAGTAAGACAAAGGCAAAATATCCTATTTGCAGTAGACTGTAACAGGAGGGCAGCAAATCTAACGAAGAAGGCATAGAAGTGGCAGGCATAATAAGCAGCCAAGGGGTGTTTTCAAGAACCTGGATCCAATGAAGGAAGAGATTTAATGCCTGGTGTTGGCTGAAAAGGTGATAGGTGATAGGAGCTGCAAACAGGGAGTCCAGCAAAAGGTGCCCATGAAATGTGAGGGCAAGTGGTAGATCTGGGACAACACCTGGCACCAACATTGACATTGACACACCACGGTTGGTAACTGGTGAACTTTGCATGCCCTCCCAGCGGCACAGTGCTTCACATTTACAGTCTCTCAGAGTGACCATCACAGATGGGCCGTTAGACAGGAATGACACTGCATGTGTGTATGCTTGCAGGAGAAATACACTCATAATTCCAGGAAGCGTCAATACAAGAGGAGTGGAGTGCCTTCATCACCATGCTGACACCGATGGAGGAGAAGCAGGCCATGGACAATGGTTGGATCACGATAGGGTAGGATGTCGCTGAGGGCGAGGCAGGTGTGGAAGAAATGGAGAATGAGTAAAGCAATGGTTGCAACCATCATTCCCTAGACCATGTGTGCCCTCTGGCACCAGTGTGGGCCTTTAATGCCACTGGAAGGTCCTGATAAAGGGAGGGCACCAGGTTGAAGGAGCAGCAGTTTCACTTAAATCCTGTCTCTCCAGCAGGAACAGCAGCACATGAGGAAGAGGTAAGGGCTTTTGCGGCACTGCAGAGCTCAGAAAATGCACCGCCATCTCAAGACACTGTTTAACCATTTTTAGCAAACCTTCTAGCAACGTAGATACAGTCACATCGGTGGGCTCTGTTGCAGGTATAGAGGAGGAGGTACAATCTGGTCAGCACTGCACAGATACACAGCAGAAGGTAATGAAGGCAGTGGCAGCTGCAGCCACTTCCCCTCAAGGAGTGAAGAGAAGCCCAGCTGTGCTGAGCTTTATGCCGATGGTAAGCCTGATGCATAAAATGATGGAGGAGTCCATCCATATCATGAGTGGCGCCATTTCTCTGGCATCCTCCATTGAAAGACTGATGACACTCATGAGAAGGCACACGGAGCATTACACTGAGTGGATATGGGGGGTAAGCACAGACCTTGATGATGTGGCCTTTTTCATGAGGTCCAGGAAGCAGTGGGGAGTGAAATAGGCCTGCCAAGCATCTCCCCATTGCCAGGAGCTGAACCAGTCCAGGTAACCATGGAATTGTATGTGGGCCTGAAAGGGCAGAGGAAAGGCAGACTGAAAGCAACATGGGCTCCTCTCAAGGAGTTTAGATCCTTGGCCCCTTGCCTGGGTAGCTCTGAGGAGAACATGCAGGGAGTCATCACTGAACCCTGGAGCCACCCAGAAACGTCCTTCTGCCATGCTGCCTCCTCTGAGGCTGATGGGGGGAATGAGTGATCGGAGGCTGATGGAGGGGTGGGATGGGATGAGTTCTGCAGCAAAGGACATCTGAATCAGAGATCAGGTGCTGTCAGCCCTTTAAAGAGGACTCTAGAACATCCTTTTGTGTGAGGAGAAGACATGGCCACTGCTTCAAGCCCTGCGTCCAGCCACTGACTGGTTGCCCAACCCACCTGCTGGCCATTAATTGACCAGTCAGCGCAAGATCATTCCAGAAACAAGAGTCAGAGCAGGAGGGCATTGCCAATCAGGAGGAAAACTCTCCATTTTTTGGAGTCATACCTAGCACAAAGGAAGATGGTTGCGGTTATGGAGGTCAATCATCTCAGTCCAAAGACATTGCTGCAGGAGTTCCTCAGGGTAATGTCCTAGGCCCAATCTTCTTCAACTGCTTCATCAATGATCTCCCCAAGGTCAGAAGTGGGATGTTAACTGATGATTGCACAATGCTCAATACCATTTGAGACTCCTCAGATACTGAAGCAGTCCTTGTACATAAGGAACAAGACCTGGACAACATTCAGGCTTGGGCTGTTAAGTGGCAAGTAACATTCACATCACACAGGTGCTAGGCAATGGCTATCTCCAACAAGCGAAAATCTAACCACCTCCCTTGACATTTAATGGCATTAGCATTGTTGAATCCCTCACTATCAATATACCGGGAATTGACATTGACCAGTAACTTAACTGGACCAGCCAGATAAATACTGTGGCCACAGGAGCAGGTCATAGGCTTGAAATGCTGTGGCAAGTAACTCACCTCCTGCCCCCGACAAAGCCTGGCCACCATCTACAAGGCACAAGTCAGGAGTGTGATTGAATATTCTCCACTTGCCTGGATAACTGCAGCTCCAACAACACCCAAGAAGTTCAACATCATCCAGGACAGAGCAGCCTGCCTGATTGGCACTCCATTCACCAGCTTTTTCATCCACACCACCAAAGCACACTGGCAGCAGTGTGCACCATCTACAAGGTGCACTGCAGCAACTCACCAAGGCTCCTTCAACATTACCTTCCAAACCCAGGACCTCTACCAGCTAAAAAGACAAAGGCAGCAGATGCATGAGAACACCATTATCTACAAGTTCCCCTCCAAGCCACTCACCAACCTGACTTGGAACTATATCGCCATTCCTTTACTGTCACTGGGTCAAAATCCCGGCACTCCCTCGTGATCAGCATTGTGGGTGTACCTACACCACATGGACGGCAGCGGCTCAAGAAGGTAGCTCACCACCACCTTCTCCAGGGCAACTGGAGATGGGCAATAAAAATGCTGGCCTAACCAACCATGCCCACGTCCCGTGAATGAATTAAAAAAAAAACTCCTTCCACCAACAATGTACAGTGGCAGCAATGTATACAATATACAAGATGCACTGTAGCAACTCATCAAACCTCCTTCAACAGCACCTTCCAAAACCACAACCTCAACCACCGAGAAGGGCAGCAGATGCATGGGTGCACCACCACCACTGGCAAGATCCCCTCCAAGCCACAAACCACCTGGACATGAAACTATGGCTGGAATTAGTTGGTCACATATGCCAACTGCTTCAGGATTTGGCGCCACGGGGACATGGAGGGCATCCGCTGCCAGTGACTGTGAAAGTGACCCATGGCACTCAATTTTTACAGTGGCTCCTTCCAGGGCTCCACAGGTGACCTGTGTGGGATCTCACAAGCCTCAATGCACAAGTGTATCCAGGAGGTCCCGGACACCATCTTCGTAAAGGCACAGAATTTATTGCATTTTGCCCGGGATCAGGAAAGCCAGCAAGCAAGAACACTGGGATTTGCGCAGATCTCAGGTTTCCCACAGGTGCAAGGTGCCAAGGACTGCACTCACGTGGTGCTTAGATCTCTGTGGCAAAAAGTAGTCAACTATGTCAACCGCAGGGGCTTCCACCCACTGAATGTTCAGATTGTGTGCAACCACCACAAATGCATCCTTTAGGTCTGCGCATGATTCCCAGGGAGTGTCCACGACTCCTACATCCTCAGCAGGTCTCAGGTCTCTGACATCTTCCAGGGTCCACAGAGGCTGCAGGGTTGACTCCTCAGGGACAAGGGCTACCCACAGAGGTCGTGGATGATGACACCCGTGCAGCGGCCTCAGGCTGCAACAGAGAGACAGTATAATGAGGCTGTTGCTGCAACCTATAGTGTGATGGGGCAAATGATAGGCATATTGAAAACGAGGTTCCAGTGGCTCGACAGGTCTGGTGGAGGACTGCAATACAGTCCTCAGAGGGTGTCACGCATCACCATAGCTCGTTGCACACAACACAACCTGACGCTGCAACGGGGTTAGGACCTGGCTGAGGAGGAGATGGAAAAGCTGCATGCCTCTTCCGATGAGGAGGACGTAGAAGGGGATAAGATGATGAGAGCCCTGAAGGCGAGGATGCCGGCAATGAGGCCATCGCTCTGGCCAGACGAGGCAGGTGTGCTCGGGAGGCCTTCATAGCCACAAGATTCATGGAGGATGATGACGAGATGCAGTGAGGACAGTCCTGACATCCTCACCTTGCATCTGTGAATGTTTGACTCCCGTGTGGCTGATGGCAACGTACATACTTTCAGTGCTTTGGCTGATGTCATGGAGACGCAGCAGAGGCCCTAATAGTCGCAAGACTCCAGGAGGTAGATAGCGACATGCAGTGAGGAAACTCCATAGATCTTCACATTGCTTCTATGAATGTCTGACTCCTGTGTAGCTGAGGGCATCTCACTTGCACTCTGTGGTCAGGGTCATATCATGGAGACGCAGCCGTGAAGTTTTAAGTGCACCTGATCCTTTGGCAGCCTTCAGCACCTATCCCCTTCAGGTCCACACCGCCACCAGGCACAGATGCTGAAGAGATGGGGTTGGGCAAGCCCCAAATCAAAGGTGTTGAGAGCACACAGAGAGAATGACAGAACTCTGTGACACCTGCCCACAACATTCTGGCAGCAATGTCAAGCACCATCACGGTTCAGGCATCACTTTTGTGTCTAGTGAGTGTGAAGCCGGACCATCATTTTGCTTAGAAGGTTACGCAATGCACAGGGAAGAGTCCCTGGACTGAGACAGCTGCCTTTATCTTGTGCAGGAATCAAGGTTTCACATCTTAATGGCATGAACACGCCTCATCATAACAAGGAGCTATAGAAAAGGAGACATTCTTGGGAGTTTATTTACAATAGTGAATGTTATGTACAAGTGATTAACACCTGTGTTCACACTGTGCAATTACATCTTCTTAAGGAGGTGTCAGCTGTGGCTCAGTTCATAGCACCCTCGCCTTTGAATCAAAGGGTTGTGGGTTCATGTCCCACTCCCGGAAAAACCAAGAACTGTGAATGTACTCGAAAGAGTTACAATCTGTGACTGTTGATAACTCGAAAGAGTTACATCTTCTTAAGCTTCCTAACTCTGCCAGTATGCCTTGGTGCTCCCTCGACGTCCACAGTGGAGATGGAGGCACCTGCTGACTGCTACCCTTATGATGATCTTGGCATGCATCCACTGGAGGGCCGAGACCTAGAGGGCCCCAGCCTGCTTCAGTATCCTGTTGTGGGCCAGGTGCACCATCCTCCATCTGTGGCATTAGAGATGATGGGGGCACAAGATAAGGAGATTTGGATTGGCCGGTCATTCCTGGAGTCACATGGGTGGATGGCCCCGGGGTGTCATGCTGCTGGTCCTCCTCCCTATGGACACCCGACAGCCCCTGGCTGACTCCTTGAGGAGAAGAGGAAGTTGGAGTGAGTTCGAGCTGCCCCGACCCCTCTTGTGTTGACACTGTTAGAGGCCAACTATGGCATTCACAATGGAGTTCAGCCCGCGCAGCAGTGCAGCACTGACGTCCTAGACCAAGGTTTTCATGGTGGCCGCCAACTGCCAGTGTTGACCTCGGTGCATCGGCATGCCAGCGTTATCACCTCAGACTGAAGGTGGCTGGACTCCCCCATTGTCCCTTGCAATCTGAGGAGTGCACCTGACATGCCTTCCTGATGCTTGAATAACTAATTGAGGGCTGAGTCCAGAGGATCATTATCTGACTCGGACTCAGCAAATTCCTTGCTTCCAGCAGTCCCTTGAGTGTCTGCCAACTCGGATGTCCCTGCCTCCCCTTGCTCTGGAACAGACTGAGTGCTGTGCTCACCAGATTGTGATCCCAAGGCCGCTCTACATCTAGGTCTCACCAAGATGTTTGTCGCTTCGCTGGTGGAGGGTGTGGGTGAGCGCTGTGACGGGTCTTCAACGATGCTGCCCTCAGGATTCGCATCTGAGGTGCTCTTGATGCTGGGGTCAGGGCCAAGGTTGCCTGAGGGTGACATGGCAGATGTACCTGGGACAGAAAGGGGAGATTATTAGTGCTTGGCAGTCATGTTACTCACAGAACAATGGACTCAGAGTAACATTGACAGAGGGATGATGTGGTGCAGGATCCTTACGTGGATGCTTGCGACCAACCTCACCATTGCAGGAATGATCCACGTACTCTCTGGCTAGCTCCAATACATGGCTCTCAAACGGAGTGAGGGCCTCGATGTCCGGCACTGCATACCCGGTCTGGGACCTCTCCTGTTGATTGTGTGTAATCTTGTCCTGCATAAAGATAGATGGAGAGAATGTGAACAAGGCATATGCTTGGCCTAATGAGAAGGATGCCAGGTGTGTGTGTGCTAAGTAGAGCGATGGACAGGATAAGGAGGTGATCTCCAGAGGAGTTGAGGCCAGATGGAGGAGTGAGGGTGTGTGTGAGACAATGAGTAATGATGTCCCTTGACCCTGAGTGGTGAATTGAGAGTGATGAGATGGTTGACTTACCCTGGTGGCACGGATGAGATCATTCATCCTTTTTATGTACTAGATGGCCGACCACATGTGTAGTGTTGGCACTAACCACCTCTGCCACCGTCTCCCAAGCTAGAGTGGTGAGACTGATGGGTTTCCTGTAGCCAGAATGGGGATAGAGGACATTGTGGCGGGCCTCCATGGCATCCAAAAGGCATCCCAGGGGTGCATCATTGAATCGAGGGCTGCACTCTTCTTGGCTTTTGGGGCCATGTCTTCACCGGAGCAGTTCTGGGCTGCAAACATTGAGAACTGTGCGCGCAGCTACAGTTTAAATATGGCTCCCAGAGTGAGGAAGTGGCAAGGTCACAGTGTGGCAGGCAAAGCAGAGGCTGCCTGCCAGCGATCCAATGTGTTTCCCATGACTGCATAATTTATGAGGCGGGAAGGGGATGATACAGTGCAAAATTCCACCATTGCGGCCAGCAGGTAAAACGTCCTTTTTCATGCCTGCTACTCGCTTAGTGCAAACCCCGTATGATTTCGCCCTATATCTTCGTTCCTTCACTGTCTGGTCAAAATCCCGGATCACTTTTCCTAACAGCACTGTGGGCGTACCTACACCAGATGGACAGCAATGGTTCAAGAATGTGGTTGACCAGCACCTTCTCAAGGGCCATTAGGGATGGGCAATAAATGCTGGCCTAGCCAGCAGCACTCAGATCCTGTGAAAGGATTGTTTTTAAATGCGTCCTTTTAAATAGCAGTCAGAGGAACTTCATATCAATATATTAATGTGTTTACAAGTTAATATCATACGAATGTATGTACGATTTCACCCCAAAAGGCAGAGTAAAAAACACAGTACTACTAATGCAATATTAAGTACTAATGTAATTCCATTGATTTCAATTGTCACTCATCCTATAATACTAATTTTGCCCATTTAGAATTCTTAACTTTTCCCGAAGCACTTAACCACACACTAATTCACAAAGTTAAAACATATTTTATATATTATTCTTAATATTACAGTAGGGTGATACTTTTAAGTCAATATGAAGCAGGATACTAGAAGCCAAAGCCATTTTTACAAGGTGTCCTATTACAATTCTTTGCCTTGGGGGTTCACATTACAAGTTAAGTCGTAAACATAATTTACTAAAAGTGTCATACGTTCAGTTATAGTGAATAGCAAAACTCCAGTGCCATTCACCATAACTATAGCACAGTCACAGGGGTTTCATTATTTTTTACAATCAGCAGACATGGCAATTTTTACTGGTGAAAGGCTATTAATAAAGGCCTGTGATATAAACTCTGAAGGAAGTTAATAAAACACTTAAATGCAGTGTATTTTAGTCTTAGTAATGGTAATTGCATGCACAGCAATAATGGGCATCTTTAAAAGCATCACAATTGATAACAGACAATGAAACACAAACAGGATGATTAAATCGTCAAACTCTCAATAATAAATTATGGAGTAGTTATGACCACTTGACTACACTAGCTGCAAGACAGTGTCACATCACACTGCTGGAGCTGTAAATGAAAGCAACAAGGGCTTTATAAGGCAATGATGCCTTTGAAAAGAGGATTAGACGAACATCGGCACAAGTTAATTTTATGTGGCAACATTTAAATAAGTTAACCGTATTACTAGTCAGTTTAATGAAATTATGATAATTTATTTTAGAAGATATCCTTAACCACACCACTAAAATGTGTCCCAATATTTAGTATTCAGTAAGTAATTATTTCTTCGTGCTCAATGCTTTGCCAAACAATGCAGCAGAAGCCAACTGATAAGTACTACTGTGTTTCTCCTGAGCATATTCATTTAAATATACATTGGCACCAAATTCTTGACAAGCATACTTGGTTGCCTTAATCTAAGTATACAGTAAAAAAAAACAAAATTACATGGAAACACTTGCATTTTTAAGGAATTGATACAGGGAAGACATTTAGGAACTGTACTGAGCACAGTGGATTCTGTCAGTAAAATCGGAATGCAATTAATATATCACTGAAGCTGTTTAAGATGTGATTTTTAATTTTCCTAGTGAACTAATGGCTAAAGGCACCAAATAACATATCACGTCATACAAGTTGGGAGGATTCTCGAATGCTAACACTGGCATCGGTATCCATGAATTAGGAGGGGGGGTGGGGGGTGCCTTGCGGCAGGGCAGTGGAAAATCATCCAGACTCTCAACACTTGATTACTATCCAGCAACTAATGTTGCAAAGTGCATATGTGAACAAAGGGTTAGGACGGGACTGACCTTGACTATGGTGGCCTCTGGGATCAAATAAGCTGTTGACACTCATCTATGTATGAAGAATGATCTTTGGAAGAATGTACTAGAATGCTGACAATATCTGTGAACTGTAGGTTCACACAAGTCAACACTAAGGGGTGAAGAACTAAATAATTATTATTTTCAGGCATTCTTATTAGCTATAACAGTCCTTTCAATAAAAAAGTTATTTAACACATATGGCTAATATGTAAAGCACACCAGAGGTTTTTGGAAAATAAATTATGGTCCTTTAAAGGTTATGAGGAATGTTATTATTAATTTAAAAAATATTGTACTGAGAAGATAGTGGCAGATTGAAGAAGACTTTTCATAGGAGGATAAAAGTGTTTATGCCATCGATAGCAAAATATTCATACAGGAAAAAACATCTCTGGTAATGGTACAATACATACTGCAGTGATGCCACTATAGCTCTGACTACCACCTTCCTGTGCTTGGCTTGATTTCTTCTCAGCCTCAACAACTTCGCTTTCCTGCTTTTTTCCCCTGATAAAAGAACTTTCTTTTTATACAGGTGTCACTATGAGAACCTGTTAGTGTGTCAGCTTTGCTTCTCTCTTTATAAAGTGAATACAACATTATTTGTTCCAATGTTACGTAGGCTACCTCTCCAAATTATTTCTCTATTTTCATGATGATTAGATAGTTGGTGTTTCATGGTCTTATTCTGATCTGAAGAGTTCCATTGAATCTGTTTCTTGTCTCATCCTTCACCTCCTCTGCCTCTTTCTGGACTTTGCTTCCCCATTTCTGGTAATAGCTTCCCAAGATATTAATTAAACACACACATACCAAAGAGCTCCATTACTTTTTTTCTCAATTTCTATCTCCAATTTGTCTAAACTACTTCTGTCTCCCAGTTTTCCTGTCTTTTTTCTTTGCAGATGCCTCCAGGTCCTATTGTGCGTTTCCTTCAGTTTCACTTTGCTACCTCAGATTTACAGTATTTGCAGTTTTGTCTTTTTATTTCAAATGTGAAATTTTTCTTGTGTTGCATATCTGTAACTTCTATCTTAGATATAATACTAAATTAAGGTTAAGCATATGAAAATTACTTTGAAAACTTTCCCAGATACCCCACATGGCATTTTGGATTGATGTTTTTGAAGCAAATTATTTCTCAGCCTTGCCTAGCGTGTCTCTAAATTGTTCTACTTCAGTGACACTGTCTTTTGAAGAAGGTGCAATATGTTTGTGCATAGCTAAAAAGCTAACTCAATAATGTAGCAACAAAGAAACACTTACATGCATTAATTCATAATTAAAATATTGGTAGCAGTCATGAAAATGATAATGTTTCTGACACAAATTTGCTGTGAACAATATAATGCTCAACATGCAGATTTAGAATCACAGAATGGTTACAGCACAAAGGAGCCATTTGGTCCATTGTATCTGTGCCAGCTCTCTGCAAGAGCAACTTACTTAGTCACACTCCACCATCTTTTCCCCGTAGTCCTGCAAATCTTATCTATTCAGATAATTATCCTATTCTCTTTTGAGGGTATCTATTGAATTGGCCTCCACCACACTTTCAGGTAGTGCATCCAGATCCTAATCACTCACAGCATAAAAAAGTTTTCTTAATGTCACCATTGCTTCTTTCGCCCATCACCTTAAATCAGTGTCCTCTGGTTATTGATCCTATAGAACAGTTTCTCCCAATCTACTCTTTCCAGAACCCTCATGCCCTTGAACACCACCTCCTCCAAATCTCCTCTTAATCTTCTCATCTTGAAGAACAGCCCAGCTTCTCCAATCTATCCATGCAAATGGAGCTCCTCATTGCTGAAACTACTCTCGTGAACCTTTTCTGCAGCCTATTTAATGCCTTCACATCCTTCCTAATGTGTAGTGTCCAGAATAGGACACAGTACTCCACCCAATGTCCCTCTGCTCTTGCACCCCCTTTAGAATTGTATCCTTTATTTTATATGGTCTCTCCTCCTTCCTCCTATCAAAATGAATCACTTCACACTTCTCTGCATTAAACTTCATCTGCCACTTGTGCCACCATTTCACCAGCCTGTCTATATCTTCTTGAAGTTGATCACTATCCTCCTAAAAGTTCACAATACTTCCATGTTTTGTATCATCCACAAATTTTGAAATTGAGCCTGTGCACCTCAGTCTCGGTTATTAATATATATTTCAAAAAAGCAGCTGTCCTAACATTGACCCCTGGGGAACCCTACTATATATCTTTCTCCTGTTCAAAAAACAACTGTTAACCACAGCTCTTTGTTGCCTGTCACTCAGTCAATTTCGTATCATGCTGCTACAGTCCCTCTTATTCCATGAGTTCTAACTTTGCTGACAAACCTGTTAAGAAGCACATTATCAAATGCCTTTTGGAAGTCCATGTACACCACATCAGCCACATGACTCTCAAACTCTCTCCGTTACCTCATCAAAAAACTCAAGCCAGCAAATTAAACACAATTCACAAAATCACAGATTCTTTCCAGTACAGAAGGAGGCCATTCAGCTCATCAAGTCTGCACTGGCTCTCTGAAAGAGCATTCTACCTAGTCCCACTCCCCTGCCTTATTCCCATAATTTTGCACATTCTTTCTTTTCAGGTAGCACTCCAATTCCCTTTGAATACCTCGATCAAACCTGCCTCCACCACCCTCTCGGGAAGTTCGTTCCAGACTCCAATCACCCTCTGGGCGAAAAAACTTTCATCAAATCACTTTTACTCCTGTCGCCAATTATTTTAAATCTGTGCCCTCTCAATCTTGATGTTACCATAAGACCATAAGACGTAGGTGCAGATGTAGGCCATTCATCCCATCAAGTCTGTTGCACCATTCAATGAGATCATGGCTGATCTGATAATCCTCAACTCCACTTTCCTGCCTTTTCCCCATAACCCTTGATTCCATTACTGATGAAAAATCTGTCTATCTCAGCTTTGAATATAATTAATGACCCAGCCTCTACAGCCCTCTGCGGTAAAGAATTCCGCAAATTCACTACCCTCTGAGAGAAGAAATTCCTCCTCATTTCTGTTTTAAATGGGCGACCCCTCACTCTGAGATTATGCTCTCTGGACTGGACTCTCCCACAAGGGGAAACAATCTCTCATCATCTACCATGTCAAACCCCCTAAGAATCTTATATATTTCATTAAGGTCGCCTCTCATTCTTCTATACTCCAGTGAGTACAGGCCCAACCTACTCAACCTCTCCTCATAAGAAAATCCCTCCATACCCGGGATTAATCTAGTGAACCTTCTCTGGACTGCCTCCAATAACGCAGATCTTTCCTTAGATAAGGGGATCAAAACTGTTCACAGTATTCTAAGTGTGGTCTAACTAGTGCTTTGTATAGTTTTAGTAAGACTTTCCTATTTTTATACAACATTCCCTTTGAAATAAAGGTCAACATTCCATTTGCCTTACCTATTACCTGCTGAACTTGTATGCTAGCTTTTTGGGATTCATGCACACGGACCCCCAAATCCCTTTGTGCTGCAGCTTTCTGCAGTCTTTCTCCATTTAAATAATATTCAGCTCCTCTATTCTTCCTGCCAAAGTACATAACCTTACATTTTCCCACATTATATTCCATCTGCCAAGTTCTTGCCCACTCACTTACCCTGTCTATATCCCTTTGTAGACTCTTTGTGTCATCCTCACCGCTTGCTTTCCCACCTATTTTTGTGTCATCCACAAACTTGGTGTTGGTACATTCACTTCCTTCATCCAAGTTATTAATATATATTGTAAATAACTGTGGCCCCAGCACTGATCCCTGTGGCACTCCACTAGTTACAGGTTGCAATCCTGAATATGCCCCCCTTATCCCAACTCTCTCTCTTCTGTTAGTTAACCAATCCTCAATCCATGCTAATATATTGCTCCCAACACCGTGGGCTCTTATTGAGTAGCCTTATGTGAAGTACCTTATCGAACACCTTTTGGAAATCCAAATATACTACATCTACTGGTTCTCCTTTATCTATCCTGCTTGTTACCTCCTCAAAGAATTCTAATACATTTGTCAGGCATGATTTCTCCTTCATGAAGCCATGCTGACTCTGCTTGATTATATTATGCATTTCTAAATGCTTTGTTATTACATCCTTTATAATAAACTCTAACATTTCCCACTGATGGATATTAAGCTAACTGGCCTATAGTTACCTGTTTTTGTCTCCCTCCCTTTATGGATAAGGGAGTTAAGTTACACTGGCAGTTTTCCAATCCTCAGGGACTTTTCCAGAACCTATTCCAGAATGTTGGCCTTAATTTCAAAGGGAATGTTGTATAAAAATAGGGAAGTCTTACTAAAACTATACAAGGCACTAGTTAGACCACACTTAGAATACTGTGAACAAAATACAGAATTTTTGGGTCAGCAAGCAGGGGGCAGGGTCCACTCACCGACGTGTAAAATGACGCGTGGTGACATCGGGCGTGCGTCCGAAAGTCACCGCGCGTCATTTAGATTGTCAGTTCGGCGGGCACACAGCCGAGTCGGCTGCATGCCCGCCGAACTGTCAAAGGCCTATTAAGAACAAAAACAGAATTACCTGGAAAAACTCAGCAGGTCTGGCAGCATCGGTGGAGAAGAAATCAGTTAATGTTTCGAGCCTTCATGGCCCTTCGGCAGAACTGAAGCATAGTTAGAAGAGGCAGGTGAAGAGCCCAGGCGGCCTTCGCGCTTTTCATGAAACTTCATCCACAGGTGGGATGAGGTTTCCTGAAGGATTTATTATTTCAATAAAAATTTTTGAAATAAATAATGGCCATGTCCCAACTCGTGTGACAGTTTCACATGGGGGGACCTTAAATTTTTTCCCCACCTTTATTCAAATTTCCATAAGTTAAACAAATCTCCCTGAGGCATAGAGGTGCCTCAAGGAGATCTCTGCGCTCCTTCGCGCACATGTACAAAAGAGCGCAGGGAACCACTCTGGGAATCCCCCTTCCCCCACCCGCACAGGGAACGCTCAGCGCTTCCAGGCGCGTGTCATGCTGGGCAGGCCTTAATTGGCCCACCCACGTAAAATGGCGACATGGCACCGATTGGGGGTGCCGATGGGGTTCGCGCCCGCCCCCGCACAACCCCCGCCCCAATGGGGGGGAAAATTCTGCCCTATGATTCTTGGAAGATTGCTACCAGTGCATCCACTATCTCTGTAGCTACTTTCTTCAATTTCCTAGGCTACAACCCATCACGTCCAAGGGCCTTTAGCCCATTAGTTTCCCTAGTACTTTTTCTCTAGTGGTAGTCATTGTATTTATTTCCTCCCCCCTTTTGCCCCTTAATTATTTAGTATTTTTGAAATGCTATTAGTGTCTTCTCCCATGAAGATTGAGGCAAAGTATTTATTCAACTCCTCTGCCATTTCCTGGTTCCCTATTATTATTTCTCCTGTCTCATTCTCTAAGGAGCTTACATTCACTTTGGCCTATCCCTTCCTTTTTATATATTTAAAGAAGCTCTTACTGTTCGTTTTTATATTACTTGCTAGTTTACCCTCTTTATTTATTTTTTGGTCATTTTATTTGGTTTTTAAAACTTTCCCAAACCTCAGGCTTACCACTAATCTTCTATGTTTTTTCTTTCAATTTGATATTATCCTTAACTCCCTTGGTTAACCATGGTTGGTTTATCCTCTTCATAGAATCCTTCTCCCTCACTGGCATATATCTTTGTTGCATGTCGTGAACTATTTTCTTAAACATCTGCCATTGTTCATCAGCCATCTTTTCTGCTAAACTCCTTTCCCAGTCCACTCCAGCCAACTCTGCCCTTATTCCTTTGTAATTACCCTTATTTAAGTTTAGCACAGTTGTTTCCGACACAACTTTCTCACTCTCAAACAGAATGCTAAATTCTACCATGTTATGGTCACTGATTCCCAGGGGATCTTTCACTCTGACATAATTTATGAAACCTGCCTCATTACACATGACCAGATCCAAAATAGCCTGATATCTGGTTGGATCCACAATCCAACTGTGCTGTCAGAGTGTGAGGGCTCCTCACCTCAGTACCCTCTCCCCCGGGCTGTCAGAGTGAGTGTGATGGCTCTTCACCTCAAACCTACCTGCATCCTCAGACTGTCAGCTCAATCACTTATTTCATTTAGTCAGCAATACCTTTCTGAATTCCCTCCACTTATTTCTGAGGCTTGTTACCAAGGCTCGCTGATTTATTTGTTTATATACTTACGTTCTAGGAAACAGTCCCAAATGCACTCTATGAATTCTTGCTCATGGCTACCTCTGCCAATTTGATTTTCCCTATCTACATGAAGATTAAAGTCACCCATGATTAATATACTGCCTTTTTTACATGCCTTCATTATCTCCTGATTTATTCTCTGTCCTACAGTATAGCTACTCTTCGAGGGCCTATAGACTACCCCCACCAGTGTCTTCTTCCCCTTGTTATTTCTTACCTCCACCCATATGGATTCTACATCTTCCGATCCAAGATCATTTCTTGCTATTGTACTTATTCCATCTTGTACTAACAAAGCTACCCCACCACCCTTTCCGTCCTGCCTGTCCTTTCAAAAAGTCACATTCCCTTGAATATTTAGTTCCCAGCTTTGACCTCCTTGTAACCATGGGTAGAATCTTCTGGCTGGTGTGCGGGTGGTGGAGTCTGCACGCCAGCGCTTAAAATGTCGCGCGCTGACGTCGCGCGAGTGTCCCGACGTCAGTGTGCAGCATTGCGATATTTTGGTTGGTGGGCATGCTATGCGTGCCCGCCATTAATGAAAGGCCTAGTTAAGGCCCTTAACTTGCCAATCATCGACAATTTTGAGGGGCCCGTGTGAACTTCGGCTCAGTGCACGGGCCCAATGGGCAGGCGGGTAGGTGATTTTTTTACAAATCTCATCCAGTGACGGGATGAGGTTGGATAGCGGTTTTAAAAACATTTAATAAAGTTTTTGTTTATTTCATTAACATGCTCCATCTTGTGTGACATTTTCACATGAGGGGGACATGTTAATGAATTTTTTATTGTTCTATTTTTTATATTTGCCAGCCTTTCAGCGATCTCCGAGACAGCACTTTGCCTCAGGGAGATGTGCGCTCTTTCGTGCGCATGCGTGAAAGAGCGCACCCTGACAGTTGGGGAATGCCCCCCCCCACCCCCGCCACCTGCCCCGCGCACAGGAAGCACATAGCACTTCCCATCGGGCGGCGGGCCTTAATTGGCCCGGCCACTTAAAATGGCGGCGGGACCCGTTCCAGTGGCGGGGGTCGGCTGCCCGCCCGCCGCCAAGCGGGTGGGGGCCCACCCACTCATCAAGGGCAAAATTCTGCCCCATGTCTCCGTAATAGCTATAAGATCATACCCATTAACCTCTATTTGTGCCGTTAATTAATTTTGTTCTGAATACTACATGCATTTAAGTAAAGAGCCATTAATTTTGCCTCTTTACCATTTTTTCCTCCTTTGACCCTATTTGCTGCTTTTTTTTAATGTTTATACACTCTCTCCCTTCCTGCCACACTCTGGGTATCATTACCTAAATAGCTGCCCTGCAATGATGCCATATCCTTTTCTTTTGTAAGCCTACCCCCTCTCCAGAACCATCCCCCCAACTATTTAGTTTAAAGCCCTCTCTACAGCCCTAGTTATTCAATTCACGAGGACACTAGTCCCAGCACAGTTCAAGTGATGCCCGTCCCACCAGAACAGCTCCCTTCTACCCCAGTACTGATGCCAGTGCTCCATGAACTGAAACCCATTCCTCCCACACCAATCTTTGAGCCACGCATTTAATTCCTTGACTTTATTTACCCTATTCCAGTTTGCCTGAGGCTCTGGCAGTAACCCTGAGATTATTACCTTGGAGGTTCTGTTTTTAATTTAGCTCCAAACTGTTCAAATTCTTTCAGCCGAACCTCCTTTCTAGTCCTATCAATGTCATTGGTACCAACGTGGATCACTACAACTGGATCCCTCCCCTCCCACTCCAAGTTCCTCTCCAGCCCTGAGGAGATGTCCTTAACCCTGGCACCGGGCAGGCAACACAACCTTCGGGACCCATTCTCACGGCTGCAGAGAACAGTATCTATCCCCCTAATTATACTCTCCCCCACCACTACTACGTTCCTATTTCCTCCCCCCACTTGAATGGCTTCCTGTACCACGGTGCCGTGGTCAGTTTGCTCATCCTCCCTGCAGTCCCCTCTCTTGTGCACACAGCTTGCAAGAACCTCGTAACTGTTGGACAATTGCAGGGGCCAAGGCTCCTGGATCCCCATACCTGCCTCACCTGCAGTCACACCCTCCTGTTCCTAATCACAGACCAAATTTGAATTACCTAATCCATGGGGAGTGACCGCCTCCTGGAGCAAAGTGTCCAGGTAACTTTCCCCCTCCTTAATGTGGCGCAATGTCTGCAGCTCAGACTCCAGCTCCTTAACTCGGATCTGAAGTTCCTCGAGCTGCAAACGCCTTCAGTCTGTCCACAAGCATGGCCCAGACCTCCCTGTTGCTTGCCATTTCAACACACCACCCTGTTCTCATGCCCACATGTCCATCCTTGGCCTGCTGCAATGTTCCAGTGAAGCTCAACGCACACTGGAGGAACAGCACCCCAACTTCCAACTAGGCATTTTACAGCCTTCCTGACTTAATATTGAATTCAACAATTTCAGATCATGAACTCTCTCCTCCATCCCCATCCCCTTTTTTTTGTTCCAACTATTTTTTTCTCTTCCCTCCTATTTTTAAATTTATTTTGATCTATTGTTTCATCTCCACCTTTTAGCCCATTTCGATCCCTTCCCCCCACCCCACCCGCACTAGGGCCATTTGCCACTAGCTTGCTTCCCTTAATGTCCCCATTAGCACATCTTTTAGATAATATCACCACAATCAACTTTGTCCTTTTGTCTATGACATCTTTGGCAATCTCTTCTTGACCTCCACCTATCACTGGCCCCCGATCGAGCTCTCCTGTCCCACCCCACTCAGCCAGCTTATATTTCATCTCATTTCTATATGTCTTAGTTCTGATGAAGGGTCATAAGGACTCGAAATGTCAACTGTATCCCCCTCCGCAGATGCTGTCAGACCTGCTGAGTTTTTCCAGGTATTTTTGTTTTTGTTCTAGATTTCCAGCATCAGCAGTATTTTGCTTTTAACTTATTACAGATGTGTTCATTCTGGATCGCCTTAGTGTCCCGCAGGGTCCACATGCTGCAGCAGCAACACATCAACCGTCCTGCCATCACTGTAGTATTTTATTTTATTTATTAATTAATTACGCTAGTACCTCTGCTCTTTACACTTGAAGAATCCCCGCTCTTTACATGTTATTGTAACTAATTTTTCTTTTACACCAGTATTGATCTCATACTTAACAAGCTATTTTTAAGAAAGAGAGAGAGAAAAAAAGACTAGAGACCTAAACTAAAGACCTTACTTTTACTTTAAAGGCTACTCACCAATCCTACTCACCAGCAGCTGCTTTCCCTGCACTTGCGTCATATTGTGGTTCATGATGTCACTCTGCCGTTGGTCTCACATGAACTCTCCCCGCTCTTTTTAAAATGAAGTCTTCCCACTCTCCGTGGTCTTTTTAAAAATGAAATCTCCTCACTCTCCCTGCTCTTTTTTAAAATGAAGTCTCCCCGCTCTTTTTTTACGATGAGAGAGGCTGATCTTATCCTTGTGCTAGAGGGTGAGGCTACACTGCTCTCTTGAATGGGAACACTTTCTCAATAGTTATCTTTACATTGTGTCCTTGACAAATCTATGCTGGCTTTTCTTAATGAATCCATATTTGTCCAAATAACTGTTCATTTTGTCCCTAATTATTCATTCTTAAAAAGGTTTCAAGGACCTTTTCAACAAAAATAGGGATTGGATTTAGTGGTAGTAGCAGAGGTCCTGCCAGTTAAGTGGCTGCCACCAAGCCTGCCATTTGAATAAGGACGGCAGCCCAACCCCAAGAGCTGCTGGTCGATCCAAGAGCTGGCATTTCAGCAGCCTCAGCACTAAAAGCAGTGGCCACTGCTGGGACTGCTGCTGAAGGGTCCATCAATGGACATGCGCCCTCACAAACAGGTAAGTGCGATCTGGTGGTGCTGGGGCCAGACAGACAAGCTGCAGTAATTGGTGGGGTGGTGCTGTTGCCACGGTGTTAGCCATTGTCACTGGGTGTGTAGGAGGCTCCTCCATGCGCCAGAGAGCCTGAAAAGGAGAACCATTCCCCCCCCCCCCCCCCCCCCCCCCACCACCCTGACCAAGCTTCTCATGATGCCACCTCCCCCATGTCAGAGGGCCTCCTCCCATCCCACACCACTGGTTAAATACGGAAGGAGGAAGAGAGCCTTAACTAGCCAATTGGGCTCTGGGTGGGAGAGTCATCCACTGCATTTTCCATCACTCTGGCATGATGACATAGCAGGGGCAGGAAGATGGGAATGTCACCCACAGCCTTCCCCTGCCATCATGTCAGCTGGAAGGGCATGTTTATTTGCTTTTTTGATCCACAATGAAACAGCAGCTAAATCTGATGTTCCTGTAACAATAATCTTTGAATGCTCTCCAAGCAATTAACTGACCATTTAACCAGTATAAGTGTCAGCAAGTTTGTTGATCCAGCTGAGGAATATATAATCTTTGTCCTAAATAGCTCAATGAAAGTTGAGACAACCCAGATTTACTCTGAAGGCGCAGCATTTCCAGTCACATGAGTCAGATGTGAGTATTCACATGTTCCTTGAAATAACTTCCAACTAATCCCCACGAACCCACTCATTACGCCATGCATTCCTTTTTAATTTTAATAATGAATTTCACACAAAATTCAGAATCTTATTAAGAATGGTACAATGTATTTTGACAGTGAAACTAAACTTTTATAGGTAATTATCCACATATCCAGGGTGGGGGTGTGATCGGAATGGGGCAAATGGTGGTCCGCAGTGGCCCACATCTGCAGAAATATCTTTTTCCGCTTGCGTGCCAGCTACACATTGATGTAGGGCAAGCCCTTGCAGTTCACGAATACTCCTGGTTGATCTGAGGGTGTGTGGGTTACCATGGACTTACAGCTAATGACTCCCTGCACCTGCGGGAAGCCAGCCAGAGATATGAACTCGAGCACCTGCTCATTTTGACCGGCATTATCGCAGGCGAAGTTCACATAACTGCCAGCCCTGGCAAAAAAGCCATCAGGCACCTGTCTTATGCACTTATGAGATACAGCAACGAGCAGGTCTTCTTCTAAGCTACTCCAGATGTCTCCACCACCTAACATGACAACCTGGGCCGCCTGAAGCACTGCTATTCTGACACGTCGAGGAAGCTCAGCCTTTGGCTGTACAACCTGTGCTGTGGCTAGTGCTTGCTGTGAGCTACATCTGCTGCTCCCTTTCCTGCTGTTCCCCTCTCTGCTGTCCAGCTTAAGGCCTCTCAATATAGTAGGCTGCTCCTGCTGGTGCTGGTCACATTGCTCCTTGTGCAATGTCCAATCTAAGGCACCCAGGCATCACCCATCCTGTTCTGTTTCAGAAAACTCTCATTTATAAAAAGTAAATTCTCAGCAAAAGTACTGTGAACAGACCCTTTCCCACTAGTTGGTAAGAAAGCACTGTGTATACTGAGTACCTATTGTGGTATTTCCATGAGGTCTAATCAGCTCCCACCATTGCCAATATGATCTCGCTTTGATTTCACTAGCGTGTTTCAAGAAGCCTGGGAAGCACATGGTTGCAGTGTTAAATTCAAAAGTGTGTTGAAATATCACCGTGATTAAGTAATTAGCATATGTTAATAGGCAACTCACCTTTCCCAAGGAGATTGTATGCCAGAAGCCTGGCACGCTCAAGTTAAACTTGGAAGTGATTGGAGCCAGCTACTTGGCTCAATAGCATTTTGCCACTTTTAACCCTCTGCTCCTTACCCTACCCACACCCACGCACTCTCTCAGGTCAAAACTCTACACTGCATGAGAATGTCCATGTTCCTTGTTGCTCAGATAGGTCCGACATATGGACCCAATTCTGCTTTTAAACAGACGAAAATAAAAACAGAGCCAAAGACACAGAAAATCAGTCAGGTCTTTAAACTGCCACCTTTCCAGGTTCAGATAGTTAGAATGAGGGTGATAGACTTATTTTAAGTCAGGCAAGGTGGCCCACTGATGGTGGGGAGGGTAGTATGTTCACTCTTTTGTACATTATGCAAAATCAAGTCATGCTCATTGATTTTGTCCAGCTACTCCTGTTGCACACGTGAAAATCCTAGCAGAGTTCATGTCTTATGGGTTCACATCATGCCCACTGCCACTCAATCGATGCAAGGTCCAGAAGTAAAATGATAATGAGGCAAGTGTGTTAAAATGCCACAGACAGGTATTTTGAACTAACTCCTGGGTTTTCCAAACGATGTTGGTACACTGCCCTCATCCCCACCACCCCCCCACCCCCAACCCCACTTCAATCACTTCTGAGTTAAAATCAGAGCCAGTGGGTACGAGTTATTATTATACTTTAGGGAAACAACTTCAAAGCATGGTCACTCACATTTTAATCACTTTTCATCTCAGTGCCTTTTTAAAACTTGTGTAAATATACTGTTTTAAAACACAACCTTTAACTGTGATCTTTTTTCCAAATCTTATCCATGAAAAAATAATTTTAAAAATCCTAAAATGTGACATGGGAGTAATAGGTTTAGAGGATTTTGTGCAAAATAGTATATAGGCTTCAGAGTGCAGGATGAATTCTATTTTGTATAGAGTGAAAATGAGAAGCCCTAAAGCATTGTTTTCAGCAGCAAGTTGGGTTGGGGTTGGGGTAGAGGTACAAGTTCTGAAGAAATTTAGAATCAAAAGTTATGGAAAGGAGTCTACACTCTGGATTATCCTAAATGTCATGATTCTGTTGCAAAACAGTCTTTTCTACGAGATGACGTTTTACCCTGTTTCAGTAAAGGTACACCATTTAGGTTACACCACTGTTCGTCCTTCAGACTGCAAAGCCGTCTTGTCAGACAGCACAAAGACTGTAGTTTACAAACTCTGCTCTGTGTAAACATAACCGACTAGGCTCTGCACATTACTATGAATGATATTTAATGGGACACTGGAAAATGCCGGATCTTCCATTAATCTAGAATCCCTGATGATGCAAATCAGGAATGAGCTGATGAACTCATTCCCTCACTGCACATTCTACTGGTCAACATTCTGTATTATTTGTATACCATAAACTTTTTATTAAAAGAAGAAAACATTCTTTTTATTGTTTATTTTATCACGGATGCTGTTTCAGCCCGGAAGGTCTTGAATCACCCCATTTCCTTGATTAATGATGAAAGTTACAACAGTAAACCTTTTTGAGTCCCTGCAGAGACATTAATGAAAAAAAATGCTTTATGTACCCCAGTCCTTGAACATGGTACATCCGGGATCAGCCTCTACCGCTGTCCATTTCAATTTCGTCTCAGTGGATTTTGATCTGTCCCATTACCTCTTAGGTTCTGTTCCTTTTAGCCATTCTGTCTTTTCCACCTATATTTCTACACTGAGTTTCCAATCAAAGCAGCTATTGAAACAGCATAGATTTGGGTAATGCACTGAGTGATATCACATCTGAATGTTGTCCACATATTTTCTACCCATGTGATATCATAACATCTGGAATAACCTCTTTTCCTGTCTGCTGGAATAGAATTGTCCACAAAAATAAATTTAATTTTGTATTTTCAAGCACAGTAAGTTTCCCACTATTAAATCCTAGCACAACAATCTGCAAAGGGCATGCTACTGTAATATATAACACCCACTGAACACTTGTCAAGATGTTATTGGAAAAAAAGTAGTTAAGCAGCATTTTATTTCTGAAGATTAGGTTGCAAATTTATTGCAATCACTGGTGATAAATGCTTGTTTTTACAACAGTCTGAAGTTGATACTATGACACACTGACAACACAGCAATCATAAATCACAAACTACGCTTAGCTGAAAGCAAGGATAATAAAACTGAATACATATTAATTTACAGAGCATTTTGCACATATTATTGCCTCCACAAAAATGCTGTTGCTAATGTGAATGCAATGATGTAACAAAACTTGTGTAGTAACAGTCTTTCAATCCACAAAACCACTTGTTGCTGTGATAATTTAAGCTAACAAAGGGACTGTACTAGATAATTCTGTGGCCAAAAACAGACTCAATATGATACATGTAATTACCATCAAACAGGACCAGAGTAAATTTATATTTGTTAAATATAATGGAAAACGGGAATTTGTTATAAGGGTGTAACAGAATCAAGAGACAGAATTTTGTCACAGCAATGGCAACGAGCTGTGAGGTGAGTGGAGTAGGCAAAATGCCAATGGATAGCATTGGGACAGAAGCCAGACATCCTTAACACCGTTAGGGGATACTCCCAGAGGCAGCTGCCTTGATGGGTGCAGGCTGTACTTAAAGGTGGCAGCCAGGCAATTCAGCCTATTTAAAAGGCAATTACTAGCAATTTTGCAAGGTATTCACAATTTTGCAAGGGGCATGAGAACAATGGAGCATCAGAGCCCTGCCATCTATAAGGAGATGGAAACTCAGCGGAAGATCAGTTTTGTCTGCATGGCAGTGCAAGGAGGGTGAAAGTGAGTAAACCACAATAACAGCAATCTGGAAGCTGGCCAAACTTGGTGAACATCAGAGGCATTCAGATTGATTGTCCTCTCTGACTTGCAACTTATGTATACAGAGTAAGCTGAGTGAGAGGTCTTGAGAAGTGAGTGCAATTTACAATAGGTCTCCTTTTCTCTGGTTTTGAGACTTCCAGTGAGGAGAAGTAGCAGAGAGGGTGTAGGGGGTGGTGGTATGTGTCAGCTTCACCTCTGACTTCTGAGTGGTCCGAATCGCTCCCACTCCCTGGGTTCTAAACCTTGGACTTATTTGGGGGTTGTGACAAAGTGCAGCAGACAACTGGTTTTGGTGCAAGAAAAAAAAAACTGGGTTTATTGAAGTCACAAATTAACTTATAACATTAGGATTACACTGAGATTATACAGACCTACAAAGTACACTTAGTTAAGAATGGGGAACACACAGCATAACGAGGGAAAATCACGCTACTAATCCCCTTACCCTTGTCCCACCCCCAAAACCTAACTAAATTGAACTAGGAGGTCAGGGATCATGCTCACCAACCAGGGTTCCTTGACAGTTTGAAAATCCAGCCAGGTAAGCCAGTTGCAGTTTTGGGGTACGCTCTTTGTGTCCTCTGGGGCCTGCCGTCCCCACGTGGTCCTGGTCTGTGGAATCTGCGAAGGTTCTTCAGTTGGGTGGAGGGTGCAGTTGTGGGTGGCCGATCTTCATGGAGGGCTGAGGTTGCGGCCTTGTTGTCTTCAGTTGAGCCTGCCACCCCGTGCCCCTCACCGTGATGTTGCCTGCGGGCCTGCAAACCTCCAGATCTCCTCCCTCCGCTTGGCTCAGCTACCTCTCCCTCCTTAAACTCTGCTTCAACCACTCCAAAACTGCTCACCCGCCTTAAACTCTGCTTCAACCGCTCCAAAACTGCTTACCCTCCTCTCCTTTGTAACTGGTGGCCCAGTTATACTGTTTTTCGAATTTCTTATCTCAATCCAAATCAAGGTTAGTTCTTTGTCTGATTTTGGTGGGCTTCTTCAGGAGATTGTTGTCTCATTGTTTTTAATGGGCTCTCATGATGTCTATCATTGACTTGGTCTGAAAGCCATTGTATATGTGGAGTATTGATAGGTTCACACAATTGCATTGATTGCTGCCTTCCTGCCTTGAGAAACTTATCAGCCATGATTGAATGGCGGAGCTGACTCGATAGGCCGAAGGGCCTAATTTCTGCTCCTATGTCTTATGGTCTTATAGTAGTTAGTAGCGATCATTTATGCAAGATTTTGATGGGCTTTATTTTCGTGTAAGATGAAGTCTCTCTGGGTTGAATGTTTCAAAGGGAAGAATGCGTATTCTGTCTCCTCTCGTTGTCTGGCTTCAGGCAACAATCCACACTGCACTCAACAAGCCCGGGCATGTCCAGTCCCAGGCCCCCATGGGCCCAGCCTCCTGTCCGCAGGGTTCTACACTTAACTCAGCAGTTGGGTCCTCTGCCATAAAAGTCCAAAAGTCATATCCTTGTTGATGATATGAAAAATGTGGGAATTTTGAGAACCCTTCAAGGGAGAGAGCTGTAGCTATAGGAACTTGAGGATCATGAGGCTGGAAGGGAGTGTGGATGAGGAAGGTGTGGAGAGGCATGCAACCAGCCTCTTGTGCACAGATGTTACCCACCAGAGAGGCTTTACTGTCAGAGGCTCTGCTTCCTGCAAATGTTGGAGCAGCAATGTCACTGAAGACTGCGCCTCTCCAGGAAGGCGGTCACAGAATGTGCACCATGTTGGAAGAGAATCTGAGCCCAATGGGAAGTGGTGGCATCCACTGCCTGTGATGCCTCAGGATCATTCCAAGGGTCCTCTGGAGACATTTGTAGGATTTCCCAGCCTGCAGCTGATTACTGCATTAAGATGGTCACAAATGCCATGTTATCAGGGCCGGCTAATACGTGTGCTTTCGCACCAATCTAGACAATCAGGTTGAGAGGACTGTAGGATTTTGGGCCATAGCTGGATTCATCCAATTGCAGGGTATAATCGACTGCAGGCATAAGGCTATCAAGGCTCCCATAAACCAGACCGCAGCCTAGCCATGATTTCACAATTCTCTCTGGCTATAGGTGTGATGCCAAAGGACTGGAGAACAGCTAACATTATACCATTGTTTAAGAAGAAGAAAGGGATAGACAAGTAATTACAGGCCAGTCAGCCTAACATCAGTGGTGGAAAAAATCCTGAGGGACGTGACAAATTTTCATTTGGAAAGATGAAGATTCAGCAAAAACAGTCAGTGCAGATTTGTTAAGTCAAGTCATATCTGAAAAATATGATTGAATTTTTTTACAAAGGTAACAAGGAGGGTCAATGAGGGTGGTGCATTTGACGTAGCCTATTTGGATTTTAGCAAGGCTTTTGAAAAGGTCCCAAATGGCAGACTGATCACAACAGTAAAAGCCCATGGAATCCAAGGCAAAGTGGCAGGCTGCATCCAAAATTGGCTCAGAGGTTGGAAGCAAAGGATAATGGTCGATGGGTGTCTTTGTGACTGGAAGGCTGTTTCCTGTGGGTTCAACAATGCTCAGTGCTGAAGCTTTGCTTTTTGTGGTATATATCAAGCATTTGGACATGTATGTAGGGGTATGATTAAAAAGTTTGCAGACAATACACAAATTGAGCATCTGATTGGTAAGGCGGAATTTTCCATGCCCGTTGGCATCGGGTGTCATGAGCAGGCAATGTGGCGGGAAGGCCAAAAATTTGCAATCATCCGTTCCGCCCGTCAATGGCAGGTCGCGTTTACCGCCACCGCACATCGGGAACCTCATTTTAATACATCTGCTTATCATTATAAACCTTGCTCACCAGAATCATCCCCCACGCTGGATCATCTGGGCATAAGTGAATATAAGCGACATGCACCTGGCAAGCTGCACTTCACTCAGGGCTTTGAAGCTTGTTTGCCTAACTTGCTTCAGGCAACACTCGCGGTCATCAGTTCCAGGCTTCAGAGGCAGCACCACATCACTGTTAGGGGGGCTCACGAGCAGGTCTCCACTTGCGAGACCAGCCGTAAGGCAGAGTGGCTTTTCAATGGCTGCAGGGCTAGGGCTTGCTTGGGGAAGGGGGAGAAGTGGCCTCGGGCAAGGGAAGAGGCTGCAGGGAGAGGGCATTACTGAGGAAGGGGGGTATCACGGGGTGTGTGTGGGGACACATCTTGATCTGTGCAAGTGGCCTCAAGAGGGTGAGGGCTGAGGAGGCAGTCTCCAGAGGTGTTGTGAGGGTGTGTGTGAGAGAGTGAGTGGTGATGTCCCTTGAGTTGGCAGTGAGTGAGATGCCAGTGAATGTCTGATGGCCTTGTGAGTGTGTGAGTTTAAAGTGATGAGATGGTTGCCTTACCCTGGTGGCACGGATTAGATCATTCTGCCTCTTTCTGCTCTGGATGGCGAACGTCTTCTGTGCTGCATTGGCACTGACCACCACTGTTGCCGCCTCCCAAGCCGGAGTGGTGACAATGCTGAGCCTCCTGTGACCAGACCAGGGGTAGGGGATATCGTGTCGGGTTCCGACAGTGTCCAGAAGGTGTCCCATGAATGTGTCACTGAATCGGGGGGTGGGGGGGAGCTGCAGCCTTCTTGCCTTCAGGGCCAAGTCTTCTGTGCAGCGAAGCTGTGTGCGCGGCTGCACTTTAAATATAGCGCCTGCCATGAGGAAGCGGCGAGATGACAGTGTGGTGGATGAATAGGGGGCCAGCCGCCGGCAAAACAGCATGTTTCCTGGGAATGCATGATTAATGAGGTGAGATTGGGATGATGCGGCGCAAAAACCTGTCATTGTGGCCAGCAGGTAAAACGTCCTTTTTCCCACCCGCTACCGTACTTCGTGCAAATCTGGAATGATTCCACCCTTAATGAAGAAGAAAGCTGTTGACTGCAGGAAGAGACCAATGGACTAGTCAGGTGGGTGGAACAGTAGCATAAAACAAACATGTAAAACTGAAGTAGTTTATTCAATCATGAGAAACTTGCGATTGTGTGCCTGTAGTGTTTTACCAGACATTATTTTTGTTTTATGTTATAAAATAGTTTTCTATTTTTACAAAATATCTTGTTTTCATATTCACATTTTGAAAAATAGCTTATGTCACATGTTCCTTGTTCCCATTTTTACCATGACAGTTGCTGGGTTTTACACCATGGCCTCCATACATGACAGAAAGGGGGGTTTGACTTGATCTGACATAACAGGATGAGGTGATTTTACTGCAATGTAGCACATTACCTTTAACCAAAGCTGTCAGGAGTGGGTAAGACATATACCCAATGTGTAATGATGATTAAAAGCAACAGTCCTTCACATAATTCATGGGAGACAGCCTGTGTGTGTTTTCATTCAAAATTGCTATAGATACATTTGTTTTAGTAGAGGGCTTTACTACTGCTTTGAATGCTACTACAGGAGATAGGGTAGCTTGCTTCTATAGGATTCTTTTGCATGTTCACAGTGGGAATTCCAGCATAGTTCATGTGGCATGAGGTCATGTGAGACTATCACCAAATGCAAAAGAGGCGGCTGCTCCGCAGGACTTTTACCAAGATGTTCACTCTGCTGAACCTACTGAGCTATTGGTGAATCCACTGAAAAACGCTGTGGAACCACTGAAATAGGAAAGGCTACTAAGAGGGCTGTGAATCAGATGCACTTATTTCACAAAATAATGTCTGTAACTCCAAAAAAAAGGTGTTAATTGCCTGGAGATGGGACTTCCGGCCGTCACTCAGGAGGATGTCCCGCCTTAGCGAGCTGCTGGGCAATGTGATTGGCCGGCAGTTCTCTAGTCTGAGCAGCGCTAGAAGCTGCAATGGCCAGGACTGGGACTGCAAGCAGTCCCCAGACCAAAGTCCCGGGATTCCAGCACCAGGTAAGTTTTAGGGGTCTCAGGACGGGGAGGGTATGGGGGGCCTGGGGGTGGGGAGGGTTGGTTGGTGAGGGGGGCCCTGGGCAGAAGGGGATTGTCATGTCGGAAAGGCCAGGGGAGGAGGGAGGTCTGTGGTTACCTGACTAAAATAGGGAAGGGATGCCCATGGTTAAAAGGGGGCTTCTGATGGAGGCACCACCCCCCAAACTTCCCACCCAAGACTGAACCCAATTTATTTTCGGGCTTCCCCCATGATCCAGAACTCCTCATGCCAACATGAAATTTGAGTTTGGGTGGAAAACAGTTCTTATGTGTCCAATAATTGGCCACTTAAGGGCCTCAATTGGGGCAAGAGCAGGTAGGCAGGCCAAGGCCTCACTCGTCCCAGTGCGAAACTGCAGAGAGGTTGGGGCCAGTGGGAACCCAGCGGCAAGCCCATCCAAGAAATTTTACACTCAAACCCCACCTACAAACCCGCCAGCAGTGGAGCATAAAATCCTGCCCTAGATGTATGATCAAACTGTGATGAAAAACTTCAAGACAACCTCATAGCCATAGACAACGCAGATCTAGTCATAGGCTCATTCCTATGCTATCATGTAATGCAGTTCAGTAACTTGCTCTCAGGGAGCCTTGACTAGCAATATGAAACATCCTGGCATTTCCTCAAGTACCATTTTTTCTAAAAGCTCTGTACTTGTGCTGATTTAACCCACATTCATCCCATTCGTCATCTGAAATGACAGATTTTGCAAATGGCTGGCACTTCAACCCCAAGCCTGTCACTTCCTTTACCCCTTTTTTCTCCAGTTTTTCCTCTTTCCTCTTTATCCTTCTAGGTATCATGCCTCCCTCCTTTTCTCTACCTTCTGGTACTCTACTTTCACAAGCCCCTATTCTTCAGTACTCATCGTCTTTCCTAGTCTTCTGCCGTTCTCTCAGGCTTGATTCTCTCTTAAACAGCTTCCCTCTATGTCTCTTTCGGCATCCTTTAAAGGGCCCACCTCTTAAGAAGCAGCAACTCCAATTGTTTCATTCTGTTGCCTCCCATCCTTCCCACCTGCATTCCTGCCAGGGCTAATCTTGTCAGCCTTCTTACCACCCTTCTGATCGTTGTTACAGAGGTGTGTTGATGTCAAGTATTACGTTTCAATTTCATCTGCTGGAATCACATATGGAACTTTTTTCAACGGCAGTTTCAGCTGTTAAAACAAAGGTGCTGGCACTACAAACAAACCACGCTCCCCAGTCTCCTCTAACCTCACCTCCAACAATAAGTGCAAGGAGTTCATGGACTTTCTTCTCACCAAGATCAAGACCATCCGCTCAACTGCCTCTGGTGCCCCCATCCCTGTTCCATTGGGCCTAGATTCCTCTAAATTTCACCCTTGCCCTAGCGGTGAATTTCATCTTTCTCTATTTTCTCTCCTATCTGCTTCATGTCTTTTCTGAGCTCAGCCTGTCCATGAGATCCACCTCTTGCTATCTAGGTTCTATTCCTACTAAACTGCTAATCATCCAACTTCCCTTCCTGTCTCCTAGGTTTCTCCCACCTTCTCCCCAAAACCTTTGATCCCCTTACCAATCAAGAACCTATCTATCTCAATGACCTGGCCTCCACAGCCTTCTGTGGCAATGAATTCCATAGATTCACCACTCTCTGGCTAAAGAAGTTTCTCCTCATCTCTGTTCTAAAAGGTCTTCACTTTAATCTGAGGCTGTGCCCTCGGGTCCTAGTCTCTCCTACTAATGGAAACATCTTCCCCACGTCCACTCTTTCCAGGCCTTTCAGTATTCTGTACGTTTCAATCAGATCCCCCCTCATCCTTCTAAACTCCATCGAGTATAGACCCAGAGTCCTCAAACGTTCCTCATATGTTAAGCCTTTCATTCCTGGGATCATTCTCATGAACCTCCTCTGGACCCTCTCCAGGGCCAGAACATCCTTCCTGAGATACGGGACCCAAAATTGCTCACAATATTCTAAATGTGGTCTGACCAGAGCCTTATAAAGCCTCCGCAGCACATCCCTGCTTTTATATTTTAGTCCTCTCGAAATAAATGCCAACATTGCATTTGCCTTCCTAACTACCAACTCAACCTGCAAGTTAACCTTAAGAGAATCCTGGACTAGGACTCCCAAGTCCCTCTGCACTCCAGATTTCTGAATTCTCTTCCCATTTAGAAAATAGTCTATGCCTCTATTCTTCCTACCAAAGTGCATGACCTCACACTTCCCCACGTTGTATTCCATCTGCCACTTCTTTGCCCATTCTCCTAACATGTCCAAATCCTTCTGCAGCCTCCCCGCCTCCTCAATACTACCTGTCCCTCCACCTATCTGTGTAACATCTGCAAACTTAGCCAGGATGCCCTCAGTTCCTTCATCTAGATCATTAATGTATAAAGTGAAAATTTGTGGTCCCAACACTGACCCCTGCGGAACTCCACTAGTCACCGGCCGCCATCCTGAGAAGGACCCCCTTATCCCCACTCTCTGCCTCCTGCCAGACAGCCAATCTTCTATCCATGCTAGTATCTTGCCTCTAACACCATGGGCTCTTATCTTACTGAGCAGCCTCCTGTGCGGCACCTAGTCAAAGGCCTTCTGGAAGTCCAAGTAGATAATATCCATTGGCTCTCCTTTGTCTAACCTACTCGTTACTTCCTCAAAGAATTCTAACAGATTTGTCAGGCATGACCTCCCCTTGATGAAACCATGCTGACTTTGTCCTATTTTACCATGCACTTCCAAGTATTCTGAAATCTCATCCTTAATAATGGACTCTAAAATATTACCAACGACCGAGGTCAGGCTAATCGGCCTGTAATTTCCAATCTTTTCCCTCACTCCCTTCTTAAACAGGGGGGTTACATTAGCGATTTTCCAGTCCGCTGGGACCCTCCCTGACTCCAGTGATTCCTGAAAGATCACCACTAACGCCTCCACTATCTCTTCAGCTATCTCCTTCAGAACTCTGGGGTGTAATCCATCTGGTCCAGGTGATTTATCCACCTTCAGACCTTTCAGTTTTTCTAGCACCTTCTCCTTGGTAATGGCCACCATGCTCACCTCTGCCCCCCCGAATCTCTTGAACTTTGGGGATGTCACTCGTGTCTTCCACTGTGAAGACTGACGCAAAGTACCTATTCAGTTCCTCCGCCATTTCTTTGTTCCCCACTACTACTTCTCCAGCGTCATTTTCCAGCGGCCCAATGTCCATTTTTGCCTCTCTCTTACCCTTTATATATCTAAAAAAACTCTTGCAATCTTCTTTTATATTACTGGCTAGTTTACCCTCATATTTAATCTTCTCCCTCCTTATTTCTTTTTTAGTTGTCCTCTGTTGGTCTTTGTAGGCTTCCCAATCCCCTGGCTTCCCACTGCTCTTCGCAGCATTGTATGCTTTCTCTTTAGCTTTTATGCTGTCCCTGACTTCCCTTGTCAGCCATGGTTGTCTCGTCCCCCCTTTAGTATGCTTGAGCTGCCAGTCCTGCCCTTCCCCCAACCATGTCTCTGTGATAGCAAAATATTATATTCCCATGTGTTAATTAACACCCTCAATTCATCTATCTTACTAGTAAGACTCCTTGTGTTAAAATAGATGCAATCCAGCCTTGTGCCCTAACAGGTCTATATTTGCTCTGCCTTCCAAACTGATTTAGTTTCTCTTCTGTATTTGGCTGTGCATCACCCCCTAATGTACCTCCACTCTGTATCCCATCCCCCTGTCAAATTAGTTTAAACCCCCATCAAGTGTGGTTGAAGAAGATTCATTCATGGCATTCAAAAGAATTATCTGAAAAGGAAATATTTACAGGGCTATGGAAAAAAGCCACAGGAGTGAAACTGGGTGAATTACTCTGCAGAGGGCCAGCATGAACACAACGTGCCAAATGGTCTCCTTCTGTGCTATAGCCATTCTATGATTCTATATTTGACCCCAAGATGAGCTTCCTATCACCTTTCCGGACTATCAATAAGAAAACTTATTTCCGCCTTCAAAGCAAATATCTGGCTCTGCCCTTGCTTCAGCTTATCTGCTGTTGAATCCCTCAGCCATGGCTTTGTTACTTCTACACTTCATTATTCCAATGTAGTCCTGCCCAGCTCCCATAGTTCTCCTCTCCACAAACTTCAGATGATCCAAAACTCTGCTGCTCATATCCTAACACACACCAAATTCCTGTCACTCTTCTCCTTATGCTCACTGACCTATGCTGGCTCCCTGTTAAGTAACAACTCTATTTTAAAATTCTCATCCTTTCCTTCAAATCCTTCCATGGCCTCAACCCTCTCTTATCTCTTAAATTTCCCCCTGCCCTACAAACTATTCCCACCCTATCCAACATCTCTGTGCTCCACCAATTCTGACCTTTGAGCCTTCCCAATTTTAATAGCTGGTGAGCATGCCTTCAGCTGCCAATGCCCTAATATCCTGAATCCCCTCACTAACCAGCTCTGCTTTCCTCCTTTAGGGTATTCCCTAAAACCCATCTCTTTTACCAAACGTTTGGTCATCTGGTCTAATAGCTCCTTATATGGCTTGTTGTCTAATTCTATTTACTAATGTTTCTGTAAAAAGCCTTGGGACATTTATTACGTAAAAGATACAAGTTTTTGTTGATGTTAAAATAACAAAGCTTAGCTACGATAAAGCAAAAGCCAAGATGCTGTCTTCTTGCTGTATTTAACAATAGGTTTATCTCATTAGTGTGTCACCTTTAAGCTAGATTTGTAATGACATGCGAAGACACCTTCAAGTGATGGAAAATACATTGTGACTGTGTTACATTATGAGATTTATACGATTATTATGTTTTGAACTATGTCTTTAAATTAAGGTTAAAATAAAGGGGCTCATGTCACTATTCCGAATCCTGCCTGACATCAAGCCTGGCTAAGTTAAGGGTACTGCTGAAAAGGTCAAAGTTCTCACACCTGGGAACAAAAGGGCAGCTGTGCTAATATTAAATAGAACTGCCAGCTCCAAGTTTTTGCACAGGATAGAGTGAGAGGAAAAGAACAGCAGCAGGTGTGGTCAGCAGACAGAAGAGGCTACAAGTTCTTTGTGAGCTACTGAAGCCAGATACAAGAGGGAGACAGCCTCTAGATGAAGAGACACCTTCCACAGCCATCTAAGGAATCCAGGAAATTCATCCTGGGGTGGACGGGGGGAAGAAAAATCATCAGAGCAAACTTTACTTTTGGTAGTGGATTTGGGAAACTCTCCGAAAGCCAGGGGAAGCAGCTGGAGACAGTCGCTCAGAGTTAATACTCGGTAAAATGGGAAAACGCAAACTAATTGGAAGCTGGAAGCAACTCCAGACTGTTTTTTATAAGAACTGTAATTCTGTGGAGAGTGTGATGTGTGCTAAGTGTAAAAGTGTACAAAAGTTCCTTTCTATAGCTCAAAGTGTAAGTTGGCTACAAAAATAGCATTTAGTGATGGTGCCTTTAGTCAATTATTAACAGAAAAGACCTTAAAATGTGAAATCTGGTTGTGTCATCCTTTTCAGCTGTTAACTGGAAGTTCGAATTTCTTTTTAAACATTATTGATCTCTACAGGGATCGTAACAATTCTTTGAATGTGATGCATCTTCTCCATTTAATTAGCTGTGTTTTTGCAGCAAAACTTGTTTTCCACATTGTAATCTTGTCAGAAATTGACAACCTCCATCAACGATTTTTGATGTGAATGGCACTGTGGGTCTGAATTTTAAAGAACCAACAAAAGATTACTGAAATCTCAACCTACAATGCCTGTTAACTCCTACCCACTTTGTACAGTGTGCATTTTTCCACTTCCTACATCAAAGTTGGCTCCTCTGAATTAAGGTTGAATTATATGCAATTTTTTGCTGAGTTCACAATCACTGCTCATTGCACATAAGCCTCTTAGAGCCAGGTGAATGAGGAGACTTTCATCCTATAGATCTGGTCTTGACTCAAACTCAGGGCCCAGAGGTAGAAGAAGCATGTGCTAAACCTCTGGACCGCCCAGTCTCAGCAAAGGAGTTTTTACTTCTCACCTAGAGGGGCATAACAATGCAGCTGGGGTGAGCTGTAACAAACCTGTGCATCTTACAAAACACTGCAAAAATCTGTACTAAAGTATAAACAGGGAATCTCAAGCACTCTTGTGGCTTAGCTGATTTCCTCAAGGATGGAATCTGGACTTGCCCTATGCACTCCACTATAGGTTCTTCATACCTGTCGTGTTCGCAAAGTCATCAGGGTGTGTGAGTGTATTGAATGTTGCAGTAAGTATGACAATCAAGGAATTTTGGAAGAAGCGTGGAACTTAACTTGCCATCACACAAAAGAAAATACAGATCTAAAAATAACACAGTCATAATGGACCACCAAGAAGGAAACCAATTAAGCTAATTTTTTTTTTAAACCCAGAAATACACCATGAAAATAATCATGACATTCTCATGAAGGAACTATCACAAGGCATAGCAAAACAGGCCACAAACGTTTTAAAAACAAAATGTTCCTGGTTGATCTTCCATTTGCTTTTAGAAATCCTCCCAGTGCCCTCAAGTCTGGTGCCATGTTGCTGGGCTTGAAAATTGGGCTCAAAGGAAAATGTTCTGCCACACTAATTTATGAAAGAATTATAACTATTAAAAACAGCCTTTGATAGACAAAATTTATTTTAAAAATGGAGTATATATCCTCTGCATGATATCTACCAGAAGACTGTTACACAACATATGTCATGGGACAATATTTATTCTAGATAATCTTAAGTTGTATTGGTTATGGCAACTGAAAATTTAAATTAGGGAAATATTAGTTTTGTTACACTCCATCCTTTGGTGCTTGGCACATTTCCACACTAAATTTAATTTGCACTTTTTCAAAAAAGAAACATGCGAAGATGTGGAGAGCTCAGTATCACCATTATCTAAACAATTAATACTGCAAGCAAACTCTCTGGGTGGTAATTGTCCTCTGCTGGTAGCCCAGTGATGACACTAGCCCATGTATCGTGGAAAACTTGAAACTGATACTTGTATTCAGTTAGAAAGGGGAGAGAGCGGAGGGGGGTAATTGGTTTATCCTGGATAATACCATAAATTTCCCATGAAACCTATGACATAATTTTATTTTCAAAGTCACTGATGAAGCATTCATTAGTGTACCAATGTGCTGTGTCACAAAGTGATAGGACACAATCCACATCATAGGAAGGATGTGATTGCACTAGAGAGAGTGCAGAGGAGATTTACCAGGATGTTGCCTGGGCTGGAGAGCTTTAGTTATGAGAAGAGATTGGATAGACTGGGGTTACTTTCCCTGGAGCAGAGGAGATTGAGGGGGGATATGGTTGCGGTGTATAAAATTATGAAGGGCATAGATAGGGTAGACACGAAGGAACTTTTCCCCTTGGTGGAGGGATCAATAACCAGGGGGCATAGATGTAAGGTAGGGGGCAGGAGGTTTAGAGGGGATGTGAGGAAGAATTTTTTCACCCAGAGGGTGGTGAGAATCTGGAACTCACTGCCTGAAACCCTCAGGATACCCTCATAACATTTAAGAATGGCATACAAGGCTATGGGTCTAGTGCTGGAAAATGGGATTAGAATAGTTAGGTACTTGTTTGACCGGTGCAGACTCAATGGGCCGAAGAGCCTTTTTCTGTGCTGTAGACCTCTATGACTATAATTTCAAGGTTTGATTCCCAGTTATTAGCTAATCTCAGTTGAGAGAGTGGTTAGGGCACTTTAGCTGTGTTGGGGTGTGGAAGAATCAGTCAGAATTCCTCTTTCTATGAAATATCTAATAACCCATGTTTGTCAATTATATGTTAAGTCACCTGGTAGTACAGAACTTGGATATTGCTGAAAATAGAGAAACATGTTGCTGACGCTTTTCATCTTGCACTCATCAGGACAAAGACAAGAATTCCAAATTTCATATGATCACAACAATTTATACTACAGGAGAAAATTGGTTGGCAAGTCAAATCTGATTGGCCGAGGCATTGCCATGGAGAAAGTAACAGGCTCCCCAAGCTCCTGGTTAATTCTAAAAAGGCTCAAGGCTTGAATATATTTGTTTTGTTTGCAGAGAATGGGTCGCTGAATATAAAATGTATGTCGCTTCTAGCAAGCATAAATGAGCCACATTATGAATTCGACCAATTATTTTAAATTGAATCAGTAGTGTAGCTACTAGAATACTGAGGATTGTTCAGCAAGTGCTGTCCAATCACAGAATCACATCAAACAATAGACCAGTCAGTCCCATTTTGTCATATAGAATAAACTGTTTGATCATTTGAAGTTCGGCATTCTTGCATTTATTCTAACAAGGGCAAGATAAAAAAGCTTCGGCAATGTGTCTCCAGCAATATTCAAATTATTAATTATATTTAATTGTGTCCAGATAGTGGACCTTTATTTGTGCTCCTGTAAGTAGGAACAGACTGAAACTGTGGTTGTTGAGTTAGGAAGTGTGTGCTTATAATGCACTTCTCTGTAAATAAATGCTTATTAAAGTGTGTAAAGATTGGCTCCAGTTCTATCACTCACCACCTGGCTTTCTGGAAAAAAAACTCTGCTAATAATTGAATCCATGTGGTTATTAGATGAGGGCAGGAACAGGCATAGTTGTAATGTGCTTAATGGGAGGGCAGCCTGCTAACATTCAGGGTCCAAGCACATATATGAAACAAAACCTGAACCGGGTACCAGAGAACCGTTAGAGCAGTGGGATTGTAACCCAGAATTAACCTTCAAGAGATGAAAGGCAAGAACAAGGAGAAAATCGGAATATAAAATGCAAGAAAGTGACAAGGCACAGGTTCACAATCATGTGGCAAATGGGTTTCAACCTAAGCACAAGTGAGGTCATCCACGTTGAAACTAAAATGTATGGAACAGAGCGCTTTTGAATTCGTGAAAAATTAAGAAGAGTTGAGGTTCAAAGAGACTTGGGTGTTCATGTGTGTAAATCATCAAAATGTCATGGAGAAGTACAGAAAATACTTTTTTTTACAAGGCTAATGGGATGATGGCCTTGATATTTAGAGACCTATAACACAAGGAGGTAGAAGTAATTTTACCACACATGAAAACTCTAAGCAGTTCTGGGCACCACGCCTTAGAAAGGATACATTAGCCTTGACGGGAGTGCAACATATATTTTCCAGAATAATACCTGAACTCCAAAGTTTACATTATGAGGAGAGATTACATGAACTAAGGTTGTATTCCTTTGAATTTATAAGGTTAAGGGATGATTTTAGTGAAATTTTCAAGGGGAGAACTGATAGGATAAATAGAGAAAAACTATTTCTGCTGGTTCAGGTGTCTAGGACAAGGGGTCATAGTCTAAATGTCACAGCCAGGCCTTTCAGGAGCAAAGCTTGGAAACACATCCAAGTAAAAGTTTTAAACTCTCTTCCACAAATGCCAACTGATGCTAGATCAGCTATTAACTTTAGACATGAGATTGATAGATTTCTGTTTTCCATAGATATCAAAGCATGTGGGGCAAAGGCGGGCATATGGATTTAAGTCAAAGATCAGCCGTGATGTCACTGAATGGTGAAACAGGCTTGAGGGGTTAAACTTCTGTTCCTTTGTTCCTTTGATTCATCACACAGGGCCTGAACTTCCTTGGGATGGCAGATTGCCACTCCATTCCCAATTTCTTACCTTAATTCTTTTTCGATCCTATCTCACCTGACCTTCCAGCTCAGGCCAGGTGAGATTCAAGCATTGCAGTTCGCCTCTGGGGCCTAGTATTGAAGTGCAGCAGAGTGGAAGGGAAGGAGGCCACGCTCCTTTTTTTTAATGACAAAAGCTGCTGTAAACCAGGTAAGTTAGAGGTCCATTAAAGTTTAAAGGCCCTTGGTAAGCCAGGGATAACGTAAGTATCTAAGGTAAGTGGATAGAGTTTGCGGGGAGGTGGAGATCGGAGGTCGGGGGGGGGGGCAGAAATTGGAGCTTTGGAGGGTCAGAAGTTGAGGGTGTTGGAGGTGGGGGGGTGATGGTCAGAGGGGTTCAGAGGTGGGGGTGGTGGTCGGGGGGAGGGGTCAGAGGTGGGAGGGAGGTCAAGGGGTCGGAAGTCAGGGGAGTTGGGAGTGGGGGGCGGTCAGGGCAGGGGGGTTGGAGGTTGAGGGGGGTTCGGGCCTCGGGTCGGGCCTGGGGTTGGTCAGGAGTCGGTGGGGGGGGGTGGTGGGAAGGCGGGAAGGTTCGGAGATCAGGGGGGTCAGAGGTTCTGGACGGGTTGGGCCTTGTGGGGGGGATGGGTAGGGGTGAGAGTTGAACCTGGCCAGGCAGGGGGGAGGTTGGAAGAATCTCCATGGGGGTAGGGCAATCCCTTAGCTCGGGTAGGGCAGGGAGTAGGGGGGAGTTGGGTGGGGGTGGGGGAGAGCTCTGGGAGGTCAAGTGGGGTTGTGTGGAAGTCCCGTGGCAGGGGGGTGGGGGGGGTTAGTTGGGGATGTGGGGGGAGTTCCATGGGGTTTTAATCCTTCTAACCTTTCTGGGCAACTACTTATGTAACCCTGTCGGATTTAAATCGCATTTTCAGATGGTTCCCACTGCAAGGTAATTGCCCAGGGGAGGCTTGAGCTTCTGGGCAATTGCTATAAAAACCGTACCTGGGAACCTCTGAAGGGGATTCCCCTGCACACCTTTGGGGCAACCCCCAATACAACGCTGGGGAGCTCGGAAGTTACCGCCTACAATGAGGTAGATTTTTTAGTTTCTGTGCCTGGCTATTGAATTGTCTGGGAATAAGACCAACAACAACAACTTCTATTTATATAGCACATTTGATGTGGTAAAATGTTCCAAGACACTTCACAGGAGCATTATAAAACAAAATGTGACACCGAGACGGAAGAGGGGATATTAGGGCAAATGAGCAATAGCTTGGCCAAAGAGGTAGATTTTCAAGAGCATCGTAAAGGCGGAAAGCAAGGTGAAGAAGTGGAGAGGTTTAGGGAGAGAATTCCAGAGCTTTGAGCCCAGGCAGCTGAAGGCAAGGCCACCAATTGCTGAGCAATTAAAATCAAGGGGCCTGAATTCGAAAAGCGCAGGTATAATGGAGATTTGTGGGTCTAGAGAAGATTACAGAGATAGGGAGGGATGAGACCATGGAGGGATTTGAAAACATGGGGTAGAATTTTCAGGTTGACGAGTGTGGGCGGGGCCTGCTCGCCGGCACGTAAAATGACGCGCGGTGACATCAGGCGGGCAACCCAACGTCACCATGTGTCATTTAGGTTCTCAGTTCGGTGGGTGCGTAGCCGACTCGGCTGTGCGCCGGCCAAACTGTCAAAGACCTATTAAGGCCTGTTAAAAACTAATTGAAATAATTAAATGAGCTGCACGTCCCACCTTAAGGTTGGCGGGCAGGCGAAGAGCCCGGGCGGCCTTCGCATTTTTCATGGAACCTCATCCACAGGCGGGATGAGGTTTCAAGAAGCATTTAAAAATTCAATAAAATTTTTTTTTTTAATTCATTGACATGTCCCAGCTCATGTAACACTGTCACATGAGGGGCCATGTTTTAAAAGTTTTTAATTTCTTTATTTAAATGTTTAAAACTTAAACAAATCTCCCCTGTGCCTCAGGGAGATTTCTGCGCTCTTTCGTGCACATGCACGAAACAGCACAGGCCCCAACTCAGGAAATTCATCCCCGCCCGCACAGGGAGTGCTCAGCGCTTCCAGGCGAGTGTCACGCTGGACGGGCCCTAATTGGCCCGCCTACATAAAATGGCCTCGACTAGAGGCGCCAATCGGGTTCACGCCCGCCCCCACATAACCCCCTCAACGGGGGAGAAATTTCTGCCCATGGATCAGAATTTTGAAATCAAGGCATTGCCTAGTAGGTCAGCAAGCACAAGGGTGATGGCGGATCAGGGCTTCCTGAGGGTTAGGACATGGGCAGCAGAATTTGAATGACATCAAGGCCTGAATTTTCCCGTCGGCGATTTGGGGGCAAGGCCCGCTCGCCGATGGGAAAATGACGTGGGATGACGTCGGGAGGAACTCCCGACATCATCCCGGTCCATTTAAATTTTTAGGAAGGCGGGCGGACAGCGAAATCAGCCAATTGAGGCCATTGATAGGATAATTAAGATCATTAAAGACCATGCCCGTCCAACCTTAAGGCTGGCGGGCAGGCCAGGAGCCCCGGCGGGCTTCTGATAAAACATGAAACCTCATCCACCGGCGGGATGAGGTTTCATGTTAGTGTTTAAAAACTTTAATAAAGTTTCAGTGATTCTTATTAACATGTCCCATCTCATGTCACATTGTCACATGAGGGGGACATGTTAATAATGTTTCTATTTTTCTATTTTTAGAGCTTTTTAACCTATCACTAATCTCCCTGAGACAGCATTTTGCCTCAGGGGGCAGTGCGCTCTTTCACGTGCATGCATGAAAGAGCGCACTCTGAAAGTTGAGGAATCCCCCCCCCACCGCACAGGAAGCGCATAGCGCTTCCTGTCGGGCAGGCCACTAGGCGGGCCTTAATTGGCCCGCCCACTCAAAATGGCGGCGGGCCCCGTTTCAGCGGCGGGGGTCAGATGCCCACCAAGAGCTAAATTCTGCCCCAAATTTACAACGGCCAGAATTTTTCCCTTGTCAGGCGGGCTCGGCGGGAGCGGGCAGGGGCGGTCGGGAAGTCGGCCGCCGCCCACGATCGGCTCCACTCCGCAACTTCACGCACGCGGGCCAATTAAGGCCCGCCCTACATGGTTAGCAAGCGGAAGCGCTCAGTGCTACCTGTGCGGGCAAGGGGAGGAGGGAGAGCGGGCTTGGTGCGCATTTCGTGTGTGCTTGCAAAAAAGCGCTTCTGTGTCACATGAGATGGGACATGTTTTCAATTTGAAAATAAAGTTTTTATTTAATGCGTTTTAGCTTTAGGAAACCTCATCCTGCTCGTGGATGAGGTTTCCTAAAAAATGTAAAGGCCACTTGGCCTTTTCAGCTGCCTGCCAACTGCTAGGTTGGATGGGCAGCATAAATTTCAAGTTAATTACCTTGTTAATGGCCTCAACAGGCCTTTCAATTATCAGCGGGCACGCAGCCGGCTCCAGTACGCGCCCACCGAACGAAATATCTCGCGAGTGCACGATGACATCTGGACACACGCCCAACGTCATCGCGCGTCATATTATGCTCGGGCGTGTTGGGCGTGCGCACACACGCCGAGCGTAAAATTCTGGCCAATGAATAGAAGAAAATAGTGTGGGGAGGACTGCATAATTTTCCATCCATTAATTTAAATAGTTGTAAAATCTAGCGGGCTGATTCCCTTATGGGCGTACTATACACCTCAACAAATGTTACTCTAATCAATTCGCAAAGACAATCTAATATGTCCAGTCACAAGAACAGGAAAATCTGTCCTAATAAATTCCTGATTTCAGTAATGAGGTGGCAAGCAGATGAGGAAAGTAGGGAGGTGATGGAGGAGATGGACACCTCCACAAAGGGAATGGAAATAATGTCTGAAAGACATATCAATGTTTTCTGTTCTACTACCTGTGAGTTTACAGAGTTGAACTGTTACAGATCTGGAAGCTATCTATCTATGTAAAAGTTGTGGAATAGGTGGAGATGGAGATGGAGTATGGGGCACAATTTAGAGAAAGAGAAAAAAACTACAAAAAAGAGAAAAGAATAAAGTGGAAGTATAGATATTCTTTAAAGAACCAGTAACAGCTGGTAAGCTACTGAACAGCACACTGATTTTGCACTATGCATTCTGCAATTTGATAAGATGCAATTAAACAAAACAGCTGTCTAAAGCCTGCCACTGCCTTGTCGCATAAATAAACTCCTGCCGGAGTTAACAAGATAAATCCTGACAAGCTAATAATGGATGAATTCAGTATCATTATTGGCATATCCCAGTAGATACCAGGATTTAGCCATCAAACAATTAGTCAGCCTTGATGATTCTATAAGAAGACATATTACTGGTGTCAACAACTACATAGTGCTTTGGCTGTCAGTCGCACAATGATGGCAGTGGTCTTGTTCCATTTGGAATGTATTTGATTGCTGGGCATATGATTTTTTTCATATTTTAACACTCAAAATGATTACCTGCACATGGGGGAGAATTTTCTCCCTGTTGGGGGGGTTTGTGCGGGCGCAGGCGTGCGTGCAGCCGACCACCGCCCGCGATTGGTTGGGCGCCTCCATTTTACGTGGAAGGGCCAATTAAGGCTCGCCCAGCGTGACGTGCGCCCGGAAGCGCTGAGCGCTCTCTGTGTCAGCGGGGGTGGGGGTTGCCTGAGTTGGGAGCCTGTACGCGAAAGGACGCAGAAATCTCCCTGAGGCATAGAGCTGCCTCAGGGAGGTTAATTTAAGTTTAAGAAATTTTAATAAAGGAAAAAAAAACATTTTTAGGACATGTCCTGTCATGTGAAACTGTCACATGAGCTGGGACATGTTTATGAATTCTATTTAAATATTTTTCAAACCTTTAAAAACTTTCATGAAACCTCATCCCGCCCGTGGATGAGGTTCCACGAAAAATGCGAAGGCCGCCTGGGCTCTTCGCCTGCCCATCAACCTTAAGGTTGGACAGTGTAAGGTCAGTTTATTGTTTTGATTGATAGTTACCTGGCCTTATTAGTTCCTTGACAGTTTGATGGGTACACAGCCAACTCGCCTGCCGAACTGAAAACCTGAATGACGCGCAGTGACGTTGGGACGTAGGCCCGCGCGTCATTTTATATGTCAGCAAGCGGTCCCCGCCGAAGATTCTGCCCATGAGGGTGGAATTTAATGCCCTCCTCCGAGGCGAGTTTGGAGGAGGCAGACCATTTAGTCTGGCAGGAAGGTGGTAGGTGGGGACCCTGCTGCCTTCCCGCCTCTACTCCAATTAGAGCCATCCCAGGTGGGATGGCTCATGGACGGCCTTCTCAGCACACCGCCAGGTGACACCCTAAGTGGCAATGAATGCCCACTGAAGGGCCTCATTCCACCGCTGTTGGTTGAATACCAGCAGCGGGCAGGATAGTCACCCCAGAAGTGACCTCCATCCCGCCTTTACTATCACCTGTGGCCTTTGGTCCTTTGGCGATCCTGGATCTCTCCCTGGGTGCATCATCTGCAGCTGCCACCGTTCCCACTGGTGCTGCCTGCAATGCACAGCTGCTGGCCTCCAGTTGGCTGGCAGCGCTTGAGGGGGTGGGATTTCTGCCACCACACCATCCCTCCCAGGGGTTCCTTGGTCCTGGGGAAGGCCCACCGCTATCCACCTAAATGCCTGATGGGCATTCAATTCAGCGGTGATCTGGAAGGGTGGGGGGCCGAGGGATCTCCTGTTCCTCTTGGCTCCACAGGAATGTTATTCTATTAAATTTTTTTAGTAATCTTATCTTTTCATGTTGGATGCTTCTTGGGCAATTGCCACTATTAAGAATCTTGAGCGAAGCAGGTCTTGTTCCTGTTCCACTCAATTCAAAACAATTCCCACGAGGGGGACTAAAACAGATTAGGCCAGTAATTTGCTTTTTTAAGTGGCTTAAAACTTGAGGTGCCTGCAAAGCCATCTCTCCCAATATGGCTGTGCCTGTGAAGGAGGTGCATACTGCCAACATGTATCTGCCGGAAATTGGCCCTCATTGCCCGTTTTAGAAAACAGAGGCAATAAGGACAATGTCTCCCCTTTGTCACAAGCCTGTAAATTTTACACTAAAAGTTACCACAGGAACAGCAGAGGATGAAATAAAAAGAAGCAAAAATGAGTCTCAGTACTATTTGGTATGGGAATAAAACTCGACAGGGATATTTGAGAGTAGAACTCCAATCATCAAAGTTCACATCCAAATTCTTACTAGGCTCACAGTACTTTCCTGTGTATACTATTTTAAATAGGTGTTAACCATTTTAAAATAAACAGATTAATACCAGTATAAAAATAGTTCACACAGAAATGTAGTATGAACACATTAATCATTTGTACATGAATGTCGTTGACTGGAATTTCAACACTTAGAATACGGATACTAAACAGAAATTACTTCCAAGCACAATGGTATCATTGTTACTTACTCTTCTTTTTCCGTCTTTCTATGATTTTTGTTATGACTTATATTTATCTAGTTCATTTTCTCCCCTTTAATTCTTTTAACATTATCCTTCGGACTATTTGTGTAATACTGCTAGTCAATCACCCTTGGTGTTGTATAGGAAGAACAAATGCAGCCTTCCAGTCTTCACAGATTAAGTCCAACAATGCCTGCATAACTGTTTCCTCGAAGGATCACTCTTTCATCAATAAGTCCAGTGGTATTCATAGGTCCCTAATGGATTAATTTACTAATATCCTCTCACTCACCAAGACATGGTTCATGAGTAGCAATTCCCTTATCCTCACCAATATCTCTATGTTTTGACTCTATCTTTCACCAGTTGTCTGCCCAAACTGCCAAAGTGGTGACATCATGCTCAACTCTACTACACGTTAGCATCTCCCCATTCCTCTGACATCTTGAGTAGAATTTGGTCAAGGAAGTGGAAGTAGGTTCAGAGACGAACACACTGACAATTTTGTGTAAAAGGGCGTTGTGCCGGTAGTTCAACGTGTTGCTGCCTATGCACAATTTTTCCATAGGTGGCTTCTCGGGAAGAAAGGCCACCCACCCAGTAGCAGCGGGCAGGCAATTAGGGCAATTAAGCAGCCACTTGAGAAGTCATTTGACACGGCTCTGCAATTTTGTGAGATGCAAGGGTCCCACAATGTGTTGGCACCTTGTCCAAGCGGATGAGGCAGCTTCACAGCAGGAAACCCTTGACTAAAGTGGCAGACATCAAACCCTTTATATAAAAGGGGGAATTAGCAAACAGGAGTTTATGCATAACCATTGACTTGTTATGGTATAAGCAGAGCTTCGAGGTTTGGGGTGCTAATTGAGAAGGTGGTTTTTGGAGTAGGGCTTATTCTGGGTCACTGCAAGGTGCAGGGGGAAGTTGGCAGCTGAGGTCTCAGTGATTGAGACTGTCTCTGGACATGGGGGCCACCTACTCAGAGTTGGGCTACAGCAGTGGGGTCAGCAGCTGCCCCCGCAACAAAGGCACCTTTGCACAGGGATGCAGAGATGTCAGTCAAACGGCAGAAGGAGCAAGGAGGCAAAAGACCAGGTGTAACAACTAAGGATCAGCTTTCTTAACATGTCTGAGCAGCAATGCCACAAACAACTCCACCTATCGAAGCACTAATAGTAGCTGATCTGTGATCCAGGAGGAGGACTTAAGGTCATAAGGAGCGGGTGGACAACCACTGGTGACAGTTGCCTTGAATTTTATTACCTCTAGCTCATTTCAGGTTTGGCAGTGGGATTTGTGTGAGATCTCGGAGGCAGCCACTCACAACAGCATTACAAAACATGACGGTTGCCCTGTTCAAGGGGGCATCGGACTTCATTTTCTTTGCCACTGTTGCGACCAGTCAGGTACAGAGGGCCATGAGGTTTGCCTCCAAGGCAGGATTCCCTCGGGTGCAAAACATGGTCAACTGCATCCATGTGGCATCAGCATCCATGTGGCCATCAGGGTCCTGGTGGTGCAGCCCAGTGTTTTCATCAACAGGAAGGGGTTCCACTTATTCAAGGTTCATTTGGTATGTGACCATCGTAAGCTTTTGTTCCAGGTGTGTGCTAGGTTCCTAGCAGCTGCCATGATTCATTCATCCTCAGGCAGTTTCAAGTGCCGCAGCTGTTCATGGCACCAGACGCCCTCTGTGGATGGCTCCTGGCTGACAAGGAATATCTTTTGAAGATACGATTGCTGACATCTGTGCACAATCCCATAACAGAGGTGCATGAGTGATACAATCGCTGTCATCTCACCATAAGGACCACCATTGAGCCATCAGACTCCTTAAGATGCAGTTTGGTGTCTTGACCCGTCGAGGGGCGCACTCTAATATGCCCCTACAAGGGTGTTATACAGCCTTGTAGTTTCCTGTATTCTGCACAACATGGTCCTGCAGAGAGGGGTGGAACTGGAAGACCACCATTTGGAACAGCACTCTGTCTCGTAGGAGGAGGAAGTTGATCAGGATCAACTGGCAGCACTTCAAGGCCATCCAGATCTCACGTTGAGGAGCCAACACACAGACTAAAATTGCAAGGAAGCTGGTGACACCCTGATCTTGAGACACTTCTCCTGAGGCTGGCAGATCATGTACTGGACTCTCCCCATGCCTACATCTGTCTCATCATTTGCAAGTGCTATTAATATTCCAAAGTCACATTGATTTCTTCTGGTGTCTAGTAGTAATCATGCAGTGCTTTTTCAATGACAACATAGTCTTCTCACATAGGCACCATCTAATGCTGCTGTTGTCATGTCCCAATAAAAATAAAATTATGCATGTAAGGTCCATGAACTGCACATTTCTTTCCACAATAATGTATGCTATCGACATGAGTGTTACTGCACCCTAGTGAATATCAAAGTGATGGCAACGCTGCCTTTTTTGCCCTCTTAGAAGAGCTTCTGTGGAGGGCTCCCCCTGTGCCTAAAGCAGCTGTGGAGGCAGGCTGCTTTAGTGTCCACTCTGGCAGCTGAGAGACACGGCACACATCCTCGTGGTTGCGGCACCGCCACAGGTTGTGCCAGCTGCATCCGTGCCGGGGAAGCATCGGTCATGTGGGATTGAGGCATCGTGTGCCTATCAGAGGGACTCCATCCACATCATCTCTTTCTCCCTCAGCTTTTTCATGCACACCTGCATGTCTGCAACTGACCAGAATGGGGACAGCACCTGGCTGCCTGTCCATCCATCTAGACACCATCACTGCGACGGATTGGTCAATGCTGCAGAACGTTCCATACATTCTTTTTCTGCCAGTCTGCTGCTCTTGTATCAATTCGGTGAACTGCCGCATATGAGACTGACCATAAGGCCATAAGAAATAGGAGCAGGAGTGGGCTATTTGGCCCATCAAGCCTGCTCTGCCATTCAATAATATCATGGCTGATCTGATCATGGCCTTAACTCCACTTTCCTGCCCGTCCCACATGACCCTTGACTCCCTTGTCAAACAAAAATCTGTCTAAGCCAGTCTTGAATATAGTAAATGACTCAACCTCCACTGCTCTCTGCGAAAGAGAATTCCAAAAACTAATGACACTCTGAGAGAAGAAATTCCTCCTCATCTGCACCTTTAATGGGAGACCCCTTATTTTTCAGTGTGCCCCCTAGTTTAAGTTGCTCCAGGAGGGAAAACATCCTCCCAGCATCTACCCTGTAAAGCCCTCTCAGAAATTTATATGTTTCAATGCGATCACCTCCCAACCTTCTAAACTCCAATGAGAATAGGCCCAACCTGCTCAACTATGCATCCCAATTTTCCTAATGATAGACGTTAGACTAACTGCTCTGTAAGTTCCTGCTTCCCATCTCCCTCCTTTATGAATAGTGGTGTTACATTTGCAGTTTTCCTATCCACTGGGGCCTTTCCAGAATCTAGAAAATTTTGGAAGATTACAACCAATGTATCCACTATCTCCAGCAGCCACTTCTTTTAAGAGCCTAGGATGCAGACCATCAGGTTTAGGGGACTTGTCAGCCTTTAGTCCCATTAGTTTTCCTAGTACTTTTTCCTCTAGTGATACTGCTTCTTTTAAGTTCCTCCCTCCCTTTTGCCTCTTGACTTTCTACTATTTTCAGGATGTTTTTTGTGCCTTCAAATATGAAGACAGATGCAAAATACTTGTTCAAGGTCTCTCCCATTTCCTTCTTTCCCACTATTAATTCCCCAGTCTCGTCCTCTAAGTGACCAATGCTTACTCTAGCTATTTTCCTTTTTGTATGCTTGCAGAAGCTTTTACTGACTGTTTTTATATTTCTTGCTAGTTTACTCTCATACTCCAATTTCTCCCTCTTGTTTTTTGGTCATCCTTTGCTGGTTTCTAAAATGTTTCCGATCTTTTGGCCTACCACTAATCATCACAGCACTGTATACATTTTCTTTCAATTTAACACCACCCTTAACTTCCATAGTTAGCCACAGATGGTGCATCCTTCTCAATATTTATTTCCCAATGGAATATTTCTGTTGAGAGTTATGAAATATCTGCTTAAACATTTGCCACTGCTTCTCTACCACCTTACCTTTAACCTATTTTTTCATTCCATTTAGCCAACTCTCTTTTCACAATCTTGTAATTGTCTTTACTTAAATTTAAGAAACTAGTTTCAGACCCAGGTTTCCCAACTTCAAACTGAATGTGAAATTCTATCATGTTATGATCATTTGTGCCTAGAGAATTCTTTACTATGAGGTCATGAATTAATCCTGGCCAATTACACGTTACCAGATCTAAATAAAAGCCTGCTCCCTGGTTGGTTCCAGAATGCATTGTTCTAAGAAACTGTCCTGAATACACTATATGAACTCATCCTCAAGGCTGTCTTTGCCCATTTGATTCATCCAATCCACATGAAGATTAAAATTGCCCACATTTATCTCAGTGCCTTTCTTACAAGCCCTCACTATTTATTGATTTATACTCTGTCCTACAACATAGCTACTGTTAGGGATGTATAAACTACTCCACTAGTGACTTCTTTCCCTTGCTATTTCTTATCTCCATCCAAACTAATTTTACATCTTGATCTTCCAAGCCTAGATCATTTCTCACTACTGTACCTATCTCATCCTTTATTCACAGAGCTACACCACCTTCTTTTCCTTTCTTCCTGTCTTCTGAAATGTCAAATACCTTTGAATATTCAGTTACTAGCCTTGGTCACCTTGCAACCATGTCTCTTTAATGGCTGTTATATCATACTCATTTATTTCTATTTGTGCTATCAATTCATCCATTACGTTATGAATGCTGTATCCATCTTGTTATGAGTGACTGCAAACTATCTCCACTTTATCTGTTTTTATCTTTGCCAATATTGCTACTATCTCCTCCTTTACTGCTACATTGGTAGCATCCTCTTCTCTACCTCAGCCATGTCCTCTGCCTTCACAAAAATATGTACTTTTTAGTCCCTAATCAGCCCGACCTTTTTACCACTTATATCTTTACAAAACCTTTGGGTTCCCTTTTATTTTAACTGTTAATCTAATCTCATACTCTTTCTTTGCCCTTTTATTCCCTTTTTTAGATCTCTCTGCATTAAGCTTGGTTCTCTACTGCATTATGAGCCTTAATTTTGTCATAAGTCTCCATCTCCTCTCATTATAACCTCTATCTTTTAGGCCAACCAGAGAGCTCTAGATCTGGATGCCCTTTCTTTCCTGGTTGTGGGAATATGTCTATTCTGCACCTTAATCATCTCCTCTTTGAAGATTTCCTGTTGTTCCATTAATGTTTTGCCTACCAATTTTTGATTCCAACCTTAATGGGCAAGATCCTTTTTCAGCCCACTGAAGTCACCCCTCTCCAGTTAAGTATGTTTGATTGATCCCTGTCTTTTTCCACATCTATTCTAAACCTGATATTATGAACACTGTTCTCCAAATGTTTCCCAACTGAAATATCCTCAATGTGCCCCATTTCATTCCCCACAACCAGATTCAGCACTGTTTCCATCCTTTTTGGGGTATAAACACACTGATCAAGAAAATTATCTTGCCCACACTTCAGGAATTCCTCCCTCTCTTTGCACTTTACACTATTACTATCCCAGTTTGTATTGGGGTAATTGAAGTCACCCATTATCGCAACCCTGTTCTTGAATCTTTCAAAATTCATCAGCAAATTTGCTCATCTATCTCCTTCCCACTATTTGGTGGCCACATTATACATCCAGTCATGTAGTAGCTGGTCTACTGTTCCTTAATTGTAACCAAATAGATTCTGCCCTTGGTCCTTCAATGGCATCATCCCTCTTCAGTCCTATAATAGCTTATTTTATCAATACTGACACATCACATCTTTGTTTTCTTCCCTATCTTTCATGAATGCCTTGCAGCCAAGAATATTAAGTTGCCAATTTCCCCCTTTGAACCAGATCTGTTATTGCCACTATGTCATAGTCCCAAGTAGCAACTTCTGCCTGCAGCTAACCAACCTTAACTAACACATACATGCATTTACATACACTCCAAACCCATCTTAGATTCTTTGCATTTGTTCCCTGCTTGACCCCCTCCTTCTTTTGAACTACCCTGTACTCTATTGCTATTTGTACCTCCCAGTCCTCCTTGCATCTTGTTTCTCATCATCCTGGTTCCCATTCTCCTGCCCACAGAACGAGTCCTTCCAGCTCTGCTGCAGTGAAAATTGTCCAACTTCAACAGTTCTGTCATTCCCAAAACTGGTTCCAATGTCACCAGAATCTGAAGTCCTCCATTCTGCACTATTCCTCCAGCCACAGTATCGTATGCTACTATTTCTACACTCACTAGCACATGGCATTAAGGATAATTCAGAGGTTATTACCTTTGAGGTCCTGCTTTAATATCTGCTTGAACTCCTGAAATTCTGACTGCAGGACCTCAACCGTGTTCCTTCCTATGGTGTTGGTTTCCTCATGGAGCTATCAAGAAACTATAATAATTCTCATATTATTGCGATTTATTGTTAAAGTAGGTTAATAGTGGGGTTTGGATAGTGTGTGTATGTGTGTGTGTGTGTCTGTGGGTGATTTATCTGAATTGGACACAGCTGGTCTGGAGGCTTTGACTCATCAAAAGAAGCTAGGTTTGAAATGCTAAATACATAAACATGAATGAAGTCTTAGAATGGGAGGTGAGGAGAATTTGCATTTTTAGATAAATCAGGGTTGTGTGAATTTCAAAGAGATTGTAAGATGTTATATCTAGTCAGAGAAGCTAGGCCAGAAGTATGTTTATTTTTCCTGAAGGTCACTGATAATATTATCACCATGAAAGGGCTTATATTATGAGAAAAGTAAAGTTCCAAAGGCATATGGGAACAATGAGATTTACATTAAAAGACAGAAACATGTATAAAGGAGAAAGGGCTATGTGTCAGGGAAGGCACTGTAAGAAGTATGAAAAGCCTCAAGTATTTGTGCATTAAGCTGCTGTCTACAGAAACCAAAGCTAGGAAAAGCCACTTTAAATTCTACTGTCCAGAGTATTGTGCTGACTTGCCTGGGTCTGTTTAAAATCTAGTTTTTCTTTACTGTTGCCTTAATGGAGGTGTAACTGGAAGCCAGATTAATTAGGGGTTTTAAGGGTTATTATAGTAGTAATTTGTAGACCTATGTATGTCCTTGAAACCTTTTATTTTGTTAATAAATGTTTAATTTACTTTTCTAAAAAATCTCTGAAGTCTTGGTAGACTTAATACTTCTAAATTCAGGGCATGCATCTCAGAATAAATACAAGTTGCAAAACCATTGTGCCAGCGGGATCGAGTTTCCCTCATGGATTCGATCCACCTGGCACACATCAACTACCACTTCATAACAGAGCACAACTTCTAGCTGCTCCTCTTACTCCCTCAAAATATATTGCACCCTCTCAGTGATTCTTGCCACAAATCATTATTGAAACAGAGCCCAAAATTACTTATAAAAGGGAAATAGGGAGTTGCTTCAAATAAAGAAATATTAAAGGAGGAACAATCATGAACGCGATTAGATTAGGCGTTTTCTGTAAAGAAGCAGATTGGCTTAGCTTCATGGTCCAAATGGCCTGTCTCTGTGTTGTAATGTTCTACAATCCTAAGTAACAAATCATTACTCATTTTCCTAAGTGATCCAATTTGGAGAGTCTCCAAACTCAAACTAAAAGAATGTAAGTAATGATCTAAATTTATAATTAGTCACTTGGTAGTACAGGCTTGAATATTGCTGAAAAAAGAGACATGTTGTCAAAGCTTTCACCTTGCACTCATCAGGACAGATACAAGAATGCCAAATTTCAAAGGGAGCAACAATTTATACTAGATGAGAAAAAGGTGATGGTTGGTTGGCAAATTGACTCTGTTTGGTCATGGCATTGCTTTTGTTATGATATGACAGATCATAATTGCCAGGTGACCAAATCCCAAAGGGAAACTTGGTCAACTTATCACAATGATTTTGCAATTTGTATTTATTACGAGAAGGTATGTACACTGAAGTCAGAAGTTAAGAGTCCACTATCACCTTTGGAGATTTTAAAGGCTAAATTAAAATATTTATTAACAATAGAAAATACAAAATTAAACGTAAAAGATTAGTTACACATGGTTCCCATAAGATTTTTACTTAACTAGACTACCAACTATACATCGTTTTCAAGCAACAGTCCAAATCGATTCTTAAACTATAAAACATCCAGCAATATTACCACAAGCACCCACTATTGCTAGAAGTGAGGTATTTCACAGATTCTCTCCCCTTCCCACTCGGCAAGGGAATTCCAAGGCTTCTAACAAAACCTTGCACTCTGGAACAAACTAGCACTTCTCTGGGGTGACTAGAAGCTGCTACTTCACAGAACACTCTTCAAGATCTCATTTGGCCACTCCCCATACAGCTTTCCATCTTTCTTTAAATATATTTTCTCCCTTTTGATCTGTAAATCCCATCGTTTCAAGCTATCTTTGGAAGTTACTTTTCCGAGAATATAAACATCTTTCATGTTTCCATCTCAGCTTTGCTTTTGGGTCAATAAAACATGATATCCCCACTGCTTGTTTACCTACGAACTCCTGCAAGATGCAACCATTTTTCTTGTCACCTTCTAATTCCCCTTTGAAATTCAAACAACACCTCAACTTATCTACAAATGCAAATTCCATTCACACTATCTCCTGAGATTTCATCTCAGTTTATACATCTCCATTTCATAATGCCTGTTTACACCTATTCCCTTTGATGATGTAAACTTTGCAGTCTGACTGTCTTCAGTTTAATTAAATTAGTCGCGCACACACACAAACAAACACAGACAGTTCCCATAAGCCTTCTGCAGTATCCCACAGTAATACTAGGCAAAAACCGATATTTCCTTTACACTATGGAGAATGCACCAGGGAACTGCTGTCACGGATGCTTTTGTTTAATTCAAAAAAGCCCAATGCCTGTCCATGTTCCTTTTGCCTGCAGAGAATAGGTCCCTGTATATGAATATATGTAGCTTCTAGAAAGCATATACAAGTCACATTGTGATCCCAGCTAATAATCTTAAATTGGTTGTTAGTATAATTCTTAGCACAATCAAGATTGTTCAGCAAATGCTATCCAATCACTGAATCACATCTAACATCAGGCATTATGTCCTTAGTTTTGCAAGCATGGGCTGGTTGAGTATGGTTAGTACTATGCCTATTGCGAACAGGCAAAAGGGTGAGCTGTTTGATATGATCCACCACTCGCTGGGGCATATGGCCTATGTATTTGGCATTGCACCAGCACTGAAATTCGTGTAGCATATTACTCATTTGTGTGGTAGGCAGTACATTTTTTGGCTCGATGGAAGCAACCTATTAGTGGGAAATTCTACATGTGTTGCTACTACATAATAGCAGTGTAGAACAGCTAGCTTCACTTGTTGCTCAACTTCTTGACAGACCTTAGCATTCCAGGGTGACTTGATGTAGACTGGGCATTTTTCAGGGCCAAATCTGATGGGCTCGGCCCATCGTGAGTATGCAATATTCAAAACTTTCAGCAATCCTCAAATATATAATTCTCCAGCAGACTGGAAGACTTGACTGTCTGAGTTAATGTTTTATTTATATGAAACTTATTCATCCAATTGACTGGATCAGCGGAAGTTTTTCAATGCTCCATTGGGTCCAATGGTGACTGAGGAGCTCAATGCAAGAATAGTTTTTGTCCCATGGGTTTTAATGAGAATTTTTTTTTTGATGGGTATAATTTTGAATACTTGATTCCAGACATAACCACTTTGGTTCTCAAATTCCAAAAGATCAAAAGGGCATAAACCCAGTAGATCTTTTGTTGGGGACAGAATTGAAGATGCTAAGCACGTAAATTTTATGCCCCATTTAAGGTCTGCCCTCAATTTCATGACAAGTTAGGAAGAGTGCAAGGGTGAGAAAGTGTCCACTCTAGTAAGAGTGATGCTCTGCAAATGATTGGTTTACACCAGACAGACATTTAAAGTTGTTACTTTACTTTGCAATGGTCTTTGTGGAACATTATTTTCCTCTACTTTTGAGGCTCCTAATTTAATTTAGCAATCTCTGTTGAAACTATGCCTGGTTTGGGTAATTTAGAAAAGAAATGTCCCTCTTCATCATTTATATATTGAAGCAAGAAGAGAAAGAGTGTTAGCAGGCAAACCAGGACACCAGGCTCATAAGGTAGCACCACAGTATATCAAGATTCTCCTAAAAATACCAAGGCCAGGATTTTCCATTTGGGGGGTGGCGGGGGAGGCTGGAGCAGGAGTGGGCGGGCGCGGACCCAATCGCCGCCCGCGATCAGGTCTGCTCTGCCATTTTATACGGACAGTCCAATTAAGGACCGCCCAGCGTATTTGCCGACTCCCGTGACTAGCGGGAGTGTGCGGGCAGTGGCAGGTGTGCACAGACCGCTGGGTCGAATGGCGACCCAGCAGTCTGTTTAAAAGAAGGCCTGGCAGCCTTTTGTAGGCTGCTCACAATGGCCACTTCCAGGCTGCAGCAGAGGGGTTCGGGTGAGCAGGCCAGGCTGCAGGGTAGGCCAGAGGAGCAGGGCAGGCTAGGGCTGGGGAGCAGGGCAGGCTACAGGGTAGGGCAGTGGAAGGGCCAATGCGCCCCTCATTTTTCTGATGACTGCCTTGCTGCCTCCTCGAGGAGGAGGTGTTGGTCGGCCATGAAGGGAGGAGGCAGCCCCCCCCCACATGACTAAACATGCCTCGAAGGAGGTGGCAGAGGTGGTGAGCTCCCGCAACGTGGTGCAGTGCACCTGGATCCAGTGTCGCAAGCGCTTCAACAATTTGTTGCGCTCTGGCAGGGTGCATACCATGTTGGCATTGGGCATGTAACCCAGCAGCAAGACTCACTCTCTGAGGCACCCCCCGCCCCCCAAGTCTTACTGTCGTGACTGCATTGAATCATTTAGGGCATTTTTCCTTTGCTGGGTGGGCAAGCAGATAGTGCCCATGCTGCAGTCGGCTTGAGTGGGTCATGAGGAGATGAATTCTCCCCCGCACCATGTGTTGATCTTAGTCCCACATGACTGGTTTGGGGGCAACCTGGAGGAGCTGCACCTAGGCGCATACTCAGAACTCCAGGATATGTCCTATTCAGGGTGATGAGATGGTGGGAGGGGAGCCTCAAGGTGTCATGGTAACAAACCATCTGCTGCTCACTACGCCATTAATTAACGGGCCACTTAAGGCCCTTTAGTCTTTAATCGACGCCGATTTTTTGACACCCATGCGATCGTTGGGTCGGCGCATGGGCGCAATGGGCAGACGGGTAGGAGACATTTCTATTAACCTCATCCACAGGCGGGATAAGAGGGCTCAGTGGGGTCGTGAATCTGCTCTGTGAAGTATTTATTGGAGAATGTTTTTAAAACTTGCCTGTGTGATCTGCAGTACTTCAGAATGCATCCCAGCAGCTTTTTTCTGGACTCTTAACCTTCAGGTCAGCACTCTGCAATGAGGAATCTTTTCTGGGCCTGCAGGTTTCAGGAAGCCTTCCCTTAACCTGGGTATGGGAACTGATCTGTCCACTGGAGGCAGCTCCTCTGAGGAGGAAGGAAGGGTTAGAAGGTGGAGGAAGCCAGGAGTGCACATTCAGCCTCCAGGAGAGCCACCTTTGGGAGTCCAGGTGCAGGCACAAGGGGCGCAGGGCCAAGAGGTAGAACAAGGTGGAAGGGGCCGCAGAAGACGCCACTATCCTGCTGCCAGGGTATACAGGCGGCGAAGCAGCTACCTCAATATGTCTGAGGTGCAGTGCCGAAGTAGGATCCAACTGTCAAGGGAGGCAATGAACTATATCCGTCAGATGACTGGGCCTGAGATCTCCCCTGTGTGGGCCGATACCCCATGCCAGTGGCTCAGAAGGTCACAGCTACCCTCAACTTCTATGCCTAGGGCTCCTTCCAAGGCTCGATGGGTGATCTTTACAGTGTCTCCCAATCAGCTATACACACTTGTGTCAAGCAGGTCACAGACATTCTATTTGGCATGCACAAAGCTTCGTCCACTTCCATTGGGACCAGGCAAGCCAAAAACATAGCGAGCCAGAGGCTTTGCGGTGATTGCTGGCTTCCCCCATGTCCAGGGTGCAATAGGCTGCACACATGTGGCCACCAAGGTGCCAGCAGGTGAGCCCGGTGCCTTCGTCAACAGGAGGGGCTCCCACTCCATGAATGTGCAGATAGTGCGTGATCACAGGATGCTGATTCTACAAGTCTGTGCAAGGTACCAGGCAGCTCCCACGATGCCTACACCCTCAGACACTCCCAGGTGCCGGGTCTTTTCAGTGCTCCGGCCCGGCTTGATGGATGGCTGCTGGGTGACAAGGGCTATCCCCTCAGAAGGTTGCTCATGACGCCTCTCTGCCATCCAAGAACAGAAGCTGAGCAGCGGTACAATAGGAGCCATGCCTCCACAAGGGCTGTGGTGGAGAGAGCCATCGGTCTTCTCAAGATTTGCTTCCGATGCCTGGACCCTTTAAGGGGCGCACTCCAGTATCCCCCAGATCGTGTGTCAATGATAGTGGTTGCATGCTGCACTCTCCACAATCTTGTGCTGGAAAGGGGGGAATGCAGTGGATGCTGAAGACATTGACGCAGTATCTGCGGCAGCACACGATGAGTCCAACAGTGACTATGAGGATAAGCGTGCACAGGGAAATGCTGAGGAGGTAGATGCTGGCCCAGGACTACTCCAAGGAGGCAGGGACACCCGGGATGCCTTAATCCAACGAACCTTCAGCTAGCACAACACAGATGGATTGCCAGGGCAAGCCTGGGCTGCCACCTCGATACTCGACACCTAAGTGCAAAATCTGCCAGGTCATCAGCACTAACTAAGGGCCTCGTACATAAAAGTGATTGTCCAGAAAAAACACTCATGACACTTTTCTTAAACATACACATGCAGAAGAAACGAGGCACCCTCAGCCATGGTAACACATCTGGCATTTAATGTGTGAATCAGAAGTTATCACAAATATTAAGCAATAGTGTAAGCAATCAAAAAGAAATCGTAAGGACCTAATCTCGGGCCAACACAAAAGCACAAGTGAGAAACCCGTGGTGTGCCTACTGTGCCTTATGCTTTTGTTTAGAGGTGCTACGTCTCGGTGCTGCCCTATCGCTCGGAGTGGCATCTGAGACAGCCTGCTGACTCTGCTGTCCTGTTGGCCTTGATGACCTTGGCAGTCATCCCCTGGCCCGTGGAGCCTGGGCTGGCCCTGCCTGGGAGGGAGATGCCTATCCCACAGCTGGCATCTCTCCAGTCGTCGCAGCCTCACCAGATGATATGGTCACTGGGAGAGGGGCAGAGGAGATGGTGCCCTCATCTGGAGCACCCTGAAAGGAGCTTGCAGAGACAACTGGCAGCTGCTGCCTCGACCTGAGGTCGCCTCGGACCTCCCTGCTCACCGTGGATGGATGTGCAACAAGCTGGGAAGCTCGATGCCCACACCATCTCCCACACTGGCAGTGACCAGCTGAGGTCATTGCCGATGTGAGGGCTTGCTGGTCAGAGCGCATCCCCAGGAAGCCCCGGCGGGTCTCCTGGAGTAAGCTCTCCACTTTCTCCATGGAGGATGCATGGCGCTCGGACATGTGGCTCATTGCTTCAGCAACTGTCCACGTAGACTCCTCCACCATGGAGACCAAGCCAAACATAGCCTCATGTATCTCCCCCAGATGCTCCCGCACACCCTGAGATCACACCCTGCACCTGCTGCACCGCAGACGACTCCAGAGGCACTTCATCAGGCACCGACTGAGCATGTGCCTGGTCCCCTGCAGTCCTCCGACTGCTGGCACCATGGGCACCCTCTGTCTCTGCCTGCTCCTCCAGCGACTGTGAAGTGCCCTCACCACTGTGCCCTGGAACACTAGCCAATTTTTGAATTCCCAAGAGGTGCTAGTATATGCATTGGTGCCTGCCTCGTTGAAATGGTGTAACGCTGGTGAGACTTCAGGGCCCTCAGGTGTGAGAGGGGGCCTCTGCTGCTCCTCCTCCCAGCCATGCTCTGATGATGCTGAAAGGAAGAACAAGGACAGTGGATCAGTTAGTGTGCACACACTGACAAACTTCACCCCTGTCCCCCCATCTCATTATGTGCTCAACCTTCCATAACCAATGGCCCAGCAATGTTGCAACAATAACTAATTTAATAATCATCAGTGCTACGGCTGTTAGGAGGACAATGCGGACCTCACTGTTGGCCTTAAATACTTGGTCGTGCCACCCCAGCCTCACCAACACCAGTAAACCTGGGTGCATGGCACCTCTCCAGCTCAAGGGCCTTCTGCTCGAAGCGGTTTAATATGGAGAGCTGTGCCTGGCCACTTCCAGTCCTCACCCGTTCAGCCACGTTATGAGCATTCTTCTCCCGAGAAAGAGAGAAGACCATTGATTAGGGAAAATTGCACATGGACTCTGCTTGCGCAAGCCACACCCCAACCAGAGTGGGACATATCAGGCCTCCTCTCCCCACTGCTGCTGAATACTCAGACAAAAATGCTAGGCCTGCTCCCCTCCCCCCCAACGCCCCCTTGGACACATGCTGCCTACATCACATTAGGAACCACACGGTATTTCCTCCCATAGCAAGGAGGCGCAACCACGTGCAGCATAGGGGGCAGCAGATGGTTTGTTACCATGACACCTTGAGGCTCCCCTCCCACCATCTCTTCACCCTGATAGGACATATCCTGGAGTTCTGAGTATGCGCCTAGGTGCAGCTCCTCCAGGTTGCCCCCAAACCAGTCATGTGGGACTAAGATCAACACATGGTGCGGGGGAGAATTCATCTCCTCATGACCCACTCAGGGTGACCTTAGCATGGGTACTATCTGCTTGCCCACCCAGCAAAGGTAAAATGCCCAAAATGATTCAATGCAGTCACGACAGTAAGATTTGGAGGGGGGGTGCCTCAGAGGGTAAGGCTACCTGCTGGGTTAAATGCCCAATGCCAACATGGTACTCCCTGCCAGAGCGCAACAAATCGTTGAAGCACTTGCGGCACTGGATCCAGGTGCACCGCACCACGTCGTGGGAGCTCACCACCTCCGCCACCTCCTCCCAGGCACGTTTCGTCATGTGGGGGAGCCTCCTCCTCCCATCCGGGGGGACCAACACCTCCCGCCATGCTGCCACCTCCTCAAGGAGGCAGCAAGGCAGTTATCAGAAAAACGAGAGGCGCATTGACTCCCCCCGCTGCCCTACCCTGCACCCAGTCCTGCTCCTTTGTCCTAGCCTGCAGCCTGCCCTGCTCCTCTGGCCTATCCTGCAGCCTGGCCTGCTCACCCGAACCCCTCTGCTGCGGCCTGGAACTGGCCATTGTGAACAGCCTACAAAAGGCTGCCAGGCCTTCTTTTAAACAGATTGCTGGGTTGCCATTGGACCCGGTGGTCTGTGCACACCCGCCGCTGCCCGCACACTCCCGCTAACCACGGGAGTCGGCAAATACGCTGGGCGGGCCTTAATTGGCCCGTCCGCATAAAATAGTGGAGCGGACCAGATCGCGGGCTTCTTTGCTACACCCAGCAATACTCTAAATAAGCTGACCATTCAGCTTCTGGAAGTTTTATAGTCATTGGGAGGTGGAAGTTCCACATTAATGCATTTCTAGCTCCAAATCATGTGATTCGGAATTCTGGTGTCTCTTTCCTGTGGTACAAAATTTTTAATAAATCACCATAAATTAAAAATTCATTGATAGTTGATATATAGAGCACCAAAATATCACCTTCCATGTTCCCAATTTTTAATGTTATTATCCAGTAAAGCAAAATAACGTATGGCTCTACTTAAAATTACAGTTTTGGTTTGAAAACTGAACAATTGAGTCTCACTCCAGTTACTTTCTGAAACATGTGCAAGAAATATATAACAGTGCAGAAAACCAATCAAAATAGTAATAACAGTGTATTCTAATTATATAAGGATGGATATATTGAAGCATGTTACAGTTGCATGAGTTTCAAATAGACATGGATAGTGATGACAAAACTTCCCCAGAACTCAGCTTTTGTTTTTCTGAAAAAAGGAAACTGACATTATGACTGAAAGTGATACGAGGATAAACTGTTTGGTACCTAGAAATAAAACTAACCTCTAGAGAAGGAAAAATAACATTTTTATTTTCAATTAGGTGAATGTTGTGTTCACAGTACAGAGGAGTATTGTGCAACTGATAAAATTATCTCAGAATCTGAAATCCAAGCTGAAGAAAAGTAAGAAATAACAGGTCTGCAAGGAGAATGAGGGGACAGCAAGGCACAAGAAATAATGGCAAGCCAAGACAGGATTAAGAGATTCTGCAGAAGGAGGTAATAACTGGTGTACAGCAGCATGATATCACTGAAATACAGGGAAACCAGCAGCGCTAGCAGCAGCCCTTGGATCAACAGCAATAACAGCAGCTGCATATTCATTGAATGAAAATGTTTCCTGTTACGGTAAATGTCTTCACTCTGAAGATGCTCAGAGGCATACAAGCGTGCAGTATATCGCCCCCAGGACATTAGAAACCCAGCTAAAGCGTAAAACTGCTGTTTGATCTGCTGTTAGTACAGCTGGGCTCTGGGAAACTCTTTATTACAAGCTGTTATGCTGACCATTGCAGCAGTGACCTTACTGACACATTGTAAATGGAAAGCCTGCACAGGGAAGATAGGTCACCTGTTGGTGTATAAGGGTGCCAGGCGGCTTAGAAGATTAGGGAGGCTGTGAGCCTGGCCACAAGTTTTGTTTGGCTGCTAACTATAGTTTCCTTCTACAGTTATTGACAGATTACCTGAACAATATACGAACAAGAAATATCCTTCTGATCATCTTGTGGGTGTCATTCCTGTGCACTATTCCTTACATTGAGGGTAATCACAACTCTTGCCCCATCGTGCAGCCGCTGACTGCATGAGAATCATGAAGCCATTCTAAAGAGTAATAATGCTGTTTCAAGTACTGGCCTATACACCTCCTCTGGGTAAATTACTTTTGATTTATCTCTTTTCCATCAATAAAAGCTTTTCAAATGCTATAAAATTTAAACAAAGGTTGAAAAGTTTGATAAGGCCCAAAAACAAGATTGGGGATCGTGACATGCGATTAATCGGCACTCATTGCTTCCAATGTAGGCAGGACACAGCTTTGTGATGCCTGCTTATTTACATTATTGTAGCGTGCAGCCAGCACTAAGCATACTGTTGAGCGGATGCATGCCTCAGTTGGAGGTGCAAAATCATGAAAGGCTGACATGAGATCAAGCTAGCCAGAACAACTTAAATCCAGCCTGCATTTCTTAAAGGGAGAATGCATTTTGGCTGGAACAAATGCCGGAAGTATGTAAGGAAGAACGTCTGACTTACAAGAAAAGTCAGTGTGGCGCAACAGGGGAGAGAGTAGGCTCCAAGGTTCTCTGCGCAGCACTGGAGGCCTTGGTGCAGAAGGTGGAGAGCAATCAAGAGGTCATCTATCCACGGTGACCAGGAGGCCCTCCAGGTAGACAGTACAATGGCAGTATGGACAGATACCTGTCTATGCCACAGACTAGCCCTGAGGACCTAGATGCAGTCCCGCAAGAAGGTCAATGGCCTCATACAAGTAGTCATGGTCAGTGAATGATTCTTCAAATGCCATATTTCACCAACGCACCACTAGCCTCACACTCTACATCTTACTCCACCCACGTTTATCCATGTGAATGTGAATGGTGTCCCGAATTGTCATTTCTAAATCAAGTTTTCCCATAAGCAGACTGACCTGTAGTTGATAAGCCTATACTCCCATATTTTATTTGTGAACCATAGTGCAGCTACATCTACATCGCACCCCATCACTCACAAAACAACGATCTTCATCAGTCATGACTCATATCTTATTTTGATAGTTTCAACTTATCGACACAAATTTAGCACTACTGCAAGCCTCATACCCACATCTCATAGCCAGCTATTCAACCATGACAAACACAATATTCAAACATATTACACCACACTCACTGCATACGTCCCTCTCTCTTCAGGACAAGGTGATGTATAACCACAGGCAGCATGAATTAACTGACGGTGGACAGAAGACAGTGCTTGTCATCATCGGAGCAGCCATTAGTTAGGCTGTGGCCAATGACGGGGCTGCAAGTGTCATGCCTAATCCTCCGCAGGTCAGAGGCTGGGAATTCTGCGGTGAGTAACTCACCTCCTCACTCCCCAAAGACTGTCCATCTGGAAGGGGCAAGTCAGGAGTGTGATGGAATAATCTCCACTTGCTGGATGAGTGTGGCTCCAACAACACTCAAGAAGCTCTACACCATCCATGATGAAGCAGCCACCTTGATCGGCATCTCATCCATATCCTTAAACATTCATTTCCTCCATCACCAAGGCACAATGGCAGCAGTGTGCACCTACAAGACACACTGCAGCAATTCACCAAGACTCCTTCGACAGCACCTTGCAAACCCGGAACCTCTACCTACTTCTGTGTCCTTCTAGGACAAGAGCAGCGGGTACATGTGAACATCACTACCTACAAGTTCCTCTCCAAGCCACACACCATACTGACTTCACTGTTGCTGGATCAAAATCCTGGAACTCTTTTCCTAACAGCACTGTAGGTGCACCTACACCAGGAGAACTGCAGTGGTTCAAAAAGGCAGCTCACCACCACCATGTCAAGGGCAATTAGAGTTAGGCAATGTCCATACCCCATGAAAGAATTAAAATAATTCCAGACTACTGAGATGAGGAAGCGGATGTGGTGACCTACAGAAGGACACTGTTGGGTATGCACAATGAAATGCTTGATGCATGGGCAGGCCTGCCAGAAAGCCTACAGTCACTGCCAAGGAGCATCACGCAGTCTGACACACGGCTTTATGCAGAGCTTGGAGATCATTATTTTCAGTGTGAAGTGGTGGCTAACTCCATTGCCAATTGTGGATGCACCCATGATGTAGCATTTGATGGCTGATGTCATCTTTACAGCTACAGGAAATCCTGTCCCTGCCCTGCTCTGTAGCTGCAGGTCAGCCTACAATAGGTGGCAGATTTCTATGTGCACCTTCCTAGTGAAAAGGAGACATTACACACAATGAGAGGAAGTTAATGGAAGCAGCGGGGGTCTCACCCACCAACTGGAGAGCCAACAAAAGCTCCGCATTGCCTCTTTTAGGGTGGCCCGCCAAATTAAGTGCCATTCAGGCAATTGTCTGGCAGGCAGTGGACCATCCCCAGGCCAAGGACCTGAGGGAGGGAAGTGTCACCCGCTGAGAACTTGCCAGCCAATCAGAGGCTGGCAGCTCTCAATGCTCATCAGCACCAAGGAGCTGTAGTGGCTGCTGATGGCTCTGCACTGGGGAGGCCCAAGATCAGCACTGAATCCCACACCAACAGATGAGTGAGGGTGGGGAGGGTGTCACTGGTTGAAGAGAGGGGTGTGGAGAGGGAGGTCAGCAAAAAGGACAGTGGGGTGACTCTCCATAACCCCAAGTGCTGGGTCCCTCATGACAATGAGGGCGCCCCCTGACCCCACCTTCGCAGGAATCTGAAAGCAAACAATCAGGGTTTTCTATTCGGGCTCCCCATGTGGCAACAGGTCCATATCCTCCTGAGATGGGCAATAAATGCTGGCCTAGCCAGCAACGCCAAAATCCCATGTATGAAGAAAAGAAAGTATTAGCATCAGTGAGATGAGGCCCATAACCAAGCATTATTGCCCATTTAAAAGCCTCAATTGGCAGAGGGCTGGGAAGCCTGTCCACGAGCCTTCCCACCTCAGACTTAATTTTGGCGGAGGTGGGAAGACAATGGCGCGACCACCCGCCACCTCTCACCCAAATAAATTCCCCCCCCACCCCCCGGCCCCGCTCTGTCACCAAACGTGCCTCAGCAGAGGGCATTAAATTAGAGTGAACTATTCCTTACTGAGGTTGAGATTGAGCAATGCTCCCTGAAGACCCTGGGTGGATATAGCATTCTGCTGAAAGCCCTTCTCCCCCTCCGTTGCCTTCCTCTGCGAGCCTCTTCTTCTTGCCTCAACTCATTCTCCTGTTATGCTGTGGGCCAAGAGGGACAGAAGCTATGGTACCCATGACTGGGAGCAAGGGTTCTGAGTGCAACCCATAAATTCAGAAGCAAGGCCTTCACCACATGCACATCATTCTCTGTAAACTTCGCCAACTTCAAATAGCAGTACAAACCACCAAACACTTCTAACTCAACAACAGCCAGTAAAAATCAATCAGGAACTAATCTGAAAGTGCTTGACGATCCTTTTAAATAGTGCTCATGGGGAGTCCTTCCAACTGTGGAATCCATGTTCAACGAGATTAAGAGAGGCCGTTAAGACCATAAGACCATAAGACATAGGAGCAGAAATTAGGCCATTCGGCCCATCGAGTCTGCTCCCCCATTCAATCATGGCTGATAAGTTTCTCAACCCCATTCTCCCGCCTTCTCCCTGTAACCTTTGATCCCTTACCAATCAAGAACCTATCTATCTCGGTCTTAAATACACTCAATGACCTGGCCTCCACAGCCTTCTGTGGCAATGAATTCCATAGATTCACCACTCTCTGGCTAAAGAAGTTTCTCCTCATCTCTGTTCTGAAAGGTCTTCCCTTTACTCTGAAGCTGTGCCCTCGGGTCCTAGTCTCTCCTACTAATGGAAAAATCTTCCCCACGTCCACTCTATCCAGGCCTTTCAGTATTCTGTAAGTTTCAATCAGATCCCCCCCTCATCCTTCTAAGCTCCATCGAGAATAGACCCAGAGTCCTCAAACGTTCCTCACATGTTAAGCCTTTCATTCCTGGTTCTTGTGAACCTCCTCTGGACCCTCTCCAGGGCCAGCACATCCTTCCTGAGATACGGGGCCAAATATTGCCCACAATATTCTAAATGTGGTCTGACCAGAGCCTTATAAAGCCTCAGCAGCATATCCCTGCTTTTATATTCTAGTCCTCTCGAAATAAATGCCAACATTGCATTTGCCTTCCTAACTACCGGCTCAACCTGCAAGTTAACCTTAAGAGAATCCTGGACTAGGACTCCCAAGTCCCTTTGCATTCCAGATTTCTGAATTCTCTCCCCATTTAGAAAATAATTAACCGGAGCATGAGGTTGAAAATAGCACCACTAGAGTCAAATCAGCGTTGCGAGTTGACCATAGTCATAATCTTCCTACCCTGAATACATTGGCAGGTAAAATAAAGGAAAATCCAAAGTTATTTTATAAGTACATTAAGAGTAAGAGGATAACTAGGGAAACAGTAGGGTCCATTAAGGACCATAGTGGTCATTTGTGTGTGGAGCCGGAAGACGTAGGTAGGGTTCTAAATTAATACTTTGTGTTGGTGTTCACAAGTGAGAGGGACGACATGGGTATGGAAATCAGGCAGAAGAACTGTGATATAATTAAAGAAATTAGCATAGAAAGGGAGGAGGTTCTAAGTGGTCTGGCAGGCTTAAAATAGATAAATCTCCAGGCTCGGATGAAATGTACCCCAGGCTGTTGAGTGAGACAAGGGAGGAGATAGCAGAGGTGCTGGCAATAATTTTCAATACCTCTCTAGCTACAGGAGAGGTGCCAAAGGACTGGAGGACAGCCAATATGGTACCGTTATTCAAGAAGGGAGGAAGGGATAAACCAGGGAACTACAGGCCAGTCAGTCTAACCTCAGTGGGGTAACTATTGGAAGCAATTCTGAGGGACATGATTAATCTACACTTGGAGAGGTAGGGATTAATCAAGGACAGTCAGCATGGTTTTGTTAAGGGGAGGTCATGTCTGACCAATTTGATTGAATTTTTCGAAGAGGTGACCAGGTGTGTAGATGAAGGCAACGCATTTGACGCAGTCTACTTGGACTTCAGCAAGGCTTTTGATAAAGTCCCACATGGGAGACTGATAACGAAGGTAAGAGCCCATGGGATCCAAGGCAATTTGGCAAATTGGATACAGAATTGGCTGAGTGGCAGGAAGCAGAAGGTGATGGTTGAGGGGTGTTTTTGTGGCTGGATGTCTGTGTCCAGTGGGGTTCCACAGGGATCAGTGTTGGGTCCCTTGCTGTTTGTGGTATATATAAACAATTTAGACTTGAATGTAGGAAGGTTGATCAATACTGCGGATGACACGAAAATTGGTGGGGTGGTAAATAGTGAGGAGGATAGCCTTAGATTACAGGAGGATATAGAAGGGCTTGGTCAGATGGGCTGATCAGTGGCAAATGGAATTTAATCCGGATAAGTGTGAGGTGATGCACTTGGGCAGGACAAACAAGGCACGGGAATACATGATGAATAATAGGACCCTGGGAAGTGCTGAGGATCAGAGGGACCTTGGTGTGCATGTCCACCAGACCCTTAAGGTAGCAGGACAGGTAGATAAGGTGGTAAAGAAGGCATATAGGATACTTGCCTTTATTAGCCGAAGCATAGAATATAAGAGCAGGGAGGTTATGCTGAAACTGTATAAAACGCTGGTTAGGCTACAGCTAGAGTATTGTGTGCAGTTCTGGAATCCGCGTTATAGGAAGGATGTGATTGCACGAGAGAGTGTGCAGAGGAGATTTACCAGGATGTTGCACAGACTGGAGAGTTTTAGTTATGAGGAGAGATTGGATTGACTGGGGTTATTTTCCCTGGAGCAGAGGGGATTGAGGGGGTCTTGATTGAGGTGTATAAAATTATGAGGGGCATAGATATGATAGACAGGAAGAAATTTTTCCCCTTGGTGGAGGGATCAATAACCAGGGGGCATCGATTTAAGGTAAGGGGCAGGAGGTTGAGGGGATGTGAGGAAGAATTTTTTCACCCAGAGGGTGGTGGGAATCTGGAACTCGCTACCTGAAAGGGTGGCAGAGGCAAATACCCTCATAACATTTAAGAGATATTTGGATGTGCACTTGCGACGCCATGGCATACAAGGCTATGGGCCTAGTGCTGGAAAATGGGATTAGAATAGTTAGGTGCGTGTTTGACCAGCGCAGACTCGATGGATCGAAGGGCCTTTTTCTGTGCTGTAGACCTTTATAACTCTATGACAACACCGATTCACTGATATGAAGAAATATAAATATGAGAAAAGACTTGAAAAGTCAGGTTCATTTTTGTTAGAACAACACGTATTATGGGCTGATGTAAAAAAAATGTTTAAAATTATGAAAGGATGGAACAGAGTAGATAGAAGCAGACTTTTTCCTGTATTTGTAAGAATTTTAATAAGGATGATTCATCAAAAAGATATAGAACTCAGAGCAAGGAAAACTTCATTCAGCCGCGAGTTAAGAGGATGTGGGATCATTTCCAGCATCTAAGCTATGTTAATATTCAAGATTAGATTGGATGGCCAGACAAAGGAAAAGGAGGTCACAGGATGACAGAATGATTACAGCACAGAAAGAGGATATTTGGCTCATAATTGCTGTGCTGGCTCTCCAAAGGAGTTAGTTCTCTCATCATTTTGAACACCTCTATTAAATCTCTTCTCAACCTTCTCTTCTCCAAGGAAAACAGATCCAATTTCTCCAATCTCTCTACGTAACTGAAGTTCCTCATCCCTGGAACCATTCTCCTCCATCTTTTATGCACTCTCTCTAATGCCTTCACATCTTTCATAAAGTGTGGTGCCCAGTTGAGGCGAAACTAGTGTTTATTCCAAGTTTAACATAGCCTCTAAGATAAAAGCAAAATACTGCAGATGCTGGAAATCTGGAAAAGAAACAGAAAATGCTGGAAAAACTCAGCAGGTCTAACAGCATCTGTGGAGAGGAAGACAGAGTTAATGTTTCGAGAAGAAGAGTCATATGGACTTGAAACATTAACTCTGTCTTTCTCTCCACAGCTGCTGTTAGGCCTCCTGAGTTTTTCCAGCATTTTCTGTTTTTGTTTAACATAACCTCCTTGTTCTTGTACTCTATGTCCCTATCAATAAAGCCTAGGCTGCTATATGCTTTATCACTCTCTTACCCTGTCCTGCCACCTTCAATGATTCATGCATAAATGCACCCAATCCCTCTGCTCCTGCATTCCCTTTAGAATTGTCCCCTTTATTTTATATTGTCTCTCCATGTTCTTCCTACCAAAATGAATTACTTCAACTTGTCTGCATTAAATTTCATCTGCCACTTGTCCACCCATTCCAAGTTGTACACTATCCTCCTCACAGTTCGCAATGCTTCCAAGTTTTGAATAGTTTGCAAATTTTGAAATTGTATTACAATAGGATCTTGGTCATTAATATATATCAGGCCGCATTTGCTAGCAGCAGGACCCGCTCAGCAAATTTTTCCATAGCAACTCCTAATTGGCTGCAGGTCGGCCCGCCATCCAATCATGGACAGCAGGTGAGCCTCCACGCTGCCAGTCTAATCACAGGGCCAACAGCTCTGGATCCTCAGCAGCACCACCAGGAGAGGGATTCACTGCTGAGCTATGAAGGAGAGCTCGGAGTAAAGAACAGGTAAGCGAAAAAATATTAAAAATCCATGGGCCGAGGGTTGGAGGGGAAACCCCTCTGTGGAGGTTGTTGAGATTTCAGGTGCTACCTTTCCTGCCAACAGTCCCTTCATTGCCCCGTGAGGCGCTCCTCCCCATCCCGGGCTGCGGCTGGGAGGCCACCCCCATTGAGCTGACAGCCTCGCCATGCGGCGAGAGGACGCACTGCCATAGCAAGATGCCAACGGCATGGTCAAATGGGGCCTTTGATTATGGAAATTGTTACCTCCTTGAGGTGAGCAGCCAGTTCGCTTCTGGTCCCAGGCTTGGAAAAATGTCCTGATAGCGAGACATCAGGGAGCCGATCCAGCCTAACCCCACCACGATTTCACCAGCACCCCCTTCCCTCCCTTCCAATCTTTAAAGGTACGCAATGCGTTTTGCACTAAAGTGCACAATGTAGTCGTATTTTATTATGGAAGTTAGCCCATATTATCTACCGTATAAAAATATTGCTTCAATTTTATTACATCTCATCAGTCTACAAAAATATATTTCACTGCATCCAGAAGAAAAATAAACAGTTCAGTAATAGTGGTTTATTTCATGCTCTTGAAAAGAGCAACCACAAAAATAGCAGCGAATCATACCTCATTTGACACACATCTTATAAGTTATCAAATCAAAGAAACAGAGATTCAAACCTCTTTTCAGGTAATATAGTTTATCAAACTGTAATGAATATTGTATATCCTTCCAAGGATACACCATAAAGCTATTACAGCATTGCCAGGAATATCTGATGCTTATTTTGTTGAAATTCTACTTAAAATAGACAGTACATGGCACGCATAAAAATTCAAACAAAATGATGGACAAGGACTCAAGGTGCTTGCAATAGAACATATTGACTACTTTCTTAATATTGTCCAAAATGATCTTTTTATATGGATCAAATGTACCAATGTTTTTTGTTTCAATTTTTCTTTCTGCACATTCCATTTGGTCTGCACCATTATGAAAATAAGTTCACTGATTACATAATAATATTTTTTTTTTCCTTTTTAAGCCAAGAACATGTTTCCCGTGAGCCTCAGCAAACCAATTTGGCTAGAAATTTCTGTCAGCGTAAAGCTTTACAACAGTGGCAGTAATATTTGGATTTTGTTTGGCACAGCACTCATAGATAAAGACACGAACAAATATTAGTGGAGCCCAACAATGTTGTACATGAGCTAATGTGCTCGAATCATGAAATATAGCATCAAAAAGGCCAGACTGAGTACTAAAGGTGCATACGCTGTACATTGCTATGGTAATACATGCTGATACTTGCCTATAGGGAGCAGTTAAAGGTAAGTAGATTCAAATTAATTTCCCACTTCCTAGATTGTGCCCATCAGGGGGATTGCATTCAATGTTCCATTCGCACTAGGTGTGGCAGAGCAGGATGATCCACAATAAGAAAGGGCTGCCTTTCCTATTCAGCTGGTATGCATTCCAAACTGTCAAGTATTGCTGCTTCAGCAAATGGTGGATCATTTGCACAGGGCACAACTACCAGGCATTGACAATGGATTCAAGTCAGCCATATGCTGAAAATCCCACACTCACCTGTAACAGTGCACAAGAAACTCAACCCTGTTACTAATGTCAACATCCAACCTGTTCAACTTTCTCACAGTGCAGTGTCACAAGTCAATATCTAACTCTGAGAGCACAGCCCCACTCCATGGCCTCCATTACCTAGAAATACAAGAGTAACACATAGCATCATCTCCAACCTCTCCTTCAAATTACACATCATCTGGATGGGTCATATCCCACTATTTCTTTATTATTGCTCAGTCAAAATCTTGGATTCCTTACCAAACACCATTATGAGAGAACCATCGGCACAAAAACTGCAGGACCTGCCAGCGCCTTGTCAAGATAACTAGGGATCAATAATAAAAAGTGTGATTTTTCCAGCCTTATACACATCCCAAGAACAAAGCAAAATGCACCAAAGGTGGAGTTTAGCAAGAAAACTGACAAGATGTAACATCAGTAGCGCACTAGACTCGTTAAAAGTTAATATGGCTCACAATATCTATGCATCAGGCTCTTTCCAAGCTAGCACTGAGGATATCTATGATGTCAACAAATTTGCTGGTCATGGATGTATCAATAGGTCACAGATGCATTAGTCAGCAGGGCCAACAGCTTTATTGATTTTGCCAGTGATCAACATGAGATAGCCATGCAAATCTGCTGGAGTTGCTGGTTACTGCTTGTACCCATGTTGTCATTCAGACTCTTACACATAACACTTTGGCCCATACAATAAATAAAAGGATTGTTTCCAGTGCCAATGTGGGTACAAAACCAACCATCAGCACAAAAACATAACAATGTCAGTTTCCTAAGAAACTCTAAGAAAGCCATAAGTTTAAGGTATTCATATGCATAATTTTTATTTGAAGAGTAATTAAGAGTGGAGTTAACATACCAAGATTTTACAGCCGTGGTTCAAGATACACATGGAAAAACCATGGCTAAAAGTAGAACACAGATGCAACGAAGTTCCAACCAGAACTAATTTCTAATTTACCAATGGGGAGCTTGAGGCATGTTCCACATATCTAGATGGATCAGGGTCAGCCATATATTATAGCCTCGCTGCTCCATCATCCCCAGAATTTCAAGAACAACTGATATTTGATGCATATTCCTTAATTTTGCCTTGTAAAAAGGCCTCAGACTGGCCACACAATGGCAGAATAATCAAGTTAAAATGTCCATGGGGAATTAGCTTTGCTTAATTCTAAGATCTTAGTTTTGGATTTATAACCACAACACTTTCAAGGTTCATACGATATTCTGTCATATTATGAACGCTCTTCCCCGAGGGTCCTTTGCTATAAGATTACTAATTAACCGGAAGATAAAAGAAAAATACTGCGGATGCTGGAAATCTGAAACAAAAACAGAAAATGCTGCAAAAACTCAGCAAATGTAACAGCTTCAGTGGAGAGAAAGACAGAATTGACGTTTCAAGTCCATAACACTCTTCTTCAGAACTAAAGAGAAGTAAAAATGTAATGAAATTTATACTGTTTAAGGGGGGTGGAACAGGTGAAGCTGGATAGAAGGCCAGCAATAGGTGGAGGCAGAGATGTCATGAACAAAAGGACAAAGGGCTGCTAATGGTGGTGGTACTGGCTAAAGGAGATGCTGATGGTGGCATTAAGGATAGAAAGCAGAATGTGATAATAGCCGGACAAGGGTAAGCACTCTGGAAAGAACAACGTGAACAAGTGGCAGGTGGCCCTAGTGGGGGTGGGGTGGGGGGAGGGTATGGTGGTGGGAAAAAGATCAAAAGTAGGATAAAAGGTGTGGATAAAACAATGAATAAAAATGAAAATAAATTTTAAAAAATAACAAAATAAAAATAAGTGGATGAAAAATAAAAACTTAAAAATAAAAATGAATATTGAAAAAGAGGATAAAAAAGGACCTGCAGGCCTTGGTCTGCTGCAATGTTCCAGTGAAGCCCAATGCAAACTGGAGGAACAGCACCTCATCTTCTGATTAGGCACTTTACAGCCTTCCGGACTTAACATTGAGTTCAACAACTTCAGACCATGAACTCTCTCTTCCATCCTAACCTCTTTTTTATCCCCTTTTTTCAATATTCATTTTTATTTTTATTTTATTTATTTTCATTTTTATTCATTGTTTTATCCCCACCTTTTATCCTAAATTCGAACCTTTTCCCGCCACCGTCCCCTCCCCCCACCCCACCCCCACTAGGGCCATCTGTCACTTGTTCATGTTGTCCTTTCCAGAGAGCTTCTTATCCGGCTAATATCATTATTCTGCTTTCTGATCTTAATGCCACCATCAGCACCTCCTTTAGCCAGTACCACCACCATTTAACACCCCTTTGCCCTTTTGTTCATGACATCTCTCCTTTGCCTCCACCTATCGCTGGCCTTTTATCCAGCTTCACCTGCTCCACCCCACTTAGACAGTATAAACTTCATCACATTTTTACTTCTCTTTAGCGCCAAAGAGTCATGTGGACTCGAAACGTTAACTCTGTCTTTCTCTCCACAGATGCTGTTAGACCTGCTGAGTTTTTCCAGCTTTTTCCGTTTTTGTTACTAATTAACCCTATCTTATTGCACAATTCCAGATCTAATTTAGCCTGTTCCCTATTATTCCTTGACATATTGTTCTCGGAAACTGTCTCCAATGCATACCATGAATCAGTCCTCCAAACTTCTACCAATTTGTTTTGCCCCCATTCGATATGAAGATTAGATTCCTCCATGACTATTGAATTATTCTTGTTACATGCTGCTTGAATTTCCTGATTTATATACTCTGTTCAACATTATGATTTCTGTTAGAGGTCCTATTTCCTACTCCCACCACTATTTTCTGCCCTTTGTTACTTCGAGCTCTACCCATGCTGATTTTACATCTTGATTTTCTGGACAAAGAACCTTTCTCCCCACAGCCATTATCTCATCCCTTATTTTCAGGGCTACACTACCTCTTTTTCCATTTTTCCTACCTTTTCTGTAAGTCAAGCATCCTAGGATATTTAGTTTCCAACCTTGGTTTTAATCTTAATAGTCTTATCGCTTAATAGCCATTACATTATGGCTATTTCCATTACGACAGGAAAAACAACCAAGTGAGAATGGAAATGATAATTTTAACTTGGCCCATTTTAAACCCTTTTATCAAGAAATACTTACATTGTGAGAGGGAAAGTCACAGCATTATGAAATTAAAGTTGAAACAATTATTACATGACAGGCAATCTTGGGATGTAAATCTCAATTGTGTCAGTTTTGGGGGAGGAAATGACAACTGTAAATTGGAAACATTACAAATTAAAACTAAATCTCTTGCATTTAAATTAAAATAAACATACGTGCTCAAACTTCTCTAAAGTAGCATTTATAACCACCTTTAATCAGTGCTGTACATTGAAATTCGAGTCTGAGATAGCTAAGATAACCTGTAAGAAGTTTCCTCATGTTAGAAAATTACTTAAAAACTTTAAAACCTTATAAAAACTCAAAATTACTTTTTACTTACTCTAAGGGTCATACTCCTTCCTCGCCAACAGCTTGCTTGCAAGCACTTATGCAACATGTTGAACTGCATGTGTAGAACAATCCTGATATCGTGCTCGAATAGACAAAGGGCCAAGTTAAGTGCTGAGCCAAATGGCATGGATTCATAGAATGATTCTAATTCTGGAGTTTTGAGCATCCCAAATTTTAATCGCTCCACTATTGGTGGTCGTGCCTTCAGCTGCCAACACCTGAACCTCTGGGCCTTCCCCAAATCTCTGTTTCTCTCGATCTTTCTTTCCTCCTTTCTCACTCCTTAAAATCTAGATCTTGGGGCTAAGCTTTTGGTCATCTGCCCCAACATGTCTTTATGTGGCTATGTGTCAGTTTTTGCTTTATACAACTCCAGTGAAGCACTTTGGAACATTTCATTATGTTAAAGGCATTATATGAATGCAAATTGTTTTTGCTGTTGTTGTGGTCACCTTGCAATCATAAAACCAGATGGACCACCCTGCATTTACTTAGGCATCAGAAACTATAAAGGCACATACTGTCCAGTTGACCCTGCAAGTTCCTCCTTACTAACAGGTGGGGGCTTGTGCCAAAATTTGGAGAGCTGTCCCACAGTCAAGCAACAGCCTGACATAGTCACATTCAGTGAATCATACCTTCCAGTCAATATCCCAGACTTCTCCATCACTATCCCTGGGTATATCCTCACCCACAATATAGACCCATCAGAGCTGACAGCGCAGTAGCATACAGTCAGGAGGAAGTTATCCTGGAAATCCTCACCATTGACTCCAGACCCCATGAAGTCTCATGACATCAGGTCAGTTATGGACAAGGAAACCTCGTGTTTATTATCACCTACCACCCTCTCTCAGTTAATTAATCAGTACTCCTCCATGTTGAACACCACTTGGAAGAAGCACTGAGGGTAGCAAGGACACAGTGTACTCTGGATGTGGGACTTCAATGTCCATCACCAAGAGTGGCTTAGCAGTGCCATCACTGATCAAGCAGGCTGATTCATGAAGGACATATCTGCCACACTAGGCCTGTAAAAGGTGATGAGGGAACCGACAAGAGGGAAAATTCAGCTATTAACAGCTCAAAGCTGGAAATTCACGAGGCCCTATGGGTCATCAGCAGCAGCTTAATTGTATTCAAATACAATCTATAACCTCTTGGCCAAACTTATCCCTCATTCTACATTACATTAAAGCCAAGGGGTCAACCCTGGTTCATTGAAGAGTGCATGAGGGCATTCCAGGAGCAGCACTAGGCATACTAAAAATGAGGTGCTAACCAGGTAAAAATGCAACACGAAACTACCTGAATACTACAAAGTCAGAGAAGCATGTGATGGACAGGGCTAAGCAATCCCACAACCCACGGATCAAATTCAGTGGTGAATGGTGGTGGACAATTATACAACTAACCAGATGAGGAATCTCCGCAAATATCCTCATGCTCAATGCTGGGGGAACCCAGCACATCAGTGCAAGAGACAAGCCTGAAGCATCTGCAACCATCTCCGTCCAGAAATGCCAAGTGGATGATCGATCCACCTCCTCCTGAGGTCCTGAAAATCACAGAGGCTGGTCTTTAGCCATTTGATAAATAGAAATGGCTGAAGACACTGGATTCAGCAAAGGTTATGATCCTGGACAACATCCTGGCTCTAGTACTGAAGATTTGCATTCCAGAACTATCAGCATCTCTAACCAAGCTGTTCCAGTACAGCTACAACCTTGGCATCCACCCAACAATGTAGAAAATTGAAACAAAAACAAAAAAAGCTGGAAAAGCTCAGCAGGTCTGACAGCATCTGCGGAGAGGAATACAGTTAACGTTTCGAGTCCGTATGATTCTTCATCAGAATGTAGAAAATTGACCAGGTACGTTCTGTCCACAAAAAGTATGACAAATCGAATCTAGCCAATTACTGCTCCATCACGGCAGCATTTCACTGAATGTGGAATCAAGGAGCCCTCGCAAATTTGAAGTCAATGTGAATTGGGAGAAAACTCTCTACTGGTTGGAGTTGTACATAGTACAAAAGAAGATGGTTGTGGTTGTTGGGGGCCAATCAACTCAATATCAGGACATTGCTGCAGGAGTTCCTCAGGGTTGTGTCCTTGGCCCAACCTTCTTCAGCTGCTTCATCAATGACCTTCCTCCATCATAAGGTCAGGAGTGGGGATGTGCGCTGATGATTGCCCATTGTTCAGTATCATTACTGACTCTCCAGATATGGAATTCCATGTCCATATGCGGCAAGGCCCAGATAATGTTCAGACTTCAGCTGATAGACTGCAAGTAACGTTTGCAGCACAGAACTGCTAGGACCACCTCCAACCAGAAAAAAATCTAACCATATCCCCTTCACATTCAACAGCATTACCATTGCTGAACCCGCACCATCAATGTCTTGGAATTATCATTGGCCAGAAAATTAAGTGGACCGGCCATATAAATACTGCAGCTACAAAAGCAGGTCATACGCTGGGAATTCCGCAGCAAGTAACTCACTCCGTGACTCCCCAAAGTCTGTCCACGAACTACAAGGCAGAATTCAAGAGTGTGATAGAATGTTCTCTACTCATCTGGATGAGTGAAACTCCAACAACACTCAAGAAGCTCAACACCATTCAGGACAAAGCAGCCCCCTTGATCAGTACCCCATCCATCATTCACTGCCTCCACCATGGTCACACGATGGCAGCAGCGTGCACCATATAAAAGATGCACCAGATAAAAGAGCAAGTCACCTAGCCTCCTTCGACAGCACATTCCAAACCTGCGACCTCTACCATTTAGAAGGGCAAGAGCAGCAGATGCAAGGGGACACCATCTTTTACAAGTTCCCCTCTAAGCCACACACCATCCAAAATTGGTAGTATATCACTGTTCCTTCACTGTCACTGGGTCAAAAAACCTGGAACTCCATTCCTAATAGCACTGTGGGTGCACTCACACCACAAACTGCAGGGGTTCAAGTAGGCAGTTCACCACCGCCTTCTCAAGAACAAATAGGGATGGGCAACAAAGGCTGGTCATGCCAGCAATGCTGGCATGAATGAATGAATGAACACATTATCCCAGTAATGGCTGCTAGATCAAGCTCGTTTATCTCTACTTGTGCAATTAATACTTGTTACAAATGTTTACTGCATTCAGATATAGCACCTTTAATTTTAACTATTTACCATTTTTTCTTGATGTGGTCTTTGCTGCTAATGCCCTATAACTATTGTTAAATCTTTTGTTCCTTCTTGACACAAGATATGTGATTTTACAACAAATGCTGCTCTGCTCTACAGCCTTGACATTTCTCTTCAGGCTTGTATATTTACCCAAACTCTCCTTCCCTCTTATCATTTGTCAGAAATTTGCTTGATATATGTAAAATTATGAGATGCTTTGATAAGGTAAAGAAAGTAGCAAGTATTATTTTTAAGGTCAGTGATGTACTTTAAAGAGTTGACTGCCCAGAAGAAGTTGGCTACAGTCACTACACACTTATGTGATTTATTTATTTTTCTTTTCCACTCACCACTCATGTTGTTCTGCTTCCTGCAGATTTAATTCAGAGCCCTTTTTCACTTTTCCTCAAGTTGGTCTTGTATTGCCAGGAGACCACTAAATTATCAGCATGTGTCATAGGTCATAAATTCCACCTATGACCTTAGTAGGAAATTGGGAATGCAATCTGACAATATTTTTTGCCCTACTGCTGGGAAGAAACCTTTAGTCCAAAAGAAATCAGACCACAGAATCATTGGATCTCAGCCAGCTTTGGTCTCCTACCCTTTTGCCTTCACTGTGTTGTTTTGAGGCATTCTTCAACAAAAATACAGTAATTTAAATGTTTGAATTCTTTAAACTTATTTACGTGACTCGTGTTTTATTCTTTCACTATAATTCTATATATTTTGCTTTCAATTTACTCATGTGCAGATCACTCATACTTGATAGTCATGATTTCCTGCTTCTGCACTCAATATTCAACCTAGTCACTTTAATGGAGAAAAATGCATGCTGGTGAGTGCAGAAGTGATAAACACTGCAATATTTTTGTCACAATTTTGTACTCATAATGTGTAATGGAAGTATTTTCTTTAGGACACTGGTTACCATAGTCAAGCTATTCCAGTACAGTGATATCATTGGCATCTATCTACCCATCGATGTGGATCGTTTTGCAGGTATATTCTATCCATTAATAAAGAATAAAGCTAACCTGGACAATTTTTTTAAAATCATAGGTGATGGAAAGAGCCATCAATCATGCCATCAAACAACACCTACACAACAAAACTCTGTTTCTTAACACTCAATTCAGGTTCCAGCATATCTGCTTGACTATAGATGTTATAACAGCCTTAATACAAAAGTAAATGCAAAAGATGAGTGTCAGAGCAAAGATGAGTTGTCTTCCACATCAGAGCAGCATTAATCTGAACATGGCATCAAGAATTCATAGCAAATGAAGTCAATGAAATCAAAGGGAGAACTCAGCAGTGGTTAAGTTGTACCAGGCACAATTCAAGATCATTATGATTTTTGGAGGCCAGTCACTACAGCCGCAGGAAAACATGTAGGAATTGCTCAGGGAACTATCTTCTGTCCAAATATCTCTTCATTGGTGCTTCATCAATGACCTCCCCTCCATCAAAAATCAGAAATAGGGCTATTTGTTGCAGTCTTTCAGAATTTTACACAATTCACAACTTCCCTAATTATAGAGTAACCCAAGGGAGAGGCAGTGGTGGTGGTGTAATCACTGGAATAGTAATCCAGTAACGCAGGGCAATGCTCTGGGGACCCGGGTTTGAATCCCACCCCGGCAGCTGGTGGAATTTAAAGTCAATCAATAGAATTAGAGTCATAGAGGTCTATAGCACAGAAAAAGGCCCTTCGGCCCATCAAGTCTGCGCCGGTCAAACAAGTACCTAACTATTCTAATCCCATTTTCCAACACTAGGCCCATAGCCTTGTATGCCATGGCATCGCAAGTGCACATCCAAATACTTCTTAAATGTTATGAGGGTTTCTGCCTCGACCACCCTTTCAGGCAGTGAGCTCCAGATTCCAACCACCCTCTGGGTGAAAAAATTCTTCCTCACATGCTCTCTAAACCTCCAGCCCCATACCTTAAATCTATGCCCCCTGGTTATTGATCCCTCCACCAAGGGGAATTCTGGAATTAAAAGTCTAATGATGACCATGAAACCATTAATGATTGTCGTAAAAACTCATCTGGTTCACCAATGCCCTTTAGTGAAGAAAATATGCCGTCCTTACCTGGTCTGGCCTACATTGAGTCTGGGAAGAGTGTCCTCTGCAGTCATCGTTGCCGTGAAGAAGTCTGGGGAGAGTGTCCTCTACAGTCACCAATGCCATGAAGCAGCCTGGGAAGAGTGCCCCCTGCAGTCACTGTTGCAGAGTGAAAAAAAACAGAGTGACATCACAGGAAAACCATAAGTTCATTGGTTGGTAAGTAATTGCTAGTTTGAACTACCTATTCTAAGTTGATTTCAGATTAAAGGTGACTACTGGGGCCCAAGATCGGAGGCCTAACACTTCAGCTTCAACTCAGCAAAGAGAACGAGTTCCAGTTGATTTTAAAAAGTGTATTTTGAATCTCTATTCTAACTTGCTTTCAGATTAAAAGCAAATAGGAGAAATATTTTACAGATCGATAAACTAAACACCAGTTGGAAATTTAAAAACAAATTGAAAAACTAATTAAATAAAAAACAAATGCAGGGCCAGGCAATGTGTTGTAGCTGCATGATGTGGGAGCTGGTGGGCCCCATTGTGGTTCCTAGTGACCACATCTGTAGCAAATGTTGGTTGCTCGAGGAACTCCAGCTCAGAGTTGATGAGCTGGAGTCTGAGCTTCGGACACTGCGACACATCAGGGAGGGGGAGAGTTACCTGGACGCTGTGCTTCAGGAGATAGTCACACCCCTTAGATTAAATACCTTAAATTCGGCCAGTGGTCAGGGACAGGAGGGTGTGACTATGAGTGAGGCAGGTAGAGAGATCCAGGAAGTAGCACTGCAGGAGCCTCAGCCCTTGCCCTTATCCAACAGGTTCGAGATTCTTGCTTCCTGTGTGGACCAGAGCAGGGACTGAAGGGAGGATGAGTAAACTGACCATAGCACCTTGGTACAGGGAGTCATTCAAGTGGGGGGAGAAAAGAGAAATATAGTTGTAATCGGGGATAGAATAGTTAGGGGAATAGATACTATTCTCTGCAGCCAGGATCGAGAGTCCCGAAGGCTGTGTTGCTTACCTGGTGCGAGGGTTAAGGTTACCTCATCTGGGCTACAGAGGAACCTGGAGTGGGAGGGGAAAGATCCAGTTGTCATGGTCCACGTGGGTACCAACGATATAGGTACAATGAGGAAAGAGGTTCTGCTGAGGGAATACGAGCAGCTAGGGGCTAAATTAAAAAGCAGAGCCAAAAAGGTAATAATCTCTGGATTACTACCTGAGCCTCAAGCTAATTTGCACAGGGTCAATAAGATTGAAGAGCTAAATGCGTGGCTCAAAGATTGGTGTGGGAGAAATGGGTTCGAATTCATGGGACATTGGCACCAGTACTGGGGAAAGAGGGAGCTATTCCGTTTGGACGGGCTCCACTTGAATCATGCTGGGACCAGTGTCCTGGTGAATCGCATAACTAGGGTTGTAGATAGGGCTTTAAACTAAATAGTGGGGGGGAGGGTTCAGTTGCATGGAAATATAAAAAATCAAAGTTTAAGGAGAGGGTAAGAGTGCAGGTTAGTGACGAGGCTGATTGTTACCAAAAAGTGAAAGGAAGTGAAGAGTGTGTGAACGCCATATTGCACCAAAGAATCATATAAGAGTAGGGAAAATTGACAATAGGGCAAACTTAAAGGCTTTGTATCTGAATACGCGTAACATTTGGAATAAAACTAATCAGTTAACAACGCAAATAGAGATAAATAGGTATGATTTGGTGGCAATTACTGAGACGTGGTTACAGGGAGAACAGGTTTGGGAGTTGAATATCCAAGGGTGCTCAGCGTTTCAGAAGGATAGGCAAGAAGGAAGAGGAGGTGGTGTAGCTTTGTTAGTAAATGAAGAGATCAGTGCTATAGTGAGGAATGATATAGGCACTGGAGAGCAAGACGTAGAGTCAGTCTGGGTAGAAATAAGAAATAGCAAGGGAAAGAACTCCCTGGTGGGAGTAATCTTTTGGTCCTCAAACAATAGTTCAGAAGTAGGGCACAGTACAAATCAGGAAATACTGGGAGCATGTAAGAAAGGCACGGCAAAAATCATGGGTGAATTTAATATGCATATGGACTGGACTAATCAAATTGGCAAGGGTAGCCTCGAGGGAGAGTTCATAGAGTGTATTAGAGATTGTTTCTTGGAGCAAGATATTGTGGAACCAACCAGGGAGCAGGCTATTCTGGATTTGGTTTTGTGTAATGAGATGGGACTAATTAATGATCTCATAGTAAAGGATCCTCTAGGGAAGGGTGATCATAGCATGCTAGAATTTCAAGTTCAGTTTGAGAACGAGAAACTTGAGTCCTGCACTAGTGTTCTGGAGTTAAACAAAGGTAACTACATAGGCATGAGGGCAGATTTGGCCCTAGTGGACTGGGCAGGAAGACTACAAGGTAGGACAGTTGATGAGCAATGGCGGATATTTAAGGAGATATTCAATTCCTCCCAAATAACATATTCTAAAGAGGAAGAAAGATGGTAAGAGGGGGGAAAAGCATCCATGGCTAAGCAAGGGAGTTAAAGGTAACATAAAGGCAAAAACTAAGACATATCAAATTGCAAAGGTCAGTGACAGGCTGGAAGGTTGGGAAACTTTTAAAGATCAACAAAGGGTTACTAAAAAAATAATAAAAAGAGCAAAGGTAAATTATGAAAGAAAACTAGTGCAAAATGTAAAAACTGACAGCAAAAGCTTCTACAAGTATGTAAAAGAAAAGAGAATAGCTAAAGTGAATGATGGTCCCTTGGAGGATGAGACTGGGGAGTTAATAGTGGGGAATGCAGAAATGGCAGAGACGCTTAATCAACATTTTGCCTCAGTTTTCACGGTGGAGGACACTAGTACCACCCCAATGGTAACTGGTAGTGCAGGAGGAGGAAAGAAGGGGGGAATTAGAACGATCACCATCACTACAGAAAAAGTACTGAGCAAACTATTGGGATTAAAGGGTGACAAGTCCCCAGGACCTGATGGCTTACATCCCAGGGTCATAAAGGAAGTGGCAGCGGAGATAGTGGATCCATTGGCTCTAATATTCCAAAACTCCCTGGACTCTGGAAAGGTTCCAGTGGATTGGAAAAATGCTAATATAATGCCCTTATTCAAAAAGGGCGGAGGCAGAAAGTAGGAAACTATAGACCAGTTAGTTTAACGTCAGTCATTGGGAAATTGTTGAGATCCATTATTAAGGAAGTAGTAATGGGGCATTTGGAAAGTCAAAATGCAATCCATCAGAGTCAGCATGGTTTTATGAAGAGTAAATCGTGTTTGACTAATTTGCTAGAGTTCTTTGAAGATGTGACAAGCAAAATGGATAATGAGGATCCTGTAGATGTAGTATATCTAGACTTCCAGAAGGCTTTTGATAAGGTGCTACACAAAAGATTAATACACAAGATAAGATCACACGGAGTTAGGGGTAATATATTAGCTTGGATAAAGGATTGGCTAACCAACAGAAAGCAGAGAGTCGGGATAAATGGGTCTTTTTCTGGATGGCAAGCTGTAACTAGTGGTGTGCTGCAGGGTTCGGTCCTTGAGCCCCAACCATTTACAATCTATATTAGTGACTTGGATTCAGGGATAGAAGGTACTATAGCTAAATTTGCAGATGACACCAAAATAGGTGGGAAAGTAAGTTGCAATGAAGAAATAAGAAATTTACAAATGGATATGGACAGGTTAGGTGAATGGGCCAAAATTTGGCAGATGGAGTTTAACGTGGATAAGTGTGAGGTTATCCATTTTGGTCGGAAGAATAAAAAGGCGACTTATTATTTAAATGGAGAGAAACTTCAGAATGCTTCAGTGCAGAGGGATCTGGGTGTCCTCGTGCATGAATCGCTGAAATCTAGTATGCAGGTACAGCAGGTAATAAGGAAGGCAAATGGAATTTTGGCATTTATTGCTAAAGGAATAGAGTATAAAAATAGGGAAGTGTTGTTTGCAACTGTACTAGGTATTGGTGAGAGCGCACCTGGAGTACTGTGCACAGTTTTGGTCCCCTTACTTGAGAAAGGATGTGGGTGCATTGGAGGTGGTTCAGAGGAGGTTCACTAGATTGATTCCAGAGATGCGGGGCTTGCCTCATGAGGAGAGATTGAGCAGTTTAGGCCGATACTCGCTAGAGTTTAGAAGGATGAGAGGAGACCTAATTGAGGTATCTAAGATGCTAAAGGAGATATACAAAGTAGACGTGGAGTGGATATTTCCCCTTGTGGGGCATTCTAGAACAAGCGGCCATAGTTTTAGGCTAAGGGGTGGTAGATTTAAATCAGAAATGAGGAGGAATTACTTTTCTCAAAGGGTTGTGAATCTGTGGAATTCACTACCTCAGAGTGCAGTGGATGCCAGGACGCTGAATAAATTTGAGGAGATAGATTTTTAACTAGTAACAGGTTGAAAGGTTATGGGGAGAGGGCGGGAAATTGGAGTTGAGGCTGAAATTAGATCAGCCAGGCTCAAGTGGCTGAATTGCCTACTCATGCTCCTAGTTCTTACGTTCTTATGTACATATGGCTCCAGGCCCACAGAAATGTGGTTGGCTTTTAACTGCCCTCTGAAATGGACTAGCAAGCCACTCAGCTATATCAAACCACTAGAAAGTCTATAAGGAATGAAACAGACCACTGGCATTGACTTAGGCACCAGAAATGGCACACTCAGCACTGGCGACCCTGCAAAGTCCTCCTTACTAACATCTGGAGGCTTGTGCCAAAATTGGGAGAGCATGCCAGAGGCTAGTCAAGCAACAGTCTGAAATAGTCATACTCACAGAATCATACCTTACAAGCAATGTCCCAAGTACCACCATCACCATCCCAGGGTATAGCCTATCCCACCGGCAGGACAGATCCAGTAGAGGTGACGGCACAGTGGTATACAATGAAGAAGGAGTTGCCCTGGGGATCCTCAACATTGACTCTGGACCTCATGAAGTCTCATGGCATCAGGGCAAACATGGGCAAGGAAACATCCTGTTGAGTACCACGTTACTTCCCTCCACCCCTCCTCAGCTGATGATTCACAGAAACTTTGCAGTGCAGAAGGAGGCCTTTCAACCCATCGAATCTGGACTGGCTCTCTATAAGAGCATTCCACCTAGTCCCATTTCCTTGCCTTCTCCCTGTAACCTTGCACATTATTTCTTTTCAGGTACCAATCCAATCCCTTTTGAATACCTCACTCGAACCTGCCTCCATCACCCTTTCAGGAACTTCATTCCAGACTCCTACCACCATCACACTTGTCTGCATGGAACTTCACCTGCCACTTTTCTGCCCAATCCACCAAAATGTCTATGTTGTTTGAAGTTCAAGACTATCCTCATCACAGTTGACAACGTTTCCAATCTTCGTAACATCAGCAAATTTTGAAATCATGCCCCGCACACCACAGTCTAGGTCATTAATATATATCAGGAAGAGCAAGGGTCCCAATACTGACCCCTCAGGTATTCCACTGCAAATCTTCCTCCAAACTGAAAAACAAGCATTTATCACTACTCTCCGTTTCCTCTCACTCACCCAATTTCTTATCCAAGTGCTTACTTTCCCTTTTATTCCATGACCTAGAATGTTGCTCACAAGTCTATTGTGTGGCACTATATCAAACGTCTTTTGAAAATCCATGTACATGACATTAACAGCATTGCCCTTATCAACCTTCTCTGTTACCTCCTCAAAAAACTCCAGCAAGTTAGCTAAACATGATTTTCCCTTAATGAATCCATGCTGGCTTACCTTAATTATCCTGCACCCTGCACTTGACTAAGTGACTATTGATTTTATCCCGAACTATAGTTTCCAGATGTTTCCCTGCCACTGAAGTCAAACTGACTGGTCTATAGTTGCCAGCTTTACCCTTGCACCCCTTTTTGAACAAGGGTTTAACATTCACAGTTCTCCAGTCCTATGGCACCTGCCCGCTGTATAAGGAAGACTGGAAGATTATCACTAGTGCCTCTCCAATTTCCACTCTCACTTCCCTCAGATCCATCTCATCCAGTCCTGGTACCTTATCTATTTTAAATAAAGATAGCCTTTCTAACACCTCCTCCTTCCCAATTGTAAATTATTCTAGTGTACCAGTTACCTCCTCTCTCACCTCAGCCTTGGTAGCATCTTTTTCCTTTGTAAAGACAGATGCAAAGTACTCATTCAATGCCTCCGCTATTTCTCCCAGCCTCCACATGCAAGTTCCCCTTTTGCCCCTAATTGACCCTAATCTTTCTTTTATCACCCTTTTATTATTTACATGCTTATAGAGGCCTTGGAGTTTCCTTATATGTTAGCTACTAGCCTCCTTTCATATTCTCTCCTTGCTTTTTGAACATCATTTGGAGAAAGCACTGAGGGTAGCAAGGACGCAGAATGTACTATGAGTGAGAAGAGTGGCTTGGAGCACCGCTACTGACCGAGCTGAACGAGCCCTAAAGGACAGAGCCGCTAGACTGGGTCTGCGGTAGGTGGTGAGGGAACAAGAGAGAAGAACATACTTGACCTCATCCTCACAAATCTGCTTGCCCAGATGCATCTGTCCATGACAGTATCAGTAGGAGTGACCACCGCACAGTCCTTGTGGAGATGAAGTCCCATCTTCACATTGAGGATAACCTCCATCATGCTGTGTTTCACTACCACCATGTCAAATGGGATAGATTTTGACCAGATGTAGCAACTCAAGGCTGGGCATCCATGGATGACTGTGGGTCATCAGCAGCAGCAGAACTGTACACAACCACAATCTGCAATCTCATGGCCTGGCATATGCCCCACTCTACCACTACCACCAACCCAGGGGACCAATCCTGGTTCATTGAAAAGTGCAGGAGAGCATGCCAGGAGCAGAACCAAATATACCTAAAATGACATCAACATGGTGAAGTACAACTCAGTACTAATTGTGTGTAAGCAGCATGCGACAGGAAGAGCTGAGCAATCCTACAACCAACAAATCAGATCTAAGTTCTGCAGTCCTGCCACATCCAGTCATGAATGATAGTGGACAATTAAATAACTCACTGGAGAAGGAGGCTCCACAAATATCCCCATCCTCAATGATGGCGGAGCCCAGGACAGCAGTGAAAAAGATAAGGCTGAATCATTTGCAACAATCTTCAGCCAAAAGTACCAAATGGATGATCCATCTCGGCCTCCTCCGGAGTTCCCCAACATCACAGATGACAGTCTTCAGCCAATTCGAATCACTCCACGCGATATCAAGAAATGGCTGAAGGCTATGGATAATGCAAAGGCTATGAGCCCTGGCAATATTCCAACAATAGTACTGAAGAATTATGCTCCAGAACTTGCCGTGCCACTAGCCAATCTGTTTCAGTACAGCTATAGCACTGGCATTTATCCGGCAATATGGAAAATTGCCCAGGTATGTCCTGTCCACAAAAAGCAGGACAAATCTAACCCAGCCAATTACTGTCCATCAGCCTACTCTCCATTATCATTAAGGTGATGGAAGCAATCATCAACAGTGCTATCAAGCAGCACTTGCTTAGCAATAAGCTGCTCAGAGACAGTCAGTCTGTGCTCTGCAGGGATCACTCAGCTCCTGACCTCATTACAGATTTGGTTCAAACATGGACAAAAGAGCTGAACTCCCGAGGTGGGGTGAAAGTGACTGCCCTTAACATCAAGGCAGCATTTGACCAAGTATGGCATCAAGGAGCCCAAGCATAACTGGAGTCAATGGGAATCAGGGGGGAATGTCTCCGCTGGCTGGAGTCTACCTAGCACAAAGGAAGATGATTGTGGTTGTTGGAAGTCCGGGACATCACTGCAGGAGTTTCTCAGGGTAATGTCCTAGGCTGAACCATTGTCAGCTGCTTCATCAATGACCTTCCTTCCACCATAAAGTCAGAAGTGGGAATGTTTGCTGATGATTGCACAATGTTCAGCACCATTCATGACTCCTCAGATACTGAAGCAGTCCATGTCCATATGCGGCAAGACCTGGACAATATCCATGCTTAGGCTGACAAGTGGCAAGTTACATTCATGCCACAAAACTGCCAGGCACTGACCATCTCCAACAAGAGAGAATCTAACCATCATACCGTGACATTCAATGGCATTACCATTGCTGAATCCCCCACTATCAACATCCTGGAGGTTACCATTGACCAGAAACTGAACTGGACTAGCCATATAAATACCATGGCTACATGAGCAGATCAGAGGCTAGGAATCCTGCGGCAAGTAACTCACCTCCTGACTCCCCAAAGCCTGTCCACCATCTACAACGCACAATTCAGGAGTGTGATGAAATTCTCTCCACTTGCCTGGATGAGTGCAGCTCCAACAATACTCAGGAAGCTCAATACCATTCAGGACAAAGCAACCCGCTTGATTGGCACCACATCCACAAACATTCACTCCCTCCACCACCGCCGAACAGTGGCAGAAGTGTATACCATCCGCAAGGTGCACTGCAGGAACTCACCAGGGCTCCTTAGACAGCACCTTCCAAACCAATGACTGCTACCATCTAGAAGGACAAGGGCAGCGGACCACCACCTGCAACTTCCCCTCCAAACCACAAACATTCCTGACTTGGAAATATATGGCCGTTCCTTCACTGTTCCTAGGTCAAAATCCTGGAACTGCCTTCCTAAAGCACTGTGGGAGCACCTACATCACATGGTCTGCAGCAGTTCAAGAAGACAGCTCACCACCACCTTCTCAAGTGCAATTAGCGATGAGCAATAAACACTAGCCCAGCCAGAGATGCCCGCTTCCCACAGCCATATCCCCTTAACATTCAACAGCAACACTGTCACTGGATACCTCACAATAGCATCTTAATGGTCACAATTAACCAGATGCACATTTGGGCCAGCCATATCAAAGCCGTGGCTACAAGTGCAAGACGCATGCTGAGTACTCTGCAACAAGTGGCTCACCTCCTAACCCCTCAAATCATCACCATCAACTATAAGGCCAAAGTCAAGGATATGGTGAAATGCTAACACCGCACCTGATGGAGCAGCTGCAACAACAATTAAAATTCTCAACAGCATCCAGGGTACAACACTTTACTTAATTGATGAACCTGACATTGGAGCCATATCCAGCAGCCTCCACCATCCTTTCCCACCTGACCCCCCTCACACACCCCACCACTGCCCCACCCCCCACCCCCCACCCCATCAACATATTATGCTGCAGTATGTTCTCTGCAGCCGAGAGTGAGAATCCAGAAGGCTGTGTTGCCTGCCCAGTGCCAGGGTTTAGGATATCTGTTCAGGGCTGGAGAGGAGCTTGCAGTGGGAAGGGGAGAATCCAGTTGTCATGGTCCATTTAGGTACCAATAACATGGCTATGATTAGGAAAGAGGTTCTGCCTGGACAGTATGAAGAGCTAGGCACTAAATTAAAAAACAGAGCCCTAAAAGGTAATAATCTCTGGTTATTACCTGAGCCACGTGCAAATTGGCATAGGGTAAATAAGATTAGAGAGATGAAAGCATGGCTCAAAGACTGGTGTGGGAGAAGTGGGTTCTGGTTCGTGGGGCACTAGCATTAGTACTGGGGAAAGTGGGAGCTGTACCGTTGGGACGGACTTCACCTGAACCGCGCTAGGGCCAGTGTTCTAGCAAGTTGTGAGAGGCCTTTAAACTAAATAGAGGGGGAAAGGGATCATGTTGGTTAAGGTTGAATAAATTAAAGGAAAATGACAAGGTAACAGATCAAGGTATCAAGAAAGGTAATAATAGTGTCGCAGGAAGGAACAGTGATTGCAAATTTAAGAGTGTGCCAGCAGATAGGGCCAGAGTTTACTAAAGCAGTAAAAGAAAACAAATTAAGGGCTCTGTAGCTGAACGCCTGCAGCATTCGTAATAAAACAGTGAATTGTCAGCTCAAATAGAAATTCATATGTAAGACCTGATAGCCATTACAGAGACATGGCTACAAGGAGACCAATGTTGGGACCTGAATATCCAAGGGTATGTAACATTCAGGAAGGACAGGAAGCTCGGAAAAGGTGGTGGGATAGCTCTGTTAATTAAAGAGGGCATTAGTACTGCGGTGAGAGATGACCTTACTTCTAAAAGCAAGTTGTAAAATCAGTTTGGGTGGAACTAATAAACAGCAAAGGGCAGAAGACATTGGTGGGAGTTGTTTATAGGCCACCAAACTGCAGTGGTAATGTAAATCACAGTATAACTCAGGAAATTAGAGGTGCATGTAACAAGGGTAATACATTAATCATGGGGGATTTCAAAATACATATAGGGCAGAATTTTCAGTTTGGCGGGCGGGTGCAGTTGGCGCGTTCGGACTGCCAACCGCGAGTGGCCCCTGACTACGATTTCACGCTGGCTGGCCAATTAACAGCCAGCCAGCGTGAAACGCGTGCTGAAAGGCTCAGCGCTGCCAGGGTGGGGGTAGGAGGAGGGCGGGGCTGATGTAAGCAAAGGCACGGGCAAGCGCGGAATGAAAGCTCCCTGAAGGCAGAGAGCTGAAGAATTTAAAAGCAATAAAGAAAGATTTTAAAATCCGGAAAGAAATGTCCACACATCAGTCACCTGAACATATAAATGATGAAAATTCTGTCTATACATTTTGGCCAGAACTTTGTCCTTGATGGGCGGGCGGGCCCCACCGGCTCGGCAGTGGGCGGGCAGCCATACTCCGCCACCGAAACGGGGCCAGCCGCCATTTTACCTTATGTGCTTCCTGAGCAGGGGTTGGAGGGATTCCCCATTTGTCAAAGTTCGCTCTTTCGCGCATGCATGCGAAAGAGCACACTGCTCCCTGAGGCTAAGTGCTGTCACAGGGAGAGCGCTGAATGTTTAAAAAACTTTAAAAATAGAGAAAGAAAAACATTATTAACATGTCCCCTTGTGTGACAGTGTCACACGAGATGGGACATGTTAATAAATATGAGTGAAGCTTTAATAAACTTTTTACAAACTGAGATGAAACCTCATTCCGCCAGTGCATGAGGTTTTATCTTTTTTCAGAAGCCCGCAGGGGCTCCTGGCCTGCCTGCCAGCCTTAAGGTTGGACGGGCAGGTCTTTCAATTAGCTTAATGATCCTGTCAATGGCCTCAATTGGCCATTGACAGGTCGGCGGGTGAACAGCTGATTTCGCTGTCCGCCCACCTTCCTAAAAATTTAAATGGACCGGCATGATGTCAGGGGTTCCTCCCGACATCATCCCATGTCATTTTCCCGTCAGCGAGTGGGCCCCACCCCCAAATCGCCGACGGGAAAATTCTGGCCTTTTTATTTAATAACGGAAACCTCATCCAGCCCTTGGATGAGGTTTCATCAAAAATGCAAAGTCCATCTCACAGATTCACCCATCCACCAACCGTAAGATTGGACGGACCACGAAAAATCGGGGACAATTGGAACTTTAATGGGCTTAGTTGCGTGCTTCCGACTTTCGCGCACGCCCGCCGGCCAAAATATCGCACAAGCGCAGGATGATGTCGGAACGCTCGCCCGACGTCATCACGCGCTACTTTAAGCTTGAGCGGGTCAGGCACACGCCCGCCCGCTGAGCTGAAAATTCTGCCCATAGACTGGGTAAACCTAATTAGTACTAAGATAAAAGCTAAATACTACGGATGCTGGAGATCTGAAAAAAAACAGAAAATGCTGGAAAAACTCAGTAGGTCTAGCAGCATCTATGGAGAAAGAAACAGAGTTAATGTTTCGAGTCCATATGGCGCACTGAAGAAGGGTCATACAGACTCGAAACATTGGCCAGGATTTTCCCGTTGGCGAGCGGGGACGCATGCACACGAACGAGCGCAGAAATCTCCCTGAGGTACCTCTGTTCTGTGCCTCAGGGAGATTAATTTTAAGTTGAAAGAGTTTAATAAAGTGTTGAAAAAAATGTTATGACATGTCCCCTCATGTGAAACTGTCACATGAGCTGGGACATGTGCATTAATTTTAATAAATATTTTTCAGAAAATTTTAAATCATTCATGAAATCTCATTCCGCCCATGGATAAGGTTCCATGAAAAATGCGAAGGCCGCCTGGGCTCTTTGCCTGCCCGCCAACCTTAAGGTTGGATGGGCAGCTCAGCTGATTGCCTTAATTGCTTTTTATCAGGCCTTAATAGGCCTTTGACAGTTCGGAGGGGCATGCAGCCCGTCGAACTGAAAATCTGAATGACGCGCAGTGACGTCGGGTCGCACACATGACGTCACCCCACGTCATTTTACGCCTCAGCGAGTGGGCCCCACCCCTGCTCGCCGAGCCGAAGATTCTGCCCACGGTTTACAACAAAAATAAATGATTTTAGTGCATTAAAAACTCAGCAAGCAAAGTGTTTAAACTGTGGATGACAAAAGGAATCAAGGATTGCATTAGATCAAAGAAGGGGCATATAAAGTTGCTAAAAAAAATGGTTAGCTTGAGAATTGGGAGCATTTTAGAATTCTGCAAAGGAAGGCCAAGAATAAGATAAAGAAAAGGAAAATAGGATATGAGAGTAAACTAGTGAGAAACATAAAAATGGACTATAGAAGCTTCTATAGGCATGTAAAAAAGAAAAGATTAGCAAAAATAAATGTGGGTCCATTACAGGTGGAGTTAGGATAATTTATAATGGGGAATAAAGAAATGGCAGAGAAACTAAACAAATACTTTGGCCAGAATTTTCCAGCCGCCACCTCCGGCGGCGGGGCTGGAGAGCCATTGAAATCTCGATTCACATCGGTGGGACTGGAAGAATCCGCCGGCATGAAGGGTTGAAAAATTCCAGTCTCTGTGTGTCTTCACAGAGGAAAATACTAAAAACCTCCCAGAAATAATGGAAAATCAAGGGACTAATGTAAATGAGGAACTGCAAGATATTAACATTAGAAATAAAAAGTACTGGAGAAATAAATGGGACTTAAAGTAGATAAATCCCCTGGACCTGATGATCTACATCCCAGAGTGTTGAAAGAGATGGCTGCAGAGATTGTAGCATTGGTGGTCATTTTTCAAAATTCTATAGACTCTGGAATGGTCCCTGCAGAATTGCAAAGTGGCAAATATAATCTATTTAGAAAGCAGCGGGGGAGAAAACAGGGAACTACAGACCAGCTAGCCTGACGTCAGTAATAGGGAAAATGCTAGAATCTATAATAAAGGATGTGATAACAGAACACTTAGAAAGTATTGGTAGAATTGGGCAGAGTCAACATGAATTGATGAAAGGAAATCACATTTAACATCCTGTTGGAGTTTTTTCATGATGTAACTAGCAGAATAGATAAGGGGGAACCTGTGGATGTGGTATATTTAGATTTTCAGAAAGGTTTTGCTAAGGTCCCACACAAGAGGAAAAATTAGCGTACATGGGATTGGGGGAATATACTGGCATGGACTGAGATCTGGTTAACAGTCAGAAAACAGAGAGTAGGAATAAATGGGTCATTTTCAGGTTGGTAGGCTGTGACTAGTGGGAACCAAATGCAATATTTCCAAGTTTGCAGGTGACACAAAACTAGTTGGAAGTGTGAGTTGTGAGGAGGATGCAAGGCAATTTGGAGAGGCTAAACAAGTGGGCAAAAATTTGGCAAATGGAATAATATAGAAAATTTGAGGTTATCCACTTTGGTAGGAAAAACAGAAATAAATAGAATTTATTAAATGGTGAGAGACTGGGATGTGTTGAACTTCAAAGGGACTTGGGTGTCCTTGCTCATGAGTCACTGAAAGCTAACTTGCAGGTACAGCAAGAAATTAAGAAGGCAAATTATATGTTGGCCTTTATTACAAGAGGGTTTGAGTATAGGAGTGAAGATTCCTTCCTGCAATCATGTACAGCTTTGGTGAGATCGCACCTGGAGTATTATGTGCAGTATTGGTTTCCTTACCTAAAGAAAGATATACACGTCATAGAGGGGGTGTAACAAAAGTTCACTAAATTAATTCCTGAGATGGAGGGCTTGTCCTATCAGGAAAGATTAAATAGACTGGGCCTTTATTCTCTGGAGTTCAGAAGAATGAGAGGTGATCTCATTCAAACATACAAAATTATTACAGGACTTGACAGCGTAGGTCCAGGAAGGATGTTTCCCTTGGCTGGCGGATCTAACACACGGGACACAGTCGCAGGAGAAGGGGCAAGCCATCTCGGGTTGATTTGAGGAGGAATTTCCTCACTCAGAGGGCAGAGAATCTTTGGAATTCTCTGCCCCAGAGGGCTGTGGGGGCTCAGTCATTGAATATGTTCTACACTGAGATCAATAGATTTATACAAATTTAAATCATCAAGGGATATGGGGATAATACAGGAAAATGGGGCTGAATTTTCCCCCCGTTGTGGGGGTTGTGAGGGGGCGGGTGGGAGTGAGCGCAATCCCGATCAGCACCCCTGATTGGGTGTGCGCCGCCATTTTACGTGGGCGAGCCAATTAAGGCTCGCCCAGTGTGATGCACACCCAGAAGCGCTGTGCGCTCCCTGTGCGGGCGGGGGGGATTCCCTGAGTCAGGGCCTGCACGCGAAAGAAGGCAGAAATATCCCTGAGGCACGAAGGTGCCTTGGGGAGATTAGTTTAAGTTCTGGAAAATTTAATAAAGGTGAAAAAAGATTTTAAGGACATGTCCCCTCATGTGAAACTGTCACATGAGCTGGGACATGTCCATTAATTTTTTCAAAAATTTTTATTTAATTAATAAACCCTTCATGAAACCTCATCCTGCCCATGGATGAGGTTTCATGAAAAATGTGAAGGCCGTCTGGGCTCTTCGCCTGCCCGCCAACCTTAACGTTGGACAGGCAGCTTTCTTAACAACTTTAATTACTTTGTTAATGGCCTTAATAGGCCTTTGACAGTTCGGCGGGTGCACAGCCGACGTGGCTGTGCGCCTGCCGAACTGACAATCTAAATGACGCACGGTGACGTCAGGACACCCTCCCGACATCACTGCACGTCATTTTACACGTCGGTGAGCAGGCCTCGCTCCCGCTTGCCGACGAGAAAATTCTTCCATGGGGCATGCGTCCCAACGTCATCCCGCGTTATTTAGACTTTCAGTTCGGCGGGTGCGCAGCCGAGTCAAAGGCCTATTAAGGCCTGTTAATTACCTAATTGAGGTCGTTGTCAGGGCTGCCCGTCCATCCTTATGGATGGCAGGCAGGCCGGGAGCCCAGGCGGGATTCCGGAAAAACATGAAACCTCATCCATGGGCAGGATGAGGTTTCATGAGGGTTTTAAAAATGTTTATTAAATCTTAACATTCAAGTAATTGACATATCCCAGCTCATGTGACGGTATCACATGAGGGGACATGTCAATAATCTGTTTCTTCTCCATTCAGCACAGTTTTTAAAGTTGAAGTGATCTTTCTGAGGCAGCACTTTGCCTCAGGGAGATCTGTGGGCTCTTTGGCGCACAGAGCTGCTTAGGGAATCTACCCAACCCCGCCAACACTGGGAGCGCACAGCGCTTCATGGCGGACGTCACGCTGGGCAGGCCTTAATTGGCCCACCCACGTAAAATGGCGGCCAATCGGGAACCCGCCCGCCCACAAACGCGCCTGCACAACCCTCCCTCAACAGGCAGAAAATTCTGTCCATGGTGTTGAAGTAGAAGATCAGCCATGATCTCATTGAATGGCAGAATGAGCTCAAAGGGCTGAATGGCCTACTCCTGCTCCTATTTCTTATGTTCCTATGTTCTTATCTATGGGATGCAGTAGTGTGACTCACAAAGATTACTTCAATAGCATCTCCAGCCCTACAACCTCTAACAGACAGAAGGACAGTGACTGCAATGTTATGGGAACACCATCACCTCCAAGATTCCCTTGAAGTCACACTCCCTCTTGAATGTACATTGTCATTTCTTCAGCATCATTAAATCAACATCTTGGAATTTGCTACCTAACACCACTATGAGAGTACCATCTTGATAATGATTGCAATTATTCAAGGTCAATCACCATCTTTTTGGGGCAAGTAAGAGTGGGAAACAAATAACACCTTGCAAACATCACTCACATCCCAAGAAAAAAATTTCAAAATGCAACCAGTGATTTAACACTTAAAGTAATTTTTTATTACTCCCATCAATGTAATGTTGAAGACATGTTTAATAAAGCAGCCAAAATTGTTCAAAATACCAGTGTTTCATACCTCATAATTCCTTTGCAGATTAATTGGTTAAGATACCATATTTAACGAGAAGTCATTAATAGGTGCTACAAGTAGATACCTACTGACTCAAGCATGATGGCATTCTTCAGTGTATCTTCAAAATGGATGAATTTAGAAGATTACTTGTTTCCTAGCCTCTTAGTTGAAAAACACTTTGGGAGTGAAATCAGTCTACACTAGCAATGTAAACCAGGGCTTGTACTGAATCAGCAGCCAGTCTGTATTCTTTTTTTCCCCCCTGCTGACTTGGAAAATATTGCCAAGATTTTTAATTTCAAACCAAGTAAAAGTGACAGTGAGACGGGGAAATGGGACTCCAAGAATAGTTTGAACTATTGCTCTGTGAACTTTAGTGCAAAAAAGATCAGTCATGATGAAAAATTTGGCTGCCAAGAGCCTGTTTCATGCTGCTAGTGTAGGACAATTTCACTCCCTTTCACCTGTAGGTTCCCCTGTGCAATACTACACAGTTCAAGTGACGGTCACAGGACAAAAAGTTAAACACAAAAGGAGATATCACTCTATTAGATCTGTTGTGAGCTCACATTTTCCAAATGGATAACCAAATTTTAGTCATAAAGACGTCAACATCATCAGCAAAATTAAATCATGAAAGATATTTTTTCAGAAGATTGCTCTTTCAGGTACTAAAACTGTTGACAGTCATTTAGAATTTACTTCTTAATTTACTTGTGTTTTATTCGGAGAATGGTTAGATCACACTTAGTATACTGTGAACCGTTCTGGTCTCCATATTATAAAAAGGATGCAGAGACACAGGAGAAGATGCAAAAAAGATTTATAAGCATGATACTAGAACTGAGAGGTATACCTATCAGATAAGATTGAACAATATGGGACTCTTTCCTTTCAGAAAGAGACAATTGATGCATGACTTGAGAGCGGTCTTTAAGAGTATGAAAGAATTTCATAGGGTAGACACAGAGAAGATGTTTCCACATGAAGGAGAGATAAGAACTAGGGCCATGAAATAATGTACTCACTAATAAATCTAATAGGGGATTGAGGAGACACTTCTTCTAATCAGAGAATGATTAGAAAGTGTAACTCACTACCTCAAGAAGTAGCATTGGTGTGTTTAACGGGAAGCTCGATAAATAAACAAGGAAGAAAGGAGTAGAAGGATATCTGGACGGAGTTAGGTGAAAGAGTAGGTGGAACTAGGACTAGAAATAGGGGATACAGTTTAAAAATAAGGGGTCTCCCATTTAAGACAGATGAGAAGAATTTTTTTCTCTCAGAGGGTCGTGAATCTTTGGAGTTCTCTTCCACAGAAAGTGGTGGAGGCAGGGTCAATTAATATTTTTAAGGCAGAGGTAGATAGATTCTTGACTAACAAGGGAGTCAAAGGTTATCGGGGATAGGCGGAATGTGGAGTTGAGGCCACAATCAGGTCAGCCATGATCTTACTGAATGGCAGAGTAGGCTCAAGGGGCCAAACGGCCTACTCCTGCTCCTAATTCTTATGTTTGTATGTATGGATGCTCATGTGGGGCATAAACATCACCGTAGGCCTCTTGACAAAATGGTCTGTTTCTGTTCTGTGAAATATTATGGCCACAAAATTGGACTCTGTAATGCCTCTACAGGTTTCAGCACTACAGGTGCTGTTTTGTTACTAAAATGGCATCTGCGTCATTTGTGCTCACTTCCAGCTCGTGCTGAATGCCCCCTTGGTGAAAGCCTTAGCACAGGCGTTAGGAGTATGTTCTGGAGGTATACAGAGTAGGAAGATTGTGATGTCAGTCAGCATATAACACTGATTTGACACAGCGCTGCTATGGCTAACACCTTCCTTCAAATACGCACACCTGAACATGAAGCTTCCCCATGCTGCAGCTTGCCTTCAACTATGCATACGTGGCTTTGCAGATGTCGCATTTCAATGTTGAGATGTAATGCAAATTGCAAAGGTTACCACGTTCAGGACATCATGCTGGTGAACGTGCACTACCCTGGCAGCAGTCATGATGTCTTTGTTCTGCATCAGTCTGCTGCTCCATCAATCTTTCAGCCATCACATCAACCCAGGGGGTAGTTGCTGGGCAACAAGTACTAACAATCCCACACCTGGCTCATGACTCCAATCTGCAACTCACCCATACATGGCCAGCATAAGATCATAAGAAAAAGGAGTAGGCCATTCATCCCCTTGAGGCTGCTCTGCCATTTAATAAGAATATGTCTGATCTGATTGAGGCCATAGAGTTGGATTTTCCACTCCCCAACGGTTGCATTTGAAGGTAGAGATTTGGCGGGTGGAGTGGGGGACTATATAAAATCCAGCAGGTGGGCTTCCCACCATATACCTGCCAATTAATGGCCGCTTAACGGCCTCATCCGCCACTGTTATTTTACCCATGACAGGGGAAGTCAATGTCATGCAGAAAGCCAGGTAGCTCTTGGTTGGATTTACAAGTGCTGTGAGGGTGTAGGCCTCCACTTATATACTAAAAATGATAGGCTCCAAGCTCTGTGTAAAAGCTGTGTCAAGTTGGAGATGGACTCCTCCATGCTCCTTGACAGTGAGTGACAGCTTTCTGGCAGGCCTGTCAATGCACCAAGCATGTGCATGCTCATCAGCCTTTTTCCATGCACTGCCTCATCAAAGTCCTCGTCTGAGTCCTCTGAAGCAGAACACACACTGGATCTCAATCTTAGGGCTATCCTTTCCTCCAGTCTGGTTGCAGCCCACTCATAGCCTGCGACTTACTACATGAAGTTCCTGCCTCCATGCTCCCCTCTAAAATTTGCAGTGCCAGTATCTGAACTGGTGGCTATGCAAGTGAGGTCAAGCAATTATGTTTTTTCTTCATCAGCCTCTGGTTCCTCTGGGACTTCAGAACCCCTGCACCACTGTGGGGCAAAGCAGTTGTGTTTTGGTTTCTGGAAGCGTAAAGGCACAAGAATAGGGTCACCTTGCCCTGCAAGAGAGAAAGAGAGAATTGAGCATGGTGCAATGTGTTTGGGTGATGTGCCTGACACGGTTGAATAGCTGGTAGTGTGTGCAAGCTGTGAGATGTGAGTGTGTGACTTGCAGCAGTGCTAAATGCGTGAGTGTAAGGTAAGGCTATGAATGTGAGGTATGAGGCATGGTTGATAGAGATTGTTGGTAGGTGATTAAAGGGGTTTGGTAAATGGAGCAGTGTGCCAGGCTGTGTTTCATTTGTAAGGAAATGGCATGTAATGATCCATTAACTAACCTTGAATACTCGAGTGAAGTCAGTAAATTTTCTGCAGCACTGAATCCAGGTTAAGTAGGCTAGACTGCTGACAATCACTATGACAGATACCTGCTCTCACTGTCTTCTTCGTGTCTGCCTGGAGGGCTTCCTGGCCCCCTGAAGGAAGAGGACCCCTGTCACCCTATGCCAAGGTCTCCAGTGCTGAGAACATTGAGGCCCGCACAGGTTGTTGAACTTTTCAAGATTCTTCCTGCTCATTGACTCTCATTCACCACTTCCAGACCCTGCTGCAGCCAGAGTGCATCTCTCATTTAAGAGGTGCAGACTGGCTGTAAATCACGAAGGCTAGCTTTAAGTGTGTAGCCTCTGAACAGTGTGGTCAGCACTATCACTTAAGCAAGCAAACATAACAAAGTTTGCGTGTTGCCTGCATTACTTTGAATGGGTGTGGGTTAATTACGCGTCATGATCCCCACATCTGTTTTCCGGAGCATTTCAGTTTTTAACCCTGTAAGTTAGTCACTTTTCTCTCACTGTAATGTTAACATTTCCCTCAGAGCTATAGAACGTACCCTGAGTAAGTTATGGCTCAGTTGGAAGCACTTTGCCACCAAGCCAGAAGGGTATGGGTTCAAGTCTTGTTCAAGAGACCTGCAGCAGTGTGTGCCATCTACAAGCTGCACTGCAGAAAATCACCAAGGTTGCTTAGGAAGAACCTTTCAAAGCCACAACCACTACCATCTAGAAGGACAAGGGCAGCAGATAGATGGGAACACCATCACCTGGAAGTTCCCCTCCAAGCTACTCACCATCCTGACTTGGAAATATATCACCATTCTTTCACTGTCTCTCGGTCAAAATCCTGGAACTCCCTCCCTAACAGCACTGTGGGTGTACCTGCACCACAGGGACTGCAGCAGTTCAAGAAGGCAGCTGACCACCACCTTCTAAAGGCAACTAGGGATGGGCCTAAATGCTGGCCTAGCTGGCGAGGCCCACATCCCGTAAAATGAATCAAAAAGAACACGAATTCCAGCCTGATATTCCAGTGCAGTGCTGTGGTGCTGCAGCACAGTCAGTAGGTGCCATTGTTTAGACCCTGTTTGCCCTCTTAGGTAAAAAATTGCACGGCACTATTTAAAAGAAGTGCTGGAGTGTTCAAATGTCCTGGTCAATATCTATCCCTCAACCAACATCATTGTCATCATCACATTGCTTTATGTGGGACGTTACTGTGTGTAAATTGGTTGCCGTGTTATCTACAATACAACAGTGACTACACTTCAAAAGTACTTAATTAGCTGTAACATGCTTTGGGATGTCCTGAGGCCGTAAAAAGCGCTTTCCTTAGGTTTGTCAGCATTTAAACATCCAAGTTTTCAAACTGATTCAGGTTCATTGTGGCAGAACTGTCATTCTCATGTACTACCTAAAACACCTCATCCAATGGTACATTCAAAGTATATTGCACATGGCATCTTCCTTAGAAGTCAAACAATATCAGGCACAAAACATAATGGTTGACATCACAATATGTGATATAACTAAAAGCTGTGCAAGCACATTCATATTAAATTTCATTGACCCAGATCTTCTGATCTTCAGGTGGGCATAGCCCGGAGGTACCCCAAAAGATGCACTGGGGGACCCTTCAGAAGTCCCAATGCAAGGACTCTGCGGGAATTGCCTGGGGTGTTTCAACTTACGTTGGGTAATTACCCTGTGGATGGAACACTCTGAAACTCTGAGTTAGAGTCGGAGAATTCAGACTCACTTAGCAAAATGTATACCCATGAAAAGTTAGAAGGATTAAAATCAGTTCTAACTCTTGGCTATGATAATACTGAGCCCCTGACCCCCCCACTGGACCCCACAATTAACACCCCAGAACCCCTGACTACCACCTTTACCAGACTACTCTCTTCACCCCGCAATCAACCCCCCCCAACTACTCCCACACCCAACCTCTGACTACCCCTCAACTACTCTCCACCGCCCAACTACATTTCCAGCCCCTGACTACACCCCCAACCATGCCATTGCCCTCTGAGCAGCCCCCGACCACCCTCCATCTCCCAACTAACACCCAGCCACCCTGCCCGACCTCCCCGAATCACCCTCTGACCACTCCCACAACCCCCAGCCACCACCCACTTCATTACTACCCCTCATCCCCCAACCACTGCCCAACCACTCTGCCCGACCCCCCTGACTATCCTCTGGCCACTCCCACATCCCCGACCACCCCTCGGCCCTCTGAAACACCACCGCCCTGACCACCTCCACACAACTAACCACCCTCTGACCACTCCCACACCCCGCCCACCCCCCCCACACTCTCTTACCACTTACCTGCCATCCCACCCCCTCACCCATTTACCTTACACACCGTTTTTAACATTTCAAAGTGGTTTTAGGATTTAAACATATATGGCAGGTAGCGCTGTAAAAAGGGGGCATGGTTAGGCTTCCCCTGATGCTCCTACACTATGAGGGAAAGCCTCCAGGAGCAGGCACGCTCTACATTTCTCCGGAGGCTTGGTTTGGAAGTCTGGGCGAGTAATGTGCCGCTCTGGTGCAAGGTAAGTTAACAGGAGTGGATCAGTCCATTGTCTCCTCTTTTAATAAATAAATTTTTCTCACCTAAGCTGTCCAAACATCAGAAGTGCATCTTCAGCATGCCAATGGTCTGCTCAGTGATGGAACGGGCCACGTTGTATCTCTCCTCCAGGGCAATCAGAGAATGATGCACGGGTATCATAAGCCATCGTGTGAGCAGGTACTCCTTATCCCCAAGCAGCCATCCCTGTAATTGCTGAGGCCCTTCATATATGCGAGGCACCTGGGAGTGATTCAAAGTGTATGAGTCGTGGGCACTCCCAGAGCATCTGGCACAAATGTTTTTTTTATTTATTCTTTCATGGGGTGAGGGTGTCACTGGCAAGGCCAGCATTTGTTACCCATCCCTAATTGGGCTTGAACTCAGTAGCTAATTTCAGAGGGCACTTAAGAGTCAACCACATTGCTGTGGGTCTGGAGTCACATGTAGGCCACACCAGGTAAGGACAGCAGATTTCCTTTCCTAGATGGGTCTTTTAATGGAAAATTCTTTCATGGTCACCATCACTGAGACGAGCTTTCAATTCAATTTTTTTAAGTGATTTAAATTCCATCAGCTGCCAAGGTCGAATTTGAACCCATGTTCCCACACCATTAGCCTGGGCCTCTGAATTACTAGTCTAATGACATTACCACTACTCCACCATCTCCCCCTGTGCTTCTGATGATTGCACACCAGCAAAGCATTCACAGAGTGGAACCCTTTCCTGTTAATGAACACCAGGGACTGCTGCCATGGAGCTCTCCCAATGCCTCATGTGTGCAATCGATTCCACCCTGTAATCTAAGGAATCCTGAGATAGCTGCAAACCCCAGAAATCTAGCAGCCTGGGTAGCTTCATTGGGTGTGAACTTCACATAATGATGAGCCTTATTGCAGAGAGCATCTGTCACATCCTTGAACATTTATGTGCTGAGGGCTGTGAGATGTCACATCAGTCCTCTGTGGATCCCTGGAGCGATCTGCAGGCAAAAAAATTGAGTGCAGCACTGACCTTCTGGGGCACTGGCTGTGGATGTCCTCCGAGTCCACGGGGCTTTAAATACCCCTGCAGAATGCGGCAGATATGATTCACCACATCTCTTGACAAGCACAGACGTGCATGGCATTGTCTTTCGTTCACCTCCAGATAGGAAAGCCTTCTTCGGTAGACCCTTTCTCGTGCAAGTCACCTCCATGAGATGGGTCTAACCTCCTCATCCTCTGAATGTTGCTAGGGCTCCCCTGGACCATGGGCCAGGGGCCAGGCCTCCTCTCGAAGCTACGCTAGGTGGCAGCAGGCCCTTCTCCTCTTCCTCAATCAGATCACTGCCATCAAGAAGGCATCATTGAATGCAGGCTTCATTATTCAATCCTCCTTCTCCCTGTGGACTGACAGATGTAACAGATTAATGAATACTGGCCAAATATAGTAGGTCTGACACTCGCACTCGCAAACAGAAAGCCACTGTCACGCCCTAGAGCTGCGTCTGTGCCTCGATCTTCTCCCTGATACAGCCGTGCAGCTGAGGCGCACGCTCACAGGTCTAGGTGACCAAGATGCCAACCCTGATACTTGACATCTCAATCCCACAGAGGTTGGAAGAGGTTTGGATGTATTCATGAAATGTGCCACCTTACCAAATGCAGTCCCACAATCCCTGATCTGGTGTGCTGATCAAGCTCAACTTGCACTTCAGCAATGACCGGATGCCCTTTGGCATGTTATCCATGCCAATTGAAGAAAGCACAATAGAAGCTTTCATTGATGGCCTGGCAGATATGCAACAGCTGTGCTTCCTTAACAGTTGCCTGCATTTTCCACTCTCACTTATCTCTCTATTAAAGCTCAAGTGGATCAACTGTATTGTGATGCCAATGACTCCTGCAGTCTCTCATTGAAGCGCACCAAAAGGCAATGGCTCCAATTGCACCTTCTCAAGGAAGTCTTCCTCTTTTCTCTCAGCTCTGACTCTATTTCAATGTTCTGACTCTGAGAAGTTTGAGGGTGCTGCCTGAAAGGGCCCCTTAGCCCAGCCACGGGCTCCTCCCACACTGCCTCAGACCCTTCCACACTGCCTCAGACCCCTTCCACACTGCCTCAGACCCCTTCCACATTGCCTCAGACACCTCCTGTGCAGCTTGTTTTCCAGTTTCAATTTCAAACTTCAACTTCAGGCTTTTGAAATGGTGGTGCTGCATTTTTATTTTGAGACCAGCTTCACCTCTCCCCTGTCAGTGTTTGGGTCCCTTCAATCTTCCTGGAATCTCACAATGTGCAGGTAGAGCTCCCTCCAATTATTCTCCAGCATCCCCCAGTAACTCTGGATCCCATTGTAATAGTGGTGGATATTCCAGCCCTCCCCTCTGAACCCGTCACTGTGCCATGTGGACCCCACCCCTCCCCATCTCAAGGCTGCGTGCACGGTCACATACAGAGGAGAACTCTCCCCCACCTCCCAAGAGAGCTTTGAGTGCCCCCTTTTTATTGTGTTTTCCCCATTAACAGGCTACTGATGCCTCCCCTAAATATGACCATCCCATCTGCAGCCCTGTACCAAGCCAGACAACCTCACAGCCACCAACTGTAAGACCATGACCACGCCATGCATACCCAGCTATGCCTTTTCCCAATTAAGCACACAGGCCTTGCCCCTCCCTCAATCAGGACTATGACGTGCATGCCATGCACAGCTCTGTAAGCCTTGGACTGCCTTTAATCTCTCACCCTGACTATGAGATCCACAAAGCCCCAGGACTGCCTTTAATCTCTCACCCTGACTATGAGGTCCCCAAATCCCCAGGACTGCCTTTAATCTCTCACCCTGACTATGAGGTCCACAAAGCCCCAGGACTGCCTTTAATCTCTCACCCCAGCCTCCTGGCTCCAGAGCAGGGACTATGACTGTCTTCACAGGAGCATCGTCAATAAAACTGGGGCATCAAGTCACTTGGATATTGGGACAGATGAATAAAAGCTTGGTTAAAGAGATAGATTTTAAGGAGCATCTTAAAGGAGAAGAGAGAAGTAAAGAGGTATAGAGATTTAGGGAGGGAATTCTAGAGTTTCGGGCATAGGCAGCTGAAGGCACAGTTAGCGAATGTAGGCAATTAAAATCAGGAATGAGCAATAGGCCTGGATTGGAGGATTGCACAGACTTCAAAGGCTTGTAAGGCTGGAGAATGCTACAGAGATTGGAAGGGGTGAGACTATAGAGGGATTTGAAAACAAAGATGGGAATTTTAGAACTGAGGCATTGCCAGACCAAGATGAAATGTAGGTCAGCAAGCACAAGGACAAAGGCATTTGGTGTGAGTTAGGATACGAGTGCTAAATGGATCCAAGCCAGATGGTGGGGTACAAAACAAGACATAATTCTTTTCCTTGATAGTAGATTTATTCACAGGATACAGCTTTATCGATCTCTGCCCCCTAACCACTACCATAGTGTCCCAGCTCTCTTTATACTCTTTTAAAACAAATCAAAAAGGGGGACAAATTAACAAAAGGTCAAATAAACTAATAAAAGTGGATACCCCTTAAAGGGGCACCATAACCCTGACTCTCTTTATATGCTCTTTTTTGAACCAAATAAAAAATAAGCCATTAACAAGTTAACAGGGTTGATAGACCCTTAAAGTGGTACTGTAACAAAAAGAAAACTTTCAGAGGAAACTTAGTTAATTAAATTAATTAACTATTTATTTATATATAGGCTATTTATAGACTCTTTTTGAGAAACAAGATCAACAAATTAAACTAAAAATCAATAAATCAGAGGGGGTGACAGCCCCTGGTGGGGGACTGTAACTAAAACAAAAAACGTGAAAGGAAACTTACAAAATTAAATGAAAATGTAATTTCCAGGTGTGCTGACACTCTTTATATGTGATCCTGTACTTAATCAAACAATTCCCATCAACTGTCTATCTTTAACAACCTAATCAGCAAACTATTAACAGATTCTCCGGTTATCCACATAGTATTCTATGGGCAAACGTTTCTCAGAATGACCCTTGTATAAGATTTCCTTCAGAATGTTAGATAAATACAACCCCATATCTATTGCTTCTACTAGTGCCAGTATTTCTGCAGCTAGGGTGCTTTTAGCCACTTTTTTTTTTATTTTCTTGGCTTTCCAGGCCAAGGGACAATGCTTTCTATTTTTCCCCAACAAGAATATGATAAACCCAGCTGTACTCGAATACCCATGTGGAAGATTGGCATGGGAAGCGTCACCAAAAACGGCGACCGTCATATCTTTCGGGTCACCCAAAGCTGGAAATTTGAGTGTGCATTTCTCCAATGAATTTCTCTTAAGGTTGTATTTGCCCTCAGAACCTCATCAACAGTGGCATGTTTCATATTTAGTTCCAATACGTCATTACTGGCATCGGGTCTTGACTGAGTGCACAGCCAGTTTAACGGTCTAATCAAGCTTCTTAACTGGCCTGTTTCTTCCTTGGATGCAAGATCCTCTTTCTGTGAGGACCTGGCCCAATTTATCAGGATACAATTAATACTTTCTAGATATGATTGCTGATTCAAGCTTACTCCCGCCCTAGACTGATTAATGTCTAACCCTATATATTTAAATGCCCTCAAAGCCTGACTTCCAATCAAATTCTCCTTTTACCTAAAACAAATTGCTCAAATTCTGCAGAACCTCCACATAGAAAATAATCAAAGTACATCATAAAGATGCCTGCGAGTTTCTCTTTGTGTTACCAATCGAATATTGCTGGGTCTGCTTTAAGCTGAATACAACCTACTTCCAGCAAGACAGACCTAACTGAAAAATACCATACACTCGACATAGAAAATAATCAAAGTACATCATAAAGATGCCTGCGAGTTTCTCTTTGTGTTACCAATCGAATATTGCTGGGTCTGCTTTAAGCTGAATACAACCTACTTCCAGCAAGACAGACCTAACTGACAAATACCATACACTCGACACATCATTTAATCTATAAACATATTTGTTTAATTTCCACAGCTTCCCATCTACATCACCTGTTTCTTTAGGTGATTTCAAAAACACTCCTCTTTGAAACTTTTCACCTTGCAAAAATGCAGTTTTTATATCGATCAACTTTCATTCCCAAGAATATGTGGTTAAGAAAGCTTCAAGGTCACTTTTCCTGCTGTGAGGGAGTCCATTCTAACATCTTGATCCCCAAGTCTGCCTTCGACACCCCGAGCCACGAGTCTAGCTTTATCCTTATATGTCCCATCAGGGAGTACTTTTTCTGAACATATCAACCTGTGTGATAAGGCTGGCTGTCCCCTATCTCGCACTTCAGAGCATACAACAAATTCTTTCCAACTATCCAACTCTTCTTGTTTTGCATCTCTTATCGATTTATCTTCTAATTTGCTTGTATCTGCCAAAACTTCCTGATCTTAAGGGCTTCTACTTCCAGTGAAGTTCCTAATTTGTTCTATAGTCATTCTAGTCAAACTATGGCCTCTATTTCCCTCCTATTTTGTTCTGGATGACTGCTATATGACCTCTCCCTCCTGTGATCAGAGGTTCTGGTGCCAGAATGTGATCTTTACCTCGGGCCAGAGTCACTTCCAGATCCACTATAGGGACTCGCACTGCGTTTTCTAGCTTTCCACATTTTCACCTCATTTTGCCAGTCCATAGGTCTTGTACCTCACCTTGAACAGTTAGCCAATGTTTGAATTTTCTGGTGGCTTTCCCTGCTCTCCCTACGATGTCCGCATCCCTCCACTGGCCCAGTGTATGTTGCCCTCGTGCAGATTTTTACTCGTTATCCTTTGGGATAAGTAGCTCTATAAAATGCATCAGTATCACCTTGCCTATCATCGTACAACCCCTTATCTACCGTACTCTGCTCTTCATAACTGTCAAACCAATAAGTATGTGAAGTGCAGGGTATCTAATTAGCTTCTACTAATTGCTCAGATTCTGTAAACTAATAATAAATCCTGTTTAATCTAGATGAATGTACCCTAATAGTTTGACCACCTTATTGGAGAAATATTGTTTTCCCATCACATCTTATAACTTTACCGGGACCTTTACACTCTTTCTAACCCTCTCTTTTATAGTATACTAAATCTCAGGATTAAAGTTTATCCCTGATGGTCTTATGCAATGTCATTAAGTTCACTGAATTTTCTCTGAGATTTCTGCCTTGATGGGTGCCCTTCTCACTGCATGTAGGGCATTCAATTGCGCAGAAAAGTAACTCTGGTCCCTTCCAAGGCTGGGGGAATGATCCTATATCACCGAAGGTATTTGTGGATTTCTCCCACAGGCTAACTGATATGGACTATAGCCCCCAAACATTTGAAGTGAATTCTTTGCAGCAACTGCCCACATCAGGACAGATGTTAGCTTACAATCTGGTTGGTCAGCTAAGATTTTCTGAAGTGTTTCATCAACTGCTGCATGATTTCTTTCACAAAGTCTATTGCTGAAGGAGCTTTCAGCTACAGCGTTCATCGCCACAAAGTTCATATTTTCACACGTCTCTAAATTTCTCATTGGCAAATTCCCCCCATTGTCAGTTAGGAATTTAGCTAGTGCCCCCAGTCCGATTCCTATCCATTTTTACATGATTTTTTCCACAATCACTCTTTTGTCTTGACCATGTGTAACTGTAGACAGACTGGATCTTGTTGTCATGTCTATGAAATGTAAAATGAAAATGTTTCTACCCTTGTCCCACACTTATTAATCCATAGCTAGTACTTCATTAAAGAATTGTGCTAATGGGAGACTTACAATAGGCCGTAATGGTATCCCCCGAAACTTTTTGCACATATCACATTTTTCACTAATCTTTTCAATAAACTTTGTGTATTCATCATCAACTACCCCTGCTTCCTTTGGCAGGACTTATAGCCTGTGACAAGAGGAATGAGCAAATTGTCAGTGAAACTTTAAGCCAATTCGGTTTTTTTCTCTCAAATTTCTATCACCTGATGACACTAACATTTCTTTAACATTCTGATTAGAAATGCTAGGTTTTGTTAAAGGGATGCACTAGTGTCCTGATTAGGTAAATTGGGGGTGAAAGGTTATCGGGATAGGCAGGAATGTGGAGTGGCGGTTACAATCAGAACAACCATGATATTATTGAATGGCTGAGCAGGCTCGAAGGGCCGAGTGGCCTACTTCTGCTCCTAACTCAAATGTTCATATGTTCATATGTTCGTATGTAAATCTGACTTTCAAAACACAATTGCTCTATCATGTTCCATGCCCTATTTCATTTGTTTCTTTTTCATGGATAGTTTTCTCAGCAGCAAGAGTATTTCACCAGATACTACATCTGTACTAATAAAGTGGCTTGCCCCATCTATTCTACATGGAATCACCAATCTTTTCAGTGATTTTAATGTGTTGTCATCCCCAAACTGAAACACGTCGAACTTTCATATTCCCTGATCTTACTTCAATCCTTACTACTGAGTGAATCCAGATAACATTTCGACCAAACCATTCCATGCACTGTGGATGTGCAGCCACTGTCCAACATGGCACAATTAAGTGAATCCATGACTATGATGGATGACTATCCATCATTACCGGAGTAAAGCTTCTTGTGATCTGTACAATTCCCTCAGACTGATCAATATCATCATCTTCCCCCTCTGAACTTTCTGTGTCCTGCGTCACCTCGGAAACTCTGTTCTGTTTCAGACAATTCACTGCATAATGATATTTCGAATCACATCTAAAACACCTGTTAATAATTCCCCAGGTATTCCTGGGGTTCACACTTCAGTTATTATTACTCCATTCCTGTTGTCTGCCAGATCTGCCAAAAAGGCCTCCATCCTCATTTCTTTGTCTGTGATTCTTCTGTTGTAAGGATGCCTGCTCCCCATATCTGAATGGTCTCGAAATGCTGCAAGCATTGAATCCTCTTCATCTATTGTGATACTGCCAAATGTCCCATTTGTGCCATGAAGGCCACTGGAAATTACTGCTTTCCCAGAAATTTTTTTAAAGCCTCAAGCATCTAATCCAAATGCGTTTCCTTTTCTGAGAATTTAACTCCAGTTAAGACCAGGAGCCTGTCAACATGCGACACTTTTGCACAATTTCAAAGCAAGCACTGAACCAGGAACTTCCAAATAGAATTTCTACAAAGTTGCATATAGTCTGTTAAATTCCATAATATATATCGATGGAATAACCATCCATCTTTCTAAATTTATCAAAGGCTGATCATGCTTCATATGCATCTAATAGATCATCTTTCTTGTAAATTTTATCCGTAAAGCTGAATAAATGATCCAAACTTCCAGAATGTCCAACTGGTGAGCCTCTAGCTCCAAAAGTACTTTGCACCTTATCCTAATTTTGTTAGGAAGTGACAATGTCACAGCCATACTTTTATTTCTACTCAGTAAACCAGTGTCCATACATCTACTTCATTTTTCCATTGGTCATAAGGTTCAGATTCAGAGAACATCGGTGGAAAATCATATCGTGACACTTTACAACTGATTTCAGCCATTCTTCTTAAAAGTAACTCTAATTACAGTCTCGCAGAGTTGACAGAGAAGAACAAAGTTGATGTTTCGAGTCCTCATGACCCTTCAACAGAACTATGTAAAAATAGGAAAGGGGTGAAATATAAGCTGGTTTAAGGTGTGGGGTGGAGGGTGGCGGGGGGCGGGGGGGCGGGTGTTGTTGGGACAAGCAAGCAGTGATAGGAGGAGATAACCAAAAGATGTCACAGACAAAAGAACAAAGAGGTGTTGAAGGTGGTGATATTACCTAAAAGAATATGCTAATTAAGAGTGGAGAGCAGGACAAGCAAGGTAGCTCTAGTGGGGGTGGGTGAAATAAACGATGGGTGGAATACATTTAAAAATAATGGAAATAGGTGGGAAAAGAAAAATCTATATAAATTATTGGAAAAAACAAAAAGGAGGGGGAAGAAACGGAAAGGGGGTGGGGATGGAGGAGGGAGTTCTGTTGAAGGATCATGAGGACTCGAAACGTCAACTTTGCTCTTCTCCGCTGATGCTTCCAGACCTGCTGAGTTTTTCCAGGTATTTCTGTTTTTGTTTTGGATTTCCAGCATCCGCAGTTTTTTGTTTTTATCTAATTACAGTCTCCTATCAGAAAATAAAATTTTTCTTACTTTCCAATCTTCATCTTTAGGCAGCCAACCTCTGCTACCATGCTATATGGATCCAAGCCAGATGGTAAAGTACAAAACAAGACAAAATTATTTTCCTTGATAGGAGATTAATTCACAAGATGCAGCCTTATAGATCTCTGCCTCCTAACAACTACCCCAGTCTCCCAGTTGGCTCTCTTTAACGACAAGGACAAACCCGGTGCAGTCGACCCTGCAAGAGCTGTCCCACAGACTAGTAAAGCAACAGCCTGACATAATCACACTGACGGAATCATATCTTACAGGCAATATCCCAAACACTGCCATCACCAACCCTGGGTATATACTGTCCGACTGACAGGACAGACCCATTAGAGGTGGTGGCACAGTGGTATACAGTGGGAGGGAGTTGCCCTGGGAGCTCCCAACATCGACTCTAGAAATCTTATGGCATCGGGTCAAACATGGGCAAGGGAACCCCTGCTGGCTACCACCTACTGCCCCCTTCAGCTGATGGATCAGTACTCCTCCATGTTGAACGCCATTTGGAGGAAGCACTGAGGGTGGCAAGGGAACAGAATGTACTCTGGGTGGGGGACTTCAATGTCCATCACCGAGAGTGGCTCGGTGGCAGCACTACTAACCAAGTTGACCGAGTCCTAAAGGACACAGCTGCTAAACTGGGCCTGCAGCAGGTGATGAGGGAACCAACAAAAGGGAAAAACTGACTTGACCGAGTCCTCACCAACCTGCCTGCTGCAGATGCATCTGTCCATGACAGCATCGGTAGGAGTGACCACCGCACAGTCCTTGTGGAGACGAAGTCTATTCTTCACATTGAGGATGCACTCCATCATCTTGTGTGGCACTACCACCATGCTAAATGGGACAGATTTCGAACAAATCTAGGAACTCAAAACTGGGCATCCATGAGGTGCTGTGGGCCATCAGCAACAGCAAAATTGTACTCAAGTACAATCTGTAACATTATGGCCCGGTATATACCCCACTCTACCATTACCATCAAGCCAGGGGATCAACCCTGGTTCAATGAAGATTGCAGAAGGACATGCTTGACGCAGCACCAGGTATACCTGGTGTCAACCTGGTGAAGCTACAACACAGGACTACTGGCGTGTCAAACAGCATAAGCAGCAAATGATAGACAAAGCTAAGCAATTCCACAACCAACAGAGCAGATCTAAACACTGCAGTCCTGCCACATCCTGTCATGAGTGTTGGTGGACAATTAAACAACTCACTGGAGGACGCTTCAAAAATATCTCCATTTTTAGCCAGAAGTGCCATGTCGATCTTCCATCTTGGCTTCCTCCGGAGCACCCCAGCATCATAGATGCCAATCTTCAGCCAACTCTATTCACTCCACGTGAAATCAAGAAATGGCTAAAGGCACTGGATACTGCAAAGGCTATGGGCCCTGACAATATTCCAGCAATAGTACTGAAGACTTGGTGCTCCAGAACTTGCTGCACCTCTAGCCAGGCTGTTCCAGTACAACCACAACACTGGCATCTACCTGGCAATGTGGAAAATTTCCCAGGTATGTCCTGCACTCAAAAAGTAGGGCAAATCCAATCCAGTCAATTACCGCCCCTTCAGCCCTCTCTCCATCATCAGTAGAGTAATGGAAGGGGTCATCAATAGTGCCATCAAGCGACTCTTCCTTAGCAATAACCTGCTCACTGACGCTCAGTTTGGGTTCCACCAGGGTGACTCAACATCTGACCTCGTTACAGCCTTAGTTCAAACATGGACAAAAGAGCTGAACTCCAGGGGTGAGGTGAAAGTGACTGGCCTTGATATCAAAGCAGCATTTGAATGAGTGTGGCATCAAAGAGTCTTAGAAAAACTGGAATCAGGGGGAAAACTCTCCACTGGTTGGAGTCATACCTAGAACAAAGGAAGATGGTTGTGATTGTTGTAGGTCAATCATCTCAGTTCCAGGACATCACTGCAGGAGTTCCTCAGGGTAATGTCCCAGGCCAAACCATCTTCAGCTGCTTCATCAATGACCTTCCTTCCATCATAAGGTCAGAAGTGGGTACGTTTGCTGATGATTGCACAATGTTCAGCACCATTTGTGGCTCCTCAGATACTGAAGCAGTCCATGTCCAAACATTCATGCCACACAAGTGTCAAAATCCTGGAACTCCGACCCTAACAGCACTGTGGGTGTACCTTCACCACCGGGACTGCAGCGGTTCAAGAAGGCAGCTCACCACCACCTTCTCAAGGGCAGTTAGGGATGGGCAATAAATTCTGGCCTAGCCAACAACACCCACATCCCATAAATGAATAAAACAAATCTGAGTGACAACTACCCTCAAATAGCAAGGCACCTAATGTCTGTTACAATTCACTCGGTGTCTGAGTTACTGTGGCAACATGCACTTTTATGCACATGTTGTCGTCTGGTGTTATGGATTGCGATGGTAGAGGTTCCAACATTCTTTCTATCACATGGCTGATGAGGAATCTCTCCTGTTCTTACCGCCTGTCACTGGCATGCGTTGGAAGGATTTGCAGGTTGATAATCAACCTTTTTGGCTACAGTATGAACGCACTTTCCTTGGCCATCAAATCCTGGGGTGAGAGTCAAACCCAGTGCTTCTGGGCTCAGAGGGAGGGATGCTATCCACTGCACAAGAAGACCTCCTATAAGGCACCTAATAATGATGCTTAAAATTGAACACAACTGTGGTTTGAATGTTTGGTCAGAAAATGCTCAAAATGCACTGCTGATTAGTTGAATCTGAAAAAAAGTCCGGTTATCTTCATTAAAACTGCTGTCTTTCTCCTTAATTGCTGCCTGATCATGTATTTCAGTAGGTTCTAATTTACTTTAAATTTAAAGAATTTGATATTTTTCAATTTTGTGTCTAGCTAATGTGTAAATGTTGTTTGTTCCATTATATGCTAACTCAAAGCAAAAAATTTATCCACATTTCTGTTTTGTTTTATATGAATTGGATCTATTTAACTGATCCATGCATTTGCAATGCTACTTCATCCAACATGAAATCCAGAAGCCAATACACCAGATGATCCACTCAGCAACCTTTGTCAGCCAGCATAGTATGCACCAACCTGCTCGTCAGCTGCGAGTAAACAAACCCTTCATCTGCAGGTTATCAAGCCAGGAGTCTAAGTGCAATACTTACCCAAGTCCCTCTCACCAAGAACTCTGACAAAGTTATTATATGTATGAATACAGATTGAACCTTCCGACCCAAGAGGTGGGTTGGCAAAAAATTCATCCCTTTATATCACCCAGTATCTAACATAACACATTAATTATTCCTCTTTTTTAGTTGGTGCTTTCATCAACATGCCATTACATAATAAATTCATTAAGCTTTAAACCACCTGTTTTGTTTGCAACTTATGTAGAAATCCTATAGCAATCTCCAGGGGGTGGTTTTGTGGAAACTGCTTCTCATATTGTAATGATGTCAGCAGCAATGTGTCTTCTTGGAATCTGGAGTTGATTATCAATGAAATAAAAGGCAACTTTAAGCACATCAAAGTACTGACAATGCTGCTGTGATAAGTATAGTCCAAGGAATCGTGCCATGCATTTGGACAAACGGCAAGGTCAGCTTTTAATGGTTTTTCTGAACTAACATACTAAGGACATTTATTCTCACCTGGTACTTCTAGCACAATGATTTCTCATTCTCAGTCATGACATCAGAGTTAAACCACAAATGCAGAACAGATTCTTCTTCGAGGGGTGAAGAAATTGGACATGCATTTCTGATTGACTGGTTTCAGGGCAACATTGGCAGAGAATCAGGAACAAGTCATCAGTCAAATCTTTTGGCAAGAGAGGGTGGTTGCAGATAGCCTAAAAAGGAAAAGGAAAAAATAAAGAAGATATGTTTTTAATAAACATACTTTTATTTATTTCAAATTGAATCATAAACTATAAGACAAAAGGAATCAACAGTATAAACACATGTTAAAAATCAATCCATCATCCTACAGATCGTCAGTGTAACAAAGAATGTAAAATTCCTCCTCCTGATAATTTTAATTGAAAAGTTGGCATGAATACAAGAAACCAATGGTCAGCGCAGAGTGGTCACAGGACAGATTGCATCACAAACAGAATGCAAAAGTTGGGAATCTGGCGCAAGCGGGTTTCTCTGTTAAGTAGTAGTAGGTGAATATTGTCTAACTGAAAATAAATTTAACTTTTTAGTTTTTAAGTTTAAATTTTTGAATTTAAGTATAAACTGGAAGTTAGTCAAAACAGAAACTGCCTGGCTGTGACAGTCAGCTGTGAAAGAATGCCTGAAAAGGTGCTAATTTTTTCTTATTCGTTCATGGGGCTGAATCTTTGGCTCAGCAAGCGGGGGTGGGACCCGCTCACCGAGGCGTAAAATGACGCGGGGTGACGTTGGGCGTGTGTCATTTAGATTTTCAGTTCGGCGGGCGTGCAGACGAGTCGGCTGCACACTCGCTGAACTGTCAAAGGCCTGTTAAGGCCATTAATGAACTAATTAAGCCTATTGAGAAAGCTGCCCATCCAACCATAATGTTGGCGGGCAGGCGAAGAGCCCAGGCAGTCTTCGGATTTTTCATGGAACCTCATCCACAGGTGGGTTAAGGTTTCACGAATGATTTAAAATTTTCAGAAAAATTTTTATTAAAATTAGTGCACATGTCCCCAGCTCATGTGACAGTTTAACATGAGGGGACATGTCACAAAATTTTTACAACACTTTATTAGACTGTTTAAACTTAAAACTAATCTCTGTGCCTCAGGGAGACTTCTGTGCTCTCGCCCTCCCGACTCAGGTAACCCCGCCCCCCAGCCCGCCCGCCTACTCAGTGCTTCCGGCTCCACACCTGCCCCCCTCACAACCTCCCCCCTCCCCCACAACGGGGAGAAATTCTCCCCATGGGATGTGGACGTCACTGGCTAGGCCAGCATTTATTGCCCATCCCTAATTGCGTTCAGGGGGCATTTTAAGAGTCGGCTACATTGCTGTGGGTCTTAAGTCACATGTAGGCCAGGCCAGGTAAGGACAGTAGATTTCTATCCCTAAAGTAGTATTAGTGAACCAGATGGGCTTTTACAACAATCAGCAATGGTTTCATGGGCATCATAAGTCTTTTAATTCCAGATCTTTTAAATTAAAATCAAATTTCACCATCTGCTGTGATGAGATTCAAACCTGGGTCCCCAAAGCATTACCCTGGGTCCCTAGAATACCAGTCTAATGACAATACCACCATGCCACCACCTTCCTAATGACATAAAGGGACATGGGGATAGTATGGACAAAAGGCATTGAAGTGGATGATTAGCCATGATCATACTGAATGGCAGGCAAGCGCAATGGCCTGAATGGCCTACTCCTGCTCCTATGCTCCTATAATTACTTTGAGCAGGAAGCTGTATCAGGAGCTGTAACTTGGGCATGGCCCTAAAAGGTATAAGTAAACAGTATCTGCTGATGCGTAAAGTGGTCGTAAACAGAGTGCATTGCAAGCAGTGCAAAAGTTGGGAATTTGGTGCAGGTGATCGAAGTGCTGATTTTGGCTTCCAATTACTTCTGGTAGTTCATATTACAGATAACCATTAAATTTAATCCACCTATAACTTTACCTAAATAAAGAAAGTAATTAAAAGACTAAAAACAATAAGCTAAGCATAAAAAGAGTATGGTAGAAGACCCAGGTCAGAGCACAGACTCAAGCTGAGGTAGCTGAGATATTCAGCTAATACAACATCAAAAAATGAAGGAGTGACATCACAGGACTGTAGATAGGTAATTACGGTAGTAGGTTCCACTAAGAAATTTAGTTTGTAGTCTAATAAAAAAGGCGTGGCTGGACACCTCAGTCTCACTGAATGCACATCCTGTGCCATGTGAGAACTCCAAAATGCATACACAGGACAATCAGTTGTGTAGAAAGTGTTAGTATTTGGAGGATGTGGAGCTTCAAGCTTCAGAGCTTGAGGAGTACATTCATGAGACTGAGAACTACATGGAAAACATGTCCAGTGGGTGACCACCACACATGTTAAGAGCGTGCTGGTGGAGAGGGAACAGGTGACTGCCAGGCAGACAAGGAGGACCAGACAGGTAGTACAAGAGGGTCTCTAACCAATACTAGTGTCAGTGATTGTTTATCTGGGTAGTACAGCCAGAGCCAACTCCATGGCTCAGCTGATAGGGATGTAATGATAAGGGGAACAGCTGCAGACATGACTCCAAGATGGTATGTTGCCTCCCTGATGCCAGGGCACTGTATCAAATGTCTTTTGCAAGTGCATTTACACCACATCAACAGTATTGCCCCCAGTAACCCTCTCTATTACATCTTTAAAAAACTCCAGCAAATTAGTTAAACATGATTTTCCCTTACGAAATCCATAGGCAAGATCAGCAAGCGGGGGCGAGGCCCGCTCGCCAGTGCGCAAAATAGTGCGTCATTTCCATTTTCAGGTAGGCGGGGGTGCAACCAAGTCAGCTGCGCGCCCACCAGCCTGCCAAAGACCTATTGAGGCCATTGAAAAGCTAATTAAGGTCGTTAATGGGCCTGCCCGTCCAACCTTAAGGTTGGCGGACAGGCCAGGAGCCCTGGTGGCTTCAGAAAAAGCATGAAACATCATCCACGGGCGGGATGAGGTTTCATGAGGGTATTTAAATCTTTAAGAAAGGTTTCAATAAAACTTATGGACATGTCCCAACTCATGTGATGTCACATGAGGAGACATGGCAGGGAAAATTTTTAAACATGTCGAATAAAAGTTTTAAATCGGAGCTGATTTCCCTGAGGCAGCACTTAGCCTCAGGGAGATCTGTGCACTCTTTCACACGCATGCACGAAACAGCGCACTCCCGGCTGAGGGAATCTGCCCCCCACCCGCATAGGGAGTGCATAGTGCTTCTTGGTGGACATCACGCTGGGCGGGCCTTAATTGGCCTGCCCACGTAAAATGGTGGTGCGCCCCCGATTGGGGATGCTGATCAGAGGCACACCTGCCCACGCCTGCTCCCGCACATCCCCCACAATGGGGGAAACATTTTTCCCCGTGCTGGCTTTCTTTAATTAACCCACATCTGCTTATATGACTATTAATTTTGTTCTGAATTATGGTTTCTAGAAGTTTCCCCATCACTGACCGGCCTTTAGTTGCTGGGCTTATCTTTACATCCTTTTTTGAACAAGGGTGTAATGTTTGCAATTCTCCAGTCCTCTTGCACCACCCCCAAGTTTAAGGAAAACTGAAAAATTATGGCCAGTGCCTCTGTAATTTTAACTCTCACTTCCCTCAGTATCCTTGGATGAATCTCAGCTGGTCTTGGTGCCTTATCCATTTTAAGTACAGACAGCCTATCTAATGCCTCCACCTTATCCATTTTAAACCCTCCTAGTGTCTGAATTACCTCCTCTTTCACCATGGCCTGGGTAGCATCTTCTTCCTTGGCAAAGACAAATGTAAAGTATTCACTTAATACCTCAGCAACGCTCTCTGCCTCCATGTGTAAATCCCTTTTTTTGTCCCTAATTTGCCTTCCTCCTCCTTTTACCACCGTTACTATTTATATGCCTATAGAAGACTTTGGAATTCTGCTTTATGTTGGCTGCCAGTCTCTTTTTATACCCCCTCTTTGCTTCTCTTATTTTCTTTTTCACCTTCTCTCTGAACCTTCAATGCTCAGCCTGGTTCTCAATTGTATTTTCTACCTAGCATCTGCCATAAGCACACTTTTTCTTCTTTATCTTAATTCCTATCTCTTATGTCATTCAGGGAGATCTGGTTTTGTTTGCCTTACCTTTCCCTTTCGAGGGAATACATCTTGACTGCGCCCGAAATACCTCTTTTTTGAAGGTAGCCCATTGTTCAAGCTACTGTTTCCTCAGCCAACTATTGACTCCACTTTATTCAATTCAGATCCGTTCTTACCCCATTGAAGTTGGCTTTTCCACAGTTAATTATTCTTACTCTTGATTGTTGTTTGTCCTTCTCCATAATCAGCCTAACCCTTATGATACAGGGGCCACTGTCCCCTAAATATTCCCCAAATGACACTTGAACCACTTGGCCCACCTCATTGCCAAGAACCAGGTCCAGCAGTGCCTCCTTTCGCATTGGACTGGAAACACTGCTGTAAGCCATTTTCCTGAACACACTCTCGGAATACTTGCCCCTGACTGCCCTTTACATTACCACTATCCCAGTCTATACTTGGATAATTAAAGTCCCCCATTATAATAACTACCCTATAATTTTTATATCTCTTAAATTTTCTCACAACTTTATTCCTCTATATCCTTCCCATTAGATGATGGCTTACAGACAACACCAAGCAATGTAATTGTACTTTTTTGCTCCTTAGCTCTAGCCAAATAGATTCTGTCCTTGACCCTTCTGGAACATAATTTTTCTCCTGCATTGCCATGTTCTCTTTAATTAATACCACCACCCCTCCCCCTTTCCTTCCTTTCCTATCTCTCCTGAACACCTTGTATCCATTTAATACCCAGTCCTGTCCTTCTTTGAGCCAGGTCTCTACTATAGCCACAACATCGTATTTCCACATGCCAATCTGTGCCTGTAACTCACCAATCTTATTTACCACACATTCACGTACATACATAGTAACCCTGACTTTATTACTTTCTCCCTTACTCTGACCACACCTGTTAACTTATTATTCCTTATTTTAGTGCTATCTATATCCCAGTATTCTGTGCACCTTGGTATTCCTCTCTGATATTATCTCTTGGTTCCACACCTCTGCCAAGTTAGTTTAAACCCTCCCAAATTGCACTAGCAAAACAAACCACACGGAACTCAGTCCCAACTTTATTTAGGTGCAACCCATCCAGCCTGTACAGGTTCCATCTCCCAGAGCCATTCCCAATGTCCCAAGAACTTAAAGCCCTCCCTACTGCACCATCTTTCCGGCCATACATTCATCTGCTTTATCCTCCTACTTCTACAATCACTTGGAGCAGAGGAACATAGGAACTTTTGCATGGTACTAGGAGTAATCCAGAGATTACTATTACTGAGGTCCTGCTAGCTAATTTCCTACCTAGCTTCCGAAATTCCAACTGCAGGACCACATCCCTCTTCCTCCCTGTGTCATTCGTTTCAATGTGGACCATGACTGTTGCCTATTCACCCTCCCCCCTCAGGGTTTTCTTGAGCCACTCAACGACATCCCCTTAACCTTGGCACCAGTAAGGCAACACGTTATCCTGGGTTCACGTCTGCGACTGCAGAAACACCTATCTATTCCCCCAACTATCGAATCACCTATCGCTATTGCTCTTCCAGCCTTCCTTGGACCCTTATACAGCTGAGCCACCCGTGTGCTATGGACTTGGCTCTGGCTGCACTCCCCAGATGAACCATCATCCTCATTAGTATTCAAACTGAATAATGGTTGGAGAGTGGGATGTACTCAGGGCATTCCTGCAGTATTTGCCTGTTCCTTTTTGACTACCAGATGGTCACCCTTTTCCTCTCTTCCAGCATTCCCTTAAGCTGTGGGGTGACCACATATATAAGCATGATATCCACGTAGCCCTCAACTTCACGGATACACCGCAGAGATGCCAGCTACTGCTCAAGTCCCCAAAATCCAGAGCTCAAGCTGCTGCTGCTCAAGTTCCAAAACTCAGAGCTCAAGCTGCTGCAACTGACACTTCCTGCACAAATTACTATCCAGAACACGGGAGGGTCCTGGAGTTCCCACATAGCACAGGATGTGCATTTGAGAGGTCAGAGGAGCGCTACCATTCCTTATTTATTAATTAGCCTTGCTACTGCTAATAAACCTTACCAATATTAATATACTTTACTGCTATTAATATACCTTACTACTGTTAATAAACGTTATTAATACTGACAACTACTAATACTTAACACACCTTACCAGTAATAATAAACCTTAATTAAAAATAAAAGATAAAAGATATTATCTTATTATTAATATTTAATATTTTTAACTTGCCAGTTGTGTTGAATCAGTCCTGAAGCAGCAATACTCAACAGCTACTTAACTTGCAACTTTTCTGTGATATCACACATCGGCTTTTGTTTCCAAATGCAATTCTGAACTACAAACTGAGATATCCCCATTCATGTTGAACTCTCGGCTTTTCACTGCCCTCAACCTCGCTGAACTCCTGGCTTTTCACCGACCGCAATCTTGCTGAACTCTTAGCTTTTCACTGGCCCCACTCTCACTGAACTCCCGTATTTTCACTGGCCCCAGCCTCGCTGAACTCCTGGCTTATCACCGACCACGATCTCGCTGAACGCTCGGCTTGTCACTGGTCCTGTTCTCGTCAAACTCTCATCTTTTCACAGGCCCCGCTCTCACTGAACTCCTGGCTTTTCACTAGCCCCGCTCCCAGCTTTTCACTGGTCCCGCTCTCGCTGAACTCTCAGCTTTTGACTGGCCCCACTGTCGGCTTTTGACTGGCCCGGCTATTGCTGAACTCTCGGCTTTTCACTGGCCTCACCCTCACTGAAATCTCGGCTTTGCACAGGCTCCTCTCTTGCTTAACTCTCAGTTATTCACTGGCCCTACTATCACTAAACTCTCAGCTTTTCACCAGACCCATTCTTGCTGAACCCTCAGCTTTTCACTGGCCTGCTGTCGTTGAACTCCTGGCTTTTGGTATCGATTAATATTGGTTCAAGAATCAATCACAGCTGTGAAGAAGGATGATATGCTGGGTGTATCATCAAATGAGGCCATATGGATTGAACTGAAGAATATAAAATGGGCAATCACACTGCTGGGTGTATACCAGGGACACTCCAGTCTTAGTGAGATAGAAGAGCAAATATGTGGGCAAATCGCTGAGGAGTGCACAAACATTAGGGCAGTAATAGTGCAGCATTTCAGCAATCGAAATATTAACTGGGATTAAATCAGATAAAAAGTTATAGAAGGCACAGAGTTCCTAAAATGTATTTGGGGCCATAATTTAATGTGGCCATGCAGGCCCACCCCCCTTTTCAGCCTGGGACCACCCTCCAGCACACTCAGACTATCCCCTCATTTTCCAGTCAACACCTGGGCACCCCACTGGACCCACAGCACCAACCCCACCCCCCGCCCCTGCCCCAGCTCCAGAAGACCTTGAAGCCTGGCCATGGCAGAGGCAAGAACCCTGGTAGCCACATGCTCAGTGATAGCTCCCTGCATGTCCTCCTCAAGGCTGCTGGGGCAAGGCAGGAGGTCAACAGTGAACAGGCAAGCTTAGATGGAGGTAGCAGAGGAGGTCAGCAGCCATCAGGTCATCTGTAGAACCTGAATCCAGTACCACAAGCAAGTCAACACCCTTCTCCATTCTGCCAGGGCGAGTGATAAACCTCAGCCCCTCTTGAGTCAGAAGTGAATGGGTGGTTGTGCAGGTGTGGATCTCACTGGAGTCAGGGAGGGTCCCAGAGGACTGGAAAGTCACTAATGTAACCTCCCTGTTTAAGAAGGAAGTGAGTGAGGCAAAAGATGGGAAATTACAGGCTGATTAGCCTGACCTCGGTCGTTGGTAATATTTTAAAGTCCATTATTAAGGATGAGATTTCAGAATACTTGGAAGTGCATGGTAAAATCGGGCAAAGTCAGCATGGTTTCATCAAGGGGAGGTCATGCCTGACAAATCTGTTAGAATTCTTTGAGGAGGTAACGAGTAGGTTAGACAAAGGAGAGCCAATGGATGTCATCTACTTGGACTTCCAGAAGGCCTTTGACAAGGTGCCACACAGGAGGCTGCTCAGTAAGATAAGAGCCCATGGTGTTAGAGGCAAGGTACTAGCATGGAAAGAAGACTGGCTGTCTGGCAGGAGGCAGAGAGTGGGGATAAGGGGGTCCTTCTCAGGATGGCGGCCGGTGACTAATGGAGTTCCGCAGGGGTCAGTGTTGGGACCACAAATTTTCACTTTATACATTAATGATCTAGATGAAGGAACTGAGGGCATCCTAGCTAAGTTTGCAGATGATACAAAGATAGGTGGAGGGACAGGTAGTATTGAGGAGGCGGGGAGGCTGCTGAAGGATTTGGACAGGTTAGGAGAATGGGCAAAGAAGTGGCAGATGGAATACAACGTGGGGAAGTGTGAGGTCATGCACTTTGGTAGGAAGAATAGAGGCATAGACTATTTTCTAAATGGGGAGAGAATTCAGAAATCTGGAGTGCAAAGGGACTTGGGAGTCCAAGTCCAGGATTCTCTTAAGGTTAACTTGTAGGTTGAGTCAGTAGTTAGGAAGGCAAATGCAATGTTGGCATTTATTTCGAGGGGACTAGAATATAAAAGCAAGGATGTGCTGCGGAGGCTTTTTCAGGCTCTGGTCAGACCACATTTAGAATATTGTGAGCAATTTTGGGCCCCGTATCTCAGGAAGGATGTGCTGGCCCTGGAGAGGGTCCAGGGGAGGTTCACGAGAATGATCCCAGGAATGAAAGGCTTAACATATGAGGAACGTTTGAGGACTCTGGGTCTATACACGATGGAGTTTAGAAGGATGAGGGGGGATCTGATTGAAACGTACAGAATACTGAAAGGCCTAGATAGTGTGGACGTGGGGAAGATGTTTCCATTAGTAGGAGAGACTAGGACCCGAGGGCACAGCCTCAGAGTAAAGGGAAGACCTTTTAGAACAGAGATGAGGAGAAACTTCTTTAGCCAGAGAGTGGTGAATCTATGGAATTCATTGCCACAGAAGGCTGTGGAGGCCAGGTCGTTGAGTGTATTTAAGACCGAGATAGATAGGTTCTTGATTGGTAAGGGGATCAAAAATTACGGGGAGAAGGCGGGAGAATGGGGTTGAAAAACTTATCAGCCATGATTGAATGGCGGAGCAGACTCGATGGGCTGAATGGCCTAATTTCTGCTCCTATGTCTTATGGTCTTATGGTCTTGGGACGTGGGAGCTGACCAGATGAAGGGGATGGCTGCAGCTCTGACAGGGGTCATATGCCTGGCACAGCTTACCCACCCAAGGGTGTAGCCAAGTGCCAGACTAACACTTGCATGACACCGGCCAGCAAGCTTGAGGAGCAGGTGGTCTCTGTAGTCTGAGCATTGAAATGATTCTCACAGGTGAAGGGGTCTCAGTATGCCAAAGGACACAGACTGATAGGCATCCTGAGGCCAATGGAGGAAGGAGTGCAGCAGCTGGGTGACCACCAGGGAGTCCAATCCATCACAGGCAATGAGATCGAAGTTCCTATTGAGGAAGGTGAGTCCCTAAGGAACGGGCATAGGGGGAAGCAATAGGCCACCATGAGGGATGCTCGACATGTCCAAGCTGCAGCCAAACCAGTGTGTTTCCATCTGAAGTGTTGTGTGGGCCTGATCTTCTCCCATAGGTGAATCCAAACAGCTCCAGAGAATATTCGTCCACCTCTGGAAAGGTGGGGGGAACTCACAGAGTGCAGAGTCACATCCTTGCCCTGCACCCTCCACCAGCTCAGAAGCTGTCACCTCAATGAGTATAAATGTGGGTAGAAATCCAGGGTCACAACCTGATGCCAGCACCAAACAAGCATAGGACCAGCTGTCAAAGGCTGTGATAGCCAAGGCCTCTGACGCTCAGTGGAGTGTGAGAGGCCAGATCCATGTTGAGTCCCAGGCTGACGACGAGACTCTGGTGTTGTCCATAAAGCGACAGATGCTGGAAGTGAGGCGTATGAAGACCTGGCAGAGGTTCCAGAGAGTCTATGTATTAATTCATTCCAAAGCCAGTGGTGAAGTAGGAAACTAGACACCAATCTTTTAATTAATACTAGATTTATATGTAGAATGGCAACAGCTCAAATATCTGTCTCTAACCAATAGCCTGTGTCCCAGAAGTCTTTCTTTATAGGCTCTTTTGAAAAACAATTCAACTAAAAGTCAGAGAGGGTGATAGCCCCTGGTGGGGCACTTTAACTAAAACAAAAATGTGAAAGGAAACCTACAAAATTCAATCAAAATGTCATTTCCAGGGGTGATGACATACCCCAGCCCCCACAGTGCCCACCAATCGCAGAGGGCCTCTAGTGTGCCGGTTGGCACCACGTGCTCCCTCTCTAGGGCCACCCAGCTGCGGGAGAGGGGCAGACGGACATGTTGATGGCCATTTTTGCCGCCAAGGAGCAGGCTTACGAAGAGGTCCCCCTCCCTTCCCACCCCCACCTCCCTCCACACCGGGTGACTAAAGATCAGGAGCCTGGGGCTGAAGTACAACCAAAAATTGAGAAGCAGCCCCTTCAAAAAATGAGAGGGGCTGCAGCCACAGGCAATCTATGTATGGTGGAATACGGGCTCCCTTCAGCCACAGAAAATGGGTGCGGCCTGGGAGTCCGTGAACCAACTAAACCAACTATTGCATGGCACTGCTACATGCAACACCCTCCATGCCAGGCCCCCGATGGAGAAAGGGAGGACTCCCACATACAGAACCCTCCACTGGGGATCTCACCCACTTCCAGGCGGTAGAACAGCATGCCATGGCATGTCCTGATGGTGGAGGAAAACAAGGAAGCGGATGGTTTGCAGCAGCAGGCCATACAGGAAACACCTCCGTGCTGAACAGAAGTCTGTCTTTATATGTGCTCAAGGTACTTAATCAACCCTCAACTGTGTATCCTTAACCTTGATAATATAATTAGAATACCATTTACAGATTACCTTTCCTTTAAATTGAAACTTTATAACACACAATATTTCAAAACAAATCAAAGGAATGAAAATTGAAAAAACGATTTTCCATGTTCTACATTTCACATCATGCAAGATGTCCCTCTTTTAGGACCTCCAATAGTCTTTTTGAGCAAGGATTCCTATCTGGAAAGCAATCCAATAATTGATGACTTGCACCAACCCATTTTATCTTGGAGGCTTTTTTCCTATCCAGCATTTCTTTTATACCAGGAGGGTCAATCCTTGACTTTTTCTCAGTTACACTTGTTATACTTTAGGAAATTAGGTTAAGGGATAGGTCAGTAGAGATGCAGTGGCAGATACTGAAGGAATATTTCAGAATGCTCAGAAAAGATACATTCTAGTGAGAAAGAAAGACTCTAAGGAAAGGACACACCATCCATGGCTAACTAAAGAAGTTAAAGATGGTATAAAATTGAAAGAAGAGGCATATAATTCCACAAGGATGACTGGCAGGTCAGAAGATTGGATAAAATATCAATAACAGCAAATAATGACTAAAAGATTAACAAGGAGGGAGAAATTAGAGGGCAAGAGAAAGCTAGCTATAAATAGAAACTATTCTTTCATGGGATGTGAGAGTTGCTGGCAAGACTAGCATTTGTTGCCCATCCCTAATTGCCCTTGAACTGGATGGCTTGCTAAGCCATTTCAGAGGGCTATTAAGAGTCAACCCAGTCCAGGTAAGGATGGCAGATTTCCTCCCCGAAAGGCATTAGTGAACCAGATGGTTTTTTATAACAATCAATGATAGTTTCATGGCTGCCATTATTGAAGCAGCTTTAGAATCCAGATTTATTAATTGAATTAAAATTCCACCAGCTGCCACGTTGGTCTTTGAACCCATGTCCACAGAATATTAGCCGGCCCCTGGAATACGCGTCCAGTGACACTACCATTACACCTTCCCTCAAAAATACAGATAGTAAGAGATTCTACAGGTATTTAAAAAAGAAAAGAGAAAGCAAAATGAGCATTGCTCCTCAAGAGAATGAGAATGAGTAATTAATAATGGAAAATAAGGAAATGACAGGTGAAATGAGCAGATATTTTGCATCTGCCTTCACTGTAGAGGATACAAATAACATTCCAGGAATAACTGTGAATCAGGGGCTGAAAAGAAGCAAGGAACTTAAAACAATTACAATCATCAGCGAACGGGTACTGAGAAAATCATTAGAGCTAAAAGCTGACAAGTCCCCAGGTCCTGACAGACTTTATCCTAGGGTCATGAAATAAGTGGCTACTGAGAAATTAGATGCATTGGCTTTAATTTTCCAAAATTCCTTAGATTCTGGAAAGGTCGTACCAGATTAGAAAACAGCGAATATGACTCCTCTGTTCAAGAAAGGAAGGAGACAGAAAGCAGAAAGCTACAGGCCAGTTAACTTAACATCTGTCACAGGGAAATTGCTGGAATCAATTATCAAGGAGGTTATAGTGGGGCATTTAGAAAATATCAATGTAATCCAGCAGAGTCAATGTGGTTTTGTGAAAGGGTTACTATGTTTGACTAATTTATTGGAGCTCTTTGAGGAAGTAACAAGAAATATGGATAAAGAGGAACCTGTGGATGTGGTGTACTTGGGTTTCTTGAAGACATTTGACATGGCGCCACATCAAAGGTTACTATGCAAAATAAGAGCTCACGGTGTAGGGGGTAATATATTCGCATGGATAGATGTTTGGTTAGCTAACAGGAAGTAGAGAGTAGGGATAAATGGGTCTTTTTCAAATTGGCAAGATGTGACGAGTGGAGTACCACAGGGTTTAGTGCTGGGGCCTCAACTATTTACAATTCGAGTATTGCTGAATAAAGAGACATGCTGTGAAGCTTTTCATCTTGCACTCATCCAGACAGATTCACAAGAATACCAGTTGTAAAGAGATCAACATTTTATGCTGCATGAGGAGAGAGTGTTGATTAGCTGGCAAGTGGACTCTGATTGGTAGAGGCATTGACATGGAGAATGCATCAGGGAACAGCTAACTACCAAGCTTATAGGGCTCATCAAAGCCATCCTGCGGGATAATGGCTACCCTAATCAGGTCATTGCTCGAAGTATATCATGAGTGGGCCTAAGGACGCCACTTTTGGTTTGAAAAAGTGCCCAGACAACCTTAGATTATCCTGGAATAGTAGGGTGTCTCAAAAATTTGAGTAACAGCGAGTCACATTGCTACTATGCGGTAGCAACACAAGTGGTATTCTCCACTAACAGGATGCTGCCATCAAGCCAAAAAGATGTTCTGCCTATCACACAAATGAGTAAAGCAGTATATGAGTTTCAGTGCCAGTGTGATGCCAGGTATGTAGGCTGTACGTCCCAATGACTGGTGAATCATATCAAACCATATGTCCCTTCGGCTGTTCACAACAAGCAATGTGCTGACCGTACCCAAACAGCCCATGTTTGCATAACTCAAAACATAGTGCCAACATTAGATGTGATTCTGTGATTGGATAGCACTTGCTAAACAATCCTAATTGTGCTAAGAATTAAATTGACAACCAATTTAAGGTATCAGTCAGGCTCGCAGTGCGGTTCACTTATGTATGCTGGAAGCTACATATATTAACACACAGGGCCCTGTCCTTTGCAGACAGAAGGAACATGTCCACGCATTGCACCTTTTTCAATTAACCAAAGACTTGGGGGTCAGCCATTCTTTAGTTCATTCCCCAAGACATTGTCTTGACCAATCAGAGCCAACCTGCCTGGTTTGAATTTGCACAATAAGCTTGGCAGTTAACTATTCCCTGGTGCATTCTCCATGGCAACGCCTCTACCAATCAGAGTACACTTGCCAACCAATCAGCACTCTCTTATCATGCAATTTATCTGTTGTTCCCTTTACAATTGGTTATCTTGTGAATTTGTCCTGATAGCTTCTTTTTAATTCATTTATGGGATGTGGACAACATTGGCTAGGCCAGCATTTATTGCCCATCCCTAATTAGCCTTGGGAAGGTGGTGGTGAGCTGTCTTCTTGAACTGCTGCAGTCCATGTGGTATAGGTACACCACAGTGCTGTTAGGAAGGGAGTTCTACAATTTTGACCCAGCAACTGTGAAGGAACGGCGATATATTTCCAAGTCAGGGTGGTGAGTGGCTTGGAGGGGAACTTCCAGGTGGTAGCATTCCCATTATACCTGCTGCCCTTGCCCTTCTAGATGGCAGCAGTTGTGTGTTTGGAAGGTGTTGTCTAAGCAGCCTTGGTGAGTTCCTGCAGTACTTCCTGGTACACACCGTGCCAATGGTGGAGGGAGTGAATGTTTGTGGATGGGATGCCAATCAAGCAGGCTGCTATGTCCTGATTGATGTCAAGCTTCTTGAGTGTTGTTGGAGCTGTACTCATCCAGGCAAGTGGAGAGCATTCCATCACACTCCTAACTTGTGCCTTGTAGATGGTGGATAGGCTTTGGGGGATCAGGAGGTGAGTTACTCGCCACAGGATTCCTAGTCTCTGACTTACTCCTGTGGCCACAGTATTTATACGGCTAGTCCAATTCAGTTTCTGATCAACGGTAACCCCCAGGATGTTGATAATGAGGGATTCAGCGATGGTAATGCCATTGAATGTCAAGCGGCAATGGTTAAATTCCCTCTTGTTGGAGATGGTTATTGCCTGGCACTTGTATGGTGCGGATGTAACTTGCCATTTGTTAGCCCAAGCCTGGATATTGTCCAGGTTTTGCTGCATTTGGCCTAGATTGCATCAGTATCTGAGGAGTCGCGAATGGTGCTGAACAATGTGCAATCATCAGCAAATATCCCCACTTCTGACCTTATGATGGAAGAAAGGTCATTGATGAAGCATCTGAAGATGGTTGGGCTGAGGACCTTGAGGAGCTCCTGCAGTGATGTCCTGTAACTGACATGATTGACCTCCAACAACCACAGCCATCTACCTTTGTGTCAGGTGTGACTCTAACCAGTGGGGAGTTTTCCCCCTGACACCCCTTGACTCCCATTTTGCTTATGCTCCTTGATGCCACACTCAGTGAAATGCTGCCTTGATGTCAAGGGCAGTCACTCCTACCTCACCTCTGGAGTTCAGCTCTTTTGTCCATGTTTGAACCTGTAATGAGGTCAGGAGCTAAGTGGTCCTGGCGGAACACAAACTGACCGTCAGTGAGCAGGTTATTGCTAAGCAAGTGTCGTTTGTTGGCACTGTTGTTGACCCCTTCCAACATTTTACTGATAATGGAGAGCAGACTGATGGGGCAATAATAAGCATGGTTGGATTTGTCCTGCTTTTTGTGTAGAGGACGCAACTAGGCACTTTTCCATATTGCCAGGTGGGTGCCAGTGTTGTAGCTGTACTGGAACAGCTTAGTTAGGGGCATGACAAGTTCTGGAGCACAATTCTTCAGCGCTATTGCCAGAATATTGTCAGGGCCCATAGCCTTTGCAGCATCCAGTGCCTTCAGCCGTTTCTTGATATCATGTGGAGTGAATCGAATTGGCTGAAGACAGGCATCTGTGGTGCTGGGGACCTCCAAAGGAGAATGAGATGGATCATCTACTTAGCACTTCTGGATGAAAATTGTTGCAAATGCTTCAGCCTTATTGTGCAAGATGAAAAGCTTCGACAGCACGTCTCTTTTTTCAGCGGTACTCAATTTCTGGCATACCAAATGACTATTTATTTACAATTTATATCAATGATTTGGATGAATGGATCAAATGCACGGTTGCTAAATTGGCTGATGACACAAAGATAGGTAAGGAAGTAAGTTGTGAAGAGGTTAAAAGGAGTCTGCAAAGGGACATAGGTAGATTAAGTGAGTGGGCATAAATTTGGCAGATGGAGTATAATGAGGGAAAATATGAACTTGTCCACTTTGGGTGGAAGAATAGAAAAGCAGTATATTATTTAAATGGAGAGAGATTGCTGAACTCTGAAGTACAGAGGGATCTGAGTGTCCTGGTACATGAATCAGGAAAAGTTAGTATACAGGTACAAAAAGTAATTAGGAAGGCAAATGGAATGTTGTTTATTGCAATGGAAATGGGATATGAAAGTAGGGATATTTTGCTACAGTTGTACAGGGCATTCGTGAGACCACATCTAGAGCACTGTGCACAGTTTTGGTTTCCTTAATTAAAAACGGGCATAAATGTGTTAGAAGCATTTCAGAGAAGGTTCATTCGGCTGATACCTGGGATGGGGAGATATCTTACGAAGAAAGGTTGGACAGGCTGGGCCTGTATCTATTGGAGTTTAGAAGATTGAGAGGTGATCTTATTGAAACATATCAGGTCCTGAGGGGACTTGACAGGATGGATGCTGAAAGGATGTTTCCCCTTGTTAGAGAGACGAGAACTAGGGGACAGTTTAAAAATAAGGGGTCTCCCATTTAAGGCAGAGGTGAGAAGGTTTTTTTTTTCTCTCAGAGGTTTGTGAATCTTTGGAACTCTCTTCTCCAGAGAGTGGTGGAGTAGGGTCAATGAATATTTTTAAGGCAGAGGTCGATAGGTTCTTGACTAACAAGGGAGTCAAAGGTTATCAGGGGTAAGCGGAATGTGAAGTTGAAGCCACAATCAGATCAGCCATGATCTTATTGAATGCAGAGCAGGCTCAAGGGGCCGAATAGCCTACTCCTGCTCCTAATTTGTATGTTAATATGTACATTATCCCACAGGGAATAGTTATCTACATAGCATTCAATGGGCAAACTATTCTCAGAATGCCCCTTGTGTAGGGTTTCTCTTAAAATACTTGGTAAGTAAAACCCCCATTGCTTCTACTACAGCCAGTGTTTCCACAACTAAGGTACTTTTAACAGCCCTTTTGTTTTCGTAGTTTTCCAGGCCAACGGGCAACATTTTCCATTTTCACCCACAAAGAACATTATTAAACCAACTGTACTCAACTACCTATTTGGAAGATTGGCATAGGAGGTGTCTTTAAAAAGGACTAATTTCATGTCCTTCAGGTCACTGAAGACTGCGAATTTGAGTACGCATTTCTCTACATTTAAGTTATTTCACATTTTATTTGTCCTTAAAATATCCTTGATCGTAGCAAATTTCATCACAGTACTTAGTTTCAGTACAATCGGGCTGGGCACCCAATCGGCATAAAATTCTGCCCTATATATGTGATAAGGCTGGCTGCCCCCTATCTGTCTCTTCAGACTAGACACTAAATTTCTTCCAACTATCCAATTCTTTTTCTTTTGTCAATGTTATTAGATTATAATGATGGCATAGCAATAATGTCACCTGACTAGTAATCCAAAGGCTCTGGGAACATGGGTTCACAATCCCACTACGGCAGCTGTTGAAATTTAAATTACATTTTTAAAAATTCATTCATGGTGGTTGGCATCACTGGCTAGGCCAGCATTTTGTTGCCCATCTCCAATTGCCCTTGAGGAGAGGGTGGTGAGCCACCTTCTTGAACTGCTGCAGTCTACATGGTGCAAGTACGCCCATAGTGCTGTTACGAATTCCAGGGTTTTGACCCAGTGACAGTGAAGGAACGGCCATATATTTCCAAGTCAGGATGATGTGTGGCTTGGATGGGGACTTGCAGACGGAGGTGTTCGCATGCATCTGCTGCCCTTGTCCTTCTAGGTAGTAGAGGTCACAGGTTTAGATGGTACTGTCGAAGGAGCCTTGGTGAGTTGTTGCAGTGCATCTTGTAGATGGTACACACTGCTGTCATTGTGCATTGGTGGTGGAGAGAGTAGGTGATGAATGTGGTGGGTGGGGTGCCAATAAAGTGGGCTGCTTTGTCCTGCATGGTGTCAAGCTTTTGAGTATTTCTGGATCTGCACTCTTCCGGGCAAGTGGAGAGTAATCCATCACACTCCTGACTTTGTGACTTGTTGATAGTGGAAAGGTTTTGAGGAGTCAGCGGGTGAGTTACTCTCATGGACAGATGCATCTGTGGCAAGTAGGTTGGTGAGGACGAGGTCAAGTAAGTTTTTCCCTCTTGTTGGTTCCTCACCGCCTGCTGCAGATCCAGTCTAGCAGATATGTCCTTTAGGACTTTGCCAGCTCAGTTAGTAGTGGTTCTACCAAGCCACTTATGGTGATGGACATTGAAGGTCCTCACCCAGAGTACATTCTGCACCATAGCCACCCTCAACACTTCCTGCAAGTGGTGTTCAACATGGAGGAGTAATGATTCATCAGCTGGAGGAAGGGTGGGGGTGTGGTTTCTGGTTATCAGCAGGAGGTTTCCTTACCCATGTTTGCCCTGATGTCATGAGGCTTAATGGGATCCAGAGTCGACATTGAGAATTCCCAGGGCAACTCCCTCCAAACTGTATACCACTGTGCTGCCTCCTCTGGTGATTGTGGTGTGTGTGAGGTATGATTCCATGAATATGACTATTTCAGGCTGTTGCTTGACTTGTCTGTGGGACAGCTCTCACAATTTTGGCACAAGCCCACAGATGTTTATAAGGAGGACTTTGAAGGGTCAAAGTGCAGTTGTTGTTTCCGGTGCTTAGGTCAATGTCAGGTGACCCATCCGGTTGCACTCCTTGTTGCAGGCTTTAGTGTTTTGATACAACTGGATGGCTTGCTAGGTCATTTCAGAGGGCAGTTAAGAGTCAACCACATTGCTGTTGAGTCTGGAGTCACATGTAGGTCAGACCAGATAAGGACAGCAGATTTCCTTCCCTGAAAGACATTAGTGAATTGGTTTTTACAATGGTTTCATGGTCACCATTACCAAGACAAGCTTTTTAATTTCAGATTTATTAACTGAATATAAATTTCACCAGCTGCCGTAGTAGGATTCTAACCCATGTCCCCCAGAGCATTAGCCTGGGCCTCTGGATTACTAGTCCAGTGACATTAGCGCTATGCAAATGCCGCTCCAACTGGAATTGAAAACAAGTCTCAGTACTGGTGCCCATGGGCTGAATTTTCCCCCCGTCAGGGAGGTTGTGCGGGGGCAGGCGGGAGGGGGGGATTCCCTGAGTCGGGACCTGCACTCTTGCGCGTTAAAGCTTTTAAAAATCTAAATACAGAAAAGAAAACATTATAAGACATGTCCCCTCATGTGACAATGTCATATGAGCTGGGACACGTCAATGAAATTTTAAAAAAACTTTTATTGAATTTTAAAACCCTTCACGAAACCTCATCCCGCCCGTGAATGAGGTTTCATGAAAAATGCGAAGCCCGCCTGGGCTCTTTGTCCGCCTGCCAACCTTAAGGTGGGATGGGCAGCTCATTTAACTATTTTAATTAGCTTTTAACAAGCCTTAATAGACCTTTGACAGTTTGGCAGGCGCGCAGCCGAGCTGAAAATCTAAACGACGCGCGGCAACGTCGGGACGCCCGCCCGACGTCACCGGGTGTCATTTTACATATCAGCAATTGGGCCCTGCCACCGCTTGCCGACCAGGAAATTCTTCAGCGTGAAACTATCACTGACTGTTGTAAAAACCCATCTTGTTCACTAATGTCCTTTAGGGAAGGAAATCTGCCATCCTTAACCTTAACCTCTGTCCTACATGTGACTCCAGATGCACATAATATGGTTGACTCTTAACTGCCCTCAGAAATGGCTTGGCAAGACACGCAGTTCAAGGGGAATTAGGGATGGGCCACAAATGCTGATCTGGCCAGCAATGCCTACATCCCGTAAAATAATACATGTTTTTAAAAACTTCGCAATCATAAGGCTTTCAACTTATAGTCATGTTCCTAAATTGTTCTGTAGTCCTTTTCTATTGTATAACCCAGTCAACCTACAGCCTCTACTTGCCCTTCCATGTCTTTCTGGACTGCTGCAGGATTTCTCCCTCTTATGATCAGAGGTTCTATCAACAATATGTGATTCTTTTCTTGTGGACTTACATTTTGACCTTCCAGTGAGCAGGAGATTGAGAAAAGCAGGCAGGTGCAAGCACAGTGAGCAGGGTTGCAACACCCAAAGGAGCAGAAGGCTCATGAGGGTGATAGGAGATGCAGAAGAATAAAGCAGAGACAGCCACAATTGGAGATGCATAGTAGCAGACAGCATGGCACTGCCGAAGTGTCTACTGGCAAACACTCAGCTACATGGAGATATCACAGCATCAGTATCAAAGACTGCAACTGCCCAGGTGTTGGAGCTGTGCACAATTCTGGAGAAGGATTTGAGGCCTCAGGAATGCGGTAGCCACTAAGTGTCTTTTGTGGTGAGAGTCACCATGCCTCTCAGCCTTTATGCCTCAGGATCATTCCAGGACTCCTCTGGAGGCATCTGTGGAATCTCCCAGTCAGCAGCCCACCACTGCATCAAGCTGTCACAAAGGCCTTTATCAGGTGTCAGGCCAATGCGTACATTTTTTTCACCAATCCAGCCAGTTAGGCTGAGAGGGTGGTTGAATTCAGGGCCAACACTGGATTCCCCCGGATGTAGAAGGTAATCAACTGCATACATGTGGCCATTAAGGCACTTGCAGAGCAGCCAGCAGCCTTTGTCAACAGGAAGGGGTTCCACTCACTGAATAGACGGCTCATATGCAATCACCACAAACAAATTCTGCATGTGTGTGCAAGATTCCCGTGAAGCTGTGATGATTCTTACATCTTCAGGCAGTCCCAGATCCCTCAGCATTTGAGGCCACCCTTGTTATTCTGTGGACAGACACTGGGTGACAAGGGCCACACTCTGTAGACATGGCTGCTTGTACTTGTGTGGCACACAATACAGAGGCAGAGGTCACCGAAAACCAGCGCCATGGGAACACAATTGAGTAGGTTATTGGCAAGCTGAAAATGAAGTTCTGGTGTCTGGATAGATCTGGCGGAGCACTGCAGTATACATCATCAAGGGTCTCATAAATTGTAGTGGTATGCTGTGCATAACATGTCTGCATCACTTGATCCAGAGAGGAGCTGTCTTGGAGGATTAGGATCTCCTTGAGTGTGCACCCTCTTCAGAGGAGGGAGAGGATCTGGAGGGAGCTCCAGGCCAGGTGGACAATAGCAGTGTGGCCAAGGCACCAATGCCAACAGGCATCAATCACAATGTCAGGCTGGCTGGCCAATTAACAGCCAGCCAGCATGAAATATGCACTGACAAGCTTAGCGCTGCCGGGGTTGGGGGCGCAAGGAGGGTGGGCGCTGACATCAGTGCAGGCGCGGGCGAGCGCTGACCAAAAGCTCCCTGAAGGCAGAGAGCTGCCTCAGAAAGCTGAAGACCTGAAAAGCTTTCAACAAAGTTTTTGAAATCAGGAAAAAAACGTGCAAGCATCACAACCAGTCACCTGAACATATACATGATAAAAATGTTGTCCATGGATTTTTATATTTCTTTCATTTAATAATGGAAACCTCAACCCGCCCTTGGGTGAGGTTTCATGAAAAATCCAAAGTCCGCCTGGCCGATTCGCCCATCCACCAACTGTAAAGTTGGACAGACCACGAAAAATCAGAGGCAACTGCACCTTCAATTACCTTAATTGGGCCTCTTAATTGTCAGCGGGCGCACTTCTGACTTTTGCACGCGCCCACCCACTGAAATAGCACGGAGCACGGGATGACATCGGGATGCTCGCCCGACATCATCTCGTGTGATTTCGCATCCGATCGGGTCGGGCGCGCATTCGCACGCCGAGCTAAAAATTCTGCCCCATGTTACTGGTCTTTTATTATCCAGCTGTACTCATCATCCTGTGCCAATTTCAAGGGTCAGCATTGTGCTCCTGGGAGGCTTGTTGCTAGGGGCCATTTAATATTGGCAATGCAGCAATCAATGCTGACTGACCAGGGGCCTCTGCTATAATGCTATTATGTGCCTCGATGCGAACACTGGTGCCTGGTCATGCCTGATGACATGGTCTTCAAACTCATTTCACATTGCATTGACAGGTTTTGTAACATCCAGGGTGTGAACTTGATATGACGAGATCTACTCACCTTGCCAGATCTCAGCAGGTCATTGAATCGCTTGCAGCACTACAACTATGTCCATGCGACCACTCTGGGGCTGCTGACCTCATCTGCGACCTCAAGCTACGCGTTCTCGGGAATGTTTGCTGGTCTCCTCCTCCTGCTCCAATCAGTGGGAAAAGCATTTCCTGCCATACCTTTGCTGCCAGGAGTATTACTACACAGAAGCATCACAAAACCTGGGTGCCATGCTGCCTCGAACTGCAGTCATTCTTTGCATTCAACCCATTTAGTCTTCCTTCCAGGTACCCTTTTTTGCGATGCCTGAAAACCAAGTTCTGCCATTTGTTTAAATACGGTGGCTGTGTTTCAACTGCCATGATTTCCTCCTGCCCACACCTCTGCCCCCCACTGTCCCCATTATTGGCCAGCACGCACGCTTCCAGCCAGACACAAACAACAAAGTCTGCTTCCCTTTCCTGCCTGAGTGGTCATGTGGCCATATTTGGGCCATACAATGCGACAACTTCTTATTTAGTAAAATTCAGTCCTTTGTCTTCTCTTCCCAGCTTACAATCCCACATAGCTTTGTATCATCAGGAAACCAGCCTATTCACCTAAATCATTAACATTCATTGGATCAAATCTTCCGAGCAGTGGTAATCATGAGCAGATTGCTGCTGCGCTTGAAGATTCATCTGACATGATGCTGCTGTGCATTTCCTCCAGGATCTTCTGATCCTGGCTGTCAGAGAAGTTAGAGTCTGGAGAAGGCAGAAAAAGGCACCAGCTGCCACATGGTAAGTTTAAAGGTCCAGCCTTTGCATGGTAGTGAATAGATGTGTGAATGGGTAAGTGGATGAATGGGTGAGTGTGTGAGTGAGTGAATGGGTCAGGTAGGTAGGTGGGTAGTTGGGTGAGTAGCTCTGGTGGGTAGGTGGGTAAAGCAGCAGATGGGTGAGGTGGGTAAGTGAGTGCGTGGGTAGGTGTATAGGGTGTGTAGATGGTTGAGCTGGATAGGTGGATAAGTGGGTGGTGGGTCTGGGTAGGGTAAGTAGGTGGGTGAGTGGGTGGTCGGGTCGGGTTGGGGATGTAGTTGGGCCGGGGGTGTACTCAGGTGGTCAGGGGGTATTCGGGCCAGGTTGAAGGTGTACTCAGGTGGTCAAGGGGTAGTCGGGTCGGGTCGGGTCAGATCGGAGGTAGTCAAGTCTCTTTGGGAGGTTAGCCAGGTGGTCTGGGGTACTCAAATTGGGTGTTAGTTGGGTGGTTAGGTGTAGTCAGGTAAGGTCAAGGGTGTAGTCGGGTGATTGGAGGTTGGTCGAGTCAGCGATTAGACGTGTGGTTGGGGAATCAGTTGGGGCGTGACGGGGGGGTAGTAGGTGGTTTGGGAATAGTCAGGTTGAGCCGGGGGTGGTCTGGGGGTAGTTGGATCAGATTGGATCTGGGGTAATCAGGTGGTCTCCCCACCCTCTAACCTATCCCTGACTTTCCCTTTATTACCACCTGACCTTCCCCCTTTTTCAACAGCATAAAGCCATCACATTTCCACCTCACTTCAATTCTGAAGGAGAGTCATAATATGGACTTGAAACATTAACGCTGCTTCCCTCTCCACAGATGCTGCAAGACCTGCTGAATTTTTCCAGCACTTTCTGTTTTTATTTCAGATCTCCAGCATCCGCAGTATCTTGCTTTTATTATATTTCATACACTGGCTTCCCCTAATGTACCTTACTAGTTACATCCTCAAAAAATTCTAAGAAATTTGGCAAACACTATTTCCCTTTCATAAAACTAAGGTGAATCTGCCTGATCATACCATTAGTTTCTAAGTGCATTGTGAAGGCTTCCTTAATAATCAATTTTGGAAAATCATACCAGAGACAGACATTGCAGTTAAGGAAGAGGAATATGAAATATTGGATGGGATTAACATAGCGATAAAGGAAATATTAAGGGTTTAACATTTTTGAAAGTAGATAAATGGCCAGGCCTGGATGAAATGTTTCCCAGACTGCAAAAAGAAGCAAGGGAGGAAATAGCAGAGACTACAGGCATGGTGCCAGAAGACTGCATGGCTGCTAACATTGAACCATTGTTTAAAAAGAGAGGAAGAGCAAACAATTACAGGCTAATCAGCCTAACTTCAGTGGTGTATAAATCACTGGAAAAACTGAGAGACAAAATACTTCATCATTTAGAAAGGCACTAATAAATCAAGAATAGTCTGTCTGGCTTTGCTATGGGAATGTCATGTCTGAGTAACTTGATTGAGTTTTTTGAGGAGTAAACAAGGAGAATTGAGAGCATGTTTGATGCAGCCTGCATGGATTTTGGCAAAACTTTTGACATGGTCCCATATGGCAGACTGATCAGAAAAGTAAAAGCCCATTTTATCTAAGGGAAAGTGGCAAATTGGATTCAAAATTTGCTCAGCAGCCAGAAGTAAAGGTGAATGGATGATGGGTATTTTTGTGACTAGAAGACTGTTTCCAATGGGGTTCGTCAAGGCTCAGTACTGAGACCCTTGCAGTTCATGGCATATATAAATGATTCAGGCTTAAAATGTAAGGGGCACAATTAAGAAGTTTGCACCTGATACAAAAATTATCAATGTCGTTGATAATGATGAAGAAAACTATAGACTGCAGGAAGGTGACATGACAGGGTGGGCAGAAAAGCGGCAAATTGAATTTAGTCTGGAGAAGTGTGAAGAAATGCATTTGAGGAAGGCAAGGGAGTACATAATAAATGATAGAATACTGGGAGGTGCAGAGGAACACAAAGGCCTTGGAATGAATGTCCGCAGACTCCTGAAGGTATCAGGACAGGTAGATAAGCTAATTAAGATGGCATACTTACATTTATTAGCCAAGGCATAGAATATCAGAGCAGGGCGATTATTTATAACCATCAGTTAGGCCACAGCTAGAGTACTGTGTATAGTTCCGGTGCAGCATTACAAGAAGCAGGTGAACATGTTAGAGGTTAGAGTACGAACATTTACAAGGATGTTGCCAGAATGGAGAATTTTAGCTATGAAGAAAGAATGGATAGGCTGCAGCTGTTTTCTTTGGAACAGAGGAGGCTGAGGGAAGATTTAATTGAGGTGTATAAAATTATATGGGGCCAAGATAGAGCTGATAAGAAGGACCTATTTCCCTTAGCATAGAGGCAAATAACCAGGGGGCATTGATTTAAAATAACTGGCAGAAGGATTAGAGGGGATGTAAGGAGAAATTTTTTTCACTCAGATGGTACAGGAGGTCTGGAGCTCAATGCCTGAATGGGTGGTAAAGGCAGAAACCCTCATTGCTTTTAAAAAAAATACTTGGACAACCACTTGAAGTGCCATAATCTACAGAGATATGGACCAAGAGCTGGAAAGTGAGATTAGGCTGGAGTTTTTTTTCAGCCAGCAAAGATACAATAGACTGAAAGGCGTGCTTCTGTGACATAAATTTTCTTTGCTCATATGATTTCCAGCTTTGTACTCATGCTGACTATTTTAGTAAAATCGCAATAGGAGAAATTCCATCTCTAACATTCTAACTATACTTTTGCAATTGGCCTACTTTCTTGTAAAATGAAAAAAAGATGATAAAAGAGAAAAAGTGGCATGTTTGTCAAAGTTGATTATCTGAGTGTCATGCAGCCAACTTGGTATACTCATAAAGCCAATCAATAAAATTTAGCTAAACAAGATACATGACAGGACCAAATAAGAATGGCAAAATTAGATACGTACCTACATTTATTTCTCGTTAATTTTATACAGAGCAATCGCGATGAGTCAAACTCGGATGATACAAATTTGCAGTTATGTCGAAGTTGTCAACCATTCCCGCCAGCAGAACTGCAAATCCCATAGAACACTGCCCGTAATAAGCTGAAATTTCACACTGATAACTCCAGATTATCTGAACTTCTCTAAACTTGTCATATGGCCCCGTCAACCAAGCTGAGTGCAGTCAAACCACACAAAATCATGGAGCAGTATGCAAGCCATCATTTGACATCAAGATCTCCCTGTACGTGCAAAACCTGTGAGTGTGGCTAAACCTGTGAGAAAGTTAAAAGTGTTGTCAATCACAGAGAAGTTGAAGTTGATACAGCAAGTGGAAAACCGTGGCACAAAGCAGAAACTGGACGTTGCAAAGGAGTGGGAAATTCCACCATTGAGTTTGTCCAGCATGTTGAAACACAAGGTGAACATCTTGGAATAGTTCATCAAGCAGACGTTCTCTCCGGCATGGAAGAGGATGAGAACGCTGCTCATCCTAACATTGAAGAAGCTCTGCTAACATGGTTCAAGGCAAACCAAACAGAGAATATTCCCATCAAGTGGAGTCACCCTGGCAAAGAAGCTGGGCCACATAGAGTTCACCTACAGCAACCAATGGCTGAACTAATTCAAGACATGGTATGGCATCATCTTCCACACAGTAAGTACTGAGGGTGCAGCAATGACAGATGCTTGGCTCCAAAATGGTCTCATCCATGAATATGCATTATGAAACATTTTTAACACAGATGAAAGCAGACTGTTTTACCGTCTTTTGCCAAACCGCTCTTTGATGTTTAAAGGTGAAACATGTAATCATGGAAAGTGGGCAAGGAACTCAGCACTGCTAAGGTCTGTACCAACATGGATGGCACCGAAAAGCTGTCACTTCCTGTGATAGGAAAGTCCAAGTAGCCACGTTGCTTCACAAATGTCAAGATGAATGTCAAGACACTACCCACACAGTATGAGGCTAACAAAAATGCCTAGAAGACCTCCAGCATTTTTGAGGCATGTATCAGGAAAGTGGACAAAATCTATCAATGAAAGAAAAGGAAGATTGTCATCATTATAGACAACTGCCCCATACACCCAGACATCGTTGGCCTCAAGAACTGATGTCCTTGCTCCCATCACCACAGCCAATCTCCAGCCAATGGATCAGGGAGTGATTAGGAACTTGAAAACCCATTACCAATAGCAGCTGATCTCCCAAGTTATGAAGGCCATCGATAAGAAACAGGAGTACAATCCAACTGTTCTAGAGGCCATGTTCATGATGAAGAAAGCATGGAAGATGGTGACGGAAGTCACAGTTGCCAACTGCTTCCATCAGTTGGGTTCAAACAGATTATGACTGCTCAAGACGTTGAGACAGAAAAGGGGCAGGGTGAGGCCAACTAACCCGATGATAAGGCACTTTTCACTTGTCTGCAGGGGGCCAGCATGGAATTCCAGCAGAGACAACCATGGAAACTTACGCAGAGGTGGACGATGCCACAGAACTGACAGATTAAGCAATTTTAGATGGAGTATGTTCTTCAACCGAGGAGCTCAAGTGGCTTGACACTGAAGAATCTGATGAATACCCGCCTACTTGCCTTCCTGTTTCCCTAGCCAATGCCACAAAGGCCATACAGGTGCTCTGGAATTTCACACTACATCACGAAAGCACTTAAAACATGTTTGACTACATTGATAACATGGTGGACTATATCGCGCACTTACGAAGATAATACACTAAACAGAAAAAGATTACAGAGTTTTTCCAAAGCTAACTCCCGACATCTATCAATGCACAGCTCCAGCCTTTTACAAGTTCAGGCCATTTTAAGATGTGATCAAATTGAACAAAAACTTTTTCATACATTTATTGCTTTACTGTGCTTTCATTTGACATTTGAACCTGTTGTTTTTGACATAGACCCCATTTGTAGTCATATCAGGTTACATAGAGATGCATTCATGTGGGAAAGCATTGGCTATAACGAAGCTCTGCTTGACACAGATATGTGGGCAGATCCCCTGGGATTTGACTCATCGTGACTTTACTGTACCCAGTCTCACTTATTACATTCCTACATGAGCTGTCACTAAACTTCATGCCATTATCAGTTCAGTGTTGAGAATATTCTGTCCAAAAATTAGCTATGCTTTTATTTTAATGTGAAATGGTTTTGACTAAGTTGTTAGCACTCTGGTCTTTGAATCAGTGGGTTGAGGCCCCATTCCAGAATGTGACCACATAATCTGGGCTGGTATTTCAGTACAGTATATTAAGGAGTGACACACTATCAGAGGTGTCAAAATTTTCAAAAACAGAAACAAACATGAGCACCAATTTTAACACTTTGTAAGTAATTGCCTGAATAATCCTAGATTTCTGTTTATGTGCACTTTGACTGATTGACATGACCTTACTAAAGAAATAGTCTGGATACATTTCTACATTTTCAACATTTAATTGCTCTCACCAAATACATTTTCTCATTTTCTACTTGCGATATATCAAATTTTCTTACAGAAAAATGTCTATAACGGCATGACCTCATGTCCAGAGACTTTTATTCAATTTGGGCTGGTTCTGTAATAAGGCAATTTCTATTGAGAGATTTGAATGATCAGTCCTACCTCATAATCCTCCACATAAACTATATTGTTCCCTGTTAATTTTTTGCTACATATTTGTAGTTTGATAAGGTATGTTCCACATCATTTCAGACAAAAAGAAAGCATGAATGGTCCTTATTTGTTCAAGTTCAAATTAGCAAAATATTGAAATGAACCTCTGGGAAATCAAACAAAAAATCAAAGTTTCAGGCAATGCTCTGAGGACCTGAGTTCAAATCTCACCACGGCAGATGGTGGAATTTGAATTCAATAAAAATCTGGAATCAAAAGTCTCATGATGACCATGAAACCATTGTCAGTTGTTGTAACAACCCATCTGGTTTACTAATGTCCCTTAGGGAAGGTAATCTGCCGTCCTTACATGGTCTGGCCTACATGTGACTCCAGACCCACAGCAACGTGGCTGACTCTTAAAACCCCCTGAAATGGCCTAACAAGCCACCCAGTTGTGTCAAACCACTACAAAGTCTCAAAAAAGGAATGAAACCGGACGAGCCACCCGGAATCGAGCTAGGCACCGGAAATGACAACAGCAAATTCAGCCCTGTCGACCCTGCAAAGTCCTCCTTACTAATATCTGGGGGCTGGTGCCAAAATTGGGAGAGCTGTCTCACAGACTAGTCAAGAAACAGCCTGACACAGTCATCCTCATGGAATCATATCTTACAGATAATGTCCCAGACACCAGCATCACAATCCCTGGGTATGTCCTGTCCCACTGGCAGGACAGGCCCAGCAGAGGTGATGGGACAGTGGTACACAGTCGGGAGGGAGTTGCCCTGGGAGTCCTCAGCATCGACCCTGGACCCCATGAAGTCTCATGGCATCAGGTCAAACATGGGCAAGGAAACCTCCTGCTGATTACCATGTCCCGTCCTCCCTCAGCTGATGAATCAGTGCTTCTCCATGTTTAACACTACTTGGAGGAAGCACTGAGGGTGGCAAGGGTGCAGAATGTACTCTGGGTGGGGGACTTCACTGTCCATCACCAAGAGTGGCTCGGCAGCACCACTACTGACTGAGCTGGCCGAGTCCTAAAGGACATAGCTGCTAGACTGGGTCTACGGCAGGAGGTGAGGGAATCAACAAGAAGGAAAAGCATACTTAACCTCATCCTCATCAACCTGCCTGCCACAGGTGTATCTGTCCACCACAGAATCGGTAGGAGTGACCACCGTAGAGTCTTTGTGGAGACGAAGTCCTGCCTTCACGTTGAGGATACCCTCCATCATGTTATGTGGCATTACTGCCATCCTAATGGGATAGATTTCGAACAGATCTAGCAGCTCAAGACTGGGCATCCATGAGGTGCTGTGGGCTATCAGCAGCAGCAGAATTGTACTCAATCACAATCTGAAACCTCATGGCCCGGCATATCCCCTGCTCTAGCATTACCATCAAGCCGGTGGATCAACCTTAGTTCAATGAAGAGTGCAGGAGGGCATGTCAGGAGCAGCACCAGGCATACCCAAAAATAAGGTGTTAACCTAGTGAAGGTATAAGACACAAAACACTTGCGTGCCAAACAGCATAAGCAGCAAGTGATAGAAAGGGCTAAGCGATCCCACAACCAACAGATCAGATCTAAGCTCTGCAGTCCTGCCACATCCAGTCGTGAGTAGTGGCGGACAATTAAACAACTCACTGGAGGAGGAGGCTCCACAAATATCCCCATTAAACAACTCACTGGAGGAGGAGGCTCCACAAATATCCCCACCCTCATTGATGGAGGAGCCCAGCACAGCAGTGCAAAAGATAAGGCTGAAGCATTTGCTACAATCTTCAGCCAGAAGTGCCGAGCGGATGATCCATCTCGGCCTCCTCGGGAGGTCCCCAGCATCACGTATGCCAGTCTTCAGCCAATTCAATTCACTTCACGTGATATCAAGAAATGGCTAAAGGCACTGGATAGTGCAAAGGCTATGGGCCCTGACAATATTCTGGCAATAGTACTGAAGATTTTTGCTCCAAAACTTGCCGCACCCTAGCCATGCTGTTCCAGTACAGCTACAACACTGGCATCTACCCAGCTAAGTGGAAAATTGCCCAGGTATATCGTGTCCACAAGAAATAGGACAAATCCAACCTAGCCAACTACTGCCCCACCAGTCTACTCTCGATCATCAGTAAAATGATGGAAGGGGTCATCAACAGTGCTATCAAGCGGCACTTGCTTAGCAATAACCTGCTCACTAATGCTGAGTTTGGGCTCCGCCAGGGCCACTCAGCTCCTACCCTCATTACAACCTTGGTTCAAACATGGACAAAAGAGCTGAACTACCAAGGTGAGGTGAGAGTGACTGCCCTTGGCCTTGTGTGGCATCAAGGAGCCCTAGCAAAACTGAAGTCAATGAGAATCAGGGGGAAACTATCCACTGGCTGGTATCATACCTAGCACATAGGAAGATGGTTGTGGTTGCTGGTCACCTCAGTTCCAGCACATCACTGCAGGACTTCAGCTGCTTCATCAATGACCTTCCTTCCATCATAAGGTCAGGAGTGGGGATGTTTGCTGCAAATTGCACAATGTGCAACATTCACAACTCCTCAGATACTGAGGCAGTCCATGTCTTCGGTTGACAAGTGGCAAGTAACATTCTTTTTTTTTAAATTCATTCGTAGGATGTGGGCATCACTGACTAGGCCAGCATTTATTGCCCATCCCTAATTGCCCTTGTTCAGAGGACATTTTTAAAGAGTCAACCACATGTAGGCCAGACCAGGTAAGGGGCAGTAGATTTCCTTCCCAGATGGGTTTTTATGACAATGGTTTCATGGTCATCATTAGACTTTCAATTACAGTTATTGAGTGAATTTAAATTCCATCATCTGCCATGGTGGGATTCGAACCCAGGTCCCCAAAGCATTATCCTGGGCCTCTAGATTATCAGCCCAGTGACAGTACCACTATGCTGCCACCACCTCCCCTTCATGCTACACAAGTGCCAAGCAATGAACACCTCTAACAAGAGAGAATCTAACCATCGCCCATTGACACTCAATGGCATTACTATCACTGAATCCGCCACTATCAACATCCTGGGGATTACCATTGACCAGAAACTGAGCTGGGCTAGCCATATAGCAGGTCAGAGGCTAGGAATCCTGCGACAAGTAACTCACCTCCTGACTCCCCAAAGCCTGTCCACCATCTACAAGACACAAGTCAGGAGTGTAATGGAATACTCCCCACTTGCCTGGATAAGTGCAGCTCCCACAACACTCAAGAAGTTTGACACCATCCAGGACAAAGCAGCCCCGCTTGATTGGCACCACATCCACAAACATCCACTCTCTCCACCACCGATGCACAGTAGCAGCAGTGTGTACCATCTACAAGATGCACTTCAGGAATTCACCAAGGCTCCTTTGACAGCAGCTTCCAAACCCACGACCACTACCATCTAGAAGGACAAGGGCAGCAGATACACGGGAACACCATCACCTGAAAGTTCCCCTCCAAGTCACTCACCATCCCGATTTGGAAATATATCGCCGTTCCTTCACTGTCGCTGGGTCAAAATCCTGGAACTCCCTTCCTCACAGCACTCCTACACATATGTACTGCAGCGGTTCAAGAAGGCAGCTCACCACCACCTACTCAAGGGCAACTAGGGATGGGCAATAAATGCCTGCCCAGCCAGTGAAGCCCACATCCCCTGAATGAATAAAAAAAATCAAACAATGAAGATGTTCAAATAGCAATGCTGTGGTTAGATAGGACATATAAGGTTCTGAGGGGTCGTGACAGGATGGATGTGGAGAGGTGTTTCCTCTTGTTAGAGAATCTAGAAAAAGGAGTCACTGTTTAAAAATAAAGGGTCGTTCATTTAAGTCAGAGATGGGGAGGATTTTTTCCCTCAGAGGGCTGTGAGTCTGGACCTCGCTTCCTCAGTAGGTGGTGGAAGCAGAGTCTTTGAATATTTTTAAGGAAGTGCTGGATATATTCTAGATTAACAAGGGGGTGAAAGTTTATCAGGGGTAGGCGGGGCTGTGGGGCTGAGGTTACAATCAGATCAGCCAGGATCTTATTGAATGGTCTTGCAGGCTCAAGGGACCAAGTGGCCTATTCCTGCTCCCAATTTGTATGTTTGTATGTTCATATAACATTATGAAGAGAAAATCAAAATTTCAGAATATGAGACAAGTAAGATTACCAGACCTTAGCAATGTAGGATTTAGGAGCAGGAGTAGGCCACTCAGCCCTTCAAACCTGCTCTACCATTCAATAAGATTATGACTGATCCAGTTGTGGTCACAACTCCACTTTTCTATCTGCCACCCCCCCACCCCCCCACCCCATAACCCTTGATTCCTTTGACTATCGAAAGTCTATCTAACTCTTGGAAATAGAGATGGTTTAAGTAAGTTATATTTCTACTTGTGGATGTTAGGAGTGAGTTTTAGCTTTAATGTTTATGTTTGATTTGTATTTCAGTATCTGTGTGTTAATAAAAGGTCAAATTGAGTCTTAGTTTCACTTTAAAAGGTGCCTGCATTTCTAATGAGAGACTTACGACTGTTGCAGCTAAGTTAAACAAACAAGAGTGGAGAAACTGGGCTGTTGCCTCGCAATAGGTGTCCAGAGAGGTAGACCCCTCCCACAGACACACATAGAAGAAACCAGAAACAGCAGTTTGATTTGGAAGCTCTTTGAGTTCAGTTGATTTTAAAGATAGCTGCCAGAACAGACTGGAGCAAAGGGAACAGATAGCCATTCCAAAGCTAAAGAAAAGGACCCCAAAATCCAGGGGAGTGAAACTGGAGAAAGTCCCAAGCAGACCTTCTAGTCAAAGGAAGGTCAGGAACCTGGAAAAGGTCCTGTTAAGTGAAGTTATGAGTGAGGGGCAGAGAGAAAAGCTCCAAGCCTCAGGTTTAAAGAGACAAAAGCAGCAGAAAGCAGATTTAAAGTGAGAACAGTTTGCAAGAGGCAAGAATGTCCAATGGGACAGCTTTGCTATGGGCATGTAAAGCTGTGGTGTACTGTTCATAGCTGAGTCAGTGAAAGAGAGTGCATAGAGAAAAACTTGAATGCATGTCGTGACCCAGGGGAGAGGAACATCGGAAGGAGAGTTCGAAACCCTGGAGGTGAACACTTGCAGAAGGCGTCTGAGAGAAAGCATTGATTTGGGAGAAGATTCCAAAGTAAGGTCTTGGAGAGTGGAGATTGGAAACCCTCATGTGAAAGAAGGAGTTCAGTGAGACTGAACTCATGGTGAGACAAGCATCTGGGGGGAATTGAGGAGAGATCCATAGCATCTGTCACTTGGTTTCAGAGTGTGGTGTGTCTGACCACAGGTCATCATAGGTTTACATGGACTGTGCACTTACTGTGAACATTAAAGTATAAGATAACTTTTGTAACTTGTGTTATCCTTACAAATCTGTATATATCTGTAAAGGTATAGCTGTGGGTGAAGGAGTATTGTAATAGTTCATCTTTTTTTGTTTAATAAATGTTTTATTCTTTTCTTACAATTTCATTAGCTGACTCCAGTGACTCTGTTTAGTAGACCCTCTCCACCTATCTGAACAAATAAATAAAAGTTAGGATCTGTCAATCTGGGTTCCACCCTGGGATTAGGCTTGTCCAGTGGTAACCTCAGCTGGGGATTATAACACTCTGCTTTTAAAAAAATCAACCTTTCTTCATAAGATGAGCCCTTCATCCCATGGATGAGTCGAGTCAACCTTCTATTAACTACTTCTATAGCAATTCCATCTTTTTCCAAATAAGGAGACCAAAACTGTACACAGTATTCTAGATGTGGGCTCACCAAGGCTCTGTTCAGCTGCAGTGAGACTTCCCTATTTTTATATTCCACTCCCCTTGCAATAAATGCCAACATTCCATTTGCCTCCTTAATCACTTGCTGTATCTGCATACTAACTTTTTTGTGATTCATTTACCAGGACACCCAGATCCCTCTGTACCACCAAATTTTGCAATCTCTCTCCATCTAAATAGTATACCTTTCTATTCTTCTTGCCAAAGTGGACTAGTTCATATTTTCCCACATTATACTGCATCTGCCAAATTTATACACACCTACTTAACCTCCCTATATGTCTTTGCAGACTCTCTTCCTCCTCTTGACAACTTACTTTCCTGCCTATCTTGGTGTCATTAGCAAATTTAGCTACCATACATTTGGTCTCTTTATCCAAATCATTGACATAGACTTTAAACAGTTGAGGCCCCAGCACTGATCCCTGTGAGACTCCACTTTGTACAGCTTGCCAACCTGTAAAAGACCCATTTATCCCTACTCTATGCTTCCTGTTAGCTGACCAATCCTTTATCCAAGCTAATATGTTACCCCCTACACCAAGTAAATTATGTGATTAAGCTGTATACAATTAAAAGGTCATTAAAAGTGAGGTAAAAGCATTACAGCTTATGAAGTCCAGCAAAGTAGATCTTCTAAATATAAATCTGTTATATTTTTGTTCATTCTTATCTTGGGTCCATAACACTTACTTCAAGCTCATTTATTAACTATAATGAACCTTCACTGTGACCTGTGCAAAACTGTTGTGTTGGATCATTTAATTCCAACACAAGAGTACAAAATAATGAAGCTCCACTCTAGTTGGCTGCATTTTTCTTGATATACATGGCGTGTCTGACACAAACAACAATATGCTGTGACTCAAAAATCTTGAGTTGTTTGAAGCTAGTCTTCAGGCAAACAAATGTCAAATGATAATTTAGAATGGTGCATATCTGATTTGTACGAGCTATAAGCTGCTGTTCTTCAGTATTGAATTTTAGATACAGTTGAGCCTGCCTATGTTGGACCAGACAAAACTATAACATTATTTGTACCATAACTATGCGAGGTTTTCTCACGAAAATTGGCAAAACACAGCCAGGTTGTTTTGAAGAGGGTGGCATTTGTTAGGAGAGTCAAAGTTAGGAGTAAGGCGCTTGCTAAGGAGCTAACATTTGCACAGGACAATGCCAGTCGATAGGTTATTGTCATAGTTTGACAGGTTGCTGTAAAAACACACTAGTGACTAAAGTAATTCTCACAGGTTTACTGTTGCTGTAAGAATCCAGTAATAGGGATCAAAAAAGTACAGAGTTAGTCATTTTGGAAAAGCCAATCTTTATTAGGAAGCTGTTTTCAGCAGAATGTGAGAGAGAGAGAGAGAGATTCAGAGCAGGCAGCTCCACAGTGTGCAGCTCCAGCAGTTAAGGTAGATTAGAAACTTTAGCAGTTAAGGTAGACTGGGAAACTAGAGTTGAAGTCTTAAAGCTGCAAAGGAATTTATATATATATTAAAGTTAAGTTGACTAAGTTAAAATATCAAAGGGCGTCCTTAGTCAAGGTTCAAGGAACAAAGATGAAGAGAGGGCCCCAGAAATCCCAGGATCCACAGAAAGGCGGACCGACGTGTTGAATCTGTATACTGTGCCATGCCTCAACTAGTGGGCTGTTAAGCATCAATCTTTGTTGTTCCATAAACCTTGTAAGTTTGCTTTCTAAATTCATGATTGTCCTTTTTGCCAATAAGGTTATTCCTCAACAAGAATTTTCTTAATCTGGGATTTACGATAGAGTTCAAATTTCAACAATGGGTTACCTTTTGTTAAAAATTCAGTTATTTTAGACAGTCTTATCTTTGAATCTGAATCACGAGCAATTGCTTCTTCAATATTTGCCAAATAAACCAACATTTTTGAGTCAAATGTTGCTAGATGAGCACTGTATATAACACTGAATGTTAGAGACATTCTTGAGGCAGGCTGCTGGAGTCATAGGATCAGGAACATCATCATCTTCAAAGTTCTTGCTATCCTTATTAATTTCAGTCCAAGTTTGATCAAAGCTTTGATGGAGAGCTGACTGTTCAAAGTGTCATCAACTGTGATATAGCTAGACTGAGGAATATCAACAGGGATTATTCCAGCTTGCTATACCAAATGCTCCTCTTCTTTACAGGCCATACCTGCATTGCAAAAGCCTTTTTCAATGTTGTGCTCAGTCACAAATCCCAATGCCTAGCAGCTAAATTAAAGGTGTCCAGTTAATTGACTGAGAACTCAGTCTTCCCAGAAACTTCCAATATTGACCACTGAAAGGTTTGATACACCCAGCATTAATCAGCTGATGCTTTGACTGGTGCTCTTTGGAAAATGAACAAATTCCCCTATTCAACTGGCTACAAATTCTGAGTTGCGCAGGGTAATTACCCATAATGATGAACATGCTTCTGTGCTGAAATTTTCTATTTGGAGATCACAGGTTCTCCCCAAAGAATTACAGGAGTCATCCAAGATCTTGGAGTGAAATGGCAAATGATGCCTCCAGGAATTACCAAATATTTTGTAAAAGGGTAACTTCTCACTTTAACTCCTCAGACCTGTACATATTGTTACCCAGAAGAGTCAGACATTCCTTGTTCTGTTTCCCACCTACATACTTCCTATGCAAAAGCTACGAGATACACCTAGCAATAACTTCCAGAAAACTTTTACTTCATTGAAGTTGGACATACCACAAGGTCAGGACATTTGAATTATTGCAGGCAGAGCTAATGAAAGCCATTCTTTTGTCATTTTAGGGGTCATTTCATAGGTTTGTCTGTGAATTCCAGCATGAACTCCTGATCCATCCTGTTGGCTTTACAGAGATCATTATATATGATTTCTCCTGCAGTTCTAATGGATTTCTCCGATGAAATTGTACTGAAATTCTGGGGAGATTTTTAATTGCACACTGTCTTGAACCATTCAGAAAGTTCTGCCCCAGTGTCGCCGTGTTTAGAAGTTTCAAGTCAGTTCGAATATTTCAGTTTCTGATCCATTTCGAGAGAGAATCCCATTGTTCTTTAGTGTGAGCCCCATTGTTCTTTGTAGGTTTTGATGATGTTTGACTGAGTGACATCATACTTCTTTGCTATTTCAGTCTGTGACTTTGACTTTTTGTCCAGAGCAGTGATAATTCTGTACTCATAGCTCAAATTCAGATCTATGCTCTTTTATTTGAATATATTTTCACAAAAATGACAACTGCTATGGCTGCTAAAATATTGCACTGGCACAGCATCTCCTAAATAATCACCCACATAGGAAGTGCTACTCTTATAAGAAGGTAAAGTAATTATAAGAAAATCCAATCGTTACAATCTGTGGTCATTATAATTGAACTGGAACAAACACACCCTATTTGTGACTCCCTAACATCTATCACCCATTCCCAATCCCTATAGCTCCACAACATCAACATAAATATCAGCATATCATGTCGGAAAATACAAGGTTGTCCATTTTGGCAGGACAAATAAAAATGAGACATATTGGGGAGGCAGTGGCGTAGTGGAGCGGCAGTGGCATAGTGGTATTGTCACTGGATTGGTAAGCAGACTCAGGGTAATGCGGCAGATGGAAGAATTTAAATTCAATGAAAACCTGGAATTAAAAATCTAATGATAACCATGAAACCATTGTCAATTGTCGTAAAAGCCCATCTGGTTCACTAATGTCCTTTAGGGAAGGAAATCCAGAGTCCTCACCTGGCCTGGCCTACATGTGACTCCAGATCCGGAGTAATGTGGTTGATTCTGAAATGGCCTCTCAAATGGCCTAGCAAGCCACTCAGTTGTACCAAACCACTAAAAAGTCAATAAGAAGCACAAGGCCAGCAGATACATGGGAACACCGCCAACTGGAAGCTCCCCTCCAAGTCACTCACCATCCTGACTTGCAAATATATAGCCGTTACTTCGCTGTCGCTGGGTCAAAACCCTGGAACCCTCTTCCTAACAGCACTGTGGGTGCACCTACACCACATGGACTGCAGCGGTTCAAGAAGGCAGCTCACCACCACGTTCTCAAGGACAATTAGGGATTGGCAATAAATGCTGGCCAGTGATGCCCACATCCCATAAATGAATTTTAAAAATTATCTAAATGGTGTGAAATTGCAGAACTCTGAGATGCAGATGGATCTCAATGCCCTAGTGCATGAAACGCAAAACATTAGTATGTAGATGCAGCAAGTAATTAGCAAAGCCAACGGAATGTTATTGTTTATTGCAAGGGGATTTGAATACAAGAGTAGGGAGGTTATGCTTCAGTTATACAGGGCATTGATGAGACAACGTCCGGAGTACTGTGTACAGTATTGGTCTCCTTATTTAAGGAAAAATGGAAATGCATTAGAAACAGTTCAGAGAAGGTTTACTATATTAATACCTGGAATGGATGGGTTGTCTTAAAAGGAAAGGCTAGACAGGCTAGGCTTGTATCCACTGGAGTTTAGAAGAGTAAGAGGTAGCTTGTTTGAAACATATAAGATCCAGAGGAGACCTGACATGGTGAGTGTGAATAGGGTGTTTCCTCTGTGAGAGAATCTAGAACTCTAGTCACCATTTCAAAATAAGGGGACGCCCATTTAGGACAGAGATGAGGAAAAAAAATTATCTCAGAGGGTTGTAAGGCTTTGGAATTCTCTTCCTCAAAAGGTAGTTGAGGCAGAGTCCTTGCATATCTTTAAGGCAGGGGTAGATAGATTCTTAACAAGCAAGGGGGTGAAAGGTTATCGGGGGTAGGCAGGAATGTAAGGTTAAAATCAGATCAACCATGAACTTATTGAATTGCAGAGCAGGCTTGAAGGGCCGAGGGGCCTGCTCCTGCTCCTAATTCGTATGTTTGTACATATATTATGGCTGGTAAATACTTTCCAAATATATTTATCAACTTGTTTAGATTCATAAATAAGTTATAAATGTAACATACAATAACCATCATGTTCTTCTTTAAAAATGTAGCTTTTCTTGATACATTCAGAAGCATATTTTTAATCATTCTGCTACTAATTTTCAATTATTACAAAATTATTCATATTGTAAATACAATATGAACTTCTCATCAGCAAATCTTGAAATGAAAAGCATGCCATCTCAAGGTGACTTAAGACACATATACCCAAAAATTAAGTCTCAAGGTGGTAAAGAGTGATATGGAAGGGCGGAAAATCCACAATTAGACAGCAGATTGAAAACCTGCACCATAAAGTATAACATGAGTTAAAAGTGCCAGTAAGGGAGAATTAATTGACTGCTCTCTAAAAGCTTAATTGCCCAATGTCAGGAGGCTACAGTCAAATTAAGCAAAATTTTGAGCTTTTTTTTGTTCTCCTTATTCATTCAGGGATGTGGCCTTCGCTGGCTGGACCAGCATTTATTGCCCATCCTTAATTGCCCTTGAGTAGGTGGTAATGAGCTGCCTTCTTGAACCGCTGCAGTCCATGTGGTGTAGGTATATCCACAGAGCTGTTAGGGAGTTCCAGGATTTTGACCCAGTGACAGTGAAGGAACAGCGATATATTTCCAAGTCAGGATGGTGAGTGACTTGGAGGGGGACTTCCAGGTAGTGGCGTTCCCATGTATCTGCTACCCTTGTCTTTCTAGATGGTAGTGGTCGTGGGTTTGGATGATGCTGTCTAAGGAGCCTTGGTGAATTCCTGCAATGCATCTTGTAGATGGTACATACTGCTGCTACTGTGCATCAATGGTGGAGGGAGTGTGGTGCCAATCAAGCAGGCTGCTTTGTCCTGGATGGTGTCAAGCTTCTGGAGTGTTGTGGGAGCTGCACTTATCCAGGCAAGTGGGGAGTTGTTGGATCCAGTGCCCTTTGGTTTGTTAGGGCTAAAGGATCCGGGTTGCAGACTTGTTTCAGGGTGGCCGAGTTGGTAAAGAGACTGAGAACATCAGGAGATCATAATTAGAATAAACACATGCTGTTTATTTACAAACTAAACTCAGCAGCTACACTTATGTGCTCACAACTCAAAACTCTTTCTTCACTCTTCAGTGTCTAACTCAAGACTCTCCCACAGAGGTAGCCCATGCTACTCTGGGTATTAAGATCATGTGATCTTACATTAAACACTTGTCTTAAAGGTATATCACATATCAGATTACTACATCCCTCCCCCTTTACTGAAATTACAGTTTACAATTTTTTCACTATATCAAGCTATTTACATAGGTCAATTATTTACAAAGTCAGTCTCTCTGGGGGTTTCCTTATGTGTGTAGAACATCTCAGCTCTACAGCTTCTGAAGTTTGTTTTGGAATCTCCTTTACTGAAGTTGTCTGAACACCTGGTTCTTCAGTAGGTACCTGCAAATCGGTTTCTTCGACTCTTTCAGACCCTTCGACCCTTCAAACACATTTGAACTCGATTGAGTTCTTTCAACAGGAGATGTCAATTCAGTCTCGAACACTTGTGGAATCATTTCTGGGTATCTGGTTCTCCTCTTCTTATGTGATCCACATGTCTCCCAATTACTCGATATTTGGCTTTCACGTGGTAGGAAAGAGGTCTGGTTACTGCACTTATCTCACTGAACAGCCATGCCGGCCCTTCTCTAAAACTTATCACAAATACTTTCCTACATAAAATGTTCTGTCCCAGCTGTGACAATCATGTCCCATTTTATGACTTTGCTGCCTTCCTTCTACCTTTCCCTCCAAGTTTAGCATGATTAGGCTCAGTGTCGACCAGAGACGGTGCTTCATCAACAATTCCGCTGGTGTAACACCAGTTGTCTATTGTGGAAAAGAAATCATGCTAATTTAGTCACTATGGGATCTCCAGACAATTTCTTCATACCAGATTTGAATGTCCGAACTGCTCTCTCAGTGAGTCCATTTGAAGAAGGGTGGTATGGATATGTTTTCACACGAACAACGTCGTTGAGGCTTGTAAATCAGTAAAGTTCAGCACTTGTGAATACTGTTCCATCATCTGATACTAGCACTTCAGGTAGTCCGTTAATTGTGAAACTTTGTCATAACTTGTCTATTGTCGTTGAAGAAAATGGATGACCTCACTTCGTATATGTCCATCCATTTTGAATGAGCGTCTATGATAAGTAGAAACATTGCTCTCATAAAAGGTCCCACATAATCGATGTGGACCTGTACCCATGGTCTTCCTGGCCACTCCCAGGGGTCTAACGGGGCTTCTTTAATGACTTCCACTTTTTCTTCAACTGGATGTAGGCCTTGTGAATCTACCTTGTGACCTAGGTAAGTTACCTCTTTTGCTTGGAATGTGCACTTTTCCTTTTTCAATCTCACTCCCACTTCCAAAAGCATTTCAGTGCTTCTTCCAAATTCAGCAAATGTTCCTTTTCAGTGAGTCCAGTCACGAGGACATCATCCAAATAAACGACAACATGGGGCAATCCCTGTAGTAAACTTTCTATGGTTCTTGGAATATGGCGCAATCAGAAGATACGCCAAAAGGTAAATGGGTGTATTGGTACAATCCCCTATGTGTATTTATGGTGACAAACTTCCAGGATGCCTGCTTTAATTAGAATTGCTGGTAGGCATGACTCAAATCTAACTTCGCGTAAGCCATTCCACCAGCCAATTTAGCGTATAAACCTTCAAATTTTACGTATGGGGTGTCTATCCAATTTTGCAATTGAGTGTTAATTTATAGTCCCCGCATGTTCGAATGCTTTGGTCATGTTTGAGAACAGGTAAAATTGGAGCTGCCCACTCTGAAAATTGTACTGGTTGTATCACTCCCAGTTTTTCTAATCTATCCAGTTCAACGTCTACCTTATCCCGCATTGCATATGATACTGGTCTTGCCTTCATGAATCTTGAAAGCAAGATTCTGGATGAACTTTTACTTGTAGCCCCTCAATTTTTACAAGTTCTTCCTTGAAAACTGAGGCATATTTTTATAGTAGCTCTGAAAGCCCACTAGTTCTCAGTTGGAAGATTTCCGTCCATTCTAATTTAATTTCTTTCAGCCAGTTTCATCCGAGGAGACTAGGTCCCTCGCCTGCTACTACCATCAATGATAATCACACTGTTTGGGCTTGGTAATGTACTATGACTTTACATACACCCTTGACTTGTATGTCTTCTCCTGTGTAAGTTTGTAATTTGTCATTAGTTTCTTCTAAATTCAGCTTAAGTTCTCCATGATTCAGGTATTTAAAAGTATGCTCACCATAGTGGCTGCACCAGTATCCACCTCCATTCTTATAGATTCCTCATTCACTCTCATGGTTACATTGATAGGTTCTGTTCTTCCTACATATAAATTATATAACGAATAGATATCAGGATCTTTTACTTCAGGCTTTTCAACGTTGTTTATCCCATTGGGTTTTTGCTTTTGTCTGCAAGTCTGCCTGATTCTATCTTTAAAATGTCTCATGAGATGTCCATATCAATGGCAGAAGAAACATTCGATCTTGTTAAACTGTGATTGATTAAAAAGTTGTTTGCTTCCATCCCTGTTACTATTATGCCATGTTTTTGCTGCTAAGTTGTCTCTTTTAATTTGTCTGCTAGCAGTGGCTGTTTCCCGCTTCTGAGTAAAACTCTGCACTTTCACACTCTTTTTGGTTGAGGCTTCCTGCCCAACATGGAATTTGGCACTATTTTGTGCACCTCGTATAGCGTCTTAGTCTCGCACTGCACCTTCCATTGCCTGAGTGATTTCCAATGCTTTCTGAAAATCTAAATTTGTTTCAGACAATAATCTCTTCTGAATCACATTTTCATTTATACCACACACCAAATAATCTCTAAGCATATCATTGATAAATGTACCGAACTTGCAATATTCAGCTAATTGCTTCAGACTTGCCACATAACAAGCAACTGTCACCCCCACAGCTCTAATTCTTGAGTTGAATTTAAACCACTGCATCGTCATCAACGGCTGGTAATGATTCTTTATGAGGTTCACTAAGTCAACAAAACTTTTCAAGTCTGGGGCACTGGGCGCCAATAGATTTTGAATTAGTCCATATGGCTTACTCCCACATGTGGACAGAAGGATCATGAATCTCTGCTCCTCCCCTGCAATGTCGTTCGCCCGTTCAACATAGTGTGACAGTCGTCTGACGTTGGGTCGAAAGGCTCCACTCTTGCAAATTGCTGCATGCTCTGTGGGGATTACTTCAACGATCAAGAAGGAAATTTTCTTTTACTTACAACTACCATACGAGGTACGGCCCAATTTCGGTTCTCCTGATTTCCTCCGTTTCTCCTTGCTGTATATCTCATTTTTTCCATGGCTTTTCGTGCTTTTACTCTTGTCGCCTGTTTGCTGGATCCAGTGCCCTTTGGCTCGTGGGGGCTAAGGGATCCGGGTTGTACGTTTGTTTCAGGGTGACCGAGTTGGTACAGAGACTGAGAACCTCAAGAGATCGTTGCTGAATAAACACGTGCTGTTTATTTGCAAACTAAACTCAGCAGCTACACTTATGTGCTCACAACTCAAAACTCAGTCTTCACTCTTCGGTGTCTAACTCAAGGCTCTCCCACAGAGGTAGCCCACGCTATTGTGCTGTTGGGTATTAAGATCATGTGATCTTTACGACACTTGTCTTAAAGGTATATTACGTATCAGATTACTACAGAAGTATTCCATCACACTTCTGACTTGCGCCTTGTAGATGGTGGACAGGCTTTGGGGAGTCAGGAGGTGAGTTATTCGTCACAGGATTCCTAGCCTCTGACCTTTATATTGCCCTAACTATTCAATACAAAATTAGTTCCACTATAAAAGGATTGTAGAAAGCTTTGGTGATGCTCCATTTGGGGTATAGAGTAAAATTTTAGCTCCCCATCCCCCACCTCATGATGGGAGTAGTAGCTCTGCAGTACACACAGAAAAAGGAAGCAAAGGTTATCCCAACCCTAAATGCATTTATCTATGAAGACAGATTTGATGCCTTGAGTTTAGATTTGCTGGAGCAGTGTAAATTTCAAGCAGACCTGATTTAAACATTTAAAATGATTAAAAGTCTTGATAACATGCAAGCAAAAATAGTGTTTGAGTAAATGGAGCCTGGTTGAACTACTGACCACCAAAATAAATTAATAAAGCAGGGATTGAGGTTCAGTCTGTTTGGAAGCTTTATTTTTCTCAGAGTGGTACAGGATTCTGGTGATGGTAGTAAACTGTGATTCTTTTTAGCCCTTCCAGAAACAGAATTTTGTCAAGATTGCGGCAGAAGGAAGGTAAGGCTAATTGTTCTGGGAAATAACTTAACAGGTCTGTTTTTTTTTGCCTGAACTCCAACGAATATAAAACATCCCTGTTCCTGTACTCAAATCCTCTGGCTATGAAGGCCAACATACCATTTGCCTTCTTTACCGCCTGCTGCGTCTGCATGCTTACCTTTAGTGACTGGTGTACAAGGACACCCAGGTCTCGTTGCACATTCCCCTCTCTCAATTTATAGCCATTCAGATAATAATCTGCCTTCCTGTTTGTGCTACCAAAATGGGTAACCTCACATTTATCCACATTATACTACACCTGCCATGCATTTGCCCACTCACTCAGCTTGTCCAAATCACACTGAAGCATCTCTGCATCCTCCTCACAGCTCATCCTCCCAACCAGCTTTATGTCATCTGCAAATTTGGAGATATTACATTTAATTCCCTCATCTAAATCATTAATATATATTATGAATAACTGGGGTCCCATCACTGATCTCTGCGGTACCCCACTAGTCACTGCCTGCCATTCAGAAAAAGACCCGTTTATTCCTACTCTTTGTTTTCTGTCTGCCAACTTGTTTTCTACCCATCTCAATGCACTACCCCCAATCCCATGTGCTTTAATTTTACACACTAATCTCTTATGTGGGACTTTGTCGAAAGCCTTCTGAAAGTCCAAATAAACCACATCCACTGGCTGCCCCTCATCAACTCTGCTCGTTACATCCTCGAAAAATTCCAGTAGATTTGTCAAGCATGATTTCCCTTTCATAAATCCATGCTGACTTTGTCTGGTTCTGCCACTGTTTTCCAAGCGCTCAGCTATTAAATCTTTTATAATGGACTCTAGAATTTTCCCCACTATCGACGTCAGGCTGACTGGTCTATAATTCCCTGTTTTCTCTCTGCCTCCCTTTTTAAATAATGGGGTTACATTAGCTACCCTCCAATCTGTAGGAACTGTTCCAGAGTCTCTAGAATCTCGGAAGATGACCACCAATACATCCACTATTTCTAGGGCCACTTCCTTAAGAACTCTGGGATGTAGATTATCAGGCCCCGGGGATTTATCGGCCCTCAATCCCATCAATTTCCCCAACACCATTTCCCTACTAATACTGATTTCTTTCAGTTTCATGGCTGCGTCTCTGAGATAGCCCTGATCATGGAGCACAAGCGAGCTGCCCTCAGCCAGACAGGAATCAGACATAGGCTATGTAAGATCTAGTGTCCTCACTGCATGTTGTCATCATTCTCCTGTGATTGAGTAACTATTAGGGCCTCCACTGCATCTCCATGACAGGAGCATTCTCACAGAGGGTATTGGGGCCACCATAAGCTAGACTGGAGTCAAACGTTCACAACTGCGATGTGAGGATCTACGGGAACACCTCATTCATGTCGTCATCATCCTCCACAAATCTGGCAGCTATGAGGTCCTCCTGAGTGTACCTGCCACGTCTTGCCAGCGCAAGAGCCTCCCTCATTCCCGTTGTCATCACCATCGAGGACCCTGTCACCCTCATCCCCATCGACATCCTCCTCACCAGAGGAGACATGCAGCTCCTCCATCTCCTCCTCAGCCAGCTCCTCTCCCTGTTGCAGCGCCAGGTTGTAAATGGCGCAGCAGACGATGCGTGACACCCTCTGCGGAGTGTATTGCAGGGTTCCACCAGACTGGGCCAGGCACTGGAACCATATCTTCAGCATCCCGATAGTCTGCTCCACCAAGTTGCGAGCTGCTGCACGAGCCTCATTATAGCGTCACTCTGCTGCAGTCTGAGGCTGCCGCATGGGTGTCATCAGCAACAGTCTCTGCAGTTACGCCTTGTCCTCAAGGAGCCAACCCTGCAGCCTTTGTGGACCCTGGAAGACCGCAGGCATCTGCGAGCGACTCAGGGTGTAGACATCATGCACACTCCCTGGAAACCGTGCGCATACCTGCAGGATGCGTTTCTAGAGGTCACACACCAGCTGCATGTTCAGTGAGTGAAGCCCTTGCGGTTGATGAAGTCCACCGAGTGTAGCAACGGAGACCTGAGCGCCAAATGGGTGCAGTCAGTCACACTCTGTGCCTGTGGGAATCCTGAGATCAGGGTGAATCCAATGGCCCTTGCATCCTGGCTGTCCCAGTCCCAGGCGAAATGCACAAAGTTGTGTGCCATGGAGAAGATGGCATCTGTGACCGCATGGTGCATTTGTGGGTGGCAGATTGTGAAATCCCACAAAGTTCACCTGTGGAGCCCTGAAACGTGCCACTGGCATAGAAATTGAGCACCGCAGTCACTTTCACAGTCACTGGCAGTGGATGCCCTTCATGTCCCTTGGCGCCAAGTCCTGCAATAAGTGGCAGATATGAGCCACCAGGTCCCTAGACATGCACAGTCATCTGCAGGAATGGCAGGTGGTACCTATAGACCCTGGGTGTTGCTTGGCGCTGACCAGCCACGGCTCGCTGTTGCTCCTGGGCAGCATGTGCGCGAGCCCCTTCTGCCCTTTCTTCATGATCCTGACTTTGCGTGGCCAGGTGCCTCAGTCGCCCTCTGCTCCATTTTCTATGGTCTCTGTAGGCCATCAGGCATGCAACTAGGTCAGCAGGATTCATGATCCTGATGTGGTCCTCCTGCAGCATAAAAGAGAGAGAGACGTGGTTATCATGGGTGTACTTAGCACCTTTCCTGACCCTGTGTGACCGTCCCTTAATGCTTCCAGAGAGTGCTGGTCACCCCTCGGATGGCCAGCATTGAATGTGCTGCATGGCTGCCCTGACAACCTGCGACATGGGAGACACTGGCCCAAACCAGGATGCCGAGATTGCAAGGGGCTGTGAGCGCCTCCAGCAGTTACTGCTACATGGCCAGAGTTGGCGAGGAAATTGTACAACTGCTCTGTGGTCCAATAAAGTAGTGGTAGACTCGAATTATGTGCTGGGAGGCAGGGGTAAGGTATGGAGCACTTGGTGGCCCTTTAGTGCCTCCGCTTTGCTTGCATGAGCCAGCAGGCTAGGGGCCTGACCCCAATCATATCACTGTGGCTGCACCTGATCTGCCTCTGTTGCAGAGGCATGGTCAGTTTATACAGGTGTCCCAAATGCGTGGCCATTTCCCTTGCTTACGCTGCTCCCCACAGGGATTGCCTTTGTGTGGGATGCAGTGCAGGGCTCTTGGCCTCCCCCCAACCCCACCTCAGCAGTCACCGCCAAGGCTGGCCAGCACTTGCCCCCCGGCACTCCCCTCCCCCTCAGCAGTCGCCTCCAAAGCTGGACAGCACTCGCCCGCAGACACCCCCACCACCCCCTGCCACCCTTCCCCCAACACTCCGCAGCAGTCGTCTCTGACACTGGCCAGCATTTGCTCCCAGACACCACCCCACCCCCTCGGCAGTCACCTCCAGGGCCAGGCACTAGTTGCCCTCGTCCCCCACCACCCCCCCCCCCCCCCCCACCCCCGCCCCCCGGCGCCCCTGAGGCCTGTAAACAACAGGCAAGCTGTGAAGAACACTGCTGCTTGTTCACCTCAGTTCCCCCAAAGTGAAGGCCGCCAAGTGCATGTTGCCTGCGTGCTGTTGTGAAACATGTCAGCCTGCTTTCCCGCCGACGTGGACGGATGATATGGCGGGGTTCCAAGAGCCTGGAGAGATGGCCTTTTAATTATATGCTAATGTATTACAATTAGCTCCCTGCCAACCGTCGGCGGGAAACGCGGCCCGTCATCAGCAGGCTGAGTGGATGATCGCGACCTGCCTTCACATCATCGTGAAGCAGGTCGCGCCATATTTTCCGCACTTGCCACCTATCAGACCCGCTGCCAGCAGGCTCAGAAAATTCCGCCCATTAACCAAACTCAATCTTTGAATTTAATGGGTATTATCATTAACATGAATGCTACACATTATAATTTTTTGCTCCATTTCTACTGTTTCTTTATTCTACTCCCTTTATTTTTGGTTCACTCTTTTTATCTCCACCCCATGATGTACATTAGGTGAGAAGATGGGCAATAAAGCACTGCCACAAATGCAAACTGTTATATATTTTGTAAACTTACCAGCTAAAAGCCAAACACAAAATAACACAGTCAAAATTAAATTAATGCCACACATTAAGCTGATTCTAATGGCAGTGAACTGAATGAAACATTTTGACTGATTGTCTATTGTGCCATAATAAATCCCTGATCGGATTCTAAAATATATTGGTGACCATTAAATCTGCCTTGTGTTGTGGCAACTTTCACAGGTTAAACACACAGAAAAACACTTTCATGGTTCCAGAGTGCAGGAAACAAATTAATTATAATCAATTTATTTCTGATTACACCTCTGTAGTTCTTTAAAGCACAGCATCTTGTATATACCAGACACAAGGCTGCCAGCTGTGTAATAAAGTTTTACCATAAGTAAAGCTGACCACAAGCAATAAGCTATATGTTCTGTTCACAAAAAGGCTTCTTCTTTCAATGTTTTTGTGGGTCAGAGAAAATGATCCACAGTATTTGATTTTCATGTCTCCACAAACCAAAATTATGCTTTGAAATAGCAATAAACTTAACAATCTCCAAGTATGCTTAGCAAAAAGCCTTTTCACTCCAATATTAAACACCTCTTGTGCATGTTTTCTTTCAGTACACAAAAACTATTTCTTTCCATATTTACTCTGTGACTCTTATATTGACAGGGTTTTCCAGAAACTTAAAAACATAGGATAGACATCAGAGACAAATGTTAACATTAAACAGCCCAGTTTTAACCATATAATTCACAAGTACTATTGGCACAAGTGATTTATTTTCTACCAACCGCAGCTACTAACCTGCACTGCGTATGTTTTATTTTAAATTTTAAAAGCCCCCTTTTACAAAGCTTCGGTGAATGTACTTTATTTTCTGATATAACAGTGCAAGGATGCAAAATAACATATCTTACAACATTTTGTTGTGTGATTTGAAATCTGGGGGAAAAAAGATTAAAAAACAAAAAATGAAATGGATAAAAATATAAACTAACAGAAAGCTGCTGAACCCTACAGGACACAAAGTCAAAATGGGAGATCACTCAACAATTTGATAAAACGTTTCATGCACTCATTTTATAGAAAAATAAAGTACTGCATGTGAGCTACAGGTATATCTCAAAAACATGTTGTATAAATTTCTGGAACTGTGCATCGTAGAAGATGTATATGAAGCTATTTGCAATTTTACACATCAGGCATTAAATTGATATCTCCTTACATGATGCCAGTGCCTACACTTCAAAAGTATTTTGTTGGCTGTAAAGCACTTTGGGACATCCTGAGATTGTGAAAGGTGCTATAAAAACGCAGGTTTTTCTTTTCTTTAGTTCTATGTGTAGCACCACAAATGGACTGATTCTCACTACTATTGGCAGCTTGACCTTTGCAGCTATTCATTGTGGCCAAGAGGCAGGTGTTTTAAATATAGAAGCAAAAGAAAGTTAAGGATTTTGATAGTCAATATAGAGAAAATGGCAGGAAGGTCAGTCACCAGAGGATACAGATTTAGAATAACTGTAAAAGAAGCAGGGGGAAGATGAGCAGAGCTTTTTTTATATATTAAGCAAGTTGTTATGATCTGCAATATACTACCTGAAAGCCTGGTGCAATCATATTCAATAGTAACTCTCAAAATATATTTAATAAAGAAATATTTGCGGGCTATGGGAAAATAGTGGGGCTAATTTGGTAGCTAGTTAGATTTTTAAATGTTTACTAAGAGTCAATAGTCCAGAAGTGATTTATGCTAATATTACAAAGTTAAAAACAATCAACAAAAATGTTAAACTTTAAATTTGTTTCTTGAGTTCGTTTTCACCATTTTCATTTACTTTGCAGCCAGTGTGATATTGTGAGACTACCTGCTCCCAAAACAGAAATTGGTTCAGAAGTTGGTTGACTTAACTTATACTGCATATTTTGTGATAAATTTCTAGTTGTTTGAGTATGTCCAAACTGGAAGTAATTTCATCAAACTCTCAGCAATGAATATAACTCCTGAAATCATGATGAACACGATATTAATGCAAATTGTGTTTTTCTTTCATGCTATTCATAATCAGATTGGCAATTTGAATCCCAAGTCAATGAGCAGATGACACAACTTCAGTTCCTTTCAAAAGTTGGTGGTGTGGGGATGGTATTATTTCTGTTGTTTCCATGTTGCTTTCATCTAGCAACAGAAGAGTTGTGTCAATTGATGTGACTAGCTGGTTAAATTTTAACAGTCAAAGAGCCTAGGCTACCCCTTAACTTAAATACATCAAATTTTTAAGTGGAAATATATCCAGTAAACCAGCTGTGAATTTTGTTGAATGGGAGTTTGCACGGCACTGCAGCACCCATGTGGAACTCAGGACATGTGGTACTACACAGAGCATAAGTCCAGTCAGATGGCAGCCTGAGTCTACTACTTCCTTTTCACATCAATGCCCATCAACACACATCTGAATGCTCCTCATATTAACTGCAATTGCACAACTTAAACTGGTCTGAGACCAGTGGCTACATAGTGCATAAAACAGCTGGCCGGGTCCATTTAGCCATGGCTGCAAACTCAAACTCATGTGTGTGTGTGTGTGTGTAAATTGACAGTAAATAATTAATCTTTTGTGAATGTGAAAGGAAGTGCCTGCTTCCTCGAAATATTACAAAAGAAAACTTTACAGTAAATGTATAAAACACCTTGGAATACCATAGAATTACATCGAATGTATAGCACAGAAACAGGCCAATGTGTCCAATTGGTCCACATGGGACAGAAGCGTCCTCCCACTCAATTCGCCAAACCCCATTAACAAATCCTTCCATTCCTTTCACCCTCATGTGCTTATCTAGTTTCCACTTAAATGCAATGGATCACCATCCACATCTTAAGTCAGGTTTCACATCACAATGGAGTTTGCCACCTTCGACACCTCTTTGCCCTTTTGACTATGACATCTTTTGGCTATCTCCACTTATCACTGGCCCTCTATCCAGCTCCACCTGTCCCACCCCCCCACCCCTTACCCCTCCCCCGTTTAAACCAGCTTATATTTCACCTCTTTTCTATTTTTACTTAGTTCTGTTGAAGAGTCATACGGACTCGAAACGTTAACTGTGTTCCTCTCCGCAGATGCTGCCAGACCTGCTGAGTTTTTCCAGGTATTTTTATTTTTGACAATGGAGTTTCCTCCTCCTTCAGGTACCATGCCTTAAGAGATTGAGCCATGATTATGCTTGGCAGAGCACTGTGGTGCTTTGTCATTGCCTTCTGCAGTGTGGCTGTCCAGGAAACTCTTGTACTCTTACCACCCGCCATCAGGTATATTGGAAGGATTTATACGCTCATAATCAAACAATTTGGCCACTTTTATGAATGCATCTTCGTGACCATCAAGTCCTTAAATGGAACTTGAATCTGACCCAGAGGTAGGGAAACTACCACTGCGCCACAACACCTCCATTGGAGTTTATGCTCCACATTATACAATGGTGTGAGGGGTCTTCCTGGAGGGCATCACACTTTGTTGGACTTGAGCACATGCCAATGTTAAATGAGAACCTCTCTCTCTCTCACTCTGGGGTAAAGCTGCCACTTTGCCCAATGCGTTGGTGCGCCTCGGCATAGAAAAGGCACCACTCTACCCAGTGTCGTGCACCACGTGGCATTTGCGCCAATAAATGCTGCGCGAGGTGGGAGTTGCGTCCAGATAAAAAAATGTTTTTTTAATGTTTCTTGAAACATGGCAAACGTTTTGTAGTCAACTCGAAAACGGCAGCGCGCAGGAATTTCCTACCGTCTTGATTGGGCGAAGTAATTGGGGGGGGGGGGGGGGCAAAGGAAACTCCAGCTGGTGGGCGGTTGGTGAACGTCTGAGACGCGCACGAGCCGGCGGAGGGCGCGTGGATATGAAAAAAAAAGGCGGGAATTTGTGCCGCGCTGATCTCGTGCGGAAATTGGGGCGCGCGGTGTGGAATACGATTGGAGTGCGCGCAGAGGGGGGCGGGGCGTTGGGGCGCTCGCGGCTCTCGGGCGCTGGAGCCGGAGCTCCTGGTGCAGGTGAAAAGGCGGGAAAGCCGCGTGCTCCCTGTAGCGTTATCCTCAGCAAACCAGACAGCCAATCGACCGATTTGCTGCTGCCGCCGCTGCTGCCAAAACCATATAATTCATGCAATGCGCACGATAGCTTTTTTTTAAAAAAATAAATAAATCATTATTTTCACATTGCACGTCTTTATTTTTCCCCAAAAATAAAATCGAATATTAAACCTCTTAGGCACCCCGTTCGCATTCCCTAAATTGGTGCATGTAAAACACAACGAAACGAGAGAGCTCACCGGTAAAGTTTTCCCCAGAAATCGAAAAAAAATAATGAGAACATGGAGAGGGTGATTGAAGAAAGGCGCACGTCGAGAAGGAGTTATTGGGAGTAACCTCTCACCCGGAATCAGTGCCAGAGAGCAGCACCAACGACTGTGAATAAACACACAGCAAGATAACAAAATTACAAGCAGTAACAACAGTAAGGATCAACGTAACATACCTCCAGCCAGTGGGCACAAAACCTTTATTTTGCATTGCCTGACATTGTACTTCCAAATAGCAGATTGCTATATAACAGAAATATGGACCTATATCGCTGCATTAGTTCTTAGCATTCCATGATTACACACTCCTCCTTACTCACTAAATCCTTGTTTCCAATTTGTATGTGAACTCTACGTTTCATAGCAAAAACGTCATGGGAAACAAAGAGGAATACACATTTATTTTGATAAATATTATTTATTACGTTCAAATAATTATTTAGAAGTTTGTTGATAATAATCATGTTTAAGCCTGTACTATTACATATGTCACTGTTGAATTTTCACTTCAAAGTGATCTTTGACGATTAAGATTTTGCCTTAGAAGCAATACCTAGGATCTGTGCACCTTTTTAAAAAAAAATTTAACCATTGGACCCCGCAGAAAGAAAACGGAGATGACTGGACACGTCGTAATTGAACGATTCACTTTCGGAAAGTTGCGTGCAGTGGAATTGTAAATTGCAGCTGAGAGCAAAGCATGACAATGCATGTTCCAGACTAGTGCACCATACAATAAACAATGTACAAATACAATATACAAATATACTGTATGAATGCGATACTTGTTGAAGTAATATAGTGGGAAATTAAGCTGAAGTGCACATTATCCTTCTATTTTGTGTTCAGCTTGTCTTTTGCGAATCAGAAAACAGTCACCCAAAATTTTCCTTGGGGATTCACAATCTTTAACTTGCTAAAATAATGCCACTGGTTCTCCAATCAGTGCTTTATGGTAGTTTCTAGAGTAATGCAGGTGATATATTTTGTTGCTACCTTCTTACCCTCGGTATCTGCGGAGGAAGTAACCTGGCAAATGACAACACACTGAAAGAGATGAGTATATTTGAAATGCGCGCAGACGGAGAAAAAAGACAAACCAGGTTCTTCCTGACAGGTCTAGTACTTGTTGGTGAACATTTGCAGGTCTGTGATGCATTACTTTTCGAAATCATGAGTTGGTTGGACGCCCAAAAAAAGACAAGCCTGGACCTTTGACGATTAAAATATTTGTTATCAAGCACACAACACCGTGTGTATTAGAAAACACGTGTTAGTTTTAACTATCTTTGTTGAGCTTGTGTACATTGTCCACACATAACATCACCCTTGTCTATACCGGTTGCTCCCGTTTTTACGACAGAAAGCCAAGATGTTGATATGTTAAGCTCCAAGTTCAAATAGATATTTAAAAACAAAATAAACATTGCGGCGGTTTCATAAACCTTGCCGGTATAATTCATTTAAACAAGTGCTGTTCAGGATTGAAATTAAGGCCTTGTATCATCACATCCATTAAATCACGCTAGACAGTAAAAGCAGTTTTGATGTTTTAAACATTTTCTAGCCGTCTATGGATTTTTATATCACGGGTGCTAGTTTTATATATATATATAGCTAAAAATGTTATCGTGTTAAATGTTTGTTTAATACACGAGAACATATAAGTGCTTTTTGAGTATTGTCTAGTGAGTGCTTTTGAACCGAAATTAACTTCTAAAATTAAAGGTAAAATCACCTTCACAGTGTCAATATTGCATGAAAGAGAGCATTTAATGTAATATCGCCTTCATTTAATTTCGAAATACTGTTGAGCCAAACCGGTGGAAAAAATTCTACATTAAGCTAGCGAAAGAACTGTTTATTTATCTTGCTTGCATAGTATTTATGCACTCATTCTATTAATATTATGGCAGTCATGCATTGTTAGTACTCAGTCATAGCGCTTTATACTATTGCAATTTTGCGATCAGGACAAACCAAACTTCTTCATTCGACCTGCACATCCTAAAGAGTCCTTCATATTTCCAAAGTTAATAGAATATAAAAAAGTTATGCACAATATTATGGCATATGCACAGGCCATTTGTTCAATGGAACAGGGTTTATGCTTTGAACGTCGTCTGTTCAGAGCCTAAGATAGACCTAACGAGGAAAAAAGGCAGCTAAACCATTCAAAATTGTGCGCTCTTGTTATTTATGCTGTATTAATTTCACTACAGGTGCTTATTGCTAGTCGGAGTTGCTGCATTATGTTTACCTATGCCAACGCTTAGGGTTGTTGCGGCTCCTATGCTTCGCGATAGAATTCAACGATTGATAACGTTGCTTTATGGTATAACCGAAATCTGTACTGAATATGGCTTATAAACAACAACAATAAGGGGAAAGGGAGGTACATGATCAATATATATTTGACTTGGTAAATAACTATTATGAAAGCGAATCTAAATTGACCCGTATTACTTCAACTGGACATAGTGCGCTGTCAAAATGAAAAGGCTGCGAGGTTCATTTATTGTTCTGGCATACGATTAGCAAACTTACTTTCCTGAAGTGCTAATTACAATCATATGTATTATGGCTATCAACAATGCAAATAATATATACTAGCGTGTATTATTTAAAACACACGTACACGCATCTATATATAAGGACATGCATTGCCACCCTGTTTCACCCTCGATAACAGCAATCAGCATCCACATAGAGAACATTGATTCATCAAACATAATTCCGCTTTAAAGGTGTAATTCACACATCCGTGGTTCACACCGGTGATATATTTTAATGCAACCCTGATAAGGTCCAAATACATTTTCCACAGGCAAACGGAAAATGTGCTGGTTTATGTGAATATTAGAAAAATGTTACCTTTAAATCGTGGGCTGATGCATTTGAACAACTTAGTTTTTTTGGCACTGACACGAGAGTGGCTTCACGATATCACACAAAACCAGCTGAAAATGTCGAAAAGTACTTACATCAATAAGTTTAACATTTGAATTTAGTTAAATGATGTTCATTTAATAATTATATCGCTAACCTATATCAAGGAACCAGTAGAGTAATTTAACATTTTAAATTTTAATTCTGGTTGTGTGTATATTGCAAGTATAAATATGTATGCGGGGACATTTAAAGTAACATAATTTATACAGATGTAATTATTGTTGGTTCACATTAGTGTGTATTAGAAGCTGCCGTAAGTGACGGATAACTAATTTGTCCTGTTCGGTGTCAGTGGACAGCCTTTGCTATAAGGTCAGTAGATGGCGATTATAATAAATATTCACCAGCACGTGTAGCACTGTTGGCCACATTTCCAGTGATCACACTGCGCATGTACCGCGACTACCACAACCCACTATGACTCCGCCAAAGTGAAGTTCCAAGAATGTTTCATTCTAATAGAAACGTCTCTCTGGCACAAAAGTCATTTGAGACGAGGAGCACCGAGCAAACGTTTTAAAAAAAAAACGCAACCGTCATCAGTATTCCTTTCCCTTCTCCGATTGCCTCGGTCGAAACTCTCAGTTCCCGTGGCAGAAATTGTAACGCCAAATGCAGCACGTTTATGCTAATTCCCCTAAAGCCCCCTTTTTGTGTAAAGTGCGTCATCTGGTAACTCCATGCTATTGTGTGCTATCATTCTAACGTTGGAATAAATGTTACAAATTGATGACAGCTTCCAGCTGCAGGTTAAAAATAGCAGCGATGTTCCACAGGCTGATCGTGTTTCTTTAGTTAGTGAATTGCACAGCTCTCAAGAGCCCATGGGCCCTCAGCTTGTTTTCTGTAGGTAAACAAGGAGAAATTGTAAATTCACAAAGATCGAAACAGTATCTTTTAAAACCTCGGCTCTATTCGTGTTAACTTAATTTACAATGCATTGTTCAGAACGCGAGCTTAGAAGCAAAAATACATGGCGATATCCTTTTATATGTCTATAACCCCATTTAATTTAATTGATTCTAGTTGCCCATAATGAAACTGGCGATTTCTGTGAGCGAGACATTTTAACAAAGATATGTGCTATTTCCTAAAATAGGAACAACTCGTTGCACTAAACAAGGCGGATTAGAGTGAAGAATTCATAAAATGCAACCACACCATCCCAAACCTATACAGGCCAGTCGATGCGTATAGACAATGGTGGGATATTGCACTCAATAACGCTCTATGCGTACAGTTATTTTGTCCCACCATTAAAGGCAAGAATCGTCAATTTTAAACATCAAGATTTTCGGTGCTTTTAAGAGCGGGTCTTGTGTAAGCCGATGATGCATAGAGCGGGGATGAACATTTTTAAGTGTTTTGTTGTCTCCTTTGTTTGATGCAATATTGTAGTTATAAATATTGTCAACAATAATAAAGATTCCGTGTTTGGAGTACCGGCAATGAAAACAGCACCCGACCCGCTCTCAGGTTATCAGTCCGCGCCTGTTTTTTTAAAAAATATATCGTCCTGTTCAGCTCCACATAGGAAAATGCACTGAGTGTGTTCAGCTTTTGGCATTCTATACAGTGCTACATTATATTTTCCAGTTAAACAGTGCATAAATCAATAATACGTCTGAAAGCATTTTCTCTGAAACAGGCCATTTACAACGCGTTCCCCTGGTTTCTGCTAAATAGTGTTGAATAGTATATTCTATCGCAAACTCTCATGGGTTTCAAAAAGCAATAAACCATGAAGAAAATAGTATTTGTTTTTTTTAGAAATTAAGCAAGGAATAAAATTCAATTGACCAATAACGTTGCTCTTCTACTTCCACCCCCGCTCGAGGTATGCCAACAGAAAGTCAGAAATCTACTGCCCTTTGTGATTCTTGGGGTTTTGGTCGCAATGGTTCGAATCGCTGCGCTAGAATTTGAAATAATTTTATCGATTGCGCTTAAATTCCATTTATTAAAGTTGCAAAAACTAAACTTTTAAGGCTATCGATTCGCCAAGCACTCCTGACGTTCGACAGACCAACGATAGGTTTGGAACAGGGAGGGGAAATGAAGGTAAGATTTAGCATTCGCTATCCATAAAATAAAGCAAATAAATTTAAGGATTATAAATAGGGTGTTCCGGGTATTTGAGAGCCATGTCCCACAATCTGAAGGAGTGAGAAGCTCACTATCGTGTCCGTGCAATTTCGCTACTTGCACAGGTTCAAAAAACACTGTGCCTTTCACGCAAACTTTATCTTGCCAATCATGGGCAGTTATTATTGCAGTTTCACACAGGTTCCAAAGTCTAACTCCAGTCCATTGGCTTCATTTACTGATATTTCATAAGTGGTCAGGGCAAAAGTTACAATTTTTACTGGCATTAATCTATTAAACAGCATTAGAACCGGTTTATTGTTTTTTGTTTACAAACAATATGCTCTCCTGCACGCCATAGCTGACTTACAATGATGTGTGTTTATGTAACCCTTACTACTAAATACGTTCAATGAATGATTTAAAATTGGCTAATTTTTTCAGATTTTTTATTTCAACACGCCAATTTTGATGGCTCTGCCGCTAAGATTCGCAAATCCGCGAATAAATAAAAATATTCAAACGTATCTAGGCCTATGCAGCACCAGAACTCTGCAAATGACCTTTTTAACGTTGTTGCTCATCGAATCTCCATCTCACTGGCAGCTCAGTCCTTACAATCCTTCCTTCTGCAAGGTGGCGCTCTATGATTTGGTTTTACTTTGAACGCTGCTATGGCTGACTGTTACTGGCTGCTGAAAAGATTAATTTCAAAAGTGCCATTATTCGCGAACGTACATAAGGCCATGGCTTGGGTTTTTTTTTAAATCCACAAACTAATGAATTACTAAATATCATGGATGAAACGTATGCTCACTGGCTGGAATCAGCATTCTGCGCACTGCCTGCTAGTCAGTTAAGATTATTTCAGTCGGTGTTGTAAAACACCAACATTACGTTTCAGAGTATGATTGCTGAACTAATATTTACGAATGTAACTGCATTTGGTGCTACATTGCGCTTTCTACACCGGTTGAACTTATCTCTTTCTTTAAACCGCCTGCTTACCATATAGCACTGGCCTCTCTAACCCTAATCTTTGAATAAGCAGTTAAACTATCAATCTCATCTCCCGGAAGGTCAATTTCTGTTATGTACTCTATGGACATCACAAGCATTCGTAACTTTAGCTAGCATCATGATTTGTGCTGTCTGTTGATATGTTGTCTGCTTAATGGGGCGGTCATGCAAGCTACAATGAAGAACAAAGCCCAACAGTTCCAACAAGCGTAGCTAAGTTAGTGGAAGCAGTACAGCCTGCAAATCTATCAAAGTAAATAGCAAAGAAGACAATCTGATTTAGTGAAACAGGCGTTCGGCTACAGTCATTAAACATAAGTAATTTAGATTTTTATTTTTTTTCTCACTTAGCAATTTCTATCAGAGCATCTTCGAATGGAACGGAATTTTAAAAGTGAATGGGAATTAAATAAGTAAAGGCGCATAAAGAAAATCAGATTACATAAAATAAATTGTGTTCTTGTAGATTTAATTTCGCACTAAGTGGTTGGGTTTAGAAGCATTGGTTATAATTCACAGTAAAGAACATAAATTAAAAATGATTTCAATTAATGCCAGCTATTAACGATTGTAATTGCAAAGATATGAAACCATGAAGGCCTGAGCTTCTGGTTAAAACGTATATATGCATTTTTGTCCCTCCATATGAAAAAGTTTGAAGAATCTGCCATAATGAAATCTTTAAAAGCTGTTCGTAATGATGTCTAATTATATAGATATATTTAAAATTCTATGACTTTCAAAAATAATGTAATATTTATCAACGCGGTTCCATAAACAAATGTGTCCAAAAGGACACATTATTCTTTCGCTAACTTCCTGTGAAGTCAGGCGGTTATCTTTACACGACGCATCAATTAAATGTCCAGCGTTAATATTTATGTCGGGAGAGTAATCTTTTCCTCTCTAATATTTTATGGCTGCTATTGCAAGCTCTGAAAAGTTAATTTAAAATATTATTATATAGTGATCCAAAATTTTGGTTTTATAAATTTAGGTATGAATACTAATTACGCAATAAGCTAATATCAGCAGGGATGCTTTCATCCATCATTTTTATATCTCTAAAGGCACTTTTCTGATGGTTTAATAGAGACAATTCCAGCAACGTAAAAATATGTGTATTATATATATATATATAAATATAGATATATATCACTCCCTGCTTCCTTGATTATTTTATTCTGTGACGTGCAATAATTTGCCGTATGAATAAAAATACTGAATGCAATGCATTGGATTTTGGAATCTTTAATATTGTACGAAATGTTATGGAACAGTTTGTAAACTAGGTTTTACATACGAATGCATCTTTCATAAATATCGAATATCTGTAACACGTAATACCGGTAATTTACGTACATGCGGATAAATATGGAGATTGGGAATATATACATAAATTTATCGCAACTGCGAAGGCAATGATGAGATAAATTTCTTATTTTGCTTCAATATCAAGTCTTACATAAAACAAAGTTACATTTTAACACGGAGTTCCAAGCTTGCACTACGATTTTTTTGACATAACAAGCAACACTTTGAACACTTCACTACTCCGACTGGACTTTGGGACGAAAGGTTTGCACTGGATACAAAAAGCACATTAATAACAATAGTATCTGCTAGCTTTCTGATGCTCAGTTGAGACTGAAATACAAAGTAATTCACATTTTGGTACACATCGACTATAGTAACTTTTTTTTGCCATCCATAAACAAATAATTGCATTTTTCCAACCGTCGCCCAGATATGCAAATACCACGTTGACAAATCCCCTGTGATATGCCTATTTACAAGGTTCAAACATTAGACTTTTAAACTAGTAATTCTATATTTACAAAAAGGAGAAAAGGCCGCTGCCATAGAACACATGCAATTTCAGAGCTTTATCAGTTCTTTCTTTAAACCTAGCACTAGGCAATGGTTAGAGAAATAGCATCGTCCTACATGCATTTTAAAATTCGCTACTATGGAACCTTTCAAAGGTTTTGGTTTCTTCCTTTTTATTCCTCTCGGCGTCTATTGGCAGCTTTTTTTTTGTCTTTGATTCCTCGCGATCGTAACTTTGGAGTCTTTTCTGAAAAGTTTTTTTTTGTATGTTTTTGTATTTTTTGATGTATGTTTGCTTAAACGTACCATTCGTTAAAGTTCGATGAAAGCGTGCTGTGGTTGGATGTGTGGTGGACTGCAGACGATGTTGGGGACATTGAACTGTTGGTCTGGTTTTCTGTTGTCGGCGACACGATGGTGGGGGGTGTTGAGGATTCGTAGCCAGAACTTGCCGCAGGAGAAGGCTGTGATCCTTGAGAGGATGCTTCGTGGACCTACAAAAACCATCCACCATGTAAGACTAAGACAGCTACAGCGTTTGTGTAAAGCTTTGTTATAAATTTATAAAGTATATATATATATATGCACAATATACAGCTTAACATGATAAGGCATTTCAAAAATTCCAACTCGTTTTTAAAAAAAAAAATCTGTTGTAATATTCCAAAGTTGCTAAGTAAACAAAGTAACAAAAAAAAATGTCCGATATAATTTTTCATGAACATGAAAACTGTTATAACTGTGAACGATGTTTAGATTTGACTTATGATGGAATAAATATATATTGACCATACAAGGTTATAAAAGGGATGGTATCTCTTTAATTTAATATGCACAGTGTTGAAGCTGTCAGCTATTCAAGATGACCATTCAATTTCCTTATACCCTATCAAAACGCATTCTACTTATTTAACGCGACTATAAATGTTTCGCAATCCAAACTGATATTTGCTTTTTTTTTATTTACCTTCATGTGTTTTCGTAGAGAGCTGGGATGAGTGTAGGACTTGTCACACATTTTGCAGAGGTACGGCTTGTCAGAAGTGTGCACGTGCATGTGCTTTTTGCGATCGCTGCTGTTAGCAAAACGCCTGTCGCACCCCTCGAACTCACACTTGAATGGCTTCTCGCCTATCAACGATGACAATTTTTATTAAGACAATTTTAGCTCTTTTGAAATTCACTATTTAGATAGGTATACACCTTAATATAACCCTCATTACGATCTTACAGCTAAGAAAAGCAGCCATCGTGAAAACAAGCACTCATTTTGGAATACCCTCCCGCAGGAATCTGCAAACATGCCTCACAAACCCTAGAAAACTGCAGCGGATTTTTAAAAAAAAAATGTGATGCACACAGCTCGGAATTTTATGAAGAATGAGAGTTAATTAATAAATGTTGATTCTTTGCTTAATTTGTGATATCGTCAGTGGCTGGTTGTACGATGTTGCAGCTGCCGTGGCGGCCTCACAAGAATATATGAATGCTTATTGCCCTTTTAAAATTGCAGTGGTACGTTGAATAAAGTTGAAAATATGTAACAGAACCGTTTTAGGTTTCTTTCTTATTTGTAATATCGTCCCTCCCTGAAACCAGCGTGCAAACATTGCCACTACGATGAACTAATGCAGCCCTTGTAACGCAAACGCTGAAATAGCGTTTAAAAAAGATCACGGAAATGATTATTTGCTAATTCCATTAACATTTTCGCTTTAATTAAACTGTTTCCAATTCTGTTTATCTAGAGTAAGAGTTAGTGGACATCTCATGCAGTGAAGTGAATTGTTACTAAGTGCCCCTGGAGGTTTTATAGTCGAGAAAGTGTTAAACCTCGACTTTGCAAAATCTTTACAACTACCTAACCATTATGTGTCATTAACATCGACATTGTTGTCGAGTGCTATTTTCTCCACAATCGCACATTGTGAACCAAGTTTTAACAAGATTGTAAGCCATGGAGAGCCCAAAATGTATGTAAAGGCATACATATATTGTACACACACACACGCACACACACATATATGTATATATATAAAGCAGTATACACACAAATATATACGCATAAATATATTTAAATATATGCGCCCGCGTATACAAAACTTAACATTGCAGTTATATATACACGCACTTGCATACATATATAGATAGATATAAATATGCAAACATGGCATAAGGCAAAAAAATAGGAACCGAGGAACAAAAATAGATACTCCAATTGCTGCTTGTGAATTTCTAACGAAACTAAGCAAACCAGCAACAGTGGGTATTTTCCTCTTCAGATACAATTAAGCTTAGTAATAATTTAATTAAAAATAAACCCTTATCACAATAGGTTTGTTGCTCAAGTATTTTCCGTCAATGCTAGAATCATTAAGCACAGCATTTATTGTCCTTGCAGAACTGCACAGAATCTAATATAATTCTACATATTTAAAAGAACGGCGCCCACACCAAAATACAGAGCACAGGGAGTTCAGGGAAATCAAAATACTTAAACATGCTAATTTCATTCTGACATAAATATTTATCTGCACACGCATCTACAACAAGTCTACTAAATAAATGCTTGGAGTGTCCCATTTATTTTTTTTTTAAATTAAAGTATGATTGAAACGGCTATAAATGCTTCGTAGTATTTCATTCTCTCTAAATACATTCACCATACCTGTGTGAGTTCTTTTGTGGATCTTGAGATTTTCTGATCTGGCAAAAACTTTGCCACATCCAGGGAACGGACAGGGGAATGGTTTCTCGCCAGTGTGGACTCTGATGTGATTTACAAGTTTATATTTGGCTTTGAAAGGCTTTCCCTCTCTTGAACAGTCTTCCCAGAAACAGATATGGTTCGACTGTTCTGGTCCCCCAACGTGTTCCACTGTTACATGAGTAACCAGTTCGTGCATCGTGCTAAAAGTTTTGTTGCAGGATTTTTTAGGATTCGTCAACTGTTCGGGCTCTACCCATTTACATATGAGCTCTTGTTTAATGGGCTGCCTCATATAACGAAAGAAGGCCCCGGCCCCATGGTGGGCCGCCATGTTCATGTTCATGGGGCCATAGCTGTGCAGCTGGGTCGAGGCGTAGTGGTCCGATCTGGGACTAGTGACCTGGCTGTATTGGTCTGCTCTGCCATACATGTCCCCAGAAAAGCCTAAGCGCATTTGGCCGTTCATTACATGTGCATTGGGAGAAGCGTGGGTCGTCGCCTGCTCGTGAAGACCCGGGAAGAGTAGGTGCCCCGCAGCGTCAGTATGTCCATGGGGTCCCGCAAAACTGCCCGCAGCCGCCGCCGAAGCGAACAGGCTGTGCCCGGCGCTGGCTGCCGCCGCTTCCCCAAAGCCCCGATTGCGAAACAGAAAGTCCCGGGTCGAGTTGAACGCTGCGCTGCTGTACGAACTCACATGGCTGGGATGGTGACCTAGAGCTGCGGCGTAGCCCGGAGCCTGCGACGTGAAGGCAGTTTGACCCGATGCGAGATCGTGAGTGCTGGGGCTGATTTTAAAAGCACCCATCCCGTCAGCGAAAGGATTTATCCCCAGCCCCACTTCTCGATCGTTGACATCGCCTGTTGAGTGATGTCGGGATGATCCGAAGGTAGTCACTCCAAGAGTAGGATATTGAGGTCCAGCGTCCAGAAGCATCGTCTGGCGATGGGGGTAGAGAAGGAATAATGATATAAATGTTTTTTTTTAAAAAAAAAGCTACAGACAATTCACAACGAAACTTGCTTAATATAAAATAGTCTCTGAGTCTGTTTGAAGGACTTGCAAAAACTCTTTTTTTTCCTCTCTCCCCTTTTCTCTCTCTTCAGCGTGTGGGAATTTGCTGGAGATATTTCCCCCTCTGCAAACGCAAATCATGCAATATTGTCTTTTGCGGTTTATCTTCCTGGGGAGAAACTTTCACCTCATCAGCCGGGCGGTGAGCTCGAGAATGATAGCGGCAATCATTCCTGCAGATAAATGAATTGAAAAGACAACACCATCCCCTTGATGAATGGGAGTTGGGGGAGGAGTCACGTGGCGCTAGGCGTCCGTGCCCATTGGTCAAGCCCGTGCTGCCCCGTTGCGCCCCGCCGCCAATCACCGGCGCCCGCCGTTGGTCCCGCCGCCTAATTGGCCCGCTCGCCTCATCAATCCCAGGTATTGTGCGCGCATGACAGTCGCTCCTGATAAATCATTGTCGAGCCCAGATTTTCTTTCTTTTTCTCGCCTCTTTTTTTTTATATATATAATATGGAAAGAGGAGGGGGGAAAGGGGGTGGGGGCGGGGGGAAAGAGAGAACTGAAGAAAAACTCTTGTCTTCTTCGACTTCACAAATCAGTCACCCCCTTGTCAGACTGTTTGAAATTCGTTAATGTGCCACAACTCCAGACGAGAAAAAAAAGCGGGCGGCTTCCTTTGTTGTTCAGTAGCTTTTTGATCGCCGGTGAAAATTCACTTACCCAGATGAGTGAGCAAAAAGAGAAAGAACACTCTTTTGAATTGGGTTAGGAAAATGCATATGTTTGGATTCAGTACAAACATACAACACTTGGTTGTTTTCGAGACGAAACCCTTGATTAACCTGTCTTTCCCCATGTAAAAGGCGATTGAAAACATCTTGCTTGGGCCTTTTTTTTTCTATAGTGACACTGAATTGCCCTATACATATCTATAGGTTCTCAAACAATTGCCAGAATAGCTGCAAGTAAGGATTTCCCCCTTTTTTAAAAAAAAAAGGTTTGGTGCTCTTTTCATTGATTACGAACAAAGAAAGCGAAAATGGTTTATGAACACTGTCAGCCAAGAAAAATGTAGCTTCTTTCCACCTCATGTTTTAGTTTATTTCTTGCCATTCACAACCCCAAATTTGCTAAAGTCCATCTTCTGTGTTTCTGCAAAGTAATTTAATTATTTACGTGAGGCCAACGGTTTGCATATTCATTAAGTCTAATTATATTCTAGTAATAGAAACGTAAAAAGCCAACAAAGAATCGGAATCGTTCAATTTACCTTTTGTTCGCCACTTCAATGAGTTTCCTTGAAGCTAAATCTGTGTGTTAAAGTCTTACTTTATAACAAAGAAGCCTTACCGCATCCTTTAATAATTATCTCCGTTAGCAGACCATCACTTTTGAAGGACACTGTTTGAAATAGTTGCCTGGTTTCCTGCCCCCTCTCTTCTCGCTCAGCTTTTTCTTATCGAACAACACACTTACACGAACAATTGGGCTTGCTCACTTTTTGACTAATACTTTTTTAAAGGTTTTCACACAAAGGTACAACAGGTTAACTTAAAACAGGTTAAAATATTATTCGTGCGGGAGTAATGGCGTAAGTGAAAACCCCGACGGTTTACATGACTTCCTTCGGACCTTCCACGGCAGTGTAGTTCCAGTTATATTTTACAGCAGCGCTTTTCTTCAAGGAATCACGTTTAACATTAAATGTTAGAAAGCTGCGGGACAGTCTTCACGTTTGGAGCGTTGTAGCAGCAAAGGATTTAGAATGAGTGACTCTTGTGTGCATGTTCCCAGTTTACGACGATTTGAGGCTGTGCATAGTTTGCTGATGAGTATGAAGGCGGCATGGTTGTTTAGTAGAGAATTCCAAGTGTAAATTTTAGGTGCTTTAATGATTTAGAATTGTCTTATGCGAGGGTGTCTGTCGCAGTTAAACTGACCCTCACGATGCAATAGACCCCGCGCTTATTTTGCACTTAATGAAATGTTGTTTTTCTGCTTAAGTCGTGCATCTGCACCCTAAGAATTAAATGGAATGCGATATTGCCTTGCTGAGTGAGTACAATAGCTAACATCATAGCATTGCTTTAAATGATGCAATATGCTGAAAGCATGGATATTAAAATCACAGCAGTCTAGTAGCAGAAGCAGGAGTAATTTGATTCAAAAAGATTTACTGCTCATTGAAAGAGTGTGCACATTCTAAAGGGACACTTTAAGAGTTTGAAAAGTAAACGTTTCCCAAAGCATTATCTTTGGGCTACATCTCCAAATATATAAAGAATGGCTGATTTTAAAACTTGTGGGATGGTGGAAGTTATCAAGTGGGATTTGCGGCGCTCTCCGCAGGAAACGCAGGCTGCTTGAGTTCAAAGCCACATGCACCGACGTGACATATAAGCCATTAAAATATCATCCTGACGGCTCATTTCTGCTTCATCATACATTCCCTAACTGCTTCCAGAAACCTTGAAAAGGCGAAATGAAGAATGACTACCTAGTCAAAGCTACAAAGTAGATTTTTTTTAAACTTCGAAGTTACCTGAATTAAAAGATCGAAGACATCTTCTTCAACAGGTGGAGGACGGTAAGTGAGGCACGTGTATTCGACTGACTTTTACTAAACGACTCCTGACCTCTGAATTTCCATCATCTTTCATGTAAATGCAATTGACTAAAAAGAGAATAGAGATATCAGTCAGATTTTTTGTTTCCTCAGAATAGCCCTTGTCAGGGGCCATCATGTTGTAATAAAAGCAAATCTAGGTGCGAATGGCTCTGAATTATGCATTTCCATTCGAATGCACTTGTGTGTACCGATATTTTCCCTCGGATTGTTTTCAGTCGATGGATAGCAAAAGCATTTAGTTGTTCTGTGAAGGGAGGGTGGGGGGAACATTTGCCTCGGGGTTGAAGTGTTAGTTTACAAAAGGAATTGTTTTTACTTGATTTAAAATTCTGGCTATTTTCATTGAGCCTAATTTAAATTTTAAATTTGATTTCAATCTTGAAACGAAGTTAATCATTCAATCGTTTATTTGCGACCAACAGATACGTTGCTGTCGTTAAAGTGCAGCTTTACTTGCATGTGCACTTGCACCTAACATAGTTTTTTTTTATGCGCGAATGTATGTCTGAGTGTAGGTGGAATCTCTTCAAAAAGTGAGCTGAGCAACGCGTGTCCTTTATCCGCGTTCTCTTGAGAAGCAAACGCTTTCGAATATTGAGGTAATGAATTGGTGGTTGCGTCCACGCTCCCCTTAAACACATATTCCCATTAATGGAATGCCATTTAAGTCAATTCAATTGTAATGCAAAAAATATCTTGCAAATTTGTTCCTGATGACTGACCCCCACCACCGCATGTTTAATTGATATCTTTTTTTTTGGACCTGGTTTCTCTCATTGTTTGAGATGTACGAACACTAAATGTCACTGTATAGTTAGGATTATCTGCACATCGTTTCAGCACGTTAGGTAGCGTTTCGCCTATCGTATTTATCACGATTAAAACTGATTCCAATCAAGCTAGTCAGTTGGCTTTTGCGCACAAGAGTAGCTCTGAAGTCCCCGACTTTTGAAATACCATATCTTTTGACCCCTGACCCGTGACCGACCACATGTGCCAGAGCCACACAATGCCACATAATGCATACCTTCGAAAATATTAGCTGCGTTGAAAGTAAGACGTCGTTGACTAAACTGGAAAACAATAACTCAATATATAAGTGCTCTTTATTTGGACCAGGGAACGGAATGCAATTTTTCTGCTATTAAATCTATTCGCTAGTTAGATACGTCGGGATTCCGGTGTTGGGTGCTTCAGTGATTTGTTTCTTTCTTTCGTGTTGTGTGTGTGTGTGTTTTAACTTTCTTATTATTCTTGCAGCCGAGATTGTGTATCATTTTTACACGTGTATTGAAACAAATCTTCATCAAAGCAAGCCCAAAATTTAGCTCGTATTCAAGAGATGCCTAGGCAAACTCAAAAATCAGCTCCGCTCGGTTAGTTAGTTAAAATAGCGCCCAAAGCCAAGCATTTAAACATTTTATTATAGTTCCGATTAGGCAGGCACTCACGCTTCTAGCATTTTGTTTCAAGTTGCTCATGGCTTTGAATTAAAATTCCAACTGCCAGGGGTTTGTCGTAGAAACTTTGGGCGGGGGGAGTGGGGGAAGTTTGAAGGTCACCCTTGCCTTTACCCACTAACCGCCTGCCTGCCTTCAGATCCGTGCATCACATCACCGTTAGAGATGTGATTGATACTTTGAACGATTTGTTATACAGAGCTATTTCCATTTTCTGGAATTAGTGCCAATATGTGTGTATGTGTTTAGCATAGGAGAGAGATTATCTATACGATATTCTCACGTAAATTTCGCGTTACAAACTTTACAGGTCTTTTACACCACGTATCAGGGCTGTCCCGAGATTGAAATGAAACATTCTGATACTAATTCCTTTATCTTCTTTTTGCTGAATTTATTCCCGGGCTATAGATGGCTTAAGGATTGCGTGAAAGGTTCAAAGCCAGAGATTTCCAACTTTTTTGGGAAGGACGAACTTTTTTTTTCCATGTGTCATTTTTCGGATGTGGACAACTGTGGAACAGTAAGCCTGAGAGGCAATGCCATTGGAAATGCGCGTGTTTTTGTTGAAATATATACCTTCTACCCATTAAAAAAAAAACCCAGAAAAACAAGCTATCGTAAAATCCGACAGGACACAATTTTTTTCACATTGTATGTGAAAATTCATCAGATTTTCTGGGTTCTGTAGGTGAGGGACGAGTTCGTGAGGACTTTCCAGCGTCAAACAATCAGCAGCTGTATTTATGTTTAATATTAAGGACACAGATCTAAAGCAAGACCTGAAACGTCACAAGTATATTCTGCAGATAACATGGTGTTGGGCCAAGTGGGAAAAAATGTGTAAAAAAATATGGCTAAAAAATTAGAGGCAATGCCTATTATAGCGGTTTATAGATCAATAATTTATTGTGGAAAAATACGTTCACACAGTAAGCCTTGTGGTTAGTATTGCTAGATGTATCTTACATATAAGCAGCCCTTCAGTTCTTCAACAAGACAAAATGTCACCCCATTAGATTTAGCCAGGTATCCACTACTACGCTATGCTACGTTCTTGATTTGGAGAAATTGAAACCAGAAACAAAAACTAATCGTGTTACTTTGTTAATCTTATTAGTTATTTAAAAAAAAAACATATGTACCCGTAAAGGACCCACCCACCGACTTTCAACTTTTGCATTATTGAACTCGCTTGATCTATCTGTCTAGTAATTCGGTTATCCGGCTATTTATTCATCTGCATCATTGTACCAAAAAAGTTATTACGATTGCACTTTTTTTTGTAGGTTGTCAAACATCCCATTGTGTGGCTGGCCTGTCTGAGGTAGGTGTAATATAATGCAATGGAAGATACTCGGAATAAAGTGCATACCCTTCCAAAATTACACTCTAGGTGAAAGATTACACTATAATGGGTATTTTACAGGTCTAAGCATTAGTTTGAACAGCTACAGGTGACAAACACACATGCACACACACACATACATGTTTCAAAATAGAGTTACTTCGGCACAGTTTTGTTGAAATTTCTTTCATTGACATAGTTTATTTAAAAATGAGACTGCCAGTCCCTGATTTTTTTTTCAGAATTGTTTAACACACTATGTATACGATAAAATCCAGACATCATCAGTTCTAATACAAGTGCGACGTTTAACATCATCGAATTTTTAACTTGCAGCTAAATGCAAAATACAAATTATACCCACTGAAATATAGGCCTGCATGCAACTGAAGGAGATGTTCATAGCAATGGAATTCCCGCAACTATGTTTAAAACCACTCTCTCACTAAATAACTAATGGTCTGCTTTAGATTTTACCATGACATTATTACACTCTCAATATACACAGAGAAACCAAAAGTTGCAATTTGTTCAGTTGGTAAGTTATTAGCATATAGATTTATATTATCTTCTGAATAAACATGAATACGGAAATGTTTAAAAGCAATCCTTGCCTGATGAGACTATCAATATAATAAACACTTACCTATGGAATTAGGATCAAGCATTTAAAAAGGCAGTGGGTCCTCTCTTAACTCGTGGTTTTCAATCTCCAGTCTCTATCCTTGTCACTTACAGTGTTTTATGTGGTCACATACTGTACAAATTAGTGACAGTACATCCCACAAGCAGCTGTTTGCTGTAGTTCAATGTTCTCTGCGTGGCAGTACTAGAATTAATATTTGACGACCATCGCATTGTAACAACAACCTTCGACCCAATGTGTTTGGACTGCCACATTATTCTATGACACTTGCATTCTTTAATTCATTTACGGACGATTTGAGTGTAATGAAAGTTGGACGCGTATTTGGATCAATTTAAGACTGAGACTTTGATCTCCTTGATGGGTTTATGGCCTCTTATAAGTATCAAGGTTACAGGTATCTACATTTCAATGTTTAATCACAGCCACATAGAGTCGGACCGTAACAGAAAAACTTTCCAAAATTAGAAATTGTTTGCCAACGATAGAGAGGTAATGTATAGATATAGAAGTTACCAGAAATATATTTGTCGATTTGTTGTAGCCAAAACTAATTGCTTGTGAAGAAAAAAACTGACAGGAGGATGACCACAACTTTGAAAGTGACGATATTTCCTCATAATTGTTATGTATTTACATAGTAGGAAAAAACGCACAACTTGTGGACCCACATAAAGCTACCATAACATTAATATTCCTGACAATGCTAAAATGGATATCGCTTAAATTTATATCCCTTAAATTTATAGATTCACAATTGGGTGTTTTTAAAAATTGGTCTGTGATTATAAAATATTTAAAACATTATTCACAAATATGTGCTTGCATTAGTTACACAAATAAAATCTGCGAAATTTAAATAGTGCCGCTTATTAGTGTAACCATTCTGCATTGATTTAATCGTAAATTGTATCGAATAAATTGTGCAAGTTATTTCATTTCTAGTTCCTTTCCTTAGCTCTTTTGAGAGTTCCAGCCATACACTGGTTATAGGTGAACTAGACCATGATGGCTATCTTCGCGATCAGCACAACAGGTAAATGAACTAGTCATGTGTATGCGTTTCTGAAATAGACATTATGCCTGAAATCTCTCAATATTCTATACAACTTAGGATCTATGTGCAGTAAGTTTACGTCGTGGCTTTATTGAAGGTATAAATAGTGATCGTAAGCGAATATATATATATATATATGTATATATGGATATATACAGGGTTCCCAGTATTCTAACTTGTTATCACATCCTAACTTCCTTCGATGGGGGAACTGTAGCGCACAGTGAAAGAAATGCTTCTTTCCGTCTAGACATTTATGGCTGTGGATAACGACTATACTGCCTTGATACAGGTTCCTTAGCTTTTCACTGTTTCAATTGTTATTACAAATGCATAATATCATTTCTCTTATTTTAAAGTTGGTGTTTGCAATATTGCATGAGTGCAAAGCAAATATAATGTCGTTACTGAAATATTGCTCAGGCAAAACAAAACAATGAAATCAATCGGTGTTGCTTGGCGAATTCTTTCAATAATGCCTTTACCCAACCAACAGTCTAACAGTTATGGGTACGTAAAATTAACATCGTGAGTTATTGGTGGGAGGGGTCTCTATGCGGCATTCTATATAGGACAAGTATGATTTTAAAGGAAATAATAAATCCTCAATATCGTAAATGCAAAACGTAACCCTGCCTTCAATACTTTAACTTGCACCATACTGATGATGCTTATTAACCGCAGTGTAGCATTCAGTACTGTAGTTCCTTAATCTAGGATAATGTCCTTGTTTTATTGTTGTTTCTTAATAGGGACTCTTTGCATATTTTGCACATAAACGTGCTACAGGGTTTTTTCTTAATCAAAATTCTTTAACTAAATATTTACAAAATGCATATTGATGAAGACAGAAATGTACCGAATTCTAGCTTTTTACTAACCTAAACCACTCACAGCTTGTCTGTGTGGAGTTGTTCCTGGCAATTAGATGAATTATTTTGCAGGTTTCATGTTCTTTTTTTTTTGAATGGTTTAATGGGGAAATGATTACCGTTCCCCAGAAATGTAGTTGGGTCACGGTATTTGTTGACACCAGAAGTCCGAGATTCTCAGATTAAACATTATGACTTAAACTGCAAACATGTACAACCCCATACATATGCAACCAAGCCAAATTAATCTGGAGTAAAAATGAAGTATTTCCTTGTTCATTACGCTAAACATTTGGTGGGTGGGTTGAAAGGTACAAATATAACGCATGGAATCTTGGGAATCTAAATTACTAGGCTTCTAGCAGTTTTTTTTTCAAATCGAGTTTGTGATTAAAAAGAGCTTATGAAAATATTGCATTAAAACTACGCCAGAACTGAGCTTCGGTAAAGAGAGGGTTTTCCTTAAGCTGCTTTATTTCAACGTACTTTCCAAAAGCAAATTTTACCAGAAAACAATTTAATTTGGAATTTACACTGCTCAATTCTGATTTAACCAAAAGCAAATACCACGCCTATTTGTTGCATTTCTTTTTTTCCCGCCGGGCTTCACTTTACACTAGGGTTTAATCAAAGTTCCTTAGCATCTCTGTTGGATTTCTTTAGTGCTGATCCTGCAGTCTGCAAACCTGGAATTTTGCAATAATTTCCTGTTTATAATGGGGTACAGGAAGCTGTGAACTGCCCGCCATAAGAAGGGTATAATGTCTGCCTCGTGTTATTCTGTGACATCTTAATCACATAGTGAAATATCCTGTCCATAACAAAAGTAGTAGTAACGCGCTAATTTCTGAAGAATTTTGTTTGGAGAGCAACATAAACCATATGTCTCGCAAAAATAAACTTTTCTACACTTTATCAACGTTTACAATCTTTGCAACTAAATTAAACGATAGGCTGGAAGGATCAATTACGTTAAATAAAGAGGTAAACTGAAGGACCTTCATCTCATCTGAACGTTTCTTTCCGGGCACTGTACACATTCTATACTTAACCAAAAGTGCAAAACTCGCTATCTGGTTAAAATATATTGACAATGAACATAAAAAAAAACAGCGTGATCGCAATGTATATTGCACACAAAAAATATTTTCCTTCTCAAAAGCCTGTTATAATGAAATAACCTTCCTGTCCAATCATTATATTTCAACATTGTTAAATAAGATAGGAAAAGTCAGAGGTTCATGTAACGTTATGTTAATAAATGTATAATTGTACAGTATAATAGTATTACGCTCAATTACAGGGTGCAAATCGGATATTTTACAATACTTTTACTTTAGAGTTTCCACTACACTATGTTTAGGTTTTAGAAAACATTTATATATTACAACGTGCATAAGCACTGTGTTCTTTTCTAGGGACCGCCATTCGCGACTGAGAAATTGCTCGAAAGACAACGGATAAACTGACATCAAGGTGGGGGCTTGACCAGGTATGCAGCAGCACAAGTACGAATCCCAGTTTAAGCCTGTAGTGTGAAGCCCTGGAGGCTGAAATACAAACGTGTCAACAATAAGAGATCTACATTACATTCTTCTGTATTACACGTTAAAGCTTTGGGTGGAGGTGGGGGTGGGGGAGGGTGGGGGGAGTAAGGGGGGGGGGTCGGGGGGTGGGGGTTGGAGGGGGGGGGGGGGAGCAGTCTAAATTGTAGTGGTTATTATTTCAGTTTGGGATTCCGAGTGATGGTCTGAGACATACATGATTTGGGCATAAACAGAAAGAAAAATGCCAGCAATTTAAACACTTATTGTAAATAATGTGGAAAATGTAGAGAGTTATGCAGATAGTAATGCAACTTTAATCTAGCCTTCGTTGTACAACATTACATATCCTAAAGCCTTTAATACTCACACTTGAAATTACTACTAAAGGGTGAATATGAGTTAATTACATTTTTGCATTATCTGAATGGCGTGTCTTCAGTTAATTTACGTTTTGGGGGTTGGTGTTTACAAATTCAGCGAACCCTTCATTATATTTAACATACTTGGTATGACTGCAGAGAATTGTTTTGAACAACTGTGTGATTTTTTTTCCCACCGCCGTGCCCCTACACCCACCCCCACGTGCTCTCATTTGATCATACTTTTTTTAAACCATTTTTCTTTCTTGTTCTGAGTGTTTGCCCTGACTCTGGATATATTCCTCGCACGTATAGTATTGCTTACGTCTTTCTGCTTATTTCTCTCCTACCTTAAATTTGCCATTTCTCTCTCCCACCACCACCACCGCCATCCCCCACCCCCACCCACCCCCTCCCCACCATCACCATAAATTTCTGTCCACCCTATTACTCCCACCTCCTTTTCAAAAACCTACCTTTTTTCGCTCTCTCTCTCTCTCTCTTGTTTTGTAGGTCTGCTGTGTGCTAGACTGCAAGCTTCAGCCCTTGTCGCAGATCAGCTTAGGACGGCGGCCTAAATCCACGGATAGCGCAGCACCAGGTTTCCGCTTCCCTTATGCACTCTCGCTGAGCAATCTAAAGGGCTACAACGTATATATCTGAGTTAGTGGCCCGTTCTGCCACCCTCCTCTTCCCTGTACAAAAAAAAAAGCTAAACTACTTTTTTTTAACGTGCCTGGCGAGATGGTTAGACAGACGTACGCACTCAGGGTGAATTAAACGGACGATATGTGCTGAAGACAAGTTACAGTTGCAGACATATATGTTACGAGTGGGGGGGTCGGGGAGGTGGGGGGGGGAGGAGGGATTGCGGCTAGCATTACGTTCTGGTATTAGAGGAAACATATGAAGAAGTGAGGCTGATATATGGAGTGCGGTTCGGTCAAAAAAGCCTCTCACTCATGTGTTTACGTAGACGGAGGCGATCAACTGGCAATCTATCATTGCGCTATCTTTTTCTATGCCTCCCGATAGTGCACTGCAGTTTACTCCTTCCCTCCCCCGGCGCGATTGCGAGTTTCCTATTCACAGATTACAGTGTTGATAGATTTTCGCCGTACGGTATAAATTCGCCTTTGCAAACTGGGTCTTGGAACACGTTTCAAAATTTTTTTTTTCCCCAAAGAAAGACAGCGAAGGCCGATTGTATCCAATGTGATGCAGGCGGTCATTCAAATCTCTTGGCAATCTGTCGAAACATAGTATTGCAACCGAAAAAAAAATCTTACCAAGTTTAAGAAAATAAAAGTATTCCCCCGTCGGCCCCCAACCCCCCCACCCCCCGCCGCCATCCATCCCACATCCCTCTACGAGAACCAAAACTTCCCCGGATTCTGACCTAGCGAATGATTAACCCACGACTGCAGGCAGAACTCAGTAAGTTCGTACTTGCTGAACTAAGTTACATACTCCAGTCTCGGGGAAGGGGTGGGGGGGGGGGGGGGAGAGAAAAAAGTTAACAGATACCCCTGACTGGGGATCCCTTTGATCGTCTGCGCCGCTAAGAACAACCAGCCGTCTGATTTTTGTCCCAAGGAAAAACATACACGCCTGGAAGTCGGCCAGTGTCGGGGAAAGATAAAATCACTAATTTCCCGCCTGAGCATAACAGGCCATAACCTCATTTTCAGCCCGGCGCTGTAACTTTCCTTCTTGCCCATTAAAACTAGGATGCTTGCCTTAGTGGCAGGAGCTGGGGGGTGAATGGATAAAAAGGGGGTGTGCGGGACGCGGCGCAAGATACCGCTAAGTAGATGATGATGTTTGATCGGCTCGGTGGCCGGAGAAACTTTCCAACGCGGCTTTAACTGTACATTTGTTCGTGAAACAAACACTCTAAGCATAACACCTCATAAATTACCAAACTCTGCCGCGATACACACTCTGTTCTCTTTAGGCTGATAGACGGTTCCAAATGAACCCCTTCAAAAAGCGCGAGTGGATGTCGATTAATAAGCAACAGACCCAATTCACTTTCATAATTGAAGGAAACTTTAATATATATATATATAGATATATATATACATGGGTTAATAATTAAGGAATAACCTGCACCAAAACCGTTAAATTCTGCCCCAATTTATCGTTGGTTGATGGATCTTATTCTCTTTCCCCCCTCCCCTCAGCACTCCCAGAAATGAATTACATGATCAAATGTCTATCACAGTGGGGGGAAAACGCTAATTATTCACTCTTTGCGGTTAAAAAATTATCCAGCGCACCTCAACTTTTAAAAGATCCGCATTTTTTTTTGTTATTTAAGCAGAGGTGGCATTGAGCAGCTGAAAATCGCTGTAAAAACGATCATACAAAACAGTTACAGGGTTTTGCTAATAAAATTAGTGTGTTGCAAGAATGCAACAACAACAAAAAAACACATCCTGCAGCCAAAGAAGACTTTTCTCTGTTCTCTCTACCAACAACCTCCCCTCCCCACCCCCCCACCACCCCACCACCACAACCCCAGCGCTTGGTGCAATACGCATGTGCCCTGACTGGGGTCCGTAACTAGCATTGTCAATCATCGGAAACTGACCAATGGGATGCGGTGTTGCTTGCGGAGCTCGACGGGCTGCAAAGCTGTTCATGAATCTCAATTCAGTTTCTCAATGCGTCCTGCTGCTGCTATCCGTCTGCACTCTCTACACCGAATGGCTATCCACGTTGGCAAAGAGCGAGTTTCTAAAGTTCGGTAACTTTAAAAAAAAGTTTTTTTTATTTTCCTGCTGTTAGGCATTATGAGCATGGATGCTTTGGGGAGTCCGATGATGGACCCATCATTCGCCAAACGAAACCCAGCGCTGAGATTAGTAGATTTGGCAGGAGCTCACCACCATCATCATCACCATCCCCCTCAGAGCATGACAGGCTTCCCGGGGCTCAGCGGCCATCCCCACTCAATGGCACACACGAACCCTGGGGAGAATACTGGAGAACCCCGCCTGGGGCCGAGTCCTTTCGGGCCTGAACACATGGGGCACCCTGCAGCCGCCGCTGCGCTTAAACTCAGCCCAACCCATCCCCACCACCATCACCACCATCATCATCACCATCATATGGCAGGCCACGCTGAGGTTGTCTCCAATCCAACGGCAGCTTTTGGCCCAGCGCAGGCGGCAGCAGCAGTCAGTTACTCGGTCTCGCACTCCCACGCCAACTATACTGCCCAGGCTATCTCGGCAGGTCGAGACTTCCTCATCCGCAGAGATTTGACATCCTCAGTAATGCCAGGGCTCACTGATCAATATCCTGGCACAAGTTCTCACCACGGAATGTTTGTATCAACAACAGGTAGCTACCCCGGACACCATGGTCACCCCGAGGCTGGAAGCCACTCTCTATTCCCTGGACTGCATGATCAGGCCTCCCATGCAGCCCCAGCTGGACACCATCTGAACGGACAGTTAAGACTGGGGCTACCTGGAGACATGTACGCCAGGTCTGAGCACTACAGTCAAGTGGCAAGTTCTAGGAGTGATCCCTTTGCCTCTTCCCCTCTACATGGCTACGGTGGCATGAATATTAACATGAACCTAACTGGCCACCACGGTCCAGGTGCTTTCTTTCGCTACATGAGACAACCCATCAAGCAGGAACTGATCTGCAAGTGGACCGAACCGGACCCTGTCACTAAAAAGCCATGCTCAAAAACTTTTAGCACGATGCACGAACTGGTTACTCACGTAACAGTGGAACACGTTGGGGGACCAGAACAGTCGAATCATATTTGTTTCTGGGAAGAGTGTCCAAGAGAGGGAAAGCCTTTCAAAGCCAAATATAAACTTGTAAATCACATCAGAGTCCACACTGGCGAGAAACCATTCCCCTGTCCGTTCCCTGGATGTGGCAAAGTTTTTGCCAGATCAGAAAATCTCAAGATCCACAAAAGAACTCACACAGGTCAGTATTTTCGAAGGATCATTATCATTGTTTTTAACTTCATTTTCGGTACCCGACAGTTAATGACTATGTTTTTGGCCTGTTACCAGTGGGACTTCAATATAAATACCCAGCGAAGCTGGGCTTTATGTGGCTTGGAAAGTAGCCTGATTTTTGCAGCATTTGTATAAATCACACAGCTCCGAGAACTTTGTATGGTTGTGGGGGAAGTAAATAATTTATGATGTTTTAACTGTAAACACTCTTCCGGTTGCAGATAATAAAGCAACCCTGATTCAATTTTTTTACTGAAATTCAAAGTCACTCGCTTTCTTCCTTTCAGCTGCAGTTAAAGATTGTTCCAAAACATGACACTTGGAACTCTGTGGACACTGTTTTGCCGTTAAGTAGATTTCAGTGAAAGCTTTGGCAGATAACTGAGAATTATTAAAGAATGAATTGTATGTTTTGTTCCGTTATTTTTTTTGTTAGAATCCATAAACATAAATCTATTAAGTTCAATCATCATGTGCTGTAACAGTACTACAAGTGTGTGTGTGTGTGCTTCCTAACCTATTTGTTTTTAAAAAAATTCTAAACATGTTAGAGGCCTCAGTCTAATGAAAACAAATGTTCAGGCCTACGTTTTCCGAAAATGTCACTTGCAGAACCATTTGTGAAACTGGGACATGTGTCAAAAACATCTGCTAGTTCCACTTAGCAGCAAGTAAATTGAGTCGATCGAGGCTTATTCAAAGCTGCGTTTGAACTTCCTAAATCAGAATAATCTATAAGTAATGAAACTGCACAGATAAATTTTTCACACTCCCTGGAAAAGCCTCTATTAATTGGGTTTACAGCAGCGGTTCGATACGCCGTGGGCTCGCCCGCTGTATTGTTGTCTGCCTTGTGCGCGGCCTTGCTCGCCTAGAAGACACTGCAGGGAAATTGCCTCCGAATTTCTCCGCAAAAGCCGAACACATTTCAGTTTTATGATCAATTCTGCGGTAGCAAAATACGCTTCTTGGTGGTTTCCTTTAGGTCCCGAGTAGAGTTGGCAGAACGGAGGATTGGGAAGGGGCGGTGGTTGTGGTTGGGGGTGTTGGAGGACTGGGGTGGGGGGGGCGGTGGCGGTGGTGGTGGGAGGTGGGGAGAAAAGGTTCTCAGTAAAATAAGTAGGTACAATTTAATCGGAGGTACTTTTCTGCACCGAAACTTGTAAACTATTCCAAACTGTCCGCGTGCGTTTTATTTTTTTCTGTCTCAACTGTCTCCTGTATTTACTGGTAACGTAACTGTGCCATGTCCGTTGGCTTTTTAATTGAATCGAAGTGCATTTTCAATGTCCATCCTAACAAGGGGAGGTTTGTGGGTCTTTTTATAGGTCTGGTCCTAGTTATATATTCAATTCAAAACATATTTTCCCTTTACTCTGTAACTTAAAGATCGCCGGTAACACTAATAAATTGCAGCATTCGGTTTAAAAAAAAACACGATACATAAAGCACTTTGCAACAGAGATAATATGTGAAATGGATATTTCAAAAATATATCACGTAATGAATGCATTACGTTTAATATTTTTAGATAGTTGATAGCATAAGACACACAATTGTATGTGTGCAGTGGGTGCAGAATAGGCACACTGCGCGTATCTGACACTTGATAGCATTGTCTGTCCTTGCCTAAACAAACTTTCCCAGTACTTCATCGACTTCAGCTCAGCAGTTTAGAGTGATGAGCACTTAATTTGCAAGAACAATTCATTCGACCGGCCGTATTCCTATTTATTTAAAAATACTGTAGTAACCCCTAGAAGAGCCGTGTGTTTAGTTGCGTCGACTGCTTACACGTTCCCATATTTCAGTTAAATAGCATCCTCCATATGTTGCAATTAATCACTGTAAGTGTGATAAATATTGCATTTCTCTTTTAGTTTAAAATTGCACACACTATTGTTACTAAATTCTTAAATAAAAAATAGCAAGTATAGTAATTCTATTAACAAAGTAATTATCTTGTAAAATATTCATGCCGTTTGATTGGCTTCAGTCCTTTATAGGCCAGTTTTATTGAATTGAAATCCCGTCCCTTTTACATTATTTATTTCAACAAGCATGAAAAGATCGCCTCTGGGTAAACAGAGGCTTCAGTAGTTTTGTCACCTCACTTATAAAATATTACCGTACAAAGTCCAAAGCTGGAATTAAACATGCATGTTAAGAGATTGATCAGAACGTGCAACCCGCTTGCGGAGTTTATCACCAGGTAGGCATATTTTTTCTTAAGTTATCGAACGCAAAGTTTAAATTCAATTTCAGGGAGGCTTTCGTCAACTTATTTATTTTAGCCAGGACGAAGCTAACTGGTGAGGTGACACTTAACAAGGATTGGTCGCAGTTAATCTTATATTACTCACTCCTTTATACACAGCATTAATAGTAAAGAAGGAGAATTGTGTAGCCAGGAGGAGTTTAGAACTCTCGGGAATTGTCAGAGCAGACTTCACGCTCCTAGTGTCGGACGCTCCAGACACGGCACAATAACAGTGTTTATGAGTCTGGGCTTCCCCATGGGTCCACTAACTTACTACTAGCTTGTACTACACTAATATCGTTGATTGGCCGTCTCAACCTAGCAAGTGAAGGTCAAATTATTCTAACGGCTTTCTGAACGTTTGGCTAATTACGGTGTAATATTAAATCGACATTTTGAGAGTTCGGTGAAGGGCCTCTATTGTAAAGCACGCAGCTTTTGCATTGCAGCCGCAATATATTGTATTTACCACAGGTATATTGTTTTTAAATAAAATTTAAAATTAATGATATTGCAATGTTTTATTAGAATAATCACCAATGCCCTTTAAAAAAAAATCCCACCCCTGCTAATTCAGAAATCCATTGTAAGTCACTTTGAACAAATGGCTGGTGCTTAGGCCTTGGCATTAAACACAGCTTTAACTTTACTAACAAGGATAAACCATTACGTCACACCATATCTGCAAGAACGTATCTGCAACACAATACTGTAACATGAATGCCTCAAATAGCTAACTTAACGTTTCTTGAAATGTGTGTTAGTGATTAAGTTGCACTTTTAATAGTGGATAATAACTGAATGTTAATAATGAATGATAATACCTTAACGTCTGTGAACTCATCACTCTGCCCCTTGTGGTTTTCTTTTAGGAGAAAAGCCCTTCAAATGCGAGTTTGAAGGCTGTGACAGACGTTTTGCTAACAGCAGCGACAGGAAAAAGCACTCGCATGTGCATACAAGTGACAAGCCCTATAACTGCAAAGTAAGAGGCTGTGATAAATCGTACACGCACCCCAGTTCCCTTCGTAAGCACATGAAGGTCCATTGCAAATCTCCACCTCCCAGTTCGGGCTACGAATCCTCCACCCCTTCGCTGGTATCTCCTTCTTCGGACTCAGGTCGGGACCCCCCGGCTTCAGCCTCCCAGCTTGACCCCATCACATCTTCCCACGCAGCTAACCTGAGCGAATGGTATGTGTGTCAGAGCACAGGAGCAAGCGGTATTCCAACACCTCCAAGTAATTCATCATCACCTGGACCAGGAGAGCACTCTTACAGAAACTCTGACCCCAGAACTATACTCTAACCAGAAAGTTAAGGCCAGTCGGACATGAATCCACTATCATTAAAAAAATATACTAAGTCTTTGTTATGGTGTTAGCAATGCCATTGCTGCACTGGACTTGGGAACTACTTGAGTTTCTGGAGGCCTAGCGCCTAGGGAAATAATGTAATGCACTGGCATACAAAAAATATATAAAAACATGTATTAAAGAGAAAGTATCCCTAATGTAATCGTACACAAGTTGCAGTTTATAGTCAAGAATGCGCGTCTTGAACAATGCAGCATCTCTGTTCACTCACAAGTGCTGCCAACATATAGTATTGTTTTCACAAGATGTTGTGTAAAGAAAATCGTTGTTCCATTTCTCGTTATTACCTTTCATTCTTGTGGAAGAAAAATACACTGTTATATCGATTTGTTAAGTACGTTGCAATTCTTTTTGAAAGCCAGAAAGGCGAAAGAAGATATTCTGTACACCTGATGTGAATAGTAATGAACAAAAGCTTTTGTAGGCCAAAACAAAATGGATACTGTCTCTTTAAAAGCCTGTCTAGCCTTTGACTTTGTTTAAACATTTCTGCAAACTACATTTTCGGTGTTAGACATTTTTGCAGAATAAGTCTGTAAAAACATATAAATATTGGTATTGACAAATGCAGCGTCCATCTGTGTTAAATAATTCGTTCCTTTTTTTTCTGTTTTGTTTTCCTTGAAATAATTTATTTAAAATGTTACAATAAAACACATTTTGTATAAATGACCCAAAGTGTTTTATTACAGGGCGATTAGACAGTGTACATTTTTTTTCTTGGATTATTTTAAATAATTAGTGCGTGTTCTGTAAATTATAGTGTTTTATAACTGGAGGTTTTGACTATGTAGGAGACTTTTCTTTCTGTATTTTTGATCCTGTTTTGATATACATTCGTACTGGTTTGTAATAAATTGATAATATTAGGAATACTGTTTAAAACTTTTAGAAAATGAGCCATTTGTCGTTAATATGCCTGGTAAAACATCGGTTCTGTCTTATCTCCGTGACATATATATATATAACCACTACTAAAGAGCAAGCTCTAACTCATTGGTATAGTTTTTTTTGTAGTCAGGGGCTACAAACATTTAGTACTTTTGATTTATGCTGAACGCACGTTTTCTTTTAAATAAAACGCATTCTCTTTAAACTGTAACATCGGCGAAGCGCGTTTTCCCTTTGTGGAACCTTTAAAAATAGTTGGTGAAAAGTTGTAAGACCGAGGTATTGTTACGGTGAAATCCTACTGTTTAAGCAGAAATCGTTGGAATGTGTGCTGAAACCACATTGTACTTTGCCAATGTACGAATGGACTGTGCATAGTTTATAACTGTATTGTCAGAATTCACAAGTAAATGCGTCTTGTAAAAATAAATTTTGTAAAATAAAATAAAATGGCTGTTTGTTACACTTTACAATGAAAAGCTAAATCACGCAGCTACCCATTGCCTGTTAGACAGATAAAAGGTGGTAACTGATAGATAATGAATAGATAGGTAGTATATAGTCACACAGATATAGACGAACGAGAAACAGAAAGATATATATGTATCACATTGATTTTTTCTGATTAAAATATTACAGAAAACATTTAGTCAACAGAGAATCAATGATACAGCACTTGATAAAGCACTACTGTGCAAAAATAAATTTAGAATCGGTTTATGCAACTATCCCTTTATGGTATACTTGATGGATCAAAGGTCTGAATTTGCCAAAAGTGCTTATGCTTTGGGAATCTCATGAACAGCAAACTTTTTTTTACTCGAATCCAAATAACGATTCATAATTGAAATATGAAATATTTTGCTTTCCTCGCCATTCCTTACACACACGCACTCACACTTACACACACACACACGCACACGCTTACACACACACAGACACACACTAACACACACAGACGCACACTAACACACATACACCCACACAGACACACACTTGCACACACACACAAAAGTAACTAGGGAGTTTAACGTTTAGCATAAGCAGTTCGCGTAGCCTAGCTGTTCTCTCTTCACTTTTTGTGGTATGAGGCCTAGCAAATGGGGATATAACGTATTGCACAGTAAGGGGACTAGGTTGCTATGCAAGATAAATAAAATGGAGTTAATATATTCGTTTTTCCCTCAGAGAAAGCCTAATCTACTATATATTCCAGTAAAGTCTGGACAGCTGTGAAAAGATATTAATAATCCAATCATCTTTTCCCCAGTTTGCTCTGTTGCACCGCCAATGACTAAGGTCGCCTGACTTCCTTCATAGTTTATTAAATAAGTTAGTTTTCTTTCTTTCCTTAATTATGTTTTCCCCGAGACCCGGTGCAGAAAGCATTTGTAGGCCAAAAATAAAAGGAAGCATGGAAAGAAAATTAAAAGCGAGGACAGGCATCTTCAGAAAGACGTGGCATCCATTTCTTACAATGTCCAATTTCACGTGAAAGACACGGAGAACAAGTGAAACTTTTTCGATGGACGTAGAGCCAGATGATGAAACAATCGAAGAATAATTAACGCCCATAAAAAAAGTTGAGTAATAGTATCGAGAGTAAAGCTTTTATTTATTTCAGTCTACTTTTAGATCAGATTATAGTGGCGTGTGATGGATTGGCTACAAAACGATAAGGCGAATGCAATGAACTTTTGGACAGCCTTTCAAAGTTTTGGAGCCTTAGAGGGTGCAATAAGTAACGTTGTGCGCAAGTTTATAAATGGAATTCATTAAGATGGGTAGGGATTCACCTTTAATTTTTCATTTACTTGTTGCAGATGTCCACCCAGTTGCTATAGGTAATCCAAACAGCCACAACTCAAAAGCCTGAATATCCTTGTGGAGACATCAAAGCAGGAAAATCTACAAAGAAGTATTTCTTCGCAACGGTGAATCTTCATGGTGAGTTAGGATTTCTATGGCAATAGACAAGTCATACTTAAGTACTGAAAGCCAAGTCTGGAGCTAGTCCAGTCTTTTCATTAAGAGCGGAATGTGTACGTCTTAAGGACCATATGTAAGCAAGCTTTTGAGTGTATATAGCTATATGTGTATGTGTATATGATATATATACACACATATTTGTTTTACGTCGTTCATCTCATTGTTACTTAACTTTCGGCAGCAAAAAAAAGCCTCATGCGAAGCATGACTTGTACCAAATTCAAATAAAACCACAAATATAAGTCGCGCCCCACCTCCGAGCAAAAGGGGAAAAAAAGGCGGCTTGAGTTAGAGTGTCAATTAACTTTTTTTTTAATTTCCTGTCTCTATCTGATATAGTTAATCAGGGAGCGAGTTAAACTTTCCATAAACTTTTAAAAGGGCTAAGAGATTTTTTTACCCCCGGAGAATAAGAAAGAATATAAAGGACACAAGGACCCTAATCAGACTCGGGCTGTTCAAAGAGCCGGGTTTTAGAATTCCAAAGTGTGAGTTTTATGGTGCATCAGCACCGCACGCTAGGATCGCTATGGTAATGAACGGAGCAATAGCAAACTGCCTTCAAAGGAGGCGCACTCGATTCGAGACACTCTATTAAGATACATTTGCGTTGACCTTTGGTTTCATGCTAGGTTAGTACAGTCAATCTTCACTTCATCATAATCTTTAATATTTTGGGGTTGGGACGAATTCTCAGGCGGATTAGGGATGGCCTGAATCAAACTGGCTTGGCTCCTCCGAGAGGGATCCCAGCGGGTTCGATCCGGGCCCTGTGAGCAGATAAGTTGGGAATTCGTCTTTTAGTAATTGTCTTGTTGTTTATTTTATACAAGTACCCAGTGAATGGCGAAAAATAAACACGGTGAAAAATAACCAAACAGTCGAGTCCTCTTTAGTGAAAACCCTTGTGGCTGAATAAAAAGGATGGTACATTCTCTATTCAGGGCAGAAGTCTTTGAAGTGGGAGTTATTATCTAAGGGATTCTTCCTTGTCGTCTTAACGACGCTGATGAAACGGAAAGCGTTCTTTGTCAGCGATTTGTTCTCCTCTCTGTCAAGCGTTTTCTGTCCGTTAGTTCTGAACCGTTTCTAAAGAGATAAAAGATGGAAAGACTTGTATTACTACCTTGAGCAGACAGGGCAGTATTAGAACTGTTGCTACATTTTAGACTGAACCGACAATTGTGTTGGTGTTATGCTGCCATACCTGTTCAAATTCCTGCTCAAACATTAGTGCATTTCCGAAACTTCAAAATGTATATAACTGTTAGAATAACTGCTATAGAAACAGAGTGACAACATAAAGGGTTACAATTTTAATTGATATGAATAGGATAATTATTTATGATTTTCCTGCGATTTAAACGTGCATAAAATAAAACACCCTGCATTAAACTCGACCCTTCTATTTTCTTGTAGCAATGTTATATCAATGTTGAGAAATGTTCCTTAACAAATCCCGGGTTTTGCATTTCAAACTCCTGCACGGTCGCCATTTTGTTCAATGCCATTTACTACAGTATTGTATTAAGGTTTAGTTGCAGTAATCTCTATTATTCAAAGGCATTATATTTTCTCTTCTCGTTTCAGTTCCTTGCATTCTTCCCAATTCTATTAGCGAAGTCGCCTTCTACCACTTCGTCTTTCAAAGTCTATCTCTTTGAATTTTTAAGTTGGAGGCAGAAGCAAACTTTATTGAACAGCGCATTAAGCAGGTAAATCCAATCATCTCAATAAAATGACCTGAAATGGATATGGAATAAAAATCACTCATTACGCACCCCCACTTTTGGCTCGCAACTTTTAGAATCATTTGAATAAGAAGAGAGCACTAAATGTAGACCTCTTATCCTTTGCCGTTTACTATCCCTGAACGGATTTAGGGCCGAGTTCTCCTCCTCCCCCCCACCCCCCTCCCCGCTCTACAATCGCTTGTAATGTCTGCATCTTTTGTTCGCTGTTCACTTTTTGATTATGTCGGAGTTTTTTTTTCCAAGAACACGGCAAATCGGCACCATACAAGGAGTGCTGGGCATTACATTGCGCCTGACACCACCAAAAAAGGAATCTGTTAAAAAGCATTCAACCTGAAACAGATTCTTTCAGCCGTTTTTTTTCACAAAACCTTGTTTAACAATATAAGCTAGTTTTAATTAAACTATTCATAGCTCTATCCCTGTCGCCTTTAAAAGTGGCCACAATTCCGTCCTATTAGTTTCCATGTTAAAGTCCACGCTAGGTTGGGCCCAAAGAAACAATGGATATCTAACTTTTAATCATGAATTCTTTTGGGTGGGATTATTATAGCATCGCGTCGCAAATCAATCGTTTCCAAATTTGTGCAAATTATCGGTGAAATAAGTTAGCAGCCTCCTCGTTTCGTAAATAGCTGGTTCTCTACGTGACAGACATGTTGCAATTTGCAGGAAAGCAATTTTCTAATGAATTCATTACCATGATTACAGAATTTCGTCCAGTGTAACCCTCCCCCAAGTCCTGGAAGCATTTTCGTATTTTGCATGGACGTTTGGGGGCCTTAAATTGAAACCAGGGTCTCAGGCAAATAATTCATTATTGTCAATCAAGTCGGAAGGAATTATTGGCAGCTGCATTAAGTAAATCGTGGTCCTTAATAAAATATCATAATGGATACAGAAAAATCAAGTCAAATTGCGGTCAAAAGTGCGAGATATTTATTTTAATCAACAGCCTTACACGGTCTTGTTGCACGCTGATGGCTCTTAAGGTTAGCAAGTTCTTACGATAGTTACTCGGAGTACACTGACAGCAAGTCACTTAATGTAGATGTTAAATGACTGTGAGGCGGTGGTGGGGGCGAGGGGGGCGGTATTTCCTCGTATTAACCATAACTGAAACAAAAATTGGGGATTGCATTGCATTATACCATGTGTGTGCGAATCGCAACACGTAGATGATAACTTCAAGATGTAATCTCACTCTATTAAAATATTGTTTGATCATATCGTTTAGCTCAAATTGTTTTGAGTCATGTGGTATCACGCCGACTGAGATGCTGCCCCAATCAATAAATAGAAAACTAATTGAGCTTTTATATACATATCTTATCAACGTGTTGCGTGCACAAGTTTTATTTTGGCTGGGAGCAGTCAGACGACATTGATTTCAATCAGTGACATATTATGCACCCAAACGATGGCAAGTCTTTCAACAACACGATTTTGTTTAGTCAGTTTTACATCAGTCGAAAGGTTTTGTTTTGCTGGAGATATTTGAAACATAAATGTGGCAGCTATAACTGAACCAGTAAACTCATTTTAGTTGCATTCGAGCCCCCAGTTTATCGCCAAAGCCACAGCTCGTTGCTATAATTCAGATAAAGCATGTTGAGAAAAAGCTACACGCATGCGCTCTGTTTTACGATATGGTTGATGGTGAAGTGAGCAAGCAATTTTTCCGGTGACTTAACAATTTTTTTGTCGTCTCTAATTTATGAACCTTTAAGGACCATTTGAATTCTTAAGTTATCAAAACGGTGAAAATCGAAATCTAATCCCACATTCGCTATATGTTCACACAGTTGCTTACTTTGAAATTCGTCCAAAATGGTGGCCAGAAAGAAATGAAGAGGTGACAACTCTTACTAATTAATCCACACGGTGAAAGGCTATAATGCTTGACTGAGGATATGCAGTTATTACACTTGACTATAGTCAACAAGAGATGGAAAGGCACGTTGGACAACATGGTGAGAGACGTGTGGCCATCATTAGTGGTTCTTTTATTGACACTGGCTTTTCTTTCTCATCATTGACAAACCATTTTGGAGGGATTCATCCCCTGTTGCTTCCTATCATCCACTCCATCCAAGCTTCTGGAGAGCATTAATTAACGTCCATTCACTGATAAGTCCTGACAACAAAGCAATGCATGTATAAGGACTAGCACCCCTAAACAATACGGAGACCAAAATACTAAACTCTGAAGTGGGCAAAAAGTAATCAACTCATATTTATACTCAATATCTCACTTTTCTAAGTAATCGTTTGGTATCGCAGATTTTCGATTTTGTACGTGCATTCAAAAGCACGATGCCTTGTTCCTTATGACTAATATGCATAAAACATGACGTCAGAATTTATAATCTAAACAGAATTTCAGCACCCATCGGTTGAAGCACAATAATCTCACACTCAGTAGTAACCTCCTGAGCCAATACCCTCACGACACTGTGCAAGAGTAGGCTAGTCCCCGTCACTACACTGCATTTATATGAATTAGGTGAAAGTGATATGCGATCAATAATGAATGTGGCATCGTATAAGTGGCGATTTTAATTTTACTTTCCTCAAATTTCTTAAGGTTTTTTTAAAAAACAAAATTTAGATTTCAACGCTTCTTCCGGTGTCGTTGTATATCATTTAATTTAGGCGTGGATTTTCAATGTGAACTGTTGTCAGTGCCACATTCATTTCTTTAATCCTCCTTGAAATATGGAACGAGATATGCGTTGCAACTTTTGGTTAAGTAAAATGCCACCAGAATGTAATTTGTATACCATTGTTCAATAATTTTTGGTTATAGGCAAACTAATAAGAAACAGAAATAACGGAAGACCGCTCCTAAGAAACAATATTTGTCCCAAGCAGTCACCCCCTGGTAGAGATTCTGACGTCGTCAATGTCACCCACATGACTTGTTAAGACCGTATAGCTTCGGTTAAACCTTTGAAGCTGCGAAGCATATGTTGATTTATACAGATCATAATAAACCATGGTAACATAAGATATTTATGTGGTGAATAAGGTTCCCAAATACGAGAGCGAAAAGCGCGCTGGCGAGTAAGGACAAAACAAGACACTGTTTAACTGACTATTAAACATCCAACTGAGACTCCATAGAATCTAAATGATAGTTAAAATTTATTGGCTCTCCCAAACAGGCAATAAAAATTTCAAAATCTTTTAAATATTTTCTTAAGTTTACGGACATTCCTGAAACACAATTAAACACCTATATTATCAAGACCGATTTTCAGTTTTATGTGTACATCGTCCTTTCTGTAATAATGAAAAAGAGAAGCCTCGAAATATCGTGAAATTTGCTTTCCTTTTCTTACTTCGGGTGGAATCATTCTTAAGAAAACGCATCAACAATGGAATACGCTTTAACATCAGCAATGTTTAAAAAATTACCTTTGCAGTGTTTTTAACCAAATATTCAAGCAGGAAACTAAGTCTGCAGTGTGGCTAAACAATAATAATATGGTGTATTTTTTTAGATATTAAATAAAAGAGGTAATGATGTTAAAATGGGATCGTTCATCAGCGTGTATACACAGTAACACTCACATTATAAGCTTATGCTATACATATTAGGATTTCGCGTTACACGATAACAAAAAATTAAACCAATTCTGTTAGTGTTTTGCAGCTGTATCAAGTGCAGACCCGATTTAAAGTCATATATACAGTCATTTTTCTAACAAAACATTGAAACGGAACTTTAAACCATGTTCATCACGAGAGATATTTCAGTGGGGCAATTATGAAATAGCACGGTATAGTTTTAAAGTGCCCACAATTTCATTTTGGCGTGTGAAATACTGGAAGTCTGATGAAGACATACTATAAATTTTAATCAATCAACTACAAGCAAGGTGGCGTTCACCTAAATGATTTCGACAATTTGATCCAGCACTGTTTTCTTTTTAATATAAAATCAACGCTGACATAAATTATATATTTTCTTGAACTATTGTCAATCAATATTGTAGAAAAGCTGCCTGGATAAGCAAGGCAGGATAATTGAGGCGAGATAGCGTATTTCTCTGAGGTCCATGCAATGCCACTGATAATTTAACTGGTTTAAGAAATAGTTTTCCCACACTAATATCGGCTTTAGAGAATTACTGTTGCTTTGCAAAAAAAAAACGTTAAACTTCTTGGCTGGAGCCAAAATTTAGACCTCTAATTAGAAAACAGATTTCGAATTAGCTGAAATTATCATCGACTGTATTATGTGCAAGTTTTGAAGGTTTCAATAAATAAATATAATAAAAGCATGGCCGTCAGATGGTTTGCTCTGGTTATAATGGTGCAAAATTAGTTTCGCAACATGTTAGCTTATAGAAAACTTGGTATGCCCCTAAAATGTGAAATGACTTTGAAGTCCTTCCTCGGGGTATAGAGATTCAATTGCCATTCAAGTAATGCCAGGTTCGGACGATGTACATATGGTGATGTTCAGTTTCTAAAGTTGAGATTAATAACGTGTAGTGGTGCTTTCATACGCTCAAGCATCTCTCTTATACTTGCATCTGGTGCTGCTCTACACAAATCAATCAAGCATGCAAACTTCAGCTTTTCGTAAATGACAAAATATAGCCAGTCTGCTGTTTATGCAGCATGTCTTAATCACAAATATACGTCAAGATGTTCTGACTGCAATATTACTGTTATGGCATATCTCGTTTATGAATGGAAAGTGTGAATAGAACATATTACGTTCACCCATATTCGCAGGTGTATACTTGGATAAATACATCGGATGTGCGTGCCATTAAACGTATACATTTCATATGAATTATTTGGAAATAATCAAAAACACGTATCTCCAATATGCATACATATATATATATGTATACACACAAGTTGTAAATAAGCCTGCTGTAAGGTAAGCAGTTGGAGCATAATTCTATTTTAATAACACATGAACGAGTTACCGTATTTTTCTGCACTCTCAATCATATTTGTTGGAAGAGAATTTTAATTAGTTTAAGCCTTGTCTTGCCTTTTCCCCTGTTTATGTTCTTTTGGCAAAACAACTGCATTCCAAAAGTTTCAAGCTTACACTTTAGCCTCATTATATTGCGGTGAATTTGGGTACACTGATTTATATATGCTTTTTAATAAAAATTTATCAGCATTAAACTATAAGGTGGTTGGAAATTTGAACGTATGGTGAGTGGTGCGTGGAGTGACTGAGTAGGAATGTTCAAATTTATATTTCAATGTATGCAGTCAAATAGTGAAGTACCACATTGGAGAAGAAAAAAGGCCTGGTTTCTTCATTGCATTTTTAATTACGGCTGCGGGTAAGGAGATTATTGTCATCCTGTGTTCATAAAAGAATCAAGCTCCCCTTTAGATTTCTAATTTCTGGAAAATAGAGGCTGACCTTTCAGAAGCTGTTATAGAAATACAGAGGTTCATTTGAGTGTGAAATATCATTTCATTGAAAAATAATGGAGTTGGTAATCCCACTTCCGGAAACTGTCCTGAATTATTTAACAAGACTCCTTTAATAGGGGATTAGTAGAAGCCTTAGAAAAAAATCTTTGCGTTCTATTCAATGTCTTATTTTATGTTATAATTACTAGATATAAAGATGAACAGATTAGTATGCAGAAATCGTCCTGACAACACGCAGGTGCTATTCTAATCATTCAGCTTTCTTAATTAACGAATCATGTAAGAAAATAGAATAATAAAAACATTTCCGTGAAAGCTGAGGCGGTTTTGTTAGAGGCTGTGTGAATGATGCCTTTAACAAGGAACTGGAGGGTCAGACAGCAATGGACTGACTTACGACCTTTTATGTGGAAACAATCTCCTTTAGGTTTTAACTTGCAGCTTGTACATTAAGGAGACTACTTTTTAGTAAATTGCATCTCTTCCAGATTCAGCATAACTTAGACGTGTCAAGTCCCTCGACAAACGCAAGTTACGTTCTAAGACAATGCATTGAAACTATACATCCCCTCTGGGCTGATTTGCAAGTCTAGGTATCTATCTATACTGCAATCTTCAGTAGGCATCGCACCTCGAAGAAAGTTCAGTACAATTGCTGGGGAAAAAAATATATACATTGCCTTTTCTCACGGTCTTGCTAAAAATATGGATATCCAGTATTCATGTATTACCGTTCTCTATAAAAGTGGACTGTTCATATTTCCTCTTGGCAATATTTTGCACATGATGTGAAATTCTGAGGTAGACACGAGATATATTATAGTGATGGTGCAGATTAGAATATACCTTAGATGAATGGAAAATGTGAACGATAATGAATCACAGTGTTTGTTTAAACCCACAATATTAGCATTAATAATATATTTATGCCTCTGCATATTTACTCTGTATATTATTTTGATCTTAGTGTGCAAAGATTTTATTGTTTTAAATACAAGAACATTTGAAATTTGCTGACAATATGTTCAGTCTAGTACTAATTGTTTTTGGAATTTATTTGCACATGCGTGTGTGCATATATTATATATTAATATACATATATATCTGCATGCATCATCAATTAAATTATAATAAAACTTCATTGTGGTACTATTTGAATGATTAATAATATTACCTCAAAAATGCCCCTGAGCAAGCTATGATCCCTAAATGGTCACATGACTCACATACAGTCAAGAATGAGAGGATCCATATTTTTCTTTAAAATATTTGGATCGATTGCAATAAGCAGTTTACGATCTAAAATAACAAAAGTCGGCATACAAGAAAGCAAGTAAATGTCCATTTGATATATGCAATCTCCCTTTTTACTTTTAATTGTTCTTTTCCCAAACTTGCCTGGCTCATGCGACCACTCTAGTGTTTTTTTATTCCTTTTTTTTTTCATTTGCGCTACGTACCTCGTTCATTCTGACCACTCCCTCCCGTTTCCTTCCTCTTTATCCCCTCTCTCTTACATACATGTCCGTGCTCTGTCTCTCTCTCTCACACACACACACACACACGCACATGCACTCACACAGTGTCAATACTCATTTCTAAGATTTGTGCAGCGGGTGTAAATTATAGGTTTCTAAAGAAGCGATGGAAAGTCCTCCAGCAGTTTTAAAACACAATATAAGTATTAGGGTATCAGCCGCACTCCAAATGATCACGCGTTAAATTATTTTGCTTTCACGGATGAAGAGGCTTTCTACAATGTAAATCAAGCGCCTTAGTTATTAAGTCTGAACACTAATCTCTAACAACCTTTACATAATGTGGCAGAATGTGCCACACTATTTCGCACCTGCACTATGAATAGAACCGTCTTTTGAATATAAGACACGCTTGTTGCCCTTCTTTTCCAAAGCAGTTGTCTGAATAAGTCAAGCGTCCTGAATGCCCATACTTGCTTTTCTGTTCCTCCTTTGATCACAGAAAATTTCTTCTAATTTGTCCTTTTCTTTGTAACAACGTTTCCAAATCTTTTTTTTTTTAAATCACTTTCCAAAACGTATTTTGTAAAAAGAACATAAATCGGCAGGAAAACAAAAGTTCTTGGGAAACATTTAAAGTCATTCACGGTTTTGTAAGGCTGTAGAATACAAGGAAGATTGTTGTATGTTACTTGATTGAAAGTGACGTTTAAATGAACATAACCTTGAATACCAGTGGTGGGCAGTTTGAGGAAGAGAACATTTTCACAAATATCACACGTTGTTTTGTCAAAGCTGACTCATCACTTTGTGTTTAAATAATCGCGCTGATTAAAACGTAAGGTTTAGAGATACTCTTATCTGTACATACAAAAGATTAAGGGGCTGTATCAGGCTTCGCACACCAGTGTTCGACAACTTGTTTTAAAATTACTCATCTTGATGGGCTTTTCTCTTGGGCCCCGAAGGAAAAACACTTAAATGTGAAGCAAAATCGCAGCTCACAATCCATTGTTTCCTTAAACTTGCCGGGACATACCCGGGACGTTTCTAAAACTGCCTGCAACTATATTCTCCCAGTACTGACTCCCAGTGAGTACAACATCTGACGGTTCATCGTACCCTACACAGGGAAACACAATCCTTACAAAATACAGTGGCTGTTATGTGTTTGGTTTGAACACATTATTATTTAATTATGTCAGTGTATTCACTTCCATGCCAATAAATGTGCAATCAAGATTTTTTTTTTCAGGAAAGGGGTTTCTTTGTGTAAGTAGATTCACCACGGATATTTATGAAGGCTTTTTTTTCCGGAAGGGGTGGCTCTGAACATCCCTTCAGGATCAGCTGTAATTAAGTGTTCTGGAACTAAACAGCAAAGGTTACAAACTGAGTGACCCCGGGTTGTTCGAGGTCATCAAAAGACCAAGGGGGAATGTAACAAAATTATTTGTCAGTCATGAAGTGGAAATATAGAATAATTGAAATGATCAATAATTGTGATAAGGCAGGCGTTTGTTATGAAGCTTCCATATTTTGATAACCGGCAATACGTAGATATGCGTCCATGCAATGGAGAGAAAATCAAAGATGTGTGATTAATGATACTCACCACCTTTTGGTTTATTGTAAGGAATACTTTTAAAATATTATAGTTAAAGGAGCCTGTAATACTCTGATTGCCCAGGCAGAATAACATAAACAAACAGAAAGGTGCTAACAAGAACGATCTACTGCCTACTTCTGTCTCCAAGTGCTGTGCTCAGGTTAATTAGAACAGTGCGCAGATATTTTGTTCTATTTATATGCTTCTTTTGTGGTGTTGTTTTTTTGTTTGCCTTTAGTCCAAATTATCTTGCAGTAGTAAATGCGTTTCCATCTTTTGGAACTCTAGCATCTCAAGCAGGAAACCAACCTATAGAGCACAAGTCAATATTTGTTTTTGTGCATCAGGTGTTCAGTTGTTCTGGAAAGATATCGCAACTTACTTTCTCAGTTCAGTGTGCAACAACCACGGGGGTCTAATACAACCCAAATAAGGGCGATTGCAGTAGAAACAACTAACTAAATTAGCGCCACGTTAGTGTATCTCTCGACTTCATTAATATGTAACAGGGTTGCCTGTTAATTTCCTAAACCTGTGTTCTCCCTCTAAAATGGCACTCTGGGACAAATTGTACATCAGATCAATCACGCCTAATGCAGCAAGGTTTACTGAAGAAAAAAGCTATTTACACCTTCAAATGGAAGCTTTTCAGATTTAACAGAAAGGGTCATACATCACCAAGAACAAATGATTATGAATTGGTAAACGCGCCCTCCAGCGATTAGTTCTTCGACGCTATTTATCATTTTTTTTTTTGTCTTTTAAAATCATCTGGCAGTCTCGAAGGAAGCATGACGATAAGGAAAGAAACTAACACTGCAGGAAAGTTTGTTTTATGTAGGTACTTTCAGTCATCAAAACCCTACCGTCAAAAACAAAACGAGTGCCACTCTGTCCCAGTGCAGACAAAAGTGTCCCCCAGTTTTTCTCTGTTATTTGAGCGCAATGTTGCCATACAATAATTTCCATGTCACACTTGTTTGACAATTAAGAAAAAAAAAATCCTGAGGTAACAAACAAATAATAAATATTGTGTAACAGAGAAGTGTGCTGCCCCCATTCGATTTTATTTTACAAACTGGCGTGCCACAATCCAACACGATCTCCTGTAACCACCATGGTTGTTTCAAAGAATGCGACTGCACCAGGGGAAATGTCACTGATATGAGGAAGTAGAAGGCATCAAATAAATTATAATTCGAAGATATGCGGAACAGAGAATGAATGATGACCTGGGCGGGTTGAGGATAGGTGAACTCAATTAAGTGTGTTTAAACGATTACATTCGAACGGGTAACTTATGATGTCGAGGGAGAACGGGCTCTTGTAATATTACCTAGGCGTCAGCACAGTCCAAAAAGTCTGTTCAGCAACAAGTTTCATGGAAATCCTCCGTGCCTTACTCCGAGAAAGAATTGAAATAAACAACACCGAGGCCACTTGACTATTAAAATGACATACTCAGAACCTGGAATTGATCATCAGTATTTAGTTAAAGATTCAAAATGGATATGGTGGTAATAAAACGGTTCGTGGAGTTGTTGCACCTACTACATTAATTGAACATGATTAAGTTAGACCATTGAAGTCTGGTTTAAGTTAGGCTGACACTTCCTTCCGTACATCATGCGCCAGTGTAGGTCACCATTTTATAAGGTATGCAAAAAAAACGATATCATGTCTAGGGTGTAACACTATATTTGTTCACAAACACTACACACAGTACGACAATACGAGGGGCCTCTACCCTGTTGTTTTAATGCGTCAAAATTCTGCTCCTTCTGCATTTTGAAGTGACCTTCATTCTCCTCTATCGAGAAGACAAACTAATAGTTAATCGTTACATGGACATGTCGGTTGCACAAACAATTAAATCAGATGGTTGATAAAATATGACACCCTTTATTAAGCAAAGATAGTCCTCTGATATATTTTAAAAATCGACTGCACAGAACTTTGGATTTTTTTCGCCTCTTTTAGGAACCCCGCCTGTAAAGTACAGAATATTTGATGCAGGTAATAGATGCATTCGAAACAAGTTTCTTATGTCATTTTTTTTTAAGTGACGATTTAATGCAGCTTTTACATATGAGCAGCAGGGCCACAGCGCCAACAATTTCAACATCTATAGTAAAATGTTTTAAATTGTTGTGCCATAAATCGATTTTCAATAGTGTGACAAGTGTGTATTTCCTTGAAGTATCAAATTTAATATGTCTGGTGAACAAGGGTGGCGGTTATAACTCTCTCAGTAGGAAGTCTTTTCTTCTAGGTCACCGTCGTGTAACTTTTAATACCAAGAACATTGAAATATTCACGAGATTACTCAATGAGGTAACTTCCTCCTCAACTGTGTTTATCAGGGGTAGGGGTGCAGGGCTACACCTTTACTTGGACAACTGGGAATTTTCAACGTATGACGTAGATTGTTTCTTGCACCTCTGCTTAGAAAACTCTGAAGTTTTAGTTTCTTTAAAAAAAAAATAACGGATTTGACCACATAGTTAAAGATTTAATGCAACTATCTGAACAAACGAGTAACGCAGCAATTCGTTAATGTTCGTTAAAGCCGCTGCGAAATTATTAACCTTCTGGCTCACCAGTTCGCATTTATAATCCCGAATAAAACTATTGCAGGACTTTGCAGGTAAGTGGGTTTTGTTAAGGTGATAACTTCAGGTAATCTCTACAATAACACCGTAAATAGCCAGTTTTAATTCGTTCAACAACCTAATTGGCCAATGGCAGGTGATGGCGACAAGTTACATTTGCAATGTTGCTTTTGTAAGCTAAACTGACTGTTCTTAAAATAAGTATGGTATATTTAATTTACCACAAAAGAAATGCAGAAAAATCTTACATATGCACTCTCGTACTATTCATATTAGGATATTATATTTTTTTCAAACGAAACGCTGTTATCAATAAATGTCATTAAATTATTAAATATTTGCAGGAGAATATTGTAGATAAGTATTGGAAATAAATTGAATTCGATTTAGCTTATCATCTAAACGGCTGTATCATTTAATTCATCATACTAATATTGGATAGACATCGAGTTGTCTTATTAAAACGACAAGTTTTTTGTCAATCTAATTCTCGGACAGTTTGAATTTGCATAAATCCTGCAACCAACGTTTTCAGGTTTAACGCGATTAATTCATAATTAATCGTTAGATTTTTATATGGGTAGATTGATAAATATATATTCAGGTATGTAAGCACAATATTACAAGGTCTTCTATAGTGTTTATCGCACAGTTTTAATTGATCGAAATAAAATTGGGTAGTTTCTAAAAATATATTATGTATTTTGGATGCATAACGGTTTTTTTAAACACCACATACAAATAATGCAAGCCGAAATGCGTTGGTGCTTCATCCTCCATGTGACAGAGAGTTAGTGACCAGGACTGAGCTCTTGTGTTGTTTATGTATCCTGGACGATGTTGGTATAATATCAAAGGGAGCGATGCAAGGCATACGGTGAAGACAGGTGCGAGGCAAAGGGATCAAAATAAAACTTGCATCCCTGACCACATGTAAGATGTGCAAGGGTTGAACAGCTTGTCCTTCTTTGAAAATAGCTCACGTTAGTTTGTCTGCACTATCTCAGTTGCACGGTGTGTTGTGTAAAGTGAAACTACTGTTCCAGATACATAAATTCATTTTTATACACTTTACGAGGCATCATACAGTTTGGGCCATTTTCCGGTCTCCCGCAGAAAAGACATTATGTCTCCCATATTTACATACTTTCTAATATTTGTCAAACAATCATAAATTATAAATTAATGAAATGTTGTGTGGTCTTTGGAGATCCAACTAATGAAGACATTTACCTTTTTGTTATTTTCAAGCGTCTATTTGTAGGTTTAATGACATCTAGGCTATCACGGCTTATTAAGCTTTATTAGATTTTCTCTTCACTCCCGCTGTCACTCAGATGTCTCTGCGTCAATGTCACCTGCTACAGGTACAAAAACGCGAAAGGCTTTCCAGGGAAAAATGTGCAAAAGGCCAATGCTAGAGCTTCAAATGTCTTCAAAAACATTAGATTACAATTCATTTGATATACCAGCTGTGGCACTATATGCACTATTTCCCCCTTCATCTCAATTTAATCTCAAAATTCATGCTGTATAGTTGGAATATGTTGCTCTTCCCCGCATGACTTCCATGGAGACAACAGCAATACAACAGACTTCTATTAATCAGAGGCACAAAGTACAACCATCTAGAAGTCGTGAAACACCATTTTGCAAACACCCTAGAATGCCTTATTGTAGAAATATGTTAGCAATTATTATTTTTTAAATTTCTTTCACTTTGATTGCGAATAAGGCAAGTTGCAATTTTTTTTCTCTCAAAAATCTATGAATATTAAAATACAATGCCAGGCAATGTCAATCATTTTTATGAGTAATTCAATTTCTGTAACCAGTTTTGTTCTGTTGCCTCGCAACAAAGGCAAGAAGATATAAAGAACTGGGATGGAAGCTAATGCAATCAAGTGGTATAATTCGATTGCTTATTTTACAAATTTCATGAACATGTGGTAAAACAAGTACTCTGTAATGTGACTATTCAGACAGACTCTGATCAAACCTCCCTGTGCTAGGTCCACATGGGATATCATTGGTGCCTATTTGAACCCAGACACTCCCTTAATTTAATTCCCCCCTCTTGCGATCCAGTTGGGAAGAAGGAAAAGTAAGCGCCTCCATTAAATTATTAATCTCCTTCTGTACTAAATAAATCACTATACCATGTGAGGATATACTTTGTGTCAAAGTAGTTACCTGTATCAAACTCACCTTCTTGAGCATGTTTGACGGCGCCAAAGGTTTATGGTGGCCAAAACCTCTCAGACGTAAATGAAGCACTTTGTTCCACACTGATTAAATAGCACTGAACAAAACACAATAAAATAATTAGAGTATAAATTAAACAGTGGGCGAATGCAAAATTAATGCACGCGAGGTTTTTAAAAAATATATATTTCGAATTCCAATTGCATTGACCGTTTGTTTTTAGAGTCTTCTATTTATTCCCAAACAAGAAATTACTTTTAATACACAGAGGAGAATTGCTAAAGTGCATGTTGGTAAAGGGAGCATGTGTTCTGTAATCATCAAAAATTGATATGTGCCGCCAGTAAAGTAATTATGCACCATCCTGAGAATATGAGGACAGTATATTGTTAATCCACTTGCACACCCGTTGACTTACAGCATCAGGCTGCAAATAGCTTAATTAAGTCGTACACGTGGAATATAAGCATATTGTTACTTTATATTATGCACACTATATCTTAATTTATGGGGCAATTAATGTGCGTGACAGAATGCGGGCGAAAATGTTGACTGTGGAGACCTAAGTTGCTCACTGCTGGCAATTGTGGCAGAATGCATAAAATCAGTCAGGGCCATACCTGCATAGTAAAGCTAATCTGTTCACTTTATTTCTTAATGGCAGCTTGCTTTCAACCTGTCAAAGATAGAACTTTTAATCTGTCTGCATAAAAATCTTTTCAAGCATCTGAGCTGGATGCAATTTCACTGTGGCTCCCTCTGTCGACTCTTGTGTAATATAAGGTAATCAATACACGATATGAAAAATTGCATACATTGATGCATGTTCTCTTTCATCGCAAGCAACTGCAATTCTGCGCATCATTGCACAATATCAAATTGAAATACCCGGTTGTAATCGATTACAAAGAAGAAAATAATGTTCTGTGTCCTAACAGAATGTTCAGGTTTCAATCAGCTGCTCATTAACATGTCCATTATATTTATGCAGGCGATATAATATATACATTGCATGTTTCCTGCTTTTTGTAGAACAGCTACATTTATTGTGGAACCATGAAAACTGTCTTAAATATCAATATTTGTGCTATATATAAAATATAGCAGAAAGGGGCAAAACATACGTCTATTTACAGTTTACAGCCAATCAGTGTGTTGAATTTTGAACACCTGTACGAAACGAACAATATCATCAGGTGTGACTGGCTAAATGGTGACATCACAGAATTCTGCAGCCACCCCTCGGAGATTGGCAGGCTGTTTACCTAAATTATTCTACCCATATCAACACATAAAATTAACACTAACTAACTGGTGACTAACTGGTTAATGCGTAAGACTCACTGCTTAATGACATCTACATACACTCTACATTTATCGGAAGTGAATTATTTTTATGATAATTTGAGTTGATTTCGAAACAGCTTGTTTCTTTCGGATGCATTTAGTGGAAACTGTGTGAAAGAGTGAATATATTTAATCAGAACAAAGGAGAGATGCCCTTGGTAAGATGCTGTCAGCAGATTTTTGGTGCTGTAAATGTTCTCCTATTGTCACAGTGCAGTTTCAAAGCAATCGGCCACATCCATGTAGAAACACCTGACGTTCAACCCTTGTTTCTAATATGTGTACAACACATCCTCACGTCCAAATATTGGATTCAATTTGAATCCATCCGATCTGTCCAAAATGCGCAATAGGAGCAAGCCTAAATATCGCTTTAAATGAAATCCGACACTCAGCAGTCTATTTTCTTTAAGGTCAAAAGTAGAGAAAAAATAAATGTAATTTAAGTGAAACTGTTTTATTCCATTGTATTAAAAAGGGGTCACGTTAACCTAACAATTTTCTACAATGCGTTATTCGCGGATGCACTTGAGTGTTCACAGATTAGGTATACTATACTCTCTGTAATGTATATTTTAGACATTTTTCCTGTTTATTTGTAATCGACAGTCCTCAATAAGGTTGAATTTGGAGTTTGGAGTAGTAGAAGTCAAGTAACATTGTTGTACAGTAGGTGACAGTATACGATTTATGCTGTAAATATGGTGCATTGTGCACTATGGACAAAACAGTATCGAATTAACTGGTGCTACCAGCTGAAATGATCTACTTAGCAGAAACTAAGCCACTGAAGTAGATGGATTTTTTTATTTCAATTACCAGGTGTTGCCTTAGGGTACAGATATGCTATGCTTTTGCGTTGACATCAGAGTTCTCGGTGTACATCCACGGCTCTATTGGGTTAAACTTTGGTTGCCCTTGTCCAGTGCACTAAAACCGGCAAATACGAAAACCTCTGTAGGACGCTCTCATCACTTTGAGTTCCCACCCGACAGCAGTGTAACTTCAACCGGATATCAAGTGACCTGTAGAGATACTTTTCAATGTTATAACATTTTGAAGTGGGTTCCCTACGAACGCTCATCTAACATTTTCACTCAGCCTCTTGGGTTCCACATGCTCTCAAGTATTTATATCTAGCGGTTTTAATGTGTGTCCTAAGTGCAACTCGCCGCAATCAGCGAGTTGACAGTATAACTTCTGTCTGTCAGTATAACTCCAGTCTGGCATTGAGATGAAGCTCCATTGAAATTAGTATGATTAGATAGTTGTAACATAGCCAGAACCTAAAAGTGAACTAAATATATTGTATATAAGCAATAATTTCAGCCGGAAGCTATAGAAGCAAACTTATAAGACTATGCTAAATACAATAATTTTGCATTTTATTCCACAATTTGACTGAATGCACACGTACAACCAATAAAAACAATCATTTTCAGTGTGTTTATGCGGTTTGTATGGGCATTTAAGAAATTGTGTTTTATTTGCTTATATCTATTTGTGTGTGTGTGTTTGCGGTTGCACATATTTTTTTCTGTGCATTTGTCGATCTTATACTGGGGAAACGTTTTCACTGAAATTTTAGGTATAAAATGCACCACACTGTGTGCCATTATAATAGACAAGAATGTGAAAGCAAATATATAGAGCAAAATGTGCACAATAGATTTGGTAATCTACATCAATGAGATACACAGTGTTATTTGAAATAGATTGCTTTTCTGTGTGTAGATGGAAAACATTTGTGTTTTTTTTGAAGCTGTGTAATGCGGCTACTAAAGAATTGCGATGAAAACAAACATTGCTCCTTTGTAAATAGTATTGTTATTTTAGATCAGACAGGAAGAGGGAATTATGAGCTAAATACTTTCCTTTCTAATGTGGCAAGCAATTCCACAGCCTAACATTGATAAAATCAAACATACTTTACCCAAATCTGTTACTGCTCTTAAAGGTCTTAAACGTAAGGTTTTATCATTGACTATCATAATTCTGAAGCAGTTTTGTGAAGATGGAATTATTATTATTTAAAATGGTTGCTATCCCATGTAATTGTGTTTAAAAAGTCGAATGAAAGGAAAAAACATTTATTTTTGATTTCTTTCCTCTTAATTTACCAAACCAAAACAAGAAACATTTTCAGTCGTTGAATTGTTAAATCGTAGGGAATTAGATGACTGTGGAAAAGGACAAATGTAATGATATCAAAACGTGACTCATTGAACCATAACACAACCGAACACGTTTTCCAAGATCACTGGCTAACTCTGTCTTTGAAAACATATTTTCTGGCTTTTCAATTTCTCCAATTCCAAAGCAGCTGCCGCCCCTGTTTACCTTGGGCAGGCAGAGCTCTACCACAGATATGACCATCTGGTTGTTTTTCGGCTGATAGTATCTTTTCATCCTCACCCATGTTATGTGGCTGCAGATGAAAATCTCTACCGCCCTTCTTTTTTAGGGGAAGAAAAATGAATTCATCAGAAGAGAAGTTTCCCTGAGATTTTTAAAGGGCTAAAATAATAAGGCGACCACTGTGACATTCTCTCAGCTTGGGCCATTTTTCATAACGCAGCTGATACCCTTTGTGTAGCTCTAGCGATTTCACAGATGAATAACGAGAAATCTCTTTAGGAACTCTCCTGCTCTTCATATATGCTTAATAGTTATATGTTAACGGAGGGTATACAGTATCTGACGTTTAGATAACAAATGGGAGAAAATAGTGGCTTGCTCCTTTTGAAGCCATTGTCAGAGCAACTTTCGCCCCCCACTACCCCACCACCCCCCTCCCCATTTGCCTCAGTAACAAGTTGCCAAGCATGTACAGAAACTGCACAGGTGGTGTTGAGAGGATCAAGGTCACTGGGCTGTAAAGAGGGAAACAGTTTAATACAGAATATCATCCACCACCCCCTCCCCCTCCCCCCCAAAAAAAGTTTTTATCAAGACTTGGAGGACAGAGGACACCAGTCTGGAAAAAAAAAGATAAAGGGGCAGTAACCGCTTAGAGTTAGAGCAAACTATACTCCTTTAAATGATTGGTAAAGTGACCAGCACCTAATTATCCTGGGTAAGTAACTTTCCCTTTCATTTGTATTAATTTTTAGAACAAAATATTAACATGTGTTTGATGTATATTGGATATGGAATAATTATTCCTCATTACATTTGGCTGAGACGCCAGTACATATTTAGATAAAAAAATATTTAATATTTTTGTTGCAGCAACAACAGGTACGATTAAGGGCCCTAGGTGCTATCTTCCTTTCCCGATCAGGCCATAATAAAATATCAGTTACTAAGACAGCTTTCTTGCAGGGAGATTGCAAATGATCCTTTGTAGTCTTTGCATTTGAGAGAGAAAAAAATAACGCGTGATTAAATGCCCGGAGCGCCTGTCCCCGGAGTTATTCTTAATATTGAGGGAGCACCCGTTAACCGAGGGGCCTCGTTGTGCTCCACAGCCAGTGCAGATGCATTTGATAAAATCGCAGGGTTGCGCCAGCTTGTGCGTGGACGTGGATCGGTCAGTGGGGCTGTAATTAGCTCTGCTGCTGATGGACCCATTCTGAGCACCCTGGCGGCTCCTTCTCCCTTCTAACTACTTACTAGTACACTTGCGTAAGTGTGATAAAAGCAAAATAAGTGTGAAGCAGGAAACTGCAATAAGTGGCGCTAATTAAAGCACTCGCTGACAAAATCAATACAAAATGACTTAAAAGGAAGTTAGCCTGGATTCCCTCCGACGTGTACGTAAGCTTCACTCTATAACTGATTGCAATAATAATGCCTTGCATAAACTGATCAGAATGTGTTGTAGTGAACATTGTGCCCCCTCCAAGAAGCGAACTTCACGTTCGCAATTTTGTCACAGAGGTTGACCGGGAAGGAACACGTCGATCTCCAATAAATAAATCGTATCAATGTAATTCGATCCAGTATTCCATGCATTATTAGTGCGGCATATTACTAACTGCACACGGACTGACCCCAACCCCACTCTTACACTTCAAACAGGGGCACTTCAATATTTTTTGACACAAGTTACTCAAGAAGAGTTTCTCTATCTGTCACTCCTCCCTCATAAATTCTGAAAAACTCACACAACGCACGGTTTGCCTAATGATTATTTTCTTAAGTCAATGTGTGTATTAGTCGTTTCCATTAGAATACTCTGTACGTTTTCATGGAAAGGAGGGGAATTGCTCTTGGCGCGCAATGAAAGTTTGTCATTTTCTAAAATATGGACGAGACTCGCAAATATCTTATTTGGGCCAATGACCCAGAGGGTCTATCCAGAACCTTTCACCATCACAAGTGAACAGCTTCGCTCTGGACGGCACATGACTGATATTTCCCATAAATCTCCTCACTGATTCGAATTTATAGTGAAAACGGCAGAGAATTTCAGCAAAAGACCTTAAGGACTCTTAAGGCTACTTGGGGAATGAGATGTGAACAGGAAAGGTGTTGGAGGTGAGGCGGGGGGTGGGGGAGGGGGTTGGGTAGGAGGGGTTTGGTGTATTGGTTGGTGGCACTTCGGCCCCTTTCATCTTTCTAAATGTCAACGTTCGAGACTTAAAATATACAAAACAAAACAAAAAGGTAAAGACTTGAGTCCATTGTTCTGGAGATCCGTGCTCACGAAGCCAAAGGCTCCGTCATGAAATCTCAATTCCCCCGAAGTCAGAGATTTTAAAGAGGCGCAAATTATTGGTTCAATTGAAACCAAAATGTCAACAAATTTGTTCCGCTTATTAGAGGTGAACTTTTGCAAAATGAATAAAAGTGCCGACGATCCGTAGGCTGAATGTGAAACTTCACTGAAGAAAAAGGCAACGATAAGTTTGCAAGTCGTGGTTTTGTTGTAGAGAGAACAACTTCCAAAAAGATTCGTCAAATAATACAAGCCTTGTTTATAATAAAGCTGTCTCCATCACATCGGCTCAGCGTGAGGCGGATATGGAATAATTGTCCTGTATGAAAAAAAATCAATTCAGTTATTCATTGGCATAGTAAACAAAGGGAGCTATTTAAACTGTTTAAATTATCTAATTTTCAGAAGAGTATAAAGTGTTCACGTCAACTGACCCGAGGACACACTTGGTTGATGCATTTAAGAATGTATTGCCTTGCATTCTGGAAAGAGGAATCAGCCCATGCATCATACATTTTCTGATTCTTATGCAGTGTACCAACACCTCTCGTTCTTATATCTTAAGGTGCGTTTTGTATGTCTTAATTAAAACATGCACCTAACAAGGAAATTGGGGGGGACCAAGACTTGTCCGTTGCATGCCTGCAAACTGCTTACTGGTAGATAAAACAAAACCGCAACTCGCCCGAAGTAGATGGCCACACTGAGCTCCCGTTAAAATAAAAAGAAAGTAGCACTGACCCAAACATTCCTCTCGACCAAAACAGGATGAATTTAAAGGAAAACAGTGCGAACAATTAATAAGGCGTTGGCGGGGGATGGGGGAGGGGACGACCTGAACGTTTTTTTTTGTTGAAACAACTACTTAACTTGAAATAATGAAGGCCAATAGATATCATAACCCCAACTTTCATCACAAACATAGATGACTCAAACTGAAAATTGCAGTCGTGTATGTGATGAATATGAACATAGATTCAAATATCGAAAATGATCACCAGAAACCAATTCATCAGTGAAGCCAAAGTAGTTCAAAGGTATTCACAACATAAGCAAGAACGGCCAAAAACCCAGGTTTATACAGTGAGCAGAGTGCATTGGTAATGGACGATCTATAGTAGGATATACATAGCACACGTTGAGAAAAAGAGGAAACAATGAAGATCGCTTATTTGAATTATTTAACAATAAGCACGATATAGAAACATAGAAAATATATTTTCATAAATATAGAAAACCATAGATAAACATTCCGGCACTTGTTTAGTGTGAAGGAAGGATCTACATAACACTTAAGGTGATTTAATATAAGGGATGATATGCTACGAAGACAAATATTATTTCATGTTTGCAGCAACAGGGCAGTTCTGATAGATTGAAGATCTGTCATTCCCACCCGAGCTAGGAGATAAACAATCAAACAGTTCGTCTCTACAATGGTGTAGCTAGGACCATGGACTACAAAGCTGCAGCTTTACCAAGATATTACACTCACTATTATAACCTTAGCAGAAGCAACCGGCCACCATCTCCCTCTTAACATGGGATATGAAAGATATTGGCCTATTCACTGAACAGACTCTGGAATGGAATGAAATGCAGTAGCTAAAAAAAAGGGATTGGAAAAGATTACCAGGAAACCACATTTTCTGTCGGGTTCTCCATAAAATCATGTAATGACACGATTTCAATTTTACTGAAAGCCACTTGATGATTTTAAAGACAGGAGGAAGCAATTGAGCACCATAATTTTAAGGGGAATGCAGAACAGCGCCACACCAACCATATCTGCTTCCGACTGGTACCCAGCAGCACGGATACAAGTGTGTAACCCACTTTAGAATGTAGAATTCTAGTTAAAATTGTTCAATTCTGACGTGCTTTCCTCGCAGAAGTATCCTTCCCCTTCCTTTGATATATACGGACAGCATCTTACATCGTTAGAAAGTGAAAATGTTTCAAAAAAGTTATTCTCTTCGATGAATGCTTGTTCCAATATTGCTACATAATTATACCAGGGCTTACTTAAAGATGGCTACTGATTTCGTCTGCATTATCTTTTATCAATTTTCAATTACGGTCAAAGTTTCCAAGCTTGACTATCGATTACTTCGAAATAGCCTAACCGTAAAAGTATTATGTCCTCTAGTGTTTATCCTAATCAGTAATTTCCAATGAAAGGGACAAATCACCACCAAACCTTTCCTATGGACTACTGCAGCCCCCCTTATGGCGTGTATACTAGAGTTTAACAGAATACAAGATAAAGCATCATAATTTGTTTATTTCAGTGTCCTCATTGGCATCGTCACATTCAAATTCAATCCAATCACGAAGGCACCTGCAATTTATCAGCATATTTGTTACCCCCCCCCCCCCACGACCCCCCAAAAAAAATGTTCATGGAAGAAAACATAAGAACGAATAATTATAATAACTCAACAATAGCACAATAGCTGTTTAATAGTTCTAATATTGCACACTGCGACTCTTTAGGAAGTCTGCATAAATGTTACAATTCTGTTAAAAGACTCCAAGAGCAAACCTCTGAATTAATCTTCAATTTATCAACATTTTGTCTTGGCTAATAAAAGGAATTTGACCCAGTAAAATAAAGGATCAATCCAACCGCCAAATTCATGGCCATGCAACATAGTTCCAAAATGACATTATTATTTAAAAAAACGCCTACAATTTAATTGGAATAATGGCCACCACCCAAAGTGAAATGCTTTTCATTTTAGTGCAACTGAATGGGAACTAACTGAAGCCAACATATTTCCAATCGCCGACTGGATGGTGTAGTCTAAACAGCGAAGGGTGGCTCCATTCAATGCAAAGATTTGCGGTCCCGAAGCGTAGGTGATGGAATCCCTCCACCTGCCACACCCCACCCCCACCCCCCAACCCCGCTCCCCCGCTTTCCACGTTTCTGTTTTTTGGGGAAATATTCATATCAGTAAAGAACATAAATAAGGACATAAAATACAAGCAAACATGGCCCACAGATAAGGTCAATGCAACTGTGTATTCCAGGTCCTTGAACCTTAACTAGATGACTGGATAGTTGAACCAGCAAACAATTGTTCTGAATAGAAGTTGACCTTAGTTTATTGATTTGTTTGCACAAATGTTTGCCTTAAAATACAATCAGCCCTGACAGGAGTGCCCCCATGCTGGGCGGCGTTGAGATTTCAAGGACCGTATTATCTGTGTAGCCCAACACTAAATAATTAGTCTAGATGATAATATAGATAGATAGACAGATAGATAATTGCAAATAATGCAAAAGCAAAGTGAAAGTGTAAATATACGCTTATAAAATGTTAATAGGAGGGGTATAGATGCAAATCGATGTAAGGATACATTGTCAGATGGATGTAAAGATTTAGCATTCATACAGGTTACACTGTTTATCAATAAATCTACTTAGAAAATTACAAGCTCAAGCCAGTTCTGGTTTCATTTATCCTTCAAAACAATAGGGAAAAGAATATACACGTTACCTTTCCCAATAAATGCCAATGGAACACAATGATTTATACTTACCTTCTTTAGCAATACAATAGAGAACCGATTACGACATCTAGCTAACTTCTATCTATAATTTAATTGGAAAGCATTAGTTCTTCCAAAGGTATCTGCTTTTCAAGAAAGCCACAGATTTGTTGTCCAGTTTATAAGATATTAGTTCGCCCACTTGAGTGCAGACCATATTTACATTTTTTTTTATCCGTCAGCAGGTGTTAATCTTTCGGAAAAAATACGACCATCTTACCGGCCTTGAGTCTTTCGGACTCAATATTTTTTAATTCGTTTGCACATAAATGTGGCTCACCTGGTCTCATAGACCGTGTAAATAAGAACGAATTCAAACCTTTTCATTGTCATGTATTCTTTCTTTCTTTTTTCTTTTCTTTCTGTATAGAATTAAAAAAACGTACATGACATATTGCTATTATACAATATTTCACTTTCCTCTTTCTATGCATATATTGCATACGCCTCTGAAACTGTCTCTGAGGAATATTTAGTCGCTAACCATTTGGACTGGACATCAAGAGTTGAATTTTCGTATAATTTTTAATAAATGAATTCTTGTCTCAGATCGATAGGGCTGTTCCTTCTTTTCGTGTGCTAGACATCATATTTTAGCATATTTTAAACATCTGAGGTGATTGGGCAAAACATTGCACGGGTCCGATTCCAGGTTCACATGAATTCTTCTTGTTTTTATTATTTTTCAGCCATCACATTGCTGAACGTTGAAATTAGGTTTTGGCCATTTTAATTGCATAACGTTGAAACAGCGAAACAGCAAAATTTGTGGTTGAGAGTCATTTATGAAGCGATTTTAACCGATTCTAATTTATTTGAGATAGATATGAACGTTCAGTTTAAGGTTGGAGACTGCAATTCTGAATTATCTGAATATGTTTAATAGAATAAAATAATAATTTGAAAGAATAAAACTAATTAATGAATTATCATTCAATCGAATGGCAAAAGACATTTTCTTATCTGAACAAATTTGACTTTGTCTGGTGTTAGATATATTATTCAGCATTTATTGGTGCAACTTCCTTAGGGGACAAAAGATGAAGAAAATGAAAGAGGAGTTTGCATAATATTCAATTATTGTAGGGAAATAATGATTTAATTATTGACACTCTTAGAACACCTATACAATCGTCTAAAAATTGGCGTCATAACTAAAATGGTAAGAAGTGCAGGTTAAACCAAACTGCACAAGTTTCCCACACATCGCAGGTATTTTTTAAAAATCCAGGTTCAAGTTGGTATCTCCACTTTGGTGCTTGAAGTCAATACCTTTGAGGCTTTCATAATTAATGTTTACGGTAAACTGCACCAGCTTTATAAGGCCGTATCAGTGTTAACACTTCCCCGGTCTGTACACTGATCATTTAACCCTCTGGTCTAATCTACTGCCCCTTCACAGGGTCACTTTAAGTCCTGTTGCTCAAGCCCACATCGGCAAATAGTTAAAGAATCCACTGCTGCTACAACAGTGGCACTCTGTTGAGAGCAAAGCTGATTTTTCGCAATCTGTTTTATGCACTTGGTGGGGTTATACAATTAGCAGGAGTGAAGAGAAAGTTTGCTGTAGTACGAGATCTAATTAATCTGGAAAAGGCGATATTTACAATAATGGCACTCTAGGATTTCTTGATGAGCTTCCTTAACACATAACTGGCTCGACTCTAGCTGAGAGATGGGCAGTTAACAGATTAGCATCTGCAGTGGTGAGGATAGTGATAATGAGTGGAGAGCTGTACACTTAACAGAAATGGCTGCCATAAAATGAGCAGGGAAACGTGTTGGCTATAAACCATTTCTATTACTAATCAATCAAGTCATTTATTATATATCTTCCATATTTATATAGAGCGGATTAGGGTTCCCTTCATGTTTGGAAAACATCAGAGCCACAGAACGCATGTCATAAATATCACCTGTATAAATATCTCTAGTCAATCTGACACACGCTTGATTTAGATTTTTAAAAAATGATCAGATGTTTTAAATGCTGCACCTCTGTGGCTTATTTTCACGAAGGCAAAACATTTTCTAACGAAATCCCGATGCTGTGTGTATTAATTTCAAGTGAAAAATCACACGTTTCCCCGACGAGTTAACACTTCAAAGCCAGAAAGAGGTTTTATTTTAGTGAAACAATTTGCCACACTTTCCCTGTGTATACACACACACAGAAAACATCACAGAGGACAAAGCGGCGTAGTTATGCATAGGACGCATGAATCATGGCCCCATTTATAGCGCATTCACACAGTCCTGAAAAGATTAATATTCGCTTTAAAAATCACTGACACACTTGACCCCGATAAGGTCAGTCGCCAACAAAACTTCAAGTGATTTGGATCAAGATTGAATTGACTTCAATAATTGATTGGAACTTTTAAAAAAATAAATTCTAACACGGTGCGTGTCTCTGGTGACCTCGTCAAAAAAAAAAGGGGCCGTGGGGGTGGGGTTGACGTGGCTCCAAAAAGTGAGTGAGGAAATGTTAAGATTTATTAGATTCCGTTACATGAAAAGGCTCTTTTCTTTTTGTACCGAGCACTAGACGCCATTGAAGCATGCCAGGTAGCACATGTGCACACAGAGCCGATTTCTTTTTATTTTAGATCCTGAGGCTGCGCCCAGACACCGGGGAGCCCAGCAACAGGGGGAGAGAGCACACCAAACGCCTCAAGGAACTGCAACGACTTAACCAACTTTCTCCCACCATCGCCCCTCCACCCCCTTTTTTTATTTTGTATTTTCAGACCCCAGGCAATAAACAATACCAAGACCCTCTTAATCGATGAAGCAAAGCTATGTGTTACAGATGACACATGAGCTCGCCTCTTCTTTTAATAGACGTTCCATGGCGGGTTGCTTCAGAAGTCAAGTTTAGAATGCGCACTGAAGGCGATAAAACGACCAGTCGTGTTTACTTTGGCGCCCTCAGCGCTTAGTTAAATGGAGATGGTGTGGGGGGTGGGGGTGGGGGGAAGGTGGGGAGGACGGTGTGTGGTGGAGGAGAATGAAAGACCAACATCTAAGTCAAGTTTTTCAAGCAGGAGTTTTTGGACTTTGATAGTGTCCATTTGGATGGAGTAAATATCTGGTGAACGCGCCCCTCGAAGCAGTCACTGGTTTTTATGCTGATGACTGAAAAAAGAAAATGCGTTTACCAAAGATATATTGAGCTCTCATCTTCACAGGCGGAGCCCCGTGCTTTGGTTTGAAATAAACAAATGCAACCAATACCCAAATATCTCGCCGCCCCCACACGACACAATGGCGATAATTACAATGAGGCAAACTTTTCAGAAGTTATGTGGCTGAAGAAGCCCAAATAGATCCTGTGGCTTAAAATATGTGTTGAGTCGAAAGTGAAGGGGAGGGAAGGGGGGAGGCTCGTTGGAGTCTTGGTTATTTTTCATTGACTGCTTTCCCCTTTTTAGCATCACAGATCAAAAGAAAAGTAGAGAGAGAGAAAAAAAAGTTGGCGACCCGAAGATGTACATTGTTAGAATGACAAGCTGACGATCCCCGGGAGAAGCCGCGAGAGAATGTTCCCCCATCGGAAGTGGCTGCATGGCAAGCGAAAACTCACTTTTCAAGCTCTTGAAAGTCATTGTCTTTCGGGCTTACCATACAGTAGATTGTCATGGCAACGCAACCTGCTGGTGTTACAAAGAGTTTAAAATGTTGAAAGGCAGCTGAACTGACTGGAGTAAAGAGCAACAGAATAAACAGTATTTTGATTCATTTCGAGGGTTACAAAAAAAAAAGCAGACCATGAATACCGGCATTGTCCCCGCTTTTCTAAATCTGATTCACCATATCATAACCCCTAGGAAGAAGAAAACATCAATATCGCGAAAGGAAAGAAGATGTTTCTATGGAAAACCTAGGAATTTACTCCATAACAGATCTGGTGAAAAAATCAAAGAGATCAAAGCGAACGCTCCTGGGAGTTAGATGCGGCTCTGAATCAAAGATGTACGAGGTGGACTCCAAAGTGCCTGGCTTCATTTCAAGTCTGAATCCCAATTTCAAGGGAAATGCTGTCGAAACTTCAACCCCCACCCCCCACCCCCCCAACTCCCCAAATCAGTCAAAACCAACACTTCAGCAGGTGCTGATGAAGGCATAAACATCGCATCAGTCTGGCCAATGTGCATGCATGACATTCAAATAACAGTGTTAGAGCCCCTACATTATTACCACTTTGTTCTGCAAATGCATATTAATGAAAAAGAGAAAATAACAAACAAAACGACACATTCCCCAGACACCACTGCAGATAAAGCATAACAATATAACAGGAGTGCAGTACTGTAACTTAAAAAAGAGTAAGTAACATTCTTATCCCTATCAATTGTAAAAGCACGGGAATATACAGGATCTGTCCTTGTTAGTACAACTCGCGGGAACTATATTCAGCATTCATTATCGTGTATTGCATTCCTAACTGAAAGCCAGGACCGCCACATTTCCTCATTGACCCTTAAAAATGCTTGCATTTATTTTTTTTTAAAAAAGTTATGCTAGTGACACAAGAAAAGCATTGTGCTTTATTGAGTTTGAGGTAGCAGGTGCTGATACCTTTGGAGGACTGCAATCAAGGCCAGGATTCTTTTCACATCTGGCAAAACCAGGATGTACTTCGTGATATATAAAACGTTTTCTGATATTAATAATTCTAAAACAAATAAAAGTGAACATGAACATTCGGCCGAATTCAGCTTTTCAATAACCTGCGAGGGGCGATAACATCGATAAACGTGCAACTTCTGAACCCGATCTTGCACAAAAAAAGAGGAAGTTGGGGGTGTGGGGGGAGAAATGCAACCAATTGTGGTGTCGCAGAAAGATCCAAAGACCATCGAGCGATATTGAGAGGGGCGGCACTCTGTGTGGCAACTTTTACATGATACTGAAAGTTGCCCAAATCCAATAATGATAGCTTTCATAAAATTCAGGAAAACGGTGAAAAATGCTTCCAGCAACAGCATTGCAGCGGGGATAGTGACACGCACACAATCAACAGTGCCGCAATCACTTTGGTAGTGTAAAAATCCTAAACAAAGACCAACCATTCCAAAAAAAGGAGTTAGGGTATCTTTATATAAAATCACATTTTGTGTATATATATATATAGTCGATAACGATATTAAAACGATTCGAAAATTCAATTTGACGTATTTGAAACTCTTACCAGATGGTTTCTTAATAGTATTTAGAATATTTCCAATTATTGTTCAGAAACCGCAATACATAATCACTGGAAACTTCCAGAAAGATTCTGGACCTGATGCGCACAGCATTTTTCTTCTATGCATCTATCAATAGACAGAAAATGGATAGATTATAGAATGGTGATCCCCTGATTGTTTCTTGGGAAGACGTGTTTACCACAGATTTGCCACCGTAGATTTAGTTGTCGTGTATTTCCAGTACAGATTAGGTAGGCCCACAAGGGCTACTATATCTTATTTTGAGGATGTTGGATAAGTGTATGTGCAAGAAACAAGTGTTACTTGCAGGTCAGAAAAGAGAACCCTAAGTAAACACGGTTCACAGAAGTCTACACCCTTTGTGGCGCCTGTGCAGCTGGTCAGCCTCCCATTGTCCTGAACTAGACCAAGTGGAAGATCCCTGCTGAACCTTACCAACTGAATGCACAAAAACAGATTGGGGATGTTCTGCATGCATGGGCAACATTGCGGTCCAGAATCCTCCCTTTCCTCAGCTCCTTTTGGAGGGATGACACTCCAAACATTTTTCTGACAATCACAAAAGCATGGCCTGCTTTAGAATGGAGTTTGAGCCAAAAAAAAAGAGGGTGAGAAAAGAATCAAGTTGATAAAAGCCCCAAAAGAAAGGCCCGGGCTGGACAATAGGAAAGGAAGTAAAAGACAGAAGTAAAAGGGGAGGCAAGAATTATCTTGTTAAACAGTAGTTCTTTTTGTCCCAAGTTGTCTCTGTGAAAGTTGGTAGCAGTATCATGACACAAAAAACAAGCATGCACCCACACCAATTTCAATCAAGGATCATGAGCTTTTAAAAGCCTTGATGGCTTATTTAGGTGACAGAAAAATTAAGGGAAGCTTAAATGACTTTGAAAGGTTACACGGGACGCTTTGAATTGCAGCTCTTCAAAAACACTTTGTGCTGCAGGAGTTGACTCAAATTGAATAAATGGTAAACATGAAGTAAAAAGGAATGAAAAGCTAGTTAAAAAGAGACAAAATCAAGTAGACAATGATAAGCAAAGACCACACGGTAACCCAGCTGTTGTCTGATGGATTGTTTAAGCGAATATGCAACACACAAAAAAAAGTGAGTAGTGACAGGAACGCGAACACAAACCGATTCAGTATTCCGAAACAGAAAATATGTGAACTTCCAATCTCCTGTGTTCGGAACTTTAATGTTGAAGTTTACAGATACGAAATTTAAAAAAAAAACCACGAACTCAAGCTCCAATTAGTTGCATTGTTTAAAAAAAAATGAGGAAATTCAGCCTTTGTTCAGTCGTAGCTGGAGGGCTTCGGTTTATCCAGCTTTTTTTTACCGATTTACTGAAAAGAGAATGTGTTTGATGTAGGAGAGAAAGTTACCAGCAAGAATAAAACAGATAAAACAAATAGATTGCAGGCTATACCCACACAGTGGGCAGAGAACTCAATGTAAAGTAAATCTGGGTTAAAGTTTGTTTCTATATCTAAACAGTTGTCTTAAAAAAAAGTAAGATTCATCACACCACATGGGCCCTAAAACAATCTAAATAATCTTAGATAATAAAGCTAATTTAAATTGGTGCTATTTAATTATTTAGAGCGTTTTAGTTAAAATCCTTTCTTCAGAATGAGTTGGCATTTAAAGCAGAAAAGTAGGGTTGGGCTTAAATATTTACTGGTTACAACCAGTTACAATAAATGTCGAAAAATACTGGGTTTTTTTTCCCTCTCTGGTAGCCTTTCAGAGTTATTTTCCCTTCATGAAAATCTGTCGTTGGTCAATTCCCTTCCTGACATCCCGGTCCTATTCTGTCCCCGAGTTTCTGAGCATCGCTGACCCCTGAAACCATTCTTCAGGGTCCAAAATGTACTAAACTTCAGTGTAAAAAAAAAACTGCGTGAATTCCTGTGCTGCTTAGAATGGGCAATAAACCTATGGTGATGGGCATTCAGACATATTCAGTTGATTTGTGAAATGTGTAGCAACAAAAAGCCAGAAAGACTTCTGAATTTTCGCGGCTTAGTTAGAAGCGCGGACAAACGTTGTGCATAGCCTTTAGCAACACACACACACACAAAAATCTTCACCCACTTACTTTCAACGGACAGCGTGGGTTTGAATACTTTTGTGGCATAATAATTCTTATAATAAAAGTAGATTGAATTGAATTACAGCGTTGGGAATACTTTTTTTTTATATCTTTTAGCCCGGTCTTTGGTATGTGTGCCTGCAGCGGATGAATGGAAAGCAAAGTCCAGAAATAAAAGGAAAGGTATGTGAAGAATGTTGCAAAATGCAAAACCTTCCTTCGGGCTGGTAAACTATATTTCACTGTTTCTAACATGTTCTCAAAAAAAAAAGCATTCTATTCATTTTTTATTTAAAAATTTGATATTACATAGAGTGCGATACAGATTAATTTTCGTTCAATACAGTAAGGTGCCTCACTATACTTACAATTGCAAGTTGTACTTTCATGTGTAACATTTTATGGTGCAAACAGCTTAAAGTGTTATACACGGGTTTCAGCACCTTGGTTTCTCATAACAGGAGGGCCTTAGACTCTGGCCTTTCCCCGTTAAGCCTTTGCGGCAGCTGCCTCAAGCTTTAGTGTGTCCCTCAACATATCCTCCTGGATTTGGGCAGCTTCAATTACTTCTGGTATTGACAATCCAATGGAAAGTTATTGAGCAGAAGGCAATGCATATCTTAAAAAAAAAACGTGAGGAACTCCCCCTTTTCAGTTCTGATGTTTGCAGCAAATATCCTATTTTTCTCCCAAAAATCTGCTCTGGAATGTAAAATGTCTCAAACATATTTGGAGAAGAGGAGAGGACAATTGGGTTTGGATGCATTTTTCATGTTGCATTTTAACATCATGTTGGATTTTTTTCCACAAAATAATGGAGTTGATGTAAATGCCAATGGAGGCAAATCTGTAATCTTTTGGTAGCATTGTTCGTGTAGGCATTTGATAGGGTATTTGCATCTTGCGATCCGTTCAGGTATCTGTTGCTTCATGAAATTCAACTTGCCATTATGAGGTTATAGACTTAGCCTGGTTATCAATCATTAATCCTTCAGTAGGGGTGTCATCAGGTCTCAGTCATATAGATTATCTTGTCCCGTGATGTCTGTCCCAACACCCTTGCTGGATTAAGTATAAACCATAAATAAAATAACACTGTTCCCACAATACAGACAAAATCTATCATTTAGAAATAAATGCTTTCTTTAAAAATGAGCTGGTTTTTCAAAGTTATACTGGCTTGTAGAAGTCATTCAAATATTGCTCTCAAGCTTTATGAACCCATATGAATTTAAGAATGAGATTATTATCTTGCAATCACTCCTGGACATGTTATTCTATGTTTGGTAATATATTTTTGTATTTATTCTTATTGAACTGAAGAGAATGAAAACAAGATGAAATGCTTACAAGGATATAAATATCATTTCACCAAGAATTTAAACTTTCATGCCAGTTTACTTTGCTGCAGTGGTTTGAGTTTAAATTGCATTTGAGTACAGTAAAAATAAATATTGTTTAAATTCTGAAGAAAACTTCTATGCCAATTTAAAACGTACACTACTATAATGTTTGCAGACATAACTAATCATCAAGTTATTGGACAATACAATTATTTAACTGTTCCCTCAAAGTGCAGATGAAGTTTTTCCAGTTGCAACAAAATGTTATGTAATTTATCACTATAACAGTACATATGGTTTCTGAGTGTGGAACAGAAAGTTGAATCAATAGGTGAGTAACTTAATTTTATTGTTTTTATATATTCTGGAGTTATAATTATATAAACTAGCTGTTAGTAGGTAGTTAGGGTGGAGGATAAGGTGTGTTCTTTAAACCAATACTGTTGTTAAAATGTAAGCAGCATTTATTAGATTGCGGTATGCTTGCAGAATTGATATGCATTCAGTAGTGAATCAAATCAGAGAATTTTAGTAATAAAAACAGAAAATGCTGGAAATACTCAGGAGGTCTGGCAGTATCTGTGGAGAGAAAAACAAGGTTAATGGGCAGAATTGAATTCAGCCTGTTCTTGTGGGAAATACAGTGGCTGGGCCCACTAAATCATGCAGAGAGGCCACATGTCAGTCTGCCGGCAGCAGGAAAACGTCCCAAGATTAATATAGTGGCACACACCCCCCCCCCCCCCGACCCCCCCCCCCGCCCCCCCCCCCACCGGCCCTTTCTGCCCCATTCTAAGGTGGCCCTCTCTCTGTGGCCCCATCTTGTCCCACTCATCTGTATTCAGAGATGCAGCGATGATCCCTGGTGAAGTCTTTAGAGCATTACTGGCAGCTGCCTGCAGTGGCTAGCTGCTGCCTCTGATCTCCGCCCCTGGGGCCCTAAGTTTTGGGAAAGTCCTGGCGCTGGCCAGTAAAGTGCCTGACGGATAAGCAGTTGGTTGGGCCTCCCCATGGAAATGACATGGGATTCCCACTTCTTCTGTAACTGATGGGTGAGACCCCATTGCCCAAATTCAGTCCCAGCCAATGCCTCAGTATGTGATGGTTTTCTCCACAGATACTGCCAAGCCTGCTGGCCATTTTCAGCATTTTCTATTTCAGGTTTCCAGCATCTGCCGCATTTTGCTTTTGCAGAGAATCGTAGTGACTTCCTCTTATATTATGTCCATACATCAACATGTTGCTTCAAAGGACATCTTAAATAATTATTTGTTTTGTGACTTAAAAAAACAAAACAATGGGCTTTAATGCATTACAACTTGCATCCATAATTGGCTCATGCTTTAGAATTTGGAATAAAAGCAGGAAAATCTTTTAATTGTTTGTAAAGAGGAAGTCAGCAACCCACTTGTACATTGTCTTGGTGAACCATTGATGGGAAGTAGTCATTCATCCTATCGGTGTGAGCACACACAAGTAAATGAGCCTGCCTGATTGAGCGGACATACAATCCCCTCCATTTGATTTTCTTATAAGCCCTGTGTTCACATGATCCCATACAGTCAGCTGCAGAAACAAGAAAACCTACCCCAATATAAATGTCAGCCATTATTCCCTCACTCATGGCTGATTTACTTCCTCATGTTGAACTCATAAACTAAGGATCTTATGCAGATGTAAAAAAGGCAGATGCATAATAATGTTTGAGATAATTATACTGTGATACTATACATGGGTTGAGACCAAAGTTCAAATAACACAAATTATTGCAATGTACTTAATATACTTGTAATTAATGATGGAATATGCTTTTCTTCTCAGAGGCCTTGAAATTACATTGTGTTAAACATTTCTATGAAATCATTGTGTTCATTATTTTAATGGAGGTATTAATTTGCTTATTTCTGATAATTAGTTTTGTTTAGTTATATTTAAACAATGCACAAGCTGTCTTAGAGAAACTAATGGGTCAGATGGTGTGAGAAGTATAAACCTATGAGTATAGTTTAAACAAAATTATAACTGCAATACTCAATTTCAGGATTGATGGTTCATGAGTATTTAATGAAGTTAATTCAGCTCCATCACACTGCTGGGTTAAGTCAATCCTACAGATCAGCTACAAGATGCCATTCTCACTTTCAGAGTCATACAAATGTAATGAGAAGTATCAGCCTGTATTTTTGGTAAATGTTATTTTGTTAGTGTTGGTAACCCATTTATTTCAAAGGGCAAGTCACTGGCTTATTGGAGAAGAAAAAGCTGTGTTATTTGAAATGATGTTTTGACAATTCATTTCTCTTTCTTTCCTTTTTGCCAGCAATCATTGTACTCCCAAAAGTGTTGTCCCAAAATAAACATAGAATTGAAGGGTGCAAGTTTGTGTTAATGCAAAGTGATTTTTGCAACAGTGCTAAACTTGCATTCTGAACCTGGATCCATATAACTCCAAAGGAGAATTAGACTCCCGGACTTTGGTTTGACATTCCACAAGGTATAAGTTCAGTGTTGTGTCAAATCTAGTTTATAAAGTGCCCAAGCAGTTCATTGGAACTCTTGGGTACTTGTTAGCTTTACATCACTCAATTTAAATGTATAAATGGCAGGGATTCTCCTTCTCCCCTCTCCAAACTTAGAAATTTACAACCATTGGGAGAGAACTCTGTTCAGATATTTAATCAACCTAACTGATGGGATGGGATTGGTACTGTCAGGGTGTTGTGGGTGGGGGGGCGGGGGGAGGAGGGAATGCATGGTTAGGAGTAGGGATGGGCAGGGTTATGATAACATGGATGGCAGTTTGTGTCACATTTCTGATGCATTTGCACACCCCACCATTTTAATTAACCTGAAATCAGACAAATAAAGACCTCCTGCCTCAGGTTATTGAGAGTTTAATGCAAATGGCAAAGTTGTGTACCAAGGACATAATAAGGAAATGTTTGCTATTTTACCCGCAGGCCCAACTAAAGCTCACATGCTCTCAAACCCATCACAGTGGCAGCCTTGCCTCCCATGAATTACAATTCCAGCTCACTGGCAGTGATGTCATTCCCTTTGGTTTCGGGTGGGATTGGGATCCAGAGTCAGAGCATGTAAATGAAGCTCGGGAATAAAAATCATGATCTGGTGGGGGAAGGGGAAGGCATGAATGGCTTGACACCTGGTCGCACCCCCTCGCTCCATACTCTCTCCGAACACCCCCAATTCCTGCTTTGAGTTAAATTTGGAGTTCATCTCTCAGCTGGAATGGAAGTACACCATTAGGTGACCTGCTGACCCCATCTTAGTTGGGCTCTCTGGGGGGGTGGTGAGAAGGGTAAGGTGCTAACCTACAGGGTATAATGAGATACTAAAGGATGTTTCAATCCTTTTCAACCTTATATAGCTTCCGGGGGTTAGTTACAAAATGGCATTGGGTCAAGTTTCTTGTTTGCCTTTTCAGCTTGGGAATGATAAATATCACAGGAAGAAGGGATATAAGTAGGGGATAGGAAAAAATTATAAAGAGGAAAGGAAAAAAAAGGAGGCTTATGGCAGATACAGAGGGCTGAAAACAATGGAAGCCCTAGAGGAGGACAGAAAGGTAGGTGGGTACTTAAAAAAGTAATTAGTGGAACGAAAAGGGGGCATGAAAAAACACTGGCGGGCAAGATAAAGGAAAATTCCAAGACATTTTATAGGCCAGAATTTTCGGGTTAGCGAGCGGGGATGGGGCCCGCTCGCCGACACGTAAAATAACACATGGTGACATTGGGCATGTGTCCCGACATCACTGCGCATCATTCAGATTTTCAGTTCGGTGGGCGCGCACCCAAGCCAGCTGTCAAAGGCCTATTAAGGCCATTTAAATATCAATTAAAACATTTAATGGAGCTGCCCGTCCAACCTTAAGGTTGGCAGGGGGCAGGCGAAGAGCCCAGGCAGCCTTCGCATTTATCATGAAACCTCATCCACGGGCGGGATGAGGTTTCATGAAGGTGTTTAAAGTTTTATGATAATTTTTAATAAATTCATAGACATGTTCCAGCTGATGTGACGCTTTCACATGAGGGGACATGTCTTAATTTTTTTTCTTTATTAAAATTTTCAGAACTTCAGCTAACCTCCCTGAGGCAGCTCTTTACCTAAGGGAAATTTCTGCGCTCTTTCGCATGCTCCCTGACTCAGGCAACCAAACCCCACCCCCCCACCACCCACCGCCCACACAGGGAGTGCTCAGCGCTTCCGGGAGTGTGTCACACTGGGTAACCCTTCAGTGGCCCGCCCACATAAAATGGCGGCGCCCAGCCGATCGCGGGTGGCAATTGGCTGCGCCAATATATTAAGGGCAAGAGGACAACCAGGGAAAGAGTAGGGCCAATTAGGGACAAAAGTGGCAATCTGTGGGTGAAGCCGGGGGACATATGTGAGGCTTTAAATGATTACTTTTCATCTGTGTTCACTGTGGAGAAGGACGATGTAGGTGTAGAAATCAAAGAGGGGGACTGTGATATACTTGAACAAATTAGCATTGAAAGGGAGGAGGTATTAGTAGTTTTAGCAGCTTAAAAGTGGATAAATCCCCAGGCTTAGATGAGATGCACCCCAGGCTGCTATGTGAGGCAGTGAAGAAGATTGCAAGGGCTCTGACCCTAATTTTCAAATCTTATCTGGCCACAGGAGAGGTGCCAGAGGTCTGGACGATAGTGAATGTGGTACCATTATTCAAGAAGGGTAGTAGGGATAAACCAGGTAATTTCAGGCCAGTGAGTCTAACATCAGTGGTAGGGAAACTATTAGAAAAACTCCTGAGGGACAGGATTAATCTCCACTTGGAGAGGCAGGGATTAATCAAGGGATAGTCAGCATGGCTTTGTCAGGGGGAGATCATGTCTAACAAAGCTGATTGAATTTTTCGAGGAGGTGACTAGTTGTGTAGATGAGGGTAGTGCAGTTGATGTAGTCTACACGAACTTCAGTAAGACTTTTGATAAGGTCCCATCTGGGAGAATGGTCAAGAAGGTAAGAGCCCATGAGATCCAGGGCAATTTGTCAAATTGGATGCAAAATTGGCTTAATGGCAGGAGGCAGAGGGTGATGGTCGAAGGTTGTTTTTGTGATTGGAAGCCTGTGACGAGTGGTGTACCACAGGGGTCGGGGCTGGGATCCTTGCTGTTTGAAGTGTACATTAATGGTTCAGACGTGAATATAGGAGGTATGATCAGTAAGTTCGCAGATGATATGAAAACTGGTGGAGTCGTCAATAGTGAGGAGGAAAGCCTTAGATTACAGGACGATATAGATGGGCTAGTAGGGTGGGCAGAGCAGTGGAAAATGGAATTTAATCCTGAGAAGTGTGAGGTGATGCATTTTGGGAGGACTAACATGGCAAGGGAATACACAATGAATGGCAGGACCCAAGGAAGCACAGAGGGTGAGAGGGACCTTGGTATACATGTCCATAGATCCCTGAAGGCAGCAGCACAGGTGGATAAGGTGGCTAAGAGGCATATGGGATACTTACCTTTATTAGCTGAGGCACAGAATATAAGAGCAGGAAGATTATGTTGGAGCTGTATAAAACGCTAGTTAGGCCACAGCTGGAGTACTGTGTGCAGTTCTGATCGCTACACTATAGGAAGGATGTGATTGCACTGGAGAGGGTGCAGAGGAGATTCACCAAGGCATTGCCGGGGCTGGAGTGCTTCAACTATAAAGAGCGACTGGATAGGCAAGGGCTGTTTTCCTTAGAGCAGAGAAGGCTGAGGGGGGCGGGGGGGACCTGATAAATTATGAGGGGCATAGATAGGGTAGATAGGAAGAAACATTTCCCCTTAGTGGAGGTGTCAATACCAGGGTGCATAGATTTAAGATAAGGGGCAGGAGATTTGGAGGGGATTTGAGGAAAAAACTTTTCACCCAGAGGGTGGTTGGAATTTGGAACATACTGCTTGAGCGGGTGGTGGAGGCATGAACCCTCACAACATTTAAGAAGTATTTAGATGAGCACTTGAAACGCCATAGCATACAGGGCTATGGGCCAAGTGCTAGAAAATGAGATTAGAATAGATAGGTGCTTGATGGCCATGATGGGCCGAAAGGCCTGTTTCTGTGCTGTATAACTCTATGACTCTATGACCCTATATAGTCAAAATGAGTCTGGCAAATACTAATTGGAATCAATTCTGAGGAACAGTATAAATCTTCATTTAGAAAGGGCAATAGTTGACAGGTGTTTAGTGACTGGAAGGCTGTTACCAGCAGGCTTCTGCAGTACTCAGTACTTGGTCCCTTGCTTTTTATTGTTTGTATTAATGATTTAGTCTCAATTGTAGGAGGCAAGATAAAGAAGTTTGCAGGTGATACAAAAAATGGCCACATGGTTGACAGTGAAGTGGGAAAGCTTTAGACCGCAAGAAGATGTAGATGGTCTGGTCAGTTGGACAGAAAAGTGGGAAATGGAATTCAATCCAGAGAAATGTGATGAAATGCATTTTGGGAAGTGCAACAAGGCAAGGAAATATAAAATGAATGGAAGGGTACTGAGCTGTGTGGAAGGACAAAGGGACCTTGGAGTTTGTGTCTACACATTTTTACAGGTAGCAGGAGAGGTTGATAGGCACGTGGCATATCTCCCTTTATTAGCATTGAATTTCAGAGCAGGGATATTATGCTCGAACTGTATACAACCCTAGTTAGACCACAGCTTGGGTACTGTGTACAGTTCTGGTCACTGCATTATAGGTAAGATGTGATTGCACTGGAGATGGCACAGAGAAGGTTTACAAAGATGTTGTCAGGAATGGAAAGTTTTAACTTTGGGGGAAGAATGGCTAGACAGGGGTTGTTTCCCTTGGAACAGAGGAGGCTGAGGAGTAACTTAATTGAGGTGTATAAAAGTATGAGGAGCATAGATAGAGCAAAGGGGATGATCTATTTACCTTAGCAGAGGGGTCAAAAATCAATTGCCTTAGATTTAAAGTATTTGGTGGAAGAATTAGAGGGGAGATGAGGAAATATATTTTCACCCAAAGGGTGGCAGGGACTTGGAACTCATTACTTTAAAGGATGGCTGAGACAGCAACTCTCAGATATTTAAAAAGTACTTGGGTGTCTATTTGAAGATCTGTGATTTGAAGGGCTATGGACCTAATGCAGGAAGGTGAGGTTAAGATGGGTAGCTCTTCGTTGAACAGTACAACCACAGTGGACCAAATGGCCTCCTTCATACATTTCTATGATTGCTATGATAAACTCAGAACTACTCTGCTTGAATCAGGGTCTGAAGTCAGTTAGCATATAGCACAGGCAAATATGAATTCAGCAATTTAATTTGCATTTAATAACAATCCTGAACACCAAAATAATGTGTATTCAGCAAATAAATGTGAACAAAACAAAAGAGTATTGAATGTTATAAAGAATTCATATTTTTATGAGTCTGTCCATGAAATTTGGCGGAGGATATATTAAGTCAGTTGTGCATTAAAAGCCAAATAAATTTGGAAGACTTTATTCTTGGATCAGAATTTTATATTCAAGTGTTGGATCAGGTTCTTAACTTCAAGGAATGGATTGGAAATGGCATTGGAATTTTACTCTGGATCAGCACAATGCTTGGATTGGATTCTGTGTTTATTTGGAATGTAATGTAGTTGAAGGGAGCTAGGGAATGGTTTGGAACTTATTCAAAAAAATTGGCAAAATAAAATTAATGCTTTAATACACTGAATTGAGTGATAGGGTGTGTTTTATGACCATGATTATGACATTATGGTATGGAAAATGTTTTAGCTCGAAAATTCTGAAGTACAAAACTTTAGAGAGAACATGCCTATAATTTTGCTACACAGAGTACACAAGAGAAGGCTTCTCCTTTCCCCCTTAGGAACATTGACAGGTGTGGGACCAGAATTATTTCTGCAGTGCATTGGGCTGTTCCCAAAAATCTATAGTGAGTGAACAGTATCAATGGTTACCCTAAGGAGACATTGAACTGATGTATGCCTCTGTACTGGCAGGGGTAATCAGAAGAAGAACCAAACTAGGCCACAATGACAGACTTCTACAGAACACAATCACAAAGTGGCTGTGCCAGGTGCTCTTTGCTGAAGATAGTGCCATGGACATCACAAAATAGAAATGAGAAAGTATGTGATATACTTCTTTTGACCATACATTAATTTTCAATTGTAGCATATCCCTCTGTATAACTCCAACTTTGGGCTGAAAATTTTAGCACAACTTTAGCATCTCAATATAATATGCCTCTCCCCTCCCCCTGACCACCACCACCCCCCCCCTCCCCACCCCCCCAACCAACTTTTGGATTTCAAATTGTTCACATAGCATGTTTGGACTTGTGTCCAAAGTGCAGCTACAATGTAACAAAGAAGGTTAAAGTGGTTTGAGTATGCTGAGGTGTATGGCAATAATACTGCACACACAGGTTGCAGGTGAGTGAAGCTGATGTGGCAATTTGGCTAGGCCCCAACAAGAAAACAAGAAAAAGTTGGAGAGTATTCTATGGAATAAAATAGTGAAGTACAAATGGTCAGTGTGTTATCCAGAGCTGGAAGTGATTCCATTTCAGTCTCTTTTATATATTAAACCTCTGCCATTTTTGAACAAATTGGGAAGAAAATACATATATATACGCTATATACAACAGAAAAAAAGCCTGCATTTATTTGGAGCTTTTTACAGCTTCAGGATGTCCCAAGGTTCTTCACAGTCAATTATTTTTAGAAGTGTAGTCATAGATTCATAGTTATAGACAGTATAGAAAAAGGCCATTCAGCCTATCGAGTCCATGCTGCTCTCTGTAGAGCAATCAGGCAGTCCCACTCCCCTGGTCTATCTCCAAAAACATGCAACTTTATTCCTCTCAAGTTCTCATCCAATTTGCTTTTGAAATCATTGTCTCCCCTTTCACTGCCCTCATAGGCAGCAAATTCCAGGTTATTACCACTCGCTGTGTAAAAAAAAATTCATCACATCCCCCTTGCATTTCTTGCCAAAAATCTTATATCTGTGCCCCCTAGTTCTTGTACGATCAGCTAATTGGAACAGATTTACTTTGTTTATCTTATCTAAACCTGTCACAACCTTGTACACTTCTATCAAATCTCTCCTCAACCTCCTTTGCTCCAAGGAGAACGACAGCTTCTCCAGCCTAAACTTGTAGCTAAGTTCCTTCATCTTTGGAACCATTCTGGTAAATTACTTCTACACCTTTTCAAGGGCCCTCACACGCTTCCTAAAGTGCAGTGACCAGAACAGGATGCAATGCTCTAGTTGTGGCCTAATTAGAGCTTTACAATGGTTCAACATAACTTCCCTGCTTTTGTATCCTATATGCTTTGCGAAAAACTCCCTCAATATGTCCTATCGCTTCAAAGGTCTAGTCACATGAATTCCCCAGTCCTCCTGTCCCTGCACACTTCTTAGAGCTGTGCATTTAAGCCTAAATTGCCTCTCCCTATCCCTCCTGCCAAAATGCACCATCCTCACACTTCTATGTATTAAATTCCATCTGCCACTTCCCACCCATTCTGCTAGCCTTTCTATGTCGCCCCTTTGGAAAACCACTGTCTACCATTATCCAGTCTGAATAAATAACCATTTACCATGACCTGTTGCTGTCCTTAAGTTATTAATTTTATCAAAGCTGACAATGACCCTCCTATAACATGTGCCTCATTTTCATTAACCAGCCTTTTATGTGGTACTTTGTCAAATCCATTTTGAAAATCCATATAGACAACATCTATTGCATTCTCTTCATCAGCCTTCTCTGTTACTTCATTAAAAAAATCAATTAGATGGGTCAAGCATGTGTTACCTCTCCTTAATTAACTCAAACCTCTCCAAATGCCTATTGCTTTTGTAGGCAAATGCACAAATATGTTCCTATTGTTATTTAACCAATATAGAAATGGAAGGCAAAGATTTCCAAGCCATTAAAATATTCTAGGATTTGAAAAGTGTCACTGTCTAATCTTCTGTTACAAAGAAATTTGATTCAGTTCAACTTTTGTCCCCATTTCTCCTTATTCACATAGTTTAGAGCAGTTTTCCAAAGTTAATCATAATACTTTGTCAGCATTTTTTTAAAGGACTTTGAAACTGAAACCTTTGCCTGACATTTGTACTGATTGGTTGCTGCTAATAGTGACAGGAATTTATAACATGTTTTGGCGTTAATTGGCATGAATCACCTCTGGTAATGCATGACAACTAACAATCAGAGAAAAATATTGACAAAGACTTCAGTCACCAGGTTTTGGAAAGTTTGCTGCTAAATTAGATCTTAGCGAGGATAGGAATGAATTCAATAATGTTCTGTGCTTATTTAATCATATTTTAGCAGCAGCAACCTAACTAAAGTAACTAAAGCTTTCTGTAGACTAGAGCAATGCCTTCCTATGTATATATGCATTTAGCTAGGAACTGTGGATATGGTAAAATTGTGGTTAGATAGATTAATGCATTGTATTAAGCACCACAGGCAGCAACAGTAAGAGGATCGTATGTCATTTATTCACCTTGGAGACTGAAGAAAGAAAGTTAGCCCACTGTGAGTTTATAGTGCTCCGAGAACATGCAAGGGGTTTAAGCCAAAAAAAGCAGGCAGACAAATCACAGTTATCTTCTGTGTGCATTGTTTTTTTTAGAACTCCCAACCACTGCATTAGACTGTACTCATTGAAGAAGACACCCTTAGGAATATCTGTCATGAAGTTCCAGATAATATTGTCTTTAGCTCAAAAATCATATTAATATACTAATATGATTAAAATGCCTATCTGACTTGATAGTGCTTATAAGTGTCACATGCTTTCCAAATAGAAATGAGTAATTAGTGGTATAATTGTTGCTTTCAGTAACCTCCTATGATGGTTTTTAAGATAAATTAAGTTGAAATCTCTAAATGGAGGAAAAATAATTGTTTGTTGGATGAAAATAGTTGAAGAGTGGAGATTCATATTCCTATTCAAAAGGCTACGACCTTGCAGATTAAACTATTTATTATCCAAGGGTTATTCACACAGATGCATGGTCTGTAAATGGAGTAGTGCCTTTGCAGGAAAATTTGGAAATGAGCCTTCCACATTTATCCGGAAAGTGGAGTTGATGATTATCAGATTAGCCATGATCTCATTGAATGGTGGAGCAGACACGATGGGCCGAATGGCCTACTTCTGCTCCTACATCTTATGGTCTTATGGTCTCATCCAGGAGGATATCCTGCAGATTCTTCTGGTGTGAAACCCCATTCTTAATTAAAAAATTTTTTTTGAGGCAGTTGTGCTGAGACTTAGAAATCAATTAACAAATCCTTCTTATTGTTGTTTCTGGGCAGCTGTAATCAGGAATAAGGACAATAATGGAAAGATGAAGGAAAGAAGCAATTCTAATTGCATTCAATGTTATACGACTTGAGAACATTTTCACAGCAAAATTGGATAGCCCAGGGCATTCTCTCCTTTTTATTCCAAAATGGATACATTTAAGAACCAATGCATTCCCCAGAATGTTTAGATGGGCATTTTCTTACAAAAGATTCTTTAGGTAAATTTGGTAGGCAGGGTGTCACATCCATTTCAGCATCAACATGGGCGGAATTTAATGTGTGAGGTGGGTTTCACATCCACTGGCTAGAAAACTACAGCAGAACCCCGTGTTGAACATTTTTGGGAGGCTCAACGTAATTTTGTAAGAATCAAGCACTTACCTGGGTTTGGCCTCCCATTAATCCGGGTGCAGGGCAGAAACTCCGTCCCCAAGAGATGCTGACTAATCAGAGACCGGCAGTTGTCAAATACCAGCAGCACCACGGGGATCGGTGACCACAGCTGGCACAATACTCAGGCCTTCACCATGGGTTGCTGATGGAGCCCTGGAACGTGGTAAGTGGGCTGTGATGTGGGTACCAGGGAGGGTAGTGCCAGTGATGGGGGAGGAGGGGCATCATCAGCAAGGGCAGAGGGATGCCTTTCTGTGGGCCCCCCTCCCTTCCCAATGCTGGAACCCTCGAACGGGCACAAGGTGGAATTTCCATGGAATTCCAGTGGAGGTCCTTAATTGGCTACATCATAGCCAAAATTGGCCTCCGGGCAGGAAGACTATCCTCTCCACTTCCTGCCAAGAGCTTGGCTGGGATAAGTCAGGAAGGCGGAGTGGTCTCTATCCTGCATCCCTCTGCCTGATCAAACAGCAGCCCCACTCTGAACTTGCCTCCAGGGCAGCATAACATACCGTCCATAGTTTCAAACTGTTGGGATGTAGCTTCAATCCACTAGTTTTCCATTCTCAGTTCTCTACTTACCGAGGGGTGCAGACTGAAAGCTCCCTTACAAGAAAATAGAGAAGCATGAAGGTATTTTATACTCTTTCTGGTCAGAAATTTGAAGATAGATAGCCTCAATAAACAAGCCTGATAGAGGAAACAAAGATGATTGTGAATGATAAAATTAAACATGGTTGGTACCCACAATACTTTGTGGTTTTCATGGGAAGCTTAGAGGATCATGTAATGAAATCCTCCAATTACTACTAAACACCCTAGAATCCCAAATACACTAAAATTAAACACTTATTCAGCTAATGGCCCTGAGCATGGGGAATAGCACCCCTTTTTATATATGGACAAGGCCAGTGGCATTCCTTTCTCTGTGTGGAACAAAGATGGAATGACAGAATGGATTACCAAAGCACTGGTTAAAATCAAAAAGGTTCACCAAAAGATGGTTAAATTTCATAAAGCAAAAACAAAATTTTACTTATCCATTCAACAGATGGCAACAGCTCCTCTCAGTAATAATTACAGTTTGTCATGATATACCAGTGTTCAGAGTGTTTCACCCTATCTCACTTAAATCGCAAGGACGGAAAGGAGATTCGGGACTTGTGTAATGCTAATATCTATGAGTAAACACAAATAATCAAGCTTTGTAAATGCTCTGTTAAAATAGCTAAACAGCATTTTATAAGATAAAACAGTCAGGCATGATTCCAGAATATTTAATATATGCTGTTTTTGCTCCAAGCTGGTTTTTGGAGTATTTATTTTGGAAAGTATCATAATTATGACAAGCACAGAGCAGATTTAAAATGAACCAATATAACTGTGATGCATTTAGTTTCTTAGAGCATTTCTGCTTTTAAGAAATTAAGCTCCAAAGCATACAAGACTGAAAATGGTGCTTAATATATTTATGAAATTCCTTTACTGTTTTAATGGCAGTTTTAACCTATTTATTTGAACAAATTAATGCCCATCTTTCAATATCAGAAAAATAAATTTGATAGAAACGGGTTAAGCATTGTGATTTTTTTCTCTCAGAGGGCCGTGTGTCTTTGGAACTCTCTTCCTTAAAAGGCAACGGAAGAAGAGTCTTTGAATATTTTTAAGGCAGAGATAGATAGATTCCTGATAAGCAAGGGGGTGAAAGGTTATAGGAGTTAGGTGGGGATGTAGAGTTGAGGTTACAATCAGATCAGCCATGATCTTATTAAATGGCAGAAAAGGCTCAGGGGGCTGAGTGAACTACTCCTGCTCCTAATTCATAGTTTGTATGTATGTTCGTAATGAGAGTTTCTAGTGTGTCCTTTTTTTAGAGTTTAAAACTAGTGATTGTTTTTGGTGCTGTTATTATTCATGTACCAAATATATTGGTACATTACAAAATTCAAACTAATTTAAAGGATTAAGGACCGTATATTTTAAAGCAATATTAAAGAATATTTGTGTTATGCAATAATGTTATAAACCCTGGAATTAGAACACTTGTTTCACTGGTCTGATAATCTCAATTCAGTACATTCATAAGCTTATACATCTTAGGAGCAGGAGTATGGAGGATTACTCTTCTCAGAAAGTCTTTCCTCTAGGACATCAACCTGACAATGTGACTACCTACAATTTTAATCTTTAAACCCTAACAAGGTGGTACCCAAAAGGTACCACCTAATGTTTTCATGACTCAGGACAATAAGAATATCAAAGTGTAGACTTGGCAGTGTAAGACGTGATTATAATTTTCTTTTTCTTTTATCACTGAAATAGTTGGATGTTATAATTGACACTGAAAGAGCCACAAAATGATGTATTGTTAAGGTTTATGTAATGGCCCTAAAACAAAATTAATGATTAAATGAATAGTGATTAAGAAGTACAGAGGATTATCTTAATCTTTGTTAAATGCAAGGGATGAGAAAATCCCTTAAGTATAAATGACAACTGGAAATGTCAATGCATATATTATTTCATAAATGTTTTTGAAGACTGGGTAGATTTTTTTTTTTACATTCTTTCTGTTAGAAGGCTCCAACATTTTGTCTGAGACTCTAGTAATGATTTCCAATTAAAAAGAACGAATCAGTCAGTAATATTATGGCACATGTGTTGTGAAATCAAAGGGATACATTTCTAACACATGCCCAGTTCAACAGTTTTGCTGCTTTCCACAATGTTCTTATTTCATCACCATTGCTGAATGTGGTGACGCACATCTGATCACTTGTAATGAAATTGACTGTAAAGGTGACTTATTTTTTTTTTACAACCATTCCTTGTAGTAAAATGAATAATGTTACCCAATTATTTGTTGCTTTTAATTCAAACCCATTAGACATTTTACTAACATATGCGTAAAGTACCGTGACAAGTAGGTACAATATAGGATCCAGCCAGGGCAGTACCTTATTGACTCTGCCTGACTCCAGTTTGAATTCTTCCAGCTAGGAGAGAGCTCTATGCAGAGTACTATGCATGGTGACTAAAATTAAAATGATCTGAGTGAGAGTGATCTTTTTCTCAAAATATTTGAATGAACTGTGAGTAAGGTTGAAGATTACCCAGGAGGCCTGAGGGGCTATGTTATGTTAAACCCCTGTATTGTAGGACAGCTTTCTCCAGGAATCATACAATGTTTCACTCTGCAGTTAGCTCATAGAGGTATAGCATATCATATGCCTTAAATCACATATAATCCTATGTATACTATAAATTCAGCATAGACTGTGGACCTGTCTTCTAACAAGATGTGCTTTCCCTTATAAAATGCAATGAAATATGTATTATTGCAATTCATCTCTTTCATGTCACTAGGCACGTACTTAACAGCTAGTCTTCCTTTACCCTATATTCTTATTGGAGAAGGTGACACAGAATGCGCCACAGTGGCATACCACCAGAAGGGGAATCCCCCCCCTTTAAACTTCTTGGGCTGGACTTTCATCCTGGGGTGGCTGGCCAGAGTTGGGAAAATTCCCCGTTCATCCTGCCCGCCTCGGGAGAAAGCACCAGGGGAGAATGGGGTTTTCATTCTGGAGGGGGTGTGGATGTGGGCTGCAGTCAGGCCAGCCGACCTGGGAAAAAGTTCGGAGGCCGCCACGAGGGGCTGCCGAGTGCAGAGGCGGGCTGTTTACAAGGCTTTGTTGTGGGGCTTTGTCCCAGTTATCATAAAAACGGAAAGGCCCTCCAGCCCTCACACTCCCCATGCCCCATCCATGCCACCTCATCCCCCATGCCATGCTATGCCCCCAACCAAATCCTATAGACCTTCATGCCCCCCCCTTGCTAACCTATGCCCCCAATCAACCCTTATGTCCTCTCAAGACCCCCATGCCAAGCTATGGCACTTCCATGCCCATTCACTTACCTTAGACTGTATAGAACCAATGAACCCTATAGTAACACTAAGATGTGTAGAAAAAAGCTTCAAAAACAGTCATTCATTAATAACTTTCCACCTTCTTAATAAAAAAAAACTCCTCCTTATGGCAGCCCAGAGGAAGTGTCAATCATCCAGTCTATTTAAACTATCAATGGCAGAAATTGCAAGCACTTGAAATCTCTTTATCTTGCGTAAATAAACATTGTGGAATTGACAGCATTGATCCAAGAGCCAGAGCTATCAATCAGGCAATGTTTTCCTTGGGGCTCAGGGTGTTTCAACAGTTTAATAAATTTCTGGGTTCTCGGGAGCCTCATTATGCACTTTCATTGGCCTGTAAAATTAAGTTTTTTTTAAAAATAAAGTGGAAAGCTATCAGTAAATTGCTATTTTTAAATGCTTTTTAACACATCCTATTGTCACTATAGGGTTCATTGGTTCTATACAGGGTATAGTGGGTGAATGCCATTGCTTGGAATGTGGGGTATGAGGGACCATTGGGGGTGGGAGGAGCCATCACTTGGTATGACGTGCATGAGGGGCCATAGGGGGTGAGTAGGGGCATCCCTTGGCATGGTGGGGGGTGCATGAGGAGGACCTTTTGAACTTACCTTTCAAATGTTCCCTCATGTAGATAATGGTTCATGACACCTCTGAGGGGCTGTGAACCATGACTCTTTGAAAAGCTGGCCAGACTTCATGAAAATTGTGGAGGACTAGGACATGCCTAATCCTGCAATGGAGCTGGCCAGGTCAAGAATACAGGGTGCAAGCTCATGTACCCTTAAAAATCTCCGGTGAAAATTTGACAACCCAGCATTGGGGTCAGGAAATACGGAATAGGGTCTCAGCTGCCATTTTTAAAGGTCTACAGAGTCTCCCTGACTGTATGAAATTTCAGGCCCTCATATCCTACGAGGAGAAGCCAATGGAACTCTTGGGGAGTTACTTTGCTCTAGTTATGGGAGATAATGAGGTTGATGGAATATATCTGGTGTCAGATTAGTAACTGAGCATCGACATTGTCATCTGTCACCCCTGTGATGTACACATAAACAGTATTCCACCCCCTTCTCTGTCCTTTTATTTCTAAGCTGGTAGTGCTCATCCATTCTTAGCTTCTACCCTTCTTTCCAGTAGTTTGTTCACAGTAACAAAGGGAAGATGATGATGGTGGGGAGAAGGATGAAGGGGAGGAGAAAAGGGGAGACATTTCCTCTTTAGTGACTATAACAGTGACAATGATGACGAGGGGGAGGTTGATGAGGACCAGGCCACACTGGATTCCCTACAGCATGATCCTGCCCCTGCATTTCTCTGCCTTAACCCTTGCAATGCCGGCTGCTAAAGCCTTTGCTTCCTCACTCTTGAGTACCAGGTCACATTAAACTGGGGCAATTGGATAGTGTTTCTGAGGATGTGACATCAGGCGATTTGCACATTGTAAGGGAACCAGAGGCCTGAGAAGTGAATTAGGATGTACCTCTTGCCCAGCAGTGGCTGAGAAGAAGGTTGCCAATAGTTTCACCAGAGCCAAGGCCTCCGAGCCTGCAATGTCAAAATTTATCCCTTCTTGAAGGACAAAGCTATAAAGGATAAAGCAATGCGATAACGACTTGTGACACACAACTTTGAGCAGAATGCAGAGCACTTTCTAATCTGTCCAGTTCGAATAAAACACCTTTAAGAACCTTGATAGTCATCTCAATGAGAAATAGTCATTTGGAAGTACAGAACTTGAGTATTGCTGAAAAAAGACATTTTGTTGAAGCTTGTTCACTAATGCCGTTCAGGGGAGGAAACCTGCTGTTCATTCCTGGCCTGGCCTACATGTGACTTCAGGCTCAGAGCAATGTGGCTGACTCTTAAATGCCCTCTGAAATGGCCTAGCAAGATGCTCAGTTGTATCAAACCGCTACAAAGTCAAGAAGGAATGAAACTGGACAGGTCACCTGGCATTGGCCTAGGCACTGGAAACGACAACGGCAAACTCTGCCCTGTGGACCCTGCAAAATCCTCCTTACTAATATCTGGGGGCTTCTGCCAAAATTGGGAGAACGGTCTCATAGGCTAGTCAAGCAACAGTCTGACATAGTCATTCTCACGGAATCATACCTTACAGATAATGTCCCAGACACCACCATTGCCATCTCTGGGTATGTCCCATCCTACCAAAAGGTACTCAACAGAGGTGGCGGCACAGTGGTACACAGTTGGGAGGGAGTTGCCCTGGGAGTCCCCAATAGCGACTCCGGACCCCATGAAGTCTCATGGCATCAAGTCAAACATGGGCAAGCAAATCTCCTGCAGATTACTACATACCACCCTCCCCTCAGCTGCTGAATCAGTACTCCTCCATGTTGAACACCGCTTGAAGGAAGCACTGAGGGTGGCAAGGGTGCAGAGTGTACTCTGGATAGGGGACTTCAATGTCCATCACCAAGAGTGGCTCAGTAGCGCCAGTACAGACCGAGCTGGCCGAATCCTAAATGACATAGCTGCTGGACTGGGTCTGTGGCAGGTGGTGAGGGAACCAACAAGAGGGAAAAACCTACTTGACCTCATCCTCACCAACCTGTCTGCCGCAGATGCATCTGTCCATGAGAGTATCGATGGGTGTGACCATTGTAGTTGTAGTGGGGATGAAGTGCCACCTTCACAATAAGGATACTCTCCATCGTGTTGTGTGGCACTATCACTGTGCAAATTGGGATAGATTTCGAACAGATCTAGCAACTCAAAACTGGGCATCCATGAGGTGCTGTGAACCATCAGCAGCAGCAGAATTGTATTCAACCGCAATCTGTAACCTCATGGCCCAGCATATCTCTCACTCTACCATTAACAGCAAGCGAGGGAATCAACCCTGGTTCAATGAAGAGCGCAAGAGGGCATGCCAGGAGCAACACCAGGCATACCTAAAAGTGAGGTGTCAGCCTGGTGAAGCTACAACACCAGGTTTGCTGCCAAACAGCAACCAATAGACAGAGCTAAGCAACCCCGCAACCAACAAATCAGATATAAGCTCTGCCACGCTGCTACATCCAGTCGTGAATGGTGGTGGACAATTAAACAACTCATGGAGGAGGAGGCTCCACAATTCTCCCCAACCTCAATGATTGGGGAGCCCAGCACATCAGTGCAAAAGATAAGGCTGAAGCATTCGCAACAATCTTCAGCCAGAAGTGCCGACTGGGTGATCCATCTTGGCCTCCTCCCGAGGTCCCCAGCATCACAGATGCCGGTCTTCAGCCAATTCAATTCACTCCACATGATATCAAGAATTGGCTGAAGGCACTGGATAGTGCAAATGCTATGGGCCATGACAATATTCTGGCAATAGTACTGAAGACTTCTGCTCCAGAACCTGCCACGCCCCTAGCCAAGCTGCTCTAGTACAGCTGCAACATTGGCATCCACCCGGCAATGTGGAAAATTGCCCAGGTATGTCCTGTACACAAAAAACAGGACAAATCCAACCCGACCAATTACCGCCCCATCAGCCTACTCTCGATCATCAGTAAAGTGATGGAGGGGGACATCAACAGTGCTATCAAGGGGCATTTGCTTAGCAATAACCTGCTCACTGACACCCAGTTTGTGTTCTGCCTGGGCCACTCAGCTCCTGACTTCATTACAGCCTTGGTTCAAACAGGGACAAAAGAGCTGAACCCCTGGGGCAGAATTTTCTGCCTGTCGGGTGGGCGGGCCCGACCCAATCTCTGGCAGGCGGGGAGCCAATCGCCGCCGGAGAAGCAGGCCCGGCCACCATTTTATGTGGGCGGGCCAATTAAGGCCCGCCCAGCATGACCTCCGGTGGGAAGCGCTATGCGCTCCCTGTGCGGGCGGGGGGGATTCCCCAAAAGCGAGAGTGCGCTCTTTTGCGCATGCACACGAGAGAGCTCGCATCTCCCTGAGGCTAAGTTCAGCCTCAGGGAGATCACTTACACTTTGAAAAATATGAAAAATAGAAAAAAAAAATTCCCTAACATGTCCCCCTCATGTGACAATGTCACATGAGATGGGACATGTTCATAATTTACATAATAACTTTATTAAACTTTTTAAAACCCTGTATAAAACCTCATCCCGCCAGTGGATGAGGTTTCACGTTTTATCTATTTGCTGCCGGGGCTCCTGGCCTGCCCGCCAATCTTAAGGTTGGACGGGCGGGTCCTTTAATTGTATAAATGATCCTGTCAATGGCCTCAATTGGCCACCGACAGGTCGGCGGGCGCACAGCTGATTTTGCTGCGCCCCCGTCTTCCTGAAAATTTAAATGGGCCGGGATGAAATTGGGGGTTCCATCTGACGTCATCCCACATCTTTCTACGCGTTGTCGAGCGGGCCCCACCCCCTGCTCACTGAAGGCAAAATTCTGCCCCTGAGGTGAGAGTGAGAGTGATTGCCCTTGACATCAAGGCAGCATTTGACCGAGTGTGGCATCAAGGAGCCCTAGCAAAACTGGAGTCATGGTGGGCCGCCTTTCCCGCTGGTGCATGTCGGGAGCGTAATTTGCATATCATGAATGCTCATTAACGGGGCTACAGACCAGAATCCTGTGACCCCGTGAAACCTTCCACCCTGCCAACGTTCTGTTCCCTGATCGGTAAACATGGCATATTGCCGGCGCCGGAGATTCCTTTCACCCATATGCCATTAGACGCTACCTTCGCCATTCGCAAAGCTCTTCTCCTGGGCACTGGCAGCCTATTGCGTAGCTGATGATATGCACATGAAAGAAGTGGGAGGGGGGGTGGGGGGTGCTTGGCACACAAAGAAGGAAGGCGGGAGATTGGAACACGCAAAGGAAGTGGAGACTTGGGAGGCGAGGTCTAACAGGAGGGCCTGGCAAAGCACAACTCTGCAAGGGGGTCCAGGGACGGGCAGCTGGGCAAGGGTGGGGGAGACCAGGGAAGGTTGACTCTGCAAGGCGGGGTGGAGGCCTGGGTGTCCTTTAAATATGGCACCTGGACGTGTTGGCGGGATGGCTGACTCCCCTTTTGACCTGCCACAAGATTCGTCATGAAGCTCGCAACCGCATAATTAATTAGCAGAACACCACGTGATTCGATGGGGTTACCTGCTACGCTCTGCGTCGGGAGTCCCTCCGACTTCCCTCCCCCGCCACGGGGCTTAGTCCCAGAACGGAAAACCCCACCCAAGGAGTGGAAGCGCTCTTTGTTAGGACAGTTTATGTGGTTGAAGTAGTTGAGATGAGTTTGCCTGCCCTCACATAAAGTGCATCAGTAACCTGACTGTGCAGCCTGGCTGATAGTACTCTGTGGCAGTCTGAAATAAGCCTTGTCGTAAAACTTGAGTGTCATGGTCACCTTCATAGCCACAGAGAGAGCAGTGCGTGCAGAAAGTGACAGAATTGTCTGATTGCCTCTTTGATGAAGAGTAGAATAGCAAAAAAAAAAATCATTTATCAGTTGTTGAAATTGCTATTCAAACTAGCCAGACCCTTTAATTGTAAAACCTCTTCATATTTGCCTCCATTCATTGATCCTGACTATTGTGGTGCCTGAGAGCACTACTGGCCCTCTTTATAGCATATGTCAATGAAGTCAGTCAAACTTGATGCTGGTACTGCAGGAAGGGTCAATAAATACAAGGGAACCAGGGGGGATTTATTTTAATGTCTGAAATTGGCTGAAATTGATTCTTATCTGATTTTCCTGTCAGAAGGAATTACCTGTGACATTTTGTACTGTTAATATGCCAAAAACAGTAAGCAAGTGCAACCCCCTCATTGCACCCCCCACAGAATTTGGCCAGAGTTTTAAACTTGTATCAAAACGAATGAATTTTTAAAATCCTCAGGAAACTAGGGAATATAACCTCTACCCTTCAAGCCATGCTGATGCACCGATCGAACACTGGGAAATCCTACGAACTGCACATGTTAGAACTCATCAACATGACTGAAAGCTCTTTCAACTGTTGCAAAGTAAGAATATCTAATTGAAACTCAAGCTTTTTTTAGATCGGTTGAGACCTTGCAGTACACACTTTAATGAAAATCTTATAAGATGAAAAGAACAATTCAATGGCTAATCGTAATCATGTTACCCTAATATTATATTTAAAACCTTATCTTGGATATTTGAAATTTCAGTTACTGATAAAGAAATTGCTGTTGACATTTTTCTAGAAAACATTTTGAGTGGTATGATTGGTTCACCAATCATTTGTAGTGAGGAAAATTTAACATGCTGAGATAGAGTTTTGCCATCAAAAATGTTAGCATTGGCAACTTCAATGTGAAATGTTGACATAACATTTGAGGAGTTATATATGTCGACAGGATATGTATACTACACGTAGGATTTTTAATAACATATGTCAAAGAATAACACATCTAAGAATGTCGTTGTTGGCACTAATAGGGTAGATTTTCAACTTGGAACCTGGACATAAATCTGGCTTTGTGGATTGGTCACCCGTATAGAAACTGCTGGATTTTCAGTTCCAATTGGAATGATATCAAGTAGTTTCTTTGATGGACGGCTGATTCATCTTGCCAGTTTTATACCCGGGTGCCAATTTAAACATACAAACAAGGAGCAGGAGTAGGCCATTCAGACCCTCGAGTCTGCTCTGCCATTTAATAAGATGATGGCTGATCTGATAGCAATCTGAAATCTGCAACCCACTTACCGCTGATAACCTATCATTCCCTTGCTTACTAAGGGTCTACCCACCTCTGCCTTAAAAATATTCAAAGACTCTGCTTTCACCATCTTTTCAGGGAGAGAGTTCCAAAGATTCATGATTCTCTGAGTGAAAACGTTTCGCCTCATCTCTGTTTTAAATGGGCGACCCCTTATTTTTAAACAGTGACCCCTAGTTTTGCCTGTACCTGAACATGTCTTGGGGAAGAATTTTACACCGGTGGGATTTTACGCTCCTGTTGCAGCCAATGGACTTTTGAATGGATCGCTGACTTTTATGGCCCGTATTGGAGTATTCTTGGAACATGCTTACAATTCTGTTCAAGGAGATCATGATAAATGTTTTTAGATTGTTACATATACATAACGGCCCAAAGAATACTTACCCCAGTGTAATGCAATGCACTCCGAGCAATCTATTATTCTAGTTATTTCGCAAATCACTGTGTAGAAAGAAAGAATTTCATCTGTAAAAGGTTTACTCCTTTCTGATCCCTCTAATCAAATGCCATAATCAGTGACTTAAAACAATTTGCTAAACTAAATGTAACTGATATGGTCATTGTCACCAATTGTTATCTGCAGATATTAAATCCATATTTACATATGTATATGTATACAGGCAGAAGGAGATAGAAGTCACTGATATAATTGCCCGCAATGAAAATAACCTTGCCGAATTGATGACCCTGCTTTTAACTAAACTCATTTTCTATCTTAGAAGACATTTAAGAGAAAGTATCATCAAAGGTCACTCAGTTCATTTTAAGATCACATCAAAGAAGAAAAACATTGTAGCATTCAAACTTAATGGCAGGTGCACATGGGGGTTCCCGGTCATCTCAGGGTGGTCTAGGGAAGACTGCAGAAAGGCCATTTGTCCAGAGACCCTTTTATCTCCCAGGGATGGTAAAGATTCTAGGTTAGAGAGAGCTTCAACACTGATTAGAAGCAGTGGACTTCAAGGCTCTCTGGTTTCAGCATTGCCCAGCATGGAGGCTGTTGCTATGTTTCCTACCAACAGGAACATCTGGGTAACAGAAAAAGGAACCTTATGGCAATGTCACAGAACACTGGGCTGTCAATGTAATTCTTGAGCAGCAGTGTCCAAGAATGTTCAAATTATCAGGTCAAAGAAGCTTCAAAGGAGTGTGGGTGACAGACGTAAAAAAGTTATGATGAACATGAACACCAGGGAGGAAACTGTGGCAGTGCGGAAAGACCTGCTAGTCAGAAAGAATACGGGCCATTCAGAGTGCATAAGGCGAGAAAAGAGAGACCATATTTCTTCCTCAGTAAATAAACAGATGTCTCAATTTTCTGACACTTCCTCCCCTGCCCCTCCCCATTGTGAGAAATAAAATATACCTGAGGCTGGTGGAAGGCTTCGTGTGCTGATGGAACATATTTAAAACCCCACTGATGCTATTATAAAATATTAGTGCGCTCAGTTCTCATTTGGAGTTAGATTTTACTGTTGTTTTATGGTGCTGCTCTGTAGTGAATGTATACATAATTGCTTTTCCATTTTCTTTGGTAATTTTGTCTCTCCCCACCTCTCATTTGTTAGTTATTCCCCCTTGTTAAATTTTATTTCACCTTGAGCACCATTTCCTAATTGTGTAGCCGAGTAACTGACCTCGCCTGAGGCCACAATTTGTCCATCTTGGTGCCTGGCTAGAACATATTTTTGCTAACTTTAACCCCTTTTATTGAAAGCTACAGCTCATACTGTGCTATAAAGCAATGAGCAACTGCAATACCTCATCTAAATTTTGCTTAAATTTGTTGTGGGATGTGGGCATCACTGGCTAGGCCAGCATTTATTGCCCATCCCCAATTACCCTTGTTCAGAGGGCATTGCTGTGGATCTGGAGTCATATGCAGGCAGACCAGGTGAGGACAGCAGATTTCCTTCCCTAAAGAGCATTAATGAACCCGCTGGGTTTTTTTTACAACAATTGGCAATGGTTTCATGGTCATCATCAGACTTATAATTCCAGATTTTTATTGAATTTAAAAAAATTGAATATTTGAATTCAAATTTCATCTGCTGTAGTGGGATTTGAACCCAGGTCCCCAGAGCATTACAATGGATCTACTAAAATACTAGTCAGTGACAATACCACTATGCCACTGCCTCCCCCATCACCACTCCTCATATGTGAGTTTTGTTTGATAATGCTCCTGTGAACTTCCTTGTGAAGGATGGGATTTATTATGTTAAAGGCACTCTCTAAGTGGAAGTTGCTGTTTTTGTTGATGTTGTGCCTGGACCATAGGTGGTAGTAGGTTAGTCAACCATTTAAATCATCACATCCATACACGGTCTTGTCCTCATCCGGGATTCACATACCCGTGCTGCCATTTTGCCAGTAGAGATCGCCATGTAGGAATCAAAAGTAGGATTTCTGTCCATTTTTTTTTCTTACCCTATCCTGATTATGCTGAAGCACCCACTGCCACCCTGACTGAAACCTTTCAACACTACATAGGCCAGGAAACAGTGTAGAATATGTCAGTGCAAAACACCACTTCAAATTAAACTGGCATATCATGAATAAAGTACAGGGGCTAAAGCTAATGAAAAGCAAATTTGAGACTGATGTTAGGAAGTTTTCTCTCACACAATGAATAATCAATAACGACATGACATTGGCTTCTGGTTGGTCTACTGGAAGTGAAAGCCCTAGAATCATTTGAAGCATAGTTGGAAGCTATGATGAGGCACTGTGGAGTCTTTCTGAGTAATGAGCTAAAGTGGATCAAATGGCCTTCCTCACCATATCTGTGTCAGGAATAAGACTCTGATATTTCTCTGGCCCATGTGTTTCAGCACCGCCTCAGGCAGTGGATTTACTCTTCCCTTGATATTCATTGAAAATACTATCGCTGAACACCACCCCCCCCACCCCACCACCACCATCAACATCTTGGAGATCACCAGAAACTTAACTGGCCCAGCCACTTAAATACTGTGGCTGCAAGAAGCAAGTCAGAGCTTGGGGATTCTGCAGTGAGTGACTTCCAAAAGAAGGTCCACTATCTATAAGACCACAAGTCAGTCATGTGATGGAACACTGCCTATTTGCCTGGATGAGTGCAGCTCCAACAACACTCAAGAAGCTCGACACCACCTAGGACAAAACAACCAGCTTGAATGGCATTGCAATCACCATATTGAACATGTGCTCCCTCAGCCATTGGCACACAGTGGCTGCAGTGCATACCATATACAAAATGCACTGCAGCAACTCGCCAGAGCACCTTCGACACCGCCTTCTAAACTTCTACCACACAGAACAATAAGGGGATCAGGCACATGAGAACACAACCACTTGCAAGTTCACATAATCCTGACTTGGAAATATATTGGCGTTCCTTCACTGTCACTGGAACAAAATCCTGGAATTTCATCTCTGACAACATTGTGGGTGCATCAGCACCACTTGCACAGCAATGGTTCAAAAAGGCAGATCATCACCAGCTTCTCAAGGCCAATTAGAGATTGGAAATAAATGCTGGCCTTGCCAGCGATGCCCACATCCCATGAACGAATAATGAAAAATACCCAGTGAGGAGTACTTTTCATTTTAATCAGAAACATGTGTTAGTTTAGATGTTGCTTTATGAAATATATATTTTTGTTCTACCAAGATCCCTGTTACCATATCCACATCCATGATTTGGGCCAGATTTGGTGGTCAGCAGTGAATGCAACTGTGCTCGCTGCTGATCTCACAGTGAGCTGCACATAAAGACCTAGTGATCTCTCTGGCATGGATTTCACCTTCCTGAACATTAATTTGAATCTGGCACCAAGCCAAGTGGATCAAGTAAGATGAGCAGCCAGTCACATTGAAGAATTCTCACAGATAACAAACCAATACATGTAATAACCTTATTAACTTTCACCTTTTATGCATTATGCAGGCAGTGACATACACTTTCGAAGCTGAGATGTCATGAATGAACTTTGTAAAAATGATTATGTTCCAAAAATCTATTGGTATTTTATCATAAGGGAAATTTGAATTGACATTACACAAAATTTAAAATTAGTTTTCTGGGCCAGAGAGGTTTTTCAGCACTAGTTATGACTTGGTATCCAGTTACACCTCATTAACAAAGTGTAATTTTTGGAGAGGGATGGCATTGAAAGCAGTATTACAGTGTAAAAGGGGACACTCTCATTAATCCAGTGATTTTTAACAGATTGCAGTTTGCGGAGACGTCAACAGTGCACTTTATACTTGAGCAAGGAATCGCAGCAGATTTCAATATTCAACTCTGTGTGTGTGAATGCCAGAAGTTGTCAGTTTCACAGTGTAATGACAGTGAAGGCAATAGTTTTATCATCATTACAATCACAAAATCCAGGCCCTTTTACGTAAATAATTGTTGGTTTGGAGCATATTGCAAGACTAATATGCTTAAACAAGTCAATGCAAACTCGGGAATTGGAATAATCTGCATTGAAATGCTACATAAAAGACATTGAGCAGTTTAAACTTTGGGTGGAATTGTCCCAGATTTGCACCAAGTGTGGAATCAGGTGGATAAAACAATTTTTTACCCACTGGCTGCAATGGCGGGTTTTCACACTGTATAATCCCAAACCCATCGCATTACTTATGCATTCCCGGGAAACATGCCGTTTCTATGGCAGGCGGGCTCTCATTCTCCTGCCACGCCATCACCTTGCCACTTCATCACGCTGGGCATCACATTTAAAGTCCAGCTGCATGCACACATCTCAGTGCTTCCAGCCCACGACTACTGCAGGGAAAATGTCCACAAAAGGCAAAAAGACTGCAGCCACAAGGTTTAATGATGCACCACTGGAGTGCCTTTTGGACGCTGTGGAAGCCGCCGTGATGTCCACTAGCCCTGCTCTGGTCGCAGGACAGGCAGCAGCATCACCAATCCAGCATGGCAGGTGGTGGCAGTGGTGGTCAGTGCCAATGCTGCACAGAAGAGGCTGACCATCCAATGCAGATAGAGGATGAATGTTCTCATCCGTGCAGCCAGGGTATGGCAACCATCTCACCACTCTAAACTCACACACTCAAGCCCATCACACAATCACTGGCATCTCACTTGCTGCCAGCTCAAGGGACATCACCACCCATCCTCACACACACCCTCACATCTCCATATGGCCACATCTCTGGAGGCTGCCTCCTCAGCCCTCACCACCTTGAGACCACTTGCACAGGTCAACATGTGCCCCCACACACACCTTGGCATTCATCCTTCCCCAGTACAACCCTCATCCTGCAGCCTCTACCCTTGCCTGAGGCCACTTCTCCCCCTTCCCCAAGCAAGCCCTAGCCCTGCAGCCATTGAAAAGCCACCCACATATGGCTGATCTGGTAGGTAGAGACCTGCCCGTGAGCCCCCCTAAAAGTGATGCGGTGCTATCTGAGAAGCCTGGTGCTGATGACTGCGAGTGCTGCCCGAAGCAAGGTAGGCAAACAAACCTTGAAGACCCGAGTGAAGTGCAGCCCGCCGGGTGCATGTCGCTTATGTGCTGTTATGAAACACGTCAGCGTGTTTTTCTGCTGATGTGGGTGGACAATCCAGCAGGGGGGGGTGGGGTAGAGTCCGTTGGGTTGGCCTAGTAATGATTTGCTGATGTATTACAATGAGATTCCCGATGTCCGATGACGGGAAACATGGCCCGCCATTGTCGGGCTGAGCGGATGATTGCAATTCGGTTTCATGCCGTCGTGAAACCGATCGCGCCATATTGTCTGTTTACACCACCGAGCATGCCCAACACCAGCAGGCACAGAAGATCCCAGCCTTTGTGCTTATTTCTGATTTCTTGGTTTCACCGTTCAATGTAGCAATCCCCAGTCAAAAAAAAGAAGAGAACTATATCACTCGTTCCCTGACAAATAATCCTCAATATTACAGTTAGCAACGTTAGCAGAAAATTGCTCAATGTATCCATATAGCCTGTCCATTATTTTAACACAGGTTTTAAACCACTTATTTTAAAAGGGTTCGTACTCCCACTATTACAGCAGACTGAATAATGTTCTGTGAATGCATTAAGCTTTTGTCCACTTATATTGCCAACAATCATTTTTAGGCTTTGTCCTGTGACATACTGTGAATAGGACATGCTAACAATGCTAAATTTTGTGCTTTGTTCCCTTTACTTGCGTTTCCCTATCCTGGGTACCATTCTCTGAAAGAAAATGAGAGCCTTCTTCCAGTGGTATCCACAGGAAATGGTTTAACTTTAAGAACATAAGAGTAGACTATTCAGCTGCTCAAGCCTGCTCCACTAATCAATAAGCTCTTCTATCTCAACTCCACTTTTCCAGATCCCCATATCCCTTAGTTCCCTTAATGTCCAATAATCTATGAATCTCAGTCTTAAATATATTTAATACATCCACAGCCCTCTGGGGTACAGAATTCAAAGATTCACAACCCTGTGAGTAAACAATTTCGTATCACCTTAATTCTAAACGGCTGACCCTTATTCTGAAATTATGGCTCCTAGCTCTAGACTCACTAGCCAGGGAAAACAGCATCTCAGCATCTACCCTGTCAAGCATTTTAAAAATGCTTTTATATAATCAATGAGGTCACCTTTCATTTTTCTAAACTCTAGAGAACATTGGCCCATTCTACTCAATCTCTCCTCATAGTGCACCTTTGCACTGATGCAGCTATTATAGTGCAAATGCAAATGGAATTGATCAGACACTGGAATGAAATAGAGTGAGACTCCTGCAGCAGAGAACCTCATTTAGTTCCACTTTGGAGTCAATTTGGATTGTAATACCCAATTTATTCTACATGTGTTGACTGTTGGTGTGAAGCCGAAACTGCTCTGTGCTGTATCTGAACTTGTAGTTCAAGTGCACTGTCTGAAATCAAAGCCTGAATTTTCCTTAGGGTTCTCCCAATCAGCTGTGGTAACTTTGGCAGAGGATTGGTTGCAATTCCCTTCTACTCAGTGCATCTAAGGCTTGCTGCCAAAGTCGATTGTGAGGACTCCTAAAGAAATCTCCAGTGTGAGCAACCAGAACAGAGCGAGACTGTCCTGGAATGACCAGCTCTCTGAGTTTTCATCCCTTCCTATTGCAACACCTGGCTTTCTCTTAGTTGAAATGACTGATACCAGGAACCTGTCCTGTTATTCAGTAGCTCGGGGCATTGCAGGAATTGTGCTCCTTCTCAAGATTTCTGACTAGATGGTGTACTGAATCATATCATCCACCCTTTGTGCTACAATTTTCTGCTTGGTTATAAATTAGGAGGTAGACATTAGATGTAAAACATGTATTCAGGCATAATACAATTTTTTAAATGTATTCGTTCACGGGATGTGGATGTCATTGGCTAGGCCAGTATTTATTGTCCATCTTAATTGCCCTTGAGAAGGTGGTGGTGAGCTGCTTTCTTGAACCCCTGCAGGCCATGTGGTGTAGGTACACCCATAGTGCTGTTTGAGCCAGCCACAGTGAAATTCTGATCAACACGTTCTTGTGTATCAGAATCAAGGAGAATGACGCAAGGAGAAGTATTTACAGGGAGGTCCTATGTCTTGTGTATGTTACCATAGAGTTTGCAACAATACGGTAAAGCAAAGTTTAAAATAAAGCGTAGAATTTTATAAAGTTATACTTACGCTAGCATTAACATTGAACAGATATTCAAATGTTTTTGAGCTGTACTCTGTGCATAGGTGGCTGCATGCATGTGTAGGAGACCATTTGCTCTGGCCAGGGAGAAACAAGCATCTGACAGTGGCAACCCATTGTCCTTATTGCTCTCAGTGGGAACTGGCTTCAAGCCTGTCCGTTAACAATGGCATTCACACAGAAATGAAACAATGGGGAGAATTCTCCCCATGACGGGCGGGCCAAGCGGGAGCGGGCGCAGACCTGATTGCCGCCCGCAATTTGGTCCACGCCACCATTTTACGCAGGTGGGCCAATTAACACCCCCCTAGCGTATTTCTCGACTCCCGAGGATAGCGGGAGTGGGTGGACGGCGGCGGGAGTACACTGACCGCTGGGTCCAATGGTGACCCGGTGGCCTGTTTAAATGAAGGCCTGGCAGCCTTTGCAAGGTACTCAGAATGGCCGGTAGGAGGGCTCACCAGAGGTTTTTTGGTGAGCAGGCAAGTCTGGGGGGGTAGGCCAGCAGAGCAGGCCGAGCCTGAGTGTAGGGCAATGGGGCAGGCCAGGCCAGAGGGTAGGGCAGTGGGACAGACCAGGCCAGAGGGTAGGGCAGTGGGACAGACCAGGCTGGAGGGTAGGGCAGCAGAGCAGGCCAGGCCGGAGGGTAGGGCAGTGGGGCAGGCCAGGCTGGAGAGTAGGGCAGTGGGACAGGCCAGGCTGGAGGGTAGGCCAGTGGGGCAGGCCAGGCTGGAGGGTAGGGCAGCAGAGCAGGCCGAGCCGGAGTGTAGGGCAGCGGGACAGGCCAGGCCGGAGGGTAGGCCAGCGGGGCAGGCCAGGCCGGAGGGTAGGGCAGTGGGGCAGGCCAGGCTGGAGGGTAGGCCAGCAGAGCAGGCCAGGCCAGAGGGTAGGGCAGAGGGGCAGGCCAGGCCGGAGGGTAGGGCAGCGGGGCACTGTGCCCCTCGGTTCTCAGATGAGTGCCTAGCTGCCCTCCTGGAGGAGGTGGCCGCACGGCGGGAAGTCCTGATTCCGAGGGATGGGAGGCGGAGGCCCTCCCACCTGATCAAACGTGTATGGGAGGAGGTGGCCGAGAGTGTAAGCTCCCATGATGGGCTCTGGCACACATGGGCCCAGTGCCACAAGAGATTCAACAACCTCCTGCGCTCAGGAAGGGTGAATACCATGTTGCCTCAGGTCACTTAATGCAGCCGTCACCCTTTTCCCCCAACTTCAACCCCCCAGCAACTCTGAGTCCAGTTACAGCATTGAATCCTTGACGGCATGTATCCCTCGCTGGGTGGACCAGCAGATATTGCCTTTGGCTAGTTCACCCTGAGAGGGTTGAGCTGAGATGGTTTCCGCACCCGCAGCAAGTGTGACTCTGACATCCAGACTATAGATTTGGGGGAAAACTCAAGGATCTGCACCTAGGCATAGTGCTGGAACTGCGAAACATGTCAAAGTCAGGGTGCTAACGTGCTGGGAGGGGGGATCTTCTAGGTTGGGGGGCACCAATCCATCTGCTGCCCTCCGCATTCCACATGCTTGTGCCTCCTTGGCTTTGCAAGGTTAGACCTTGTGCTGCCAAATGTGATGGAGGCAGCATTTGGGCGAGGGGTGGGGTCAGCCTTGGCTTCTTTGTGTGAGTGTGCGGCAGCTGTGGGGTAATGGAGAACTGAAGACCTGCAATGTCCCACTCTGGTTGGGTTGGCAGGGAAGCGATGGGAATCCAGGTACAGGTTGGACTAATCAGTGCTTTTCTCTCCTTTTCAGGAAAAGACTGCACACAATGTCACCGAGCAGATACGGACTAGTGGAGGACAGGTCCAGTTGACTCCTTTTGAATTGCAGGCCATGAATCTGGAGAGGCGCCATGCGCCCAGGTCCACCGGTGGTGGTGAGTCTGGGGTGCCACGGGGAGGTATGTTTGCCGGCCAAGCACTGATTCACCGTGTGTGTCCCAGCAGCCATGGCAATGCTGAATGCTCAGTGATTGAAGTTTGCAACATAAGTTCACCATTGATTATGGAAGGATGAGCGCATAATGATCCGGGGGACAGGGATGCACATTGACATTGTCTCAACTTTAACTAATCAAATGTCCTTGTTCTTCCTTTCAGCATCACCGGAGCAGGGCCGGGAGAAGGAGACAGAGGGGCCACCTCTCACACCTGAGGGCTCAGAACATATCGACTCACCAGTGTCATACCATCTCTGCCAGGCAGGCACCAGTGCAGATATTAGCAGCTCGGTGGGAATTAGATCTTGGCTGGTGTCCCAGGGCACAACGGTGAGGGCACTTCACACTCGCTTGACGTGTGGGCGGAGACAGAGAGTGCCCAAGGCACCGGCAGTCAGAGGACTGCAGGGAACCAGGCACGTGCTCGGTCGGTGGCTGATGATGTGCCTCTGGAGTCATCCGTGAGGCAGCGAACACTGGAACTGCAGCAGGGTATGCGGGAGGATCTGGTGGAGATACAAGAGGCAATGTGTGGCATGGGGGTGCCCGTGCTGGAGGAGTCCACGCGGAGCATCACCGACACAATGAGCCTCATGGCCGAGCGCCATGCTTCCTCCATGGAGAGAGTGGCGACTCTCGTGGAGGGGCTCCTCCAGGAGACCAATCAGGGCCTCCTGGGGTTGCGCTTGGACCTGCAAGCCCTCACAGTGGTATTGTGGGAGATGGTTTGGGCACCAAGTATCCCAGCTAGGTGGCCATCCATCTACAATGAGCGGGGTGGTCCGAAGTGACATCACGTCGGTGCAGCTCCTCTGCGGGCTCCTCTCAAAGGTGCTCCAGATGAGGGCAGCAGCTCCTCCTCCCCTCTGCCAGTGACCATGGCATCCGATGAGGCTGCGGCGACTGGGGAGAAGCCAGCTGTGGAGCTGGCTGCTCCCTCCCAGACGGGGCCATCAAAGGCTCCATGGGCCAGAGGACGGCCGCCAAGGCCATCGAGGCCAACAGGACAGCACAGTGAGCAGGCTGTCTCCAATGCCAGTGCCAGCGAGGGGACAGCACCTAGACGTAGCACCTGTAAGCGTAAATTTAAGGCACATTAGGCACACCATGGGTTTCTCACTGGTGCTTTTATGTTGCCCCATATTAGTTCATTCAGACTTGGCGTGATGTGCAACACCATTTTTTTTTGGCTTCTGGAGTTAATTTTGTAATCTCATTAAATTTTGATATGTAACCATGGCTCAGGGTGACTCCTTACTTCTGCAGGTGGATGGGAACCCATGATGTTATGAGTGACTTGTTTGACATTGAGCTTTATTGACAAGGGCCTTAGTTAATGTTCCTATCCAGGCAGATTTAGCTCTCAGGTATCGAGTATGGAGCCTGTAGCCCTGGCGTGTGTTGGAGGTCCATCTGTGGTGAGCTAGCTGAAGGTTCTTTGGATTAAAGCCTCCCGGGTGTCCCTGCCTCCCTGGAGTATGCCCAGGTCAGCTTCTACCCACCCCCAGCGTTCTCCTGTGCGTGCTCAACCTCGGACTCACCACTGGACTCATCGTGTGCAGCTGGAGCAACTGCGTCTACATCCTCTTCCTCCACTGCACGCCCCTTTCCAGCGCCAGATTGTGGAGAGCGCAGCATGCAACCACTATCAGTGACACACAATCTGGGGGGTACTGGAGTGTGTCCCCTGGACAGTCCAGGCATCGGAAGCGCATCTTGAGAAGACTCCATCACAGCCCTTGTGGTGCTGTGGCTCCTATTGTACCACTGCTTCTGTTCTTGGATGGTGGAGGGGGTTCAAGAGCCACCTTTTGAGGGGATAGCCCTTGTCACCCAGCAGCCATCCATCCAGCCGGGCTGGAGCGCTGAAGAGCCCCGGCACCTGGGAGTGTCCGAATATGTAAGCATCGTGGGAGCTGCCTGGGTACCTTGCACAGACTTGTAGAATCTGCATCCTGTGATCACACACTATCTGTACGTTCATGGAGTGGAAGCCCTTCCTGTTGACGAATGCACCGGGCTCACCTGCTGGCGCCTTGATGGCCACATGTGTACAGTCTATTGCACCTTGGACACGGGGGAAGCCAACAATGGCCACGACGCCTCTGACTCGCTCTGACTGGTTGGCCTCGTCCCACCGGTAGCGGACGAAAGTCAATGCACGCCTGAACAGAGCGTCTGTCACCTGCCTGACACAAGTATGGACAGCTGATTGGGAGACTCAACAAAGATCACCCACCAACCCCTGGAAAGAGCCGGAGGCATAGAAGTTGAGGGCAGCTGTGACCTTTAGCACCACTGGCATGGGGTGCCCGCCCACACAGTTGGCGCAGATCTCAGGACCTACCATCTGACTAATGGAGGTGACTGTCTCCATTGAGAGACGGATCCTCCTTCAGCACTGTACCTCAGACATATTAGCATAGCTGCTTTGCCGCCTGTATACCCTGGCAGAAGGATAGTGCCGTCTTCTGTGGCCCCTTCCGCCATGGACTTGCTGTTGGCCCTGCGCCCCTTGTGCCTGGGGCCCTCCCCCGCACGCCAATGAGAAAATTTTGGCCAATAGCTCAAAATATCCTCACAGGTCAAAACACCATCAAGTGGATCTGATGATAGAAATACAAAAGTGAAATGAGATAAATTTATGTTTCCAAACCCAGGAAGCTTTTATTTCAGAGACGAATATAGGGAGATTTTCATTTTCTGTTTTCATGCTATCCTGTTTAAATCTGCACCTTGCATTACTACTGCCTCTTTGACTCTCAGAGCTACCATTACTGCTGTTGGCTCTTGTACAAAGCTTTATTTAATAAGAAGGTGGAGTTTTCCTGAAAATGAAATACGCAGTCTATCATGTGATTGGAGGGGAGAGGTTCCTTGAAAAATAGCATTCCACATTCTCTGATGTATTCACTATATCCGATATATTATAGGAAGAAACTGAACATGGGAGGTTTGTTTTACACAGAAACCTTTGACTTTTAAAATGAGTTACCATAAAATACATACATTAAACATGAATACTAATGGGACACCATTGAAAAATTTTCCTAATGATTCACTTACATATTAGAAAAAAAATGATTTGCGATAATACACATAGACCATCCAAAGGTTTCAGACGACAATTTTTAAAATGAATATACAGAACACAAATACAATACTACCCATGCAACATAAGAAACAGGCTCAATAATGCAATCAGATGATTAAAAGAACATTACCTGAGCCTAGAGAGCTACTGAATGAGCTGTGCTAAATTGGATGATTTCTGGTTTGTGATTAATTGAACTTCTAAACCATATTTTAGCCTGCTTTGTTTTTCTGTCCCCAGTCATCTCGTATTATTAAAGAGAAATTTCGTATATCTCTCCTGGAGTCCAATTAAGGATTTGCATCATGACTAGATTTTTCACTTTAATTACTGTATATGAAGTAGGTTTTGACTTATTTCCTTATTTATCAAACTATGTAGAAGAAACAGAATTCATCAAATAAACAGATATCTGTGGCTATAATTGCAGAATACGCTGAATGCGTAGAAAGAAAATATGAGGCTCCAAATTTCATCATATTGTACATAATAAACATCTGAATAATTAAAATGTACATAAATCACAGCACTAGCAATAATAAGAAAAGAAAAAGACACCTTTGATTGATTGACATAATATAGCTTGTCACTTTATTTGCACCACATCTCCTGAATTTAGATTTTGTATTGAATCAGGTCAACAATACACCAAAATGTTCTGTTCTCTTTCAAGTTGCCAAACTAAATACAGAATAAATCCAGATCCAGGATAAAGACAGGACAGAGTAACAAAAAAAATTAGATGTAAAGAATAACATTTTTGTCTTCAGTAACCAGTTCTCTTTACTCTAATTTCAAATCATTCTTTCCACTGCTAATGAAGGATGGCTCAATTTAATTGCCGAACTTGTGGCTTTTTCCCCCCAGAAAGGCCTAAGTGATTCAATATTATAGTTGCCCTCCTATACACAAGTCTGTATGTGTTTGTGTGTGTGTTTTGTGTATGTGAGTATTTGCACATGTAACTGCCAGTGTGTTCATGCAGTTTCATGTATGTGTGTATGAATAAGGTGATTGCATAGATGGTGAATGTGTTTGGCTGAATACATTTAATTCTGTACTTCAAGCTTATTTCACCTACATGGGTAGTAAATAATTAGTTTCATAGGCGCATTACTGTCTAGTTCAAATTTCAAATAACCTTGCCCACAGGAACGTCTATATATGATTCAACATAATGTTGTAGCATTCCAACTTGCTGTCTAGGCATAAAGCAGAGTTTTTCACCCCTCTCCTATTTTTACTTAGTTCTGTTGAAGGGTCATGAGGACTCAAAACATCAACTCTTTTCTTCTCCGCCGATGCTGCCAGACCTGCTGAGTTTTTCCAGGTAATTCTGTTTTTGTTTTATAAAGCAGAGTTGCCTGTTATAGAAACCACCTGAATTCTATAATGGATGGTTGATCCACAACGCCACTTTAATGACACAGAAACACAGAATTGTACAGCAACAGAAGGAGACCATTTGGTCCTTTATGCCTCTTCAAAGAGCTATCTAATTTAATCCCATATCCTGGCTGCTCCCCCTGCCCCCATAATCCTCCAAACTAGTCCTCTTCAAGTACATGCCCTATTGTCTTTGATAGTTCTGATAAAACCTGAATCCAACAACTTTTCAAGTGGTGCATTCTAATTCTTAACAACTCTCTGTGTGAAGCAATTTCTCCTCATTTCCCCTCTAACTCTTTTAGCAATTATTTTAATTCTATGACCCCTGGTTACTGACCCACTTACCAGCGGAACGAATTTCTCCCTACTTGTTCTATCGAAACCCATCGTGATTTTGAATATCTCTATTTGCTCTGTCCTTAACTTTCTAAACTCTAAGGAGAAACTTCCCAGATTCTCCAATTTCTCCACATATCTGAAGTCCCTTATCGCTGCAGGGTATCAGCCTGATAAACCTCATCTGTACCCTCCCCATGGTGTTGTATATTTCCTAAAGTGTGGTGCCCAGATACTCTATCTGAGGCCTAACCAGAGTTGTAATGGTTTCCCATAACTTTTTTATTTTTGTAATCAATGCCCCTATTTACAAAGTCAAACATGGCATATGCTTTCTTAAACGTGTTCTCAACTTTCTTTGCCACTTTCAAAGATTTGTAAATGTGCACTCCCAGGTCCCACTGTTTTTGCATCTTCTTCAGAATAGTGACGTTTAGATTATACCATGATATTTGTCCCAAAATGAATTACACTTCTTCACATTAAATTGCACCTGCCATGTGTCTGTCCATTTCAGCAGGTCCTCCGGAAGTTTGTTACTATGATGTGCACTATTCTTTTGCTAAGTTTTGTATCAGCTGCAAACATCAAAATTATATTTTGATACACCGACGTCATGTCCTGATACTGATTCCTGGGAGCCCCATTGTACAGGTGTCTCCAGTTAGAAAAAACATCATTCAGCATCACTCTCCAGCTCCCAGCTCTTCACCAAGCTATCACCGTCCCTTTCATACCACACGTTTCTATTTTCCAAATAAGTCCAGGCAGTAAGTTGAAAATCTACCTCAATTTATGTTGCCATCTTTCTATTCAAATGTCCTATGTCAACAGTATATATTAGGGCCTCCATATTAATTGTGACACCTGGCAGTGCCTGCCCTTTCAGAATTTTAATAACATTTTCCCATTAGTGTCACAGCCTATGGCTCTAACTCCATACGCTAGCCACTAGATGGCAGTGTGAAGCTCATTTGTTTCACCTTTTTGCCTCAATCCGCCATTTTCTTCCACTAATTAAAATTTTTTAATTGCCAAAATAAGGTTTTAAATAACTTTTAAAAAATCAAATAAATGAATGTTTGCATTTATTCATCAATTGTCAATAAAAATTTTAGTTCAAGGCCCCCCTTTTCAATGGATACTTTTTATGACTCAACAGTTGTGACAAAACTTTCAATCACATTTGTGCATTCTGAGCATCTTCAGGTTGCAGAACTTTCCAGAATACAAGTTAGCATTCTGGGCCTGTGCAGGTTGTAAAACTTTCTAGAATACAAATTTACATTCTGAGCACGTTCAGGTTGCAGAACTTTCCAGAATACAATGTTGCATTCTGAGCATGCACAAGCTACAGAACTTTCCAAAATGCTAACTGTACATTCTGAACACATGTAAGCTGCAGAATGTTCCAGTATGTGATCAGTCTATCAAGAGAAGCTGAAAACTAAAAAGGGTGTGTCTTTCAGTTGCGAGGATTTGAAAGTTTCTTTGCTATTTTCATAAAGGACTTTGAAAAAAAGATTGAGGACAAGAATTTTGCAGAGCCAGGGAGGCCTTTTAAAATGTTGGGCATGACCCGGGTGTGGAATTCCCACCCCATTTCTGACAGATCCCTATTTTGTGCCTGTAGGGGAAAGGGGGCAGGCAATGATTCAGACAGGAGGGAAACCTGAACTCAGCAGGGCATTTTAAACTTAGCATTTTGGCTTTTGCAAGGGCCTTAACTCACAGGATGGATGTGGTAAATTTATGAAGTAGATGTAAGTGCTCTTGAAGGGTGGATAAGGTCTCTTTAACTCTCATGATCTGAAGATTTTTAAATCCCCCTCTTGTATATGGCACTAGAAAATACTCACCATGTAGATTCACAGCAGGCAATCATTGTTGAACAAATTTTAATTACACATTCTGAACAGAGAAAGCAGCAGAGAGGGTAATGCAACAAAATGTTCAGATCTTACATATACTACACCTTGCTCTTTAAGCAGTAAAACAAAATAGCTGTAGCTGTTGGCGATTTAAAAATAAACTCTCCTGGACTGCCAGCTGGGATAACATCTGTTTGAGCATTTTCAATAGAGTTTGCTGTTGAGATTTCCCAAAGGGCTATTCATTATGAATGCTTGGCTGAGATTCAAAAGCTATATTATATCAGCAGGGGGTTCTGAGTTTACAGTTTGATTGATAGATAAAATAAGATATTAAAGAATTAGGAGCATGAACATATGTGTGTTTGTTTTTTTTATCAGAGATTAATCAATTGAGGAGATTTAAAACCTTTGATGCTTTCATGAATGGGAATTTTTTCACTATCAAGTTTGAATAATGAGAGGTGTATTAGATTTTTACAAATATATTTTATTTCATCTTCGCATGGCTCCTGAGGTCTGCTGATGGTGGATGCTGGGTGAATGGCTATGGATTTGACATAAAAGATATGAGGGACCATGGAGGGGGTTGTGTGGGGGGCATGAGTTGGCATTGCATTAGCATGGAGGTTATAAAGGACCATGGGGGGGCGGTGGATGAGTGGCATTAATTGGTATGGAGGGTATGAAGTGCCACAGGGGGTGAACATAAGAACATAAGAAATAGGAGTGGACTCGGCCACATGGCCCATTGAGCCTGCTCTGCTATTCAATATCATCATGGCTGATATTGGGTTTCAAGTCCATTTTCCTGCCGCTCCCCATATCCTTTAATTCCCTGTGGAACCAAAATTCTGCCTATCTCAACCTTAAATATATTCAATGCTGGGGCATCCACCCTTTGAGTGAAGCAATTTCTCCTCACCTCAGCCCTAAACGATCGGCCCCTTATCCTGAGACTGTGCCCCCATGTTTTAGATTCCCCGACCAGTGGAAACAATCTCTCAGCATCGACCCTAATGAGCCTCTTCGTAATTTTGTAGGTTTCAATGAGGCCACCTCTCATTCTTGTAAACCCCAGGGAATATAAGCCCAATTTACTCAGTGGGTGGGTGAATGTGAGGGTTGATGGCTAGAAGCCTAAAATCCCGCCCCAAAGAACTGAGGTGGCTCTTTCGTGGCTGCCGATGCTCTGCGGGCCCAGCTTCATTCTGCACCCAGCTCTCCTCCTCTGGGGCAAAAACCTTGTGACTTAGGTCGCTTTTTACTGAGGCGGGTCAGGAAAAATGGCCGAATCAAGCTACCTGCTTTGGTAGCCAAAACCTGGCCCTGAATTCCCAAGATTTTTATTTCAAGTAAATGATACATTTATAAAAATGCAGCACAATTGTGCTTTGCAATTTTGAGCTCCTCATAAAAATGCAAATAGTTTTTTATGGTTATCAAGTGGACAGATTGTTGATAGAGAAGAATTTTATTTAAATCAGTCAGTTTCAGATGTGTATATGAAGTTAGGAAATCTGAATAGTTTTTGCGGTTTCTTTTGCATAAAAGCGTGGAACATGCATAAAAGGTAAACACTGGCCACTTGCATTTTTGTTTGTTAATGGACCCTGGGGCAGAACCTTCTGCCTGTCGGGCGGGCTGGTCGGGAGAGGGCGCAGGTGGGCGCATGCACGTGAAAGAGTGCAGAAATCTCCCTGAGGCACGGAGATGCCTGAGGGAGATTAAGTTCAGTTTTAAAGTTTTAAAAAAAGAAAGAATAAAATTATTCAGACTTGTCCCCTCATGTGACAGTGTCACATGAGCTGGGACATGTTTATGAATGGTGAAAAATTTATTTATTTATTTAATAAAACCTTCATGAAATCTCATCCCGCCCGTGGATGAGGTTTCATGCAAAACGCGAAGGCCACTTGGGCTCTTTGCTTGCCTGCCAACCTTAAGGTTGGACGGGCAGCGTTGTTAATTACCTAAATTGGTTCATTAGTGGCCTTAGCAGGCCTTTGACAGTTCGGCGGGCGCACAGCTGACTCCAGCGCGCACGCGCCGACCGAAAGATCGGAATGGTGCACAGAGACGTCGGGACGCTCACCTGACATCACCGCACGTCATTTTACACGTTGGTGTGCGGGGCCCGTCCCTGCACGCCGAAGAGAAAATTCTGCCCCGGATGTTTGTTAAAGAACGAATAATTGGGCAAACCCACTAATACTACTTTATTTCCGCTTGCTCGGAATGCCTATCAAGAAACCATGCTCTTCCAGCCCATATCTTTCTGCCTGTCAATTTTAATAAGCAGAACATTTGTATTTAAACATTTGAAGGCAAGAATTAAAGATAAGAACCCAATGAAAGTGGGGAACGTATTGGTGGGGCTAGCTAATGTGTGGATAGTGGGTACCTGATGGTCCAATAGGAGCTGGTGTTGGTTTAGTTCTCCGCTTGAATGTTGGATGCCTGGAATGCCTCATACTTTGAAATGTTCTTGCAAGCACTACTGGTTTCCTGCCAGATGTTGTCTTCTTTGCCCCCTGCACTGACAACGTCACCTCAGTCCTTCTAAATGCTTAGACTGCATTCTCAATGCTTCCTGATCCCATATCTGCCAAAATGCTCCTAGACCTTGAGCAATTTTCCCCCAATTCTTCTCAGATCACCCTCTCCCTATTGGCAGATCTCAGACCTAATAGAACTGTTTCCAATGCTCCTGGAAAGCCCTACCAAAGTATGGTTATAAACTGACACCACCATTCCAGTTCTGCTAGATGCTAGGGCCACCCTTCTGCTGATAAATCAATGTTGTTGGTGCTCCTTTTTTACATTATAATATCACTGCTCTCATAAAACCTTTGACATACAGTGAGAAATGCCACAGGAGATCTACTAGTTTAAAATAAAGCATTCAATATTTTGTTACTGACTCATATTACCTTTTGCACTGTAACTAAGCAGGTCCAAATGGGTCCGAATGTAATCTTTCCATTTGTCCTTATACATGGCTAACTGTGGAATGCCTCACTCAAAACTGATGCTAGATCTGTTCAGCAGTTTCACGCTGTCATGATATTGTCCCCAATTTTACAGCCGTAATGATGGTGAGCTTGTTGGGTTTGCTGTTATTACTCCATTGAAATTGACAGGAACTTTGGGAGTTCGCACATGTTCCGAATAACATAGAAATCCAGAAGTTGCTGTCAGCGATTCTGCTCTCCACCAGAGGGTGTGCAGTTGAGGTTCCCCCCCACCTTACCCCCAAAGGGTGCAATCCTGAAGAATTCAGTGAATTGATGAAAGATTCTAATCTTCTACTGTTAGTCTCACTATAAAAAATACCCTTCAAAAAGCTACACTTTGTTGACCATGGTGTGTAACTGACATACTAAATTCATAATCATAGCTGAACAGCCTCTCTGATGCTGAAAAACTAATACCAAATTTTGTCATTATGATATATTCTACATTTTTTTGGAAGTTTATATTTTAGCTTCGATCTTAATCCAGTAACGATTTATTTTGCTACCTGAAAGGTTAAATTAAAAGTGAAGGTATTCAATGCTTTTAACTTCTTGGTTTGCTGTCTGTGAGGATGCTTCAATGTGGTGGGCTGCTTGCCCTGCTTGATGACATCTCTGTTGCCGGATGCCTGGAGATCTCCTTGACTTATGCCAGACTCCAACCAAACCACAGAGATCACGAGATCCTTGTGGGCAACATTCTTTGAGGCCAGCAGTGAGCACCGTTACTTCACCACTGACCACAAAATCCAGCCATTGTACCTTTATAATAGTGCACATCAGGAATCTGGGTGTCCTAGTGCATGAATCGCAAAAAGGCCAGTGTGCAGGTACAGCAAGTAATTAGGAAAGCTAATAGAATGTTATCATTTATTGCGAGGGGAATTGAATACAAAAGTAGGGAGGTTATGCTTCAGTTATACAGAGCGCTAGTGAGACCACATCTGGAGTACTGTGTACATATTGGTCACCTTATTTAAGGAAGGATGTAAATGCATTGGAAGCAGTTCAAAGAAGGCTCACCAGACAAATTCCTGGAATGGGCAGGTTCTCTAATGAGGAAAGGTTGGACAGGCTAGGCTTGTATCTGTTGGACTTTAGAAGGGTAAGAGGCGACTTGATTGAAACCTTTAAGACCCTGAGGAGTCTTGACAGGGCGGATGTGGAGAGGATGTTTCCTCTTTTGGGAGAATCTAGAACTAGGGGCCACCGTTTAAAATATGGGGTTGTCCATTTAAAACGGAGATGAGGCGAATTTTTTTCTCTCAGAGGATTGTGAGCCTTTGGAACTCTTTTCCTGAAAAAGCAGTGGAAGCAGAGTTTGTGAAGATTTTTAAGGCAGAGGTGGATAGATTCTTGCTAAGCAAGCGGGTTATAGCTTATCGGGGGTAAACGGGATGCAGATCTGAGGTAACTACCAGGTCAGCCATGATCTTATTAAATGGCGGAGCAGCTTGAGCGACCGAATGGCCTACTCCTGCTCCTTGCTCGTACGTTCATATGTAAGTTAAATATATACTTACTAGTACTGGTTAGTATTGTTATAAGTAGATCCACAGTCACTCATTGTTTTTGCTTCAGTACACTAAGGTGAAGAACACTTTTTTTACTGCCTCAGAACCTTGGGCTGGATTTTACTTACCCCCACTGGTTTTGTTTTTAGCAGGAGGACATGTGAAATAGCCCAGCCCACCACCTACCCACCCGCCACCCTCCAGCTCACCCTCCTAACATGGTAGGTGGGCCGGCACCAAACTTGGCAGCTAATCGCCATGTTTAAAAAAATCATTAAGGGTCAATTGAGGTTGTTAACAAACCAATTCCAACCTGGTAATAAGCTGCCCATGCCATAATACGGTTGGTGTGGGTTGGAGTGAGCGAGTGGGAGAGTTTTTAAAAAGGCAGGAAGGAAGGTTGGGTAATATTTTTGTTGGGTGTACTTTGCGCATTGGGGGCACCCCATGAAAAGATAATACCCCCCTTCCTTCCTTCCTACCCACCTGATCTCCAAAACCTACCCCTTGCACCCCTCCGCCTCTCCCTATGCTGGTCAAACCCTCCCCATCCAATACCCCAGACTTATCTCACTCTGGGATCTATTGCACCTTCTTCTTGGGACTTTGCAGTCCTGACAGTGCCCGCGGAGCTCTTGCAGCTGCTGGGACTGCTCGAGCTGCCAGCCAATCTGATTGGCCGACAGCTCTTGAGGACCAGGCTTCCTCCTCAGTGAGAGGCCAGAGTCACGTTGTTAGCCAAGTTACCCCATCTGCTGTGCATTATAGCAGCAGCTGTCCACTCCCCCCATATAAAATGCAGCCCATTATTTTTTTCTGAAACTTGGGTACCTCTTGCACCACCATTCTATTTTTACTGATTGCAAGGAACTGACCGTGCCGTCAGCCCTTTCTGACCACCTGAAATGTCATTGCAGTTAGAGGCTGCTGAGGTTTGAAGTGTGCATGCATTTGAACATGTACCCCTCATGCCCATCCCCCCAACCACCCCAGCTCCCACCCACATCAATCACTAACAATCCATGCCACTGTGCGCAGGCAGCATAACTGCAGCTATCTTCTTGGGTTACTGCTAGCAGCCCTGGCCCTGTAACAGTTGTTTCATGGCAAAGACATTCAGGCTGTAGACTCCCCATAGACTAATGACCAAGGCCGAAGAAAGTTCCAAAGCCCCTCTATCAAAAAGCTGTTGAGGCTGGGTCCAATTTGAAAAGAGGTTTCATTAAACAAGGGTATTAAGGATTACAGAACCAAGGAGTGTAGATGAGCAAGGACGTAGATAGGCCATGATCTAAATGAATAGCAGAACAAGCTCAAAGAGTTGAATGACTCCTTTTCCTGCTTTTCTATGTTTTTAAGTAAATGCATGAATGAATACACCATTAAATAATAAGAAAGGTAACTTTTTGCCCTGGTTGATCCTGCTTGAATTTTGAAGCTCATGACATTTAAACATATAATGCAAAATAAAAGCCTGATGAAGGGTTTAATTTATTTCTACAAAGGAATTTGAAGCAGAATTATTGCCTCAATGTAAAATTATTAAGCACATACAATTCTTGAAATTGCTAAAGAGCGGTATTCTTCAAGAACTTCACAGCTATACTGGTTGTTGCAGGAGGTTTTCACTGCAGAAATATTCATACACTGTTTTTTGATTCTGCCCCATTACCTAGTCATATATCGTCTGTAGTGCAAACTTTTAGTGTGCTCCGTTTGTATTTTTGTCACAAGATCATGTTATTATGTTCTGTATTTACCAATACGGTAACCTGAAAAACAATTTGCCAGACAGACTGCCCTTTTAAACACTTAAGTGTAATTTTTCAGTCCTGCAATTAAAGATAATGGGTTGCTTCTGCTAGTCTCCCCTAACCTTTTTTTTTGGAATAAATGAATGCAGAGCTCCATAAACATTGGGGCAATCCTGGGATTTTTCTTTTTAAAAGGTAGGAATTGTGGTCACTAATACATTTTCAAAATGCAGCCTGTGTAGGTCATCAAAATGAACATCTGAGTCTTTCTATAATTAGCACCTGAAGAACATGTATTTTCAAAGGCTATTTCTCTGGGAAATACAATGACCGCAGCTGCTGCTGGGTGTTCGAAGGCAAGATATTAAAAGCTTTGATGGACGTTTCGGCTACTAATTGGTCAATGTAGCATTTTCTCTGTTGCACACATGATCACCATACAAGAACTATTGTCATTCATTTTACAGCTTCTGCTGTAGATGTTTAGATTTCTGTATCATATACTCAAGTAATATCATGCACTGTTATCCAGTATATAAGTATCGCACTATCCAGTAACATCGAGGTAACATGTACAGCAAAGTATATTGTTATTGCTCAAAAAATGTTTCATTTCAGATTAGCAGATGCTGTAGTAAATTTCAAAAGGAAAACATTTTGCAGGGCAATGGGGAAAGATCATGGGGTGGGACTAATTGGGCAGCTCTTTCAAAGAGCCAGCAGATGTAATGGACTGAATAGCCCCCTTCTGTGCTGTACAATTATTTTTTATTATTCTTTCATGGGATATGGGCTTCGCTGGCTGGGCGAGCATTTATTGCCCATCCTAGTTGCCCTTGAGAAGGTGGTGGTGAGCTGCCTTCTTGAACCACTACAGCCCACAGTGCTGTTAGAAAGGGAGTTCCAGGATTTTGACCCAGCGACAGTGAAGGAACGGCGATATATTTCCAAGTCAGGATGGTGAGTGACTTGGAGGGGAACATCCAGGTGGTGGTGTACCCATCTATTTGCTGTCCTTGTCCTTCTAGATGGTAGTGGTGGGTTTGGAACATGCTGTCAAAGGAGCCTTGGTGAATTCCTGCCGCGCATCTTGTAGATGGTACACGCTGCTGCTACTGTGCGTCGATGGTGGAGGGAGTGAATGTTTGTGGATGCGGTGCCAATCAAGCGGGCTGCTTTGTTCTGGATGGTGTCAAGCTTCTTGGGTGTTGTGGGAGCTGCACTGGTCCAGGCAAGTGGGGAGTATTCCATCACACTCCTGACTTGCGCCTTGTAGATGGTGGACAGGCTTTGTCAAGTCAATGATCCTACAAACTTCATTATGGTTTTTGATAAAATAACTGTCAAAATTTCTAGAATGAACTTTCGTTATTGTCAATTTTAAGATTCATATCAGAGCAAAATTGCAACACCAATATAAATTAAAGGGTTACTGACAATCTCAACATGATGGCAGGTCATGGCAGTTTTGGCTTGCTTAGGCAGCAACAGGAGCAAAATTGATGCAAGGGATACAGTAGAACTCATCAGCGATTTCCCTGTCGTATGCTGAAATGAACATATCACTAGATGTACAACACAGCTTTAGCCAATCAAACCAGAGAGAATATTTCCTTGATCTAGCTCTGTTTACCAGTAAAAATGGTGCTGATCCATCTCAGTTGATCAGACAAACTTTCTGTAGTGAATATTATGCAAGTTAATACGAGGAATGTTGATTCACATTTTGGACTCTAAATATCACCACAAAGTTAGGTACATGTGTCTTCAAAACACAACATTTCATTTGCCACTTGATTTAGTATCCATTCCCTCCAGTGCCAGCACACTGTGGCAGAGCTAAGTATGATCTCCAAGATGCACTACTGAACTTGTCAAGGTTACTTCAACAGTACGTCTCTCTACTGCGTTATTTACTCCTGAGAAAGACAAAAACAGCAATATCATGGGACCACCATCAGCTCCCAAGTTCCACACCACCCTGACTTAATTAACAACCATTAGGGAAGGAAATCTGGCATCCTTACCCAGTCTGACCTACATGTGACTCCAGACTCACAGCAATGTGGACAATTCTAACTCCCCTCTGAAATGGCCTAGCAAGCCATTCTATCAAACCGATACTGGGAAGCCAAATAGGAATAAAACTGGACAGACAGCCCAGCATTGGCGATGGCACTGGATGCAACAAAGGCACACCAGGCGTATTTGATCCTGCAAAGTCCTCCTCACTAACCTCTGGGGGCTTGTGCCAAAATTGGGAGAGGCTATCCCACAGAATAGTCAAGCAACAGCCTAACATAGTGATACTCACTGAATCATACCTTATCACCATTGTCCACCTCCACCACCATCCATGGATAGGTCCTCTTTCATCAGCAGAACAGACCAACCAGAGATCATGTCACAGTAGTATACAGTTGTGAGGGAGCAGTCATGGAAGTCCCCCTCATTAACTCTGGACCCCATGAAGTCTATAGCATCAGATCAATCATGGGCAAGGAAGCCTCCTCCTGATTACCAGCTACCACCCTCCCTCAGCTGATGAATCAGTGCTTGGTAGCACTATTACTCACATAGCTGGTTGAGCCCTAAAGGACAGGTCTGCAATACTGGGCCTCAAGCAGGAGGTGAGGGGACCAACAAGTGGGACAAATCTACTTGACCTTGCCTTCACCAATATACCTGTAGTAGATGCATCTCTCCATGAGAATATTGGCCGGAGTAACCAGTGAACATCCAGGAGGAGTATCAGTCATCTCTATAAATCATGTGCCAACCTTGTGAAGCTACAACACAGGAATACATATATGATAAGAAGCAAATGCTGTATTTGACAGGGAAATCCCATAACCAATGGGTCAGATCAAAACTCCGCAGCCCTGTCACATCCAGCCTGAGTGGTGGTGGCAATTAAATAACTAACTGAAGGAGGAAACTCCACAAACATCCCCATCCTCAATGATGGTGGCGCCCATCACATCAATGCAAAAGACAAGGCTGAAGCTTTTACAACCATCTTTAGCCAGAAGTGTCAAGCGGGTGATCTATTTTGGCCTCCCCCTGAGGTCCCTAGCATCACAGATGCCAGCCTTCAGCCAGTTTGATCTATTCCATTTGATATCAAGAAATGGCTAAAGGCACTGGATACAGCAAAAGCTATGGGTCCTGACAATATCTCAACCATAGTACTGAAGATTTGTGTTCCAGCACTAGCTGCGGCCTTAGCTAAGATGTTCAGTACAGGTAGAATAGCCGACAATGTAGAAAATTGCCCAGGTATGTCCTGCCCACAAAAAGCAGGACAAATCCAATCCAGCCTGTTACCGCCATTTGTGCCCCCTCAGTCTATTCCTGATCATCACCAAAGTGATGGAAGGTGTCACTGACAGTGCTATCAAGCAGCACTTAGCAATAATCTGCTCACCAATGCTTAGTTTGGGTTCCACAAGGACCATTCAGCTCTGGACCTCATTAGAGAGTTGGTCCAAATATAGAAAAAAAAAGAGCTGGATTCCAGAGGTGAGATGAGAATGACTGCCCTTGACATTGAGGCAGTATTTGACTCAACTGCTTCATCAAAGACCTTCACTCTAATATAAATTCAGATGTGAGGAGGTTTGCTGCTGATTGCAAAGTGTTGAGTAGCATTCATAACTCCCAAGATACTGAAGCAGTCCATGCCCGCAAGACCTGCACAACATTAATGCTTGAGTTGATAAGTGGCAAGTAGCATTTGTGCCACACAAGTTCTGGATGTTGACCATCTCCAACAAGAGAGAATTTGGCCATCTCCCCTTGACATTCAATGGCATTATCATCGCTGAAAACCCCATCATCAGCATCGACAGGTTACCACTGACCAGAAACTTAACTGGACTAGGTATATAAATACTCTGGCTACAAGAACAGGTCAAAGTCTGGGAATACTGTGGGAAGTAACTCATCTCCTGGCTTCCCAAAGCCTGTCCACCATCTAAAAGGCAATGGAACATATCCCACTTCCAAGCATGAGTGCGGTTCCAACAACACTCAAGAAGCTCGGCTGCATTCAGGAAAATCAGCCCACTTGAACAGCACCGGATCCACCACCTTAAACCTTCAGTCTTCCACCATTGGTGCACGGTGGCTGCAGTGTGTACCATCTGCAAGGTGCACTGCAACAGCTTGCCAAGTCTCCTTCTACAGCACCTTCCAACCCATGATCTCTATCACCTAAACCAACAATGGCAGCAGACAATATCACCTGCAAGTTACCCTCCAAGTCCCATACCATTCTGACTTTGAACTACATCATTGTTCCTTTGCTGGGTCAAAAGTCTGGAACTCCCTTCCAAACAGTACAGCGGCTGTACCTCCACCACATGGACTTCAACAGTTCAAGAGGGTGGCTCACCACCATCTGATCAAGAACAATTAGGAATGGGCAAAAATTGCTGGCAGTGACACTGCACATCCCATGAATTAAAAAAACAAAATTGCTGTTAACTTCAATATCCTAGAATTCCCAGTCAAGCGCCATTGTGGGATCATTATCACATTGAGGGTTGCAGCAGTTCAAGGCAAAGGCCCATTCCCACCTACTCGAGTCAGCTAGACATGGTCAATAAATGCAATCTCACTTGCATCACCATCTACTAATTAGTGAAAAACGTAATGGGGACTATTAAGTCAGAGTCAGTTTTGTGCTTTGGATCCCCACTCCTATGGAATTGGTAAAGGTTGTCAAACTAATTTCACATCGGGCTCCTATAGCTAGCAAACAGAAAAAAGCTTTCAAACCATGATTTTGAGCTGAATTCAAACTAAGGTCTTCTTCAAGATGAAGGGACAATAACCTGAGCCATCTATTTCTCCCAAACTATTCATTCTTTCCACTGGACATTCTTTCTGCTATGGAATAATTTTACTACCATTGATGTAAATGGATAACTACAGATAATTTGTTATTCAGGTACCTTTATAGCAATGTAATACATTGACTACAAAATCTTACTCCTGCTTAAAATTGTGCACTTTGTAAGGTCTTGATCACCTCCCATTCAAGGAAGTGTGCATGGATTTTAAGCATTGATTCTTAGAATTTGAGGATATATCTGGTTTTATTTTGATATTGTTCTACCTTTTTGCGTTTTTTTTCTCTGTTTTATCCTGGGACTCAGAGGGCAAAATCTGATTCTGAGATTTATATGAACATCCCACATGGAAAGAAATTACAACAGGTTAAATGAAACAATACATTGTCCGTGAGAAGTTCTGGGGTGATTCCTGAGACCACTTCATAGTTTCTTTCAAGCGAATGCATTGTTGTGCTTTCATATTTTTCCTCTTCTGAAGCTCTTGTCTCAGGTTGGTGTATAGTCCTAAAGGCGGGAACAGGGCTCCAGTACCTTTCTGAAATTATTTGCATAGGAGAAAAGATTATGAAGCTACACAATCACAGTTGACTCCAATTCTCTATTCACCCAATGTTCATATGTGTGCAATTTCTATCTCAGTGAAATGAGCTGAGTTTCTACTTCTGATCTGATTTGTAGTGCACCTGCCTCAGTTGAGATGATCCAAATCAACATCGACTTGGAATCTTGGAATTGCATAGCATCACTGTAATAAAATAACAGTCTGACTAGTGAAAATATAAGGATGGAATGGAGAATTCAATTTAACAGAGATGAATTTAAAGTTTTTGCACATGATTCAAAACACATGGGTTGTAAGTTATTATGACACAGCCGATGGTAGGACTGAGCTGTTCAAATCCCAGAGGGAAACTTGAGACAACTGTCATAATCCATTTTTGCAATGTGTATGTTTCCAGATGCAGGTTTTGAATTCAGTAGTAATAAGACCACTGAGTTTCCAAAGGTTTTTTTATAAAATTGAATTAAACATTTATTAATACAAGAAAAATTATAAGAACATACATATGTCTAGAAAATTACTACTATAATAACTACAAAAATCCCCTAATTAATCCAACTCAATTACACCCCCGTTAAGGCAACAGTAAAATTCAGGTTTTAAAAGACCCCAGGCAAAGCACATTTGGCATTACGAATTCAAAATGAGGTTCCTTGCAGACACAGTTGTCGGCTTACAGACTGGTTAGATCTTAAATGCCTCTGCCTTACACCCGCAAACTCCTTTCTGTTTATACCTAGCTTTCCCTTTGAGTGTAAATTTCCTATTGTATCATAGGCTTCTGACGTCACATCTTCTAACAATAACATTTTCATCCCATTAATTTTATTAGTAATATAAACGCATTGTTTGGTGTCTCCCAGCTAGGTGCAAAATTTTACACCCACTCTTGAATGTTTTATTCAATAAATGCAAATATACCTTCTTAACACCTATATTTCTAAACTTCCCCATGTTTATCTAATTACCATTTCAAACCTACTTCTTTCTATACATCAAAGCATCCAGACCAGCTGGCTTTAATCCAATTAAGACATACACACATAGACACAGACACCAATAAACTCTATTTATAGAAAAAAAAATTCCAGTAACATTATAGACATTAATCTCTTCATGACATAAAATGATTTGAACTGACCTAATGTGAAGCATAGAAAGGGACGTGGAAGTGATAGTAGATATGGCACTTTCAATATCTAGAGAACGTGGTTAATCATTAAAAGAGATAATAGAATGTTGGTATGTGGAGTCAGAACATTGAAATACAAACCTACAGAAGTTACGTTGACCCTTTACAAGATACTCGTTAGGCTTTACTTAGGATACACTTACATTTCTGCCATAATTCTGACACGAGTAAATGCAATGTGGATACTAGCCAGACGTTATTGTGTTATGTTGCTTGGCTCCTGTTACGGCTGGTCCCCGGCGAGGTCCCCCAATTTACTAACTTCCTGAATGGGCCCCCAATTTTGTTATGCTCCCGGGTGAGAAGGAATGAGCTGGCTTCCCTTCTTTATTTAATGCCCTCGGTTGGTCGCAACAAGGTTAATTTAAAAGGGATCCCTTCCTCCGTGGATACCTTTTCCCGGTTCAAATATATTTATTTTTTAGGTTTTCTTGAGTGAAAGAAAGAGTGAGTTTATTAGTTACTGAAAACCCGAAAAAAATATTAAAAATGCAACACATGTACTCATAGATCAGAAATGAGGGGCAGAATTTTCTGCCTACTGGGCGGGCGGGCCCGAGCCAATCTCTGGCGGACAGGGAGCCGATCCCCGCTGGAGAAGCAGGCCCTGCCACCATTTTAAGTGGGCTGGCCAACTAAGGCCCGCCCAGTGTGACGCCTGGTGGGAAGTACTATGCGCTTCCTGTGCGGGCGGGGGCAGATTCCCCAAAAGCGAGAGTGCGCTCTTTCGCGCATGCGCATGAAAGAGCGCACATCTCCCTGAGGCTAAGTGCTGCTTCAGGGAGATCGCTTACACTTGTTCAAACATTAAAAATAGAAAAATAAAAAAATCCTTAACATGTCCCCCTCATGTAACAATGCCACCCGAGATGTGACATGTTAATTGATTTCACTAAAACTTTATTAAAGTTTTTTAAACCCTACATAAAACCTCATCCCGCCGGTGGATGAGGTTTCATGTTTTTTCTATTTGCCGCCAGGGCTCCTGGCCTGCCCGCCAACCTTAAGGTTGGACAGGCAGGGCCTTTAATTGTTCTAATTATCCTGTCAATGGCCTCAATTGACCATTGACAGGCCGGCGGGCACACAGCTGATTTGGCTGTGCCCCCGCCTTCCTGAATATTTAAATGGGGCGGGATGATGTTGGGGGCTCCCCCCGACGTCATCCTGCATCATTTTGCGTGTTGGTGAGCGGGCCCCGCCCCCTGCTCGCCGACGGCAAAATCCAGAGCGAGAAGTTAAAAGTCCGAATAAAATTTTTAAAAGGTATATGAATCAGTCTTTGGCTTGTCCGGGAGACATAGATGGCCTTACATTGGGGCCGTTAAGTTGGGTGATTCTGGTAAAGCTGACTTTGGACGTTTCAGTTGTTTTGGAGACACTTGGTTTTGCAGGTTGGCTGAAAAAGCTGCCCTATTTCCTTTTTGATTGTGGCTTCTGCTGAGCCTTGCCTCCAGCAACAGTGAGAGACATTGCCTTCTTCTTGCTATCACACACACCAATATACACCACACCGCTCTGAAGCTACCTTTTTAACCCACTTTTCTCTGTGTATCCCTGTAAGGGAAAAACAAAACATGTCTTGCACCCAGAGTCTGCTTTTTTTCACCTCTGACCATTTTACACATTCTGAGATATAAATCAGCAGGAGATGGATTTTAGATAATTGGTGAGACGTGTAATCAGTCTTTTGCCTCTGCGGCCAAAGGAGCGTAAGTTTCAAAACAAAAACAGAAATACCTGGAAGAACTCAGCAGGTCTGGCAGCATCGGCGGAGAAGAGCACAGTTGACGTTTCGTGTCCTCATGACCCTTCAACAGAACTAAGTAAAAATAGGAGAGGGGTGAAACATAAGATGGTTTAAGGTGGGGGGTGGGGGGGGGAGAAGTGGGGGTGGTGGTTGTAGGGACAAGCAAACAGTGATGGGAGGAGATAACCAAAAGATGTCACAGACAAAAGATCAAAGAGGTGTTGAAGGTGGTGATATTATCTAAAAGAATGTGCTAATTAAAAATGGATGGCAGGACAAGCAAGGTACAGATAGCTCTAGTGGGGGTGGGGTGAAATAAGACTAAAAGGGCATAAAAGATATAGATTTAAAAATAATGGAAATAGGTGGGAAAAGAAAAAACTATATAAATTATTGGAAAAAACAAAAGGGAGGGGGAAGAAACAGAAAAGGGGTGGGGATGGAGGAGGGAGTTCAGGATCTAAAGTTGTTGAACTCAATATTCAGTCCGGAAGGCTGTAAAGTGCCTAGTCGGAAGATGAGGTGCTGTTCCTCCAGTTTGCGTTGAGCTTCACTGGAACAATGCAGCAAGCCAAGAACAGACATGTGGGCAAGAGAGCAGGGTGGAGTGTTAAAATGGCAAGCGACAGGGAGGTCTGGGTAATGCTTGCGGACAGACCGAAGGTCAGCCAGTCTGCGTTTGGTCTCGCCAATGTAGAGGAAACCGCATTGGGAGCAACGATTGCAGTAGACTAAGTTGGGGGAAATGCAAATGAAATGCTGCTTCACTTGAAAGCAGTGTTTGGGCCCTTGGTCGGTGAGGAGAGAGGAAGTGAAGGGGCAGGTGTTGCATATTTTGCAAGTGCATGGGGAGGTGCCGTAGGTAGGGGTTGAGGAGTTGGGGGTGATGGAGGAGTGGACCAGGGTGTCACGGAGGGAACGACCCCTACGGAATAAGAGTAAGTTTCAGTCTCTTGCATCTTTCCTATTTCCCTTTCAATGTCTTTGCTCGAAGAAGGCCACGACATCTTTCCAGGTGTGACATTCCATTTTCTGTCAGGACAGGTCAGTATAATCCACATCGGAATTTTCCAGAAAGTGGTCACTTTACATTATCAGCCATCTTTCACTCCTTGTTAAAGTGTCCTTGCTTGTATTTCTTTCAAATACACAAGTCTTCCTTAAAAAGTTCAATATGCCCTTCAGTAATTTGTGGCAGTAATCGGCTTTTCATGACACTCCCACCCAGCCAAAATTTTAACTACTGTGCTCTGGAGCGCTCTCTGCACATATGCAGAGCTCCCTGCAAACTTGTAATTTTTTTAACTGTTTAATTAACATGAAGGGAAGAATTACCATGAACCCCACCATCACCCCCATCCCCTACCCTGCCCAACCCCCACCGACCTCACACTTAAATTAACATCAAGTAGGCTTGAGGCTGGCTTTCAGAACATTTAACAAATCAAATTGACACCTCACAGGATTTATACTTTGAGGTGTCAAACTGAAGCAGTGTGAAACCGTCATTTTCAGGCAGTTTCATTCTGCTTTGCTCTGGAGTGAAGTTGGACCATGATTCTGGATTTAAACCAGATGCTTAGTGGCTTAAATGTGAAATGCAAATCATTTCTAGTGTATTGTGATTGACTTTTACATAAAATGCTAAAGCTGTTTGAGTTGGCCAGTGATGCTGGTGTCAGTTTTATTTGGCACTATTGTTCTTCAACTGCTGGATCAATGGGGTTGAAATTCAGCAATTATTGTATGTGGCCAAGTAATTTTAGGTGAGGTTGCATTGGACCTCAGGTTGTGCAAGTAAAGGCTTGGTACTAAAGCACAAAGTATATGTCGCAGTATATCTATATTGTGCCAGAAATGGTTGACAAAATAATGACGAATTAAGATGCAAGCTATTTATGAGTCTGTTTAAAAAGAACCTAGCAATTTGTGGTCAGAAGGAGATTTGCCATGGGTAATGAATTACCAAAAATTGTTAGATGCCACTCCAATGTTAGCCTTGTAAAAATGCCACCAACGTTCCGATGGTTTTCAAGAAATTCTAGATTTTGCTGTAAGGATTAAACTAGCCACAAAAATTAGGGCTGGTATTTCACGATGTAAGGAAGAGATTTATGGTTCTGCCATGCAACTCCAGCTCGGAGGCACAGAATGGGAACAGTTGAAACTGTATCGTCTCATTCTTGCAGATGATAAATTATTCCTAGAGGTTTGTGAAAATTTTAATTTCAAAGTTTATTTTTTGCTTTTCCTTTCTGTCTTCTTCCCTTTCATTCTTAGTCAAATCTTTCATTCCCTCTATATTTCCTTTTCTGTCTCTAATTTGCCTTTAACTCACCCCATTTCCATTTCAGTCTGTTGTACCATTTCATTGGCTGAGGGAATAGATGATTGGTCCTGTCATTCACTAAGGTCCCAGATGCCTCATTAACCTCACTGTATTGTAATCAACTTAAATTTACAAAACATTTTGGGCTGAAGGGTGAGGGGGAAAAAATCCTTGAATTGCCCTGCTCCTGCATATTCTGGCTCATTAGTTAAACCAATTTGCCTACTTTAAAACAGCATTGGTGTTCTAGTTTCATTCAGTAATTTGTCTTATTTAGCAGCCAGATAAAGGTGAAAAACTAAGAAAGCTGACAGGACCTCAAGGCATACAACATTATGAGATGGATATTGTGGTATGACAAATTTTCCCAGCAATAGATTATCAAGAAATTATAGCTTCACTCTATTATCGAAAACAATCCCAGGAGGCCCCTTTAATGTGAACAATTGAAAATGTATTTAGATTTTTATTACAAAATTAAAATATTTTTGGAAAAATAACTCAAGAATCATACCATTACTTTCTTATGCTGTAACAATTAGATTTCCTAATTTCTATATGTGTGCAAATCAGGCATTATCTTTAAAGCGTAAGACAATATTAAATAACAAATTGCAGTGATTTAAAACAATTCCTTGTGCTATGTTCATGAGCTAAGACTGCTGATTTCATAACCATTTTCTTTTTATAGGAGCTGTAAAATTCATTATGAAAACCAGCATGTTATTACTGTCATAAAAACATTAGAGGCTTTTGCACTGAAGGTACCAAACAATTCTAAATTGATATTGTTGCTCAATATGGCTTTCATGTAGAAGCAAGACAGCCTGGTAATCTGGCTGCTTGGGTCCTGAATTCTTTTTGTCTTAAAAGCCAAATGAAACCATTGCACAGAACACAGAGCAGAAAGACACTGCAATAGATCTACCGAGCACAATAAGATATATTATGCTACGATCCCTCAGTGCTTTTTCACTGGGCCAGGGAACCTATTGTGTTGTTTTGGCTTGGATAATTTCATCAACTTGTATTTTTCCCATTGGTAACTCTGAAATAATGAAAGAAAAGAGAGAAAGATTTGCATTTATATAGTGCTTTACACTGCCACCTGACATCTCACAGCACTTTACAGTCAATGAAATTATTTTGAAATGTAATCACTGGTGTAATGTAGGAAATGCGTCAGTCAATTTTTGCTCAGCAAATTCAGCAATGCGATAATGACCAAGTATACAGTTTTTTTTGTAATGTTGAGTGATAAAGAGTGGCCAGGGCATCAGATGTAACTCCTCTACTCCTCTTGGAAATAATGCTATGGAATTTTTTGCATCCAGCAGGTTGATGGGGACATGGTTTAACATCTCATCTGAAAGACTGCATCTCCATCAGTGCAGCACTCCCTCTAGCACTGCACTAGAGTGTCAGCCTTGATATTTGTACTCGAGCCCGAGAGCGAGACTTGAACTCAGAAGCTAGTGACTCAGAGCTGAGGTTGCTACCAACTGATCCACGGCTGATGCAGTGTGTTTTGTACAAGAGTTGATACACATTGAAACAACTTTTGACTTTGACTTGCAATAGTAAATGCTGTGCATCTATGCTCAGAATATAAGGTTTGGAATGTAGAAACGGGAAAAAGCCATCCGCCCTTTTACCCTGTTCTGCCATTCAAGTAGGCCACAGCTGATCTCTATCTTAACTCCATCTAAGCCTTAATACCCCTACCTAACAAAGATCTATTAATCTCTGTGTTAATGGCTGGAATTTTACAGCGCCGTCGCAGTGGATACGTGGCGTAAAATGTGACGAGCCATTCTAAACTCCTGTTGATTTCAGCGGGAATGTAAAATCCCGCTGCGGTAAAATTCCGCCCAACATTTTCAATCGATTCTCAAGCTCGCCAGTTTTCCACTACTCTTTGTGAGAAGAAGTGCATTCTGCAATCAAGGCTATGTCCCTTTACCTCTACCACCAGAAGAAATTGTTCTCTCTGTTTACCCTTGCAAATCATTTAATCATTTTAAACACCTCAGTCAGGTCACCCTTAGTCTTCTGCGCTCAAGGGAATACAAATGTCAGCTATACAAACTATCCTCATAATTTAACCCCTTCGATCCCAGAAGGATATGAGTAAATGAATTAGACAAAATGAGGTTAATCCACCTTCATAAGAGCTGCATATTCTTTGAGATGCCACATCACATTCCTTCATATTCTATTAAAATTTTGCCATGTCTGGAAAGAAGCATTAGCATAGGCACAGTTTAAAGAAAAATATGGAATAGCTAACAACAGCAACTTCTATTTTAACATAGTGCCTTCAATGTAATAAAATGTCCCAAGGCTCTTCACAGGAGTGTTAGAAAGTGAAAGTATACACCAAACCACATCTGGAGGTATTAGGGAAGATGGCCTAAAGCTTGGTCAAAGAAGTAGGTTTTAAGGAGCGACTTAAAAAAAAGAGCGGTAGAGCGTTGGCAAGGTTTAGGGAGGGAATTCCAGAGATTGGGGTCTAGGCAGCTGAAGGCATGAACACCAATCATGGAGCAGTCAAAATTGGGGTTGGTCAAGAGGCCAGAATTGGATGAGCACACACATCTTGGAGGGTTGTGGGACTGGAAGTGATTGTAGTTATGGGGAGGGGTGAGGCCATGGAGGGATTTGAAAACATGGATGAGGTGTTGCTTCAGAAGGAGCCAATATATATCAGCAAGTACAGGAGTGATGGTTGACCAGGACTTGGTATGAGTAAAGTCACAGGCAGCAGAGTTTTGAGTGACCACAATATTGCAGAGGGTTTTTAAAAATTCATATATGGAATTTGAGCCTCGCAAATGAGGCCAGCACATGTTTCCCATCCCTAACTGCCCTTGCGAAGGTAATGGTAAGCTGCCTTCTTGAACCATTGCAGTCCATGTGGTGTGGATGCATCCACAGTGCTCTTGGAGAGAGAGTTCCAGGGTTTTGACCTAGTGATATTGAAGGAGCAGTGATATGGTTCAAAGTCAGGAAGGTGTTTGACTTGGAGGGGAACTTGGAGGTGGTGATGTTCTCACCCCCTTGCTGCACTTGTTCCTCTAAGTGATAGAGATTGCAGGTTTGGAAGGTGCTGTCGAAGAAGCCTTGATGGATTGCTGGAATGAATCTTGTAGATGGTACATACTGCAGCCAATCTGTGCCAGTGATAAAGGGGTGAATGTTTAAAATGGTAGATAGGATGCCGATCAAGCAGGCTATTTTACCCTGAATCATGTTAAACTTAATGAGTGTTGTTGAAGCTGCACTTGTCCAGGTAAGGAGGGAGTATTCCACCATTATCCTGGCTTGTGCCTTGTAGGTCCTAGACAGGTTTTGTGCAGTCAGGAGATGAGATATTTGTTACAGAATTCCCAGCCTCTGACCTGCTCTTTGTGTTTGGCTGATCTGAGATAGCCGAGATAGATAGGTTCTTGATTGGTAAGGGGATCAAAGGTTATGGGGAGAAGGCGGGAGAATGGGGTTGAGAAATTTATCAGCCATGATTGAATGGCGGAGCAGACTCGATGGGCCGAATGGCCTAATTTCTGCTCCTATATCTTATGGTCTTATGATCTAGTTAAGGTTATGGTCAATAATAACCTTCAGGATGTTGATGGGAGATTCAGCGATGGTAATGCTGTTGAACGACAAAGGGAGATGGTTAGCTTCTCTTGTTGGCAATGGTCATTGCCTGGCACTTGTTTGGCACTAATGTTATTTGCCACTTATTAGCACAAGCCTAAATGTTGTTTGTTGCAAGCAGCCATAGACTTCTTCATTCTCTGAGGAGTATCTGTATAGATGACAGCTCATGAAAATCCCCAAGGGAAATATTTTTAGAAGCTGTAATATTTTTATTTGTGTACAAGTTCAGGAGCAAAATAATGAATTAAATCTTCTAACTATTTTTCTTGAGAAAATTTTGAAATCACAAATTATTGACCTGAAAATACAATTAGATAATTGAACACAGATGCAACTGAAGAGAAAGTTGCTGAGTGAAAGAGCAGGTTTTTATATTTTGCAACATATTCTAAATGTTACAGTTCATTTATACTGAACTCAAATTATCATCATTCACCTGCAACACTAGCAAATCAAAGTACAGTGCCATAAACCTACTTTGGAAGAAGTTCTAAAGTCTTGAGTTAAATATAATATTTTTAAGCAGAATGATTTGTTTATGTCAAGTGATGTTTTAGAGATAGTTTATTAGAATAGCAGGAAGGAACATTTATCATATTCCACATTTTCAAACATTCATTACCCTTGGGTCAATGATTTGCCTGGGGATGATGAAGTTCTACAAATGCTGGCAATGTTGAAATAGTGAAGTATTGGGGCAGGATCAGTGTACAGCAGAAAGAATTCTGATTGAAACCCAATTGGAATTTAATTGGTAATCTAGAACAAATGGCAGCCACTATAGTCTTTCAGAGGTGTCACGCTAAATAGATTACAGTTAATAATTTGGAATATGTTGGTAGATTTTCCTGGTCACATGCCCTGGCACACTGCATTGCCTCAATGCACAAAACACAGGAAAATCAGATTGGGAGGAATTCAATTCAAATGAATGGGCAGTGGGCCCCTTTGTAAATGTGTGCTCATCCCTGTCTAATTTCTTTTCCAAGCAATTAAATGCTTTCAGGCACTGCACCCTGACAATTTACCTCTACAACTGTTAACTTTATATGATCAATCTCCAAGAGCATAATGGACATAGCATTTCCCTGTTCTGAAAATTACTATTTAACCAATAACTTTGTCTATTGAAGGTTTTTTTTTCATTTGTGGGATGTGAGTGTCGCTGGCAAGATTAGCATTTATTACCCATCTCTAATTGCCCTGGAAGGTAGTGGTGAACAGCTACCGACTGTGTAGTGAAGGTACTCCCACAATGCCCTCAGGGAGGGAGTTCCGCATTTTGACCCAGCAATAATGATGGAGCAGCGTTGTAATTCCAAGTCTGGATGGTGCACAACTTGCCGATAGTTTTGTGCTCATGCACCTGCTGCCTTTGTCCTTCTAGATGATAGAGATTGTGGGCTGAGGAGGTGCTGTCGAAAAATCCTTGCCAATTGCTGCAGTGCATCTCGTAGATGGCATCCTGCCATTGTGCTGTGGTGGTGCTGGGGTTGAATGCTTAAGGTAGTCGTGACGAATGAAACAGTGAGAGAGGGACAAGTTGAGAATGCTGCATTTGTTTTTGGGGTACAGTTTTAAGAAATTGTATAAAATGTCATAATAATCAAGGCAAGGTGGTGTATCCTTGAGAAATCTCTAAAGGCAATTGAGGTCAATCAGGAATAACTTCCAGGTGGAAAGGGGCAAAATGCAGAGAAATAATTTAATTGGGAGAAGTTGGAGAGGAAGATGCAAAGAGAGAGAACATGTATGCTGGAAAGTAGTTCCTATTGCAGGTTCCTTCATCTTTGCATTTAGACATAACTGAGTGTGATTAAACCTCACTTGGTTTGAACATTGAGCTTTCGTCAGGGCCGGAATTTTCCAGGCCCGCCCGCCAGCAGGATCTTCCGGCCTTGCCGAAGTCAGTGGACTTTTGGCTCGCTCACTGCATTTCCCCACAGCAGGGCTGGAAAAACCCGCCCTGCGTGTCTGATTGACCAGTGGGCCTTAGGTCTGTTTCAGTATCCTGCACCAAATCGTAAGGTTAATTGACGTATGTACAACGTTTATAGTGGCGAACACTGGATCATATGCATTACAAGCTATACAAGCGTCAAATCAATCTGAACTTTGACAACTGACTGACAGCTGACAGGATTACACCAGCAGATAATGGTACACCCAAAATTAGTTATAGCAATTAAGCAACGGTTTCTTGGAGATGATGGAGGTCTTTGGCAGCATTTAGGCTCTTTCTGCTGTATTGTGACCATGTTCTATTTCCTGATAAACCATGACTATTTAAAGAGAAACAAAAGTCAACCTGTAGAATGGCAACAATGTGACTTTCACTTGGCGGGATTTTCCGGCCCTGCCCGCGGCCAAGATCATCCGGTCCCGCTGAAAGTCAATGGACTTTTAGCTGGGCCATCGAAACTCCCACGGCGGGTCCCACCATGACAGGGCCAGAAAATCCCGGCCAACATTTCATAATGTAAAACTTAAATCTTGCAACTCTGTTGCTAGCTGGACAATTAGGTGAAAGCAAATATTCCAATGAAACACCTTTTTACATGACTGAAGTCCATTTATACACAGAAAGTTTTACTATAGACAACATCTTGTTGATTGGATGTAATAATTAAATTACTACTCCTTTGTCACTGGGAATATGTTTGGTTTAAGTTTAGCAGTGAGTGACTCAGTCAATTGAACTTTGTGGTCATGTGTACTGTCACAGGAAAGCTCTTCCAGAACTTCACCATACTATTTTGGGGAACCAAATCCTCAATTGCACAACTAATAAGATGAGGCAAGTTAAACAGCTTACAGACACCTGCAGGCCCCCAACAGAGTGCCATGCTGGATGCATGATGAGAGACTGGGTATGGCCTATGATGGAGAATTCTAACCGGAAATTTTAATATTTTGATTCTTTCAGTCCCTTCTAATAATAGCAATCAGTAATCTATTTCTTTATCAAGTGAAATGCGTCTTTCCTGGCAAACACTATCAAATACAATGGGCCTGAGATTCCAGGGTCCCTGCTCCAGGAAGCTGAGCTTTGACCAGAATTTAATAGCAGCTCAAGTGGGATTTGCTGAGTTGTATTTGGTTTCTACCTTGCAAAGCTCTGTGACCTTTGGTCCCTACCTCCACAGCCTTTGACTCAACTTCTGCAACTTCCCTACTTATTATTCCAGTTAAGATGACAATTGCTTACTTCTCTAGAAATTATAACTAGTGTGTGATCCTGCTATGATGTACACTTTTCAAAAATATACTTGCACATATCTTAAAAATCTTGCATAAGAACATAGGAACTAGGAGCAGGAGTGAGCTCAGCACCTTGAGCTGTTGATCATGGCTGACCTGACTGTGACCTCAACTCCACTTTCCTGCCTGTCCCCCATAATCTTTGGCTCCCTTATAGATCAAAAATCTGTCTAACTCAGCCTTGACTTTACTCAATGACCCAGTCTCCACTGCTCTCCAGGTTAGAGAATTCCAAAGATTAATGACCCTCTAAGAGAAGAAATTCCTCCTCTTTGTCCCCATTATTCTGAAACAGTGCCCCCAATTTTTAGATTCCCCCATGAGGGGAAACATCCCCTCAGCATTTCCCCTGTCAAGCCCCCTCTGAATCTTATGTTTCAATAGATCACCTATCATTCTTCTAAACTCCAATGAAAGTAGGCCCAATGTTTCCTCTTAAGAAAACCCCATCATCGCAGGAATCAACCTAGTTCATTAATATGCTTATATCATATGTCTCACATTATCAATTTTTGAACTCAAATTAAATTGCAACTTTGACACACTTTTAAACGTTGACAGATTTATGTATTGGTTAATGGATGAAAAGATGCAATCGAAATTTCTGCACAAGTACAATCTTACATTCGAGCTGGCATGTAAGATTAGGTTTTCCATGGGGAAAGCATCAAAGATGGCTGGGAGTTTCATCCCACACAAGTGCTTCTGTCAGAAGGTTTCTGCCATATTTAAATAAAGAAATCAATTAAATAAATAAAATACAAGCCATATTTAAATAAATAATTAAGGGTGAACTGAGCTTTCTAGCAAGCCAATTGACCCATATAATATGCTGCCATGCCATAAAACGCTTGGTGTGGGCAGACACGTGGGAGTGGGCAGGTCATTTTTTAAATAAAAAATTTGTAAAGGCGGAAGGAAGGGGGGTGGGCACATCTTTCAAGGGGTGTCTTTTGTATATCGGGGGCACCCCCCCTCTCCAAAATGTTGTTCCCTCCTTTGTTCCTCCATGCCTGACCTCCAAAATGTGACCTCCATCCCCCCTTGTCCAGTCTCCTGGCCTGCCTGAACCCCTCCCTGTCCAAGACCCCTGACTTACCTGGGTCCGGACGCCATGGCTGCCTTCTTCGTGGGCCTGCATGTTGTCCCAGCAGCGCTCACTACTCATTCCTGGCACTGTTGGGGCTGATTGGCTGGTAGCTCTTGAAGGTGGGACTTTCGCGCACTGAGGGGTGGAAGTCCCACTCTTGGCCTGTTTACAGCCTGCCAGCAGTACTTTATAATTTTCGGGTGGGCTTCTTTTTAGGTGGGTCGACTGCTGGCCGACTCAGGAAGCAGTCCACACCCCTGCAAAATCCAGCCTCTGGGTCAGAAGAGAGCTGGTGACAGCGGTTTAGTGGCTGCAATGGAAACCACAGGCATTGGCATGTTAGTGTAGAAATGCCAAATAGTTAAATTCCCTAAAGACAGGCCACATTGCAATTGCTTGCTGAGTGAAGGTCAAAGTAGGAAAGAGAACTAATTCAGTGGTAAAGGAAACATTGATTTGGAGTTTACAATCTTGAAATGAATCCAGAATGCGAGTTAGGGCTACTCAGCATTTATGCAACTAGCAATCACTCAAAAGACAGAAATTTTTGGACACAGTTATTGTCACTAAACTGTACATCAACATGAACACACATAGGGGGGCAGAATTTTGCCCTCGTTGGGCGGGCTTGGCGGGGGCAAGTGGGAGCGGTTGGGAAGCTGACTGCTGCCCGCATTGGGGCCTGACCGCAATTTCATGCTGGCAGGCCAATTAAGGCCCGTCCAGCATGAAACGCATGCTGCAACGCTGCCTGTGTTGATGGGTGTGGGGGTGGGGGGAGGAGGAGGGCAAGCGCGCAAGTTCTCGCATGCGCATACATTCACGCAGGAGAAGCTCCCTGAGGCACAGAGCTGCCTCAGGGAGCTAAAGATTTTAAAAATTAAAAATAAAGAATTTTGAAATGTTAAAAAACATGTCCCCTCATGTGACTCTGTCACATGAGCAGGGATATGTTATGAATGAAATTTAAACATTTTTATTTAATTTTTATTTGCTGTTGGAAATCTCATCCTGTCTGTGGATGAGGCTTCCTTAAAAACCCAAAAGCCGCTTGGCCTTTTCCTCTGCCCGCCAACTGTAAGTTTGGACGGGCAGTGAAAAATTGAACTTAATTATTACTTTAATGGCCTTAATGGGCCTTTTCATTGTTGGCGGCCCGCTGCCAACGCCCCAGCGCGCCCGCCGACTGAAATATCGTGCGACTGTGGGATGACATTGGGGCACTCACCCGACATCATTGTGCGTCACTTTACGTTCGATTGGGTGGGCGCGTGCCTGCCCGACGAGTGAAAAACTCTGGCCAGGGTTGCAGGTTGCTCCAATCTGAGTAGAAAAACTTAAGGAGAACTAATTTAGTGATGTACCTCCAGCTGAGAACACAGTTAAGTTGAAAACCTGCTCTCATGTTGTATCAGAAACGTGAACGACCTAAGGGCAAGTCCATCATTGTTGCAGTGAGATATGTCAACAAACCAACATTAATGGGCAAAGACTGAGTTTGCAAGCTGAAGTTAGGCTGGAAGCATTATTTGAACTGGTTGTAGCAACTCACTCAACCATTTGGCCAATACATGTTGTGCAGGACCAGGCATTGATAAGTTAGGGTGCAATGGGATATCACTTTTGTGTATCTCTGGCAGCCTGTACATATGCGAATGTAATGAATCATGAGGATGATTCCTATCATACATACCACAGGGCAGCTTGTTACTGTTATACATGGTATAACAATGCCCCGACCAATCAGATTCAACTTGCCAGCCAATTAGCACCCTTTTCCCATGCAGTATAAGTTGCTCCCCCTTTGAAATATGGCATTCTTGCAGCTGTCCTGATGGGTGCAAGACAAAAAGCTTTGATAGCATGTCTCTTTTTTAGGCGATAAACAAGTTCTCTACCACCAAGGTACTACAATTAGAGAAGCACTCCGAGAAGCAAGCGCTGCATGGGTGTATGAAACAGAGGCTGGCTAATTTCCTGCTGAAGCATGGGACAGCCATACACTCTGCTTCAGGCTATACACCTCCTGAGCTTTTGATAGGAGACTGTTCAGTCCATGTTTGAGTTTGGTCCTAAATTCTTGACTATTTAAAAGTTGAACATAAAAAAGTTTAGTCAAATACATCCGTCTGACGCAAACAAAAGGGGATACACTTTTAGATAAAATGAGCACATTAATGTTCTGAGCTCCCTTCACAAGTCACCCAAGTGGGATGTGGAAAATATGGCAGAAGTATGTGGAACCAGAAGTTACTTATTTGGAATTGACAGGAAGGTTAAATGTTCATCTGGATCACATGATGCTGGCAATGGATTAACCAAAGCACAAGCATGATGCACTTGATCATGAGGTCATTGCCAGAGTTTGAACCAGTTCAGACTGCAGTGTCTGAAGTACCAATTTTAGAGAAAGAACAAGGATCTTTTTCTGAGTACGACCTGAAATCAAACAGTCCAAAAGCTGACTCTATACCAAAACCAAGAGATCACAAAGGTTTTGTAAACCAGTTACTAAACTTCACTTGAAGCTGTAGTTTAAAAAAAAAATTTGTAATTCTGCCAAGTGTGTATATCAATAGAGATTACAAAACATTACGAGCAGAATATTGCACTTATTGGGCAGGTGTGCGCCCAACCCAAATGAGCATAAAGTGATGCGCGATGATGTCGGATGAGCATCCCGACATCATTGCGCACTCACACGACATTTTGGTCAGCGGGTTCGTAGGGGAATCGGCAGCACGCCCGCCGACAATTCAGCGGCCTATTGAGGCCCTTAATGAAGTAATTGGCTCAAATTTTTCGCTGACCGACTAACTGTTTGGTTGATGGGCAAGTGAAAAGGTCAAGTGGCCTTTGTGGTTTTTGGCAAAAATTTCTTTGTCTCTTGAAATGTAAAAACTAGAACTTTGGATTTGCTCTTTTTTTGAAAAGAAGTTCCTGGTCTGGACCAAGATCATAACGCTCTCCTTTTTTGAATAGGGGCATTACATTTGCGGTTTTCCAAGCTGCTAGGACATTTTCAGAACCTAATGAATTACAACCAATGCATTTGCTATCTCTACAGCCACTTCTTTAAGACACTAGGTGCAGGCCAACAGGTCCAGGGACTTGTCAGCCATTAGTCCCATTTGGTTTCCTAATGCTTTTTCCCTGTTGATGCTGATTGTTTTGTTTTCCTCCCTCAAATTTGCTTGATTTTCTGCAATTATTTAAAATGTACATTCATAGAATGTGGGTAATGCTGACTAGGCCAGCATTTATTGCACTGCTGCAGTCTGGTATACCAGAGTGCTATTGGGGAGGGAGTTCCAGGACTTTGACCCAGTGACAGTGAAGGAACGGCGATACATTTCCAAGTCAGGATGGTGAGTGGCTTGGAGGGGAACTTCTAGGTGGTGGTGTTCCCATGTGTCTGCTGTCCTTGTCCTTCTAGATGGTAGTGGCCATGGGTCTGGAAGGTGCTGTCTAAGGAGGCTTGGTGAATTCCTACAGTGCATCTTGTAGATGGTACACACTGCTGCCATTGTGTGTTGGTGGTGGAGGGAGTGAATGTTTGTGGATGTGGTGCCAATCAAATGATTTGCTTTGTCCTGGATGGTGTCAAGTCCCTTGAGTGTTGTGGGAGCTGCGCTCATCCAGGCAAGTGGAGAGTATTCCATCACACCTCTGAATTGTGCGTTGTAGATGGTAAACAGGTTTTGGGGAGTCAGGAGGTGAGTTACTTGCCGCAGGATTCCTAGCATCTGACCTGTTATATCCATAGTATTTATATGGCTAGTCCAGTTGAGTTTCTAGTCAATGGTAATCCCCAGGATATTGATAGTGGGGGAATTAAGTGATAGGAATGTCATTGAATGTCTAGGGTGGTGGTTAGGTTCTCTCTTGTTGGAGATGATCATTGCCTGGCACATATGTGGCTTGAATGTTACTTGCCACTTATCAGCCCAAGCCTGGATATTTTCCAGGTCTTGCTGCATTTGGGTATGAACTGCTTCAGTATCTGAGGAGTCGTGAATGGTGCTGAACATTGTGCAATCATCAGCAAACATCCCCATTTCTAACCTTATGATGGAAGGAAGTTCATTGATGAAGCAGCTGACAATGGTTGGGCCTAGGACACTATCCTGAGGAACTTCTGCAATGATGTCTGAGAACTGAGATGACTGACCTCCAACAACCACGGCCCATCTTACTTTGCGCTAGGTATGACTCCAACCAGTGGAGAGTTTTCCCCCTGATTCCAATTGACTCTAGCTGTGCTAGGGTTACTTGATGCCACACTCTGTCAAATGCTGTCTTGATGTCAAGCGAAGTCATTCTTACCTCACCACTGGAGTTCAGCTCTTTTGTCCATGTTTGAACTAAGGCTGTAATGAGGTCAGGGGCTGAGTGGCCCAGGCGGAACCCAAACTGGGTGTCAGTGAGCAGGTTATTGCTAAGCACGTGCCGCTTGATAGCACTGTTGATGACCCCTTCCATCGTTTTACTGATGATGGAGAGTAGACTGATGGGATAGTAATTGGCCGGGTTGGATTTGTTCTGCTTTTGGGGGCACAATCTCCTGGAAGTTCCCCACCAAGCCACTCACCTCCTGACTTGGAAATATATCGCTGTTCTTTCACTGTGGCTGGGTCAAAATCCTGGAACTCCCTCCCTAACAGCACTGTGGGTGTGCCTACATGGCATGGACTGCACCAGCTCAAGAAGTACTAATGTTCACAGCATTGTATGCCTTTTCTTTCAATTTTATACCATCCTTATGTTCCTAAGTTAGCCACAGATCGGTCATCCTTCTCACAGAGTCTTTCTTTCTCAATTGAATATATCTTTGTTTAGAATTATGAAATATTTCCTTAAATGTCTACCACTTATTATCCACTCTCTTTCCTTTTTGCCTATTTTCCCTATCCACTTTAGCTAACCCTGTCTTTGTAATTATCTTTAAGTTTAAGACACTAGTTTCAAATCCAAGCTTCTCACCTTCAACACAAATGTAAAATTCTATTTTATTATGATATCTCTTGCCTAGAGAATCCTTTACTATGGGATACTTAATTAAGTCTCTCTCGTTACACATTTCCAGGTCTAAATTAGTCAGCTCCCTTGTTGCTTCCATGATGTATTCTTCTAAGAAACTGTACTGAATATGCTCTTTGAACGTATCCTCAAGGCTACCTTTGCCGATTTGATTCATCCAATCTATACAAAGATTTAAAAACATCCATGGTTATGGTAGGATCTATTTTTTTTACAAGGCATTATTTCTTGACCTATGCTCTATTGTACAGTGTAGTTACTGTTAAGGGACCTATAAAATACTTCTACCAGTGACTTCTTTCCCTTGCTTATCTCAATCCAAGCTGATGCTACATCTTGGTCTGCCAAAGCAAGGTAATTTTGCATTACTGTACTGGTCTCATCGTTTATTAAAGGAACCACTCCACCTCATTTTCCTTTCTTGCTATCCTTTCAAAATGTCAAAAACCATTGCATATTTAATTCCCAACCTTGGTCACCTTGCAACCGTGTCTCTGTAATGGCTATTATATCATACTAATTTATTTTTATGAGCACCACCAATTCATCTCTCTTGTCATGAACGCTGTGTGCATTCAGATAAAGAGCCTTTAATTCTGCCTTTTTGCCATTTTTCCATACTCTGACCCTACATGCTGGTGCATTCATATGTTTGTATGCTCCTTCCCTTTCTGTCACACTCTGGTTATCATTACCCATACTACTACCCTGTGATATTGCCTGGTCCTTTCTCATTAACTTTCTAAATTTTCGCTCACCTGAATTCTTCCCCCTGCCCCGCCAACAACCTCTTTAGTTTAAAACCCTCTCTTCAGCCCTAGTAATTTAATTCACCAGAACACTGGTCCCAGTGTGGTTCAAGTGAAATCCTTCCCAATGGATAGGGAAGCTTTCTCTTTCTCCAGCATGGTGCCAGTGCCCCACGAATTGACTCCCATTTCTTCCACACCAAGCTTTGAGCCAGGCCTTCAACTCTCTGATCTTGTTTACCTGATGTCAATTTGCTCGTGGCTCAGGTAATAATCCAAAGATTGTGGTTCTGCTTTTTAATTTAGCTCCTAGCTGCTCACACTCATTTAGCAGAACTTCTTTCTTAGTCCAATATATGTTGTTGCTACCTACATGAACAATGAGAACTGGAGCCTACCATTCCCATCACAAGTTCCTCTCCAGCCCTAAGGAGTTGCCTGATGCCAGACTGGCAACACAGACTTTAGGATTCCCACTCTTGGTTGCAGAGAACAGCACCTATCTCCCTAACTAAACTGTTCTCCCCCAATACTCCCGCGACTTAAATAGCCGCCTCTACCACACTGCTGTGTTCAGTTGCTTCATTCTCCCTGCTGTCCCTGCTCTCATCCAAATAGGTTGCAAGAACCTCACACCTGTTGACAAAACCAAGGCTTGAGACCCCTCTGGTGCTATCTTCTGGATCCTCATGCCTGCCTCACTTGTAGTCACACTTTCCTATCCCTGACTACAACCAAATCTGAAGGGTATTACTTCCTCCCAGAACAACGTGCCCAGGTAACATTTCCCCTCCCTCATGCATCATAGTGATCAAAGCTTGCACCCCTGCTCATGAACTCTGAGCTGAAGTTCCTCGAGCTGCTGACGCATACTGCAGACGTGGTTGCCTTGGGTCACACTGGTGTCCAGTATTTCCCACATGCTACAGCTGCAACACATCTCCTGCCTTGCCATCTCTATTGTATTTTATGTAACGAATTAGGTTTTCAAGTTTTGAAATGGCTCTCAATGATTGTTTGTCGTTATATTAAGCAGTTTAACTAGTTAAGCTATAAATTTACTACAGTGCTTATATTTTCCCAGTCCTTGTTTAAACTGCTGCCCTAGTTTCGAAGTAAAATCTCTAAAATTCTCCATCAATCATCCACCTGTTCACATAATTAATGTCTCTGGACCTTGGCTTTTAGGTCTCATTGTCTCACGCTTCCTTTCTCGGACTGCTCCTTTTTTTTAAGTACAAGAATAGCATACCTTTTCTCGCTGTGCCAAATCCCCTCAATCAACAAATTCCCGCTTTGTGTTGTCTGTGGTGCATCCTCCATCGAAGTGACCCTGATACAAAATTACATGATACCTCTGAAAAGCACAACAGGCAAATAAATTATAGGCTTTCACCAAGGTTTAGGTTTAGGTGGGATTATCACATATATGTGCATCAAAGAGGGGAGTTATGATTACATCATCGAACTATTTGTTCATAAAAGGAGGATTGAACTTTTGGGCCACGTGCAAATACCTTGTTCATCCTGAAGAAAGTAGTATAGAGATTGAAGATCATTTGGATAAAAAAAACCACAAGTTAATCATGAGATATGGAAATCACAAGACACCCTGGGAAGACTTCCTCCTCACTGCCATAAAACATCACGGACCATTGGCCCGATATTTTAACACACCGGTTTTTACTTCCAATGGTTTAATCGGTGATGAAAATTGGGCAGTTTCTATATCAGGCAGGCAATTTGAAGAGAAAGTTGTACACATGGGTGACAAATTGAAAATCCACCTCATCCTGATAAAAAGAACTTGGGTTTGATTTCAGTTACGTCAAGTTTACAGCACATAAACAGGCCATTTGGCCCAGCTGTCTAAGTCTACATTTATGCTTCAAATGATCTCCCTCCCATTCATGGGACAATGAATCAACAGCCATTTTACAGAATCACAGAATCACAGTGCAGAAGAGGCCCTTTGGTCCCTCGAGTCTGCACCGACACGTGAGAAACACCCGACCTACCTACCTAATCCCATTTACCAGCACTTGGCTCATAGCCTTGAATGTTATGACATGCCAAATGCTCATCCAGGTACTTTTTAAAGGATGTGAGGCAACCCGCCTCCACCACCCTCCCAGGCAGCGCATTCCAGACTGTCACCACCCTCTGGGTAAAAAAGTTTTTCCTCACATCCCCCCTAAACCTCCTTCCCCTCACCTTGAACTTATGCCCCCTTGTGACTGACCCTTCAACTAAGGGGAACAGCTGCTCGCTATCCATCCTGTCCATGCCCCTCATAATCTTATACACCTCGATCAGGTCGCCCCAAAGTCTTCTCTGCTCCAACGAAAACAACCCAAGTCTATCCAACCTCTCATCATAACTTAAATGTTTCATCCCAGGCAACATCTCCTCTGCACCCCCTGCAGTGCAATCACATCCTTCCTATAATGTGGCGACCAGAACTGCACACGGTACTCCAGCTGTGGCCTCACCCAGGTTCTATACAACTCCAACATGACCGCCCTACTTTTGTAATCTATACCTCGATTGATAAAGGCAAGTGTCCCATATGCCTTTTTCACCACCCCACTAATGTGCCCATCTGCCTTCAGAGATTATGCCTTGTCGTATTTTCTTTTCCACGAAAAAAAGAATTGGGAGAGGTGTTATTGATTTTTACACCCATTTTCTGCTCAGCAATATAAATTAGAAACACCTACGTTTCCTCCAATTTTGGCTATATCCTGTGTGCCAGCTTTGACACCTCTTGGTTGGGTTACCGGACAGAATACCGTGCAACGGCAAAGTAATTCATCTTGGGAACTCCTGTTAACCTCTGCAGATAATAGACCTCCTAATGACCACTGTGGAACCACTGTAAAAAATCCCAAGATCCAAAGTATCACCTGAAGCGAAGAACATGGAGGCAGGAAGTTAGTAAGAGCCAAAGGAAGGAAACATGAGATTGACTCAACTATTGATTCCTAAAAGGAAGAAGGATCACCTGCAAACCAATGTGACACTAAAAGCCTGAATTGTGGACTCTTGCAGTGGAATTATATTACAAACTCCCATATGTTTTTAATGATGGGTAAGACAGTTGAACTCAACTAGAGCATGTCACATGTGCATGATTGGTTTTAAAGTTTATGCCAATTGGCTGCTAAAGATCACACTACTGACCTGTAACAGGAAATTACTGTCAGAAAATCAGGATGTAAATATACAAAAGTGAAATACTGTATATAAAGACAGCAACTGGACTTGGGGGACTGGGAGAAGAAAGCATCTACAGATAAGAAAAAGAGTTGCTTTCACCAGAGCTGTGATCAAAACCATTGCTGCTATTTCCTGTTATGTATTCTTTATCTGCCTCTCCAGTATTCAAAATAACAAGTAATGACTTCTTAATCTGACCAGATGCCTTGAAACCTAATTCATTTTTATACATCATTTATTTGGTCTCCTTTGTGCATTTGATGTTTGCCAAATAATTTTTATCAGTTCAGTAACAACTCACAAGCATATTTGACTTGTGTAAAATTGCTGCTGCGCTCACAATTAAAGAATGAATGTGAAAATTACGATTGGCAGAAAAATGCTCCACATGTTTGTGGCGTTATTTTAAATGGCCAACATTTCTGTTAAAATAGAAAGGAATGTTGCACGAGTAATTTAGTCATTCATCCATTAATAATGCCAACTGCAGTTTCCAGACTCAGACGCTGAGTAATTGTTTTTGTAACAGCAATCATTAAGTACTACTTTATTCACTTTTAATTTGTGTCAGCTGTGGCTCAGTTGGTAGCACACTTGTCTCAGAGTTACAAGGTTCTGGGTTTAAGTCCCACTCCAGGGTTTGAGTATAACAATCAAGGTTGACATTCCATTTCAGTAGTGAGGGAGCATTGTGCTGTCTTTCAGATGAAGCATTAAACTGAGGCCCCCATCTCCCTGCCTGGGTGAATGCAGAAAGTCCTGTGGCACTATTTTGAAGATGAGTAGGGGAGTTGCCCTGGCAAAAAAAAAAGACAGTTGTTTTCAGTTTTTTTCAAGAGCTAATTTACTCACTGATGATGGAGATAGATGATGGTGAATTTGTATTTATATAGTGCCTTTAATGTAGTAAAATATTCTGTGGTGCTTCACAGGAACATGGAGTAAACTGAGTAAGCCATTGAGAGAAAGGTACTCAACTTTGGTTGTTAACAGAGATTACATTCACTGCCCTTTTCCTTCTGGAAATTTCTGTTCAAGTCTAATCTGTGGAGAAAAGAAGTAACAATGAAAGATGTTAGTTCCTTTTTGTTTTGTACTTTAGTTTCCAAAATGTGGATTTTTATAGTATTGTTGTTTGGTTAGTTTTAGTTTTCTGAAGCTCAGTAAAGGTTTTTCAAATGAAAATACCACTTGTAGGAAAGAACAGAGTGTTCTTCTGGCAGATTACCATTCTGGTGCAAACTAAGAGAGACAAATACTTTTAATAAACTGTACGAGATTTACTTAGCACTGCCAGTTCTTTATTTAATATACACATGTGTCGAAATGTATTTCTTATTATTGATCTGGCACATTGGTAGGCTAGAATGAGTGGATATAGATATAAGATTAAATGTAAAGAGCATAGGACAGACAGCAAGAGAAACTTATTTCTTTTACACAGAGGTTTGAGAGGCTGTGGAGTTAGTCATTTGAAGCAAAGGCCATGGGCCAGATTTTCATCTCCCAATAAAGGTGCGAATCAGGTTGTGCAATGCCCAGCTTAGCTTTTTTTCCGGGAAAACAATTTTCTTCTGCCTTTCCAACTCCGCACCATTTTTGTACGGCCTTTTCATGGGTTGGAAAGGCCTTGAGTGCAAAGCACACAGACACATCTCTTCCTAGGTCAGGGTCTCCATTGTGAGGACCACAGGAAAATTGTATTTCCCTCCGGACACTATGCTGGTGGGTTTTGGAAGCTCAAAAAAAACAAAGCTCCTTGAGAGTTCATGATCGGTAGGGGATGCCTGCTGAGGAGTTGAGGACATTCTGAAAGGTAAGTATAAAATGTTTTGATGCTTCAAGTGTCACTGCTAGATGCAGGATTATAACATTGATGTGTTTTTAATGAAAAGATTCATCATAGGAATCTGTCCCACAAAGGTAGGTTGACCCCTACACAATGGTGGCCAATGTAAGTGTTGTCGTGCATTTCAGTACTTTTTCCATTGGAGAAAGTTCTATAATGCTTTAAAAATATTTTAAAAATTCTGTCTGCCTCTGCTGTCTTTTTTTGCATTATGATTTAAATCGCCTGACAGCTCTAGCTGTTAAAAAAACCCTGCTTTTGAGAGTTGAACCTATACCTGCTCACCTTCATTGATTGATGCTTTGAAATGGAAATGGGACAACACTCAGGCAATGTAGGTGGCAGCTTTTGCTATGATAGCTGTAGCCATAACATATGCTTGGCTGGGCTTCAAAAGCTGTTAATGGCTTCAGCTCAGCTGGTGGTCTATTGATCCAAGAAAGAATGAACCTTTTAAGAGGCTGTAAAAAATGACTTTGATGTGGTTTCTTGTTTGTTTAAAAACCTAATAGGCACTTAAATGATTACAATTTTATTTATGCTGGAGTCATTTTTTTATTTCAGGATCAATGATAGTGTGATTGAATTCAGTGTTTTATTAGATTGTTAGAGGTTTAACTTCTTCCCAAAGATTTTAAAATAATTCCGATTGCTTTGTATGGCTCTTGAGAACTGTTCACAATGGATACTGGGTGAGTGGCAATGGAGAGATCTAAGTTGGAACGGGGTGGCATGGGGGCAGGTGAGGGCGTGAGGAGTGGGGTTTAGAGGGCTTTTAAGTGATATTGTGAGCAGGCCTGCTGTGTTGGAGAACTGAGGCAGGCCTTCTAGCCAGGCTGCCTCTGCAACCAACACCTCCTATATTCCATCTTGACTTGCAAAATGCACTGCTAACCTGACATCTGTGTGAGAAGATAGAAATCCCAGGCTGTGGCACACAGTTACATTTCAGAAGGTGCAAAATGGCACAGTTTGAGTTTTCTCGAGTCCACCTGAAAATCCAGGCCCTCAAAACCAATATTAACAGTCAACGCCAACTACCCTGAAGGTCCCTTTAATGTTTGGGAGGAATTAACTGGTCATTCCTCCAGCATTTCAGACACTGACCACTGAAACTTTAGTAGCAATTTTCAAAAGAGAATTGAATAAATACTTGATGGTGGAAAACTTGCAGGGTTAAGGATAGGTTGGTTAGGTGGTTGAAAGAGAGGTGGATAAGGGGTTATGGAAACAAGCTGGGTTCACGGGGCTGAGCCTGCTGTTTGCTTTGGAGGCAAATACCATCACAGGCTGGTGGAATTTAATGCACTGTTTCCATGTTGGAATTTCTATGTAACATCGCTCATCTCTGCCTCTGCCTCCCCTCATCTGGTGCTGCAACCTCCATTCATGTCTTTGTTAGTTCTAGGCTTGACTATTCCAATGCTCCCTTGGCTGGCCTCCCACCTTCTACCTCATCCAAAACTCTGCTGCTTGTATGTTAGCTTGGACCAAGTCCCAATTGACCATTACCCTTGTGCTCACTGACCTACATAGGCTCCTGATTCAGCAACACATATTGAGCATCCCTGATTTTAATCATTTAATTATTGGTGGCCATGCCTTTAGCTGCTTAGGCCCTAAGCTTGGACTGTCCTCTCTGGACCTTGCCATCCATGTACCTCTCTGTCCTCCTTTAAGACACTCCTTAAAAAGTACCAAGCCAGTCCTAATATCTCGTTAAATGGCTCAGTGTCAAAGTTTGTTTGGCAACGATACTGTGAAGTGCCTTGAAATATTTTGCTATCTTAAAAATGCTATATAAATGCAAGTTGTTGGTGTGGGTAATTCTATGCAGTAAGTAATTTCTAAATAACAAAACTTGGAGGGACCTAGATTTATGAAACTTTCATTGGGTGTTAAGCTGTCATCCTTAATATTAAGACCTCAGAGCAAATATTTATTGTATCACAAGATTACTCAGTTTATTATCACTTCTTTACTAAGGTTAATACTTATGGACATTTTCTAAAATTAAAGTTCATAAGAAAAAAAAGGATAGATGGACTGCATGTGCAGTACTGAACAAAGCTGACACAAATCTTCTTTGGTGTAATGCCTGTTTTTTGCTGAGTTACTTGATGTCAGTCGATGTTAAATTGTGAGTACCACGTTTGGCCTCAGTGTCCCTGAGCTAGGGTGAAGACAAATAAGAAAAGGTGCAATGCTATAATGACTTATCTTGGCTAACGAGCTAGCACTGAACTGATTGATGGAAAGGTAAATGAAACATCCTATTATCCTAGCTTGCTGGGATAAAAATGTAGAAATTGGGCCTTATTGCTTCCATTTAAGCAGTGTAAGGAGGACTAATTTTGGGGACCAGTTCCTAGCTCCCCAAGAATGCCTGACAGATGTCCAAACTGAAATTGGGTTGGGTAAATTTTCAAGCATCCCAGGCTGACTGCTTGAAACAGATGTTCAGCCTTTTCATATTCTTATGAGGGACCTAATATCGGTTTAAGACTAATTTTCCAAATTGGGTAGCAGAGAGTGGAGCAGGGGTGGTGCCTGCTTCATTGTGGGTACTTCCAAGGCTGCCACCAAAACATCAGTGTAAAATAATTAATTAAAACAGAACTGACCTAAAATTGATCTCTACTTGTCAAAGCACTACGCACTCTGACAGCTTACCCACCTAATATTATTGAGGGGCACGGGCAAATTTCAGGACCCCTGTTCAGTGTGCAGTCCATGTGCAAGGCCCATTTCAGGTCCAAAAGCAGACCTAAAGCAATTTCACCTCCAAAGTGTCTTTCATTGTACTTGAATTTTGGTTATGTGTACACAAACAGTTGAAAAAAACCTATGTTAACATTATAATTCTCTTGCTGAATCCATTTTCAAATTCATTACTAGTGCAATAATTGAATAATTGACAAACTCTCTACTGGAAACCATTTCACTACTTAAATGATTGCTTTATAAATAAAATGATTGTTCCTTAGCAACTGAATTTACATGATAGTTGCTATTTATCTGCTGGCATACCTACAAAACTGTTTCAATTAAAAGAAAAACAACACATAATTTTAACTGTACTCAGTTTGGTGTCAGCTTATAAGTGGGCCAAATTCATGTTGAAATTGCTGGTAATAAATTTCCCAAAACATCATGTATTAGCAGTGAAACAGTTTTCTTAGACTGAAAACAGCTGTATGAACTTTTTTATTTGGAATGTTGGAAATATTTGTAAGGACAACAAGAAAACACGATTTCCTTGTAAATATCTGCTTTTTAAATGGATGAATTTCCATTTAATAACGGAGATAACGGAGACAGGAAATTCCTCTGCCCTGTAACTATCTCTAACCCATGACACTCCAACACCATGCCCCCCCCGCAACCCTCCCAAACCTGACTCTACGCCTTGTATAGCCACATCCCTTTATTCCACCGTTGGCAGTAATCTAGGTCCCACGCTCTAGAATCCCTTCATAAACGCCTCTGCTTGCCTCTCTGCCTTTACGACCCTCCTCAAAACACAAATCTTTGTCCAATTGTTTGGTCGTTGTTGGCTTGTTAAATTTTTCATTACACCATTATAAAACAATCTGGGGACTATATTTTATGTACAGGGCTTGCATTTTTATGCCACCTTTCATGAGCTCGGGAGATCCCAAAGCGCTTTAGAGCCAATGAATTACTTTTACTGTGAAGTAATTGTTGGCATGTAGGAAATACAGCAGCTAATTTCACGCACAGCAAGGTCCCACAAACAGCAACATGATAATGACCACAAAATCGGCTTTTTGAGATGTTGATTGAGGAATAAATATTGGTTCAGTCACCCGGGATAATTTCCCTGGTCTTCTTGGAAATAGTTCCATGGGATCTTTTACATTTACCTTAGAGAGCATACTAGGCCTTGGTTTAATATCTGATTCGAAGGATGACACTTTTCACAATGTAGCACTCCCTCAGTACTGTGATAAAGAGTCAGGCTAGATTTTTGTGCTGAAGCATCTGTAGTAGGGCCTGAATCCACAGCCTTCTGACTCAAGTGAGAGTGCTACCAACTGAGCCACGGCTGACACCCAGATGTTAGTTGTAGTGGTTAAGAAAGCCTGTATCTTGATCACAAAGCCATCCTCCCTTTAGAGAAAATATTTACCAGTAATACTTAGATGGCTTAAATGAAAGATAAGACTGAGCCAGTGCATTGGACACTCTCAAATAGATTAATTATTATCTGCAAAGTACTTCTCTGGCTCTTTGTTTATGCCAGAAAATCATGAGCTAGATTTTGCGGTGAAAATAATATCTTGCTGAGACATTCACTACTGAAATACATGGAATAGCATGAAGTTGCTCTGCCTACCTGATAGATATGCACTAAGCCTGCAATAAAAGGGCCTTTCCATTCCTGTGTAAGTACCCATTTCACAACATGAAAAGTCTTGATTAATGATAAACAACCTCTCTGACACTGAAAATTAAATTAAACCAATATGGAGTCTCATTCCTTCACTTTTTGTTAACTTTTTCTGTCTATTATTTCTCTCTCTCTCCTGATCAAATCTTTCTTGATTTTGCTTGGCATTGAATTTAACATTCTAACTAATGCTCTTGATTCAGACTCTGAGCAGTTTGCTAATGATTCTTCAATCTAATTGGTTAAGGATATCCAGTTGCTTGCCCTGTTCACATTAAGCCCCAAGTGCTTTGTAGATGTCTGTGCTTTTTCGCTAATTGGCTGATAGGAATTTCCATAAAGTCTGTGGTTAAGTGTAAATGTAACAAACAGCTGGCACCATTTTTTCACCAATGACTGCAAATTCCGGCCTCATGTGACTACGTGGGTTAGGCCAATAGCATATGAGGCTGTATCACATATGTATAGAGTGGGCTAGATGGTTTTTTTATCCTGTCCTTCATTGTATATTTATATAAATACAAAAGCGATATTTAAAATGATCTTCACCAGAATCTTTAACTCTAACCCATTCTTTCCCAACACCTTACATTTGTGAAACACATTACCTCCCTCACTCTTCTCGTTCTTCCGCAATCTGGCAGGTGAGACCTATTCTCAAGCAGCTGCCACTGGCATTCAGCAACCAATCAATAGGATGGCCATGTTAGCAGCCCAGGGCAAAATTCCCTTACGTGTGGATTAGTGCCTGGTCTCAACTCAGTACCTCCTTCTGAAACCCCATTTCATGAGTACTGTAAAAATGATTTCCACAACCTTTTTATATACAGTCTTGTTAATAGATTGTTTTATTAGGTCCACTGACTGAAGAAAAATTGCTGTTTCATTAATTAAGCAAATAGTATATATTTGACTTATATCTTGCGTATAATAGCAAATGAGAACTGAGCAGGTTGCATGATTTTCCACAAAGAAAATTAATTAGGGACGCACCTTCATTGTGGGCTTCTGAAATTCATAGGAACCAGATATTGTTTGAGCTTCACTCCCCACTCCTGGCCGTGGGAAAGCAAATCTACCAACATCACTATTATCAGTCTGACTATCCAAATCTTCCTGATTTCAACTATTCTCCATCACTTACCAGTTGTCCAGCATTTTTTTTAACATTTGACTTGCATACTTGGCTTTTTATGTGTTTCAACTAATTTATCCTCACAGCTCTCCACATCGAGTGGTAAATGCTGGTAAATCCATTATTCTGCCAGTAAAGGTGAGTGAACTTCAGGCAGTGAGGCTCCTGAAAGCAATAGTTTTTGGCAACTGTTTTTGACCTACAAAGGAAAATGAGGTGTTTCTTACTGGAGGGATGAGGGCGGATTGTTGAAACCTTCAGATAAACAGACGATCTTCTGAAAGCATCTTTATATTACAAATCTGATATTAGATTACTTCACTTTTGTTATTGATGACTGGATTTGAGCTTCTGATGTTTTCATGTTACAGGTTATTCCATCCTATTATTGTGAATTTTGTTTAGGTGCTGAGAGGAATAGATTGTATGTCCTTCGTGTTTCAGAAATTTGGCAGGGATTCCAGGGGCTTTGCTGTTATTAGCTCTCTAATGGCTTTTTCGACTTCACCCCAGACTGGGTTGGCACCAAGGCTGATCCAGTTGGGGTGTTGAGGAATGGAGTTGAGACTGTTCAAGTCAAAGACAGAGGCCGGAATTTTCCGCTCCCGTTAGCGGCAGGCGTCATGACGGACATGAGTGGACAATGCGGCCAAGTTGGAGGTCGAAGCAGAAATTCTAAACTCTTTTAAAAAGTACCTGGATCTGCACCTTAAGCGCTGTAAGCTGCAGGGCTTTGGGCCGGGTGCAGGAAGGTGGGATTAGAAGGAGCACCTGGGTGTCCTCGGGCTGGCATGGACAAGATGGGCCGAATGGCCTCCTTCTGTGCTGTAACATTTCTATGGTTCTGTGGCTCTAAGGCCAAAAGTCAGTTTTATGCTGTTGTGAAACCAGTTTGCGATTGTCCATCAATGGCGGGCCACGTTTCCCGCTGCTGCACATCGGGAGCCCAATTTCAATCCTCGAGCATCTCATTATAAGCCCTGCTCGTCGGAATCACCCCTCCCCATGCTGGATCATCCAGGCACACCGACGTGTTTCACAACAGCACATAAGCTCAGCGCTTTGAGGCTTGTTTGTCTGCCTTGCTTCGGGCAGCACTCGCGGTCATCAGCACCAAGTTTCTCAGACAGCACCACATCATTTTTAGCGGGGCTCACAGGCAGGTCTCTACCTACCAGACCAGCTGTAAGATTGGGGTGGTTTTTCAATGGCTGTAGGGCTAGGGCTTGCTTGGGGAAGGTGAAGTAGTGACCCCAGGCAAGGGAAGAGGCTGCAGAGTGAGGGCTGTATTGGGGAAGTAGGGTATCCCAGGCTTTGATCTGTGCAAGTGGCCTCAAGGTGGTGAGGGATGAGGAGGCAGCCTCCAGAGGAAATGAGGCCAGATGGAGATGTGAGGGTGTGTGAGAGAAAATGAGTGGTGATGTCCCTTGAGCTGACAGTGAATGAGATGCCAGTGAATGTGTGATGGGCTTGAGTGTGCGAGTCTAGAGTGATGTGATGGTTGCTTTCCCATGGCAGCACGGATAAGATCATTCATCCTCTTTCTTCACTGGATAGCCAACCTCTCCTGTGCAGCATTGGCACTGACCACCATTGCCACTGCCTCCCAAACTGGAGTGGTGAGATTGCTGGATCTCCTGCGACCAGGGCGGGGGGTAGAGGACATCATGGCCGGCCTCCTAAAGGCACTCCAGTGATGGGTTACTGTCACTTTCAGGGCCATGCCTTCACTGGAGCAGCCCTGGCTGCAAGCATTGAGAACTGTGCATGCGGCTACAGTTTAGATATGGCACCCGGAGTGAGGAAATGGTGAGGTAATGGTGTTTGGAGTATGCTTGTTGCCATGATATCTTGTGCTTGTCTCGTTGGCGAAACAGGCTGCTGGTTATGATGTTGTCATGTTCTAGACATTTCATTAAGAGGAGGACTCCAATGGAATTTGCTTCCCCTATGCCTTCGTTGCCAATTACACCTTTCCAGAAATTTGAGTCCTTCTTGATTCTGGTGTTGAAAGCTCTGAGGAGAATCAGTTTGTTGCCTGCTGGGACTCAGACCAGGGACTGCTCAAAATTAGCGTAGAATCCCTCCTGGGCTGATGACGGTAGCATGCTGATCCCTCATTCGGGTGAGCCGGGCAGTCATGATACATTCCCTTATCCCACCGGGAGGAGTTGCTGAAGTGCCAGACAAGCTCAATTCTGAAGGAAAAACCCACCCTGGAGAGGCATCATTCCTCTCCTGGTGTCAGGTATACAAACAACGTGTCCCATCCAGCAGATTTGGTTTTTAAGAGATGAGCATGTTGAAGCTGGGCATGTTGGCCCTTGAAGCTGGAAGGTCTTCCCAGAAGAAGCTGTAGCTGCCACCTTGCTCCTTCAGCTTGTCCTCTTCCATCTGTCTTGTCTCAGTTAGGGTAGCAATGTTGACGTAGAGGACCTGAGTTCCCAAGCTATGATGGTGGTGTGGTGCTCAGGTCTGTCACTTTTGGGGTTATCCATGAGGATTCTGATGTTCCAGGTCCCAAGCTTCATTTTGGTAGGTGGAAGATGCCTGTGCATGACTTCTCTTTAAGTGTGGGGTGGCTCCTGGCACGGCTGCAAAACCACATATCCCTCATCTGGGAAGAAAAGGACCTCAGGGATGCTGTGATCGTGACTATATTTAATAAGGGAGTCTAGTCCAATGGTGATAGCTACAGAGGAGTCTCCCTGTTGTCTTCAACAGGGAATACAATTGCAAGGATACTCCTCAATCGCCTCCTCCCAGTGGCTGAAGAACTCCTTCCAGAGTCGCAATGTGTTTTTTTTTCCCGTTGAGAGGCACCACCGGCACAGGCCACAGAGGCACGATTGAGAGGCACCATAGCACCACAGGCTCTGAACAAGAGTCATGTGGACTCTAAATGTTAACTCTGTTTCTCTCTCCTGCAATGCTGCCAGACCTGCTGAGTTTTTCCAGCATTTTCTGTTTTTATTACCACAGGTATGATCTTCACTGTGTGGAAAATCCAAGGAAATGCAAAAAACAGCACCAACTGCTGTACCTGGCCTTTCTTAACCTAACAAAAGTATTTGGCTCTGTCAACTGTGAAGGCTTATGGAGTGTCCTCCTCAAATTTGGCTGCACGTGGAAATTTGTCATCATTCTCCCCCTACTCCATGTTGACATGAAAGCCATGATCCTCACCAACCCTATCTCACTGAGGCCTGGGGTCAACAAGGCTGTGTCATCGCACCAACCCTCCTCTCCAGTTCCTCTCCTCATTGCAATACTGCACCACACATTCAACAAACTACCTTCAATAGATAATTTATAGAACAAGAAGGAAACTGTTCAATCTACGCCATCTTCAATCCAAAGCCAAAGTCGCTCCAACCTTAACCATTGAGCTCCAATATGCAGATGATGCCTGTATGTGCGCTCGCTCAGAAACTGACCTGCATTTCACTGTCAGCTCCTTCTCTGAAGAATATGAGAAAATGGACTTTTCACTAAACACCCGGAAAACTAAGGTCCTCTTCCAACTAGCTGCCACAGCACAACACCTCACCCCACTGGTTAAGATCAATGGTGAGATCCTGAAAAATGTGGACTATTTTCCATATCTTGGGAGCCTCCTTTCAATAGAGGCAGACATAGATGACAAAATTCATCATTCCCAATCTAGAGGCAAGAAAGGTGGCCCAACAGCAGTGTCATCTTCCCAGCCAACATGCCCAGCTTCAAGGCACTAATCACTTAAAAAACAGTTCTGCTGGGTGGGACATGTCATTTGTATACCTGACACCAGATTCCTAAAGCAACTGCTCTACTCAAAATGCGGCCAAGGCTCCCAGGAACGCAATGGAAATGCTTTAAGTTGTCCTCAAAGCATTCCTGAAGAGGTCAAACATCCCCACCAACTCATGGGAGTCCCTGGCTTAGGAACAACCAAAATGGAGAAGGCTCATATAGGGAGGCACCGAACACATCAAATGACTTTGGCGGGAACACGGAAAGGTAAAGTTGAGGCATTGGAGGGGGCGTACAAACCGCTATACAACTTATCCACCTTACCCTTCAAGCACCGCCTGCCCCACGTACAGATCGTGCATTATACTTATCAACCATCTCAGAACTCATCCAACTGAGTGGAAGCCAGTTGTCCTCAATCGCAAGAGACTGTCTGAGAAGAAGAGGAGCAAAATAAGAACAGGTCTTGTACTACTAGGATTGAAATAAGCAGAATAACATTACTGTGTCAGTCAGTTTCAGCCAATTAGTATTTTACACTTCTAGGCTGCTTCACCCAATCTCCCCACATTCCCATTCGTTTATATTTTCCTTTAGCTGGTTGAACTGTGCTCTGCAGAGTTGGGGACAGAACCCCAAAACAAGGCTCTATTGTTAGGAATGATTCCACAATTGGGCAGCGCTTGCTGAACAATCCTGAGTGTGCGAATTGCTACACTAACAACCAATTTAAGATAATCAGTTGAGTCATAATGTGGCTCATTTACACTTGTCAGAAATGACATACATTCATATGCAGAGACCATTATTTGCAAACCAAAGGAATATGTTCAAGCCTTGTGCCTTTTCTGAATTACCCAAAAGCTTGGGTAGCCTATACTTCCCCATTGCATCCTCCATGGTGTCATGAGGATGTGCTTTATTCCAAATAATGATTTTTGATCTATTGGCTGGAAATCTGAATTGAACTTTTAAAAACAGATTTTTTTGAAAACAGAGACTAAAGTGATTTGAACTCACAGCCCAAGGCGGCTAACTGCAATTTGCATTACTATACATTCCACATTCGAATTCATTGAAGTAGAGTCAGTTTGTCTGCAAAATCCATCAAAGGCAATGGTTTCAGAGGAGTGTGAAGGCCTCACATCTCCTGCCTCATTAGCAAGGCACCTATGGCAATCACCTGAGGTATTCAACTGTTGGAGACAGGCCTTTAAGACTAATTGCTTGGACAATGGGACCCTGGCTAAGTTAACATCACACATGAGCTAATCGAGTCACCTTGGGGATACACAGGCAATGTCTTTTTTTTAAATTCTCATGGCAGTTGGAGAAGGAAGGTCATATGACAGGCCAACACTTTGTATGTTTTAATCACATGTTTTCTCAGCAGAACTAGGGACAAGGAGCTTAGGGAGAAGGCTTAGGTGGGGTCCCTCCTGTCTCCTTTTTTCCACAATCCACCTGGTACGCTTTGAGCCCTGCTTGCTGATTGTGATCATCCAGGGACAGGCTGCTGCAGGCAAATAATCTAATGCAGAACTACCGTTTCCCAAAGAAGAACCAACTTAGTCATCCACATCTTTTAAATCAGAAGCGTCGAGCGTGAAGTCAGACGAGTCACTAAACTCGAGTGTATACTTTTAAAACTATTTTATGGACCCTAATTTGGCCAATCTATCCTTCCCCACTCTGTAATCTGTATGTATGTGGGTGATCTTTGAGTGTGTGCGTGTGCGAAAGTCTTTTATTATTTTATTTAGATTGGTTTAAGTATAATCAAGCCCACCTCTTTCTTTGTTAAACTCAAGAAAACCTATCCTATCAGTTAATTTATGATCAGAGCAGGTAAATAGCTAACTACTCATTGAATTAGCTTGTATATCCTTTTCAAACAATAAAAAACCTGTTACAGTCAAATAAGGAGAGGACAAAGAGTGGGGGGTGATTTGATCTCTCCTCACCTGGTCATAACAATGCGAACACCTCAGTCAATCAGAGTCAACTTGCCACCAATCAACCTCTCCTCCTGTAGTATAAATCTTTGTGGCTATTTGAAATCTGGCATTCTTGCATTTGTCTTGATGAGTGCAAGACAACATGTTTCATATTTCAGTGACATTTATTAAACTAAAGACACTATATAAATCTAATTTGGTCGTGGTGTTGTTAAAGGGGGACAAAAAGGTAGAGAGGCAGAGAAGTTTAGGGAGGAACGTCCAGAACTTAGGGCTTAGGAGGCTGAATGCATGGCTACCAATGGCAGAGCATTAAAAATCAGGAATGTGCAAAAAGCCAGAATTGGAAGAACGCAGGGATTGCAGAGTTTTGCAGGGCTGGAGGAGGTTAAATAGATAGAGAGTGAGGAGACCATGAAAAGGGTGAGAATTTTAAAATCAAAACATTGCTGGGTGGAACTGTTTGAGAAGTGGATCGCTTCACACGATTTTCTCAATCATGAAAATCCCCATGCAAAACCCATTGTACTCAAAGCCTACAATTAATTGTGGGAAAGAATAGAACTCATGACTAATTAAATAGAACATTCTGTAACTGGAGTAAGCAATGGGTCAGATTTTATTACAATGTATTTATCATTCTTTCACCTGCTGTCAACAACATCCCATAACATATTATTTACTATGTTATGGAACATTATTAAATGGATTATTGGAAAGGAACAATTTGATTGTTCAAGACTTTGGTGCCTGATGAGGATCTGAATCCTAAATCCTAATTGTTACAATGTAACAATGTTCTTACATTAATGCACTTGCCTTATTCTAAGAACAAGTTCCCAAATTATTCCATCTATTAATGGATGTAATGAATGCTCCAGCACTTTTTTTTAATGCCGGATTTGGGGACAGAGAGCTGATTAAAGCACGGGGTGCAGCCAAGTGCTTTAATCAGCTCTCAGTCCCCAATTTCAGCATTAAACACACTGGAACATTCATTATAACCATATTCACTGTAGTGCACTCCTCGTTATAACATGCAAAAATGCTTGGCTCCCAAGCACTGTGTTATAATGAGGGTGGAGTGTAATTATTAAGTACTTTACCTCAGTTTGTGTTCGTTGATTGCTTAAGTCTTGCATTTAGAAACTTCTAAGCAGTAATATATTTTAATGATGTGCAACAAACTGAGTTTTAAAACTGAACAGATTTAAAATCTGGCAGTTAGAAAGGACTGAGAGATCCAAAACCTGTTCCAAATCACAGTGGTTTTGGCACAATGAAGGCATAATGATGTTTGAAAAAGCATGTGTGTGTAGGTTGGACCACAGGGTCGATTCCTAAGTGATGTCTTATTTACAGCAGTCTAGGCCTGCTTTAGGCCTACCAGATGCAGTCCGACTCAATTGAAACCAATTCAATGTGCTGAATATTTGGCAGTTTCTGCATGGTTGTGTTTTTAAAATTGGTATTCTACTTTTCCCTCCCCACTTCTACTTTACTGAATTCCAGTATTCTTTTGCTACTAACCAGAGCTATAGTTCATCGCTTAGACAAACGAACATATAGTTTGTGTTCAGGAATCAACAAAATGGTTTATATTGATGACTGCATTACTTGAATACATCGTCTGATATCAAGCTTTTAACAATAATGGCTTTCATCTTGCACCTATAGAGTTGTGTTACTCAGGCATATCCATCCATGGCATTTCGTACCTACTGCTGCTTAGTTCATTATATACAGGCACACACAGCAGCGTACAAAGTATTATTCCCTGTTAATTAAATGAAGCCAAACATTAATTAGTTAGACAAATTGATTTGTCTTCGTAACACTATCAACAAACTTTTTTTTGTCCTCCTCTTAGTTTAGGTTGTATATTCACTCAGTACCTTAAGTTTCTTTCTCCCCCTTTTTTTCCTCTGATCTATGTCTGGAGTCGTGTGGAGGGATCTAATCTTTGGAGTGAAATTATAGGTCTACAGATGTTTTCAAGATGTTTCCCTGTCAGTAGCAGATTATCCCCTGTAGCAAAACCTCATTAAAGTGCAATTTACAGAGCATTGCTGCTGTTGCCATCAACCAAAATTAAAGGCATTAATTTTTCAAAGTTCACCAGAAGTCTTTACGTAAATGATGTAGCAGTTTGGGAGACCAATTTGCATAAGTGATATTTGCAGAATTAACCCATATTAGTTGTACAAATGTGGTAGGGGCAAAAGGAAAAGTTGGAGGGGGGTTGGTGGTGGTGGTGGTGGTGGTGGTGGTGGTGGGAAGTGGATGGACGATGAATTTGCAGATGTACTTGTCGAACATGAGTCACACAGTAAAGACGTGCTGAAATAAAACAAGGGTCACCCGCTGGGAGGAATGTCAAGAGAGAATGCTGATCGGTTTGCACCAAATCTGTACTGCTGCAATTGCTGCAACGATAACCAAATCCAAGATCAGATGGGACACCCAACAAGCCTTTAAATTTCACTTTTAAACATCTGCAGACAATATTCCACAGAAAACTTTATTATTTGCTGACTGCTTTTGTCTAGATCATGTTGAGTTAAGAAAATAAAACAGTGGTAGAAGCTGAAGTTGAAACAATTAGTCGGCTGTTCCGCCATCCATCAACCACTATGCAGTAAAATGTTATGATAAATTGTTGGCAAATAATAATTGCCACTTTTCCCTTAAATAGACCATATTCCCAGCTTGGTGTTACCAACACCCAATTCCATTGTAATGTTTACTAATGTAGTAATTAATTAGTGACAGTTATGGGCAGACAGTGGCGTAGCGATAATGTCACTGGGCTATTAATCCAGAGGCCTAGGCTAATGCTCTGGGGCTACAGGTTTAAAGCCCAGTATGGCAGCAGCTGGAATTTAAATTTGATTAATATTTCTTTACCTGAAAGCTAGTCTCAGTAATGACGACCATAAAAATATTATCAAAAACCTCATTCACTAACGTTCTTTAGGGAAGGAAATCTGACATCCTTGCCTGGTCTGGCCTCTATGTGACTCCAGACCTATAGCAATGTGATTGACTCTTAACTGCCTAGCAAGCCACTCAGTTCAAGGGCGGTTAGGGAAGGGCAACAAATGCCTTCCTTGCCAGCGACTGCAATAATTAACACGTGGTGCTGAATTTTTCGGATGGCAGGGTCTCACTTCTTGACTCCCGAATAGTTGACGGGGAATACATCCCACCGACTCTGAGTGCCCCACAGCTCGAATGAGTGTTAAATGGCTGCAGGTGGAACTTCCACCCCTTCACTTGGCAGGAAGTTCCGCCTTAGAGAGCTGCTGGCCAATCCGACTGAAGTCCAGCTTCAGTTGTGCCCAGCATGATGTGCGCAGGGCATTGTTGTAACATCACACGCTTTGGTTCGTAGAGTTTCTTACATCATACTGGGCTGCAGATGGCACACTCAGTCAGGGGAGGCACCTGCAGCCTACAGATGGGGAAAAGGCACTGTGGGTATATCCGAGCGTGTGTGGTGAGGTATGTGTTTAACTGTGCAAGTGGCCTCAAGATGGGGAGGGGTGAGGTCTACACAGGCCATAGGCATATCCGCCTCAAAATGTTCAGGGGCTAACAAAGGGACATCAAACACAATGCGATCAAGGAATACAGTGGGAGGATTGAGAAGTCTTAAACAGCGGGAAGACTGAACATTAAGCTCCTCCAAGATGATGGGAGGTATTTCCACACTCACACAGGGAGCTTCCAAGCTGGGCTGGCAGTGAGAGCTCAGCACCAACATCTTGCAACCTGCAGTGATGCAGCACAAAATTAAAATGAGGAGAATCTCAGCTGGTGAGGGCTGTGCGGGCGGATAGGAGGGCAGGTGCATGCACTGGGTAGGGGGTGGGCACGATTAAAGGGGTACACAACTGAACTGTGCATTTCCAAATGAGAAGAAAGATACAGCTAAGACACGTTAGGAGCCTTTCAATGACATGGCAGGGAATCAGGAAAGTGAAGCAATGATGCACATTCATGTGAGACTATCCTGCAAAGAGGCATTAATTGATTCTCTTGTTTTAACCCCTTGTTCGCAGCTTGGAAATTCCCCAGAGTGATAATAAGCTCCAGAGCAATTAAGCGACTGGACAAGCTTCAGAAGCGTGTTAGAATCATGCCGCTAGATGGTTCACAGAAGAGAAGCTTCAGGCCCCGCTCAAATAATCTCATTTCCTGACTAAATATTTACCCTCATTTTTATTCCAAAGGATGTAGTATTAGAGTGCAGTGAATGAGGACCCCAGCTGAAAGCACCACATCCAAGCTACTGGCCAAAACAATCTCATAGCAGTTGGTCATGTAATGGGGTGGGGGGGGCACCTTGATATAAAACCTGCACTGGCCACCATTTCAGGGACGAGTAGTTGCTGACACTGGAACAAAGTCCTTTAAACCACATTCACGGACAAGTCCTTGGCAGAAAGAGGCCCTTTGGAGACTAATGCTGACTCTTGTCTGTTTCTCATTGATGCTGCAGAGAGGAGACCATCAGGAAGATGGAGCCTGGATTTATTGCTGCCTGCATAATTGCATACAGACTGGAGAGAGGAAGGAGAAGTTTGCCATAGAGGTGCCTGGCACACGAAATGGAGGAACAAAACCCTCAAGACCAAGGGGCAGCAGGGCCCCCTCCAGACGCAGAGGATGAGGCTCACAGAAATGTCGTAGTTAGCATAGGTGGCTCACAAGACCGAGGATGTACAGAACTCACATGTCTTACCTGCAGATGAGTGAGAACCAGAGCCACCGATGCCTCCACATATCCACGGATCAGTTGACTCACATTTGCCACATTCTCCAGGAATTGGTGCCACGGGGACTGGTCATCCATTGACAGTGGCTTTGAAAGTAACAGCTGCACTCAACTTCAATACCAGTGGCTCCTTCCAGGGCTCCACTGGGGACCTATGTGGGATCTCTCAAATGTCCACGCATGAATGTATTCATGAGGCCACGGACGCCCTTTTTGCCAAGGACAAAATTTCCGGATTCCCACAGGTGCAGGGTGCTATTGACTGCTCTCATGTGTCTATAAAAGCTCCATGGCAACAGACACTCCAATACATAAAGAGGAAAGGCTACTACTCGCTTAATGTACAGCTGGTCTGCAACCCTAAGAAACTTATTATGCAGGTTTGCACCAGATACCTAGGAAGCATCCATGACTCATGCATCTTGAGCAGATCACAGATCCCGGACATCTTTGAGGGACCACACAGGATCCAGGGCTGGTTCCTTGGTGGCAAAGGGTACCTGCAAAGGACATGGCTGATAACGCCTGTGCAGCAGCCCCAGAACCCTGCAGAGAGAAGCTACAACAGAGTTTATGCCGCTACCCAAGCAACAGTGGAGTAGACCATATGCATCTTAACGATGTGATTTGATACCTGGACCGATCTGGTGGAGCACACCAGAACAGCTCTCAGAGGGTCCAGCAGATCATTGTGGCTTGCTGCACAACCTGGCACTGCTAAGGGAGTGGACTTGCCAGGTGCCGATATGGAAGAACTGCACGTCTCCTCCGATGAGGAGGGAATCACAGGGGATGAGGGCGTTGAGTTGGAGGAAGCTGAGGCTGCAGGGGAAGAGGCCATAGCACAGGCCAGACGAGGCAGGTGTTCACGTGAGTCCCTCATAGCCACCGGACTCCATGAGGTGGATGACAAGTTGCAGTGAGAATGCTCTTGGACAAGTGCCCTCCATCATGGGCCAACATGAACATCAACATTATTATTCCTCGCATTTTAACCAAGCATTTCAATATGAGAGTGAATAGTTACACATCAGGCTCACATTGTCCTGACCCTTTGAAGAATGATGAAGTCTCGGGAAAATGTGCCCTTGCTAAGATGGGGGTGCTAACTGGACGAGGGAGTCCCAGCATCAGACGTCAGAAGGTGCTGCCTCTTCAAGCCTATCTCCAGCATCCCATTTGCAATGTCAGCCTACAAGAGCCAGGAGCTGTTCCACTATCCTCAGTGGCCTCGTAGCTGTTTGCCTTCAATCTGACAAAGCTCCTCAAGGAGATCCATCTCTAGCGACTGGACAACGCATTCTGTATAACCTCCATGGTGAAGCTGATAGGTGACACTTGGGCCAAGGTAGCCAAGGACATTCCGCAGGTGTGCACCTAATCAGAGATGACTCAGTCCTCTGTTTCACCTTCTTCTCTATCACAGACTTGATAGGCAGAATGGCATTGTGAAGATACTGTGATACTGTAGTATCACACCTGATTGACAGCAACACAGCTCATCATAAAAAGAGGCATACACAAGAGGAGATGTGAAATGTTTGCAGTTCTATTTACATTTGTAAACATTGGGTGGAATTGTCCCAGATTTGCACTAAGTACGGTAGTGAGCAGGTAGAACAATGTTTTAATCATCAGCGGTAACTCTTTTGAGTCAACCAAGTAAACTAAATTAATAAAATTAGGGACAAAGTAAAAGGCAGCCCCTTAAAGGGAAACTACAAAAACGAAGACAAAATTTAAAGGAAACTTGCAAATGTTAAACCAAAATGTGATTAACAGAGTCAATGAAACACCCCTGTCCCCACGGTGCCCACCGAGCACAGAAAGCCTCCACAGTGCCGGCAGACACCGTGTGCTCCCTCTCCAGGGATGCCTGGCCATGACCGTAGCCGCGGAAGAGGGGCAGACATTCGGATCAGACGACCCCCTTGATTTTCCACTGCCTGGACCTGTTAATGGCCAACTTGGTCAGGCCCAGGTGCAGATTCACGAGGAGGTCCTCCTCCCTCCCGGCACCCCCTCCGCACCGGGTGCCCGTAGATCAGGAGCGTGGGACTGAAATGCAAATAAAACATCAGTAAAAGATTTTTTAAATAACTGAAAAGGGACTGAAAAGGCCTAAAACACCCTATATATCCATGGTCCATAGACTCCACAAGGCCGCAAAATACGCAGGTATCTTGGGAGTCTGTGAACTGACACAACCTGTGGTTGTATGGGACTGCTGCATGCAACACCCTCCATCCCAAGCCCCCGATGGAAAGTGGGAGGACACTTCCGTAGAGGGCCCCCCACTGGGGGCCTCCGACGCCGGACAGCAACAAGGCACGCCAGGGCGTATCCGGGCGGTGGGCGAGGACAAGGAAATGAATGGTGTGCAGCAGCAGCCCATACAGGAAACTGATCCACGCCATGCTGGAGGGCATTTCCGCGAGGTGACTCAGGTTGCGAGGCACCGGCTCCTGAAGGAGGGTTCAGGACTTGGGGCCAATGTGGAATTCCACCTGAACAGGGGTACGCTCAGATGGAAGACTGCCACGCACGTGTGCCACCTCGAATCCCAGTATGTAGTCGGGGCCGAACTCAACCGTCCTAAGGTCTTGGACGGCTTTGGCCGTGAGCCAGACGCACATTGCACCAATTCCTGTGGAACCATCCAGCCCGCTCCTCCGCCACCCAGCATGTCCCCGATCCTGGTCACCCTGGCAGCCACAGCCCTCCTCTCCGCCAGCCACTGAAGAGGGCGGAGGGGCGGATTCCTGGGTAGCAGCTCTCTGATAATAGCCACCACTCCTGACAGCGGAGAGCTGCCTTGCGAGGCGACCATGTTCCAGTCTTTGATCCGACACTGGTAAAAGATGGGCAACGCCTGCAAGGAGCCATGAAGGACCCCTGGTCTACAAACAGAAGCTGCACATCATAATTTAGGCCTTGCATCTGGCAGAAGAAATACCTTGCCAGGGCACACCATCTTGGAGGGGGCTAGACGTAAAGGTATCGCTGCAGGGCCTGAAGGAGGAAAGCCTTCTGGGTGCGTAGGCACACCAGCACCTGACCGCCCTCCCTAAGTGGGAGACTCAGAACCTCAGTAGTGACCCAGTGCAGCTTTTTGTCCCAGAAGAAGTCGACGAGCATTCTCTGGATTTTTGTGACAAAGTCCGCAGAGTCCCGAATAAATATTTGTGATTCACCCTGTTGAATGCCTTCTCCAGGCCAAGAGACAGAAAGGTGCTCGACAGACCAGTCCTCTGGAAAAATACATGTTGTCCCGGACCAGATGGATATTATCGAAGATGGTACAGCCTGGCACTGTGTAGGACTGGTCAGGGTGGATCATGTGGTCCAGCACAGAGCCAAGGCGAGAAGACGTTGCCCTGGCAAAGGTCTTGTAATCTGTACCGAGGAGGGAGATCGGGCACCAGTTCTTAAGGTGGCAGAGATCCCCCTTCTTAGTTAGCAGGGCAATCACAACCCTGCACGACGAGAGGGGCATCTCCCCGGTGGCTATACTCCCCCCCAGACCCCCGCGTAGTAATTCCCCAGGATGTCCCAGAACACCCTGAAGAACTCCACGGTCAGCCCGTCCAGCCCTGGGACTTGGCCCTGGAGAGGCCGTCGAGGGCGCCGGTCAGCTCTCGCAGACTTATAGGGTGGTCTAGCTTTCCGGCGCCCTCCGGGCCGACCTGCAGCAGGTCCTTCCACAAAACTGCCAACATCCTCGCTGGATGGACCTGGAGAGAACAGGGCAGTGTAATCGTCTTGGGCGATGGCCCTGATGCCCACCGGATCTGAGATAAGGTATCAGTCATCGGCCATCAGCGTAAGGAGCTGCTGACGGACCCCATGCCTTTTTTCCAGCGAGTAGAATAAGGGGAAGCCGCGGTCCAGGTCCCGAAGGAACTGGATCCGCGACCTCATGTATGCACCGGGGGACCCGACGAGTTGCAGGTCCCACAGCACGCCCTTCTTCTCATCATACACCGACCGCAGGGCCGGGTCCGCGTCGGGCTGACGGAGACCTCCAGGTCGAGCACCTCCTTCTCCAACTCCTCCACCATAGATTTCCGACTCCTTGTCAACCCCCTCGCGTACTCCTGACAGAAAACGCAGACATGAACCTTGCCCATGTCCCACCCTAGCCTCAAGGAGGGGAAGCCTCCCCGCTTCCTTCTCCAGCCGGCCCAGAAACAATGGAACAAGTCCAGGAACTGCTCGTCCTCCAGCAGCAGGTTGTTAAAGCGCCAGTACGCGGACCCCGTCCGAGTGCAGAACGGACCGAGTTCCGCCCACACCAGACGGTGGTCCGTGCCCGGCACCTGGTGCACAGAAGCCAGTGGAACGCAGGACACGAGCACCTTCGAAATGTAAAGGTGGTCGAGTCTGGACACTCCGACTCCACGTGACACAAAAATGAAAATGCTGGAGCCAGGACGGAGATGTCGCCAGACGTCCACCAAGTCAAAGGACCCCACCAGGATCGCAACTTACTCACACCGCACGTGTAGTGCTGGGTACCGTGACGGTCCCGGGCCCCGAGGGTACAGTTGAAATCTCCCCCGAGGACCATGTACTCGCCCGCGTCAATGGAGCCGAGATGAGTGGACACTTCCTGAAAGAAGCTCGCTTGCTGCTGCGCGCCCAGGGGAGCGACACATTCACAAACTAAAGTGCTGCACCCCCCAGGCGCACAGGCAGGTGCAGCAACCGGCCTGGCACCGGCTCCTTGATCCCCAAGATCTCCGGCTGAAAATGTTGGGCCAACATGATAACCACCCAGCTAGAATCGGAGGCTAGGTGACTTATGTAGACCACCCCCTCACCACTCTAGGAGCCATTAGCTTTGTCTCCCGGAACGGTATGGGTTTCCTGCAGGAAACACACTGCATACCTCCCGTCCCGGAGGACCAAGAAGATCTGGAACCTGTACTGTGCGTCCCTGCTGCCGTTGATGTTGAGGCTTGTTATGGTAGTTTTTATTGTCAGAAGTGTGCGCTACCATCACCCAATGCAAAGTGCAAGAAGGAGAGGATTATTTTAGTCCTTCCTCTCCTTCAGGAGCCCAGGGAGAAACGTGTGGACCCTCCTCTTAGTGTTCTGGTCCAGCCCAGGGACCTTGAGGGCCTCGTGGGTGCACTAGAACGCAAGAGGAAAAGAATGCCACTGGTCCAGGGCCGACTGGACCCTGTCTCGGTGACCGCGATTACTCGCTAAAAAATCTTGGACTTCCCGTAAAGGGATGAGGGGAAAATCGGTGGGGGGCACCAGGGGATCCACCACCTCACCCGACAATGACTCTAAGTCACCCCCGGTGCTCACCACCGAAACCCTGTCCTCCTTCAGGTCGTGGCCTCCAGCTTCCAACCCCTCCCCCATATTAAGTACGGGGGCTGGTTCAGAGCTGCCAGTCAGCCCCACCTCCACCACGATCCCACTCCCAGGATCAAGGGCAGAGGGGTCCTCCCTGGTCTCCTCTTGGGGATATGGGCCAAAGAGTGGTGGCGACTCAGAGCCCCTCTCCCCCTCAGGCACCGAGCCGCCTGGCGAGTCTGGAAAAAAACTCCGCACCGAGCATGGAGGTGCCAGGCGCTGAAGGTTGGGAGGGAGCTGAGAGGTCTTCCTCACCACCACCGCCCGATGACCCAGTTCCAGGGGCCGTAAAGGGACTGCTGCAGTCCCCTGGTGGGCCAGATGGCATCTTGGTGGGTCAGGGTGGGGCACCACTGCAAGGGCGATACCCTCACCAACCCCCGAGGGGCCCTGCTCAGGGGACTGCAGCAAGGGATCTTGGATTAGGTCTCCCCCAGAGGGCAAAGCAAGGAGACGTCACCGCCTTTTCACTGGGGGAGGGGAGACATCCGACCTTGCGAGTCGCGAGGTCCTCCCCCTCCGAGGAGTGGTGTCTCTCCTGAGGTAGGCTGGGGGCTGGGGAGACCTCCATCTGCGAGGCCCCTGCTGCCTCGTCCAGCCCCTCTGGACTCTCTGCCCTCTGGGGTTTGGGCAGGTCCATCCTCTTTAATAGGACCACCAACTCAGGGTCATGCACCCCATCGCCCACCGGACCCGGGAATGGTCCGCTGGGCCAAGCACGTGGCGCTGAGGCGCACACAGGCCCGGGAGCTTGCGTGTTCAGGATGCAGGGGCCGGACGATTTTTGCCCCCCCCTGAGCCGGTGTCTTCAGGGGTTTGCAGATCAGGGTGGGTTTGAGTTCAGGGGGCTTGGGGGGGCTGCCTCCACACGGCGGGTTTTCCATCGTGCCTTCTTCCGTGCGGGGTCTCTACCCGCTCCTCACCGGCAGCCGAGATGGCCATGGCTGCCGGTGGCACCTCCCCTTGCGGGGAGGAAGATGGAATGGTGGTGGGGGGAGGAGCAATGGTGCCAGACGCATTGGCAGCTTTGGAGGCGGGACAGCTCTTTCGGACGTGACCCATCTCCTTGCAGACATGGCACCGCACGCTGTCCACCGAACAGCAGACGCGGTAGGCAGCCCCCCTCAAAGGTGACACCAAACCGCCCCTCCGCGCGGTCCTCCCGGGCCAGGCGAACAAAGACCTGGCGCCGGAGGGAGTACACGTGGCGGAGACTGGGCTCCCTGAGGCCGAGTGGGATTGGCACCGCCCCAGTTGGTGAAGGTGGGGGAGGAGGGGGAGGAGGAGATCACCGGGAACAAAGGATAAGACCAGCCTTTCCACGGTGGCCTCAAGAGGGTCCACCACCAGATAGGTACCGCCTACGATGAGCCCCTTGGCCAGGGCCAGGTGCACCGCCCGCTCGGACCTCAGGAAGAACACCGCCTTCCTGTACACGCGCGAGGCTGCAACAATGGCCAAGAGGCCGACAATCCCGGCCAAAACCTTCACACATGTTTCTACAGTCATCTCGGGGTGAATGTAACTCTTTACCCCCATGGCCCTGGTCAGGAGATGGAATGTGACAGGGCCGCAGGAGCAGCGGAGGCCACAGAAGCAGTCACTCCTGCATAGGTCTTCTTGGCGGGCCCTGCCACTGATGACAGCGCTGCCTCCACAGTTGCCTCGGAGGCCCAGCCACCGGTGACCATTGGCGGTTGTGCCACACCCACCCCGAGCTCTGTCGGTGGTAGCAACAGCATTTATAAAGGGGGGGAGGGGGAAAAGAAGGATTACCCTCTCCCTCGTGATGGTGTATAAAGACGGAAGGGGAGGAGAGAAAGTGCGTAAAAGGATAGGGAGGCACAGAAGGGGAAAGGGTAATGGGTGCAGGGTGGGTGGATGTTGCTGGGTAGAGTGGAGTGGGGTGGTGGGGGCCTAGCTGTTTTTCCCGTAGGGGGAGGGCGATGTCTTCGCCAGGCTGCTGGTACTGCCTGGCACACAGAAGTCAGGTGTGTCCCTATTCACCAGGCAGCACCTGCTACCTGGACTTGGACACGGGCGGGGCGAGAAAGGGAGGTGGTGGTGGAAGATCTTAAATGGACACATGCACGCACCCCTCCTCCCCGAGTCCCTTCAGCAGTCTCCTTCCACCAGCCCCCACCAAACAAACTGCAGATGTATTGAAAAAAAAGCCCTTGCCTCTCGGCCTCCCTGTCTTGCAGCACCTCCCCTCTCTCTCCTTCAATTCTTCAGGCCTCAGGCCTTGCAGGCTCCAGGCCCTAGCAGGAACAGCAGCAGGAACAGCCACAGAAATCCCACAGCAGCAGGAACAGCCACAGAAATCCCACAGCAGCAGGAACAGCCACAGGAAACCCCACAGCCATAGGAACAGCCACAGGAAACCCCACAGCCATAGGAACAGCCACAGGAAACCCCACAGCCATAGGAACAGCCACAGGAAACCCCACAGCAGCAGCAGGAACAGCCACAGGAAACCCCACAGCCATAGGACCAGCCACAGGAAACCCCACAGCCATAGGACCAGCCACAGGAAACCCCACAGCCATAGGACCAGCCACAGGAAACCCCACAGCAGCAGCAGGAACAGCCACAGGAAATCCCACAGCAGCAGCAGGAACAGCCACAGGAAACCCCGCAGCAGCAGGACCAGCCACAGGAAACCCCACAGCAGCAGGACCAGCCACAGGAAACCCCACAGCAGCAGGACCAGCCACAGGAAACCCCACAGCAGCAGGACCAGCCATAGTCAGCACCAAGCACAACTGCAGCAACAGCACACAGCTCAAGCATCCTCGCCTTCGAGGACCTCCTCACCCTCATCACCATCGACATCCTCCTCATAGGAGTAGACCTCCAGCTCCTGCATCTCCTCCTCCGCCAGCTCCTCTTCCCGTTGCAGTGCCAGATTGTAAAGGGCACAGCAGGTGATGACAATGCGTGACATCCTCTGTGGACTGTACTGCAGGGCTCCACCAGACTGATCCAGGCATCGGAACCTCATTTTCAGCATCCCGATGGTCTGCTCCACCAAGGTGCGAGTTGCAGCATGAGCCTCATTATACCTTCTCTCTGCTGCAGTCTGAGGCCGCTGCATGGGTGTCACCAGCCACGACCCTGGGGGCAGCCCTGATCTCCAAGGAGCCGACCCTGCAACTTCTGTGGACCCTACAAGACGTCAGGGATCGGTGACAGACTGAGAATGTAGGAGTCGTGCACACTCCCTGGAAACCATGCGCAGACCTGCAGGATGCATTTGTGGTGGTCGCACACCAGCTGCACATTCCATGAATGGAATCCCGTGCGGCTGACATAGTTGACTTCGTGTTGTGACGGAGATCTGAGTGCCATGTGAGTGCAGTCGATGGCACCCTGCACCTGTGGGGAACCCGAGATCTGGGCAAATCCAATTGTTCTTGCATCCCGACTCTCCTGGTCCCGGGCGAAATGCACCAAGTGGTGTGCCCTTGCGAAGGTGGCATCCGTGACCTCATGGATGCATTTGTGGGTGGAGGCTTGTGATATCCCACAGAGGTCACCTGTGGAGCACTGAAAGGAGCCACTGGCGTAGAAATTGAGCGCCACGGTCACTTTCACAGCCACTGGCAGTGGATACCCTTCATGTCCCCTTGGTGCCAAATCCTGCAGTAGCTGGCAGATGTGATCGACCAGCTCCCTAGACATGTACATTCTTCGGTGACACTGGTTCTTGGTCATCTGCAGGAATGAAAGGCGGCATCTATAGACCTTGGGTCTAGCTAGGCACTGACCAGCGATGGCTCACTGTGGCTCTTTGGCGGTGTGTGCAGGAGCCCTGGCTGCCCCTTCTTCCTGAGGGCGCTGCTCCCCACTCTGCGCAGCCAGGTGCCTCAGTCACTCTCTTCTCCATCGTCTTTGCTCTCTGTATGACACGGGACATACAGCTAGTTCACCAGGCTCCATGATTCTGATGTTCTCCTTCTGCAGGATGAAAGAGAGAGACGTGTGGTTTAGCATGGGTGTACTAAGAACCTCTCTTAGTTAAGTCTAAGGCCCCTGAATGCATCCTGGAGAGTGCTGGCCACCACTTGGATGGCGAGAGAAAAGTGTGCTGCATGGCTGCACTGTTAGCTTGAACCATGAGGGAGACTGGTCCAAATCTGAATGATGACATTGCAAAGGGCTGTGAGCACCTCCACCAGTGACTGCTCCATGACCAGCTTTAGCAAGGACATTGTACAATGTGCCCAGTCATCCAACTGTTCTGCAGTCCACTAAAATGCTCATTCGTTTGCAGTCTGTGCCCAAGGGGTGAAAAGCTCTGGAGCACTTGGTGGCACTTTGATGCCTTTGCGTTGCTTGAGTGGGCAGATACGCTAGGGGATCGACTCCAATCATATCAATGTGGCTGCACCTGAGCTGTCTCAGCTGCAGAGAAATGGTCACTTTATACAAGGTTTCCCTAATGCATGGCCGCTGTCCTTGCAATCATGCCAACGTGGGCTGACGATCAAGTTGGGTGGGGGGATGAGTCAGGCAGGATGGGCTTATAATGATATGCAGATGTATTACAATGAGATTCCCAACGGCCAATGGCAGGAAGTGTGGCCTGCCATCACTGGGCTGAGCCGACGATCTCAAACTGGTTTCACAACATCCTGAAACTGACTTTTGGCCTCCTCGCCATATTGTCCGCTCACGGCATCGAACACGCCCAACGCCCTTGGGCACAGGCGATTCCACCCATTATAAACATGTTGTGAACACCCATGCCACTGTTGTGTTCTAAATCTTTTTAATTTTCCTAACCCTACCGCTGTGTCTTGGTGCTTTCGCGACATCTACAGCGGAGCTGGAGGCAGCCTGCTGACTGCTGCGCCCTGTTGTCTGTGACGAATTTCGTGGGCATCCTCTGGACAGCTGAGACCTGGAGGGCCCCGGCCTGATTTGGGTGCGATGCTGTGGAGCAGGTGCACAACTCGGCCTGTGGAGCTGGAGGTGATGGGGTCACAAGAAGGAGGGATTGGGATCGGCCAGACAGTTCTGGAGTCACCTGGGTGGATGGCCCTGGGTTCTCCAATTGCTGGTCCTCCTCCCAATGGGTGCCCGAGAGCCCCTTGCTGACTCCTTGAGGAGAAGGGGCAGCTGGAGTGAGATCTAGGTGACCCACCTCCCTGTCTCGCGTAGCCACTGATGGATGCCACCAATGGTTACAGTGTTGGAGTGCTGCTCCTGCAGCAGTGCAGGACCAATCCCCTGGGCTAAGATCTCCTTGGTGGCCACTATCCTACCAGTGTTGGCCATGGTGCGTTGGCATGTTGGCGCTATCACCTCAGACTGAACACTCACAGACTTCTCCATCGCCCATTGCAATCTGAGGAATGCAGCTGACATCCCTTCCTGATGTTCCAGTGATTGTCACTGCAGCTCCACCAATTGATTTAGGACCGATTCTGGAGGCTCATCATCTGACTCGGACTCCACAGATTCCTGGCCTCCAGCAGTCCTCCGAGTGCTGGCAATGTCCCTGTCCTCGCCCGCTATGGACCAGGTTGTGTGCTGTGCTCACCAGATTGTGACCGTGAGGCTGCTCTAGAACTAGGTGCCACAAAGGTGCGTGTCTCTGGGATGCTGGAGGGTTTGGCTGAGCACTGTGATGGGTTTTCTATGGTGCTCCCCTCTGGTTCCTGATCCGAGGTGCTGTTGGGGCTGGAGCTGAGGGCCTGGCTTGTGCGTGCCCTTGAATGCTTTCCACAGGTGCCTATGAAAGAAAGGAGACATAATTAGTGTATGGCAGGTGACTCTAAAACAGCACAACGCACCCACTCTATGGTTATCTGAGGGATGAGCTGGTGCAGGATCCTCACTTGGGTGTGCTGCCCACCTCACCATCACCGCAGGCACGGCCCATGTCCTCTCCAGCAGCTCGATGGCTCGATTTTGGTCGGGAGTGAGGGCCTTGTTTTGGTCACTCCACCCCCAGTCTGAAACCTCTCTCTTCGATTGTGTCCGAGCTTGCCCTGCATAAAGACAGATGGAGAGTGTGAGCAGGGTGCATGCCGGGGCAGATGATAAGGAAGCCTGTCAACTGTGGCTGGTAAGTGCAGCCGTGAATAGGATGAGGACGTGAAATGCAGAGGATATGAGGCCAGATGCATATGTGAAGGTGTGTATGAGACAGTGAGTGGTGATGTCCCTTGCGCTGGCAGTGAGTGATGTGCCAGTGAACCTGTGATGGGCTGGTGAATGTGTGAGTTGTGACTGATGAGATGGTTGATTTACCCTGGTGGCACGGATGAGATCATTCATCCCCTTCCTGCACTGGCTGGCTGACCTCTTCTGTGCTGCGTTGGCACGGACCACCGCTGCCTTCACCTGCCAAACCGGAAGTGGTGAGGCTGGTGGACCTCCTCTGGGCAACACAGGGGTAGGGGACATTTCAGGGGGTCTTGACTGTACCCATCAGGCATTCTAGTGAAGCGTAACTGAATTCCGGAGCAGCATGCTTCTTCCCTTCGGGAGCCATGACTTTTGTGGAGCAGTCCTGGGCTGCAGACATTAAAAAAGCTGTGCACGGGTGGCGTTTAAATATGGCACCCGCAGTAGGGAAGAAGTGAGCCCACGGCAGGGTGGGCGAATCACAAGGCGTCCGCCCACGATCCAGCCTGTTTCCAGTGCATTAATGCGGTAGGAAGTGGACAGTAGGGAGTGAAAAGCCATCATTGTGGCCAACGGGTAAAATGTCGTTTTTCCCGCCCACTGCTGCACTTAGTACAATGAGGTGAAAATCCCACCAATTATTATGTTACTGCCAATGAAATCATAAAATATCGGTTGAAACTAACATATCATTTGAATATTGCTATGTGCCATATACTAAAATTAAGAATTCTTCAGAAACATTGAAACAAGCTACTGAGTATATTTGTGGATTCTGAACTAATCCAGTGTGCCTGTAACATTTGGCGTTTAAAGTTTTTAAATCGACATTTTGATCAACACTATGCAGATATCAGATTGATTTGAAGTTTTCATTATTGTTGCATGTTTTTTCTCCCCAATCTCTCTTACAATTTGCTAATTTGACAAGATGTTGGGTGATGTCATGAAGATAATATTCAAATTTCTCTTTCTTGAATCCAAAATAGATGCCCTCACACATCCCCGCATTGAACTTCAAATGTCACAGCTTTGCCCACTTAATATGTTTAGATCCTTTTTTAACCACCTGTTTCTATCTGCGTAACTTACTGTGCTCCCTAACTTTGTATCATCTGCAAACTTAGATATACAGCTCTCCGTTCCTTCATCTAAATTATTGATATATATAATGAAAAGATGACGGCTCAGTACAGATCCTTGGGGTCTTATATTGCTCTCACTCAGAATACATTTCCTTACTCTCTGTACTCTACCTCTCAACCAATTACCAATCCATTTCACCAAGTTATCTCCAATTCCATGTTTCTCATTTCTACTAATAATCCTTTGTCTGGAAACTTATCTAAAGTCCATATAGATACTCCTCTATCCATCATGCCAGTAATGTCCTAAAAGAACTGACTATTTTTTATTCATTCATGGGATGCGGGTGTTGCTGGGTAGGTCAGCATTTATTGCCCATCCCTAATTGCCCTTGAGGCAAGTTAGTCAGACATGAGTGTCCTTTACATCTGTCTCTTTCATCAGTTCATGTAGTCCAAATTCTCAATCACTAATAATAGATTTCAGTAATTTTCCCACAATTTATGTTAAACTCATGGACCTGTAAGTTCCTGGTTTCTCAATCTCTCCCTTCTTAATCAATGGACCGACATTTCCAATATTTCCAATCCAAAGGTATACGTTTCAAAGCTAGAGATCTTGGGAAATTATGACTAATACAATTACAATTTAACACTCTGGGATACAAAATGGCCTTCAGCAGTTCAAGAAGGCAGCTCACCACCATCTTCTCAAGGGCAGTTGGGGATTGACAATAAAGGCTGGCCTGGTCAACAACACCCACATCCCGTGGAAGAATTTTTAAAAAATCAGGTCCTGGGGATTTGTCTCTCTTAAACCCTATTATTTTCTCCATTTTAGCAATATTTAAACCTATTAAATACAATAAATTCCTTGTCATAACATACTTTTAGACTTGTTTGTATGTCTGGTATTGTCCTCTTGCTTTACTGTGTAAACGGACACAAATTTGGCCCAGATTATCTCTGTCATGGCGAAAATGGCAGAAGTGTTCAAAAATCTTAACTGTCACCCCCAAGCGTGGCAATTCCCATTTTTGCGAGGGTGGAAAGTGGAGAGGGGTGCATTTCATGCATGCGTGTTTCGCGAAGGCACCTGGCCACTTAAACCATCAGCTGTCTCCAATCAAGCAAGATTTTGGTAACCTTGGAGTGTGAAACTCAAAGTACATAGATTAGACTGGGTAAGAGTGGGTCTGCACTTTGCATATTCATCTGGATAGCCAGGTAAGGTGCCCCTTTGGATATGGCGCCGGGACATCTTTGGGGGAGGTCAGGTACCCTGTGGTGGAGGTCAGGTGCCCTATGGAATTGTTAAAATTAGGCATGAATGTGTATAAAAACTGCACAAACACATTAACTGTCAAGCTCATTGGAACCATCAACAGACTTGTCAAAAATGTCAACAGGACCTCTCAAAAATTCAAGGGGAACTGCCAAAAGCACCTGTCAAAGGGAGCTGTCAAGCTATCAAAGCATTTAAAAGATCTGCCCATTAAATCTTTGAAAAAATGTCTGAAGTGTTTAAAAAATAATTGCTTGCTCTTTCACTCTGTCTGTTGACATAAGCCTGAGGGTTTCCATTACTGGATTAGTGCTGCATGACTGGTTTCACAATCATCCATTATCATTATGTGTTTGCCATGTCACAGTTTGAATGGCAGCTACAAATGGTAATAGACTCTTTGAAGTGGGACTATGAATTCTAATGCTTGTTGTTATAAGGGATTATTGACTTGAATGAAATGTTATGTAAGGCTTTATGTAGTTGACGGAATGAAAATATAGTAAATGTTTTTTTATGAATGAGTGTTTTTTCAATATAGTGAAGTCTGCAACAGACACTTAGAAATTTATTTTATAGAACCTTATTTTATCTCATCTCTGCATGAATCCTGAGGTCTGCCCAATGTGAATATGGGGTGAGTTGGCATTGTAGGTGTAAGGGCAAAGGGTGGTGTGTGGATGCATGGGCTGGTATAGGTTGGCACCAAGTTAGCATGGAGGCTATAAAGGGCCATGGGGTTGGGTGCAGGAACGTAGATTGGCATAGGGACTATAAAGGGCCATGGAGGGTGGGAACAGGGGCGCCGGTTGGCATGGAGGGTATGAGGGACCATGGTGGTGGGTGCAGGGCATGAGGTGGATTGGGCATGGGGAATGTGTGGGGGTGGTAAGGTGGTGTGAGGGATGAGGGCGGAGGGGTGTTATTTGTTTTCTTCTGTCTTTAAAATGTTTGGGCACAGTGCCAGAGCCCCGAGACAGGCCTTCCGCCCAGCCCACCTCCGCACCCGGCATCTTCCACACTTCTTCTGGGTCACCCGCCCCGACTTGTAACCTAGCCCGCTCCCGACTCCGTGCACCCAATGCAGGAGAGAAAACCCAGGTCAAAGTCTTGGTCCAAAAAGCCTGCTCTTTCCTTGTTGCTTATTATAGTTCTACCTGTATTGGTCTTTAAAAGGCCCACATTTCCCCTTACTACCCTTGTGCTTCACATATTTGTAAACCTTTTACTGTTAGCTTTGATGTCACTTGCAAGTTTCTTTTTATCCTATTCCATTTTATCACCTCTTATTCCTTTTTTTGTATCACTTGTTGCTTTTCATATCTCTCCAAACTTTGCTGGATTTCCAACTTTCCTTGCATTTCAGGAAGCCTTCTCTTTAAGCTTAACACTGTCATACTGCCTCTTTCCTCATTTTCTCAATCTTATTTTCAGCATATTACATACTCATAATTTACAATTGGCCAGGGGCCGGTTAATACATGAGCCTACAGGGGCCTGGTTAAATGTAGGCCCCCCAGTAAAACTCACCGTAGCAGAGAAAAATTGCATACAGCTGCTGAATCAGTTTAATTTTAAAGTGGCATATGGTAGTAGGTTTGCTTTCTTATTAATGCAGCATGCAAATATTCTATGGGCCTATCCTTGTATTTAACTACACATTTGTGATTTGTTGGATTTGGGAAGGGTGGGAGGGTTGTTCGTGAGGCTTAGAGGGACCCTGAACATTCTTGGTTCCCGGGGCCCAGAGAACTCCTACACCAACCCTGCAACTGGTGCAAGACAATTGGTAAAGAAATCAAATCCCAGGCCTGGCTTTCCTTAGCTGGCATTGTATAAATGTAATGGATCCTACGCAGCGCATGAAATTTCCAGAGACTCAGTGCTCTCTAAGCTGGATAGTATCTTTTCTCATGTGTCATCTATAGCTGTGATAGTTGGATAGTGATCACAAGCGATATTTTTTTACTCCTTCTTTGCATGGAGACATTCAATTGCAGCGATCCACCACAAATCCAGTTGAGACCGATGAATACAATGACAGAACAAGTGTCTGTGTGTTTTTCAGTGGCTTACTACCTCATGTGGCTGCACGTTTGTCTTCTGAGTGATCAGGGAAGCATTAAAATTTTTAAGCTAAATTGGGAATACAAGTGACTTGTGCAATAGGTATTTCTTTGATTTCCTAATATCATGAATTTTGGATATGTCTCTCGGTTGGCCACTTTTGGGGGGGTAAATGCACAAAAACTAAAGGTCTTTTCTTGACTCATATGATTAACAAACCATTAGAATGGATGCTTGGGCTAAAAAAGATCAATTTTGCTTCAAAGTGTTGTAGTTTTTTTTCTACCTACAAATTTCCTGATGCCAAAGTTGAAGTTGGTGCTGGGAGAAGTGGATGGGAAGCTTGCAACAAGTAATGGGTCCTTTTATTATTATGCATTTATCCTTTCGATTCTTACTCCTTCAGTAAAAATAAACTTCTTGTGTATTGGAAGCTTGTTCCAATTGGTAACTTGTTACTCAAAAGGCAGACTGACTTTTAGTTGCCCACATTAAATAAATGAGGAATACACAACTGGTTTAAGATGAATCAGTAATTTGGTATTTACCAAGAATTCGTTATCTGGCCGTCACACACTATCTCCATGCAAATGTATTTTTAATCCTTCTGGGTGGATATGCAAAACTGGGATTGACTCCTGATATACATAACACCACTTGGGTACAGTCCGCCACAACCAACACCCTGGGGAAAGCCAGCTATGTGTTAACAATCAAGGTGCTAATACTATCAGAACATTTTCTATTTAATTTGGTGCAGAAAGATATTTATATTTTAGTTGAACTTATAAAAAAGTGGTTTACTTTCAAATCTAAGCTGGTAAAAGTTCAATTTATTCAAGTTTTTTTATTGTACCTTGCCCCAAATTGAAAGTCCTTCATTACAAAAGAATTAAAATAGTGGAGGAATGTGCCCTTTAAATGACATGCCAAGCCTTCAAAAAGATCTGCACAGCATATTATTCAAAACCATGCACAAGGAATGATGAAGTAAGAATCCCTGTCAGCATTGTGTATTGTGAATGCCTCTGCGAAGATTTTTTCAAATCATTACTTTTATCAGAGTCTCACATACTTTCATTCATAATGGTTACACTTAAATTGAGAGCAGAGGAAGCCTTCATGTGCTCATTCATGATGTTGCTGCATATAACACACAGACAAATTCCTATCCTATGTTTCTGGCAAAAAAAACCTGCACCTAGCATATAATTTATATATGTTATTGATAGAATCAGGGGGGATGTAATTGCATTTTGTAGTTGCAGTGAGATTTGCTGCAGCTCAATTAAAATACACAGGGCAACAAAATATATATGAAGCAGGGGCTTCTATATTATTGAAGGGGGCTACACAAAATACTTAGTATGTGTCTTGTGAGTTATCCTTGCAATTCTTTTCCAGAGGCCTGACAGTCAAAAATAAATATAATACAACTTCTGAGTCCCATTCTCTGAAAATTGAGTTCTCTTAATTTCATTGGGTTTTAAGTAGTCCCACACTGTGTTGTCCTGAAATATTAGTGCTTCTAAAGACCAACCCTTATCTTTCCTCATTTGGCTGTGTACAAATTCCAGCTCATAGATTTAGGAAAAAAAAAGATTTCACTTCTAATTTTCTTAATTAATAGCGTGTTCATTTTGTGCTGTTTTAGTCCTCTTTTAATCATTGCACTCCCTTCCTCTGTTTGCATGAGTAATAAATCCTTGAGGGATACTGAAATATGGTTTATTGTAAATGTAGTGCTCTCAAATAACTCATAAACTATAGTTGCATTCCTGGCCAAACAGGAGTAATATGCAATGCTAAAAACCCCTCAATGGGCCAAGGAACGTTTGCAACACAGTCTTGGGCAGAATAAATTGTTTTTCTGGCACCTCTCCGAACCATTCCCTGCAACCTGCAGTTCATTTTCAATTGATTCAATCGCTTGACAAATATTTAAAAACCTTATTGTGTATAACGATCGCAAGGGAATGGTGATTTGTTAACATGTAACATTGAAAAAGCTTATTTCTATGATAACTCTAGACTCCATTCTGCTGCTCAGCTAACAGCTCACAAATTTGGAAAATGTGACCATACATCATTACAGGACTCCTGCCTTGTTTTTCCTTCCCTCCCTATCTGACAGCTGCTTGGAACCTTTATAGAAAAAAGCAGAGATCAGAAACTTAATGCATATGTAGGGAATCATGGGTCCGGCGGATAATGTTCCCTCTAAACTTCACGTGTGCATGATTACGCAATAATCGTGGAGGTAGCACAAAGGACATTCATAAACTGTCTCCTTTAAGACACCGCACATGCATGGTCATACAACAATATTTGAAGATACTGTGGCCAGGATTTTCCGTACCCACTGGCGTCGGGGGTATTTGGTGGCGTGAGCGGACAATACGGCGCGATCAGTTTCACGATGGTGTGAAGCTTCAATCGTCCGCTCAGCCCGCCGACGACAGGCCATGTTTCCCACCATCGGACGTCGGGAGCCTCACTGTAATACATCAGCATATCCTTATAAGGCCAGACCTCTGGACTCATGCCCCCCCGCATTGGATTGTCTGCCCACGTTGGTGGGAAAACATGCTGACGTGTTTCACAACAGCACATATGCGACATGCACTTGGCGGGCTGCACTTTGCTTGGGGCTTCAAGGTTTGTTTGCCTACCTTACTTTGATTAACACTTGCAGTTATCAATGCCAGGCTCCACAGACAGCACCACATCACTTTTAGGGGGGCTCATGGGTAGACCTCTACCTACCAGATCAGCCATATGTGGTTGGCTTTCAATGGGTGCCGGGCAAGGTCTTGCTTGGGGAAGGGGGAGAAGTAGCCTCAGGCAAGGACGAGGGCTGTACTGGGGAAGGAGGGTATGCCAAGGTGTGTGTGGGGGCACATGTTGATCTGTGCAAGTGGCCTCAAGATGGTGAGGGCTGAGGAGGCAGTCTCCAGAGGAGATGAGGCCAGATGGACATGTGAGGGTATGTGTGTGAGAATGGGTGGTGATGTCCCTTGAGCTGACAGTGGGTGAGGTGCCAGTGAATGTGGGATGGGCTTGAGTGTGTAAGTTTAGAGTGACGAGATGGTTGCCATACCCTGGCTGCACTGATGAGATCATTTATCCTTTATCTGCATTGGATGGCCAACTTCTTGGCACTGACCACCACTGCCACCACCTGCCATGCTGGATTGGTGATTCCACTGCCCATCCTGCGGTCAGAGCGAGGGTAGAGTGTATTACCACTGGGCTCCACGGCGTCCAAATGACATCCCAGTCACACGTCATTAAATCTGGGAGCTGCAGTCTTTTTTGCCTTTTGTGGACGTCTTCCTTGCAGTAGTTGTGGGCTGGAAGCACCGAGGTGTGTGCACGCGGCTGAACTTTAAATATGACGCCCAGTGTGATGAAGCGGCAAATGGGAATTTGTCCGTCATGGAAAAGGCATGTTTATCTGAGGTTGATAGCTTTTACTTATGGGAGAGTATAAAGGGCTACAGAATGAATGCAGGTCGATGAAATTAAGGCACAGGTCAGCATTGATCTCACTGAATGGCTGAACAGGCTTGAGGGGCTGAATGGCCTACTCCTATATTCCTTAAATGATTTCCCTCTCCCTGCCATTTGTCCAAATCAAACAAGCAATTAAGGAACTGTTGTGGTTTATAATGCACTACAGGCAGTTACATTTTGGCTTGTTACAGCAATCAAATTCGGCTGCTAAAAAGGTGCCCAGTTTCAAGCAGAGGTATGTGAGAAAGGTACTTGTATTCTGAAACAAGATGTGATTATTGCAAAAGCTAATAACAGTTTTTCAGGAAAAAGCTAACTGTTGAATATAACCTATTAAACATGAAAGAACATATATAACAAAAGAAAATACTATGAATGAGGGAAATGTGAATTAAAACAGAAAATGCAGGAAATACTCAGCAGGTCAGGCAGAACTGTTCTGACAAAAGGTCATCGACCTGAAACGTTAACTCTGTTTCTCCCTCCATGGATGCTGTCTGAGTAAAATAGAAGGTCAAGGATAGTTGGGAGCTCAGGAGAGATTTGACAAAGATATCATGGACACAAGAGTGTTACTGATAGTGTTAAAGACTAAGGAAGGTGCTAATAGTGGCATAAAGGTCAGAAAGCAGAATGTGTCAATAGCAGAACAAGGGTCGGTGCTGTCGTAAAGCAAAACATAAGAACAAGTTCTTATGCTGCACCTGCCCCAACCCCTCTCTTCAACAGCATAAAACCCATCACATCCCCAGCTCTCTTCTGCCTGAAGAAGTGTCATATGGACTTGAAAAGTTAACTCTGTTTCTCTTTCCACAGATGCTGCCAGACCTGCTGAGTTTTTCCAGCATTTTCTGTTCTTATTTCAGATTTCCAGCGTTTACAGTATTTTTAGTTATTGGTGTTGTTATTGCTGATGATGCTGGTTTATGATAATTTAGGGTGCAACATGGTTCTGCATACTCTGTTGGTTATAGAATACTTTTTAAACTCTTGTGCACAACACACTGGAATATCAAAACACTGCCCCATGTAAAGATGTGATCTGGATTAGAATTTTCTATACCCCTCTTAGTTTATAACCTCAGGAGAGATGCCAATTGGAAACAAAGGCAATATTGGAGAAGATAATTTGATGTTAAACTTGACTCATGTTAGAGTGGGAAAATTGCTAGTTTGCAGCCCCAAAGTTGAAGCCTGCTTTGCAGCAGTTTTGGTCACTTTGCCGTTGAGTATGGTTTGAAGTAGGTCATCTTCCAGTAACAAAAGGGAATATGAATGTAAAAAAAAAGTCTGATTAGTCCATCAAGTTAGCTTCTTCCACAAACAAAATTCAATCTATTCTAGCATGCAATCTATTTATTCTTCTGAGGGAAAATGATATGCAAATACTCCTTGCCAGAGATAATCAATGCCAAAGATAATCAAAGAAATTCCCAGGATACACATGCATCTTCACATGCCCACAATTGAATTTTGATGTATTCTACAGCCAACCTCCCACTCTCAGCTTCCTAGGCTCTACAATGCAGGGCATTGTGTTCCCTGGCATATCAGTCGTCTCTAAAAGAAAGACTTAAATCTATAAAATGCCTTTCATGATCTTAAGACGTCGCAAAGTGCTTTAAAGCCAATGACGTAATTTTGAAGTGTTATAATGTTATATCTTTATTCATATTTATCCAATGACCGTCAGCTCCTTTTCCAACTGAGTATTTATCAAACTCCCTTTGAAGGAGCTGTTTAAAAACAGCTTTACCTGCTTTTTGCAGGGAGTCTATTCCACATACCTACCACCTTTTAGGGGGAAATGTTTCTGACCTGTACCTTGCTGGAGTGTTGTGAACCTTTGCCCTATGTTTTCTGATGGCACTAAAACTCTTGGCTTTTGCCTGCTTTTCAGATACAAATGTAGATGTTTACATTTATAGTATTTCTGTTTTTAATTTCAGATGTCCAAAATTTGCAGTGCTTTCTTTTTATCTTAACTAGTAATAATTACTCACTCATAAGGCATAATCTACAACTTCTAAAGCTGCTCCTTGTAGCTTCTGTGTTCTTAATAATTGATATGGTCCAGCACAATGCTCCTAAGTATTTGCTCCACCATAGATGTTAGGTTAACTGGGCTACAATTTTCAAGTTCATGCCTCATGCCTTTTCTGAATATTTCTAACTGGTCGAGGCATTGTCATGGAGAATGTACCAAGGAACTATTGTTCCCCATGTTTTTATTTAATTCAAAAAAACACACAGTGCCTGGATATGTTCCTTTTGCCTGCAGAGGATAGGTCCCTGCATATGAATATATGTAGCTTCTAGCAAGTGTAAGTGAATCACAGAATCACAGAATCATGGAATCACACAGTGCAGAAGAGGCCCTTCGGCCCATCGAGTCTGCACCGACACGTGAGAAACACATGGCCTACCTACCTAATCCCATTTACCAGCACCTGGCCCATAGCCTTGAATGCTATGTCGTGCCAAGTGCTCATATTGCGAGTCTGATTGATAATCTTAAATCAGCTGTTAGAGTAATTCTTAGCACACCAAGGATTGTTCAGCAAGTGCTGTCCAATCACAGAATCACATCTAAAATTAGACATTATGTTCTGAGTTTTGCAAGCATGGGCTGGTTGAGTATAGTCAGTGCTCTGCTTATTGCGGAAAGCCAAAAACATGTGCTATTTGATATGATCCAGCAGTCATTGGGATGTACGGCCTAAGTACTTGGCATTGCACGGGCACCAAAATTAATATACCACATAACTCACTTGTGTGGTAGGAAAAACATATTTTTGGCTTGAAGGCCAAATGGGAACATTCACATGGAAGTAAAGAAGGTTCAGGAATAACATTACTTGGGGATTCACGATTTCAAGGGACTTAGATAAACTAAGTCTTAATAATATATTCGGCCTAAGTATGAATTCTGAAGGCTGAAGGTCAGAGTTCAGAAGGTGAACCATTAAGTTAGATTTAGCTACTTTTCCCAAGGGTGATGAATGCTTGGAGTAGATCGCCCATTGAAGAGAGTGGAGGAGAATATTGTCAACCAGCTCAAGGGAGCGGCATAGTCGATAGGCACAAAAAGCAAGTGAGCATGAAGAGTAAAAGTTGTGAATGATATCTTTAGGGATAGATCAGATAGATTAACATGGTTCACCTTGTATGCTCTCATGTTTCAATACCTTCTCCTCCAATCATACTTTATTTATTAAAAATTATTTTAAATACTATCTCTGCTTTGCAGTTCATGATGTCATCTGAACCCCTCGATTACATTTCCTTGTAATCACATCCTTTTATCCATTGCTGTCAACATTAAACCCTCCTGGGAATCATGCTGCAGTGTGATTTTGCCGCAATGGCATTACGCTAGCCTCTCACAGTCTTTCAGCTTTGCTTTTAATTGTCGTCACTATTGTTTTCACTTTATTGAAATTATAGTGCATATTATAAAAAATTATAGCTGGTGGCAAGTGAGCAATTTACTCTCGGTTTAGATGTCATCGAAGCATGCCTAGAGCAAATCACAGACTTATTAAACCCTCAACCATCCATAAATCTATTTATCTTCCGCTTTACGAAAGAGCAGTTTAAATTGGTTTTTTTTTCCCTATTATTAATCCATGTTTCAGTCTTTGACATACAGATACATTGGAGATAAGGGCAAATTGTGCTTCATTATCCTTCATTGTTATTTTCTCCTTGTGCGCACCATTCTCCGGTTAAAGGACTGAACTTAAACCCAGGCCTCTGTCAGTGCCACTGGAGTTGAGTGCCCGTGCATGTGTAACACAAATCAGATGTGGCTTGCCCTCTGCTTCTCCCTCCTGACATGGTGAGAGCTGGGGGAAGGAGGGAGGGAGAACGAAGTGAACGCTGATGGCATGACTAAGTTTGTGAACTGATGCATGGAGAATCATCTGCAAGAAGCTAGATGCTATAACTCTATGGGATGTGCCACTGCACTGGGAAAAATGCAAAGCGGGGAGGTAAAGTGCATGAATCAACATGTGACTGTGTGGTGTCAGAGGCCCATATTGGAGGTTTAAGGGTGTGAAGAAGGTCCAGAAGCTGAAATTTTCTCTGTCGTCATCCATCTGGATTTTCTGCAGCTTTTAATATGGTCAACATGTTGCCCTCCTCCAACACCTCTCCTCTGTTGTCACATTGAAAGGGTCTCCCTGTTCCTGCTTCACCTATCTGGCTGTGCCCTACAATCTCCTGCAATTGCCTCTCCTCCGGCCCCTGCACAATTACTTCTGTAATTCCCCCAAGGATTTCTCCTTGAACAATTCCTATTTCCCATCAACATGATGACAACATAGTATTTCTTAATTTTTCCACTACAGGCTGTGAAACTTGGACAACTCACCGCTATCAAGAAAGAAAGCTCGACAACATTCATCTTCATTGTTTGAGACTGTCACGGCCCACTGGAGACAGTGTGCTGCAATCAAGCCCCACTGCTCCCTGAGCCGCGACAAATGCAAAAGGTTTGATCAATCCACCTAATTGTTTAACTTAAGTTAACAGAATACAAGCACCAGATTCGTAAACTTAATAAGTAAATAACTATTTATTGAACAAACTGTTAATCAGTGGCAAAGGAAAGAAATATGAACTGCCAATTTCTAACACTATAACTTAAACTCCAACCCCTTCTTAAATCCCTATATACACACGTACAAGACAAATAAGACACACAAAACATGGATTTTAAGGGTGGGATAAAACAGTTCAGTAGCATCAATTCTGGTTTTGATGGGTTGATTTTGACCGATGTCTACCAAATTCCTTTCAGTTCTTGCTGATGACACAAAGTAGTCTTCCAGCACTTTCAGTATTTAGTTCACTGGGTGAGCACTTGCCTTTCAATGTCTCTAACGTGATTTTCCCCTTTGCCTCTTGACAGGGGTTTTCAGAGAGAGAGCAGGTTTTAGAGATATGAGGAGAAAAGCCAGCTAACTATTATTGTAGAATAAAAGCAAAATGCTGCGGATGCTGGAAATCTGAAACAAAAACAAAAATAGCTGGAAAAACTCAGCAGGTCTGACAGCATCTGCGGAGAGGAATACAGTTAACGTTTCGAGTCCGTATGATTCCACCTATCACTGGCCCTCTATCCAGCTCTACCTGTCCCACTCCCCTCACCAGCTTATATTTCACCTAATTTCTATATTCCCTTAGTTCTGATGAAGAGTCATACAGATTTGAAACGTTAACTGTATTCCTCTCCGCAGATGCTGTCAGACCTGCTGAGTTTTTCCAGCTATTTTTGTTGTTATTGTAGAATTACTAGAATCTTGCACACAGAGGAGAAAGAGGTTTTAGATATTGATCCTTTCAGGCTAGGAACTATTCTGCTGCACTGCTCTCACACAAAACCTGGTCACCTAGTCAGAAGCTAATTAAAACGTTGTTGCCAGGCAGTTCCCTTGATTCAGAACTCCTTTCGGCACCATCCTGTCTTTCATGGCACATTCTATTCCAGGACTGCAAGATTGTATATATTTCTCATGCTGTTCCAGTGGACATGTCTTTCAAACTGCAGTCATTGTAATTTTAATCCACAATCCAACAGAAATAAAAATATATGTTCCTTACAAGACACATTTTGGGCATCTCATAGAAAGCCGAAATCATGAATGTGGCAGTCCTCTCTGAAGCAAATCTCCCAAGTCCCAAGTATGTTGGCTGTCATCAAACAGAGGCAACTTTGCTGGATGGGGCACATTTGCAGGATGGAAGAAAGTCACATACCCAAGGACTTTCTGGATGGTGAGGTAGCTGGAGCCTAAAGACCAGTAAGATGTCCAAAGCTCCACATCGAGGTTGCTTGCAGGTGTGACATGAACAACCTAAACATTGATATTCACACCTGGGAGACACTAGCTGACAACAGAGGGAAATAGCAACATCATCAGTGTGCTGAAACGTGCCACCATGACTGTCTGTGGCTACAGCGGCTTGGCAATCAGCGCCAGCACCGAAAACGCCAACCCACACCTGACAGCTACTTCATATGCGGCACTTGTGGGAGAACCTGCCTCTCACGGATTGGTTTCTTTAACCATCAGCAAAAGTTCACCATATGAAGTTACCCCATCCCTAACGGATTTGATTTGCTGCATGTCCACCATCTTATGTAGGTGGAGGGTTGCTGATGGATTACACTACAGAAGCAGGGCATTTGACCAACTGGTCTCTACTGTACATTATGCTCCACTTGAGCTTCCTCTCACCCTTCTTCATCTAACCCCATAAACTTATATAAAAACAGAAAGTGCTGGAAATACTCAGTAGGCCTAGCAGCATCGGTGAAGAGAGAAACCCAGTTAACGTTTCAAGGCAAACGTGACCTCCTCTTCAGACCTTGACTCAAAACTCAGAATTTGACTCAAAACGTTAACTTTGCTTCCCTCTCCACAAATGCTGCAGTATTTCTACACTTTCGGTTTTATTTCAGATTTCCAGCATCTGTAGCAATTTGCCCTTATACCCATCAACTTATATTTCTAGAGTTTTCTCTCTCATGATTTTATCTATCTTTCCCCCTTGATCATTTCAACCATTCCTTATGGTAGCAAGTTCCACATTCTGGTCATTCTCTGAGTAAAGAACTTGGTCCTAAATTTCCTATTGGATGTATTAGTCACTCTCTAGTTTATGCCCCTGGTTCTGGTCTCACCTTCAAGTGGAAACATCTTCTCTCTATCTACCCCATCAAATCCTTTCATAACCTTGAAGACCTCTATAAGGTCACCCCTCAGTCTTCATTTTTCTAGAGAAAAGAACCATAGCCTATTCAATTTTCCCAACAGGTATAACCTCTTAGTTATTGTATCATCCTATTAAATCTTTTATGCACCTTTGCCAGTGTCTCTTTATCCTCTTTATAATATGAAGAGCAGAACTGTTCATAAGTACAAGTGTGTTCTGTCAAAAGTTCTAACTTTAACATAACTTCTCTGCTTTTCAATTCTATCCATCTAGAAATAAATCTCACTGTTTTTGTTTGCTTCTTTTTATTGCTTTACTAACCTGTGTCGTTACTTTTAGTGATTTGTGTTTCTGTGCCTCCAGATCCCTCTCCTGCTCTTTCCCCATTTAAACACTTATTTTCATAGCATTACGTGGCCCCTTATTCTTTCTACGAGAATGTACCCCCTCACACTTATCCATATCGAAATTCATTTGCCAATTGCACATCTGTTCTCAGGCTGAGCTTGTAAATTGTCACAGTCCTGCTCTGTGTTGGCCCAGATCTTCTGATCGGGATTGGAAACAGTGGACGGCACCTTCAAACCTGGAGTGTAAGTTGGGTGGAAGAAGCAGAAACGAGAGTGGCTTCCGCTCAGCTCATTACACCTGCATGCGCGAGGTGTTCGGCGAATCTTACGGAGGGGCAGCAGGAAGTCGCTGTCATGCGGCCGAAGGGCCTGCCGCCATATTTACAGGGCACCCAGACAGCCATTCAGTCACTGCAAGCCAGGAGCATCGGCCTGGCTCTCATTCAAGATTCTGTCGAGATCAGAATGTCCCAGAGCAGTTAACGTGTGGCCCCGTGGTACAGTGAAGCCTCCCTGCGGGTTCTCCTCCAGGCAGTCCAGGAAAGGCAGGTGGCGCTGTTTCCCAGATTTGGCAGCAGGAGGCCTTCCCCTTGTGGCTGCAGTGGCCTGGATGGTGGTCCCGTGGGGCGCACAAGAGAACAGTCCAGCAGCGTGGAAAAAGGATGAACCATCTGCTGCCGGTGTACGAGGCACCATCTACTCACTGCAAAATGACACTCATAAGGGCACCAAGAAGAGGGATGTCAAACTGGAGTTTGGGTTGCAGGACTCAGCAGCAGGTGGGGCATGTGCACCGAATGTGTGCCAGTCACTTCACCCTCTCAATGTTCTATCAGTTGCAGGACATCCTGCTTGTTAATCACTCACTGGGGAGAGCTCAGGAGCTGGCATAGGCATGTATACTCTTAAACTGCTCATGCCACCCATTGGGATGACGCTCAATCCTTCTGCCTGTCTGCAGGACAAGAACACCCACAACAGGAGGGAACAGGCCCAGACCGGCAGCGGTATTCCAGGGCCAGGATTTCCCGGTCAGCGAAATGAGAGGGGATTATGTCGGGCGGAGCTCCTGACGTTACTCTGCCTCATTTCAATTTTCAGGTAGGTGGGGGCTCAGCAGAATCAGCTGTGCGCCCGCCGACCTGTCAATGGCCAATTGAGGCCATTGGCAAAGTAGTTAAAGTAATTAGTGGACCTGCCCATCCAACCTTAAGGTTGGCGGACAGTCCGGGAGCCCTGGCGGGCTTAAGAAAAAGCACAAAACCTCATCCATGAGCGGAATGAGGTTCCATGAGGGTTTTAAAATTTTTAATAAAATTGTCAATGAAAATGATGGACATGTCCCAACTCATGTGACAGTGTCACGTGAGGGGACATGTAGTGAAATTTATTTCTTCTGTTCTCAAAATTTTTTCAGACAGGAGCCGATCTTCCTGGGACAGCACTTAGCCTGAGGGAGATGAGCGCACTCTCGGTTTAGGTAATCCCCCCCCCGCACCGCCCGCACAGGGAGCACATAGCACTTCCTTGCGGACATAACGCTGGGCTGGCCTTAATTGGCCCACCCACGTAAAATGGCGCCGATCGGAGGTGCGCCTCCACGCGCCCACTCCTAAACTTCCCCCCCCACCCTCAACGGGGGGAGAATTCTGCCCCAGATGTTTGAACTCTGAGCACATTTGAAGAGTAGCCACAGAAATAGCTGGGGAGGAGGGTGACTGTGCATGTGCCGAAGGTGAGACAGGACACCCCAGCAAGCCAGTGAGGATGCCTCAAGTCTGCAATTGTCAGATGCGCCGACAGAGTGAGACATAGATAAGGGAACCTGCTTAGGAATTCACTAAATCTTTCTTTTCTCCATTCCAGGTACCGGCAAGAAAAGGGGAAGGCATAGAAAGGAGACCATCCACAGCTCCAGCTCCAAACCCATCTCTGAAGAGGATGCCTCAGAATCCTCAGAGGATGCACCATCACGGCGTTCACCTGCACCCTCCACCGGCACAGAGACATTCACCTTGGTGGGTGTACATTCTAGAGTAGGCTCGAGGTCACAATCTGGTGACCACCTCACAGACACAGGTCCACAGTTGGCGGAGGAAGTGACAGCCGAGGTCTCTGACACTTGGAGGAGTGCTGGAGACCAGGACTCTGCTGAGCCACTGGCAGGTGATGATCCTTTGGACTCGGCCCTAAGATGCATGTTGGAGATGCAGAGACAGGCTGGGGAACATTAGGCAGAGATGCCAGAGTCATTGTGCAGACTAGACCAAAGGCTGGAGGGGTCCGTTCATGTTCTGTCTGCTGTCATGGCTCCAGCATGCAAACACTTGGCTGCCTCCATGGAAAGAATGGAGGCTGCCTTGGAGACCCAGGTCCAGCAGAACATGCAGTAGCTGCCAGATGTGAGCTCAGATCTACACTCTGTCACTCTAGTGATGGGTGCAGTGCAGAAGTGGCTAGGCGGGAGGGGATGGGGCACATCGACCTCCCTCCAGGCATTCCATCTCCTCAAGGAGTCAGGGAAGTGCCATCAGGCATCCACAGGGAGGAGGACCACCAGCAAATCACCCCAGGCCCTTCATCCCCGTATACTCCAAGCATACCCTGCTGCTCCACCTCCCCTCTGCCAGTGATCCCCGTTGCCTCCAGCCAGTCAGGCCAAGGAGGGTGCAACTGCACCTCAGCAGGAGACCCTTAGCAGGCCCAGGCTCTCTAGGCCTCGGGCTGCCAGAGGACACCCGCCAAAGACATCACAGCCAATAGGGCATAGCAGTCAGCAGGCTGCCTCCACCTCAGCTGTAGATGTTGGGACTGCACATAGGCGCAGTGTTATGAAAAAAAATGAAGAAATTTTGAAGGCACATAGTTGGCACAGATATCCAATCGCACTTCTAAATATATGTTTAATTGCATTGTTTTTTAGGTTTGCTATATTCTCATTATGCTGCTCGTTGTGTGGTCATGGGGATTTAAGGGGGTTGCACTTTGTTCCCCATTGGATTCTGATGACATGGTTCTACCGATACACCATTTAAAATCTCACATCATTAGTAGTGTCATCTCTGGGTATTTGGACATGAGTATGTTTCAGCCTTGGCCATCGTTCGTGAATGTGCACCTTGGGCACGCATCAGACAACCCAACAGGTATTGCTCACCTGGTTTTGAGTTCTCTTAGCACACTGTCTACACAGCGTTTGCAGTCGTCATTCCAATCCTGCTGGTGTCCTGTGGGTCGCGAGGAGGATGCAAAGAGGTTTCAAGGGGAGTTAGATAGGGTAAGTGAGTGGTCAGGAACATGACAGATGGAGCATGAGGTTCAAAAGTGTGGGGCTCTCCACTGTGGTCTGCGGAATAGCCAAAAAGAGTCTTTCCTAGAATTTGTGATAATGAGAAGCGTGGATGACCAAACAGACCTGGCTGTCTTGTTCTAAAGTAAGTGTGATCTAATATTCAGGTGCAGGCGGCAAATAAGGAAGCAATTGACAAGTTGCCCTTGATTGTAAGAGAGATTGTAAGAGTGTAGGATTAAAGATGTTTGGCTGCAGACGACTACAGCCTTGGTGAGGCCTCACTTGGACTATTGTGTGTCCTGTTCATTTCTTTACTTAGAGAAGGATAGTCCTCTCATCAAGAGGTTACAACCAAAGTTCACCAGACTGATTCATGTAAATGGATGGGTAAGGTAAGTGGGTAAGGGGGCATGGTGGGAAAGGGGGTAGAGTGGGTGAGGGGGTAGGGTGTGTTAGAGGGTAGGGTGTGTAAAGAGGTAGGGTGAATAAAATAAGTGGGTGAGGGGGCAGGGTGGGTAAGGGGGTAGGATGGGTTAGGTAAGTGGGTAAGATAATAGGGTGGGCAAGGTAACTGGGTAAGAGGGTGGGATGGCAGGTGGATGAGGTAGGCAAGTGGGTGCGGTAGGTAGGGTTGAGAGGAATTATCTCGTCAGGGGCTACTCAGCTGGTCATGGGGGAGTCAGGTCAGGTTGGGGAGAGTCAGGGGGTTGGAGGGGTCATTGAGGGGTTGAGGGTGTGGTCGGGGGTCAGTTTTATAGTTATCCAGGAGTTAGACTAGGGTTTTTCTGTCTAATATTTCCTGGGTAACTAACCAGGTAAGTAAATCAGAAATCTCCGAAGCCTTCAACTCTAACTCAGAGTTGGAGACATTTTCAGAGGGTACCAGGGAGCAGGGGAATTGCCCATTGGAAGTTCAAACCTCCCGGGCAATTTCCATGGAGTTCTTGTGTTGGGACTTCCGAGGAGTCCTGTAGCGCATCTTCTGGGGGTACATTCGGTCGCTGTCAGAGACTGGGAGGATACCTCCTAACTTTGTGTCATCCAGTCATGACTTCAGTTTCCACGCGTGTGGTGATGACATCCAATTCTGCCTCAATCACCACATCTCTCAACCCTCCACTGCCTCTCTTTTGTCAATCTGTTTCTCTGACATCCAGTCTTAAATGAGCTAAAAACTGTGCCAATTAAACTTTGGGAAGAGTAAAGCCATTGTCTTTAATCCCTGCCATAAACTAGCCATTGAATCTATTTTTTTCTCTGACCCATTCTTTTCTTCCTTTTACCAGACACATGTTTTCAGTCTGTTACCCCAGGTGCCTACATGGATCTTGTGCTGAGCTGACCAGAATGCACTGAAGGACACTCACAATTTCCTTCGCATTTCACTTCAGAAATGGAAGCAAAATGCCTGGGCAATCTGAGGCATCATGGGGTTGGTGGTGGGGGGTGGGGGGGGGTGGGGGAGGAATTAAGGGGTGAGGTTTAGGGGGCCTTTAAATAATATTGGGAGCCAGGCTGCTGTGTTGGAGAACCAAGGCAGGCCTTCCAACCAGCCTAGGGAGTTGGACTGCTGTGTTGGAGAATTGAGGTAGACCTTCGAACCAGCCTGCCTCCACACCAACACTCCTCACGCATTCCATTGTGGCTTGCAAAATGCACTGCGAACTCGGCCCTTGTGTGAAAAGAGCCCAATCCTGAGCAAAGTGATGCATGGGTCCGGTGTGTATTTCAGAAGGTGCAATTATGCGCGGGTCAGGTTTTCTCGAGCCGACAGGAAAACTCGGGCCTAAGAGTGTAAAAGTGGAGTTCTCATCATTTCAATGCTTTCTTAATTATAGCCTCAATCGTCTCTGGGCTGTTTATATGATACCACTTTTTATCCTCTGGGTTCCTCTTTTAATACTAAATTTTTCTAGGCGATTGTCTCCTTTGTGCCAGTTCAAATACACTAAACTATTTACTTTGCAGCAACTTTTTAGCTGTGGAAGTGTAAAAAATGTCAATTAGTGAGAGGAAATGAGTCAATTGACATAAGCAACTGAGCAATCAAGGGCAAAAGTTGATGACAGCGGCTGCAAACTTCTAATTTAAAAGCTGTTTTATATTGCAAATTCTGTCATGTGTTAAATTAATTTTGAATGTATCTCTTGTTCTTTATGTCCATAAATGATTAGCCATGGGTATAAAGGGAATAATATCAAATGCTGACAATACTATACTGGTGATCATGGTAAGCTGTGCAAGAATGTAGGAGATTGCAGGGGGTTATGATTATTTAGGGCATTGGGTAGATATAATACCAAATTCTGTTCCAAGTAGATAAATATGACAGTGCATTTTGGAGAAAATGGAAATTTATTTTAATTGATAGCATTTTTTGCTGGAATGCAGGAACAGAGAGCTCTGTAAGTGCAGATACAATTAAAAGCAAAATTGTAGTTGGAAAAGCCATCAGGGAAAATGGGATTTTGGGTGATGGGGCATTGAATATAAAATCCAAGAAGTAATGATGAATCTGTGCAAGATATTTGTTATTCCACACTTGGCGTACTGATGCAATTATGGCCAATGTGTTACAGAAACAAATTGCAATCATGGAAAAGGTTCACTGGGATGATGCCAGGGATGGGAGCATTATGATTATAGTGAAAGCCATGAACAACTATATTTGCATTCACTAGTAAAGAAATGGTTAAGAAGAGGTGGGGTGGTGGTGGGGTGGGGTGCGGTGGGGGGATTTAATTGAAAATCGGATAAATAGGAAAATATTTACCCATTGGTACGGGTATTAATTTAGGATTGGTATCAGAAGAGGAGAGGTTAAATATTTACACGTAAAAGATTATTAGGATATTGAATACATCAATTGCAAGTGGCTCCTGAAGTTGTATCAATTGAAGAAGATGAAAAACTTTGAGCAGGTGGGAAAGGATTGGAAGCTGGGATAGGATATAATGATGCATAGCTCGTATCTGAATAGGGACAATGTCCAAATAGCCCCCTTCCGCACTTCCTTATCAATGATGTCGCTTTAAGTATGACTGGAGTAATAAATCCTGGCCCAGGTTTTTGCGCTGTTGGGCCAACTCTAGAGATATTTAAAAATGGCAGGTGGGATCCGATTCTGGGACTTCCATCCTCTTTCCCAGTGCCAGCAATTTGTGTCGCCATGGGATAACACTGCAGGGAGGGAGCTGGCACGCTGCACTCCTAACCTGGCTGGCTCTATTGCGGGAGTAGGCGTCTCATACCCTCCATAATTTTCATGGGCTCGAGTCAGCTTCTGGATGACTTGTGGTTCACGGCCCCTCAGAGGACGTGTGAACCACAGTGTGGATTCTTGAACCTTTTGAAAGGTAAGGTCAAAAGCCATGCCCCATGCCTCCTCCCTGTCCCTTCCATGCACCCATGCACCTTCCTCAGCATTTCAGGAGTTGTAATTGTTATTATACAGCTCATTGGTTCTGTACATCGTGCATACTGGGTGAGTGGGTATGGAGGGGGCATGAGGCATGGAGGAGGCCTTCTAATCAGCCTGGCTCGGCACTAACCCACCCCCCTGGCCCCTTCTCTTGTCCTTGGGCAGGGTGGGTGGGCTAGACTCAATTCTCCATCTTCTCGGAGCGAACAATGCGTTTGATGGGGCCCTTTATATCGAGGCGGATCTGTCGAGTTGGGAAATTTCCCAACTGGAGCTATCAGCCTTGATAAGGAAAAGCCGGCTCCCTTAGCCCAATTATATAATGTAAAGGGCTGGTGGCTGGTACTCTAAATGTTAGAATATGGCAAATTACTTCATTGGCTGTGAAGTGATTTCAGACACGTTGTGGTCAAAATGGTGCTATAGAAATACACATTAATTCCTTTGTCATAGTTAACATTAACCCTATGTTAAGCTACATTGGAATATATAGGGGCAAAATTGGGCTCAGTGGCATCCACTTTTTGGGCGCAATGAGGCTCCTTGGGGTACCAAAATGATGTTCAGCACAGACACTTCTAACAGGAATCATGCCAGGTGCCATATTGGTAAACATGATTGTAGGCATACACTTAACATGCACCACATGTCTGCAGAGCAGGCAGATCATGACGTAATTGATGATTGATCCCATCGTTTTGGAGTTCCATGTTCCAATCAATGCCCTTTCTTAACCTCACACAGTTGAAAATGATATTAAGTCACCTGAAGGACACCAACCCCTTCACCACCCCTCAATTGTACCATTTAAAGGGATTATCAACTGCTTAGAGGTCAGTTGCTAGTTTATTTCTTTTGGCTGTTGCTACAATTCTGCAGATTTTTGGTTCTTTCCATTGTTGTGTCAAAAGTCTACAGGGAATGGTGTGGCAGGTGCTGAAGTACTTACTGCTGACTTCAAGCACAAACCAGACATCAGTGCACTTCTCTCAGAATTGGGCATGTCTGGGCAAATAAGCTGAGGCCGTGCAGAGCAAGATGAGCTGTTAGAAGAAGGATGTGATGAGGAGAAGTGTTCTCAGCAGGAAGCCAAACACATCCAGGAGTACAACCCAGGATCTGTTCTGGTGCCTGAACTTCCGCAGTATGCAAGGTTGGAGACGTCTGCGTTTCACTAAGGAGGTTGTCACTGAAGTCTGTCAACTTGCAGCTACAACCTCAACTCAGAGCAGCGAAGGACTGCAACACCAGCTAGGTGTGACGCTGTGAACGTTTGCATTTTTCTTATTAATTTATGGTATGCGGACGTCACTGGCTAGGCCAGCATTTATTGCCCATCCCTAATTATCCTTGAGAAGGTGGTGTTGAACTGCCTACTTGAACCACTCAGTCCATGTGTCTGGCTGCTTTCAGGCTGCTGCTGAAGATATTAGCAACATTTCTCAATTTGTAGTGCATTATGTATCAAGGAAGTCAGTGAAGTCAGCAAAGAAGGATTGTGTCATTCCCTATTACCAGCAAGGAGCAGGCAGTGAGCAAAAGGGTTTGCAAGGATTGCAGGCTTCCCTATGGAGCAGGGTTTCAACTGTACACACACACACACACACACACACAAGCACACACACTATCTTGCATGCAACTCATGTCAACTCTGCCATGTACCTGAACTAAAAGGGACTCCAATCCATCACCATGCAGCAGGTGTTTAACCACAAGCAGTGCATTACCTCTTTCCAGTATCTTGTATGTATTTATTCTGCAACAGTCTTCAGTGTCAGCTTTATTTCAGTCATCACAGTGAACCAAAGGTTGGCTACTGGGCAACAAGCGCTATGCACTGATGGCATGGCAAAGAGACTCCAGTTCAAAACCCACGCACATGTGCAGCACAAAATGTGAGCAGACCATTGGCTTCCTGAAGCAACAATTCCATTGAATGGTCCTCTCTGGAGGATTCCTGCAGTATTCGGCTGAGTGGGTCTCAGGATTTGTGGTGGTATGCTGGGCAGTCTTGCCATTCTGCACAAACAGCACCTTCTGTCACATGAAAAGCTCAGCAGCACGAGGAGGGAGAAAGGAGGAAGGAAAAGGGAGGCTGCAACATAGAGTCATTTTCTGACCAGGCTGTACATGAACTATTAATTCAGGTGTGATACCCGTAATCTCAACCCATTTACCAACAGTTTGACATTTCGTACCTTCCCTCAGTCACTGACCAACCTTTGAGCTACAAGGTGCAAATAACAACATTTCTCACAACATTTAAGAAGCGTTTAGATAGGCACATGAAATGCCATAGCAAACAGGGCTACAGGCCAAGTGCTGGAAAATGGGATTAGAATAGATGGGTGTTTGGTGGCTGGCATGGACAAGATGGGCTGTAGGGCCTGTTTCTGTGCTGTACAACTCTATGACTCTATGGCTCTAAAAGCCAACAAAGAATACGTATATAAATCCAAATTTTTAAATTAAGTCATGCCATACTGTATACAAAATTTAACTAACCATACTTGTGTAGTCCCTTAACCTGTCTTCAATGTGTCTTTGTCTGTCCTAGGGTGCACCCCCAGTGGCTGCAGCATGGTTGGTGGAAGACTACTGACATTCACTGTGGGAGACTGCAGATGGCCTTCAAGGATCACCTCGAGCAGCACTTGGACTGGAACGCTTGGCTTCAACCTGCATCAACTTAGCATGGGTGGCAGTAGTCTGGGCTAACTGGCTGTCAGGTAACAACAAGGGCACTGGTAGAGTGGTTGAGGTGGGAGGACAAATGCTGTCACTCTGAGAGTGCTGAATGGAGCCATCGCCACTCCCTTGGGCAGTGCCTCAGCAACCCTAGTAAAGCCTTGGATAGATAGGTTGGATTCCCTGTGACATCCTAGTTAGAGGAGACAATGGCATAATGATAATGTCACTGGACTAGTAATTCTGAGGCCTAGGCTAATGGGGACATGGGTTCAAACCCCACCATGGCAGGAATTTAAATTCAATTAATACAAAAAAACTGGAATTGAAAGCTAATCTCAGTGATGGTGACCATGAAATTATCATTAATTGTTGTAAAAACCCATCTGGTTGGCTAATGCTCTTAGGGAATGAAATCTGCTGTACTTACCTGGTCTGAGTCCAGACCTACAACAAGGTGGTTGACTCTTAACTGACCTATGAAATTGCCTAGCAAGCTACCCAGTTCATGGGCAATTAAGGATGGGCAATTAAGGATGGACTTGCCAGCGATGCCCACATCCCATGAAAGAATTAAATTTTTAAAATCCTGCAGTCCCTTTGGACAGTGTTATCCAGATCCATGGTGGCAGCAGTCAGAACTTCCACAACTACACTCAGACATTTGGTGGCTGCTGCTTGTGTTGCAGTGGAAGCTGAGACATTGGTTGTCAGGTGCTGCATCATGGTTGGGTCACAAGTGTGCTAATGGATTTGATCACCATTTCCAAGCTGGAATGAATGGACCCCATGCTCTTTGACATTAAATGCAGGCCTTCTGGTAGCCTTCCTAATGCACCAAACATTTTGGTGCATACACCCATCAACCTTTTCCTGTAGCTTGGCCTATTTGAAGCCCTCATCTGAATCTTCTGCAACAGAACTTGCGCGACCTAGCTCTCTGGTGATCTGGCACTTGCTCTATCCTTGTCCCCTGCCCTGGTTGCACCCTATTCCTGTCAGGTGTCTCGCCACATGCAGATTGTACCTCTATGCTATCCTTTAAGTTGTACACTGTCAGTACCTGAGCTGGTACTTGTGAGTGTGAAATCGAGTTGCAGCCTGTCTTCAGCATCGCAGCCTTCTTGCTCTCCCTCTGCTGACTGGACAGGTTGCAACTGTTAGGCATCTGAAAGGAAAGCGATGCAAGGGTAAATTTGTGGTGAGAGGAGATAGTACATGCTTGCACTTATCTGCAGAGTTTAAATCAGAAGAGATTGTGGGATGAGGGAGAAATGGAATGTGAGAAGGATGATTAGGCATCATCTTCAATGAATTCAACCCTGCTGGTGACCACAATCTCAGAAATGGCTCTTCCCATATGGTCAACACTGTCTCCCCCATGGAGATACAAACATACAGGACATCTCTCTCCCTCTGGTTAATTCCTACTGCCTTCAGTTGGGCTCCATCTTTTCCTGCAAGAGAAGGAAGTATGTCAGTGAGTGTCATACAGTATATTTGGATGATGTGACTGTCATGGTTGAATAGCTGGATTGCGTGCAAGGTGTGTGACTTAAAACAGCCCTGCGCATGTGAGGTGAAGTAAAGCACATAAATATTGGATATGAGTCATGGTTGATAGAGATTGCTGGTAGGTGAGTAACAGGGGTGCAGTGAATTGCACAGTGACTGAGAATAGTGTGTAGTTTGTAGCATATGGCACTTGAAGATGCAATCACTGACCTTGACCACTCGTGAGAAGGCATTGAACTTCTTCTGGCATTATAACCAGGTCCTTGGAGCTAAACTCTCAGCATTGATCTCCTTGTCTATATGTTTCCACTGCTGCCTTATTGTGTGGCTTAAAGGCCTAGTGTCCTGCTGAGGACACAGGACATCTTTCATTCTTTCTACCTCTTCAATATCTGAAAACTTGGGTGCACACTCTCTCCTATAGTCAGCCATTCTTCACTTTTTCACAGGTCAAATTCAGTTGGAGCAAGAATCTCAGCACCTGCTCCAGCCATACTGCATCTTCCCTCCTTAAGCTAGCTTTAAGTAGTGCTAGCAAATTGTGTTATTGTACACCCCTGTTGATTCTTGCAGCCAATGACTGACTGCATAAAGTTGGCATTCTCCCTGCATTACACTAAACAGGTGTGGGTTAATCACGCATCCCAGTCCCATGTCTGTTTTCGGGACTCTTCAATTTAACTCCCATAATGGTTAACATGACTACAAATGGCAGTAATGCTTAGAATGCAGTAGTCATTTGGTAACAATTAGATGGTAAAATCCCCGCATTTCAAAAACATGTCCCCTGCAGTTTTTCCTTTAATGTCAGATTTTGTAATTGCTTTTGAAATATTAAAAAATCTTCTTCACAAAACGATTCACAATTAATTGCGTAGCTCATTAATAAAATAAATAGATGAAAGCAATCTCCACCTGGTTACTCTTTGTACTTTGGGACATTTAAATACATTACTTGAACTTAATATACTGAAATTTGTCTTACCTAGCTTTACAATGTATCATTGAATTAAAACTAGTCAGTGAAAAATTGTAATAAATTTAGTGTCTCCAGAGTCCCTCCAGTTTGCATATTTAGTTGACTAATCTAATCCCTCCTGCTGTTATGGGTTCGCACTTTTAAATACCGAGCATCCCATTCATTTGTACTTAAGAAAAAATTATATTTATTTTTTCAAACAAAAAAATTGAAAGCATTTAATAAACATTTCTGACAGATATTGCTTACCCAGACTTGACCCAGTTTATAGCATTACTTTATTAGTCTAATCTCCAACGATCCTTGGCCCTGTATTAGATAATATATTACGGAAGGTATTCTTCTGCATTCTTCCCCCCTGTCTCAATCAGCACTAATAGAAATATGGCGTATTGCCCCACAGTTTTAATAAGTCATTCTTTATTTGTAATCTATTATGGCTGTGTAAGGGAATATTGCACATCTGCACAGTGGCAAAATGCTGCACTTACAATATGATTCATAGTTATAAATCATACACAATCAAGCTCAATAAAACTTTAATAAGCTAACACAGCATCTCGGGCTATTTGTATTTTCACATGCTGTGTAATGGTCTGACATAATTTCTTTTGTTACTTTTTATTGATAATTTGCATTGATTACCTCCTGCAATGTATGCTCCTCTCATTAAGATGTATAATCTATGAAGTAAAATTCAGAATAATTGAAATAAAAATACTTTTTGAGATGTATAGATTGCATTACAAAATATATTGTGCCAGATGAGATAATTCCCCTTGCTGACTTGTCTCGGGCAAAGTGCTTTCCTGCTTTAGCAAGGATAAAAACACAAAGCAACCTGTCAGCTCACGAGTGAAAACAGTGAGTTTGTGCCCCATACCCAATCGTTCATTGTTTCTTTCTCTGTTTTATTGCCATATCTTATCCTTTGTGGCCTGTTATAGCCCTTGATAACCACTCATTCATTTATATTTTATTCTTTTCTTTAGAATTAAATTCCCTTGTTTATATTTTGTGTAACAGTATCTGGCAAGTGAAAACTTAATTTAGCCGTGCTCAAAAGTGATGCGCTGAAACATTTTATTAACTTATTAATCCAATGGTAATTCATAAGTATAGTTGCTTCAAGTCCCAGTCCTTCAATCACTGTTGACTACCTCAGATTCAAAATAGCCAAGAAAATTTCAATATGTTTCAAGCTTAATTTGACCTATTTACTTACTAATTTTAGAAAAACACAGTAATTTACTCAAATCAATACCAACAAATTGCCCACTCAGTGTCTGCATCTTCCCTACAGTCTTCTGGCATAAATTCAATACCAGAAGTCTTGCATATTGCACTTGGTTAAATTGTATTTACAGGCAATACTGTACTTGCCAATTAATGAGGATTCTGTTAACGGAGATTTTGTTTAAATTGACCATCTGCTCAGGTACCTACTTATTACCCATCTATCAGAAAGAAAAACTGCTGAGTCAGAGGAACATTTTATATTGTGGCATTTATTTTGGATTCCACCCAGATTTGCACTAAGTGCGGTAGCGGGTGAGAAAAATGATGTTTTAGCCGCCGGCCGCAATGGTGGCTTTTTGCGCCATATCGTCCCCTTCCCAGAGTGTCCCACCTCATTTGTAATGCATTCCCAGGAAACACCCCAGGTTGATGGCAGGGCGGCCTCTGATTTGCCCGCCCCTCTGTCACTTCAGGCCTTCAGTAAAGCGGGTGCCATACTTAAAGGCTGCATCGGAGGAGACGTGCATCTCCTCCATCTCTTCCTCAGGCAGCTCCTCTCTCCATTGCAGCACCAGGTTGTAAAGGGCGCAGCAGACGATGAGGATGCGTGACACCCTCTATATCGCAGGGCTCCACCAGACCTGTCCAGGCACTAGAACCTCAGTTTCAATATCCCAATGGTTTGCTCCACCAAAGTGTGAGTTGTAGCATGAGCTTCATTGTACCTTCTTTCTGCTGTACCCTAAGTCCACCGCACGAGCATCATCAGCCACATCCTCTGCAGGTAGCCCTTCTCCCCAAGGAGCCAGCCCTGCAGCCTCCCTGGACCCTGGAAGATGTCAGGCATTTGGGACCTGCTGAGAATGTAGGAGCCATGGACACTCCCAGGAAATCGTGCACAGATCTGCATGATGCATTTGTTCTGGTTGCAGACCAGCTGAACATTCAACAAGTGGAAGCCCTTGCGGTTGAGGTAGTTGACTGCTTGTTGCGACGGAGATCTAAGCACCATGTAAGTGCAGCTGATGGCACTCTGGGCCTGCAGAAAACCAGAGATTTGCGCAAATCCCAGTGCTTTTGCTTCCTGGCTTGTCTGATCCCAGGCTAAATGTGCAAAGTTGTGTGCCTTCATGAATGTGACATCCGTGACCTCATGGATACACTTGTGTGTGGAGGCTTGCTAGGTCCCACAGAGGTCTCCTGTGCAGCCCTGGAAGGAGTCACTGGCGTAAAAATTGAGCGCCGTGGTCGCTTTCATGGCCACTGGCAGTGGGTGCCTCCAAGTCCCCATGGCGCCAAATCCTGTAACAGATGGCTTATGTGACTGACCAGCTCCCTGGACATGCGCAGTCTTCAGTAACACTGGATCTCGATCACCTGCAGGAATGACAAGCGCTGTCTGTAGACCCTGGGTCTGGCTAGGCACTGACCCGTGACAGCTTGCTGTGGCTCTTCAGCGACATTCACGGGAGCCCCGGCTGCCTCTTCTTCTTGAGGGTGCTGCTCCTCCCTTTGCCCAGACAGGTGCCTCATTCACTCTCTTCTCCCTCGTCCCCACTCCCGCTAAGCCATGAGGCATACAGCAAGTTCACGAGGCTCCATGCCCCTTACGTACTCCTCCTGCAAGATGAAAGCGAGAGATGGGTGTGTTAGCATGGGTATACTGAGAACCTCTTTTAGTTAAGTCTGAAGGCCCCTTAATACATGCTGGAGAATTCTGGCCACCACTCGGATGGCCAGAGATCAGTGCGCTGCATGAGTGCCCGAAACCCCACCCACCTCCACCCCACTCCACCTGACCTATTGGCGGCACCTTTGTCCATTGGACTGCATGCTGTGCTCTCGGCTCATGTGCAGGCATTCTCCTAACCCACATTGCAAAGTTGCAACTGTTCGCTAGAAACATGGGGGAGACTGGTCCAAACCGGGATGATGACATTGCAAGGGGCTGTGAGCGCCTCCACCAGTGGCTGCCCCATGGCCAGCTTTAGCAAGGAGATTGTACAACTTGCCCAGCCGTCCAGTTGTTCTGCAGCCCCCAAAATGCTAATTAATTTGCAGTCTGCGCCCGAGGGGCGAAAAGTTCAGAAGTGTTTTGTTGCACTTATATGCCTCTGTATTGCTTGAGTGGGCAGATAAGCTAAAGGTTCGACTACAAACATGTCAATGGAGCAGTGCCTGAACTGTCTCAGCTGCAGAAGAATGCTCACTTAGCACAAGGTTTCTCTAACGCATGGCCACTTCCCTCCCTCTCCCCGCACCCCCAGCACGTGCTTGTGCACTATCACCAGACCGTGCTGCCTTGCACCCCCCATCCCCCCATCGCCCACGCCTCAACCACAGTGCAGCCCTTGCCCTGACATCGCACTGTCATCCAGCTGGGAAAAAGAAACTTGCCTGTGCCCTTCCCTGAATGCACCGTGTCTCTTCCTTGAAGTCGAACAGGCGACCCTCAACTCCAGTAGTTTTTGCTTTAACAAGAAGGCCTCACAAAGAAGAGTCCTCATGGAAGCTTGGAGAAGGAAGAAGGAAATCAGGTTGATGAGCAGGGACCAGATGTCAGAGATCCTTACGTCGATCTGATAGAGCAGCCTTTGTCTTGCCTTACCACATCCCCTCATTATGTTGATAGCACTGTTATATCTTCCTATTTTCCATCTCACATTTGTGATTATCTACAGGTCCTTCCCTGTTTGCTTCAAATCACACAGCCCATTTGGGAAGTGACCTCAAAATCACTTTCAACCATTGACAAAAACAATGCGTGCCCAGTGATTTCAGAGAAACCACATATTTGTTGACAACTCGAGGTTGACTACTTTCTTAACTTTCACCCTTAGCTCCACCTGCCCACGTATGCTCCCTATATTACTCTATGTACCCTTCAAGTCACTATCTACTCCTCTCTTTGGTGAATGTTGCAATGTTGGTGCATATACTTAGTGCATCCCCATGGTACCTGTGGGTGATGTTGAAATTCCTAGCTCTAATCTAGTGCCCTTCCTGTTTGTATGGCAGCAGCACATGAGATTCTTGTTTCTTCTCAATCTCTTGTGCCTCTTGTGAGTCATGTGACTCCTAACTCATGCCAACTAAGTTTTGATATGGTTGTATCCCTTATGTTACGGCATGGGCAGCCTGGCCCTGAATTCTTTCTGCCACATGTGCAGAAAGATTATGGGACTGGTAGGAGAGCAAATATGTGAATCTATTCTGATAGGCAGCAGCATCATGTGAGTGCAATCTTGTTCTGTCATTTGTAGTGGGCCCCAGCTCTGATCAGTGGGAGAGAAGATAGAATGGGGGTAATTAGGTCAATGAAACTTTGAGATGGTTGTCTGTATCTAAAACAGAAAGCCTGCATTGGGAGCAAAAACCCTCTCACTCTTCAAAAAAATCACTCTTGAACCATTCGATCTCTGACTGCACTTTCTTCTTGAAAGTTTCATAGTCTCCCAGCTCCATGTTCTTGTCTTTCAAAATTCTTTACTTGAATCCCTCTAGTCCAGTATCCATTCTTCTCACAGCATCAGGTTGGTTTTGGCCTAAGTCTGAAAAACATAATCTATGACTTGACCATGGTGCTTTGACTCCCTGGTCCACCTTGATCTCTCTACTCAATGATCCCATTGATCATACTATTGTTTCTCCTCGACTAGCCCTGTCACCTGTGGCACATTCTGGTTGCTTAACTTCAATGTGATTTGTGTATTTGTGTGACATTAAGCCAGAGCCACAAAATCGAGGCCCTGATGTCTTCATCGGAGGGAAAACAGTTTCTGACCAGCTCAACTTTCTTCTATAATAATTGCCATCTTAACTTTCACATCAAGATCCATCTACCCACTCCTGTTCTGTGCATTAGCCTAACTCACTACCTATTGCCCTTTGGGTGTATATTTCAAGCCTGATGCTTGGCAGGGGCATATTAAATGAAAGCACGTGCGCTACAATGCTGAGCATCCTGAAGCAGAGTACCTGCTCTTCTTTCTCTGTCTATGGCTATGTTTAAACTAGAGGTGGAGAAGGAGAAGGAGGACAACAAGAGCTTGGAATAGGATGTTGAGGAGCAAAGTTCACATGTGACTTGCAGTAAAAGGAGTAACATGAATGTTTCACAATTTAGTCTCCTGACAGATATGTGTGATTCTACGGCATGAAAAGGAAAAGAAACAGATGTCATAACAAACACGCAGCTGGCATCTGTCTTCCAAACTTCTCTGCCTCTGAGAGTCTCCCGTCTGTACATCTGGAAACCTTCCTTCTCCCAAAGAAAATAGCTGGGCTTGCGAAGTGGTAACACCTGTGCATAATTGTGCTTGTGTTATGCGTTCCCATCTCATTTAAGAAGAGAAGGAAATGCATAGATTTAAATCTTGCAATAGCAGCCAGTTCCTGTTACCCCCTACCCACCCCCACCCCCCCAGCTTAGGATAAATATTATCCCAGCACACTTCCAGTGGTAATGCTGTTGAAGAGGAAAATGCAATACCTAACAACTGACCAGTGTGGTCAGAGATAGGAGGGTTCAAGAGTGATTTTTTTTGAAGATGGAATGTTATTTTGAGGGTGAGAGGGTTTTTGCTGCTAATGCAGGCTTTCTCTTTTAAACACAGACAACCATCTCAAAGTTCCATTGACCTAATTGCCTTCTACTGTTCCAAAGGCTATGCAAAGGGTGTAGAGTTGAGAGTAAATAGGCAGCTGGTATTCATCACCAGCATGATGGGCCAAATGGCCTTCTGCAGGGCTGTAAAATCCCATGATCCTGTGAGAATTTAATTTGTCACTTGCTGGCCCATGACTGTGGTGGGATAGAATTCCTGAAGAAATGGTGTAAATTGTTAGTTCAGCTTTTTATGTCCTTTCCCCACCAAAGCAGCCACAAGAGGTTGGAGTTTCGCCATGGAATTTTTAGGTCACTATCTATTGTTTAAAATATACCAATCTGTAACTGACATCATTAAACAATAGTCACAGGAACTACGGAAACATAGAGAATAGATGACGCAAGTAAGATTTTCAGAAACCGGGAACTGTCCAAGCCATCTGAGATTTTGCACAAACTCCTGTTATTGGCATATCATACAACACCTAACAACACCTAACAACTGATGAGTGACAATCTTGCTTAGAGAGGAGGATTAGCTTACATAGCTTTAGCTGGTTAAATTCCATCAGTACTTCTGTGCTACGTTTTTGCTTTGCCAACTCGTGCCTAAGCTATCCGGACTTAGGTGTGTATCTCTGAGGGAAAGAGTCTGTCATCCCTCATGGGTAAGCAGAAGTTGTACAGTATTTTGTTTTGGAGATGACTTTTTTAGTAAATATATTCACATTTTATGAAGCTTTCGTACATAAAGCTGTATTTGCCCCTATATATCAGACTTGGTACAGTGGTAGTATTCTTGCCTCTGAGTACATTGTGGATTCAAAGACTTGAGCACATAATACAAGCAAACTCATCAGGGATGTGCTAAGGCAATACTGCATTGTTGTAACTGAGATGTTAAACCAAGGCCCTATCTTGCCTTTCAGGTGGATGTAAGAGATCTCATGACATCATTTGAAGAAGAGCAGGGCAGTTCTCATGGTGTCCCCTGTAACATCATCAAGTTCTGAACACCAGATATTCTGATTGTTCATTCATTTCCTGTTTGCGAGACTTGGCTGTGCACAAATTGATTACTTTGTTTGATTATATAACAATGCTTCATTGGCTGTAAAGTGGTTTGGGATATCCTGAGGATGTACAACTTCTTTATTTTCCATTTTAATAAGCTACTGTATAATTGAAAGTACTTTAGGCTGTGAGGTACAGGAAGTTGTGTCGATGGGAGCAGTAGTTACAAAGGGACATGGACAGATTAGGTGAGCGATCAAAGCTAAGGCAGATGGAGATTAATATGGGGAAGTGTTAGGATATCCACTTCAGGATGTCTTGTGGCACAGTGGTAGCATCCCTCCTTCTGGGCCAGAAGGCAGGTTCAAGACTTACAGCAAGTTTGTTGGCCACGGAAGGAATGTTCATGACGCAGTTCACCAGGCTGATAATCAGCTCGCAAATCCTTCCAGCACCTCCCCACTATTCCCCAAAGGGAAAAAAGGTGTGTGTGAAGATACACTAAAAAAAAATGACATCCACTTTGGACCCAGGATCAACAAATTGGAACATGTTCTCAATGGTGAAAAATTAAGAAGCGGAAAAGGGATTTGGATGTCTAGAGACACAAGTCCTAAAAAATTGGTGTGTAGGTACAAACATAATCAAAAAGGTGGATGGAGCCTTTAACTCAAAGGAACGTAATTAAACACCAGTTGTAGCGAGCATTGGCCAGATCCCATCTGGATTACTGTGTTCAGTTTTGGGCAACTCTCCTTAGGCAACATATATTATAGACTTGGTGGGGGTACAGCACAAATTTGCTAGAATGATATCTAGACTTAAAGGCCCCGATTTTGGGGTAGGCATAACATTAATGCTATCAGCACTCACCATTATTATTATGGATTAAATTGGACAGCAGCTCTGGCATCTATGTGTAGCAAAATGTGAACATCAGGAGCTGGCTGTCCGAATTGTCCCTCTACTCCATAAGCTTTGCTATACCTCTACCTAGCTGAGATACTTGGCAATAAAATACTATAAAGGGCAAAAAGTTGGTGTACTTACCCACTAAACATGCCGGAAAATGTTAGGGCTTCCCTCTTTTTGCCCTCTCTTCATTTTGCTTTCCGTACATGATTTTACATTTAACCAAATATTTCAACTTGCACTTTCTGATTTAGATTATATGTCTCAATGAAGATACTCCTGTTGGATTGGTTATTGTTTACCCTGTTCCCGGGTGCTACATAGACCATGTAGAGGACATCTCACTGAATTGGACTCTGATGACTGTAAGTTGCTTCTTAAAAACACATGACAAGATTGTGGGCATCTATAAGTGTAATGAATGGCAAGTGCGATCTGTTTACCGTTGATCACAAAATTTGGGTCATCGTGTTTGATTTGATTATTGAGGTCAGGTTGCATAAACTTTGGTCGTATTTCTTGAGTTTATACGGTTAAAGGTGATCTAATTGAGGGCTTTAAATTCATAAAGTAATTCTATAGGTTAGATAAAGAAAAACATATTTCCATTGGTGGGGAATGCAGACCAAGGAGGGCACAATCTTAAACTTAGAGCCAAATCATTCAGGGGTGAAGTCAGGAAGCATTTTTTCACACAAAGGGTCATGGACATCTGGAATTCTCCCCCCAGAAGGCTGTGAACGATGGGTTAATTGACATTTTCAAGACTGAGATTGATAGATTTATATTAGGTAAAGGTGCCAAGGATATGGATCAAAGATGGGTAAATTAAATTGACATACAGATCAGCCATGATCTAATTCAATTGCAGCACCTGCTCGTGGAGCTGAGTGACCTACTCCTGTTCCTATGTCCACATTACATTTTTAAATTAAGTGTAGTTGATAATAGATTTCTGCAAGTGTCAGACATCTGACTGATGAGAAACAGAATAATACAGCAGCTTAAACTTAAATTGTACTTTTAACATATGGCAAAATGCCTCAAGCTGCTTTGTAGACATACCACAGAAGTGGTACCAATAAGCTCATTGGGGCAATTTAATGTTCTCTTATTAATTGATAGAAATGATGCATTAAATTAAAGAACCACTTCCTACATGTAATGGCAACATCTCAGTTCCGGTGAAAAGGTTGAGTACAGCCTCCTTATCTCTGTCCAAATCTAAGAAAATTGTTGTAAACTGTACCCGTGTATTTTTCTATTTCCCATTTGAGTTATTCGTCTAAATGATCTTTTCAATTTATAAATGTGAGCAATTCTGTTTAGATTGTCGAACTCACTTGCCTCAGGACCAAGGAGTTTTCAGCATGGAAGGAGGCCATTCAACCTGTGTTGTCAGTGGCAGCCCTTTGCTAGAGCAATCCAGAATTTCCCTTAAAAACGCAATTAGCTGCTTCAACCACTCTCTAGGCTGGATTTTAATGCACAGACGCACTGGGAGCATGGGCAGGTATGTAGAAATAACATTCCGCGTGTCTGCCACTTGCTTTTCAACTCAGGCACCTCAGGATCATTTTCCCTCAGTGGGGACAGGCATGAGGTAAAGCATGAAAAGTGGAAGCAGCTCAGAGAAGATTCATTAGGCTGATTCCTGGGAAAGGGTGCGCAATTGGGCCTATTCTCATTGGAGTTTGGAAGAATGAGAGCTGATGTTATTGAAACAGTTAAGATTCTCAGGGGCTTGACAGGGTAGATTCTGGGAGAATGTTTCCTTTCGTAGGGGAAGCTAAAACGAGGGGCCACAGTTTAAGAATAAGGAGTATCCTATTTAAGACAGAGATGAGGAGGAATTTCTTCTCTCGGAGGGTTGTTGGTGTTTGGGCTTCTCTTCCTCGGTGCGCAGTGGAGGCTGGGTTGTTAAATATTTTCAAGGCTGAGTTGGACAAATTATTGATCGACAAGGGAGTCAAGGGTTATCGGGGACAGGCAGGAAAGTGAAGCTGAGGCCACAATCAGATCAGCCATGACCTTACTGAATGGTGAAACAGGCTTGATGGGCCAAATGGACTGTTCCTGCTCCTATTTCTTATGATCATATGATCTTCTGATGTAATCCCAACTCCGGTATTTAAACGGACAAGTCAAATGTGGACGTTGAAGGAGTTGGAGTTGGTTTCCAGTGAACTGGAAGTATTGCAGTGGAATCGAGATGGGCAATAACTGTGCGTCACTTCATATACGCCATCCTGCGTGTGTCTCTGGGGATAATGAGGATCAAGAAAGAGATACTGCCCCCTAGCAATGGGAGGAAGAAGGCTGCTACTGAGACAAATCTAATCATGGTTGAAGGTTACCGTGGAGATCAGCAGCAGGTGTGTGGTGTCATGCTCCTGGATTCAGTACAGTTTAATGACCTAAACAGGATAGGGGAAGTGAGTACAATGCCACTTTTGCTTACATACTGACGTGCACACTGCTGCCTTTTTGAGCCTACTCTATCTCACCTCCCTCACAACTACTTGCCAGGCTGATGGGGAAACAGAGGTCCCAGCTACCTGGTGACACAATTAAATAAAAACCACCCACATGTCTTATAGTGCTCAGTCATGTTGAGTGAAATATCTTTATATCTTACAACATTCTTATCTTGCAATGACTTATGTATATAACTATATCCCACAGAACCTTCAGGCATGTGGACATGGAAGAGTAACGGAGTTGTCCTGCGGGTGTAGCATCACGGGACTCATTCAGGCCAGCTCAAACACTTGCACTTTGGTGGGACCAGTAAGGCAGGTAGTTAGGCTTTCTTCTGGTGACTTTCACTTTGCAAGTGAAGATCAGGTGGTGGAAGCAGGGACAGTAGTGGAGAGCCCACGTTCAAGAATGCACCCCTCTCCAAGCTCTGCTCAGCTGGACACAGATGCTGTATATCAGGGGCCATCGATGAAGAGAAAAATCATTGAGCAGCAGCAAACAACTGACGCACCTTCAAAGCACACTCACCACCATTGCAGAGATATTGAAGGAATTTGGCTTTGTAGTTGTACAAGTATATGCCCATGGGTGTCCGAGAAAATGTTGTTGTGTTAAGTTTCTGCTCTTTATTTACATCACAAATGTTAATGTTTTTCACTACTTTCCCATCTTGTTCATTCTTGGGTGGCAAGTAGACACCTAATTTTTTTTAATGTTGAATGTGCAGACTTCAATTGATGGGGAACAGTGGAAGATTGTTGAAGGGAATATTGGTTGGTTTCTGTACTACATTATGTCATGACATTAGGAAAGGGAAATAGGCTGTTTTCAATTTTTTGTGTGGGTCCACTGGTGCAGCCTAAATGAACCTTGCATTAATAAGGGCCTCCCTGAAACCCCAGGCTGAAACGTGAGCAGCTGGGTGTGCATTTTCCTCAACCTCCTCATCTTCTGAGTTGTGCAAGGAGGTGTGGGCTCTTTCTTTGTTCCTTCTACAGGTCCAAGCCTCACTGTTGCACAACGTTGCATGGAACACAGAAAACCATGACCATTCTGGAGACTCTGGCTGATGATTAATGGAGGGCAGCTCCAGATTCTCTCCACGCGTGATGGAAGTATGCGATGCACCCATCCTTCTTACTGTTTCAACTTCTTCACATCCGCATTTATCCAGTCACCACATTCACTCAACCTCATCCTGATGCAAAGTCATCCCTCTCCACAGTCACCCTTAACAAATGCACTCAATCCACCAGAAGATTACATGCCATTGCACTCACTCATGTGGCCCTTCTTTCCCTCCATGGAAGAGAAGAGAGCACAAAATAGTAGGGTGGAAAAGAGAACTTTTGGAACCCTCCACAGGTCATCCAAGTGGTAGCTACAGAGGAGAAGGCATTGGAGATCAGTGAAGTTATGGTGCTTCAGGCTGATGGGGAAACAGAGAGAGATCCCAGCTACCTGGTGACACAATTAAATAAAAAACACACACATGTCTTATAGCACTCATTCATGTTGAGTGAAATATTTTTATATATTTATATATGAACAATAAGGAGGATGGGTGCATTAGCGTGCTGATGGCCTGGTCAATCACACCTGGTGATGATGTGGCATTTATTGTAGCATTGCTGGTTTCTGACAGACGCCACGAGCCGAGTTTGCAGTGGCTATTCCTTGTTGTCTTGCAGCCATTCCTTAAGTCTGTTTCCAGGTTCAGAAAAATCAATAAGCTTGGACTGTTGCAGGATGAAAGCATCATGACAGTTGCCCAGGAATCTTGTACACATCTGCACAGAGATCTTTTTTTGTGTTTCCACATAAGCTGTACATCAATGGAGAGGAAGCTCTTATGGCTGATGAATGTTTCTTGTTGACCTGGGGCTGCATGAGTTGCCAGATGTGAGCAGTCGATGACGCCCTGCACCCATGAGAAACTAGCCTGAGATGCAATGCAGAGTGCTTGCTCATTCTAACTGGCACTTTTGAAGGCAAAGTTGACATAATTACTGGCCCTGCAAACAAACCATCAGTCACCTGTCTTGTGAGTTTGCAGGTGGCCAACTGGGAGATCTTGGATTAAGTCTGCCTCAGACTTCTGGAAGGATCCGGAGGCAAAAGATTTGGGAGCGGTAATGACTTTGACATCTATTTGTAACATGTGGCCAATGGGTCCATTCGGAAACAGGGATAAAAACAAAAAGCTAAAAAGCTACTGCGGATGCTGGAAATCCAAAACAAAAACAGAATTACCTGGAAAAACTCAGCAGGTCTGGCAGCATCGGTGGAGAAGAAAAGAGTTGACGTTTCGAGTCCACATGACCCTTCAACAGAACTGAAGTATAGTTAGGAGAGGGGTGAAATAACTTATTTAACTTATTTCACCCCTCTCCTAACTATACTTCAGTTCTGTTGAAGGGTCATGTGGACTCGAAACGTCAACTCTTTTCTTCTCCACCGATGCTGCCAGACCTGCTGAGTTTTTCCAGGTAATTCTGTTTTTGTTCCAGTCGGGAACAGGTTGTCTTCTAGGAGGTGATAGATATCTGCCACAATCTGATATGATATTCTGAAGACCCTGAGTGGTTGACGTTCAGACATGTCAAGGAAACTGAACCTCTGCCTGTAGACCCTGTTTAATGGGTAATGCCTTCTGCAAGCTGCATCTCTCGCTGCTGCTGCCCTCTAAACTCTGGAGTTACGAGAGCAAATCTCCAAAGTTAGAAAGTAACTTCCCAGTAAAATATTGTGAAAGATCCCTTTCTTACAAGCCAGTACGAAAGCAACTGTGAATACCGAGTATTGACTTATTTCCCTGAAACTGCTTCAGCCCCCTTAGTTGCAGTTGTATTCTCACTTTGCTTTCCCTGGTGAGTTTCAGAAGGCTCGGGGAATCCGGTGGGCATAACGTTAAAGGCAAAAGTGTGTGTTGGTAGTGCTCTAACTGAATGATTAGTACATAGCAATTGGCCACATACTTCTCCTGAGGGGACTGCACATGCATGGCCTAAGGCACTCAAGTTAAATGTGGAAATTGGTGGATTGGAGCTGGCTTCTTGATACTTTGACATTTTCCCCATCCCAGCCCCCACCCCAAGCAAAGCTATGCATTCTGCCAGGTTAACGCTCAGCCGCCTGTGGCAAAGTGTCGCCCACTGTGTAAAAAAAAATTCCTTCCCATCTCTCTCCTCACAATGAGTGACAATTTTAAATTGATAACCCTTTGTCTCTTGATTTAAAATCCTGTGACTGACGTCAATAGAGATGAAAATCAGGTAAGGCGTCACAATGGGTGGGTAATCCGCCAAGAGGTGAAGGTGAAAATGACCCCCAATATCTCTTCAGCGCTGAATAAAATATTTTCAAATGATCTTGTGAATCTTTAAACTTGAAGAAACATCTACTACAGTTTGTCTTTTGAGATTAAATTTAGCCTCACCTCTTTCAAAGTTAGACTTTCATTAAGGGTAAAATGAGTGAATTATGCTTCAAGCCCAGAGCCTCACTGAACAGGTGTGCAGGTCAGATAATCATAAACCAAACAGCAAGAAAAGGAATAGATTTTCCAGTGATTAAAATTAATTGGTTTTCTTTTTGCCTCATGTTTAGGTTGATTTCAATTTGCCCTCTGCCCTTCCACTGTATATCAGTTAAATTGGCCTATCCTGCTCCAACCTTGAGATGTTACTGTGCTCTATTCTTCTAATTAGCAAGGTTTTTAAACTAATTAGCAGGGTATGGCATTGTTAGCAAGGCTGGCATTAGTTGCCCAGGCTTGAAACAATTGACTGGCTTGTTAAGCAACTTCAGAAGGCAGCTCAGAGCCAATCACACATGCATGGGACTCCAGTCCCATGCAGAGCAGACTGAGTAAACGGCATCAGTTTTCTTTCCCCAAAAGACATTAATGAGCTTTTCTGGTCCTCCTGCAGTTTCCCCTTTTTATACATGTTTTCAGTCATTGTCCTGGCAGCAGTGAAGGAATGATGCCATATACCAAATCAGGAAGGAATATGACTTGGGGTTGCGGGCAGTGGATAGTGACAATGGTGGAATTTAGAGCTAATAGTGTTCCCATGGCATTATTGGTCTTACTTTTCTTGTAGATGCCAGAGGCAAGGCAGGTGACGTTGTAGTAATCTTGATGAGTTACTGTAGTGCATCCTCTAGATCATATCCATGGTGAACCAGAAGTGGAGGGGCGGATATTAAGTTTGTAGAATAAATATAACTTTTCTGGGCAGTAGCTCTTCTGAATCTCATTGGTGCAATCTTTGAGGAAATGTTCACTCCAGATCAGCCTTTCTTACTATCACTGTCAAATGAAATTGGCAGAGACTATGGCCCAGATCGTCTAGTCTCCAGGTCGACGGAGGCCAGACTTATGACGCAAGATATGGATCAGGATCCTGCAGAAGTCCCGGCATGCTGAACTCCATGGGAATAGTCCAGGAAGCTTGAACTTCCAATGGGTAATCCCCTTGCCTCCTGTGACTCTCTGCAAATGTCTCCAACTCTGAGTTCGAGTTGGAGATTTCGACAGTTCCATGGTACTTACCTGGATAGTTACCCGGGTAATGTTCGAAAAATCTTAGTCTAATTCCTGGGCAACTATTGAACTAACCCTCCAATCATTCACACTGACTTCCTAACGCCCCCCACCCCCGACACCCCGACCACCCCCTGACCCCTGACTAGCCCCCCACCCGACTACCCAACTACCCACCAACCTGAACCAACTAGCCTACCCGAGCACTCTACCTCCCCGAACATTCAACTACTCCCCAACCAGACCTGACTAACCCATGATCTGACTAATCCTCCCAACCTGACCCGACCCTTCCCAATTAACGCCCAACCTACTTATCCATTTACCCACCCACCCAACTACCACCTCATCCATCTGCCACCCTACCTTTTCACCACCCAACCAGCTGCCACCCTACCCACCTACCACCCTACCCATCTACCATTTTACCCATCTGCCACTCTACTCACCTCACCCACCTACCACCTCACCTGCCTGCCACTTTACCCACCTAACATTTCACTCACCTGCCACCTCACCCTCTTACCACCTCACCACCTAACACTTCACCCATCTGCCACCCTTCCCATCTACCACATCACCCACCGAACATCTCACCCATCTGCCATCCTATCCTCTGCCACCCTACCCTCTTCCACCCTAGCCACCTGCCACCCTACCTAGTTACCACTTCACCCACCTACCACTTCACCCACCTGCTGCCTTCCCCACCTGCCACTTCAACCGCCAATTACCTCATCCACCTACCCATCCTTCCACCCTACTTCTTCCCTCATTCATCCATCCATTCATTCACCCATTCATTAACATTCACACTGGACCTTTAACCTCACTATCTGGCAACTAATGCCGTAAAAAGGTGTTGTGTCCTGACTTTCCCCCAACTCTACTGTGATCCAATGGAATTCTCTGAGGGACCCTGCGCTCCTCATTTCTGGGAAAGCTAGGCTCAGAAGACCCGGCAAGAAATGCAGAGCAACGTCAAGGTGGGAGAAAGTACGAGCGGAGCAACAATCCGACGATGATTGCTGCAGTTTGGAAGATCCAGGCCATGTTTTATTCTGTCCTTTGCATAGGAAACAAAAGGCTTGACCTCTAACCTTATCCCTGAACCAGAGATTGGCTCACCAAACTGGTGCTACTGCCCACCCATGATGAGTACTAAAAACTAAAAGCTGCTGAGCTCAAATGAAGGGGCATTCCAATAGTTAATGCACGTAGATGTTTATGAGATTGTCTGAAGTTGAAGTCAAACATGGCAGTACATTCACACCACTGCTACTTTGCTCCAGATTATCATCCTCAACTGTGAAGTAGGAGCTATGGTGACGGTTAAAATTTATCGCCCGAACAGGGACTTGAACCCTGGACCCTCAGATTAAAAGTCTGATGCTCTACCGACTGAGCTATCCAGGCTCTAAAGTAGGAGCTATGGTGCCTATGTGAAAGTGCAAAGCTCAGCTTTGTGCACTTTACTAACCCTTGTTTTTACTCAGGATTGAATCAGTACATCCTGCTTCACAGTTAGTGTGAAAGAAAAGAAGAGATAATTGTATTTATTCACACTTTTATTGTGTGAAAACATCTCAGAGTGTTTAGTACAATGAATTACTTTGAAATGCAGTGACTGCTGTGTAGGGAAACATCCCAGCAATGTCCCTTAAACAGCAATGAGATTCGTACAGGTAATTTTAGACAGTTCATTAGCCCTTGATGAAGTCTAAAAATGTTGATCCCGCTTGTTTGGGAATTTTCTGCCCCTTGTAAATCCATGACCACCTGTTCAGATGCTGAAGTACTGCCTAAACCTTGCATTCTTGTAGTAACAGGCTGAGAACCTACTCTATATAACGAATGACCTCCAATCTTGTAAAACAGGGTTGTGTCTATGGCAAAGTGACAATGGCAGATGCATAGATGGATGGATGGATAGATAGATGGATGGATAGATGGACAGATGGATAGATGTCCTGCCCATCACTACCCCCACCAAGGAGAGGAGAATTCAATTTTTTGTCTCTAAAGTTGTCCCTGTTTCATAGTTTTAATGAACCTGTAAATATATTTATGGCTTTTGCTAAAGCTATCCCACAGAGGAAATGGTGGGGCGGATGAGAATGTTACAGTCTCCAATGTCCACTTCAAAGCGACATAAATTATTTGGAAAGATAAGGAACAAAACTAGGATCAAAAAGATAAAAATGGCATAATCAGCGAATGGCCTACCTCTGCTCCAACTTCGCCTATTCGTATGTTCGCATAATCAGAATTGAGGTGAATTACTTGATAGCAGGAACAACCAGCGAAATAAACCACAAATCACCAATAAGAGTTGATTTTAGCAGCCCACCTTTGCTAATTCAACAATTTTCTTCAGTAGTTTTGATCATTTTTGAGGACCAGCGTGAAAGTTGTAAAAGATTAAGTTTTACTTTTTTAATTCAATCATTTACTTTTTTATTTTCCCTTTTCCAATAGTGTTGTAACCATGGTAACATAACCGGTTTTTGACATCTGTCTTGGAAAAAAAAAAATCAGCATCAAGCAATCTTTCGGAATTACGTAACATTGATTGAGTAAAGTTGGAAGATGCATTAATTCCTCACCACAGTTGGCCACCTTTTCTACTCTCCAAGGAGTACATGATCCGGAACTGATGTCATGAATTGTGAGGGAAGATAAACAAAATATAATACCACACTTATTACCTTTTAATGTCACAAAAATGATTCATGGAGGGAGAAAAAGAAAAGGGAAAAAGTGTTTTTCCATATGGCGAGAGTTCCACATTACCAAAAATAAATCAAGCAAGTTTAGCCAGAGGGCAAGAATCACAGTCCGTTATTTTGAACTATAAGTTGAGTTTAATAAAGGTGTTTGCAGAATTATAGCCCAGCTTTAGCTTTAAAAGCTGAGAGCCAAGTTTAAGCAGAACTCCACAACCAGCTGTGCAATGGAAAGGAAAGCTATTGTGCTGCGTGTGTGAGTGAAAGTGCAGTGGGGGCTGGGCAAAGCTGGGTGAGAACAGTAGAGGAGGCAGCATCAAAGGACCCCTGCCAGCAGGTGGCGGCAACATGACGTGGGGGCGGGGGAGGGGGTGTTGGGGGCAGTGGGGAATATCCCATCCCCCCACCACAAACCTGTACAAAAGTCTGCATAGTGCATTGTTGCTATGGAAGTCTGTGCCATTCTTAAGCCATTTTTCCCTTAAACTTTTGATAAATTTGCTGCCATTTATTAAGTGCAATGTGACAAACTTTATGTACATTGCTGGGTAAATGTGCATGATGCCTTTAAAAACAATTAAAATGTATACGTGAACAATTTTATCCAAGCATAGTTTAATCACAGCTGTAATGCTTTTAGACAGTGTAATTAAGCATATTTATGTCAGTGGAGAAATAGTGAATTCTCTCATTTATTGAGTTAACTTGTTTGCTGTTATCCTTGTACATGTCCTACACGTGTCAGAATAAGACTTAAGCAATATTTTATATTGTGCTTATCTGCTCCCATTTCTTGCGACAATTATGAGAAAAATTCTCTTGTGTTCACAAAGTACTTTGTTTTGAGGTGCTTTAGCCTGTAGTTATACTGTGCCCCCTGATCAGAGAACAGTTACACTATTACACTGTTACGCTGTTACACTGACCCGAGTCTGACCGGCGCTGGGATCCTGCTTTGAGCCATATGTAGAGTTTCAATACCTTGACAGCTGATTTCTCATGATGGAATGTAGTTGCCTTGTCCTATCCTTACAAGGCTCTAAAAGTTCACAGGAGGTCCAAGTGACTTCAGTGCCACTTTAAAGATACAACTTCACACTGGAATGGGCCCTAAATAGCAGCTGGTGCTAACCGAAATCAGAGTGAGATAGACGGGCGTTCACATTGTTTGTCTTTCATGTATCAAATATCAAAATTGCAATCTGACCTTTGACTTGCACTGTTGTTCCTTGTGTCAATGCCAACCTGTAACTACATTACAGCAGCACAAAAGTGCAAGTGTATTCGCCACTAGGAGAAAGCAGAATAAAACAGGTTTTAGATAAATAACCAAGTCCCTAGTCAGACCTGAGACCCTGCTGTTTGCTCAACTTCTGATGTTGAGTGAGGCAGGAGGAGAAGTGTAGCAAAGATGTAATGCACAGCAGTTTCACTGTAGCAGGATGGGCTTGGTGGAGGTTTGGATGAGTGAAATCATAGAATGACACAGAGAAGTCCATTTGACCCATCATGTCTGTGCCAGCTCTTTGAAACACCTATCAAATCAGTCTTGCTCCCCTGTCCTTTTCCCAGAATCCTGCAATGTTTTGCCCTTTGAGTACAATATTTAATAGCTTTTACGAAGTTACATTGAAACTACTTCCACTGACCTCTCAAGCAGTGCATTCCCAGTTATAACACAATAAAATACTCATAAATGCTGGTGAAATGCAAGTCACTTAGCCTAAATTAACAGCATGAATATTAACAGAGTATTCACACACTGGCAACTAAACTTGTAGTGAACCTGCCTCAGGTTCATTTCAGCTTTGCAATGCTAATCTATACTGATACCTCTAAAGTCTCCTGAGTCATACACACTTTGTCGTGTGCTGGCATTAAGCCACACATTTGTGCGTAGAATTTAATTTTGGGAAAATTAAAAATCCCTTTATCCCAAAAAAAGGCAAACAATTGAAGAATAATTTTAGGTGTGATCATATTTTTATCTCACCAACCCTGCTCAACTTTGCCTCTTGGGATGGCTGCGGCTGTGTTCACACTGCAGTTTGCAATTTGCATTTCGGGTCTCGAACCATCAGTTGTTGTGGGTTTAGGCCTGCACATCAGTTCAACCTGACATCAGTGCCATTTAAAGAAAGAACGTGCAGTTATATGTGCTGATGGCCGGAGAATGGGTTTGGGACATGCAGTCTCAGAGGTAAGAGTGCTATAGCTGAGCCAATGTTTAGCGCCCTGGTGAAGCAGGAGTCACCCAAATGCCCAAATTCCCTAAAAACATGAGAGGTTGAACTTGTGCCAGGTTCCCCCATTACTGCGGTATCTGCAAAAACAGGAGCATCCTGAAGATTAAGTAAGGCAGAAGATATGGGATTTTAAAAAAATTAACTCCTCCTTTTCTAAAACGATCTCTTCTGATTTTGCTATCTAGCCCCTGCCTTGGTATGCAGAACGGGGGCCAGGCCACCAATGATGCTGGTGGTGGATGGGGTTCGGGGAGACGGAAGCCTCCATACAAATAGCTTGGCCTGGAAAATTGTGGACTGCTCTCCTCACAGGCACAGCACCCTTCAGTACACGGTGCCACGTCTGATACCCAGTTGAGGCCCAGAGGGAATATCAGCCTTGGTGTGTGAATTGGCTCTCCTACTGCACACCAGGACAGGGGCTAGATAGCAAAATCAGAAGAGGTCATTTTAGAAAAGGAGGAGTTAATTTAAAACAAAATTCCATATCTTCTGCCTCACTTAATCTTCAGGATGTTCCTGTTCTTGCAGATACCACAGTCAATGGGCGAACCTGACATAAGCTCAGCCTCTCATGCTTTTAGGGAATCTGGACACCTGGATGGCTCCTAGGTGTGTGAATTGGGTTACCAATTAAGTTACAGGTTAATTTCCTGGATACGGCTGTCTGCAACCCGGGAGAAAAACCTTAGTGAAGCTATAATTTTCTTCCCCCTTTAATCTGACCACTTGATTTCTTTGCAATATTTGTAGAGATGGGATTAAAAATACAGACTGGCCACTGGCAGGAGGTCATGTAATGAAACCTCCCAGGAATATGTCCAACTGAGTTGGTGGCTCTAGTGTGAATGTGCAGTAAGGAAAGCAAGTTTCTGCATCTTCTTCTCCATGCAAAAACATTTTATGAGACCTATTATTATGACACTGAGCAAAGTGCATGTTTTTCATTTTTAAATAAATAATTTCTTTTTTGTTACATTTTCAATACTGTGAACTTCAAGAGCATCAGTGTCTTAAGGGTCAAACTTATAACCTATACCATGAATGTAATGATTCAGCACAACACTGTGTGTGTATAAAACACAACAGATCTCAATATCCCCTGTGGAGGTCAAAATGCTTTATAGTGCTTTTTCATGGATGTCATGGTGGCATCATTCCCAGCTGGTATCAACATTCTCCTAGTGAGATTCAACATCCCGTTTAGAACAATGGGACCTGACTAAATCAATCTTGCATATGGAATCATACGTACTGTATAAAAATATAACCAATTCTGTGGGGTGGGGTTAGTGTAACTGATTGCAGCTGTGAGTTACATTGGTGTCTGTTATGCTCCAACTGCCTGCTCATGGTTTATGATATCATTAGAACCCTGACTGATTTTCACCCACAATGTTCATTTAGTGAGATGTAAGGTATTCCATAAAAGCTGTCTATTTATCTATCATTGTGCCTGATAGAAAACAGCTATAACGCTGCATAGAATTAAATGTATCAGTTTACCAGATATGTCAACCAGACCTGGGGTTGGCTGCTGTTGGAAGCAGGAAGAGGTTTGGAGCCACAACATCCAGGAACTAAATTTTCTGCTTTTTAAAGATTTCATTTGTTTGAAAGACTTTTAGTCACCAGGGTCTACGGGCAAAGAGCAGAAATCGGTGTCATAAATAAGCAATAATGTACAGATTTCCCATCCTGTTACAACAGAGAATGCAGTGTGAAATGGGAACATTGGGAAGTACAGGACTCTACAGTCCATTTGGCTATTCCCACAAACTATTAACTCTCAAGCAATCATTCCCTTAAATATCGTACCAATTTTCCCTTGAATTTTTCCACACTAAATGCCTCCCTGGGCAGCCCATTCCACACATTCATCACCCTCTGTTTGAAGAGCAGTTACATCTAAATTATCTTGGCACCTTCCCTCTTTCTAAGCTTGAGCATTTAGTTCCAGTTTGAGGCACTTTCAAACATGTTATCATGGTTCAATGTATCTGTTTCCTTAAGGCCCTTGAATATACATAATACCTCCCCAGGCCTTCTCTTCTCCAGAGCAAACAGTTCAGACTGTTCGACCTCCCCTCACAGCTCAGGCGCCTTTAATTAAGTATCAATTCGGTTACCTGAACTTCCTTTAGTCTCTTTCTGTAGTCTAGCAAACAAAATTGCATGCTGGATTCCATGTAAGGCTATGTGTACTGGTACCTCTTATATACTCATTGCCAACCGGGAGTGCTTTATCTCTCTTACTTCATCTTTAGATCTGGTTAACTTTCCTCGTTGCTGCCATAGATTGCACCAGTTTCAGCAACTTATCCAACAGTGAACGCCCAGATCCCTGTTCTGTGTTACGTCCTGTAGCCTAAAGCAATTTCGTTTCTTTTCCAACTAATTATTTCTCTTCCCTTGTCTCATTAAACTGAGCTTGTTCCCACTGAATACCTTTTGCTATTCATTAGCCCATGTTCCCAATATACCTAGATCCCCATGTATTTGATTTGCGTTTCCTGTATTGTTTTAACAAACCTCCTCTATCCCCTCCCCCAACACACATTTTGTCAGCAAACTTCAACAGGTTTTTTTCTCTCCTACTTTCAAATCATTCATATGCATTATAAACAACAAGGAGTACAACGCCAATCCACTAGTTACCGTTGCCATAGGTATCAACACAATTCCATTTATAACCACTTGTTACTTTTGGTGGTAGAAGCCTTCCTGTCTTACAGTCTCTTTGCTGCAATATCAGAAGTTTGCTGAATTCAGCGCATCCACAGAGCTTCCAGCAATAATGTCCATTATCTCGATCACTCTCCTATAAATCCATGATGACTCCTTCTTACCATAGCATACCTGCAGAGTGTGAAGAGTAACATACCTGGGAAATTTTTGTTGTTGGTTATGTGTTGGAGTAAAATACTGAGTGATGGTGAAGCTTTTCCCAACATGGATGGATGCAAAATGGACAGATGATTCACCTTGGTTTTCACTAATCTATATTCTGATTGCTGGTTTAATGAGCAGCTCTGGATCTAATAGCAGAAGAGCTGAATTTAAGAGAGTGACTGCCCTTGACAAAAAGGCCACATTTGACCGAGTGTGGCATTCACAGAGCCCTAACAAAACTGGGGTCAAAGGGAATCAGGCGGAAAACTCTTCGCTTGTTAGAGTCATACCTAGCATAAAGGAAGATGGTTGTGCTTCTTGAAGGTCAACCATCTCAGTCTCAGGACATCGCTGCAGGAATTCCTCAGGGTAATGTCCTAGGACCAACCATCTTCAGCTGCTTCATCGATGACCTTCTCTCCATCATAAGGTCAAATATGGGAATGTTTCCTGATGATTGCACAATGTCCAGCACCATTCGTGACTCCTCAGATGCTGAAGCAGTCCATGTTCAAATGCAACAAGACCAGAACAATATCCAGGCTTGGGCTGACAAGTGGCAAGTAATATTCATGCCACACAAGTGCTAGGCAATGACCATCTCCAACAAGAGAGAATCCAACCATCGCCCCCTGATGTTCAATGGCATTGCCATTACTGAATTCCCCACATCAACCTGGGGGTTGCCATTGACCAAAAACTGAACTGGACAAGCCATATAAATACTGTGGCTACAAGAGCAGGTCAAAAGCTGGGAATTCTGCAGACAGTAACTTACCTCCTGATTGCCCAAAGCCTGTCCACCATCTACAAGACACAAGTCAGGAGTGTGATGGAATACTCTCCACTTGCCTGGATCAATGCATCTCCATCAACACTCAAGAAGCTCAACACCATCGAAGATAAAGCAGCCCGCTTGATTGGCACCCCATCCACCACCTCCAGCAGTCACTCCCTCCACTATTGACGCAAAGTGGCAGCAATGTGTACCATCTACGAGATGCATTGCAGCAACTCACCAAGGCCCCTTAGACAGCACCTTCCAAACCCGTGACCTTTACCATCTAGAAAGGCAAGGGCAGCAGATGCATGGGAACACCACCAACTGCAACTGTACATTTCCCTCCAAACCACACACCATCCTTACTTGGAACTATATAACTGTTCCTTCATTGTCACTGGTCAAAATCCTCAAAATCCCTCCCTAACAGCACCGAGGGTATACCTAAACTACATGGACTGCAGTGGTTCAAGAAGGCAGCTCACCACCACCTTCTCCAGGGCAACAAGGGATGGGCAATAAATGCTGACCTTGCCAGCGATGCCCACATTTTGTGAATGAATGAAAAAAAATCTGCATGAAGGAGGAAGAATAAATTCGAAGTGGTAGAAGGATTAATATTAAATAGCAAAGTTTGGTAAGAAGCCAATTTTGTACTCTGGTTTTGGAGAACTGCAATTTATAATAGTTTGAAAATGTAGAACCTAATAAATACTTGGGGAAGCCATTAATTATTTGAATAATCAGATGGGCCAGCTGAATTATGTTGTGTATGAATCAACGTCTGGTGCCTAGGATTAGAAGTGGCTAACTAAGTATAATGGGAAGTTAACTAAGTCTCCAGCTATAGCATTGTGACATTTCCTTTTCAAACAGTTGTCATTCTAATGGGCTCTGATCCATTCACTGTTTATCTTGTTTTTATTAATTTACAGGATGTCAGCATTCATTGCCCATCCCTAATTGCCTTTGAGAATGTGGTGGTGAACCACATTCGTGAATAGAGCTGAGTGGCTTGGAGTTAAGACTCAACCACATTGCTGTGGCTCAGAAGCCACATTTTGGTCAAGCTGGGTCAGGAAGGCAGATTTCCTTTTCTAAAGAAAGGACATTAGTGAACTAGATGGGTTTTTTATAACAATGCAGTAGCCTCATGGTTATCATTACTGATACTAGCTTTTTATTCTAGATCTATCTAGTTCATTGAATTTGAATTCCCTGGCAGTGTGGTGTGATTTGGGCTCATGTCTCTGGATCATTACTCCAGGCTGCTGGATTACTAGTCTAGTAATTTAACCAACATGCTACTGTACACCATGTTTCTTAGAATACTGGTATGGCCTGATCCTGCAGTCCTGCCACTGGGAAAGGAATTGTGGGTGGGACTGTCAGTGGGTCAGAAAATAGGGCCACAGGAACCCATCAAAAGTGCAGGAAAAGAGTGTGAACATAACTAAATGCAAAAATGCACAATTGAGAACAAGAGGCCACAAGGCAATGAGAGGAGAGAAATTGAACGAATATGATGTCAGCGGAAGAGCAAGAGTAAAAATAAATGAAGGGGTTATGAGTAATACAGTGTGTATGTACGAGATAAAATTCAAATAGATTGAAGTGCATAAACATTGTGCAAAGGTGTTTTTGTGGATGTCCTGCAGCAAAAAACAAAGGAAGTATATTGATGGAGAAAAAAGTAAAAAACACACACACACCCAGGTCTCAGTGATCTGGCACGAGTCCAGCTTGTTTTCTACTTAGCCGCTTCACGTAGAGTGGATTGTGCCAATTACAAGGTTGGATTATCAACAGATTTAACATTTCATGGGCAGAATAGAAAGAGAATTAGTGCTTAGAACTGAAGCAAGGAGGCAGGAGGGACAAAATCCTAGCAGAAGCAAGTAGAATTGTTTTCTTTTCTATTCTCTGTATGTGTGTGCCAATTTAAAAATTAGATAATAAATTCTCAACAGATGGAGAAAGGCTGATTGAAATATGAACACATCAGAAACCCTGGCCATGCAACTTCGTCAACACCACTGTCCAAGGCCACAAGCACTTCTTCCATGTGAGAGAGTAATTCACATGTTCTTCCTGCAACCGAGTATACTGCAACCATTGCTCATGGAGTGGTCTCATCTGCCTTGGGGAAACCACATGAGGGTTAAGTGATCACTTTGCTGTTCACCTTCATTTCGCCTGTAGGGGCAAGCCCAAGCACGTGTTGATTACCAGTTCAATTGCCTGTCCCATTGTTACACTCCAATCTTATCACTGTGGCCTCTATGCTATTCCAGTGAAGTTCAATACAAGCTTAAGCAACAGCTATGGCTCTGCTGGTAGCATTCTCACCTCTAAGTCATAAGATTCTATGTTGAAACCCCACTCCAGGACTTGAGTACAAAAATAAAAGCTGACACTTCAGTGCAGTACTGAGGGAGCACTACACTGTCGGAGGTGCCATCTTTTGGAGGAAATGTTAAACTCCATGTCTGCCTGCTCAGGTTGATGTAAAAGATTCCATGGGACTATTTTGAAGATGCGCAGTGGAGTTAGCCCCGGGGTCCTGGCTGATATCGAATCCCTCAATCAGCATCATACTCCAAAAAAGTACTTGATCGGCTGTAAAGCGCTTTGAGACATCCAATGGTCATGAAAAGCACTACATAAATGCAAGCCTTTCTGTCAGGCACTTTACAGCTCCTTCTCCTTTAGATGTGAAATTATTAAAGTCAATATCAACTGCAGTTCCCATCCTCTTTACAAGGGGAGACATTGACATTACAGGATGGCTGTGTTTATGTTTTGGGAGAGGGGTGGGGCAGGCGGGTTTGCTATGGGGTGGAGACCCTATGGGAGAACACCTTTGGTGTCAGTCTGCTTTCCTCTTTTTCTCAGACTCTTGTATTGTGTCCCATTCTCTTAAGCTTTCCTGTTTTTTTTAGATCTGCTTTACTTCCAATGCTGCTGCTGTTCACACATTCTGGGGGCAGGTTTACTCTATCTTGATATGTGGCATGGTAATCTGAGGTGCAATACACCTTTAAGAGAATGTGAGCAGATTGGCCATGTGACTGTATTACCCAATTTCTGTGTAGCGTGGGCTACAATGTAAATCAGTAGTTTAGAACAGGGTCTGACTGGAGAAGCACACATGTGTTAATGCTCTGTTACTTGTGTTAATAAACAGCATGTGCTTCATCCTACATTGGTCTCTGAGTCTGCAGTATCTTGCTTACCAACTCACTCACCAGTAGATAGGCGTGCAACCATGTTCACTGAGCAAAGCAACCCGACACAAGGAACATGGCAACTGGCGACGAGGCAAAACACAATCCGTCGACACCAAAGAAAGCCAGGGAAATTAAATAGAAGAAAATTCAGCTGTACCTTGCAAGGCGATTGTAAGTACAGCCTTCATCATAGCCGTCAAAGTTATCTCCCTCCAGTATGCCACAGTTTGACCATATTGAACCATTTGATCAGACCACTGGTGACTGGCCACATTATATTGAACACCTTGCATTCTTCTTTTTGGCCAATGACATATCGGGGGAAGAGAAGAGGCGAGCAATCCTCTTATCAACGTGTGGCAGTAAAACATATGGCCTAATTCATAGTCTAATGGCACCCAACACCCCAGATTCTAAGAGCTTTGATGAATTGGTGAATCTTGTGAAAAGCCACTTTCAGCCACAACCCTTGGTAACAATGCAGCGTTTTAAATTTAATTCGAGGTATCTCGCCCCTGAAGAGACAGTCGCTTGCTATGTAGCAGCCTTAAAACAACTGACAGAGCACTATGAGTTCAATTAATGATGTTAAGAAACCGATTAGTATGTGGGATTAATGAAGATACCATTCAAAAAAGGTTGTTGTCAGAAACTAATTTAGACTTCAGCAAGGCGCTAGATTTGGCGTTCACAATGGAGAGCGAAGTCAGGGATTCAGGCGCAATCAAGGGAGCACAAAATGATGCCGTCCTTTACATCGGGAAGGATGCACCAGTTAGAAATGGCGCGGAAGCGCTGGACTCCGCGGAAAGGTGGGAGGAAACAGCCACCATTAACAGACCAGCAAAAAGCAATGATTTGACAGAGAAAACCCACATTAGTAACAGCAGAAATGGAACCAGACAGCATGCAAGCGACCGTCAATTTTTAAAAATTGAGTGTTCCTACTGCCATCATAAAAGGCACATTGTGCAATATTGTAAAGACAGATTAAGACAAAACTTTAAGCAAATGGTAGAAATCATGAAATCTACATTATAGAGGAACCAGAAGAAACAAAGTCGGATATTTACTCACTAAACAACTTAAAAATGGGTAAAACAGAGCAATCTACGTGACAGTGAAAGTCAATGGGAAACCCATCTGAATGGAGGTGGATACAGGGGCACCCACGACTGTTATAAGGGAACAAACGTTCAAATATCTGAATGAGTTGGCTCAGTAAATCTGGAAAATTCAGATGCTAAATTAAAGATGTAGACTGGTGAGGACATACGAGTAAGAGGTATACGCAAGGTTCCAGTACACTATGGAAATTAGCCTGTTAATTTACCCCTGATAGTGGTAACAGAGGAGGGTCGAAATCCACTTGCTCAGAACTGGCTCAAGGAAATAAAGTTGGAGTGGACCGAGATTTTTCAACTCAGAATGAAAGATCTGCAAGAGTTATTACAGAAATATGCCTCCATTTTCAGGGAAGAGCTTGGGAAGGTTCAAGGGCTGCAAGCTAAACTCCAAGTGGATCCTGGGGCAACCCCCAGATTCATGAAGGTGGGGCCAGTACCCTGTGCATTACGAGAAAAAGTTGATGTCGAATTAGACAGGCTGGAAAGATTAGGAGTCTTACAACCTGTATGATTTTCCGAATGGGCAGAACCCATAGTTCCAGTACTAAAGCCTGACGAGAGTGTGTGAATATGCGGGGACTACAAGTTGACCGTTAATATAGTGGCCAGACTTGACAGGCATCCCATACCAAAAATTGATGAATTATACTCCAAGATGGTAGGGTGAACCACATATGCAAAGCTCGACATGAGCCACGCTTACCAGCAAATAGAGCTAGAAAAGGCCTCTCGGGATTTTGTGCCTATCAACACACATAGGGGGTTATACCAATATACCAGGTTACCCTTTGGAGCTGGTGAGGCATGTGCCATTTCCAAATGGACAATGGAAAATTTACTTCAAGCCATGCCCCATTTTGTGGTTTATCTCGATGTTGTCATGGTAACAGGACTAACTGATGAAGAACACCTGGCTAACTTGGGAAGAGATATTGAAGTGTTTCTCACAAGCCAGAGTATGTTTGAAAAGAGAAAAATGTATCTTCTAAGCAAAAGGAGTGGTTTACCTGGGCCGTAGGGTTGAATCGTAGGGCCTTCACCTAGTAGAAGGCAAAGTGAGAGCTATTCATGAGACACCAGCACCAAGAAACACCATAGTACTCAAATCCTTCTTGGGAATTATTAACTATTACGGCAGTTTTCTCCCAAATGTGTCAACACTACTGGATCCATTATATGGTTTTCTCAAGAAAAACCACAGATGGACTTGGCAAGATCCACAACAGGCTTTTATGACAGTAAAGCAGCTGCTACATTCATCGGCCCTGTTGGTACATTTCAACCCAAAGAAAGAATTAACTTTGACCTGCAATGCATCCCCTTACCGAGTAGGGGCAGTACTCTCCCACTGGATGGCGGATGGCCCCGAATGGCCCATTGGTTAAGTCTCAAGAACACTCAGCGTTCCAGAACGAAGATATTCACAAATAGAGAAAGAAGGCTTACCCATTGTATTTGGCATTAAGAAGTTCCACCAATACATCCATGGTCGCCACTTTACCATTGTGTCCGACCACAAGCCACTACTAGGCTTGTTCGGGGAAGATAAGGCAATAGCCCCAATTGCCTCGGCACGCATCCAAAGGTGGGCACTGATTCTAGTTGCTTACAAATATACTTTTAACCACCGGCTGGGAAGGCAGATTGCAAATGCCAATGCACCGAGCCAATTACCTCTAAAAGACAGCAATGTGAATGTCCCAATTCCTCAAGAACTTGTCTTGTTATTAAACTTTCTGGATTCATCACCAGTACATGCCAAATAAATAAGAGAGCGGTCAGACTGCAATCCAGTTTTGACTCATGCAACAGAACAAGCCCTACAGGGATGGTCTAACGAGCCAAAGACTGACGAAATGAAGCCCTATTTTAATAGGAGATATGAGCTCACCTGCCAGGATGGTGTCTTGCTGTGGGCTCCCGAGAGTCATTGTGCCTCTGACCGGAAGAAAGCCATTATTGACGAAATTTCATAGTGCTTACCCTGGCATAGCTAGAATTAAAATGTTGGTGCGCAGCTACTTATGGTGACCACAGATGGATACAGAAATCGAAAGCTTAGTTGAGAGCTGCATACAATGCCAACAGGTACAGAAATTGCCCCCTTCTGTTCCATTGCATCCCTGGGAATGGCCAGGAAGGCCATGGGTCCACCTCCGCGTTGACCACGTGAGGCCTTTTTTGGGCACAATCTTCCTCTTGATTAAAGACACTCACTCGAAGTGGATGGATGTATATGAGGTGAGATCGCCCATATCTACTGCCACCATAGACAGATTGTGATTGAGTTTTGCGATACACGGGTTACCAGAGATAATAGTGTCTGATGATGGAACGGCATTCACCAGCGGGGAATTCCAAAGACTTACAAGTCTCAATGACATACCACATGTTAAGACCTCGCCATACTACCCTGCATCCAATGGTTTGGCCAAGAGGGAAGTCCAGACCTTCAAGTCTGGAATCAAAAAACTGGATGGAGACTCTATTACAACTAGATTATCACATTTCCTACTCAGCTATAGGACTAAGCAACACACCACCACCGGTATTGCCCCGACAGAGTTATTGCTGAAGAGGCACCGGAGGACATGTTTGGGTCTTATAAGGCCGAATTTAGGGGGGAGGGTAGAGAGAAGTCAGGTGGCCCAGAAAAATGGACACAATTACCACAGTCATGAAAGAAACTTCGCCGGCACAGTTTTTGCAAAGGACTTTGGAGATGGGCCCACATAGCCATCATGTGAAGTTAGTGCAGTGACAGGACCCTTTTCCTATCACATATTGGTCAAAGGTTGGATAATTAGGAGACTTGTAGATCACCTCAGGAAAGGGGAGACAGATCTACAAGAAAGGATGCGCAAAGCATTCCCATTGGAGTCTGTACCACCTGTGGAAGGAACTCCACTTAGTTTGGAAGTGCCTGTAGGATCCGTTGAGCCTGAGAGAGTGGAAGAGACAAACTTACAGGCTCCTACTGGAGAGCCTAGTGGACAGATGACTCCTGAGAGGGAGGCCTCAGATAAACCATCCAAAGTCGTAGAACTATGACATTTGACATGTTTGAAGAAGCCTCCGAAGAGACTGAATTTGTAAATAGTTTATTTATGTAAATAGTTGATATATTGTAAAGATTGCAAATTGTACCTTCAGGTGAAGGGGGAGGGATGTGGTAATCTGAGGTGCAATACACCTTTAAGAGAATGTGAGCAGATTGACTATATGATTGTATTACCCATTTGCTATGTAGTGTGGGCTACAATGTTAATCAGTAGTTTAGAATAGGGTCTGGTTGGAGATGCACACATGTGTTAGTGCTCTGTTACTTGAGTTAATAAACAGCATGTGCTTCATCTTACATTGGTCTCTGAGTCTGCAGTATCTGGTTTACCAACTCACTCAACAGTAGATAGGCGTACAATCGTGTTCGCAGAGCAAAGCAACCCAACAGAAGGAACATAACACGTGGAAACTGACAGGATTGGGTGCAATATTGATTTTACACCTGACTGATTTTACTCTCCATTGAAGGTTTCCAATCAGGTAATTTAGGTTAAAATAGTGCCCAAGATAAAAGCAAAATACTGCAGATGTTGGAAATCTGAAATAGAAACAATAAGTGCTGGAAAAACTCAACAGGCTTGACAGGTCTGTGGACAAAGAAACAGAGTTAACATTTCGAGTCTGTAATGCCCTTATTCAGAGCTCTGAAGGAGGGTCATACAGACTCAAAATGTTAACCCTGTTTCTCTCTCCACAGATGCTGTCAGACCGTCTGAGCTTTTCCAGCATTTTCTGTTTCTGTTTAAAATAGTCCCCTCTGTTTTTGTCTTAAATGTCTTTAGTTTTCTTTATTACACTTCTTCCCATCATTTCACTTTAAGTCTAGGCTTGGAATACTGCAGTGAGTAACTCACTTCCTGACTCTCCAAAGCCTGTCCACCATCTACAAGGCACAAGTCAGAAGTGTGATGGAATACTCTCCACTTAACTGGATTAGTGCAGCTCCCATTGCACATGGGGTGTGGGCTTCGTTGGCTGGGCCAGCATTTATTGCCCATCCCTAGTTGCCCTTAAGAAGGTTGTGGTGAGCTGCCTTCTTGACCCACTTCATGCCATGTGGTGTAGGTACATCCACAGTGCTGTTAGGAAGGGAATTCCAGGATTTTGACCCAGCGACAGTGAAGGAACAGCAATATATTTCCAAGTCAGGGTGGTGAGTGACTTGGAGGGGAATTTCCCATGTATCTGCTGCCCTTGTCCTTCTAGATGGTAATGGCTGTGGGTTTGGAAGGTGCTGTCCAAGGAGCCTTGGTAAATTCCTGCAGTGCATCTTTGCACTGATTTTCATGATTGACAAGGGAGTCAAAGGTTATAGTGGGTATACAGGAAAGTAGACTTGAGGCCACAACCATGATCTTATCAAATGGCGAAGCAGGCTCGAGGGGCTGAATGGCCCATACCTGCTCCTAATTATATAATCGTACAGATGTAGTATCATTTTAGCCATTTAATTATTTTTTAAACAATTGTGGATTATTTGATGTGTGTGTCTTAATTACCCTTTCCTCTTGTTCTATTCCATTTTAATTGTTTTTATTTGGTAATTTTATTGCAGTTATGGTGAATGGTTACACCAGAAATGTTAGCTTGCCTGTTCTCTCTTCAAGTCCTGCCTGAGCAGTTTCCAGGACCATTGCTTCATTTTGAGTTTCCACTACGGTAAATGTACTATAAGGTTATTGTTATTGCAACACTTGATCCAGAATTCCAGCTCTGGGCATTCTGAGATCAATGAAAGCTGCACACAGTTACTGTTTCTTGTAAGTGAAACCCAAGAGGTTCATTATTCATATGGATTTTGAGATATCAAAATGGGAAAGTTGTCGTTTTGAATTTAAACTACAAAGTTATGTTCCTGTGATGCTCACACTGTAGTCGATCAGTGATGGAATTTTGCACTTTATAAGTGTCTTACAGGAGCCCCACACATTCCTCTTTTCAACCTCCATCTTAAGTAGACTGTTCTGGACACCATATGTACATGGAAGTACAAAGAAGGACAATCAAGTTGATGAATGGGCTCGATTTAAATTTAAAGGTACCAATGAAATTTAATTTTGGGCGTATCTGCTTAGAGGTGATCTTAATGATGCATTTATGTCAGATTATTTTCAGCCCTAGTCTTAGATTACACTCATAGCATCCAGCCTGCCTTCCAGATTTCAAACTTGTCTATCTTTGCCTTGAGATCTAGGTGAACTGTGCACAGGGAAAGAACAGCAAGTCCTGTCTGGTAATTGACTTTAATGACAGGATTTACCTTCTGTCTTCATAAGGCTTCACTCCAATCTTTAAAAACAAAGGAACATCACATCAAACCTTATTTTAAGTTCAAAATATAAATTCATAAATAACTTATGCAAAACAGCCTAACTCGGAGGCAATGGAACTAAAGGGTGTTGTAAATTTCTAGAGGGTGATTGGTAAGTTGTTGAAGAGCCTGAAAGATAAGAGGCAAGGTTTTCCCCTCCGTGCACTAAGTGCGGTGGTGGGCAGGAAAAGCGGAGTTTTTCCCGCTGGCCCCAGTGGCATGTTTTCGCACCGTATTGTCTGCTCCCCACCTCATTATATATGCATCAGCAGAAAACACATCATGCCGTGGGTGGGCGGTCTCTGATTCACCCGCTCAGCCGTGACCTCATCACCCTGGGCGCCGTATTTAAACCGCGCCCGTGCACAGCTTTCTCAATATCTGTGGCCCAGGGCTGCTCCAGAGCCAGGATGGACCCCAAAGCGGGGAAACATGCTGTCCCCAAGTTCAGTGAATGCTTCTCTGGGCCGCCTTCTGGATGCTGTGGGGGCCCACTGGGAGGTCCTCTACCCCCGTGGTGGCCGGAGGAGGCCCACAAACTGCTGCTTGAGAGGTGGCGGCCTTGGCAATGAGTGCCAACGCCGCGCAGAAGAGGTCAGCCATCCAGTGCAGAAAGAGGATGAATGATCTCATCCGCTCCACCAGGGTAAGTCAACCAGCTCATTATTCAACTCACACACTCACAAGCCGATCAGGCATTGGCAGGATGACACTCCACAGGAATCTCACACACTGCCAGCTCAAGGGACATCACCACTCACTCTGTCATACACACCTTCGCATTGCCATCTCCTTGGCATGCGTCCTGTTCACAGTCTCTCCATCTGTCTTTATGCAGGGCAAGCTCACCCATAAAAGGAGGGAGAGGTCCCAGACAGATGGTGGTATGGCCAAAAGAAAATCCCTCGCTCCCTTTGAGGGAGTGGCCGGAGAGGACCTGGGCTGTTCACGTGCCAACGGTGAGGTCAGCGGTATACACCCAAAGGAGGATCCCGCACCAGCTGATCCTCAGACAACGAATCTGTGAGTCTATTGTCCCGTTTTAGTGTCGCCTGCCATGCACTAATTTTCTCTACTCTTTCATAGGCACCCCTGGAAAGCGCCTCAGGGAGACCATGAGCCAGACGCTCATCTCCAACACTGAGGGCACCTCGGATGATGGTGCTGAACAAAGCCGTGGAGATAACCTGTCACAATGCTCACCCACACCCTCCACCGGCACCGAGGCACACACCGTGGTGGGACCTAGAGCAGGCTCGGGGCCACCAACTGGTGAGCACCACACACAATCTGCTCCACAGCTGGCAGAGGCAGCGACATCCAAGGTTGCCGGCACTCAGAGAACTGCTGGAGGCCAGGATTCTGCTGAGACTGAGACAGTTGACAAGCCTCTGGACTCCGTCCTAACTCAGTTGGTGGAGTTTTTTCATTATTCATTCATGGGATGTGGGCGTCGCTGGCTAGGCCAGCATTTATTGCCCACCCCATGAACTGCCGTGACAGTCAGGGGAATATCAGGAAGGGTTGTCAGCTCCATTTCACAGATTGCAATGTGTGATGGAAGAGACCATCTGCTTTCAGTCTGAGGTTACAGTGCCGGCATGTCAGTGCTACGAGGTCAACACTGATAGGATGGCGGCTGCCAAGGTGACCTTGGTCCAGGACATAGTGCCTGTGCTGCAGCGGGAGTTGTACTTCATCACTGTAGCCCTTGGTGGCATCCGTTAGCAGCTACACAAGAGGGGGGCCAGGGCATCCCGATCTCACTCCAGCTGCCGCTTCACCTCAGGGAGTCAGCCACGGGCCCTCAGGCATTCATTGGGATGAGGACCAGCAGCTGGAAACTCCGGGGCCATCCACCCAGGTGACTCCAGGAGTGTCCAGCCGATTCCAATCCCCTATCCCGGTGGCTCTATCACCTCCAGCTCCACAGGCTGAGGAAGGTGCACCTACCCCACAGCAGGAGACCCAAAGTAGGCCGGGGCCCTCCCGGTCTTGGCCCTCCAGAGAACACCTGCCAAAATCATCACAGACAACAAGGTGTAGCAGTCAGCAGGCTGCCTCCACCTCCCCTGTGGATGTCGGGGATGCACCAAGGTGTAACAGTAGAACTCGGAAGAGAAAGAAATATTAGGAGTACAAAGGTGGCACTGGAGTTCACCACATGTAGATACTTCTCACCATTGTAAATAGAATGGCACACATTTCACATCTCCTCTTATGTATGCCTCTCTTTATGCTGAGCTGTGTCGTAATCAATCAGGTGTAACACCATGGTCCCTCCACCTCCACTTATCACAGATGTCGCTATGATGTGCCTTTGTTCGATGTTGTATGCATCTCACCACAGTGTGTGTCCGTTCTCAGCTCATTGCCAACATCAGCGATGCTTCACCCTCAATATGGAAGGCACCTCGTTCACATGCTTTGCTGGGTTATGGTCATGTTCATTCTTAGCTGTGTAAGATTGAGACTAAGGTGTTCGCTCAACTCATCTGCATTCCTGAAAGGTGAAGGTCTAGTGTAGAAGGACAGATGTTGTAACACCTGGAGAAGGGGTATAGTAACTGGAACCCCATATACTCTCAGTCATTTGGCAGGGTTTTCAATCTATGAGCCCATACTCAGAGCTCACGCATGCTCCTTTCTGACCTGCGCATTGCCGACTCTCTGAGTGTACATCTGCTATGCTCAACGATAAGTGTGAGCACCTTTCTACCTCATGTGCTGGAGCTCTGGACATCATAGCTATATTATTGTTCTGGCGCTCAAAGCTCCAGCATTGAGCGTTTGTTTCCCACCTTGTAGTTGTCTGTATAGTGCCCACAAATCTCTCTTCAGAATGTAGGGATGCAGTGATGGGCCATATGTTCTGCTTAGTGACCCCTCATCTAAACACCTGCCGAGGTCAGTGATGATAAATCCATTTGGTAATGTGTAACGCTCAATGGAGCCTTTGAGCATGTTCTCGATATACTTATGTTACTTTGATAGGAAGACAATGTTGAGGGCAGCAATGGGCTAGGAGCGACAATGTAATGAAGTCAATGTGTGCTCTTTATCATCAATAAAGCATCACCTTGAGGGCTCCATGGTTTATTTGCATTGTTGAGTTCACAAGGACCAAGGCTGGCCATTAGGGGAGGCTGTTTGTGTTAAAGAGGGGGCATTTTGATGTCTGGCAGGCAAGTATGTGAACAATGGTCACCCTGAGGTACTCCACTTCCATTGAGGTCCAGCTAAATGCTGGCCACATCCCTAACCAAGAGTGCTGATTGTCAATGTGATGGAGGCGAAGGTGACACAGAGGACTGAGTGATCTCAAAATGGACTAACACCTGTGGAACATCCTCAGCTGCCTTGGCACTATCAGTATCACCATTGAGGTTACACAGAATGCGTTGTTCTGTTGCTGGAGATGGATGTCCTTGAGGAGCTTTATCAGGCTGAAGGCATACTGCTACAAGTCCACTGAGTATTGTGGAACAGCTCCTGCCTCTTGTAGGCTACCATAGTGACTGGAATTCTGGAGAGATGCTTCAAGGGACAGCACCTTCCGATATCTGATGCTGGGAGGCCCTCCTCCAGTAAGCACCTCATCTTGGCAAGGATACATGCCCCTGAGACTTCATCATCCTTCAAAGGAACAGAACAATGGTCAGTCTAATGTGTAACTGCTCACGCTCAGATTGATGTAAATGGATGGAATGAGAGGGATAGCAACGCTGGTGTTCATGTTGGCCTATGATGGAGAGCACTTGTCCAAGAGGAAACTCACTACTACTCGTCCTCCTTCTCACAGAATCTGGTAGCTATGAGAGCCTTACGCGCATGCCTGCCTCATCTGGCCCGTGCTGTGGCCTCTTCCTCTGCAGCCTCATCTTCCTCGACCTTACTGCCCTCATTGCCTTCGAGATCCTTCTCATCTGAGGAAATGTGTAGCTCCTCTATATTGACATCTGGCAAGTTCTTGCTCCTTTGCAGCGCCAGGTGGTGCAGGGTGCAGCAAACCACGATGATCCGTGAGTCCCTCTGGGGACTGTACTGGAGTGCTCCGCCAGATCTGTCCAAGCATCAGGATCACATCTTTAAGATGTCCCTTGAAGCATCTCTCCAGAATTCCAGTCGCTATGGTAGCCTACAAGAGGCAGGAGCTGTTCCACAATACTCAGTGGACTTGTAGCAGTATGCCTTCAGCCTGACAAAGCTCCTCAAGGACACCCATCTCCAGCAACAGAACAACGCATTCTGTGTAACCTCAATGGTGATACTGATAGGTGACACTTGTGCCACCTGTCTGATGTCCAGGCATCAGAATCACATCTTTAAGATGCCAATGCTCACCTCTGCCAATGTTTGGGTAACGGTCTGAGTATCGTTGTACCTTTTCTTAGCTGGATTTTGCGGCTGCCACATGGAAGTCATCAGCCACATCCTTTGTAGGTAGCCTTTGTCACCGAGGAGCCAGCCTTGGATCCTGTGTGGTCCCTCGAAGATGTCCCGGATCTGCAATCTACTGTGGGAGTCATGGCAGCTTCCCCGGTATCTTGCACAAACCTGCATGATTTGTTTTCTTGTGATCACAGACCAGCTGCACATTGAGTGAGTGAACCCTTTCCTGTTTATGTATTGGAGTGCCTGTGGCCAGGGAGCTTTTATAGCCACATGAATGCAGATGATGGGACCCTGCACCTGTGGAATCTGGAAATCTCAACAAAGCCCAGTGCTCTGGCTGCCTGGCGAGCTTGATTTCTAGTGATGTGTACGTAATTGTGGGCCTTGGCAAAAAGTGCGTCTGTGACTTCCTGTATGAAGCTTGAGAAATGCTGCAGAAGTCCCGAGTGGAACCCTGGATAGAACCGCTTGCGTAGAAGTTAGGAGCAGGAGTGACTTTCAGAGCCACTGACAAAGGATGTCCTCCCAGTCCCCACGGCATCAGTTCCTGGAGAATGTGGCAGATGTGAGCCGCCAGATCCCTGGACCTGTGGAGGTGTTGGCGACAGTGTCTCTCACTCTGAAGACATGCGTGCTCTGAGGAGCCTCAGTCTTGTGAGCTGCCTCCATGGGACACTTCAGTGAACCCGATCCTCTGCATCCAGAGGGGGCCTGGCTGCCCCTTGCTCATCAGGGCGAAGCTCTTCCTTTTGGCAAGCCTGGCACTGCTGCCATAAACTTCTCCGTCTTCTCTCCTGCCTGTATGCAATTATACAGGTAGCAATAAATGCAGCCTCCATCTTCCTGAAGTTCTCCTCTCTGCAGCATCAATGAGAAGAAGACATGAGCGAGTCTCAGCCTCCAAAGGTCTTATCACTGTTGATTACTAGTGAGTGACTGTAGGTTCAAGGGCTTGGTACCAGTTTTGGCACCTATTCACCACTGAAATCCTGGCCAGCACCATGTCCATTTCAAGGATCATACTATGCTTTCCCCCACTCCTTCCCCTACCTTCACATGGCCGACTGCAATGAGATTGCTCTGGCCAGGCTCTTAGATGTGCTGCTTATAAGGCTACACTCTTTGGAATACAGATGAGGGCAAATGTTTAGTGAGGGAGTGAGATTATTTCAGGGCAGGTCCAAGGGTTGCCATATGTGAACCTGCCAGTGCCAAGACTCTGAGCTCCTGCTTTTAACAGGCATCAGCAGCTTGTCCAGTCACCCATTTGCTCTTGACTTTGTTATCACTCTGGGGAATTCCGACATTTTGAACAGATGGCTATTGTAAGGAGATCAGTTAGTGGCAGGATTCAGAAGCAGCCTCTCATGAATGAGCTTTATTGCTTAACTCTCCTGACTCTCTGCATTGTCATTGAAAGGCTCCTAACATTTCTCAGCTGTGCATCTCTCCTCATTCGGTTATACACAGTTCACTTGCGTGTCCCTTTAATTGGTCCCCCAGTGCAGTGTAACACTCCTCCTCGAGGCCCACAAAACCCTCCCCACTGAGTTATTCCTCAGTTTTATTTTCTACTGCGCCATTGTTTCAGGTGTCAAGATGGTGGTTCTGAGGTTTTGTCACCAGACCAATTTGGGTGCTCCCTGTGTGACTATGGAAACCCCTCCCATCATCCTACAGGAGCATAGTGTTCAGGTTTCTCCCCCTCTCATGACTCTTGGCCCTCCCACTGTAATCCTTAATCCCATTATGATGGTTGTGGATATCCCTGTATTATTTGAGGTGGATGTGCCGATGCTACATGTGAAATTTACCCCTCCCCATCTTGAGGCCTATTGGACAGTGACATACAGAGACCGCACCCCCCAGATCTCCAGACCTTTGAGTGCCTCTACACCACCTTCTCCCCATCCAAAGGCTGTTGATGCCTCCCCTGATTGTGAGTGTGCCACTTGTGGCCCAGCATTATGTCAGACCGACACGTGTGATGTAACAACCACAACCTGCACATGCTGGGCACGACTGACACTGGACTGACATGTCCTTCCTTTCACTGGACTGGACAGTATTTGCAAGGTCAACAATATAAACTGAAGTGCTTCCTCCCCTGTGAACCTTCCATTCTGGCCCCACCTCATTTATGTCCTTCTGTAAAAGACTCTCACCCCCATGTGACCCAGAGGATGCTCCCCCTCCGGACCCCACACCTCCTTGGCCATTTGCCTAAGTGAAACTTTCCCCCATCTCCCTACCCTCCATTGAGCCCTTGCCCTGCAGCCCTTTCCCTTGCCTCTGTCTGGTCTGCCCCTCCCCAGCTAGTCAAGCTCTTGCCCTGCAGCAAATTACAACCCACCCTCGCCTCACTGCTGGTCTGGTACGTACAGCCTTGCCTCTGAGAGCAATGTGGTGCTGCCTGCAACGCCTGGCATGTAGTCCGAGGTGCTGTGAGCACTGTGCAATACAAGGTAGGAGAGCAAATCTTAAAATCACAAGCGAAGTGCAGATCACCAGGTGCATGTTGCTTATACGCAGTTGTGAATCATGTTGGTCTAATTAAATGCCGGTGTGGCCCATTGATCCAGGGTGGGTGTTTATAAAGAGTATTTATGACATTCAAGTGTATTTAAATGATGTTCCTGACATGGGGTGGCGGGAAACGTGTGCTGCCATTGAGATCTGGAACAGACATTTGTAACCTGATTTTACGCCAACGCAAACTGATTGTTTCACTCCCGTGATATTTTCTGCTCTCACTCTCCATGATACTCACCGTGGAAGGGGGTGGAAAATCCTGCCCAATGTTGTTGTCATGAACTGATCTCAATAACAGAATTTGGGTTCAGCAGAAGATAAAGCTACCACCATCACCTCTTCAATCTTTAGATGATCCACAAGGCCACTGCATATGAATTTAATGCACATATTTATTTTACTTAGTGTTTCAAATATCTGGTTCATAATTCATATATTTTAGAATATAACTTATGTCTACAGGAATTTAACTTTTAGGCTGGAGGTTAAAGTGTTAAATGTAAGATAAGCAGACCTCTGATTGTGAAACTGGTAATAACTCTGATGTAAACGCAATTCAAACAAGTCTGGGTTTATTACACTTAAAAAGTAACTCCTACTAATCTTACAAGGTCAGAGGTAGAATTTAAACAATGAATGACATACCTTTAGGCTTGTAATGGAGCCAGAAGGTCTACATTTACTTCAATAAAAAATGTACATTATGCATGTGGAGTCCAGATAAAAGGAAGCTGAAAGCAGCTTTATAAACATGGACTTTCTTCATGGACCCAAGGAGTCAGAAGAAAGGGTCGTAAAACTCCATTAGCAATATAAATTATTCAAATGGATTATAGAATCAAGGTGTAGCATGGAAGGTAAATTAATTCATTTACATTTCTGTTTGAAAGCATTCCAGGGCATGCCACATCATCATGGAGATGGGATTGGGGTAGAAGATCCTTTCTTTAATTTCTCTGTGTGTGTTTGCTGACAGAAACAAACAGTTCAGTTTGTAAACAGGCCAATTAAGGCCTGCCCAGCGTGACGTCCGCCAGGAAGCGCTATGCCGGGGGGATGGTGGATTCCCTCAGCCGAGAGTGCACTCATCTCCCTGAGGCTAAGTGCTGCCTCAGAGAGATCGGCTCCAAATTAAAAATCGTTAAACAAATGATAGCAAAATTTTCCTGACATGTCGCCTCATGTGACATGTCCATAACCTTTATTGAAACCTTTATTAAATATTTAAAAACCCTCATGAAACCTCACCCCTCCCGTGGATGAGGTTTCATGCTTTTTCTTAAGCCCCGCCAGGGCTCCCGGTCTGCCTGCTAACCTTAGGTTTGGGTGGGCAGGCCCATTAAAGATGTTCATTACTTTTTCAATGGCCTCAATAGGCTGTTGACAGGTCGGCGGGCGCGTAGCTGATTCAACTGCGCCCCCGCCGACCTGAAAATTGAAATGACACGGGGTGACGTCTGAAGTTCCAGCGTCATTTTATGAGTCGGCGAGCGGGCCCCGCCCCTGCTTGCCGATCGGAAGATCCTGCCCGATGTCTCCCAGAGCATTAGCCTGGGCTTCTGGACTACTAGTCCATTGACATTATGACCAACCACTGTCTCCCTTGTGTGTGCCTGTGTGCGCTATTTATCAAAAAGGACATGAAATGGTAGGATGTGTCTGTGCTGGTTATCATAAAATGCAATAATAGAACATGCACAGGCAGAATGTATGCGTTTAGTGGTTATGTTGAATATGGAAGATGATTCTGTGATGGAATGGAAATGCATGCTGGCTTTTAGGAAGGGACTGAGCATATATACTGCTGAAAAATGATAAAAGGCGCTGTTAAGAGATGTAGTAATGGAGTGTGATGGATTCCTCTGTCGCTTCGATGGACAAGTGTTCAGCACGGAGACCAATTGTTCACAGTTTCAGTTGATGTCGTCTCATATGTGAGGTTGAACTAAATCTTGATTTACAGATCTGTTTGCAAATAATGCTTATGAATTCACTGTTGGATGGGTGGGTGAAGGCACTGGTTCTGGGCCTGCTCCCTTGCCCTGTAGGGAGCTGACTCTGTTCTCCTCAATTGTTGAGATTGATGACAGAGTCTTCTCCATTTCGATATGTCTAGTGTTGTTTTTTTTCCCCCCCATATATTTGGTTCTAACCTACAGGCTCTGAGATCGTCTTTGTATCTGAGTTTGGAGCATCCTGTGATGTGGATTCCTGTGCTCAGCAGGTTGTAGAATACCACCTTTGGTATGTGGGAATCCTCCATGTGAACCACATGGCTGACCCAGAAAATCTGAGCTCTGATGTGCGTGCTCTCAATACCAGGTATGCAGGATCTTGCAAGAACTCCAGTGTTAGGGATTTTCTTCTGCTATTTGTTGTTGCAGATAGATTTTAAGCAGCAAAGGTGGAGTGCATCTGGTTGCTTTATGTGATGCCACTAAAGGTGGTCTATGCCTCAGAGACATAGGAAAGTGATGTGAGAACCTGGTAGACTTTGATGTTTGTTCTGAGATAACTCCACGCCCTCTCCAAAGCCTGTGGGTGAGTCTGACGATTGCTGAGCTTGTTGTTGCCAGGCAATGGGCATTATCCAATGGGGTGTTGCTAGAGAGGATACTCCCAAGATAGCAGAACTTTTGACCTGAGCTGAGCAGTGTATTGTTGATTGTGATTATGGGGTCTTGAAGTTTGTGGCCAGGTGAAGGTTGGTACATGATCTCTGTCTTTTTCAGTCTCATTGTAAGGCCACAGCACTCTGAGGCTTGGGCAAAGCAGTCAACAAGAAGCTGGATATCCTCCGGAGTGTGTGCTATGAGAGCACAGTTGTCAGCAAACAAGAGTTCATTTTGTAGCGGTATTGTGATTCTTGTGTGAGCCTGGAGCCTTTGCAGATTGAACAGGTGCCGTCTGTCCTGAACCGAGTGTATAAGGGAGCCTATTACTGTTTTAGGTGAGGATATAGCAATAAGGTATTTATTTATCAGCCTATTAGGACAAGGATACAGTGACAGTATGCACATGTGGGAGTTATCATCAAGCAGATGCAGTGATGATGTGTGTGGGCGTATGTGCGTATATGTATGTGCACTGGCTATTAATGAGAAAGTACATGTGTGTGCTTCAGCTTGTTGCTAAGCAGAGAATAAAGTGATGCAATGCATGTGCATTCTGGTTATTAGAAAGTGGTTGAAGCAATGAAATATGTGCCTGTAACCAGATGTTAGTAGAGGGAGGTAGTGCAGTTCCAGAGGGTGTGTAAGTCAAGATTGTGAGGAAGATGGTCCAATTCTGGTTGCATGTGCATGCCAGCTATTAGCAAAAGCAGCAAAGTGTTAGAAAGTAAGCGTATGTTCTGGCTATTAAGAAGGCAGTTTAGCAATTGAGTATGTATGTGTGTGGTGGCCATTAGGAAGAGAACACGACAATGGAGTGGTCTGTATGCTGACTATTAGAAAGAGCAGTGAGAATGTGCATGTGTATGTGTTCGTGTGCTGGCTATTTGGAAGAAGGTATAATGAAGCAGTGTTTGTGTACATGTAGTTTTGGGAAAGCATCTTTAAATTGTGTTTCAGTAAGTCTGTTGCAGATTGTCTAATATTTTGGGGTGATCAGTGTAGCGTCAGTGAATTGTTTTTTGTACTGCTGACAATCCTGTCTGCTCAGCAGCAAACATGGTCAGGGGGTTGCCATGGTTACAGCTGGTACTTGCTGATGGTAAGATCATAGCGGTTTAATTATTTTTAAAGTGCTGGTGGCTGGCAGGGAAGATATTTCTAGTTGAATTGTTATGTCATGCATGAATTCTGCAGGTATGTATATTAACAAACAGCCTATCACCTTCACTTTTACACCATGTAATGTCTAACACATAGCTTTGAATATGTTACAACGCAGTTCAAAGTCACACCAAGGATGGCATAAATTGCAAGACTGAGGCTTGTATAGTTGCCACCTAACTCGCCACCCCATAAGGTGCTACTACCCAGAAGTATCTCTCTTTAGGTGTCATCTTGCCACTTAGTGTAAATTGGGTAACATTGGATGAGCCATCTATGAGGACACCTCACCCTGTTGTTCCTTCTGTTGGCTTCAATGGAAGTTCAACTATTGACCAAAATTAGCATTACTCCCTTTATATGTTATTTTATATATAATATTTACCAAGCCAATTATTATTTCACTTAAATCGATAAGGGTAATGCAGCAAGTTCTTGGTGGCATGTACCCATGATGGGTTGCAATTTGAAACTGAAGTGATCTTGATCTAGTATCACATTAATTGGGTATAATATTTTTGAGACGATAATTAGCCAGAGATGGCTAATGAGTTGAAAAATCAAGACATTATGAGTTCAAACGGAAGGGCTCATTGGCAGCAATAATATGGGAAATCTGCAATGTGGGCCTTGATTTACCTTAAGGCCTTCATATGGAGAGGAGGGAAACTGGGTTACAAAAATGCAAACATCTTTCTTAAACGCCCCCTTCACCCATTTCCCACCTGCATGACATTTGTAAAAGCAATTGAAAACAAATCTTTAGCTCTGTCCGAGAGCGTTTAAAAAAAAAAGTGTGGAAAATAAGGCCAATCTGAAGTTGTTCTGGTCTCTGCTAATCGTATAAATACAGCAATGATCAAATATCACAATCAGTTAAGATAGATATTTATCTGCCCATCAGTGCTAGGGTTTGGAGAACTTTCCTCATTTTAGTCATAGATTGTTTTAGTTACAGATTATTTATTTACAAAACTAGATGCAGAATAAAGCATTCTCTACCCTAACAAGATGCTACAGTCTCAATTGTAAAAAAAAAATCCACTTACCACAACAGGTAACCTTGTGACTTGTCTGGAAATTAGCACCAAATTAGTGTCAGGTTTGTGCTGTGGGACTAAATGGACGAGGATTGATATTGAAACTTTTCAAATCCATTTTGTGCAATTTCATCTGCATCATGTTGCCACCATGGCATACATGGCTGTAGCATAAGGAGTTAATTCTAACTGTGTAATATGCTAATGAGACACTATATACATCATCACAGGAAGTGATGTAATGTCTCATGACCTTGCTCTCTTGTACAACCTTGTGGTGAGATGCAACTCACAGTAAGATGTGTTCCAATGAAGTTGATATTTTCTTTACTGCAGCAGACTGTAAATATTTTGCATTAGCTTAACAAGACCAATAATATCATATGGTGGGAGTGAGTGAAAGAAAAAGTATGGAAAAGTCTTTGCCATTACCAGAAAGCTTTGAGCAGGTTGCATGTCTCAGACAAGCAGGTGCGTGGCTGAACTGGCATTGAAGTTTTACCAGATATTGTACCACCTCACAGCAAAGCTGAGTGGCAAGCAGGTCAGTATGCTGGTATATGTGATGGGTGGCTGTGCAGACGATATCCTAGCCAGGCAAGAGATCAATGAAGAAAAAGCTACATATGATGAAGTAATAAATGCATTTGGTGCCTACTTTAACCTGTGAAAGGATACCATTGTCGAGCCTATTAATGGTATGTTAATTATATTGATAAGATATACAGGTGAAGGGCATTGTTCAATTAAGTACATTGAGCACATATAAATAGGCAACACCTGGGACACATGGGTGTGTGAGAGGAGAGCTGTGAGACTGAACAAAGTCAATAAACTCTCAGTAATGAAACACTCTGTGTCTTGGTTTTGACTTCATCAAACATCTTAGATTCTATTAACAGAACAGGCTAAATTTAATCAATGTACCTAACGAAAGGGGAAAGCATTGATGCATTTATGAATGATCATATAGACTTGTAGAGAACTGTGAACATGGCAGCTTAAAAGGTGAGCTAATCAGGGACAGAATTGTTGTTGGTGTCTTGGATAAAGCATTGTCTGACCACCTGCAGTTGAGAGATGATTTAAGATTTAACCTTAACAAAGACAACTCAGCTGAGCAGACAAGCAGAGGTCAGGAAGCAACATTGATTAGTGATTTGGGGTGACAGGAAGAACTAGCTGTGGCTCAGTTCATAGCACCCTCGCCTTTGAATCAGAGGGTTGTGGGTTCATGTCCCACTCCCGGAAACCAAGAACTGTGATTGTACTCGAAAGAGTTGCAATCTGTGACTGCTGATAACTCGAAAGAATTTTTATATCCCAAAAATGACTGACTCAGTGGAGTATGTTAAATTTTAAAGCAGAGAGGTGGCCGTAAAAAAAGCAGGGGAGTCAGGAAGAGCATCCATTAACCACCCCAGCTAACTGTAATCAGTGTGGTGGGAAGAAATACAGATGTGAAAATAGTCCCGCCAACGGGGCCAAATGCCATTTTTGCAGAAAGAGTCACTTTCAGGCTATGTGTCGCAGCTAGTAGCTTGTACAGAATAAGCAGAAAGAGAAGTCTTTAAAAGTTGGCAAGATCCATGAAGTAGAAGTTATCAATGATATTGTGATGCCTTTCCTTGGAGAGATCCAGGAACCAAGTGGAAGCTACTGCAGTGCTGATATCCTCATTGAGGGAACCCAGACATGGTTTCAATTAGACATAGGTGCAACAGCTTTGGTTCTTTCTGATGCTGAACAGATATTAATGTTGGAGAAAAGTTCTCTTCAGCCATCATGCAAAATACTACACAGGCCAGAAGGTATAGAATTCAAAGTCATAGGAATCCCTTCAATATAGAGAGAAAATTCACTGAAACATTAAGCAGGAAAGCCTGCACTGGCTTACACCCAATTTGCAGGGTAGAGGAACTGAGGAGATCAGCCTAAAAGCTTCAGAGCTGAATTTTCACAGCTGTTCAAAGTACCAGGAAAGCTGAAGACAGCCTACCACATCATTCTATGTCCTCAAAGGAAGCCAGTACGTCTGTTTACACCCAAAAATGTTCCTCATCCACTCTTGCCTAAGGTCATGAAGGAAATTGACTCTTATGTTGAAATAAGGGGTTATTTCATCTGGGATAGAATCAACAAGCTGGTGCTCAGGGATGGTCCCAGTGCCAGAACCCAATGGATCTATCAGAACTTGAGTGGAACTTACCCAGCTGAACGAAGCAGTTGAACATATAGTTCATCCAATGTTGTCTGTGGACAAGAGCTTAACAAAATTGGGAAAAAGCTCAATCTTCACAAAGCTAGGGGTTTTTTGGCAACTACCCCTCGATGAAGAATCTAAGTTGCTCACAACTTTCATTGCACCATTTGGGAGGTTTTGTTTCAACAGATTACCCTTTGGCACTGGATCAGCACCAGAAATCTTCCAGAGAACAATGTCAAGTACCCTAGAAGACTGGGTGGAGTCATATGTCACTTGGATGATGCCCTGATCCATGGATCCACACAGACAGATCATGATACTGGAGTGTGAGCTATGCTGCAATACCTACAGGAAGCAGGGCTTACACTCAAAAACAAATGTGAATTCTTGCAGCTAACTGTCAAGTTCCTTGGGCATATTGTGGATGCATCTGGTGTCAGAGTTGATCCACGGAAGAGCAATCAAGGAGTTTCTAGCTCCTCACAATGTGACTGAGTGCCAGAGGTTGATGGGTATGGTAAATTAAGAAATAAAGTTTTTGCTGAACCCAGCAGTTGTCAGTGAGCCACTACACCGCCGGGAGGAACTACCACAGAGGTCTTTTGAAAAAATCAAAGAGATGCTGCTATCACCTGATATTTTAGCTCACAATGACTCAGAACTACCCAGGTGCACCTTCTACTGGATTGGGAACTGTACTCTTTCAGATACACACAGGTTGAACATGCAGACCAGTTTACTATGCATCATGTTCACTGACAGAGACTGGACTGTGAAGTGCAGGGATAGAGAAAGAAGCATTAGCTGCCATATGGGTTTGTGAAAAGTTTTCAGGTTATGTTCTTGGTCTCCACTTCAAAATGGAGACAGACCACAAACCCTTAGTGACACTCTTAAATTCTAAGAAGTTAGCAAAAATGCCTCCACGAGTACAGCAATTCAGATTGAGGTTGATGAGGTTTGATGGAAAGACAGAGTATGTTCTGGGAAAACAGACTACAGCAGATGCTTTGTCCTGCATCCTAATGGCAAAGACTGAGCAAGGTGATGTAGCCCTTGTCAAAGTGGTAGAAATCTTTGCATCAACAATAACCACAACTCTATCAGCAACAACTTAGTGACTGAATGAAATTAGAGATGCACGGAAAGCTGATGAAGAATGTGCTCAAGTTCGAGCGCACTGTGCCAAAGGATGGCCAGCATACATGCCACACAACCCCATGAGCAGAGAGGACATGTCAGTGTAGTTGATGATTTGCTGACCTATGATGAGCGTGGTTATTCTAAGAGTTCTGAGACTTGATATACTGCAATGATTGCACCAAGGATATTTGGGCATCACGAGGTGTTAAGCAAGAGCAAGATATTCTGTTTGGTGATCAGGTCTCTCAAAATTGTTGGAAGAGATGATATCAAACTCTATTACTTGTGCTATTCACATCAGGAGACAAGAGAACTGTCGATATCATCTTCCTTTCCACCAAGACCACGGGAACATCTTGGGATGGACCTATTTGATCACAGAAGTAAAATGTTCTTGATCATAGTGAGACTACTACTAATGATGGATAGAAGTCAAGCAACAGCAGGGTCAGGCTTCTGAAGTAGTAATAATATCGATGAAGGAGATTTTTTGCAACACATGGAATCTTAGACTTTGTAATCTCAGACAATGGACATTCTACAATGAATACTTCAAAGACTTCACCATGCCACAGTTCACCAGGATACCCTCAAGCCAATAGTGAACCTGAAAGAGGAGTGCGTACAGTGAAAGCATTGCGGAAGAAGAACAATGACATCCAAATTGCACTTCTGAGCTATGGTTCAATTCCACTCCAAAATGGATTAGCACCATGTGAGCTCCTAATGGAAATATGATCGAGGACTCAACTTCCTACTTACCCACACACATGCATGCCATGAGTACAAGCAGGCTCGAGGGGCTGAATGTCCTACTCCTGTTTCTCATCCGTATGTAAGCTGATGACTTGGAAAAAGTGAGGGAGAAAGAGGATGAGTATCCTTTCAGCCAGATGTGCAATGATGACAAATGTCACTAAGCACACAATCTGCCAGACCTCCAACCAGGAGACCCAGTTTGGATCCGAGACCAAACTCGCTGTGGACAAGTGACTGAACAGACAGAACAGACACCACATCCAGGGTCCTAATCATCTACATAGATAATGGTACGTTGAGAGAGAACAGATGTGCACTAGTTGCCAAATAGAAGGAACCTCCTACACAGTTGAAGCAGTCAAATACCCAACCAAACAGACCAGAGATGCTGCATTCAACAAGATCCAGTTGACAACCAGATTGGTGAACCTGAGCCATCTACAAATTCTCCTTCTGCCTAGCAGACCATGAGAGATCACCCGCAGGACTCAAACCTCCAATCTTCTCCAAAGGGGCAGAGGGCTCATTCGGGTAGTCTAGTGAAACCCCCATAGTAGTTGTCTCTATGAAAAAATTAATTGAAGCCAGAGACTTGCGGGAGATATAGTATAAGGGGTTAATTCTAAATGGAGTATGCTAATGAGACAGTGTAGATCATCGCAGGAAGTGATGTAATGTCTCATGATCTTTCTCTTGTGGTGAGATGTAGCTCACGGTAAGATGTGTTCCAATAAAGCTGATGTTTTCCTTACCTCAACAAACAAAAGCAAGGATATTACAATGTCCAATATTGAAAACATTAAGAAAATATGCTTATGATAATGTTCTGCAGTTAATATGATGAAGATTTCTTGGTAGTAAATGAAATAGTGAAAATTGACACAGCGACAACGAAAAGATGTACAAGGTTATATAAATCCTTGCATTTTATGGCAACATTATGGATAATATCTATGCATTGTCACCGTGTATTAAAACAAGACTCTGGTTGTCAATGCAGCAGTTTTGGTGAGTAGAGTTATTTGCATGCACAGTTGGGGAAAGCAGTGGAAAATATGGAGAGAACATGACAAGGCTGGGTGTCTCACTAATGGCAGCATGGGATCAAATAATTCAGAGGAAGGCTGACACCATTAAATGCTTATTGGCTGTCACCTTAGGGTGGAAACTGCAAGAGAGATTGATTAAAAACAAAACCTTTTAAAATGGTATCAACCAGTTGAAAGAACGGCGCTCACTACCCACAGTGCTGGGGTGTACATCACAGAACAGACTTCTGCCATCGATTTAGAATTTCATGTGTTATAACTAAACCTAGAAATGAGCAGTATGTACCATCACTGTCACACGAGAGTAACTGACAGCTAGAAGGATTTAAAAGCTTGTTGGCAGATGCACACGGGCTGCATTTGTGGACAGCTGAAAGGGTCCTTTGTATATGAGTAATGCCTCTTCCCAACCAATCTGTCACTGATTTGATGGGCAGTTTTGATCCCAAGTTATTATAGATCAAGCTTCAATTCCTCTTTGTATGGAAAGTATTTGGACCGAATATTATCACCGAGGGCCTTTCAACTGAGACAGAATTCTGGGGAAGTCATGCTGCAGACGGCGGCAGATATTTGCAATGGCACTTCTCAGGGTAATTGGCTAAGCCAGTCTGTGTTAAGTACCATTAAAATGGGCTGTTGGAGCACCATGCTTATTTTACTCACTTTCCTCATCTCAACGATGGGCATTGCAAAAGGATAGGAGGGGGAATGGTTTCCCACAGTGAGGAGAGAAAGTTGACTCACCTCAAACCTGACACTTGGCAGCTGGATGAAGAGCAGGAATAGCCAAGGGCAAAGGTGTCTGCTGCTCTGCTCAGCAGTGGGGTGACATGTGCTGCACGCTGCGCAGGTAAGTGTGGTGAGGGAAGAATAGATAAGTGCTTTCACTATCCAGTCTAGGGTAGCTAAACAAAAGCAGAAACAAAACCATTTTACATCCAAGAGGAGGGAAGAAAAGCCTCATTTATTTCTTGTTTTTGTTTAAAAAGACCTTTTAAAAAAAATGACATCTGTCTCTCATTGATATTGTATCATATTTTCAATTCACAGCGCAGACCAGAAATGAAAATCGTATGGTTTCTATAATAGGCAGCCAACCCACAATGCCAGGCTAGTTGAAAATTTATCACAGCTTGTCTGGTGTCAGCCGTGGCTTAGTTTGTAGCAATTATAATGGAGGCAAGAGGTGGTCGGCTTAAATCTAACACCATGACTTGTATGCAAAATCTCAGCTGAGGTATTGAGGAGGTGCTGCGCTGTCAGAGGTACTGGGCTATAAATTTGATGGCACCATCTTTATTTTACAGACACAGAAGGGACACTGATATTTACAATAAAGGAGGGTCATCGTGTGCTGAAAGTGAACTGCCCACCATATTGGATTAGGCCACTCTGTCAGCATACAGGGCGCATGCAAGGTCATTATAAATAATTTATGACATTGAGCTGCCACACTGTTCTACTCACCATTTGATAAACTCTCAGAGCAACTCATGGTACTAATAGGCAGGAAGGACCCTTCAGTACTATATAAAAGGCTCATTCACTATATACAGATTAATCATCAATGTATCATTTGAGGCTGGTTAATTTCTGGGATCATGCCTCAGCAGCCTCCCATAACACTGCATGAAAACAGAAAGCAGGACTGATGTGATGCTGTTACCAACAGGGATGAGAGAACTAAAACCCCAATTCCCTCCCCCTTGTTGAAAATGAAGATGTGGGTATTTCTTAACCCCTGAGTGTATGGTCAATTTGAATAACCAGCAGCAAGCTGTCATAGGTTTAAATAAATAGGATTATTCACGTGTTCATGCAGAAAATCTAATGCTATATCACTCACTCAGCACTCTCTCATAAACATGCGCGCACACACACACTCAATCTCAATAAAAATACAGTTAAAGAGAATAGTGCACTTTTACAAGTCATGCACGAAAGAATAATTCATAATTCATGTGTTCGGCTCATCTTAGGAAAAGCATGCATTGCAGGCCTCATGAAGAAGGCATTTTCACTAATGAAGGGCAATCTAGGTGGATTCAATATTTAGATGGAGTTGTATATCAGGATTAATGTAGGATTCCCTTGAAGAAATGGATTTTCAGCAGGTCACAAAGTTAGTTATTTATGGTGCTCTTACCAGGAGGTCAACTTTCTGTTTCGATGGACTTGAAAAGGAACAGATTTGGAGGCTTTGCGACGTTTCTGTCTCTATGTCTCAAGACATGGAGATTACTGTCTTTGCTGCTGCTGCCTCCTGCTGTGTGGTTTTCAGACTGACTGATTTCTCCTTGTTTTTTTGGGTAATAAGATTCATTATCTAATGATAGTTTCAGTCAAGTGACCACATGATCAATACTTCTATTGCCCACTGAGAATGATTTAATGTTATAAGCCATTGCTATACAATGGAGAATGGATGGTGTCTATTCACACCTGCTTTGACTGGTTTCTCTACAGTTCTCATTGTTAAGTTTCAAGATTGAAGGCAATGGCTGGGTCTTTCTGTGCCCGCTGGCGTTGGGTGCCTTCGATGGCATGAGCAAACAATGTGGCGAGAAGGCCAAAAAGCGGTTTCATGACATCATGAAACCAGTTTACAATTGTCCGCTCAGCCCGACAGTCGAGGGCAGGCCAAGGTCCCCGCCATTGCATGTCAGGAGCCTCATTTTAATACATCAGCATATCATTATAAGGCCAGTCCGCCGGACTCATCCCCCAGCACTGGATCGTCTGCCCACATCAGCAGGAAAACACACCAACATGTTTCACAACAGCCTATATAAGGCATGCACTTGGCGGGCTGCACTTTGCTCGGGACTTCAAAGTTTCTTTGTCCACCTTGCTTCAGTCAGCAATCGCAGTCATCAGCGCCAGGCTTCACAAACAGCACTTTTAGGGGGGCTCACGGGCAGGTCTCTACCTACCAGATCAGCCATATGTGGGTGGCTTTTCAATGGCTGCAGGGCTAGGGCTTGCTTGGTGAAGGGGGAAAAGTGGCCTCAGGCAAGAGAAGAGGCTGCAGGGTGAGGGCTGTACCGTGGAAGGGTGTATCCCAGGGTATGTTTGGGGGCACATGTTGATCTGTGCAAGTGGCCTCAAGATGATGAGAGCTGAGGAGGCAGTCTCCAGAGGAGATGAGGCCAGATTGGCATGTGAGAGTATGTGTGTGAGAATGGGTGGTGATGCCCCTTGAACTGGTAGTGATTGAGATGCCACTGAATGTGGGATGGGCTTGAATGTGAGAGTTTAGAGTGATGAGATGGTTGTCATACCCTGGCTCCATAAATGAGACCGTTCATCCTCTATCTGCATTGGATAGCCAACCTCTTCTGTGCAACATTGACACTGATCCTCACTGCCATCGACTATCAAGCCAGAGTGGTAATCTTGATGCCCCTCCTGCGGCCAGAGTGGGAGTAGAGGATATCACAGTGGGCCTCCATGGCATCCAAAAGGTGCTCGAGGGCTGCAGTCTTCTTGCCTTTAGGGGCCATATCTTCTTTGCGCAGTCCTGGGCTGGAAGCACTGAGCGTAGCCATACTTTAAATGTGGTGCCTGGTGTGATGAAGTGGCGAGGTCCTGGCGTGGCAGACGAATCAGTGCCCACCCGCCATGGAAACGGCATGTATCCCAGGAATGTGGTGGGTTTAGGGTGATACATGTGAAAAGCCATCATTGCAGTCAGCGGGTAAAGCATCGTTTCTCCCTCCCGCCACCGCACTTAGTGCAAATTTGGGACAATTCCACCCAGTAAGTCTAGGAGCCTATAGATTTGGAGTTCTGGGTAAGTCCACAAACAATAGGAGGTGTAAATTCCACAAATGGATTTGTCTTGTCATGTTCATTCAAGGGAAGCACTCCACCCATGGTCATTTACTTAAGAACCTTCCAGGAACTTGAGATACTGCTGAGTCTATGCAGAAATTGCAAATGTTCGCTGACCCTCAGCAGTTATCTTAGCAGCCTTTTAATCTCCATTTTTGAAAAGCAACGATAGTTGCAGAAAATTCTACACTGAGTACAGTCCATGCTCAAAGTTACAAATATGACATGCCTTTACCGGGCATGACAGGCAATCTTGAAGCCTTTATTAATCCTAGCCCCCAAAACCAAGATGGCAGCTGTCTGAGTTTCCACGCTGGTGTTAACTGCTCTAGAAACTGTCAGCGGAGGCTTCATCAAAGTGGGTGCCATGTGTTGTATTCATGGAGCTGACCTCTTCATCCATCTTGGACAACTTGGTCCCCATAATATGTGCAAAGCCTTGACTCAAGTTGGAGCTGGACTCCTCCTTATTCTGAGCCATTGTATGTAAGCATTTTAAAAAATTCATTCCTGGGATATGGGCATCACTGGCTAGGCCAGCATTTATTGCCCATCCTTAACTGCCCTTGAGAAGGTGGTGGTGAGCGGTCTTCTTGAACTGCTGCAGTCCATGTGGTGCAGATATATCCTCTGTGCTGTTACAAAGGGAGTTCCACTATTTTGACCCAGCAACAGCGAAGAAACAGTAATACATTTCCAAGTCAGGATGGTGAGTGGCTTCGAGGGAAACTTCCAGGTGGTGGTGTTCCTACATGTCTGCTGCCCTTGTCCTTCTAAGTGGTAGCAGTTGTGGGTTTCAAAGGTGCTGTCTAAGGAGCCTTGGTGAATTCCTACAGTGCATCTTGTAAATGGTACACACTGCTGCTACTGTGCGTTGGTGGTGGAGGGAGTGAATGTTTGTGGATGGGGTGACGATCAAGTGGGCTGCTTTGTCCTGAATGGTGTCAAGCTTCATGAGTGTTGTTGGAGCTGCACTCATCCAAACAAATGGAGAGTATTCCATCACACTCCTGACTTGTGCCTTGTAGATGGTAAACAGGCTTTGGGAGTCAGGAGGTGAGTTACTTGCTGCAGGATTCCTAGCCTCTGACCTGTTATAGCCACAGTATTTATATGGCTACTCCAGCTCAGTTTCTGGTCAATGGTAACCCCCAGGATGTTGATAGTGGGGGATTCAGCGATGGTAATGTTATTGAATGCCAAGGGGCAATGGTTAGAGATAGACATTGTTGGAGATGGTCATTGCCTGACACTTGTGTGGCGCAAATGTTACTTGCCACTTGTCAGCCCAAGCCTGGATATTGTCCAGGCCTTACTGCATTTGGATATGGACTGCTTCAGCATCTGAGGTGTCACGAATGGTGCTGAACATTGTGCAATCATCAGTGAACATCCCCACTTCTGACCTTATGATGGAAGAAAGGTCATTGATGAAGCAGCTGAAGATATTTGGACCGAGGGCACTACCCTGAGGAGCTGACTAGCATTTTGTTGCATTACTCCATCAGCCTTCTAATGTGGCCTGGACCCTATGCATCTGAGAGCATGAGAACAAGAAAATGATCTCACCCTCCAGATATCTGGAACCTGTAGTATTCTATCTTCCCACCATAGATCCTGCACGTCAGTGCCCATGCAATGATTCACAACGTGAAGACCGCTCCTCCTGTCTAGCCTCTAAAATACACATGGTGCCAGAATCTGAGCTGGTGCTCTCTAGGATCAGGTCAGGTGACGTTGCAACTTCAGGAAGGCTGGCCTCCTCTTTCTGAAGTGGCAAGGCCATCTCCACATTTCCAGCAAATGAAATGAAAGAGTGGTTCAAGGGCTAATTTTTAGTGTGAAGGGAGAGAAGGGAAATAATTGGCTGCAGCTACAGTCTGTCGTTCAGCATGTTTGAGTGAGTTTGAAATAAGAATGGAAAAAGAGGATAAGGCATGAAAAAAACCTATTTGATACTTTGCCTGCATTGCCTGCATTGCCAATGCAATGCAAGGAGTTGGTGCAGCCGTGGCTCTCATCCGTGCCTTTGATGCCCAATATATTTTCTTTCATGGGACAGCCACCAAATCTAATCGCTAGTTATTCAATAAAGCCACTTCAATGTAGGGTTGCCAACTGTGATTAAACGTATTCCTGGAGGTGTCATCACATGACTTATCCCCTGGCTCCAGCCATGAGATGGCCAACACGTCCATCCTTGTGACGGACTGCCTCCCTACATAAATAGAAAGCAGAAAGACCCATTACCCAATTGGGTGATGCCTGGCTATCAGCCAAACAGCCTTTTTCTTCCATTTTCAATATTTTTATTTCTGGTAAAGAGAAAAGTTCAAAGAAAATGACAAAGAAAACAATCATTTTTAATATCCGGATGATTTTTTTCTCCAGGATTGCACACAGCAGTGCCCTGGAGACTGATTTTCAATTCCTGGAGACTCCAGGCCAATCCTGGAGGGTTGGCAGCCCCTACTTCAATGGAAAAGGGTGTAACATGAGCTGCCGATTTGCTATTGCCCGTTTTCTGCTGATGGCAAAGACCATTTTCACTCCCTTCTCTGCAATACTTAAACCTTTCTGTGTCTGCAACTACAGTGGTTCAAGAAGGCAGCTCACCACACCACCTTCTCAAGGGCAACTAGGGATGGGCAATAAATGCTGGCCCAGCCAGCCAAGCCCACATCCCGTGAATGAATTAAAAAAATTGTCTCCAGCTTTAGAAAACTTCCTAAAAAACCCAATACCCTTCCTCCCCTTTCCTGACTGTGTCTGTTTCTCTAATGCGTATCTGTGAAGGACATTGGGACAATTTTTATCTTAAAGCCGCTACGCCAATGCAATTTGTTGCTGTTGAATGGCACACTTTTTAAGAGGGTGTTAAATATGAATGATATATTAGAGCTTTTAACGGTAGAATTTGTTACACATTTGAAGGATTACTTTTGCTTTCATTTGAGAATTGCCAGTAATCACTGCAACATTTGTGCTCTTAACAAGGAATGGGCCCCTCTGCACATTTTCCATGCAAAAGCATGCAAAGTTGCTGAAGTAGAAAATAAGGAATTAGAAAAAGATTATGTAGCACTTCAGTTTTACTTGCTTTTGAATGAGGCTGTCTCCTTGATTAAACATCACACCAGCAGGATAACCTCATCCTGTCATGCTAAGACACAAAAATAAAAGAATTTCGGAAACCATGCCACCAATCCCTCACATTAAAATGTCATTGTCTTCTACTTAAAGAGGATGTTTCAACGTCACCCATTGGCGATAGACGTTGGTTATTATGACACAATGTCACAGGAAGCACAGAATTTTGTAACATATTGTCAAAATATATCACACCACAAGATTTTTAAAAAGTAAAAAAAATGGAAGAAGTAAAAAATGAGAATAAGCTTCCTCTGAACACTTTACTGTTACTGCATGTCAAGTAAAAATACAGCATTAAGCATCTTTTTCAGGATAAAAATACAACCGAGCCCTTGTGGGTTGCACCTGGTGTTCGTATTTCCACAAAATGGAATTTGTTTGCTGAGAGAACACTTCCTGTCGGTCATAAAGGATTGAATGGTGAATTTGATTAATTGTGAAGTAGGTGGTCATACAAGTCATTTTCCAAAAATTAGTCACCCTCAGGATGAATTTAACATATAAGAGCATAATTTCTATATTGTATCAAGTGCTATGTAAATACTAGCAGAGAAGCAGCTAATAAATGACACTAGTATGGTTATCATAAGATCATAAGAAGTAGGAGCAGGAGTAGGCCATTCGGCCCATCGAGCCTGATTCACTGCCATTCAATAAGATCATGATTGTGGCCTTGACTCTACTTTCCTGATTGCCCCTCATGAACCTTGACCCTCCCTTTTGATCAAAAATCTGTCCAATTCAGCCTTGAATATATTCAATGACCCAGCCTCCACTTTTCTCTGGAGAAGAGAATTCCAAAGACTAACCACCTGAAAGAAGAAATTCCTCCTCATCCCTGTCTTGAGTGGGAGATCCCTTGTATATTAAACCCATTCAGGTTCAAACCTCAGAAGACAATTCAGTAACCTGTGCTTTTTAAGATATAAAACCCTGACTCTGGCTCATGGAGTAATCATGAAAGAAAAGCCCATTTAACCAGAGATAAAAACAAAAACAAAAAACTGCGGATGCTGGAAATCCAAAACAAAAACAGAAACAGAATTACCTGGAAAAACTCAGCAGGTCTGGCAGCATCGGCGGAGAAGAGCACAGTTGATGTTTCGAGTCCTCATGACCTGCTGTTCTGTTGAAGGGTCATGAGGACTCGAAACATCAACTGTACTCTTCTCCGCCGATGCTGCCAGACCTGCTGAGTTATTCCAGGTATTTCTGTTTCTGTTTTTGTTTTAGCCCTTTTAACCAGCACAGATTAAGCACGTTAGGCTGTCGGTAAACAAAAATACCTACCCAGGACACATTTCTAACTATTAAAATGCTGATTTAAGATTGACAAATGATCTAAGTGCATTCAATAATACTGAAATAAAACTTGTTATCCCTGTAAATTAGATGCATTCTGTGAAGCAGCAACAATGGGTAAAATGTTTTGTCCCGTGGACGGGCGCGCGCCCGACCTCAATGGGAGTGAAATAGTGTGCAACGACATTGGGCGAGCGTCCCGAAGTCATCGCGCACATCGCGATCTTTCAGTCAGCAGACACACGTGAGAGACGGCAGCACACCCGCCAACAATTAAGAGGCCCATTAAGGCCCTTAAGTAATTAATTAAGCTGCATTTTACGCTGCCCGCTCAATCGTTCGGTCGGCAGGTGGGCGAATAGGCCAGGCGGCCTTTGCATTTTCAACGAAACCTCACCCACGGGTGGGATGAGGTTTGCAACGGTTACTAAAAAAAAAATTGAAAACTTTTAGCATCCTTTTTTACACGTCCCTCTTCACGTGGCTGAGTCACATGTGGAGACATGTTTATATAATACGTAAAAAGTTTATTTTTCACTTTAAAATCCTTCAGTGCCCTGAGGCAGCTCTGTGCCTTCAGGATGCTGTCAGTATGTGCTTCCCCACGCAAGTGCACACTTCAGCACTTACACTCTTCCCGTCCCCCACCCCCACCCCGGCAGCATTGAGGCTCTTAGCGCCATTAATTGGCCAGCCAGTGTGAAATCGCGGTTGGAGCCCGATCGCAGGCAGCTGTTGGTCTCGCGGCCATTACCGGGCCTGCCTGTCAGGCCTGTCCGATGAGGGAAAAATCCTCCCCAATATTTATTTGGTTAAAAGTGGGAACAAAATTAGTGAGTGCAAGTTTGTTCCTATTGAAGAATTGTCTCCATGTCATCTTCCATTATTTGGCAAGTGTTCCAAGAGTTTTAATCAGCATTCACTCATTTGCTTGTGTGAGCAGATTTAACTCTATAAGGCCCAGTCATTTACCCCAAATTATGAACATTTTTTTTTTAAAGCTGCACCATACAGTAGGAGTAAATAGTTAATGCTGAAGAAAAGTTACCTTTTTTAAAAAAAAAAGTATAAAATATTCTGAAGAAAGCTTGACACTGAATTATTTTGTGTGGTAGTTCTCAAACCAACCCCAACACCAATCATCCCCTTTCCCCAAAAGTCTGTAGCTGCAGAGAAACAGCTGGAGCTTTCAAGACTGAGATTGATATTTGGGAAGAGTATCCAGGGATATGGAGTTGTGATACAGACCAGCCATGATTAATTAAATGGTTGAGCAGACTCGAGTGGCTGAATGGCCTACTGTTATTCCTATGATTTTAATTATTGCTGGATAGGTACTACTTTCAGACTCTAGTTTGAGAGTCAGCTCAAAATGACGAAGCATTTCTCTGATTGCTCAGTGCAGTGACACCACAGTGTTCATTGTGAATGCCTTTATAACCGTTTGGTACATCAAGCACATAGAGCAAGCATGCACCAATTTTTGTGTGAGTAAACATGAGTGAATTTTTTTTTCCTCTTTGTAGCTTTCTATGTCTGAAGCCAGTGACAGTCTCCACACAGTAAAAAAAAGAATGGCAGGCTTCACACTTATACTCTGTAACGACGCTGGGTAGAATCTACACTTCTACACTGCCCTGTTGATGACCTCACATAGGAAAAATGGTAGCCAACGAACCTGGGAGCACACATAGGTGCATATAGCATGTAATAATCCTCATTCTGTACTCAGTCCTTGATGATGCTTATGGAAGCATCACTGTATGTTATATGCAAACAAACATATCAGCTGGCAACATTATACTGTTAAAAGTACTAGATATAATTTTTCAATTCTTATAAAATACTCAGTGAATTAATGGGATATTCTGATTAATGATTGAATGAGTGATAAGGTAATTGTAATTGTTGTCGCAACAAGATAGTCCTTTCTCATCACATTTCCTTTCATATTATGGAAAGTGTCAATTAAAAAAATCCAATTCCCAATCTCGGAAGCAGATTGTAATTGGCCATAGGAGTGGCCGAGTGCTGAGGTAGGATGGGTAGAAGGCCCACCTCAGTTCTCTGGGACTCTGTCCCAGTTGTGTTAAAAGCTGTTGGGCCCTCTAGCCCTCACTCGTCACAGCATCTCATCCCCCACCTACCCCCATGCCTCTTCATATCCCCCATGTAGTCTCCATAGCCACTCACCCAATAGCCACCATGGGCAGACCTCAGGAGCCAGGTGGAGATGGCAAAATTAACGTCTAGTAACCCAATACAGTTTTCACTCATACACACTTGATAGTGGGAAAAAAACTCATTCATAAAACCCATTCAAAACTTTTAAATCTCCTCAAGCAGTTAATCTGTTATTAAAACTCACACACTTCTATTTAGTAGCCACATAAAAGGCAGATCATCCTTTAATAGCTTCTCTAAACTGTCAATCAAACTGTGAACTCCAAAACCTCTGCAGAGAATATGTTTTAGCTTTTGAAACTCAGCCAAACATTCATAACAGCATACTAACAGCATTTGGGAAATGTTAACAAAGAACTCCATGGAACCTATGGTACAGGTGGCCATGCTTTTTTTTAACCTACACCTGATAGCCTGTCAATTAAAGCAGACCAGCAGACAGTGTTTTTTTAAACTTTCACTAGGCTATGGGATTTGGAAATCTTCAGATCATGGCACCTAAACAGACCTCATCCACCCTTCAAGAACATTAATGTCACCTCCATCAATCTGTGACTCCCATACAGCAGATCTAAAGTGTTTGGAACATCCAAAATTGCGTCTGTTTGAATACAGCACTAAGTTCAAATGGCCCTACTGAGTTCGAGTTTCCTGCCTCTGTGAATTACACCCTGACCCCTTCTGGAAAAAATTGGATTGTCAGAAATGGGAGCAGAAGTTCTGCATTCGGGTCCCACCCATTATTTTTAATGGTCTGCAAAGTCTTCCCAACCCCTTGAAAGTCTGCACCTAATTTCTGATTCATATGGATGTTTGGATTTTTAAAAACAAAATTCTCATTATGCTTTTTTATTCCAACACAGAGGAAGCAGAACTAAAGTAGAATTCTAAGAATAGTTGATCTCATGAATTAGCAGGGGAGGCAGAGAATAGATCTAAACTTGACTGAACACCCGCTGTCCGGAATCACAGGTACTTTAAAGTAATAGAAATTTGGAAATTACTTCAAGTTTTTAGAAATTGCTTTAACATTTGCATTGGTAAAATTTAGTACTTAACAGCCATGTCTAACTGGTTCAAATTTTTTGATGATTTGGGTGTAAAGCCAGCTGCATAAAGCATGAACCTTTTCTGGAATGACGTGGAACTAAATTTCAATTTGTGGCTCTTAGTACACATTCAGGATAGTGTCTAAAATAACAAGACACAGCAGCCTAAAAGCAGCATAAAAGAGCAGTTCCTCAAAAATCTTAGTGTAAATCATTCACAAATGTCATTAGTTCAATAAATTGACTATCAAATGAGTTATGATTTGGCTTAAATTCATAAATTCCTTTGTAAGACATGAGTCTTTACAGTTCATTTTTTAATAATATCTTTAATTTTAATTTCATTTCATGCCATATAATTTGCCTTTCTAGATCATTCCAAACACATAACATGACAGTATGTAATATGCTAATAATGAATGATCCAGCATGTTTAATGCATGATATGGGCATTTAAAGCTTATTAGAAGATGAGGTGCGAAGCTCCTGCTTATGGTCTCCAGCTTTATTTGAAGCTTATAGCTCTCACTAGTTTAACAAGGTGATACTAGGGGCCTTCAGCAATTTGAATGCTATCATGCAGATCTGCATACATGTATTGGAATAATCTCTACATAATTTATGAGCAGTGCTGAACCCCATTATTAAGAATTTGGATCAGCAGTTTCAAAGTCTTGCACTCTGTGGGTTTCCGAACATTCTGTGTGTTAATTTGCCCCAACTCACCTGTCTCCCCGCACAATATGCTACGATATTTATTGAAACTCTTATGCAGACCTGATTAAATTGCAATAAAGACTATTGAGCTGCAGCATGTGAATCATTCTGTAGAAAAATGGCAAAATAATTAATAAAGAATTTGTGTTTACAATTTCAAAGATAATGAAAATACTAAATATCCTGGGAACTAAATGTTCATGGATATTCGACATTTAGCAAGGACAGGGAAAAAGGAAAAGGAGGTGGGGTCATGCTGATACTAAGGGATGAGATCAGTACATTAGCGAGACAGGATCTTAGATCAGAAGAACAAGATGTAGAATCAATTTGGGTGGAGTTAAGAAACAGCAAGAGGCAGCAAACATTAGTAGGAGCTGCTTATAGACTGCCAAACAGTAGTGGTAATGTAGGGTATGGTATAAATCAGGAAATTAGAGGTGCCTGTAACAAGGGTAATACAGTAAGCATAAGAAACTTCAATCTACATATTGAATGGGTAAATCTAATGAGCACTAATGCTGTGGAGGACAAATTCCTGGAATGTGTACGAGATGGTTCTTCTAGAGCAGTATGTTGAGGAACCAGCTAGGGAGCGGGCTATTTTAGATCTAGTATTATGTCACAAGAGAGGCTACTTAATAATTTTGTTGTAAAAGAATCCTGAGGGAAGAGTGACCATAATATGATAGAATTTTCCATTAAGTTTGAAAATTATGTAATTCAATCCAAATATAAACAAAGGCAACCTACTAATGTATAAGGGGCAAGCTGTGAGAAATTGGGAAAACACATTAGAAGGTATGACAGTAGGCGGGCAATGACTAGTATTTAAAGAACTAATACATGATTTATAACAAATATACATTCCTTTACGGCACAAAAACACAACAGGAAAAGTGAGTCAAATGTGGCTAACAAAGGAAGTTAAAGGTTGCATTGGAACAAAGGAAGAGGCTTATAAAGTTGCCAAAAAAAAGTAGTAAGCTTGAAGATTGGGAACATTTTAGAATGCAGCAAAGGAGGACCAAAGAAACAGGTAAAGAAAATAGAATATGAGAGTAAACTAGTGAGATACATAAAAATGGACTGTAAAAACTTCTATAGGTATGTAAAAAGGAAAAGATTAGTGAAGACAAATGTAGGTCCATTACAGGCAGAGACAGGAGAATTTATAATGAAAAAAGGAAAATGACAGAGAAACTAAAGAATTACTTTGTGTCTGCCTTCAAAGAGGAAAATACAAGAAATATCCCAGAAATAATAGCGAACCAAGGGATTAGTGAGAATGAGAAACTGAAGGAAATTTTAAAAAGTAGTATTGGAGACATTAATGGGAGTGAAAGTTGATAAATCCCCAGGGCCTGATTATCTACATCCTAGAGTGTTGAACGAGGTGGCCATAGAAATAAGGGATGCATTTCAAATTTCGATAGATTCTGGAACGGTTCCTGCATATTGAAAGGTTGCAACTGTAAGCCCATTGTTTAAGAAAGGAGGGAGAGAGAAAACAGGGAACTACAGACCTATTAGCCTGACATCAGTAGAAAAGAAAAGACTAGAATCTATTATAATGGATGTGATAATTGGACACTTAGAAAATAGTGATCAGTTTGGGCAGAGTCAACATGGACTTATGAAAGAGAAATCATGTTTGCCAAACCTGTTGGAGGTTCTTGAGGATGCAACTAGCAGAATAGGTAAGGGGGAGTGGATGTGGTGCATTTGGATTTTTGGAAGGCTTCTGATAAGGTCCCACACAGAGGTTAGTAAATAAAATTAGAGCACATGGGATAGGGGGAAATATTCTGGCATGGATTGAGGATTGTTTAGCGGACAGAAAACAAAGAATAGGAATAAATGGGTCATTCTCAGGTTGGCAGGCTGTGACTAGTGGGGTACTGCAAGGATCAGTGCTTGGGCCCCAGCTATTCACAATCTATATCAATGATTTGGATGTGGGGATTAAATGTAATATTTCCAAGTTTGCAGATGACATGAAACTAGGTGAGAGTGTGAGTTGTGAGAAGAGTGCAAGAAGTTTCAAGGGGATTTGGACAGATTTAGAGAGTGGACAAAAAAATAGTAAATGGAATATGATGTGGATAAGTGTAAGGCTATCAACTTTTCTAGGAGGAATGGAGGTGCAGAGTATTTCTTAAATGCTAGGAGATTGGGAAGTCTTGATGTCTAAAGGGACCTGGGTGTCCTCTTCCATGAGTCACTGAAAGCTAACATGCAATGAGGGATGTGCAGCAGAGGTTCATCAGGCTGCTTCCTGGAATAGCGAGACTGTCCTATGAAGAGAGATTAGGGTGCCTAAGCCTGTATTCTCTACAGTTTAGAAGAATGACAGATGATCTCATTGAAACTTACAGAAGTCCTTAATGGGCTAGAGAGGATAGATGCAGATAGGATGTTACCCCTGGCGGAGGTATCTTGAACCAGGAGACATAGTCATAGAACAAGGGGCAAGCCATTTGGACAGAGATGAGGAGGAATTTCTTCACTCAGAAAGCAATGAATCTTAGGAATTCTTGACCGCAAAAGGGTTGTGGAAGCTCAATCATTGAGTATGCTCAAAACAGAGATTGATAGATTTCTAGATACTAATGGCATTAAGGGATATGGGGATAATGTGGGAAAATGACATTGAGGTAGACCATAATGATTGCACAATGTTCAGCATGATTCGCGACTCCTCAGATACTGAAGCAGTTCATGTCCAAATGCAGCAAGACCTGGACAATTGGGCTGACAAGTGGCAAGTAATATTCGCACCACACAAGTGTCAGGCAATGACCATCTCCAACAAGAGAGAAGCCAACCAGTGCCCCTTGATGTTCAATGGCATTACCACCACTGAAGCCCCACTATCAACATCCTGGAGGTTACCATTGACCAGAAACTGAATTGGACTAGTCATATAAATACTCTGGCTACAAGAACAGGTTAGAGGTTAGGAATAGTGCGATGAGTAACTCACCTCCTGACTCCCCAAAACCTGTCCACCATCTACAAGGCACAAGTCAGGATTGTGATGGAATACTCCCCACTTGCCTGGATGAGTGCAGTTCCCACAACACTCAAGAAGCTTGACACCGTCCAGGACAAAGCAGCCCGCTTGATTGACACCACATCCACAAACATTCACTCCTTCCATCACCGACGCATTATAACAGCAGTGTGTACCATCCACAAGATGCACTGCAGAAAATCACCAAGGCTCCTTCAACAGCACCTTCCAAACCCATGACCACTACCATCTAGAAGGACAAGGGCAGCAGATAGATAGGAACACCATCACCCGCAAGTTCTCCTCCATGCCAGTCACCGTCCTGACTTGGAAATATATTGCTGTTCCTTCACTGTCGCTGGATCAAAATCCTGAAACTCCCTTCCTAACAGCACTGTGGGTGTACCTACACCACATGGACTGTAGAGGTTCAAGATGGCAGCTCACCACCACCTTCTCAAGGGCAAACTAGGGGTGGGCATTAAATGCTGGCACAGCCAGCGAAGCCCACATCTCGTGAATGAATAAAAAAAATGATCTAGTTGAATGGCAGAGCAGACCCGAGGGGCTGAATGGCCTACTCCTGCTCCTATGTTCATAAGTTCCTCTGACATTTTTAACAACATCATGCTAAGCATCACCAGTGATGTAAATTACTAAAAGTTTATTTGCCACTAAGGAGAGTTTGAGTGAATTGTTTTTATAACAAGCGGGTTGTTAGGACATGAAGTGTCCTACCAGAACCAATGGTGGAAGCAGCAGCCATAAACAGCTTTTCAACAGCAAGTAGGTAAAGATGTGAAAAGAAAAAAAAAATGTAAAAGGATGTGGGGGAAGGACAAGGGAATGAGATTTAAGTGGATGACTCTTTTTAGAGAGCTGGCATAGACATGATGGGCTGAATGGTTCCCTGCACTGTATAAATTCTATGATTCTATAAATGGATGGATCAAATTACTTTATTCATCTGTGTGTATCTTGTGAGCTTGTAACCTAATATATTTATGTTCTTGTCATTAACAAACAACTGGAATATCAGAAATTAATATTGTATATAGTGTACCTGTGCTGTGGGGTAGATTTCCAATTTACTATCCATCATTAAAACTGGCATTCCCGATCATCCACCTGATATTCATTTCTATTCAGCAATTTCATTAGATAACTTGGATGTCGCTTTCTTTAAATTTCGCCTGGTTCAGTGCTGCAGTGGTTTGCAGAGATCATGGTTCATTTCTGCAATTGATTGTCAGGCACTTTCCTTTGTATTGGCCAAACTGCTGTGGCTGGCAGAATAATGACAGACAACTGTTTTTACTTTCTAAGGGGACTTTAACCTCAGAGGCTCATTTGCATGTTAGTTCCAATGCGTTTAAAGCTTCTTGTCATTTCCTACGTGATCTGGTTAAACTGCAGGTGTTGGAAATCTTTTTCCAGTGACTTGAGCAGAACAAATAGCTTTTGTCGTGAGAACAAGGGAATGAGGGGAATGGAAAATTACCTTTTAAAACACAAATTGGAGAATAGGCAAAACACAAATTGGAGAATGGAAATAGGCAAGACACAAAAAAATTATAAACACAATTATTAGGAGGTGAAGAATTCTAGCAGGAGAGATAAATAATTGCACTGTTCTATCATTCACAAATATTCTGATTATAAAAGTTATTTGAAGGTTTTTATGGTGAGAGCAATAATATTGAGTCAGATGATTTTGTATATACACAATGTAAAATTTTGCACTGAAAAGAGCAGGTGAAGAGTTCCTTAACAGAGTTCCTTAGAAGAGCTGGTAGGCCTCAATGTTTCAGCCAGCGCATTCTGTCCATCTCAAGGACGAATGACTGGAAGAGGTGAAATAAGTAATTGTTATATAGAGTGGAGGATGAGAATATGGACAGGATCTTATTGCTGCTTGGTCAGGCTTTTGTGTTGATCATGGGTTGGTACATGTTAACATCCTTGCAGTTATTAGTTGACTGTGCAGAATAGACGGCAGTGTGTTCCTCCAGTAAGGGAAACTGACCCTTGTGCCTGACGAGTTGATTGCCATTTGCTGTCTTTTCTTAATGAAATGTTCAGAGTTGGTGATATGGTGCATGGATTTCTCCATTAGTGGCTGGAGAATTCTGGCTAGGTGTTGAGCTGTCTTGCACATTGAGAAACTTTTAGTGGATGCGATAGGTCTTAGTGGAGTATCTGGTTTGTGGATCTTGGGTTGTCTGAATAAAATCAGACAGGAAGAAGAAGCAGTACAAAGTTTATCATATCAAGACTTGGATAGACCATTATCTGGGGAGTTTCTTGTAGGTATTGTGTTGAGGAGGAATTGAAACTTGTTAAACTCTTCTTGGTCCATGATGACCCATTAAACACAATAGTCAGCTTCGATGTTGACTCATTGTTTACCAATGTACCCATCCCAGAATCTTAATTAAACAATGTTTGGAAGAAGACATGTCCTTATCCAACAGAACTGCAATGGCACCGGGTCAAATTTCTGATCTTGCACTGATGTGCTTAAACTCAACATTCCAATGGTGAGGTCCTTATTTCAAACAAATGGTGCTGCAATGGGATTCCCATTATCACCAATCTTCATGGAAGGATTCAAATAAGCAGCATTTCAGTCAACAAGTCTTTAACGTAGACTTTGGCTTCAATATGTTGACAACACTTTCGTCATATGTCAGAAAACTTCATAGTTTCCTATAATACCTTAACAATCAACTAGTAATTATTAATTTTACCATGGAGTTGGAACAACAAATTTCCATACCATTTCTTGGTGTTCTCATTACCAAGTCTCACAGCGGCATACCAATTCATCAATCTACTGTAAGCCCACTCACACTGACAGATACCCGAGCTTTCCATCAGCCCTCCACCCTCCATCAGCCAACTCCATCAGTGATAAGAGATATCTTCAAAAATGAACTTCAACATATTAAGTTGTCACTTCAACTCAATAGATTCCCTTCACACAAGATTACCACAAGCCCACTTGTTACTCATTCAACAACAAGTACTTCCATTAAGACAGTAGTCAGTTTCCCATACATAATGCCACCTTCCATAGAATACAATGTATAGTCGACTCAGTACACTTAGAAGTCCAATGCAAATCATTTTAGAATTCCATTCTATCCGTCATACCTACAAAGACAAGAAACCAGTTCACAATAAACCAGGAATTTACAGTAAAACGTAATAGCAGACTCTACAATGGGAAAATATGCTGAAATCTACACATTAGACTCAAGAAACATCAAAGCTGTTAACGCTTTAGGTCAAGATGACCTTTCATTAGTCTTAAAATGTTAATTCTGTTTCCATCCACAGATGCTGTCTGATCTGCTGAGTTTTTCCAACATTTTTTGCTTTTAATTCCTCTAGGGAACATTCTCAAGGGAATAGCCACATTTTTAGAGCTATTTTTTATAGGGTGTAACTGTAAAATTGTTGTACTCATGTAAGGAAGATATCTTTTTATTTTCTGTTGGACTGGGGATTAAAATTACAATGGCTGCAGGTTGAAAAACATGTCCACTGGAACAGGATGAGAGATATATATAATGTTGCAGTCCTAGAACAGGGTGCACCATGAAAGACAGGATGGTGCCAGAAAGGAGTCCTGGACCAACAGAGCTGCCTGACAACAGCATTTTAATTGGCTCCTGACCAGGTAACCAGGTTTTGTGTGAGAGCAGAGCAGAACAGCTCCTAACCTGAAAGGAACAAGACCTAAAACCTCTTTCTCCTGTGTGTGGAAGATTCCCGTAATTCCACAATAATAGCTAGCTTTTTTTTCATCTCATATCTCTGTGACCCATTCTCTGTCTTTAAAAACTCCTGTCAAGAGGCAAAGGGGAACATCACTGTTAGAGACTTGAAAAGCAAGTGCTCAACCAGAGAACTAAATACTGAAAGTGCTTGAAGACTACCTCCTGTCATTAATAAGAACTGAAAGGAATTTGGAAGACATCGATCAAAAATCAACCCATCGAATCCTGTACTCCAGAATTGGTGCAATTGAACTGCTTTATCCCACCCTTAAAATCCATGTTTTTGTGTGTCTTATGTGTCTTGTATGTGTGTGTATAGGGATTTAAGGAGGAGGTAGAGTTTAAGTTATAGCGTTAGAGATTAGCAGTTCATATTTCTTACTTTTGCTGCTGGTTAGTGACAGTTTGTTCAATAAACAGTTATTTACTTATGGTGCTGGTGTTCTGTTAACCTAAATTACTCAGTTAGGGAGAATTGGGGCAATCTGGTGATTTGATCAAACTTTCTCACATTTTTCGTGGCTCAGGGAACAGTGAGGCTTGATATTACGACGCACTATCCCCAGTGAGTCGTGACAATGTTTGGAGGCTCGTCTGGGATATTACTAAAGACTAAAAACATTTGTCTGTAGATTTAGTAAGTAAATGCTAAAAGGAAACACCAGGCTTGTACTGTCAAAAATAAGATTGCATTGGAAACTGCTAAAGCTTTCCTGCAAGTGGAGGAGATGTCCATGACAATTTTACTAGGGATCCCAAAATCAAGGTTAATCAAATTGGCAAGTAAATTAAGAGTAGGATTGCCTGCCAAAGCTAGGAAGGCAGAGTTAATCGAAGAGATTACACGGCATTTGAAATTGGAAAGAATACCTGAAAGACCGAGCTCTCCAAGGGGTGGTTCATTGGAATGGACTCAAATTCAATTGCAAATAAAGAAATTGGAACGAGAGGCAAAAGGAAAAAAAGGAAAGAGAAAGGGCATTCCAAAGGAAACAGGCAGAAAGGGCAGAGAAAGAAAAGGAAAGAGAGAGAGCGTTTCAAAGGGAGTTAGAAATGGCGAGTTTGAAATGGAGAAACATAAACTTGAACAGAAAGAGTAAAAGCGAAAGACAGAGAATTCCAGCTCAGAATGCTGGCAGTTAAAAAAGACACACCAGTAGGTGAGGCAGGACTTACTTCCAGATCAGAACCCAGTGGGGGGATGTCTAAATTTGTACAAGCTGTTCCAAAGTTTGAGGAAAGGGATGTTGAAGCAGTCTTAATTTCATTTGAAAAGATAGCTAAACAGATTAATTGAGCAAATTAAAACTGGACATTGCCCATGCAGAGCAAATTGACAGGTAGAGCACAGGAAATTTATGCTTCACTGTCAGAGGAGGTTTCTAGGTATAATGATGTGGTGAAAAAGGCAATTTTGAGTGCATATGAGTTGATCCCTGAAGCATACAGACGAAAGTTTTGAAATTTAAGCAAACAGCCTAGGCAAATTTACACTGAATTTGAAAAGATTAAGCAAAGTAGTTTTGACAGGTGCATATGAGTATGAGGAGTTGAAACTACCTATGATGTTCTCAGAGAGACCATTCTCTTGGAAAAATTTAAAAACTTCCTACCTTCTGTAATAAGAACGCATATTGAACACCAAAGGGTTGCAACTGCTAGACGGGCAGCGGTAATGGCTGACGATTGAGCTGATCCATAAAAGTAAACCTTTTATCCATAACTCCCATAAATTTGAAAAGGATAGAAAGTGAGAGAGTGAAAGGAAGGCAAGTAGCCAGGGTAAAGAATGGATGGCTGGCAATACCTTGAGATCTCCTCCCCAGGTTAGGAAGGAAGGTACTGCGGGTGGAGGTGAAACTCAAAGACCTAAGTGTTTCCATTGTAATAAAGTGGGACGCATTCGTTCAGAATGCTGCAAGTTGTGAGGGAAGCCCAAGGGTTTACTAGAGTTTGTAAGAGTGAGTCCAAAAAGGGAACTCAAAAAGAAAATGCCATGGATCAAATTGTAACTTTAACTACAAATAAGGGTCTAGCGTTAAACACTGCTGTGGATGTAGGTGAAGTGAATAAGGTAGATGAGAGATATAAAAGGCTTTTGTCTAAAGGGAAGATAACCCCTTTATCATCAAATGATGCAGCTAAACACATAATTATATTAAGGGACACAGGAGCTGCCCAAACTCTTTTGCTGGAGAAGGACCTAGTTTCCCCTCCAGAGAGTTCAATGAAAGCTAAAGTATTGGTAAACAGGATAAGTGGAGAGTATATCTCGGTTCCATTGTACAAAGTGCAATTGGAATGTGGTTTGTTGTCTGGATCGGTGGTGGTTAAGTAATTACCAGTGGATGGAATTGATTTATCCCTTAGGAATGATTTGGCAGGAGTGAAGGTTATAGTTTCGCCCCTATTTACGGAAAGTCTGAGAGAAGCTAAAAAGATGGAACAGTTACAAGAACACTTCCTGGTAATTTTCCATCGTGTGTGGTGACCAGAGCAATGGCTAAACAAAGTCCATCACCAGAGGTCAAAGTAATACCAGAGTAGCCAAAACTTTCTTTAAGGATTAGAATGATTCAAAGGAAGTGTTTGACAGGCCTTCATTAATTGAGGCTCAGAAAACAGGTCTAGAGTTAAACAAGTTAGCACAGTCAGCTCACACTGAAGCTGAGGCTGAAGGAGTTCTGGTGTGCTAGTACATTAAAAACGGAGTTCTGATGAGGAAGTGGAGACACCCTCACAGACCTGTGGATAAGGAATGAATGATTGTTCATCAGATAGTGGTACCACCCAAATATAGTAAGGAGATATAGCAAGTAGCACGAGAAATCCCTATGGCATGACATGTAGGAATATGGTAAACCCAAGCATCGATAAACAGGCATTTTACCTGGTTAAGGCTTCATAAGGATGTAGTGCAATTTTGTAAAACATGTTATACATGTCAGGTAGTAGGTAAACCTCAACATGTAATCAAACCAGCACCTTTAATACCCATACCAGTTTTTGAAGAACCACTCAGTCGGGTATTAGTAGATTGTGTAGGGCCATTACCCAAAATGAAAGCAGGACATCGATATATCCTTACAATCATGGACATGACAACCCAATTTCCAGAAGCTTTTCCTTTATGGACAATTACAGCTAAGGTGGTAGTGGGAAAGTTAATTCAGTTTTTCACTTGTTTTGGCCTACCAATTGAAATACAATCTGGCCAAGGTTCTAACTTCATGTCTAAAAGTTTCCATAACATAATCAACAATTTGGTTATCAAGCAACAAAAATCTACCACCTATCAGCCACAGACACAGGGAGCTTTAGAGAGATATCATCAGACTCTCAAAACCATGATTAAGACCTATTGCCATGAATACCCAAAGGATTGGGACAAAGGATTAGATTTCTTACTATTTGCTACCAGAGATTCTCCAAATGAATTTGCTGGATTTAGTTCATTCAAGTTGATCTATGGTCATGAAATAAGAGGTCTATTAAAAGTGATTAAGGAAAAATTCCTAAAACAGAAAGACGAACCCTCCATGTTGGATTACGTGTCCCTGTTTCTAGAAGGACTCACAGGAGCGTGTAAAGTAGTACAAGAGCATTAAAAAATTTCCCAAGCCAAAATGAAAGAATTGGCAGACAAACATGCTACAACTAGAATGTTCCAAGCAGGAGATGAAGTATTGGTATTATTACCTTTGCAGGGTGAACCCCTGAAAACGAAATTCAGTGGCTCCTATAAGATAATTAGGAGAGATAGTAAAGTGACTTATCTGATAGATAATCTTGAGCATAGGAAGAGGAAACGGTTATGTCACATAAACATGTTTAAACAATATCATCGCAGAGAAGGTGATAAGACAGAACAAGTGTGCCAGGTGGTAGGTGTAGTGGAGGATGACAAAGACAATAAGAGCAGGGTAGAAGGAGAAGTAGACAGTGCCCAAAGCAAACCTCCTACAATTCGACTAGCCAATACGACAATACTGGGACAGTTAACACTGTGTTCTCATATTTGGAGGAAGGACCAAGGGAAGATCTAATAAGGTTACTTAGAAAGTATAATGGAATTTGTAGGGATACATCTGGATGTATAACATTAGCTAGACATGATGTGGATGTAGGAGACTTAGTGCCGATAAAACAACATCATTATCAGTTGAGCACAGAAAAACAAGCTCAGTTAGAAACAGAGATCCAATATATGCTGGACAATCAATTGATTGAGCCTAGCCAAAGTGGCTGGAGCTCACTGGTAGTATTGGTTCATAAGCTGGATGGATCCAGTAGATTTTGTACAGACTGCAGGAAAGTGAATGTAGTAACGAGGACAGATTTGCACCCGATTCCTCGGTTAGAAGATTGCATTGATAAGGTTGGCAGTGCCTCATTTCTTTCTAAAACTGATCCATTGAAGGGGTACTGACAAGTGCCATTAACATCAAGGGCTAAAGAAATATCCACTTTTGTTACACCAAGTGGGCTGTATCAATGTCTAGTCATGCCGTTTGGGTTTAAAAATGCCCCAGCTACATTTCAGAGACTTATGAATCAAGTTGTAGCTGAAGTACATAACTGTGTAGTTTATTTAGACAATGCCGTAATATTTGGTAACACATGGGAATAATATGTAAAGCAATTAGAGGACCTGTTTAAGCAATTACAGTTGACTGGCTTAGTCATAAATCTGGCTACAGGTGAATTTGCAAAAACAAGGGTAACTTACCTAGGTCACATCGTAGGACAAGGGCAAGTGTTGCCAGGAACAGAAAAAGTGAATGTTCGAATAAATTCCCCATTCCTAAAACAGAACAAGAATTCATGAAGTTTTTGGGGATGTGTGGGTTTATAGGAAGTTTGTGCCTAACTTCAGGGCAATAGCTGTATCTCTCATCAATTTGTTAAGAAAACAGGCAAAAGTGGTATGGTCGGCAGAATTCCAAGTAGCCTTTGAAAAGCTGAAGGCAATTTTAATAAATGAACCAGTGTTGGCCACCCCTGACTTTACCAAACCTTTTAAAATGGATGCTAGTGACTTGGGGGTAGGTGCAGTCCTATTACAAGATGATAAATTAGGGATACAGAAGCCGGTGGGGTACTTTTCCAAGAAACTAAATCAATATCGGAGCGAGCACTCTACAATAGAAATAGAAACTCTAGCATTGTTGTTGTCTCTTCAACCCTTTGCAGTTTATGTCCGACATGATAACAAAGAAACACTAATCTACACTGGTCATAATCTGCTGGTGTTCATTGAAAAGTTTAAAACCAGATGACCAGGTTTTGTGTGAGAGCAGAGCAGAACAGCTCCTAGCCTGAAAGGAACAAGACCTAAAACCTCTTTCTCCTGTGTGTGGAAGATTCCAGTAATTCCAAAATAATAGCTGGCTGTTTTTTTTTCTCTCCTCATATCTCTATAACCTGCTCTCTCTCTCTGATAATCCCTGTCAAGAGGCAAAGGGGAACATCACTGTTAGAGACATTGAAAGACAAGTGCTCAACCAATGGACTAAATACTGGAAGTGCTGGGAAGACCACCTCATGTCATCAGCAAGAACTGAAAGGAATTTGGAAGACATCGATCAAAATCAACCCATCGAATCCTGTACTCCAGAATTGGTGCTATTGAACTGTTTTATCCCACCCTTAAAACTCATGTTTGTGTGTGTCTTATGTGCCTTGTATGTGTGTGTGTGTGTGTGTGTGTGCGTGTAGGGATTTAAGAAGGGGGCTGGATTTCAGTTATAGCATTAGAAATTAGCAGTTCATATTTCTTTCCTTTGCCATTAGTTAACGACAGTTTGTTCAATAAACAGTTATTTACTTATGAAGTTTACAAACCTGGTGCTGGTGTTCTGTTAACCTAAATTAAACAATTAGGTAGAATTGGGGAAATCTGGTGATTTGATCAAACTTTTTCATATTTGCTGCAGCTCGGGGCTTAATATTACAGCACAGTATCCCCAGTGAGTCGTGACAATCGATATACTGATTTTATTATTGCTGGTTTATAAAATTACATAATAGACTTGCAGTGATTTTGGTACCATTGATCCCTTGTGGATGTCATTAAACAGGAATTATTGGAGCATCTTAAGCATTGATGTGTGTCCTGATGCTTGATACAACCATAAAATGCACCAAAGCTTGGATAAAACTGTCTCTATATGAATTGGATGCCATGATGACTTGAGCACTGGTTTGGAAGCTCGACACGAAATCAGCATAGATTTTTGAGATAAAAGTGTTTTCTATCTGCTGTTTCTCAGGATCCTTCATGAAGGAGGTTTGGATAGCCTTATTCCAGTTTGCAGTTAGCATTAGTCCACCACACTAGCCCTAAGGTGATATCCCAATCAAAGATGTTGTAAAGATATCTAGGCCTGGACTTTACACTTCCACAGAACTGGGAGCATCTCCAGCAGGATAGGATTCTGCACACCAGAGAGATGTGTCCCTGAAACAACCTGATCTTACAGTCATTTAAAAATTGCAGTCTCTGTCCAGAAGACCTGCTGAAATGGACGTCAGACAAGCCTGTATTCTGCCTGTTAAGCAAGCAATTTATTTTTCACCGTAACTTACCTTTTTGCACCTGCGTGTTTCATAACTCTGATAGTAGTTGTACAGGCCAGAGCATACAAAGCCCTCTCTGGGACCCATCATTGAATTTAGAAAATGCTTGACCCTAAGGGACATTTCTTAATTCAAATGACACACACACACACAGGGAAATTATACTTCCCCCTCAATGCATATCACTTCAATATACCTGCCCACCTCTGATCCACCGAGGCATCAACAGGAAGAAGGTGGGAGGTTTCATCCTGGTGTATGAGTTTAACATTGGGACAGTGAAGTTACACTAAAGTTATCAGGACTCCATGTGACATTGTCAAAATGTGTTCCACTTCCCAGAGTGGCAATGTTCACCTTAGTCAGCACAATCACTCCCCACCCTCCCATCCCCCAACGCCACCCCCAAAAAAAGGGTGACATTAAAAATACCAGCTCCCATGAATTGTGCAGCTGACACTACATTTTAGGATTAATGGATACATGGCAATGATTATGAGGCTGCAATGACACCCTGGAGCTTAGATGCCAATCATAGATCTTAAACTTCACTCCTGACGTTTACGATACCCCTGGAACTCTTCAGGGAGATTGCTCATTTGTTACCATTTATTCTGTGCAAGATGGCTTCTCGCAATAAAAATCAATTTACTTTAACAAAACCTGCTGAAAGGTGTCAGGTGGACATGTGTGTAACAATGTGATTGTAGTTGGAAATTCCACTGTGTGCCTTACATCTCCGTCAGCAGGTCAGGGATGATCGGTACTTCGTGTTTTAACAAATAAAAGGGGTGACTTAGAGAAAGCATTCCCAAAATGTGTTTGTTAGATTGCCTGAGTTTGAATGAAGATTGTGTGTTTATTTGTAAACACTTTTTGAAGATATTATTCTTATAGCTCTGAAAGTGAATTCCTGGACCAATGCAAAAAGGCAATTACATTTCTACGTATTATAAGCAGCTGTATTATTAAAAAAAAGTAAAGGTTGATTTATTGTGTTGGTTTTCTCAACATCACAATTAAACGTTGAGATGTAAAACAGTTCTTTTTGAAAATTGAAATTCTAATAAACTTATTATTATTTTATAGGGTTCTCCTACTTTCCAACAGTGTCTGTTCTCTTCCCTGGGCAGAATCTTCCAGTCCCACCAGCAGCGAGAAGCTTGGCGGGCGGGACAACTGAATTTGGCATGAGGGTAAAAATCAGTTTCCGTTTTGAGGGGTGGGCGTTTAGGAATTAAGCTCTCGGGATGTTAAAGGCTGGTTGAAGGTGGGTCGAGCTCCTGGATGAACAATGTCAGGAAGCCCTTTCGCATGCATTAGCATGCCCACACATGATCATTGAAAGGCTAGCTCACCAGAATTAAGTTCGCACTCCAAATTAATTCCCCTGCCAGCGAGAAATTAGAATGTTCACTTTTGCGATTGCACATAAGTGGCAGATACCAGGTGAAGTAGACTTCTTCCGTGATTAATGATGAATTACTGCTGGCTTGTCCTGTTTGGGGGGCCTCTGTAAATGCCAGACTATGCCTGAGACCTGGGTGTGGCAGCGCAAGTTGCGTGGAGGATGAGCAAGGAAGGGTTTGCAGGGAAGAGTGGAGCAGTAGCTGGGCACAGGTGGAAGGGATAATGCAAGCTGTCCAGGTGCCCATTACATATGGCGCCCGGACCTTCAACCCCATTAGGTAACGACGGGAATGGTGACTTCCTGCCTGCGCCTTTTGCAAGAATAAGCAAGCCCCTCGCGGATGTGTGTTTAATGAGTTGAACAGTGCAAGATCGCACGTGATCAGCCATCACGCCCATCAGTGGAAATCACGCCCGCTTCCGTGCCCGCCACCAAACTTAGGCTCCAGGACAGAAGATTCCGGCCTCTATGTCTGTCTCCATTTTCCTCTCAATACACACTTTTCACACACTTTCCCAATCAACATTCCCTGCTTCTCATCTTGTTTTTTTTTCACTTTTCCTATACGTTTTACATATTCTGTGTCTGCCTATTGCACATGTTTTCTATCTCTCTGCACACTTCTGTTTTTCATTCGCATGCTCTTCCTCTTAGGTGCAGGTGTCAGTAAAGCATTTAAAAGAAATCAGGTGCCTAAGATTTCCAAATAGGAGCACAAAGTAGTATTCATAATCCATAAATGGCTCAAAAGATTCCAAAAGATAACTTACTCAGCAATACTACAGATGACCTCAGTAACAGTGCTACAACAATCTTTCAGTTGTAGTTCAAAATAACATGTCGGCAGCAGCATGTGTGTGAAGTGGGAGGCTGGACTTACCAAAAAGTGAGTTGTTATGAGGCCAAATAACTACAAAAATTGGAGCAAAAGATGGTACAGAAATATAATAAAAAGCACAATAGAAATTAAATGGTGCTCTTGGCACCCGTGAGAATCAATGACTGGGATTTTCCATGCCCGCCAGCGTCGGGCATGTTCGGTGGTGTAAGCGGGCAATATGATGGCATAAAACCAGTTTGTGATCATCTGCTCAGCTCTCTGATGGTGGGCTGCATTTCCCCCCCCATCGGACATTGGGAACCTTGTAAAACATCTGCACATCATTATTAGGCCAGTCTGCCGGAATTATTCCACCCCCACCCCCCCCCACCCCCCCAACCCCCGCCCCTGCCCACTGGATTGTCTGCCCAGGTGGATGAGATAATATATCAACGTGTTTCACAACAGCACAGAAGTGACGTGCACCTGACCGGTTGCACTTCACTCAGGGCTTCAAGGTTTGTTTGCCCATCTTGCTTTGGTCAGCACTCGCAGTCATCAGCGCCAGGCTTCGCAGACACCACATCACTTTTAGGGGGACTCACGGGCAGGTCTATACCTACCTGTTCAGCCATATGTGGGTGGCTTTTCAATGGCTGTAGGGATAGGGCTTGCTTGGGGAAGGGGGAGAAGTGGCCTCAGGCAAGGGAAGAGGCTGCAGGACAAGAGCTGTACTGGGGAAGAAGGGCAACCCAGGGTGAGTGTGGGGGCACATGTTGATCTGTGCGAGTGGCCTCAAGATGGTGAAGGGCTGAGGAGGCAGTCTCCAGAGGAGATGAGGCCAGATGGAGATGTGAGGGTATGTGTGTGAGAATGGGGTGGTGATGTCCCTTGAGCTGGCAGTGAGTGAGGTGCCAGTGACCATGTGATGGGCTTGAGCGTGTGAGGTTAGAGTGATGAGATGGTTACCATACCCTGGCTGCATACGAGGTCATTCATACCCTATCTGCATTGGATGGCCAACCTCTTCCAGCTACCACCTCCCAAGCCTTGTTGGTCATGGTGTAGCCCATCCTGCAGCCACAGCCGGGGTAGAGGACTTTGTGACAGGCCTCCACGGTGTCCAAAAGGCGTTCCAGTGATGCGTCACTAAACCAGGGGGCCGCAGTCTTTTTGTGGACATCTTTCCTGCAGCAGTCCTGGGCTGGAAGCGCTGAGGCATGTGCGCCCATTTGAACCTTAAATATGGTGCCCCGCGTGACGAAGTAGTGAAGTGATGGCATGGTGGGCGAATGAGAGCCCACCCCCCTCCCCCCCGCCATCTAAACGGCGTGTTTCCCGGGAACGCATAACTAATACAGCGGGTTTGGGACGATACTGTGTGAAAAGCCACTGTTGCGGCCGGCGGCTACAATGTCGTTTTACCTGCCCGCTACCGCACTCAGTCACTCAGTGCAAATCTGGGACGATTCCGCCCAATGAGTCAGGAATGGCTGCAAGAATCATAGGGGGAAGATTTGGGTCAGGTCCGACAATGGACTTTAGAATCACAATTTGTGCATCGGAGCTTTCATTCATTGTGAGGCAGGCAGCATGCAAACTTGGCGCTATCATAATTTTTAATGCTACTATCATAATTTAAGTGGTAGTAGTAACATGCAGCCCATGGTACTAAACGCACTCTTGATTGACTGCAAGCCTCAGTGGGGGTCCAAGTTTGTGCAAGGCTCGCACCACTTAAAATTAGCCTGCATTACTTAAAGCCACAATACACTTCTTAAAAAGCAGCAGCATTCTCGCTGCAGCAGCTATCTGAATCTCTGAGCAGGGAGAAGAGTGAACATGATGCAATAGGCCAGTGAGCATGCCCCAAGGTTCTCTGGTGTGGCACTGGAGGACTTGGTGCAGGAAGTAGACAGCAGGAGGGAGGTCCTTGAGTCAAGGGGCCTCCAGGCAGACACTGAGATGGGAGTGGGAGTAGATAACCATCACTGTCTTGCTAACTCTAGCTCCGGGAGTCTATTACACAAAGCCAAAAGAAATTTAATGGCCTCACACCAGCAGTCAAGACAAGTCAATGTATTTTCAAATACCACATCCTTACAATGAAACATTTGCCTTGCATACTGCTCAATTCACCTTCCCCCTTCAGTCACCTACCAATATTCTCTCTAATGCACGACTCAATCCTAACAGTCATAGCCTCAACTCACCCTCACACACTTAGCACTGCTGCAAACCTCACACATCTACATCTCTCAACTTGCACATACTGCTCAGCTATGACAGGCACACCCCCCAAATACATTGCACCACACTCACTGACACACCTGCCTGTCTCTTGCGGAATAAAGAGGCCAATAACTGCAGACAGCAGCGCCTAACTGTTAGGGTCAAACACAGCTTCATGCACTCACCCAGACGGAGGAAACGTTTCTGCCACTCATTGATTTCAACCACGTCTGAGGCTGTGGTCAGCAATGGGGCTGAAACCAGGTTCCTACCTAATCTACCTTCTCACATGCCACTCCATCCTCATCCCATAATGTCCCATTACATGCAAGTTGCAGATGGTGTAAGCATGTAGCTCCTGTTTTCTCCCACTTCGCTCACCGCAACCATACACATGTGCCTTCCTGCTTTAAGATACCCAAGAACTGCCACCCGGTCAAACAGTGGTGCCTGAAGTGCATGAGGATCAGGATGCTGTAGCTGAAGAAATACCGTGACTCAAGCTCCCAACCACAGCACAGATATTGGTACTGTGTGAAATTTAGACCATATCATAGAGGCAGAATCTGTATTGCAGTGAGAATGCAGGCATTAGTGGTCTACAGTCAGCACAGGGGAAAAATAGTGCAGATGCCAGCTCCCCAGAGTGTGAGGCTGTAGAAGGGTTCTGCTGCAGGGGACTTGGATGATGACTTTGATGGGGCAGTATGTAGGAAAGGGATGATGGTGGCATACTGAAATGCTTGGTGCATGGGCAGGCCTGCCAGAGTCTGTCATCATTGTCAAGGGACATAGAGGCATCTGGCCTCAATTTGACAGAGGGACTTGAGTTGAGCTTGGAGCCCATAGTGGATCATGTTTAAATGTACAAGACTCATGATCTCATTGTTGAGACACCACCGCGCACCATATTACAACAGGACTGACACAGAATACATGCATCATGACTGCTACCAGGATAGCAGGCATTCACCAGCATGATGTGCACACCAAGTGCACACTGAGTGGAGGCTTTGAAATTTCCAGTAGTTCTCAGCATTCAGATGTGATGCCATAAACATAATATTAATGGCATCCAACACCATGGGAAACCCAGCTATCCTGACAAAGCCACATGAATGCTCTTCCTGCTTCCCTCCAGTTAGAGAGGAGACAATGGGCAGAATTTTTCGCTCCCACCGGCAGTGGGCGTGTTTGGCAGTGTGAGCGGACGATATGGCAAGAAGGTCAAAAATCGGTTTTACGCCGTTGTGAAACCAGTTTACGATTGTCCACTCCACCTGTCAATGGTGGGCCGCGTATCACACCGCTGCACATCGGGAACCTAATTTCAATGTATTAGCATCTCATTATAAGCCCTGCTCACCGAAATCACCCCAACACTCTGGATCATCTGAGCACGTCAGCGTGATTGCACGCCAACATGTTTCACAACTGTACAAACGCAACGTGCACCTGATGAGCTGCGTTTCGCTTGGGACTTTGAAGTTCGTTTGCCTGCCTTGCTTCAGGCAGCACTCCCGGCCATCAGCGCCAGGCTTCACAGCCAGCACCACATCACTTTTAGGGGGGCTTATGAGTAGGGGTCTACCTGTGAGCCAGACAGAGCCAGTAAAAATTAATTAGCAGTAACCTGAAAATGGTTGATGATCCTTTTATTTAGTGCTAATGGTGGAGGGGCCCTTCTCGCTGCTGAACACAAGGCTTGTTAAAAAAAGGGAGGTGGAAAATGGAGCGCTGGTGTTGAATCAGCATTAGGTAGAGACCTACCATAAGGTGGGGCGGCTTTTCAACAACTGCAGGCCTGGGGTTTGCTTGGGGAAGGGGGAGAATTGACCTCAGGCAAGAGAGCAGGCTGCAGGGCGAGGGCTGTACTGCAGAAGTGGGGTATCCAAGGGTGTGTGTGGGCACATGTTGATCTGCACAAGTGGTCTTAAGATGGTGAGGGCTGAGGAGGCAGTCTCCAGAGGAGATGAGGCCAGATGGAGATGTGACGGTGTGTGTGAGAGAGTGAGTGGTGGTGTCCCTTGATCTGGCACTGAGTGAGATGCCAGTGAGTGTGTGATGGGTTGTGAATGTGTGGGTTTAGTATGATGAGATGGTTGCCTTACCCTGGCAGTACAGATGAGATCATTCATTCTCTTACTGCACTGGGATGGCTAACTTCTCCTGTGCAGCGTTGACACTGACCACCACTGCTGCTGCCTACCAAGCCGGAGTGGTGAGATAGCTGGACCTCCAGCGGCCAGAGTAGGGGTGGAGGACATCTCGGCGGGCCTCCAAAAGGCATTCCAGTGATGGGTCACTGAACTTTCAGGGCCATGTCTGCATGGAGCAGTCCTGGGCTGCAAGCATTGAGAACTGTGTGTGCGGCCTTAAGTTAGATATGGCAACCGGAGTGAGGAAACGGTGAGTTAATGGCATGGCAGGCGATTCAGAGGCCGCTTATCAGTGAGATGGCATGTTTCCTGTGGCTGCACAATTAACGGTGCAAAATCCGGCCACTGGGGCCGGCAGGTAAAACGTCTTTTTTCACGCCCGCTCCTGCACTTAGTGCAATTCTGGGACAATTCCACCTGATGAACATCCTTATTCTAGCATAACAAGCATCCTTCACTTCCTTTAGGAAGCAGTAGATGAAAACTGGGAGATATTCCGGATGCCCCTTGCTCCACCTTGGAAAGATCCTAACACGCAGAAATCCCAGGGCACCGGTGACCTTCCCAGCCACTGGCTATGCTGTTTTTGCCTGGCTCTGAGGTTGCAGACCTGCCTGTAAGAAGTTGCAAATTTTTTTGAACACTTTCATCCTAAAACACAGTTGAAGTGCACACTTCTCCTGGCTTAGTTTGAGGTCAGAGAAATGCTTTTGGAAGAAATTGAGCGACAACCTCCCACTGAGAGCCTTTCCCCCTCCTCCTCCCTCTGCGGGCAGCTTGTCCTGTTCTGTGCTGTCTCTGCCCCATCTCCTGGCCATCCTGCAGGCTAAGGGAGATGGTAACTATGGCACCCCTGACCAAGAGCAAGTGGTCTGATCAGAGCCTTTGAAGTCAAAACCAAGGCTGTCTCCACAGGCAAAACAATTCCCTGCAAATTTCATCCACTTCAAACAACTCTTCAAACCACCAAGAACTTCTGCAAACTCAGACAGAGCCAGTAAAAATTAATTAGCAGTAACCTGAGAATAGTTGATGATCCCTTTATTTAGGGCTGGTGGTGGAGGGGCCCTTCCCACTGCTGAACACATGCTTGTTAAAAAAAGGAGGTGGAAAATGCAGCCCTGGTGTTGAATCAGCATTACATAATTCCCCTTCTATACATACTTCTGGCATACACTCCCAAATTACAGGGGCTATCGAGCTGTATTCTGCGACCTTAAAATCTTAGCAAGAGATCAGTGGGCCTGTTATATCTATGCCTGCTCTTTGAAAAATCTGTTAAATTTCATAGGATGATTGAATGGTTGCAGCACAGAAGGAGCCCATTCGGCCTGTGCATGTAGTGTGCATGCTGTTCTCTGCAAGAGTAACTCATCTAGTCCCACTCACTCACGCCCCTCGGCATCCCTACAATTTTTTTGTCCTCAGATAATTATCCAATTCCCTTTTGTACCTGCCTCCACCACACTCTCAGGCAATGTATTCCAGAATTTAATCTATTGCTGTGTCATAAGTTCTTCCTTTTGTCATCTTTGCTATTCACCTGAAATTGATTTCATCTGGTTCTTGACTTTCCATCTTTGGGGACAGTTTCTCTCGATCTACTCTGTCCAGACCTCTCATGATTCTGACCACCTGATCAAATCTCCTCCCAACCTTCTCTTCAGTGAAGAGACGAGTCCCAACTTCTCCAATCTATCCTGGTAACTGAAGTGACACATCCCTGGAGCCATTCTCGTGAATCTTTTCTGCACCTTCTCTAATGCCTTCACATCCTTCCTAAAGTATGGTACCCGAATTAGGCACAATAGCCCAGATGATGCCGAATCAGTGTTTTATAAAGTTCAACATAACCTCCTTGCTTTTGTATTCTATGCCTCTACTTATAAAGCCCAGGATCCCAAATGCTTTTTTTAAACCACTTTCTCAACCTGCTCTGCCACTTTCAATGTTTTGCGCATATACACCCCCAGGTCCCTCTATTCCTGCACCCCCTTTAGAAATGTATTCTTTATTTTATGTGGCCTCTCATTGCCGTTTTTCCTAAAATGTATTACTTAACACTTCTCTGCATAAAATTTCATCTGCCCCTTGTCTGCCAAGCTCCCAGCCTGTATCAGTGCCAAGAACAGATGGCTAAGCAAAATATATGTGGCAACAGTGAATAGATCCTACCAAACTTGGAGGTCAGAAAAAGCCTCAGTTTTTCGAATGCAAATTAACACTGCCAGAAATGGATCTAAAGTCGCTTGGTTGCCTTTTTTTTATTTGTTCATGGGATGAGATGTCACTAGCAAGACCAGCATTTGTTACCAATCCCTAATTGCCCTTGTGAAGGTAATGGTGAGCCATATCCTTGATGTCGTTGCTGTTTGAGCAGCCATTTTGTCTTGAGCTGATCTGTCACTGGTGGCTGGGATTAATTCCCTTAGCTTCATGTAACCTTGCAAGTCACTGCCTTAAAGTGGCAGACTTACCCTAACTGGATGAACAGTTAGAAGCTTGCTGATACTATGGTTAACCTCAAGCGGTGCCCATGTGTACACTTAGGGCCTGTAGCCTGTGCCAATCTTCACATCAGCTCTTTGGACTAGTGATTTGTGTCCCTATGGCGAGAAAATGTGCTCTTCTTATTGGGCAAACAAAAATGCGGTATGTGTGGGTTTCCCAGCTGCTTGGTTTGCTGACTCTTAAATATAGATATTGGGTAGGGTCACACACCCAAGTGACCTAACTAAAACTGCTAACATGTCTTCATAGCCTGATCTTTTAATTTTTGATCTATCCTTGTCACTTTTTTCTGAATGGTCTCCAATAAGTCAACATTTTGGGGCTCCTTTTGTCTTTTGAAGGGTGTTCCAGCTGAAAATGATAGCTTACCTATAAGTCCTGGAGGATTAAACCAACCTGTTTCAAATTGTAATTAAATGTCCTTCATGTGAAGCCCAGTATTTCATTAGACTGCGTTAGAACACTTTGCATTGACTTGACTTGTATGTTCCACCGTTTATAAGCATACACCCATGTTTAATTCATTGTTTACTTTGCTAATGTGAATTAACTTACATCTCTAGAGCGAACTCCAGATACTTGCCTTAATTTTAAATCAGAGTCGGAGATCGGGAGTTCAGAGTTTGGGAATTACAGTTCCCATCGGGCCTCAGGGCTTCCGCGCATGCGCCAGCCGGGAAAGGGCCGCACCTGAGCAGATTGTCCATTTTTATGCCTTTAGGCCAGGAACCGGCCCTGCGCACATGCCCAGAAGAAAAATAAGAAAAAAAGTGAAACAGTGCGAATCTGTAGGTCAGGTGACCTAAAGAGGAGTGCCATTGCAGAGAAGGTGTCCCAGGGAGCAGGACACATGGAGGGGGACAGGGAGAAGGTCCCAAACCAAGAAGAAGGTCCAAAACCAGGGACTGGGACAGAAATAGGTCTCAGAAGGCAGTCCCAGGTAAGGGACAAGGACAGAGATCAGAAACAGATCCTCTGAAGGGAAGTTGAGAGAAAGGAGCAGAGTAATAGGTTCTGAATTAAACAGCAGGGGAGCAGAAGCAAAGTGAGCTTGAGAGAAGCCCTGAAGATCTGAGAAGGTTGGTGGCTCTGTGCTGCGGGCTGTAAGGGCAAAGGTAGCCTTTGAAGGAGTAGCGTTGAAACCCTGGAGGCGGATTCTTGTTGAAGCTGTCCGAGTGGGAGCGATGTTTGGAGAGAATTCCAAGGAAGGTCCTTTGAATGTGGAGATTGGAAACTCTCATGGGAAAGGCAGTTTCAGTGAAACTGGTTGGCTTATGGTGTGACAAGTGTTTGGGTGAATTGTTAAGAAATTCATGGAATCTGCTTTGGTCGCACCTGTCATTTACTTTGGAGGGTAGTGTGTGTGTCCACAGTTTACCAGTTGATTCACATGTACTGTATAGTTACTCTGAATATTAGAGTGTAAGTTAAATATGGTAAATTGTTTTATCTTCTGTAAAGAGATAGTTGGGGTGAAGAAATAGTGAATACTTGAATCATTTTCTTGTGTTTGTATTGAGATCTTTCCAACCTTTTTGTCTGGTGTAATAATAGTTCATTTTTCTTGCTTAATGAATGTTTTATTCTTTGTGTTAAAAGTTCATCAGCAGACTCCTGTGAATTTGTTCAGTAACCTACCTCCACGGTTTCTAAAAAATAATAAAAGTTAGGATCTATCAATACAAGTTTCACTCTGGGATCTGACTTGTCCAGTGTTAACATCAACTGGGATCATAACATCACCCTCTTTAAATTCCATCTCCCATTCCTTAGCCTATCTACATAATCGTTAGTCATACGTACATTAGTCACGTGGTTACATAGCTTGGTGTCATCAATAAATATTTATATTTAGATGAGAACTATTGTCTTCCGAGAATAGTATAATGGAGGGTCTGAACAAGTCACAGATCTTCATTTACTTGTTTCCTAATTACCATGTAATTCACAATTTAGCTAGCAAATTTGTCATTGTTTCATATTTTTAAAGTCTTAATGAGCACTAAGCAAAAGCTTTCTGAAAATCCAAGCATGTTAAATGGATTGAACATCCTTTGTCAACTAAATCCAGTTACCTTCTCAAAGAATTTTAGTAGATTAGTGGGGCATGACCTGCTGCTTCTGAAACTACTATGTTGTTATCATCGGCATCATCATTAGAGTCATTTGACTGTCCTCCACAAGTCTTTCCAAAAGGTTAAGCTAACTATACCTAGTTTCCTCTTTGCTCTTTAAATGAAAATTGATATCATGCTGTAAAATACTCTGGAGCATTTTTCCCAATTAGCAATGTTAGACTGACCGATTAATAATTCCATGATTTATAGCTTGCTCACTTTTTTGAATACTAGGATTATATGAACCATCCTCCAGTCTTATGCACAGCCCCTGTGCTTAGGGAACTGGCAAACATATTAACCAGAGCTTCACTTATTTCCTTGAAGATTTTAGGGTGTATCCAATCTGGTCCAGGTGCCTTCTTCGACATCTAATGCTTTGAGTTTCTTTACAACACATGCTTTAATGACCTTTGCATATGTTATTGATTCTCAAGCCTGTTCAGCTGGATCTGGAATTTGCCCAAAGTCTTTATTTGTGAAGACTGATGTAAGAATTAATTTAATACATCTGCCATTTCCTGTTTCTTTATGATATTTCTATCTAACATATTCCTTAGTGTAAATGCCTGGCCCAACACTCCAGCTACTTTATGTATAGCACTGTATAATCTTATGATTCTTTTTGCTATTGTTGGTGATCTGTCTTTGTATTTCACTCTTGTTTTATCTGTCTTCACCTGACTTTCAAAGATGGCCTCTCCTCATTACTCCTTGGTTCAAAGGCAGAAATCAGGTGAACTAGATTAGAACGGTGGAAGAGTAAATCAGGGGACGTGTAAAACAAGTTGAAGGTTCTGCTATTGCCTTTTCCTCGACTCGCAATAAAAGAAATGCAGGCAAGGTGTAAAGTGGTTTGCTGATTCCCTATCGCTCATTTTCATCTCTGATAAAAGTTATGACTATTCCCCTGTGTTTTAGACTTCTTGTGTTCACAGACAGATAGGGATAAAACATTTCCAAGCATGAAAATTAAAAGAGTGTTGAAAACTTGAGCACTGTACGGTTCAGAAATGATTTGCATTAGCCCTGTCTCATTCTATTGTAAACAGTTTCCATTTCTTTTTTGTCTAAGCAATTAATTTTATTTTATTCATTCATAGGATGTGGGCTTTGCTGGCAAGGCCAGCATTTATTGCCCATCCCAAATTGCCTTTGCTCAGAGGGCATTTAAGAGTCAACCACATTGCTGTGGGTCTGGAGTCACATGTAGGCCAGACCAGGTAAGGACAGCAGATTTCCTTCTCCAAAGGACATTAGTGAACCAGGTGGGTCTTTACAACAATTAACAATGGTTTCATGGTCATCATCTAGACTTTTAATTCCAGATTTTTATTGAATTCACATTCCACCATCTGCCATGGCAGGATTCAAACCCGAATCCCCAGAGCATTAACAAAAACAGAATTACCTGGAAAAACTCAGCAGGTCTGGCAGCATCGGTGGAGAAGAAATCAGTTAACGTTTCGAGTCTTCATGACCCTTCGGCAGAACTGAAGCATAGTTCTGCCGAAGGGTCATGAAGACTCGAAATGTTAACTGATTTCTTCTCCACCGATGCTGCCAGACCTGCTGAGTTTTTCCAGGTAATTCTGTTTTTGTTTTGGATTTCCAGCATCCGCAGTAGCTTTTAGCTTTTTGTTTTTATCCCCAGAGCATTACCCTGGGTCTCTGGATGACTAGTTCAGCAACAATACCACTACACCATTGCCTCTCCAGGCTGACTGATTAATAATTCCAATTATAATGAATGATTAATCCGATTTTATGATACAAAGGCTCCCCCGCCTCAGTGGTGAACTATCGGCTTTCTCTAGTTTCCTTTTAATATCCCTTCATGTCCTCTTTGAGCTCACCTTGTTCACGAGACCCACCCGCTGTTCCTTCAACCCTATTCTCCCTCATCCTCACCGACTATCCCTCAATTTGAGGACGGCATTTACTCAGGGTTGAGAGGTTCTGCCATTGGTCTTCATGTGACTTTACAGGCCAATTCTCGACCTGAAGATCTTTGGGCACTTGGGGCAGGATGTTCCATGAGGTAGGAGGATCTGGAATGTAGGGTTTGCTTCCTTTTCTTTCCTTCTCTGCCACCACTCTGCCCCATCATTAAGGCATTTGGACTCAAAGCATGATGCAACTTGATGGACGGGTGGGGGGGGTGGGTGGTGGGGGTTGGCGTTTTGAATGATTGGTAGCAAGCTCCTCCCAGTCATTAATGTCAATGCTGTCATGCTTCAAGGAGCCCCCATCAGTGTGTCCTTGTAGCATTTTCTTTGCCCTCCCTGATACGTTGGGCATTTGAGAGCTGAGAAAACAGGACCTAGCGGGGAAAATTCTTTTCGGCCATCCGGACACAGGGTCCAGTCCATCGTAACTGATTTTGCAGGAGTTTTTCCTGAATGCTTGTGGAACTGGCTTCAAGAAGGACACAAGTTTGTCTGATGGTCTTCACATTGGATCCGGAGGGTGCGGTGGCAGCATTGCTCTTGGAATTTCTCTAGTGCAGTCGTGTCGCTGATACACATTGCAGTACAGGAGTGTGGTGATGACAATTGGTGTGTACACTAGGACTACTGTTGACCTGCGGAGATCTTTGTCATCAACCACTTGCTACCATAGCCTGTGGAAGGCTGAGCTGGTACAGCTGATCTGGTGTTGGATCTCCTTGTTAATGGTGGCCTTTTGAGGGAGGTGGCTGCCAAGGTATGGGAAGTACTCAACATATTCCAGAGTCTCTCCTTCAACTTAAATGGGAGGTGGAATATTTGGCTGACTAGGTTGGGTTGATGTATAAGTTTTGTTTTGGCAACTTTCAAGGACAGGGTGAGTTTTTGTATGCAGAATTAAAGAGATTGAGAGTAGTTTGGTGCAGAATGGGCAACGACATTGCAGTGACCTGCAAGCTGTAGATCTATGGTGGTCAGCTTAGTTTCGGCATGGAGGGACTGAAGTTAAAGGGTTTTCCATCTAGTGGTACTTAATACTCACACCAGAGGACAGTTGATCTTCGATGAGATGAATAGCCACTATCAGGTGGATTGTAAACAATATGGGGGCTGTCACAAAGCTTTACTTGAAACCGACCCAGATTTTGAAGCGGACTGTTTCAGATCTCCCACTCCAGGCAGCTGCAGTCATATCAACATGAAGCAGTTCCGGAGGTCCCCAGCATCACAGATGCCAGTCTTCAGCCAATTTGATTCATTCCATGTGATATCAAGAAATGGCTGAAGGCACTGGATACTGCATAGGCTATGGCCCCTGTCAACATTCCGGCAATAGTACTGAAGACTTGTGCTCCAGAACTTGCCGCACTCCCAGCCAAGCTATTCCAGTACAGCTACAACACTGGCATCTACACAGCTATGTGGGAAATTGCCCAGGTATGTCCTGTACACAAGAAGCAGGACAAATCCAACCCGGCCAATTACTGCTCCATCATTCTGCTCTCGATCATCAGTAAAGTAGTGGAGAGGGTCATCAACAGTGCTATCAAGCGGCACTTGCTTAGCAATAACCTGTTCACTGATGCCCGGTTTGGTTCCGCCAGGTCCACTCAGCTCATGACCTCATTACAGCCTTGGTTCAAACATGGAGAAAAGAGCTGAACTCCCAAGGTAAGGTGAGAGGGACTGCCCTTGACATCAAGGCAGCATTTGACCGAGTGTGGCATCAAACAGCCCTAGCAAAACTGGAGTCAATGGGAATCAGGAAGAAAACTCTCCGCTGGTTGGAGTCATACCTAGCACAAAGGTAGATGGTTGTCGTTGTTGAAGGTCAGTTATCTCAGCTCCAAGACATCACTGCAGGAGTTCCTCAGGGTAGTGTCGTCAGCCCAACCATCTTCAGCTGCTTCATCAATGACCTTCCTTCCATCATAAGGTCAGAAGTGGGGATGTTCACTGATGATTACACAATGTTCAGCACCATTCACAACTCTTCAGATACTGAAGCAGTCCATGTCCAAATGCAGCAAGACCTGGACAATATCCAGGCATGGGCTGACAAGTGGCAAGTAACATTCGCGCCACACAAGTGAAAGGCAATGACCATCTGCAACAAGAGAGAATCCAACCATTGCCCCTTGATGTTCAATGGCATTACCATCACTGAATCCCCCACTATCAACATCCTGGGGGTTACCATTGACCAGAAAATGAACTGGACTAGCCATATAAATACTGTGGCTACAAGAGCAGGTCGGAGGCTAGGAATCGCGCGACAAGTAACTCGCCTCTTGACTCCCCAAAGCCTGTCCACCATCTACAAGGCACAAGTCAGGAGTGTGATGGAATACTCCCCACTTGCCTGGATGAATGCAGCTCCTACAATACTGAAGAAGCTTGACATCATCCAGGACAAAGCAACCCACTTGATTGGCACCCAATCGACAAACATTCACACCCTCCACCCCTGATGCACAGTAGCAGCAGTGTGTACCATCTACAAGATGTACTGCAAGAATTCACCAAGTCTCCTTAGACAGCACCTTCTAAAACCACAACTATTACCACCTAGAAGGACAAGGGCAGCAGATAGATGGGAACACCACCACCTGGAAGTTCCCCTCCAAGTTACTCACCATCCTGACTTGGAAATATATCGCCGTTCCTTCACTGTCGCTGGGTCAAAATCCTAGAACTCCCTTCCTAACAGCACTGTGGGTGTACCTACACCACATGGACTACAGCGGTTCAAGAAGGCAGCTCACCACTACCTTCTCAAGGATAACTAGGGATGGGCAATAATTGCTGGCCCAGCCAGCGAAGCCCACGTCTCTTGAATGAATAAAAAAAAAGCAGTTGCAAGTTTATAATGAAGTTTCTTAGACATTCAAATCTCTGGAGTACAATCCACAGAGTGTCATGATTCACTGAGTCAAATGCTTTTGTCAGGTCAATGAATGCAACAAAGTGTTCCTAGTATGGTCCTCAACATTTTTCTTGGATTTGCCTGGCAACAAAGAATATGCCAGAGGATTCTCTGGAAGGTCTAAAGCCACACTTTTCATCTGGGAAGATTTCCTCAGCCACAGGAAGTAGGCAATTCAGGAGAATGTATGTCAGGACTTTCCCTGCTGTGGACAAGCAGGAAATACCTCGGTAGTTTCCACAGCATGATTTATCTCCGTTCTTGAAGATAGTTACAATTGTTGCATTCCTGAAGTGGGTCAATTGAGGTTGGGGGGATGGTTGGGGGGGTGGGAGAAGTGACATTTTTCCTCCAAAATCCATGGGATGAGTTCATGAAGCCTTGATATGGGCAAAAACCCACCAATTTTGAAGTCCTGAGCTGGAATACTTTTGAGGCTGGAGGCTTTGTTGTTTTTCATCTGTTTGATTGCTTATTGCGGCTCCCCCATTGATGGTGGTTAACTATGGATTCAACCATAGGGTACGAGAGGATAACCTGGAGTGTGTTAGCTGCCATTGTAGATTCTCGATTGAGGAGTTATTAGAAATGTTCTTTCCAGCATTTACAGATGATATTATCATCCTTAAGAAGAGAGAAGACCACCTTGTGTTGAAGGGAATTTTGTCCATTTGACCTTGGTTTACAGCTGGCCTTAGTGGCTTCAAAAAAACTTCACATGTCATGATGATCAGCATACTGTTGGATCTCTTGGAATTTCTCTTCCCACCACTTTTCCTTTATCTTCTGTATTTTTCTTTGGGTGTTAGCCTTGAGCTGTTGGAATGCTGCCTTCTTGACTTGTGACCTTGGATTGTTCTGCCAGCTAATGAAGGCTGTTCGTTTTTGCCCCAGGAGGTCACATATTTCTGCATGGTTTTTGTCAAACCAATCCTGCTGAGGACAATGATGCTTTAACCTAATGGTCTGGGCACTGGAGTGTAGTACAGCTGACTTCATTTGATTGCACTGTTCTGGAATTGATTTGGATGTGTGAAGATTTTCCAGATTGGGTGTGAGCTACATTTGAAATTCCTCTATTCATTTGGGCTGCTTTAGAGCTAAGACATTAATATTCTTCTTGGACCTTTGGTTTTTGTGATGTTTTGGTGCTAGGCGAATGTTCATCAGTGATCGAACAAGTTGATGATGTGTCCAGCAGGCATCAGGCCCCCTCATGGATCGAGTAATATGGGTAGTACTTAGATCTTTGACTTGAACAATGACATAACCCAGGAGGTGCCAATGCTTTGATCCAGGATGCCTCCATGTGGTTTTGTATTTGTCCTTCTGGCAGCAGAGGGTGTTTGTTATAATGAGGCCGTGCTGAGTACACTTTGTCAGCAGGAGGACACCTTTTGTATTGGCTTTTCCCATGCTGATTTTCCCAATGGTTCCTCCCCAGACATCACAGTCACGGCCAACCCTGACAGTAAAGCCCCCAAAAAGGGTGACTTTTCCTTCTTTTGGGATGGCAGTGAGGACTTCATAAAGGTCAAGCTAGAAGTTTTCCTGAACATCTTCATTGGAGTCAAGGGTCTGGGCATAAGTACCGATGATGGTGACATATTGATTATGGCTGAGCTGTAGGTGAAGCGTCATGAACCTTTAACTCCATGGACACGAGGGTCGCCCTCCATGGATCGCCACCTTGATGTAGTGGAGAGGCTTGCGTGCTCCTTGAGCAATGCCATTGGGGGCTCCTTGCTCCTGGTAGGGCCACCTATGGTGGCAATGTTGGGGGTAGGTGTCAGATAAAATGCAGTCCAAAATGTCCTCAACAGCAGAACAGATGAAGGAAAACTGTGTATTTCACAGGTTGTGAATGTGGAACAAGGTTGCAGTGACAAGGAGGACCCAGTCATTGTAATTTGACACACACTGAAACCTGACTACCAACCCCAAGATCGTGTGGACAATGACGGCATCCCAAGGTCCCCATGGTAAAGAAAGTCATGCACAGGCTTCTACTAGAGACCATCTGCAGTCCTGTGGCAATGGAGAATTGGTGATGGAGACAGATCCGTAAACTAGGGAGTCCCCAGTCAAGAATTTGCATGCAGGTGACAGATGCATGACTGTCATAGATACTTGCATTGAGACAGAGGCGTATTTGGGAAACAGCATCTATGACTGAGCAGTCCTCTTCAAGATACCCTCTGCTCCCTCATGGGAGGAGCTTAGCAAAAGTCCCTTATAAATGTCTCACTTTCTCCTGGCTGGTGAATCACACCCTGTTGGATCATTATCTTCATGGTCAAAGAAAGAAAACTTAGAATTTTGCAACCTGTAATGTTAGAATACTTGTGGATAACCTCAAGAGTAATTGTCCAGAAAGAAGAACTGCAATCAGACCACATGATCTATCAATACTGCGAACCGACATTGCCCTCAACGAGACCTGCCTTCCTGGCAACTGAAGGAACAAGCAGGGGGATACACCTTCTATTCCCACTAAACCACTGACCACCCAACTACTCTTCCTGTCTTTCTGGTTAGCTAATATTTTTAATGTTTCTCTCTTCTCAGTTACTGTTCTGCTCTTCTCACTGTCCTGCTCTCCTCCAAATTTGCTTTAACCACTCTTCTCCTAAAAACAAACCCTAACCCCTTCACCCTTGCAAACTGCTGCCTATCTCCAACCTCCCTTTCTTCTGAATGTGTTGTCACCTCCCAAATCCATGCCCTCTTTTCCCAGAACTCCATGTTTTGATCACCCCAATTAGGTTTCCGTCCCGGCCACAGTGTCAAATTTATTCTTATCTATCCAGCCTTAGCTACAGAATCACCCACAATGGTTTCTCTTCCTGCTCCCACATGGTGTTCCCCCAGGATCTATCCTTGCCCCACTCCTGCCCCTCAGTGAAGCCATCCAAAAACTCAATGTCAGTTTCCACATCTATGCTGATGACATTCAGTTCTACCTTACCACCATCTCTCTCGATTCCTCCACTGTTGCTATATTATCAGACTGCTTATCCAACATCCCAGTACTGGATGATCAGAAATTTCTTCCAATTAAATGTTCAGAAGTCCAAAGCTTTATATATTGGGATTACTGAAGCCATTGACTTCATTCCTCACCACACACTTTGTTCTCTAACTACCACCTCCATTGCTTTGCCTGAGGTCAAAGCAGAATGTTTGTAACCTTGGTGTCATATCTGATCCCAAGGTGAGCTTCTGATTACATTTCCATGTCTTTACAAAGTCTCAGTCTCTTTATCTCTATCAATCCCCACCATCCCTACAACCCTCCAAGACATCTATGTTCCTCCAGTTCCAGCCTCTTGAGCATCCCAGAGTAGAAGATAAGGCTCCGGTGGAGCTATTTGGGATGTATTATGGAGTTAAAGCTGCTATATAAATATAAATTGTTGCTGTCAGTTATTAATTTTATTACATGTGGAATTACTTATGTGGTGCTCTCTTAACTGAAACAGTGTTGTAAATGAAATTTACTTTGCTGTGTGTGAACTATGGTTATGATGTTGATAGATATAAATATGATTCAAGGATACATTTGATATGAATATTGAGCTCCAATTTACTGAACCACCTCAAAATCATTCCAGTGGAATTTCCGATCAAAGTATCATATTTAAATACAAGAAAACTGATTGAGGCAGAAAGTACTGCCTATTATTTGATCTTCTATGATCAGTAACAGCAGCCTAAAGTCAATTACATTTGATTCAGCAACATATTCTAAATAATCAATCACTTAAATATGTTAAAAGCAAAATACCTGCAGATGCTGGGAATCTGAAATAAAAACTGAAAGTGCTGGAAAAACTCAGCAGGTCTGGCAGCATCTGTTGGGAATGAAAAACAGAGTTAACATTTCAAGTCCAATTAGACTCTTCTTCAGAACTGAAGAAAGGCAGAAATGTGATGGGCTTTTTTGCTGTTGCAAATAGGAGAAGGTCAGGTGGAGCAAAAAGGCATGATCAGGGATAGGTTAGAGGGTGGAGGAGATTAAATTACAGACATCTTGGAACAAAAGGCAAAGAGAGTAGGAATGGTGGTAGTAAAAGAACAAAACATTGGCCCAGAGTAGGTGTTAATAGCATATAAAATATATTGCTCATTGTTATCAGTTTTGTTTTAAATGGAATGCAAAGTAAGTAACTAACAAGGTTGTAAGGTATACAATTACAGAAATATTAACGCAAAATAGCACATGATTTCATAACCTATTCAAGTGTTATATCTCGACCTTTATCTAAATTGTAAAACTGTTCCTATTTGTGTCATTTATAAAATGAATTAATAGTTCTTATGTATATGTTACACTTCTATATAAGAGTGCGCACCCTGAACATACCCATATTTATGAGAACAAGCATGTATGAAGGACAGCAGATGGTTGGTTGCTTTCAGGTGTATTGCACATGAGGTAAGTCTGTAATTTATTTCCCCAAGCAGCCATTATTTTTGTTTTATGTATACAAATTACTTTATCCCAGGTTTCCAAATAATTTTATCCCAATGTTACCTTTAGTGGGACATAGTTGTCATCATGTTATGATGGGTTGACAACACAGGTAGAGGGACTGTCAGTAATGAAGAGCAATGGCCATATGATGCCAGGTATGCAGCATCACAATGGATGTTTGTTGTCAAAAGTGCAAAATTATAGGGAAGTGGTCGGCATGTCCTGATGCACGAATATGCAAATTGGAAATAAATTGTTTTCAGAAAATGCTAGGGCACGAAATAATTTGCATGTTGACATATTTCCTGTGCATTGTTATTTTATTTCATACATATAAAAACACATGCAACCAGCTACTCAACAAGAAATTAAATTCATAGAAAAGATGTAGCTGTGTGATTGAAACAGTTTGATGTTTCATTCTTATTTATACACTGACTCTTTGAAAGTAATGAAAAGGAAAGTTATGGAAACAGATGACAGGGAAATGTGAAAGTGTAATTTTTGCTTCAAATGTGCATTGTTTAAGAATTGATGGTTACGGAAGTATTTACGCAAAATGGCAAATCATGTCATAAGCTATTCAAGTTCTATTATATCACAACATTTATCTAAATTGTAAAACTGTAAATTAAAACCACACTCAGAAACAAGACTTCAGCATCTACGCCTTACACCAGGCAAGCGTGTCCCTGGTATTTTAGGGAGGCAGAAATGAAGCCCATCTGTAGGTCTTTGTTGTACATGCTGTGCTTCTAGCCTCTTGTTGTCACAAGGCTCTTTGCTTTCTTTAAGTGATGAATTTTCCAAATAGGAAAAAATCTATGTTTCAGTGAAACAAAAAGTGCTGATGTTGATTTTTGCCATATCACAAAATATTTGAGTGCAGGGAATCATGACTTTTTTTATTAATATTTTTGTTGTACTTTTAGCATGGCAATATTTTTGTTCTAGTGTTAGAAATTAATTAGAGGTGAACGCCTGAACAGTGATGTGCTATTTTTCCTTTGCTTCATTCATTTCCTTGTACAGCAATTCTAATTGCCTTTACTCTTGGCATAACAATTCCTGTACTTTTGAATGGAGAGTCTGTCATTTCAAAGTTTAATACTGTTATTGTGCTAGCTGGGCAATCTATCTATATACGATGTGTTCTGCACTGATGAGAACTGGGATAGAATTATCAGCTTGAGGTAGAATTTATCCAAATTGTCATATATAAATGAAACCCATCAGAACTGTGCCTCTGTACATGACCATACATCTTAATTAGTGGCTGAACGTGGTACTATTAGATGTACGCACACTGCTAAACCTACTCATCAATGCAACTAATTCATGTTGAACACATAACTTGCCAAGCTGATTTTTATTATACATTTCCAATTGCTATGTTTGCTCAACAGTGTGGTTGAAGTATTCTGTCTTGAACTTAAATGGGCCAAGGAGAAGCAATAATGTTTGAGTAATCTGTGCAACGTATGCCAGGGCCATTTTCTGTAATTCTAGGGTAAGAGATGGGGAGTCTGGATTGGGAAATCAGGTGGAGATCAGTCCCATTGTGTTTTGTCTAGGTTTAAGGTCTTGTTCTATCATCCAGTCATCATTGGATGGGAGCATCATTGTTGTATGAAAAATAAGATGGGAAAGGGCTCCATTTCCACGAAACGCTGATGCTGAATCTTCAAAATGTGCAGTGAAGCCTAGTGGGGCAAGGCCTTAAGCAGGCCAGCAAACAGGAGGGCCTTCAACATAAACCATACAAGTTAAAAACGAGTGCATTAAACAGGTATACAGATTCATGCAGGTTACTTTTGCAGTTGGGGCACTTGGGTTGTCATTTACTTATTTTGCCCTGAGCTCCTTTTATTGGCTCCAGCAAGTTTGCCACCCAGAATAATTAGCCCAAGGTGTCCAGAGGGAAAAAAGATCAATGAAATTACGTGCCAAGCTATACAAGCTGTACCAACACGAGCTATGTGCACCCCCCACCTCCCCCACCCCCCTACTTGCACCTGCACCCATATTCCAATATCTGCAGTGAGAAGTAGTAAAGTTAGACACTTTTCCTGTCTCAATGAAGGTTTACCAGCAAACCCAAACATGGCATCTCAGTGAGATGTCAACACCTGCTGAACTATTTATGTTGGAAGGCAATATCTCCAATCACCGCATCTCATGCTTCATGTTGCCTTATCTAAAAGAAGGATTGAGAATGGACGCCAATGTGTTCAGGCACCAATGTTTCTTTTTGGGTACATCTAACAAGGTGCCACTGACCATCTCTGCAGGCAAATGGAAATTAGCAGATATCCATTAAGTGTATTACAAAGCAAAACTTTATCTAAAGGATTTAGATGGCACAAAGTGGTTTACAATGGGGAAATATTAAGGGTGATATTTACGATCAAAGTATAAAACCAATCACAAACCGATTTAAACACATGGGGTTTGGCATTCCTCTGGTTTGTGTTGTATTTATATCATCATAAATATGCATACAGGGGGCATCTTGAAGAATGCACTTACGATGTTGCTACACGCAGAAACCAGGCTAATTCTTAGCTACTACAAAATTTGTTACATTTTTAAACCAAAATGAGCAAGATTCACTTGAAGTGATCAGATTGCATCATAAACAGTTTATTCATAGCTGAGATGCAAATTTGAGTTACTTCCTGTGATACTTTTTAAAAATTCATTCATGGGGTGTGGGCCAGCATTTTATTGCCCATCCCTAGTTGCCCTTGAGAAGGTGCTGGTGAGCTGCCTTCTTCAACCACTGCAGTCCATGTGGTGTAGGTACACCCACAGTGCTGTTAGGAAGGGAGCTCCAGGATTTTGACCCAGCGACAGCGAAGGAACGGCGATATATTTCCAAGTTAGGATGGTGAGTGACTTGGAAGCGACCTTGCAGCTGATGGTGTTCCCATCCATCTGCTGCCCTTGTCCTTCTAGATGGTAGTGGTCATGGGTTTGGAAGGTGCTGTCTCAGGAGCCTTGGCGGATTCCTGCAGTGCATCTTGTAGATGGTACACAGTGCCGCTACTGTGCACTGGTGGTGGAGAGAATGAATATTTGTGGACGTGGTGCAAATCAAGCGGGCTGCTTTGCCCATGACAGTGTCAAGCTTCTTGGGCATTGTGGGCTGCACTCATCCAGGTAAGTGGGGAGTATTCCATCACAGTCCTGACTTGTGCCTTTTAGATGGTGGACAAGCTCTGGGGAGTCAAGATGTGGGTTACTCTTGGCATGATTCCTAGCCTCTCATCTGCTCTTGTAGCCACAGTATTTATATGGCTAGTCCAGTTCAGTTTCTGGTCAATGGTAACCCCCAGGATGTTGATAGTGTGGATTCAGTGATGGTAATGCCGTTGAACATCAAGGGGCGATGGTTGGATTCTCTCTTGTTGGAGATGGTCATTGCCTAACACTTATGTGGTGTGAATGTTACTTGCCACTTATCAGCTGAAGCCTGGGTATTGTCCAGGTCTTGCTGCATTTGGACATGGACTGCTTCAGTATCTGAGGAGTTACGAATGGTGCTGAACATTGTGCAATCATCAGCGAACATCCCCACTTCTGACCTTATGATGGAAGGAAGGTCATTGATGAAGCAGCTGAAGATGATTGGGCCGAGGTCACTACCCTGAGGAGCTCCTGCAGTGATGTCCTGGAGCTGAGATGACTGACCTCCAACAATCACAACCATCTTACTTTGTGCTAGGTGTGACTCCAACCAGCGGAGATTTCTCCCTGATTCCCATTGACACCAGTTTTGCTAGGGCTCCTTGATGCCACACTCGGTCAATTGTGGCCTTGATGTCAAGGGCAGTCAATCTCATCTCACCTTGGGAGTTCAGCTCTTTTGTCCATGTTTGAACCAAGGCTGTAATGAGGTCAGGAGCTGAGTGTCCCTGGTGGAAGCTAAACTGAGCATCAGTGAGCAGGTTATTGCTAAGCAAGTACCGCTTGATAGCACTGTTGACGACTCCTTCCATTACTTTACTGATGATGGAGAGTAGACTGATGGGATGGTAATTGGCTGGGCTGGATTTGTCCTGCTTTTTGTGTACAGGATATACCTGGGCAACTTTCCACATAGCCGGATAGGTGCCAGTATTGTAGCTCTACTGGAACAGCTTGGATAGAGGTGCGGCAAGTTCTGGAGCACAAGTCTTCAGTACTGTTGCTGAAATATTGTCAGGGCCCATGGTTTTTGCAGTATCCAGTGCCTTCAGCCATTTCTTGATATCACATGGAGTGAATAGAATTGGCTGAAGACTGGCATCTGCATTGCTGGGGAGCTCTGGAGGAGGCAAAGATTGATCATCCACTTGGCACTTCTGGCTGAATATTGTAGCAAATGCTTCAGCCTTATCCTTTACACTGATGTGTTGGGCTCCTCCATCATTGAGGGTATTTGTGGAGCCTCCTTCTCCAGTGAGTTGTTTAATTAGTTGTCCACCACCATTCATGACTGGATGTGGCAGGACTGCAGAGCTTAGATCTGATTCGTTGGTTGTGCAATTGCTTAGCTCTGTCTATCGCATGCTGTTTGGCACACAAGTAGTCCTGTGTTATAGCTTCACCAGGTTGACACCTCAATTTTAGCTATGCCTGGTGCTGCTCCTGGCATGGCCTCTCCTGCAATCTTCATTGAACCAGGGTTGATCCCTTGGCTTGAGGGTAATGGTAGAATGGGAGGTATGCTGGGCCATGAGGTTACAGATTGTGTTCAAGTACAATTCTGCTGCTGCTGATGGCCAACAGCACCTCATGGATGCCCAGTCTTGATTTGTTAGAAATCTATCCCATTTAGCATGGTGGTAGTGCTACACAATGGAGGGTATCCTGAATGTGAAGGCAGGGCTTCGTCTCCACACTGACTGTGCAGTGGTCACCCCTACTGATACTGTCATGGACAGATGCATCTGCAGCAGGCAGGTTGGTGAGGATGAGGTCAAGTATGTTTTTCCTTCTTGTTGTTTCCCTTACCATCTGCCACAGCTATGTTATTTAGGACTTGGCCAGTAGTGGTGCTACCGAGCCACTCTTGATGATGGGTACATTCTGCATCCTCAATGCTTCTTCTAAGTGATGTTCAACATGGAGGAGAACGGATTCATCAGCTAAGGAAGGGTCGTATGTGGCAATCAGCAGGAGGTTTCCTTGCCCCTGTTTGGCCTGAAGTCAATGTTGAGGACTCCCAGGGCAACTCCCTCCTGACTGTATATCACAGAACCTCTGCTGGAGGGCCTGTCCTGCCTGTGGGACAGGACATACCCAGGGACAGTGATGGTAGACCATTATCTGTAAGGTATGATTCCATGAGGATGATTATGTCAGGCTGATGCTTGACTAGTCTGTGAGACAGCTCTCCCAATTTTGGCACCAGCCCACCCTCCCCCCCATGTTAGTACAGAGGGTCAACAGGGCTGAGATTGCATTATCATTTCTGTTGTCTAGGTATGTCCAGTTTCATTCCTTCCTTCTTTGTGACTTTGTTGCAACTGAGTAGCTTGCAGGCCGCTGTGGGTCTGGAGTGACATGTAGGTAAGGACAACAGATTTCCTTCCTTCATGTCCAAAAAGGGCATTAGTGAACCAGATCACGTTTACAACAACAGACAGTGTTTCCACAGTCATCATCAGATTTTTAATTCCACCATCAGCCATGGCAGGATTTGAACCCGGGTCACTGGATTACTAGTCCAGTGACAATACCATTGCACCATCGCCTCCCCTTAAAAGTACAGTAAAAGTGTTCTAGGTATCTTAGTACTTTAGAGTTGACATTGTAATAATAAATCCAATATTTACATTCAAGTAGCTTCATCACTGTACAGATACTTTTCTCACTGCTAAAATGCATATTGAAAACAAACAAAAGGATATTTCCCTGAGTCTGGTGGCAGGTTCAGGATTAATATTTATCATAAGTCACTTGTTCCATTTTAAAACTGGTCTTTCAGTTTCTGCATGATCTTTTTTCTTTTTTCTATAATGATTCCTGATTCTCCACCTTGTGAGTTCATGATCTCACCCTCAGGAATAGAAACCAAAAATGACCCACAAGACAGGAGTATAAAAATGAGTGGGCCGGACATTGCAGTGCCAGTAGTAGTGATGCAATGTAATTGTGTTCTATGGAGATTTCATGAAGTTTTGAGTTTTTATCTAAATGAAGCAGTGGGACATATTTGTCACGTTGAAAGGGACTTAAGTATTTGTTGCATGGCCACATCGCAAAACTTGTGATTGCATTTGAGCCCCTACGATGTCACCTGGAGATAGGTAAGGCATTGGAAAATCACATTTTTAGTTTGACCTGATAAATTCTTTTTAATGGTGATATTTAAAAGTCTGATAAGGTGTGCTTTTGCTTTTTAACAAGCTTTTAAAAAATATTACATGTTAATTTTCATTTTTAAACATCATTGCATTTTAACTTTTAAAATGGTGTGGGCCTCCTGATTAAGCATTCATGAATTAAGAGGAGGCCCCTTGCACAAGCGTACGTGATATATGTGTAAAATTTAAAAGTGCAATTAATAATCATTCTGAATTAATTCAGAATTAATGGGTAATTAGCCCAAATTCACATTGACTCCTCACTTGGCATTTGAAGTTGTGAACCCTCAGAAGTAGTGTTGTTTGGCCTATTGCAGCTTTGAGATTAACGTGCGCGATTTCAGAGGCTGCATGGCCTGTCCAATATCCAGGAGTGGTGAATTCTGAATGCATCGCTACTGCTGGCACCACAATGTCCGGCCCATTCATTTTTATACTCCTGTCTTGTGGGTCATTTTTGGTTTCTATTCCTGAGGGTGAGATCATGAACTCAAAAGGTGGAGAATCAGGAACCATTATAGAAAAAAAGGTCATGCAGAAACTGAAAGACCAGTTTTGAATTGGAACAAGTGACTTGCAATAAATATTAATCCTGAACCTGCCACTAAGTTCAGGGAAATATCCTTTTGTTTGTTTTCAATATGCATTTTAACAGTGAAAAAGGTATCTGTACAGTGGTGAAGCTGCTTGAATGTAAAAATTGGATTTATTATTGCAATGCTAACTCTAAAGTACTAAGATGCCTAAAACGCTTTTACTGTACTTGTCCCATTCTCCACCTCCCATTTGTTCCTCTAAAATTCAAAAAGAGGTAAAAGCAGTTTTGCTCATGAGCAAATAACATCTATGGAACGGTAGAAAACTGTACAATGTGGTGATTGTAGACTTTCAAAGTGCATTTGACAAAATTATGCACAATAAGATGCTCATTAAGTTCAATGTTGTAGGAATATAGAGTGAATTTTTAGGAATGGCTGCCGAATTGGCTGAAAGTAGGAAGCATTTTACTGGCATGAGGGAAATCACAGAATGGGGTGCCTCTGATTGAAATTTGGGCCTGTGCTATTTCATCTTTATATCAATCAATAACTTGTATGCAGAATAATGCAAATTAGTCAAACTTGCACATGATACCAAACCAGCAGGGGCAATTGAATCTGAAGCGATAGCTTGGAAACTAGAAAATGGGTTTGTACAAAATGTGTGCTCAGAACAATGGCAGATGAAATTTAATAAGGACAAGCATAAAGTACTCCCCATGGGGTGAAAATAAAACATGGGTAGTGGCAGAATTACTCCATGAATGGAAACTGAAAATGAAACTGAAAGAAAATGCTACTTATCATAGAGCAGCAACAAACAAAGTAAATAAAATGTTAAACTATATATCTAAAATAGTATAATACAAAACAAAGGACAGTGTACCGTGTTATGGTCAAGACACATCTTAAGTATTGTGTTAAGTTCAGGTCATCAACATACAAGGGAGCCATGGGAGCAGTCCAGAGAAAAGTCAAGAGGCAGATCCCTGACATCGGAATGCTTGGGTATGAATAAAGACTGCAGAAATGTAAAACAAAAACAGAATTGCCTGGAAAAACTCAGCAGGTCTGGCAGCATCGGTGGAGAAGAAAAGAGTCGACATTTCTGTTTTTGTTTTGGGTTTCCAGCATCCGCAGTAGTTTTTTGTTTTTATCTCTGCAGAAATGTAGGCTTGTCAGTTTGCAAATAAAGCAACTAGGAGGCAAACTCATATGGACATAACCACCAACCAGCAGTGTGATTGACTCTTAAAATGCCCTGTGAATAAGGGCAATTAGGGATGGGCAATAAATGGTGGCCTAGCCAGTGACGCCCACATCCCATGAATTAATATAAAAAAAATTGAACAGTAGACCTGCAAAATAATTCAAGCTAAAAACATAGAAAGTAGGAAGAGCTATAAGGGGCGGATTATAAGCCCACCTCCATCCTGGCCCACCCTCCCCTCCCTCCTTGGGTCAGAGGTTGATTCTAAGGAGCACCTTAAAGAAAGAACGATTTGCATTTATATAGCATCTTTCGTGACCTAAATATGTCATGAAGCATTTTACAGTAAATTAATTGCTTTTGAAGTATAGTCACTGTTGTAATGTAGGAAAAATGGCAGCTAATTTGCACCAGCAAATTCCCATAATCAACAATGTCCAAATGACCATTTTTTTTTTCTCTGTGATGTTGATTAAGGGATAAATTTTGGTCAGGAAATAAGGGTTATCTGCCCTGCTCTTCTTCAAAATGGTGTCATGTGATCTTTTAAGTCCAACTGAGAGGGCAGATGGGGCCTCAGTTTAACATCTCATCTGAAGAGATGTTTAGGGGGGATGTGAGGAAAAACTTTTTTACCCAAAGGGTGGTGATGGTCTGGAATGCGCTGCCTGGGAGGGTGGTGGGGGCGGGTTGCCTCACATCCTTTAAAAAGTACCTGGATGAGCACTTGGCACGTCATAACGTTCAAGGCTATGGGCCAAGTGCTGGTAAATGGGATTAGGTAGGTAGGTCAGGTGTTTCTCATGTGTCGGTGCAGACTCGATGGGCTGAAGGGCCTCTTCTGCACTGTGTGATTTTGTGATTCTGTGAAGAGCAGCACATCCAACAGTGCAGCACTTGCTCAGTACTACACTAGAGTGTCAGCCTAGACTTTGTTGCTCCTGTCCTGGAGTGGCACTTGAATACACAACCTTTTGACTTGGAGACAAGAGTGCCACCAACTGAGCCATGTGGAGTGTTTTAGAGAGAATTCCAGAGTTTAGGGCGTGGCAGACTGCCTATGGTAGGACATCAGGGATCTGCAAGAGACCAGAATTGGAGGTGTACAGATATCTCAGAGAGTTATGGGCTGAAGGAGGTTAGAGAGATAGGAAAGGAATGTTCCAGGCCCACAGTGAAGCCTAAGGTCACCCCTTGTCCTCTCTTCACTGCAATCTCATCTGACCCCATCTCCCTTCCTCCCAAATCTGTTACCTTCCCACCCCCCACCCCAATCATTTTATGTCAGCAGTAGCCACCTGATGCCTGAAATTCAGCTCCTGTCCGCTGGGTTTGGGCACAAGTCTGACTTCAATATTAAAGTCTAATATTAATTCTACTTTCTTTCACAACTGCTTTTTTTGGTGGCACTCTGTAACCTGATAAAGTTTTTCTTCATTCTTCTAGTGATAATTTTACGTACGCCATTTAAGCACTGACCATTACTCATTTACCCTTTCGAAACGCTCCATGATTTTCAACACATCTTGTGGCAGAACCAACGCTTTGTCAAGCGTTAGAGATTTTTTTTTGTTTCGGCATTTATCACATGATACAGGAAGAGATGACAAAAGTGAAAAATTTTAAGTAATTACATATCACGCAAGAAAGAAATGTGAAATAGAGGTTTTCCTTGCTAGGTGTGGTCAAGAATTTGGCCGGGATTTTCCGGCCCCGTCATGGTGGGACCCATCGCTGGAGAGTCGGGCGGCCCAGCCAAAAGTCCATTGACTTTCAGCGGGTCTGGACAATCCCAGCAGCGGGTGGGGCTGGAAAATCCTTCCCCTTGTTTTGTATATATTGTATAACGTCATTACCCATTTTTCTGTTGAGGTTACAACCATTTCTCGAAAGATGAAACGCTTCCAGTCAGCATTCAAATGATTCAACTTCAGTTTATTTTACCATTTTGGCCTTGATGTTTGACATTTTGATTCCCTCAAAGCAGTTACATCGATATATGGCTTCTTTTCAAATCTCCCTGTGTTAGATTTATATTCAGTCTCAAATTTTAAACATAAGATACATAAAGGCGGCGAGATTTCCTTGCCGTTATTTCCTTTGTATTTCTAGACAGCCTTCATGCGAGTACAATGTCTTTAATATCAAACATTTTAAATGATGCTTGAAATATCAGTCACTTGACTTTGATGTCACACACAATTAAATTCAACCCATCTTCTCTCAGTTAATAACAGCAATCTCACCAAGTCTAGTGCCTAATTAATACATGCTATTTGTCACATAGCAGTGACACATGCATTTCAGAGTGCCTGAAATGTTGTTTGGTGCTGAGGTACAGCTAGCCAGCCCTGCTACAGTGAATCTGTCTTATGTTTGATTGGCTTTAATGATATCAAAAGGCTCCAGAGTCTTGTGTGTTCAAGCTGGGACTCGACAGTGCATAGAAGGTGTTACTGATGCGTTGGTTCCCTTTAGGCTGCTAAATGGTGAGGTATTTAGGAAGATATGTAGCTAGAACTGAAAGGTTCATACTCACTAATTCATTAAGGTGGACGACAGAAGGAGAAAAGATCATTCCTATGGTGATTTGTTTAACCTTGTCGGGGTTCTGCTGTTTTAAAGCTATGTGATACAACACACAGTCATAAATTTTCTTATTTTGCCTTATCTGTTTCATAACTCTTAATGCAGAGCTTTACATAAAAAAGAAAAATATTAGAAATTGCTGAAAGTAAATTGTAAACACCAGTTAAAATTGACAGAATAAGTGCTAAAGACATTTTCCCATCAGAGCGTCAAAAAAAATAATAATAGTATTTTTCTCTCATTATTCTTCCTTTTATGCATCACTATTATAGATTCAAGGGATTTTTTTTTTTACCAAATACGCGTTAGCAATAGCTACAAAAGTGATTTGTAGAAAATTGCTGTATACAATCGTATTTACGTTAGGTGAATGCAGAATGTTAATAGCTTGATGTTTTCTCAGGAGGAGCAGATGAATGAAGCTGATTATAAGGCTAAGATGACAATTGGAGGGTGTGTTACAGAGCTCTGAGGAATGAGTTTTTGTTTTTGTAAGAAGAACGTGTAAGCCTGGAAGGGGACATTGGTGGCTTTATCGTGTGGTGCTTAACGTAATGGATTTTTTTTCTCACTTTTTTAAACCGAAACATTAACCCTTTTATCTTACGTGTGTTAAAATAAAATAGTAGAAAGAGGAATTTAGTACAAGTGTGTTCAGCAATTGCGCAATAATCAGACCACAGTCACATTTAGCCTTTTTATAGCATCATTCATTAATAATTAACATATATTAATCTCATTATTTCACACATTTTTCTTAGACACTAATAAATTGGCATGTATGCAAAATGTCAGCATTGAAAGTGCCATAACAAGCTTGACATTGTTTGTGCAGGGGACCAACACACTGCCTGGGCAGAGATGCGCACAATTTATTGAGCTGCTATACCCATGTCAGATGTTTGGCAAATAAACGCCAACTCCTTCATCGCCAATTCAGCTAGTACTGTTCTGAAATAGTGTTGTTGCTTCTACAGCAGGTATCAGCCTCACCTGATTTTACAGCATATTTGTACATGAGTTGACACAGCAACAAACATTAGCTGCACCAGATGTGAGCTAGAGTGGATGCATTCGAGGGAATACAAATCTCCAGCTGGGTATGATTTGTGTTGTTGGGTTTGTCCTCCTACCAAGTGGTTTATGGAAATGGGGTCAGGTTGTAGGGATGCTGCATCCCACAGCGGTTTTATCTCTATGCTGGCACTGATTCAATTAACTTATTGAAGTCCTGGGGTCATTTTCTAATATAAGTGCGTTATGATGGAAGATAGCTAGTGAGTGTGAGAGAATGGGAAGAGAAGACAAAAAACATTAGCGAGTATGAGTTCAAGAGGTCTGCGAAGAAGAGAATTAATAGTAGAGAAAGGAAAAGAATAAGTGTCGGAGGGAAAGTGTCAGCGAGTACACGTAAAGAGTGCTCTCTTATCAGATAGTTATGATGCTGCGCAACATTCTGGAGTGAACTTTTAACTCACTGTCTGGACATAAAGATGATGCCGTTGATTAGTCATGTGTTATTGATACTGCCAGATTTTCATTCCATCAGAAATCAGACAGCTTCTATAATGGGCAGACTACATGCAATTCCAGTTGTATTCCCAAGCGTTAAGTTGAACATCTACTCCATGTTTTATTCTGATGAATTTATCCCAACTAAAGGAACGTATAAGGCAGATCATAAAAGACAAGATAAATTAATCTGCAGTTAGTCTGTAGCTTGTCAATCCTGTCTTTAGAATTAAAGTTATCCCCTAAGGTAGCAATTGTAAGATAGTGGGATGCTGTACATATAGATCTTTGAAAGAGTGATAGTTTGGAATATTTTAGATTTTTGCAAAAACCAGAAGGCGAGGATGGTTGATTACATAGAATTCTTTAACAGTTAATAATGCCATGATAAACCTGGTCCCATTTTAGAATTTTCATTATTAACTTTTAGAAATTATATTGCAGGTAATTTAGTTTGAATAAAGATCAATATAATCATTTGATTTGTAAATTGAATAATTGCTCAGGCTTACAGTACCTTCTGGTGTTGGAGATTTTTCAGTTATAGTAGAAGGTTCGAATACATAGTGCCCATGGTTTCGGTGCCAAAGGGACCATCCAAAATGGCATCCCCCAGGTGCAGATACTTAGGATTGAATCATCCCAGGTTTACACTAAGTGCGGTGGTGGACAGGGAAAGAACATTTTACCCATTGGCCGCAATGGTGGCTTTTCATGCCGTATCATCTCAATCCCACCTCATTAATCGTACAGTTCCAGGAAAGAGGCCGTTTTGCTGGCGGGCGGCCTCCAATTTTCCCACCACGCCAACACCTCGCCGCTTCCTCACGCTGGGCGCCATATTTAAAGTGCAGCTGCGTGCACACCTCGCAGTGCTTCCAGCCCAGGACTACTGCACACAGAACACATGGCCCCGAAAGGCAAGAAGACTGCAGTCCCCCGATTCAGTAATGCACCCCTCGAGTGCCTCTTGGACACCGTGAAGGCCCGCTGTGATGTCCTCTACCCCCCGCTCTTGGCCGCAGGAGGGGCAGCAACATAGCCAATCCGGCTTGGGAGGTGGTGGCAGTGGCAGTCAGTGCCAATGCCCTGCATAAGAGGACAACCACCCAGTGCCAAAAGAGAATAAATGATCTCCTTCGTCCACCAGGGTAAGTCACTCTTCTCATCACTCTCAACTCACACACTCACAAACCCATCACACATCCACAGGGCCCTCACTTACTGCCAGTTCAAGGGACATCACCATTCACTCTCTCATACACACACCTTCCTTGTTCTCATCCTGTCCGTGGGACCACTCACCACCCACACAGATGCCAGGCGTACTTATCATCTGACCTGGCAGGCGTCCTGCTTACACTCTCTCCACCTGTATTCATCCAGGACAAACTGGCACACAACAAAAGGAAGAGGTTGCTGACTGCTTGAGGAATGCCTGACATCAAGATCCTCACGGACTTTGAAAATAGAGCCATCCAGCTGGCCGGCGATGACCGGGATCGACCCTGTGCTGACGGTGACGTTGGCCGTGCTCAACCATGTGAGGATCCAGCAGTGCAACATCCATCAGACAACCACACTCTGACTGATGTGCCCTGTTTCACAGGCCACTGCCATACGCTAATTATCTCTCCTTGCTTTTGCACTATAGTTAGCCTCTAATTATGTCAAGGCTAGAGGGGTGTGGGGCAGCTCATTCTGACTCCAGCTTCCCTTTCTCCTCAAGGAGTCAGCCAGGGGCTTTCGGGCACCAATAGGGAGGACAATCAGCAGGTGCATACCCCAGTACCATCCACCTAGGTGGCTCCATCCGGATCTCGTCTTCCTGTGGCCCCAGCAAATCAAGCTCCACAGGCCGAGGAGGGGGCCACTGCCACACTGCAGGACCTGAAAGCAGGCCAGGGCCCTCCAGGTCTCAGCCGTCCAGAGGACGCCTGTCAAGGTGATCACAGACGGGGTGTAGCAGTCAGCAGTCTGCCTCCACCTCTGCTGTGGATGTCGGGGGAGTACATAGTGGCAAGGTTAGGAAGGTTAAGAAGATGTAACTCTTTCGAGTTATCAACAGATCGCATGTAACTCTTTCGAGTACATTCACAGTTCTTGGTTTCCGGGAGTGGGACATGAACCCACAACCTTCTGATTCAAAGGCGAGGGTGCTATGAACTGAGCCACAGCTGACACCTCAAAGAAGATGTAACTCTTTTGAGTTATCAACAGTCACAGATTGTAACTCTTTCGAGTACATTCACAGTTCTTGGTTTCCGGGAGTGGGACATGAACCCACAACCTTCTGATTCAAAGGCGAGGGTGCTATGAACTGAGCCACAGCTAGTTGCACAGCCTGGGCATGGGTGTTAATCACTTGTACATAATGTTCACTTTGTCAATAAACTCCCAAGAATATCTCCTTGTCTATGGCTTCTTGTTCTGATGAGCAGTGTTCGTGCCACTCAGGTGTGAAACTTTGGTCACTGTGCTTTGTGCAACCTTCCTGGTACACTGATGATGCGCCTTCACAGTCACTGGACACATCAGTCATGCCTGCACCACAATGGGGCTTTTCATTGCTGCCAGAATGCCCTGGGCCGGTGGCACAGAGTTCCATCACCCTCTCTGTGTGCTCCCAGCAACTTTGAGGTGTGGCTGGCCTCCCATCTCATCAGCCTCTGTGCCCGGTGACAGTGTGGTCCTGAAGGGTACAGCTCACAAAGGATGCCGTAGGATCAGGAAAAGTTAAAGTTTCTCTGCTGCCTCTCCATGATGTGAGCCTGTTCACAGAGTGTAAGTGAGGTGACATCAGTCACACACGAGTCAGACGTTCGCATAAGCTATGTGAGGATCTTTGGATTGCCCCCATTGCATTTCGTCATCGTCCTGCTCTATGTAGGGACTATGGGCATCCACTGTGTCTCCATGACAGGGGCATTATCACAGAGGGAATGTGCACTGCCATCAGCCAGACAGGAGTCAAACGTTCACAGATGCAACGTGAGGATCAATGGTGTCTCCTCACTGCATGTCATCACCATCCTCCACAAATCTAGCAGCTCTGAGGGCCTCCCGAGTGTACCCTCCTTGTCTGGCCAGTATGATGGCCTCATCGGCGTTATCCTCGCCTTCGAGGACCTCCTCACCCTCATCCCCGTTGGCATCCTCCTCATCGGAGGAGTCCTCCAGCTCCTCCATCTCCTCCATCTCCTCCTCAGCCGAGCACTCCTCTCCCCGTTACAGGCCCAGGTTGTAAAGGGCGCAGCACGTGACGCTGATGCATGACACCCTCTGTGGACTATATTGCAGGGCTCCACCAGACTGGTCCAGACACCAGAAACTCATTTTCAACATTCCAATGGTTTGCTCCACTGAAGTGTGAGTTGCACCTTCGTTAGACTTTCACTCTGCTGCAGTCTGAGGGCGCCGCACGGGTGTCATCAGCCACGGCCTCTGTGGGTAGCCCTTGTCCCCAAGGAGCCATACCTGCAGCTTCTGTGGACCCTGGAAGACATCAGGGATCTGAGACCTACTGAGAATGTAGGAGTCATGGACACTCCCTGGAAATTGTGCGCAGACCTGCAGGATGCGTTTGTGGTGGTCGCACGCCAGCTGACCATTCAGTGAGTGGAAGCCATTGTGGTTGGCATAATTGACCGCTTGTTGCCATGGAGTTCTGAGCGCCATATGATTGCAGTCAATGGCACCCTGCATTTGTGGGAAACCTGTGAATCTGGGCAAATCCCGTTGCTCTTGCATCCTGGCTTTCCTGATCCCAGGCGAAATGTACAAAGTTGTGTGCCTTCGTGAAGATGTTGTCCGTGACCTCATGGATGCATTTGTGGGTGGAGGCTTGTGATATCCCACAGAGGTCACCTGTACGCTCAGAAAGGAGCCACTGGCATAACAATTGAGTGCTGCGATCATTTTCATGGCCATTGACAGTGGATGCCCTCCTTGTCCCCATGGCGCCAAATCCTGTAACAGGTGGCAAATGTGACCGAGACATGTGCAGTCTTCCGCAACACTGGCTATTCATCCTCCATAGGAATGACAAGTGCCATCTATAGACCTTGGGCCTAGCTAGGCACCAACCAGCGACGGCTCACGTGGCTGTTAAGCGGCGTGCGCAGGAGCGCTAGCTGGCCCTTCTTCCTGAGGGTATGCCCAGCCAGGTGCCTTATCACTTTCTTCTCCGTTGTCTCTGTTTTCTGTAAGCCATGATACAGCTAGGTACATGCTCCTAAAGCCCACATTCTCCTGATGTACTCCTCCTGCAGGATGAAAGATGGTGGATCCCAGAGAATGCTGGGCACCACATAGATGGGTAGAGTTGTGCGCTGCACATCTGCCCGAAACCCCACCCACCTCCACCCCACTCCACCTGACTGATTGACGGCAGCTTCACCCACTGGGCTGCAAGCTGTGCTCTCGGCTCAGGCACAGACATTCTCCTAACCCGCACTGCAAGGCTGCACTGTTTGCTTGACTGGTCCAAACCTGAATGAAGACATTGAACGGGGCTGTGAATACCTCCACCAGTGACTACTCCATGGCCCAGCTTTCGCAAGGCAATTGTACAGCATGCCCAGTTGACCAATTGTTCTGCAGTCCACTAAAACACTCATTAGTTTGCAGTCTGTACCCGAGGGGTGAAAAGGGCTGGAGCACTTGGTCGCACTTTCAGGCCTCTGCGTTGCTTGAGAGGGCAGATAAGCCCTCTCCAAGTATATCAACATGGCTGCACCTGAACTGTCTCAGCTGCAGAGGAACAGTCACTTTATGCAAGGTTCCCCTAATGCCGGCCACTTCCCTCCTCCTCCCGCTCCACACGTGCTTCTGCACGGCCATCAGCCACAGGGCAGCCCTTACCACCCCCTCAACTTGCCTCAACCGCGGTGCAGCTCTTGCCCTGGCACCGCACAGTCAGCCAGCCGGGAAAGTGCCACTTGTCTGTGCCCTCGCCTGAATGTGCAGTGCCTCAACCTTGAGGTCCAACAGGCGACCCTGGTGAGCGCTGCAAATCTTTACTGTGCACTCGCCTCCGAGTTCCCCTCAAAGTGCAGCCCGCCTTTTATATGCTGTTGTGAAGCCCATCAGCATTCAATCACGCTGGCGTGCTTGGATGGTCCAGCTGGGGGGCGGGGGGCGATGATTCCGGTGAGCTGGGCTTATAATGATATGTAGATGTATTACAATGAAGTTCCCAACATGCGACAGTGGGAAACTCGGCCCACCATTGACGGGCGGAGCGGACAATTGCAAACTGGCTTCACGACGTCGTGAAACCGATTTTTGGCCTAGTGTGGGCTTTAGGAGCATGTACTAGAAATAAGCATGGCAGGCAGATCATGATGTCATTAGTGTGTCGTGCTGATTTGGTGCTGCTGCTGTCATTTGGATGTCATCGCTCCTCTCTTAGACTCACACAGCTGAACATGCATTCAACAGCGAGGAGCCCTCACCAGTGCAATTTAGAGAAATCATCAACCACTCTCAGATTACTCGATAATTAATTTCTACTGGCCCTGTCTGAGTTTGTTGAAGTGCTTGGTGATTTGCAAAGTTGCTTGAAGTTGGTGAAGTGGACAGGGAGTGGTGCTGCCCATGGAGAAGCCCTTGGCTTTGACTTCTAGAATTCTGGTCAGACCACTTGCTCCTTGTCCTGGGTGCAATAGATACCACCTTCCAATTGGCCTGAAGCATGAAATAGGGATGGAGCAGAGGAAGCACCGAAGAGTGTAAGCTGCTCACAGAGGGAGGCAGGAGATGCCACTTCACAGGAGGCCTCATCAACCTAGGATCTTCCAGAGACATTTCTCTAACGGCAAACTAAACTAGGGGAAGAATTTTCCACTCGGAGTGCGAGCGCACACCCGATGAGCTCGAGCATAAAACAGCACGCGATGGCGTCGGGCGAGCATCCCCATGTCATCACGCACTCACGCAACATTTCGGTTGGCGGGCGCGTGCTCAACTTGAAAGCGCACCTACTGACAATTAAGAAGGCCATTAAGCCCATTAATGGCGCAATTAACTGGGATTTTTCACTGTCCGTCGAAATTTATGGCTGGCGGAGGGTGAATTGGCCAGGCGGCCTTTACATTTTTCAGGAAACCTCATATAAGGGTGGGATGAGGGTTCCATCATTAAATTTTTAAAAAATAAAAATGTTTGGACAGAATTTTCATGCTGTATGTGTTCAGGTGTCTGTTTCTGATGCGTGGGCATTTTTTTCCCGGTTTTTAAAATCTTCATTTTTGTATTTAAGTTATTCAGCCTCCTGAGGCAGCGCTCTGTCCTCAGGGAGCTTTCATTCTGCGCTGTCCCGCGCCCGTGCTGACTACAGCCCTCGTTCCGCCCCCCCCCCCCAGCTCAGGCAGCGCTGACCATATCAGCGCGCGCCTCACGCTGGCTGGCCGTTAATTGACCAGTCAGTGTGAAATCACAGTCGGGGTCTGATCGTGGTCGATGGTCCGTTTCCCGACCGCTCCCAAGCCCACCGATCGCGCCCGTCCTCCAAGCTGAAAACTCAGGCCCAGGAGCAGTGTGCGCGTCAACTCTTTTTTTACAAAGGAAGTTAGCTCGTGAAAATTTGTCATGACTGGTAGGCAGATTTGCAACCTCAGAGCAGGGCAAAAACAACACTGCCAGTGGCTGTGAAGGTCTGTGGCCCTGAACCGCTTTGCGTCAGGATCCTTCCAAGCTGGAGCAAGCAACATCTGTAACCCAGTCACCCAGTTGGCCTGCCACCCATTGCTGCCGAGAGGAGGTGAATGCCTCTTTATGTTAGGAGAGGGGGGAGTTCATTGTCTTCTCTCTGACTGGGGAGAAGCAGATGGATTGAGCACATGGCTTTGTCAGGTCAGCAGGCTCCTCCATGCGGCAGGGTACAAGTGACTGTACGTGTGTAGCTATGCAGGCGCTGCATGTCACTGCTGAGATGTAATGGAACCACAAAGACTCCACTTGCTCGATGTTGGTGGGCTACATTGCTCAGCATATCACGCAGGAGAATGCCCACTATCTTTTAGCCGTCATGTTGCCTTTATTCTGTCCAGCCCGCTGTTCCCTCTGTATCTGAGCCACCATGTCAAACCAGGGAGTGGTTGCTAGGTGACTAATTTTATCCACTCTACACCTGGCTCATGAGTCTGCCGCCTAACCCAGCACACATGGCCAACATAAGCAGGATATGAGCCACGCTGCTACATGAAACATTATAGAACAGACAATTAGGGTGCTCAAGCAACATTTCCGCTGCTTTGACAGGTCTGGAGGAGTCCTGCAGTATTCACCAGAGTGCATGTCACTATTTGTTGTGATATGAAGGCTGCTCTCTCTCCCTCTGTTTCTTTTGGAACAAGTGTGTCACCTGGTTCGAGAAGCCATGTCTACCCGAAACCTACCAATGAAAGAAGATATCATAATAATTGAGATATCTTCTACATCCGACTGCATCCAAGAAACCAGCTAACCCAAATCGGCCACAGCATTTAAAATCTGCGCTTCAAGAACAATCAAAGGACACTTAACAACATATTCTTTTACCTTTTTTTTATTGGACTCTAACTCCCCTTATTTATGATGCCTGTGTGTGCGTGTGTGCATGTGCGCATGTGCATGTGTGTGTGCAAATGTGTGTGTGCGCGTGTGTGTGCGCATGTGCGTGTTTGTGTGTGCGCGTGTGCATGCATGTGCTCGTGTGTGTGTGCACATGTGTGTGCATGTGTGTGTGTGCGTGCGTGTGTGCGTACTTGTGCGTGTGTGGGTAGTCTGAATGACTGAATGCTTGATATCACATTTTTATTATTATTCTCACATAGCGGTTAATAAATTTGTTCTTTCTTTGACTCAAGAAAACCCTGGCTCCTTATTGCTCACAGTTTAAATATTTTAAATAGTTAAATATATTCTGATTTAGAAAAGGCACATCCTCGTGAAAAAGAATCTTAAATCTTTGCTTTGACCAACCGAGGAGGTTGAATAGAGAGGAGCCAGTTCCCTCCTTCCACTTGGGGCCTTCCAGGTATCAGACAGCCTTCCCTTAACCTGGGAATGGGGATTGTGCATTCTGCTGGAGGCACCTCCTCTGAGGAGGAAGAGAGGGCCAGAACAGGGAGGAGGCCGGGGGTCCCTATTCAGCCTCCAGGAGAGCGACCTGTGGGAGGAGAAGCGCAGGCACAAGGGGTGCAGGGCCAACAGGAAGTCCAAGGCGGAAGGGGCCGCAGGAGATGCCACTATCCTGCTGCCAGGATTTACAGGTGGCGATGCAGCTACCTCAATATGTCTGAGGTGCAGCGCCGAAGGAGGCTCCGCCTCTCAAGGGAGACAGTGACCTCCACCTGTCAGAGGATCGGCCCTCAGATCAGCTCCGAATGTGTGGGTGGACATCCCATGCCAGTGGTGCTGAAGGTCACGTTGGCCCTCAATTTCTATGCCTCCGGCTCCTCCCGGGCTCAGTGGGGGATCTTTGTGGAATCTCCAGCTGTCCACAGTTGCGTCAAGCGAGTGACAGACACTGTGTTCAGGCAGGTATTGACTTTTATTCACTACTGTACGGACGAGGCCAGCCAGACGGAGTGAGCCAGAGGGTTTGCAGCGATTGCTGGCTTCCACCGCATCCAGGGTGTAATCGACTGCACACATGTGGCCATCAAGGCGCCAGCAGGTGAGCCCGGTGCCTTCGTCAACAGGAAGGGATTCCACTCCATGAACGTGCAGATTGTGTGTGACCACAGGATGCTGATTCTACAAGTCTGTGCAAGGTGCCCAGGCAGTTCCCATGATGCCTACATCCTGAGACACTCCCAGGTGCCGAGGCTGTTCAGTGCTGGGTGGATGGAAGGCTGCTGGGTGACAAGGGCTATCCCCTCAAAAAGTGGCTCATGATGCCTTTCCACCATCCAAGAACAGAGGCCGAGTAGCGGTACAATAGGAGCCACGGCACCACAAGGGCCATGGTAGAGAGAACCATCAGTCTTCTCAAGATGCGCTTCCAATGCTTGGACCGTTCAGGGGGTGCACTCCAGTATCGTCCAGATCATGTGTCACTGATAGTGGTTGCATGCTGTGCTCTCCAAATCCTGGCACTGGAAAGGGGGGACTCAGTGGAGGGAGAAGATCTTGATGCAGCTGCTCAGGCAACAGACAATGAGTCCAGTAGTGAGTCAGAGCATGAGCAGGGTCAGGAGAAAGCTGAGGGCATAGACGCAGACCTGGGGAGCAGAGACACCCAGGACCCTTTGATCCAACGCTCCTTCAGCTAGCCTACCAAATAAGAACCACCACCACGTGCCAGGGCTGCAGGCTCCATACTCGGCCCCTGACAGGACCAGTTCCTTGGGCAACAACATACATTATGCGCCAGTGCAATAAAGTTTAAGAGAAACATGTCATCATAATATCATGGCTTACCCTGCACCTGCAGAACAAATGAAGCATCCAGAGGCCAGTTGCACAAAAACACATTTAATTAACTGATGCCTGGCATACATTCTACAAACTAACATTGACAGGTGTTTTCCATCACACCAATAAACACTGAACGGAAAAACGTGGGAAACAAATATCACCCGTGATCAGGCCATGTTGTGATTAAAATGTTTTAAGTTTTCACTTGCGAGTGCTATGGCTAGGTTCTCACCCCTCACTGGCACCGGCATTGGAGCCAGCCTGCTCACTCTGCTGTCCTGTTGGCCTTGATGACCTTGGCGGGCGTCCTCTGGCCCATGGAGCCTGTGCTGGCCCTGCCTGGGCAGGAGCGGCCAGTGCCACGGCTGGCATCTCCCCAGTCGCTGCAGCCTCATCGGGTGCCACGGTCACTGGCAGAAGGGCGGAGGAGCTACTGCCCTCATCCGGAGCGCCCTGAGAGGAGCCCACAGAGACAACAGGCAGCTCATGCTTTGGACCTCCCTGCTCACCATTGTTGGATGGGCACCAAGCTGGGATACTGGGTGCCCAATCTATTTCCCACATTGGCACTGGCCACTTCAGGTCATTGCTGGTGTGAGGGCTTGCAGGTCCGAGCGCATCCCTGATTCAGCACCTGTTGGAGCCTCTCCATGAGAGTTACCACTCTCTCCATGGAGGAGGCATTGTGCTCGGCCATGAGAGTCATTGCATTGCTCACACTCCGCAAGGACTCCTCCACAACGGACACCAGGCCTCAGCCGATTTGTGGCCCTCGAGCCACAAGGCACTCAGTCCAGCAGCCAGGGCTCACCCCCTTGGCCAACTCCTGCCTCATTGACATTTGCCACTCACGCTGTAAGACCTCTGAGGTCCATGGGGGATGGGCAGCTCTTAACTGTTCTGTAAAGTGACCCATGCCAACACGGTACTCACCCTTCCCGATCGCAGCAGATCGTTGAAGTGCAGCCGGCAATGCACCCATGTGTGCCTCACCACGTCGTGCACTTCCTCTCAGGCCTTTTTGATGAGGTGGGGGCTCCTCCCCCTCCCGTCCCTGGGGACAAGAGCTTCTCTCCGTGCTGCCACCTTCCCCCAGGAAGGCAGCGAGGTGCTCGTCTGAGGAATGTGGGACCGACTGCCCTGCCCTCCTGCCAGCCGTGTCCACCCATAACGCTGTCCATTATGAGTTCCGCATCCTTTGGCGGCCGCCTTCCAAGGGCTGACGAGGCCACATTTGAATTAGCTGCTGGGTCGCCATTGGACCCGGTGGACATTGAGCACCCACCTTCGCCCTCGCCCTGCTCCCGCCCCCTGCCCTTGGCCCCGCCCTCCCCCCCCCCCCCCCCCCGCCCTCGGCCCCATCCCCACCAGCACCCCCAGCCCCGCCCTCTCCCCTGACCCTGCCCCCGCCCTCCCCCCGGCCTCGCCCTTGGCTCCGCCCCTTCCCCGTCCACTCCCCACCTCCGCCCCGCCCCGCCCTTGGCCCCGCCCTCACCCCCGCCCTCGGCCCCGCCCCTTCCCCCGCCCATTCCCGACCCCACCCTCGCCCCCACCCCCGCCTGCCCCTTCGTGCTCATTTTGCAGCTGCGGCTTACCCTGGGCAGGTCTTAATTGACCCGCCAGCGTAATATCGCGTCGCACTGCAGTTTCCCGACCGCCCCGCCCACCACCACCGATCCCACGCACCAAGGGCAAAATTCTGCCCCATAAGATGGCAAACCAATAACACCAGGGCATTGTGTCAGGATTTCCACTAAAAGAACAAAGGCAAAAGTTGGAGAAGATTTATTTCTCTCTCAAGAAGAGTTATTGGAACATCAAGAAGGTGAGATTTATCGATGATGGATATGGAAATGAGGTGGGGTGTAAAACAGCTGCTGAATCATTATCAGCCTCTTTAACCTACCGGCTTGGGAGATGATGGCGTAGTGGTATTGACGCTGGACTGGTAATCCACAGACCCAGGGTAATGCTCTGCGGACCTGGGTTTGAATCCTGCCATGGCAGGTGGTGGAATTTCAATTCAATAAAAATCTGGAATTAAAAGTCTAATCCCCTTCAGAGAAGGAAATCTGCCATCCTTACCTGGACTGGCCTCCATGTGACTCCAGACACACAGCAGTGTGATTTACTCTTAAATGCCCTCTGAACTAGGGCAGCTAGGGATGGGTAATAAATGCAGACCTGGCCTACATTCCATGAACGAGTTAAAAAAAAAGGCTATTTTAACCCCCCTCCCCGGAATGCTTTACCCACAAATGACTTTTGAAGCAAAGACATTTTTTTTCAATTGAATTTGAAATGCATGAATATAAAAGGAAACTGAGAAGTTTGTGGAAATGGTACTAATGTAGTTGCAAAGTTAGCAGTGGCATTGCTGTGATGGGCTGAATAGTTTCTTTCTATACAGCAAATCTGTGAAGCAATTAGGGAAAAGGAATGTGGCTTTGTGTGGGGTAAGGTATTCATTCAACATTTTTTAACTTATCTGAGAGATTTCATAACTGCTTTTGTAATGTGCACTGATGATTATGAACAAGCCAATCTTTCCTTTGAGCAATTAATTACCAACCTATTTTTCTCGGAGAGCACAGTTTCTTTATACTTGGGAATACGTTTTAGCGTAGTTAATAACATCTTTTCCCAATCCCATGGCCTTTATTTTCTTGGCAACTAATTAAATCTTTCTATTAAATAATTTTCAAATTACAAAAGATTCATAATTAACAAAATTTCACATTTACAGAAATTAAGTACCACCTAATCTCTGGATTCATGCTATAACAATACCCTGTTACAGAATTGACAGCAGTTAATGGGAGGACAATATGTATTTCTTTATCAGGGCAATTCCTCAAATACCAATGGATTTTAACTTTGATGAATGGAAATATTCAATTTCCACTGGGGTGTCCCAATTAACACTCAAGATGGGACATTAAACATTAACCACACAAGTTTAACAAATAAGAATCTTTCTACATTCAATTTATACATCCTGTTACTATCAGAAATATTATGGAGCTGAAGATAGTCATTATAAATATATGGTACTCAGTCACATATTTGGTCAGTAGTGTGAAGGGGCAGTAGTCACAAATGTACATGTTTGCATTCTAAAGACTGAGTCATAGGATGAAGAGGTTGGCTAAACCTAACTAATAATGGGCATTGGGATTGCGATGGGTGATTAGTGTGCCTGTTCATTGTGATGCAGCAGGCAAACTCTGTGTTGCCTGCTTATTATAGTAATAATAGTGTGGAGCTCAGCTCTACACATGCCGCTGAGTGGCTGCACACCTCAGCATGGCACCCAGGTTCATGTGCGATTAGTACCACTTAAAGTTAGCCAAACCAGTCTGCACCTCTTAAAGGGGAGGTGCATTCTAGCTGCAGCAGGTGCTGGGACTGTTTGTGGAAGAGAGTCTGAGCAGGGGGAAGAGTGAAAGTAGCTCAACTGGGCAGAGATGAGCATTCTGCAAGGTTCTCTGATGCAGCACTAGAAGCCTTAGTCCAGGAAGTTTTTTTTCTTTATTCTTTCATGGGATGTGGGAATCATTGGCAAAGCCAGCATTTGTTGCCCATCCCTAATTGTCCTTGGATTGAACATTTAAGAGGACAGTTAAGAGTCAGCCACATTACTGTGGGTCTAGAGTCATATGTGGGCCAGACTAGGGTAAGGACGGCAGATTTCCTCCCCTAGACTAGGGCATTAGTGAACCAGGTGGGCCATTAGTGAATCAGATGGGACATTAATCTCTAGGTGAGACAACAATCAATGATGGTTTCATGGTCACCATTACTGAGACCAGCTTTATATTCCAGATATAATAAGTGAATTTAAATTCCGCCAACTGCCATGGTGCAATTTGAACCCTTGTGCCCAGAGCATTAGCCTGGGCCTCTGAATTACTAGTTCAGTGACATTACTACTACGCCACCATCTTCCCCCTGAAGTGGGCAAGAGGGGAGAGGTCCTCTTCCCATAGGGGCCAGGATGCCCTCCAGATTGCCACTCAGAAAGCAAAAGGAGTAGATAGCCACAATACTGTCAATGAAAGCAGTCTAGCCCTGAGGACATGGATGCAGTGTAGGAAAATGTTTAATTACCTCACACGTGGTCAAGGTCACTAAATATATCTTCAAATGCTATATCCTTACAAATATACCATGAGCCTTACACATTACTTCATTAACACACCCGCCCACCATCACATCCCCCTGCCCCCACATTTCATTCGCCTTATGAACACTCTCTATCAATCATGACTCATGTCTAACATTCATAGCTTCAGCACATCCTCACACACTGAGCACTGCTGCAAGCCTCAAACACACATATTTCACAGTGTGCACACACAGCTATTTAACTATGACTCGCATATTACCGAAACTTACACACTGACACACTTCCCCTCTTACCTGGAAAACAAGGTGGTGCACAACTGGAGGCAGCAGCACCTAACCATGGGGTAACGGCATGGCTCCATGACAGAGAAGACAGTGCTTACCATCACTGTAAAGGCCAGGACTGAGTCCATGGCCAGTGGCAAGACTGAAACTGCAGAAGATGACGATATTCTCAGACCTTATCCATTTTCTCACATCCGACTCCACCCTCATCCCACAATCTCTTCTGATATACCAGATGCGGATGACATAAGCATGGATAGAGACCGCAGAAGGCTGCAGGACATAGGGATTTGGGTACCTTTGCACATGAATCACAAAAAGTTAGCACGCGGATAGAATGTTGGCATTTATTGCAAGAGGGATGGAGTATAAAAGCAGAGAAGTCTTGTAAAACTGTACAGGGCATAGGTGAGGCCGCACCCAGAGTATTCCGTACAGTTATGTTCTCCTTACTTAATTTGCATTGCAGTTCAGAGAAGGTTCATTAGGCTAATTCCTGATATGAAGGAGTTATCTTATGAGAAAATGCTGATCAAATTGGGCCTATACTCATTGGCGCTCAGAAGATTGAGAGATGATCTTACTGAAACACATAAGATTCTGAATCCTGAAGGGGCTTGATAGGGTAGATACTGAGAGAATGTTTCCCCTCATGGGGGAATCTACAACCAGTGGAACCCATTTTAAAAATAAGGGGTCTCCCATTTATGGCAGAGATTAAGAGAAATGTGTTCTCTCAGAGGCTGGTTGGCATTTGGAATTCTTTTCCACAGAGGGCAATGGAGGCTGCATGGGTAATTGAATATACTCAAAGCTGAGTTGGACAGAATTTTGATCTACAAGTAAGTTGAGGGTTATGGGGGAGCAGGCAGGAAAGTGAAGTTGAGGCCACAATCAATCAGCCATGATCTAATTGAATGGCGGAGCAGGCTCGATGGGCTGAATGGCATACCCCTGTTCCTATTTCTTATGCTATGTCCTTATTGCCCTTGCCTGTCAGCCAGCCAGCTATCACCCATGCTGAGATTGTACAGTCCAAAGCCAGGCCTTCTAGGTCTGAACCTGCTCAAGTGCATCCTGCAAGATGCAGATTCCCCCACTGAAAGTCAACATCCTTCCACCAACCATGCTGCAGCCCTGGGGTAACACTACGTAGGAGTGCTAGACCAGGCAAAGGGTAGCCACAATGCAGGCACTAAGGGAAGGCACCAAGCTGATTTGTTACCTCTTGTCTGCAAAATTTACTTGATAAAGTTGGTTTGAGATGCTTGTTCCGTGATGGCTTTTATTTCACCATTATAACCAAGAGGACGCTGTAGGTCAGTGAGAGTGGGAAGGTAAGGTGTGGCTGCTTTAGAATGGGGATTTCAGGTCGTGCTCAGTGGAATCATAGTCAAATGAGACAATCATGGACAGACCGGCTGCAAAGCAGATTCGTTGGCTGCTTCCTCCCTTCCTTCTACTCCTCCCCCCCTCTTATCACTTAGCACATCTCATGCTGGTAAAGTTTTGCAGGACACAGCAGATCACAAAGATCTGCTCACGTGGCTCTGTCACATGAGGGGACATGTTTCCCTTATTCTTCCATTCTTTATTTTTCACGTTAAAAATCATCAGCTCCCCTGAGGCAGCTCTGAGCCTTCAAGGAGCTTTCACTGAGTGCACCCGCGCGCATGCCCTGACTTCCACACTCGCCCTCCTTTCCCGCCCACCCCCCCCCCCCCCCCCGCCAACCCAGGCAGCGCTGAGCGTTTCAGCGCATGATTCATTAATTGGCCAGCCAGCGTGAAATCGCGGGCAGTGGACCATTGGGCAGCCGCTCCTGAGCTCACCCACCATGCCCACTCGACGAGGGGAAAATCCTTCTCTACGCTGAGTAAGCAGAGTTAATATATACTGAGAAAAGATCAGCATAGTATGCATCTTGCACAGGAACAATGGACTGAATGGCCTCCTTCCATGTGAATGGTTCTATGGTACTAAGAAAATATAAATATTGGGTACTAACTGTAGTCATAGTGGGAACAATAAACAGAGAAGTGGAGCAAGAAAACAAAATCATGGTTTTATAGCATTTTGATCACCAATCTTATCATTTGTATTGTTTTAACGAAGACCCATTAATGGTTAACTTCTCATTACCTTTATTGTTCTGAAACACATTTCTGAAGTAATAATAATCCATTTTGGTTCTTGGAAGCTAATTTTGCTGCCATGTGTGCACTGGATAGAATTGTATAATAACGTGTAACAAGCATTCTTTGTTGTGCTTAATTAAGAATCATTAAAACATATGCACTTAGAGGGAGAAAAGTATTTTTGATGTAAAGTACTCATCCCTTACAGTTTATTTAAAGATAATATTATTTTGCTTTACTCAATAGGAGCACTCACACAGCAGTAACTGTTGGAGGCCATCAGCCAGAAGGGAGTCACCTACGTGACACATCCCATTTTTTGCTGGTAATCTCAGAGTTCCAAAGCAATTTTCAAAAAAAAACATTGTGTGCAGTTGGGAGTCAGTACCTGTATTGCTTTGGTGATAAATCAAGTCTTGACCAGTACTGAACTCCTGTTCTGAATCAACATCCAATGACTGGGAAGAATGCCAACCAATATTTTGTACAATGAGAGCTGACGGTACAAAGTTAGGTGGGAACGTAGGCTGTGAGGAGGCCATAAGGAGAGACCAACAGGTTAAATGAATGAGAAACAAGGTGGTAGATGGAGTACATTGTGGGGAAGCGTGAGGTTATTCACTTTGATAGCAAGAATAGAAAAATGTGAAACTTGTAAACGTGGATGTTCAGAGAGACCTGGGTGCACTCTTTCAAGGAGCACAGAAAGGTAGCATTCAGGTACAGCAAGCAATTAGGGAGGCAACTGGCATGTTGGCCTTTATTGTTAGGGGATTGGTGTACAAGATTATGAAAATCTTGCTACAATTGTATGAGGCTTTGGTGAAACCACACCTGGAGTATAGTGTACAGTTTTGGTCTCCATATTTAAGGAAGGATGTACTTACATTAGAGATGGCACAGAGAAAATTCACTAGATTGGTGCCTGGGATGAATGGCTTGTCCTGAGGTGAGAGGATGTGTAAATTGGACCTCTCTGGGGTTTAGAAGAATGAGAGGTGATCGCATTAAAACATGCAAGATTCTGAAGGGGCTTGGCAGTGTGGATGCTGAAAAGTTGTTTTCCCTGTCTGGGCACAGGCTCAGGGAGTTCTCTCGTGAGATGATGGTTTGATGTGGCTCAGGAGCCCCACTCTGGTATGGCAGTATCTGCCACATTTGCTGCAGGGGAAGACAGTGAGCTGAGAAGGTGGAGGATTCACTCGCCTGTTTTCCCTGGGCTCTCTTCTTGGCCACCTGAGCTTTCTGTTTTGCCTCGTCCCTTCCAATGTCCCTCCAAAATCAGCCTCCAGAGGTCACAGTCATTGGCAGCTGTCTCCCAGTTGACAGTGTCAATGTCTACCGTCTTCATATTTCACTTGCAGGTGTGCATGTAGTAGAAGTATGGATGCCCAGCAGGTCATAACCCAGTGGCCAGCTCATTGGATAGAAGGTCTTTGGGTGTATTAGATAAACGTAAAGATAGAAGGTAAAGAATATATTTGCATTTGTTGAATAAACTATTCAAAAGAATGGGTAAAATATTGCACCTAGCTGGGAGACCCCGAGCAATGTGTTTATATGACTAATAAAATTGGTGGAATGAAAGGATTATTGTTTGGAGAGGTAAAAGTTTTTAAAAACCTAGTAATACAATGGAAAATTTACATTTAAAGGGAAAGTGAGGTATAAACTGAAAGGAATTTGTGTGTGTGAGGCAAAGGCATTTAAGATCTAACCAGCCTGTAAACCTACAACTGTGCAAAGGAACCAAATTGAAAGGAACCTCATTTTGAATTTGTATGGTCAAATGTGCTTTGCGTGGTGTCTGTTTAAAGTCTATGGGTTATTGTTGCCTTGGTGAAGATTCACCTGGGAGTGATTAATTTGGGGGTTTGTTTAAAAATTATTATGGTAGTAATTTTTAGACATATGTATGTGTTTAAATTTGTTGTAAAATTAATAAATGTTTAATTTAGTTTTAGTGATTTTATTTCTGAATTCAGAGCTGCATCGCAAATTTTCCAGCCCATCACACCAGTGGTATCTTCCGGTACCGCCAATGTGAACAGGGATTTCAATGGCTCATCGGCCCCGCCGTGGGGAAACCCACCTCAGGGAGGCTGGAAGATTCCACCCAGTATTTATGCAAAGGACAAATAGACCCTGACTCCTCTATTAAACACCTCAACAGTCCAGACCTGGGAAAATACATCTTTCGTCCAACATCCAGGAGAACAAGTGGGAGGTATGTCACGCGACCTTCCGCAAGATGATAGAACCTGCAACATTGCCCTGTGGAACTGAACCCTGGCAGTCTACCATTTTACCACCCAACAGGTAGCAACAGTAAAAGCCCTGTCCAGGTCAATGGCCTGGCCCTCATCTACACTGTGAACTACTGGAACAGTGGAACTTCTGTATCTGTACCTTTAAGACTATTTCATCTCTACGTGCCTTCCCCCATCGTGGAAGTCCTCGCTCGAGGAAATTCGGAACATTCTGAAGCAGTTTCAGCCTGCTAATCCCTGAAGCAATACACCACTGATCTTTTGATTCTGGACTCTGGACTCACGTGAAACTATAACTCTTATTTTTTCATGTACCCCTTATTATTTCTTGTAAACCTTTCCCTGTACCCTTTTCTTTCCCTTATCCCTCTCTTATTGTATGAGTGCAAAGGGGGCGGATATTGCGAAACCCATTTCCTGTGTTTTGTGTATGTGTGTAAAATAAACCAAAACCATTATTTTACCTCATCTCAAGTTTGCTGTGGGGTTATTAATAGAGGATTGGACCTCTCCAAACTGAATGGCTGGGGAAAACACACCATCACTGACAAAGAGGGGAAATCAGAAATCAAAAACACTTTTCTGTTTATGCATGGGTAGTGAGAGGAGAAATCAGGACTGTATAAATTAATCCCCCTCTGGTCCATAACACAACCACCTCCCCAACACCAGGAGTCCCAGGTAAGTCCATTGTTTTCTTTTTAATCCGTTTTTGGGCTGGATTTTCCATTAAGGTGGTTTGGTTGTGAAAATAGGACAATTCCTGAGTGTTTACCTACTGCATTGGCCCTACCGTCTAACCTGTAGTCAGTGGGACTGCAATAGGAAGAAATTGTCTGATTTCCACAGTCACACAGTCCACTGTTGTTTTCATGTAGGAGGCAATAATGGGGTGTGCAATTGAAATCCCTGTGTGGAGAGGGGGAGCAAACATTTCCAGCACTTTTTTGAGGTGCAGGGATCTGACGATAAGCCTCCCCAAATCAATATCCTACTCCATACTCACTCCTCCCCTATTATGTCACGTTGTTTCAGGCAGTATTATGAAGGAAAATTCATCAATCTATGTCCTTTGGCCATCTCAATACGGTCATGGTTATTATGTACATAGCTAGCACCCAAATTGGCCGCAGCAAATCACAAAAATGGCAATGAGATAACAAAAAGGTGATGTTTGTTGAGGGATAAATTTCCATTCAGGATATCAGGGAAACTTCACTGATCTTCTTTGAATAGAATTATGAGGTCTTTAAGAACTGAAACAAAGCCACAGTTTAGTATTTCACCTGAAAAAGCATTTGTGCAAAAGCAGCACCCTGTTAAAATGGCATTTAAGTATAAGCATAAGAAAGAAACTTGCATTTATATAGCACCTTTTATGATCTCAGGACATTCCACCTTGCTTCACAGTCAATGAAAGTACTTCAGAAGTGTCGTACTGTTTTGTGTGGTGAAATGCAGCAGCCAATTTGCATGCTGCATAATTCCACAATCAACAACGAGATAACTGGTCAGATTACCTGTTGAAGTGATATTGGTTGAGGGATGAATGTTGATATGGTCACCAGGAGAACTCACCTGCTCTTTGAATAATACAATAGCATTTTTTATGTGCACTTGAGAAGATGGATGGGGACACGGTTAATCATCTCTGGGGGAGGTTGCAGAGTTAGGCCTGAATTTAATGGTTGTGGCCACTGGCCAGAGAGCTGATTGGAACCCCGCTGTGGCCATTTGTCAGAGACCCAATGGGACTTAATCTCAGTCAGACACTTACCTGCCTGCTGTCAGGGTTCTCAGAATCTTCAGAATGGGGATCCTGCCTCCAGGGTCCTGTCTCCAACTAATCATAGGCAGCTCTTCAGACCCAGCAGTGCCATCAGGAGCAGTGGCCACAGCTGAGACTGCAAGAGGCCAGGGATGAAAAACAGCGATGGAGGCCCCCAGAGAGGGTAAGTGGGGCAGCCTCTCCGCTCCCAGTGAGGCAAGTGAATTGGGGGTGGGGTCAATGTGAGGGCGGTTCTTCCAGAAGGGGTGGCCTTTGCCACAGGTAGGGCCTTCCATTGGGTACAGTGCCTGAAGAGGGGGCCTCCCCCTACTAGCCCACAGATAGGCTGCCAGGGTTTACCTCGTGCCCAGCCCAGAGGCATGGGTGTCCCTAGTGGCAGCGGAATGAAGCCCTTATGTGGCCCTTAATCAGCCACATGGGCTTCAATTGGCCTCGGGGCGGGAAGGTCGTCCTCGATCTTCCTCACCCCTTAATTAATCGGGGAGTTGTGAAGGTGATGGCCTCTCCACCCCATGGATTCCTGCCTGATAAAATGGCACCAGCCACCTAGCCCGCTCCCTGGGGTTGGGGGGTGTGGGTGACATTAAATTCCAGCCGTAGATTGGGGTGAGTGTTGTGACGCAGCAGTTGGTAAAGGCCGAGTTGTTTAAATCCCAGAGGGAAACTTGCACAACTGTCAAAACTTATATTTTCAATTGGTATATTTGCGATGCAGCTCCGAATTCAGAAATAAAATCACCAAGCCTCAAGGGGTTCTTTATATAAAACTAAATTGAACGTTTATTAATTTTACAACAAATTTAAACACTTACACATGTCTACAAATTACTACCATAATAATTTTCAAATAAACCCCCAAATTAATCACTCCCAGGTGAATTTTCACCAAGGCAACAATAACCCATAGACTTTAAACAGACACCACGCAAAGCACATTTGACCATACAAATTCAAAATGAGGTTCCTTTCAATTTGGTTCCTTTGCACAGTTGTAAGCTTACAGGCTAGTTAGATCTTAAATGCCTCTGCCTCACACACACAAACTCCTTTCAGTTTATACCTCACTTTCCCTTTAATTGTAAATTTTCCATTGTATTACTAGGTTTTAAAAAAAATGTTACCTCTCCTAACAATAATCCTTTCATTCCACCAATTTTATTAGTCATATAAACACATTGCTCGGGGTCTCCCAGCTAGGTGCAATATTTTACCCATTCTTTTGAATAGTTTATTCAACAAATGCAAATATATTCTTTACCTTCTATCTTTACATTTATCTAACTAACATCTCAAACTACTATACATCAAAGCACCAAGGCTAGCTGGCTTTAATCCAGTTAAGCCACACACAGGCACACACATAGACACACACATGGATACAGACCCTACTACAATTCCAATTTAAAAATAATTTCCAATAACATTATAGATATTAATCTCTTCATAGCATCCCCTTCCCTATCGAAAAATGAACCATCGTAATTTTGAAAGACGGCTTCATTTTTTAAATAACCCATCTCACACACTCCTATACTTATTACATCAGATGCATGCATTAACATAATATATATATGCACAAGTCCTTGGTATCAACAAAAATCATTCTCGTTCAGTGTCCAGGTTTTAAAAAAAATGTCCAATCTTCCCTTTAAGCTTCAAACTCTTGATAACGCATCTGCAAACAGATTTTCTCTACCAGCAACATGTATAATCCGTAGATTAAATGGTTGTAATAATAGACTCTACCTGAAAAGTCTTGCACTTTTGTCTCTAAATTTGTCCAAAAACCTCAAAGGACCATTGTCTGTATAAACAATTGTTTCTGATGAATTGTTTGCAACATAAATTTCAAAATGCTGCAAAGCTAACACCGAGCACAAGGTCTCTTTTTCGATCGTTGAAAGCTTCTCTGTTGTACTTTCAGCTTCTGTGAAAAATACCCTATCGGTTTTTGAATTCCAGTGTCATCTTCTTGTACAGCCCCAGTGCCTATATCGCTTGCGTCAATGGCCAATTTAAATTGCTTGGCATAATTGGGTACTGTCAAAACTGGTGTCGTAGTTAGCACAGTTTTCAAACTATCAAATGAGTTCTGACACTCCAGTGTCCATTGAAACTTGTCCTTTTTTGATAGTTCAGCCAGTGGAGCAACAGCACTGCTAAAATTTGGTAAAAATTTCCAGTAAAACCCACTCATGCAAAGAAGTCTCAAAACTTCTCATTTTGCTGTAGGCGCCGGGAAATCCATAATCGCCTTGACTTTCACATCTCTTGGAGCCACCTTACCATGTCCAATGGTATGGCCTAGAAACGTAACTTCAGTTTTGCAAATTCACTTTTAGCCAAGTTCATCACCAAATTACCTTCTTGTAATCGAGTAAATAATTCTACTAGATGCTGTAAATGCTCCTCCCATGCCTGACTGCAAACTATCAGATCATCATTATAAGCAGCACAATTGCTTAGACCTGCGATTCCTTTGTTTGTCAGTCTTTGAAATATCGCAGGTACATTTTTCATACCAAATGGCATGACTTTAAACTGATATAGTCCATGTGGCGTCACAAAAGCCGATATCAACTTTGCTCTTTCCGCCAATGGTACCTGCCAAAATCCTTTTAGCAAATCAATCTTTCTGATAAATTTCAATTGTCCCACTTTCTCAATACAATGATATAGGATATGATCCACTTTTGTCACCGCATTCACTTTTCAATAGTCCACACAGAGTCTTTGCGTTCTATCTGGTTTTGGTACCACTACAATAGGCAAACTCCAGTTGCTGCAACTAGACTCAATGGGCAGAATCTTCTGCCTGTTGGGCGGGCAGGCGGGCGGGCCCAACACAATCTCCAGTGGGCGGGGAGCTGATCCCCGCTGCCATTTTATGTGGGCAGGCCAATTAAGGCCCGCCCAGTGTGACATCCAGCGGGAAGCGTTATGCGCTTCCTGGTTTCCTGTGCAGGCAGTGGCGAGGGGGGTGGGGGGAGATGGAGGATTCCCCAAAAGCGAGAGCGCGCTGTTTTGCGCATGCACATGAAAGAGCGCACATCTCCCAGGGGCTAAGTGCTGCCTCAGGGAGATCACTGACACTTTTAAAAATATAAAAAATAGAAAAAAAATTCCTAACATGTCCCCCTCATATGACAATGTCACATGAGATGGAACATGTTCATAATTTACATAATACATTTTTAAACTTTTTAAAACTCTACATGAAACCTCATCCCACCGGTGCATGAAGTGTCATGTTTTTTTCTATTCCCTGCCGGGGCTCCTGGCCTGCCCGCCAACCTTAAGGTTGGACGGGCAGGCTCTTTAATTGTATGATTGATCCTGTCAAAGCCCTCAATTGGCCATTGACAGGTCGGCGGGCCCGCAGCTGCTTTTGCTGCACCCCTGCCTTCCTGAAAATTTAAATGGGGCGGGATGACGTCGGGGGTTCTGCCCGATATCATCCCGCGTCATTTCATGGATCGGCAAGCGGGCCCCGCCCCCTGCTCGCCGACGGCAAAATACTGCCCAATTATATAATTTTGAAGCATGAAATCAATTTCTTTCTGTACTTGTGATAACTTTGCCGGATTTAACCTATAAGGGTGCTGCCTTATTGAAGATGAAACCTCTGCAGATATATCATGCACAGCTAAATCTGTCTTCCCCAACTTATTCCCACAAATAGGTTTGTGTGACTGCAATAGCTTATCCAAATCACCTTGACACTTGTTTGGAAGGTAATTCAATATTTTATTTTAATTTTCAAGTACCCCCTCATTATCCAATTTGAATAGAGGAAAATCAATTTCAGAGTCCTGCACTCCTACCTCTTCCTCATCATCTACCATCACCAATACCTCTTTTTTTCCTCTTACCAGTACTTTTGAAGCATATTTATATGACACACCCTCTGCTTCTTTCTTCTATCTGGAGTATTTATTAAATAATTTACTTCACTCAATTTATTTTCAACCCTGTAAGGTCCACTAAACCTTACATTTAATGAATCTCCTAGTACTGGTAACAGAACTGGTACTTTCCCTCCGGAAACAAAACTGCGAGCTTTCACTTTCTTATCTGCCTTCAATTTCATCACTTGCTGTGATATATTTAAGTGTTCCCTAGCCAACTCACATGCTCTGTTCAATCTTTCCCTGAAATTTGATACATAACCCAGGAGAATAGTTTCTGAATTTTGACCCACCAATTTCTCATTAATCAATTTTAGTGGTCCCCTTACCTCATGACCATAAATTAGTTCAAAAGGGCTAAAACCAGTCGATGCATTAGAAGCATGTCAAATAACAAATAACAGGAACAGAATTCCCCTATCCCAGTCCTGATAACCCCGACAGTATGCTCTCATCATGGTTTTTAAAGTTCTTTGTGACACCGAATGATAAGCTGTTGACTTAAACTGCTTTATCCCCAAATTGTTCACTACTTCCTTAAACAGCTGTGACATAACATTTGAACACTGATCTGTATTTCTTTAGGTAAACCATATCTTGTAAAAGATTTAGTTTCACTCCTCCACAATCTTCTTAGTTGTAATATTTCTTAAAGGTATCACTTCGGGAAACCTGGTAGACACATCCATTATTGTCAGTAAGTACTGATTTTCACTTTTAGTCTTAGGAAAGGGTCCTACACAATCAATCATGACCCTAGTAAAAGGTTCTTCAAATGCTGGTATTGGGATAAAAGGTGCCGGCTTAATCACTGCTTGTGGTTCCCTGATACTTGACATGTATGACATGTTCTACAGAATCCGACTACATCCCTATGCAATCCTGGCCAAAAAAAAACCTCTGTATCTTTCCCTGTGTCTTTCTAATTCCTAAATCTCCCCCCATTGGAATTTCATCAGCAATCCTCAGAATCTCATTTCTATACCCAACTGGGATAACAATCTGATGCATCTCCCTCCAGCTTTCATTTGCTAAGACATGATCCAGCCTCCATTTTCTTATTAAAATATCTCCCTTAAGATAATAACATATTGGAATATATTTTGCCTCTGTTTCTGAGTAAGTTGCCTGATATAACTGTTACAGAAAAATATTTTTTCTGTAACTCCACTAACCTCCTTGGGTTATACACTACATCTGAATTGTCTTGTAGTCTTTCTTCCTGAAGAATGTTATCCAACACAGTGCCAGCTAACTGGATTTTGACATCTTCTTTTTGCCTTTGAACTGCCTGTCCTTCTTGTTTTTCTAGTTTCAACCTGTATGCCTGTGACCTCATTATCACACAATCAGGAAACAATCCAGGATGCTTTCTCTGTAAATCCTCTTTTGAAACCACTTCTACAGGCTGCTCAACTACCCTAGGCATCACCATCATTTGCGATCCAGCTATATCATTACCCAGAATAAATTGAACCCCCGCAATGGGCAATTTTTCCACTACTCCAACAAAAACATCACCTGTCTCCCATTTGCTCTTTAAATTTATCTTCCACAAGGGAATATGTTTAGCATCTCCATGAACCCCACTTATTATCACCTGTTCCTCCAATACTCCCTCTGAACAACAAATACAACTATCCCACAACATTAAGGATTGACTAGCCATTGTGTCTCTTAAAACTTTAACATCTTTACCTACTCCACCTTGTACACATGGAAAGACTTTCCCTTTACACACAAAGTCTTTAAACATTTCTACAAGCTGGTCCTCAGAATTCTCTTGGGTAAATAGTAAACACATTCCCACTTGTTTACCGATCACTGATTCTTCCTGTTTTATCTGTTCTCCTGTGCCTGAACCTCAGGACCCACAGCACTTTTACTTCCAGAACTTCTCTGCCCCCCAATAATTCTAACAGATTTCCCATGCAATTTCCAACACACTGACTTCGTGTGCCCCACTTTATTACAATGAAAACACCTCAATTTCCGAATGTCACTTATACTCTCAGCACTTTCTTTTTTATTCTGAGAAAAAACTTCCTGTGAATTTCCACCTACTCCTTCCCTTCCCTGACTACCTATCTTCCTTTCACCTTACCACTTTCTACCCTTTTCATATATATAAGGGTGGTGAAAAAAATGTTTGGGTCCATGAACTGACTCATATTCATCAGCTATCTCTGCTGCTTGCCTTACAGTTTGAACCCTCTGTTGCTCCATATGAGTTCTCATTACTGAAGGAATTGAATCTGTAAATTCTTCCAAAAGAATTACTTCCCTAAGAGCTGCATATGTTATCTTTATTTTTAATGCCCTTATCCACTGTTCAAAATAACTTTGTTTTACTCCCTCAAACTCAATAAGTTTGCCCAGGCTGTTTTCTCATATTCCTAAATTTCTGCCCGTATGCCTCAGGAATCAACTCATATACACTCAGAATAGCTTTTTTCACCAAATCACAATTCATCGATACTTCTTCAGACAGGAAGCATATACCTCATGTGTTCTACTCACCAACTTAGACTGTAACAGTAACGTCCAGTTTTCCTGTGGCCATTTCATCTGTCCAGACATCTTCTCAAATGAAATAAAGAATGCTTCACCATCTTTTTCTTCAAACTTTAGAAGAGCTTGTACAAATTTAAACATCTCCCCACTGGGTCCTACTCTGGAGATAAGTCCTTGCTCCCCTCCTGGCATCTCTTTTTTGATTGCTAACATTTTCAATTGGAATTCTCTTTCTCTGTCTCTTTTCCTCTTTCCTCCTTCTTTACCTTCACAATTTCTAACTCCCTTTGAAATGCCCTTTCTCTTTCCTATGCTCCTAATTCAAGTTATTTCAGTTCCTTTGCTTGTTGAAGTTCTTGCGTTCTTGTTCAAGCGTCTTCATTTCTAACTGGAGTCTCATTACTTCCAGCTGTGACTCACTAGTGTCAGGTATCACTTCCAACTGTAGATGCTGTGCTATATCTTTAATTATATCTGATTTCTTAGCCCCCGCAGGTAACCCCAATTGTAATTTATTCGCCAACTCTGTTAACTTATGCTTGGTTATTTTTTGTAACCCAATCAGAGTTATATCTTCTACTCTCAGACGTGTCTTAGCAATTGCCAAAGCCATCTTGCAGTCTTACCATTTCTAAAGTACCACACCAACACCTGAATTCAAAAAGCTTCTCATACTCGATTCATCAATTCCAAACCAATCAAGGAATTACAAATATTATCATGCCAAGAGCCCACAATTGTTGTGACACAGCAGCTGGTAAAGGCTGAATTGTTTAAATCCCAGAGGGAAACTTGAACAACTGTCAAAACTTATATTTTCAATTGATATGTTTGAGATGTAGCTCTGAATTCAGAAATAAAACCACCAAGCCTCGAGGTTTTTTATATGAAACTAAATCAAACATTTATTAATTTAACAACAAATTTAACACATACGCATGTCTACAAATTACTACCATAATAATTTTTAAACAAATCCCCAAATTAATCACTCCCAGGCAAATCTTCACCAAGGCAACAATAACCCATAGCCTTTAAACAGACATCAGGCAAAGCACGAAGGTAAAAGCAAAATACCGTGGATGCTGGAAACCTGAAACAAAAACAGAAAATGCTGGAAAAACTCAGCAGGCCTGACAGCATCTGTGGAAAGAGAAACAGAGTCGACATTTCGAGTCTGTATGACCCTTCCTTAGAGCTCAAAACGTCAACTCTGTTTCTCTCTCCACAGATGTTGTCACACATGCTGAGTTTTTCCAGCTTTTTCTGTTTTTGCACCAGGCAAAGCACATTTGGCTTTACAAATTCGAAATGAGGTTCCTTTCAATTTGGTTCCTTTGCACAGTTGTTGGCTTACAGGCTGGTTAGACCTTACATGCCTCTGCCTCACACACACAACCCCCTTTCAGTTTATACCTAGTTTTCCCTTTAAATATAAATTTTTCATTGTATTACTAGGTTTTTAAAAATTTTACCCCTCCTAACAATAATCCTTTCATTCCACCAATTTTATTAGTAATATAAACACATTGCTTGGTGTCTCCCAGCTAGGTGCAAGATTTTACCCATTCTTTTGAATGGCTTTTTCAGTAAATGCAATGTACCCTTTACCTTCTATCCTTACTTCTATCTAATTAACATCTCAAACTACTATACATCAAAGCACAAAGACCAGCTGGATTTAATCCAATTAAGCCACACACAGGCACAGACCGTATTACAATTCCAATTTAAAAATAATTTCCAATATCATTATAGACATTCATCTCTTCATGACATTGAGGCAGTGGAGGGAATTACAATTTCAGTTCTGTACTACCAAACGACTATTTCAAATTCAGTAAGTTGGGGACGAGGATCCAATGTAAATCAGTAAGGACAGGAGTGGTGGGCAAGCTGCAATAAGTACAGGGCAGAATGAAATAATGCAAAATAATATGAAATATAGTTCATATTGAGCTGTATAGTACTACTGGTGTCAGAAACTGTATGGTGCTCCTCTGGGTTCCTTAAACTACATTGTCATTAAATTTCTCTTTGCTGAGGAGATAGTAATGCAACAGAGCAGAAAACTTCTTTCACATACTAGTTGCGCACAGGGATTAGCTAATCAGAACTGTTGGTTTTCCGAACCTTTGAATTGTATTTTCTTTTCATTTATCACTGAAAAAAACAATTCCCTAATGGAGAAGTGGGCAAAATAATTACATCCTTTTTATCTACCAGAGGAGCAATCAGCAGGGACCTTCTATTCTGAAAGGCATTGTTGCCTCATACTGGAATAAGGCACAAATATAATAGCTTAGGTAAGAAACAAGAAGTAACCAGGTGCCTGATGCATGAGCTGCATTACTCGGCAAAAGAATGTTTTTTTTTTCCCTTTTTGAAGTTTAATTTTGTGACCATTTGTTTTCTTTAGTTGAGGAGACCTGGTAGCTTAGATCATAGGTTGTTCTGTAGGATTTTTACATTCAGCTTTATAATCGGTTGTAGCAGGCACACTTGCTATGTGGCAGGCTTTGCTCATTTTACTCCCAGTCCACAGTGCAGCAATCCACAAATGCAAAGCTTCAAACTAAGTTGTGACAAGATGACTTGTATGATAGGCAGCCCAAGAATTCAAACTTGAAATCTTCTGATTGTGAGAATTGAGGCACTCTGCCATCTGTGTTGCTGCACTGCCTTGGCCAAGCATTAAATTTTAGCAGTTTCAATTTGGAATAGTTTCCAAATAGCAATACAGGTTGTTTAATTTTTTTTTCATTTTTTAAACTATTTCCCGAGCAGATTACTAGTGTATGCGTATGAAGGGAATTTAACTCAGGCTTCAGCGAAAGTAAATATCCCTGATATCATTGATGGCTGTCCCTTGATTTGAGGATGACATCTACTCTGGGTCGCGAGTTTCTGCCACTAGTCATCATGTGACTGAGCAGGCCAATTCTCAGCCCTCAGATCTTTGGCCACTTGGGGCAGGAATTCCCACGAGATAGTGGGATCTGGAGTGCAGGATTTGTTTCCTTTTCTTTCCTTCTCTGCTGTTGCTCTGCCTCATCATTAAGACGTTGTGACTCAAAGCGCGATGCAGTTTGATGGTCAAGTTGTCAGTGTTTGAATGAGTGGCAGCAAACTCCACCCATTCATTAATTTCAATGCTGCCGTGCTTCAAGGAGAGCTTTCGACTGTCTCCGAAGCATTTTCTTCGTCCTCCCGTGGAACGTTGGCCATTTGAGAGTTGAGAAAACAGGACCCGGCAGGGGAGATGCTTTTCGACCATCCGGACACTGTGCTTAGTCCTTGAAGTTGATTTGTCATGAATTTTGCCTGAATTTTTTGTGGAACCGGCCTCAAGAAGGCCACTAGCATTCATTCGACGGTCTTCCCGTTGAATCTGGAGGATGCGGCTGAGGCGTTGCTGATGGAATCTCTCCAGCACTCTTATGTGTCGCAGTGCAGGTCTCGGTGCTGTAGACGAGTATGGTGACGGCAACTGCTCTGTACAATAGGACGTCTGTTGACTTGCCCGGTCTTTGTTGTCAAACACCCGTTGCCATAGTTTATGGAAGGCTGAGCTGGCACAGCTGATCTGGTGTTGGATTTCCTTGTCCATGGTGCCTGTTTGAGAGAGGCGGCTGCCAAGGTATTGGAAGTACTCAGCATATTCCAGAGTCTCTCCTTCAACATAAATGGGAGGTGGAGCATTTGGCTGACAAGGTTAGGTTGATGTATGAGGTTTGTTTTTTTTGCAACATTCAAGGACAGGCTGAGTCTCTTGTAGGCAGAATTGAAGAGAATGAAAGTGGTGAGCAAGTGTGGACAATGGGACAGTGGTGCAGAGTGGTCAATGACACTGCAGTCATCCACAAACTACACATCATGTATATCTATAGCGGTCAGTTTTAGTTTTTTCATGGAGGCGACTGAGGTTAAAGAATTTTTCATCTAGGTCATATTTAATGCTGACACCAGGCAGCAGTTGCTCTTTGATGAGGTGAATAGCCACTATCAGGTAATTTGTAAATAGTATGGGGGTTATCACACAGCCTTGCTTAATCCCGGACCAGATTTGAAGGCATCTGTTTCAGATCTCCCACTCAAGACAGTTGCTCTCTCTGATATTTCTGATATCATTCTAGGTGAATCCCAGAGGACCTCGAAAGCAAAAGTGGTTACATGGAAAGGATCAGGCTGCTTTTCTGTATTTGTACATCAAATACTACCAGTTCAGATATACAGCAGGTCATATGCAGAGCAAAGCTCCCCATAATCCATTCAAATATGCTATTTTAACCCCTGACAGACCTCTCTCCTATCCCCCATCTTCCACACCGGTGTGCATTTGTCACTAACTTTTCGCTAAACCCTAAATCAGGCTATTAACATAGTGCCAATTGGGTTGGATTTTAAGTTTTCTGCTGCTGGCATCAATATGTCCACCAAAAACTGCTTTAGGATGACACAATCATACATAAAAAAGGAAAGAGCAGGAGTAGGCCATTTAGCCCCTTGAGCCTTCTCCGCCAATCAATAAGAGCATGGCTGATGGTCATTTTTCATTTAATGTAGGAAAGTGCTTAAAGCTGACAGCGAAGCAATTATTTTAAATCTGATCAGCCTGAACTGAATTCTAGGTTAACTCCATCAGTCCATTGCACTGCCCAGGAGATGCCAGCACTGGCTTTTATGACATTATATTTAGAACCTTGATGTTATGTTAGAAGATTCTTTATTTTGACAACAAAATATCTCAGAAGAACAGTGGATGCTATCTTACATGACTGATGGGATATTAAAATGCCTTTCAACGGGAGAATTTTCATAGGCAAGGGGAGGTGGGTTTGGATGCATGCTGGGAGTTTAAACCCCCTAAAAGTGACATTGAGTTGGATTCCTGACATCCTCTTCCGGGTTTCACCCTGATGGATTTGAAGGCAAGTGGGGAACCCCTCAGAGCTGTTGGGAAGGTAATTAGACTACGTAATTAGGCAATTAAGTGTCTCTTTAACCCTGGATTTTGGCTTTATCAGCCAATGGACCCATTTCCTGAGCTGTCAGCAGCTCGCCGGGGTCAACCAGGCAAGTGCACAGTGGAAAGCGCTTCTTCAATAGACCTGATAGGCTGGGAAGCCTTTGATCAATGAAATTGAACAGCTCCAGCCATCTGCAGGTGAGAGACTGCAGCTCACAGTACTCCTTCTCAGAAAGTGCTTTCACTGCTTGTCAAGTGATTGTCAACCTCTTTGATGTTAGCTCACAGTCTTGCTTCACTCATCCTCAACCGCAGTTCCCTGCTGCCAGCCATCAACATGGCATTGAAGTGGCTCCACATTGCATCTATGATGCAGAACAAGAGGAAGGAGCAATACCAGCATCAGGTGCCTTCCTCTCAGCTACCTGCTGCAACACGGGGCTGAGGGAATGGACACAGAAATCCAGCTTAAAGGGTGCGAGACCCCAACACAAGATCTACAGGTTCTCAGCTCTTAAATCCAAACAAAGGAAACTACGGAGGTCTGAGGGGCAAGTTGGCTGTGGGATATTGGGAAACTACATTAGAAGGTGTGACAGTAGACAGGCAATGGTGAGCCTTTAAAGAATGTATACATTGTCTACGACACAAAAACCTGACAGCAAAAGTGATCCAACCACAGCAAACGAGAGAAGTTAAAGATTGTATTAGATCAAAGGAAGAGTTACCAAAAAAAAATGGGAAGCCTGAGGATTGGGAGAATTTTAGAATTCAGCAGAGGACCAAGAAACTGATAAGGGAGGGGAAAATAGAATATGAGAGTAAACTAGCGAGAAACATAAAAACGGACTGTAAAATATGCACATAAAAAGGATAAGATTGGCAAAGCCAAATGTGGGGTCCATTACAGGCAGGGGCAGGAGAATTTATAATGGGGAATAAGGAAATGGCAGAGAAACTAAACAAATACTTTGTGTTTGTCTTCATGGAGCGAAAAACAAAAAGCCTCCCAGAAATATTAGAGAAGCAAGAGACAAGTGAGAATAAGGAACTGAAAGAAATTAGTAGTGCAAGAGAAATTAATGGGACTGAAAGTTGGTAAATCCTCTGGACCTGATGATCTACATCCAGTGTTGAAAGAGATGGCTGTAGAGGTAGTGGATGTATAGGTGGTCATCTTCCAAAATTCTATAGGTACTGCAATTGTTCCTGCAGATTGGAAGGAAGGAAATGTGACTCCCTATTTAAGAAAGGAGGGGCAGACAAAACAGGGAACAATAGACCTGTTAGCCTGGCATCAGAAGTAGGGAAATCTATGTGATAACTGGACCCTTAGAACATAATTTTAGGATTGGGTAGAGTCAGCATGGATTTATGAAAGGGAAATCATGTTTGACAAACCTGTTGGAGTTTTTGATGATGTAACTAGCAGAATGGATAACTAGGAACCAGTGGATGTGGTCTGTATGGATTTTCAGGAGATTTTCGATAATGTCCCACACAAGAGGTTACTAAACAAAATTAAAGCACATGGGACTGGGAGTAATATACTGGCATGGATTGAGAATTGTTTAAGAGACAGAAAACAGAGAGTAGGTAAACAGGTCATTCTCAGGTAGGCAGGCTATGACTAGTGAGGTACTGCAAGGATCAGTGATTGGGCCCCAGCTATTCACAATCTATATCAATGATTTACATGTGGGGACCAAACGTAATATTTCCAAGCTTGCTGATTACACAAAACTGGGTGAGAGTGTCAGTTGTCAGGGGGAGGCAAAGAGGCTATAAGGGGATTTAGGCAGGCTAAGTGAATGGGTAAGAACATGGCAGATGGAATACAATATGGAAAAATGTGAAGTTATTCACTTTGGTAGGAAAAAACAGAAATGCAGAGTGTTTCTTAAATGGTGAGAGATTGGGAAGTGTTGATGTCCAAAGGGACCTGGGTGTCCTTGTTCACGAGTCACTGAAAGCTAACATGCAGGTACACAAGCAATTGGGAAGGCAAATAGTATGTTGGCCTTTATTGCAAGAGGATTTGAGTACAGGAGTGAAGATGTCTTGCTGCAATTGTATAGAGCCTTGGTGAGAGGGTATTATGTGTGGGTCTTGTTCTCCTTATCTAAGGAATGATACACTTGCCATAGAGGGAATGCAACGGAGGTTCACCAGACTGATTCCTGGGATGACAGTATTGTCATATGCAGATTGAGGAGACTGGGCCTGTATTCTCTAAAGTTTAGAAGAATGAGAGGTGATCTCATTGAAACATACAAAATTCTTACAAGGCATGACAGGATAGATTCAGGAAGGATGTTTCCCCTCACTGAGGTGTCACAGCGGACACAGTCTCAGAATAAGGGGTAGATCATTTAGGACTGAGATGAGGAAGAATTCCTTCACTCATAGGGTAATAGATCTTTGGAATTCTCTACCCCAGAGGGCTATGGAGGCTCAGTCATTGAGTATGTTCAAGACAGAAATCAATAGATTTCTAGATATTAAAGACATCGAGGAATGTCGGGATAGTGTGGGAAAATAGCATTGAAGTAGAAGATCAGCCATGATCTAGTTGAATGGTGGACCAGACTTGAAGGGCTGAATGGCCTACTGCTGCTCCCACTTCCTGTGTTCCTAAAGGATAAGCTCTTTCAACTTGTGTTAGCACCAATGCCAAGATTTTCATGGCAAGTTGTTGCTGACACCTGCAGCCTCTTGGAACAAGGCTACCTTCCCAGTGGGCCATGTGGGCATGCATTGCCAGTGGTCATTGTAGTGCCCATCATTGGAGCACCACTGCAGCCCCAACAGGATCACTCCCTGAGGTTATGGCTCTCTTTTCCAGCAAGGGAGAGAAAGCAGAGAGTAATGAGTGTTACAAATGTCTTATATGGATAGTAAGGAAGGACAACATTTGTGGAGTGTGATTGTAAGACATGAATGTGAGAGGGAAATAAGATGAAGTGTGAGTGTTAGCTGATCAGATGGGGATGGGAGATGCCTGGAGAGAGAAGAATGAGTGGACCTCCAGGCATATTAGCTGAGGATGCTGGGAAAGCCAGAATGTGGAACCCGGCATTTGGAGTTGCTATGCCTCTTGCCTTTCCTGCTCTCCAGAGGCCCTTGAGCCACCTGGTGCACTCTATCCTGGTTACATAAGAAATAGGAGCAGGAGTAGACTACACAGCCCATTGAGCCTGCTCCACCATTCAATACGATCATGGCTGGTCATGGGCTTCAATTTCATTTCCTGCCAGCTCCCCATGTTCCTTAATTGCCTGAGAGACCAAAAATCTGCCAATCCCAGCCTTAAATGTATTCAACGATGGAGCATCCACAACCCTTTGGGCAGAGAATTCCAAAGATTCATAATCTCCTGAGTGAAGTGATTTCTCCTCAACTCAGTCCTGATGATTATTGACCCATTATCCTCATGTTTTAGATTCACTGACCAGTGGAAACAATCTCTCAGCATCCACCCTTTCAAGCCACTTCAGAATTTTGTAGGTTTCAATGAGATTACCTTTAGTTCTTCTAAACTCCAGAGAATATAAGCCCAATTTACTCAACCTTTCATCATAGGACGACCCCCTCATCCCAGGGGCTAATTTAGTGAACCTTCGCTGTACCGCCTCCAATGCAAGTGTATCCTTTCTTAAATGTGGAGACCAAAACTGCACACAGTACTCCAGATGCGCTCTCACCAAAACCCTGTACAACTGTAGCAAGATTTATTTATCCCCGTACTCCAATCCCCTTGCAATAAAAGACGACATACCATTTTTCTTCATAATTACTTGCTGCATCTGCATGCTAAATTTCTGAGTTCCTTTCACTAGTAGACCCAAGTCTCTTTGAACATTAACATTTACAAGTTTCTCATCTTTTAAAAAATATTCTGCTCTTTTATTCTTACGACCGAAGTGAATAACTTCACACTTCCCTATATTATACTCCATCTGCCACCTTGTTGCCCATTTACCTAACTTGTCTATATCACTTTTCAGCCTCTATGTATCCTCCACACAGCTTACCTTTCCACCTAGTTTGGTATCATTAGCAAACTTAAATATATCACTATAATAAAAACAAAATACTGTGGATGCTGGAAATCTGAAATAAAAACATTACCTCTGCCTCTTCATCTAAGTCATTAATATAAGTTGTAAGTAGCTGAGGCCCCAGCACTGAATCTTGCAGCACTCCACTATTCACTGCCTGCCAACTTGAAAAAGCCCCGTTTATGCCCACTCTCTGTTTTCTATTCATTAACCAATCCTCTATCTATGCTAATATATTACCCACCAACTTCAAGATGCCTATTAACCTTTTGTGTTGCACCTTAGCAAATGCCTTTTGTAACTCAAGGTATACTACATCTACTGGTTCCCCTCTAACTACCCTACTAGTTATATCCTCAAAAGCTCAAGTTTCCTTTAGTAAAACCATGTTGACTAGTTCTAATCACACTATGCTTTTCAAAGTGAATTGTTAAGACTTCCTTAATAGTAGTTTCCAACATTTTCCCAACAACTGATGTTAAAACAGCTGGCCTGTAGTTCAATGTTTTCTTTCTCCCTCCTTTCTTGAAAAGTGGTGTAACATTTGCCAACTTCCAATCTAGTGGGACTGTTCCTGAATCTAAGGAATTTTGGAAAATCATAGCCAGCCCATCCACTATCTTTGCAGCTATCTCTTTTAGAACCCTAGGGTTTAGGCCATCAGCTCCCGGGGACTTGTTGGATTTTAGTTCCTTAAGTTTTTCCAATACTTCAGCTAACTAGTCATTTGGTGGTGCAGAACTTGAATATTGCTGAAAAAAGAGACATTTTGTTGAAGATTTTCATCTTGCAATCATCAGGCCAATTCACAAGAATACAATGTAAGGGAAAAAAACAAATTTATGCTATATGAGAAGAGAGTTGGTTGGCAAGTGGACTCTGATTGGTAGAGACATTGCCATGGAGAATGCACCAGATCATGGAAACTGACTGTGAACTGCCAAGCATTGTTTGAAATTTAAACCAGGCAGCTTGACTCTGGTTGGTCAAGGCATTACCCTGAGGAATGAACCAGCAAATGGCTGTCACTTATTTTGTTCAGATACAACAGGTGCAATGTGTGTACATGTTCTCTCTGTCTGCAAAGAACATAATATATGTAGCTTCCAGTACACAAAATGAGATATACTGCGATCCTAACAATCTTATATTGGTTGCCAGCATAATTCTTAGCACACTGAGGATTACTTTATCTCCAATGATATTAATTTCATTAATTTCCTCACTCTTTTTAGCCCCTAGTTTATTGCCTATTTCTGTATGGAACTTGCGTCTTCTGGACAGACACAAAATATTTGTTCAATGCCTCTGCCATTTCCTCATTCCACATGATAATTTCTCCTGTCTCTGCTTCTAAGGGACCAACGTGCACTTTAGCTACTCTCTTCCTTTTCACATACTTATAAAAGCTCTTACAATCTGTTTTTATATTCCTGGCTAGTTTACTCTCATTCTATTTTTTTCCCTTTTTATCAACGTTTTGGTGACCCTTTGCTGGTTTCTAAAACACTCCCAATCCTCAGACTTGCTATTGTTTTTTTTTCAACATTGTATGCCTCTTCTTTTAATCTAGTACTATCCTTAACTTCCTGAATGAATCATGGATGAGTCCTCATCGTTTATTTTTTGTTCTTCAGTGGAATGTATTTTGGTTGAACGTTTGAAACTTTAAAAAAATTTCCACTGTTCATTTATCCCCATACATATTAGTCTATTTACCCAATTAACCTTAGCCAGTTCTCCCCTCATAACTATGTAATTGGATTTGTTTGCAATTGGAATATGTCACTTTCAAACTTAGTATGGAATTGAATAGTATTATGGTCACTATTTCCCAGTGGATCTTTTACTATGACAGTACTAATTAATCTGTTTCATTTCACAATACTAGATCTAAGATAGCTTTATCCCTAGTCAGTCCCGATACACACCACTCCAAGAAACTGTCACAAAAACATTCTACAAACTCATCTTCTAGACCATTCTTGCCAGTTTGATTGTCCCAGTCTACATGAAGGTGAAAGTCCCCCACAATTATTATATCTTCTTTGTTACAAGCTCCAATAATTTCTTGTTTAACGCTCTGTCCAATGGTATAACTACTGTTAGGGGCCCTATAAACTACTCACACCAGTGTTTTCTTACACTTGCAATTCCTAATTTCCATCCATGCTGATTCTACTTCATGATCTTCAGAGACCAGATCCTTTCTCAGTAATGACTTTATGTTACTATAAAGGCAACCCCACCTCCTTTACCATTCTCTATGTCTTTCTGAAATATTGTGCACCCTGGAATATTTATTTCCCAACCTTGATCACCTTGCAACTATGTTTCTGTAATGGCAATTAGATCTAAATCATTTACCTCTATTTGTGTGACTAATTCATCTATCTTATTGCAGGTGCTTCATGCATTCAGATAAGGAACCATTGTTTTACTTCTATTTCCTGCAATGACTTTATTCGCTGATGTACCTTTTTTGTACTCTCTGTCTCTTCCTGTCTCACTCTGCTTGACTTTACCAACTTCACGATAGTGTTCCGATACCTCAATCTTTCTCTTTGGATTTCTCCCCTCACCCTAGCTCTCCAACAGCCTCCACCCTCTCCGCAGCCCCCTCACCCACCTGCCCTGTTAGTTGAAAGCCCAGCCCACTGTCGAATTTACCATAGTCCACTGAATGTTGATTTTTCCACTAAATTGTCTCTAAGCAGTTCCACACCCTCACATTTCTATTGCCTTTTTGTCCTTGCCTCAAAGATGATTTATCTGAGATTGTCAATTTGCATAAATTGAAACATCCGTGGAATTTTGTTAAAGTTTGTGTTTCACTAAAGGCAAAGGATTTTGCTTCATGGTGTTAATCGAGATGTCTGAACCAGCTGGCCTTCGTAATCCAGGATTTGGATCATTGCCTATCTAGCCGAAAGAGTAACGCCATCAATTTTTAAAAGTACATTTAATTTTTCCAAAAGGAATGTGTCTTAGGCAGTGAATGAGAGGAGTGACCTTTGACACCCTGGCTTACAAGTTACAGAGCTGTCTTGTGTAATCTCTATTTTAATGCATCATAATAAATAACCAGTAACCTTGAATTCTAAAGATTCTTCAGAATTCCTTTTTGTGTCACATGGTCTTCCAACAGAAATATATCAATCTACAAGCCTAGCTTAAAACATTGGTTTTCAGGCTTTCACTGTCCCCACTTCTGAAAGACAAAGCAAACTATACCAATAAGAAAATTATATCACTGCAGAATTTTTTTCCCCCCCTCTTAGTACATAGCGACGAAAGTAAAGTGATAGTCGAAGTAGCTGTTAGTTGTGGCTCAGTTGGCAGCACGCACACCTCTGACTCCGGAAGGTTTCGAGTTCTGAGACTTGAGCACCAAGATCTAGACTGACACTCAGCGCTGCTGTGTCAGAGGGGTTGACCTTCAGATGAGATCTTAAACCAAGACCCTGTCTACTCTCTCAAATGGACATAAAAGATCCCGTGGCACTGTTTTTTTTAAATAAGGCTCGGAGACTTATCCCCAGTGCCCTGGCCAATTTTTATCCTTCAGTCAGCAGGAATGTGGGGTTGAGGTTACATTCAGATCAGCCATGATCTTATTGAATGGCGGGGCAGGCTCGAGGGGCCGAGTGGCCTACTCCTGCTCCTAATTTGTATGTATGTTCATATGTAACTTTCGTGCTCCAGGGCATCGTATTGGGGGGGTACCCCAAAGATGCGCTGGGGAAACCCCCATCTCTTGCTCCACACCAACCCCTGGATGTTCACAAGTAAGGTTTGCACAGTAATTGCCCTGAAGTGCAAACTTCCCTTGGGCAATTGTGCTGCACAGGGAACCATCCGAAAATACAATTCAAATTGCAAACTTTGGATGGTTCCGACTGAGTTACATCAATAGTTACCCAGAAAAAGTTAGAATAATTAAAACCTCTTCTGGCTTCTGGGTAACTATTACACAGACCCAGTCAGGTCCCCATGGGACACCTCCCTCACCCATGCCCCATCCACCCCCCAACAGGGGCCGCCCCCGACTCCCTGACTACTCCCTCCCCTATGGGACTTGCCCACCCCACCAACCACCCAGGGGTCACCCACCACGACCCCGACTACTCCTACCCACAGGACTTCCCCACTCCACAACCTCACAGGGGTCTCCCCCACCCCTCCGACTACGCGCCCCCCCGCCCATGGAGTCTTTCCCCCACCCCCACCCACTCCCCTGCCTGGCCCGACTTTCACTCCCCTCTGCCCCCCTAGACCTGACCCGCCCACCCGTCCGACCCGCTCACTCACGGCTCCAACCACCACCCCCACCCCCCCCAAGGCCCAACCTGAAACTCCTCCCCACCCCAAGGCTCAACCTAACTCCATCGCACCACCCTCTCGAGGCCCGGCCTGACACCCACCTGCCTGAGGCCCGACTTGACCTGATTCGACCCGACACCACTCCTTTGCGAGGCCCGACCCAACCCAACCTAACCCCCCCACACCAAGGCCCAACCAGACCCAACCAGAACCCCCCCCCACCCACCAACCCCGCACAAACTTCTCCCTGGCCGGTCAAGGATCTTTAAACCTGCTGGACCTTTAACTTACCTGGTTTACTAGTGCAGTAAAATAGGCGGCATGGCCTCCGTGTATCTGACAGAGCAGCCTTTGATGCTAGGCCCCGGTGATATGCTGTGCTGCCCGGATCTTGCCCGGCCTGATTTGGAAGGTTGGGCGGGGATGAGATTGAAAAGGATTTTGGGTAGGTAACTAGGAGCGGAGTGGCAATCTGGCTCGGATTGCCACTCCAAGGAAGTTCAGGCCCCTTATCTAGTCATGATCACTTTGTTGTTAGAGCTGGCTGTGCACAAACTGACTGCCATGTATCATCTATTCCAGCAGTGCCTAAAGTTCAAAAGCACTCACTGGCCCTCTGCTCATTAGAGGCATTAAATAAATGTGATCTTTGTATTTTTACTTTTTGTAAGTTAAGAAATACAGACAAAAAATTTCTCGTGATCGCTGTTCTCACCACCTGGTCCGAATCACAGAGAAACCTAATTCCTTTGTGCACCCCCTCAGATCTCCTCACAGACCCCCTGAGGGTCTGCAGATACCAACTGATGAATCTGCAGCCCGGACCGACCCACACCCCTGTGTGATAGTAAAAAACAAAGGATAAATATTTTAGTCCTGATCATTCTTTGTCACCTAGATGTAAGAGCTTCACAAGTTACACAGTCTCGCATGTTCAAAACATTAAAATGGTATTCCAGGGTCAGATATCCACTGAATGCCTTATATTTAGGCAGATGCACGGCTTATATTGAAACATTTAATCCAAAAAAAATCAATTCCCAAAGTGCATTGCAGCGATTTACGTTTCTTTCTGTAGCTACTTGCCCAGAAAGGAGGCATAGGGAAAGCAGACTTAACAAAGCAACACAAAAGCATTGGATTAAATTGCAAATCACATGGAATTAATAAGTGTGAAAAATCAATTTTTGGAAATGGGAGGAGCTTTTAAGCAAACTGAGATTTCCTTCTAGTTTACTGATGTTTTTTAAAGGGGTGAAAAATAAATACAAATTGTAGTTATCATTAGTTGTGTCTTTTTTTTTACTTTAAAATGCAGTGTAAACAACTATTTTCAGTAAAAGTGTCATGTTCCAGCAATCAGTCAGGGGGTTTTTATACAGTAATTTTAGCTTCATCTCAGCATGTGGTAACAGAACATACAGTAGTTTTTCAGCCTTTGACAGGGCAGTCATTCCACGTACCGCTTATATCCGTCCCCATTTATTTTTCATATATATGCAAAAGAACTGACATGGTATTCTTTATATTTTTGTGCTTTTACTGCACATCTGCAAAGCATGTTGTGGGGGAACCACTTGCACAAATGATGGACTTTATCTACCAGGCTATGTCTTGTCAGATTTCCCAACCTTTGAAAATGTGGTTTCTTTACTGGATGAACGGACTAATGTACCATGCACCAGAGTAGAATTATTTTATGCAACATTGAAAGAGTCAATTAATTTGCATAATTCTATGTGTAATACCATGACTTTAAGGTAGGATAGTCTGCGCAACATTCCTGCCATCCCAACATATTATGTCACTTTGATAAGTTAATCATGCTCATGTATAATTAATTACACTTAATGACAAAGTGAACTTTGTACCTATGCATCACAGCTTGCTTTTTTAAGGATCTAATATCTGTGCTTTTAGAAGTGCTGTTTCATCGAGCATTTTAACAGTTTAAGTACACTGAGATAGAACAGCATTCATATTGTGTTTCATCTGGAGTCCTTGACTGAATGAAAGTGGGAAGTGGGAGTGTGCAGCACACATTAATATGGCCAGTGTTTATTGCTGCAGTAATGCTATTTTAAACTCGGTGGTAGCCCAGTTGTGTAATCATCAGGAAATATGCAGCTTTTCTCGTTTCCCTGATCTCTGTGGTAAAAAAACTATGGAGCCATGAATCATAGCAAGGGGTGTGCTTCTCAGCAGGCTGATTTAAACAACTTGACCTAAAAATTGAATGGGGCCTTTCCTGCTTCTTAAGCACCAAATGGAATGCCTAATCCTTCAACATTGCAGGCAGGATGTGCACGTTCATTATGAGTTGGAAGTGCACCACCTGCCATATTGGTGTAGGCAAAAAGATAGGCGTCCAGAGCCTGTACCTGAAATAAAGGTTAGCCCCTTTGCGAATGGGTCCCCAACTAGGGTTTCCCTGAATGTTGCCAGCCCTGTCTGCTTGTGGCCTAACAGATTATCCTTAAAGAACTGCAGCATCCAAGGCAAGTGTTTAAAATGCTTACCTGGCTGCTGAGCTGACAGGAGCAGGAATGTTGCACCTTGTTTTCACGTTCATGCTGCATGGGCTGTTGTTTGTCACTGCCGACCCTCCAAAAGTTCTGCCCATAACCATCCTGATTCTGTTGCCCACAGTCCCAGCCTCCCCACGCACTCTACAATCCCTGCCATCCGCTATCTGCCCTGTCAGTTACCACCCGTCCCATCCCAGCTACCCCTCAATTACCCTCCTTCCTGCTCGATTCCCCTTCCCTGTCCCCTTTATGGACTTAATAAAGAGCGGCAGAGGTTCGATCTTTGAGTCCTCCTCTCCGGTGAGCTGCCCTGGGGGTGCCCGTTAGGTGTCGGCAGTTCACAGGCTTGATGATAATGAAGTTCAAGCCCTAATTTTGGTTGTGTCTTGAGCCTATCCATTCAGCCACAAGGAATGAGCCTTTCGCTCCCTATGTGACTGTTCACGGCCTTGCTTGAATTTCTAGACCCCCTGTAACTGTCTCCGTTCTGGAGCCTCATAAATAGGAGCCAACAAAGGTTCCTCTCTCTCTCTCTGCTGGGACCGACATTCATTCAGTCTCAGCCGTTCCATTAGGAAGCGATTGAGTAGAAACTAGGGTGCAGATTTCCGCAATGACGGAGAGGCTGTTTGAAATGGCTAAAATCCGTAAATGGCCGGAAATTCTAAGCCCCGCCCCCGAGCACGGCACGTTCCATTTTCGCCACGGTGGGACCGGAGTCGGGCTCGGGTTCTCACATGCGCATTCGCAGAGGCAGCTGGCCATTTAAATCATCAGCTGCCTCCACTGATTCCTGATTTTGGCATCCCAGCTGTGAGGATCTCGAAGTGCGCAGCGCAGACTAGGTTAGAGGAGGTCTGCTTTTTATGCATTTATTTTAGATAGCCAGGGTGCCCCCTTGGAGAGGTGAGGTAAAGTTAAATCGTAGATGAACTTAGTGGCCCAGAAATGCCAGGAACTTAACTCCCATTGTCCTCACGTGACCCAAGGGAGTGGGAGGGTGTGGCTGCTGGTCTCCTAGGGCAATGTTGTGTTGCCCCACTGAGTCTCGCCCCCAAGTGCAAGGAAGAAATTAGCGTTTTAGAAGTGCACGTAGTGCTTCATCCGAGGGAGCATAGAGGATGCGCCTGGCGTCCTCTCAGGTAGAGGCAGTAGAAGCCAGTCAAAGTGAGCAGCTGGAGCCCAGAGGGAGGGCCGAAGGTCAGGAGCAGGAGACAATTGTACAAGCACCAGGAAGGAGGAGGAGGAGAGGGAGGACAACCAGGTTCTACCGTGTGGGGAGGGTGTACAGACCGAGGACATCATACCTCCACATGTTGGAAACCCAGTGCCGAAGAAGACTCAGGTTAAGCTGTGATGTTGTGACAGACGTTTGTCATATGGTGCAGCAGCAAATGGAGCCAGAATCCATCGACTCCCATGCCCTGTCAGTGGCTGTGAAGGTAACTGCCACACTGAACTTCTATGCCTCAGGCTCTTTCCAGGGCTCAACAGGCGACCTGGCTGGTATTTCCCAGTCAGCAGCACACAGATGCATTAAGGAAGTGACTAATGGCCTGTTCACTCATGTGAGGAAGTACATTAGTTTCCCCATGGATCTTGAGTCTCAGACTCAGAGACCCATGGCCTTTGCCCAAATTACAGGCTTCCCTAGGTGCAGGGCATTACTGACTGCACTCATGTTGCGATAAAGGCCCTCACTCAGCATGTGGATACCTTCCTGAACCACACGTTATTTCACTCCATCAATGTGCAGGTGGTTTGTGACCACAAGATGGTGTTTCTTCAAGTGTGTGCAAGATTCACAGGCAGCTGCCCCGACTCTTTCACACTAAGGAATTCGCAACTCCCCTGTCTATTTCATCAACCTGTGCAGATCTGGGGGTGACTCCTAGGGGACAAGGGCTACCTCCTTAAGAAAATGGCTGATGAGCCCTTTAGGAACCTACAATCCGAGGCAGAGTGAACCTACAATAGTAGCCACATCATCACCAGGCTCACTATCAAGCAGGCCATTGGCATTTTAAAGATGAGGTTCCGATGCCTCAATTGCTCAACTGGAACTCTCCAATACGCCCAGCAAGGGTTTCAAGAATAATTGTCGTACGCTGCATGCTGCACAACATTGCGCAGCAGAGGGGGCCAGCAAGTAGGTGACGATGGGGCCTTGGACAGCCCCAATCTCTGAGGAGGAAGAAGATGAGGAAGAGGAGGAGGAGGAGGAGGAAGCCCATGGAGGCCATTCCGAAACAGAGGAGGATGAGCCCGCCAATGGCAGAGCAGCAGGGAGGCAAGGACATGCATCCAGGGCTGAATCTGTGCAAGAGGGGGCCCTTGCCAGACGGGTCCTTGACCAGAGTAAATTTTCATAAGGCCCGCCCAAATAACAATTGCCATCCGATAATCCCTCATGGCATATACCTCCGTATAAAAATCCTTGTGCCTTGACATCACATTCTCTAAAGGGACTGTCCCTCCCTCTTAAGGGAGCAAAGCAACGTCAGTGAGTTAGATCCAGTCACATTTAAACTGCAGCTACCCTCTCCATCATAAACATGGTCGTCAGCATCTTTCAAACACACATGGGAATAAATCCCTTTCATCCTGGTCCCCTCACATGAATGCTACTGACCATGAATGATGCACCTATGCCGCCAAATGGACCATCATCAAGCCACGCCCACAATGCAGATAATGACACGAATGAAGGCATTTAACCTTATACACTCTGACACGAGTGGACGTTGCATCATCCATGTAGATATGGCATCTTGTGCATGATGATTAGACAACTGTATCGTAACAGCTCATTGAAATGAATTTTGCTACATCCAGTCCGACCAATGGTCCTGCACAAGAACTGGGTGCCACCTACATCAGTCCTGGCTTAACTATACCTCTGTAAACTGCACAAACATCATCCTGTGAAATGACAATGTAGCCACTGCAGTGGCGGCAGCACACGACCTATATTAGCTGGATAATACATGGTCTACTGAGCTGCACTGCCCACACCAACACCAATACTGCAATGGGGATGAATCTAGCACTCAGCACTCATGCTTCAGATGCCCTTGCTGACCAGCAGCTGGCCGTGGAGTAGGATCATTAAGGCCCCCTTTATGTTACGCTTAGATGGAAACTGAAAGATACAAGAAGCATCTTGGTGCTTGAGCCTTTGACCTCTGGACTCTTATGTGATGCAACAGAGAAGGAAGAAGCTCTAATGTGCCTCACCAATCAGACCACATCATTGCTTCTGGTGAAGCCACATCGAGATGCAGCTTAACATGCCCCCTTCAGTATTACCAGTAAGAAGCAGCCTCACATTTCTATCTTTCCTTTTGAGTTTTCTGTTGTAGACGCACACACCAAGTCATGTAAATGTGAAAAGAAATGTATTCAACAAGTGGTATGGTGAACCCATTAGTGCTCCAGGTGACAACGGCGCCCAACAAAGCGCCCTCATCTTGTTGCCTCGGAGGAGGTAAAGGCAGGCTGTTCACTTAATCGTTTAATGAGGGCAATGAGGAGAGTGGTGGCCTGCCTTGTCACGCAAGCACCTATTGGGCACCTCCTTCAGGCTGTAGCCTCTTCATCTCTGCATGGGCAGCCGTGGTCACTTGCACATATAAAACAGGTGAAGGTTCTGGCAGAGGGGCTAAAGAGGTGGAGGAAGATGAGGGTTTTGAGGAGGTCTTGGCACCTTCAGCCTCCTCAGTTATCTTCGCAGCCCTGGGTTGGCCTTCAGGTTGGGTTGATGGGTCTATGTTGGTGCATAGCAGTTGTCCAATCCAGCAACCACAGAGCCAATAATAGTGTGACTGTCCTGTTAAGGGTGTGCAGCTCCTCATGTATTCCATTGATGTCAGCGCTCATGCCCTGAGCAGAGTGCTCCAGGCTTCTGAGGGAGGCTTGACCCTTTCCTGGCCAAGGCCCTGCCCTTGCATCCTATCCATGTGTTGCTGCATGTGTGTCTCCATGTGATTGGCCAATCTCTCATGGTCAAAGCTCATGTGGCTGAGCCCCCGGGACAATGTGGAGCCCATGACGGTGATGGACTCCTCCAATCGCAGTCCAAGAGCTCCCACAGCCTCAGGGAACTCCACCAGATGTCAACACATCTATTCCTGATTGGGCAAATACTGTACCCCAAATGCTGAATCCTGAGGCTCCATCCATTGGAGCATCATCATAACTTTCTATCATCTACTGAGGGGGACTGTACACAGGTGTCTCCAATTCTGACACCTCCTCCTGTACTCAGAGACCCATGGCCTTTGCCCAAATTACAGGCTTCACTCAGGTGCAGGGCATTACTGACTGCCCTGAAGTTGCAATAAAAGCCCTGACTCAGCATGTGGATACCTTTGTGAACTGCATGTTATTTCACTCCATCAATGTGCAGGTGGTTTGTGACCACAATATGGTGTTTCTTCAAGTGTGTGCAAGATTCACAGGCAGCTGCCCCGACTCTTTCACACTAAGGAATTCGCAACTCCCCTGTCTATTTCATCGACCTGTGCAGACCTGGGGGTGACTCCTAGGAGACAAGGGCTACCTCTTTAAGAACATGGCTGATGACCCCCTTTGGGAACCCACAATCCGAGGCAGAGTGGACCTACAATAGTAGCCACATCATCACCAGGTTCACCATCCAGCAGGCCATTGACAGGGTGTGGTGACTTTCACCCTGTGCCACCAACTCGAAACGCACGCTATATTCCTCTGAAGCGTCTGTATCTGAGTCGGCGGGGTGTGGGCTAGTATGATGCGATGCTGCCTCCTCAGACATCTCTTCCTTCTCTTGATGCCCAAGACTGATATGGGCCTGGAGGGTGAGCCAGCAGAGCTGGGACCTGTGTGAGACACAAAGTGAGATATTTAGGTATAGCCCTACTCATAGTGAAAGCACGTTCTGATGCACACCACTGCCTTAACCATGCTCGCGCTGCCTGCATGACTCAACCTCATCATTGCACTCCCTCTCATGCCAATGTCCCATTGTGCCCATTGAATTGACAGCATGACCTCCACCATTACCACCATGTGCCACGGTAATCTGAACATCACCTTTGTCAACTGGTGCTGGAGATTCACCATCACCAACAGCCAGCAGCTCCAGCACCCTGGCGATCTTCAGGGACATTTGCTCCCAGGGCACATGGGCCAACCCGGAGTCCAGGCCATCACTTTTGCATTCTTCATCCTTTGGTTCTGCAACCACATCACGCATTTATGTTACCCTCATACATAACACATGCAGAGATAATGCACCTCAATGTGTCTGCGCATCATACTGCCTATTCACATCTGTTTCCCCTGCAGCTAAATGAGCTGCTTACACATTCCTCTGCTTCAGCATTGAGGATTGTCTGTGCCAGATCTCACATTTTTCTGCAGCATGCAAGTGTGACCCTTCCCTTCGACCTCTGTGTCTATGAACCAAGCTTGCCAGAATGCAAAAGGTCAAAGAACTTGTGCGACATTGGAACCAAAATTTTTTGTGGACACATCACTCATCGCTGCTGCAATCTGGACCCATGCCTTCTTGGTCATAGCAGGCATTTTGCAATGGGCAGCTGGGGAGATGATGTCCCATTGCCTTTGTGCCTCATGTGCCAGGACCTCCAGGTCCCAGTTGGATAAGTGTTGGGAAGCTGGGTCCATCCCTTCAGATGCAGCTGCTCTGTGCAACATGAATTAATTAATGAGAATGTAAGGCGAGAAAGGTCATGGGCAACTCAGTATACATTGTTATGATTCACTTTTGTGTGCTTACTTGCACCAACTATTCACATCATCTCATCTATGAATACTTTTAACTGTGTGGTTGAGAGAAGGGCTTCACACATATGCTTGGTACTGTGTATGTTGCGACTGTCACTCCATGGTGACATGCTGTGCTCGATAACAAATAATAGACCTATTGGCTTATTCCGTCTTATTCAGACTGTTATGCCACTATACTATGCAAATGTGAGGGACCTTGTCAAGGGTCCACAGCATGGGCGCATCCACAGAGACCTGTGGTAATAGGGCAAGTGGATGGGATAATGAGCATGGTAATGTTGTTCATTCACTGATTCCAGCCAGCTTACTAAGTCACTGCATATTATCTGCATCAAGTACTGGTGGCAATGCAATGTGATCTCCATGGCTTGCCTTGAGAAGCCGCTCAGTGATTTAGTTCAGCACACTTTTGATTAGGAAGCATCAATGACAGTTACCCCATAGGGAAAGCCCACGTCCATCCTAGTATAATCTAACAGTTAGACAACGTTTACAGCTTTGGCACTCACCTGACAACTCAAGAAGGTTTCTCCCAAGGCTCCAGATGTGCTGCATTCACGTAGTAACACTGGGAACAACTACTTCAATGGGGCGCTTTTTATATGCGTTGGAGATGCCCGACCCACACTGGGCCCACTTCTGACCCCTCATCAGAGTCACCCGCCTCGGCTCTGATTCCAGCCCACACCCCTCGACCAAAAATCAAAACTGTGGGTGGCCATTTTTAAAGGTTGGGTTCACAGAGCCCAAAGTGCAGTGAGCTATCGGCGGCATGCACATGCCTTTGCAAATAGTACATCTCATTGTTGACATGTACCCAAACCGCAAGATGTACCACTCGCTCAGTGTGCAAATGGTGTGTGACCCATGCCTGGAACATTATGTTGGTGCATAAAAATTGGCTCCTGTTCTGTCCTTCACCAGCAGACTTTCTGGAGTAGAACAGCAATCCCTACACTTAATTTGGGGCCATAAAAATTGAACTCCCAATAAGTATAATAAAATTTTCACTGCTGCTATTCACTTGTTTTATTCAGGTTGAATGAAATTGTTTGACAGTAAAGTCACAGTTTAGTGTAGTGTCATTCTTCCAATTCATAAAATCAAAGAAGATCAAATGAGGGTACAATGGGAATTCTCCCATCTCTGCGCACCTGACCCTGGGGGCAAAAGCCTGGACCTAGATTTTTCCTTAAAGAGACCATAACAAAGCATGGCACTGACTTGCCCTTGGATGCCTACTGGTAACAAAGCAGCACTAATGTAGCTTGCCTTGAAAAACAATCTAAGTGAATTAGATTTGTGAAGTTTTATAATGAAACTTCACCAATTCATTATTATTTTTATGCTGTAAATGATTGCATATTTGTTTGATAATTGCATAGAGGATTTTATGAATAAATATTTTGTGACTTCAGTATAAGGACAATGGATTATTGAGTGTTTTGCAGTTAGTGGCTGTAATCAGGTTGCTATCATTATGACAGAGAGCAATGATGACCTTTACAATTCAATCGCAATTTCATTACCCATGGAAAAAATGAGAAACCTTGCCTCCCTTTGGTTTGAAGTTCTTATGGATTTGGGGAGTCTAACACCTAATTTGGAAAAAATACATCACTGCTTATGATGTCCATGCAGACATCAAGGTTGTTAACATCAAAAACAGAATTACCTGGAAAAACTCAGCAGGTCTGGCAGCATCGGTGGAGAAGAAAAGAGTCGACATTTCGAGTCCACATGACCCTTCAACAGAATTGAGTATAGTCAGGAGAGGGGTAAAATATAAGCTGGTTTAAGGTGGGGGGCGGGGGGAGAGAAGTTGAGGGTGGGGTGGTTGTAGGGACAAGCAAGCAGTGATAGGAGCAGATAATCAAAAGATGCCATAGACAAAAGGAACAAAGAGGTGTTGAAGGTGGTGATACTATCTAAGAAAATGTGCTAATTAAGAATAGATGGCAGGACACTCAAGGTACAGCTCTAGTGGGGGTTGGGGGGAAAGACTGACAAGGTATTAGTTGTAGATTTAAAGGTTTAAATTTTTAAGGTTGTTAACATCACTGCTTGACTTTAAGTAGTGACTTAAGGGTTTTCCAGAACATGATATTCCCATTCAATGAATCAGTTTTGTCAAAAATGACACCTTTCTGTTTATTCACAGAAATAGACACTCTTGGAGCATTATTCTCTTTGTTCATTCTCTTTGTATTTTACTCTTTTGGGGAAGTCTTATCTTAGAAATCTTACCTTCGAGTCCACATTTCTTATATTCTTGCCTTGATCTAGGTAATTCATATTATGCCTGGGGATCAGAATGAGAATCCTCCACTTAATTTCCATTTACTGGTTAAATCATATACCTTCATTTGATCTTTGATTTTATGAATTGGAAGAACGACATTACACTAAACTGTGACTTTACTGTCAAACAAATTTATTCAACCTGAATAAAACAAGTGAATGGCAACTATGATACAGTGAAAATTTTATTATACTTATTGGGAGTCCAATTTTATGGCCCCAAATTCAGGTGTAGGGATTGCCGTTCTACTCCAGAAAGTCTGCTGGTGAAGGACAGAACAAGAGCCAATTTTTATGCACCAGCATAATGTTCGAGGCATGGGTCACACACCATTTGCACACTGAGCGAGTGGAACATCTTGCGGTTTGGGTACATGTCACCAATGAGATGTGCCATTCGCAAAGGCATGTGCATGCCGCCGATAGCTCACTGCACTTTGGGAAAGCCCGTTATCCTATCAAAGACATGTGCCCACTCCCTCTGCTGCTCTCTGCTTAAAGAGAAGTCCCCTCCCTTGCCATACAGGGGCTCTCTGACCACCATTGATACAGCAGTGGGTGACAAACTGCAATCTGTTAGCAATATTGCCAGCTCCAGCCTGGAAGGATCTGCTTGGCGTAAAAATTCAGTGTCGCCTTGATGGCCAGTGGCAGTGCTGTCCTCAACCTTCCCCGATGCTGCAGGTCCACTTCCTAGAGGTGGCACAGTTATGTGATCACCTCCTTGATGAAAGGCAGCTACCAGAGGTGCTGCTCCTGGCTTAGGTGCAAGTTGGAGAAGTGGTCTCCGAAGACTCTAGATGAGCAAGGCCTCCTGCTGAGTGCCCTCATCCTCCTCCTCGCTCTGTGAGCAACTTGTCTTCTCTGCTTCATCGGCTTCTGATGCTGCCGCTCCCGGCGAACTGAAACTACAGACCCTATGTGGAATTTAATGCCCTCCCCCCACGATGCATTTGGTGGCAGGAGGGCATATAATCGGGTGGGAGGGTGGCAGGTGTGGACTCCACCAATTAATGTCTGCTTAAGGGTCTCACCCCACAGCTGGTGGTATTTACCCAGCGACAGGCAGGGGACTGGCCATATGGGAAGCCCGAAAAGTAAACCCTGTCGGGGCTGCTTGCATGCTTCTGGGAGCATCCCGCTTTCAAAGGCACTCAGTGCCTGATCGAGGGACCCAGCAATGAGAAGGGGGTGCCCAATGAGAGCTACCCTCTCGCCCTTGCTGCCTACCACCTCTTTCCCGTCGTGACTCTCCCCTGCCTTGCCCAGCTGCCATCAGTCACTTATGCCTGGGCCCATTGGCAATCCTGAGCATCAGGTGCCCGTAGCCCCGTCAGCAGTCACCGCTTCCCCAGTGGTGCTGCCGAGCAATGAAGAGCTACCGGCTTCTGATTGGCCGGCAGGTTGCGGTGGGCTGTACTTCTGACCCCGAGGTCCTTGGTCCTGGGGAAGGACTACTGCTGCCCTGTTATGTGCCTGATTTCCACTTAATTTGGCAGGCCTTCCCAAAAAGAGGTCAGGCAGCACATTGTAGAACCTAAACACATCATTGCTTCTTTTGCCAAGCACCTTAAAATGGTGCCCTCTGGTTCTTGATCCTTCCATTAATGGGAATAATTTCTCCCATCCAGACCCCTCATGATTTTGAATATCTCCATCAAATCCCCTCCCAAACTTCTCTTCTCCAAGGGGAAAAGCCCCAGCATCTCAAATCTATCCACATAATGAAGTTTCTCATACCTTGAACCATTCTCGTGAATTTTTTCTCACCATCCTTAAGGCCTTCACATCCTTCCTGAGGTGTGATGCCCAGAACTGGATGCAATATTCCAGTTGAGCCTGAATCACTGCAGCTGAATACAGGTTTTTCATAACTTCCTTGGATTTGTACTCTATGCCCCTATTTATAAAGCCCTGGATCCCCTTTTATTTATTCATTCATGGGACGTGGGCTTCGCTGGCTGGGCCAGCATTTATTGCCCATCCCTAGTTGCCCTTGAGAAGGTGGTGGTGAACTGCCTTCTTGAACCAGTGCAGTCCCTATGGTGTAGGTACACTCACAGTGCTGTTAGGAAGGAAGTTCCAGGATTTTGACCCAGCGACATCCCATTGACTGGCTGTTTGCCATAGGCAGAGTACTGTCCATATACAACTAATCTGTGTTGCAAAATTCAGAATATAATATTTGACGTTAGATGTGATTATGCAATTGCGCAGCACTTGCTGAACAATCACAAATGTGCTAAGAATTACGCTGACAGCCAATTTAAGATTATCAGTTTGCCTGGCAATGTGGCTCACTTTACATTTGCTAGAAGATACATATATTTATATGCAAGGACCTATCCTCTGCAGGAAAAAAGAATATATCCAGATATCACACCCTCTTTGAATAATCAAAAGCATGGGGGACAATAGCTTCTTGGTGCCTTTGCCATGGCAATGTCTTGACCATTCAGAGCTGACTTGCCAACCAGTCAGCACCCCTATAAATTGTTGCTCCCTTTGAAATTTGGCATTTTTGCATCCATCCTGATGAATGCAAGATGAAAAGCTTTGAGACCATGTCTCTTTTTTCAGGAAGAGTGGGAGGTAGAGAGAGAGGCTTAGGGAAGGAATTGCAGGGTTTACTAGAAGCATACAGTACACAATATTTTAATCATTCCGGCTTATTTGAAACATAATCACACACTGCTGGCAGATCCAAAAGTACTTCAGTGATTTCATCACAGTATTGTTAATTAATTTTCAGTACTTCTTAGAAATCTCTTCATTTCCATATGCAGCAGGAAATGCAAAGCGAGTTGGCATATAAACATTTATCTAAAGAAGGGAAGTGTTAAACCTTACTTCAACTGGGATTCTATTGGACATATAGTTACCATTCAAAGAAGTCTAAGTCAAGCAAAAATCATTTCTGGGTATAATTTTGTCTATTCTACTCCTTAATTATTGGCTTAATTGCTGATTTTCTACTTGAACAGGAATGTTTAATGTCTGCAATTAAGTCACATTGTAACACACAACTGAGTAACAATAATGCCCAAAATATGACCTCTTGCAAAAAAAAACTCTTGAGTGCTAACAGTAGAAGAAGAAAGTAGTAGAAAAAAGGGTGATTCCGCTCCTCATTTTGAGTTATGTGGCATAGCATGATATAACAAATTAATTGATTACTTGTGCGAAGGCAAGAAATAGAAACGCTTTCCCCCATGAAAGCTTCTACTAAATGCGCCATAACATGCTATACTTTGCTGTTGTGATGTTTTATCTGTAGAATATGACTTGCAGTTTTACTGGTATTTCCCCGCGGGTGTATATTTATTAGGTTATTCTTATGCCCCATAATTCATATTTTTATTATGATATTTTAAATCAAGTAATAATCAAATACAAAAAAGGGCTTGAAGCCCCAGAGAATAGTTTTAGCACACCAGTTGACAAGCGCATATAATTTTTCATGCACGTTATTTTAAACAAAATCATATCCGTTCAGTTCATTTGATAGCACCTTTGCCGCTAAAGCAGGGTGTTCTGGGTTTATCCTCTGTACATATTTCAGGCTGGCACTCCCTACAGTACTGAGGGGTTGTTGCTTGCTTGGAGATGCTGTTCATCGAATAAAATGTTACAGCTGAAAACCCAACTGATTTTAAAGATCCCATGGAAAGCAATGACTTCTCCCAGTGTTCTACTCAATGCTGGCCATTCATCCCATCATGTTTGTGGGGTCTTGAGTGTTTGCAAATGAACAAATGGTGAACAAGAAATGAAAACATAAAATGCTGGAAAAATTCCATCAGGTCTGGCAGCATCTGTGGAGAGAGAAACAGAGTTAACGTTTCGTGTCCGCATGACTCTTCTTCAGAATGGTGAACCAGTATCGATATGGCTCCTTATCACATCCCTAACTGATTACTTTTTAAGCAATGTCCAACAAATGAATTAACAACTAGTTAATCTGTTTTTGCTGGTGTTGGGCGAAGGAGGAATGTTGGCCAGGAAATCAGGAGAAACCTTTATTATTCTTTGAATCATGCCATGAAATGCTTTGTGACCACTTAAGCAGGAAGATAGGGCTTCAATTTAACATCTTTTGAAAGATGGCACCTCTGAAAATGCAGCACTCCCTTAGTAACGTGCTGAAGAAATCAGGTTATGCATTCTATATTCAGGCTTGAACCAGAGGTGACATTGCCTACAATACTGTCACTATACCTCAAAGCAATTACTTGCATGTGGACTGCTGTGAAGCATTTCTGAGAGGCATGATATGGAGTTATATAAATATTATGGTCTGTTTATGCTTTTAAATGCCATAATTAATTAAATTTGAAGTGTCAATTTAATGGCTTTTTGTGTTTATCTGCTCAAATTCAATTTATATTCCAAAAATAAAGCTTGTCATATTATTAAGTAATTCATCACATTTTATTAAAACATTTATCATAACAACAACATTCATACAGATTATCTCAAAAAATTAATATTTACTTAATTGTTACACATATAATCTAATAAATATGTTAACGCATCAGCAGCAAGTAATAGTATATAGTCATTTCACAACTCACCTTTTTGTGTTTTCAAATCTGATTTGGGCGAAGGGATTTAAATATTATGAAGGCTGTCACTGCTTTCCTGGTAATAATAGGCTATCAAAACAAGTTTTTCAGATCAGGCCCTGCACAGCATCAAGGTCATAAAATGATCCAAACCAGGTCAGCAATACACACTGTGAAATGACCTGCCATAATACACTGAAACTTGCTGTCACATAACCTTTTTGATGTGGGTCTTTATGTGTCAATGCTTCACCCTAATGGTTGCCATGCGATAGGAGGTAGAGATAGTACACTTTCCGGTTTTACAAAATGACCAGGTTAAATTTTCAGACAAACAGTATTAGTCAAATGTTCTTATATTTCAGGGTTAAAACCTTTCTCTGGCTCAACCATTCTTTTCCCCGTGACAGTCTTCACTTTGTTCATCAGTGTGTAAAGTAAAGCTGCTTAGGGTGAAAGCCGACTAGGATGCTGATAAATAAAGTTCCTTCGACAAATCTTTAGCATACAAAAAGTATGATCCAGGTATTTTTGCACTTGAACTTAAGTACTGACTGGCACCACTAGGCAAGTAGTTTTATAATAAGCATTATCATTATCATCCTCGCCCTTGCATTTGTACCTGCTGCATATAATGCACAAAGGTAATACATTCAAAAGGGCTGCCCATTAAATCTAAGCGAACTGAAATGAAAACCAGGTAAATTGTGTTTCCTTTAGCCTGTGAACTGACGCAGTATCAAGATAAACAAGAGTCAAGCTCCCAAAGGAACACTTACGTCTCAAGCTATGAGCACTACTGTTTAATGTACACTCATGCTCCAGCTACCTCCCATTTCCTTTATTTGAATCTCCTGACCTGTTTCACACGCACACTTTTCAGCTCCATGCTGGGTTTCCTATTTATTGAATACATTTCTCCCTCTAACATTTTTCCACCTGAGCTGGCAATTGTGACTTTTATGGTCACATTGTATGCAGGTCTCTCAAGATTATAAACTAGGTATTTTCTCCTTTTTTTTTTGTCACCTGCTTGCATGGTTCAGTTCTTGTCTAAGCCAGAACTCGATGCACAAATTGAGAGTGTCATTTCTGACAAGCACCCTTTAACATTCTAGGCCACTGGCTTCTTATCAATTTGATTATAAAGTCTTGTTTGCTGGAAAATATATTTCTTTTGCTATAGATCATTAAAAAAAAAACGTGTGGAAAAAGACACCAAGCTGTGCTAAGGGATAAGCATATTCTCATACACAGCTGCACAATGTTAGGACATGACTCCTGACTAATAAACATTGTGGGTCATTTTTATTTTGCGAAGCTGGTCTCATATGCAGCAATCCAGTTATTGTTATCTACCTCCATTTTACTCATTTTGATTTTTTTTCTCCGTTCACCTTTGTGTGCTCTTTGTGTTTGGCTATCTGTTTGCCAAAAACTAATGTTTTGTGCTGTAGAATGGTACAACAAAAATAAGGAGTTAAAAACGCGCAACGTTGCCTAACCCTATCAAGCTCAGATCAATGTCATCTTACAAAGCATCAGAAACGCACTCTGCTGGTGACCATGCAGTCCTCGCAAACACACAGGGCATGGGATTGAGGCAGAATTACGTCAGTTTTGTGTAAATAATCAAGCATTGACCTGCAAGGTTAAAACCTATAATTGCAGAGATACTTCAAAGCGGTGACTACCTTTTGGAGCAGTTTGTGCTGTGACAGATAGCAACATCGCCCATTAAGTATTTCATTAGATGTAATACGGCAAAAGTAATATTTTCAACAGCTGCCGCTATGCCCAACCCAGACAAATTAGAGGCTAAAATGAAGCAGTAGAAAAACATCAAAGCACTCAAGTAATGCAGGAAATGATTGTTACAACCGTGTCTATTATTCCTTGATAAATTATTCATTCCAATTCTCATGTTTGCATTTTCTTTCAACAAAGTCGCTGTATTGTCGTATGGTTGTAAAATAACAATTATGTTTCTATGTCCTTATAAAATATATACAATTATATACCTTCTGCAGAATCATAGAGCTACAGTTTGCTTATTAAAAGGGCTCAGTGCCTGCCTCATGCCGCCAGCCAGCAGTAGACCCTTATGAAGGTAGCATTCATCACAATGCCCACTTCGAATCAGGGTTTGGGGATTGAAACTTCCCTCCCTCTCCCTTCCCTGCCCCGCGTTCCTCCCTTTCCAGGACAACACCAATTATGCAAAGAAGGATAAAAAATAAACAAAATAGAACTTTTTAGAGGAAGGAGTATCTTGAGTGGGTGAATATGGAAAGACAATTCATTCTGTCTGGGGTGGGGAGGGTGGGGGTGGTCAGCCACAAGGGACCATCAATTTAAAATTGGCACAGATTGAGGTGGGTGGTTAGGTAACCTTGCTTAATGCAGACAGCCATTGGATCATTGAATGCCTTGCCACCTGGACTAGTTGACGTAGACATCCATTAAACCTTTGAAGGGAAAAGTGAGTAAATACTTAGAGTGATGATGCGAGTCCGTGAAGAAACAATAAGCAGTGGGATTAGTTTTATATCGTTCATGTAAAGACCTGGCCCAGAAATGGTGAACTGAATGACTTCATCTGTGCTGTAGCCATGGTTCTTTGACTTGTATGGTAATTATCACTGACCATAATTGACAATCTGGCATTCCTTAGCTGACATTATTAGTAAGATCAACATTTTTTCACCAGAACAATGAACTGGGCTCAAATTATAATTTTCTAAAGTCAGCATTTTTTCTGGTGTCACCAGCTTTCAGCATTTACGGTACAACGTAGATGGAAGAAAATGAACAGTAATCTTACTTAATCATAGCTGTTTGAATTTAAACATAGACCGGGATTAAGCGTGACCGCTGGCGTCGGGTGTGTTCGGTGGCGTGAGCGGACAATATGGCGGGAAGGCCAAAAGTCGGTTACACGATGGTGTGAAACCAGCTTGCAATCACCTGCTCCTCTCATCGATGGTGGGCTGCATTTCCTGCCATTGGTCGTCGGGAACCTGGTTGTAATGTATCAGCATGTCATTATAAGGCCAGCCAGCTGGAATCACACCCCCACCCCTGCTGGATTGTCCACGTCAGTGTGATTGCACCTGGTTCACAACAGCATATAAAAGGCACTTGGTGGGCTGCACTCTCAGTGGGACTTGGGATGAGTACACAGTAACATTGTGGAGCGCTCGCCCGGGTTGCCGGTTAGACTTCAAGGTTGAAGCGCGTTGTGGGGGGGTGGGTGGGGGAGGGGAGGGAAGGGCTGCCCTGTGGTTGAGGCACATTTGAGGCAGGGAGGCAAGAGCTGCCCTGGGGATGAAGGTAGTGCTCAAGCATGTGCAGGGTGGGGGTGGGCAAGGGAAGTGGCCAGGCATTAGGGAATCCTTGTATAAAGTGACATTCCTCAGCAGCTGAGACAGTTCAGGTGCAGCCACATTGATATGATTGGAGCCGGGCGTCTAGCTTCTCTGCCCACTCAAGAAATGCGGAGGCATCAAAATGTCAACAAGTGCTTCAGGGCTTTTCACCCGTCGGGCACAGACTGTAAACTAATGAGCGTTTTAGCAGACTACAGGACAGGTGGACGACTGGGAACGTTGTACAAACTCCTTGTGAAAACTGGCCGTGCAACAATGAATGTTGGAGGCGCTCGCACCGTTTGCAATGTCATCATTCCGGTTTGGACCAGTCTTCCCCATGGTTCAAGCTAACAGTGCAACCTTGCAGCGAGGGTTAGGAGAATGCCTGCACCTGAGCTGAGAGCAGTCAGATGAGCAAAGATGCCGCTAATCGGTTTGGTGGAGTGGGATGGATGTGGGAGGGGTTTCAGGCAGCCATGCAGCGCACTAATCTCTGGCCCTCCACGTGGTGACCAGCACTCTCCGGGATGCGTTAAGGAGCCTTCAGACTTAACCAAGAGAGGTTCTTAATACACCCATGCTAACCCATGCGTCTCTCTTTCTCATCCTGCAGGAGTACATCAGGAGCATGGAACTTGGTGAACCAGCTGGATGCCTCATGGCGTACAGGGAGAGAAGGCGACGGAGAAGAGAGCAACTGAAGCCCCTGACTGTGCAGAGGGAGAAGCAGCACTCTCTGGAAGAAGGGGCAGCTGGGGCTCCCATACACACTGCTGAAGAGCCACAGTGAGCCATCGCTAATTGGCGCCTAGCTAAACCCGGGGTCAATAGGCACCACCTTTCATTCCTGCAGGTGACCAAGAACCAGTGTCGCTGAAGACTGCGCATGTCTATGGAACTGGTCGGTCACATCTGTCAGCTGCTGCAGGATTTGGCACCACGGGGACATAAAGGGCACCCACTGCCAATGACCGTGGTGCTCAATTTCTACACCAGTGGCTCCTTTCAGGCCTCCACAGGTGACCTCTATGGGATATCACAAGTCCCCATCCACAAATGCATCCATGAGGTCACGGATGCCATCTTCGCGAGGGCACACAAGTTTGTGCATTTTTCCCAGGACCAGGGCAGCCAGGATGCAACAGCGATTGGATTTTCCCAGACCTTGGGTTTCCCACAGGTGCAGGATGCCATTGACTGCACTCAAGTGGTGCTTAGATCTCCATCACAACATGCAGTCAATGATGTCAACAGCAAGAGCTTCCATTTGTTGGATGTGCAGCTGGTGTGCATCTTGCAGGGGGCGCACGTTTTCCAGGGAGTGTCCGCGACTCCTACATCTTCAGTTAGGGTTCACAGAAGCTGCAGGGTTGGCTCCTCGGGGACAAGGACTACCCACAGAGGCCGTGGCTGATGACACCTGTGCAGCGGCCTCAGACTGCAGCAGAGTGAATGTGTAACGAGGCTCATGTTGCAGTTGGAACTTGGTGGAGCAGACCATCGAGATGCTGAAAATGAGGTTCCAGTGCCTGGACCAGTATGGCCAAGCCCTGCAATATAATCCACAGAGGGTGTCACACATCGTTGTCGTTTGCTGCGCCCTTTAGAAACTGGTGCTGCAGCGGGGAGAGGAGCTGGCTGAGGAGCTGGGGGTCTGCTCTGATGAGGAGGACGCCGACAAAGAGATGGAGGTGAGGAGGTGCTTGAAGGCAATGATGACAAGGATGAGGCCCTCGCATTGGCCAGACAAGGCATGCACATTCAGGAAGCCCTCATGGCTGCTAGATTTGTGGAGGATGATGACAACATGCAGTGAGGATACACCATAGACCCTCACATTGCACCTATGAAAGTTTGACTCCAGCCTGGCTTATAGCAACACACATACCCTCTGTGATAATGCCCCTGTCATGGAGACACAGTGGAGGTCCTACTAGTTGTTCGATTGCAGGAGGATGATGACGACATGCAGTGAGGACACTCCATAGATCTTCACATAGCCTCTGAGAATGTCTGACTCCTGTCTGGCTGAGCGCATGAGATCAGGGTCATATCATAGAAACGCAGCCATGAAACTTATAAAGCACCTGATGTTTTGTCCGCCTTTAGCACCTGTCCTCTTCAGAAGCACAGCATCACTTGTCACAGGTGCTGAAGAAATGGGGCCAGCCCTACCTTAAGAGAGCACACAGAGAGAATGACGGAACTCTGTGATACCTGCTCTCAACATTCTGGCAGCAATGAAAAGCACCATCGAGGTGCAGGCATCACTAATGTGTCCTGGCAGTAGGAGGTCGGACTATCACTTTGGTCTGAAGGCTGCACAAAGCACAGGGAAGAGGCCCTGGACTGAGACACCTGTCTTTATCTTGTGCAGAAAGGTTTCACATCTGAGTGACACGGACACTGCTCATGAGAACAAGGAGCCACAGGCAGGGAGACATTCTTGGGAGTTTATTGACAATAGTGAACAGTGTGTACAAATGATTAACACCTGTGCCTAGGCTGGGTAACTACATCTTCTTAACCTTCCTAACCCTGCTGCTACATCTTGGTGCCTCCTGGCCAGCATAGCGGAGGTGGAGGCAGCCTGCTGACTGCAACGCCCTGTCTGTGATGATCTTGGCAGGCATCCTCTGGAGGGCCGAGACCTGAAGGGCCCAGGCCTGCTTTCAGGGTCCTGCTGTGTGGCAGTAGCACCCTCCTTGGCCTGTGGAGCTGGAGCTGCCGAGGTCACAGGAAGAGGGGATTTGGATTGGCCTGACTATCCCGGAGGCACCTGGATGTATGACGCCATGTGGTACATCTGCGGATTCTGCTCCCTTTGGTACCCAAGGGCCCCTGGCTGACTCCTTGAGGGGAAGGGGTAGCTGGAGTGAGATTGAGCTGCCTTGCACACCTCTCATGTACAGACTGTTGGAGGCGAACTATGGTATCAGCGGTGGAGTTGACCCCAGGCAGCATTGCAGGAGTGACGTCCTGGACCAAGGTCTCCCTGGCAGCCACCATCCTACCAGTGTTGGCCTCGGTGCATTGGCAATGCCGGCGTTATCACCGCAGCCTGAAGGTGGACGGACTCCTCCATCGTGCCTTGCAATATGAGGAGTGCAGCGGACATCCCTTCCTGTTGTTCCCAAGCTTGTCTTTGCAGCTCCAGCAACTGTGACATGACCGAGTCCAGAGGCTCCTCATCTGACTCGGACTCACCAAATTTCTGGTCTCCAGCAGTCCTCCGAGTGCCGTTCACCTGGGAAGTCCCTGCCTCCGCCTGCTGTGGATCAGACAGTGCGATGTGCTCACCAGATTGTGATCCCGAGGCTATTGTAAACCTAGGTTCCACTGAGGTGTGTGTCTCTGTGCTGGTGGAGGGTGTGGGTGAGTGCTGTGATGGGACTTCAATGAGGGTTCCTTCAGATTCCTCTTCAAAGGCTCTTCGGAGCTTGATTGGAGGCCCTGGGTCATGGACTCCATCAGCTGTTTCCCAGATGTGCTTGCGGAAGCAAGGGGAGATAATGGCATGGCAGTGGCCTGTTAAACTGGACACATCACTCGCAGCATGGTTGTCTGATAGATGTTGCACTGCTGGATCCTTTTTTTTAACATTCATTCAGAGGAAGTGGACTTCGCTGGCCGGGCCAGCATTTATCGGCCATCTCTAGTTGCCCTTGAGAAGGTGCTGGTGAGCTGCCTTCTTGAACCGCTGCAGTGCATGTGGTGTAGGTACACCCACATTGATGTTCGCAAGGGAGTTCCAGGATTTGGACCCAGCGACAGTGAAGAGATGGTGATATATTTCCAAGTCAGGATGGTGAGTGGCTTGGAGGGGAACTTCCAGGTGGTGGTGTTCCCACCTATCTTCTGCCCTTGTCCGTCTAGGTGGTAGTGGTCGTGGGTTTGGAAGGTGCTGTCCAAAAAGCCTTGGTGTATTCCTACAGTGCATCTTTTAGATGGTACAGTGCTGTTACTGTGTGTCTGTGGTGGAGGGAGTGAATATTTGTGGATGAGATGCCAATAAAGCAGGCTGCTTTGTCCTGGACGGTGTCCTTCAGTGTTGTGGGAGCTGCACTCATCCAGGCAAGTGGGGAATATTCCATCACACTCCTGACTTGTGCCTTGTAGATGGTGGACAGCCTTTGGGGAGCCAGGAGGTGGGTTAGCCATCGCACGATTCCTAGCCTCTGACCTGCTTTTGCAGCTGCAGTATTTATATGACTAGTCCAGTTCAGTTTCTGGTCAATTGTAACCTCCAAGATGTTGATAGTGAGGGATTCAGTGATGGTAATGCCATTGAACGTCAAGGGGTGATGCATTTGGACATGGACTGCTTCAGTATCTGAGGAGTTGTGAATGGTGCTGAACATTTTGCAATCATCAGCGAACATCCCTACTTCTGACCTGATGACGGAAGGAAGGCCATATCTTCTTTGCAGCAGTCGTGGGCTGAAAGCACTGAGTTGTGTGTGTGTGTGGCTGGACTTTCAATATGGTGCCCTGCGTGCTGAAGCAGCAAGGTGATGGTGTGGCGGACGAATGAGAGCCCACCCGCCATGGAAACAAGGTGTTTCCCAGGATTGCATCATTAATGCGATGGGTTTGGGATGACACGGCGTGAAACGCCGCCATTGCGTCCGACGGATAAAACATCCTTTTACCCGCCCACTACTGCACTTAGTGCAAATCTGGGACAATTCCACCCATAGTTACTGATGGTGACACTTGAATAATTTAAACTTAACCCACCCAGGGGAAGGCTGTGGAAGCTGATGAGTTTGGGTCAGTTGTCCATTTTACACCCTGCTCAATTTTACTCCCTGATTGACTTCAGAGAGTAAAATTAAGTGGAGTGTTTCACAGACAACCGACCTAATCCCAACAGATCCCCCACCATCCCACATGGCGTGGGGGTTAGGTTAAAATTACCACCCCACCTCCCACCCCTTCAAACCATTTCTCATTAATTGCTCTTTAGAAGCCACAAATCCCTACTCAGTCTTAGTCAGTTGTTTTGTTAAATAAATCATTAGTGTGCAACATAATTAAGTGGTGAAACTGGCAAGGAGATGAGAAGGCGATTGATGGGGTTAAGCTTCTAATTCTGTCAGCACTTCTATATTATTCAGTCTTTTTTCCTTTTATTTGTTCAAAATTATCACTATTTAGAAAATGCACTTCAGGAATAACTTCCCTGGGAAGGTTATTATTGCCATAAAGTGAATGCAACAAAGGTTCACTTGACTTGTTCCTGGGGTGGCAAGACTGTCCTATGAAGAGAGATTGGGGAATCTCCAGAGTTTCAAAGAATGAGAGGTGGTCGCATTGAAACCTACAAAATACTTAATGGGATAGACAGGTAAGATGTTTCCACTGGTCTGGGGAGTCTAGAAACAGGGGGCACAATTTCAAAATTAGGGATAAGCCACTGAGGACCGAGATGAGGAGAATTGTTTTGACTCAGAGTGTGGTGAATCTTTGGAATTCCCTACCCCAGAGAGCTGTGGAAGCCCCAGTCATTGGCATGTTTAAAGCAGAGATTGACAGATTTCTAAATGCCAATGACGTAAAAGAAATTGGGGATAGTGTGAGAAGAAGGCACTGAAGTGGAGGTCAGCCATGATCGTATTGAATGGTGGAGCAGGCTCAATGGGCCGAGTGGCTTATTCTTGCTCCTATGTTCCTTTGTTCCCTGCAATCAAGGGAAACTGAGTCACGCAGACCAGAAATATCCCAGGCGGTGTCTCTGTCATAAGATCAACGTACTGCAAAAGCTGGAAATCTGAAATAAAAACAACAAAATGTTGGAACTACTCAACAGATCTGGCAGCATCTGTGGAGAGAGGAACAGGGTTAATGGGCTGGATTTCAAACCAGGGCTGGGAACCCGAAGCTTGGATAGTTTCCAAGTCCTGACTCCATGCCACATCTGCACAATGCTATCTTCAAATGTAAATGCCCTAATTGGGCTGGGGGTGAGCCCGGTGCCCAAACAGTAGTAGAGGTTGCCCGCAGAGCATGATCGTCAAAAGCAGGCAGCAGCCATGATGGGGCCTGTCACTGCCTTGCAGAAGAGACGAGGCCGACAGAGGGCCATCAGTAGCTTCCCTGAGCAGAGAAGTGGCCAAGTGGTCAACTGAAAGGCACTCCGCTGATCTCACACAAAAGCCCCTAGTGGCTAAAATTTTTCATCATCAGAAATAATAACTTAAATGCTTGCCAAATTGAACCTGACAGCTGTGCACTAATGTGCACCAGACTGGTTGGGTTCAGCGATTTGCGATTTGAAAATTGCCTTCTGGCCCTCTCCGGCCCATTAACAAGCTCCACAAGGAGCTTACCAGGCCGTTCAGTGGAGGCGAGCAGGTTCCTGACTCCCCACCTCGTCCCGGCTTTGAAAATTCCGGCACACCCCAGAGGCATTGGGGCACCGGCACATCATCCGGGAGCACCGTTCTCAAAGCCCGCCTGACCCCTCGGGTGACTATAAATCCCTGCCAATGATTCGGGTCACCTTTCATTATGTTCTTTGTTGTATTAGCTGTTTCTAGCTGAGGTGGCAGTAGGTGCACTACAGGTAACCTCAGTGTCCCTGGATTAGATCAAGACAAAAAAAAATCAGCCCAGGTTCTTCTCCAATGACCTACGCTGTATCAAAATATAAGTACGGAAAGCAAAAAAATATAAGGTCATTTTGTGCACAAGGTCTGTTTGTCGCAAAATGCCATGCACAATATGCAATATTTATTATGCGCAAGTCTATGGAATCTTTACTGAAGAAGCAAAGTTAGTATGTTGGAGTTTGTATGTGTGCCTGACATAGCCAAACGTGTGACAGAATTTTTCACTCAGTGTGGGCCCGACCTGCTTGAGTGTAAAATAGTGCGCCATGACATCGGGTGAGCGTCCCAACGTCATCGCGCACTCATGCGATATTTCGGTCGGTGGGCACGTGCGCACGGGTGCCGGAGCCACACCCGCCATTAATTAAGGGGGCAGTTAAGGCCATTAATAAGTCAACTGGCGTCGATTTTTTGTTGCCCGTACGATTTTTCAACACGTGGCCAAAACAGGCAGGTGGCCAGCCGGCAATTTCAAAAACCTCATCCATGGGCAAGATAAAAAGGGTCAGCAGCATTGCTAGTGTGAGTATTGAGGAGTTTGGTACACAGTTTGCTGTTGGTTGCTTATTGGTACTTGGCAGCTTCATCTCTGTTCGGCGCTCTATTCTTAGCATTTCCAGGTTTCATTTCAGGACTCCTTGGTATCTCCAAGGACCCTGGAGAATTCAGACCACATGGACCCTTTCAGGTATCAGACAGCGTTCTGTTACCCTGGTAATGGGGACTGTGGTCTCCGCTGGTGGCACCTCCTCTGAGGAGGAAGAGAGGGGCAGAAGGGGGAGGAGGCCAGGGGTCCCAATGCAGCTTCCAGGGGAGGGACCTGTGGGAGGAGAAGCGCAGGCACAAGGGGCGCAGGGTCAGCAGGAAGTCCAAGGCGGAAGGGGCTGCAGAAGATGCCATTAACCTGCTGCCAGGGTTTACAGGCAGCGATGCAGTTACCTCAGTATGTCCGAGGTGCAATGCCCAAGAGTCTCCGCCTCTCAAGGGAGACAGTGATCTCCATCTGTCAGATGATTGGGCCTGAGATCAGCTCTGACTGTGTGGGTGGACACCCCATGCCAGTGGCTCTGAAGGTCACAGTGGCCCTCAACTTCTTTGCCTCCGGTTCTTTCCAGGGGTCAGTGGGTTATCTGTGTGGAGTCTCCCAATCAGCTGTCCACAGTTGCGTCAAGCTGGTGACAGAAGCTTTGTTGAGGCATGCATTGACTTTCATTAATTTCCGTATGGACGAGGCCAACCAGGCTGAATGAGGCAGAGGCTTTGCAGCGATTGCTGGGTTCCCCTGCATCCAGGGTGCAATAGACTGCACACATGTGGCCATCAAGGCACCAGGAGGTGAGCCCGGTGCCTTCGTCAACAGGAAGGGATTCCACTCCATGAACTTGCAGATAGTGTGTGACCACAGGATGCAGATTCTGCAAGTCTGTGCAAGGTCCCCTGACAGCTCCCATAGCACATACATCCTGAGACACTCCCAGGTACCGAGGCTCTTCAGTGCTCCAGCCTGACTGGATGGATGGCTGCTGGGAGACAAGGGCTATCCCTTGAAAAGGTGGCTTATGACGCCTTTCCGCCTCTCCCAAGAACAGAGGCAGAGCAGCGGTATAACAGGAGCCATGCCTCCACAAGGGCGGTGATAGAGATGAGCATAGGTCTTCTGAAGACTCACTTCCAATGTCTGGACCATTCAGGGGGAGCACTACAATGCTCCCCAGAGCAGGTGGCAGTGATCGTGGTTGCATGCAGTGCTCTCCACAAACTGGAAATGGTAAAGGGGAGCCACTGGAGCAAGAGGATGTACACGCCGCTGCACATGCCATAGATGATGAATCCAGTTGTGAGTCAGAAGAGCAGCACGGTGAGGAGAACCCTGAGGGCATGGAGGCAGGGACACCAGGGATGCATTGATCCAATGCTCCTTCAGCTAGGCTGCCAAATAAGCACTACCACCTCATGCCAGTGCGGCCGCCTCCATCCCGAATATCTGAAATGACCCTTTCCTTTGACCCCAAAGCCCACTCAGTGCCTGTGCAATAAAGTTTCGAACCACCCCCATCCAGCAGTACACACTGGCGTACCCTGCACCACATTAAGTAAAAAAGGTGAAGCATACTCAGGCCATTACGACTAAAGAAAATTGGTCTCATGTTGACAGTCAAAACAAATTAACAGAACCTTCTCTGGATTCAACCTCAGACCAGGTAAAATAAACAAAACATTGCACAACAGAAGATCACCCGTGACCAGGCCCTCTTGTGCTCATGGTGCCTTAAACTTACATTTTCAAGTGCTACGTCTTGGTGCTCCCCCCTCACTCGCACTGGCATTGGAGACAGCCTGCTGCCTCTACTGTCCTGTTAGCCTTGATGACCTTGGCGGTTGTCCTTTGGCTGGTGGAGCCTTTGCTGGCCCAGCCTGGGAGGGAGCGGACAGTGCCACGGTTGGCATCTCCACAGTCATCGCAGCCTCATCAGATGCCACGGTCACTGGCAGAGGGGTGGAGGAGCTGCTGCCATCATCCAGAGCACCCTGAGAGGAGCCCGCAGAGATGACAGGCAACTCGTGCACCAACGTGAGGTCGCTGTGGACCTCCCTGCTCACCATTGATGGTTGGGCACCTGGCTGGCATACTGGGTGCCCAATCCATCTCCCACATGGACACTGACCACCTTAAGTCAGTGCCAATGTGAGGGCTTGCAGCTCCGGGCGCAACCCCAAGAACCGTTGATTCTGTTCCTGGAGCAGCCTGTCCATGAGGGTTGCCACTCAATGGAGATGGCAGTGCACTCGACCATGAGGGTCAACACAGTGCTCACGCTCTGCATGGACTCCTCCACAACAGAGATGATGGCACACATACCCTCATGGATCTCCGCCAGATTCTCCCACACATCTCGCTGGACATCCAGCATCTGCCGCCTAATGGACGACTCCAGAGGCTCATCATCTGCTTTTGAGTTAGCATTTTCCTGGTCCCCAGCAGTCCTCTGACTGCCGGTGCCCTGGGCACTCTCTGCCTCTGCCTGCACCTCAAGCGAGTGTGAAGTGCCCTCACTGCTGTTCACCAACATTTCAGCTGCCAATCTAACGTCCACCGAGGTGCTGGTATCTGCGCTGGTGCCTGGTTTAGAGAGCGGGCATGACGCAGGTGCATCTGGAGCCTGGCGGTCCTCTGGCATCAAGGGTGGCTATTCAGGTCCTGCAGTTGGGTGCATGGTGACAAACCTAAGGGAGAACAATGACATGTCATTAGCTGATGTCATCACACTGTCACTGTGCATGCCAGGCACCCTGGTGAGACAATGGAGATCTGCATCATGGAGCCATCGTCTTTCAATGATCAATGGGGAATCCAGTTTTGAGGCTCCCATCAATGATGAGACTACACTTGAATGTTTGCACAATCTGACACTCTCATCTCTGTGCACTGCACTCTTACCTTCGTCTGACACCCCAACCTCTCCGCAGCCAGTTGACCGAGGTGCATGGCGCCTCTCCAGCTCAAGGGTGTCCTCCTCATATCTGGTTAGGATTAGGAAGTTTGGGGGGCCTCTGCCTGTCTGTGGCCTTTCAATGCTGTTATGGGTCGGCTTCTCCTGAAAGGACAGAGGAGTATTGATTAGTCCACTTTCTATCTGCAGCGCCATTTCAGCCCCACCTGAGGAACACCTTGCAGGACACATCTGAGTCGTGGCTCTCAAGCCACAAGGCACAGGCCAAGCATCCAGGGCTCACCCCCTTGGCCATCTCCCTCGTCATTGACAATTGGCACTCAGACTCGAGCACCCCTGAGCTCCACGGGGTGGGGGGATGGCCAACCCTTAACACTTAAACATACTGATCCATGACAACACGGTACTCACCCTTTCTGAGCGCAGTAGGTTGTTAAACCTCTTGTGGCACTGGACCCAGGTGCACCATGCCACATCCTGGCTGCTGACCAACACTGCCACCTCCTCCCAAGCTCTTTTTGTTAGGTGCGGTGGCCTCCTCCTTCCTTCCCTCGGGACAAGAGTGTCCCTCCTGGCAGCCACCTCCACCAGGAGGACGGCGAGGCACTCATCAGAAAAATGGGGGGGTGCTGAGTGCCCACCCGACCTGCCCTCCCTCCTCGCGTCTGCAGCCGCATTACTCTCCATAATTTATACTCACCTGCTGACAACACCAGAGTTGTCCTTGTCATTGGCAGCCTTCCAGGGCCTGACTGTGCCTGGTTTAAACTGGCCGCCGGGTCGCCATCGGCCCCCGCCCCTGCCTGTCACTTCCCAACCGTTGGGGAGCCGCCGTTCACGCTCGGCTCTTCATTGGCCTGCCAGCACGAAACCGCGGCCAGGCGCCAATCACGGGTGGTGGGCCATTTCCCGGAAGCTCGTGGGCCAACCGACTGCGCCCACCCGCTGACCTCCAAATTCTGGTCTACGTCTCTAACCTCTCAGGTACGTGCTGCCTGATAGTATGGACATTTAGCGTGGTCAGATTCCTCATGCACACCAATATCAATCCCTTTTTTGTTGGTAAGATTCAGTACATTCCAGACCACAATCATTCTCAGCACTTAAGGTCATTCTGTTAAACCCGACTGACATGTTAAGAGACTAGAATCATTGCTTGAGGACAACAATAGTTTGTCGTTCTAGGGGCAGGAAAGATTTACCTGTTTTTATTTGAAACAGTTTGAGGATGGCCTCAGCGACTAGCTTCAATTTTCTTCAGCATTGCAGGTCTTTTCGTTCAAGATATGACATTCTGGACCACATACCTTTTTCTTAGGTAAAGTTCTCCAAGAGACTTTTGTCCTTGTGTCCAAACTTCCCATTCATTGCCCTGTTCATCTGAACAATTCCAGAAGCAACATTGGCCTGAATTTTTCGGATGGCGGGACCTCCCTTCCCAACATCTGGTTCCCTGCCGACTCCGAGTGCCCTGCAGCCATTTCACACTCGAATGAGTGTGGATTGGCTGCAGACGGGACTTCTGCCCCTCACTCGGGAGGAAGTCCTGTCTTAGAGAGCAGCCGGCCAATCAGATTGGCCGGCAGCTCCCCAGTTCCTGCAGTGACAAGAGCTGCAGTGGAAGAAGCCTGAGCCTAAGTCCCAGGACCGGAGGACAAGGTAAGTTTAAGGGTCCCAGGGCAGGGAGGTAGGAAAGACCTGGGGGGTTGTAAGGGGGACGATCGTGGTGTCGGGGGAAGGGCCGGGGCGTGGGGTGGGGGGACGGGGGAGAGGAAACGGGGTTGGGGGTGTGGTGGTTAGCCACTGGATCTTAAGCAGAGGTGGACGCCAGCAGTCAGAAGGGGGCATCTGATGGAGGTGCCCCCACTTCCCACCCGATATCTAAGCCCGTTCTTTATCGGGCTTCCCCCACGCCAAGTAAATCCTCCCGCCAGCCTAAACATTGAGGCTGCGCAGGCCACTTAACGGCCTCAATTCCTCAATTAGGGTAAGCGCAGGCTTCCCATCTGAGGGTTTGCCCACCCCAGCATAAAATAGCTGTGAGTTTGGGATGGGCGGGAACCTGGAGGGAATCCCCTTCAATTTCACACTCCCCCACCCCCATTATTTCCTTCTGGATTTCACAAGTGATAGCTATGAGCATGATTTACATGTACACCATTTGCATAAGACAGTTAAGTAATTTCAAATTTCAACATGGCCACCTTTATTACATTCACTTCACTTAATAAGCTCAATTTGCATTTTCACACCAGTTCTCAACCTTGTTTCTGAAGCAACAAAACTATACCAGAAACGGAAAACCTTTAGCCACAGTAGATGATTGTTATGCTGTACTTAGCACTATTGTGTCCAGATGTTATAATATTATGGAAACATTACCAGCATCCACATCTCTGAAGTTATCAACAGTATAAAAGGTGTTAACTCCCATGCGTATTATCCATGCACAGCTCTCAGCTTTCAGTTTCATGTACAAACTCACAGGGACCAAAAACTTGACACTTTACACACAATGTGCAACCTTTAATTTTTCAATGTTATTGACATGGGAAAGATATTCTACGCCACGGAACAAGAATGATTACACCTGAAACATGTACGAGGGAACAGTTGCCTAATATAAAGCTTAGTCCAGTAACATTGTTGCTCCTCACATAACCACAGCAGAAAATAGGAAGACTGAGAAGCTCTGAGATGGACGAAAAAGACCTGTACATAATAAGAATCATAATTTGGCATATTGGCTACTAAGTCAAGAGATTATGAAGCAATTATATAGCCCATCATTTCTGATACCTCCATAAACATGCACAACTTGCCAATCATGAGTACCACCCATTCCATTTCATGAAGGAGGCAGCCAACCAGCAAAGGAGATATAGCCACTTTCCAATTGTTGACTTATTGATAGTTCCTTAAATACTTTTCTGCTATACTTCTCTAAAACAGTATTAAATTCCGATGAAGTCCCTCAAAGCATGCCCCATTAAAGATATAGGGTGGAATTTTGAACTGATGCCCCTGCCAAAACAGCAGGCCTATTCATGGGTTGGGAACCCATTGACAGCTTCAGTGTGCTTTGCTGTGGCTGTTTAACTGAGCCATGGCATTAGCATCCTGCCTGCTGGTTCCCCGGCCAATCAGAGAGGATGGGCAGATGAAGTGACAGATATGTCTAAAAAAGGATTTCTAATTTTGGGAACCCCAACATGGATCAAAATAACTCAACTACACAGGTTTTTTTTGAGGCTGCAGCAACCACGGTAATGGAAAGGGGACCTGTGAAGGCTGCTTCCCTGGTCTCTTACTCATACATAGAGGTCCTGCTGTGGGATATGAGGGATTGCAGCGAGGTGACCTTCCACAGTGAAAGGAAGAAGAGCAGGCAGGGTGCATGAAAGTGGCCAAGGATGTAAGCGCAAAATATGTGAAAATATCCATCAAACCTGGAGACATAGCACCAAGATGACCAAGGACCTCAAGAGGCAGATTAAGGTGAGTGGCATAACATTTTCAGGTGCCCACACCCCACACCCTGACTTTCCCAACATTCTCCTGCACAACACTCCTCTGACCAACACACCTTGCAGCTCCACTCATTCCTCTTTCTCCAGGGACCTCACATTCCCCTCTGAACAGCTAACACTCAAACTCATCCCCTTCCTATTGTCCTCTTGCGCCCATGCCTCGCATCCACCCTCCACAAATGCTTTCCTTTCTTCCTCTGCACACAAACCATTATGAGAACTCGCACCTCTCCGCTTTCTTTCCTTGCAGAATAAGAGAGCACGCAACCTAGGGGAGTGGCAGAGACCCAGAGGGGCTGGAGCAGTAGCAGCCCCCCAGTGATGGTCACTTTGATAGTCACTGACAATACAAAAGCCACCTGGCCCACTGGGAAGGAGGTCTTGCTCCAGGATGCTGCAGGTGTCAGCAATGACCTGCCATGAAAACCTAATCCTTCTGAGGCACAGGTGCTCAAACATGTTAGCAAAGCTGATATTTTTAAGTGGTAATGTTTATTGTATTACTAAGGTTTAAATTAGTACCATAAGTTGTGGTGAGGAGAGGCATTCATTTAAAAAAATAGTTAATTCAGTAGTTAATTAAAATACAATAAGGTGATGTGCTCTAGCTGTAGCATGTGGGGGCTCATGGAGACCAGTGTGACCCACGGCACTCACATCTGCAGTAAGTGTCCATGGCTTGAGGACATTCGGCTAGAGTCAATGAGCTGGAGGTTAAACTACGGACACTGCAATGCATCAGGGAAGAGCTATCTGGACACTTCATTCCAGAAAACACTCATACCCCTTAGGATAGGGTCTTCCAATTTGGTCAGTGGTCAGGGACAGGAGTGTGTAACTACAAGTGAAAAAGGTATGGAGATTGAGAAGGCAGAAGTGGAAAAGCCACAGCCCTTGCAGTTGTTCAACAGGTTTGAGGTTTTTTTTCAGCTTGTATGGAAGGGAGCAAGGACTGCAGGGTGAATGAGCAAATTGACCATAGTAAAGGATCCTTGAGGCATGAGTGATCATAACATGATAGAATTTCACATTTAATTTGAGGGTGCGAAATCTGGGTCTAAAATTAGTGTCTTGTACATAAATAAAGGCAATTACAAAGGTATGAAGACAGAGAAATAAAAACTTTAAGTAGAGAATGCGTCATTTGTGGTTAATTAAGGAAGTTAAAGATAATATCAAATTGAAAGAAAAACATACAATTCAGTGAAGATTCGTGGTAGATCAGAGTATTGGACCAAATTTAAAAATCAGCAAAGAATGGCAAAAATCTTAATAAGGTTGAGAGAAATTGGAATGTGAGAGAAACCTAGCTAGAAATATAAAAATGGATAGTAAGAGTTTACATACGTAATTAAAAATAAAAAGAATAACTAAAGAGAGTGTTGGTCCTCTAGAGAGTGAGTCTGGGGAATTAATAAGAGGAAATAAGGAAATGGCGGAAGCTTTGAGCAGATATTTCGGCCCAATTTTTGCAATGATGGCGAGCGTCTCCCCTCATACCATCCAAGCCGACTCCTGCCCTCAACCCACCTCCAATGGCCCCTCATATCCTCCATGCCAAACATGGCACTTCCATGGTGATTCACCCAGTGTACACTCTGATTAGAACCAACGAATCCTATAGTAACAATGGCATGTGTTGAACATAAAAATACATTCATAATTTTCTTTAAAAAAACTGTTGTTACTACAACCATACAAAAGTGTCAGTCAACCAAGCATTTAAAGTATCATTAACTTGCTACACTTGACACCTCTTTATCTTGTGCAAATTAACATTGAGCCATTGACAAAAGAAATCACAGGAAAAATAGCTTATTACAATATCTTAAAGCTGTCAACCAGGCAAATATTTCTATTCACCCCGGCTGTGTCACCAATAAAATCCTTTTATGGGAGTCTGGGTACATAACAGACTGTTTTTTCCTATATATTATGGCCAGTGAAGACAATCTGAAACGTATAGAGGGGTTGGGATTCACCTAACAATAGTGATCTAAATGTAAGACATGAAAACAATATTACAGGCACCATAGACCCAAGTGATTCCTGGCGGTCTTTGGGATTGTTGACAGCAGCCCATTTACCAAAATCACTAAAAACAAGCTTTCAAAATAGATAAGGGTATTAAGCCCAATTTGCTTGTCCCTATTTTTAAAAAAACAATCCAAAATCTTCTTACCATGTTTCTTGATCATTTCTCTTACCAGAAATGCAGCTAATTGTCTCTTGAACTCATATACCATATGTTTTATAACTTATTTCATGACTTGAATGCTCTAATTTATAATTTGTGTCCCCTGGTATTTAAGTCCCTTGGAGAATCATTACAGCACAGAAGGAGGTCGTTTGGCCATGCCAGTTCTCCAGAGCAATCCAATAAGCCCCATTTTTTCTGCTTTATTCCCATAGCCCTGTACATTCATTTCCCTCAAATGCCCATCCAATTTCCTTTTGAAATGATTGAGTAGCTTCCACCACCCTCACAGACAGCAAGTTCCAGGTCATTATCACTCGCTGTGTTAAGTAAGTTCTTCCATGCATCCTCTCTGCATCTCTTGCCTAAAACCTTAAATCCATGTCCCCTAGCTCTGGTGCAATCTGCAAATGGGAACATCATTTCTTTCTTTCACACTCGAAACGTTAACTCTGTCTTTCTCTCCACAGATGCAGTTAGACCTGCTGAGTTTTTCCAGCATTTTCTGTTCTTGTAATGGCATTTCTTTTTCTACCTTATCTAAAACTGTCAATACCTTGTACCCCTCGATCAAATCTGCTCTCAATTCTTCTGCTCCAAGGTAAACAAATCCAGCTTCTCCAACCTAACCTTGAATAATCTGTAGCTAAAAACGGCGAAGCAATTTATCTGTTCTATTGGCTCATGGTTCCTAAAAGTTCTTTAAGCAAATGTTCATATAAGTTTTGGAACATGATATATTACTGCTGTTAACTTATTTCTCACTTTTGAGTTATTCTTTTTAAATTTCACACATACAAAAACATTTATCCTGTGATAGTAAAATTATCAGCCACACTTCCTAAAGTAAAAAGAGCTTTACTTATGGCTCATAAATTATGAAGTAATATACAGATATAACCCTGGAATGTACCATCTGTTCCACATGTAGAGAAATTATCAATTACATGCCAAAGATTTTTTAAAAAGTTTTAGTTTGGCTCATTAATTTTAAAAATTCTTTCATGGGATGTTGGCACCAATAACAAGACCAACAATTTATTGCCCATCCCTAACTGCCCTTAAGAAGGGATGGTGAGCTGTGCTGCCTTCTTAAACTGCTGTAGGTACACCCACCGTGCTGTGAGGGAGGGAGTTCCAGAATTTTGACCCAGTGACAGTGAAGGAAAAGCGATATCGTTCCAAGTAAGGATGGTGTGTGGCTTGGAGGGGAACTTGGAGGTGGCATTCCCATGAGTTATTGTCCTTCTAGATGGTAGAGGTTGTGGGTTTGGCAGGTGCTGTCGAAGGAGCCTTGGTGAGTAGTTGCAGTGCACCTTGTATACAGTACACGTGCTGCCACTGTACGTCAATGGTGAAGGGAGTGAATATTTAAGTGGTGGATGGGGTGCCAACCAAGCGGACTGCTTCAACTTGGATGGTGTTGGGCTTCTTGAGTGTTATTGGAGACACACTCATCCAGGCAAATGGAGAATATTCCATCACACTCCTGACTTGTGCCTTGTAGATGGTGGACAGGCTTTGGGGAATCAGCAGGTGAGTTACTCTCCTCAGAATTCCTAGCCTCTGACCTGCTTGTGTAGGTACCATATTTATATGACTGGTCCAGTTCAGTTTCTGGTCAATGGTAACCTTGTAGGATGTTTACCATAGAATCATAAAATGGTTGCAGCGCATAAGGAACCTGCCTCCACCACACTCCAAGGCAATGCATTGCAGATCTCAATCACTCTTTTGCAATTACCTTAAATTGGTGCCCTTTTGTTCTCGATCTTTCCACCAAAGGGAACAGCTTTTCCCTATTAACTCTGTCCAGACCCCTCATGATTTTATATACATCTATCAAATATCCTCTCAACTTTTTTTCTCCAAGGAAAACCATACCAGCCTCTCTAATCTATCTATGTAATTGAAGTTTCTCATCCCTGAAGAACATTCTTGTGAATCTTTTCTGCACTCTGTCTAATGCCTTCACATCATCCCTAAAATTTATGCTGGGGGATTCAGCAATAGTAATGAGAGTAGAATATTATGTCTCTTGTTGGAGATGGTCATTGCCTGGCATTTGTTTGGCACAGATGTTACCTACCACTGATCTGCTCAAACTGGAAATTTGCCCTGGACTCGCTGCTTGTGGGCATGGACTGCTCTCATATCTGAGGATACCGCTTCACCACTGTAGCCCCTGTAGGAAGTGATCAAAAGGTAGATTTTGAAGAGGTTTTCAAGTGAATTTTAAAGGTGGAGGCGTTGAGGAGGGTCTCCTAGAGAGTTAGGTCAGTGTAGCAGAAGTCTGTGCTACCAATAGTGAGGAAAAGGAAGATAGAGAAACTGAGGCCAGTGGGTATTGAAATCTATGAACCTCAAAAATAAAGAGCAGGAAAAGGCCAGCTGCTCCATTGAACTTTTCACAGGCAAATGTGGTCTGATCTATACACAACAGGAGCCACCTCCGCCTACCTACTGCCATCCCCCCAAATCCCTCCTCCGAACCTGTGCTGTTCAAACTCTGCACTGATTCATCCCACCTACAGTGACTTCAGCAACAATCCTTAAAAGGTGGCCCACTGAAGGCTGCTGAAGATAGGCCAAAAAAAAATCATTGAAAGTGTTTGTACTCTGTGCAATCAGAAGGAGCGAAAGCCCTCCCCCTGCTGAGATTCCATGATACTACTTGCATACAGAGCTTTGCTGAGAGACCAAATAAGGCTCTGGTTGGTATGAATGTATTCTTATTCCCTGATGAGCATTTACTGCCTCCTCAAGGGACCAAACAATCTCTTGAGTGACAGTGAACAATGGAAGACTGGGCATAAATATAGTATTGTATGTTCATTCGGAACAGGTGTTGACATCCCTTCAAAAGGACATAAAATGTGACTTCTGAGTCTGGAAGATAATCAGAGCTCCTTTGATCATATCGATCAAAGGGGTTCTTTTGTGGTCTAATTGTCGTTTTAATGACAAACTAAGTCTTGTGTTTGTGTAATATGCTGCATTAACATGCAAATTTATTACAACACACTGTGCTCAACATTTTCCGGATTTAAAATGCCATCATAAATTACAGACTTTATGGAATGTTTACCCTTCATGGGAAAAAAGTGAATCCAGCTAAATGGATATTTTTGAAGCATAGTAAAAAGATCATTTGCAGCAGTGTAAATAAATTTGTGCTATTTGATATTTCACCATGCGCAAATTGAATATCTGTTCCAAGACTGTTCTATCATTACTATGATGCTTAACAAATCCACTTAAACGAGCCCACTTAATTTTCTTTAACCAGTCTTGTAATTTACATGTAGAATATACCTTCGTCATTACTCTTGCTATACCATCACCTTCTGGGCTGTGAGCAGGTAGAGCAAATTGCCTACCCATTGTAGGACCCACCTGATTTCGTTTCATCAAATCAATATAACAAAAATTGGATGGTTTTTATAACTGGCGAGCAACACATTCTTCAAGGTTACTACTCAAGTGTAATCATTTTAATCCTTCATGCTTCTGGAGGTGAATCTGCTCCAAATTTTCTCTTGCCTCAGCATTATTTGAAACATTTTTTATTATGGGGTTTGGAAATTTGCACTTAACTGGGTTCATATGGCAACTGTGAGTTCATGTACTTTTGTGCGATGGCATCAACAGTGTATTAGCACATTTTTGCCCATGCTCGTAAACCTCTAGGGCCTGATGATTACCACCCCCGGTTTTTAAAAGAAGGAGATGAGGACATTGCAGCTGCTTTAGCAGTCACCTTCCAAAGCTGTCTCAATTCAGGAATTGTTCTTTAGATTGGAAAATTACAAATGTAGCTCCATTATTTAAAAAAAGGATAAGAGAGAGAGAGAGAAGCGAGGGGCAGAATTTTCCATGGCGCTGACAGCGGGCGTGATAGTTAGCGCACGCGGACAATATGGCACGATCGGTTTCACGACGGCAGGAACGCAGGTTGTGATCGTCCGCTCAGCCCTCCAACAGCGGGCCGGGTTTCCCACCAACGATCGTCGGGGCGCTCATTGTAATACATCAGCATCTCATTAAAAGGCCATCCAGCCGGGCTCTCGCACCCCTGCCGGATCGTCCGTCCACGTCGGCGGGAAAGCATGTCGACCTGTTTAACAACAGCACACAGGCGACGTGCACTTGGCGGCCTTCACTTTGGGCGAACTGGAGGTTCGCCTGCAGAGCTCGCCAGGCTTCAGGAGCGCCAGGGGGCCAGAGTGAAGTGCCGCCCAGCCTCAGGGGCGACTGTTGTCGTGGGTGTGTCTAGGGGCAACTGCTGCCCAGCCTCGGGGGCGACTGTTGTCGGGGGAAGGTGTCCGGAGGCAACTGCCGCCCAGCCTCAGGGGCGACTGTTGTCGGGGGTGGGGGGAAGGTGGCAACTGCTGCCCTGGTGCTGCATCCTGCGCACAAGAAATTGAGGTGGGGGGCAGGGTAGGCAAGGGAAGTGGCCACGCATTAGGGACACCTGTATAAACTGACCATGCCTCTGCAACTGAGACAGATCAGGCACAGCCACAGTGATATGGTTGGAGTTTGGCTCCTAGACAGCCCGCCCACACAAGCAATGCAGAGGCAACAAGGGGCCACCAAGCGCTCTAGACATTACCCCCGCCAGCACCCCCAGCACAGACTATGAGTCCGCGACCACTTCACTGGACCGCAGAGCAGTTGGCCTGCACATGGTGTACAATCTCCTCGCCAACGCTGGCCATGTAGCAGTCACTGCTGGAGGCGCTCACAGCCTCCCGGTTAGGAACTGTCTCCCCCGTGTCGCAGGTTGACAGGGCAGCTACGCAGCGCACTCATCTGTGGCCATCTGAGGGGTGATCAACACACTCGAGAAGCATTAAAGGAAAGTCACACAGAGCCAGGAAAGGTGCTAAGTATAGCTCACAACTTGGTGAAGCAGACCATCGGGCTGCTGAAGATGAGGTTCCGGTGCCTGAACTTGTCTGGTGGAGCCCTGCAATACAGTCCGCAGAGGGTGTCACACATCGTCGTCACCTGCTGCACCCTTTACAACCTGGTGCTGCAACGGGGAGATGACCTGGTTAAGGAGGAGATGGAAGAGCTGCATGTCTCCTCCGATGAGGGGGACGCCAACGGGGCTGAGGCTGAGGAGATCCTCGGAGGCAACAATGATGGGGATGAGGCCCTAGCACTGGCTAGACGAGGCAGGTGTGCTCAGGTGGCCTTCATAGCTGCTAGACTTGTGGAGGATGATGATGACATGCAGTGAGGTGACCCCATAGATCCTCACATTGCATTTGTAAACGTTTTGACCCCAGTCTGACTTATCGCAGCATGAATAACCTCTGTGGGAAAGCTCCTATCATGGAAACGCAGTGATGGCCCTAATAGTTGCTCGATTGCAGGAGGATGATGAAGACATGCAGTGAGGACACTCCATAAATCTTCACATAGCCTCTAAGAATGTTTAACTGCTGTCTGGCCGAGGGCAGCTCACTTGCGCTCTGTGATCAGGGTCATATCATAGGGCCACAACCATGAAACTTTAGAAGCATCTGACGCTTTGTCTGTCTTCAGCACCTGAGCCCTTCAGGAGCTGGGGCACAGCATCAGTGGTCACCGATGCTGAAGATAGCAATGACAAACACCGCCGAGGTGCAGGCATCAGTAATGTTTCCAGGGAGTGAGAACTGGGCCATCACTTTGGTCTGTAGGCTGCACAGAGCACAGGGAAGAGGCTCTGGACTGAGACACCTGCCTTTATCTTGTGCAGAAAGGTTTCACATCTGAGTGACACGAACACTGCTCTTTAGAACAAGGAGTACAGGCAGGGAGACATTCTTGGGAATTTATTGACAACAGTGAACATTATGTACAAGTGATTAACACCTGTGCTCAGGCTGTTAACTTTCCTCCTTAACTTTCCTAACCCTGCCGCTACGTCTTGGTGCTCCCCAGATGTCCACAGCAGAGGTGGAGGCAGCCTGCTGACTGTGACGCCCTGTGTGTGATGACTTTGGCGGGCGTCCTCTGGAGAGCTGACACTTGGAGGGCCCCAGTCTGCTTTCGGGGTCCTGCTGTGTGGCAATGTCATCCTCCTCAGCCTGTGGAGCTGGAGCTGCTGAAGCCACAGGAAGACGGTAATCGGATGGGCTGGGCACTTTCGGAGTCACCTGGATGGATGGGCCTGGAGTGTACACCTGATGATCTTCCTCCCAATGGGTGCCTGAGGGCTCCAGGCTGACTCCTTGAGGAGAAGGGGTAGCTGGAGTGAGATTGAGCTGCCTCGCACCCCTCTCACGTACACGCTGTTGAAGGTTGACTATGGCATCAGCGATGACGTTGAGCCCGCGCAGCAGCGCAGGAGCGAATTCCTGGACCAAGGTCTCCATGGCGGCTGCCACCCTACCAGTGTTAACCTCAGTACGTTGGCATGCCAGTGCTATCACCTCAGACTAAAGTCAGACAGACTCCTCCATCGTGCTTTGCAATCTGAGGAGTGCAGCGGACATCCCTTCCTGTTGTTCCCGAGCTTGCCTTTGCAGCTCCAGCAAATGTGACATGACCAAGTCCAGAGGCTCATCATCTGACTTAGTCTCACCAAATTTCTGGTCTCCAGCAGCCCTCCGAGTGCCGTTCATCTGGGAAGTCCCTGCCTCCGCCTGCTGTGGATCAGACAGTGCGATGTGCTCACCAGATTGTGATCCTGAGGATACTCTAGAGCTAGGTCCCACCGAGGAGTGTGTCTCTGCGCTGATGAAGTGTGTGAGTAAATGCTGTGATGGGACTTCAGGGAGGGTGCCTCCAGACTCCTGTCCAGAGGTTCCTTCGGGGCTTGATTGCAGGCCCTGAGTCATGATCTCCGTCAGCTGTTTGGCAGATGTGCCTGCGAAAACAAGGGGAGATAATTAGTGCATGGCAGTGGCCTGTGAAATAGGACACATCACAGTCACAGCATGTTTGTCTGATGGATGTTGCACTGCTGGATCTTCACTTTGTAGAGCAGCGCCGACCTCACCGTCAGCACAGGACCAGTCCAGATTGTGGCCGGCCAGCTGGATGGCTCTGTTTTCAAAGTCCATGAGGACTTTGATTTCGGGCATTCTGCCACCAGATTGCGACCTCTCTCTCTTGTGTGCCAGCTTGTTCTGCATGGATAGATATCGAGAAAGTGTATGCAGGATGCCTGCCAGGCCAGATGATAAGTATGCCTGGCCTGTGTGGGTGGTGAGTGGTCCCATGGGTGGGATGAGGACAATGATGGTCAGTGTGAGAGAGTGAACGGTGATGTCCCTTGAACTGGCAGTGAGTGAGGGCCCTGTGGATGTGTGATGGTTTTGTGAGTGTTTGAGTCGAGACTGATGAGTAGAGTGACTTACCCTGGTGGAACAGAGATCATTCATCCTCTTGCGGCACTGGGTGGCTGTCCTCCTCTGCAGGGCATTGGCACTGACCACTGCTGCCATCGCTTCCCAAGCTGGATTGGTCAAGTTGCTGCCCATCCTGTGGCCAGACCAGGGGTACAGGACATCCCGGTAGGCCTCCACTGCATCCAGCAGTCGCTCGAGGGACCTATCATTGAAGCAGGGGGCTGCGGTACTTTTTCCTTTGCTGGCCATGTCTCCCGTGCAGCAGTGGAGAGCTGGAAGCAATGATCGCTGCGCTTGCTTTAAACATGATGCCCAGCGTGATGTGGTGGCAGGGTGATGGCCAGCAGGCAAATGAAAGCCTGCCTGCCATGGAAACAGCGTGTTTCCTGGGAGTGCATAAATAATGAAGCGGGTTTTCGACAGTGCAGTGTGAAAACACGCCATCGCGGATGATGGGTAAAACGTTGTGTTACCTGCTCGCTACCGCACTTAGTGCAAATTTTGCCCCAGGAAATTATAGATCAATTAATCTAACATCCATTGTGGGGAAGTTTTTGGAATCTATGCTTAAGGACAGGGTACTTGAGAGAAGTTTGAGCTGATTAAGGGGAGAAACAATATGATTTGTAAAGGGTATGTCATGTTTCACAAACCTAGTTGAATTTTTTGAAGAAGTACCTAAAATGGTAGATAGTGGAAGTTCGATAGATGTAATTTATATAGATTTCCAGAGGGCATTCAGTAAGATTCCACATGAGACTGCTAACTAAAAGTAAAGCTGATGGAATTATGGGCAAATCATTGACCTGCTTAGGAAATTGCCTCAGTGGTAGAAGGTGGAGATTAGGGATAATCGTTATCTACACGAATTTGAAAGGAAAAGTGGCTAGTGATGCCCCACGAGAATCTGTGCTGAGATCTCAAGTATTCACTACATTTATTAATGACTAGATAATACAATAGAGAATCATATATCCAAGCTTACAGGTGACACAAAGATTGGTAGCATGATAAATAGCTTAGATGGGCACATAAAATTGTAAAGAGACTGCATTGGATGCATCTCAACACAGCTCAGTGTGAGATCATCCATTTTGGACTGAAAAAGGATGGGCTGTATTTTACGTGTGTCATGACCACGGATCCTACCCCCAAATTACATATGGACGTATTGAGCTTTTAAGTAAGATGTGTTTTTAAAAAAAGGACATGCAAGCAAAAGACGGCTGAGACTGTAAATTAACCACTTGCTGAAAAATCCTTTATGTGGATTACTTGACTAACTAGTTCAGAGAGAACGGAATGTTGCACCTAAAAGATGTGACACAGCCTACTTCAGACAGAGGCACTTCACAGGAAAAGATACAATGCAAACTGAACTGTAATCTCCTGTGGTTGCGGAGATAATGGAAATGATAACTATTTCAGCCAAAACTACCTCCTGTTGAGTTATATCCCAGACTGTGAACATGAACTGAGTTGAAAAGAAAACAGATCTGGGCGAAAGACATGTTTGTTTTTCCCCTCCAGGAATACACAAGAAAAGGGGTTTAAAAAAAAACAACTGCAACCCTAGTTCTGTGTGCTAGTCTGGTGTTTTGTTCCGGTGTGTGTTTGTGCTGTGAAGGTCACAGCTGAAGAAGACCAACTGGGCATCCCTGCGCTTGGAGGTAAAAAAAAACCTCTCTCTCTGATTTCAGGAAGCAAGTCACAAGTCAGTAAAGCCGCAGTCAAAATGTAAACAGGACAACTCCTTTCAGCTAACCTGTAGAACCAAGAATCTCCAACCCAACTGCCCCACTGCCAAAGTCAGCGCTACCGGAATCACCCCAACTTAACAGCCGCAATGTTTCGCTATCAGCCCCTCACAGACAAGCCAAAGGACTGATTTGTATATCTTTTTTAACTTTTGTTTTTGGACTCAATTTCTGATTTCTAACCTGTGAACATGTGTGTTGCATTTTTATTAATTTTCTTCGCATTTAGTAACTAGTAAACTCATTCTTTATTTTACTCAGGGCAGCCTAGCCAAATTGGCTCCTTTTAAAACATAAATATATTTGGACTGGGAAAAGGTATCCATGAGGGGATGGGATCATTTTTAAATTAACCTTGTTGCGACCGACCACCAGGGTTGAAAAGAGAAAGGGAGCCAGCTCATCCCTCCTCACCTGGGAGCAAAACAATTTGGAGTACCTGGTCTGGGATCATAACAAACTGGGGGACCCTCACCCAGGGATCGGTCGTAACATGTGCTTCGGCTAAATTTCTTTTGGGCGGGCGCGGGGGGGCATGTAAAATAGGCTGGGTGCCCACTCCACCAGCTTACCGCCTAGCCCTGTGCTCACCCCCATAATATGTGGAAATGTGTGGGTGCCAAAATTGGCAGCCTGCCCATCGTATTCAAATACGTGATCAAGGGTCCATTAGGCCTGTTATCAAACCAATTGACACCGATAATGCACTGCTCATGCCATAAAATGTTTGGCATGGGCTGTCTGGTGGGAGCGGGCAGCCTGATTTTTAAAAAAAGTTCTTCAAAATGCGGGAAGGAAGTGGGGGGGTTCGCTCTTTGGGGGCTGCCCTTTGCCGAAGGTGGGGCACCCCCCTTAAGATTGAGCCTCCTTCCTTCCTACCTGCCGCAGCCTTAAAACCGCACCCTCCCTGACCTACCCAAACCCCCTCCCTGCCAAAGACCCTGGACTTACCTGCTGCAGGGATCCTTGGGCCTTCTTCCTCCTTCTCCTGCAGTGCCGGCAGCGCCCACTGCCGTGCTCCTGGCACTGCCGGGATTGATGGAGCTGGGCTGGCAGCTCCAAAGGGCAGGGCTTCCTCCTCAGTGAGGGATAGAAGTTCCACTTGGCCCCCGTTTAGCAGCCATAGAACCATTGCACCATGGAAAAGTTATGACACATAAAGAGGCCATTCAACCCATCGTGTCTGCACCGGCCAAAAAATAAAACACTAGCTGCCCATTCTGATCCTACCTTCCAGCACCTGATCCGTAGCCTTGCAGGTTACAGCACTTTAGGTGCAGATCCAGGTGCCTTTTAAATGAGTTGAGGGTTTCTGCCTCCACTACCAAACCAGGCAGCAAATTCCAAACATCCACCACCCTCTGGGTGAAGAAGTTTTTCCTCATGTCCCCTCTCATCCTTCCACCAATCACCTTAAATCTTTGCCCCCAGTAATTGACCTCACCACTAGGGGAAACAGGGCATTCCTGTCTACTATCTAAGCCCCTCATAATCTTGTACCCCTATATCAGGTCATCCCTCAGCCTCCACAGTTCCAAGGAAAACAGCTCCAGCCTTTCCAATCTCTCCTCATAGCTGCAATTTTCAAGCCCTAGTAACATTGTTGGAAATCTCCTTGCATTTGACTGCCTCCCACTGGTTTGTCTCTGATTTCCCTTCCAGTAGCTGTAATCAGTCCACTTTCACCAGATCACTTCTCAGCTTCGTAAAACTTGTCTTTCCCCAATTTAGACGTTTTACTCCTCTTCTATCTTTTTTCCTTTTCCATAATTATGCCAAATCTAACTTTATTACGATCACTATCTCCAAAATGGTCATCCAGTGCTACTTCATCCGCTTGCCCAGCTTCATTTCCTAAGACTAAATCTAAAATTGCACCCCCTCTCGTTGAGCTTGTTATGTGCTGGCTAAAAAATCTCTCTTGAATGCAGTTCAGGAATTTTGTGTCCTCTGTGCCTATTACACTGTTTGTATCTCAGTTGATATTAGGGTAGTTGAGGTCCCTAACTATTATTGCCCTATTGATTTTGTACTCAGAAATTTGCCTACCTATTTGCTCTTCTACCTCCCTCTCACTATTTGTGGGCCTATTGTACACTCCTAGTAGTGTGGCTGCCCCATTTTATTTCTGAGCTCAACCCACCTGGCCTCATTTAATGCTTCTTTTAGTATATCATCCCTCCTCACAGCTGTAATTGATTCTTTTACCAATAATGCTACACTCCCACCTTTTTTAGCCCTCTTTCTATCCTGCCTAAATCCAGGGATGTTGAGCTGCCATTTTTGCAACTTTAAGCTAAGTTTCCATTCTAACAATGATATCGTGCTGCCATGTATCTGTCTGTGCCTTCAGCTCATCGGCTTTGTATGCTATGCTCCTTGGATTTAAATAAATCCTTTTAACATTGCCAAATGCCTGTGCTGTAAACTTTTTAACCTTTGCTTATCCTGTCTTTCAGAGTCACTCGCTAATTTTCTGCCTCCCGCTTTTCTGCTCTGAATTCATCCGGACTGAATCTGCCCTCAGGTTCCCATCCTCCTGCTAATCTAGTTTAATCCCTCCCCAACAACACTGGCAAATCTTCCTTCTAGGGCATTCGTCCCAATCCTATTCAGGTGTAGGCCGTCCAGCTTGTACAGGTCCCACCAGACTCAGAGCTGGCCCCGATGTCCCAGAAATCTGAAGCCCTCCCTCCTGCACCATCTCTCCAGCATCTTATGGCGGCATGGAGCATGCTGCTCCATGCTGACTTCTCTTGTGGGGCAGGGACGAACCATCTGCCCCTTCCCCCCCTCGAATGTTTTATTCATTCCCATACGCCTGAGTATTATTAAATGGTGAAAAGCTAGGAACAGTGGCGAGCCAATGAGATTTAAGGGTCCATGGACACGCATCACCAAAATGTAGCAGTGAGTCAGGGGGGGTTGTCATTCACCTCGCACTGCATGGGCATTAGAGCAGTGGGCGAAGCTGTTTACACTCCACCTAAGCACCAGGAAGTAGCTGCACCCTTAGAAATCAATGCCAATGGAGGTGAGCAGCAGCAGCCTCCATAGGAAGGGCATTACCCTGGGTCTCGGGATTACCAGTCCAGTGCCAATACCACTACACCGCTGTGTCCCACCCCCCGCTACAGGACAGAGGGATCTGGGTAATCTTGTATATGAATCATAAAATGTTAGTACGCAGGTACAGCAAGTCATTCGCAATGGAATGTTGGCCTTATTGAAAGGAGAATGGAGTATAAATGTAGGGATTTCTTGTAAAACTATACATGGCATTAGTGAGACCACATCTAGAGTACTGCATACAGTTTGGTTCTTGATAACTTGCATTGGGGGCAGTTCAGGGAAGGTTCACTAGGTTGTTTTCTTGAATGACGGGGTTGACTTATGAGGTAAAGTTGAGCAGGTTACACCTATACTCATTTCAGTTTAGAATAATGAGATATGGTTATATTGAAATGGATGAAATTCTGAGGGGGCTTGACAGGGAAGATGCTGAGAGCTTGTTTCCCCTCTTGAGGGAACTTTGTACTGATTTATTCATTCATAGGATGTTGGTGTTGTTGGCTAGGACAGCATTTATTGCCCATTTCTCATTGCCCTTGAGAAGGTGGTGTAAGCTGTTCCTGAACCGCTGCAGTCCATGTGGTGTGGGTACATCCACAGTGATATTGGGAAGGAATTGCGGGATTTTGATCCAGTGACAGTGAAGGAACAGGTGATATAGTTCCAAGTCAGGATGGTGTGTGGCTTGGAGGGGAACTGGCAGATGTTCCCATGTGCCTGCTGCCCCTACCTTTCTAGGTGGTAGGGGTCACAGGTTTGGAAGGTGCTGTCGAAGGAGCCTTGGTGAGATGCTGCAGTGCCTCTTGTATAAGGTACACACTGCTGCCACTGTGCATCAATGGCATAGGGAGTGAATGTTTAAGGTGGTTGATGGGGTGTCTCTCAAGCAGATAAAAGCAAAATACTGTGGATGCTGGAAATCTGAGACAAAAACAAAAATTGCTGGAAAAGCTCACTAGCCTTCTATCCAGCTTCACCTGTCCCACCCCCTTAAACAATATATATTTCACCACAATTCTACTTCTCTTTAGCTCTGATGAAGAGTCATACGGACTCGAAACGTTAACTGCGTTCCTCTCCGCAGATGCTGTCGGACCTGCTGAGTTTTTCCAGCTATTTTTATTTTTGTTTCAGATTTCCAGCATCCGCAGTATTTTGCTTTTGACCAGAATAATACGCTGCCCATTCCATAATATGGTTGGGAGCAAACTGCTTAAAAGGTGGGAAGGAAGGCCTTTGCAGTGTGCCCTGTGTGCACCAGGGGCACTACCCCACTCCCCACCCAAGATGATACTGCCCATTTCTTCCTCCCTGCCTGGCCTCCATAACCCACCCCCAACCCTGTTGCCCCCACCTCCCGAGGCTCCCTGATCCTTCCCCATCCAAAACCCTAGACTTAGCTCTCTCCGATGACCAGGTCCTCTTCATTGGTCGGCCTGGTTGAGGTTCGAGCAATGCCCTCTAATGAATTCTGGTGCTGCAGGGGCTGCTGGAGCTGCCAATCTATCAGCTTGGCTGGCAACTCTTGAGGGTGGGACTTCCTTCCACTGAGTGGTGAAAGTCCCACTCTCACCTCGTTCATGCCATTGGTTATTGCTATGGGGTGGCCTTGTTTCACGAGTGCTTTTCTTCAAGGAATGTGTGCCCCAACTCACCCGCACACCCCCCCCAATAAAATTCAGCCCAGTATGTCTGGAAACATCTGTGGAGAGAGAAACAGAGTTAAGGGGCTCAATTTTAACTCTGTGTAAGTGAATGGGTTTTGAGTGAGTTGAAATTGAGCCCAACATTTCAGGCCAGTGATCCTTCATCAGAATGGCGAGCGTTTAAAAATGTAACAGTTTTTAAGCCATTCAGATAAAGTGGAGAGAGGAAGAAAGAACAAACAGGAAGCTCTGGGATATAGGGGTCAAAGGCAGGGGAGATTAAATAAGAAAAGGATGGTAGTTGTAAGAAATGGTACCTTTAATAAATGATACTTTTCAGAATAAGTATAGAATTCTTCTTGTTGTTCTTATGTAATTGGTAGGAATGGCATAAGGCCACCTCGGCAGAGAAATGGTTTTGTTTCCCTCTCTGGAAAACACATAAATAGTTCTTAGAAATGTCAAGGTCTCCTGGTTCAGGCTTCCATGTTGACATTCCTAAGTTGATAGCATGGCATCTTATACCCTCGTATCTGTACAAGTGTCTGGTAAGGCCTAACAGATGACCCTCAGCATGAGGTGAACTAAATGGCGTCTTCAAGCTAACGTGCTGGATGATGGGAAGGGTAACCAACCTGACACACTGAATACCTGTCCTTCAGCCACTGGCCAGAGCTATTCGAACAAGTGAATGACATAGGGTAAACAACCAGCCCCTAGAAATAAAGTGTATTAAGGGATACTTGGGGCAGGAGGCAATCCTCATCAGGCAGCTGCCTTCTTTAGATGGAGGAAGACCAGGGGAGATGGAGAAGATATGAAAAAACTGGGTGATGAGCTTTCTAACATTTTGGCTAGAGAGCAGAATGCTGCCGCCACTGCTGCAGAGATCAGCTCACTCTGCATCATCCATCTGTTCATCCCCCGGGATCAGTAAACTGCTCTCACCTGTCACAGGTCATATGCTTTTCCTGTCAATTTAGCTGTTGCTTCTAAATAGCCTTAGTAAGCTACCTTAAAATCACTTATAAGTTCTCAACAGCCTATTTTAGGTAATCTGTGACTCCCAAGCTTAAAACTTACATAGTGAAAGGCAAAACGAGATAAGAGCGAGACAAGTAAGGAAACAAGAGACTTGTCTTTGGGCAGGATTTTTACCTTGTTGGGCAGGTGGGCCCGGGAGCAAAACCGACTGCTGCCCATGATCAGGCCCCAACCATGATTTCACGTCGACTGACCAATTAACGGCCAGCCAGCGAGAATCGCGCGCTGAAATGCTCAAAGCTGCTTGCGTGGTGGGGGGGGGGGTGTGGGTGCGGGGTGGGGAGGAGTTTGAGCGTAGAAGTCAGCGCACGCGCGCAGGCGCGCTCAGTAAAAACTCCCTGAGGCACCTCGGGGAACCGAAGATTTCTAGCATTAAAGATAAAGATTTTAAAATTAAGTTAAACATGTCCCCTCATGTGACTCATGTGTCACATGAGCAAAAATGAGATCTAAAAATTTGGATTAACATCCTGTGGATGAGATTTTCAAAAATCCAAAGGCCGCTTGGCCTTTTCGCCTGTCCGCCAATTGTAGGGTTGGATGTTTTTTAATTTTAATTAATCGGCTTAACAGCCCTCTTAATTGTCGGTGGACATGTTGCCAACTCCCACGCATGCCCACTGACCAAGATATCACACGAATGCACGATGCTATTTCATGCTCAAGTGTGCACCCAGCTGAAAAATCAAGTCCTAGGAGTTGTATATTTTTTTATTCATTCATGGGATGTGGGCATCAGCATTTATTGCCCATTGCTAATGTTCAGAGAGCATTTAAGGGTCAACCACATTGTTGTGGGTCTGGAGTCACATGTACGCCAGACCAGGTAAGGACTGCAGATTAAAACAAATATAAAAACAAAAAACTCCGGATGCTGGAAATCCAAAACAAAAACAGAAACAGAAATACCTGGAAAAACTCAGCAGGTCTGGCAGCATCGGCAGAGAAGAGCACAGTTGACGTTTCGAGTCCTCATGACCTTTCAACAGAACTAAGTAAAAATAGGAAAGGGGTGAAATATAAGCTGGTTTAAGGGGTGGGGGGTGGTGGTTGTTGGGACAAGCAAGCAGTGATAGGAGGAGATAACCAAAAGATGTCACAGACAAAAGAACAAAGAGGTGTTGAAGGTGGTGATATTATCTAAAAGAATGTGCTAATTAAGAATGGATGGCAGGATAAGCAACGTACAGATAGCTCTAGTGGGGGTGGGGTGAAATAAGACTAAAAGGGCATAAAAGGTATAAAAATTATGGAAATAGGTGGGAAAAGAAAAATCTATATAAATTATTGGAAAAAATAAAAAGGAGGGGGAAGAAACGGAAAGGGGTGGGGATGGAGGAGGGAGTTCAAGATCTAAAATTGTTGAGAGTCAGGCACCAAATATGCTGATGGGCGTCATGATCTGCTCACTCTTAATACCCTTGGCACAAACATGGGACACCCTTACTAACATGGCGATTGGCACATGGTATGTCAGAAGTTGACTGGCATGAGCACTGTTTTCTTCGTCTCAAGGTCGCCTGTTGCACTGAAACCAGCTACAGATCCTAAATTTGTTGCCTGTCTGTCTTGGAAAACCACATAATTAGGAATTGCCACCAACTGCGCGAGCTTGTGCCAAGAGTTTCTGAGCTTCCTGACTGGTGTGTGTCACTATATTGCATACAGGAAACTGGGATTAGTGGGTAGGATGTTTCAGATGATGTTTGATCACCTCACAGCTACTTCAGGAGGAGAGGGAGTGGGTGAACACCATGTAGGCAGACTAGGAAGGCCAAGAATGCTCTGCAAGTGCGGCACTCACAAGTTGGTATTCATATGTGAGGGTGATAAGACCTCGGGGAAGGGCAGTCAGAAACAAATGCACGGTGTTCAACTGCATTGAAGGCACAAGAAAAGGTAGAATTGCAGTTGTTGAAAGGGGATAAGCAGGCATTTTTTACCAGAAATGTGACTCCAGAATGTTGGGTTCCCATCCAGGTGCCAGGGTGCAGTACATTCTGCGATGGGGAGAGGTGAGAAATACACTGATAACTACAGGTCAATCAGTCTAATTCAATGCTAAGAAACCTATCAGAGACAATTGCTAAAATTAATACTCAATTGCAGAACCATGGATGAATGAGGGACAGCCAGAACAGATTTGTCAAAGGCAAATCGTATCCGATTGAAATAGCAGAGAGGATTGATGAAGGTAGTGCAGTAGTGCAGTATATGTGACATGTACGGAATTTCAAAAGGATTGTTGATAAAGTACTACATGACAGACTGATGAGGAAAATAGAAACATATGGGATTAAAGAGATGGTTGTAACCTGTGTACAAAATGGGCTAAGGGCTAGGAGACAGTTGTGGTGGACAAATGTTTTTTTTCTGACTAGAGAGTGGCAATCTCAAGGATTGGTATGAGGATCTTTGCTTTTCTTGTTCTATATAAATGACCTGGACATGGTTGTAGCTTTGAAGTTTACTGATCATACAAAATTGACAATATATAGTAGGCAGACTTCAGGAGGCCATAAACTGGTGAAAAAGACAGATGCATGACAAATGCAATCTAATGTGGAAAAGTGTGAAGTGATGCCATTTGGGAGAAACAATCTGGAGTGGTTGTATGATCTAAATGGCACTTTTTTGAGCATGGTGCAAGAGGAGAAGGACCTAGTGGCGCATATTTACCAATCTTTGAAGGTGTCAGTGTAAATTGGTAAGGAGGTGAAGAAAGCTAATGAGTATTTGGCTATGTAAATAGGGGCATTGAATAGAAAGGTAAATAGAATGGAGGTATTCAGAATTATGAGGGGTTTGGACGGAGCAAGTGGGGAGAAATTGTTTCCTCTGGCACGTGATTCAGTAACCAGAGGTCAAAGGTATGATATAGTTGACTGAAAAGTTAGAATGTAAATGAGTAGATTTGTTTTCACATAGAGGTTTGGAACACACTACCTGAAAGGGTGGTGGAGGAAAATTCCATGGGAAATATCAGAAAACTTGCAAATGAAAAGTACTAACTTGCAGGGTTATGGGGACAAACCTGGGGTGTGGGATTAAATTGGACAGCTCTTTCAAAGAGACATAACTGGCTGAATAGCCTCCCTCTATGCTACATGATTCTATGAATAATATATCGCCCACTGTTACAAAATAGTAGGCTAATTTTCACCTTGCTGCCCGGATATACAACTGGCATTATGGATTGGCTGCCTATCAAAAAACTGCTCAGATTTGCACTTTCATTGATTTCAGTAGATGGCTATTTCTCAATGTCAGTTGAAATCCAGGTGATAAGTTGAAAATCAATCTCAGTAAATCCTATGACTCACCATGAACAGTGCCATAGTAGATCCACTATTATGTTATTAAAAATTGTCTGTAGGGTCTCCACTTCCATCCAAAAACTTACTTCTTAGTTGTCACAATTTTTGATCCCATTTATCTGTCAGTATTCACCATTGTGAATGGCAATGAAAACATTTCCCATTCAATATTGCTATGTCAACTGTCATGATGTATGTTTAACTGCTGACCACTAGGTGGCTTTCTGAAATTAGTTTAGTTGACACTTGCCCATCTCTGTGCCCTTTCAGCGTACAAATGGTTAATCTTACGATAATATTTCAGTTGACCGGGAGCATTGAAAGGATGGAAAACTATTTCAAGAGACATAGATATAAGATAGTCACTAATAAATTCAATAGGGCTTCCAGGAGAACCTTCTTCAGTGGTTGGAATGTGGCACTTGCTACCACAAGGAGTCCTTGAGATGAATACCACTGATGCATTTGAGATGAAGTAGATAAATACATGAGTCACACTGATAGGCTGAGATGAAGGTGGGTGGTGAGAATGCTTGTCTGAAACAGAAACACAGCACAGACTAGTTGGGTTCAAGGGCCTGTTTCTATGCTTTATATTCTATGCAATGTTCCATGTAACATTCAGTTACAATTAGTAAATAATTTGAGCTTTTCTCTCATGGATATGATGCCATCAAAGGCTTTTCAGAATAGTTAAATAAGCTGTAGTTAAAAGGTACCACCTGTGCAAATATATAGGATCCAATTGGCTGACATATTTATTTGAGGTGCTGGAAGATGTAATTCTGGCTCTTACATTGCTCCTACCGCTTGTGCAATTTTCGAATTTCAGCTCCTCTATGATGGCAGTCATGCTGCTACCCTGCAAGTTTACTGCAAAGCTGTACAAGAGTTTGCAAAATAGCAGCTTTTTTTTACAGCACTCAGGTAAATTATTGCAATCCTCCTTCATATGTATAATTTTGTGTCAACATTTCCATTGGAGTCTTTAACAGGATCAAACTTGAAATGTATTTCAACCCCTTGAGTGCATGCATTTTTCATCTATTTAAAAAAAAATTTACAAACACAACTTTATTTTTTTAAATGTTCCTTACATCCATAATTATGGGAACAAATCTGATTAACTATGGGAAGTTTGTTTCCCATGTGCCAAGACCAGATCAAAAGAAGAATGAAATTAAATACATCATAAGACATTACACTAATTACACAATAGTATATGTGCCATATTTCATTATTTATTCAATCATGCCTAATTTCATACTAGACCTTGAACTAATTTTAACCTGAAGTCTAGTTGGTAGCTCAGGGTAGTTTGGACAGTTGTTGCTCATTTATCTGATTATGTAATTGTGGTGTTATATCATATTGGGTTCTGGCAGGAGATGACATGGTCAACCCAAAATAGTTAATCCCTTCATGGAATACAGGAAAATACCATTCAGCTCATTCAAGCTCATTCCTTTAGTATAAGAATATTATTTTACTATTTTGTCCCAGTACCAATACAGGCCACAGCAGGTTTCCCTATCTGGCATCTGGAAGAACAGAAGGACCTATGAAGAGATTCCAGACAGCACAAGTTATAGGAGAGACACTTTATGCTCATGCACCAGTACCTGCACACCCACATCTGCAGAGATGGGTATATGTTACTTTCCAGGCGATTCATACTGTTGAAAGCTCCTCTTCCCTAAGGATGCTGATGCAACAGGCTTTATGGTATCACAAAGATATGCGAATGCCTGACGTAGTGGGTGAAATTTAATGGTCGCCGTGATGGGTCTGTTCACCAGCTGGAGAGTTGATGATAACCCCTCCTGCAGCCATTTCTGGGACCATCGACTAGATTAAATTCCAATCAGACTATCTGCTGGCTGCCACTGGAGTTCCTGAGTCCTGCAGGAGAAATTTCCCGCCTCTGAGAGTGGCCAATCAATCAGAGGCTGGCAGTTCTCTAGTACCAGGGCAGTGGCCACTGCTAGTACTGCAGCAGACACCAGAAGGAGGATTGTCGCTGGATCCCCAGAACACAGGTAAGTGTGGGGTGATCACTAGGGCCAATCAGGCAGGACCCAGCAAGGGTGGGGGGGTCGAGTGGGGCAGTGTAAAGGGCAGGGTGGTGTCTTCCTGTGGAGGCATCCCTTGCCACTGGTGGATCCTTCCATTAGGCACAGGGTACCCAAGCAGGAGGGAACCCCACCAGGCCGCAGGTATGCCCAGCAGGGTTTACTTGGTTGCTTGGCCACATGTTGTGGTCCCCGCCCACCACTGATTGGATTAGACCTTTAAGTGGTGACTTAAGGGCCTCAGTTGGCCCCCGGGTGGGGAGGCCATCCTTATGAACATATGAATTAGAAGCAGGAGTAGGCCACTCGGCCTCTCGAGCCTGCTGCACCATTCAATAAGATCTCAGCTGATCTAATTTTAACCTCAACTTCACATTCCTGCCTACCCTAATAACCTTTCACCCCCTTGCTTATCAAGAATGTATTTACTTCTGCTTTAAAGATATTCGAAGACTCTGCCTCAACCACCTTGTGAGGAAGAGAAGTCCAAAATCTCACAACCCTCTAAGAGAAAAGTCTTTTCCTCATCTCTGACTTAAATGGGTGACTCCTTATTTTTAAATGGTGGCCCCTAGATGTAGATTCTCCCACAAGAAGAAACATCTTTTCCACATCCACCTTGTCAAATCTCCTCAGGATTTTATATGTTTCCATCAAGTCACCTATATCCCTGACTCTGACCACCCTAGACTTAACTGGGGGATGTTGGCAAGATGACAGGCTCTCAATCCTGAGTCTTCCTATCCCATTATACGGACCCCTGCCTCCCAACTTGCTCCTGTGGAGGTGGGGAGGGGGGGGTGGGGGTGGTGGGGGTAGGGCATTAAATTGTGTCCATCGTGTATTACTGAAAAAACAGACATGTCTAAGCTTCTCATCCCTTTTTTCAGCAATACTCAAGTTCTGTACTACCAAACAACTGTCTGCCCATTGTGTTATTGGATAATTACTCAAAAACACCCCACTCGTTGTATGACTTGCCTTCAGCAATACCAAATAAAAGAAGTCATGCTGGAGTAATTGAAAGCCAGCACCATCTGCACCTACCATTTCACACCCACGTGACAATGGCCAGAGGGAATGTGAGATTTTGGGTTAGTAGAGCAGTCCCTGCCAAATCTATCATCGACTGCAATGCTGACTGTTGCTACTATCCAACACTGGGTTGGCACATGAAGTGAAAGTGATGGTCAGCTGTGTCCTCAAACTGAGCTATACCTTCCAGCAAGCATTCTGCAGTGGTGACCTTTTACGCAGTAGCACAGAAGGCAATTTTCCTTGCACTCAGGTGCTTTCAGAAAATTTGTCCCCTGATCTGACTCTCTCATTGCATTATCTCCATCTCTTTACATTTGTCTTGGACTTGTCCTCAGATCCACTCAAATCTATACCTGACATTATCCTAATGAGCTAACTGAGGAAAATTGGGTGAAAACTGTCCCCCTCTGTTTGAGTCCACCAGTAACAGTGCCAGAAGAGGAAAAACTAACCTGCCTTTTTTGGTAAAATGTTCCTGTCCTTGAAAAAGTGTGTATGATCCAACTCACACATGGGCAGTGGCAAGGGAGCTCCCCAGGGATGTGAAGAAAGGCAAAAGTTTCTTTGAGGGTAAAATTCACTTCAGTGGGGGGCATGAAATGGATGTCAGCAGATTGGCTGTTCCTTCAACTGCCCCCCGCCCCCCCCCCCCCCATTCCATCCCATTTGATTTCCCTTTTCTTTGAAATATAATGGTGATTGATCCCTTACTGCCCACCCTATGTACCTGCCAAAGTTGAATTTCACCCATATGTTGCCTTAGTGATTAAAAACTAACCTCTCAAGCATTCCACAGCACACTATTTTTAACATGCTGGTTAGCATATATGTGTCAAATTCCTGCATGAACTTTTTCAGGAAACATGTTAATTTTAGATGGGTTGAGTTTGTCAATATTTAATCTGAACATATTAAATTGGTGTGTTCTAAGAATAGAACATAGTGCAAGTTTAATGTCACTTGTATCTGCATAGTTCAGCGCGTTTGAAAAATATGTGTGCAACTAGATCTAATTAAACTGGTCTTATTGATCCATGCAGGGTGATTGCTGTCAGGAAGATATAATAATTTTCATAATGTTATTTGGAATTTATTGTAGAGTAATAGTGGGGTCTGTGTCTATGTATATGTGTATGTGTCTGTGTGTGGTGCTTAATTGAATTGGAGACATTGGTCTGAAGGCTTTGATGTAAGAGAAGCTAGGTTTGAAATACTAAATAGGTAAACATGGGTGAAGTTTTAGGATGTGAGGTATAAAGGGAACATTGCATTTTAAAATAAAACAGAGTAGCTTGAATTCAAAAGAGGGGGTGAAATGTTTCATCTAGTCAGGAGAAGTTAAGAAATGGTGTGTTTATTTTTCCCAAAGATTACTGGTAAAATTGGTACTAGGATAGATTTATATTATTAGAGAGGTAAAGTCCAAAGACATGGTGAAACAATGGGAATTTGCATTCAAAGGGGAAAATATGCATAAAGGAGAGAAGGCTTGTGCAAGGGAAGACATTTTTAAGATCTAACACAAGTGTGAAAAGCCTCAAGTTGCTGTCTACAAGGAACTGAAGCTGAGGAAAAACTCACTTTGAATTTGACTGTCCAGGGTGTGTGCTTTGCCTGAGTCTGTTTAAATCTATGTATTTTACTATTGCCTTAACAGAAGTGTAACTCGGAGTTAGATTAATTATGGGATTTAGAAGTTATTATAGCAGTAATTTGTAATCATATGTATGGGCTTACAATCTTTTTTTTTAATTAATAAATTTAATTTAGTTTTGCAAAAAACCTCTAAGCCTCGGTGGCATTCTTTTTACTGAATTCAAAGCCCCCATCTCAAAATAAATACAAATTGCAAATAGTTGTGGCAGCTACTTCAGGTTTCCCTCTGGGATTTGAGCAGCTTGGCATTTACCATCCACCTGCCATAACATTGCCCAATCTGAGAATGGAACCTCCTACTGCCAAAGTTCGTGTCTAAACCATTAACTAGTGTGTGTGTGCACTAATTTTTGTGGGTGTTCACCATTTATAATTAAGCATCATGCGTGGCCAGTTCTATCCTATAGACCTGGATGAAAATTTGCCTCCTTTGCTGAGGGAAGAGATTTTGCTGAAACTTCAGCAGATCATGGCCATCTTTTTTTAATGAATATTTTTATCTCCTGTGACAGAATAAGTTTTCCCTGCAAACAAATCTGACAGTTCTGAGGAGTTTTCCGTTGCAATTTCAAAGTTTAATTCTACACTATTGGAATCAATGTCAAGCACTTTAAGTGCTGGGTTCTATACGTAGCATCACATAGCAACAGAAGAAACTGCATAGCAACAGCTTCCACTCTGCTAACACTGCTACAAAGATATTTTCCATTTGTAGCATTTAGCAGCCTTGAAATTTGGATGGAGAGAGGAAGAAAATTATGATTGTATTTTGAATATATACTTTACAAATCGTGACTTGTCTCCATTTTTCATATCAATAGTGACAAGGGCTTAAAACTGAAAACAGATTTGAAATTATTGATCAACATCATACTGGGTTTTATTTTGCATTGTAGAACTGGTAAGATTTAATTTTATAATTTATAACCTCTTTGGTGCTGTCTCCAAAAAAACTAGACAATAACCTGCCACATACCCGGTTGCCTGTAAGGGTTTGCAGCTATATTCACTATCGGAAAGCAAATTGTTCGTCATCCGGAAATGGGCATGTGTGAAAAATCATGCTATTTCAGTGACAGTCACAAAGCTCATGCTTTGGAATGTTCTACATGCCTGCTACATACAGAAGGGCTTTCAAACGCCATTAAATGCTCTGAGCTTTAAACGTGCCATCTTTTTTTTTAAACGCAGCTTTCCAACCCTTTCTCCTTTTCAAAGAATTGTTCAGCGTTGTGCCCTCAATGTTGTTGCATCAAATTAGCTGATAGGAAGAGGGGATCATTGCTGATAACAGAGAGCAGGCTGTTTTACTGCAATATAACCTTTCTGTACATGCCATTAGTTTACAATGAGCCGTTGAGAAAAGGCATCAAAACAGTGGCTCCAGAAATCTACGGGTTAGGCGTTTCATTTAAGTGTCAAGATATGCCCACCCCCATACCTCTGCGCTGATCCTGCTAAAGTTTTTGGAGTCAGGGGAAGCATTGTGTAATGGTGGATAAGTATTTCTCTAGGGGCAGATTGCAACACCGGTCTTTGGCATATGTTGGAAGAGATGAGTGCTGGGCTGAGTTAGCCAGGATTTCACGCCCACCACTCAGGATAATAAAGGGGTCTTCACCAAGGCTCTCTTACAAAGGTTGGGGTGGGGGGAAGGGCGGTGTGCTTTCACAATAGAAAAAATATGTGTTCAAACTTTCAGGGATCCACCTCCTGATCCCAACCTGGCTCCCCAGATGGGGCCCACAATCACCAGTCGTCTCAAGTATGTCTGCTAAGCTGTAGCTACATTGACCAAATGCTGTATTCCTCTGATGGTCTGATGAAAGGAAGTCTACCATCACCCCTCATCCCTCTCCCCACCCCCCTACCCTACCAATGACAATGACTTTGCATTGGGTAAGTAAAGACTCGGTCCTTAGAGATCAGTAGTTTGCTGCAAGTTGGAACCCAATAGGTTCCAACCTAGTTTTCAGTTCTATTCCTGCCAAAGTTATGGCAGGTATATGTTGGAGAAACTGCAGATTGTCAGGTTCTCTGTAAATATACAACACCTTTTTACGTGTCATTTCCATTAATTTACTGCGTGGTTTTTTAATTAGAGTAATTCCGTACTATGTCAGAACTACTCAACCGACTGTTATTTTTGTAGGATTGGTCAGTTAATGGCCAAATGAGATATTCACCATCCCCTAGGAAGCCCCCTCCAACACTGAAGGAGCTGTAGTGTGCTGCTACAATTAAGGGAGGGGGACAGCACCTCCATCTTGTGGCACAGGCCAAATTTTCATGGAGTTGGGAAGACTCTGTAAACCTTTAAAAATGGCAAGTGGGTCCCAGATGAGGAAGCCCTGCCCCCATTTCTGGCTGATCCTATTTTTGCTAGAAAGGGAAAGTTGGCAGGGTGTGATTCACACAGGGGGACAACTCAAATTCAGCTGGGCCATATAAACTTAGTACTGAGTTCATTTTGGCTGTTGCAAGGGCCTTAGCCCACAGCATGGGAGTCATAAATTTATGGAGTAGACATAAACACTCCTGAAGGATGGCCAGGGTCTGTTTAACTGTATGATCTGAATATTTTTTAATTCTCCCGTTCTTTAAACTATAAAAACTGTCTGCAGCTGTCAGTGATTGTAAAAAACAAAACCCTCTGCTGGACTGATTTGATTGATGGGCTAGCTGATCGAGCATCTGTTCCAGCAGTTTCAATAGAGTTCTTTGTTGACTCTTCCCTAAAGTCTATTCATGATGAATACGTGCCTGAGTTTCAAAAGCTGTTATTATCTCAACATGGGGATTCTGAGTTCACAATTTGATTTACAGCTTAAATAGCTTATTAAAGGATTAGGGGTATGAACTGAAGTTTGTTTTTATTGGAGATTAACCACTTTAGGAGATTTAAAATTTCTGATACTTTCATGAATGGGAGTTTTTTTTTAACTATCAAGTCTGCATAGTGAGAGCTGCGTTAGATTTTTAGGAATTTATTTTTTTCATCTCCAAAAGGCTCCTGATATCTGCCCATGGTGGATATTGGGTAAGTGTCTATGGAAGTGGAATGGGGGTGTGAGGGGCCATGTGGGGTATGGAGGCATGGGTGTGAGTAGAGTGCATGAGTTGGCATGGAGGGGCCATAAGGGTGGTTGGGAGTGAGGGGGTATGAAGGTTAAGAGATAGAGGGGCTAACACCTTCTACAATAAGTGGGATGAAGTCCCAGAGAACCGAGACGGGCTATCTAGCCAGCCCACCTTGGCACTTGCCCACCTCCATGGTCACCTAGGATCTGTTTCCGGGGCGGTGGGCCCAACTCTCTCCCGCTCCTGCCTGGCTGGAATGAAAATTTGGCCTAACGGGGCCCTTTAATCTGAGGCAAGCCTGCCAAGTTGGGAAATTTCCTGACTCGAGCTACCTTCCTTGGTAGCGAAAATCAGGCCCTGAGTTTCCCCTCCATGATGCAAGGGCCCTGAGGCCACTTGCAGACGAGGTCAATCCACTCACTACGGATTGGCGCTCACATTTGGGAGCTTATGGGCTGTACGGCCGAATGCCAACCAGACGCAAATGTTAAATGCACAGGAAGGTCTTCGCACCAAAATATTCCACAATAAACTCTTTTGGAAAATATGTTCCAATGTTAGCACTGGCCAGAAATGGTTTTTTGTTTAACTTCAAACTGATTTGTAAGCTACAGTGGTCCTTTCGCACTTGTGTATTATAATGACTGAAAGGTTTTGAAATCATCTTTTGTTTGTACTGTTATGATCACAGGACTGTGGGCATTGTCAGTGTCAGCACCCCAGGAGCATGTGAGTTATTAATATGTGCAGTTTCCATCATTTGAGGCCCCTGGCACCTTTATAGATGTAGGTTAATAAATAAAAGCGAAATACTGCGGGTGCTGGAGATCTGGAATATGAACAGAAAGTGCTGGGAAATCTCAGAAAGTCTGGTGGCATCTGTGGAGAGAGAAACAAAGTTAATGCTTTGAGTCTGAAAGTTCCAAAGAAGAGTAATATTGGACTCAAAACATTAACTCCTGTTCCTGTCTCCACAGATGCTGCCAGACCTGCTGAGATTTTCCAGCACTTATTGTTTTTTATTTCAGGTGTACATTTGCCCTCTTTCAATCTGAAAGGTAGCACCTGCTTGCAAGAATATCAAAACTTCGTGTCGTTGTTTCTGTGGACGGTCTCATTCATTTATTTTGACAGGTCCCAGACTTCCCTTCACAATAGCATCACCCATAACAGTAACAGTGTCCTGCTCAGGAATGTTGCCTGATGTCGTCCAGATCTTCTTCTGAATAAGTGATTGGCAGAACACAGAGCAATGCCCAAGTGATACTGAAAGGCTTCCCTTGGAAATGTACTGTTCACTACTTGATGTGACATTTTTCTGACTCTTTATCTATTGCTGCACCAGTAGCTACCTCACTTTTGATCCTTTTGAATACAGTGCCAGCTGTCCCTTTACTGTGGTGTCATAGCCATTGTCCTTCCATCTGGCTTCTTCAAAAGTAGCTGCAGATACCTTGAATGCCTCTGTAATTGCACCATGATGAGGAATTAGCGATATTATGTAAATAAATGAGCCAGTGAGTTTCTTTGCCGGCTCCACTAGGAATGTACCTTCCTGGTTCAGGCTTTGAATCTGCCATCACTTGATGTGGGCTGCACTTTCCCACTCTTTTCCAGAAGCATTGATGGCGTTGGACATACACTCTCACTCAATTTCTTTTATTCTCAGTTTGCTCCATGCTGTTTCCTTTGGGCCAAATCAGTGCAATGGGGCCCCTCACCCTTCCACTCTTTGAAATTTCTGTACTATCTTGCAAAGTACAGACTGTGAGTTTCAGAAAAAAAATCGTCGGAATGCACTTATTGAAATGCTAAACTGTATCATGTAATTATTCAGCCACAAATTTACAGTGACGGAAAATTACAATTCTGTAAGAAAAGATTAAAAGTTTAGGTTAATTTATGTTTAATTCTTAACTCTGATCAACTTGTAATGTTATTTTTCTTTTAACAACTTAGCTTGGCTCTAATTGTCAAAGGCTGTAAACAGAACAGAAAATTAGGCATTGATTCACTGTCAAGAAATGGCTATAAATTCACATGCAAGAAATTGAAACTTCAGGACACTCCATCCAAAAATGCTAAAATAATAACACAAGTAATTTATTACTGATATGTGCTATATTCAGAAGAAGAACGCTGATAAGCTGAGGTTTGGATTTTCAGCGATTATGCTTAGCAATTTTCACACAATTGAATCAGAAATTGCTGACTTTTTTTGCAGGAATATCAATTTGCATAAAAATTACAGGAAACATTCCTTTTTACAGATCACTAAGAGCTTTGTGAACAGGGTATTTGTGTCACTGCAAATGAAATACAGTACTTACTGTACCAGGTGCGATTAGAAAAACCTCTCTACTCTTTTATTACAATACTGTTTAATACAGCAAATGGCAATCTGTTTAAAATTCATATCACAAGAGGGTCAACCACATCTGCCCCGTACTTACAGTATATTCATTACATACATCTTTTGGTTTTAAGACGATGCGCATTTTAGGATTCACAGATATTTCAGTCAGAGCACACAATCTTAGGTTTTCTATGGAACAACTATTTGGCAGAGTATAATAGGAATTCTCCTCCTGTGCTACATTTCATTGCGTTGTTTCAGTGATATTTCAATGTGAAATGAACTTTTTTTGTCATGCTGTGATTCTGAGTGGAAAAAACTACAATTCTAAATGGTGAAATATTCTGCAAAGTACGGCAACATGTGAAATGACAAAGATGTTCATTTCTTTATAATATTAAATGGTGTTTTTTTAATATTCCTTTTAGCTTTAAAACAGTTTCTGTGTGTGATGGGGGGAAGGGGGGAGAAATATTGATGCACTGTCAGCTTTTCGCTGTTGACTACCAACCTTTTAAGGCAGAAGTTGTAGATTCAAGCACTGCTCCAGGATTTGAACGTGTAAATGAGGGTGTCATTCCTGTGCAGCACTGAAGGGCAGCTACATTAGCAAATTTGCCACCCTTTTAATGAGATGCAAAACTGAGATCCTATTTGTTTGTGCTACTTGTGATATTAAAGACCTTACCCCACGATGAAAAGATAAGAAAGGTGTTCTCCTGGAGTCTCATCCAACTTTTCTCCCTCAAGCTGGTTGTTGTTTGGAGGTTTCGCTGTGTGCAGAATGACGGTTAATTTTGCTGACAGCTGTGTCAGCTGTGGCTCAGTAGGTGGCATTCTTGCCAAATTGCAGTACTGGAGAGAGTGCTGCACTGTTGGAGGTGCCATCTTTTAGATGGAATGTCAAACAGAGGCCGGTTCATCCTCTCAGGTGGGCATGAAAGATCTCACGCTATTATTTTGAAGAGCAGGACAGTTCTCCCTGGCATCCTGGCCAAGGTTTATCTCTCAACCAACATCAATGAAAAAAGATTATTTGGTCATGTTCATATAACTGTCAGTGGGGACTAGTTGTCTGCAAATTGGCTGCCACGTTTCCGACATTACAACAGTGACTACACTTTAAAAGTTATTTATTTGTTCTGAAGCACTTTGGTAAAAACTGCAGGCCATGAAAGCCGCTATATAGATGCAAGCCTTTCATAGTCACTACAATTCATTAGATAAAGACATTTGAGACACTTGTTAAAATTTGGATTAAAGGTAAAGGAAAATTGATGAGATACTTATTAAAGAATTGATGTAATTGTGCTCTATAGAACTGTCTGGCAAAGAACAACTGATCAGTTTCCTTTTATTATCCCATAATTATAATGGATTATTCAATCATTTCATGCATGCTTGGCAGAAACTAATGAAAGATTAACTTTAAATGATTAGTTTCACTTCTTTAATTGAGGTTTAAATGGAGCTATGTCATTAAGCACACACTCTCTGGTATCTAATTATTGCTGTCACTGTTAAAGCTGTTGTATCCCTCATCAACTATTAATGACAAAGTTTAACTAGCTTTAGTTGTGTAACTTGTCTTAGGTCTCCCCTGTTTCATTATCTACATTCATTATTATCCTTCAAAGTCCTGATTCAGCAGCTCTTTGCTGCAGATAACTCTCTATAGCTACAACCTCTGCCTCACCCGATTAATCTGAGCAGGGAGTGAAGGCGATGGAGGAAGAGAATTTGCTCTGAATTTAAGTCTCGATTGTCCTAATTTCAAGAGAAATAAGAATGTAGCAGTATGAACCTTGATATTTTAACCTGAAAGAGTTAAATTTTCTGAACTATGTTACTGCGCCATTTCACAGAATCATAAAAACCATGAAGCAGGGGGCTGTTTGGCCCATCATGGTAAAATCAGAATAGACAGGTACAGCTGAAGAGCTATCACCAATATTGAGGCTAACGTATCCAAAAGGTGTGTGACAATCAGATTCAGTACACAGTATAAGGTAGTATCTTTTATCTCTTTGTTCTCTCTCTCTAGATTTTAATTAGAAACATTTTCCGATTTGGCTGTGGAATTGAAATGCAGCAAGTTGTTTGTTAGCAGAAATGGCAATCCTATATCGTGAAATCCTGGTCTGAATTGGGCCTTGTGCTAGAAACTTGTCAAACATAGCTGCAAAATATCTGGCATATTAGCAGCCACTAAAAGGTCACAGTTAGAAATTAAAGAGGTGCAGACACTTGAAAGGAAAGTTTTTGTGGCGATAATCCAAAGGCTCAGAATTCTGACCACCTTTCTAAAATGTCTGTGAGTCAGAACACCTTAGGCGTTATTTTAAGTGGGTTAGTACCTCATTAAAAATACCAAACAAAAGAATTTGATATGAATGCACAAAGCATTTGTATAATATCGAACAGCATAATTTCAGGCTAAAATTACTAGGCGTGAAAAGATTTTGAAAAAATTTCAGGAAATTGGAATTGAGCAATTAATTTCCTGCATTTTCATGTAAAAACAGTTTACTATAAATAGAACTTTAAACTACTGAGTCTACAATATTAGATCCTGCAAATAGTTTATCTTACTGCTTTCACAATTATTTTACACACCAACATTGTTCTAACCATATACAGCTGCTAGTTTTTTCACACATTACACTTTTTCTACATTGTCAAAGCTGCTGCTGTCCTGCTGTATTTTAGGGCATCAAACATAACAGGTGGAATTTTCCATTCTGGAGACCATGTGGGGTGGCAGGTGGGAAATTCAGCATGATTCCCGCTGGGCAGTGGGGTGGGTGAACACGTGTGATCTTCCACTTTTCAGCTTATTAATTATGTATCAACGAGGAGCTCAGCAAATTTTGTGGCAGGGTAGACAGGAAGTTGTCTGCCCCACTGTTACCTCATGAGGTCGAAGGTCCTGGCGCCATATCTAAATGGCACCTGGACAGACATTCACTCGTTGGAGGACAATGGGAAGGGATCATCAACAGTGCTATCAAGCAGCACTTGCTTAGTAATAACCTGCTCATTGCGCCCAGTTTGGGTTCCGCCAGGGCCACTCAGCTCCTGACCTCATTACAGCCTTGGTTCAAAAATGGACAAAAGAGCTGAACTCTCGAGGTAAGGTGAGAGTGACTGCCCTTGGCATCAAGGCCACATTTGACAGGGTGTGGCATCAAGGAGCCCTAGCAAAACTGGTGTCAATGGAAATTGGGGGAAAACTCTCCACTAGTTGGAGTCATACCTAGCGGAAAAGAAGATGGTTGTGGTTGTTGAAAGTCAGTCATCTCAGCTCCAGGACATCACCACAGGAGTTCCTCAGGGTAGTGTCCTCGGCCCAACCATCTTCAGCTGCTTCATCATGGGGATGTTTGCTGATGATTGCACAATGTTCAATACCATTCGCGACTCTTCAGATACTGAAGCAGTCAATGTCCAAATGCAGCAAGACTTGGACAATAACCAGGCTTGGGCTGGCAAGTGGCAAGTAACATTCGTGCCACATAAATGTCAAGCAATGACCATCTTCTACAAGAGAGAATTCAACCATCGCCCCTTGATGTTCAATGGCATTACCATCACTGAATCCCCCACTATCAACATCCTGGGTGTTACCATTGACCAGAAACTGAACTCAGCTAGCCATATGACTGTGGCTACAAGAGCAGGTCAGAGGCTAGGAATCCTACGATGAGTAACTCACCTCCTGACTCCCCAAAGCCTGTCCACCATCTACAAGGCACAAGCCAGGAGTGTGATGGAATACTCCCCACTTGCCTGGATGAGTGCAGCTCCCACAATACTCAAGAAGCTTGACACCATCCAGGACAAAGCAGCCCACTTAATTGGCACCACATCGACACCCATTCACTCCCTCCACCACCAACACACAGTAGCAGCAGTGTGCACCATCTACAAGATGTACCGCAGGAATTCACCAAGGCTCCTTAGAAAGCACCTTCCAAACCCACAACCACTACCACCTAGAAGGACAAGGGGAGCAGGTAGATGGGAACACCACCACCTGGAATTTCCCCTCCAAGTCACTCACCACCCTGACTTGGAAATATATCGCCGTTCCTTCACTGTCACTGGGTCAAAATCCTGGAACTCCCTCCCTAACAGCACTGTGGGTGCACCTACACCACATGGACTGCAGCAGTTCAAGAAGGCAGCTCACCACCACCTTCTCAAGAGCAACTAGAGATCGGCAAAAAATGCTGGCCCAGCCAGCGATGCCCACATCCCGTGAATGAATAAAAAAACCCCCGTTACCCTGGACCCTATAACCATCTGCCTCCGCATGCCATTCTCTCCTCAGAGCCAACACCCGTTACACTGCCCATGTCCACCCAGACTCTGCCCCCTCATGATATCTAACCTGTCCCCACCTGTGACCCACCTGATGATACCTTCACCTGCCAGACTCACACCCTAAACCTGCCATCCTACCGCATCCCACTTACCCCTCTGATTGTGACTGTTCCCTCTTACCACCAGTACTGAGTTCTACCCCCGACCCCACAGTCAACACCGTTGATCCCGGCCTCTAAGGCATTCTCCCCTTCCCCTGGACACTCTACCCTCCTTCCCCAGACACATCACCCACCTTCCCTGAACACCATCACCCACCCACCCATCCACCGCCACCTTCCCCTGTAAGCCTGCCTCCCCTCTCTAGCCTTGGAGCTGCCTGTGAAACAAGTGCCTGAAATCTCACAGCAACCCTCTTAAAAGTAAACAAAAGCAGCATCCACATACCTCAAAGTCATTGATGAAGTGAAGCTCGCCAGGTGCACACCACTTATGTACAGTCATGAAACAGACCATTCTAATTAGCTGCTGGCAGGGCACCTAATTTGGAGAGGGAATGTCATTCCGGTGAGTTGGCTTTTTAATGAGCATTCATGGGGTGGTGGGATGGAAATGAATGCAGATGTGGTTACCAGCATAAATCAGTGGGAAACTCAACCCGCCTTTAACCCGCCATTAAAGTTGGGAGAACAAAATTCCAAACTAATTTTCCGCTGTTGGAAAACTGACTTTTCCATCACACCAAATTTAGTGCCCCTGCCGCCACGGCTCCCGCTGCTGGCGAGAACAGAACGTTCCACCCAACATTTTTGTGATTTGCCTTTGAAGGACACAAAGGTACTAATAATAGTCAACGTCATCATAATAGTTTATTCAAGAAACACGAGCAGATCCCAAAGGCTGAATTGCAGTGTGACTTACATCAAAAAATTCATATATGGACTAAGTATTCAAATTTAAAACATGGAAACGTTGGACAATCGTGTAATAACAAAAGTAGACAAACAAATTCAGCTATTAACAGGGAAGTGGTGGTCGGGATTTTCAAAGAAGGAAGAAGGTCTGAGCTAAATTAAACTGTGAATCGATAAGTGACACGTGAAGTGCTAATCATTGTTTTGAGGCATCTTTCTGTATTCTGTAGAACTATGAAGTTGGAAGTTCATCTGTTCTGTAATCAGGAACACATCCTCCTATTTGCACTTCAGATGGGGAGGTGGAAGATTGCAATGGTATGCCTGTCACTGGGTCAATTTAAGGCACTTCCAATTGTACTTTACTATTTCAGATGACTGCTCCAAAAGTTTCCCTCATAGCTTTTTGGGAGAGGGTTTGGAGATATAGAGTCAACTCACCAAGGGCCATAACCAGTGCTTTCAATAGAGTGACCTTGGGGTGTCTCCAACCTAGTTCCTGGGCCAGTTTTTATATTTAAATTTCCAATAAACAGAAATTATTTTCATTTCTTCACTTCCACATATAAGGGTGACAGGGAGTAATGATGCAAAGTCAGATTACCCCAAGCAACAAACTTCTCGAAATTTCTGCACTTTAAGGACGCATAGAGTCAGCTCATTGCATGTGCTTCCACTATTTCGTGCCTTATAGAGCATCTCCTTCCATGTCTCTTGAGCTTTTATTTCACATCACAATTTGGCACATTTGCCAATTCAGCAAAGAAGGGAATCACAGAATCACAGTGGAAAAGAGGCCCTTCGGCCCATCGAGTCTGCACCGACATGTGAGAAACACCTGACCTACCTACCTAATCCCATTTACCAGCAATTGGCCCATAGCCTTGAATGTTATGACGTGCCAAGTGCTCATCCATCTCTTCCCCAATCAAAGGCAAAACAATTACTTCTTAATAATTTCCAACCTGCTCAAACTCACACTTTGACTTCTCTAGACAGGACTGGCTGTTGCAGATGTGAAGAAAACTTGCTCCTGTTCCAATCAGCCAATAACTGACAAGAGTTTAAGACTTAGAGCAGAAAGTAATAAAGGCCATCTTGACAATTAGAAAGTGAGTAAGCCAGGTGGTGCACAATAATAATAGAAAGAAATTGATTATTTTTATTTCAGGGTCAGAACATGAGACCAGGCTTTTGTGATCCTTCAAATGTTCTCCAATTTTATAGCCTTGAGTATTGGTCAGGAATCTGTGTGTATACTTCAGTTTGCAAAAGAGTCAATAAAAGGGTGATGGCTTTTTTATGACTATCAGACCACAAGAGCTTCATTTGCATAATAACCTTAATATGGTAAACATTCCAATGCATCTTACAGAGGTGAAGATAGCAATGGCAGCATTATGTTTGCTGAAGACTAGTCAAATAGGCAAATTTTGAAGAGGTTTTCCAATGTAAAAAGAGAGTTAACAAGGCAAAGAAGACAATTTCAGTCTGTAGAGTCACAAAGGCTCTGTGCCAGTGAAGGTGAGGAGGACAGAAGTTCAAATGCAATGTTGGAAGAAAAGCTTTTGTTAGCTCTGGCTCAGTTGGTAGTACTCTCACTTCTGAGTCAGAAGGCTGTGAGTCCAGTCTCACTTCAGGACTTTAGCACAAAAAACAAGGCTGACACTTCAGTGTTGTACTAAGGGAGTGTTGCATTGTTGAAAGTCTTTCAGATAGGTCATTAAACTGAAGCTACGTCTGCCCTCATGGGGACACAAAGGATCCCATGGCATTACCTTGAAAAAGAGCGGGAGGAATCATCCCCATTGTCCTGGCCACTATCTATCCCTCAAACAACGTCACAAAAATAAAACACTTGATCACTATGACATTGTGGTTCACGGGAGCTTGCTCTGCTCAAATTAGCTGCTGCGTTTCCTACTTAACATTAATTACTACACTTCAACAGTGCTTCATTGGCTGGAAGGCACTTTTGGAGATCCTGTGATTATGAAAGGCAATGGCCTGAATAATACACCCAAAAACAGGAGCAAAGCGTGCACGCGCCAACGTATTATTGGGTGTGAAGACATTGGGTTGTGTTCCTGACATCATCACTCCAACCTGGGATAATACATTTTGCGGCGAGTCTGGAAATTGGGAGCCCACCTGCGCTATGCAAATTGAGGGTAATAGGCTAGTTGTGCTCATTAAAAAGGCAATTGTCTGCTATAATGCATGTCGAATGGAACAAAACGCTTTCAGGGGGAATTTACACCGGCCATATTCCCCGCTTTTCTATCAGGCGGGTTGCAATGCTAGGTTGACTGAGGGCAAAGTTAAATCTTGGCTGTCCAGTATTCTTATGTCACTGTAGGGGCTTTGTGGAAGAAATGGATGTATACTGACTTAAATTCATGATTTCGGAAACTGAGACCTCATGCAGAGATGTCCATTTCTGCATTGCACTGCTAAAGAGGCCAGAGTGGCCCTTTAAATTACAGGCTGTGACCTTGATCCAGGTCACGGCTGATGAGCTCCAAAGCTGGATATCCCACCCTACTGCTGTGATTGGGCGGGATACTCTCAGCCTGCAGCCCGGAACCTGCTCAGCACTCTTAATTGACCCAGTTGGCGCTTTATTTGGCATAGTTGGGCAGAAGGCTCATAAGTCTTAATGCCAGTCGCTTCAGGTGTAACACCACGGTGACACGTATTATTCAGCCCAATATATAAATGCAAATCTTTCTTTTTTATCGAGCAGCATAGGTCCGAGGCAGATTTCAAACTTACGGCGGGATGAGGCTGTGGAGTAAATTGTAAGACATGACTAGGATGTGTTCGTAGATAGGAGCCCAGATTTTCATGCCTCCATCCATGTCAGAATGGAGGTGGGGGATTTAAAAATAGCAGGCATGACCTGATTCTGGGATTCCTGCGCCGATTCCCATCATGTGGGATTTATATGATACCGGGATAAGGCTGGTAGTGAGCCCGCACTCAGCAATTCTGTCCTTACCTATCCCATGGTGGGGTGGGAATTTCAGACCCCCCGCTATTTTCGTGGAGATAGGCCCATTTTGGCAGGAGACATGGCCCACGGCACCTCAGAGAAGCTGTGAACCATGAAGGAACCCCTGTCCCAATTGTGGAATCACAAAAATCAGTCACCTGTTCCTGGAATTCTTTCACTGACAGGCATTGAAATACAAAACAGCTGTTCTTCTAGTTTCAATAGTTAGATGCTGCATTGTAAGTTAGATGTGTTTTTACTGCAGTGATTGGTTATAGGGCTCCATTCTGCAAAGGTAAGTTGATCAGCATCGTGTAAATGTTGAGATTAATTAGAGTACATTTCTCATTGGGAAGATGCTCTTAGGCATTCAAAACTGAAGAACATATGGCCCGAGATCTCAAATGTAATGACTTGAAGACATTTAAAAGCCCAGAGTTCCTTTAAATTGAAAAAAAAACCTTCAGCGTCTTTCACTTGGAGAAAAGAAAGGCTTTCATCTGCTCCTGGACTATTTTGATTGACAGGATATTGGGTGTAGATTTGAAAAAAAAGAGGCCATCTGATTTTTCTGCTTTATTAGAATCCATTGTTTACATTGTTATTACAGCTGAGTCCATTATTAACACTTGGCTGAGTCTGAAATGCTGAGAAGTCACTTATCTCAGCAGATGGATGTGCTAACATTTTGATTGACAGCTTTAAGAGGTTATTAAAGGATAAATCTTTGATGTGTTTAATGAAATAAATGTTTGTTTTTACAAGAGATTGATCACTTAAAGGGGTTTACATTTTTTCAGTGAGTTTTATGAATGAGAGTTTTTTTTCAGTAAGAAGTGTGTTTTATTGAGAACTCTATTAAATTGTTAGAAGTTTATGTTTTAAAATCTCCATTTCAAAGACATGGCTTCTGAGCTCTACCCATAATGGATACTGGTTGGTTGGCTATGGAGGATACATGAGGGGCATGGAGGGGTTTGGTGAATATAAAAAGGCACGTAGGGAACAGGGATTAAAGAGGGGCAAGAGGGGCATGGGGAAAATGAGGGGGCATGGAGGGGGCATGGGGTATGAGAAGGCATGGGGGCATGTGGGGTGATATGGGTGCGGGTGTGATATGGGTGAGAGGTGAGGGTTTGAGGACCTGACATTCAGCATTAAAGCTGACCTAACATTCCAGAAAATGGAGGCAGGCATTCCATCCTGCCAGCCTCACCATCTGCCTGCCTCCATTTCTGCTTTGAGCCTGCCTCCTGAGGTGGCTAGACTGACTCCATCTCACCCCGCCTCTCAGGCACAAAAATACATCCACGGGAACCTGTAGAAGTCAACATGGACTTGGAGGGATTGGGAGTTACTGTGGGATAGAATACGGATAGTGGAATTTTAGATAAGTGGGCATTTATGCAGGGTAGATCTCAGGATACCGGCTAAGAGCAATAAGTCGACTAAGCTGTATAACTTTGCAAGAATAATTCAAGGTATGTAGATTTGGGCAATCAAAGCAAAAACTATGAACCAAAGGTGCTCAATTTTCAGTCAAAATTTTCCTCCCCATGTCCATTACATCTCCTTCCTCTCTGAACCTAGATCTCATATGGAAACAATTCTTGTGTACGATCAGATTTTATTTGATAAATTAAAGAGCTGAAAAGAAAAGTGCTTTTGAATAAAGCACAGATGTATTAAATCATTCAAATCTGCTCTTTAATATTTCCTATTAGAGGAAGAAGGAGCTGTCTTGAACATTGCTGAAAAGAGGGACATGTTGCTGAAATTTTTCATCTTGCACTCATCAGGACAAATGAAAGAATGCCAAATTTCAAATGATCACAACAATTTATGCTGCAGGAGAAAAGGGTTACTGATTGGTTGGCAATTTAGCTCTGATTGGCCAAGAGATTGACATGAAGAAAGCAATGGAGTACGATAGACTCCCCAAGCTCCTGGGTAATTCAAAAAAAGGTGCAAGGCTTGAACATATTCCTTTTGTTTACAAAGAACTGGTCCCTGTGTATGAACATATGTTGCCTCTAGCAAGCATAAATGAGCCACATTACAATCATGACCGATTATCTTAAATTGGTTGCTGGTGCAGCTATTAGTGCAGTCAGGATTATTCAGCAAGTGCTGCCCAATCGTGGAATCACATCCAGCAGTAGACCTTTTGTTTTGGGTTTTGCAAGTGTGTGCTGGTTGAGGACAGTCTGAAATCTGCCTACTGCAAATAGCCATAGGAACATGTTGTTTGGTTTGATCAGCCAATCGTTGGGACTTACGGCCTGCTTGCTTGGCAGTATAAATTATTGTGATCACTTGAAATTTGGCATTCTTGCGTTTGTCCTGGTGGATACGAGATGAAAAGCTTCAGCAACATGTCTCTATTTTCTGCAATATTCAAGTTCTATGTTACCAAGTGACTGAGAGCTCTGTCTTCTTTCCTTAAAAAGTAAATGTTTGCAAAGAACTGGAGGGATAATATGAAACACTCATGTGCTGTGATGTTGTAACATGTGCCACTTGTGCAGAAATTGACAGGGCTACTTTCAAATTATTATCCATAGGGCAAATACTGTCATTTGAAAGTGAAAACGACTATATCTTTGGTGAGTATTGTATATTTTTCTTTATTTTTCACTCTGGAAGTTAGGAATTGTTCCTAAGTTAGAGTGTGTTTGTTTGTGTGGTGGGAATTAATTTCTTTCCCCACCTGTACATCCTCAGTGATTAATAGCTTTATAATCAAATTGTGAACCTGTTTTCATGTTTAGACGTTATGAATGTTTCTTGAATGAAATAGCAAAAAGGAAAATTAGAAATAAAAATGTACATGGAAATGGCTCCTTAGCCCAATCATTCAGCTATTTCAAAGGTATGAGGTCGAGAATTGACACTCCACACACCACCCTCACCCCACTAACACACTCCCACCACAACTAAAGTGGGAATGTGGCAAATTTGACAGAGTTTCTGTAGAGCCTAGTTTAAAGTGGATGACTCTTTTGCCCAAACCATGGCTCTCTGCCTCATAGGTTTGCCAGTCTAGTGAGGGGATGGATCTCCCTGGGCAAGAAATCTAGCTGGCGGAATAGGACAAGAGGTGAAGGAAGTCATCCTTAGTAGAAATGGAGGCCTGTGTTGTGGTCTGGTGTTGTGATGATTTTAAAAATAGTGGAACCGTTTTTCGTTCCCGTTATAAAGATGGCTGATGAAACACCTATCTACTGCTTCCTGGATGAAGGCAGCCTGGTTTTTTCCACTCTCCCTGGATTAGGCACCCTTTGCCATATTGTGTAACCTCTCACCCTCTCTGGGGGTGGTGTGGGGAGTTGGTGGTCAAACAGAATATGCTGCTAATGGGCCAGTGGGCTGTCTGTGATATTAAAATTAGGTGACTCTGCCTGACCCTGCATTCTTTTGCAGGGTCAATGTTCTATCTAGATCATAAGTGGTCAAATCCAAGCTATCCAAACACATATCCTGGGATATGTCAGGACCCTGCATTTAAGAATCCAAGCCCCACCCCCTCCCCCCACCCCACCACACCACCCCCAGCCTGTGGTCATTTAGAATATGCAGCACAAGGTATTTTGAGTCATACAGGATTTTGTTATGAAATCCTTCCTGTATTATGTGATAGATATTTCCACTCTATTAATTCCATTTCATATTTTGCAGCTAAGACAGCGATTGAAACAAGAACAAATACAGAGTGGGTGTATGAGGTTGGAATGCTTATGTGAAGAAGACAATATAATGAAAAGGATGCAAAATACACCTGACCTGTTTTAAATATGAGAGTGTGTTTGTGTCCTTTATTTACTTTAGTTGTTTATGATTTGATATTGTCATCTTAGGCAAGTAGAAAGTATTCCGGCTTGAATGGAAGGAGGGTAAAATAATTCCTGATTCCTGGTTTTCATAATTGTAATGTAGTTTAATTGGGAAGGAGGAAGAGCTTTACTCCGATAGTTGTGATTGACAACTGAACACATGCGGGATATGATTATTTACCATAGGCGACACATTTTGTATGATAAATGTATGATCATATGAGAGACACAACAAACATGAAGGTTTAACTGGGCCTATGTTTTACTAGACAACGGTGTGAGATACCACTGACTTAATCTGATGTCAAATTTACACACATACAATCATGAAAGGGCAGTTTGGGAATTGGGGATTAAAAATAATGGTTAACAGAATGATCAAGGATCAACTATTACCATTGCGATGTGCCTTTTTTATTAAGTCCGCTCAGGGACCCTGGCGGCTTGGACACCCTGACACTTCATGATCCCGATGTTGCTCCTTGTTTAAGACTCATGGGAACTACATTTGCATCTCTCCATAAAAACTTCAACGTCCAACAAAAAGGGATAGTGCGTATTTAATGTTTTGTCCCTGTCCTCTCGCCCATGTTCTTCAAGTATAAAGAGATTGGCATGTGAAGCAGAAATTAAGATGAGAAGAGGAGGTGACAAAGGCTTATGATAGTATTATCATAAATCATCAGCCACACCACACTGTTGAAGACAATTCATATTAAAGCATCACGAGTTCAAGAATTAAACAGTAAAATTGTTTAACGTGAGAGATGACTAGTCAAGCATTAGTCATATTTTTACATGACCATGCTCAAATGATGAAAGTATGCACTTCCAAATCTTACACCCATATATGCAAATAATTTTGAGTAATTTGCTGCTTGGATTACAAAAGTAATGCACAAAAAAGCACAATTTACATCAGACAGCGAATTAAAATGTTCAGTTATGCTTAATTTTTGGTGATTGTGCTGTTATCTTATTGGTGAAGTGCCCTCCTGCAGTGTATGATTTCTAGGCACAGCTGTTCTCCTGAAAGACAAACTCTACGCGTTTTAAAAACGAGAATTAATGTTGCCTGCCTGCTGGAGAGTCGGGCTGGTTGCCCTGCGACTTCTGGGCAGCTTCTTTCAGGACTGATTTGATACTTTTCATCTGCTGACTGGTTATCATTGTTACTGTTCAGAAAACTAGAATGTGCAAGCAGGTGCGAGCGTTGCACTGTGCCTTTCAGTCGTGCAACATATACCTATCCAGACAGGTTCTGTAAAGTTTCACATGGGTTTAATTTTATGCTTTGCTTATTCAGTTATCCCTTGGGTATCGACAGTACACATCGAATCATCTGGATTAAAATATACATCTTACCTTAAGTCGCATGCGTGCTTCAAATTTATGGAGATGAATGGAGATCAGTCTTATTTCATATATAGGGGGGCGTTGTAACATGTATCAAGAAAAGATTAGCCTAGATAAATATGATCAGATAGGCCTGAAAAGCTAGTCTCTTGTACTTGGCTATTTAGCAGAATTAAGATGTTCTTTGTTATTAACATCTGTTCATCAGGGGCACAGCTCCCCTAATCACCACTAGCACCTTCTGTTTCTGTCATGAGAAGGGAGGCAATCAAGGGCTTAATTTGGCAGCTGGTTTGAGCCACTAATGTGTTTCTTCCTCCCGCCAAGACCAAGCGATGATTTTTCTAGCACTTTTTCATTAGTCATGAAAAATTACAGAACATTTTTGCCCTCTTCAATATCACACAGAAAATGAGGTATTCATATGGTGTATTTTGGTAAGATGATATATTGTCTTTCACACCTGTTTTAATCATGTTAACCTGGGAAGCTGTTTTTATTATTAAGTTTAATATTTTATACCTGAATGCGAGGACAGGGCGCATTACACTGCAGTGTGATAAATGCAGAACCTGGTGATAATCTGTGGAATTTTGGAACCAGGCTCTTTTTTTTGTAAGAAAAGAGGGGTGAACTGGTTCGGGGTCTGTGTGTTTATGAAAGGATTTGACAAGGAAGAAGTAGAGAAAATGGAGGTGCTCTCTGAAAGCCAGGAAGAAAAATGTGATTTAAAAATGGCCATAGGTGTCAGGCCTTGATCGCGGAGAGGCAGCCCCTGAACTCAATGGCTGTTGTAACCCAATGGCCAAGGAGAGCGTGTGGGGCTTGGGGGTGGTTTTCACTCATGGGATACAATTCTCCTCCTCCTCCACCCCCCGTCTCCCACTTGGAGGCTGCCTTCTCTCACCGAGCCATGTTTCGGCTGCAGCAGACAAAAGAAAAGTTCCAAACGCTGCGGGGGGAAAGGCCTTCATAAGCCCTTAATTACGTCAGTATGCCACTTGAAGTTGGTTAATGCAACTACCAGAGGCCCAGGATCAGCGAGGGACCCAGGCCACAGGTGTGTGAGGGTGGGATAGGGGGTCCTGGGAAGTGAATCGCTGACTGGGCATGCAGGGGGGGGTTGGGAGAAAGGACGAAATGGCAGGAGGGCAATTTTCAATGGAGCCCCCCAATTCTCCATGCTGTGTCTCTTGATCAGGCACGGTCACCTTTTGCAGACCACACCCGGAGTACTGTGGGCAGTTCTGGGCACAAGACATTAGGAAGGATATTTTGGTCCTGGAGATAGTACAGTGTAGGTTTACCAGAATGACTTAACTTACCAGATTCCTTAAAAGGACTTTATTCTGTATCTGGCCACGGGTCCTAAGAAGTGTACATGGCATTAAGCCTGATCACCACCTGCTACCAGGAATGGTATACTGCTGTCTTCTGGGGAGAATCCTCTGAAGAGCCGAACAGGGCAATTTCCTTGTACTCACCTTGTGTTACAACCCTCTTCAACCATCAAGCATATGGTGTATTGGTCCATTATTTCATCACATCAGGCTTCATATCACTTCTTGTTGCCTAGCATTTTGTTCAGTTTTCACAAAGGCAATCCAACTCATTTTGACATTTTAAAGACTGAAATGTTTGCTCCGCATGGAGCTTCTCTATATGCAAGTATCCTTTAAAATTTGGCCTGCACATTCCCCCATTAGTCTAGCTGCTTGTACACGGCCAAAGCTGCATAGGTAACACTGAATAATGGTTTAAATGAGTTGACTACAGAAAATTGGGGACAGTTAATTCACGATGCTATTGGATAGCTTAACACCAGTAAATAGGCAGGAGCCAAAACTGTGGCTTGGCTGAAAAACTGACCCTTTATGACAGTCAGGCACCAAGCTGCAAGTGCAAAAATGGCACTAGTGACTCCAATACAAAGCACAGGAACACATATAGAAATAAGCACTTTACAATAAAAGAATTTACTCCCTTATACCTGCTCCTCTAAGATTACTAATGCTGGACTAATATAGTGCTGATTATTTCTAAATCACTTTACTACAGTTCTGCTTCAACAATAACATTGATTTGAACACTGCTTTGTGAGACCTCAGAATGAACACTTTGCTACAGTAAATAGAAAAGCATTTTGTAATGCAAATACTTTAAGCAGATATTGCAGTCCCCAGCTGAGAATATCACATCTCTGGGTAGGGATGAAATTGGGAACTTGTTGGTGTTGGTCTTCTAGTCCGCTAACTTGCTACTCCTGTTGCTGTAAGGACTATGTTTCTCTTTTAATCTTTGATGGCAAAGAGCATTAACTATGTATAATATTTGCAGGACCTCCTTTCCCCCAGTTACTTGCAAAAAAACTAATGCTGCTTAATTTTTATATTTACAATATTGAAACTCAGCTCTTGGGATTCAGTTGCTGTTAATTGAACCCTGTTACCATCCCAAAAAAATTAATCAAAACCAACTTGAACCAACTCTGTTTGTAATAAAAGCAGAAAATGTTGGAGAAACTCTGTATGTTTTAAAGAGTAACTAACATAGGTTGGAATTTTTCACTGAGCCAATGGACTCCCAGTGGGCAGTGGGAAGTCATGGTTTGATTTTATGGCCATCAGACTTTAAAGGGGCAAAGGTCATGGTCTACATGCCACCTGGGAGGATGTCCCACCTCCGAGAGCTGCCAGCCAATCAGATGGCTGGCAACTCTCTAGTCTCGGCAATGCCACTGGGAGCAATGGCTGCTGCTGGGATGGCAGCCAGTCCACCATGAGGCGTAGCATGGAGCCAGATTCAAAAGTGAGCTGGGATGTCTTCACCGGGGCCAGTTAGGCAGGAACCAGCGGCGGTCTTGGGTGCTATGATTGGGAGGGTAGTGGGGTGAGAACAAGAGGGGGAAGTAATCACCATTTTGGGGGGAGGGGCCTCAGGAGGCCTGAGCAGGAGGGATCCAGCCCCCACCAAGCCTGCAGTGTTGGCCCCGCCACATGGTTTGGATAACCCCTGTCTCTGGGAAAATGCCAATGGTAGTGGGAAGTGAATCTCAAGAGGCCATTAATTGGCTACATATGGGCCTCAACTGGCCCGAGGGGTTGTTGGGAGGTTGGCAGGGGGGTTCTCCCGATACCTACCTCACACTGGCAAAATACCAGGAGAGGCAGGTAGGCAATAAAGTGCAATGTCCCCTGCATGCCATTTGATTTTATGCCACCAATGCCCCCGCCTTCCCCCCCACCACCACCCCTGCACCCCACCCCCCACAACCTGACAGCGCACTTCCAGGCCATAGGCTTCAGGACAGCGATCAGTGTTTTTATATCTCAGTTTATGATTTTATTCCAACCACAGGCTTTGGCCTGTGTATTACTCTGTATATATATAATCAGATAGATCACAATTGTCAGTATGTTATTATGTCAGACTTGCTATTTAAACAAGGACAAGTGCATGATTAGACACTGCTCATTATATTTCTGTTTGCATTCAGGAAAGACTTGCATTTCTATAGTATGCAGCTACAGCAAGCAATTAGGAAGGCTAATGGCCTGTAAGCCTTCAATGCAGGGTGATTGGGATGCAGGAATGAAGAAGTCTTACTACAATTGTTCAGGGCTTTAATCCAGTGGCTGGTGGGAAGCACAACAAGCAAACCATTGCGGGATAGTTTGCAGGTTTCGAGGTGGAGACCCTTGTTCAAAGGCACTCAGTGCCTGATCGAGAGACCCGACATCGGGAAGGGGGAAAGGCCTGCTGAGAACCACCTTGTCGCCCTTTTTGGAATTCTCTTCCTCAAAAGGTGGTTGAGGCAGAGTCCTTGAATAAGGCAGAGGTAGATGAATTCTTGATAAGTAAGGGGGTGAAAGGTTATCAACGGTAGGCAGAAATGTGAAGTTGAGGTTAAAATCAGAGTAGCCATGATGTTATTGAATGGCGGAGCAGGTTCGAAGGGCCGAGTGGCCCACCCCAGCTCCTAATTCATACGTTTGTATGTTCATATGTTCGTATTGGTGCACAATGCAGCGGGCCTTCCCTAAAACAGGTGATGCAGGGCTCTCACCAGCTCTCTGGGTGGCCCCACCACCTCCATTAAATCCAGCCCAATGTCTTTGAGCCGCATCCATACAGAGAAAAAAAACACAATAACCCTGTTTGTCCCCAAGTGGACAGGTGACCTTTGTTGAGCCTTTCAATCCTGACTCTCTCCACATATTGCTAAGGAAAGAACAAAATCTTTCTAGGCCATCTCTCACAAACAGTGTCTCTTTATAAATGTTGCTGTGAACAAGAACCCCAGAAATGAGAGATTATTTCAAAACACCTGGGCTCCATTGTCACACTTCCTATCTCCAGTCTGCCTTGGCCATCTCGTTTCACAACGTGGCCATCTAAATAAGTCAACAGGCACAAATCGCACATTTGAGTGGAAGCTAGCACCATCAGCTAAGTTGTATTCTGACACATTAAATCCTAAGGCACCCTAGGAATGAATAACTTGAATCATTTCATTATTTCCAGTTACAGTACAAAAAACCTCAATCATAGGAGATTAAATGAAATCCTAATCCCACATATATATGTGCACACAACCAGGGTACTTTACATAAAAAAAAATTGCTTATCTGCTAGCTATTAGCTCTGATGGATAGTATACAGCTAAAACCTTAACTTCTCCCTCTCCTTACAGATTCTACTGTGCGTTTGTTGTGTGTTCTATTCTAATTTTAGATTTCCAGCGTTTGTTTTACCATTTGTCACTACGTTTTGTTCAGTACAACAAAAGACTTTACTGAAAACTGAACTTTCAATCATGGCAATTATTTTAAAGCACTCATTGGCAAATTTCCACCTCAAAAATGATGAAAAGATGAATTAACCTTGTCTCCCTAAAGTCTCTATTCCATTTAAATTACTTTCGGATAAAACAACTCCACCCCACCGCACTTTTCCAACCTCCCACAGTGGTCCCTACTTTCATTTTAACTAAAGGCAGGTTTTGATAAAGTACAATACTAGAAAGTACCTACTGCAAGTCATCTGGCTACACCATGGATATTCCCAGTTTTGGCTTCTGCTTACTCTAGAAGCCTCATGTGCATGCAATCCACAAAGGAAGTAGCCTAGCCTGTGTGTAATAAAACTTACAGCTACAAATTGTAGTAATAGCAGAATCCAAGGCTGAACTGCACCAAGATGTCACTGCCTTATACCAACATATCAATTCAGCTTCACTACGCTTAAGATACAGATACTGCACGATAAAAGGTATATTTTCATGCAATGGTATAACATAGTGTCCAGACACACATATGAGCTGAATTACATGTATTTGGTCCTCAAACACAACAGTATGTTATACACATTACTGAAGTTTATGTGCATGCTTTGTTAGTGGTAAAGTGCTGAATAATACTCATATTTTATGTAGCTCCAATAGTTTGTATGGCATGTTCATTGTACTGATTACAATCTAAATGCAGTAAGCTAAGTAGACAAATATGTCAGTATTCTGAGAATAAAATATTTACACTCCAACAAGCAAATTAAATGTGCCAATCATTTGAATTGTGTTATCAGAATTGTTAAATAAAGTTAAATAATTGCCTTATAAAATGATTACATTGGGATAAATATTTTAAATGAAAAAGTGAGGCTCAAAGCTCTCTATCCCCATTCCGTCTTATACATGCACTTCACAATTAAAAAAAGATTCAGGGGGTGAAATTTTGCTTGTGTAACGCTGTTTTGTGGCACTGTACAGGCTACGTCAAATTACCTGGGGAACAGGGAGGGCATGGGCCACTACCCATGAGGCATTTGTCAATAGCATCGATGGGGAAACTCAGGTGAACGACACAGCCAACAACCGGTGACACTGTTGCCCCCTGGGGAATTGAACTCGACTGTATAGAGCCACTGAAAGCATCGCTAAATAAACAAACCTTTCCCCCTCAGCGGTTTACCTTCCCTCCTTGTAGCAAAAGAATTGAGTTATAACTCCCAAAATTCTAGCCTCCTATACCTCAGACATCAATGTGCACACACATATGGCTGAATTTTCTGGTTGGTGGTGGGGGGGGGGGGGGGGGGGGCATAGTGGGAACGAGTGTGTGTGTGTGGTCGGGTCTGCGCCGCCATTTTACGCGGGTGGGCCAATTAAGGCCTGCCCAGCGTACTTCACGACTCCCATGCACAGTGGGAGTGGATGGGTGGCAGTGGGCGCAGTCAGGCCGCTGGGTTCAATGGCGACCAGGCGGCCTGTATAAAGGAAGGCCCTGGCAGCCTCGGAACGGCTGCTCTCAAAGACTGGGCAAAGAGCTGTGGAGAGGGGCAATGAAGTTACTGCAAGTCTGGAGGGTAGGCCATCGGGGCAGGCCAGGCCGGAGGGTAGGCCATCGGGGCGGGTGACTGCCTTGCTGCCCTCCTAGAGGAGGTGGCACCATGGCGGGAGGTGCTGGTTCCCCAGGATGGGAGGAGGAGGTCCCCCAACATGACGAAACGTGCCTAGGAGGAGGTGGTGGAGGTGGTGAGCTTCCGTGACGTGGTGCGGCGCAACTGGATCCAGTGTCGCAAGCGCTTCAATGACTTGCCGTGCTCTGGCAGGGTGAGCACCATGTTATCTCTGGTCATTTAACCCAGCAGGTCGACATACCCCCTTACTGTGCCACCACCTCCTCCCCTCTCCAATCCCCATCCCGCCCACCCCGCCAAGCCTGAGTGTAGTGACTGCATTGAATCATTGGCGGCATGTGTTCTTCGCTGGGCGGGCCAGCAGAGATTGCCCATGCTGAGGTCAGCCTGAGAGGGTGATGAAGAGATGGGTTTTGCCCCCGCAGCTTGTGTTACACTGTGTCCCACATGACTGGTTTGGGGACAACCTGGAGGAGCTGCATCTAGGCTCTGTGTTTGAACTCCAGGGCATGTCCAAGTCTGGGTGATGAGTTGCTGGGAGGGGAGCTTCAAGGTGGCATGGCATCGAACCATCTGCTGCCCTCTGTGCTCCACGTGCTTGCGCCTCCTTGCTATGGAAGGATATAGAGTGTGGTGCCTAATGTGATGTAGGCCGGGCACGAAGAGCATCCATGTGCGATTTGCACTAATCAATGCTCGTCTCTCAGGAGAGGAATGCTCATAACATGGCAGAGCGGCCGAGGTCTGGCTGCGGCCAGGCGCAGATTGCCATTCTTAGCTAGTTTGAGCAGGAGGCCCTGGATTTGGAGAGGTGCCATGTGCCGAGGTCCACTGGTGTTGGTGAGGCTGGGGTGCCACTGCCAGGTATTTATGCCCAGCAGTGAGGTCAGCATTGTTCTCCCAACAGCAGTAGCAGTGCTGAATGTTAATTGATTTAATTTCACAACATGGCTTTACCATTGCTTAAGGAAGGATGAGCTCATAGTGATCCGAGGGACAGGGATGCACTTTGCCGTTGTCTCCGTGTTAACTGATCCACTGTCCTTGTTTTTCCTTTCAGCATCATCGGAGCAGGGCCGGGAGGAGGAGCAGCAGAGGCCCCCTTTCACACCTGAGGGGCCTGAAGTTTCACCAGCGTCACACCATCTCTGCCAGGCAGGCACCAGCACAGATACTAGCACCTCGGTGGGAGTTAGAGCATCGGCTATTGTCCCGGGGCACTGTGGTGTGGGCACTTCACAGTCGCTGGAGGAGCTGGCAGAGACAGAGAGTGCCCATGGCGCCAGCAGTCAGAGGGCTGCAGGGGACCAGGCACATGCTCAGTCAGTGCCTGATGATGCGCCTCTGGAGTCGTCCATGACACAGCAGGGGCAGGAAATGTGGCCAGGTGTGCGGGAGCATCTGGGGGAGATACATGAGGCTATGCTTGGCTTGACCTCCATGGTGGAGGAGTCTATGAGGACAATTGCCGAAGCAATGAGCCACATATCTGAGCACCATGCATCCTCCATGGAGAGAGTGGCGACTCTCATGGAGAGCCCCCTCCAGGAGACCTATCAGGGCTTCCTGGGGATGCGCTCTGACCAGCAAGCCCTCACATCGGTATTGACCTCAGCTGGTCAGTGCCAGTGTGGGAGATGGTCAGGGCACCAAGTTTCCCAGCTCTGTGCCCATCCATCCACAGTGAGCAGGGGGGTCCAAAGCGACCTCACGTCGGCATAGCAGCTGCCTGTCGTCTCTGCGGGCTCCTCTCAGGGCACTCAGGATGAGGGCAGCAGCTCCTCCGCCCCTCTCCCAGTGACCATGGCATCTGGTGAGGCTGCAATGACTGGGGAGATGCCAGCTGTGGAACTGGCAGCTCACTCCCAGGTGGGGCCAGCGCAGGCTCCACGGGCCAGAGGACGACTGCCAAGGTCATCGAGGCCAACAGGACAGCAGAGTCAGCAGGCTGGCTCAGATGCCACTCCCATCGATGGGGCAGCACCAAGACGTAGCACCCAGAAGCGTAAACATAAGGCACCTTAGGCACATCATGGGTTTTTCACTGGTGCTTTTGTGTTGGCCTGAGATGAGGTCTTTATCATTTCCTTTGATTTCATACACCCTTATCATTTTGTTTCATTAAATTTCTTTGACTGTGATATTCAGATATGTGACCATGGCTGAGGGTGCCTCTTTTCTCTTGCACGTGCATGGTTTCCAAAAATGTTTGCAGTGTTTTGTGGGACATTCAGCTTTATTAACAAGGCCCTTAGTTACTGTTCCTAACCTGGAAGATTTGGCACTTAGGTATCGAGTATGGAGCTTACAGCTCAGGCTTGTCCATCTGTGGTGTGCTAGCTGAAGGTTTGTTGGATTTACGGCTTCTGGGTGTTCCTGCCTCCCTGCAGTGTGCTGGGTCAGTGTCTACCTCCTCAGCATTTCCCCGTGCATGCTCATCCTCGGACTCACTGCTGGACTCATCGTGTGCAGCTGTAGCCACTGCGTCAACATCTTCATCATCCACAGCATTGCCTCTTTCCAGCGCAAGATTGTAGAGAGCGCAGCATGTAACCACTATCACCGAAACACGATCTGGGGGGTACTGGAATGCGCCCCCTGAGTGGTTCAGGCATCGGAAGCGCAACTTGAGAAGACTGATGGCTCTCTCCACCACAGCCCTTGTGGGGGGTGGCTCCTATTGTACCGCTGTTCAGCTTCTGTTCTTGGATGGCGGAGAGGCGTCAAGAGCCACCTTCTGAGGGGATAGCCCTTGTCACCCAGCAGCCAGCCATCAAACCGGGCCGGAGCACTGAAGAGACCCGGCACCTGGGAGTGTCTGAGGATGTAGGCGTCATGGGAGCTACCTGGGTACCTTGCACAGACTTGCAGAATCAGCATCCTGTGATCACACACTATCTGCACGTTCATGGAGTGGAAGCCCTTCCTGTTGACGAAGGCACCGGGCTCACCTGCTGGCACCTTGATGGCCACATGTGTACAGTCTATAGCACCCTGGACACGGGGGAAGCCAGCAATGGCTGCAAAGCCTCTGGCTCGCTGTGCCTGGCTTGTCTGGTCCCAACAGAAGTGGATGAAGGTCAATGCACGCCTGAACAGACCTTCTGTAACCTGCTTGACACAAGCATGGACAGTTAATTGGGAGACACCGCAAAGATCACCCACCAACCCCTGGAAGAAGCCAGAGGCATAGAAGTTGAGGGCAGCCGTGACCTTTAGAGCCACTGGCATGGGGTGTCCACCCACACAGTTTGCAGAGATCTCAGGCTCAATCATCTGACACATATAGTTGCTGTCTGCATTGAGAGACGGAGCCTCCTTCGGCACTGCACCTCAGGCATATTGAGGTAGCTGCTTTGCCACCTGTAAACCCTGGCAGCAGGATAGTGGCGTCTTCTGCGGCCCGTTCCGCCTTGGTCTACCTCTTGGTCCTGCACCCCTTGTGCCTGCATCTGTCCTCCCAAAGGTGGCTCCCCTGGAGGCTGAATATGCACTCCTAGCCTCCTCCCCCTTCTAGCTCTCCCCCTTCATCCTCAGAAGAGTTGCCTCCAGTGGACAGTTCAGCTCCCATTCCCAGGCTAAGGGAAGGCTTCCTGAAACTTGCAGGCCTAAAAAAGATTCCTTATGGCAGAGTGCTGACCTGAAGGTTGTGAGTCCAGTCCAAGCAGCTGGTATGCATTTTGAAGTATTGCAGATCACACAGGCAAGTTTCAATAACTTTGAAAAATCAATATTTATCAGAGCACACTCGCGACTCCAGTGAGCCCTCTTATCCTGCCTGTGGATGGGGTTTATACAAATGTGTCCTACCCACCTGCCCGTTGTGCCCTTGCGCCAACCCGAAGATTGCACGGGCGCTGAAAAATCGGCATTGATTGGTGAGTCAAGGGCCTTAAGTGGCCTGTTAATTAATGGTGGGCACACAGCGGATATCATCGCGCGCCCGCCCAATGAAATATCGCGATGGCGCGCAGTGACACCGGGATGCTTGCCCAACATCACCGCACGTCATTTTACGCACGAACGTGTGGGGCCCGTCCCCGTACGCCAACGGGAAAATTCTGCCCATAGATGCAAAACACTGCTACCGAGAAAATATTATCAGTATAAATAGGGATCAAACTGATTTAATAGACATGGTGCAAAGTAATTCCTGACATAACAGAATGTGAGCACAGTAATTTTTGATTGAAATTTGTTCTCGTACATGTGGTAAACATTCCCCACTTTCCATAATAAAACAAGACACATATAGACCTGGCTAAAATCAAATTTAGTGAAGGCATGGAGCATAAACGAACATCCTGGCTGTCCAGGCACAGTGCCAAGTTGTACAGACTGTACAGTGCAAGAATGATTTGTCAATCAAAAAGCTATTCCCTTTTCCATCAATTAATGAGGCTGACGATGTTCAAATCTGTAATTAAGGAATTATGTGCAGAATGAAATGTTCTTTGTGTCTGGCTTACTTATATAGAATTATATTGGCATTTACAAGGCAGCTTGCATGGTATTGGATTGGTTTGCCCATGCACTACATCACATCACGGTAGCACATGGGTTTGGCCCTGTGGTTCTCTAGACAATGGATTTTTGATTGTCATGGAGGCACGCCATTTTCCGATGGGCAGGGTGTTGGGGAGGGGGGGGGTGTGGAGGAAGGAAAAACTGGAGAACAACAAGTTGTGTCACATCGGTGAACCCGGAAAAAGCGGGCTCAGGAATGGCATCAGAGCAGCCTGAGAACCAGTTGTCTGTCCATCTTTTAACCGTGGGTGAGGGGAGGAGAGTAATGCTATATTGCACAGGGAGCCCGAAGATGGAGGAAATTTAAGAAACAGTATTCTCTTTCAATCTGTTTGTCACTGAGTAAGTGTACTTTATGTGAGTATTGATTTGCCTGGCCTTGGATAGTGTGAGTGACAAGATATTCTTGCTGTTAAGTTGCTTCCGAGGAAGGATAGAGGCGTCACTTCTAGCAATCATGCTGACACTATTACATTGCTAGTTACTTTAGAGCCTTCAGTCTTCCAATTTATTTTCCATCAGCTTGGATTGTGAAGTAGGGCGCTAATAGTTTTTTCCTGTCAAAGGACAGCTGGCTAGTGTGCAGATTTAAATCATGTATATCTTTTATTCTGAATCTGCATTTTCCTTAACAATGATGCATTGAAATCAGTCATGAAAATAATGCACTTCCTTCCATTTTTTTTATGGCACCTGATCAGTATAATTCGAAACAATGAACAAAACGCGTTCAGGAAATGCCATTTTATAAATATAAATAACACCAATGAAAATCTGTAATGTGCTTTGTGTACACGGGGTACAGGCAGTATTATCACCAGCTGACACAGCAAGTGTGGTTTAATATATAAAACAAATCATAATCTCAACCCCGGGTCTAGGTAGATTAGTCTTGACAGAAACATGAGCTTTCAGTAAAACGCCATGCCCTTTGCTGCACATTTTTGCCCCAGATTTTAGGTGCTGATTGTGCACGGGATCTGATTTACCTGAGAGGAGTTGGTGACAGACTAATGCCAGAAGAATGATAAAAGGGCAACAACCATATGGCCACTCACATTGGCAGTGGGAACGTTGGAATTTTGCCTGATTGAGAAGGATAAATGACAAAATGCATCCAGTAGAAGTAGAAATAAAACATTGAGATTAATTTATTGTCCAAAACATGGGCAGGCCGATTATTCAATCTTACTTGAATTAACATTCACAGATTAAAATAAACAATGTTATTTTTTCATTCTGCAACTTGTCTTTAATGCTACTTAATGGTCACAAGAATTATGGAGGAAAGTTGCAAAATGCGTAATTATATATTTGCACACTAATGTTTTGTAAACCTTTACTTGAAATGAGTCCCATTGGGACCTCACCAGTTTGTGAAAAAGAGAATAATGAGGTTGACTATCTGGAGGTTGATGCTGATACTCTGCACTCTCGAAGAAGGTATTTTGGACAGCGACGATATATGGGACTATTCAACAAGGGCCAGTCGCGTTCTTCTGGTGCTCCGGCCGATATTTATCCTTCAATCAACATTAGAAAAATAGATCAAATGCAAAATACTGCAGATGCTGGAAATCCAAAATAAAAATAGAAGATACTGAAAACGCTCAGCAGGTCAGGCAGCATCTGTGGAGATAGAATTTGGAACCTGGGGAGAACTGTGGGGATGGTAGAGGGGAGAAAAGAGCAAAAGAGATGATATGCAAGGTGATAATGAGCTAATAAAGAATGAAAAGATGGAACCAGAGGTGGTGTAAATGGCAACAGCAGAGACATTACCACAGCACCTGCTATATGTGAAAATAGTGATTGTGGCCCGAAGTTGTTGAACTCAAAGTTCAGGCCAGTGGTTTTTTAAATTGAAAGATAAGATGCCATTCCTCGAGCTTGCATTGAGTTCCATTGGAACTGTGTAGGAGAACAGAAAGGTCGGCATGAGACTGGGATGGAGAATTAAAATGACAAATGATAGGGAGCTTGGGGTCAAACTTACAGAACTGAATGGAGATGAAGAGCAAAGTGAGCACCAATCTGCATTTGGTCTCCTTAACAAAGAGGAGGCTATGAGATGAGGAATACAGTATATTATTTGAAAAATTTGCAAGTAAATTGCTGTTTGACCTGAAAAGGTGTGTTTGGGGCCATGGAGGTCGGGAGAGAGGACACATAAACGACAGGCGTTGCATTTCCTGTCCTTCCATGGCAAGGAGCTTGGAAGGGGAGTTGGCGTTGGGGGTGATGGAAACTTTGATCCTCACTCCTTAAATGCTGCTTGACTGGTGGAGTGTTTCCAGCATTTACTGCCAGAAAAATAAATCATGCAATCGTTTATTTCATTGCTGTTTGTGGGGTCCTTTGGTCTGGATATTGATTACCATGCTTCCTTATGTCACAACAGTGACTACACTGGCTGTGAAGTGCTTAAGATGTCTCGAGGTTGTGAAAGGCATTAATGTTCGTTCACATTTAGAATACTAACATTTCTGAATATTTACATCTGAACTGCTGCATCAGTTTGACACCAGGACAGAAGAATTGTGTTGCTCACAGTGTGTAGCAATGTTGTAAACTTATTCATTATGAACTCCCTAATTGACACTTCTAGCAAAACCGCAGAGATGATCCAAGAGAATATGTTTGTGGTTTCACCAGCATATCAAGAGGATATTTCCATTCATACAATTATAAGGGTACTCTACACATGTTTCAGAACATTTCTTTTTTTTTGCCTTCTGGCACAAATAATATGCACCCAAACCATTTTCGTTGATAATGTTGCTACCTGTGCTAAAGTGACCTAAATTGTAATTGTGAAGCTATGTCAAAAGGGAGAAAGGTAATGTCCCGTTATTACTTGTTTACACTTGCCGTTACCTCTGCTATTTAATGCATCAAAGGCCACATCTACACCATAAATGTAGCATAGTGTGAAATGATGTTACACCACATTTTTTAGGCAAAACTTCCAAAGCTGGTGTTGCTTCATGTACAGTAGGCAGCTTATCAGAAACGGCAGTAATTGCAATTTAATATCAGTTAGTGGTGCGGCGTCTTAGAGAATCTGGCCTGAATGGGAAATACAGCCTGAATCTAGGAAGGAAGGAGTTTCATGCTGCTTTGTTCTGGAGTCAGGGCAGACTCTGCATTTATAGTGGACAGGTTTAGCCCTGGAATGAAACAAAAACATTATGCGCTAATGTTTATTGATAATGTAACCGCACCTAAAGACACAACAGACAGGATGAAGATTCTAGCAGCTCAGGGAATTCTTCACAATGCCTGCAACAAGGCCATATGTACATGCATGTTGTCAATGTGATGTAGCTGACATGCATTGTGGAGAGGGACCAGGTTCCTGTTGTGACTCAATCAAGGAGGTAGGCTGCAGTTTTACATAAGGAGCCACTAAATATGGTGCTATCCTTAGGTATTATCCTTGCTGTTAATACTGATCAAAATTGTTGTGAAAGCATTGATGGCATGGTGTTTATAGATATTGTAATCAATTAAAAATGATTTTAAAAGGCAGAATCGCAGTTCAACATAACCTCCTTGTTCTTGTACTCTTATGCACCTATAAATAAAACTTAGGATACTGTATCCTTTATTAACCACTCTCTCAACCTGCCTTGCCACCTTCAATGACTTATGCACATATACACCAAGGTCCCTCTGCTCCTGCACACCCTTCAGAGTTGTGTCCATTATTTTATATTGTCTCTCCATTTTCTTCCTACCAAAATTAATCACTTCACATTTCACTGCATTGAACTTCATCTGCCATTTGTCTGCCCATTCTACCAACTTGATTTGCCCTTTTGAAGTTCTACACTAATCTCCCCACAGTTCACAATGCTTCCAAGTTTTGTATCATCTGCAAATTTTGAAATTGTGCCCTGTGCACCAACATCTAGGTCATTAATATATGTCACAAAGAGTAAGGGTCCCAACATTGACCATGGGGAACTTCACCACAAACTTTCCTCCAGCCCAAAAAACGTCCATTAATCACTACTCTCTGTTTCCTGTCACTCAGCCAATTTTGCATACATGTTGCTACTTTCTCTTGTATTCCATGAGCTATAAGTTTCCTCACAAGTTTGTTGTGTGGCACTGTATCAAGCTGTACTACAGCAATAGTAATGAAGATTTGTACTCCAGAACTTGCCATGCCCTTAGCCAAGCTGTTCCAGTACAGCTACAACACTGTGGAAAATTACCCAGGTAAGTCCTGTACACAAAAAGCAGGACAAATCCAACCCGGCCAATTACTGCCCCATCAGTCTACTCTCAATCATCAGTAAAGTGATGGAAGTGGGCATCAACAGTGCTATCCAGCAGCATTTGCTTAAGATTAACCTGCTCACTGAGGCCCAGTTTGGTTTCTGCCTGGACCACTCAGCTCCTGACCTTATTATAGCCTTGGTTCAAACATGGGCAAAAGAGCTGAACTTCTGAGGTGAGGTGAGAGTGACTGCCCCTGACATCAAGGCCACACTTGACCAAGTGTGGCATCAAGGAGCCCTAGCAAAACTGGCGTCAATGGCAATCAGGGGGGAAACTCTCCACTGGTTGGAGTTATACCTAGCACAAAGGAAAATGGTTGGGGTTGTTGGAGGTCAGTCACCTTGGCCCTAGGACATCACTGCAGGAGCTCCTCAGGGTAGTGTCCTCGGCCCAACCATCTTCAGCTGCTTCATGAATGACCTTCCTTCCATCATAAGGTCAGAAGTGGGGATGTTCGCTGATGTTTGCACAATGTTCAGCACGATTCGTGACTCCTCAGATACTGAAGTAGTCCATGTCCAAATGCAGCAAGACCTGGACAATATCCAGGCTTGGGCTGACAAGTGGCGAGTAACATTTGTGCCACACAAGCGCCAGGCAATGACCATCTCCAACAAGAGAGAATCTAACCATCGCTCCTTGGCACTCAATGACATTACCATCACTGAATCCCCCACTATCAACATCCTGGGAGTTACCATTGACTAGAAACTGAACTGGACTAGCCATATAAATACTGTGGCTACAAGAGCCGGTCAGAGGCTAGGAATTGTGGCCCAGCCAGTGAAGCTCACATCCCGTGAATTAATTTTTAAAAAGTAGAGGGCATTTAGGAAACAGTGATCATTGCATCATAAAGTTTAGATTAGCTATAGAAAAGGAAAAGGAGCAATCTAGAGTAAAAATACTTAATTGAAGGATGGCTAATTTCAGTGGATTAAGAACGGATCTGCCCCAGGTAAATTGAAACTGTATTTGGATAATGAGCTGCCTTTAAAGAGGAGATAGTTCAGGTACAGTTGAGGTACATTCCCACGAGGTGAAAAGGTGGGGCGACCAAAGATGACCAAAGAGGTTGAGAGTAAAAGGAAGCAGAACAAGGGGACATATAACAGATATCAGATTGTTAATATCAATGTAGGCTGAATATAGAAAGTTCAGAGGGTAAGTGAAAAAACAAATAAGAGAAGCAAAGTGACAGTATGCAAAGCAGCTGACATTAAAGACTTCCACAGGCATGTAAATAGTAAAAGAGTAGTAATAGGAGAGGTGGGGAGTCAATTAGGAGCCAAAAAGGAGACCTATGCACAGAGGCAGAGGGCATGGTTAAGGTAGTAAATGAACATTTTGCATATGTCTTTACCAAGGAAGAGGTAAATCTCGGGGGCAGCTCTCGACGGCTTGACATCCCATGCCTGATGGGCAGAAGTCTGACTCATGACTTGTTAAGGCCACCCCAAGCATATATCGCTGTGGGGCAGCCCATTTTACATTGATGAGATGCCAACTGGGAGGGGGTTGACTGGGAGGGGGTCAGAGATATGCCCCCGCCCGTGGGAATTTACCCCTCCCTTCCTCCATACTGTAGGTGTACTTACACCACATTGTTATGACCAGGTGAAAAGGGGAGAACTGGCTCTCCTCTATTCAACTTCCTCAGTTGATCACCACTAAGGTTTATGTTTCTTTTCCACGGGGATATGCCCTTTTTCAAATCAGAATGTATTTAACTCTTTAAGCTGTGAGCAATAAGAAGATAATCAAACAAGGTTTTCTTGAGTCAATGGAAGAGCAAATTTATTAACCCCTAAACCCAAGGAAAATAATAAAAATGCAACATCAAGTATTTGGCTCTCATGCAGCCATTAGGATGAACACACACACACAGACGCACACACACAGACACACACACACACACACACACACAGACGCACACACACAGACACAGTCACATTCACACAGACACTCACACACAGACACACAGACACACACAGGCACACACACACACACACACGCACACACACACACACAGACACACACACACAGACACACACACACACGTATTAGAAATAACGGGAGTTAGGGTCCAGTAAAAGAAAAGGTAAAAGAATAGACAGTTAAGAGTCCTTTGATTGTCCTTACAAACACACAATTTAGCGGTAAGAGTAGGAGTAGGCCACTTGGCCCCTCAAACCCACTCCGTCATTCAGTAAGATGATGATGATAAACGTAACCTCAACTCCACATTCCCAAATATCCCCGATGACCTTCCACCCCCTTGCTAATCAAGAATCTATCTACCTTTGCCTTAAAAATATTCAAGGTTCTGCTTCCACCACCTTTTGAGGAAGAGAGTTGCAAAGGCTCACGACCTTCAGAGAAAAAAATTCTCCTCACCTCTGTCTTAAATAGGCGACCCCTTATTTTTAAACAGTGACCCCTAGTTTTAGAGTATCCCACAAGAGAGAGCATCCTTTCCCATCCATCCTGTCAACGATCCCGCAGGATCGTTTATGTTTCAATCAAGTTGCCTCTTACTCTTCTAAACTCCAGCGGATACAAGCCTGGCCTGTCCAACCTTTCTTCATAAGACAGCCTTCCCATTCCAGCTCATTTGAGGCGTAGATTTTAAATGCTGCTGCCGATTTGGGTTAGCTGGTTTCTCGGATGTGGTTAGATGTAGAAGACGTTGCAATTACTACAAGATCTTGGTTCGCTGGTAGGATGCTGGTAGAGTTGGCTTCTCAAACTCTGTCAACACGCTTATTCCAAAAGAGAGAGAGGGAGGGAGAGACAGAGCCCTCAGAGCCCTTGTTTCTTCTGCTGAAGACTTTCTGGACACCACCGGTGTCACTTGCAATCTCTCTCTAGTGGCTAGCAGCCTTGCCTTGAAATGCTTCACACATTGGCCGGGATTTTCCATGCCTGCTGGCGTCAGGCATGTTTGAAGATGTGAGCATACAATATGGCGCGTTCGGTTTCATGACAGTGTGAAACCAGTTTGTGATTGTCCACTCAGCCAGCCAATGGCGGGCTGTGTTTCCTGCCATTGGGAACCTCATTATAATACATCAGCATATCATTATAAGGCCAGCCTGCCATACTCATCCCCCCAACCCCATGCTGGATCGTCCACCCACGTCGGTGGGAAAGCATGTGTGTTTGGGGGCACATATTGATGGCCTCAAGATGGTGAGGGCTGAGGGGGCAGTCTCCAGAGAAGATGCGGCCAGATGGACATGTGAGGGTATGTGTGTGAGAATGGGTGGTGATGTCCCTTGAACTGGCAGTGAGTGAGATGCCAGTGAATGTGCGGTGGGCTTTAGTGTGTGAGTTTAGAGTGATGAGATGGCTGCCATACCCTGGCTGCATGGATGAGATCATTCATCCTCTATCTACATTGTATGACCAACCTTTTCTGTGCAGCATTGGCACGGACCACCGGTGCCACTGCCTGCCATGCTGGATTGGTGATGTCGCTGCCCATCCTGTGGCCAGAGCAGAGGTAGAGGAAATCACGGCAGGCCTCCACATGGCATTCCAGTGATGGGTCATTAAACCTGGGTTCTGCAGTCTTTTTGCCTTTTGTGGGCATGTTCCCTGCAGTAGTCGTGGGCTGGAAGCATTGAGATGTGTGCACGTGACTGGACTTTAAATATGGCGCCCGGCGTGATGAAGCGGCGAGGTGATGGCATGGCGGACGAATGAGAGCCCACCCATCATAGAAACGGCGTGTTTCCTGGGAATGCATTAGTAACGTGGTGCGTTTGGGACGATATGGCGTGAAAGCCCGCCATCGCAGCCAGGCAGTAAAACGTTGTTTTACCCGCCCCCTACCACCCAGTGCAAATCTGGGATGATTCTGCCCATTGTGTATTTCCAAGAGGTTTTGGATGGGTCTGTCTGTGGCAGCCATTATTTCAAGATCCAATACCTTGCATTTTTAATGTCTCTCCCTGAAACAGTTATGAGTTTTGAAGGGCGTCTGGGTTATAGGAAATTACTCTCTCTTCACACTCCCCTTAGGGTGATTTGTTGGTTTCTCACCTCCACCTTGGAATGTGGCCTTCCATTTTAAGCAGTTTGCTCTCTTTCAGTTCAAATTGCAAAACTTCCAGTCAGCTGAAAGTTGAAAAATCCTTATTTCAAAAATAAAGGGGTATATCCTTGTAACAACATGGACTGCCATGGTTCAAGAAGGGTGCTCATTGCCACTTTCTCAAGGGAAATTGGGGGTGGGCAACAAATGTTGACCTTGCCAGTGATGCCCACATCCTTTGAAAGAATAGAAAGATGGTATACATGGGCTTCCCAAAGGCTTTTGATAAATTGCCACGTAACAGGTTTGTCAGCAAATTCGAAGCCAATGGAATAAAAGGGCCTTTCACAACAAGAGTATAGATCAAGACTGCTTGGCAGGAAAAAGAGGGTAGTGGTGAATGGTTGTTTTTTGGACTGGAGGAAGGTAGAAAGTGATGTTCCCGAAGGGCCAGTATTAGGCCCACTGTTTTTCTTGATCGATATTAATGACTTAGACTTGGGTGAAAAGGGCTCATTTTCAAAATTAGCAGATCACACAAATCTGGGAATTATTGTGAACTGTGAGGGGGATAGTCATAAACTTTAAGAGGGTATAGACAGGCTGGTGGAATAAGTGGACATGAGGCAGATGCAATTTAATGCAGAGAAGTGTGAAGTGATACATTTTGATAAGAAAAACGAGGAAAGGCAATATTAAATAAAGGGTACAATTCTCAAGGGGTTGCTGAACAGAGAGACCTGGCCGGGGGATATGTGTACATCAATCATTGAAGATAGCAGAAAGTGGTTATAAAGGCATATGGGATTTTGAGCTTAATAAACAGAGATATAAAGTATGAAAGCTAGGAAGTTATGACTAACCCTTATTAAACATTGTGCACTGCCCAATTTCTCCAGTCCTGAGCACTGCGCTTTAGGAAGGATGTGAAGGCTTTAGAGAGGACGCAGAAAAAAATTACAAGGATGGTTCCAGGGACTTCAGCCAAATGGATAGATTGAAGGAGCTGGAATTTTAAAGTAGAGAAAGTTGAGGAGAAATTTGATAGAGGTTTACAAAGTCAGCAGGGCTCTAAAGAGAGAGGAGAGAGAGAGAAACTGTTCCTATTGGTGGAAGTTTGGGAACCAGAGGACATAGATTTAAAGTAATTGGCAAAAGAAGCAAAGGTGACTTGAGGAAAAACTTTTTTATACAGCAAATGGCAAATGATCTGAGATGCACTGCCCGAAAGGGTGGTGGAGACAGTTTCAATTGCGGCTTTCAGAAGAGAATTGGATAAGCAACAGAAGAGACTAAAAATTTGCAGGACGATGGAAAGGGGCAGGGTATGAGACTAGCTAAATTGATTTTGCAGAGAGCCAGTATGGGCTTGATGGGCCAATTGGCCTCCTATTGGGCTGTAACTGTTCTATGACACTAATTAAAAAAACATTCAAGAGTAAAGTAGAATGTGGTGATATAATGACATTACCTCCAGGCGAGAGGATAGGGGATTTGGATCATGTGCCCTAGGTTACAAAATTGTGCACATGAAAACTAAAGCTGAGAAATTGGACTCTGCAGTGGTTGTTTTTCAGGTGAGAAATAGATGCTGAATGGTCCAATTTAGCGTGTGATTGTTGCTGCAAGAAATAGTATCACAGGGAGAAGTTGATTTTTTTTATTCATTCACAGGATGTGAGCATCATTGGCAGAGCCCACATTTATTGCCCATCCCTAATTGCCCTTGAGTAGGTGGTGGTGAACCACCTTCTTGAGCTGTTGCAGTCCATGTGGTCTAGGTACACCCACAGTGCTGTTCGGGAGGGAGTTCCAGAATTTTGACCCAGTGACAGTGAATGGACAGTGATATATTTCCAAGTCAAGATGGTTTGCGTCTTGGAAGGTAACTTGGAAGTGGTGGTGTTCCCATGAATCTGCTGCCCTTGTTCTTCTAGGTGATAAAGTTACCAGGATTAGGAAGTACTGTCAAAGTACTGCCTTGGTGAATTGCTGCAGTGCATTTGCATATTGTGTACATTGCTGTTATGGTGCACTGATGATGAAGGGAAAGCACGTTTAAGGTAACGGATGGGGTGCCAATCAAACAGCTTGCTTTGTCTTGAATGGCATCAAGCTTCTTGAGTGTTGTTGGAGCTGCACTCATCCAGGCAAGTGGATTGTATTCCATCACACTTGACTTGTACCTTCTAGATGGTGGACAGGAGTCAAGAGGTGAGTTATTCACCACAGTATTCCCAGCCTCTGATCTGCTCCTGTAGCCACAGTATTTACCTGGCTGGTCTTGTTAATCTTTTGGTCAATGTGACCCCAAGGATGTTGAGAGTGATAGATTTAGTGATGGTAATGCCATTGACTGCCTTGTCCCCCGACCCCGCAACATTGCCTTAATGTAAGTTGGATAGTTTTGTATATTCCTAAATTAAATTGGATTGAATTGGACAATTTGTACATTCAGTTAATTACCATGTGTTAACTAAGTCCCAGAGGCAGGGTTGAAGGGGGTGGTGGTGTGGAAGGAGGGATTGTCCACTTATGTATTAGGGCTTCTATCTATTCTACCCCACCCTTTTGGAATCAAAGAGGTGTCCAGCAACAGTGATGTCATCATTCAGTATAAATAGCTATTCTCATTGAAGGATTCTCATAGGCAGAATACCAGCAAATAAAATACATTGATTATCCTTCAAATTTTATAGAGTGAAATAAAGGTTGGGACAAACACATTATATGAAATATCATAAACAAAATTTAAATAAATAATTTCATTTAAAAAGTTATAGAATTTTGATCATAAGGGGAAAAAATACATTACACAACTATAAAATTAATTTTCCAAACCAGAGGGGTTATTTAACAGTAGTTATGATTTAGTATGTCATTGAAAGCTAGTTGAACCTCATTAACAAGGCATAACTTTACTGGTGGCGGTGGGATGTTAACAGTAATATTGCAGCATGAAAAGGGAACTTCTTGTCAGTTCTATGAATTCTAAAGATTTGCATCTATGGGGGTTTTAATGGCAGACCCTATGGAGGAAAAGGGAATAATTGGTAGTAACTTCTGGATTTCCGTGTTAATTTGTGCTTATGCAGATGCCAGGTGGTGCTGTCAGCATCACAGAGTAATGTTGCCAAATGGTAACAGTTTCATCATCGTTACAACAGCAAAATCAGAGCTATTATCTTATCATAAAGCTGATAGTTCTTTTAGCATATCCACAGCCTTATCAACCCGAAAAGCTATCTTTAGCATCCTATGAACCTGTACTCTGAAATTTCTCTACTCTTCTAAGCATTGAACCAATTTCTATCCAGAGTAATTACTGCTGGATGTTTTTCACCAAAATATAGCACCTCACGCATGCTGGTATTGAATTCCATTTGTTATTTTTAGCCCTTCCCCATCTTGGGGAGGTGGTGGCCTAGTGATATTGTCGTTTGGCTGGTATTCTGGGGATCTGGGTTTGAATGGGGAGCCCAGGTTCAAGTCCTGCCATAGCAGATGATGAAATTTGTATGTAATTTAAAAAAAAAAATCTGGAATTAAAAGTCTGATGATGACCATGAAACCATTGTCACAAAAACCCATCTGGTTCACTAATGTACTTTCAGGAAGGAAATCTGTTGTCCTTACCTGTTCTGGCCTACATGTGATTCCAGACCCACAGCAATATGGTTGACAATGAACCAGGGCAATTAGGGATGGGCAATAAATGCTGGCCCAGCCAATGATGCTGACATCCCATGAATGAATAATAAATCTTTTCAATATCTTTTTGCAACTTTCATTGACCTTATAAGGAAATAACAATATCTCCTATTTTGATATTACCTCAAATTCTAACACCTCTCCATCTAGACCCACATTCAAACACTAGATGTACAGCGTGAATGGAAGAGGCCCTGGAATTAAACCCTGTGGGACACCACTGTCCTCTTCCAACCACTCAGGATCACTGTCTACACTCTGTTCTCCCCATTCAAAGCAATTGTTAACACAGTTTACCATCCTCACCCTAATTCTACATCCCTTAACCATTCCTAATAATCATCTGAGCATACTTTGCCACAACCAAAATCATTAAAAACAGGTTATCTGGTCTTTCTTCCATTTCTGTTCTTGGGAGCTTGCTTTGCAAATATTGCTCTTGCCTTTCCTACACTACAAGTGCGACATCACGTCAAAAGTACACAATTGACTGTAAAGCAATTTGTGACGTTCTGATGTCATGAAAGGTGCTATATAAATGCAAGTCTTTCTTTATATAACTGAAGCCCCTTAGCCCCTGTACCATACTAGTAAATACTCAGGAGAACTTTTCCTATGTCTAACCTTGACTGCGAATGTTTTGTTCCATAATTTCAAGTATTGTCTCTGAGAAGCAAGTTAAGTGTATTTTGTATTCCTTGAGGAGGCTTTTAGCTGGAGAATAAGGAATACGGAACTGTAGGTGGGCAGTTTACCTTGGTAGGAGTTTTGGCCATGTTGAGTGCTTTCCTCACAGAAAATGGTAGTTTTATATTGGAACTGTAACTAAACAAAAATGATCTGCCAAACTCTAGATCTCTGGGGACAAGCAGATTAAGCCACTAATTAATAAGCAAATGTGTGTATGTTGCTCAAAATAGCAACACTGTCCTGGTAGAATGTTTCTTGATAACTTCTGGCAGAGATCTGACTGCTGACTCATATCACTGGTGAGAACATTCCACTAGCCATCTGGTTCGTTGCTGCTCAGAAATCAAATGCCCTAAAGAATGATCCCAAATTCAAACAAATAGCTATTTATATTTTCTGATGGACTTGATTTTTTACAGATATAACAGTGCCAGGAGACCTTGTATTCTACCTTGATTCTATCTTGTACTGTCAATGTACTGCAAAGTAAAATAGAATCAATAACGTTGTGGGCAAGATGAGAGGCTAGGATGAAGCGGACACACCACTTAATCTCTTAAAATCAGAAAGAAGGTTTGTTACTAATGGTTCAAAATGAATAATTGAATTATTATTCAAACAATAAATAAATTATTGTAATTTTTTCATGATAGGTAGGTTAATTCACAAGACAGTAAAGGCAAAGGCAAAATACTGTAGATGCTGGAAATCTGAAATTTTTAAAAATGCTGAAACTACACAGCAGATCTGACAGCATCTGTGTGGAGAGAAACAGTTAATGTTTCACCAGTTCTGATGAAAGGTCATCGACCTGAAAGGTTGGACAGAATCTTCGCACCTTAGCCCCTGCTGGAACAGCAGGACCATTTTCAGCTTTGGATCTCAACTCTCTGAACAGCGTTCCTTACCAAAGCAAATGAATTGTCATCCCGCCTCCGGGCTGCCTGACTAATTAGAAAGAGAGAGTGGATCAAATATCCACCTGTCAAAGGAAGGAATTCTGACTAAAGGAGCCATGGAAACTTTCAGACAGCTCACCAGCACTTGGACTTTTCAGGCTGCAGCAACCACAGGAATGTACACCTGGCAATATTGCTCCTCAGGTCTTTCACTCTTACATGGAGATAAGGTCCCCGCAGGACCAGTGGGACTGCAGTGAGGTGAACTCTTCCAAGATCAGGGGAAAGGGGACAACCTTTCTAACCAAACAGGCGTGGTGGGACATGGCAGAGGAAGTCAGCAGCAGGAATATGCTCCCTCCAACCTGGAGATAGAGCAACATGATCTATATGGACTGCAGTGGTTCAAGAAGGCAGCTCACTACCACCTTCTCAAGGGCAACTAGGGATGGGCAATAAATGCTGGCCCAGCCAGCGAAGCCCACAACCCATGAATGAACAAAACAAAAACCTCAGGAGAACATGACATGTGGGCGGTATTACATTTTCAGGTACCAAATCTCACACTCTAACTTCCCTTGCACAACATGCCTCAGATCAACAAACCTTGTAGCTCCACTCAGTTTTCTACCTGCAGGCACCTCACATTCCCAACTGAAAAGCCAAGGCTCACCTTCAGGCTCAGCCTATTGCCCTCTTGCACTCATGCCTCACAGTTACACTTCACAAATAGTGTCTTTCTCTTCTCTCTGTGCAATCAATTATATGACATATAATCTCGACATATGAGGAGGGATTGAGTCGGTTAGGATTATATTTGCTGGAGTTCAGAAGAATGAGGGGGGATCTCATAGAAACCTATAAAATTCTAACAGGACTAGACAGGATAGATGCAGGAAGGATGTTCCCGATGGTGGGAGAATCTAGAACCAGGGGTTACAGTCTGAGGATACAGGGTAGACCATTTAGGACTGAGATGAGGAGAAATTTCTTCACCCAGAAAGTGGTGAGCCTATGGAATTTGCTACCACAGAAAGTAGTTGAGGCCAAAACATTGTATGTTTTCAAGAAGGAGTTAGATATAGCTCTTGGGGTGAAGGGGATCAAGGGATATGTGGAGAAAGCAGGAGCAGGCTATTGAGTTAGATGATCAGCCACGATCATAATGAATGGTCGAGCAGGCTCGAAGGGCCGAATGGCCTACTCCTGCTCAGATTTTCTATGTTTCTATGTTTCTATTATGACCAGTCATACTACTTTGCTTTTTCTCCCTGGAGGAGAAGAGAGTACTCGACTTACTGAGAGGCAGAGACCCAGGACAGGGTGGCCCTCCAGGGACAGGCACCTGATGGCCATTGGCTATGTCTACATCTGTTCCACTGGAAAGGTCTTGTTCTGGGAGCTTGAAGGTGTTAGCAGTGGCCTGCTGGGAGAACCTGGGCCTCCTGAGCTACTTTTGCTTAGATATGTTCAGAGGGCTGACCTTCTGCCTGTAGGTCTTTTGGTGGAATCTCACCTTCCAGCTAGATCTTGGTGTCTGTTTCATCTTCCCTGTGGAGAGGCATATGGCTGAGGGGAAGGCAGTTACTACTGCTGCTTTTTTTCATTCATTCACGGGATGTGGGTGTTGCTGGTTAGGCCAGCATTTATTGCTCACCCTTAAGTGCCCTTGAGACGGTGGTGGTGAGCTTCCTTCTTGAACCGCTGCAATCCATGTGGTGTAGGTACACCCATAGTGCTGTTAGGCAGGGAGTTCCACAATTTTGACCCAGCGACAGTGAAGGAACGGCGATATATTTCCATGCCAGGATGGTGAGTGGCTTGGAGGGGAACTTCCGCGTGGTGGTGTTCCCATCTATCTGCTACTCTTGTCCTTCTAGATGGTAGTGGCTGTGGGTTTGGAAGGTGCTGCCTAAGGAACCTTGGCGAATTCCTGCAGTGCACCTTGTAGATGGTACACACTGCAGTCACTGTTTGTTGGTGTTAGAGGGAGTGAATGTTTGTGGATGTGGTGCCAATCAAGTGGACTGCTTTGTCCTGGATGGTGTCAAGCTTCTTGAGTGTTTTTGGAGCTGCACTCATCCAGGCAAGTGGAAAGTACTCCAATACACTCCTGACTTGTGCCTTGTACATGATGGACAGGATGTGGGGAGTCAGGAGGTGAGTTACTCACTGCAGGATTCCTAGCCTCTGATCTACTCTTGTAGCCAGAGTATTTATGTGGCTAGTCCTGGTCAGTTTCAGGTCAATAGTAACCCACAGGACATTGATAGTGGGGGATTCAGTAATGGTAATGCAGTTGCAGATCAAAGGGCGATGGTTATGTTTTCTCTTGTTGGAGATGGTCATTCCCTGGTACTTCTGTGATACTAATGTTACTAGCCACATGTCAGCCCAAGCCTGGATATTGTCCAGGTCTTGCTGCATTGGACATGGACTGCTTCAGTATCTGAGTCACAAATGGTGCTGAACATTATGCAATCACCAGTGAATATCCCCACTTCTGACCTCATGATGGAAGGAAGGTCACTGATGAAGCAGCTGGAGATGGTTGGGCCTAGGATATTACCCTGGGGAACTCCTGCAGTAATGTCCTTGGAACTGAGATGATCGACTTCCAACAACCACAACCATTTCCCTTTGTGCTAGGCATGACTCCAACCAGCGAAGAGTTTTCTCCTGATTCCCATTAACTCCAGCCTTGCTAGGGCTCTTCAATGCCATGCTCAGTCAAATGCTTCCTTGATGTCAAAGGCCGTCACTCTCACCTGGTGATGTTGCTACTCCTGCTGCTGAAGCAGTTGACAGTGGAGCGTCTCCGCTGTTGACCCGCAGCAGAGGTGGAAGGTGGAGCTGCATAAGCCACTCCGCTGCTGTGCTGAAGGCCAGCAGCAGGGAAGTGCAGCTGAAGGTCAGTGCAGTGCTAAGACAGGTTGAAATACCTTTCAAGCAGTTAGCAATCACCTGACAAGTGGCGAAAGCACTCTCTGAAAGAAGAAGTGCTTTGATCAGCCTTCTCTCAATTGCCATGGCTGGAGCTCTTCAGTGTAACTGAACAGAGTCTTCATACACTGAAGAAGCTTTGCACTCATCTCAATGACCCTAGCAGGTTGCTGTAAAGTCAGGAAACGTGTTCCATGGCTGGGAAAAAAAAATCCAGGATTCAGGGCTACAGCGCTTCATAACTGGCTTCCTGACAACCTCAACAAGCTCTTAATTATTTACCCAACAGAACCAAAGGAGTTACCCCCTCATCTTCAAAGCTGGTCTGGGGAAAACCAGAAGAGGGTAGGGTCAAGTCGGGATCCCAACCAACCTCACTTTCTGGGTTTTACCCACACCACGTCCCTGAACCTGCTTCCAACGGCCTATGAAAATCCTGCCCATTAACTTGGTTTCCCTTTCCACAGATGTTGCCAGACCTACAGACGATTATAAAGAAACGTGAACTTCATTTGGGGGCAAAATGCTTTATGAGGAAAACTGATGTTTTGAATCCTTTAATAGACTATGGCAATATAGGTTTTCCTGCTGAGCCTAGTTGTATTAACGTAGGGAATGTTGCAATAGGTTTTGGATATTGTGTGACCAAACTTTCAAAAAAGAATGCCAGCCTTGCATTTCTGTAGTGTCTTTCTTTGTTTTTCTCTCTCCACAGATGCTGTCGGAGCTGGTGAGTTTTTCCAGCATTTTCAGTTTGTTTTTCCTAAAAAAGAAAGCCAGCCTTACATTTCTGTAGTGTTTCTCATGACTGCAAGATATCCTGCAGTGCTTTACAGCTAATGAAGTAATTTTGAAGTACAGTCACTGATGTGATGTGGGCAAGATGGGAGCCAATCTATGCACAGCACACTCTCACACACACAACATGGATAAGGTGGTGTAGTGGTAATTTCACTGGATTGTAGCCTACTGGCCTGGGTCACTCCTTGAGGGGCATTGGCTCAAATCCCACTATAGCAGCTGGTGGAATTTAAATTCAATTAATAAATCTGAAATATAAAGTTGGTCTCAGTAGTGGTGACCATGAAACTATCATTAATTGTTGTAAAAATCCATCTGGTTCACTAATGTCTTTTAGAGAAGGAAATCTGCTATCCTTACATCCACAGCAATGTGGTTGATATCTGAAATGGCCTAGCAAGTCACTCAGTTCAAGGGCAATTAGGGATGGGCAACAAATGCTGGTCTTGCCAGCAAGGCCCACATCCCATAACAAGAATAAAAAAAAGACCAGATAATCTGTTTCAGTGCTGTTGATTGAGTGATAAATATTGACTAGGGCACTGGGAGAACTCCCCTACTCTTCTTTGAAATAGTGTCATGAGACTCTTTATGTTCATCTCAGAGGGCAGATGCGACTTAATTTAACATTCCATCTGAAAGATGGCACCTCCAACAATGCAGGATTCCCTCAGTACTGCATTGAAAAGCGAGCTTAGATTATTATCCTCATGTCTCTGGTATAAAACTTGAACACATATCCTTCTGATGCAGAGGTGAGAATGTAATGAATCACAATGATTTCACAGGCCATGGATTTTTTTCTTTGGAGTTGATAACATCAGACAAACATGTACCATTTCCTTTTCGCTTCTGTAAGAAGAGAAAACTTTCCACGGAACCACTAATGTAATCCTTCCAAGCTGAATAAAACAGTTTATCTTTACCTTTATACTCACATGGCAAAATATACCCCACCACAAAGATCATAGAAATCGTACAGAATTTATCATACGGAAGGAGGCCATTCCACCCATCATGTTCATGCTGTTTGACAAAGACCTACCCAGTCTAATCCCACCTTCCTGCACTAGGTCCGTATTCCTGTGGTCACAACTCTTCGAGTAGACATCCAGGAACTTTTCAAATGTGGTGAGAATTTCTGCCTCTACCAGCCTTTCGGGCAGTGAATTCCAGGTCCCTATCACGTACTGGGTGAAAAAATGTTTTCCATCCTTCCCTCCAATCCTTCTAACAATTGCTTTAAATCTATGCCCACTTGTTTTTGACCCCTCTGCTAAGTAAATGCATCATCCCTATTTACTCTTTCTAGGCCCCTCATAATTTTATGCTCCTCAATTAAATCTCCCCTCAGCCTCCTCTGTTCCAAGGGTAACAATCCCAGTCAATCCAATCTTTCCTCATACCAAAAACTTTTCAGTTCTGTCAACATCCTCTTAAACACCGTCTTCTCCAGTGCAATCACATATTTCATACAAACATGCGTACGAACATACGAAATAAGAGCAGGAGTAGGCCATTTGGCCCCTCGAGCCTGCTCCACCATTCGATAAGATCATGGCTGATCTGCTTATGTTTCGAATTCCACATTCCTATCTACTCTGATAACCTTTGGTTCCCTTGCTTAACAAGAATCTATCTACCTCTGCCTTAAAAATATTCAACGACCCCGCCTCCACCACCTTCTGAGGCAGAGATTTCCAAAGTCGTATAATCCTCTGGGAGAAACAATTTCTCCTCATTTCTGTCCTAAAAGAGCAACCCCAAACTGATGGAAGCTATTCTAGAAATGTAAGAACAGATAGCAAGAGCTTCTACAGGTATTTAAAAAGGAAAAGAATAAGTAAAGTGAGCATTGGTCCTCTAGAGAGTGACAATGGGGAGTTAATAGTAGATAATAAGGAAATGACAGATGAAATGAACAAATCTTTTGCTCCTGTCTTCACTACAGAGGATACAAAAAACATTCCAGTGATAGCTGTAAATCAAAAGGTGGAAGGGAGAGGGAAGCTTGGTGCAATTACAATTACTAGGGAAGCAGTACTGAGCAAATTGATGGAGCCATGGGCTGACTGGTCTCTGGATCCTGAGGACTTCATCCTAGGGTCTTGAAAGAGGTGGGTAATGAGCTAGTAGATATGTTGATGTTAATTTTCCAAAATTTGCTTGATTCTGGAAAGGTTCCATCTAGCAAATATAACCCCTCTATTCAAGGATGGGGGAGGGGGGAGGCAGAAAACAGGAAACTATAGGCCAGTTAACTTGAAGTCTGTTGTGAGGAAGGTGTTGGAATCAATCATTAAGGAGGTTATAGCTGGGCACTTAGGTAAGCTCAAGGTAATCAGCAAGAGTCAGCAAGGTTTTGTGAAATGGAAATCATGTTTAACCAATTTATTGAAGTTCATTGAAGGAGTAACATGCGCTGTGGATAAAGGGGAGTCTGTATTTTTTTTATTATTCATTGATGGGATGTGGGCTTTGTTGGCTGGGCCAGCATTTATTGCCCATCCCTAGTTGCCTTTGAGAAGGTGGTAGTGAGCTGTCTTCTTGAACTGCTGCAGTCCATATAATGTAGGTACACCCACAGTGCTGTTAGGAAGGGAGTTCCAGGATTTTGACCCAGTGACAGTGAAGGAACGGTGATATATTTCCAACTCAGGATGGTGAGGGACTTGGAGGGGAACTTACAGGTGGCGGTGTTCCCATCAATCTGTTCCCCTTGTCCTCCTAGATGGTAGTGGTCATGGGTTTGGAAAGTGCTGTCGAAGGGGCTTTGGTAAATTCCTGCAGTGCATCTTGTAGATGGTGCACACTGCTGCTACTGTGCATCTGTGGTGGAGGGAGTGAATGCTTGTGGATGTGGTGCCAATCAAGCAGACTGTTTGTCCTGGATGGTGTCAAGCTTCTTCAGTGTTGTGGGAGCTGCACTCATCTAGGCAAGTGGGGAGTATTCCATCACACTCCTGACTTGTGCCTTGTAGATGGTGGACAGGCTTTGGGGAGTTAGCAGGTGAGTTACTCATCATAGGATTCCTAGCCTCTGACCTCCTCTTGTGGCCACAGTATTTATATGGCTAGTCCAGTTCAGTTTCTGGTCAATGGTAACCCCCCCGAGGATGTTGATATTGGGGGATTCAGTGATGGTAATGCCATTGAACACCAAGGGGTGATGGTTGGATTCTCTCTTGTTGGAGATGGTCATTGCCTGGCACTTGTGTGGCGCGAATGTTACATGTGATTCCAGACCCACAGCAATCTGGGTGACTCTTAAATGCCCTTTGAAATGGCCTAGAAAGCCACTCAGTTGTATCAAACTACTACAGAATGAAACAAATCAAACTGGATGGACCAACCATCATTGACCTAGGCACCGAAGATGACAAACTCAGCTCTGTCGACCCCAAAAAGTCCTCCTTACTAACATCTGGGGCTTTGTGTCAAAATTGGGAGAGCTGTCTCACAGACTAGTCAAGCAACAGCCTGACATTGTCACACTCACAGAATCATACCTTACAGATAATGTCCCAGGCACCATCACCATCTCTGGGTATGTCCTGACCCACCAGCAGGACAAACACAGCAGAGGTGGCAGTACAGTGGTATACAGTCAGGAAGGAGTTGCCCAGGGAGTCATCAGCATTGCCTCCGGCCCCCATGAATCCTCATGGCATCAGGTCAAATGTGTGCAAGGAAACCTCCTGCTGACTACCACGTACCACCTTCCCTCAGCTGATGAATCAGTGCTGCTCCATGTTGAACACCACTTGGAGGAAGCACTGAGAGTGGCAAGAGTGCACAATGTATTCTGGGTGGGGGACTGCAACGTCCATCACCAAGAGTAGCTCAGTAGCACCAGTGAAGACCAAGCTGGCCAAAACTTAAAGGACATAACTGCTAGACTGGGTCTGCGGCAGGCGGTGAGGGAACCAACAAGAAAGAAAAATGTACTTGACTTCATACTCACCAACCTTCCTGTTGCAGATACATCTGTCCATGAGAGTATCGGTAGGAATGACCACTGCACAGTCCTTGTGGAGAGAAAGTCTCGCCTTCACATTGAAGATACCCTCCATCGTGGTGTGTGGCACTACCACTGTGCTAAATGGGAAAGATTTCAAAAGGATCAAGCAGCTCAAGACTAGGCATCCATGACCATCAGCAGCAGCAGAATTATACTCAACCACATTCTGTAACTTCATGGCCTAGCAGATCCCCTACCCTTCACCACTAAGCCAGTGGATCAACCCTGGTTCAATGAAGAGTGCAAGAGGCCCATGCCAGGAGCAGCAGCAGACAAACCTAAAAATGAGGTGTCAACCTGGTAAAGCTACAACACAGGACTACTTAAGTGCTAAACAGAATAAGCAGCAAGTGATAGACAGAGCTAAGCAATTCCACAACCAACAGATCAGAGCTAAGCTCTGCAGTCCTACCATGTCCAGGCATGAATGGTGGTGGACAATTAACTCACTGGAGGAGGAGGCTCCACAAATATCCCCATCCTCAATGATGGGGGAGCCCAGCATATCAGTGCAAAAGATAAGGCTGAAGCACTTGTTACAATCTTCAGTGAGAATTGCTGAGTGGATGAACCATCTCGGCCTCCTCCGGAGGTCCTCAGCATCACAGATGCCAGTCTTCAGCCAATTCAATTCACTCCACGTGATATCAAGAAACTGGATACAGCAAAGGCCGTGGGACCTGACAATATTCAGTCAACGGTGCTGAAGACTTGTGCTCCAAAGCTTGTCATGTCCCATGCCAAGTAGCTCCAGTACAGCTACACCACTGGCATCTACCCAACAACGTGGAAAATGACCCAGGTATATCTTATCTACAAAAATCAGGACAAATCCAACCTGGCCACCTACCGCCCCATCAGTCTACTCTCGATCATCAGTAAAGTGATGGAAGGTGTCATCAACAGTGCTATCAAGCAGCACAATGATTGCACAATGTTCTGTACCATTCGCGGCTCCTCAGATACTAAAGCAGTCCTTGTCCAAATGCAGCAAGAACTGGACAATATCCAGTCTTGGGCTGACAAGTGGCAAGTAACATTCGCGCCACACAAGTGCCAGGCAATGATCATCTCCAACAAGAGAGAATCTACCCAGCGTCCCTTGATGTTCAGTGGTATTACCATCACTGAATCCCCCTCTAAAAACATCCGGGGGGTTACCATTGACCAGAAACTCAACTGGACTGGCCATATAAATACTGCAGCTGCAAGAACACAGGTCAGAGGCAGGGAATCCTGCAGAGACTAACTCACCTCTTGAATCCCTAAAGCCTGTCAACCATCTACAAGGCAAAAGTCAAGAGTGTGATGGAATACCCCACTTGCCTGGATGAGTGCAGCTCCAGCAACACTCAGGAAGCTTGACACCATCCAGGACAAAGCAACCCACTTGATTGGTACCACATCCACAAACATTCACTCCCTCCACCACCAACGCACATAGCAGCAGTGTGTACCATCTACAAGATAGACTGCAGGAATTAACCAAAGCTCCTTAGACAGCACCTTCCAAACCCATGACCACTACCATCTAGAAGGGCAGGGGCAGCAGATAAATGGGAACACCAATACTTGGAATTTCCCCTCCAAGTGATTCACCATCTTGACTTGGAACTATATCACCATTCCTTCAGTGTCACTGGGTCAAAATCCTGGAACTCCCTTCATAACAACACTGTGGGTGTCCTTACATCACATGGACTGCAGCGGTTCAAGAAGGCAGCTCACCACCACCTTCTCAAGGGCAACTAGGGATGGGCAATAAATGCTGGCAAAGCCTACATCCTGTGAATGAATAAAAAAAAGGCCCACAATTTGCTAATGATCATTTCCGGAAATTCACTGCTGACCATGGGATCACCCGTATCACCAGCTCCCCTCTTCATTTTCAAATCAATGGGGAGGCTGATGGAGTGGTCAGGATCAGCAAGGTCCTGATTTCTAAGACTCCTGACTGGCATTCAGCCCTGTTGCATTACAGAACCATGCCTCTAGCTAAGAATTCTTTCCAGCTGAATTGCTCATGGGCCGATATCTAAAGATGCATATTCCTTGACTGACCAGGAACCTCCAACCTAAGATAAAAGCAAAAAACTGCGGATGCTGGAAATCCAAAACAAAAACAAAAATACCTGGAAAAACTCAGCAGGTCTGACAGCATCTGCGGAGAGGAATACCTCCAACCTAACATTACCCCTGCTGACCACAAGAGGGTGAGAGAGAGGGAGACAAGACTCAGAGAGAAATAACAACAGGATATAATTCCCAACACGGGGCCAAAGCTCTACCACCCTTAATTCCAGGCCAAGGAGTTTGGATCTGTGATCACAAGGCAGAAGGTGTCATCCTTACCAGAAGGGACAGCGCAGTCTTAATTGGTCTACTCACCAGCTGGTACTTTCCAACACAACAGGAAAGCCCTCATTTCACTGGTACTCACCAGACCATAAGCATTTTATTACCACATGATGTAGGATGCAAACCCTAAGAAAACTTTGAGTGCCTTGAGAGATGCTGACCCACCCCAGGAGCCACTTCCAGGCCACCGGCCCCATGGGGCACTCACAACAATGCGGCCCAGCAGAGTGGTAACCAACTGGGGAATTCTTCGGGGGTGGAGGGGGAGGGTTGGGGTGTGAAGGAGGAGCTGCCAGAGCCAATTTAATGTAAATGGTTTAAAGTTAATGTGAGAAAACACTGTTATTAAAATTGTAGATCGTATATTTGGGGGGGAAGGTGGGGGGGTGGGAGGTGTAGTGTAATGAGATTAATAGAATAGATAGGCTAATGAGTGATGAGTGTAGATAATGATGTAGCTGTGAATCAGCAGTCATGTGTTAGAGACCCTATGGACAGAATCGTCCCAGGTTTGCACTCGGGCGGGTAAAACAATGTTTTCCTGCCGGCCGCAGTGGTGGCTTTTCACGCCATATCATTCCAAACCTGCCACGTTAATTATGCCTTCCCAGAAAACATGCCGCTTCCATGGTGAGCAGGCTCTCATTCGCCTGCCACGCCATCACCTTGCCGCTCCATCACGCCGGACGACATAGTTAAAGTCCAGTCACGCGCGCACCTCTCAGTGCTTCCAACCCATGACTGCTGCAAAGAAGACAGGATGGCCCTGAAAGACAAAAAGACTGCGGTTTCCAGTTTCAATGACGCGTCCCTCGAGTGCCTTTTGAATGCAGTGGATGCTCGCTGTGATGTCCTCTACCCGCCTCTCTTGCCACAGGATGGACAGCAAACTCGCTAATCCAGCTTGGGAGGCAGTAGCAGCAGTGGTCAGTGCAAATGCCCTTTAACAGAGGACAGCCACCTAGTGCCGCAAGAGAATAAATACCCTTCTGCCAGGGTAAATCACTCTTCTCATCACTGTTAACTCACAGACCCATAAACCCATGACACATCCCCAGGGCCCTCACTGCTGGTTCTAGGGACATCACCATTGCACTCTCCCACACACACCTTTGTCCCCATCCCATCCATGGGATCACCCATAACCAGGCATCCTGCTAACACTCTCTCCATCTCTATTCATGCAGGACAAGCTGGCACACAAAAGAGGGAGAAGTCACAGGCCGGAGGAGGAATGCCTAAAATCAAGGTCCTCACGGACTTGGAAAACAGAGCCATCCTGCTGGCTGGTGAGGATCTGGAATGTTCCTGTGCTGACGGTGAGGTTGGTGGTGCTTTACCAAGTGAGGACCTAGCATTGCATCATCCATCAGACAACTATGCTGTGAGTGATGTGTCCTGTTTCACAGGCCACTGCCAAGCGCTAATCATCTCTCTTTGCTTCCGCAGACACATCTGGGAAACAGCCGACGGAGTCCAGGACCCAGGGTCTTCAACCAAGCCCTGAAGAAACCTCTGAAGAGGAATCTGGAGGCACCCTCCTTGAGGTCCTGTCACAGTGCTCACCCACACCCTCCACCAACGCACAGACACACACCTCAGTGAGACCTAGCTTTACAGTAGCCTTGGGATCACAACCTGGTGAGCACATCGCACTGTCTGAGCTACAGCATGTGGTAGAAAGGACTTCCCATGTGTCCATCACTCGGAGGCCAGAAATTTGCTGAGTTCGAGTCAGATGATGAGCCTTTGGACTCGGTCATGTCACAGTTGCTGGAGCTGCAGAGGAAAGTTTGGGAACATCAGGAAGGGTTGTCCGCTGCACTCCTCAGATTGCAAGGCACGATGGAGGAGTCCGTCTGTCTTCAGGCTGAGGTGATAGCGTCAGCATGCCAATGCATCGAGATCAACACTGGTAGGATGGCAGTCGCCATGGAGACCTTGGTCCAGGACGTCACTCCTGCTCTGCTGCGTGGGCTCAATTCCATCGATGCCACCATAGTTGACCTCCAACAGTGTCAACGTGAGATGGGTGCAGGGCAGCTCGATTTCACTCCAGCTACCCCTCCTCCTCAAGGAGTCAGCCAGGAGCCCTTGGACACCCATAGGGAGGAGGATCAGCAGGTGTACCCTCCGGGGCCATCTATCCAGGTGACTCTAGGAGTGTCCGGCCCATCCAACTCCCCTCTTCCTGTGACCTCAGCAGCTCCAGCTAAATAGGCTGAGGAGGGTGCCACTGCCAGACAGCAGGACCCCTCCAGGTCTCAGCTCTCCAGAGGATGCCTGCCAAGATCATCACAGACAGGGCATAGCAGTCAGCTGGCTGCCTCCACCGGTGCTGTGGATGTCCGGGGAGCACCAAGACATAGCGGCAAGGTTAGGAAAGTTAAGAAGGTGTAATTGCACAGCCTGGGCATGGGTGTTAATCACTTGTGCATACTGTTCACTATTGTCAACAAACTCCCAAGAATGTCTCCCTGCCTATGGCTCTTTGTTCTGATGAGCAGTGTTTGTGTCACTCAGATGTGAAACCTTTCTCCACAAAATAAAGGCAGGTGTCTCAGGCCAGGGCCTCTTCCCTGTACTTTGTGCAGCCTTCAGACCAAAGTGATGGTCCGACCTCACACTCCCTGGATACATTACTGATGCCTGCACCTTGGTGGTGCTTGTCATTGCTGCCAGAATGGAATGGGCAGGCATCACAGAGTACCGTCATTCTCTTTTTTGTGCTCTCAGCACCCTTAGGGTGGGGCTGGCCCCCATCTCTTCAGTATCTGTGACAAGTGGCACTGTGCTCCTTAAGGGCTCAGGTGCTGAAGGCAGACAAAGGATCAGATGCTTTTAAAGTTTCATGGCTGCATCTGTATGATATGACCCTGATCACAGAGCGCAAGTGAGCAGCTCCTGGCCAGACTGGAATCAGACATTCTTAGAGGCTATGTGAAGATCTATGGAGTGTCCTCACTGCATATCGTCATCCTCCTCCTGCAATTGAGCGACTATTAGGACCTCCACTGCATCTCCATGACAGGAGCATTATCACAGAGGGTATCTGCATTGCCATAAGCCAGACTGAAGTCAAACGTTCATTGATGCAATGTAAGGATCTAAGGTGTCTCCTCACTGCATGCCGTCATCATCCTCCACAAATCTATAAGACCATAAGACGTGGGAATAGAAATAGGCCTTTGGCCGAACGAGTCTGCTGCACCACTCAATGAGATCATGGCTGATTTGATAATCCTCAACTCTATTTTCCTGCCTTTTCTCCATAACCCTTTATTCCTTACTGATTAAAAATCTGTCTATCTCCGCCTTGAACATACTTAATGACCCAGCTTCTACAGCCCTCTGCGGTAAAGAATTCCACAGATTCACCACCCTCTGAGAGAAGAAATCCTTCCTCATCTCTGTTTTAAATGGGCGACCCCTTGCTCTGAGATTATGCCTTCTAGTCCTAGACTCTCCAACAAGTGGAAGCAACCTCTCAGCATCTATCCTATCAAGCCCCCAAAGAATCTTATATGCTTTAATAAGGTCGCCTTTCATTCTTCTAAACTCCAATGAGTACAGGCCCAACCTACTAAACCTCTCAGAATCACAGTGCAGAAGAGGCCCTTCGACCCATCGAGTGTGCTCCGACATGTGAGAAACACCTGACTTCCCTACCTAATCCCATTTATTAGCACTTGGCCCATAGCCTTGAATGTTATGACATGCCAAGTGCTCATCCAGGTACTTCTCCTCATAAGAAAATCCCTCCATACCCGGGATCAACTAGTGAACCTTCTCTGGTCTGCCTCCAATGCCAGTATATCTTTCCTTAGATAAGGGGACCAAAACTGTTCACAGTATTCTAGGTGTGGCCTAACTAGTGCCTTGTATAGTTTTATCAAGACTTCCTTATTTTTATACTCCATTCCCTTTGAAATAAAGGCCAACGTTCCATTTGCCTTCCCTATTACCTGTTGAACTTGTATGTTAGCTTTTTGTTATTCATGCACAATGACTTCCAAATCCCTCTGTGCTACAGCCTTCTGTAGTCTTTCTCCATTTAAATAATATTCAGCTCCTCTATTCTTCCTGCCAAAGTACACAACCTCACATTTTCCCACATTATATTCCATCTGCCACTTTTTTGCCCAATCACTTAACTTGTCTATATCTCTCTGTAGACTCCTTGTGCCATCCTCACCACTTTCTTTCCCACCTATTTTAGCAGCTATGACGGCCTTCCGGGTGCGCCTGCCTCATATGGCCAGTGCGAGGGCCTCATCGCCATCATCGTCGCCTTCGAGGACCTTCTCATCCTCATCCCTGTCGGCGGCCTGCTCATGGGAAGAGACTCCCATCTCCTCCTCAGCCAGCTCCTCTCCGCATTGTATCACCAGGTTGTAAAGAGCGCAGCAGACAATGATGATGCGTGACACCCTGTGTGGACGGTATTGCAGGGCTCCACCAGACCGGTCCAGGCACCGGAACCTCATTTTCACATCCCGAGGGTCTGCTCCACCAAGTTGCGAGTTGCAGCATGAGCCTCATTACAGCGTTGCTCTGCTGTAGTCTGAGGCTGCTGCACGGGTGTCATCAGCCATGTCCTCTACAGGTAGCCCTTGTCCTGGAGGAGCCAACCCTGTAGCTTCTGTGGACCCTGGAATACGTCAGGGATCTGTGACTGACTGAGAATGTAGGAGTTGTGCACACTCCCTGGAAACTCTGCACAGACCTGCAGGATGCGTTTGTGGTGGTCGCACACCAGTTGCACATTCTGAGAATGAAATCCTTTGCAGTTGACATAGTAGACCATGCACTGCGACAGAGATCTGAGCGCCACGTGAGTGCAGTCGATGGCACCATGCACCTGTGGGAAACTCGAGATCTGGGCAAATCCAATCGATCTTGCATCCTGGCTGTCCTGGTCCTGGGCAAAATGCACAAAGTTGTGTGCTCTCGTGAAGATGGCATCCATGACCTCATGGATGCATTTGTAGGTGGAGGCTTGTGATATCCCACAGAGGTCACCTGTGGAGCCCTGAAAAGGGCCATTGGCTTAGAAATTGAGCACCATGGTCACTTTCACAGCCCTCCATGTCCCCATAGTGCCACATCCTGCAGTAGCTGGCAGATGTGACCAACCAGTTCCCTAGACATGCACAATCCTCAAGGACACTGGTTCTTGGCCATCTGCAGGAATGAAAATTGCCGTCAATAGACCCTGGGTCTAGCTAGACCAGTGACAGCTCACTGTGGGTCTTTGATGGCGTGTGCGGGAGCCCCAGCTGGTCCTTCTTCCTGCTCCTCCCCCTGCACTGCCAGGCACCTCAGTTACTCTCTTCTCTGCTGTCTTCGCTCTCTGTAAGCCACGAGGCACATAGCTAGGTCAGCAAGCCCCATGATCCTGATGTACTCCTCCTGCAGGATGAAAGATAGAGATGCGTGAGTTAGCATGGGTGTACTAAGAACCTGCCTTGGTTAAGTCTGAAGGCCCCTTAATGCAGCCCAGAGTGTGCTGGTCACCACTTGAATGGCCAGAGATTAATGCGCTGCATAGCTGCCCGAAAGCCCACCCATCTCCACCCCACTCCACCCGATTGATTGGTGGCAGCTTTGCCCACTGGACTGCATGCTGTGCTCTCAGCACAGGCACAGGCATTCTCCTAACCCACACTGCAAGGCTACATTGTTAGCCCCCCAATGTGCCTCAACCATAGGGCAGCCCTTTCCCTCCCCCAACGTGCCTCAACCGCAGGGCAGCCTTTGCCTCACCCCCACCCCCAACCCCACTGCGTCTGAAGCTTGAAGTACAACAGGTGACCTGGGTGTGTGCTCTGCAATATTGCTGTGTACTCACCACCGAGTTCCCCTGAAAGTGTAGCTCCCCAATTGCATGCCTTTTATATGCTGTTTTGAAACACATCGGTGAGTAATCACACCGGCGTGGGCACAGACAATCAGGTGGGGGTGGGGGGAATGATTCCAGCAGGCTGGGCTTATAATAAAATGCAGATGCACTACTATGAGGTTCCCGATGTCCGATGGCAGGAAATGCAGTCCGCTAATGACAGGCGGACCGGACGTTCACAGACTGGTTTCACGACGTTGTGAAACTGATTTTTGGCCTTCTCGCCATAATGCCCGGTACCGCCACCAAACACGCCCGATGCCAGCGGGCACGGACGATTCCGCCTTATACAACAGACAGGCAGTACCTAGAGGAGATGTGGCCACTCAGTAACTTGCCTTGTACTTATTGTAAATAAGTTAGTTTTAAGTAAATACCTGAGTCTGGCTACATTCCCTCTTCACAGGGTACAAGGCCTAGCACGTCCATCAGACATATTCCCTTACCTTGTTGCACCTCCCAAGATGCGTTACATCACTGTCCCCTAGATTAAATTCCATTTTCCACTTTTCTGTCCAACTAACAGAAAGTCTAAAAGTTATCCTCCTCTCTACAGCTTTGCTGGTCATCAACCACATGACTAAATATTGAATCATCTGCAAACTTCTTTATCATGTCCCTACATTCAAGTCTAAATTATGAATACACACTGCAAAATCATTAGAGTGGGACAGAGAATCAATGCTGTGGTGTGCCCTGCTTTTAGAAACTGTGCCGACCAGCAGTTTTGAAGTTGTAATTGCTTTTATATTATGTTTAGTGGAGTGGTGGTTCTGCTGGCTGTCAGTGTGCCACATCTGCACAACTGATGACAATCCCAGATTAAATTTAGTCGACTCAGCAACCCCAGTCGCCAGGGATACCCATTTCTCAAGGTTGAGTATATTGGTCTTGGTTATACCATCAATTAAACAGAAAGCTGTCAGGAGACACGGCATCCCATCTTTGCAATCCATAAACTTTTAGCTCATCCAGAACTCTGCTGCCTATATCCTAACTCACACCAAGTCCCGTTCAACCAACACCCCTGTGCTGGGTGACACACATTGCCTCCTGGTGTTGCAACGCCTCAGTTTTAAAATTCTCATCTTTGTTTTCAAATCTCTCTGTGGCTTTGTCTCTTCCTATATATATAACTTCCTGCAACCTTTCAAGATCTTTGTGCTCCTCCAATTCTGGACTCTTGAGCAACCCTGATTTTAATAGCTCCATCATTGGTATTGTGCTTTCATTTCCCTTGGCCCTAGGCTCTTGAATTCCCTCTCTAAACTTTCCGTCTCCATACTTTACCAAGCTTTTGTCGCTCGGTGTAATTTTTTTAACACTCCTGTGAAGTTTATCTGTGATGTTTTCCATTAAAGACACTATAAATGCAACTTTGTGTTGTTGTTAGAAGATCCAAAGTGGAGATGCTATGAGCTGCTCAAATGAACTTTATAAAAACTGAAACAAGAGTAGTATCAGCAAAGTCTGTACTCTGAACATTTACCTCATCCTGAACTCTGCTGCCTTTATCCAAACTCACACCAAGTCTTGTTCAACCATCACCCCTGCTGAGTGACACACATTTACTCCTGGTCTAGCAACACCTCAATTTTAAAATTCCCATCCTTGTTTTCAAATCTCTCTATGGCCTTGTTCCCTCAGAGTATTTTATGGAAAGATAGCAAGAAAGAAAGTGAAGTGCATTAAAAATTGTTACAATTATAATTTTAAAATTGTGCAGTCTAATATACTTAGTTATTTTAAATCATCAGAAAAGCTAGTATTCAATTTAGTTTATATAATTGCAGATTTTTATAAAAAATGAAAATTAACCATTATAGTTTATTTAATGTACCGAGTCAGGATAGTCTCTGATAGACTACAATCTTGATTTCTGTTAATTACACATATGGATCTTTCTGATTTCATAGATCTGATTAACTACTGTATCACACCTTGAGTATAAAGTGCAGACTCCCCTCTGAGATAAGGCTGCTACAAATTAGGGCACATTAACAGGTTCAGAACCTATAGTTCTAATGAGATGTCAGGCCATAAAGGTCAATGCTACCTTGACAGGTGAAGGCCCTTAACAGGACAAATCTGTATTATGTGGTAATTATGTTCAGTGAGTGCTATTAAATGGTAGAGGGGATAGCCAATGCAAGATCAGTTTCCAAAAAAGATATTAACGTCATGATATTGTTACCTGGTAAAACCTTGACTTTCTTAAAAAGACTTTGTTATTCATTTCTAAAATTAAGATGAGAGTATTAAAAAAATAGCTAGGTATGATGGAGAACCAGAGAGGGAGAAAAAAAGAGTTGTGACTTTAGTATGTGAATTTATGAAACCGTGTTAAAATTCACTTTATGAAGTGGATTCTAAAGAGCTCACCATGATATTAAAAGATAGTATAAAAAAGGATGATGTTTGAAAAACTGGATCCAAAATTTCGCTCATAAAAACATCATTTATGAATCTTTCAAGGTTAAGGATCTTTTGCAATACGCCTTTCGTTTTTCATGCTAATTTATTTTATTAATTCCTTCAAAGTATATTGAATGTCAGCTGACTGAATTCAGAGGGAGGCTTTTCTCTGTGCAGGAGGCATTCAAAAATCCTTGAAAACATTTATGCGGATTGGGTTTATAATTTGGTTACACCAAGCACGCAGAAGAAGTACTAATCCTTATTTGAGTATCAAATGCTCATGTGAAGCAACATGGGGCATTTTATTACATTAAAGAGGCAAGTTATTGATGTTGTAGACCGTCGGTCAGTTGGTTCAGCGTATGAATTCCAGCAGGATTTACTTAGCCCTTTATACTTCTGAGGTGGAAAGAATGAGTACCACATCATACATGGAGGAAGAGCAGGAGACTGCAGGGACTGTTCACAGTGTTTTCCACACTGTCACACGTACTGTCTTTGAACACATATGGCTGTTGGCAGTAGAAATGGAGATCTACATCACCCTTATGCTACCATCTGTCGGCAACACTATAAACCTCTCCATCTTTCCTTATTCTCTGAGCAGCAGGGTATGAACGGTGATGTCATGACTCATCAGTTCATCAGCAATTGGCATTATTTCAGAGACTAACAATTTTCCAAATTATCTTTTGTGACAGTGCACTTTCAGCAACTGGCATTGGAAACATAAGTCTTTAAAACAGACTGACTTAGAGTGTAAACACCAGCATAGACTAGTTGGGCAGAATGGCCAATTCTGTGCTACGTACTCTATGCAACAATTAGCATAAGGAATGTAAATGTTCAAAAAGCATCAAGGGGAAAAGTCAGAAATAGCCAGACTTTTGTGGCAATAACTTCATAATTCTTTAGAATCTGGGTATGGTAAATGATTTGAATAGGCGTCCAGTAAATACTAAAATCAGATAACCACAAAATCTGAGGATAGCAGCTGAGAAGTGCCAAGTACAGGGACTCCCATCTAGTTGGAATCAAAATGTTGGTAATTCTTTCATATAACCTTTTTCACTCAGTCAAGGGTTTTTATTGAAATGTACTGGTTCTTTATAACAACAATGCATGCTGTATCAGGCAGGTCCCAAACCACATCAGCCATTTGAACAGTTGACTGGTGAACAGCTGATGCACTGCTCAAACAGAAAAAACAAAGGATTGCCACTTTCTTTGCAAAGCAAACCCAGTACTACAACTGATGCCAAACATACAGGCTTAATCTAAGTGGCTTTGGCAAACAGGATTTAATTCTTATATCCGCTTCATCACTATTAGTGGTAATCAGCACAATTGGATTCCACAGTAATGTGTGTTCTTGAGCGAGAGATCTTTGCTTGTGCTATTCTTTATTTTAAGCCTAATATTAAATGATGGTACAGTTAGTGTAATGTACGTTTGATTACTTGTATTTAGTTTAAGTTAATTTTTATATCTTTTTACATAACAAGTTGTTGTGATCTGGAATGTACCAACTGGAAGGGTGAAGTAGGTTCAATAATAACTTTCAAAAGGGAATTAAATAACTATTCGAATGGAAAGAATTGGTAGGGGATGTGTTGGATAGCTCTACGAAAGAGACTGCATAGGCACGAAGGCTGAATGACCTCCTTCGATGTTGTATCATTCTTGGTTCAATGATTCCTAGCATTTTCAGGTTCTTCTCCAGGCTGTACCACATGTGGTTATGTAGTCTGTTCATGAGTGTTTCTTAAAGTCACTTTCTACCTGGCCACTAAAGGCATCCCACTTCCCATCTTGTAATAAACACAGGTTTCCATGGAGTATTTCTCCACAGCACTTGGTCAACTCAGTGAAGTAACACATGTTCACAAACACTAAGAATTATTCATAGAAGTGCATGTGGATATAGTAGCAAAATTTATGGTGCAACAGATACTAAGAAAATTAAAGCCCAACAGGTATGATTTAGCAGCTGAGTGCTCCCAGTGAGGAATGGCACTCTCAGGGAATGCAGGTTGTGAAGTTGTGGGTCCACGATATCTGACTTCATGTCCATTCATTGAAATGGATGGAAAATCTGAACTGCATGTTTACAATTTCTTGGTCTGTTCTCCCTTCAAGTGCTTTTCCTTGCTTGGAGGACCCAACTGCAGGGGTAACCTATGGTAAGCCCACAGTTTCCCTTTGGTCTTGTAACTTCATTGGATTCAAATGTCTACCCAATTTTCGCATAAAACATGCACTAGTCTTTATCTCAATCAATCCATGTGGCAAAGCATTCCATACTCCAAGAGCCAGAGGGGAACCAAATTTCTCCTAATCTTTTTGCTCATTCATCCTAAATTTATAAAGCCACATCGTTGACTCCTTGACCAGGGGAAATGGATCTTTCTCTATGCAATCTTGTAAAGTCCTTAGCGGTTTCAAAAAACTTCTATTAAACCTTTTCTTGGTCATCTCGGCTTCATGGAGGCTAACCCTCAGATGTATTTTATTTTCTTGAGTTGTATATATTTTTCAATCAACCTAGAAAGGCTTCTCTATACTCCATTTGATGTATGAAAAGAAAGTGGGTTAACTGGTGCTACCAGACAAGAGATCCTTTTGAAGAGGCCCAAGTTTTCCCTTGACACTGCAGACAGGTAATTCAATATTCCAGGTGCAATAACCCAACTCTGTTCTTTAAAGCAGCGGCACAAATCATTTCTCATCTGTTTATCAAATTATTTTCAGATTTTATAATTCACTGTCATGTGAATGCAGTTTATCTAAATTCAATATGCCTTCTTTAGGAAGAGATTATCATTCATTCAGGGGATATGGGAATTACTGGCAAGTTTATAATTTACCATTCTTTTTATTTATTCACGGGATGTGGGCATCGCTGATGAGGCCAGCATTTATTGTCCATCCCTAATTGCCCTTGAGATGGTAGTGGTGAGCCACCCCATGAATTGTTGCAGCCTATGTGGTGTAGGTACATCCACAGGGCTGTTAGGGAGGGACCTCAGGATTTTTGACCAAGCAACAGTGAAAGAGCGGCGATATAGTTCCAAGTCAGGATGGCGTGTGATTTGGTGTCGCTGCCCTTGACCTTCTAGGTGGTAGAGGTTTTGATGGTGCTATCGAAGGTACCTTTGCAAGTTGCTGCAGTGCAGACGATGCATGCTGCCGCTGTGCGCCGGTGTTGGAGGGTGTGGATGTTTAAGGTCATGGATGGAGTGCCAAACAAGTGGGCTGCTTTATACTGGATGGCGTTGATTTTCCTGAATGGTGTGGAGTTTCTTGAGTGTTCTTGGTGCTGCAGTCATTCAGGCAGGTGGAGAGTATTCCATCTAACTTCTGATTTGTGCTTTGTAGATGGTCAACATGGGAGTCAGGAGGTGGGTTACTCACCACAGAATCCCAGCCTCTCTCATGTTCTTGTAGTCACATTATTTATAGGGCTAGTCCAGTTAAGGTTCTGGTCAAAAACCCCAGCATGTTGGCAACAGGGTATTCACCAATGGTAACACCATTAAATATCAGGGGGAGATGGTTAGATCCTCTCTTGTGGAAATGGTCATTGCTTGGCACTTATGTGGCATGAATGTTACTTGGCATTTATCACCCCAAGCCTGGATGTTGTCCAGGTCTGGCTACATGTGGACACAGACTGCTTCAGTATCTGATGAGTCACGAATGGTGCTGAACATTGAGCAATCATCACCAAATATCCCCACTTCTGACCTTATGATGGAAGGGAGGTCATTGATGAAGCAGCTGAAGATGGTTGGGCTGAAGACACTGCCCTGAGGAACTCCTGCAGTGATGCCCTGGAACTGAGATGATTGACCTCCAACAAACACAACCATCTTCCTTTGTGTTAGGTATGACCCCAACCAGTGGAGAGTTTTCCTTCTGATTCCCATTGACTCCAGTTTCGCTGATGCCACAGCCGGTCAAATTCTGCCTGGATGTCAGGGGCAGTCACTCTCACCTCACCTCGGGAGTTCAACTCTTTTGTCCATGTTTGCACCAAGGCTGGAATGAGGTCAAGAGCAAAGTGGCACTGGGGGAATTCAAACTGAGCACCAATGAGCAGGTTATTGCTGAGCAAGTGCCACTTGATAGCACTGTTGTCAAGAAATCTCGACTTACCTGATTCCTGAGTGGGGGCTTAAGGTGAAGGAACCCTTAGGAGGATGTGACCATAATATGATAGAATTTACCCTGCAATTTGAGAGGAAAAAGCTGGAATCAGATGTAACGGTATTACAGTTGAATAAAGGCAACTACAGAGGCATGAGGGAGGAGCTGGCCAGAATTGACTGGGAGATGAGCCTAGCAGGAAAGGCAGTGGAACAGCAATGGCAGGAGTTTCTGGGAGTAATTTGGGAGACACAGCAAAAATTCATCCCGAGGAAGAAGAAGCATACTAAAGGGAGGACGAGGCAACCATGGCTGACAAGGGAAGTCAGGGACAGCATAAAAGCTAAAGAGAAAGCATATAATGCAGCGAAGAGCAGTGGGAAACCAGGGGATTGGGAAGCCTACAAAGACCAACAGAGGACAAATAAAAAAGAAATAAGGAGGGAGAAGATTAAATTTGAAGGTAAACTAGCCATTGATATAAAAGAAGATTGCAAGAGTTTTTTTCTAGATATATAAAGGGTAAGAGAGAGGCAAAAGTGGACATTGGGCCGCTGGAAAATGACGCTGGAGAAGTAGTAGTGGGGAACAAAGAAATGGCAGAGGAACTGAATAGGTACTTTGTGTCAGTCTTCACGGTGTAAGACACTAGTAACATCCTTAAAGTTCAAGAGAGTCGGGGGGCAGAGGTGAGTATGGTGGCCATTACCAAGGAGAAGGTGCTAGGAAAACTGAAAGGTCTGAAGGTGGATAAATCACCTGGACCAGATGGATTACACCCCAGAGTTCTGAAGGAGATAGCTGAAGAGATAGTGGAGGCGTTAGTGATGATCTTTCAGGAATCACTGGAGTCAGGGAGGGTCCCAGAGGACTGGAAAATTGCTAATGTAAACCCCCTGTTTAAGAAGGGGTGAGGCAAAAGACGGGAAATTACAGGCCGATTAGCCTGACCTCGGTCGTTGGTAAGATTTTAGAGTCCATTATTGAGGATGAGATTTCAGAATACTTGGAAGTTCATGGTAAAAGAGGGCAAAGTCAGCATGGTTTCATCAAGGGGAGGTCATGCCTGACAAATCTGTTAGAATTCTTTGAGGAGGTAACGAGTAGGTTAGACAAAGGAGAGCCAATGGATGTTATCTACTTGGACTTCCAGAAGTCCTTTGACAAGGTGCCGCACAGGAGGCTGCTCAGTAGGATAAGAGCCCATGGTGTTAGAGGCAAGGTACTAGCATGGGTAGAAGATTGGCTATCTGGCAGGAGGCAGAGAGTGGGGATAAGGGGGTCCTTCTCAGGATGGCGGCCGTTGACTAGTGGAGTTCCGCAGGGGTCAGTGTTGGGACCACAACTTTTCGCTTTATACATTAATGATCTAGATGAAGGAACTGAGGGCATCCTGGCTAAGTTTGCAGATGATACAAAGATAGGTGGAGGGACAGGTAGTATTGAGGAGGCGGGGAGGCTGCAGAAGGATTTAGACAGGTTAGGAGAATGGTCAAAGAAGTGGCAGATGGAATACAACATGGGGAAGTGTGAGGTCATGCACTTTGGTAGGAAGAATAGAGGCATAGACTATTTTCTAAATGGGGAGAGAATTCAGAAATCTGGAGTGCAAAGGGACTTGGGAGTCTTAGTCCAGGATTCTCTTAAGGTTAACTTGCAGGTTGAGTCGGTAGTTAGGAAGGCAAATGCAATGTTGGCATTTATTTCGAGAGGACTAGAATATAAAAGCAGGGATGTGCTGCTGAGGCTTTATAAGGCTCTGGTCAGACCACATTTAGAATATTGTGAGCAATTTTGGGCCCCGTATCTCAGGAAGGATGTTCTGGCCCTGGAGAGGGTCCAGAGGAGGTTCACGAGAATGATCCCAGGAATGAAAGGCTTAACATATGAGGAACGTTTGAGGACTCTGGGTCTATACTCGATGGAGTTTAGAAGGATGAGGGGGGATCTGTTGATTGAAACTTACAGAATACTGAAAGGCCTGGATAGAGGGGACGTGGGGAAGATGTTTCCATTAGTAGGAGAGACTAGGACCTGAGGGCACAGCCTCAGAGTAAAGGGAAGACCTTTTAGAACAGAGATGAGGAGAAACTTCTTTAGCCAGAGAGTGGTGAATCTATGGAATTCATTGCCACAGAAGGCTGTAGAGGCCAGGTCATTGAGTGTATTTAAGACTGAGATAGATAGGTTCTTGATTGGTAAGGGGATCAAAGGTTACGGGGAGAATGCGGGAGAATGGGGTTGAGAAATTTATCAGCCATGACTGAATGGCGGAGCAGACTCGATGGGCCGAATGGCCTAATTTCTGCTCCTATGTCTTATGGTCTTATGGGCTGGGAACTACAGCATGCAGCATGCCTCAGGAGTTTTGCGCATGCAAGGAGCAGGAGTGGGCGTCACATACACAATTCTGTATTTTATAGTTCTTCGGGCCGAGGATGGGCCCAGTGCACCAGTGCAAAAAGAAAATGACACAAAAACAGGATCATGTGATCGGGAGCAGAGCACCATAATGGATAAGAGTCCCAAAGGGAGAGGGGACTGGGAGAGTTCCCATTTAGGAAGAAAGAGGACCTGTGAAAGAGACTCCAAACAGAAAAAGGGCTGCATTTGGCAGACGTTAACTGGAGAGGGTGCAGGAGAAGCCCTGGCGATCGAAGGAGGCAGCAGAAGGTAGGTGGCTCAGTGCCACAGACTGTTAGGGCAAAGGTAACCCTTTGGATCAGTAGTATTCTGCTCGGCGTGGCTGAAGTTGTGCTTATGAGTTGGTGCAGGAGTGCAGACTTGGGAATCCAGGGAAACAGAGTCTTGGGAGACAGGATTGAAGCCCTCCTAGGTGGACCATCATTGAGGCCGTCCAAGCTGGAGCAACCTTTGGAGAAAATTCCAAGGCTAGATCTTTTAAGGGTGAAGGCTGGAATCCCTTATGATAGAGACAGAGTTTCAACGAGCTTGGTTCAGTCATTGTTTTTGCTGATATCCATGGAAACTGTCTTGGTCGCATCTGCCATTTATTGTGGTGTGTTTGATCACAGTTTGCCTATTAATTCATATGTACCTCATATTATCCATCAATGTTAGAGTATAAGATAGATAGTGGACGGAATTTTACAGCCCCTCCTGCTGGCGGGATCTTCCGTTCCTGCCAAATTCAATGGAGTTTTGAATGGCTCGCCACATGTTATGTCCCCACCCCCACCGTGATGGGGCCATAAAATTCTGCCGATTGTAAATTGTTTTACCTTTCTGACCTTTATAGTAAAGTTTATTTTTATTTGTTCAAAATCCGTGCAATCGTATGGCTTTATTCTCTAAGTGCCTTCAATCTCAAACTTTGTCTACTTTAAACGAAAAGTTACTGGTCCCGAATTGGATCTTACCAAGAACTTGGGGGTGTGCCCCAGGATCATAGCACTGCCGACGACCCCTTCCATTACTTTGCCGATGATCGAGGGTAGACTGATGAGGTGGTAATTGTCCGGGTTGGATTTGTCCTGTTTTTTTGTGGACAGGACATACCTGCCACATTTGACTATTAAACAGCAGTGATTGCATTACAAAAATGTGAAATGTTCTATGCAAGTTCTTTCTTCTATTATTCATTAGGGATGGTTTTAACTTTGCTGGGTGATGGAAACTGGGCAAGCAGGCAGTTAAAATTTCCTGGAGGGAGACCTACCTGCCAATGTCTTGCATTCTTTCCTCAGTCTTCGAACATACAAACATGTGAATTAGAAGCAGGAGTAGGCCATTCTGCTGCTTGAGCCATCTCCACCATTCAATAAGATCATGGCTGATCTGACTGTGGCCTCAACTCCACTTTCCTTTCTACTCCCTATATCCATTGACTCCCTTGTCAATCAAGAAACTATCTACCTCAGCCTTAAAAATATTCAATGACCCTTCTCTTACCGCGCTCTGGGGAAGAGAGTTCCAAATACTCAAAACCCTCTGAGAGAAAAAATAAATCTCCTCCTCTCCATCCTTACTCTTAAACTGTGTCCCCTAGCTCTAGTCTCTCCCAAAAGGGGAAACATCCTTTCAGTATCCAAACTGCCAAGTCCCCTCAGGATCTTATAGGTTTCAATAAGATCACCTCTCATTCTTCTAAATTCTAATGGAGACAGGCCTAACCTGTCCAACCTTTCCTCATAGGATAATACCCTCATCCCAGGGATCAGTTTAGTGAACTGATTTTGATTTTGATCCTCTCTTCTGAGCAGGCTGGAAGGACATTGGCTCGAAAAGTGGCAGAGTCCGATCTGCATATCAACCAACCATCAGGAAGAGGAGCTGAGGCCAGCAGAAGACTAAGGAGGTAATTTTAAAAAAAATATTACTGGAATAATCAAAAGGGAGACGTACCTGCCATTTTCCTTCATTCTTCCCTCAGTCTTTGAGCATGTGAACATGTGAATTAGAAGCGGGAGTAGGCCATTCGGCCCCTCGAGCCTGCTGCACCATTCAATAAGATCATGGCTGATCTGACTGTGGCCTCAACTCCACTTTCCTTCCTATCCCCTATACTCATTGACTCCCTTGTCAATCAACAATCTATCTACCTCAGTCTTAAAAATATTCAATGCCCTGCTTCTATTGGGAATAGCAATGGAGCTTCTATTGGTGCTCACTCTCACCTGCCCAGGCTCAGTAACCCCCATGTTCCTCTCGGACTGTTTTACCTGTTGGTCTGTGCAGCACTATCAGTGATCGATTGATATACATGGTTTCTTTGCAGAAATTTGGAAGAATCTATTGGCTATATTTCCAAAATATCTCACAATGTACCCAAGACCCAACCACATGAGGCTCAACCTTTTTGATATGGAGTTTAAAAGTTGTCTGTTTAAAAATTGTATAAAAGTAATATAAAAAGTGTATGTCATTATATAATGTAACAGATATCTAGAAAGTACATAATACTGAGTCTCAATCCCAGGCGTTCAAATAACTTGAGAGCAAGTTTTGCTTTTGCCATTTATGATTCTATTTGAAGCTCCTGATTGAATTGCAGTTTTACAATTCTCAGGAATCTGTTGTTCAATAACTATTATATTCAAATTAGTATTTTTAAATTTTACTTTATTGCATAATCACAGGAGTAATAACATTTATGCAAAGAAGTCATTTCTTTTAATGAACACAAAGGGGGAGGACAATTACTCTTTTTGTTAGAGCTAACAGACATGCTAAATGTATATTAAAGTAATTTGGTGCATTAGTATTAATGGTACATTAATGCATTTTTGCCTATGCTCTTGGAATTCCTCCTGGGACTAAATTTGATTTACGTATGTTAACTTAAAACCCGGCTTATGAAATACCAATTAAAGACAAACATTCAAGCTTAGTCGTGCTTGCCTTCTTGCCCACATCACATTAATGATGCTTGTTGTCATAGTGGTGTCGAGGTACTGGAAACAGTGGACAGAGATCCAGCAAGAAGCAGAACAGAGATAAAGAAAAACTCAACCCACAGAGTTAACTCACCTCCTGACTCCCCAAAACCTGTCCACCATCTACAAGGCTCAAGTCAGGACTGTGATGGAATACTCTACACTTGCCTGGATGAGTGCAGCTCCAACAACACTCAAGAAGCTCAACACCATCCAGGACAAAGCAGCCCCACTTGATTGGCACTCAATCCGCCCCTTCAACATTCACTCCCTCAACCATCAATGCACAGCGGCAGCAGTGTGTACCATCTACAAGATGCACTGCAGCAACTCACCAAGGCTTCTTCGACAGCACCTTCCAAACCCATGACTTCTACTACCAAGAAGGACAAGGGCAGCATATGCATGGGAACACCACAACCACAAGTTCCCCTCCAAGACACACAGCATCCTTGCTTGGAAATGTATCGCCCCTCCTTTACTGTTGCTGGATCAAAATCCTAGAACTCCCATCCTAACTGCACTTTGGGCGTACCTACACCACATGGACTGCAGCAGTTCAAGAAAGCAGCTCACCACCACCTTCTCAAGGGCAATTAGGGATGGGCAATAAATGCTGGCCTAGCAGCAATGCTCACATCCCGTGAACAAAACAAAAAGTGGGGAGAGAGAGCCAGGTAAACCCTTGTGGCCTCCCAGCGGGCTTCCCTCCTTAATGGCAGCTGCATGGTCCCGCGGCTAAGGCGCCAACACTCATGACCCTCCCCACCACACCGTCAATCACTGTGGACTACCTGCCTGGCCTCAGCTTTCTGAAAGAAGCTTACCTGGTCTTTGAAGGTGAATCACCATAGAGACACCCCTCCTTCATCTTGTTGCCTCACCAGTGGGCACCCTCTAGTTGGGATGGCAGCTTCAGGAGGTTGGTGGCCATCCTGTTATGATGCAGCAGATGATGTGTGACAGGCAGATCAAATCCACGAGGCAAACTTGATCACACGGTCACAACGATTTTGCAATTTGTATTTTATTTCGAGATGCGTGCCCTGAATTCAGTAGTAATAAGTCCACCAAGACTCTAGAGATTTTTTGCAAAACTAAATTAAACATTTATTAATAAAAGAAAAGCTTTCAAGCACATACATAGGTCTACAAATTACTACTACCATAACTCCTAAAAACCCTAATTAATTTGGCTTCCAATTACACCCCTATTAAGGCAATGGTTAAAAAAAAAAGATTTAAACAGATCCAGGCAAGTCAACACAATACCCTGGATAATCGAATTCAAAGCGGCTTTTCCCAGTTTCAGTTTCTGTAGACAGCAGCTTAATGCACAACTACTGGAGTCTACTCACACTTCTGGCAGATCTCACAATGCCTTTCCTGACACATAACCTCAATCCTTTATACATGTTTCTCCCTTTTAATGTAATTTCTATTGTTCCCATATGTCTTTGGAGCTTCACCTTCCTCATCATAAAAATCTATTCGTGGCGCTAATATTGTCAGTAACCTTTGTGAAAAATAAACACACTGCTTGGCCTAGGTTCTCTGGCTAGGTGTAACATCCTACCATCTCTTTGAAATTCAAACTACCCTGATTTATCTAAAAATGCAAATTCTCCTCACCTCACATTCTAAAACTTCAGCCATATTTGCGTATTTAGCCTTTAAACCTAACTTCTTTTGATGCGTCAAAGCCTCCAGCCCAATTGTCGCCAACTCAATTAAATCCACCCCCCCCACACACACACACACAGAAAAACTATCCAAACCTCACTATTAACCTACTTTTACTATAAATCGCAATAATATGACAATTATTATACTTTTGTGACAGTCCCCAATTGGATGGTGATTTTGACAAAGACCCATTGATTGGTCACCACCAGCAAAATGCCACCCCATGGTCCTGTTGCCCAGCGGCACAGGGTCAGCTCTCACTTTCGGTCCCAGCGGTAGGAATTTTCAACCTCCAACAAAATTCAGCCCAGCATCTCTGACAATGCTACATTCCTCAGCACTGCATTGAAATGTCAACTTATATATCTGTGGCCAAGTCTCTGGAGTTGGACTTAAACCAGCATCTTTCAGAATCAGAGAAAAAATTATCACTGAGACAATGCTGACACCTTGAATGCCTATCATTGATTTATGGAACTGATTATAAAGCTGTAACATAATCGAGGGGTTCATGCCATAAACCACAAAAGCAAACATAGAGCAGTTTATTGCATTTAATCACAGGTTACATTGTTGACATTGCTCCAGACTATCAGTTATATTTGTAGCGTGGATTCTGCCAAATTCCTGGCAGTAGAGCAACAACAATATTTGAATGTTGCCAACAGATTTAAATGAATCAAAAATGTTGTGGTCGCATGTAGCATTATGCTTGAAGGATAGAGGTGTCATGAAAATCTAATAATTTTCATAATATTATTCTGAGTTATTGTAAAGATAGGTTAATAGTGGGGTTTGGATTAGTTTCTCTTTGTGGATGTGTGTGGGGGGTTTTAATTGAATTGCAGACAGCTAGTCTGGAGCTTTTGAGTTATCAAAGGAGAAGCTAGGTTTCAAATGCTAAATATGTAAACATGGCTGAAGCTTTAGAATTTGAGCTGTGAGAATTATTTGCATTTTTAGATAAACCAGAGTAGTTTGAATTTCAAAGAGATAATGGGATGTTAACCTAGCCATAATAAGTTAAGCCAAACAGTATGTTTATTTTTCCCAAAGATTACTGATTATATGGGTACTATATATGGGTACTATGAAAGATTTATATTATGGGGAAACTTGCAAAGACATATTGGAACAATGGAATTTACATTAAAAAAGGAAAAACATGTATGAAGGAGATGAGATTATGTATAAGGGGGAAGGCATTCTAAGACCTAACAAGTGAAAAGCCTCCAGCCTTTATGAATAAGCTGCTGTCTACTGGAACCAAAGCTAAGAAAATTCACTTTGAATCTCCCTGTCCAGGGTATTGTGTGCTTTGCCTGGGTCTGTTGAAATCTATATTGTTTTACTGTTGCCTTAACAGAGGTATAACTGGGAGCTAGATTAATTAGGAGATTTAGGAGTTATTATAGTAGTGGCTTGTAGACCTATGTATGTGCTTAAAATCTTTTCTTCTATTAATAAAGGTTTAATTTAGTTTTATAAGAACCTCGAAGCCTCGGCGGACTTATTACTACTGAAATCAAGGCACGCATCTCAAAATACAATACAAAATTGCAAAACAGTTGTGGCAGCTATTTCAAGTTTCCCTCTGGGATTTCAGCAGCTCGGCATTTACCATCTGCTGTGCTTGGGGGTAGTGTATTGAGATGGATAAAAAACTGGTTGACAGACAGGAAACAAAGAGTAGGAATAAATGGGTCTTTTTCCGAATGGCAAGCAGTGACAAGTGGGGTACCGCAGGGATCGGTGCTGAGACCCCAGCTATTCACAATAAATATAATTAATGATTTAGTTGAGGGAACTAAATGTAATATCTCCAAATTTGCAGATGACACAAAGCTGGGTTAGAGGGTGAACTATGAGGAGGATGCAGAGATGCTTCAGTGTGATTTGGACAAGCTGAGTGAGTGGGCAAATGCATGGCAGATGCAGTATAATGTGGATAAATGTGAGGTTATCCACTTTGGTAGCAAAAACAGGAAGGCAGATTATCAGAATGGCTATAAATTGAGAGAGGGGAATGTGCAACGAGACCTGGGTGTCCTCGTACACCAGTCGCTGAAGGTAAGCATGCAGGTGCAGCAGGCGGTAAAGAAGGCAAATGGTATGTTGGCCTTCATAGCGAGAGGATTCAAGTACTGGAGCAGGGATGCCTTGCTGCAGTTATACAGGGCCTTGGTGAGACCCCATCTGGAATATTGAGTGCAGTTTTGGTCTCGTTATCTGAAGAAGGATGTTCTTGCTATAGAGGGAGTGCAGCGAAGGTTTACCAGACTGATTCCTGGGATGGCGGGACTGACATATGAGGAGAGATTGAGTCGGTTAGGACTATGTTCACTGGAGTTCAGAAGAATGAGGGGGGTTCTCATAGAAACATATAAAATTCTAACAGGACTAGACAGGGTAGATGCAGGAAGGATGTTCCCGATGGTGGGGGAGTCCAGAACCAGGGATCACAGTCTGAGGATACGGGGTAGACCATTTAGGAATGAGATGAAGAGAAATTTCTTCACCCAGAGAATGGTGAGCCTGTGGAATTCGCCACCATGGAAAGTAGTTGAGGACAAAACATTGTATGTTTTCAAGAAGGAGTGAGATATAGCTCTTGGGGTGAAAGGAATCAAAGGGTATGGGGAGAAGGCAGGTGCAGGCTCTTGAGTTGGTTGATCAGCCATGATCATAATGAATGACGGAGCAGGCTCGAAGGGCCAAATGGCCAGCTCCTGCTCCTAGTTTCTATGTTTCTATAACAGAGGTCCCCTGATGACTCAGCTAGTTAAACCGTTGAGTAGATCAGTGGCACACAACAGAGAAATCCTGAATTCGGTTCCTGGTTTCAGCCAGGAAAGTAGTCTAGAAGCTATGCTATAATTAATCTGAAGCCCCTTACATTAGACTAGGTTCTTACTCCCAATCATTATCCAGGCTGGAATTGCCCATGTGTAGAGGAGGACCAGCTTGGCCTGATGCCCTGTAAATAGGGTGCCACATTGGGAAGTCTCACAAATGAAGAATAATTGCTCTGGCGACATCAGTAGATGACTGGCATCAGTGGAAATGGACTCTACCTTAGTTCCATTTCAAGATGACCACGAGCATCTCTGCACAGACACAGCTGCTTACACAGGGCCCGGTTACTAATTTCAACTCATATTTCTCTTGATCGGCTTTTAATGCAGTGTCTCTTGTTGGCCCAGTGTATAAACTTAAACTCTATTTCAAGGACTCAATTAATTCATTTTCCTCAGTATTATGCAAGTAGAATATTTTAAATCAAAAAATAAATGCAAATTCACCACGCCTATTTTAAGCCTTGGCAGGCAGATGGAAATTTATACCATAAATTTTAATCAAACTGTGTCTTTCCCCTTCTCCTGTTGTCCTTCGCTAACTAGTCAAAACCATTTCAGACCTGAGGCCTATAGTAGTTTCTACAGTCCTTTCTTTGGGTTGACGTAGATTTATACTTCTGACTACGGTCAGTGAATCTAATATTTTTGCTGCATATGGGTCTTTTTTAGGATAGTGAAAATGAGCTTGGGGGTGGCGTGGTGGTGCAGTGGTTAGCACTGCTGCCTCACAGCTCCGGGGACCCAAGTTCAATTCTAACCTTGGGTGTCTGTCTGTGTGGAATTTGTATGTTCTCCCCATGTTTCCACCAGGTGCCCCAGTATCCTCCCACCATCCAAAGACATGCTGGTTAGGTGGATTGGCTACTGTAAATTGTCCCCGTGAGTGTGTGCCCTCTAATGGACTGGCATCCTGTCCTGGGTGTACCCAGCTTAGCACCTGTAGGGAGAGGCTCCAACTCCCTGCAACCCTGAATGGGATGAAGTGGTTCTGGAAAAGTAAGTAAAAATGAGCCTGAAGATTTACACTGCAGGGATGTTTACCATGTTTTTTTTTTGGTTGGTGTCTTAGTGGAAGCTTTAATGGGCTCACATGATAATTTTGCTCCTTTCAGTTTCATCCCAGACATAGCGACAGTTAATTATAGTCCTGTTAATTAAACCAGATCAAATTCATAAAGGAGCATCTTGAACATCGCACCATTTAACGAGCAGTGGTTCACACTGGACAAGACTTCCCATACCCAATTAATGCATTGATACCCTGCTTAGAACATTGATCTCTGTGTATCATGCATACTCACAAATTAGCCTCAGGCCACCACTTTTGGACCTGAAAAGTGCCCAGTCTACTTCAAATTACCCTGGAAGAGTAAGGTATCTCATACTTTTGAGCAACAGGTGAAGCTCGCCATTTCATGCTGCTAGACAGTAAGAAAGCGAGTGGTGTTTTCCACTAACAGGATGCTGACATCAAGCCAAAAAGTCATTCTGCCTACCACACAAAAAAGGGTTTCATTGCCAGTGCAATGCCAGATATTTAAGCCTTTTGCCCCAATGTCTGGGCCGATCAAATAAAACAGAACGTCTCTTCCACTGTTTTCAGTAGGCAGAGTACTGACCACACTCAACCAGCCCGTGCTTGCAAAACTCAAAACATAACTTCTAGCGTGAGATGTGATTTCACGATTGGACTGCACTTGCTGAATAATCCCGATTGTGCTGAGAATTAAAATTATCAGTCAGACTCGCAACGTGGCTCACTTACGCTTGGTAGAAGATACATATATTCATATGCAGGGACCTGTCATCTGCAGGCACAGGGAACATGTCCAGGCATTGTGCCTTTTTTGAATTAAACAAAAGTATGGGGGAACAATCATTCCCCAATACATTCTCCATGGAAACACCTCAACCAATCAGAACCTTTTTGCCAATCAATCAGAACCTTTTTCTCATGCTGTATAAATTCTTGTTCCCTTTGAAATTTGGCATTCTTGCATGAGTCCTGATGAATGCAAGATGAAAAGCCTTGACAACATGTCTCTTTCTTCAGCAATACTCACATTCTACCAACCGACTATTTATTGAAAAGCTCGGGAATGCACAGAGAGCATTGTGGTTCCCTTCAGGTGTGAAACTTATAGTTAAAAGAATAATTGTTAGTTATAGCTCATCACACAGTCACTTCACTCATTGGTAATGTTACATTTATAAATGGTGCAGATATATGGGCAGGATTTTACCGTCGGCAAGCGGGGGTGGAGCCCACTCGCCGACGTGTAAAATGACCTATTTAAATTTTCAGGAAGGCGGGGGCACAGCAGAATCAGCTGCGGGCCCGCCGACCTGTCAATGGCCAGTTGAGGCCATTGACAGGATCAATTAAAGAAAATAGTGGACCTACCCGTCCAACCTTAAGGTTGGCAGACAGGCCAGGAACCCCGGCGGGAAGTAGAAAAAACATGAAACCTCATCCAGAGGCGGGATGAGGTTTCATGTAGGGTTTTTAAAATTTTAATAAAATTTTGTTGGAAATTATGAACATGTCCCAACTCATGTCATTGGGGACATGTAAGGGAATTTTTTTTTTTCTATTTTTAATATTTTTGCACATAGAGACGATCTCCCTGAGGCAGCACTGAGCCTCAGGGAGATGAGTGCGCTCTTTTGTGCGCATGCACGAAAAAGCGCACTCTCGATTTTAGGCATTCCCCACCCGCCTGCACAAGCAGCGCATTGCGCTTCCCTGCGGACGTCACACTGGGCGGGCCTTAATTGGCCCATCCATGTAAAATGGCGCCACGCCTCCAATTGGGGGCGCCAATCGGAAGCGTGCCCGCACGCGCCCGCCCATCAACATCCCCCCCCCTCCGACTGGGGGAAAATTCAGCCCTACGTGTGGAAACTGTTCCATGTGAGGGTGGATTAAGCGTGATAGGAGAAAAGCGGAAATGTAACAACACAGAAGCAACTATCACTTTACCCAAGTTTTTTGTGTGTGAGCTAATGGAAGATTTCTGTCTTATCCACTGTTACTCTGGCTTATCTAAGTTTGTCATGGGATAAAATTCTTGCTATTGATTCTTTCATTGGAACACCTCAGTATCCACATGTATGCTGATAACACATTACCACTACACCACCATCTCCCCTATGAAGGTCTTTTATCATCGACCTGAAACGTTAACTGTTTCTCTCCACAGATGCTGCTGATTATTTCCAGCATTTTCTGTTTTTATTTCCGATTTCCAGACATCTGCAGGATTTTGCTTTTACAAATGGTTAAACTCCTTTATATTCATCCAGCAAATATACAGAGCAACAGTCAAAACACATTCCTCATAGCTCACTCAATCTCACTAGTCTCTTTAAAAACACGCGATGAAATAATAAACTCAAGCCCTATCTTTTTTTTTTTGGATGACTTACTTGTTTTTGGGATTTCCTTTTCTCAGATTGCTTCTTTGAGTGGCGCCATGGGATCTTTCTTGTCCATTTGTGAGAATGGATGAAACTTTGGTTTAAGCTTGTAGGCCTAGCTCTGGCCTGTCCTCCTTTGAGGTTCCCACTGGGAACGGCTTCCCACCTTTTATCACGTCTCTGAAATTTTGGAAATGTTAAAACAAAAATAACAGGAATTATACGAGGAGCCGTGATCCCCGCTCCCCCAGCCAGAAAGTCAGCAGGGTTGGGGGGGCAGGGGAAGAACGGCTGCCCCACAGCCATTTGGCTGAAGACCGGATTTACGCCCCTACGCTCCTCCCCCTACCACCCCACCCCCGACCAACCCCCCCCACCCCACCCCACCCCACCCCACCCCACCCTGGGACAGGAAGTCCTGCCTCTAAGAACTGATGGCCAATCAGAGGCCGGCAGCTCGCTCGGTACTGCAGTCAGGGCTCAAGGAGGCATTCAGCGATGGGTTGGAACTTTGTAAGTGTTTGGGGGTTGGGGAGGGGAGTCAGCAAGGGGGCTGCTGGCCAGGATTTGAAAGGCCATAAGTGGAGGTGAACCTGGGGGGTTGGGGGGGGGGGTAATATTTTGTGGGGAGGCCCTCCAATGGGACAAGGGGATTGACCCATGCTACCCTGCCACCAGTCTGTGCAGGAAAGCCAGCTGGACTGGCCGCTTGGCTTGGGCCTCCCCCACCACCAGTTTAATCCAGCAGCCATGGCATGTGATCCTTAACTGGGCATTAATTGCCCAGTTAAAAGAGCCTCAATTGGCCTACTGGCAAGTGGGCTGCTCAGCGCTACCCCTGCTGCTGGTAAAATTGTGGTTGTTGTTTGATTTACTGTTCCCACCACCACCTCACTCCCCTCTCTTCAAACTCGCTGGCAGGGGAGCGTTAAATCCAACCCTTTGGATTTCCAAGAAATCACTCACTAGGAGTTTAAAGGTGGCAATTTTCCATATTTGCGCAATTAACTGGTACTAAAACACATTGCAGCCTCAAACGCCCGCCAATTGCAGATTCACTGGAAATGCATTTATTTTTATACTTTTTAAGAATTGTTGCTGTTCTACATCAAGTTACAACAATATATAATAACAGCAAGCAAGTAATGATTCTGTAGTCATTCCATTTGGATTTATTTAAGGAAATAGCATTTGTTTGAAATGTCACACACCTATTTAAAAATGAACTTCAGTGCTAATTCAAATCTTTTTTCATCCAAACAATGGTCTCTTCTTTCTAAAACATTCAAAGGTGTATTTGTACCTGCGGGTAAGAGTGTGTTGTGTCTTTGCAATATTAAATTCATTGACCACTGTATGTGCATGGGTATACATTGGGACAATTAATCTTGTCCTTACGCACTGTGTATCTATGATTGTGTGTTGGTGTGTAGGCGCAGGGGTCATGTATATCTGTACTAATTTTTTATGCATATAGTCATGTGCAAAGGGATTTTTACAAGTGCACATTTGTGGGAGGGAGTAGTGTGTTCCTGTAAGGGGAGGGTGGTGTTTGAGTGTGGGGCTATATGTGTCGATGAGTGCAATTAAATATGTGTACTTTAGAAAGATGTAATGAATTTCAAAGAATTATTCATTATCTTTTTACGAAGAAGCTCCATGCCAGAGGGATAATTAAATTTTATTAAGCAATTCGAATTCCCACCTCAGTAGGGAAGTATTAAATATTTAAATATTTAATTGAAGTGGAAAATAAGCTACAGTTTTAAGGGAAATTGAAGTCTATTCTCGCCTGGTAAACAAAAATCTGTTTATCATAAATTATTGGTTTAATGAAAATATTTTAGATCTGACTTGACGTTAATGTGCAGTTAACTATACAAATGACCACACACTATTAGGCAAATATCAAGTCAGGAAAAAAAGAAAATTCCAATTACAGCAAACTAGGGTTTACTGATAACTCAAACCATTTCATAAACCACCACCACAGCTAAGTTGCCACGAGTGTTATTATCATAATTTTACAAAATTGTTCTTTGAACCTCCCTCCACCTTTTTCATGTAAGTTCCGAAGTTAATTAATGCAAACCCCATCTAGAGAAAAGCTTCTTACAATAATACAGTACAGAAGGAGATTACCCTTGTGCCTCTTTCTGTAATTCAGCCTTGGAAGGTGAAATAAAAACAAAAACAAAAAGTGCTGGAAATACTCAGCAGCTGAGGCAGCATCTGAGGAGAGAAACAGAGTTAACGTTTTGGGTCGGTGACCTTTCATCAGAACAGAAGGAAGATAGAAATGTAAGAATTTTTAAGCCAGCAGAAGTGGGGAGGGGGCAGGAAGAAGGAAAGGGAAGGTCTATGATAGGGCAGAGGGCAGGAGAGATTTAAGTAACAAAGGATTTCATGATACAAAAGGTAAGGAGAGTGGAAATGGGTATAGTAAAGATCAAAGGATGTGTCCAGGCACATGCGGCAGAATTTTACGAGTCGGCGAGCAGGGGCGGGGCCCGCTTGCCGACACGTAAAATGACCCGCGGTGACGTCGGGCGGAACCCCTGATGTCACCGCGCCCCATTTAAATTTTCAGGAAGGCGGGGGTGCAGCAAAATTATCTGTGCACCCGCCGACCTGTCAATGGCCAATTGAGGCCATTGACAGATCAATTAAAGTAATTAGCGGACCTGCCCATCCAACCTTAAGGTTGGCGGACAGGCCAGGAGCCCCGGAGGGAAGTGGAAAAAACATGAAACCTCATCCAGAGGCGGGATGAGGTTTCATGTAGGGTTTTTAAAAATTTAATAAAGTTTTTTTGGAAATTATGAACATGTCCCAACTCATGTGACATTGGGGACATGTAAGGGAATTTTGTTTTTCTATTTTTAATATTTTTGAACGTAGAGGCGATCTCCCTGAGGCAGCACTGAGCCTCAGGGAGATGAATGGGCTCTTTCGTGCGCATGCACGAAAAAGTGCACTCTCGATTTTAGGTATTCCCCCGCCCGCACAGGGAGTGCATAGCATTTCCCTGCGGACGTCACACTGGGCGGGCCTTAATTAGCCTGCCCACGTAAAATGGCGCTATGCCTCCAATCGGGGGCGCCGATCGGAAGCACACCCGCACGTGCCCGCCCATCAATTTCCCCCCCAACAGGAGGAAAAGTCAGCCCATGGGAACACCACCACCTGGAAGCTCCTCTCCCAGTCACTTGCCATCCTGACTTGGAAATATATTGCTGTTCCTTCACTGTCGCGGGGTCAAAATCCTGGAACTCCCTTCCTAACAACACTCTGGGTGTACCTACACCACATGGACTGCAGTGGCTCAAGAAGGCAGCTCACCACTGCCTTCTCAAGGGCAATTAGGGATGGGCAATAAATACTGGCCTAGCCAGCGATGCCCACATACCATGAATGAATAAAAAAATCTATTTTTCCCTTTTAAGCATCACTGCCAGCATCCTACTCCATTTAACAGGCCCCATGCTAACAAATGAGACTATCTCACCTCCTGCCTCACTTTCCTGGTCCTTATTTAACATAAAACCCTGCATAAAACTGTCTGTTCATCCTTTGATTTCAAGCAGATTTTCATTGCATAACTACTACACATCAATATTCTTTTTGTGAGTCATACAGGGAGTTTAGAAGTGTGTTTTCTAAGATATGAATTTTCCCATGAAGTGTCATAGAATAGACCTCAATTGCATGTACTTTTCTTTTTCTTTCTCTTTCAGCTTTTCCCATGTTACATGGGGTCACCTCAAGTCCGATTGATCACCTTCATAACAGCCATCATTTTTTTTGGATTTGACAAATGGCTTCCCGTTTTCCCTCCCCATTTATCTGGGCTGGGGACTGGCACTAATACACACTGGCATGCCTGCACCAGAGGCTGGGTTACCTTAACTGCGTGTACAACGTAGAAACATACTAAAAACTAAATAATGAGCAGTATCGTGGCGATCCAAATAAAATAATGCGGGGTTAATGTTGCAGTCCTGTACACTGAGAACTCCTCATCTCAGCCGGTCTGCCTGGGTCAGCTGTAAGGAAAAGAAATGAATAGGGATATAATGCTTCTCCAGAGTTATGGAGATATGTCAACTTGAAACATTCATTTGCACTTCAATAGCTGTCGTGCATCAGGTGCTTTGAGAATAAGTTATTTTTCATTCAGGGAATGGTGTGTTACTTAGAGAGGCAGATCCTAAAGTGAGGGAAGCAAAATATACAATAAAATATGTAAAAGGCGTTTTTGATCATCAATATAAAAACTCCTTCTGATAGTTGATGTGCGATTTGGCATTGCTGATCAGGGTAATCCATGGTGTGTGCACTGAGTTAGCTGATCCTAATTGGAATAGTAGCAAAGAGGATAAGAATTGGCCTGACTTCAACTCCCCCACCCTGCCCAGAGCAGGGGAGAAAGGAACCAGCTCGATTCCCCTCTCCCAATTGCTATCCAGTGACCCCTGCTGGAAAGTGAACAAATCTGGCTATCGGGTGAGAAAAGAATGTCACCATTGGCCATATTGAATGCCAACCTTCACTATGCTGGCTCACAAGTGAAAAGTATTGGGTGATGTAACCACAAAACAGCTAGCCGCCCATGTAACCAGGCTCCTGCGGGAATCAGCACCTTCAGAGAGGTGCAAAGAACAGGAGAATATTAAAATTGCAAAAAAATATATATAAAGCTTTGAATCATGAAAATTGATTGTTTTTGAATTTTGAACCAGCAACAAAGTTTATTAAATAGCAAAAGTGCCACGCTGTAAATAATTTTATCAAAAGCAGCGCAGAGCAAGTTTCATTCTAAATCATTACACAGATTTAATAATAAAATAAATTGTGATGTTATCCAACGAGCACAATTTGAAAATGTGATGCAGACCCCAAAACATCAGAATTTATTCAGAAAATAAAACGGATTAAAAGACTAAAGACTAGAAATGACCATAAGTGTTATAAGAGGGTGAATGCTTAAAAGAAAATTGAATCATTTTCCTGTCTCAGCTTAACTGCTGCTAAACCCCTTGTCTCAACTTTTGTTCCCTCAAGGGACTATTCCAATGCTCACCTGGCAGGCCTCCAATTGTCTCCCCCTCGCCCCCGTCAAAAACTTGAGCTCGTCCAAAACTTTGCTGCCCATGTCCTTGCAGCAAGAACCGTTCACCTATTAGCCCTGTGCACATCGGCTCCCGGTCCATCAATGCCCTGATTTTAAAATTCTCATTCTTGTTTTCAAATCCCTCCATGGCCTCCCTCTTCCCATCTCTGTAACCTCCCCCAGCTCCACAACCCTCCAAAATCTCTGCAATTCATCAGTTTGGGCCTCTTGCACTTCACCAATTTAAATCAGTCCACCATTGTTGCTGTGCCTTCAGCTGCCTTAGCTGTTAGCTCTGGAATTTCCCCTCTAAACCTCTCTGCCTCTTTTCCCCTCTCCTCCTTCGAGACACTTGTTAAAAGCTACCGCTTTGATCAAGCTGTTGGTCATCTGTCACCCATCTTTTGGTAACCCAGAAGGCCAGGCTAATGCTCAAGGGGTATGGATTTGAATCCAACCATGGTAGTTGCTGGAGTTTAAATTCAGTTAATAAATCTGGAATTTTGAAAAAAGCTAGTGTCAGTAATCGTGAGCATGATACCATTGTCATTTGTCTTAAAAACCCATCTGATTCATTAATGTCTTTTGGGGAAGGAAATCTGCCATCCTGGCCTAGTCTGGCCTACATGAGACTTCAGACCCATAGCAATGTGGTTGACTGTCAAATGCCTTCTGAAATGGACTAGCAAGCCACTCATTTGTACCAAACAGCTACAAAATCTACAAAGAGGAATGACATCGGATGGATCATCCAGTATTGACCTAGGTACCAGAAACAACAACGGCAAACCCAGCTGCAAAGTCCTCCTTACTAACATCTGGGCCAAATTTGTGTGAGGTGTCCCACAGACTAGTCAAGCAACAACCTGACATCGTTTTATTCAAGGAATTATACCTTACAGACAATGTCCCAGACAGCACCATCACCATCCCTGGATATGTCCTGTCCCACCAACAGGACAGACTCGCCAGATGACGAGTTCCAACAGGAAAGAATCCAACCATCGCCCCCTGATGTTCAATGGCATTACCATCACTGAATTCCCACTGTCAACATCCTGGCGGTTACCATTGACCAGAAACTGAACTGGACTAGCCATATTAATACTGTGGCTACAAGAGCAGGTCTGAGGCTAGGAATCCTGCAGTGAGTAACTCACCTCCTGACTCCCCAAAGCCGTCCACCATCTGAAAGGCACAAGTCAGGAGTGTGATGGATGTCCTTGCAGCAAGAACCGTTCACCTATTACCCCTGTGCACGTTGGCTCCCGGTCCATCACTGCCTTGATTTTAAAATTCTCATTCTTGTTTTCAAATCCCTCCATGGCCTCACTCTTCCCATCTCTGTAATCTCCTCCACCTCCACAACCCTCCAAAATCTCTGCAATTCATCAGTTTGGGCCTCTTGCACCTCAGCAATTTTAATCAGTCCACCATTGTTGCTGTGCCTCCAGCTGCCTTAGCTGTTAGCTCTGCAATTTCCCCTCTAAACCTCCTTGCCTCTTTGCCCCTCTCCTCCTTCAAGACACTTGTAAAAAGCTACTGCTTTGATCAAGCTGTTGGTCATCTGTCACCCATCTTTTGGTAACCCAGAAGGGCAGGCTAATGCTCAAGGGGTATGGATTTGAATAAAGTCATAACTGACTAGTAACACAACCAGTTTATATACATGAAAATTGTCATAGTCCCAGAGGATCATAGGGTGCTCTCTCATTAGAGAGACACGACTGGTGAGTTTAACCTGAGGGTCGCCACACCTCAGGCAAGGGGCGAGCTTGAGAAGGCGGGGCCTTCATATATCTAATTGCAATTCAGTGCCTTTTAAAAGTAAAAATAAAATTATGCTGGAAAATGTTGGTTAAAAATCAGATAAAATTCAAATGGAATCACATCTTTTACAGAGAAGCAAACAAAACAAAGTGATTATTTCGGCACTCAAGCATTGATTAGTTAAATACAGGAATTTTGCCTGGATGAGTGCAACTCCCACAACACTCAAGAAGCTTGACACCATCCAGGACAAAGCAGCCAGCTTGAATGGGACCCCTTCCACAAACATCCTCTCCCTCCACCACCGACCTACAGTAGCAGCAGTGTGTACCATCTACAAGATGCACTGCAGGAATTCACCAAGGCTCCTTCGACAGCACCTTCCAAACCCACAACCACTACCATCTAGAAGGACAAGGACAGCCGATAGATGGGAATACATCCAACTGGTCATTTCCCTCCAAGTCACTCACCATCCTGACTTGGAAATACATCACCGTTCCTTCACTGTCGCTGGGCCAAAATCCAGGAACTCCCTTCCTGACAGCACTGTGGGTGTACCTACACCACAGGGACTGCAGCGGTTCAGGAGGGCAGCTCACCACCACCTTCTCAAGGGCAACTAGGGATAACAATAAGTGCTGGCCCAGCTAGCAAAGCCCACATCCCGTGAATGAATAAAAAAGGTGGCAGAATAGTGGTATACAGTCAGGAGGGAGTTGCCCTCAACATCGATTCTGGGTCCCATGAAGTCTCATGGCATTAAGCCAAACATGACCAAGGAAACTTCCTGCTGATTACCACCTATTGCCTCTCCCTACAACCCCCCCTGCCCCTCAGCTGATGAATCAGTACTCCTCCTCTATACTCCTCCATGTTGAACACCACTTGAGGAAGCAATGAGGGTGGCAAGAGCATAGAATGTATTCTGGGTGGAGACTTCTCAATATCCATCACTAAAAGTGCTCCGCAGCACCACGACTGACCGAGCTGGCTGAGCCTTTAAGGACATAGCTGCTAGACTGGGTCTACAGCAGGTGGTGAGGGAACCTAAAAAAGGGAAAACCTCATCCTCATCAGTCTAATTGTCGCAGATGCATCTGTCCACGGTTTTGGTAGGAGTGACCACCGCATTTTCCTTGTTGAGACCCAAGTCCGTCTTCACATTAAGGATACCCTCCATCATGTCGTGTGGCACTACCACTGTGCTAAATGGGATAGATTTTGACCAGATCTAGCAACTCAAAACTGGGCATCCATGAGGTGCTGTGGGCCATCAGCAGCAGCGGAATTGTACACAACCACAATCTGTAACCTCATGGCCCGGCAAATTCCCCCACTCTACCATTACCATCAAGCCAGGGGATCAACCCTAGTTCAATGAAGAGTGCATGGAGCAGCACCAGGCATACCGAAAAATGAGGTGTCAACCTGGTGAAGCTATAACACAGGAATACTTGCATGCCAAACAAAGAAAGCAGCATGCGATAGAACTAAGCGAGCCCACAACCAATGGATCAGATCTAAACTCTGCAGTCTTGCCATATCCAGTCATGAATTGTGGTGGTCAATTAAACAACTAACAGGAGGAGGAGGGTCCACAAGTATCCCCATCCTCAATGATGGCGGTGCCCAGCACATTGGTGCAAAAGACAAGGCTGAAGCATTTGTAACAATCTTCAGCCATAAGTGCCAAGTGGATGATCCATCTTGGCCTCCTCCGGAGGTCCCCAGCGTTATAGATGCCAGTCTTCAACCAATTCAATTCACTCCACGGGATACTGCAAAGGCTATAGGCCCTGACAATATTCTGGCAATAGTATTGAAGACTTGTGCTCCAGAACTTGCCGTGCCCCTGGCCAAGCTGTTCCAGTATAGCTACAACACTGGCATCTTCCTGGCAATGTGGAAAACTGCCCAGGCCTGTCCTGTTCACAAAAAGCAGGACAAATCCAACTCGGCCAATTACGCACCATAAGTCTACTCTCAATCATTAGCAAAGTGATGGAAAGTGTCGTCAACAGTGCTATCAAGCAGCATTTACTCACAATAATCTGCTCACTGATGCTCAGTTTGGGTTCCGCCAGAGTCAATCAGCTCCTGACCTCATTACAACCTTAGTGCAAACATGGACAAAGAGCTGAACTCAAGAGGTGAGTTGAGAGTGACTGCCCGTGACATCAAGGCAGCATTTGACCAAGTGTGGCATCAAGGAGCCCTAGCAAAACTGGAGTCAATGGGAATTAGGGGGAAAACTCCCCACTGGTTGGAGTCACACCTAGCACAAAGGAAAATGGTGTGATTGTGGGAGGTCAATCATCTCAGTCCCAAGACATTACTGCAGGAGTTCATCAGGGTAGTGCCCTATTCCAGCCATCTCCAGCTGCTGCATCCATGACCTTCCTTCCATCATGAGGTCAAAAGTGGGGATGTTCGCTGATGATTGCACAATATTCAGCACCATTCATGACTCCTCAGATACTGAAGTACACATGTAGTAAGACCTGGACAACATCCAGGCTTGCTGATAAGTAGCAAGTAACATTCACGCCACACAAGTGCCAGGCAATGACTATCTCCAACAAGAGACAATGCAACCATCTCCTCTTGACATTCAATGACATTACCATTGCTGAATCTCTCACTGTCAACATCCTGAGGGTTACCATTGACCAGAAAAACTGAACTGGAATAGCCATATAAATACTGTGGTTGCAAGAATAGGCCAAAGGCAAGGAATCCTTTGGCAAGTGACTCACCTCCTGACTCCCCAAAGCCTGTCCACCATCTACAAGGCATAAGTCAGGAGTGTGATGGAATATTCTCCACTTGCCTGGATGACAATTTGCCTAACAAATTTGATTGAACTTTTTGAGGAGGTGACGAGGTGTGTAGATGAGGGTAGTGTAGTTGATGTAGTTTATGTGGATTTCAGCAAAGCCTTTGACAAGGTCCCACATGGGAGACTTATAAAGAAGGCAAATGCACATGGGATACAGGGTAATTTGGTAAGGTGGATTCAAAATTGGCTTAATTGTAGGAGACAGAGGGCGATGACAGAAGGATGCTTTAGTGACTGGAAGCCAGTGTCCAGTGGTCTACCACTGTGCTCGATCCCCTATTATTTGTCATTTATATAAGTGACATAGTTGACTATGTGGGGGGTAGGATTAGTAAGTTTGCGGATGACACAAATATTGGCCAGGTGGTTAACAGTGAGGTTGAGTGTCTTGGGCTACAGGAAGATATAGACAGGATGGTCAAATGGGCAGATAAATGGCAGATGGAATTTAACCCTGAAAAGTGTGAGGTGATACACTTTGGAAGGAATAATATGACAAGGAAGTATTCAATGAATGGCATGACACTAGGAAGCTCTGAGGAACAAAGGGACCTTCGCATGTGTGTCCATAGATCTCTGAAGGCAGAGGGACAAGTTAGTGGGGTGGTGAAAAACGCATATGGGACACTTGCCTTTATCAATCGAGGCATAGATTACAAAAGTAGGGAGGTCATGTTGGAGTTGTATAGAACCTTGGTGAAGCCACAGCTGGAGTATTGTGTGCAGTCCTGGTCGCCACATTGTAGGAAGGATGTGATTGCTCTGGAGGGGTTGCAGAGGAGATTCACCAGGATGTTGCCTGGGCTGAAACATTTAAGTTATGAAGAGATTGGATAGATTTGGGTTGTTTTCGTTGGAGCAGAGAAGACTGAGGGGCGACCTGATCACGGTGTACAAGATTATGAGGGGCATGGACAAGGAGGATAGGAAGCAGCTGATCCCCTTAGTTGTAGGGTCAGTCACAAGGGGGCATAAGTTCAAGGTGAGGGGCAGGAGTTTAGGGGGGATGTGAGAAAAAACATTTTTACCCAGAGGGTGGTGACAGTCTGGAATGGACTGCCTAGCAGGGTGGTGGAGGCGGGTTGCCTCACATCCTTTAAAAAGTACCTGGATGAGCACTTGGCACGTCATAACATTCAAGGCTATGGGCCAAGTGCTGGTAAATGGGATTAGGTTGGTAGGTCAGGTGTTTCTCACATGTCGGTGTAGGCTCGATGGGCCGAAGAGCCTCTTCTGCACTGTGTGATTCTGTGACTCTGTGATTAGTGAAGCTCCAGCAACACTCAAGAAGCTCAACACCATCCAGGACAAAGCAGCCCGCTTGATTGGCAACCCATTCCCTACCTTCAACATCCACTCCCTCCAATACTGACGCACAATGGCAGCGGTGTGTACCACCTACAAGAAGCACTGCAGCAACTCACCAAGGCTTCTTCGACAGCACCTTCCAAACCCCGAACTCCACCACTTAGAAGGACAGCACATGCATGGGAACACACCACCTGGAAGTTCCCCTCCAAGCCACACACCATTCTGACTTGGAAATATGTCATCATTCCTTTACTGTCACTGAGTCAAAATCCTGGAACTCCCTTCCTAATAGCACTGTGGGTGTACCTACAACACATCGTCTGCAGTGGTTCAAGTAGGCAGCTCACCACCACCTTCTTGAGGCCAATTTAAGGGATGAGCACTAAATGCTGGCCCAGCCAGTGACGCCCACATCCCATGAAGGAATGAAAAAAATTGTCCTAATATCTCCTTATGTGGCATGGTGTCAGATTTTGTTTGATGATGCTCCTTTGGAGCAGCCTGGACATTTTACTGTATTAAAAGCGAGATATAAACGTAAGCTGCTGTTGTTCGTTATTTTAATACAGGTAATATTAAGCTGGATTGGCCATGGAGGGGACAATGACGACATCAATGGCTCAGAATAGAGAAAAGAAAAATCAGATAGGTTTCCCTCTCCCAATGCAGTGCTACAAGATTGTTTTCCTATATAAATATCACTAACAGTAACTGCTAGGTTTATATTTTGTTTTCAATGACAGGAGTCTTTGAAAGGTATTTGTGCTTATTTTTTTCTTGGATTAATTCTGTTGAAAATATCAAGGAAACTATTGGGTTTCAGTGTACCAGAACTAAATGCAAATTATGATTTCCGCGTTAAAATGGTCTTGCTGATTAGTGTGCCACTGCACCATAAACAATAGCATGCTTCACTTGAGGCCAAGCCCTCGTTACATGTCAGAAGCAGTCCACCAGAGGTGTTATTAATCAAATATTTGTCTTTGTCTTTTTTAGAACTTTACTATTCTATTTTGTAATTGACCAAAGTGCAAAGCAAACACTCTCAATCCCTTGCAACAAAAGAAGGACAAAATTGATTTTGTGTGTCAGGAATCTTTCTTCCCTTCTGTTCTTTTTCTGAATGTTTTGATTGTTCTTAAAATATAGTTTCAGAAGTGCCATTGCCCTCCAGCTCCTTGCCTAGGCAGCTATTATTCACGCAGTAGTCTTGATGGCAAGTATTGACATGCTGATTCACCATGGTCGAGATGTCAAAGCTGAGCTTGATCCTGTCTTCACCCAATGCCCACACAGACATACTTGCAGTAGTAGTTACATAGGAACAGGAGCAGACCATTCAGTCCTTCAAACCTGTTCTGCCATTCAATCAGATCATGGCTGATCTGTATCTTAACTCCCACCTACATACCTTAGTTCCATAACCCTTAATACACTTGTCTATCAATCCCTCAGTTTTGAAATTTTCAACTGCACGGATAATTTAGTTCTTCACTCTAACATAGGGCACTGTGGTCAATTCTGGCCAAAGTTATGGATGAAATTTGCTACATCAGCTTGGACCTGGGACCCTGCTACTCATTGTGGCTCAACTATTCCTAAATAAATGTATTGCAGCCAGCTCCAGGAATTTATGTCTGAATCACTCAAATGAATAAAGCATTATTATGATGTTTAATGCCTTGCTTTTATTTCCATTGATGCCATTGCATCAAATTGCCATAATTATTTTTAGCTTATGTCAGCATCACCTTGCTGAGATAAAGGGGGAAAGTGGCCATTTCACCAGATGCTGTTATACTGCCCTCGATGTGAAGCAGTCTCAGATGTATCTCAAAACAAAGCTGCCAACTTAAATCAGGAATCAGTTTGACAATCTGACAGAGGACTGCACTAACCTCACAACCTATATAAGACAAAAGCAAAATACTGCAGATGCTGGAAATCAGAAATAAAAACAGAAAACACTGGAAATACTCAGCAGATCGGGCAGCATCTGTGGAAAGAGAAACAGAGTTAAACGTTTCGAGTCAAGTTTGACTCTGTTATGAAGAAGAGTCATGTTCAACTTGAAATGTTAACTCTATTTCCCTCTCTATAGATGCTGCCAGATCTACTGAATATTTCCAGCACTTTCTGCTTTTATTTCAGCCTATCTAAGACCATTTCCAGGAGGTACTTTCACCAGCTTGAGTTTCACACTATCTCTATTGTAACTAAGTCACAGGATAGCAAAGTTTAAAAAGCTATTTAAAGTATTATTTTTAATATTAAGGGATAATCAATGAATCCATTGGCTCTGTTATAACATTAAAGAAACAATCTGTACTTTAATGTTATATCAGAGCCAATGGATCAGAGCAAGAAACAATCTGTACTTGGTTGACACACATGATTAGAGATTTCCTGTCACTAGGCAGAGTGATTCACTTATGACACTGTAAGCAGGGTTTACCTCCACACTACTGCCTAAATTGCATAGGATAGTGGCAGAAAACAGACAAACTTGAATAAGATGTATTGGTTGCCACCTTGCACATTCAGTAGCAACATCTTCATGCTGGCATATTCTACACCAGGCTTCCCACCCTTTACAAAGGGGACAAAGTATCAGCCTTCCGGAAGTGGGCAAGGTAGCCTCCTCAGATGGCAGCAGCCACTGGACTTCCCAGCCCATGGGGAAATGAGCATCAACTGCATGTATCTAAATGATGGGAAACCCCGCAATGACCTACGTTCTCCAAGGGGGTCAGCAGCGGAGACCTCCAACAGGTGACATGCTGGCAAATACAAGTGATGCAGATTCTTTTCAAGGAATCAGTCATAACTTGATGGAAGGTAACACTTCAGGGATGTATTTGAAGTAAAACCATATAATCATGAATCTTACAGCACAGAAGAAGGCCATTTGAGCTATTGTGCATATGCTGGCTCTTTGCTAGAGCTATCCAATGAGTCCAATTCCCCTTCCCTTTCCCCATAGTCTTACAATGTTCTCCCCTACAAGAATTGATGCAATTCCCTTTTGAAAGTTATTACTGAATTTGCTTTCACCACCCTTTCATGCAGTGCATCCCAAATCATTATAAATTTCTGTATTAAAAAAAATACTCCTCACCTCCCCTCTTGCTCCCCTGCCCAAATACTCCAAATCTGCTTCCTCTGGTTACCAAGTCTGCAAGTGGAAATAGTCTATCCTTATTTACTCTATCAAAACCCTTCATGATTTTGAACGCTACTTATTCTGTAGAGCGAGGGTGTTTGAAAACCTCTACTGAGCTTGCCTTTTGTGTGCTTTATTTTCAGTCTGCATTAACACCGCAGCCGAGTTGTGCAACACCAACTCAGCCAGGAACATTCTTCCTTCTTTTCTTCTGTATGGGTGGCACAGCCTTAGTACAATTTCAGATGACAAAACTTAACAGCTGCACCTACAGACGATGATGAAGAACACAAACCTAACCTTGCGCTGGCCCAAATCTTTGATAGAGAGTGTTCTTTGCGTGCCCTAGGAAGCATGCTCAGTGAAACCCGTCTCCTAACAATCAGTCACAGTGCTTAAGTACCAGTAAGAACATATGGAATGCAAAAAATGCCTCCAATGTGCCAACCAGATTTTTTTTTTTCAAAAAAAAAGCACCACTGTGACCAAACTCTCACTTCAATGGCCATTATAAGCTTTGCTCCTGTTCAATTAAGCTTCACAAAATTCATTAGCTCCATCTGCTATTTTCACCAAGGTTTTAAAGGCTGTTTTTAAATACACACATAAAAAAAGAGAAGAAAAGAGATGACTGCCCGACACAGCAATCAAAAGAATTCTGAAAGGGTATAAACCAAGTAAGGTAAATCTTGTTGGTTTTTGCTGAATGTCACGGTTTTGGGTCTCATTTACCCAATTCATTGAGAAAGTCCAAATCCTAGCGTGTTTTTTTAACTTGTAAATGCTATTTTGTACCCGGATGCACTGCTTTATACTCTAAATGTCTATATTTTTTGTACTAAATGCAAGAATAAATCAGATGAAGTTCATTAATTTCACAATGAAATTGAATCCTAAAATCTGTAAGCAATATTTATTATTCTTGCCTAATATTGCTCAGAGATTAATTCCTCAAATGCTTAAGCACACACAAAGAAGCTTGTACTGAGGAGGTATGCAGAAATAAATGGTTCTAGGATGAGTTAACCTGCCAGGAAGGAGCCTTAAAACAGGTAGGAGGGGCTGGTGGTGGCTGAGGTGAGCTATTTTACAGATGTAACTCAGGGACCTAACATTCTAATATGACGTGTTTATTTTGTGGCAGCATTGAGCTGCACAACATATTCGTTAGTGCTCCAGACTCCACAATAAGGCACTTCAAACATAGACAGGTTGATGGAATGGGTGGACAAATGGCAGATGAAATTTAAGACAGAGAAGTGTGAAGAACTTAATTTTGGTAGGAAGAATGTAGTCAGACAATATAAAATAAAAGGTACAACTCTAAAGGGGAAGTAGGAGCAGAGGGACCCGGGCGTATGTGTGCATAAATCATTGAAACTGGCAGGACAGGTTGAGAAAGAGGTTAATAAAACATATGGCACCCTGGGCTTTATCAACAGGGACATAAAGTACAAAAGCAAGGAAGTTATGATAAACCTGTATAAAACACTGTTGAGCCTCAATTGGAGCATTATTACATACGAACATATGAATTAAAGAGCAGGAGTAGGCCACTCAGCCCCTCAAGCCTGCTCTGCCATTCAATAAGATCATGGCTGATCTGATTGGAACCTCCCGCCTAACCCCGATAACCTTTCACTCCCTTGCTTATCAAGAATATCGACCTATGCCTTAAAAATATTCCAAGACTCTGCCTCCACTGCCTTTTGAGGAAGAGAGTTCCAAAGACTCACAGCCCTCTGAGAGAAAGAATTTCCCCTCATTGCTGTCTTAAATGAGTGATCCCTTATTTTTAAACAGTGACCCCTAGTTTTAGACTTTCCCACAAGAGGAAGCATCCTCTCCACATCCATCCTGTCAAGGCCACTCAAGATCTTACATGTTTCAATCAGGTCGCCTCTTACTCTTCTAAACTCCAGTGGATGCAAGTCTAGCCTGTCCAACCTTCCCTCTTAGGGCAACCCCTGCCTGGCATTAGTCTAGTAAACCTTCTATGAACTGTATTTTGTCCAGCTCTGGGCACCAGATTTTAGAAAGGACGCGGAGACATTAGAGAGGGTGCGGAAAAGATTCACAAGAATGGTTCCGGGACTGAGGAACTTCAGTTACGCAGAAAGATTTGAGAAGCTGAGACTGTTCTCTCAATGTTCTCTTCTTTGAGAGGAGATTTGATAGCGTTATAGGCCAGAAACTCACCTATGCCGAGCAGGCTGGGCGGGACCAGGCGGAGGCAGTGGCGGGCGCCCGCGATCGGCTGCGCGCCGCAAAAGAGCGCAGCAATTTCCCTGAGGCACGGAGCTGCCTCGGAGATGGAGTTGGTATTAAAATAATTAAATAAAACATTCGAAAAGTTAGCTAAACATGTCCCCTCATGTACATGAGATGGGACATGTTTTTATATTTCAGGAATTTTTAAAATTTGTTTAATAAAACTTTCAGGAAACCTCATCCCGCCTGTGGATGAGGTTTCCTGAAAAATGCGAAAGCCTCTTGGGTTCTTCACTTGCCCACCAACCTTAAGTTTGGATGGGCAGCGCTCTTAATTGGCTTAATTAGTTTCCTAATGGCCTTAACAGGCCTTTGACAGTTCGGTGGGCATGCAGCAACCTTCGGCACGTGCTCGCCAAATGAAAGATCTAAATGATGCGCGCTGACCTTGGGACGCACGCCCGATGTCATCTCGCGTCATTTTGCATGTCGGCGTGTCGGGCCTGCCCCCGACGGCAATATTCTGGTCATACTGTGGTCGTCTGAGGTGCAATACACCTTTAAGAAAATGCGAGCAGATTGACCACGTGACTGTATTACCCAATTTCTGTGTAGTGCGGGCTACAATGTGAATTAGTAGTTTAGAATAGGGTCTGGTTGGAGAAGCATACGTGTGTTAGTGCTCTGTTACTTGTGTTAATAAACAGCATGTGCTCTATCTTACATTGCTCTCTGCATCTGCAGTATTTTGTTTACCAATTCACCCACCAGTAGATAGGCGTGCAGCCATATTCGCTGAGCCAAGTGACCTGACAGAAGGAACATAACAGATACAAAAGCATAATGGGTCCGGACAGAGCAGATACGGAGAAGCTGTTCACATTGGTGGAAGGATTGAGAACCAGAGGGCACAGATTTAGGGTAATTGGCAAAAGAAGCAGTGGCGACATGAGGGAAAGCTTTTTCACAGGGTGAGTGGTTCGGACCTGGAGTCCACTGTCAGAGAGTGGAGCGAAGGCAGGTTTAATTGAAGCTTTCAAAAGTTAATTGGATCTTTATCTGAAAACAATAAATCTTCAGGGCTACGGGGAAAAGACAGGGCAGTGGCACGAGGTGAATTGCTCCTTTATAAGGTCAACACAGACATGATGGGCTAACTGGCCTCCTACTGTGCTGTAACCATTCTATGGTTCAATAATTGCGCGAGGTTAGGCCCATTGGAAATCCAAGTTGGAGACTTAATGCTTATTTGAGACACTTTTGCACAATTGGCCCGCAGTTTACTTTAGGGCAGAAGTGGGGATGTTCGCTGATGTTTGCACAATGTTCAACACCATTCGCGACTTCTTAGATGCTGAAGCAATCCATGTCCAAATACAGCAAAACCTGGACAATATCTAGGCTTGGGCTGACAAGTGGCAAGTAACATTTGCGCCACACAAGTGCCAGGCAAAGACCATCTCCAACAAGAGAGAATCTAACCATCATCCCTTGACATTCAATGGCATTACCATCACTGAATCTCCCACTATCAACATCCTGGGAGTAACCATTGACCAGGAACTGAACTTGGATAGCCATATAAATACTATGGCTGCAAGAGCAGTTAAGGCAAGGAATCTTTGGCAAGTGACTCACCTCGTGACTCCCCAAAGCCTGTCCACCATCTACAAGGCACAAGCCAAGAGTGTGATAGAATGCTCTCAACTTGCCTAGATGAGTCCAACTCCAACAATACTCAAGAAGCTTGACACCATTCAGGAGAAAGCAACCTGCTTGATTGGCATCACATCGACAAACATTCACTCCCTCCACCACTGATGCACTGTGGCAGCAGTGTGTACCAGGTACAAGATGCACTGCAGGAACTCATCAAGGTTCCTTAGTCAGCAACTTTCAAACCCATGACCACTACCATCTAGACGGACAAGGCCAGCAGGCACATGGGAACACCACCTGGAATTTCCCCCCCAGGTCACTCACCATCCTGGCCTAAAACTATTTTGCTGTTCCTTCATTGTCGCAGGGTCAAAATCCTAGAACTCACCCCCTAACAGCACTGTAGATGTACCACATGGACTACAGCGGTTCAAGAAGGCAACTCACCCCCATCTTCTCAAGAACAATTAGGGATGGACAATAAATGCTGGCCTAGCCAGCGACGCTCACAGCCCATGAATTAATATATAAAAAAGGCACGCAGCAGCCAAACCAGTGATTCTTAAAGAGAGCACTGGAGGCTGTCATCCAAAGGTATGTTTTAAGCTTTTCACCGACTTCCAGAAGGAGCAGTAGTTATCCTACCAACTGAACTCTAAAATTATGGACTGTTGCTGGACACAGCTCTCCACCACCCACGAAACCCCACCCCACCCCCGCCCAGATTGCTCCCTCTTCTCCCACATCCCCCAAATTTTCCTGAGTCGTTTGGCCCAGATTTTCATCTGGGACTGGGGAAAAGTGAGTTGGGCAGTTCCAATATGCCAAATTCCGAGCCTGCTTCAAAACCCCTTTCCCACCAACTCTTTGGTTCTAAGACATGTGGGTGGGCAGGCATCAGGTTTTGCAAGCCACAATGCAGCGAAGGAGGAGTGCGTGTGGGGAGGTGAGCTTGTTAGAAGTCCCACCTTGGTTCTCGAGACAGCACACCAAATCCCAGCATTGTTCTCAATTCTCACAAAACTTACCTCTCAACCTCCCCATCCACTCGCCTTTCCCCATCATATCCTCTATGCCACCTTATGCTCCCTCCACATCCCTCATATCCCATGCTTTCTCCAAGCCCCCTCATAGTTTCCATCACGCTCCCAAAGTCCTCTTCATGCCTGCTTATGTATCTTCCATAGCCACCAACCCAGTATCCAATATGGTTAGACGTCAGGTGTCTTGGAAATGGCGATTTTAGAGCTGTCATTCAGCACACTTCATGCTGAAAAATAGTCTCTTTCATAAATGCCACTCAAAAAACTTAAATCTCCTCAAGTTGTCAATGCCATTAAAACAAAATGCTGACAAAACTCAGATGCCTGGCAGCTTCTGTGAGAGAGAAGCAGAGTTAATGTTTTGAGTCCAATATGACTCCTTCAGAACTCTGCTTTTCTGACATTTTCTGCTTTTATTTCAAATCTCCAGCATCTTTTTTATTTTATTAAAACAAACACATTCACTTGCCACATCAAAGACAGGTAATCCTTGAATAACTCTTAAAACTGCCAATCAAAATGAGAACATAGCCCTCTGTTGAGATAAGTGGTTCTGGAATTTTTGAAACTCAGCAAAGTGCTCATTTTGGGCTCAGCTGCAATAACAAACATTGTAAGCATAAATAATAGAGCCTATTGAAACTGAAAAAAATGTTGGGCGGGGGGATTCTAAGCTACACCAGATGTCCTGTCAATCAAATCAGCCCAGGAATAGGTGTTTTGTTTTTCTCTCTTTTTCTAGGTGAAAGCTGCTGCAGGTTTTTATTTTCAATGAAAAAGAGCCCTATGGATTTAAATCACTTCAGATCATTATGCTAGAGATCACAAGCAGTGTTTTCTTCAGTTTTGAATGCATAAAGTGTTTTTTTCCCCAATAGGAAAAGTGCTCTAATGTATCTCATCACTTTAACAATGCCAGTCAATGTAATGGTCAGCTTACCTTTCAGGACAATGATGAATTGTTGCAGTTAGAACACAGCTACAACACAATGTAGTATCTAATAGTGACATTTGAAGTTGCCAAGATATTTAACACTTACCTGTCAGAACGTTCCTGACTCCTCAACAGGCTTCCCCCAATGGTCACAAGCTCTCCAGTGAGGTGGGATTTTTTTAAGGCTTCTAAAACCCACAGCAGTGCATGAAAGTAACAGGCCAGTGGGTGGTGGAAATTCAAATTGCCTATCAGGTTCATAATGTCGACTCCGACCTCTGAAGATTCCCGAACCCCCAAAAGTCTATAGAAAAATAGCATGGGGTCAGGACTGCACTGCAAATTTGAAATTAGGGCAAAAGATCCTATGTTTTTGTCATTGCTGACCCGATTCCCGCCTCCATCACCAGGAAATCCAGCTCCTTGAGTCAGCATCTGAACTGGTCAATCCTGCTACACCCCTGTGACTGGTGAGCTGCCTCTGGATTCATGGGTGACGCCCATAGCTTTCCAGAGTTATGCTAATGAAAACAGTAGGCCAGTTTTCCAAAATTCTGCTGCTGGCCTTACTAGATGCGTGCAATGTCTAGGTCACGATGTTTCTATGTCATGTGGCTTTGCCATATTTGTAAATGTTAAAGCTTTTCTAGCAACCAGCACATTGAAGTAAGAAAGACCTTTATGGTTATTTTATTACTTTTGGATTGATTGGTCACAGCTGGTGTTTGCTCCATTAAACCCTCACACTAAACTTAGTTTTAAAATGTGGCAGAGAATAAAACTGGGAGGAGCAGAGAGTGAAAAGGGGCAAATTCAATACATCTGAATGCTGCAGCATTGGTAAATGGGTAGGCATATGTTCCCCCAAAATTAAAATATAATAGCTTGGCAACTTATTTTCATTACATCGCATTGGAAGACATCTGAAAACCTTTCCACCTGTTTCATAACAGCCACACACTGCAGATACCAGGTTCAGTGAGCTGTGAGGGAATCATTTTATAATGTTTTGCTCCTCCAAAGCTTTAGAAAATCGCGGGGTGCATACCCCCCAAATTCCTGTCACATATACCAAGTGGGTGAAGGCCCATGCAAGGAGTACAAATGCATAAAATTTTTACAGCAATTTCTGTACCATTGTCCACAGTTGCCAGCTAGGGTATCCTTCCATCTTCAGTTTGGTGAATGATATATACATATTTGGCACTCTCCTCGATGAGAAAATTAAGGAAAAAATTGAGAGAATATTTCCTTTGTGAAACAAAATTGCAAATGCTTTCTTTATATCCAACCTTCCAATTTTGCCACACATTATCACAAGAGGATATCGCTCTCTCTTTCCACCCCCAACCGACTACAGTTCTCATTCATTTTAAAGGAAAACCTATTATGTGTTTTTTTTATTGGGTTATCAAAAAATTTTTTGTGGAAATTATTGCATTTTGCAATCTTTCCTCTCCTGCCTGATGCTCTACATATTCAGTGTGCTATTGTTGGGGCAGGGGTGTTGGCGGGGGTGGGGGGGGGAGGGGGGGAGATGTGGTGGAGTTGGTGGATCATCATGTTCAATTGAAATATTTAATGATAATCGCAAATCACAATCATTTCAGTGAGATTGGATAGTCCTGTGGTCTTGCAGCTTTTAATCTGATGTCAGAATCAAGGGCATCCCAAATCCTCTGAAGAGAGCCGAGGATTGCCTTGCTTCCTATAAGCAGATGCATTGATTATTTGTAATAATGCACTTAGCTATTGTGTAAATGGGTGCATTAACATTCCAGAAAATTACTGAAAAGGCATAAAAGCTTGATCAGCCCTCTCCTTTATGGAAAGCTTTTGTTAATGATTTAAATAGTCGGACCTAGTAATGCAGCAAAGATTTCCAAAGTAACATGGTGTTGTTAATGAATGGATTTAAAACACAGTCTTTTTGTTAATTAGTTTACAATAGGTCTTTGATATGCTTTCATTTACAATGCACACATTTTAAAAAGTCTCATTTTCTTAACTAGAATATTGCGAACTTTATCTGTTACTCAGTATTTGTGCATGCACACAGAACTATTATTTGCACTTCTTTATGTAGACAGACTGCATGTAAATATATACTAGGTCCAGACATATGATTTCAATTTTGCAAATTCACCCTATTATACTAATGCAAGCAGAATATTGAAATGCAAAATCCTTATGCAAGCTTCAGACATTACCCGGGCACATTAAACAAAGTGAAATGCTGCTGAATTTAACACAGAGACACATTTTAAAAGTCACATCACTTTGATGTAAAAATTACATACGTCTTTTTGTGAGGTGTTTGTGGTTGTTTTTGTTCAGATTGATAATTAAATTGGTTGGAGTACAAATATTTACTGGCTGGCTTAATTTTCTCTTCAGTTTATAGATATACTGATCCAGACATGATACTCATCCAAGCATAATATAATTTTTTTGGCAAACAAGTTATGTGTTTATTAGGATCCAACTGTATTTGAAATTGTGCAATATGTAAATTGCTTTACAGTGTTGCCTTTGATGTGATGTCAAGCCAAATGTAGAATTTCATCATTTACAGTGTATAATTTGAAAAGATTATTACAAAAAGAAACAGGCCTTGGCTTGAGCCATTCCTTATGCAACTTTTTCATATGCCCATTACATTGCAGATACTGGCTTGACACTGATAACCTGTTTGAAGTACTGCACAGCAGGTTGCACAGAATTATACTATCCCGTCTGCACACTCTTTGGAAAGATCGCTTGGGTGCTTTTCAACTTCAATTTTAAAAATTGGGATTTGCACCATTGATAGTTGTGCTGCAGGCCTGTGTGGACACTGTGTCATGAGACACAAATGATGATCTCACAAATTTGGATCCAAATTCTTTCATCGGAGGAGGGCATAGAGCAGATAAATCAGCTGTTAAGATATCACAGGGTTATCTTAAACAACACCTCCCAGCCCTATCACCTTTTAGACTCTTGTTAGAAGCAAAAAGGAAGCAGCGATATCATGGAAGCACCATCATCCACAAGTCTGCCAAGTCACACAGTATTTTGACTTGCAAGTTTCATTTTATTCATTCATGGGGTGTGGACGTTGCTGGCAAGACCAGCATCCATTGCCAATCTCCAATAGCCGTTGAGAAAAAGATGGTGAGCCATCCTCTTGAATTACCGCGGTCCATGTGGTGTAGGTATTCTGTGCTGTTAGAGAGGGTGTTCCGGGATTTTGACCCAGCGGCACTGAGCAAATGGGGAGGTGGTGGCTTAGTGATATTGTCACTGGACTAGTAATCCAGAGAGCCAGGGTAATGTTCTGGGGACCCAGGTTCAAATCCCACCACAGCAGGTGGTGGAATTTGAATTCAATTTTTTTTTAAATCTGGAATTAAAAGTCTAAAGATGACCATGAAACCACTGTTGATTGTTGTAAAAACCCATCTGGTTCGCTAATGTCCTTTAGGGAAGAAAATCTGCCATCCTTATCTGGTCTGGCTGGCCTATGTGTGTGGTTGACTCTTAAATGGTCCTCTGAACAGAAGGGGGCAATAAATGCTGACCTAGCCAACATCCCATGAACAAATAAAAAATATTTACAAGTCAGGATGGTAGGTGACTTGGAGGGGAACTTGCTAGTGGTGGTGTTCCTATGTATCAGCTGCCCCTAGCTGATAGAGGTTGTGGGGTTGGAAAGCACTGTTGAAGGAGATTTGATGAGTTGTTGTGCATCTTATAGATGATACACACTGTTGCCACTGTGTGCTAGTGATGGAGGGGTGGAAGTTTAAGGTGGCAAACCTTTACCAATTTTTCATTGCCATTGGGTGAAAATTCTGGTTTTCCCTAGCTGTCATCATTGGGAGAGTGACATCAACAGTGGATTCTTTTCTCAAGGGATGGACAATAAATGTGGCCTTGCCAGCATTGTCCACAACATGAGAAGAAATGTATCAAACATTCTCAGTCAGTTTGAAACAAAAAGTCAACAGCATGTCAGAAAATTAAGATTGGTGTATGATTGAACTGAAAAATAATCAAATGGGATTCTTAGCATTTATATTATGGATGTGATGGAGCAGCAACATATGAGTCCCGTGGTCAAAAATAACTTGGAGCTTTCAGAGCTGGACAACTAAACCCAATGGCTTGGCTTGTTGGGGGCTTCTACTTGCCCCAGGGGTACCTCCAATCCTGGGTGATTTTCTGGCCCAGGGATAATTTAGATGTAGGTAGGCTCTTCAGCCTCTGCTGGAGTGTAGAGCCGACTCAGGTATGCATCATTGCTGTGCTATGTCTCAGCTGCCTGCCAGAGGAGGAAGACAGGTGTCAGGATGTAGAAAAATCGAATCATACACGTTGACAGCTCAGCAGGCATGCCATGTCTGTGTCTTGTCTTTGCTGGAGCAATCCAAAGCTTATTCCGCTGCCCTGCATTCTCCCCACAGTCTTGTATTTCCTTCCGCTTCAAAAATGTACCCAGTTTTCCCTAGAGGTTGCAAAGGTTTTCACCTTTACTGTTCCCTGTGGCAACACTTTCCATACTCCAACAGCCTTCTGTATATATACGAAATTTTTGTCAGCCTTCAGCTTAATGTTGACATCAAATGTGTGTAATGGTCACTAATGTCGGGACTGCGGAGCACTGGTCACTTACTGCCCGTTTCCTAATATTTGCAGTAAGGAAGTATTATTGTTTTACTCCTAACATGTTCAATTCATGCAAAAAGCCAATTAAACCAGCAGATTTGGCACTTAAGAGCATAATGTCCCATACTGACTATCATACCAGTAAAGTAATGTCATATTCATAACTTTAAACGTGGACTTTTTCAGTATAGAATTCAGTATAGAATTTTCTGGAACTACCTTTTTTTGAAAAAAATGAACATTAAAAGGCTGCTAAGATGGCGGATGAGGGTCAGGTGACTTTTGCAATTTTCGAATAGACTCAGAAGTATCACAAAACTCTGGAAAGTTCTTAATTAATGACATAATAAGGCAAAAAAGAACTAATCGTGGAATTCATGCCTCCTGTTGGATGTGGAATTACTTGAAATTCAAAATCCATGGACTCCCAGACTCACTGTCTCTGAACTCGAAACTTAACAAAGAGGGAGCTGTAGAGAAACCAGTTCATCCTTAGTAGATATGAATGACCACCATCCATTCCCCATTGTGTAGCAATGGCTTCTAAATTCAAATCTTTCTGGCTGGACAATAGAAGTATTGGCCATGTGGTCACCTGATCAAAACTGTCTTCAGATAACCAATCTCACTTATTACCTGGAAGAAGTCAGTCTGCAAATAACACAGCAGGAAACAGCAGTAGCAAAAGCAACAACACCTATGCTTTAAGGCTGGAGACTGCAACATTGTAAGGTCTTCCTTTTTAAGTCCACTAGTACAGAAAACCAATCTCCTAGTAATAAGACTGCAAGCAACTAACTATGTGATCTGCCTGGAATCCATCTCTTCAAGGGAAACCTGCAACAATTTTGGTATGCAATTTTGGTTATTGAATACACCAGCTACACTTCAAAAGAGGAAAAGCACTCCCTCTTCACCAGGCCTGCACCGAGATGTGCTAATCACATGACTTATGAACTATTCCTTTGTTTGTAATTTGTAAAAGTGCACTTTTCTCTTTAACTGTATTTTCCTGAGTGTGTGTGTGTGTGTGAGTAAGTGATGTAGCATTAGATTTTCTGGGTGAACATGTGAATAAATAATCCTCTTTATTTAAACCCACGAAGAGCTTGCTGCTGGTAATTCAAATTGACCGTATGCTCAGGGGTTAAGAAACATCCACATCATCCTTTTCAAAATACACACTGGTTATGGACAGTAAAGGGAAGGGAACTGGGGTTTCAGTTCTCTCTCCTCCCTGTTCATAACACTGCCTTTCTCATCCACCTTTCAACATGTTCATCTCACTGAAGTGAACAGGCATTATTGGAATATAGTTCATTTAAGGGTTTTTTCATACTGTAGGTACTGCAATCAATACCCAAATACCACAGGGCTTGACAGAGCAGGTCCAGCAAGAGTAATGTGAGGTGACACATAAGGCTTGCTGTCGAGTCTTGCCACTTTATGGCACAGGAGGTCTACCTAGCAATGCATACCTGGCAATGACAACTGATAAGTGCCTAAGGAGGCTGAGATAAAGTATGTGAGTCATGACAGAAGTGTAAAATATCCATTAAGAAGACCTCCAGCAAACATGGACAATCCATGCAGCATTCACTGCCAGTGCTTACCAAATCCAGCCGTGCCCTCAATTTTTATCCATTGTTCTCTTTCTACCTTAGTACTGGGGTCATCTGCTATGTTAGGCTGCTTAGTGCACTATATGTATCAGGGAGATCATAGCTGCAATTTTTACAGGGTCAATTTGTTCTGTCATTGAGCATCATCAGAAACTTAAGGAGGAAACCTAGTTCTACCAAACTGCTACCTTTCCAAGAAAATTATTGACAGGAGTCATTTTTCCATTTCAGCTATTGTCTCCAATGGTGGCCTTCTTTATATACCGAGGGGGAGATTTTGTTTTCTATTGTGAGCATGGTATGTAACCACCAGCGTAGGATCATGTGGGTCAATACCAACTTCTATGTAATTTCCTCCAATTCTGGCCTCGTTTGCATCCCTGATATTAATCGCTCCACCATTGGTGGCCACACCTTCAATTGCCTTGGCCCCAAGCTTTGGAATACCCTCTCTACACCTCTCTGTCGCTTTACCTTGCTTTCCTCCTTTAAAACTCTTCAAAACCTACCTCTTTGACAACGCTTTTGGTCATTGCCATATGTAGCTTTGTGTCATACTTTGTTTCGTAATCTCTTGTGATGTGCCTTGGACTGTTTTATTACATTAAAGTTGCTAGATAAATATAAGTTGTTGTATCTTGTATCTGTTGTAATTTTATCTGAAGAATGGAAGAGTGATTGCAGGGATATCCTAATATTTCAGGTAACTTTTTAAAATTCATTCACGGGGTGTGGGTATCGCTGGCTAGGCCAGCATTTATTCCCCGTCCCTAATTGCCCTTGAGAAGGTGGTGGTGAGCTGCCTTCTTGAACTGCTGCAGTCCATGTGGCGTAGGTACACCCACAGTGCTGTTCGGAAGGGAGTTCCAAGGTTTTGACCCAGCAACAGTGAAGGAACGGTGATATATTTCCAAGTCAGGATGATGAGTGACTTGGAGGGGAAATTCCAGGTAGTGGTGTTTCCATCTCTCTGCTGCCCTTGTCCTTCTAAATGGTATTGGTCGTGGGTTTGGAAGGTGCTGTTGAAGGAGCCTTGGTGAATTCCTGCAGTGTATCTTGTAGATGGTATACTGATGGTAACTGAATTAGTGGACAGGTCTATGGATGTTATTTATATGGACAAGCAATAAGACATTTGATAAACTCTCTCATTAGGACTTTTAGCTAAAAATGAAGCCCATGGAATTGAAGACAAATTATTGACCTGGTTAGGAAATTGGCTGAGCGGTAGGAGACAGAGAGAAATGAATAATGGGCAGGCACTCGAATTGGCAGACTGTGACTAGTGATGTCCTACAGAGTTCTATGTTGGGGTTTCTACTATTCATCATATTTATTAATGACTTAGATGATGGGATAGAAAGCCATATATCCAAATTTGCTGCGGAAATTGATATGCTGATTGTAATCAGTGTGGTTGGAAGCATAAAATTACAAAGAGATATTAAGGGATTGACTGAATGTGCAAAACTGTGGCAAATGGATTTCAATTTGAGGATTTTAGATCTAAAAAGGATAGAACAGGGTATTTGATGAAAAACTAGAAACAGTGGAACTCCAAAGAGACTTGGAGGTCTGGGTATACAGATCATTAAATCACAGGTACAGAAGATAATTAAAATGACTAATGGAATGTTGGCTTGCTATCTGGAAGACTAAAATAAAAGAGGGCAGAACTCATGCTTTAGCTATACAAAGCACTGGTGAGACCAGACTGCAAACTGTGAGCAGTTATGGGCGCCACATCTTAGGAAGGGTATAGCATAGGTTTACCAGAATAATACCTGCGTTCCAATGGTCGACTCTGCAAAGTCCTCCTTACTAACATCTGGGGACTAGTGCCAAAATTGGGAGAGCTGTCTCACAGACTAGCCAAGCAACAGCCTGACATAGTCGTCCTCATGGATTCATACCTTACAGAATAACCCAGGCTCCGCCATCACCATCCATGGATATGTCCTGTCCCACCAGCAGGACAGACCCGACAGACCCAGCAGAGGTGGTGGCGCAGTGGTATACAGGCAGGAGCGAGTTGCCCAGGGAGTCCTCAACATCGACTCCGGACTCCCTGAAGTCTCATGGCATCAAGTCAAACATGGGCAAGGAAACTTCTTGCTGGTTACCACGTACTGCCCTTCCTCCTCAGCTGATGAATCAATGCTCTCCATTTTGAACATCATTTGGAGGAAGCACTGAGGGTGGCAAGGGCGCAGAATTTTCTCTGGGTGGGGGACTTCAATGTCCATCATCAAGAGTCGCTCGGTAGCACCACTAATGATCAAGCTGGCCAAGTCCAAAATGGCATAGCTGCTAGACTTGGTATGTGGCAGGTGGTGAGGGAACAACATACTTGACACCATCCTGCCTGCCGCAGGTGCATCTGTCCATGACAGTATCGGTAGGAGTGACCACCTCACAGTCATTGTGGAGACGAAGTCCTGCCTTCACATTGAGGATACCCTCCATCGTGTGGTGTGGCACTACCACCGTGCTAAATGGGATAGATTTCGAACAGATCTAGCAACTCAAGATTGGGCATCCATGAGGTGCTGTGGGCCATCAGCAGCAGCAGAATTGTACTCGAATACAATCTGTAGCCTCATGGTCCGGCATATCCCCCACTCTACCATTACCATCAAGCCAGGAATGAAGAGGGCAGGAGGGCATGCCAGGAGCAGCACCAGGCATACCTAAAAATGAGGTGTCAACCTGGTGAAGGTATAAAACAGGACTACTCGTGTGCCAAACAGCATAAGCAGCAAGTGATAGACAGAGCTAAGCGATACCACAACCAACAGATCAAATCTAAGCTCTGAAATCCTGCTATGTCCAGTTGTGATTGGTGATGGACAATTAATCAACTCACTGCAGGAGGTGGCTCCACAAATATCCCCATTATCAATGTTGGAGGAGCCCAGCACAGAAGTGCAAAAGATAAGGCTGAAGCATTCTCAACAATCTTCAGCCAGTAGTGCCGAGTGGATGATCCATCTCAGCCTCTGGAAGAGGTGCCCAGCATGTCAGATGCCAGTCTTCAGCCAATTCGATTCACTCCATGTGATATCAAGAAACAGCTGAAGGCACTGGATACTGCAAAGGCTATGGACCCTGACAATATTCTGGCAACAGTACTGGAGACTTGTGCTCCAGAACTTACCGCACCCCTAGCCAAGCTGTTCCAGTACAGCTACAACACAGGCATCTACGTGGCTATGTGGAAAATTGCCCAGGTATGTCCTGTACACAAAAAGCAGGGCAAATCCAACCCAGCCAATTACCGCCCCATCAGTTTACTCTCCATAATCAGTAAAGCAATGGAAGGGGTCATCAACAGTGCTATCAAGCAGCACTTGCTTATCAATAACCTGCTCACTGATACCCAGTTTGGGTTTTGCCAGGGCCACTCAGCTCCTGACCTCGTTACAGCCTTGGTTCAAACAGGGGCAAAAGAGGTGAACTCCCGAGGTGAGGTGAGAGTGACTGCCCTTGACATCAAGGCAACATTTGACTGAGTGTGGCATCAAGGAGCCCCAACAAAACTGGTGTCAATGGGAATCAGGGGGAAAACTCTCTGCTGGTTGGAGTCATATCTAGCACAAAGGAAGATGGTTGTGGTTGTTGAAGGTCAGTCATCTCAGCTCCAGGACATCACTGTAGGAGTCCCTCAGGGTGGTGTCCGAGGCTCAACCATCTTCAGCTGCTTCATCAATGGTCTTCCTTCCATCATAAGTTCAGAAGTGGGGATGTTCACTGACGATTGCACAATGTTCAGCATCATTCGCGACTCCTCAAATACTGAAGCAGTCCATGTCCAAATGCAGCAAGGCCTGGACAATATCCAGGTTTGGGCTGACAAGTGGCAAGTAACATTCGCGCCACACAAATGTCAGGCAATGACCATCTCCAACAAGAGAGAATCCAACCATCACCCCTTGATGTTAAATGGCATTACCATCACTGAATCCCCCACTAACAACATCCTGGGGGTTACCATTGACTAGAAGCTGAACTGGCCTAGCCATATAAATACTATAGCTACAAGAGCAGGTCAGAGGCTAGGAAACGTGCAATAAATAACTCACCTCCTGACTCCCCAAAGTCAGTCCACAATCTACAAGGCACAAGTCAAGAGTGTGATGGAATATTTCCCACTTGCCTGGATGAGGCAACACTCCTACAACACTGAAGAAACTGGACACTGTCCAGGGCAAAGCAGTCCGCTTAATTGGCAACACATCTACAAACATTCACTCTCTCCACCACCGAAGTACAGTAGAGGCAGTGTGTACCATCTACAAGATGCACTGCAGGAATTCACCAAGGCTCCTTAGACAGCACCTTCCAAACCCACGGTCACTACCACCTAGAAAGACAAGGGCAACAGATTGATTTGAACACCACCACCTGGAAGTTCCCCTCCACGTCACTCACCATCCTGACTTGGAAATATATCGCCGTTCCTTCACTGTTGCTGGGTCAAAATTCTGGAACTCTCTTCCTAACAGCACTGTGGGTGTACCTACACCACATGGTCTGCAGTGGTTCAAGAAGGCAGCTCACGACCACCTTCTCAAGGGCAACTAGCGATGGGCAATAAATGCTGGCCCATCCAGCGAAGCCCACATCCTGTAAATGAATAAAAATAAACTGCCCTGCTCAGTTCTTTAGATCCCATCTATTGCTATCTTCTGTCTGATGCGATATTACAACATACATATGTAGTACATTCATACAAATTAGGAGCAGGAGTGGGCCACTCGGCTCCTCAAGCCTGCCCGCCATTCAATAAGATCATGGCTGATCTGAATGTAACCTCAACTCCACATTCCTGTCTACTCCCAATAACCTTTCACCCCCTTGTTAATCAAGAATCTATGTAGCTCTGCCTTAAAAATATTCAAATACTCTGCTTCCACTGCCTTTTGAGGAAGAGAGTTCCAAAAGCTCACCACCCTCTGAGAGAAAAAACTTCTCCTCATCTCTGTCTTAAATGGGCGACCCCTTATTTTTAAACAGTGACCCCTGGTTCTAGATTCTCCCACAAGGGGAAACATCCTCTCTATATCCATCCTGTCAAGGCCCTTCAGGATCGTAAAGTTTCAATTAAGTTGCCTTTTACTCGTCTAAATTCCAGTAGATACAAGCCTAACTTGTCCAGCCTTTCCTCATAAGACAACCCGCCCATTCCTGGTATTAGCCTAGTAAACCTTAGCTGAACTACTTCTAATGCATTTACTTCCTTCTTCAAATATATCCTCAACCCATCAAACTTAGTGCAGTTATTTCCTCTGTTCTTTAAAGTGTGACTGATGTTATGGACAGGAGAGAGACAGTCAAACTGCACTGATTTCCTCTTCACACCTGTCTGTACGCAGAAGGTGTTTTAAATTTGTTTTTAAAAGAATAGGCAGTGGCGTGTTTTCCCAATCCCTCAGTTTTTGTGATGTGATCTAATTTTACTAATAATCCAAAGCAAACTCGAGTTAGGATTAACTTGGAAGGTTGGTTTACCTTACACCTTCAAAAAGAGAAAGGGGTGTTCGCAACATCACACTCCGCAACACACAGTAAAAGTTGAGGGGGTTGGAGGGATAGAGAAAAGGAGTTTTATAGTATTAGGACCACAGAAAAATGACTATGATTTCAGAGTCCTAGGTCAGAGTTCAATGAGGAATTCTTTCACATGGGCACTCAATTGATCTGGGGGCTGATGGTATTCACTTTTCAGTTGTTGCTGACCCCTCAAGGTGAAGCAGATGCTCAGAGATTGAGTCAGTTTGGTCGGTGATGGTACAAAATCTTCCAGCAAAATCTTCCACTTCCTCTTCTTTTGTTGATTACAAGAGGTTTGTACAATGAAGTGTGAAATTCCAGGAACTGAAAAAATAATTATTTTTTCCTTGAAGCTCCTAAGGAGACAAAGGGCCAACCATGTGATCAGGTGACTTGTAGCAGCCGTCTTAATTGTTCAGCAGGAAAGTTTTTTTTTAAAACGCAATAAGAAAAAAGTTTTAAACATACAGTGTTGGGTTTCTTTGCATGTCATGGGAACCCAACACTGAGCTGAATAGTGCTTTTGCCATGTTTGAAATGCACAATACCTAGCCTACCATGCCTCTGTTGGTAGCATGCTCACCTCTGAGCCAAAAGTACTGGGTTCAAGTTTCACTGTAAGACGTGAATTAAAAAATCAAGTCAACACTATGAGGTGCTGACTTTTTGGATGTGATGCTAAAATGAGATCCCGCCTGCCCTCTCATGGCACTATTTCAAAGACGGGCAGGGGAATTACCCCCATGACCGTGGCAATATTAATCCATCAACCAACTTCACACCAAAAAAATACAGATTATTTGGTCATTATTACATTGATGTTTGCAGTGCATCAAATTGGCTGTTGTGTTTCCCACATTAAAACAGTGACTACGCTTTCAAAGTACATCGTTGGCAGTAAATCACTTTGAGACGTGATGGGTGCTATAAAAATGCAAGTCCTTTTTCCTTTTTCAAAGTCATTTGCCTTGTGAAAGGAGGAAGTGTGCTGGGTGACTGCAGAGCTTCACTGGCAGCTTGCTGGAATTCTGCTGGGCCTGGATTTTTTTTAAGCTGTAGGCTACAGATATGAGTCAGTAATGTTCACCACTCAGGCAGGTGGCCGGCTCTTTTTTACGTTCTTTCACAGGATGTGAACGTCGCTAGCTAGGCCAGCATTTGTTCCCCACCCCTAAACGTCCGCCTGCGAAGGTGGTGGTGAGCCGCCTTCTTGAACTTGAGCTTCTGCCTGCTCTCCTCCAACTTCTCCTATGCCAAATGCATCTAGAGGAAGAAGGGGGTCAGAAGTCCTACCTGTCTTCTCCTCAGGCTGTCTGCAGAAGAGCTCCTTGAAGTTAACCAGTAACCCTGCATTCTCTCACTCTATAATGCCCAATTCTACAGTCGTCCCACTCAATAAACATCTGTGCCTGTCTTCCTAATATTAGTTCAGCTGTCTAAATGCTTCCCAATTGCAATTCACAGCAAATTAATAAAAGTAGTGCTTCTCCCTTTTCATTTGTTGCCAAGCCTTATGGGGATACAGCCCATATTTTAGCCCAAGGGCTGTAAAGAACAAAATAGTGTGCAAAGCAGCAAGCTTTGCAACTGCCAGTATTTTGGTTACCCACAGTTAATCCATGAATAGCACATCAACAGGAATTTCAAGGCTATGATGAGCAAAAAAAAAATACACGGGCCTATCGCAAATAAAGGAAACATTCAAAACGTTCCTGTATGCAATTTCTCAGTATCTGAAGAACGTATTAAAAGTAATGCTCCACCAGAACTGGCCTCAGTGCCCTTGAATAGTCGCAGGGGATGTGGGAAGGGGCAGCATTGTCACTCCAGGTTGCAATCCCGTGAGTCCCGATGGAAACTGTGGGTGAGGACATTGTTGGGTTCAACTATGATGCCCCCACTAATTGACTGGCCTGCTGGACCCACTGATCTTGAACACTTAACCTGTGGGCTCCTTTCGAACTGTTCCTCAGCAACATTCGTGGTCTTCAGAGCTGGAGGAAAGGAAAGCGGGAGGTAAATTTATTTTTAATTTTTATGTGAACATGGTTTTAGGTTTCAGCCTTTGAATGGCACAATTTCTTGCGCGCAGTATCACGTCTGCAGTTCCAGTTTCTTACATGAGTATCATACTTGCTGCAGTTCTAAAACCTTTACAAATCTTTACCATTGGAATAATTCAATGCAGTTAATATATGCTGTATTTGCATGGAAATCATAGAGAAAAATTTAGTGCCATAGCTAGTAGAAAGTATTCACACTCTTCAAGAAGATGAAGGCAAAACAAGTAGAAACCATAGATTTCAAATACCTTCCTAAAAAAAAAGTCTTCTTTCAGCCTATGATTTAACAAGCACAGTTTTCCTTTAGATGCTGGTTGACTGGTGAACAGCTAAATTGATTCATTTGGTTTCGACATGTGGCTGAGGAAAGGCTCACCATTTTCATTTTTACAAGCATTTGTAGTGCAAATGAGGAGCGTCCTCTCGTAAAACGATGGCATGGAGATCAAAAGAATCAATCCCTGCTATAAAGCTCAAATCATCCCAGAGAAATGTTTTTGATTATGCTTAATGATGTAATCAACAGTGTGAGAGGCTTATAGGCTGGGGCTGCTGCAAGATTACCACTGTAGAATCACATAGTGTTTTCGCTGTCTCAGAAAAACGAAAGGTAACTTAAAACAGAAAAGGAACAGAAATGTATATTAAGCTAGTTAAACATTTGTTCATTCACAGGATATTTATTATAAAGGTACTAAGGCAGTATGATTATTGCCAGAAGTAGATAGATAGATAGAAAGAAAATGATTTATCAAAGGGATCGGATTTCAAAACTCTATATCAAAGGCAAAAAGAGCATAACATAAGTGTAGGGAGAAAGAACCATGTGCCTATTTGATTCTTAGTTTATAAAAGGCAAATCAATGATTTTCACCCCTCTGAGAGATGAAAAAATGGATCATCTGGATGTCAGTGTTCACCCCTGGAGCTCCTCTGATGCATTTTAAATTTAGCTGATTTTCTTTATAAAAGTCATCAGAAAGCCCAGCTCTTGGAAGTAGACAGATCTTAAATTTTCTCCTGTGATTGTAATTGACAGCCACAAGCATTTGAAAGAGAAAAAGAGAACGATTTTATTTTTTCGGTGATTACACTATAGTATGATTTGGTAACATAATAAAACTATGAGCTGATTTTTAAAAGAGGCAGTAATTCCTACTCCTGGGGATAGGTGCACTATAACCCTATAGTTGTGTTCCCAGTCTGAAGCTTCAAGCTAATTTTAAGAAGTGCCTCAAAGATAATCATTCATAGCTGTGCTCTCTAGTCAATTAGAATTTCAGATTGCAGCAATCCTACAGGCAAACCACTTTGAAGAGCGTAAAGAAGGCACATTTCTGTAGGCAGATCACAGAAGACGCTTGACTTAAAAAAATACCCTTATAAGCAATAAGGTTTGCACAGCCAATGGTTGTTATTCTCCAACACGTTGTAATTGTATTGTCTGTTAAGTGTTGTCTCATTGAGCTCTCCAAACTCAAAAATGTAATAAATATTGGAGATTTTGGTCAGCTGCAAAATATGAGCTTAGCAGCAGCAAGTTTTTCTCATTTTGGCAGATTAAAGAATAAATTCCTTTCAAGATAACAAATCCCAAATTCTCACAACACAGACAAGCATCTCGTTGAAGTAGAGCAGATAGAATTGGTCTATGCCAATAGAGAAAAATGCCCATGGTGCCCAACTTTGGTTTTCATTGAAGGTAATAGAAAAGACAATCGGAAGCAGTATAAAGTGGCTGCTGGTTTGCTGTGAGCCCATTTCATGCCGGTCAGTTTCTAGCCCCACTGCCAATTGTATCTTGCACACAATTAGCTGAAGAGTGGGTGTGTGGGGGGGGGGGGAATATGTTTATGTGCATAAGCTGCAACAAAAATCATTTGAGTCTGGAAATTATTGTGAGCAGTGGCGTACATATGGCACCTGCACTCATTTTGCCACTGTTTTAATAGAGATATTAACACCCACATGTATTGAGAAAAAGCATCAGATACAAATGTATTAAGTGTTTGCATTGTAACATCAATTCAAAGTTAAATCTCCAGTTTCCTTTCAAGCCTCCATTGCAGGCTAGGTGGGCAAACTCCATGTGGAACTAAGATAAAAGCAAAATACCGTGGGTGCTGGAAATCTGAAATAAAAACAGAAAATGCTGGAAAAACTCAGCAGGTCTGACAGCAACTGTGGAGAGAGAAACAGAGTTAATGATTCGAGTCCGTATGACTCCATTTCAGCATCTTGGATGAAGACGGTAATGAGATCAGGAATTCAGTGGCCCTGCGGAACACAAACTGGGTGTCAGCGAGCAGATTATCGTGAGTAAGTGCCGCTTGATAGCATGCCGACGACCCTTCCATAACTTTGCTGATAATGGAGAGTAGACTGATGGGGCGGTAATTGGTCAGGTTGGATTTGTTGCGCTCTTTGTGGACAGGACATATCTGGGCAGTTTCCACATTGCTGGGTAGATGCCAGTATTGTACCTGTACTGGAACAGCTTAGCTGAGGGCACAGCTAGTTCTGGAGCACAAGTCTTCAGAACTATTGCTGGAATGTTGTCAGGGCCCATAGGCATTGTAGTATCCACTGCCTTCAGCCATTTCTTGATGCCATGTGGAATGAATCGAACTGGCTGAAGACTGGCACCCGTGATGCTGGGGACCTCAGGAGGAGGCCGAGATGGATCACCCGCTCGGCACTTCTGGCTGAAGATTGTTGAAAATGCTTCAGCCTTATCTTTGTAGAGCTGGAGGATGTCACAGAGATAGGGAGCAGTGAGGTCACCAAGGGATTTGAAAAAGGACAATAATTTTAAAATGCTTTTGATATATATTTTTATTTGTAACTTTGTTTCAATTGACCTTTCTTTTGAGTATTAAAGTAATCTAAAATAAATAGGTCCGTCCCAGCTAAGATTTTAATGCTTGTACACTTAGCAAAAAGGTCAGTCTGCTTGGACTGTTAGGGAGTCAGGAAAATTCCCAGCTTGCCTGTCTGCTTCAGGGGAAACTGCCCATAAAGGTGGGATCTTCATTGCTGGGGAGGGTTGGGGCGAGTGGGGTTTGGTGGCTGCCTTGTGCAGAGGCAGGCTGTTTAAAAGGCCTGCCTTGGTGCTGTGAGACTCATTGTCCCAGTTAAAATAAAAATACAAAAGCCCTCTAGCCCTCACCCTCCACACCCCTCCCCCTCCAAACACTCCCCATACCCCATCCATGCCACCCCATGCCCCCCCCCCCTCCCCCCCATCTAACCCCCATGGTCCATCATGCCCCCTATGCCGAGCCATGGCAGTCCCATGCTCACTGACCCGCTATACACTGTCTAGGGCAATGACCCCTGTAATGAAAGTAAGATGTGTAATAAAAGCTTTGAAAAAGTAATTTATTCATAACGTTCTGCTATGTTGAAGAAAAAGTCATTTCACAACAAGCTCATAAAAGTGTCAATCATCCAGACCCTTTAAAGTATCAATAAGAAAAACCAAAAACCCTTGAAACCACTTAAGTTTGCGGAAAAAAATATTGTGAAATTGAAAGGAGGAATCAGAGAGGATAAGCTGCCAATCAAATAATGTGTTCGCTGGGGTTCAGGTGCTTTAGTACTCTAATGGTTGTCTGGGCTCTCAACCAAGCAGATGTAATGAGGCTTGGTTGGGAGCCCAGGCATCCATTAAGCTTTTTGAAGCAGCTACACCCCAGAGAAGACCGAGGGGCGACCTGATCGAGGTGTTCAAGATTATGAGGGGCATGGACAGGGTGGATAGGGAGCAGCTATTCCCCTTAGTTGAAGGGTCAGTCACTGGGGGACATAAGTTCAAGGTGAGGGGCAGGAGGTTTAGGGGGGGATGTGAGGAAAAACTTTTTTACCCAGAGGGTGGTGACGGTCTGGAATGCGCTGCCTGGGAGGGAGGCGGAGGCGGGTTGTCTCACATCCTTTAATAAGTACCTGGATGAGCACTTGGCACGTCATAACATTCAAGGCTATGGGCCAAGTGCTGGTAAATGGGATTAAGTAGGTAGGTCAGGTGTTTCTCATGTGTCGGTGCAGACTCGATGGGCCGAAGGGCCTCTTCTGCACTGTGTGATTCTGTGATTGGCAACTCAGGCTCTCTGATCTCTGCTGTCAATTTCACAATGTTTGCCTACACAGCATTAAGTGGTTTAACTGGTTTGTGATTTATGTTATTGACATTTTAAAGGGTCTGAATGATTGACACTTATTAGCTTGCAGTGAATGTTATGAATGAGTAACTTTTTTTCAAAGCTTTTCTTACACATCCTGCTATCAATACAGGGTTCATTGGTTCTACACAGTATATAGTTAATCAGTGGGCATGGAAGTTCCATAATTTGGCATAGGGGGCATGAGGCAGCATGGAGGTGGGTGGAAAGGCAGAGTTTAGCAAAGAGAACGTGTAGGACCATGGAGGGTGGGTGGAAGTCTGCTTGTTGGAGCTGTGATTCATAGCCATTCATCATGACTATGGGGTAAACGGAAGGAGGTACTTGCAGACAACCATTCGCCATTCCTTCACTATCGCTGGGTCAAAGTCCTGGGCCCTAACAGCACTATGCGTGTACCTGCACCACATGGACTGCAGGGGTTCAAGAAGGCAGCTCACCACCTCCTTCTCAAGGGGAATTAGAGATGGGCAATAAAAGCTAGCCTAGCCAGTGACACCCACATCCCATGAAAGAATAAATAACAAGAACACATCAATTCGAAAAAGCAATGAAGAAACCTAAAATCTAGGAATTCCTCTCCATTGCATTCAATCCATGAGCAGAGTGGCGCACCCGCTATAACTTTGCCTGCAGGATAAATGCATGTAATACATGAAATAATTGCTAGCCACATTGAGGGAAGATTTCTTCTGTTCGTTACACGGTGGAAATGAGGAAGATCTCCCCAGATTTATCAGCATCAGACTACATTTTTATGAGTAAAATATTGATTTGAGTGTTAGGTTTATGCAGATTAATACATTAATTCTTGCAAAAAACAGCCAGTCACTCCTGACATTTTAGACACCAATCCTAGGTGTAGGGGTGCGGAGGAAGGTACTGCAGTCTGGCCCTGCTAGGATCAGCTGTGCTCATTTTTCTAATTAAATACGTAACAAAAACATATGGCACATCGCTTGATAGAGTTTGCTTACAAGATGAGCTTCAGGATTTTACCATCTGTACATGACTTATACCAGTCCTTTTGAAAGGTAATATCTTCAGGTCCAAAATCCAGAGCACCAAAATAAGCTTTAAAGATTAGTTGCAATGATGACATGGAGGAATGGAGCTTTAAGGAGCAGATGGAAGGTACCAATCCAATCTGCAGTGGGGGGGTGGGGAGGTGTGAACCAGAGAAGAAATGGAGGTGACACAAGTATTTTAGTACCTGCAAGGACCAAATTAATATCAACCCGGTAGAAATTGGTCTGACATTAATAGAAAAATCTCGCCTTATATCACTGTTTTTGTAAATATATAGTATGCATTCACTTAAAGCTGCAGAGCTAATTATTTAAAATCTGCTTTAAGTTGGTATTTAGGTTTTAGCTAGCAACTGTCTTATCAGCTGGCTTGGTAGCACTCTCATCGATGGGTTAGAAAGTTGTGGGTTCAACTCCCACTCCAGGGACTTGAGCATTTAAATCTAGGCTGAGTTTCTGGTGAGGGCATGCTGCCCTTTCAAAGGTGGTTTCCTTTGGCATGAGATGTTAAAAGGCTCCCCCAGGTGGTTGCAGAAGATCCCATGGTACTACTTGGAAAAAGAGCAGGGAAGTTGTTCCCAGCCTTCTGGCCAATATCTATCCCTCAGTCATCATCACTGAAAAACAGATTATCTGGTCATTATCACAGATAATCCTCTACTCACAACAGGGCCAGGAGGCCTCAAACATACACCAAGCTGGCAGGTGGAGCAGATAGCCATTGCTGTCAATGCAAACGGTGTGATCCTGAGGACCTTAATGCTGTGCAGGAAGAAGTCTAATGACCTCATATGAGAGGTCAAGGTGACTTAATGCATCTTCACATGGCAAATCCTTACAAATGAACCACTAGTTTCATACACTGCTCCTCCATTCACTGATCCCCTTAACTCACCTACTAATTCTCCAGCACAACTCATACCTTACGTTCATAACCTCACCTCACCTTAACACACTGATCACTGCTGCAAGTCTCACAAGTGCATCTCTTAGAATGCACACAAGAGTGGTGTGGGCCCTTCCTGCTGCTGAAACTCATAGTCAAGGGACGGTATTTAGGGGATGGTGTTAGCTGGAGCGGCAAAGTTGGCACCACTGGCATCAGGTCAGTGTTACACACTGACTGACATCATAATCTGCCAACTCTACATACTTGCAGTGCATGACCCTAACAGCTGCGCCACTGCTATTGCCAAAATGGTGTCAGGTGTGAGCCACCCAGGAAGTATATCCACATGGCAAGAGCACCATTTTGGAACCAAATGGCATTCTTAGCACCAAAACCGTGGGCTTGACAGAGCTAAATTTTGTGGCTCCACACTTGGCTGTAAAGGACCTTGGGATGTCCTGAAGTTTTGAAATAAGCCCTTCCTTTCTCTTTGTTTTAATACCTTTTTGCGTGAAGAGGAAAGCAAGGGAATACCAGTTGATGTTGGATAAATTACACATTTTAAGGTCTAAATGCATTTAAGAAGAAGCTAAATGTCCACATGAAGGAGAAAGGAATAGAAGGATCTGCTGTTAGAGTGAGATGAAGTAGAGTGGATGGAAGCTTGTGCAGAGCATAAACACTGGCATAAACCAACTGAGACAAAGTGTTGTGCAATTTCTATGTAACCAGAGCTGTGAATGATAATACATACATATTACATTGGATCGCCTGTGATGTTGCTCACAGTAAATCAGGGGCTTTGATAGAGAAAGAGTGCAATGATATTATCACAGCTTCTGAAGATGTTTCGAGGGAGGGTTATGAGAGTTACGGTTGGTCAAGCGTTTTGTGTTTTTCCTGGAAAACTTGAATGAATCATGATTTTTTTTTTGTGTGATAAATACTTCACATGTATTATGGGTGTGTTGGATGCTGAAAGGGAGAGGGCAGAGATAATCCATAACAACAACTCCAGAAATTGGGGAAAAGGGGATCTGGAGATGGGCAGGGGAGCAATTCTGGTAGAGTGCAAAAACTTGCGTTGGAAATAAATATGGTTGTGTCAGGAAGATATAATAATTTCCATAATGTTATTGTAAAATAGAGTGAAATAGTGTGTCTATTTGTCTATATGTGTCTGTGTGTGTGAGAGACTTAATTGAATTAGAGGCAGCTAGTCTGGGTGCTTTGATGTGAGAAGAGAAGTTAGATTTGAAATGTTAATTAGGTAAACATGGGGAAGTTTAGAAACATAGATGTCAAGGGAATATTTGCATTTTTAAATAAACCAGATTAGATTTGTTTTCAAAAGAAGGAGTGAAATTTGTCACCTAGCCAGGTGAAGTTTAGAAAGTGTATGTTAATTTTTCCCCAAGATTACTGGTAAAACTTAGTGCTATAAGAGATTTTTATTATTAGAAAGGTAAAGTCCAAAGACATAGTGAAACAATCGGGATTTGCATTCAAAGAGGAAAATATGTATAAAGGAGAGAAGACTGTTTGTAAGGGAGGCAGTCTAAGATTCAACAAGTGTGAAAAGCCTTCAGCATCTAAGACTCAAGCTGCTGTCTCCAGGGACTGAAGTTAAGAGAACTCACTTTGAATTCGGCTTGTTCTGGATATAATGTTCCTTTGCTTGGGTCTTTTAAAGTCTATGTGTCTTACTGTTGCCTTAACGAAAGTGTAACTGGGAGTTAGATTGATTAGGAGATTTAGAAATTATCATAGTAGTAATTTGTAGATCTATGTATGTATTTAAAAATCATTTCTCTTATTAATAAATGTTTAATCTAGTTTTGTAAAACCTACAAGACTTGGCGGTCTTATTATTACTGAATTCAAGGCATGCATCTCGAAATTTATGCAAACTGCAAAACAAGTTGTGGAAGTTGTTTCAAGTTTCCCTTTGGGTTTTGAACAACTCAGCATTTACCATTGGCTGTGCCATAACAGTTGACTGTATTCAAATTAATATTAATAAGGGCAATGCATCATCCAACAGATTACTGGTTACTAACACATCAGCAACACCAGTCAGGAACACCAGTACATTCCTGCATCCTTTATCACTAAGGTTTTTGAGATGGTTTTTAAATATTGCAGGGATATTTTGCCAAATATATTCAGCTGCCAAATAATGAAAAAGTATAATTTATTTTTCTTGCCCTTGCCTTTGAGCTTGGATGTTGTCTGCATGGATTTTAAGAAAGTGTTTGACTAAGTACCACATAAAAGACTGGTTAACAAAATTGATGCTCATGAATAAGAAGTTGGTTTAAGGACAAGAGACAGCTGATTTCAATCAATTGCAACAGGATATAAGTGGGCTCACAGAATGGGCAGAGAAGTAGTGGATGGAATTTAATACAGAAAAATGTGAGGTAATGCATTTTGGCAGAAGGGGAGAGGCAAAAATGCAAAATAGTACAGTACTAAGGAGTGTGCAAGGACAGAGGGACTGGTGAGTGGGGGTTCATCTTTGAAGGTGACAGGATACATTGAGAGAATAGTTAGCAAAGCAAATGGGGTCTTGGGCTTCATATTGAGTTCGAAAGCAGGGAAGTTACGCTGAAACTGCATAAAGGTCTGGTTAGGTCTCAACTAAAGTTGTGTGTCCAGTTCTGTTTACCACACTTTAGGAATGATGTGATGGTCCTTGAGAGGGTGCAGACAAAATTTATTTATGATTCCAGTGATAAGGAAAATTAGTTACCAAGTTTGCTTTGAGAAGCTGGTGTTGTTCCCCTTGGAGCAAAGGAGGTTTAGGAAAGATCAGATAGAAGTGTACAACCTAATGGCAGGTTTAGGTAAGGTAGACAAAAAAAACTGTTCCCATTGACTGATGGTGCAAGCACTCAGAAACACAGGTTTAAGGTTTGGGGCAAGAGGTGCAGGGGGATGTGAAGAGGAACTTATTTTTGCAGCAAGTGGTAATGACCAGGAACTCACTGCCTATGAAGGTGGTAAAAGGGGAGATGATGAATGGTTTCAAAAGGAAATTTGGTGGGAACTCAAGGGAAATCAACTTGCAGAGCTACAGGATAGAGCGTGGGAATGTGACTGACTGAATTGCTTTACAGAGAGCTGGCATGGACTTGATGGGCCAAATGGCCTTCTGTTCTCTAATAACTTTATGGGGGGAATTTTCTTCCTGTCGGGGGGTGCTGAGTGGGAGTGGGAGCAGGCGCGAGCAGGTGCACAGCCAATCGTCGCCCACGATCAGCTGCGCGCTGCCATTTTACGTGGGCGGGCTAATGAAGGCCCACCCAGTGTGATGTGCACCCGGGAGTACTGAGAGCTCCCTGTGCAGGTGGGGGGAGGAGGGAGAGTCGGGGCCTGTGCTCTTTCACACATGTGCACGAAGGAGCGCAGAAATCTCCCTAAGGCACGGAGCTGCCTCAGGAAGTTTAATGTATCTGTGAAAATCTGAAAGAAAGGTTTAAAAAAATTATTTGGACAAGCCCCCTCATGTGACAGTGTCACATGAGCTGGGACATGTCAAAGAATTTTAATAAAAAATTTTATTTGATTTATAAACCCTTCATGAAACCTCATCCCGCCCGTGGGTGAGGTTTCATGGTAAATGCAAAGGCCGCCTGGGCTCTTTGCTTGCCTGCCAAGGTTGGATGGGCAGTCCAGATAATTAGTTTAACTAGCTGTTAAATGGCCTTAATAGACCTTTGACAGTTCTGCCGGCACACAGCCAACTCCGGTGCGCGCCCGCCGAACTGAAGATCGAAATGACGTGCGGTGACAACGGGACGCACACCCGACGTCACAGCGCATCATTTTACACATCAGCGAGCAGGACCTGCCCCCGCACGCCGAACAGAAAATTCAGGCCTATGGACTGAATTTTTAGACCCTGTGCAAAAGCGGGATGAAAATACCAGCGCCAGCCAGCATGCCGGTTCCCTGTCGCAGTTCCCACCCCTGGCGAGTTTCACGAGGGCAGCGGGAAGGTGCTCCAAAGGACCTGCCCATCTGTTGATTACTGCAGTCGAGGTCATTAAGAAGATCATTAAAAGCTATTTTGAGGGATCTGCTGAGATTTTGGTGGGGGAGAACCGCTTGTACAATGGGGCCCAGATTTTCATCACCGGTCAGGGGTGCAGAATGGGATGATTTCCCAACTTGGTGAACGCGACCCTTAAAAATTACATTCCCCCCCGCAAGTGGGATTTTTGGTGGGGGATGCAGGCTAAAACATGAGTCGGGGTAGGCGACCCCGTAATGAATCCACAGACCGCTGGGCGCGGAGACGGGCTGGACGCAAGGCCCTGGCACTGTGTTTAAATAATAAAAAATAATAATAAAACAAAAAACATCTCTCCAGACCTCATCCCTCACCACCCACACTCTTCCTATGCCCAATCCATGCCAAATCATGTTCCCCACTCACCCCCATGGCCCCATATCTTCTGTGCCAACTTAGTGTTAACTTATGCCCCCACCACCCTTACCCCCTCCAAGCCAACTCACCTAGTATCGTTAGACAGTTCCTTGACAGCTTTGACACTTCCTGGGTAGCTTTGACAGATTTGACAGCTGCACAGCTCCTTAACGTTTCTGTGACAGCCAGACAGTTCCTGGACAGCTGGGCATTTGCTGGACAGCTGGTCAGTTCCTGGACAGTCTCTGTTCTTTCAAAATCCCACTTCAGTGGATGCAGCTTATGATTTAAATGGCCAGCTGTTTCTGCGAATCGTGCATGTGAGAACCTTGGGCCAACTCCAATCCTGCCCCCGTGAAGATAGGAAATGCTGGTTTCTGGGGCAAGGTTTGGGAACTTTGGCCTTTTCCGAGATTTTCGCCATGATGGAGAGACTCTCCAGTGCTGCAAAAATCCAGGCCTGGGTCAATAGCAGACGGAGACGGATAGACATTGGGGAGCCAATCATGGCCACCCCAGCAATTTAGGTGGCCCATAAAATGGAGAAGAGTTCAGGGGGTGACCTGGCCATGGACATGCATGCACCATTGGGTCAGCGCAGGCTGTGGGGAGAGTGCTGAGCAGTGCAGGGGGTCATCACCCTCCTGGCTTCGCAGGGGGCATAAGAGGATGGGGGAAAAGCCTCCAAACAGAATTGAGAAGCCATCTGAGCATAAGAAGGGCAGCAGCTGGCAGGGGCCTGTGCTCATTCCTTTCCCCCCCACCCCTGTGGCAGCCTCAAACCGACTGCGACACAGAAAACAGGGGTTGGTTTCATACTTTTATCCACCACATGCTCGTCATGTCTCACTTACTTGCAAATGGGCTTTTTCCATCTTGAATTGCCATATGTGAAGGTGCCATCCCCCTACATGATGACATCATCTCCACGTGTCACATTGGTATCTGGTAGTAGTGGCCTCAGCACTGGTCCCCCTAATTATGAATAAGATATATATGGTCACAGCTGGAGCAACCTATGAACAAAAACTGACTCACATGCTATTTACCAGTTGATTTTAAACAAGTTTTTTTAAAAAAATTATACAGGGATCAAAGACTCAACCATAGCCTGTGGCTTGCTCATTATTCACTGGAGAAGAGCAGTGACACAAGTTTCTGAACGATGCCAGGCATAGATTCTTCAAAGGCAGGAAGATGAAAAAAATTAGGTATGATCTTGAATTTAGAGGACCCTTTACAAATGAGTCGGCAGTGTGATTCAGTGATGTAGTGCATTGGTTCTGCACCATTCTGCAACATGGAATCAATGAGTTTAAGTGGTTGATTCCCCCACATGCACCAGGCACTTATACATGTGGAAGAAGAAACATTCAAGATAGGAACTTCCTCTTCCATATCTCATAGCTCCAAATTAAACAGGCCTGGAAGCAGACTCATAGACATATGGTTGATAGTGCAGGGGGAGCTGAGAAAAATATTCAGGGGAAAAATATCAAACTATTACTGAACGTTCAAAAAGCCTAAAGTTAATCTTACTGTGATTCATTTCACTTTTACCATTGTGTTTCCAAACATGCAGACTCTTATTTCTCTTCATGTTTGCTGCACATCTTGTGTGAAACATAGGTTTCAAACTAGACTTTCCATGGGGCATCCCAAGGGTCGTTCTGTTTTTGTTTACTTACTAGCATGTTCTTTACATTTCTTCTCAAAGAGTTGTGAATCTTTGGAATTCTCTACCCCAGAGGATTGTGAATGCTTCATTGTTGAATAGATTTGAGGATGAGATAGGCAGGTTTTTGGCCTTTCAGGGAATCAAGGAATATAGAGAGCAGCGAGCTGAATTCCAGTATCAGCCATGATCGTATTGAATGGTGGAGCAGGCTTGGCAGGTAATATAGTATACCCCTGTTCCTTTTCCTTCTGTTCTTAAGTATTGCTACTTATCAATAAAACATCCTTTGTGCAATGAAAACCCAGTTTTCCTTAGGCTAATTGACAGTGTCTTACAGAGGTTAGGACAGGAAGTTCATGGCATGGTGCCATTGTTTGCAGGAAGTCCCTCACAGAAAAGTTTTGTAAACTATGTTTGTATATTGAGAGGCGCTAGGTTTCTGTGTTTCTCAATGTGTAACTTTGCGATATTCTTGTGTTTGTTTATCCAACAAAGTTGAAAGATCACTATCAGCATGATATAGGTGAACCTAAGTGAACTCACAACCAATGGGTCAGGTCAAAGCTTTGCAACCCTGCCACATCCTGAATGGTAGTGGTCAATTAAAGAACCAAGAGGAGGAGGAAACTCTATGATAATCCTCACCTGTAACAGATAACGGAGCCCAGCACATGAGTTAAAGACATGGTTGAAGTGTTTGGAACCATCTTCCATCAGAAGTATCATGTGATTGATCCTTCTTGGGCTCCTCCTGGGGTCTCAATATAGCAAGGGCTATGGGCCCTGACAACATCCTTGCTGATGTGCTTAAGACTGTGCTCCAGAACTAGCCATTCTCCTTGTTAAGGTCTTGCAGTATAGCTATGACACTGGTATCTACCAACAATGTATAAAATTGTCCAGGTCTGTACTGTCCAGAAAATGTACGAGATCAAACCCAGCCAATCACCACCCTATTTGCCTTTTTTCAATCAACAATGCAATGGAGAAAGTCATCAACACTGCTATCAAGTGACACTTACAAATAATTTGCTCACCTTTTCTCAGTTTGGGTTCCAGAGGGTCATTGTAACATATTTCTCAACATCCACATGTGTTAGGTACAAAAGTTTGGACTCGTTCATTTTATAGGAAGACAGAATATATCACAATATCACACATCTCACAAACCTCATTACAGCCTTGATCCAAACAGGGACACAAGCTGAACTGCAGAGGTGAAGTAAGAGTAACTGCGCTTGACACGAAGGGAGTATTTGACCATGTTGCATCAAGGATCCTGAGTAAAATGGAAGTCAGTGGGATCCCCAGTAAAACTGAAGTTGATGTAAAGAACAGTTGGTCTGAAGAAGAGTCAAATGGACTAGAAACGTTAACTCTGTCTTTCCACAGATGCTGTCAGGCCTGCTGAGTTTTTCCAGCATTTTTTGTTTTTGTTTCAGATTTCCGGCATCCGCAGTACTTTGCCTTTATCTTGGTGTAAAGCTATTCAGTAGCTGGAATCACATCTGGCTCAAAGGTAGATGGTTGTGGTTGTTGGAGGCCCTAGGACATTGTTGAGTTCATTAGTGTAGCGTCGTAGACCAAACATTCTTCAGCTGCTTCATCGGTGACCTTCCCTCCATTCTAAGGTCAGAAGGAGCAACTTGCTGTCAATTGCACAGTGTTCAGAACAGTTCATACTTGTGTGCAGCAAGATATGGATAACATCCAGGCTTGGACTGACAATTGCCGAGGAACATTCACAGCACACAAGTGCTGGGCAATGACCATCAACAAGGGAATGCCTAACAACCTCCCTTTGGCATTCAATTACATTACCATCACAGAATCCCTCAATATCCAGGTAATGGTGAGGTGTAGGTTGAGGGCTCACCATTAACCAAAATCTTAAATGGATGAGCCATATAAACATCATGTTTACTGGGGCAGATCAGAGGCTGGGCTCACCTCCCAATTCTCCAAAGCTTCTTCATCACTTACAAGGAACAAGTCAGGAATATGGTGGAATATTTTACACTTGCTTGGGCTGCAATAACACTGAGGAAGCTCAACATTTTCCAGGGCAAACTAATCTGTTTGGTCAACTCTTCACCTATTGGAGAACTAGAACATTCTGGAGCAAGTTAACATATAACTTCTCAAGAGATTTTTGAATAAACAGTTAAATATATTATAGATTTTTTTTTACCTTTGAAATAATATAATGGATTTTTAATATAGTTCTGGTTTACATTCCTACCACATAAATATGAGAATATTCAATTAGCCATTATCCTTTGAGAATCATTTTGACAGATTGTTAAAAGTATCTCCTCCCTGCACACAATCACAAAAAATCCCTGGGATCTTAACCAGAGGGTTGTGTTCTGGAATCCCAGTTTCAAATCATATTTAAACTCATTTGCTCTTTTACAGTCATTTTTATTGAATTTCAGTCTGATACTTTGTTTATTGTGAAGCGGCAACCAAGAGATCCAACTCCACATAAATATGGGTGTTCAGTCTATGGGTGTAATTTTCCGTGCTCACTGACGTCAGGTGAGCTTGGTGGCATGAGCGGACAACATGGCGAGAAGACCAGAAATCCATTTCACGACATCATGAAACCAGTTTACAATCATCCACTCAGCCCGTGGATAAGACCATAAGACCATAAGACGTAGGAACAGAAGTAGGCCATTCGGCCCATTAAGCCTGCTCTGCCATTCAATGAGATCATGGCAGATATGATAATCCTCAACTCCATTTTCCTGCCGTTTCCCCATATTCCTTGATTGCCTTACTGATTAAAGATCTGTCTATTTCAGCCTTGAATATACTTATTGACCCAACCTCTACAGCCCTCTATGGTAAAGAATTCCACAGATTCACTCTCCTCTGAAAGAAGAAATTCCTCCTCATCTCTGTCTTAAATGGGCGGCCCCTCACGCTGAGATTATGCCCTCTGGTCCTAGACTCTCCCACAAGGGGAAACAACCTCTCAGCATCTACCCTGTCAAAGCCCCTAAGAATCTTCTATATTTCAATAAGGTCGCCTCTCATACTTCTAAACTCCAATAAGTATAGACCCAACCTACTTAACCTCTCCTCATAAGAAAATCCCTCCATACCCGGGATCAACTAGTGAACCTTCTCTGGACTGCCTCCAATGCCAGTATATCTTTCTTTAGATAAGGGGACCAAAATTGTTCACAGTATTCTAGATGTGGTCTAACTCATGCCTTGTGTAGTTTTAGCAAAACTTCCCTATTTTTACACTCCATTCCCTTTGAAATAAAGGCCAACATTCCATTTGCCTTCCCCATTGTATGAACTTGTATGTTAACTTTTTGAGATCCATCCACGAGGACTCCCAAATCCCCCTGCTGTAGCTTTCTGCAGTCTTTCTCCATTTAAATAATATTCAGTTCCTCTATTCTTCCTGCTAAAATGCATAACCTCACATTTTCCCACATTATATTCCATATGCCAAGTTTTTGCCCACACACTTAACCTGTCTCTATCCCTCTGTATGCTCTTTGTGTCATCCATACCACTTGCCTTCCCACCTATTTTTGTGTCATTCGCAAACTTGGTGACAGTACATTCACTTCATCTAAGTCATTAATATATACATAATAAATAATTGTGGCCCCAGCACTGATCCTTGTGCCACTTAAAGTTACAGGTCACCATCCTGAAAATGGCCCCCCTTACCCCAGCTCTCTGTCTTCTATTAGATAGCCAATCCTTTATCCATGCTCATATTCTACCCCCAACACCATGGGCTCTTATCTTATTAAGTAGTCTTATGTGCGGTACCTTATCGAATGCATTTTGGAAATTCAAATATATTACATCTACTGGTTCCCCTTTATCTATCCTGCTTGTTACCTCCTCAAAGAATTCTAATAAATTTGTCAGGCATGATTTCCCCTTCATGAAGCCATGCTGACTCTGCTTGATTATATTATGCATTTCTAAATGCTCTGCTATTACATCCTTTATAATAGACTCTAACATTTTCCCAATGACAGATATTAAGCTAACTAGCCTATACTTACATGTTTTTTGTCTCCCTTCCTTTTTGAATAAGGGCATTAAATTGGCAGCTTTCCAATCTTCTGAGACATTTCCAGAATCTAAGGATTCTTGGAGGATTACTACCAGTGCATCCACTATTTGTGTACTGGCGGCCACATTCCCTGCCATTGGACGTCGGGAACCTCATTGTAATAAATTTGCATATCATTATAAGGCCAACCCTGCCAGAATCATCCCCCCCACCACCCACTGGATCATCCTTCCATATTGGCGTGATTGCACGCCAGTGCAGAACACATCTTGATAAGTTTGATGTACAGAAGCCGGGACTTACCGCCAGGGCCTTGATCACATTGCGGACATCCGAGGAGCAGAAGATTCTGGAGCCTAACAGCAACAGCACAATGGAGGAATGTCCATGGCATGCTGGGTGGATTCTCATGGACATGGCTCTGCTGCAAAGCAGCTCATGGAAGTTGGAAAGACATGGTTGAGGGTCTGCTCACAAAGGATGATGGTCAAGGGGGTGAAGGGGAAGGTCCAGCTGAGTTTAGGAGAGGAATATGTACTGGGAGTTGGAAGAGGGAGGTCTAAGATCAACTGGGAGAGGGAGAGGTGTTAGGATGGGGTCAGGTTGGGAGGGGAGAAATGAAGGTATCAGGATGGAGTGATGTTGGGAGGAGGGGAAATGAAGGTGTCCGGATGGGGTGAGGTTGAAAGGGGGGAATGAAGGTGTCAGGGTGGGGTGAGGTTTGGGAGGGGGGAAATGAAGGTGTCAGGGTGGGGTGGGGTTGTTGGGGGGGGGATGAAGGTGTCAGGTTGAGGTGAGATTGGGAAGGGGAGTGAGGGTGTCGAGGGGCGAGCTTGGGAGGGAGAGAGGGAGGACAGGGGAGGAGGGGGTAACAAGGGAGAAGGCAGCAACTGGGAAGGTAGGTGTAAGGGGGTGGAATGTGTAAGGGAAGGAGTTCGGAGGGAGGAACGAGTGCGGAGAAGGGAGGGAGTCCGGGGGGAAGGAGTGTGGAGAGGGGAGAGAGTTTAGGGGAAGGAGTTATTGTGGAGAGGGGAGGGAGTAAAGCTGGAGGAAGAAGTAAGGGTGGAGGAAGGAGTTGAGAAGGGGGAAGGACAAAGGGTGGAGGAAGAAGTAAGGGTATCTGAAGGAGTCAGGAAGGGGGAAGGACTAAGTGGGGTATAGTCCAGAGGCGGGAGGACCTAAGTGGGGGGTTGGGTGCAGGGGAAGTGGGTTGGGGAAGGGGTTCCAAGGGGGGGAGGAGTCCGGAGTGGGGGGGGTGGGGTGATGTCCAGGTGAACGTGCAAGGGAGGCCTCTGACGAGTCCATGCCTGCCTCCTAGGGAGCGAACTGAGGGTGGGCATGGAATGAGGGAATGGTGGGAGTGACTGAGGGCAGAGTGAGGGGGTAGGGTGGGAGGGGGAGGGTTTGACGATAGTGGTAGAAGGGATGACAAGGGTGGTTGGTGGGGACTCGGAGGCAGACATGGACCCTGGGGGTGGGGAGGAGAAGGTCGGGGAGGTTAATGTGGATGGGGGTGGGATTTTCGGGAAGGAAGGGAACGTGCACATTCATCTGGACATCCACAAAGGAAAAGGGTTCTGGCTGGCAGGTCGCGGAGGGGAAGTGGAAGGTGAGGCCAGGGGGGGGTCAATGGTGATGAGGGAAAGGAAATGGATGACTCGGGGAAGGGAAAAGATGGGGGAGCGCACGAAGAACTGAATCAAGACCATGCTGTCTAAATCGAATGTGAAATCACAGTCGTGGTGGGCTGCCTGGGAGTGTGATTGTAGTGTGGCGGGGGATGCACGTCAGCTCAGATGGACAACTGAAAATGGACCCCAGCAGGCAGCACTGAAAATGCTCAGGACATTGAGATGAGTGTGACACTGGAAGGATCCGGGTGTGTGGGAGAGTGCTTGCACGAGGCTCTGAAAGGCCCTGCCACACACACACTTCTCCCTCCAGAATCACTCATTGGCCAGCTGCTCCCTCTGGGGTAACAGAGGGTGAGGTTGAGGGGATCACAGGCAAAGGGGACTCGGAAGGAGAGGACAGCCTCTGAGGTTCCTGAGTGGATGATACAGCGGTGTCCAGCTGCCGCTCCTCCTCCCTTTGGGTGCCGGGGCCCCGGCCTGACTCCCTGAGGGGAAGGAGCACCTGGAGGGATGTCCGGGATCTCCATTTCCCTCCCACATTGCCACTGCAGGAACTCACCCATGGCTCCCGCGATGGAGTGCAGGTCTGCACACATCTCTGTGTCCTGCTGGACCTGGGTCTCTATGGCATCTGCCTTCCTCCCCAAGGAGACCTCCATATGTGCACAAGTGGGCACTACCTCATCAGAGAGCAGACAGACACACTCCTCTGACTCACATGCCACTCTGCTGAGGGCTTCCTCAGCTCTGCGTGATGTTCTCCCACCTTCTGTCTCTCCAAGATGAGTTGGAAGGCCAAATCCAGAGGTTCGTCATCTGATTTGGACCTCGCAGATGCCTCTTCCCCATCAGGTCCTCCAAGTTCTGGGGAGCTCAGCTGAGCCTGCCTCCTCCTGCTGCGGGCATGTGTCTGTGTGGTGACCACAAGATTGTGAACCCGTGCCTGCTCTAGATCTAGGTCCCGCCGAGGTGTGTGTCTCTGCGCTGCTGGAGGGTGTGGGTAAGCGCTGTGACGAGGCTTCCAGGCTGCTTACATCCAGCTCTTCAATGGAGGTGGTGCCCTCTTGGCTGGAGGTGAAGACCTGGATGGAGTTGAGGGACTGGCTGGCTGAGGGTGTCAGTCGCTTGGCAGAGTTCCCTGTGAACAAAAGCAGAGATAATTAGTGCATGGCAGCAGAGTCAAAAGCAGGAGAGAGAGCACTCACATTTCCATTGAGAGAGGGATGATGTGGTGCAGGATCCTCAAGAGGGCGTTCGCTGCCAACCTCACCGTTGCCACAGGCACAGTCCATGTCCTCACCAGAGAGCATGATGGCACATTCCTGAAAGTGAGTGAGAGGCCTAATGTGGGCCACTCCACCCCTGGTCTGGGACCTCTCCCTGCTGATGTGAGCAGGCTTCTCCTGCATGAAAACAGATGGAAAGAGTGTGAGTAGGACACATGGCACTGCATGGAATGTCTGTGTGGTAAGCAGAGCCATGGATGGTAACAGGACGCGAGCTCGAGATGGCATAAGCCTGATGGAGATGTGAGGGTGTGTGTGTGTGTGAGTTAGTGCTGTTAGCTCTTGAGATGTGAGATCCCTGTGGATGTGTGATGGATTTATGAGTGTGTGAGCTGAGAGTGATGAGAGGAGTGAGTTACCCTGGTGGAACACATGAAACCATTTATCCTGTCACATCACTGGGCGGCTGACCTCTTTTGCAGGGCATTGGCACTGACCACCACTGCCACCATCTCCCATGCTGGATAGGTAATGCAGCTGCCCATCCTGCAGCCAGAACAGGGCGTAGAGGGCATCAAGGCAAGGCTTCCACAGCATTCAAAAGGTGCTCGAGGGACGTGTCACTGAAGCGGGGGGCGGCAGTCTTTTTGCCTTTCGGGGCCATCCTATCTTCCATGGGGCAATCCTGGGCTGGAAGCACTGAGAGGTATGCGTGTGGCTGGAATTTAAATGTGGCGCCCGGGGTGATGAAGCGACGAGGTGATGACACGGCGGGTGAATGAGAGCCTGCCCGCCATGGAAACGACTTGTTTCCCGGGAATGCATAATTAACATGGCGGGTTTGGGACGATACGGAGTGGGGAATGCATAATTAACATGGCGAGTTTGGGACGATACAGAGTGGGGAATGCATAATTAACATGGCGGGTTTGGGACGATACCAAGTGGAGAATGCATAATTAACATGGAGGGTTTGGGACGATACGGAGTGGGGAATGCATAATTAACATGGCGAGTTTGGGACGATACAGAGTGGGGAATGCATAATTAACATGGCGGGTTTGGGACAATACGGAGTGGAGAATGCATAATTAACATGGAGGGTTTGGGACGATACGGAGTGGAGAATGCATAATTAACATGGCGGGTTTGGGACAAGACGGAGTGAGAAGCTGCCATTGCAGCCGGCGGGCAAAACGTCATTTTACCCACCTGCTACCTCATTTGGTGCAACCCTGGGATGATTCCGCCCTATAAGTTCGGATAAGAAAGGTGATTTCAGGGATGCAAATCATGGAGGTTCAGGGCATGACCTCAATTTTCCTGTGATCTAGCTACAGGGGCGCAAAACACAAATACAACCAAAGAAGAGAGTCAGTAGTCTGCCATCAGCTAAAAACACTGGCCGGGGTTTCCTGTGGGTGAACGGACCTTGCCCACCAGTTGGAAAACCGGTGGGAGTCCCGCATCACTTTTCTCCAAGATGCCCGACGCTATTTCATTCCAATCAGGCACTTACCTGGGCATTGTTGAGCCTCCTGTCGGGTTAAGCCCCCAAGTAGTGCCTAAGTCCCACCCCTGAGAGCTGCCAGCCAATCAGAAGTAGAAGTACTGGGAGTGGTGGCCACTGCTGGTATTACAGTGAAGCCTAACATGAGGATTGTCAGTGGATCCCCAGATAAAAATGACTGTGCGTGGGATGGGAGTTGCAGGGAGGGGGGGGGTCACTGGCGAGGAGGGATGGGATCAGAAGGAAGGGGAGAGGGGTGGCTTCCTGCCGGGAACCACCCTTTCCAGTGTCATGTCCCTTGATCAGATACAGAGGGCTTCAACTGGCCTCCGGGTAGAAAGGCTGCCCGCAAACCTTCCCACCACAGACTTGATCGGAGGGATCTCCACCCTGCACCCTCCCACCAGATCATATGAGCCCTCCACCTCCAAACCACCTCCGAGGGGGACATTAAATTCAGCCCATTGGCTTAATGACAGGAGGCAGTGGAAAGAGAGTATGTAGGATAAAGAAACATAACCAAAAGCAACAGCTTCACCCCCAAAGCCACCACCAACTGGAGTTGTCTGGGCTGAGACTGATGTTAAGCTCAACAACTGCTCACTAGGATGTGCCACAAGGGCACATTTTCCAGCACAAGTTAGTGGAAAGCTCAGCTTGTCCTTATAATTCAAGGAAGCTAATATAAATAATAACAACCTGGACGGAACTCAGCGCTTATGATCATGAATCAGATCTTGGTCCTTCTACACTTGTTGGTCAGTACCACAATACTGGCTGCTAATCAATCAGGGGCCGTACTATTTGCTATGAGTTTTTTTTTATTGTAATGGTGAATTTTAAAAAAATACTTATTTTGAATTGATGTGAAACTTTTATTTTTGCATAACTGGACTACTGCGCTACAGTATTCCATTTCATTTCACGGCAAAAGTCCTCACTCTTCTCCAACTTTCCCCTTGACTTAGAGCCATTAAGTATTGTTGCTGGCTGGTAGCCTGCAATCAATAACCATGTGCTCGGGTATTAGATTAGACAGTTTTTCACTCCTAATTGGGAATGAAGGAAGTGCAGATTTTTATAATTCCTTACAATTTAGCGGCTGTAGGTTGCAATCATCCTACAGTAAGTGAGTATTTAAACTTGCTCAATAGTTTTTATCAAGTTTTGTCAATCTAGGTTTCATTGAGTAGTTCCAGAAATGTAAGTTGCTTCCAACAAAATTACTTTTAAATGCACCTATTAGTTTTTAATTCTGTAGAACAAAAATATTATCAGGCAAAATTAGCATTAGCATATAATAACGAGAATCATGCAAGCAGAATAATGTCGAGGTGCTGGTCTCAGACTGGTGTCTATAAAGTTCAAAAGCAAACCGCAGTTTTCTAGCAACTGCAACTTACATTGAGCCTAATGACAATGGAGCTCTGTGCTTGCTTCTTTAGCTATTAAATTGTAATGTTAAGAAAGGGAGCATCCATTTCTCATGTAACGTTGGAGGATATATTCCTAAAGTTTTCAGGTGGTTTTGTACATTTTTATAAAACCTTTAGGACTACAATGATATAACTCTTACTGGAATGTGCTCCATAAGTGAGAAGTACTAAATATAAAACAACAGTTGATCTGTGAACTGTGGTTTCACATCAGCCTGGAGTTATATTCCACCAAGTACAAATGTCAAGCAGATTACGGGGGTCGGGGCAGGAGGGTCTCATATCTTAGATTAATGTGCTTAGGGGGCAGATTACTAGCCTGAGTCTTACTTTTATTTTCGCCTGGCTACGCATTCAGAAGTACTTCACTTTGGTGCAAAAGGAACCATAAAACTGCAGCCTAAAATAAACAAATTTTCACTAGCAACATAATAGTAGCATTGTTTTTATTTATTTGGTGTATTCCGGGAAAAATGCGATAATTGGTAGATACCTTCTATCTTCTGTTCACCCTCCTCTTTCAGCTACAATGCCCTGAGAGGGCATTGGCGACCATGGGCGTCCATTGGATTTGGTCCATGACTATGCTTGGCAAAATGCTGCCGTGGTTTGCCATTACTTTCTGCAATATGGCTGACCAGGAAACTATCGCCACCTACCGTCAGGCGCAATTGGAGGGTTTATAGGCTGATAATCAACCTATTTGGTCACATTATGAACACGCCTTCAGTGGCCATCAAGTCCTGAAGTGAGACTTGAACCCAGAGGTAGGGGCACTACCACTGCACCACTAGACCTCTAGTCTGTTTACCCAGGTTTTCTAAAATTTCCAGTGAGTTGTGGCTCTTAATAAAAGTAGCTCTTCTACTCTCAAGTGGATGTAAAAGATCCCATGGCAGTATTTCATACGACAGCCAGGGGAGTTATCCCTGGTGTCCTGGCCAATATGTATCTCCCAACTAACACCACTAAAATTGTCTGGTCGTTCTCACATTGTAGGAACTTATTGTTTGAAAACTAGCTGCTGCGTTTCCTACATAACAACAGTGACTACAGTTCAAAGGTATTTCATTGGCTGCACAGCACTTTGGAGCATTCTGAGGTCATGAAAGGTACTGCATGAATCAAGTCTTTATTTTCCTATTTATAAACAAGCACTATGTGCATTTATTTTTTTAACTCTTGGGTTAGCAGAGCTTGCTGCTGACTGCAGTGGTGTCATCACACCCAGAATGAACTGCACGAACAAGAAGCAAGATCAACACCCAGAGTGTTGAGAAGACAACACATTACTGATCCGCTGAGATAAAAGCAAAATACCGCGGATGCTGGAAATCTGAAACAAAAGCAGAAAATGCTGGGAAAACTCAGCAGTTCTAACAGCAGCTGTGGAGAGAAAAACACAGTTAACATTTCGAGTCCGTATGACTCTTCTTCAGAGCTAAAGAGAAGTAAAAGTTTCATCACATTTTAAAATTTCATCACATTTTTACTTCTCTATAGCTCTAAAGAACAGTCATACGGACTCAAAACCTTAACTCTGTTTTTCTCTCCACAGATGCTGGCAGGCCTGCTGAGTTTTTCCGGCATTTTCTGTTTTTATTACTGATCTACAGCAGAGCGGTGGATGCCTTAGAACACTTGGCAGGGAGTTGTATTATCTGAGCACACCGATGCGTCTTTAAATTTACATGTTCCATGTTAGTTTTATTCCTGACATAATGTGAGTAACTTCTCACTGAAGTAATTATGAATATTGAGAGATGATTAATCCACAAACGGCAGACAAGTGCTTTAATCATCTGGAGATTTCCTCACAGGAAACTACATTAGAATATTAATTATTCCGATTATTAAGTGACAGGCACGTGGGATTTCCCAACACATTGATACTCAGTGATCCAATTCTAGCTTCCTGCACATCATACCCTTCCCCCTCACCCTCTCCTGGAACATTCCTCACTTGCTGATAGAATTTTCAGCCTTCTGGGGTCTACCCTCCATAACATCCTTAAACTTCTTTGCCTTGCCACGACAATATCACTCACAGTCAGCAGATGCTGGCTGCTTAGCCTCACAAGCATGGCCACTTAGGCTGACCACCTGCGTAACCGTAGCTCAGAATGAGTCGGCACATTCAAGAGACAATAGAAGTTCAACAGGTAGAATAGACTATTATAGAATACACTGAAGAGATAACAAGCTTACCTCATCGCTGACATGCTTTTCTACAGCACAGTTAACTTGAATTATTATGACATTTTAATGCCTTTTAATTTGTATTAATGAAAAGCCAAAGAAAAATGATGAATTATTTAGTAAGGACAAACTGACTATTTTATTCATGTCAACTTCTCACTAAGGTAGGAGCCTCTGAATTGGAACAATCCCATGGCAAACGAACAATCATTCCCTCTAAACAAACACCATTAAAAATACATGCACTGATCACTATTGCCAGTAACATAACCCTGTAAGTGCCTGAGAACTGCAGTCATTAATCAATCTCTAACAGCAGGGATGCATTAAGTAATAATGTGGTGTAAAACTGGCCCATTGAGTTCCTGGGACTGGATTTATTATATGCCAATAGCAGGTCCATCCAGCTAAGTGTGCTAGCCATACCTTACCTATTTATTTTAAAAACTTACACAAGGTGCGACGTGCTTGGCTTATCAAATACTAAAATCAATAAAATTGTTAAGCTGCCTACATATTCTTCCAACCCAAAAAGAAGTTGGCCCAAGTTGGATCAGACAGTACAATCTTCTAGTATCTACTTTAATTTGTCTCATTGGCCAGTAGGCTAATGCTCTATCTCACACTGTATTCCCCAGACCAACAACATGTGCCATGTGTATTTCAGTTAAGTAACTGTGCACAATTTTGGTTTATGAGCACTTAGTGTTTTTGCATGTCCTTACTTTGTCCCCTGTATTAACAGAAGTTCAGTCCATTTATTTTGAAAAATAAATTTTCTGACTGGCATGAGAATTTTAGTCAATAGGCCATTGGGAATTAACTAATACTGGCAGGGACTTGGTGAGAATGGATTGAAACATATGCCCCAAATTATCACCCATTGGAAAATTACCCATTCAGTATTTAATATTCAAATGGCAATGTCGCACAAAGTAACTTCAATCTCTCAAAGTCAAAGGCCAGCACTACCCTTAATTTTTCGATGTTAAGGGTAATACAGTTGTTTTTATTTGCTCTTGGAATATGGGCAATACATTCAAAGCTACATTTATTATTCATCCCTAGTTACCCGAGAAGGTAATCATGGAATGGTTACAGCACAAAAGGAGACCATTTGGCCTGTTGTCTCTGTGCCGTCTCTCTGCAAGAGCAACTCAGCTAATCTCATTTGCCCTCCTTTTTCCTGAAGCCCTGCAATTTTTTTCTCTTCAGATATTTATCCAATTCCCAGATGATGGGCCTTCACGTTGAATTAACGATTGTACAACTGAGTGGCTTACTTAGAGGGGAGTTTTAATGAAGGTGTGCTTTGGATGGGTGAAGGGGAGGATATTGGGCCTGCTTTGAGGTGGAGCCGAGCACGACAGAGCCCACACTTTCTTTGCTCCTCCTAGTTTTGGACTTACATAGAGGGCCTCTTATTCCTCACTGCAAGTTTTCACTCAGGCGCTTGTGGCAGGGATCCTGCTCAGTAAACCATTACAATGCCATTGGAGCTCTGTGTCATGAATTGGGATGTTTATTCATGGCAGTAGTTGGGAGTCAAGTGGAAATGGGGCTGCAATTCTTTGTATGGTTATTCTAACTGCATGCCTGCCACGATATTGCTAGGTGAAATGGGTTAAAGTGAAATGGGAGTCAACTGCATCATGCCAGCTGGAGTCACAAATTGACATGATAGTCTTCCAGTTTTGGGCTCCATATTTAAGGAGGCATATACATGCATTAGAGGCAGTAGAGTGAAGGTTCACTCTAGATTGGTCCCTGGAATGAGAGGATTTCCTATGATGACAGGCTGAGTAAATTGGCTCTATTTTCTCTGGAGTTTGGAAGGATAAGAGGTGATCTCATTGAAACATACAAGATTCTGAAGGCGCTTGACAGAGTAGACACTAACAGGTTGTTTCCCCAGGCTGGGGATTCTAGAACATGAGGGCACAACCTTAGGATAAGGGGCGGTCATTTACGATTTTTGATCTCTCGGGAAATCACAGGATTTGGCGAGCGGGCGTACACATAGAGTTGAAGCCGAAGGTCAGCCATGATCTTATTGAATGGCAGAGCAGGCACGATATGCCATATGGTCTACTCCTGCTCTTATTTCTTATGTTTTTGTGTTCAGCTCATGGCCTAGTCCACTAATCTACCGAGTAACTAATTAAAACGCAGTTAGTTTACATCAAAAATTGTATAGATTAGTATTTGGCATAGATTCTTTGACCCACATTTTCATGGGATTAGCAGATTTACCCTATAAAATCATGCAATAGTGAACCTCCACCTTCATTAAAACAAATCAAAATAGTAATAGAGATTTTTTCAGTTCCTCTTTTGAACTCTAATTTTCCACATTTACACATCAGCTCCTCATTCACTCCATTCAGAAGATAAAAATGTCTCCGTTACGGCAAAGATTGAAAGACAGAGCATTTCAGTTAAGCTGATCCTATAAATCCCAGTTTCTGTTGGCACAAATGACGTGGAGCCTCGGGAAATATTCCCATTTAAACAAATGTTTGCATCGCACGTTTGCTGCCTAACCACTTTATTGCTCAGGATAATCCTCAAGGATTATATGTTTCAAATTCCAATCGGTTCGATGAAGTAGCAGCAAACCCAAACGCTGATGAACTTTGAATTACGAAGCTTGAAAAGGAACCTTATCTTTCAGAACTGGAAAAACATTCAAATAAGTAAATGCTTTGATTTAATCCTCTAAGTAATAGATAAAATACTCCGATGTCTTTGAACAGTTCAGACATAATTAAAAGAAAAAGTTTTTATGATGATTCCTCACTTTTCAAAATTCCATTTCGCTGCATTCCAAGCTCATTTTTGTTTTAAGATGTACAGGGTTTGTACAGATACTGCAAACATAGCACATAAACCTCAATCCCTTTAAGCCTGACAGCACAGATTAATGGGGAAAAACAGAAAACTTTTTTCATCAATAGAGTTGATATCAAAGCTGTGACAAAGGAGGCTTGAAAATAATTTCCACATCTTTGCTGTTAATCAGCCACCCCTATAGAGATGGGTTCTTAGCTTTCAATTCAGACTGATTATCCACTTTCTGCACCATCCTCTCAATTGGAATCTTGCACCATAGCTCTTTCAAGGTTACTAAAGTACACTTTACTTAAGAATTAATTTTGTTGTGTGATGCATCTTTTTGTTTTCCCTCATTGCTTTGTCTCCCACATAAAAGCGGCCTGATGAAAAACATACTGTATTGTGTTCTCTGATAATTACGTGTGATATATTGCTTCTTCATGTGATGAATTGAAAACATGGGCTTATACAACTATTAAGTGCCTGACTGTACAGCATTAAGTGGCCATCTTTTCATAATCCAGGTGTAATTTGTTCCAAACTTTGAAAGTGCATTGCAATAATTTTAATGTTTCCAGTGAGTATATTCAGATGCAGTTTTTTTTTATCCTGATTTCTGCTTAGTTTATAGTGTCTTGTGAATAAAAATGCTCTGCAGTGCATATTTCACTGCAAATTTCACTACCTCAGTCTTCCAATTTACAAGAAGCACTAAATTTGCAAGGAGGCTCTTAAGATCTATCTATTTATCTATCTTTGTGCACATATGTATCTTTAAATACTATATATATTTATATATAAAGGTTTATATATATATATATACATGCACAAAGATAGATAACTAGATAGATATTAAGAGTGCCTTTACAAGTTTAGTGCTTATCTATTACTTCTTGGAATTTGTAAGACTGAGATAGTGAAATGTATACATACATATAAGCAATACGTTTTAACATTATAATTATTATTCTTAACTTGCAAATGATTCTAATCCAGATTGTCAAATTGACTAGGCGCACAGCTATTTGGACAATTCTGATGTTCAATCTTGGAAACCGCACATAATTGATAAAGTGCCTTTGTCTCCATTTCATTCATCTCCATTTGCGAATGAAACTCGCAATCCACAATTGCCACCCACTAAAAACAAAATAGGATAAAAGGTTGTGTAAACAGGCAGGTGGAAATCCTGCAGGAACAGTAATAATCAAAAGAAATGTTCTTGAGAAAGATATTGGACTGTCACTATTTATTTAAACCAAAGTGGCAACTTCATTTTGGAAATATACTATAGTCTGCTTCTCCTCTTAGCAGCCTTTAACATGATTTGTTCCATTTTAGGCCTATTTCAAGTACACAAGCTCTAGATCCTGAGTTAATCATAAATAATATGAATAGTATTAAGAAGGTTCAGTGCCTCTGATATTTCATGGTTCACATTAGCCGTTGAAAATCTTTGAAGACTCTTATGTTGACTGTGCTATTTAGAATATATACTGACTGTATGGCTCTTTTTTTTGCCAGTGATCAACAGGTTTCATCAAAATGAGGTAATCACATCATAATTGATAATCTGCTCCATTAACATTAGCCTAAATGCAATTATTGATAACAAAATAACCCATACCTAAGATGAAAAAGAACAGGCCCATGAAGTTTATGGGTGACCATCCCTCCCTCCCTGACATTGGCATATGTTGGAAGGATTTACAAGTTGATACTCATCCTGTTTGTTCATGTTATGAATGGACCTTCATTGGCCATCATATCCTGGAGTGGGACTTGAACCTGAATTTCTGACTCAGAGGCAGGGACACTACCAGCTGGACCAATACCCATCGCCAATGTATTTGCAATTAATCCTTGCCAATGTAATTGTCATTTAACAAAATGTTTGCCATTGGACCTTAACAATCTGATTAATAAGACATTGACACTTAGTGCTGTTTCCTTATTGGTAGATAAATCCTAAATCGGAACGCTAAGGCCCATTAGTTCCATCAGACGAAATATATGGGAATTAGCTATATAGATCCAATTACCAAATTGGGAATTCTTGGCAAGGATGGTACCTAGAGGGAGTCCATGATCAAGATGCCATTGTTCTTTAGAGATAATTTTCCTACACATATAAATGAACAGTCAGAAAATCAATGTTTTGGACTTCAGAGTTAATGGCCAGCATTCGCCACAATTTGCTCACTGGGACCGCCCTTATATGTGACTCCAAATGTCACATGACATGCACAAAAATTGCCCATGCAGACAAAAGGCTTCACCCTTTCTGCTTAGATTGGGAGATACAGCGAATATTATAATGGCATTCTCAAACAAATGATAGTATCATAATGGATGGTGGGCACCAATCAAAAATCACAGACATCGTCAAATATACCTGGTGTTTAAGAACTGACAATGACAAAGGAACTTTCCCACCTGAACTTAGGAAAATGTAAAATTAGCACTATTTACAGATAAACTGTTCCAGGTTGCTTATTAATTATTGAAAAGAAGAATCAGTCATGTGTAAGACTGCATCAAATTACTTTTTGTTTCTTAAGAATAGAATAGATCAGAAGTGGAACCCTAGCAAGCAGTTTTACTTTATTTAATATTCCTCATTTATCATTTGGAATGCTTTCTCATTTAGTACTGATTTCAGCATTTAGTGATCACATAGCAAAAATGAACAAAGCCTTTTGAGCAGTAAACATCCAAGCCTGTAGGCAAGGATGGGAGTTTCACTCCTGAATCCCACAAACCTAAAAGAACAAATGCCTGTATCTGTGTAAGACCATTTGCACAGTTCCATCAGCACTGTCCTTCCAGAGTCTGGCGCTTGCACAGTATTAATCTTCTCTTATTGATTGGTACTTTATGGCAGATTTCTTCAGCAGAGCAGTCTAAATGATATAGTTCACAAAATTGTGTGGTTTGGAGAGGAACTTGCAGGTGGTGATGTTCCCATACACTTCCTGCCTTTGTCCTTCTAGATAGTAGAGGTTGCGGGTTTGGAAGATGCTGTTGGAAAACGTTTGGCAAGTTGCTGCAGTGCATCTTGTGTATGGTACACGCTGCTGCCACTGTGCATCGGTGGTGGAGGAAGCAAATGTTTAAGGTGGAGGATGGGGTATCGATCAAGCAGGCTGCTTTGCCCTGGATTGCGCCGAGCTTGTTGAGTATTGTTGGAGTGGCACTTATCCATTCAAGTGGAGAGTATTCCATCACACTCTTGATTTGTGCCTTTTAGATGGTTGACAGGATTTGGGGAATTAAGAGGTGAATTACTTGCTGCAGAATTCCCAGCCTCTGACCTGTCTTGTAGCCACAGTACTTATATGGCTGATCCCATTAAGTTTATAATCAATGGAAACCCCCCCCCAGGATGTTGTTAGCGGGGGATTCAGTGATGGTGATGCCAATGAATGTCAAGGGGGTATGGTTAGATTCTCTCTTGTTGTAGATGGTGATTGTCTGGCACTTGTCTCACAAAAGTTACTTATCGCTTAACAGCCTAAGCCTGAATGTTGTCCAGATCTTGCTGCATATGGACATAGACTGTTTTTGTACCTGAGAAATCGCAAATGGTACTGAATACTGTGCAATCATCAGCAAATATCCCCATTTCTGACCTTACGGTGGAAGAAAGGTCATTGATGAAGCAGCTGAAGATGTTTAGGCCTAGGACACTACACTGAGGAAGTCTTGCAGCGATATCCTCGGGCTGTCATAATTGGCCTCCAACCATCTTCCTTTGCACTTGGTATGACTCCAAATAGCGGATACATTTTTCCCCTGATTCCATTGACCTCAGTTTTACTAGGGCTTCTTAACACCACGCTGGCTCAAATGTTGCCTTGATATCATGGATAGTCACTATTGCCTGACCACTTGAGCTCAGCTGTTTTGTCTATGATTGGACCAAGTCTATAATGAGGTCAGGAGCTGAGTGGCCCTGGCAGAATCTAAACTGAGCATTGGTGAGCAGGTTATTGCTGTGTAAGTGCCATTTGATGGTGCTGTCGATAACATCTTCCATCATTTTTCTGATGATCGCGAGTAAACTGATGGGATGGTAATTGACAGGATTGGATTTGTCCTGCTTTTTGCAGACAGGGCATAGTTGGGCAATTTTGTTGTTAGATACCAGTGTTATAGCTGTACTGGAAAAGCTCAGCTGGAAGTGCAGCTAATTCTGGAATACAAGTTTAATGTCTCATCTTAAAGTCAGCACTTCCAACAGTTTAGCACTCCCTTAGTGCTGCACTGGAGTGTCAGCTTTGATTTTTGTGCTCAAGTCCTAGAATGGGACTTGACTCAGGTGAGAGTGCTATCACCAACAGAGCCATGGTTGGCTTGGCATTAGTTGTTTCTTCCTGGTTTCTGTCTGTGATAATTCTTCAATGTGATTGGCTGCTTAGCTGGCTTATGACATCACTGTCACTGGACATCAGAGATGCTCTATACCTTTGGCTAGAACAAAGTTAATGTCAGAAAAAATCCAAGCCATCACTTCACTTTTGTGGGCAGCTCTCTTTGAGAGCAGCAGCGAGAACCGTCACAATGCTGATGTCTGAAAATCTAGGCCAATGTAACATTTGTCACATTAATTAAACAGAATCATCAATGTACAGGGAAAGTCAACAATGCTCTTTTCAGGTAGGCCTCTTCGTTCTTTGAGCCAATGAAGCATAATGGACCACAGATGTAATAGAAGAAACCAGAGTCTTATTTTAGGTACCTAGACAAATTTGGAGGAACCCTGAAGTGCAGCCTAGCGAGAAAGAATTACTACTTCCTGAAGCTAAAGAACATGAGGATGACCTTCTGTTTTGACAGTAGAAAGAAGTTGCACAGCAAAGGTGGAGCAAGATATCTGTCATCATGCAATTAGAGACATTGGTTATTGGCCATTGGTTTCAATAAAAAGAGTCTTTGGGCATGACTGGTTAGCCCCATAGCCCTAGCAGATTTGCAAAGAGCTGTACTCTCAAAAACATTTCACTTCTCTTCAGTGACAGAGATCTCACACTCTGACATTTCATTGTCTTAGTCCTCTAGTTGATTACATCCAGAAAAATGAACCCTGGAGTGTATGAAGTCAAACCATTTTTACTTTCCATTATATTTTTCCAAATGGTACCAATTTCAAAGAGTAGCTTTAATAACTTTTATCCTTTAGTCTAGATTCTTTCTAACTGATGTTTCTTACCACTTACTTTTACATGGTAGCCCCTGAGTGATGGATGGCTGAACTTTGCCATTGGAGTCTGTGAGGGATTTGGTGATTCTCTTTTTAGTGAAGCTGCTATTCCTGAGGGCTCCATTTCAGAAATTCTTTCCCTTATAATGTCAAGGCCTACCAAGCTCATGTCTGAAGCCCCATCATATAGTGGCATTAGAGGGGGCCTTAAAGAAATAGATTCATTGCCACTCTCACAAAAGACAGTGACATCTTTGACTCCAAATGTTATCCACTGGTGTTGGGCATAGGCTCAAAGCTTCAATGGTCAGTGTGAGAATTGATCAGATAGTCCAAATTAAGTCATGAGGGTCTTGCAAAAGTGTCATGTTAAAGCATCTGTAGAGGTGGTAGGAGCTGCCATCCCAGAAGATAATAATGTCCTTGGAATCTTCTTCCAGAAGTTGCGAATGCCCTTGGAATCCCTTCTTAACATTTTGCTCCATAGATATCTCCTGTACTGTTACATTCTGCAAGGTTTCCTACACATCATAACAAACTTTCTGCATTGTGTTGCAGATGCATGTAGTGGAATCTTCCCACTTATCCATCATTTCAACTTTATGCGTGGAACCATTTGCACTATGTGGCCACATGTGCTCCTGATCATTGTTCTCTTGAAGAATGCGCTCTGAAGGTTTGGGTCCACTCCTCAACTGAGGGCAGGCATTTCTTCACCCTCTGTGGACAAGCACTTCTCCCCCATCTCCCACCACCTTCCACTTTCAGGTCCTTATGATTACTAGTACTCAGTGTTTCATTAAGTGAAAATTCTTCTTATTTATTAACTATTTCCTCCTGAGTGAATGATTCTAGTGCTGATACTGGAATGCAGAGGGTCTCTGGAATGTTGGTCTGAACCATGCTTTTTTACCACACTTCAAATGATTGTATTTACAATGTGGTTGTGGCATGCAAACTGGATGGCTGCGCAGTTTGGACTGATGATCCTTTCATGCTGATCTGTTGAAATGTCAAATGTCCACTGAATGTTGGAGAGCCAGTCAAAGCTAACACAGCACCATGTCACCAGACCAGTTGGGGTCTTTTTATTTCTCACAAGTATCATTCCAGCAGATAATAACAGGCTTGTTGAACGTTTGCAAAGGAACTTTCCTCCCAATCATCTCCTTTTTGTTTGTGGGTAAATATCCCAGGGCCTGTAATCCTAGGATGTCCAGTCTTCCAGCAGAAGCATGGAAGATTGGAACTCTTGGCTTCTCAAGGAGCCCAACATAGACCCATTTAAAATTGCAGTGATAGAGTCCTAAATATAATTGAGGAACCTGTCAGTGTTTGTAAAGGTGCATCAGTGGTACGCTCTTCAATGGAGGTCTGGAAAGTAGCAGCATCATGGAACATAATGGGAAGGATTTCCTCAGACTCAAAATGGCTCACTTCTGCAACTTGAAATACTGTATTTACTTCAGCCTATCATATAACCTACACCTGCTCTCAGAAAAATCCCCTGAATTTAACAGGGTGGATCAGGCAAGAACCCACTGAATGGTGGAACAGATTTGAGGGGCTAAATGGCCTACTCCTGTTCCTATATACCTTGGACAGAAGGCTCAACAATCTTCCCCTCCACCACTCCATTCCCCACTCCCATCCCCCACTCCCATCCCCCTTAGACATGGGCAACTTTGATTGGGTATAATCCCAACAGAATAGATTCCAAAATATTTTTAACATCCACCAACCCCCCCTCCCTCCCCCCATCACCCATCAACTGCGTAGGAGATGAGCCCATAACCACGTAAGAATTTATTTCCACTTGGTCTCTCCATCTATATTAATGGGTAGACAACCTGATCATCAAATTCACACCCTGACTAGCTTCCAGGAAGTGAATCAACAGGCTGGGGATGACACTGACTTTGCCTGCCTGATTAACTACTGGCCTTCACTTGACACTCATTAAATTTTCAGATTCCAGTTTACCCTAATTTTCTTTTAACCATAAAATTACATCCTCGTAAGATATTAAAATGAGAAGACTTATATCAAAATTCCTGGGACAGAAGAAGATTATAGAGATAAAATTTGAGTCCTGCAGACTTGTGTTAATCAGAAGCAGATTGGAAATTTGGGCATAGGCACCCAAATTCCCACCAAGCACCGCTGTCGGGTTTGACGCCCTTATGTTTTAAAATTTAAAGGTGGTTAATATTGGTTTCCATTGTGTTATGATGAATCAATAATAAAATGATGGTGTTATATTGTTATATTATTCATAAAGAAATAGGAACTGATTGTTCTGTGAATGTGCATCCGGGGTGCCACATTTACTGGTGAATTGCAGTCAGGTGCCGAGCAATAATGTATCGGTCCACCAGCCACATGGAGAGCTGTAAGAAATGCACTCGATGAAGCTCCACCATTTCAAGTCTAAAAGTGTGATTATTTCAAACTTATAGGAACCAGAAGACATAGCATGTAGTGACCTGTGGTTTTATGAAGGCTTTTGACCATTTCTTCCTTTTTCTTCTCTGTACCTAATTTTAGGGCAAAAAAAAAAGGCAATTGCAAAAATTACTGGACCTCAATTTCCCAAGAGCTAAATGATCTGCTTCCTGAAAAATTGATTAGAAATTGTAACCATTTGACAGAAAAGGTCACAAAGTAAGGACTTTTAACCTCAGCCTTTTAAGATCAGAAAATCATCCTAAATTCAGAATTACTCAAGAAAGTATCCTCAATCCCAAATCGCACTCTTGGTTTAGAATTTACTACAAAAACATAACTCATATTGCACACACCAACTTGCTTTACATGCAATTAGCTTCTTTTAAAAAAATGTTTGCACCTTTATTTTAACCACTGCCTACATGCTGCAACCTTTTTATGCCTCACACCTCCCTGAAGCAACTTATAATATTTTCCTAACTTAAAGATCCTATATAAATATAAGTCCATAGAAACATAGCATTGTACAGCACAGTAGGAGACCAGGCATTCAGCCCACCAAGTCTGACCTGGCTCTTTTGAAGTGTAATCCAGTTAGTACCACTTCCCTGCTCTTTCGAGGTGTCAGCTGTGGCTCAGTTCATAACACCCTCGCCTTTGAATCAGAGGGTTGTGGGTTCATGTCCCACTCCTGGAAACCAAGAACTGTGATTGTACTTGAAAAGAGTTGCAATCTGTGACTGTTGGTAACTCGAAAGAGTTTTCCCTGCTCTTTCCCCATATTCCTGGAATATTTTCACCTTGAAGTGTTTATCCAATTCCCTCTTGAAGACTACCATTGAATCAGTATCCACTACTCCTATCGGGCAGTTTGTCCGAATCATTCCCATTGTTGCTGCAATCAAATTTTGTCATTGCTAACAGCTCATCACGATTTTACAAGAGACTGGAGTTGGAGACAGCAGCATAAAATAAGAGAAAACAGCCAACATGATGGTCCAATGCAAGGCACAAAAGCAGGTTCAAATAATCACAAATATAAGCATAACAATAAGTAGTGCCCACAAGGTGGGGGTGTGACTTCAAATGAAGGGCTGGAAAACAAATTGAACGGGAAAGCTTTTTGAAGAGGCAGAAAAGCGTGACATCCCCTGACAGAAGTTTTACATAGTAGAGATATGCCAGTAAGAAAAAGGCTGGTTAAGTGCAACTGGTTACTGCTAATTTGTCATATCAAGATTTACTTCAGTCGGAAAAGAATGTAAGTTAAATGTTTAAACTTGTGGATTACTGGGCGAGTGAAAATATCCAGTGCTTGTAAGGTACAATCTCCTCTCCTCCAAGTTGAAATACAGGTCTGGCGTTTCCAGACAATTTACTGGTTTTGTAACGAGTAACAGCCACCTTCAATGATGTGATTTCATTCCAATAAAATGTTACATAGAGACCTTTGTAACATATACTGCCTGCACCTGCTGCAGGACAGTTTGTAGAACCCATTTCTCTGTCTTAAAAAGGCTGCTATGACACTGCTAATTTAATTGTGTTCAAGGTATTTTCAGGATCCAGAAATCATGCCATTCTTCTCAATAAACTAGTCAACTTAAATTTTAACAGTTGCAACACTTCGCCAATTCAAATCTTACTTAATGGACCGATCTCAATTGGTGTCTATATATCAGACAATGTCGAGGCCATTGGATGTGGATATGTGTATCCCCAGGGCTCAATACTGGGACCTTTTACTTTTCTTGTCTATATTAATGGCTTTCTGTCTGTGTGCAACCAGCCGAATTCACATGTATGCTGATAACACAGTTTTAGTTTATCAAGGGAAATGTGTCCATTAAATATCAGCAGATGCAAACCAAAGAATTACTATTTGCGATATTAGCTAGTGAACACTTAATACAATTGCATGACATTCATTTGCCTGTTATTTTAATGGAGGCATTTAAAATAAGCAGATTGTTGCCTCTGTTAAAATAACGGACACAGGAATGTCATAAGAACATAATAAGATCACAAACAGCAATTTCGGGACGACAACTTCAGAATTTCATCTAGATTAAGAAATAAATAATTTATCTAAAATTTGCAAAAATCAATTCTGTTCTCTTAATACTTTATAAGTCAAAGGATCAATCACTCTTAAGAATTCAGCGAGGCTGATTTGAATACAAAAACTGATTAGCTGGTAGTCCTGCTGATGAATGAACAAGACAGGCTGCACAATGGGAACACATACACCTGAAATCTGGGCAAACCCTAAGGCAATCAAGTTAGCAGGACAGACTTCCCACACTAAAACCTAGAGCCTTAGAAAATCTCGAGAGCTTCAAACATTCCTGAACATGTTATAAGATGGTACACTCTGTTTTATGGAGATAAACACTCCTGGATGTGTGAATGCCAATTTTACAAAATCACCATCCCAATGGGGACCCTTGCCCAATAGGAGCACAAATCACTAAGTTGCTTATCATATTCCTACATTGAATCTACAGCACAGAAATAGGCCACTTGACCAAACAGATCCGTGCCAGTGTTTACGCTCTTCATCAGTTTCCTCATATCCCTCTTCACCTTACCCTATCCACATACCCTTCTATTCTGATCATTGGACCCGTGGGCATCTGCCCCAGTTTCATCCTTTCAAATTAAAGGTGAGCTTTGTTATGGCCTTGTGTTCCTTCTCATGCAATTCTCCTCTATTCACTCCACCTAGACAATTAATTAAAGCCCAAGCATGAAAGAGAAAACTTGCCCCATACCGTGAAGAAAAATAAATGGTCAGGTATGCACACACAGTTATGCAGAGTTCAACTCTAATGTTCAAGGTTAAGTATTTAGCAAGTGTAAATGTCTGAATGTTATTGTCTATTTTTATTTTTCCCAATTGATTATATAACTGGGTTCAAATATACACCCCAAACCAGCACAGCTACAGAAGGCAGTAATTTAGCCCTGGTGTCTAATTCACCTGGAAAAAAATAAACAGCCTTGATGGCAGTGACTCAGTATTACTTTCACAGATTGCTTGTTCCTGCCTCTGATCTTTCCATGTTAGGCTTCTATCTCAGATCTCATTTCCTCCCCACGTCTCTGATTCTCGCTTTCCCACACTGACTTTTGGCTGGTCTCCAAATTTTCCTGTCCTGCACGTGACGATGCCCGCCACTGGTGGGACTGGAAAATCCCGTCCCCTACCTCTGATGCTCCATGTTTCCTGCCATACCTTAATGACTTTCAAATTTCTGAAGTCTTGCATCCTCCCCATGTCTATTCTCAATACAAGTGATGCCTCTTCTAATACGTTGTGCTTACCCCAAGTGGCTGACACCTTACAAAGCAACTGATTTGCCTCTCATGCCTCTGATAATTCTGACACCAAACCTTATGGCTCTTCCTGACTGATGCCTCTGCGTTTCACTTCAAAAACTGCCCCAAATGCTTTATGTAACTCTCCCTGCCATTTGAAGTACCTCCAGTAAAATTCAATGGTTCTCTCCTGCTAGTTGGACTCGGAACGATAGAGGAGCTCAGGAATCATACTGGGAGGGATGACCGTCCCAATTTTCTTGCACCCAGGAACCCATCGTGGCAGGAGAACAGCAGCTTGGAAGGGGACATAACAAGGGTAGGAACTTGGAAAGATGGGCTGGGAAGAATCTGTTCACAGGTAGCCCAACCAATCCAATTGCCCATCTGAGTTCCCAGGTTAGCACTTGCTAATAATTTCAAGCCATTTTGATACCTGACTTGAAGGCGGAGGGGCATGTTAGTGGGGTGGTGAAAAAGGCATATGGGACACTTGCCTTTATCAATCGAGGCATAGATTACAAAAATAGGGAGGTCACGTTGGAGTTGTATAGAACCTTGGTGAGGCCACAGCTGGAGTACTGTGTGCAGTTCAGGTCGCCACATTATAGGAAGGATGTGATTGCACTGGAGTGGGTGCAGAGGAGATTCACCAGGATGTTGCCTGGGATGAAACATTTAAGTTATGAAGAGAGGTTGGATAGACTTGGGTTGTTTTCCTTGGAGCAGAGAAGACTGCGAAGCGACCTGATCGAGGTGTACAAGATTATGAGGGGCATGGACAGGGTGGATAGGGAGCAGCTGTTCCCCTTAGTGGAAGGGTCAGTTGCAAGGGGGCATAAGTTCAAGGTGAGGGGCAGGAGGTTTAGGGGGGATGTGAGGAAAAACTTTTTTACCCAGAGGGTGGTGATGGTCTGGAATGCGCTGCCTGGGAGGGTGGTGGAGGCGGGTTGCCTCACATCCTTTAAAAAGTACCTGGATGAGCACGTGGCATATCATAACATTCAAGGCTACGGGCCAAGTGCTGGTAAATGGGATTAGGTAGGTAGGTCAGGTGTCTCTCACGTGTCGGTGCAGACTCGATGGGCCGAAGGGCCACTTCAGCACTGTGTGATTCTGTGATTCTGTGTGACTAATTGTTCTAGGCACTGCAGTAGTGGAAATGGCCACTGTCATTGGGACCTTCTGACTGTTATCTGCAAACAGCAATCACAAGATTTCCTATGCCAATCCTTCATTTTGGTTGGACTTCAGGATGAGCAGCAGAGAGGGGCTGAAGGGGAAGAAGGCACTACCCAAGGCATTGGATGGACTGGTCAAGGGTTACCTATTGCCAAATGACAGAGTGTCAGTGTCATAGGAGACAGGTGGGCCAGCACAGGGACAGAGGGTTAGGGTTTGTCCCTCAGGTCCAGGAGGGTCATCAATTGTACCCACTTAGCCATCAAGGCACCAACAGACCAGTCAGCCAGATTCCTGAACAGAAAAGGCTTCCACTCATTGAATGTCCAGCTGGTCTGTCATCACAGGAAGTGCATCTTACAGATCTGCACTCAATTACCGTGCAGTTGTCATGATTCTCTCATCTTGCAAGAATCACAGGTGCCACACTACTTCAGGCCAATATCCAGACTCTGTGGGTACCTGCTGGGGAATAATGGTTATCCTCTGAAGATCTGGTTCCTGACTACTATCCAACACCCAGAGAGGCACTACAGTCAGAGCAATCTACTAACACAAACCTATATTGAACATCTTGAAGATGCGCTTCTGTTGTCTTGATCAGTTGGGTGGTACCTCCAGCATGAGCCAGCCAGGGTGTCTTGTATTGTGGTCATTTGCTGCGTGCTGCACAACATGACTACAGAAAGAGGCTGGAGCTGGATAAAGAGGAGGACCTGGATTGCCACTGTTTATTGGAGGAGGATGAGGAGGAGGAAAAAGAAGAAGAAGAGGAAGAGGAGGACAAAAGGGGTGCTCCAAAGGAGCCCAGTGCCCAAGCACTGGAAGGAGACCACCAAGGCCATCCCAGAACTCATGGTGATCAGCAGGCTGACATGACCACATTGATTCAGAAATGTTCCACTTGAGTGCCTCTCAGCCCTATGACAGATGAATCAATTTTATCAGGGTTACTCAACAAGCACACATATCTGAAGAATCCCACTGGAACCTGAAATCATTGCGAATGGTGTCTCCACCAACAACATTGTCCCACGCCACAGACCATGGAACTGCACCAGATCGAGGCCCCTCCCCACCAACCCTGCCAACACCCTATCCCCCACAACCTGCATTTCACTCCTGGCATCAAGCATTAATAACACACAAGTCTGATCGAGATCATAAGCAATTATTATTAAAGGAGATATAAATGCCAAACAAATTGAGAAAGCTTCACCTAGGTAACCTAAAAAATGCAACTGTTGACATGGCGCTTAACACTTACTTCTACAGTGTGCTCCCCACATGGCTGGGGGTGACATGGAAGCACCCTATTCCCATGTCTCTACTTTTGACTGAGATTCCTATGACTTCCATCTTCATCTTCATTGTGGATGTACCCGTAGAGGCTCCTCCCAGGCTGCTATACCTGCATCGTTGCCGGGGCAGCCTCTGTCAGAGGACCTTGTGATATGGATAGTTCCTGAGTTGGAGGGGCTGAAGAGGTGAAGGATGATGCCCCGATGCCCCCTGATTGATGGCCCCCTCATCAGCCTCTTCAATTACCTCAGCCCTTTAATGGTGCAGGATGAGGCCACTGGCTGGGATGCTACTGGCATGCACTCCAAGCCTTTCTTCGCCATCAGCAACACTGATTGTTCCATGCTAAAGAGAGTCTCACTCTGCGTGTGATATTAGCCTACTGCTCCTGTATCCACTCAGAGACTCTGAGTGGTGCTGCATATGGCTCTCTGAGAGGTTAGCCACTCTCAATGGAAAAGCTCTTGCACTAAAACCCCCTGAGTCATAACAGTGCACATGCACTGTATGAACTTCTCCATTGTCTGACCATGGCTCTGCAATGCCTCGGGGATCTCCAACATTTGAAAACTCATCTGTATCCGATGTTCCAGAATGACCCTCCTTGTTTGTCACACCTAAGGCCCAGCATCTTCACCCGCCAATGCCTGGCTGTGCCTGCATTTTGTCCTTCAAAGGGGAGTGCCCACAGCTGATTCTGCCTCACGCTCCTCCTCCTACTCACTTGTGATTTTATGCTCACCCTCTGCTCCCCGTTCTAATTGTTAGTTAAGCCAAACTGAGGTGAGTGTGTCTGCGCTGGCAGATCATGCGGAGGTCACCCCTGCCGTAGAGGCCAGCTCCAACTGTGCAGGACCACTCTGCTCTGCCTCTGCTGTAGGCCCTGTGGGAAACACAGGAACATGATGATGAGAACTCAGGCTCTGGTGATAAGAACTCATCCTTCTTTACAAATCCCTCCATGGCCTCATCCCTCACTACCTTTGCACTCTCCTCCAGACCTACAAGCAATCAAGGACTCTGCACTCCTCTAATTCTGACCTCTTGACCATGGCTGATTTTAATTGCTCCACCATTGGTGACTGTACTTTTAGCTGCTAAGGAAACAATTCTTCACACAAAGCGTAGTGGAACTCTTTCACCAAAATGATGTTGAGGCTGGGTGTCACTTAAACTGTCAAAACTGTGATTGATGATTTTTGTTAAGCAAGAGTATTAAGGGTTACGAAACTAAAGCGGGCATATGGAGTTAAGATAAAAATTAGCCATGACTTAATTTAATGGTGGAACAAACTTGAGGGGTTAAATGGTCTCTTCCTGTTCCTTTGATCCTATAAAGCAGTACCAAGGCCCTAAGTTCTGTAATTCACTGCCTAAACCTCTCTGCCTCTCTACTTCTCCATTATGACATTCCTTAAGACCTACATCTCTGAACAAGCTTTTAATTATCTGTCGCAACATCTCCTTATGTTGCTTGATGTACATTTTTAAAATTTATTGGTCCATGGTATGTGGGCGTCGCTGGTTAGTTCAGCATTCATTGCCCATACCTAATTGCCCTTAAGAAGGTGGTGGTGAGCTGCCTTCTTGAACCACTGCAGTCCCTGTGGTGTAGGTACATCCACAGTGTTGTTAGGGAGGAGGTTCCAGGGTTTTGACCCAGCCACAGTGAAGGAACGGTGATATATTTCCAAGTCAGGATGGCGAATGGCTTGGAGGGGCACTTGCAGGTTGTGGTCTTGGCATGCATCTGCTGCCCTTGTCCTTCTAGATGGTAGAGTTCGCAGGTTTGGAAGGTGCTGTTGAAGGAGCCTTGGTGAGTTGCTGCCGCTGTGTATCTGTGATGAAGGGAGTGAATTCTTAAGGTGGGTGTCAATCAAGCGGGCTGCTTTGTCCTGCACGTTTTGCTTTATGGCCTTCCTGTAAAACACCTTGGGACATTTATTATATTAAAAACAGCTATATAAATAAAAGTTGATTTTTCTGTTGTAACATTCAACTTTGGTGGGGATGCAAAATGAGTTTAGCAGATTGGACGCTCGTTATACACCCCGCCCAATTTTGCTTTCCACAATAAAAATGAAAATCAAGTGGGGCGTACAAGGGACAGCCAATTTTCCACGATTATTCTTCATCCCTCACCAAAGTTGAATTTCTGCCCACTCCCCCATTATATCACAATGGCACAGGGTGATAACGTGGACCTAATTTGGAAAAACACAGGTTTGCTCCTGCTGTTTCGCTGTCATTGAGATTATGGCCTCCACTTGAAAAGAGACCGAAGCTGAGTTGTTTCCTGGCAGAAAGGGATAGAAAGTAAATGTGGAAAACTGGGACACCCCCTCATACCTTAAACAATTAGGTACAGAGCAGAATTGGTAGATATTTGTGCACTATCTCATTGGAGATTTGCGCATTGACTGGCAGGTGCTGAAGTAAGGGGGAAGGGGCAACTTTAAACTGTAAGCATGAGATATCTGGCTGGTGCAATGGGCTAACATCATGGCCAGGATTTTCCGTGCCCGCTGGTGTCGGGCGTGTTTGGTGGCGCGAGGGGATAATATGGCAAGAAGGCCAAAAATCAGTTTCACGATGTTGTGAAACCAGTTTGCGATCATCCGCTCCACCCACCGATGGGGGGCCGCGTTTCCCACCATCGAGCGTCGGGAACCTCATTGTAATAGATCTGCATATCATTACAAGCCCAGCCCGCCGGAATTGCCCCTCCACCCCCCACCCCCAGTGGATTGTCCGCCCACATCAGCGTGATTGAACGCCAATGTGTTTCACAACAGCACATAAAAGGCGTGCACTTGGCGGGCTTCACTTTGAGGGGAACTCGGAGGTGAGTGCACAGTAACGTTACAGAGCATTCGCTTGGGTCGCCTGTTGGATTTAAAGGCTGAGGCGCGTTTGGGGACGCGGGGGCAAGAGCTGCCCTGTGATTGAGGCGATTTGGGTGGGGGGGGCAAGGGCTGCCCTGCAGTTGAGGCGACTTGGGGGGTGGCAGGGAAAGGCCTGCCCTGCAGCTGAGGGTAGTGCACAAGCACGTGCGAGGTGGTGCGGGGGCGGTGAGCGAGGGAAGCGACCACGCATTAAGGAAACCTTATATAAAGTGACCATTCCTCTGCATCTGAGACAGTTCAGGTGCAGCCACATTGCTGTGATGGGAGTCGGGCCTCTAGCTTATCTGCCCACTCAAGCAACGCAGAGGCATCAAAGTGCCAACAAGTGCTCCTGAGCTTTTCACCTCTTGGGCACAGACTGCAAAGTAAAGAGTGTTTGAGTGGACTGCAGAACAGTTGGATGAATGGGCATGTTGTACAATCTCCTTGCTAAAGCTGGGCCATGGAGCAGTCACTGGTGAAGGTGCTCATAGCCCCTTGAAATGTCATCATCCCAGTTTGGACCAGTCTCCCCCATGGTTCAAGCTAACAGTGCAGCCTTGCAGTGCGGGTTAGGGGAATGTCTGCACCTGAGCTGAGAGCACATCCAGTGAGCAAAGCTGCTGCCAATCGGTCAGGTGGAGTGAGCGGAGTTGGGTGGTGATTTGGGCAGCCATGCAGCGCACTAAACTCTGGCCATCCAAGTGGTGACCAGCACTCTCTGGGATGTGTTAAGGGGCCATGAGACTTAACCAAGACTGGTTCTTAGTCCACCAATGCTAAGCCATGCGTCTCTCTCTTTCATTCTGCAGGAAGAGTACATCAGGATCATGGAACCTGGTGACTTAGCAGTTGCCTCGTGGCATATAGAAAGCGAAGGTGACGGAGTAGACTGAGGCACCTTGTTGCGCAGAGGGAAGAGCAGCACCCTCAAGAAGAGGAGGTGGCTGGGGCTCCTGCACATGCCGCCCAAGAGCCACAATGGCCCATAGCTGGTTGGCGCCTAGCGACACCCAATGTCTATTGACGCTGCCTTTCATTCCTGCAGATGACCAAGGAACAGTGTTGCCGAAGACTGTGCATGTCTAGGGAATTGATTGGTCACATCTGCCAGCTACTGCAGGATTTGGCACCACAGGGACATAGAAGGAAGCCACTGTCAGTGGCTGTGAAACTGACCGTGTCACTCAATTTCTACCAGTGGCTCGTTTCAGTGCTCCACAAGTGACCACTGTGGGATATCACAAGCCTCCACACACAAATGCACCATGAGGTCACAGGTGCATCTTCGCGAGAGCGCACAACTTTGTGCATTTCGTCTGGCACCAGGAAAGCCAGGATGCAAGAGGGATTGGATTTGGCCAGATCTCAGGTTTCCCACAGGTGCAGGGTGCTATCAACTGCACTCATGTGGCGCTCAGATCTTCATCGCAACACACGGTCAACTATGTCAACCACAAGGAATTCCATTTGCTAAATGTGCAGCTGGTGTACGACCACCACAAACGTATCCTGCAGGTGTGAGCACGGTTTCCAGGGAGTGTGCACAACTCCTACATTCTTAGTCAGTCACAGATCCCTGATGTCTTCCAGGGTTCACAGAAGCTGCAGGTATGATTCCTTGGGGACAAAGGCTACCTGGAGAGGATGTGGCTGATGACACCCGTGCGGCGGCCTCAGACTGCAGCAGAGGGAAGGTGTAACAAGGCTCATGCTGCAACTCGCAACTTGGTGGAGCAGACTATCAGGATGCTGAAAATGAGTTTCCAGTGCCTGGACCAGTCTGATGGAGCCCTACAATATTGTCCACAGAGGGTGTCACACATCTTCATCATCTGCTGCGCCCTTTACAAACTGGTGCTCCAACAGGGAGAGGAGCTGGCTGAGGAGGAGATGGAGGAGCAGGGGGTCTCCTCCAATGAGGAGGACACTGACAGGGATGAGAGTGAGGAGGTCCTCATAGGTGACGATGATGGGGACGAGGTCCTCGCACTGGCAAGAGGAGGCAGGCATGCTCAGGAGGCCCTTATAGCTGCTAGATTTGTGGAAGATGATGAAGACATGAAGTGAGGAGATACCATAGATCCTCACATTGCACCTATGAACGTTTGACTCCAGTCTGGCTTATGGCAACACACATACCCTCTATGATAATGCTCCTGTTATGGAGATGCAGTGGAGGCCCTAATAGTCGTTTGATTGCAGGAGGATGATGACAACATGCAGTGAGGACACTCCATAGATCTTCACATAGCCTCTGAGAATATCTGACTCCTGTCTGGCCGAGGGCAGCTTGCTTGCGCTCTGTGATGAGGGTCATATCATGGAGACGCAGCCATGAAACTTTAAAAGCATCTCATCCTTTGTCTGCCTTCAGCATCTGAGCCCTTCAGGAGCACAGCATCATTGGTCACAGATGCTGAAGAGATGGGGGCCAGCCCCTCCCCAAAGGTGCTGAGAGCACACAGAGAGAATGAGAGAACTCTGTAATGCCAGCCCACAACATTCTAGCAGCAATGATAAGCACCGTCGAGGTGCAGGCATCAGTAATATTTCCAGGGAGTGTGAGGCCGGACCATCACTTTGGCCTGAAGGCTGTACAAAGCACAGGGAAGAGGCCCTGGACTGAGATACCTGCCTTTATCTTGTGCAGAAAGGTTTCACATCTGAGTGACATGAACACTGCTCATCAGAACAAGGAGCCATAGGCAGGGAGACATTCTTGGGAGTTTATTGACAATCGTGGACAGTATGTACAAGTGATTAACAGCTGTGCACAGGCTCAGCAACTACATCTTAACTTTCCTAAACCTGCCGCTACATCTTGGTGCTCCCCAAACATACATAGCATAGGTGGAGGCAGCGTGCTGACTGCTACGCCCTATTGTGATGACCTTGGCGGGCGTCTGGAGGGATGAGAACTGGAGGGTCCCAGCCTGCTTTCGGAGTGCAGCTGTGTGGCAGTGGCACCCTCCTCAACCTGTAGAGCTGGAGCTGCTGGAGTCACAGGAAGAGGGGATTCAAATGGCTCGGAGTCACCTGGATGGATGGCCTCAGGGGCTTACACCTGCTGATCCTCCTCCCTATGGGTGCCCAAGGGCTGCTGGCTGACTCCTTGAGGAGAAGGGGTAGCTGGAGTGAGATTGAGCTGCCCTACACCCTGTTGGAGGCCAACTATGGTTTTGGCGATGGAGTTGAGCCCACGCAGCAGCGCAAGAGCGACGTCCCGGGCCAAGGTCTCCATGACAGCTGCCATCCTACCAGTGTTGACCTCGGTGTGTTGGCATGCTGACGCTATCACCTCAGCCTGAAGGCGGGTGGACTCCTCCATCAGGCCTTGCAATCTGAGGAGTGCAGCGGACATCCCTTCCTGATGTTCCCGAGCTTGCCTTTGCAGCTCCAGCAACTGCGGTATGACCGAGTCCAGAGGCTCGTCATCTGACTCAGACTCGGAGAATTTCTGGTCTCCAGCAGCCCGCCGAGTGCCAGACACCTGGAAAGTCCCTGCTGCCACCTGATGCGGATCAGACAGTGCGATGTGCTCACCAGATTGTGATCCCGAGGCTATTGTAAAGCTATGTCCCACCGAGGTGTGTGTCTCTGTGCTGGTGGAGGGTGTGGGTGAGCACTGTGACGGGACTTCAAGGAGGGTGCCTCCAGATTTCTCCTCAAAGGTTTCTTTGGGGCTTGATCAAGAGTCCCTGGGTCATGGACTCTGTTGGCTGTTTGGCAGATGTGCCTGCGAGAGCAAGGGGAGATAATTAGTGCATGGCAGTGGCCTGTGAAACAGGACACATCGCTCACAGCATGGTTGTCTGATGGATGTTGCATTGCTGGATCCTCACTTGGTAAAGCACTGCCGACCTCACCATCAGCACAGGACCGGTCCAGATCCTCACTGGCCAGCTGGATGGCTCTGTTTTGAAAGTCCGTGAGGACCTTGATTTCAGGCATTCCTCCTCCGGCCTGAGAACTCTCCCTCTTGTTTGCGCCAGCTTGTCCTGCGTGAATAGAGATGGAAAGAGTGTAAGCAGGATGCCTGCCAGGCCAGACGATAAGTATGCCTGGCATGTGTGGATGGTAAGCGGTCCCATGGACAGGATGAGGACAATTGAGATGTCTGTGAGAGAGTGAAATGATGATGTCCTTTGAACCGGCAGCGAGTGAGGGTCCTATGGATGTGTGATGGGTTTGTGAGTGTGAGTTGAGAGTGATGAGAAAAGTGACTTACCCTGGTGGAACAGAGATCATTCATCCTCTTGCAGCACTGGGTCAATGTCCTGTTTTGAAGAGTGTTGGTGCTAACCACCACTGCCACCGCCTCCCAAGCTGGATTATTGAGGTTGCTGCCCATCTTGCGGCCAGAGTGGGTAGAGGACATCACGGTGAGCATCCACTGCGTCTAAAAAGTGCTTGAGGGACGTGTCATTGAGCCTGGGAGCTGCAGTCTTATTGATTTTCAGGACCATTTCTTCTTTGCAGCATCGTGGGCTGGAAGCACTGAGATGCGTGTGTGCAGCTGGACTTTAAATATGGTGCCCGGCGTGATGAAGCAGTAAGGTGATGGAGTGGTGGGCGAATGAGAGCCTGCCCGCCATGGAAATGGCGTGTTTCCCAGGAATGCATAATTATCGCGGCGGCTTTGGGATGATATGGTATGAAAAGCCGGCCAGCGGTAAAACGTCGTTTTACCCACCCACTACCGCACTTAGTACAAATCTGGGATGATTCCACCCAATGTTTCTTTTCTTCTGACACCACATTGGAATACAGTCCAGACGAGCGTGATGAAAGACTTCTCACTCTATTATCTATATATGAATACAATTTGGCAGACTCAACTCAGCATTTTGTGGGCATAGGACAAAAATGCAAACTCTCCCAAATTGGCTAAATTAGAGGGCACATTGGATGGTTGGCATGAAAAATGTCACTACTAGTGCAGTAGGGGATGCTCTTCTGGGATTGGGATTAATGCGCAGTAGAGAGAATTTAACAGATGTGTGATTAACAGGGTTTAGTTATTAGGGCAGGTTTCATAGATTGGACTTGCATTCCTTTGAGTATAGAAGATTAAGAGGTGACCTAGTTGAGGTGTTTAAAGATGAGTGAAGGAGTTGATAGGGTAGATAGAAAGAGACTATTTGCTTTGCTTATAGAGTCCAGAACAAGGGGCATATATTAAAATAGAACCACGCCATTCAGGGATGGTGTCAGGAAGCAATTCTTCACACAAAGGGTAGGGGAAATTGTAAAGTCTTTTGCCCAAAAAATGTTGAGGCTGGCTGTCAATTGAAACTGTCAAAACGGAGATCGATAGATTTTGTTAGGCAAGGGTATTAAGGGTTACAAAACCAAAGCGGGGACAAGGAGTTAAGATATGAATTAGCCATGACCTAATTGGATAGTGGACAAGCTTGAGGAGTTGAATGGTCTCTTCCTGTTCCTTTGTTCTTATGAAGCAGCAACAGCAAATCTTTAACGTTCAACATCACAATGATGTTGAATGCCTAGCTGACCCATACACATGCAGTACCACCTCAACTTCAGCAGACATCAGATCAGTTGCACGGTTGGGTGTTGGGCTGCTTTTTTGTCCACAGAGATTTCTAGAGTTATCCTTCTCTTCATTCTGTTTACCACCTCTAGATTCTTTCACATGCAGCTTTGGCTAAGCTTACCAATGAGCTGTCATGCTTTTTGACACTTTCCAAGTTTTCAGAATTTGCCCCATCCATTGTGTCTTGCCCCTTTGATTGTCCAAATCCCTTTAAATTTTATGTACAACAAATGTTTTTTCCTCTCACAAATTTTGACTTTGGTTGATAAGTGCAAGGTGAACAACATTGCCTGATAATGTGTATCCAATTCAATATCTGCTAAATTACACCATTGCCCAAAGTTGAAATGATCTGCTACTGTCCTTTGTGGATATGTTGCTGTGAATAATTATGAAAATCAGTTAGTCCACAACCAGATGACAGACCATTCAATGGTAGTTTGCAAAGGAAACTGGGTCGCAGCTTCACACTTAATTGGATGCTTGGAAATTTAGAACCCACTGGTTTCAACCTGACATTAAAACCAAGAATGAGTGAGATTACTAATTCAGTGTCGATTCATGCCAAATTATAATTACTTTTGTATTGTGGAACTTTGCCATTTAGTGACTGGGTCGAAACTCCCCACCATTATTTCATGTAGTATCCTTATAGCCTGCAGGGAAAGGAAAACTTTCACCCCTTCAATCTGGGCAATGTTTGAATACAGCAGTGTACTAATTCAATGTAGTCCCTAGCAACATTTCAATTAATTCACTAGCTTAGACTGAAAAAGAACACTAAAACAAATTTGAAAGTTGTAGCATTCAATGTCAGCCGATCTGTTTATTTATTGTTTTAGTTCAGTTCAGTTTGTGTTGATTGGATAAAGTGGGAATTAATCAAAATAAATTATGCAAAGGTGTAGCTATCCCAGAAAGAAAATGAATGCAGGGAATGAACTATTTGCCACGAATGACATTATTCTTTTTAATGTTACCTGGAAGAATAATATTTTCTCAAACCTTATCCTCTATATTGCTACAGTGACTACACTTCAAAAATAGCTACAAAGCATTTTGGAACATCCTGAGGTAGTGAAAAATGCTATATCAATGCAAACCTTTCTTTATAAAAACAAAAAGCTAAAAGCTACTGCGGATGCTGGAAATCCAAAACAAAAACAGAATTACCTGGAAAAACTCAGCAAGTCTGGCAGCATCGGCGGAGAAGAAATCAGTCAACGTTTCGAGCCTTCATGGCCCTTCGGCAGAACTGGAGCATAGTTAGAAGAAAGGAGAAATATAAATTGGTTTAAGGTGGGTGGGGGGGGGGGGGGGGAAGAGACACATTGAGGCTGTGGTGTGATGATTGTGGAGATGAGCAGATAATCAAAAGATGTCACAGACAAAAGGGTCAAAGAGGTGTTGAAGGTGGTGGTCTTTGTCTGAGAAAAGTGCTAATTAAGAATGGAAGACAGGATATTCAAAGTACAGCTCTAGTGGGGGTGGGGTGGAAAGACTAGAGGTTTTAGTTTTAGATTTAAAAATAATGGAAATAGGTGGGGAAAGAAGAATCTATATAAATTATTGAAAAAAAAGCGGGGGGGGGTGGTGTGAAAGAAACGGGGTGGGGATGGGGGGAGGGGGAGTTTAAGATCTAAAGTTGTTGAATTCAATATTCAGCCCGGAGGGCTGTAAAGTGCCTAGTCGGAAGATGAGGTGCTGTTCCTCCAGTTTGCGTTGGGCTTCACTGGAACAATGCAGCAAGCCAAGGACAAACATGTTGGCAAGAGAACAGGGTGGAGTGTTAAAATGGCAAGCGACAGGGAGGTTTGGGTCTTTCTTGCGGACAGACCGCAGGTGTTCCGCAAAACGGTCGCCCAGTTTGCGTTTGGTCTCTCCAATGTAGAGGAGACCGCATTGGGAGCAACGAATGCAGTAGACTAAGTTAGGGGAAATGCAAGTGAAATGCTGCTTCACTTGAAAGGAGTGTTTGGGCCCTTGGACGGTGAGGAGAGAGGAAGTGAAGGGGCAGGTGTTGCATCTTCTGCGTGGGCATGGGGAGGTGCCAAACCTTTCTTTCCCTCTTTCTACAGCTATTAATGACAGCACATGCTGGCTTCTTGGCACAGAGTGAGAAGCATAGGACATGCAATAAGGATGCCATTCTATGGAAATCAGAAGGATACTGGGGTAGGTAAACTTTTGCCTTCAACACCTGGGTGGTAACCCGCTAGAGCGGAGCGTTGCAGAACATGCTTAATTTGCATCCTATTGAAATCAATGGAATGAAAATCGTTATTATGCTACAGTGTAGAACTGGTGTAAATTGTTGCTAATTAAAAACTCACCAAAGTTTCTTTATGCATTTTGTGTTTGTAGGATCTGAAATTACCCAGTGCAATACTAATGTCCGACTATTTTAAGCGTTGGTATGAAATTCCTCCCTCTGCAAGTTTCCTGCAGGCATTAATCCATTTATTATTCCCTGCTAAAGTAAGAGAGAGAGGAATTTCAGACCCATGCGTTGAATGTTTGGGCGCTAGTGTCCAAAAGCATAATTTCAGGAACAAAAGCTCAGCAGGTCAGGCAGCTTATTTGGAGAGAAACAGAGTCAACATTTCAGGCCAATAACCTTTTTTCAGAACTGAAGAAAGATAGAAAAGTAATAGGTTTTGATCCAGCAGAAGGGGGCAGGGAAGGAAGAACGTGAGATGATTAGGTGGAGGGCAGGGGGAAATTAGTTGACAAAAGATTTCATGGTACAAAGGCCAAAGAGGGTGGTCATGGGTATCGCAAAGAAACAAAAGATGTGTCCAAATGAGATGTGAAAGGTTACCGAGCAGTCGTCCAAATGCAACATGAAGGGAAAGAGAAAGAAATGAAACAAGACCCAACCGTAAAACAAGATGGAGGCAGAGGTTATGATCTGAAATTGTTGAACTCAATGTTGAGTCCTGGCTGTAGAGTGCCAAGTCAACAGATATGGCTCTTCTTTGAACTGTGTTGAGCTTCATTGGAACACTGCAGCAAGCCAAGGACAGAAAGGTTAGAGTGGGAGGTAAGTGGAGGATCAAAATGACAAACAATAGGAAGCTCATGATCATACTTTGGGACTGAATGGAAATGTTTTGCAAAGTAGTCACCCAGTCTGTGCTTGGTCTCCCCAGTGTAGAGGAGACCACATTATGAGCAGCAATTTTCTTTAAAATTCATTCATGGGATGTGGACATCGCTGGCTAGACCAGCGTTTATTGCCAATCCCTAATTGCCCTTGAAAAGGGCATGCTGCCTTCTTGAACCGCTGCAGTTCATGTGGTGTAGGTACACAGTACACAGCAGACTAAAGTGAAAGAAGTGCAAGTAAACTGCTGTTCCACTTGCAAGGAGTGTTTGGAGACGTGGGTGGTGAGAAGGACAGCTGTTACATCTCCTGTGCTTACATGGAAAGCTGTTGTAGGAAAGGGAAGAAGTGTTGGGGGTGACTAAGGAGCGGACCAGGGTGTTACTGGGGGGAACGCTGAAAGGGGAGGAGAGGAGAAGATGTGTTTGGTGGTGGCATCATGCTGGAGGTGATAGGAATGGTGGAGGCTGATCCATTCAATACGGAGGCTGGCGAGGAGGAAGATGAGAACAAGGGGACCCCTATAGTAGTTCTGGGAGGGAGGGGAAGGGGTGAGAGCAGAAGTGTAGGAAATGGATTGGACACGGTCGAGGGCCCTGTCAACGATGGTGGGAGGGAATCCTTGATCGAGGAAAAATGGAAGACATCTCGGAAGTGCGAGTATGGAAAATTGCATTGTTTAAACAGGTACAATGGAGACGGAGAGACTGGGAGAATGGGACAGAGTCTTTACAAGAAGTGGGGTGTGAGGAAGTGTAGTCAAGGTAGCTGTGGGAGCTGATGGGCTTGTAATAAATATTAATTGATAATCTATCTCCAGAAATAGAGACAGAGGAGTCCAGAAAGGGAATGGAAAAGTCAGAGAGGGACTGGGTGGAAGGTGAGAGAAGGGGAGAAAGTTAATGAAATTTTCCAGTTCATGGTGAGAGCAGGAGGTGACACCGATACACTCTCATAAAAAGAGGTGAGGGAGGGGACCTGAGTTGGACTGGAATAAGGGATGTTCCACATATCCCACAAAATGGCAGGCATAGCTAGGGTTCATGTGGATACTCATAGTAACACCTTTTATTTGGAGTAGGTGAGTGGAGTTGAAGGAGAAGTTGTGCACTGTGAGGACAAGTTCAGCTAGGGGGGGGTGCAGGGGGCGGGGTGGGGGTGGATGGAGACATGTCAGGCCTCTGTTCAAGGAAGGAGCAGCAAGCTCTCAGACTGTCCTGGTGGGGGGATGGAGGTGTAGTGGGATTGTACGTCCATGACGAAGAGGAAATGGTTAGGGCCAGGAAGCTGGAAACTGATGCATTGATGTGAGGCATCAGGAGAGTCATGGATGTAGGTAAGAAGAGACTGGACAAGAGGGAAAAAAATTAGAGTCGATAATAGGAAGAAATAAGTTCAGTGGGGCAGGAGCGGGCAAAATTTCAGGTCCTGTCTTGCAGTTTGTCGCAAAGCTGGAAACCACCATGATACAGATACTTGGAACAGTAATTGTTTTATTCAGCCATGCTCATCAGCTCGTGATGGCATCTGAATGCAGCTTATAGTAAATTCAAGATGTCTAGTTGCATCGCTTGCGCTGAAATCGCAATCACTTCCACAGTCTTAATGTAATTGACATGCTTTATGACAGATCATATAAGATATGCTCCTTCATGTTTTCTTGCAATGCGATTGGTCAGTTCCCCTGGTAGTTCTGTTAATACTAACAAATTTGGTGTCAAGACATATTCAGGCACACCCCTCCCCCTCTCAGAAAAGATGTCTGATCTTGTGTTATAAGCACATTGGGGGTTTTTTTTTTAGGCTAAAAGCACAGTCAGGCGATGCAATCATCTGCGATATAGGAAATGTGAATGTGAGAATTTAAAAGATTCTTGAATCAGGTCAATGGTGGTGATGATTAGTATATTGTTAATCAAGTTCTCTTGCATTCCCCATTCCTAAATTGCCATCAAAGCATTATCACTTTCGGTTGGCTTGTTAGTGAATCATGAATATTAAAGAGATCAAAATGGATCCACACTCCTGCAGAAGCAAGCACTACAGCTGAAGAGGCTAAATGAGCTCCGACTGTTACTTTTACAGATTTTGTTATAATTCACCAACTGAAGAGCTATCTATCTAATTATTTTCAATACTGCCTTAATAGTGAATAAGCAGAAATTAGATGCATGACGACAAAATAGAATGACTATCAGTGACATTTGTTTGATAGGGTTCTCACATTAATGTGGTGTTTAACTGTGGGGGATGTCAGATATGGTAGGAACAAACCAGAGATTGATAATTGTTTTGGCTTGAGGAATAATACCAGAGCTGTACATGTTGGGGGAGGGATGAACCAGGATGCTCAAATCACTATGAATATAAAATGGAAATCCTAAATCATTTAAATGTGAATCATGATAATTCTGATAAATGAGTATTTTCAGAAATGTATTACTAACCTTTTGAAGATTGAAAAAAACATAAGAATTTAACAGGGTCACAATATCAAGAAGTCCATTAATCCTAAAACATTTCATGGTTTTGTAAACCATTTTCACTTCAAGTCTCAAAATCACTGACGCCAATATTAGTAGATTTAATCTCTCACGTGACATTCCTTTATCCACTATTCTAAGGAAGGTGTTAAATGATTTATATATATATATATATATATATATAGATAGATAGATGTGTATAAAGAGGTTAATGCCTCCTTTAAAGAAGTGGACAGAAGAATGTAAATTGAATGTCCGAAATGTTTTCCAGCTAATATCACCAATAGAAAACTCTAAGCTGTTAAATTTACCTACAGTATTTATTGGAAATTGTTTTTTTTTTATTTTTGGCAAGTGTTGCATGAAAGAAGAGATGTGATGCTGTTAAGAGTTGAAAAAGGGTTTCATTGTTCAACAGGTTAAAGGTTACTGTGCCAAATCAAATGTGTTTGTGTATCTGCAGTGGGTAGAGTCATCAGTGGCATCACAGAGTGAATCACTTGTTTAGCTGGATGAGACTTACTTATGTGTGACCCCTAGTGGTTATTCTTTGAATTACACATAAGGATAATTTTTTTTTCACTGTTATGATCTGTCCAGCGATTTACTATACAGAGTTTTCTATTCCAGCCATACCATACCATATCAGAGAAAATATCCAGTGTTGGTTCCCTCATAGTGCATGAAACTTAAATTGGATTGCGAGTCATGTCAGACCACAATTATGAACCTACTAGTGGCTAGTTACCAGGAGGGATTGCAAAACAAATCTGTCAGTATGTTATTTTATAAATAGCTGACTTAATATTTTGAAATATGTTACTGCAGGAACATGATGATATCTTTTATGGTATCAGAAACAATACGTAAGGTTTCGTTATTTTATAAAATGAAATTCAAAAGACTGTGTTTCAGCCAAATAGATAAATGACATTTAGGGTTGCCAACCCCTCCTGGTTTGTCCTAGTGACTCCAGCAATTAAAGGTCATTCTCCTGGCTACTCCTGCGAGTGACTTGGGAGAAAATTCTTAGGGGTAGTTAAAAAAATTACCTTCTTCATTTTATTGGAACGCTTTCATTTATTAATTATAAAAAATATTGGAGATGGAGAAAAAACTGTTTAACTGGGTGGGAAGTTGGAGGTGGGAGATCACATCTTGAGAGCTCCAGGAATATGCCCAAACAGAGTTGGCAACCCTAGTGAAGTTCAAAGAACGTTCTGGAATATTTATTATAATTATACAGTGAATTATTATCATAGTTGATGCGGGCTTGTCAGGTATTGGTGTAAGTTATAAAATAGCTTGGCCTTCTTTCAGTCATCAGAAGCTTATAGTAGCTTATTGTGGCAACCCTGTAGCTATAAAACCACAGCACTGGATTCACCACCTGTAGGCTATTTACTTGGATGTGTTAGCATTGAAATCTCTCACTCTTTCATCCTCTGCATAGTTTGTCACTTTAATTTTTATGACTTTTAATTGCAAACCTGTCTTTCTAAAATGATACGATAAAAATAAAGATCCGCATTTATATAATGCCTTTCACAACCTTAGGATGTCCCAAAGCATTTTATAGCCAGTGACACACTTTTGTAGCATAGTCACTGTTGTAATGTAAGAAATGTGGAAGCCAATTTACGCACAGCAAGTTCCCACAAAGAACAAGGCAAGAATGATCAGAAAATCTGTTATACTGATGATGATTGAAGGATACTAACTAGGACGCTGGGGAGAACTCCCTCACTCTGTTTCAAAATAGTCCCATGGGATCTTGCATATCCAACTGAGAGAGCCTTGGTTTAATGCTGATCTAAATTATGGCACCTTCCACATTGCAACAGTACTTGCATTGTGTCAGCTGAGATGGTTGTGCTCGAATCCCTGGAGTGGCACTTGAATCCAGAAACTTCTAACTCAGAGGTAAGATGCTACCAACTGAGCAATGGCTGGCACAGTACACCAGGAATGAACACAGATTCCTTCACTATAATTGGATGAAATAGCCAAAAGTGAAGTATCTTGGTCGGGTCAACTGAAAGACTGTGACGATCTGTGCATTTTTGACATAGGTGACAGTATTCTGACCCATTCTAATGTTGTCAAAAGCTGACTGAAATGTTGACAACCAATATGACATAACTGGAACATTTGATATTTAAGAACCATAACTTGCATTTATATAACAAACTTCAAGTGGAAAAATATTCCATGACTCTTCAGAAAGGAAGAGAGAAATGGACATCTACCCTTTGCAGAGCAGTAAGGAAGGATGATCAAAGGCCTAAGATCACATAAAGGCTGTACCACCAATAGTGAATGTGGAACTAAATGATATTCGTTGTTTGGAGCAGTACTTTGCATTTACAAATTATGCTTGGGTTAGGAGTTCAGCTCAGTGAGTGTAAAAGGAAAGTGGTATGACACTTTGGAATTCTATGGTTGGGTAACAATAATACTTGGATCAGCTTGTATATATCCAGAACCAATTGTAATCCTAATTGCTTATTAACAACAGCTAACTCTCAAAGCTAAAGACAATTCCTTATTCAAGGCATTGCAAGGAAAGAAATGTTGCAAGCTTTACATTCACATCATGTCCACTAAAATTAGTGAAGTGAGTAAACTATAAAGCTATAAAAAATAGAGTCCTAAAGTTATAAATATATATGTAAACCAATTATACAGTTAGAACAATCACGTTATAAAAAACATTAAGAGAACCTACTATCTAAAGAAAGCCACATAAGTCAATGATTGCTGATTCTGACTTCCTAAGAAAGCAGAATGGTGCTGTTACACATTAGAGCATAACTACTCTATGGTACAAAGTGCCAGGATACAAATTCACACCCACAATTTCCTCCCTGTGAGTTCCAAATCTCAGACATATCATTAAGACCAGCATTAAGGATTCAGCCCATTGAAGTCAGGATATCCAGATGACAAACAGAACAGTTGAGGTCTTTCTTGTCTACCCCCTGATAGTTGGTTATAAAGTATCAGTGACAAAGTTTTAGGAGCTAAGATAGCCAATATCCATGCAGAGGAGAACAGGAAAAAAATATAACTTCTGTACCTTTTTCTCCTGAGTTCAGATCAATCTGGATACCACATTCTGCTTGTTTTACATAAGGACAGCGGTAGGAGTCATGACAAGTGACACCTAAAACTACACTATTAACAGATTTCACTGATACAAAATCTGGATTGGAGCTCACAATTTAGAAATCTGCCACACGGTGTTACATCTGTGAATCCGATATTGGGATTCAAAATCCCTGGGATGTGCTCACGTCTTGCTTCCGTTCATCTGAGTGCTGAGAGAGGAGAGGAAGAGAGGGCCAGTTGGCATGAGCACATCTGAAGGACAATGGGAGAAGAAAATGTATAGTTGTGGAAATTGCCAGGAAGCAAATTGAAGAGCATCAAAGAAGAAGACTCTAATCTAATACTCAGAACTGCGAGAATACCACTTTTTAACAAATTAAAAGCAGAACCTCCATATGATTGGTCGTTTAATTGTCACTCAGATTTTCCAAACAAAGGTGTTCATTGTCATTGCAGTGCACATTGCCCAGGTCTGACATATTAAAAATCAGTCATAACACATCTCGGTAGAAGCGCTTAAAACCCTGAATTTCATTGGTGACATAGTCCTATATAATTAAATTCCTGCTGGTTAACTTCCAGCAGGTAATCGTTTCAAAGCCACTGTGACAATCCGCAGGCTGTTTATGCCATTTTCAGCACTATAGGAACAGCCTGGAATAGTCTGAGGTGTTACCAATAGCAATGTGTCACTTTTTGTGGCAAGTCTCATGCTCATCAAGCTGAGAAATGCCCACGTTGCGGAACAGAACTTTCTTTTTTCTCTTCCCAGTGTCAGTATCAAGCTCTCCTAACTCCACTGCAGTATTAGTTTAGATGCAGAGTAAACACACTACACTAATAATGTGTTTTCTCTGCAACCTCAGATAAGTATCTGCTGCTGAACTGATATAACATTACCATTTCCTACACCAACCATCCTTGTTGCCCCTCGGAGTGAGACAGTCCAATTATTCCTGTATTATGGGACAGCTTTATGCTGTGTCTCTTCCAGCCCAGCAGAAACCAGAACCTGGACTCAGGAACTCACAAGAAACTGGGTTGCGATTGTTCAAATGCATTTAATTTAGGAACTGTATAGCCACCAGAGAACAGAAATGTTAAAATCATTGGTTTAAGCTAGATTATGAACTAGATCCAAGAAATGAATAGAAAGTATTAAAACTTACTGGGAATTGTTTTAATTTTTATCGCCGAGCAGAAAATATGTGAGCCTTATGTGGCTTGATGTTACATTTTGCTTTATAATTCTCCTGTGAAGCATCTTGAGATGTTTTTATTACATTAAAGGTACCATATAAATACAAGTTGTTGTTGTTGATAGTGAATTGGCAGCCCATGCAAACCTGAGGATTTTCTTTCCATGTGACTGTGAAATGTGGTACTGATTTACTATAACCCAATTTCCCCTCTGCGTTATGAGTCTAATAGCCTCATTGTGTCAACTGTCATGTGACATTTCTTCTTATTTCTCCGAATAACACTACAAGCTATAATGACATTGACACTTGGCAAAGCCATCATTTCAGATGGCTTTGTTCTCATTTTGTCCTCTTCTGAACTAAGAATTAGATGATAAGTGATGCTTTCAAGCTCCCAGTGCTTAGGCACTGGCCCAATAAGTTAGTGGGGTTGTTTTTTTATTAATTCATGGGATGTAGGCATCAATAGCAAGGCTAGCATTTGTTGCCTAACCCTCATTGCCCTTGAACTGAGGGTCATTTCAGAGTCAACCACATTGCTGTGGGTCTGGAGTCACATGGAGGCCAGACCAGGTAAAGACAGCAGATTTCCTTCCTTAAAGACATTAGTGAACCAGTTGGGTTTTTACATCAATGATCATTTCATGGCATCATTACCAAGATAACATAAGAACATAATATAAGAACTAGGAGCAGGAGTAGGCAATTCAGCCCCTCAAGCCTGCACTGCTATTCAATACAATCATGGCTGATCTCCTTTCGGCCTCAACTCCAATTTCCTGCCTTCTCCCCATAACCTTTCAACCATTACTAATTAAAAATCTGCCTATCTCCTCCTTAAATTTATTCAGCATCTCGGCATCCACTGCACTCTGAGGTAGTGAATTCCACGGATTCACGACCCTTTGAGAAAAGTAATTCCTCCTCATCCCTGATTTAAATCTACCACCCCTTAGCCTAAAACTATGGCCTCTCATTCTAGAATGCCCCAGAAGGGGAAACATACGCTCCACGTCTACTTTGTCTATCCCCTTTAGCATCTTATATACCTCAGATTAGATCTCCTCTCATCCTTCTAAACTCTAGCGAGTATAGGCCTAAACTGCTCAATCTCTCCTCATAAGACAAGCCCCGCATCTCTGGAATCAATCTAGTGAACCTCCTCTGAACCGCCTCCAATGCAACTACATCCTTCCTCAAGTAAGGGACCAAAACTTTGCACAGTACTCCAGATTTTATTATATTTCAATGGCATGCAGTTTTCCATATGTCATTGAAATAGTTTAACGTGTAAACTATCAAAACACAGTACGGTGTGAACCCCTTGGACTGAGAACTATAGAAAGAAAGCAAATTAACAGAAATTATACATGTCATATTTAGATTAGCTTTATATTCCAGGTTTATTAATTGAATTTACAATCCAGTAGTTGCTGTGATGGGATTTGAACCCATCTTCCAAGAGCATTAGTCTGGGCCTCTGGATTACTAGCCCAGTGCCATTACCTTTACACCACCATCACTCCCTTTGAACAAGGAAGGTCTTAGATTTAGGGTCTTCTCTGTGTTGGGACAGAGGTGAAGGGACCATGCACTCTCAGCTGGGGCAGACATGAGGGGATGAGGCATCCTAACTTACAAACTTGAAAATCAGAGACACAAGCTAGCCCAGAAACCCTTTGCTATATTACACATAACACAATCACAAAGCAAAAAACCCCACCCTTTCATTTTATGTACTGTTATCTAGATGCTTCTAGAAGTTATAATGCACTGTTATGATTTCACAAATCCAAACATGATATAAAGAAATATGACATGTATAATTTCTGTTAATTTGCTTTCTTTCTATAGTTCTCAGTCCAAGGAGGTCACCTTACTGTATTTTGATAGTTTACACTTTAAACTAGTTCAATGACAGGTGGAAAACTACATGCCATTGTAATATAATAAAATTTTAATCCCTCTGATTGAGAAGTCTGAAAAATAAAGTATTTCGGACTTTCTTCATCCTGCAACTCATAGAATCCTAGAATCACAGCACTGAAGGAGGTCATTCAACCCATCATTGCCTGTGCTATCCAATTAATCCCATTTTTCCCCATAGTCCTGCAAAGTTTTCCTTTACTAGTATATACCCAATTCTCTATTGGGAGTTATTACTGAGCCTGCTTTCGCCACCCTTTCAGGAAGTGCATTCCAGATCATGACTACTCATGGTGTAAAAAAATCCCCCTCATCTCCCCCATGGTTCTTTACCCAATTATCCGAAAACTCATAAAAGAAACCTAAGGAGCAACAGCTTTAGATCTGAAGGATGTTTTAAAATCTAGGAACGCTGATCCAAAGCAGAATTTGAAACAGTGGACCAGGATTGGAATTCACCCACAAAATAGAGACATCCTGAATGAATGGATGAATGAATTGGGACATGTGAGAGGCATAGGCAGCAATATAATTAGCCTTAGAGAGCCTTGGCTATGGAGAAAAACAATTAGAGCAGGGTTCCCTGCTTCTAATTGCCTTCCAGGGGCCTCTGAAGGAAACTGAACATGGAATCACAAAATCGCAGAATTGTTACAGCGCAGAAGGAGGCCATTCAACCCATCGTGCCTGCGCTGGCTCTCCGAATGAGCAATTTACCTAGAGCCATTACCCCATCTTCTTCCATAACCTTATGTGGCTATCGGATGGAGAAAGGTTTAGTCTTGGAACATAAGAATAGGAGTAGGCCATTCAGCAAGTTGAGCCTGCCCCGCCATTAAGTTAGATCATGGCTGATCCATCTACCTCAACACCACTTTCCCACACTAGTGCCATATCCCTTAATGTCGATACCCTCATGATAAATTAATATACTAAACTTCAGTATAAAGACTCAGACATTTGTGCTAATGATTTTTTTTGGATTTGAGTGTCACTTGGCAAAGCTGACAATTATTGCCCATCCCTAGTGCCCTTGAGTAGACAGTGGCAATCCCTCTAAATGAACCACTAGTATCAGCTTGATACCGTTGAGTCGTTTGCTAGGCACTTAAGAGGGTGGTTAAGAATCAAACACATTGGTGTGGGACTGGAGTCACATATAGGCCAGAGCAGATAGTGAAACAAAAACAGAAAATGCTGGAAATACCTATCAAGTCAGGAAGCATCTGTGGTGAGAAACTTGTTTCGGGTCCATGAGCCTTCCATCATTATGAGTGAACCAGTTGGATTTTTACAATCCAATATCTTCATGGTCACTTTTACTGATAGCAACTTTTCATTTCCAGATTCAAATTAAAACTTTTAAACTGCTGTGGGGTATCTGAACTCACATCTTCTGGATCAGGAATCCAGGAACAACACTATTGCACTTTACCACATGAATAGTGGTTACTTACACGGGTAAAGTGCAGGATATCTATTGGACTTGATGGATATCATGCTCTGGCATAGGTCACCATTTTGAGGAGTGTCTGTTGGGGCAAAGGGGGATGAGGGATGATGGTTGGGGGCTGTACTTTGAGGGAGTGGGGTGTGGAAGAATGCCATCGTCTAACAAGGAACTCTTATGAAGTAATTCACATTTTTGAAATAGAGACCGTTGTCACATGAAGGCAAGATTTGTGTATAGATGTCATTGGCCTTTGCTCTTTCCCCTTGGGTTTCTACCTTTGACAGACCCAGAACCTAAGAATGAAGAGCAGAGGTCAAGAGCATGAGCACACTAATTGCCCAGACTGAAACTGATCTCCATGGTGATAATTAGGATATCTTTCTGGCATACAGTGTTAGTGATAAGATCTATTTTAACTAACTTCCTCAGGCCTTAACTTATCCAAGTCAGTTTAAAGTATCACTCCAGAGATTTGAGTACATTATTTAGGCTGCCACATCAGTGCAGTGGAGAGTAAGTACTGCACTGTTGGAGGTAAAGTCCTTTGGATGAGATGTTATACCAAGGTCTTATTTACCTGCTCAGGTGGATTTAAAAGACCCCATGGCACTATTCCAAAAAGAGCAGAGGTGATCTCCTGGTCAGCACATAGCTTTCATTCAATATGGCTGAAACAGTTTGGTCAGTATCTCTCATTGTTGCTTGTGGGACCTTGTGTGAAATTTGGCTGTTGGATCTCCCTACATTACAACAGGAAACCCTCCTCCAATTACCATGCCCTAAAGCCATGGACTTCCATTGGATTGGTCCGTGATTATGCTTGGCAAACTTCTGCAGTGGCTTGCCATTGCCTGCTGCAGCACGGCTGACTAGGAAGCTCTTCCACTCTTATCGCCTGCCATTAGGTATACTGAAAGCATTTACAGGCTGATAATCAACCAGTTTGGCTATGTTATGAATACACCTTCCATGGCCATCAAGTCCTGAACTGGGACTGAACCCAGAGTGTCTGGCTAGGGACACTACCACTGCACCACAAGTCCTCCCACCATAGTGAATATACTTCAAAAATACTTCATTTGCCGTCAGGAGTGTTGGTTCTGAAGCCATGAACAGTGCTATATAAATGCAAATTTGTTTGTTCATATATGTTAAGAATAAACAAAAAGAAAACAATAACTTTAGAGCATTACAGCTCTAAGTGAGTCTTTTCCATGATAAAGTGCTCGTATTATTTGCTCTCAGCTGAAAAGGTTTCTAATAAGGAATTTCCTCTTTCGCTGCTTCAACTGATGCAGATCTTCCCAGACCTTTAAGCACAGATGCTTTCAATATGCAGTTATTTAGAGTATTCTATCTATTTATAAAGAAAACAACCTTTGTCCCTGAGTATTTTATCAAAGAAAATCTACATTAGCAGAATCACAGTTGCAATGGAATTCTTATACATCAGACAATTTTATATTTATATATACTTTTAAGAAATGCAGGGAGTGGGGTGGGAGGCAGATCTGGCAAAGGAACAAATGAAAAGCACAACTCTATGATTCCAGAGTTTCGAGCTGTAAGGAGACGTTCAGAGAGCTCAATTTGCTTTCATTAGAGAAAAGGAGTTTGGGCAGGGATGAATATGATTCAAGTGTTTAAAGTTACGAACAGCATTTGATGAGGTGGAACCTCTGAGAGGTCCTTTGTGTAGAGACAGGAGTAATGAACGAATCGAGATAGAAGAGAAGCGGCAGGGTTAGAAGCTTCTGAAATCATAAGCTAGATGGGGCTTACAGCCCAACTTACTTTTATTTTGAGTTGTAAATTTATAAGATAAATTGCACCTTCGTTTGGTAATTCCATAATCATTAGACTCTTTTAAGGAAGAAATTAGGCAAGCCGATTCTGGGGGGTGACAGAATAAAGGCTTGGTGCTATAGTGAAGGATGAAAATGGACTATTATATTGGATGTCACTTTTATATTGCACCAAAGGGCAGTGTTTTTTGCATCTTTTGTAACAATAATCTGTATTTTCACTGATGAAATCTCATCAACCTAAGAAGATTAACTACTTTTCTCTCTACTAACCTACTGAGTATTTCCAGCATTTTATTTCTACATTTTCACTGTTTGCTCATGTCTAAAATGAACAATTAGGATAATTACAAGGCAATTATAAAGGAACACATAAGCTGCAAAGATGACTGGGTAAATGGTGGAGTGGGCAATTGCAAAGTAGTTTAGGACTTTGCTAAAATGTTGGCTACAAAAAAGGGGCAAAAGACTCCTTAGACAACACCTTCCAAACCCATAACCACTACCATCTAGAAGGACAAGGGCAGCAGACACATGGGAACACCACCACCTGGAAGTTCTCCTCCAAGCCACTCACCATCCTGACTTGGAAATATATTGCCGTTCCTTCACTGTTGCTAGGTCAAAATCCTGGAATTCCCTTCCTAACAGCACTGTGGGTGTACCTACACCAAAGGGACTGCAGCGCTTCAAGAAGGCAGCTCACCACCACCTTCTCAAGGGCAATTAGAGATGGGCAATAAATGCTGGCCTAGCCAGAGAAGTCCGTATCCTGTGAATGAATTTTAAAAATTCAAAGGATATTAAGCACAATACCAGGCCACTCTTGCAACAGTGTCAAAGCAGAACAATTTGAGATAATGTTCGAACTCCAAGGCTAAAAGTGGAGCTGAAACTAAAGAAGATAAACTAATTCATGCATTAAATGAATATTACATAGAAGTCTTCACAATATAGAGTAACATTAAGTTTCTATTCAATTTTAAAACAGTAAAGCAAAAGGTGCACATATGCAGATCATATTGGTATTTTTTTAATCATTTATGGGATGTGGGCTTCTGCGATGCTGGGGACCTCAGGAGGCCAAGATGGATTTTGACATTAAACCAGCACCATGGGTAATGCTGTACCATGTACAGCAACAACTTTCACTTATATAATTTCTTTAATGTGGATAAAATGTTCCAAATTGCTTCACAGGAGTCTTACCAGACAAAATTTGACACCAAGCCACACATTAAGATGTAGGGCAGGTGACAAAAAGCTTGGTCAAGAGGTAGGTTTTAAGGAGTGTTTTAAAGGAATAGATCTAGGATTAGGAATAGAATTCCAGAGTTCAGAGTCTAGGCAGCTGAAGGCATGGTCACCATTGCTAGAGGGATGGAAATCAGGGCTGCAGAGGAGGCCAGAAGTGGAGGATGTAGAAAGGGTTGTGGAGACTAAATTCAACACAGGTTCCAAAAATAGACTTTAATCCAAGGTAAAATTGCAACAAGAGGAATCTTGAAAACACAGAAGAGGTTGGCCAGCACTGGGGGGGATAAAAAGGGAAATTTTCAATGCTGGACATTTACCATCTCATCTCATCCTCTAAACTACCTGGATGGCCTGAACAATATTCTCATAACCAATTATTTTGAACTGTAAGTGTTCTATTTCTTGTGATACAAGGATGCAGGGCTTTTAAAGAATAGTTGAAAATGCTTATGATTACTGTCGTTTTTGATTTATGCCGTCTCATCTTAATAATGTTTAAAGTGTTTTGTGCAGTCAATGTTATTGACAGCATGGCAAAGGATATTTTGCAAATAGGTATGTGAGACCAGAAGTGTTGAGACAGCTTGAATTAAAACACACAAGCACAAGTGGTTACTGGAGCCTGTTTGTTGTGGTACTGGGCTGGTAATTCAGAGACTTCGGCTGGAATTCTATCCTCACTGTGGGCCTCCGACGACAAGGCCGAAAACCGAGGGCAGCCCTGCCTCAGCCATTTTTGGGCACTCCAACTGCATTTCTCAGCTGTCCAGCTACTAATCAGTCGCCATTGGGGCTCCTGTCACTTTAAAGGACAGTCATCTGCCTAAAGGACCCGTCAGCTAATTGCAGGGCTTCGCAGTCTCAGCAGCGCCACCGACAGCGATGGCCACGGCTGGGAATTCACCTGGCAGAGAGAACGCCATGAGGGAAGGCTGCCCTCACAACCCGTCGGTGGGGTCTGGGGACACCGGAGCCAGTGAGGCAGGCCCCAGCGATGCGGGATGGAGGGGGTAGTTGGTGAAGGCAGGAGAATGTTGCCACAGGGATGGCTATTGCACCCAGAGGCGCCTCCCTGTGGGCTATAGTGCCTGATTAGGAGGCCCTCCCGAACCTGCAGAGGGGCTACCAGGGCACAGTAAGCGGTCGTCCCTCACAGCGTAGGGCCCCTCCGGCTGCTAGTAAAATGGCAACCGTGGCAGGAAGAAGCCCTTAATTGGCCACTTTGGTGGCTCAATTGGCCTCAGGGTGCCATGTCATCCTCTGCTCTCCCCACCACTGGTAAAATGTCATAGTGGTGGGAAGATGACGAGCAGCCTACCTCACTATTTTATGGCTCCCCCTGCCCCCTTGGCCTGACAGCCCATCTCTAGAGGGTTGGAAAAATCCAGTCTTTGGACTAATAATCTGGAGACATGAGTTCCTAGTTGCAGTAATGAAGACTTATGCTCCGGAACTAGCCTTGTCTCTAACCAAGCTGTTCCAGTAAAGCTACAACACTGGCATTTACCAGACAATGCAAAAAATTGCCAGCTATGTCCTGTCCAATAAAAGCAGGACAAATTTGATCCAGCCAGTTAGTGCCTTATCAATTCATTCTCAATCATCAGCAAAATAATGGAAGGTGCCGTCAACAGTACTATCAAGCAACACTTATCACCAGCAATCTGCTCACTGATGTTCAGCTCCACTCAGCTTCAGACTTCATTACAGTCTTGATCGAAACATGAGAGGTGAGAGTGACTGCCTTTGACATCAAGGCAGTTTTTGATCGAGTGTGGCATCAATGAGCCCTCCTAAAATTGAAGTCAGTGGGAATCAGGAAGAAACTCTTCACTGGTTGGAGTTATTTAGAGCTTAAAGGAAGATGGTTGTGGTTATTGGAGGTTAATCATATCAGACCAAGACATCACTGCAGAAGTTCCTCAGGGTAATCTCCTCGGCTTAACCATTTTCAGCTGCTTCATGAATGACCTTCCCTCCATCATAAGGTCAGAAGTGGGGATGTTCACTGATGATTGCACAATGTTTATTATTTGTAATATCTATTATACAGGAGCAGCTCATGCCATCATGCAGCAAGACCTAGGCAACATTCAGGCTTGGGCTGATGAGCACCAAGTAATATTCATGCCGCGCAAAGTTTCTGCCAATGAACATCTCCAACAAGATAGAATCTAACCATCTCCCCTTGATTCAACAGCATTATTATCACTGAATCCTCCACCATCAACATCCTTATGTAATTCCCCTCTTAAAGCCCCAATTCTTCCCACTATCTACAAGGCCCAAGTCGGGAGTATGATGGAATACTCTCCACTTGCCTGAATGAGTGCAGCTCCAACAACACTCGAGAAGCTCGACACCATCCAGGACAAAGCAGCCCGCTTGATTGGCACTTAATTCACCACTTTAAACATTCATTCCCTCCACCAGTGGTGCAATTTGGCTGCAATGCATATCTACAAGATGCACTGTGCAAACTCACCAAGTCTTCTTTCACAGTACCTTCCAAACCCGCAACCTCTACTGCCCAGAAAAATAAGTGCAGTAGGCGCTACGGAGCAGCACCTCCTGCAAGTTCCCATTCAAGTCATACATCATCCTTACTTCTATCGCCGTTCCTTCATTGACACTTGGTCAAAATCCTAGAACTTCCTCCCTAACAGCACTGTGTATGTACCCACACCACATGGACTGTGTTGGTTCAAGAAGGTGGCTCAGTATCATCTTCTCAAGGGAAATTAGGGATGAGCAACAAATACTGCCATTCCCAGCAACAGCAGAATGAAAAAAAAACACACACATTCACAAGCAAATAACAGGGTTGTTAGGTTACAAAATCAGACAGTTCAATTTTTAAATATGGTGCTATAGTGAGACTCCACCACATCCCTTTCAAAGTAAAGGACTTTCTTAAGCATTCAGCCCTTTCTATTTTCAGGGTGTAAGTGGGAATGGAAGAATATGTATAAATCTATGAAAGCTGCAGTCAATTCTATTCAGACTGGATGCAAAGTGGGTTAACAGCAAGGTTTTTGGTAAGCTGTAACAATGACCAGGATGTTACGTGGCCCGATCGGGCATTCGGCGGACCCAAACTCGCGTGAGAAAATGTCGGCTGCGCGTCTTGATGTCATCGCGCCGCCGCACCATATTATGGTTGGCAGGCGCGCATGGGGGTCGGAAGCATGTCCACCGACAATTAAAAGGGCACTTAAGGCCTTGAAAAAGCCAATTGTTTAGAATTTTACGTGGCCCGTGTGATTTTGCCATTGGCGCACGGGCCATATGAGCTGGCGGCCCATCCCGTTTTTCATGCAACGTAAATCCAGAGCGGGATTAAAGGCGACCAGAGCTGTGGCTATGTGAGTAGGTAGGAGTTTAGATGACAGTTGGTCGTAGGTGCCTTTCTGACATTTCATTGCATTTTCGTGTTTTCCGGAAGATTCTTTGGCTTACGAGCTTTCTCAGAGGCTTTCTGCCGAGTGCGTCCTTCAGGGCACTACCCTGTGTCATCTGTATTCCAGCTAATGGGGGTTGTATACCCAGTCGGAGGGACCACCTCCTCTGGGGAGGAGAGGGCCAGAAGGAAAAGGAGGGCTGGTATCCAGAGGCAGTGTCCCAGAGAGCGACCGGTGGAAAGAGAGTTGCAGCCACATGGGGTGCAGGGCCAGCAGGAAGTCCAAGGTGGAAGAGTCCAGAGAAGATGCCTCTATCCCGCGGGAAGAGTCTACTGGCAGCGCTCCAGCTATTTGGACATATCGGAGGTCCAGTGATGAAGGATGCTCCGCCTCTCTAGAGAGACAATGACCTCCATATGCCATGTAATTGGCCTCAAGATCACCTCAAACTGTGTCTGTGGCCACCTGATGCCAGTGACTCTGAAGGTCACAGTGGCCCTGAACATTTTCGCCTCGGCTCCTTCCAAGGGTGATTTATGTGGTGTCTCCCAATCTGCTGCCCCCAACTGTGTCAAGTCGGTCCCTGACGATCTGTTCAGATGGATGATGAACTTCATTCATTCCCGGACCAACAATGCCAGCTAATCTGAGCGAGCCAGAAGCTTTGCTGCAATTGCTCACTTCTCCCACATCCAGGGTGGCATAGATTGTACTCATGTAACCATGAAGGCACTAGTGGGTCAGCCAGGCGCCTTCATCAACAGAAAGGGCTTCCACTCCAACAATATCCAGATTGTGTGTGACCACAGGACACAGATTTTACTGGACTGTGCCAGGTACCCGCGCTGCTCCCATGATGCATACATCCTGCGGCACTTCCAGGTGCCAAGGCTCTTTGTCGCTTTAGCTCGGTTGGATGAATGGCTCCTGGGTGACAAAGGCTATCCCCTGAAAAGGTGGCTCATGACACCATTCCGACACCCAAGGACTGAGGCGGAGGAGAGGTACAATAGAAGTTATACCTCTACAAGGGCGGTAATTTGAGGGCATTGGCCTTCTCAAGATGAGGTTCCACTGCCTGGACCGATCAGGTGGAACACTGCAATATCCTCCGGAGCGTATCTCACTTATTATCATTGTGTGCTGTGTGATGACCAGGATGGGAGGGTGCATGACCTAGTCCCACTACTCTGCAGGCTATAGTGTTAATTTAAAGATAAATTTTCTCAACAAAGTAGCCAATCGGCTATTTCCTCTACCGGTGCCCAGAACAAAAGCGTCTTCAACCAGGCTTCTTTTAATAAACTCAGATAGATTATTTATTATAAAATGAAACTCCTTTTTTAACATGTTCCCAGTACTGGTTAACACACAATTGTATTTGGGAAGTATAACTTTCTATCTCTTCCAAAAGAATTCTCCCAGCACATACACACAGTACAAATAGGTAGAGTCTCTCTGCAGAGATTGTCTTTAGAGGATGGGCGTTATAAAATAAAGGATAAAGTTCACAGGGTCTCAACGCTGTTGACCTGGAGTTTCCTTGTGTGAAGATGGGCTGCTGGTCAAGGTGGACATCTAGAAATTCTCACCAACTGGTCTCAGCTTTGCAGGTCCAAGTGCAGACCAGTTACACTCAGGTGAGGATTCTCTGGCTACAAGTTGATAGCCACACACAATTGCAAGAAAGGTAGAGAAAAAGAGAGGCAGAGCTCGGGAAGGTGAAAGAAAGGCAAGTAGCCAGGGAAGAGAAGGTATAGCTGGGAAGTGCCCAGAAACTCCACTTCAGACTGGAAAGGAAGGTGCTGAGGGTGGAAGTGAGATTCAAAGGCCCAAGTGTTTCCATTGTAACAAGGTGGGACATCTTTGTGCCGATTGCTGGAAGTTGTGCAGGAAATCCATAGGACTTATTGGGGTATGTAAAGGTGATTCAGGAAAAGGAGCCCTGACCGAAAGTACAACAGATCAAGTTGTTGCACTAACTGCAGCTATGAAACCAAGTGTGAACACTGCTGTGAGTTCAGGAAAAGTGAATAAGATACCTGAGAGTTACAAAGAATTTTTATTGATCCCTCAAATCCCTTATCCTGCAACTGAGACAGCTAAACCTATAATCATACTTAGAGATACAGGAGCCACTCAAACACTTTTGCTGGGCAAAGGCATAACTTTTCCACCAGAGAGCACATTAAAAGCCAAAGTTTTGATGAATGGTATTGGCACGGGATGGGGAGCGGGGTGTGTATATGCCTGTACCTTGTACTGGGTGCCCTTGGAGTGTGACCATATGTCTGGGACAGTGACGGTTGGGGTTGTTCAGCAGTTACCCGTAGATGGAGTTGATTTACTCCTGTGAAATGATTTAGCTGGAGTGAAGGTAGTAGCTTCTCCCATAATTACAGAAAGCCCAAGTGAGGTTAAAGAGACAGAGCAGTTGCAGGAAAAGGTTCCAGGAATTTTTCCTTTGTGTGTGATGACTCGAGCAAAGGCTAAGCAAAGTCCATCATTGGAGGTCAAAGTGATACCACAAACACGTATTTGGTTAACTGAGACTTTCTTTGAAGACTTAGATAATCCAAAAGAGATGTTTAATAAATCTTCTCTGGTTGGGGCCCAACAAGCCGATCCAGAGCTATGAAAGTAGCACCATCAGCCCAAACTGAATCTGAAGCTGAGGAAGTTCAAGAATGTTATTACATTAAACATGGAATACTAATAAGGAAGTAGAGACCTCCTCAAAGATCAGCAGATGAGGAGTGGACGGTTGTTTATCAGGTAGTGGTACTGCCCAAATATCGTAAAGAGATATTATGGATAGCACATGAAATTCCTATGGCAGGACATGCAGGGATACCAAAGACTCAAATGTGCATAAACCAAAATTTTTAATGGCCAGGTCATCACAAGGATGTAGTGCAGTTTTGTAAAACATGCCATTCTTGTCAGATGGTAAGAAAACCACAACATGCAATCAAACAGGCACACTTAATTCCCATACCCAGTTTTTGAGGAGCCATTTAGTAGAGTGTTAGTAGACTGTGTGGGACCGCTCCCAAAAACGAAAGCAGGACACTGGTATATACTTACTATTATGGCCATCTCTTTAATAACAATTTGGCTAAGGTAATAGTGGATTTCCAGAAGCCATCCCTTTTAGAACAATTATGGCTAAGGTATTGGTGGAAAAGTTAACCCAATTTTTTACTCGCTATGGGTTAGCGGTAGAGATCTAGTCAGATCAAGGGTCCAGTTTTATGTCTAAAATTTTTCAGAACATATTGGGCAGGATTTTCTGCCTGTTGGGTAGACAGAGCTGGAGTGAGCACGGGTGGGCGTGGGCCTGATCGGCGCCCGCAATTGGGTCGGCGCCGCTTACGCGGGTGGGTCAATTAAGGCCCGCCCAGCGTATTTGCCGACTCCTGTGGATAGCGGGAGTGTACGGGCGGCGGCGGGCGTGCACAGACCTCTGGGTTCAATGGCGACCCGGCAGTCTGTTTAAAGGAAGGCCTGGCAGCCTCCTGTAGGCTGTTCACATTGACCAATTCGAGGTCACACCGCAGGGGGTCGGCTGAGCAGGCCAAGCTGGAGGGAAGGGCAGAGGAGCAGACCAGGCTGCAGGGTCTGCCATAGGAGCAGGGCAGGCTGCAGGGTCTGCCACAGGAGCAGGCCAGGCTGCAGGGTAAGCCAGCGGGGGGCCAATGCGCCCCTTGATTTTCAGATGAATGCCTTGTTGCCATCCTCAAGGAGGTGGCAGCATGACGGGAGGTGTTGGTCCCCCAGGATGGGAGGAGGAGGCCCCCCCTACATGACAAAACGTGCCTGGGAGGAGGTAGCGGAGGTGGTGAGCTCCTGCAATGTGGTGCGGCGCACCTGGATCCAGTGTCGTAAGCGCTTCAACGATTTGTTGTGCTCTGGAAGGGTGAGTACCATGTTAGCATTAGGCATTTAAGTAGGTAGCCTAAGCCTTTGAGGCCCCCCTCCAAGTCTTACTGCTGTGACTGTATTGAATCATGTTGGGCATTTCTCGTACGTTGGGTGGGCAAGCAGATAGTACCCATGCTTACATCAGCCTAAGTGGTTCATGAGGAGATGAGTTCTCCCCCGCACCATGTGTTGCTCTTAGTCGCACATGACTAGTCTGGGGGCAATCTGCAGGAGATGCAGCAAGGCGCATACTCAGAACTCCAACATATGTCCTATTCACGGTGATGAGATGGTGGAAGGGGAGCTTCAAGGTGTCGTGGCCAAGAACCATCTGCTGCCCTCAACGCTGCACATAGTTGCGCATCCTTGCTATGGGAGCAAAGACCATGTGTTTCCTAAAGTGATGTACGCAGCATGTGTCCAAGGTGGCCGTTGGAGGGGGGGGGTAGTGTTGAGAGCAGGTGTACTATCTTTGTGTGAATGATCAGCAGTAGAGGGGAGAGGAGGCACTGGAGGCCAGATATGGCCCATTGTGGCAGAGCGTCATACTTCCTCCATGGAGAGAATGAAGACTCTCGTGGAAAGGCTCCTCCAGGAGAACAATCAGGTCTTCCTGGGGTTACGCTCGGACCTGCAAGCCCTCACAGTGCCAGTGGCCACAGCTGGTCAGTGCCAATGTGTGAGATGGTGTGGGCTTCAAGCTTCCCAGCTCGTTGCCCATCCATCCATGGTGAGCAGAGAGGTCCAAGGCGACCTCACATTGGCACAGCAGCTACCTGGCATCTCTGCAGGCTCCTCTCAGGGCGCTCCAGATGAGGGCAACAGTTGCTCCATCCCCCTCCCAGGGACTGTATCATCCGGTGAGGCTGCGATGACTGGGGAGATGCCAGTTGTGGAACTGGCCACTCCCTCCCAAGCGGGGCCAGCACAGGCTCCACGGGCCAGAGGACGACCGCCAAGGTCATCGAGGCCAACAGGACAGCAGAGTCAGCAGGCTGGCTCAGATGCCACTCCCAGCGATGGGGCAGCACCAAGATGTAGCACCTGTAAATGAAAGGATAAGACACCTGAGGCACACCACTGGTTTCTCAATGGTGCTTTTGTGTTGCCCCGAGATTAGGTCCTTATAATTTTTTTCTGCTAGCTTAACATTTTGTTTTGGATTTGTGAGAACATCTGATGTTTAAAATAAAAATCAAATGTGTGACCATGGCTGAGGGTGGCTCCTTTGTTCTGCTTGTGTATGTTTAAGATAAATGTCATGAGTGTTTGTTTGGACATTCAAATTTATGTCCAAAGCCCTTAGTTCCTGCTGATGACCTGGCAGATTTAGCACTTAGGCACCAAGTATGGATGCACCAGGCAAGGCTGGTCCTGCTGATCCATTTGTGTTGAGCTAGCGGAAGGTTCATTGGGATTAAAGCCTCCCGGGTGTCCCCGTCTCCTTGGTGTAGTCCCAGGTCAGCGTCCAACCCTTCAGCATTCCCCTGTGCATGCTCGTCCTCAGGATCAGTGCTGGACGCATCGTGTGCAGCCGCAGACACCGTGTCAATGTCTTCATCATTCACTGCGTCCCCCCTTTCCAGCGCAAGATTATGGAGAGCGCAGCGTGCAACCACTATCACCGAGACACTATCTAGGGGATACTGGAGTGCGCCCCCTGAGCGGTCCAAGCATCAGGAGCACATCTTGAGAAGACCGATGGCTCTCTCCACCACAGCCCTTGTGGGGGGTGGCTCCTATTGTATCGCTGCTCAGCTTCTGTTCTTGGATGGCGGAGAGGCGTCATAAGCCACCTTCTGAGGGGATAGCCCTTGTCACCCAGCAGCCAGCCATCAAGCCGGGCTGGAGCACTGAAGAGCCCCGGCACCTGGGAGTGTCTGAGGATGTAGGCGTCATGGGTGCTGCCTGGGTATCTTTCACAGACTTGTAGAATCAGCATCCTGTGATGATATGGTGGAAAAAGAGTAAGAATTGGGAATTCTGCAATTCCACCCTTTCCTTAACAAATATCAAAGTGCAGAGAAATAGGTTTCCTTTTTTACAGATTATTCTCTATCTCTGATGGAGCTTTTGATTTTTGTTGGGAACTGGAGGTTACAGCAACCACCAAACATTCCTCTGGTACTTTGCTGAAAAGAGCTGAAAAACCAAATTTTCTTTATTTAGGTGCCTATATGTTGAGTTAACAGGATATTAAAAGACAGAAGGCATCATCGCTGAGCCTGATCCAACCAAACCACAACATCCTTACCCTGACCTCTCCCAATCCAACATCCTCACCCTGACCCTTCCCCATCCAACATCCTCACCCTGACCCCTCCAAATCCAACATCCTCACCCTGACCCCTCCCAATCCAACATCTTCACCCTGACCCCTCCCAATACAACAGCCTCACCCTGACCTCTCCCAATCCAACATCCTCACCCTGACCCCTCTAAATACAACATCCTCACCCTGACCTCTCCCAATCCAACATCCTCACCCTGACCCCTCCCAATCCAATGTTCTCACCCTGACCCCTTCGAATCCAACATCCTCACCTGACCCCTCCCAATCCAATGTCCTCACCCTGACCCCTCCCAATCCAATGTCCTTACCCTGACCCCTCCCAATCCAATGTCCTCACCCCGACCCCTTCGAATCCAACATCCTCAACCTGACCCCTCCGAATACAATGTCCTCACCCTGATCCATCCACCTGTAGTCCTCAGAGCTGACTAAGCACTATATAAAAGGAGCTTAATGAATCAAGTTTCAAACTCGGAACCTTCTGCATGTGTGTTGGTAAGTGCTGCTCTGCTTGGTGCTTTTGGAGGCTTGGGAGTCCCTGAATTCCATGGTGCTTCTTGGTGTAACAATGGAATAAGAGTAGGGTTCCCAATCCTCTGGGAGTCACTGATTTAAATTTCCTGTCCCACACAGCCTAATGACCTCCCTTCTCTCACAAACACCCACCACTCTGGTGTTTGACACCAGAGAGCAGGGATCATGTGTAATACAGTTCAATGGACTTGAGTGTCGGGAATCAGGAGGGCTTGGGAATCTCAGCAATCCTGTCTCAGCAATTCAGGAGTCTCGATGTGACAGGGTCAATTTACTCTTTTGCTTATGGGACTTGTATAGCCGACTCCTACTAAATTAACATTATTATCAAAGGGCTGTAATCAGAGGCAAGGACAAGAGCAGACAGCCATGTTGGGGTTAACTTTCTAAGATTTCAAATTCACACTTTGGTCTCTGAACTGTCCAATCAGATCAGCTTTTGAGCTGGATGTTTTGATTTTTGTGAACAATGCTTGGAATTGTCTAAAATGTAAATCAGATACGGGCAGAGTTACCACTTGATGCATTATCCTGTTACATCTTAGTGGTTCTTCCAACAGTATCCTGGGTATAACCCACTGTCACTATGGTCTTTTAAATGGACAAGGCGTATGCTTAAATGGGGGCGTTCCTTGGTTCCCCTCGTCTCTGTCCTTCGTTTTCTTGGTTTTGGTTTTTCTCTTCTCCTTACCTTGGTTTCTCTTCCCTTGGTTTCCCCCGTCATTGGAATCCCTCTTCCCCAGCCTCGGTTTCCCCTCCTTCAGCTGCTCCACTTCGCCTCCTGGCTCTTGGAACATGTCACACGATGGTCACTGGCATAAAACCACCAGCAAAAAATGCTCAACTACAGGGAACTCAACCATTCGGAAGAAAATGCAGCAACATTTTTAGAAGGCACATGATCAGATATCATGTGATCAGCCATCACCTGTTCAAATGACACGTGGTCCAGGTGTCACATGGTCACACCTCATGGAATACCTCCAACCAGGGTAAAATGTTCCTTAATAATTTCTGTGCTGCTGAGAGATGCCAAGGGTAATATTAACAGGAGGACATTCGGCTAAGTTTAAGCAGTATAAATGTGAGAGTGGATGAATATTCTGGGTTTTGCATAATATTTTTCGGGAGATTAGTGTTTATTCAGAACTTTCCCACAGGAGGTTAATGAATGAAGTGCAAGGTAGGGTATATTGTACAAGAGAAAAAACTTGATCAACCAAATGGCCTTTTCTCAATCCAATTCTTCTTATGTTATTATCACCATAATTAGATATTGCCAAGCACTTCACTAACTCTCAGGACAATATTCGAGCACTTGTTGCTCTTAATAGCAGTCACTATTGATCTTAATGTGGTTCTGTCCCAAAAGGCCTGTTAGAACACGGTTTAATGCATGTGGCAACTTGAAATCTGTTCAAAGGGATACAGTGTTAATTAGATTTGTGAAAAAAGATACAATAAAACTGTTTAATACACAGTAAAATGTTAATGAAATCCCCAGGAGAATAAGCATTTGATGAGTTAATTATTTATCTCACCATTAATACATGGTCAAGCCAGAGAGTGCACTGAAGAGCCTCATTCACATATGATGCAGCCACAGTAAATCCTTACAAACAAGCAGCAGTCTGTTATAAACCTAACTTTGAAGGTGAATGAATTTGAGAATACTTGTTATAATTTCCAAACAACACTTGCAAATGAGGGAGCTGTGTATCTGTGCTTTTGCTTGCAGTAGGCATATATGTCTGCAAATGCAATATAGTGGTTGCTGATATATATCAGGTCGTTTTGGTAAATGTAAAATGACACAGATACGTGAGCAGCAAGTTATGATCAAGAAGTTCAGATGGTGGCATTAGCCTAAGAGAGAAAAAGGTCAAAAGGAGTCTTTTTAGCTTATGGGGATGGTGTAAAATGGGAGGTACTGGATTGATTGTCTGAGATACATGATTCTCCTTTCCCCAAAGTTAAAATCACCCTTAAAATTTTAGTAAGACCATCGGAGCCTCCAGCAGCAATACATAGTCTTGTACCCCATCAATATCTATGTGATATTCTTTATTATAATTATAAATTGAGACAACTACCCCATGCAAAAATAATAGTGGAGCTAAATTGTATGGTTCCAGATGGCAAGAAACCATGAGTGAATTATTTGACTCAACAATGGCAACTTGGAGTTATACATGCCCTCACGTGTAAAACATCTCTGAGTCATTTGCGTGGGGAGAAGAGGGTGCTAAACAGGAGATATGAGCATTAATGGGATGGGGAATGATCGAAGGGCACAGTGAAGTGTGGCTTTAAGAAGCTCTTGAAGAAATGGAGAGTTAACAAGGCAAAAAGGTTTGAGGAGAGAATCCCAAAGGTCAGGGATATAGTAACTGAAAGATCATCTTTTGATGGTGAGCAGAGAATAGAATCTTCCAGCACAGAAGGAGACCAGCAGTTCATTGTACCTATGCTGGCTGTTTGAAAGCTGTCCAATTACTTCCACTCCCTGCATTTTCCCTATAGACCTGCAATTCCACACCCACCCATGTATTTATCCAATTCCCTTTTGAAAGTTATTATTAAATCTGCTTCCACCGTCCTTTCAGGCAGCGCACTCCAGATCTCACTTTAGAGGGAGCCCATATATACCATATACTGACAGCTGGAGAAGATGGTCAAAATGTATGGAGTGAGAACATACATGGATTTCAAAACGAGGATGTAAAATTTGAAATTCACATCAACTGCAATGCTGTTACATTCGACAAACAAACCTTTATTTAACCACTTACGATTACATAATTAAAATTAATTCTGTAGTTGTAAGAGGAAAGACTGAATTAACTGAATTATAACTAATTGGAAAATCAGTTCCTTGAAATGTAAATAACTGCAATTTTTAATATTGTTACAGCCATTTACTCTCAGTAACACAATGGCCATCTCCTCAATCACATTTCTCTGAGACATTTTCAGTGCTTTGCTTGGATATTCATATATTCTAACATTTCAATAATGCATTGTCAAACTATTGAAAATTGCTGTTTAAATGTTAGACTTGACTCAGTGTTTACTCTCACATCTGAGCCAGATGGCTCGTGGGTTTAATCCTATTCCAGAGATTTGGGCACATAATCTAGGCTGACACTTCAGAGCAGTACAGAGGAAGTGCTGCACTGTCGGAGGTGTCAGCTTTTGGATGAGATGTTAAACTGAGGCCTGGCCTGCGCCTCCAGATGGGCATAAAAAATCCCGTGGCACTTCTTGAAGCAAAGCAAAGGAGTTCTAATGTTCTCCATCAATATCACCAAAAACAGATTATTATATTACTGTTTGTAAGATGATTAAGGAAACCCTGTACAATATTGAAGGATCAATACAATGAGGTACACAGCACGGACTCTAATGAAGTAAACATTTGGTCTCCTTAAGAAATTTGAGAGGAGTGACAGCTTGGCTCAGTTGGTAGTATAGACACGTTGGAGTCAGCTGGGTGGGTGCAATGCCACTTGAGATTTGAGCACATTATCTAGGCTAATGCTTCAGTTCAGATATGAGGAAATGCTGCACTGTCAGAGCTGAAATGTTAAACAAAGCCCACATCTACTCGACATTATTCAAGGAAGAACATTGGAGTCCTTCTAGTGTCCTGGATAGCATTTCTCCTTTAGTCAACACCACCAACAACAGATATCATTTGTTGTTTGTGGGAGCTGCTGTTTGCAAATTTTCTGCCACATTTGTCTACATAACAACAGTGATGGCATGTCAAAAGTAACCCTTTGATTGTGAGATGCTTTTGGGTACCCTGATGACATGGTAAGGTGCTACATAAATGGAAGTTCTTTTTTCTGCTGCCTTGAATGCATCTAAATGTATTGCCATGTTTTCAGGACCAGTTGCATTTTCTGTGACATACAAGATGCACGCTCAAGTGCTTCACCCTAGCAATTGGATGTGAGGAGGAAAAAGCTGAGGATGTGCAAGAGGCAGCAGTTATCAATGAAGTTCAGCTTGTGCAAGAATGCTCTCAAGGATTTTTTGCAAATGAATGAATGGAATATTTCTATATATGCTCAACGAGCAGTTAGCCTGCAATACTTAGCTGCCATTAACTGTTGCAAATCTTTAATCTGAAACTTCCATGCAATACAGTTTTTAGTTCCTGACATCAAGCTTCTTCAGCAGCTCAAGTGCATTGTGATTGATTCCTCATGTGTGCATGTATTATGAGGAATGCAAGATTGAATGGAAAAGCAGTGAGTTCGTGCTTTCTCAGCTGTGGGTTATAACTCAACAAGACTATCTCCCAACAGGTGCATGCTAAAAGGAACATATAATAACCAACCCCTGTCACAAGTGAAACAGAAAACTGTCTAGTATCTGAATTTTTCAAAGCCATGTGAACATAATCAGCCATTTTCAATTGAGAAATCTGAGCAATCGGTTTATGGGTCAGTTTTCAGAATTTGTGGTCAAATATCAACATCTTGGATATCGAGCAAACCTACCTTGGACACCAATGTGATTTTCTAGGTTTTATTTTCCTCTATGGTAATACTAACAATATCACAACAGAAAAAAGATCAGGTGTGTTGCAAACATGAAGCAGTAGCTTTTGGAAAAGTTAATACAATTTAGATTTAAATAGCTAAACCTCAGATACTCAATCTATATTGGTCAGATTTCCCAGATCACATGGGGCTGCACAAGTTATAAATGAATACCATTACCGTCCAGAAGAAGTGCTTTATGACTATAAGAAACTGCAAAAAGTTCCAGGTTCAACCCCTGATCTGACTATCCTGCAGAGATAACTGAGCTCAAATGGGCCAAAGGTGGGAGCGGGGAAGGGCACTTGAGTTAACCTCAGTGTTTATAGAACAGTAAGGGGAGAAACAATCAGCCGAGGTTCCTGCTTCTTAGCAATATTCAGCGATCCCCCCTTTCCCTACTGAAAAGTGCTACTGTGTCGGTAAAGACAGAATAAGGTTCAATTGTGATACCCTCACTATCAAATACACTGCCTAGTCTCACAGAACAACAGTGTTTTGGGCAAGTTGCAAAGGAACTGGTGCCACTGAAAGTTTCCCCTGTCTGGGGAGATGTGGGAAGGGCAGGGAGAAAATTCAAAAGTCCTGCTAATCCTGTCACTAGATACCATTGTTCAAAGACTTCCTAAGCTTGTGTGAAATTCCTCTCTCCAGGTCTTCATTGATTCACTGACTCATTTATTTTAAAATGGTTTCTATCAGCAATAAAACATCAATAAAACATCAGAGGCATTTCAGATAAATATATGAAGTGTTTGTACAATCTACCTCTGTGACCAAGCTTTTGGTCACCTGAAAAAGTTTTGTTTCATAATGTTCCTGTGAAGTCACTGGGGATATCATACTACATTAAAGGTGCTGTATAAATGCAAATTGTTGTTATTGTTGTGTGCCTATGCCCAGGGAATAGTTTCAAGCTCCATTTTGAAAGGCCAATTAGTGGAAATTCAACTCATAGATATGCATATTCCGAAATATATTTGAATTAGCCAATGCTTGATCCATTATGATGCTTAGGGTCAGATTTTGGCTACCAAGATGGGGACCTCGAGCTGGGAAACTTCCCAATTCGTCAGACCTGCCTAAAAAGTGTCTGAATTGCGAAATTTTTGCTTGTGGGAGGATAGGGGGGGTAGTGGGGTAGGTGCAGTTGTGGGATGAAGTGGGGCCAACCAACCCCACAAGCAGATGATAGGAGGACATGAGGGCAGACAAGTGTCAAGGTGGGCTGGTTAGAAGGCCCAACTCAGTTCTCTGGGGCTTGGTCCCAGTTGTTTTAGAAGATTTTAGGCCCTCTAGCCCTTCACACCCCCTCACTCCCTCCCACTTACCCGCATACCCTCTCATAGCTTTCCATGTCAACTCATGCCCCCACTCACCCCCATGACCCCTCATATCCCCCATACCAACTCAATGCCAACTCATGTTTCCCACTCACTCCTCATGGCCTCTCATGCTCTGCAGGCCAATTCAATGACAACTCAGGCCCACCACCCACACCACATGCTCCCTCATGCCCTATGCCAACTCACTGCCAACTCACCCAGTATCCACCATGGACAGACCTCAGAAGCCATGTGAAAATGAAAAAACATCTCCAAAAATCTAATACAGCTCTCACTAAAAAGACTTGATAGTGGAAATAAAACTCAAGCTTTTAAATCTCCACAAGTGGTTAATCTATTGTAAAAACAAACAAACTTTTGTTCATACCCCTAATCCTTTAACAGCCTCTTTAAGCTGTCAATCAATCTGTGAACTCAGAACCCACTGTTGAGATAGTTGTAGCTTATGAAACTCGTCAAGCACCTATAATGAATAGCCCTTAAGGAAAGATCAATAAATAACTCTATTGAAATGGCTCGAACAGATGCTACACCGGCTGGCCTGTTAATCAAAGCAGTCCAGCAGATATGTTGTTTTAACAATCACTGACAGCTGCAGCCAGTTTTTTTTTTCAGTTTAAGGAGCACGGATTTAAAAAACATCAGATCGTGATAGTTAATTAGAATTTATCCACCCTTCAAGAGCATTTATGTCTGCTCCATCAATTTATGACTCCCTCACTGCTGGCTAAAGCCCTTGCAAGAGCCAAAATGGGATCTGTTTGGACTCCACGCTAAGTTCAAATGGTCCTGAGTTCGGGTTTCGCGCCTGTGTGAGTCCCCAGCAGCAAAAATGGGATCTGTTGGAAACGGGGGCGGGACTTCCACATCTGGGTTCTGCCCACCATTTTTATAGGTCTATGGAGTATTTCCAACTCCACGAAAATCCAGCCCTCGATATTAGTTTGCTGCTCATTCTAAATTGATAGATTGATGTGCCTGTTTTGAGAGTCTGATTTGAGCCTATGACTTCAGTAGGGTAAACTGACTGTGCTGGATTTTCTGCTGGTGTGGGAAACAGAAGTTGGGATTATTTCCGGGTCCTGAATCCAACCCCAAGAGAAACAGCCATTCACAGATGCGCCCCCTTAATTGGCATGGGGGGGCAGGTTCATAAATGAATTGAACTCGTTATTAAAGAGGAGCACTGGATTGGGGAAAAACATCTTTCAATTCAATGTACCCTTTTGTACCTCTCATATTGAATTTTAAATGACTTCTTTGTGAGGGAAAAATCTCCAACTGGCCAACAACTCTGTGAGCTCAGTATATGTGCTGCCGAAGTGAACCCTTTTTTTGGTGGGATGGTTACAACATAGCTGCCTCCCTGCGGGTAATTGAACCTCGGTCTCCTGCGTGACAGGCGGGGATACTGAATTAGAGGTTAAATGATTGCCCCAGATCAGAATCCAGGAATGCCAATCCTCATTCTTTGTGTGAAATAATAAAGTCACCCCTTGGCTGACCCAATCTCAAGATCGTGACTGCGCTTGAAATATTAGATCTGTAAGGTGTCAGAATCGAAAACTTAATGGATCTAAGCATTTTTAAAATAAATAAACTACATTCAGGGGCCATAAAAATGACAGGAGTACTTTAGCATCAGTAATGTCCAAATATTGAACCCTTCCACCTTACTGTAACTAGTATAAGAGTAGATTTTTAATATGTTAGAACCATTGAATGATGGAAGCCAGGAGCCTGTTTGGCTCATCGCGCTGCTGAAAGAGTTATCCAATTAGTCTCCCTGCCCTTTCCCCATAGCCCTGGAAATTTTTCCCCTTCAAGTATTTATATAACTCCCTTTTGAAAATTATTACTGAACATGCTTCCACCACTGTCTCAGGCACAGTATTCCAGATGATAACTCACTGTATAGAAAAACTTTCCTTTTCTCGGTCCTAGTGCTTATGCTAATTAAATTAAATCTGTGTCTTTTAATTACCGCCTGTTTTGTCACCGGATACAGTTTCTCCTTATTACTCTATCAAAACCCTAAATAATTTTAAACACCTCTATTAAATCTCCCTTCACCCTCTCTGCTCTAGAATAATCCCAGCTCCTCTTATCTACATAATTGAAGTCATCCATCCCCCATTCTCCTCAATCTCCTCTGCACCCTTTCTAAGGCCTTAACGTTCTTTCTAAAGTGTTGTGCCCAGAATCGGACACAGCACTCAAGTTAAGCCTAACCAATGATTTATAACGGTTCAACATAACTTCCTTGTTTTTGTCCTCTATGCCTCCGTTTACACTTTTTTTTTAAACAGATTGCTTAAATTGTACTGCCACCTTCAAAGGTTTGTGTGCATCTCAGGCATCTCCAATTCTCAATCCCCTTTAAGATTGTGCCATTTTGTTTATATTGCCTCTCCTCATTCTTTCTACCAAGATTCATCTCCTCACTCTTCACTGCATTAAATTACATCCACCATGTGACTGCCTATTTCAACAGTCTGCCCGTGTCTTATTGAAGTCAGTCAATAACTTCACTGTTTATACATTATTGGCCTGAATTTTTCAGTTGGTGGGCGGGCTTGGTGGGAGCGGGCGGGGGCGTCATGGAGCCGCCCGCCGCCCGCGATCCGGTCCGCACCGCCATTTTATGTGGGTGGGCCAATTAAGGCCCGCCCAGCGTACTATGTGAGCGGTAGCGCTCCTGTGCAGGGAGGGGGAGGAGGGAGAGTCAGGGCCAGCACGGAGCTGACTCAGGGGGATTGAAGCGCTTTTGAAATGATTAAATAAATGGATTAGAAATGTAATTAAACATGTCCCCTCCTGTGACTGTGTCACACGAGATGGGACACGTTTTGATGTTTCAGAAAAATTTTTTATTTAATTAATAAAAGCTTTAGGAAACCTCACCCCGCTCGTGGATGAGATTTCCTAAAGAACGTGAAGGCCGCTTGGCCTTTTCGTCAGCCCGCCAACCTTAAGGTTGGACGGGCAGCATTAACAATGACATTCATTACTTCCTTAATGGCCTTAATAGGCCGTTTGAATATCGGCCGGCGTGCAGCCGACTCCGGCGTGCACCCACCGAATGAAACATCGCGAGACTGTGCAATGACGTCAGGACCCACGCCCAACGTCATCGCGCGTCATTTTACATGCTGGTGTGTCGGGCCCGCCCCCACCACCAACTGAAAAATTCAGGCCACTGAGTTTCATGAAATCTGCACACTTGGAAATTATGCCCTGCATGCTCAAGTCCAGGTCATAAGAGTAATGGTCTTGATACTGGCCCCTAGGAAACACCACTGTGTATTTTCCTCTAGTCTGAAAAACAACCTTTTACAATTATTCTCTGCTTCTGTTTCTTAGCCCATTTCGTATCCACACAGCCAGTACCCCTTTAATCCCACGAGCTTCAGTTTTATTAAAAAGTCTATTATATGGCACTTTTTTGGATGCTTTTTGAAAGTGCATATATGCAACATCGACATCTCTTATCCCTCTCTGTTGCTTTATCAAAGAAACCAAGTAAGTTAGTGAAACAAGGTATACCTTTTAACAAATCTGTGCTGGCTGTCATTTATTAAGCCATATTTTTTCCAAATGATAGTTCTGTCTTAGACTGTCGCTTCTAAAAGTTGTCTCACCACCGAGGTTAGGCTGACTGAGCTGTAGTTGCCAGGTTTGTCCTGCTCTCCTTCTTTGACCAAGATGTAACATTTGCAATCCTCCAGCCCTCCCACCACTGCCATATAAGGAGGATTCGGAGATTATGGCCAGAACCTCTGCTATCTCCACCCTTACTTCCTTCAGCAGCCTAGGATGCATTCCATTCGGAGCAGGTTTTCTGATTCCGCAACTGAAAATGGTGATTCACGTCTTGGAAGTAGGATCAGGAAAGTAAGTTTTTGGGCTCCTACACCCCAGCTGAGCCAATGAAAATCATCTCCTTAATCAGCATGAGCAGTGATTCCAATGGCTTTCCTTCCAACTTGCACCCCCTGTATACTTGAGCCATCACCCCTGTGCTTGCTGGTCTATTTTGAGTTGTGGTCTGACACCATCTCAATTTTAATATTCTTATCCTTATTTTCAAATCTCCCCATGGCTTCAGCCCTTCCTATCCTTGTAACCTCCTTCAGCTCTACAATCCTCTGATCTCTCTGTTCTACAAGTCTGGCCTCTTGCTTATCCCCAATTTTCATCATGCCATGATTGGCTTCAGCTGCCTCGACCCTATGTTCTGAAATTCTCTCCATAAACCTCTCTACCTCCCTTCTCCCCCTTTTAGACACCCTTTAAAACCTACTTCGTTCACTAAGGCTTTGTTCACCAGTCCTGATAATCTCCTTATGTGGCTCAGTGTTATTTTGGTTGATAATGCTCCTGGGAAGTGCCTTGAGATGTTTTTAGTATGGTGAAGGATCTACATTAATGAAAGTTGTTGCTGACAGGCAGTTTCTTTCTAAGGAAATGTCCTTCTCCAATCTGCAGGGGAATGTAAATTGGGAATGTAAAAATGACTAAAAGCATTCAGACGATAGTAATGCTAGAATGGTCAGGTTTACAATTTGGATAGAAGCATATTTTTTTCAGTTACAACTTTAACAGAGTTTTACTAATATAACAAAGCTAAAACAGTTCAGGTGATTCAGTCAGCACTGAGGTGAAAATGAAAAGGTAAATTCTGGATTTAAAAATGACTCTATTATAGATTGGATATAGATTGGTAGTTGCAGTAATGTTAATGGCAGACAACAGTGTAAGCACCCTTAGTATTTACCAGTTTATCAGGTAAATCAGGAAATCTGTCATTTGCAGGGGATCTCGGTGACAGAGATTTGACTGTGGGGAGAATTCTCCCCCCATTGGGGGGGGGTTGTGCGGGGGTGGGCAGGAGCGAGCGCAAACCTGATCAGCGCCCCCAATCGGGTGCGTGCTGCCATTTTACGTGGACAGGCTAATTAACGCCCGCCCAGCGTAACGCACAGCTGGAAGCGCTGAGTGGTCCCTGTGCGGAAGAACGCAGAGATCTCCACGAGGTATGGGGGTGCCTCAGGGAGATTGGTTTCAGTGCTAAAGTTTGAAATGAAGGTTTGTAACACTTTTAAAACATGTCCCCTCATGTGACACTATCACCATGAGCTGGGACATGTCAAAGAATAAAAGTATAAATTGTAATTACATTTTAAAAACACTTCATGAAACCTCATCCCGCCCGTGGATGAAGTTTCATGAAAAACGTGAAGCCGCCCAGGCTCTTCACCTGCCCGCCAACCTTAAGGTTGGACAGGCAGCATTCTTAATGACTTTAATGACTTTCTTAAGGGCCTTAATAGGCCTTTAACAGTTCGGCGGGCGTGCAGCTGACACTGACAATCTAAATGATGCATGGTGACGTCTTCCCCGTGTGTGTGGATAATGTAACTGGCACAGTATTTGTACCTTGCATGGAGAAATAATCAAGCCATATGTGATTGTCGTAACCCAGGCCCTGTGCCCATTGGGATAGTGGGAGGCCAATAAAGTTTGCCAGGAGAGATTGCTTTTATATTGAACAATTAAATAGTTTCCACATTATTGATTCATTTGGGGTGCACAGGAAAATGACACATGAATATTGAAAAAATGCAGTGCAGCCTTTAGGAGATGTCATCATTTGGAACCCCAGGCCATTGAGCAAGGTTAAGAACATAAGGACATAAAAAAATAGGAAAAGGAGTAGACCATATGGCCCCAAGATCAATACGATCATATCTGATCTTCTGCCTCAACTCCACTTTCCCACCTGCTCCCCATCTCCTTTGATTCCCTGAGAGGTCAAAGATCTATCTATCTCAGCCCTGAATATACTCAATGATGGAACATTCACAACCCCCAGGAAAAGAGAGTTCCAAAGATTCACAACCCCTGAGTGAAGAAATTTCTCTTCATCTTAGTCAGTTAGTGGTTTTCAATGGTAAAGGTGGCGTACACCATACTCTGATTTGTGAGTAGGACTGATGCAAAATATTATTCTAGATTTGTATTAAAATCAACTTCCTGAGGGGATTGAAAGTGTGGTCAGCCTTGGTGAAAGAGTGGTGATGCTGGTATGGTCTAAGTTTCCACTGAGAAAACCATAAGTGAGCTAGATTTTTGACGAAAACTGAATCTGGTGAATCTGGTGCTCATTATAGAAACCACCCAAATTTCACTTCCACTCATTTTCATTTCAGCAGAGGCAGAATTGGTCCCGGAATGGTTTTGCCAGGAACATGTGATATCTGAAGCTGTCAATGCATTCTGGCAAAGCCAGGTAAACCACTGATGTTGCCTCACTGGCTATTTCTGTCTGAAACAAAGAGTAGTGATGACACCATTGGAAGGACCTACGTCTGAGGTGTTCCATTGTGCAAGGGAAGCTTATTATCTAAATAAGGGAGAGACGTTCATAGAACAGGACCAATTAACCCAGAGTACACTGGTGTTGTGTCATTTCAGCTGTGTGTGTTAATTCAAGTTCCTCACATTCAGTCACTCCCCTGAAGGCAATTCAATGTGATGACGTCATCAGCATTCACTGTATAAACAAAAGTATCCTGGAAGAGAAAAGATCAACAAAGACAAAACAAGAGTATGATACTGCTCCTCAAAAACTGTCTGATCAAACACTGTTTACCAATACGATAATTGCAACTCCAGGTCAAAGGTAGCTCATTTGATGCAAAGCATTTTGGGGCCCCTTGACGATGGGATGTGGTGCTATATAGATGCAAGTTCTATCTTTCTAAAAGATTTTTCGAAGCGCTCCTGTGTCAAGACGCTTTTTTGAAAAGGGCTTTTATTACAAAGGGCGGGGAGGTGGGGTACGGTGGGAGAAGTGAGTGGTGGCTGGGTGGGAAAAATATCCAACATGGCATCTTTTAGTACATCCAAATGCATAATTACTGTGAAACTAGTCGTGGATTCAGTATTCAACGTGAGATTGTGTTTGTTGAATTTTTTTCGGAGCGAATAGGATCCTTTAACCATGAAATTTATAATTTTTGCAATGGTTTAATATCCAAATATTTCAATAATTAATAGAATATTCAATTATTAAAAGATTCAGCTGACACAGCTGTACATCATGCATTCAGTGGGACTAATACGAAATATTAATCCAGATTTGTAATAAAACCCCTTTTTTTTGTTCTAACCATGCGCGGTTCTGTTTTAAAAAAAAAATCCCTGATTCTCAATGTCACTGTGAATTTATATTTTGCGTGTTTTGTTTAACTATTAGGATTAACTATAGTTGTGGAGCTGCCCTTCGCATCAGTCTTGAAGGATTGCTAGGTTTTGAAATCTTTGATGACTTCAAAACAGAACATCTTTTGAAGTTGTACTCAGTTCCATTACAAAGCAAAGCTCTAATCAGCCCTATACATTTATGTCACACGCTCGCACACAAACAGCTCTTGAAATTAGACATAATGCAAAGATTTTATAAGTTTCACGCCTCTTTTGCAATTAGACAGCACGTGGGCACTTGCTGTGTGCGTATTTACTGCTCCATATTCTCGGCGTCTACTTTGATGTGCTGCAGTGGAAAGCAAACTCTTTTCTTGCACTGCCTTCCTCCTGGGTCTTTATGCTGCTTAGCAGCTGAGTCCAGTCTTTGAGCCACAGCCTAATTTAAAGGCAGATGCTGCAGCTGCTGCTGTCATTTCAGCTGATTCTCTCCTTTGATGTCAGCTTGGAATACTTGGTGTTGCAGTAGTTCAGCAACCCCCTCTGTTCAGAACTAGCAGAGAAAAAAAAAATACCCTTCCATTTCAGATTGTTTTTTGCCACTTGCAAGCTGCCTTCCAATTACTAAAATTAAAGCTTTGATAGAGAAATAACAGAAATGACTTGTTTGTGTTGCTGCCCGAGTTAATTAACCATTTATATGCATATATGGGTGGCTTCATTAATGCAGAGTATCATTGCGTCGAACGATAGAACAAGCATCTTTAGCTTTCCTATGGTGCAGGCCAGTGCACGGCCTCCACAGTGCAATGTATGCTGCATTGTCTTAATAGGTACTTAGCGACTCCACCTTGCACTGCAGTCTGGAGTCAGCAGCAGTGGTCTCCAAGTAGAGAGATAAAATCCACATAATGGGGCATTCGGTGCACTGCTCAAAGTATTATATTTTTCGATGTCTAGTTTAGTAAGTAGATTGCTGGCAGCTAAACCTGCCATTTTTATGGCTTAAGACAAACCTTTGCAATGTTATAACAAAAGCTCATCGAACCACATCTAGATGTTATATTCTGTAACCCGCTAACTGATCTATGAACATACGAATCAGGAGCAGGAGTGTAGGCTACTCGGCCCCTCGAGCCTGCTCCACCATTCAATACGAATGTAACCTCAACCCCACATCCCTGCCTACCCCCGATAACCTTTCACCCCCTTGTTAACCAAGAATCTATCTAGTTCTGCCTGAAAAATATACAAAGACTCTGCTACCACTGTATTTTGAGGAAGAGAGTTCCAAAGGCTCATAACCACCAGAAAGAAAAAAATTCTCCTCATCTCTGTCTTAAATGAGTGACCCCTTATTTTTAAACAGTGACCCCCTAGTTCTAGATTCTCTCACAAGAGGAAACATCATCTCCGCGTCCACCCTGTCAAGACCCCTCAGGGTCTTAAAGGTTTCAATTAAGTTGCCTCTTATTCCTCTAAATTCCAGTGGATACAAGCATAACCTCTCCAGCCTTTCCTCATAAGACAACCCACCCATTCCTGGTATTAGTCTAGTAAACCCTCTCTGAACTGCTTCTAACGCATTTACATCTTTCTTTAAATAAGGAGACCAGTACTGTACACCATACTCTAGATCTGATCTCACCAATGCCCTGTACAACTGAAGCATAACCTCCCTGCTTTTGTAATTAATTCCCCTCACAATAAATGATAACATTCTATTAGCTTTCCTAATTACCTTCTGTACCTGCATACTAACCTTTTGTGATTCATGCACTAGGACACCCAGATCCCTCTGAATCTCAGAGCTCTGCAATCTTTCATCATTTAGATAATAAGCTTCTTTCTTATTCTTCCTGCCAAATTGAACAATTTCATATTTGCCCACATTATAATCCATTTGCCAGATCTTTGCCCACTCATTTAACCTATCTATGTCACTTTATAGCTTCCTTACACCCTCTTCACAATTTACTTTCATACCTATCTTTGTGTCGTCAGCAAATTTAGCCACCATTCCTTCGGCCCCTTCATCCAAGTCATGTATATAAACTGTAAAATGTTGAGGCCCCAGCACTGATCCTGTGGCACACCACTCGTCACATCCTGCCAACCAAAAAAAGACCCATTATTGCCAACTCTCTGCTTCCTTTTAGTTAGCCAATCTTCTATACATGCCAATATGTTACCTCTTACACCATGAGCTTTTATTTTCTGCAATAACCTTTGATGTGGCACTTTATCAAATACCTTCTTGAAATCTAAGTACAGTACATCGGCTGGTCCCCCTTTATCCCCAACATATGGGACTCCTTCAAAGAACTCCACTAAATTGGTTAGACATGATTTCCATTTTACAAAACCATGTTGACTCTGCCTGATTGCCTTGCATTTGTCTAAGGGTCCTGCTATTGCATTTTTAATAATAGCTTCTAACATTTTCCCCATGACAGATGTTAGGCTAACTGGCCTATACTTTCCTGCTTTCCGTCTCCCTCCCTTTCTGAATGATGAGTTATATTTGCTATTTCCCAATCAAATGGAATCTTCTTCGAATCTAGGGAATTTTGGAAAATTAAAACCAGTGCATCAACTATCTCACTAGCCATTCCTCTCAAGACCTTAGGGTGAAGTCCTTCCGGACCTGGGGATTTGTCAGCCCACAGCCCCAACAATTTGCTCAATACCACTTCCCTGGTGATTGTAATTTCCCTGAGTTCCTCCCTCCCTTCCATTTCCTGATTTACAGCTATTTCCGGGATGTTACGTGTGTCCTCTATAGCGACAACTGAAGCAAAATACTTGTTTAATTCATCTGCCACCTCCCTACTTTCCATTATCAATTCCCCGGATGCACTTTCTATAGGACCAATGCTCACTTTGTTAATTCTCTTCTTATTTAAACATCTAATTAAACTCTTAGGGCAGTATTTTCCCCCCCATCGGTGGGGTTGTGCAGGAGCGGGCACGAGCGGGCGGGTTCCCAGTCCCAGTCGGGAGCGCGCCGCTATTTTACGTGAGCATGACGTCTGCCCAGAAGCGCTATGCGCTCCCTGTATGGGCGGGGGGGGATTCCCGGAGCCAGGAGTGCACTGTTTTGCGCATATGTGTGAAAGAACGCACAGATCTCCCTGAGGCAAAGTGCTGCCTCAGGGAGATCAGTGTTACTTTTAAAAACCTAATTAAAGACGGAAAAAAATTGAAGGACGTGTCCCCTCATGTGAAACTTTCACATGAGATGGGACATGTCCCTTACTTTTATTAAAATATTTTCCTGAAATTTTAAATCTTACATGAAACCTCATCCCGCCGGTGGATGAGGTTTCATGCATTATCTGAAAGCTGCCTGGTTTCCTCGCCTGCCCGCCAACCTTAAGGTTGGATGGGCAGGCCCGTTAAGCTCATTAATTAGTTTTTTAATGGCCATAATAGGCTGTTGACAGAACTGAAAATCTAAATGACGTGCAGTGACGTCGGGACGCACATCCAATGTCACCCCGCATCATTTTATGTGTCGGCGAGTGGGCCCTGCCCCTGCTCACCAGCCAGAAAACGTTGCCCTTGCTATCCATCTTTATATTACTAGCTAGCTTTCTCTCATACTCTAATTTTTCCCTTCTTATTAACCTTTTTGTCATTCTTTGCTGTTCTTTATATTCTTTCCAATCCAATCTTCTGACCTGCGACCCACCTTTGTGTAATTATGGGGAGAATTTTTCCCACATCGGGTGGGCTGGTCAAGAGCGGGCACGGGCGGGCGCAGAGCCGATCGCCACCTGCAATCGGCTCTGTGCCGCCATTTTACATGGGCGAGCCAATTAAGGCCCTCCCAGCATGATGCATGGCCACTGGCGCTCAGCGCCACCTGTGTGGGCAGTGGGGAGAGGGAAAGTCGGAGAGAGTCGGCGCAGAGATCTCCCTGAGTCGTGGAGCTGCCTCAGGGAGATAAAGAACACAGTGTCACGTGAGCTGGGACATATTTATGAATTGTGTAAAAAATATTTATTTATTTAATAAAACCTTCAGGAAGCCTCATCCCACCCGCGGATGATGTTTCCTGAAAAACACGAAGGCCACTTGGGGCTCTTCGCCTGCCCGCCAACCTTAAGTTTGGACAGGCAGCCCTGTGAATTATCTAAATGAGTCTCCTAATGGCCTTAACAGGCCTTTGTCAGTCCGGTGGGCGCGCAGATGCCTCCAGCCTGCACCCGCTGAGCAAAAGATCGGAATGATGTGCGGTGACGTTGGGACGCACGCCTAACATCACCGCGCATCGTTTTACATGTCGGCGTGCAGGGCCCGTCCCCACATGCTGACGTGAAAATTCTAGCCTATATGTTTTTTCTTTAAGTTTAATACCATCTTTAACTTTTTTAGTTAACCACGGATAGTGGGCCCTCCCCTTGGGATTTTTCTTTCTCGTTGGAATGTATCTATTCTATGTATTCTGAAATATGTGCCACTTTTAATGTCTGCCACTTACCCCAATAACCTCATTTGCCAGTTCACTTTAGCTAGCTCTGCTTTCATGCCCTCACAATTGCCCTTATTTAAGTTTAAAATACTAGTCTTGGACACATTTGTTTCTCCCTCAAAATGACTGTAAAATTCAATCATATTATGATCACTGCTAACTAGGGGTTCCTTCACTAGGAGGTTATCAATTAATCCTATCTCGTTGCTCAATACCAGGTCTAGTATAGCCTGCTCACTGGTTGGCTCCAGAACATGCTGTTCTAAGAAACTATCCCGAAAACATTCTATGAACTCCTCATCTACGCTACCTTTGCCCATCTGATTGTTCTAATTGTAAATCAGACTCTAGTTTCCCTTATTGACCCAGTGTTTTTTTTTAATGTTTTGTTTGGGATATTATGTGGCTGCAAGGAGGGGTTGGGGGATATCGCAAGTGCCTGGTCATGATGCTCTAGGACCATGAGTGTGGAGCAGGCTTGGTGGACCGATATTTTCGCATGTTTCATGTGTTTGGATGTCCCAGTGGAACTTGCACAAAGTACAGGACAGGCAATTTCAGGCATACAACCTTTAATCTTCCATCATTCAATGTTACTGATTAAAAGTTAGTCTGCATGCCACCAATCTTACACCATGATCTCCACCCAATCACTGCTCTCCATCAGAAGGATCAGGATGTGAAATCAGTATTCCCTCAGAATACATTTACACAAGTTTAGTAGTTTGGTTTTTGCATCAGCACCAAACCTTTGGTGTAAATTGCTCATGAGGGCAATAGCTATCACCAGGATACTGTTCAGCAGATCATGATCCCCTTCTTGTAGTTCATTCATTATTTGTCTGTGAATCTAGACACGGAGAGCTAAACTTTCTACCTGCTACACCACGCATTATCGGACATCACAGTAATGATGAGCAGGTTACTGCCAGAATCTGACACCCCAAGCACTAGAAAATTTTCTCCTTTGTTCCAGTGGGATCTGTAGTATAAAGGGTTAACAGATGGGATATGCTAATACATGATGTAGATGACAATGTATCACTGACATCAGTCAATCATGTGTTGGACTCTCAAGAGAGAGAGGTTGGAACACCTTGCCTGGAGAAACATGCCTACTCTGTAAACTGTTTAGATGTAGTACCAATAAACAAGTGTTAAGCAGGTACCAGAGTATGATTACAGCCTGTCTAGCAATCAAGTACAACACCTAGGGCAGGATTTTCCCCACCTCGGGGGGATAATGAAGTGCGGGCGTGCAACTCTGATCGGCGCTCCCGATCGGAGGCGCGCCGCCATTTTACGTGGGTGGGCCAATTAAGGCCCTCCCAGCGTGACGTCCACATGGAAGCCCTGTGCTCTCCCTGTGCGGGCGGGGAGAATCCCAAAACCTGAGTGTGCGCTCTTTCGCGCATACGCACGAAAGAGCGCAGTCATCTCCCTGAGGCTAAGTGCTGCCTCAGGGAGATTGGCTCTACTGTCAAAAATAGAAAAAAAAATCCCTGACATGTCCCCTCATGTGGCACTATCACATGAGTTGGGACATGTCCACAACTTTTTAAAAAACTTTAATTAAATTTTTTAAAACCTACATGAAACCTCATCCCGCCCGTGGATGAGGTTTCATGCTTTTTCTGAAGCCTGCCAGGGATACCGGCCTGCCCACCAACCTTAAGGTTGGACGGGCAGGTCCATTAATTACTTCAATGACTCTGTCGATGGCCTCAATTGGCCATTGACAGGTCAGTGGGCGCACAGCTGATTTTGCTGCGCCCCCGCCTACCGGAAAATTTAAATGGAGCGTGGTGATGTCGGGAGTTCCGCCCGATGTCACCGCATGTCATTTTATGCATCAGCAAGTGGGCCCCGCCCCCCACTGGGAAAATCCTGCCCCTAGAGTCCACAGATAAGAGGGATCATCTCAGGACAGGATCCACATCTGCCCCTCTGGAGTCTGATAGGTCTCAACTTGAGGAGTGGGAACTGCTGGTATAGGGAATACCCGCTTCTGTGCACCCTTGCTATCATTTGCCTTGTAAGGTAGCAGATGCATGTTTAAATCCTTACAAAGGAACCTGGGAACAACTGGTTATGGTGGGCTATTGATGTGAAAACAGAGGAATTTCAGGGTCATTGTTTTAAAAACATAGTCCGGATCTTTCTGGTCCCCCGGTAATCAACGGACCTTCGGCTGGTCTGTCAAGTTTTCTGCCCCACCGGTGACGATTCCCACCATAGGTGGGACCAGAAAATCCCAGCCAAAGTGTAACTGGTACAGTTTCTGCTGTTGATATGATTGACTACCCTTTCAGGTTAATGGATGATCAACCACCTGAGCTCCGAAATGCGCTGATCACCTGTGTGGTCAGATTCCAATATGTGCTCCTGTCACTCAAGGCTTTGAAACAGGTATTCTAAAGTATAAAATTTAGCCTCAAATTACTCGGTTTAGTAAAAGAGCTATGCTTTGAGAACGTATAACACGGGACATTTCAGTTGTCTTCAAGGTAATCCGTTAAAAGATCACTGGAATATTTTTATGAATGAAAACCAACTACAGGCCATAAATTAGTACCCAAGTTTAGCTACAGTAAAATCTAATTAAAAACTGAGCTTTACATTTGGAATCAAAAACGAGTAGTCAGGGGTACACAGAATTCTGGAAACTCCGTTACAAAGAACTAGCCAGCTGAACTTAAATAGGTCAACACCTTTATTAAAATGACATTCAAAGGACTTTCAATCAAATGCATTTGTTACTGGTATGCTCAGCGAAATCTCAACTGCTATTATTCAGGGTTATATTAATGCCTTTTGTGATAGGCCTTGCATGAAGAAATTGAACATTGAACAGTTTAAAGCACATACTGCCCTGAACATTAGTCAAGCTCTCTACATAACTGCCAAATCACCCAACTAAACTATCCCTCAATCATTTTTTTTTAATATTCTTTGGGCAACACCATATGTTTCTAGTGATGTGCTCGAATCAGATTCTGGACACAGGAGCTCATCTAAAAGCAGCTATTCCCAGCGATTTTTTATTTTATTTTTGTAGTTCTATGGGAGAGATGAGGGCTGAACTGGATTAAAAAGGTGAAGTAGACCAAATTTACCTGCATGAGAAAATAGGAAGTCTGAAATCAGTAGGTAGAAATATCTGTCAAAAGTCCTGCGACATTAATCGATCTATTCTCATTACAGATGCTGATGAGTATGCTCTGTATTTCCAGCAGCTGCTATAAATTTGCCTGTTATTGGGTTCATCTAAAAAAGACCTGCCTCTCAAACAAGTCTGTGACATACTTTTCAGGTATGACTGGACTACAATCGATAGCTGTTTCGCTGCTGCTGGCCATGTGGTGCTGGAGTCAATCATTTCTTGGCTGCGGTTTTGGTGAGTTATGCTTCTGATTTGTGGTGACAGAGGAATGAGGAATATAGTTCTAAATTGGCAGGCACATATGTAACTTGGCAGTGTCGGAATAGTACCTCAGGTTTCCAATAGGGCTTAGCATCCTGTATAGGTCAGACTTCACAGGAGCAAACCACATTATAGCACAGCAAATGGAAAACACAAAACAGTGAGAACTTGTTGAAAAACATGGTTGCACAGCACATGCATTGAACAGAGTGTCATATTGCTCTCTCCAACAGTGGTATCTTCCATCACTGTTAGAATACTCTGCCTGCAGTGTCACACAGCTAATATAATTATTGTTAGCATCACCAAAGAGGTAAGTATTTGGAAAGAAAGAGTGGGCAAGGTGTATGGTGATCTGTTATACCTTGCCAAAGTAGAATTTCACCAACATATTGTGTAATTATAGAGGGGGGGGGGGTGCGGGGGGCTGGTTAGTGTGTGGATCAGAATACTAACAGTGCGGGTTCAATTCCTGTTCCAGCTGACGTAGACTTGGGACCTGCCTCCTTGCCTTGCCTCTGTGAGTCAAAGGCAATGGCAAACCACCACTGACAAAAACTGCCAAGGAAAATGGCTCAGAATGAAGCATCAGCAGACAATGAGCCAAGGGTCTACCATCCGGCAGAGTACCCATGGAATGGAATTGTGTTATTATTCTATAATATATATTGTGTTTATCGTACTTGTGCTTTATTTTCTAAACAGAGCATGTTATATGAACAGTGTACAATTTTAGGAACAAATAGAGCCCTTTTTTGGAGAAAAAGAGAGTGTGCCTTTATCAACTAGGTGGGACCTTTGAGAACCAGACATTCCCTGGTTCATTCCCCATGGCTATGCCTTGGCCAATCTGTGGCAACCTGCCTGGTTTGAATTTAACCAAAAGAATCATAACTGAAAAGTTAACTGCTCCCTGGTGCATTCTTCATGGCAATGCCTCTACCCATCAGAGTCCACTTGCTAACCATTCAGTAACCTCATATCATGCAGTATAAATTGTTGTTCCCTTTGAGATTTGGTATTCTTGCAAATCTGTCCTGGTGAATGCAAGATGAAAAGTTTTGATAGCATGTCTCTATTTACAGCAATACTGGAAAAAATAGCATTAATAAACCTCTCTTCTTTGGATGGTGGGACTATTGTGATTAAGCCTAGCCATGATGCAGTGATAATACTCCCAGCTGTGAATCAGGAAGATCATGTGTTCTAGGGCTCTAGGACTTGTGCATAATATAGACTGACACTTCAGTGCAGCGCTGTCTTAGGTGTCCATCTTTCAGAGGAAACAGTAAATGAAGTTCTCTCTGCCCTCTCAATGTTGACATGGTCACATATGGCACGGTTTGAAGAAAAGCAATGGCAATCTCCTGACCAATATTTATCTCTCAGTTAAAAAATCCAAATACAATTTGATAGGTCATTCATTTCTTTCATTGCTTTTTGTGAGATCATGCTGTGTGCAAATTGGCTACTGTGTTTATCTACAAGACAATAATTACGACAGCAATTTATTAGCCGTAAAGTGCTTTGGAAGATCCTTAAGATGTGAGTGCTCAGTAGCAGGCATTGGCTCAGTGGTAGTACTTTTACCCCTGAGTCAGAAGGTTGTTGGCTAAAGCCTTACTGCAGGCTTGCATCACATATTTTCGGCTGCAACTCCAGGTTGCGGCACTTACAGAATTTTGCAATGTCAGTGATGCAGTCTTTTAGATGGGATGATAAACCAAGGTCCTATTTGGCTCCCCACGCGGTCATAAATGATCTCGTAGTACTATTTGAAAAGGAGCAGGTGAGTTATCCCAGTCTTCTGTCCAAAATTTATCTCTCAACCAACAGCACCAAAAGTTTGCTTATCTTGCTGCGTATGGGTTTTGCTGTGTACAAGCTATTTAAAAGCAGTCACTGCACTTCAAAAGCAAACTATTTGCTATGAAGTGCTTTGGGACATCTTGAGGCCTTTAAAGAAGCTATATAAATGCAAGTTTTTTTTTCCCTTTCACTTTGTGAATAGAAATTCTTTATTTATATTAGAAGTGAGAACAAAGACAACTGAATTAAAATATAGATTGAATGCAAATTCCCATCAATTGATGTCAATCCCACATGTGCAGCCATTTGATTCTTTTTGATAGTTCTGTCGCATGCTTCTAATATTTTTCACATTGCTAGGTGGGGATGGGGTGGGAGGAGAAGTCAGTGCTATTTCGCCAAGCAAAACAGGCTTAAAACAGAAATAAATCACAGATTGCTTAAAAATGTGTGGTGTGAATGCAGGTGATGTGAAGATGTTATTGGTGAACATGAAAAACTCTGATTGTAAGAAAAGAAAATTTTCATTTAGCAACGCTGTCACATAACACAAACATTTTTTTTAAAATAGTAAAGGTATGAGCCTTAGTTTGAGAAATAATTCGCTGTGGGGAGGCAGTGGCGTAGTGGTATTGTCACTGGACTAATAATCCAGAGAGCCAGGGTAATGCTCTGGGGAGCAGGGTTTGAATCCCACCACGGCAGATGGTGGAATTTGAATTCAAAAAATATCTGGAATTAAAAGTTTGATGATAACCATTGTCATTTTTCATAAAAACCTATCTGGTTCACGAAGGAAGTCTGCCATTTTTACCTGGTCTTACCTACGTGTGACTCCAGACCCACAGCAATGTGGCTGAATCTCAAATGCCCTCTGAACAAGGGCAGTTAGGGATGGGCAATAAATGCTGTCCTAGCCAGCAATGTCCACATCCCATGAATGGATTAAAAAAATAAGCTGGCTTTGAAAAATCTAGTTCTAGGACAAGATCCGCTAGGCTACAGGCAGATATTGAAGTTACAGCGAGGATGGAGCTGCAAGATTATTCCTTGCCATCCTAGATGCTGTTAACTAAGTTTAACTTTAGTTCTGTAAAATTCATTTACATTACACTACAACATGTCGTCACTGAAATTTTGACAATTGTAAAAATCACTTGGCAGTTCAGGCAAGGACCTCCAAATAAAAAAGGATGATTAAAAACATGCAAAGAGCCCCTTGCCCCACTCCCCCAAAATCCCATAATAATGATGAAGTATAATTTTTAATTAATTTCTGCACAACACATAGCAAGATGATTTTTGCTGGTCGCTCTGTGAGAGTCATTGTAAACATTAGTAGGGAAATGTCCCCAAGATGATTTCTAGCAAAGTCATAAAAGTATCGGAAAAGAACAATGAATCTAACGTCACAAAATTTCATGGGCAAGGTTAGACCACACCAGAGATTTTTGCTGTTACATTTTATGCTGTCACATGACACAACGTTCTGGAAACACAATTAAGATTGCTGTTTTACTTCCTTAAAAGTCTTAAATGAGAGCAAAGCGTGAGGAAACACTTTAGATTCAAAGTACCCTCCCCTTTGATGGAAGAAAAAATTAGAATCACCTCATAATTATTCAACATTAAAAAAAAAATCAGTTTTAGCATCATTGTGGAGCCACTGATCGAAGGATGGGGCTTCGTTCCTGCAAGACTCTCAAGTAGCATCACTTACAGGGAGTGTCTCAGAGCAAATGTATTGCCAACCATTCATGTTACCCCAAGTCAACCCAGAGAAACAACACCGTAGACCACGATTGCTGTGAAAATGGACAAATAATGAAAAATCACTTGTGACGGTGGTGGTGGTGGTGTGTGGGGCCTGGGGTGGGGGATGTGGTGTGGTTGGAGACCAGGGTTGGAGACATGGGTATTTAAATTAACAACTTAGAATAAGCAGAAAAGGAAAGAGCTCTCAGAGCAGGCAGAGAGAGAGAGAGAGAGAGTGATCTGAAAGGGAGAGAGAAAGAGCACTGTGAGAGGCTGGAGAGGAGAGAACTATAGCAGATCTGTAATGAGACCTAGAAGGTGGCACGTGCCCACATTCAAGGGAAATGCTGACAATTTACCTTTATCAGATGATAAAGACATTCTTGCAGGTACAATGCCGGACGGTTGAAACCTGGAACTAAGATAATGAGGGGTACTGAGTGATAAAATTATGTAAGTACGTATGATATTCTCTGAAGTAAGTTTTACTCTCAGAGGCTGAGAGCACAGATTTTCACTGAAACCTAGCCTAAGGATCCACTTGCAGAATATCGGTCAACAGAGGTTAGGAATGCAGATTGCCATATTGCGTGACCAGAAGTGCCCTGGGGCAGAACTGTTGCCTTTTGCTTTGATCTCATAGTTTTACCCTAAACCCATGGGAATGGGAATAGAGGCAGGCACCCACACCAGGAATGGTCCATCTGCTATCCCTACACTGGAATTCTGCCCCCAAGAAGTGCCAGAATTTCTGGTCATTGTTCTTTAATATTGTTCTCGACCAGGCGATGCTAAAGTTTAATAATATGCAAGTATGGGAATTCCAGTCAATTAAAAGGTTACAAAGCTCATTGATAAATAGCATGGATTTACATTCTCATGGTTTACGATGCTGTATAAATCCCTCAATTATTTTCTAATTTAATAACATATTCCATCACAGCATTTATTCAATATACGTGTCTTTATGTACAACATGATTGCAGGTTGACCACGCAACCTACTACAACTCAACCTCCAAGTGCGAGAAGAAAAAGACTCAGGGACAGGAGCAAAGGAGTTGTTAGGTAATACTGTGGAACCAAAAACTCCTCCAGTTGTACCCTGGAAGCATATAATATCATTTGATGTACTGACACATTGTGATACGCTCTCGATTATTTGTCATCAGGAAATAGTCCCAAACATCACCGTTTAAGAACTGAGGTACACCCAGCCAGGACTACCAACGTTTGCCAGGTCAAGTGAGGTCTTTGCTTTTGCAAGGAACTATCAGGTTCCCACAGCACTGAGTGGCACATCTAGGGCAACCACCATTGCCCTCAAAAGCAGCAGCATGCCTGCCAGGGAGGCGGTATGAAGTCTGCACCGGAGATTCAGGTTGAGGTAACAGGGCTATTCATTCCACTTGTGATTTTCAAGGAACAAGGCCTTCACCGACAAAAGCAGGGCTAAATATAAGCCCTGTGACATGTTTCCTTTAAAATTTGTTATTGTGCGTGGTCAGTATTTTCAATGCACAGGACCTTTAAAATGCTTTACACAGCCACACATTGTGGTATTTATCAGGTAACATGGCCTCCAGCCCATTGTGCAGACGGGCATATATGCAGCTTAGGGGGAATCATTGCCTCAGGGTACAAATTCACCTTGGGTGATGGTGCAAAGCAGGCAATAGCAAACTGGCAGCCTGTTTCTCACGCTGTCCAATTTCCCATCAAAGTCAGAAGCTGCTTTTCTGTAAGGAGGCTGCAAGTAAAAATATTGTGGTCTCTTTAAGGTAACCAGGTCAGTATCTCAACCTTGACCCCCCAGGTATTTTGTTCAGTGGCTTGGCATGCCTGGCTTCACCAGGTGCACAAGCTTCTGATCCTGCATATCAATACCTATGCACGACTGCATCATTATTCCTATTAATATTGTTAAATATTTAGCTCACCGTAGGATAGAAAATGAAAGCAAAGACTTTGAATATTTTAACGCCTTGTCTCATCTCTCACACACAATGAAGTACTTTGAAGTGCAATGGCTATTGATATGCAGGCAAACACAGCTGTCACCTTTCACACAGCAAGATCTCACAAATGGTTGTATTAATTAAGGGAAAAATATTGACCAAAATATCGGGAGAAATCTCTACTATTCTTTTGAATGTTGCTATGAGACACTTAAAGTGCATTGATTCGCTAGAAAAGGTAAATGTTGCCTCTCATGGAGGGCATCTCCAACAATGTAGCACTCTCTCAGTACTGCACTGGGCTGTCAACCTAGATGACTTGCTAGGTTCTGCAATAAGGCCAGTGTTTCAACAGCACTGGAATAGTAGTTAGCCTGCTGTAACTTTAGTGGGAGTAATGGGTAAGGGCTGGAATCTAGGCCAGGGACCTGGGCACTCTGGATCCCAGCCCTATGTAGGATATACCTGCACAACTTTGTAAGGGTAGTAGTTTCAGAGGCAACAGGACTGGGTCTCCAAACATTGCAGTTCCTCAACTTCTCAGCGAGTGGCAATGGATCGGCAGCTGGTGAACCTGGTGAAGGTCAACTGAAAGTAAAATCAGACAGTAGATTCCATCCCATCAGTTTTCCCCCTCGGGGCAGGAGCGGAGGGGCTTAGATTAAAATGACTGCCCCCAATTAAGTAATTTTGAATATATGAAATTGACAGGCAGGGAAACATCTATTGATCCATCAAGCCTGTCCCACACCAGAAAGCCTTGCTCTCTGGAAGGAATAGGACAGTAGCAAAGCGCTTTGCTGTGAGGAATGAACACTGTTCAAATGGTGATTGTGATGAATGTGCCTCCAGTCCAACAGTCCTTGAGTAATCATTAAATTTCTTCAGAAACTGAGTATTCCCATGAAGGAAGCTGAACATTTATTGCCAATAATGACTGACAGCCACTGTTGCCATTGAAAACAAGTTGCAATCAATCTTTTCCACAAGGCTGTTTGCTTTCAGCATAATTGTGGGCCTCTTGAACTGATTCAGACCTCAAAAGAAGTTCAGTATCAGTTATGTTGCTAATCCCCACTAAATAATAGACTAGTAACTGTGAATGCTGTTTCCTAAAGAAAAGGAAAATGACAATATTTCCCATTTGTCAATTTTTCCTTTGTAAAGTGTAAATAGGTCATTACCAATGACACTAATAATAAATTACTCTTATTAAACTCACAACCTGATGTAGCTCTAGGCCCAGAAATCTGGCACTGGACACAGCCGACTGCAGCCAGTGATGGAGGGCTCTTCAAATCAAGGTTAAATGATGATGAAATGGCATGACCTCCTTGACAAAAAGCAACCCGACCAGAAGTGTGGCGTGTGCGTGTTGTGTGGGGGCTGGGTGACAGGCTAAGGATCACTGCAACAAAATTAAGCTTTCAATGTCAGCTGAAAGGTAGTTACAGAAAAAAAAATGCTCAGCTTTGATTTATGCCTTTCAGAAAACTAACTAAGGAATGGATTCTTCAGTTGCTTAATTCCAGCGATTAATATTTAAAGTGGATGGACTTGTTTTTGCAAATTGCACTGAATTGTAGGGATTGCAATGTATCTGAATTATTTCCTTCTCTCTTGTTTTCCAGTTGCCCTGATTTTTGCTCTACATTTTTTTTTATTGATTACTGAATAAAGAAGAACCCTTCAGAGAAAGGAAATCAAAGGCAACCCAAGGACTTCATAGCATTTGAATTTCAGTTTTTTTGTAACACAGTATTTCTGCACATACTGAACCCTTTCTCCTTATCTGATTTTGTTTATAGAATTATTCCTTTTATCCAGTATTCTACACATCATATCGACCTCGTTAAGGTTTTGAAGTGTTCCTCTAATTCAAACAAAACATCAAGGAGTCTATATCCTGAGTATCGGTAATTTTTATGCTGACTTACTGCCCTGAGGAAAATGGAAGTCCAGGCATTGAGGCTATTTTAGACAGGATTAACACCAGTTCATATACTCCAATATAGGTTTAACACATTACCACCAGCAAGCTGAAAATACCAATTCAGCCAGTTATTAGGATCCAAAGAATTTAGTAACACTATATGTACTGAATTTTAAAATGGAACATTTATCCAGTATTGTATCTGGCAGTATTTGCAATACAGGATGAACGGTGTCTATCGTGGAGATGTTATGCGGCAATATATTAAGTTATTATTATTATTATTGAGTGGTGCAGTATGTACAAAGAACATCTGGGTATTGTGTTGTATTAGTGCATTATTCTGAATGAATATTTGAATACAGAACTCCTCTAGCACCCTAGGGGAGACTGTCTGCAGGGCCTGCGCATGTGTGTGATTCTTTTAAATGTTGTGAGATTGGGAAGCTCAGGCTCTTCAGTCAAGGGTAAATGTTGCCTGACCCTTCAATCAGGAAAATCAATCTCCACATCGTCGAACTTCACAAAGCTGTACATGTTGCGTCACCCAGAGCTGTTTTTGCATAGGAAGGCTCTGAGGTCCTTATTTCTTGGTTGATGCTTCAAAGGGAGAGGGTTCATGGCAGTTCGTGGGATGCTGTATTGGTAGGATGTGAAGCTGAAGGCCTGGCTGCTCTTCCTTATTTTCTATTGATTCCTAGGGCTCTGGTTCAAGAGAAGAGGAAAAGAGTTTCCAATTATATTCATAAGAGTTGGCTTGAACTTGGAGAAATACTGCTTTGGAGGACAACTATGGAAACAGATGGAAGTGCAGCAGAATGTGAAGACAACCCTTCAGCTGAAAGTTGCCCTCATACTTGTCCATCTCCAATAACTTTAACAATGGCCTTTCCAGAAGTTCCAAATGATCCTCCCCATGGCGAGTCAGAGGTCAGATCTACCTGCAGCACACCACCAGTGGCTTTTCCCTCCCTCATTTTCTGTAAATGCAGAGATAAACACTAATTGACATGCTGAGTATAAAAAGGTTATGACTGATGCTCAAAACACAGACATGCTTTCAGAGGGAGTATGTGGGTCAGCCCAACCATCTTCAGCTGCTTCATCAATGATCTTCCTTCCATCATAAGGTCAGAAGTGGGGATGTTCGCTGATGATTGCACAATGTTCAGCACCATTCACGACTCCTCAGATGCTGAAGCAGTCCATGTCCAAATGCAGCAAGACCTGGACAATATCCAGGCTTGGGCTGCCCAGGGGCAAGTAATGTTTGCACCACACAAGTGTCAAGCAATGACCAGCTCCAAAAATAAAGAATCTAACCATCTCCCCATGACGTTCAATGACGTTACCATCACTGAATCCCCCACTATTAACATCCTGGGGGCTACCATTGACCAGAAACTGAACTGGACTAGCCATATAAATACTGTGGCTACAAGAGCAGGTCAGAGGTTAGGAATCCTGCAACCAGTAACTCACCTCCTGACTCCCCAAAGCCTGTCCATCATCTACAAGGCACAAGTTAGGAGTGTGATGGAATGCTCCCCGCTTGCCTGGATGAGTGCAGCTCCTACAACACTCAAGAAGATTGACACTGTCCAGGACAAAGCAACCCACTTGATTGGCACCACATCCACAAACATTCACTTGCCCTCCGCCACTGACACACAGAGGCAGCAGTGTGTACCATTTACAGGATGCACTGCAGGAATTCACCAAGACAGTATCCTTAGACAGCACCTTCCAAACCCACAATCACTACCATCTAAAAGGACAAGGGCAGCAGATAGATGGGAACATCACCACTTGGAAGTTCCCCTCCAAGTAACTCGCCATCCTGACTTGGAAATATATTTCCATTCCTTCACTCTCACTGGGTCAAAATCCTGGAACTCCCTTCCTAACAGCACTGTGGGTGTACCTACACCACATGGGCTGCAGCGGTTCAAGAAGACAGCTCACCACCACTTTCTCAAGGGCAACTAGGAATGGGCAATAAATGCTGGCCCAGCCAGCGAAGCCCACGTACCGTGAATAAAAAAAGGGCCGTGTGCTCTAGCAGGATGGGGTGACAGGTGATAGTGAATTTGGGAAAACACAGGTAGCTCACCAGGAAGTCTGGAGTACACTGTGGGTTAGTAGTAAGGAGACACATATTTCATGATCCAAATGCTTCTGGCAAGCTGCAGGTGAATCCCCTCTCCTTGCCCATTCTTATCAGATCATTAAACTTTTTCTGTCATTGCACTGCTGATTGCACAGTTGTAGAAATTAATCCTCCTCCTCCTCACATCTTCCAGAAACACTTTCAGCTTTGCATTATTGAAATTGGCCAATGTCACCCAGTCTCTGCCCTTTGCTGCTAGGAGCACTCAAGACCCGGTCTTCTCTCCATCTTACCGTCTAGCCCTCTCATGTCTTTCTAATTACTAATTTGATCCTGTAAACAATGAAAGTATGATTAATTTACCTTTAAATTCCTTACTTGTCTCTTTTGTGAAGAGAGGAATCACTTCAGTCCTCTAGCATATTTTTTTGTTTTCCATGGAGTTTTGGACAATTATAGTCAATTAAAAACTAAAGAGTTTTTGTAGTGAGGATTCCTGATTTTGGTTCAAAATCCATGTTACTGTAGGAAAAACACCAATAGTGGACCCATATTTCTTGTTGCTAATTTGCATAAGGGCTACTTTCAGAGGCCAGATTCAATGTTGTTAGAATGTAATCAGCATGAGAATATTTTGGATACATCAGCTCGATTTTCTGATCTGTATACTACAAATTCAGGATAATGGAAAACTTCTAAAGTCTGATCACCCGTATGGCAATTATAAGACTGAAAAGTCAAGTCTCCATATGAAGCAGTATTTGACACTATAAAAATACCAGAGAGGATGCTGTATATGGTTTCTTTATGGATTATTAAATTTAGAAGAAATATGCTATATGAGTTGTGAAATGTCACATTCTCAGAGATTGAAGAGAATGTGGAACTCACTATCTCAAATAGTTGAGGTAAATCAAATAAACGCATTTATGCAGGAGCTAGCTAAGCACACGGGGGAGAAAGGACTAGGAGTGTATGATAATGGGGCTAGGTGAAGAGGAGCAGGAGAATGCTCATGTTGAGCATCAACACAGGCTTGGAACAGATGATGGGCAGAATGGCTTGTTTCTAGCAGCATACTCCATGTAATAGCAAGGGATGTATTGTGTCAAAGGGTGTTATATTAACCAATGGGACATTATTACAAGTGTGTAAATATGATCAGAGTCAGACATGGACAGGCAGCGGTGGAAGAAATGGATTGCTATAAGTGCCTTTAGGGGCAACAGCCTAACTAACTGAGTTGTATCAAAGTGATAGAGTGTGGGGTATGTTATATCACCTTTTAAAATTGTGGGTGTGTCTGTTCCGTGATCTGTTGTGTATCAAAATATCATGAAGAATAATGTTACTAGTCTGTTACTGTGAGGTGTGTTGTATTAGTGTTATAGTGTTGAAACTGTTTTATTACCATGTTATAATATGGGACGTGTTATACAGCAAGTGTTACAGTATGGGGTGTAATATATTGAATAAGAATAAAAACAGACAATTTTTACCAAAGCACCAGACACGGCAGGCACACCAAGCCCTATCGACCATGTAAAGTCACCCTCACTAATATTTGAGGATTTGTGCCAAAATTGAGAGAGCTCTTCCACAGGCTAGTCAAGCAACAGTCTGACATAGTCATAGTCACATAATCATTCTTTTCATCCAATATTCCAGACTCCTCCATAACCATCCTGGGTATGTCCTGTTCCACCAGCAGGACAGACCCACCAGAGGCAGCAGCACAGCGGTACACAGTCGGGAGGGAGTGACCCTGAGAGTCCTCAACATTGACTCCGGACTCCATGAAGTCTCATGGCATCAGGTCAAACATGGGCAAAGGAACCTCCTGCCACCTACCGCCCTCCCACCCACAGCTGATGAATCAGTATTCCTTTGTTTAATACCAGTTGAAATAAGCACTGAGGGTAGCAAGGGCACAGAAGGTACTTTGTGCGGGGACTTCAATGTCCATCACCAAGTGTGGCTTGGTAGCACAACTACTAACCGAACTGGCTGAGTCCTGAAGGACCATGTCTGCCAGACTGGGCCTGCAGTAGGTGAGGAGGGAAACAACACGAGGAGAAAAATCTGCTTATCCTTGTCCGTACCTAGTTACCTCAGACAAATGCATCTGTCTATGACAGTATTGGTGGGAGTGGCCACCATACAGTTCTTATGGAGATTAAGTCCCATTTTCACACTGAAGCCACCCTTCATCCTATTGTGTGGCACTACCAAGGTGTGAAATGGAATAGATTCAAAATAAATCTCGTAGCTCAAAATTGGATATCCATGAGGCGCTGTGGAACATCATCAGCAGCAGAATACTATTCCACCGCACTCTGTAACCTCAATATCCCTCAATCAACCATAACCATTAAGCCAAGGCACCAACCCAAATTCAATGAGAAGTGTAGGAGAGCATACCGGGGCAACCAGGGCATGCCGAAATATTAGGTGCCAACCTGATGAAGCTACAACGCAGCACTACATTCATGCTAAACAGTGGGAGCAGTATTCTATACACAGAGCTAAGTGATTCCACAAACAACAAATCAGATCAAAGCTCTGCAGCCCTGCCCTATCCAGTCATGAATGGTTGTGGGCAGTTAAACAACTAAGGGGAGGATGAGGCTCCACAAAAATCCCCATTCTCAATGATGGCAGCACGTGAATGCAAATAATGAGGCTTAAGCATTTGCAAGGGAAATGCTGAGTGGTTGATGATCCATCCATCTTAGATCCTCTAGAGGTGCCCATCATTACAGATGTCAGTCTTAAGACAATTTGATTTACTGCATGAGGTATCAAGAAATGGCTGAGTGCATTGGACACAGGAAAGTCTGTGGGCTCCCCAAAACATCCTGGCTGTAGTGCTAAATATTTGTGCTCCAGAACTAGCCATGCCTCTAGCCTAGAACACTGGCATCAACACACAAAATTGAAAGTTGTCCAGGTATTCAATGTTCACAGAAAGCAGGAAAATTCCAATGCGGCTAATTCCCACCCCTTCAGTTTCAATCTTTAGCAAAGCGATAAAAGGTGTTGTCAACAGTGCTATCAAGTGGCACTTACTCACCAATAGTCTGCTTACCAGTGCTCAGTTTGGGTACCAACAGGACCACTCAGTTTGTGACCTCATTACAGGCTAGGTCCAAACATGGACTAAAGAGCTAAATTCCAGAGTGAAGTGAGAGAGCGACTGGCATCAAGGAGCTCTAGCAAAATTGAACTCAATGGGAATTGGGGGGGGGGGGAACTCTCTACTGGTTAGAGTCATACCTAGCATAAAGGAAGATCATTGTGATTGTTGAAGGTCAATCATCTCAGCCTCAGACATCGTTGCGGGAGTTCCTTAGGTCAATGTCTTAGGCCCAATCATCTTCAGCTATTTCATCACTGACCTTCCCTCCACCATAAGATCAGAAGTGGGGAAGTCTGCTGTTGATTGCGCAGTGTTCAATTCCATTCCTTATCCTCAGATACTGAAGCAGACCATGCCCACATACAACAAGACCTGGACAACATTCAGGCTTGGGTTGATTATTGCCAAGTAAAGTTCACGGCACACAAGTGCTAGGCAACGACCATCTCCAACAAGAAAGAAGCTAACTACCTTCCCTTGAAATTCAATGGCATTGTATTCACTGAATCTCCCACAATCAACATTCTGGTAGTTACCACTGATCAGAAACTTTACTGGTCCAGCTATATAAATACTGTGGGTAAAAGAGCAGGTCAGAGTCTGGGTATTCTGTAGTGAGTGCCTCACTTCCTGACTCCCCAGGGCCTGTTGACCATCTACAAGGCACAAGTCAGGAGTGTGATTGAATATTCCCCATCTGCCTGGATGAGTGCAGGTCCATCAACACTTAAGAAGCTTGACACCGTCCAGGAGAAAGCAGCTCGCTTGATTGATAACCCATCCACCACCTTAACACCCCCCTCCATCTACAAGATGCACTGCAGCAGCTCGCCCAGACTCCTTCGACTGCATCTTGCAAACCCATGAGCCCTACCATCTTAAGGAACAAGGGCAGCAGGCACATGGGAACAGCACCACTTCCAACTTCCGCTCCAAGACGTACATCATCCTCATTTGGAAATATATCGCTGTTCATTCATCATCGCTGGGTCAAAATCTTGAAACTCCCTCCGTAACAGAACTGTAGGTGTACCTACACCTGATGGGCAGCAGCAGTTCAAGAAGGCGGCTCACACCACCTTCTCAAGGGCAAATAGGGATGGACATTAAATGCTGGCCAAGCCAGCAACATGCACATCCCATGAATGAGTAAAAAAAAATCATATTATCATGTTATGATTTTTCACAATATTTAAGTGTTATTGTTGTGAAATGTACAAGGAAGTTCGGGTGTGGTATGCAAGTGTTACAGTGAATTGTATGTGCAGGAGTGTACAGTAAGGGCTATATAGTGAAAAGTGTGTTGTACATCAACAGACCGTCGCTGTAACTACGTCAGGTTACACACAAAAGATAACCCTTTATAAAACCATCTTGCTTGGATATTGTGCTGGCCAAACTAGGAACTTTGACAGAAAGCAAAATATGTGCTTTTCCATACAATGATTTTATGTCACAAGGAGCAGCCACATGGGAAGCAACACATCACCAGCTGCTTGGACATGGATTTGTACCACAACTTGCACTGCAGTGCCCTTCTGTTCTCAGCTAGCCTGTCATGGAGAGGCGCTGTGCAGATCTGAGGCACTCAGTTCTTCACAGGGAGGGAGGGTTAGAGGTGGGGGTGGGGGGGGGGGGGGTAGGGGGGGGGGGGGGGCGGTGGGGAGGAGTAGGGGAGCACGGTACGGGGGAGGGGGAGAAGTCAGCAGACACCTCCCAGCAGCTGACAGCACAGCAGCATTGCCAGAGGCTGGCAGCAGGTCACCAGGACCACCCTCTCAGGTGGAGAATTGGTTCTTAGGAAAAAGGAATTTCGTTTTGAATGGGGGTGATGATGGGGGGGGGGAAGAGGAGAGAAAGAAATATCTACATTTGAATGCATGCTTGTAAAATGGTTGATTCATAAAAAAAACTGCCACAAAAATCATTGGTTGTGAAACTAGCTGTTTTGAAAAGAAAAGACTTCCTGATATTTGCGTCAGGTGCGACAAACATTAATTTTTAAACAGAAATGAGAGGGAGCAATTTGTAAGATTGTTGCATGGCTACATTTAAGGCTGTACTTCAGCTGAAATGAATGCTTGCATAAAGAATGGCTAACTTTTCACAGCAGCGCCTAAATAAAAGACAAAGATGAAATGCCTCGCTGCCGAAAGCGGGGTGAAATTAAACTGCCAGTTTGACCCAGTAACCAAGTGTGCCTCTTGAAACATTGATGTGAATTGAAAATAAAATAACTGTGCTTGACAGATATAATAGTTTAAGTGATTTCAAATTAACCACATCCCACTGACCATAAGTGAAGAATGTGTTCATTCTTGTGCAGTGAAACAGACTCGAGGGAGTCATACAGAGTGCAGTAAGTAAAACCAGTGTGTAATAACTGATGCTGGAGCAAAGAAAATGACATTTATTTAATGATTCTTAAACAAATACATAAATATATCAGGAACAGGAATATATTACCAGCCCACAGTTTATAGACTAAGAAGCCTGTCAGGTTGATGCAGCGAAAGCTTTCCAGTCATGGCGTACTTTATGGGCTGTTACCTCATTTTATGTGACAATAATGCTATGTCCCTCTTCAAAACTGGTGCAGTTGCACCCTATGTATTTATGTGCGGCTTTTTTAAAAAAATGAAAATGCCCCTTCTTCTTTCGCTGAGCCGTTTTCATGTCTGAATTGTTGTGTCCATTGGAAAGGGTGAAGCCCCCCCACCTTTAAAAATAGCCATCCAGATCATTTGGTGCGGACTAGGGTGCACTTTATACTTGCACAAAAACACTGTGACTATTACTTTATTACCACCCCCCCCCCACCCCCCACCCACCTACCACCACCCCACCGCATGAACTAGGAGGGGTTGTAAGTATTTCTTTTTTGTTCATGCATAGGATGTGAACATCATTTTAAGGCCAGCATTTATTGCCCTTCTTTGCCATTTTAAAGTGATGTGTAGAGGCAGTGGGAATTCAGAAATGCTGGAAATGGTCAATTCTTGACCAAACAGCACAGCCCACCGTCAATGACATTGTTTAAATCTTTTTAAGTCGGGTCACCTGTTGAATATTTTCTCACATAGAATGTGTTTCTAGATGATATGTTTCAGGGAACCAATGAAAAAGGCTTGCAGTCATAGAGAATGCTGCACTGTATGTTTGCAACAATTTCACACGAGTCCAAACAAACGCTATTAGGAGGTAAGTGGTGGAGCTGGGTTGCAGATCACTCAGGGAGTCCGAGTTGCTGTGGAAACATGCCCCTTTTACACACATGTTGTCGTCTGGAGCTACTGATAGTGATGGTAGAAGCTCCAACTTCCTTTCCATTACCTGACTGACCAGGAATCTCTCCCACTTTTAACCACCTCCTACTGGCATGCTGGAAGGATTTGCAGGTTGATAATCAACCTGTTTGGCCATGTTACGAACGCACTTTCCTTGGCCATCGAGCCCTGAGGTAGGACTCAAAACCAGAGCTTCTGACTCAGAGGCAGAGAGGGACGCTACCCACTGTGCCACAAGACCTCCCGGAAGGTAAGTAGCCGTTCATAATAATATATCTCTGTATTGCTCATCCCCACACTGAAACAAAGAGCTCTAATTTTGTACAATGCTGGCATTTGTGCTCTGAAAGCTTCAATAGAAAGCCAAGTACTGACCTGGTCACAGAAATAAAGTACAATAATGAGGAACTAACGCAAGATAGTTTGAATGCTGGAAATCGGAAATAAAAATAGTAACATGCTGAAAGGTCATCAACGTGAAACATTAATCCGAGAATAATAAGGCGTGTGTGTGTATATATTGTTAGTCTTAAAGGAGTGACTAATAGAGAATATTAGACAGGAGCAATTTAATATACACATTGGGTGGAATTTTCCATGCCCTTTGGCATTAGGCACATGGCGGGCGTGAACAGAGAATATGGCAGCAAGCCCGAAAATTGAAACCAGTTTGTGATTGTCTGCTCTGCCCATCAGTCGCGGGCCACATTTCCCACCGCTGCACGTTGGGAACTTCATTTTAATACTCCTGCATATCATTATTAGTCTTGCTCGCTGGAATCATCCTCCCACGTCAAATTTACCACCCACATCGACGGGAAAACAAGTCAGTGCAGAACACCTCTTGACAAGTGTGACGTGCAGATGTCAGGACTTACCGTCAGGGCCTTGCTCACATCGCGAACATCCGAGGGGCAGAAGATGCTGGAGTCCGACAACAACCGGGCCCTGGAGGAACGTCCATCACATGCTGAGTGGGTTCTCATGGACATGGCTCCGCCGCGAAGCAGCTGACTGAGGGTAGAAAGTCCCCGTTGAGGGTCTGCTGCAGGACATCAGTGTCTTGGCCATGGTCTGCTATGGATGATCATTAAGGATGTGGATAGGCAAGTGCAGGTTTGACTGGGAGAGGAAGGTCTAGGTTTGACTGCGAGAGGAAGGTGTGCCGGGGGGGCGTTGAGATTAGAAGGGTAGGGAATGATGGTGTAGGGGTGGGGGTGGTGAGGTTGGGAGGGCGGGAATGACAGTGTCAGGGGTGTGAGATTGGGAGGGGAGACCAATGGTGTCAGAGGGTTGAGGTTGGGGGGGAGGGAGTAGAGGGTGGAGGAGGGTGTAATGGGGGCAAAAATGGCATCTGGGGAGGTAGGTGTAAGGGGGGAGGAAGGTAGGAGTAAGGGAAGGAGTTCAGAGTGGGGAAGGACGTCGGTTGGAGGAAGGAGGTCGTAGGGGGGAAGGAGTTCGCAGGAGGGAAGGAGTCCGGGGGGAGGAAGGATTCCGGGGGGAGGAAGGAGTTCGTAGGGCGGAAGGAGTTCGCAGGAGGGAAGGAGTCCGGGGGGAGGAAGGAGTCCGGGGGGAGGAAGGAGTTCGTAGGGGGGAGGGAGTTTGCAGGAGGGAAGGAGTCCCGGGGGAGGAAGGAGTAAGGGGGGGGGAATATCCAGGTGAATGTGCAAGGGAGAATCTGTGGAGTCGATGACTGTCTCCTGGGGACCGAAATGAGGATGGGTGTGGTAGAAGGGAATGGTGAGAATGAGAGAGAGCAGAGTGAACCATTAAGGTGGGAGTGTGAGGATGCGACGGTGGTGGTAGAAGGGACAGCGAGGCTGATTGATGGGGTCTCGGACGCAGACATGGACCCTGGGTGTGGGAAGGAAGAGGTTGGGGAGGTCAATCATAGGCTGGCTGTGTGCAGCTGAACTGCTAGTAGGCTGAGGGGGAGGGGGGATGGGGAGGGGGGCAGGGTGGTGCTGGTGCAGGGGGAGGACTTGCAAAGCCTGTAAATGAAGCTGAAAGTCACTATTACACATTATTCAGTGGAAGTGAACATGTTTTCAGATAATAAAGTGACAAAATGTATTAACCCAGTGATCAGAAATTCTTAACTTTTCTAGGCCTAACGCTTCTAGGTGCTGCCCTGACATCCGCAGCAGAGATGGAGACAGCCTGTGCAATGGTTGACTCTGTTGCAGCTGATGACTTTGGCATGTGTCCTCTGGAGAGCCAAGGCTTTGAGGACCTCAGCTTGCTTTGGCTGTCCTCCTGCGGGTCAGTTGCTCCCACTGCGGTGACAGGGGATGAGGTTGAGGGGGGGTCACAGACAAATGGGACTCAGAGGGAGAGCCTCGGGGATTCCTGAGTGGGTGACCCATGGGTGTCCAACTGCCACTCCCCCACCCTTTGGGTGCCCGAGGGCCCTGGCCTGACTCCTTGAGGGGAAGGAGCATTTAGAGGGATGTCAAAGTGCCGTTTCCCTCTTGCTTTGCCACTGCAGGAACTCACCCATGGCTACCACGAGGGAGTGCAGGTCTGCATGCATCTCCGTGTTCTGCTGGACCAGGGTCTCCATGGCCTCCCCCATCCTCCCCATGTAGACCTCCATATGCACACGTGGGCACCACTTAATCAGAGAACAGGTGGACGCATTCCTCTGAATTACATGCCACTCTGCTGTGGGCTTCTAACAGCTCTGCATGGTGTTCCCCCACCTTCTCATGAGTTGGAAGACTGAACCCAGAGGCTTGTCATCTGACTCGGACCTCACAGATGCCTCTTCCCCAGCAGTCCTCCGAGTGTTAGGGCGCTTGGCTGAACCTGCCTCCTCCTGCTATGGACACATGTCCGTGCAGTGACCACTAGATTGTGAACCCAAGCCTGCTCTAGATCTAGGCCCCATCGAGATGTGTGTCTCTGCGCTGGTGGAGGGTGTGGGTAAGCGCTGTGATGGGTCTTCCAGGCTGCCTATTTCCAGCTCTTCAATGGAGGAGGTGTCCTCTTGGCTGGAGGTGAGGACCTGGATGGACCTGAGGGACTGGCTGGCTGAGGGTGTTGGTCGCTTGGCAGAGCTCCCTGTGAACCAAAGTAGAGATGATTAGTGTATGGCAGCAGAGTCAAAAGCAGGAGAGAGACCACTCACAATTGAATTGAGAGAGGGATGATGTGGTGCAGGATCCTCACATGGGTGTTCTCCACCGACCTCACCATCGCCGCAGGCACGGTCCACGTCCTCACCTGTCAGTGTGATGGCACACTCCTCAAAGCGACTGAGGGGTCTAATGTGGGCCCTCCACCCCCAGTCTGGGACCTCATCCTGCTGCTGGGAGCCAGCTTTTCCTGCATGAAAACAGATGGAGAGAGTGTGAACTACCCTGGCGGAATGGAGGAAATCATTCATCCTCTTTCGGCATTGGGTAACTGTCCTCTTCTGCAGGGCGTTGGCGCTGACCACTGCTGCCACCGCCTCCCATGCTGGATTGGTGACCTTGCTTGCTGACCTTCACCCAGAGTGGGGGTAGAGGGCATCATGGCCTTCCGCTGCATCCATTAGGCACATGAGGGAGGCGTCGGTAAATCTGGGGCCAGTACTTTTCCTCCCTTTAGTAGCCATCAATTCGCAGCAGCTTCCTATCCCTTGAAGTATGCTTGTTCTTTGCAGGAGCAGCCTTGAAATATGGTGCCTGGTTTACTGAAGGCCTAATGTGATGGTGGGGTGGGGCGAATGAGAGGATGCCCTGCCAGCGACCCAGCACGTTTCCCGGGAATGCAAGGTTAATGAGGCGGGATCGGGACGATACAGCGTGAAAAGCTGCCATTGTAGCCAGTGGGTAAAACGTCCTTTTTCTTGCCCACTACCAGACTTAGTGCCAATCTGGGACGATTCCACCCAGTGAATTAATATTCCAAATAAAAGCAGGCACTTCACTTCATTGCGAAATGCTTGTGCTTCTTCCCTAACCTTTTACTTTATCTTACTTTTTTATTCTACTTCCTCTTTCTTAAAATATTTTTGCACTCTTGCAGACTACACATTATTCTTGCGGATGTAAAGTTGACTCTGTCTCAGCTGAAGGTTGCTCCAGTTAGGCAATTCTATCATTATCCAGGAGGAGGTGCTGTTCAAGCAGTAGGAGCATGACACTATCCAGGTGGGAATAGGCCGAGTTTTTAATGCAATAATGAAATGGAACTAACAGAAATATACACAAATTATGTAGTGCCAGCTGCAAGTGATGTTTCATCTTTTACACTGTATTCATTGCACACATTATATTCTCAAGGTAATACACAAGATAAACAGACTGCGTGATAAAATGTTTCAAGCATTATCTTCCATCGTTTGATGTTACAGTTATAAAGCAAAGTTTATGCCAATGTGAAAACATTCTCCCTGTCACATGGAGAGGAAGAGGTTGGAAAAGTTCAACTTCTGCCCAAAACAAGGCTGCTCTGCCTACCTGTTCTTGCAGACTGAATTTGATTTTAGGAAAATAGGAACATAGGGAATAGGAACAAGAGAATTCCATTCGGCCCATCGAGCCTGCACCCCCATTTAACTAGATCATGGCTGATCTTCCACCTCAATGCCATTTTCCCGCACTATCTCCATATCCCTTAAGATCTTCAATATCTACAAATCTGTCCATCTCTGTACTGAACATACTCAATGACTGATCCTCCACAGCCTCCCTAAATATAGGATTCCAAACATTCACCACCCTCTGAGTGAAGAAATTGGGCCTCATTACCATGCTACCAATCAGCTGCAGGCAACAAGCATGCAGCAAGGTAAGTCCAGGGCAGTGCGGAGGTTGGGGAGTGGGGTGGGGCTGGGGGTGGGGAGGTGGGGAGGGTGGGTGTGGAGGTGCGGGGTAGATGGTGTTAGTTGCGGACAGGAAGGTGGGGAATCAGGATGACAACAGCCCAACTTATTCTTGTGAAGCCCACAGGAGGACTTGTACTTCCTCCTCTTTGATAAATATAATTTTTCACTTGCCTTTCAGGGGTTTCCTCCTTTTCATCGCCTGGTGTGAGTAGTTGGAGCCTGCATGGGCCACACTCCAGCCATTTGTACCCGAATTTTGCAATCAGGGTCCTACAACCAGCACAGGATTCCAAAACATAAGCAGTTGCATGTTTGTTTCAGGTAGGCAGGCTAATTGCCCATCTGAATGCAGCATCATTCAGGCCTTCGACATTAAGTGGGGCAGCCAAGGTGTCACATTTACCCCCACCTTCCCTCGCAATGTTCAGCTGCTGATGCAAAACGGGCAGCCCCAGTTGAATTTCTCGCCTCAGGTGTGAAATCTTACTGCAACAGAGGCTGCAGTAACTTGCGAATGGTTTGGGAATGTTTCCAACAAACGAAGACCACCTGGAAAATGCAGGCTCACCTGCTTGTCACCCTGAAGGCACTCATCACCTTTCCGATGCCCATCCTGGTGCCTAACAAGCACATTATCTGATGTTCAGCTACCAACTTACCTGGTACTTGCCTGGCAATTTGCCTAGTTACATCTGGTACACATCTCTACCGGCTCTACCTTCATGCTGGCCTAAACCACCCTCAGTGCTCTTCTTGTACTTTCTTAGTAATTGCTTGGGACTTTACTTGGTGCTCACATCATATCCTACCTGGCTCATCTGACATTTAAACTCACGACCACTTACCAACTTAGTTTCTCTCATGTGGCTTCTATCTTGAGTCACGCTAGTAAGATGATCAATACATGAAATGCGCAAGCCACCAAAGTCGCTCACACTCTTGTGGATTATAGAATCAGGGACGCTATCCCCACAGTAAATGGATATATAAATAATTAATTTCCCCACAACCTTTGCGCCTCCCCTTCCCCAATTAACCATCATAAATTATTACATAAAATCACACTTTTTGACCTGTCATCTTCTGACTGCTAAGTTAAATTGAACTAATGCTAAAAAAATTCAATTCATTTTTCATCTCTGTTCCATTTCATCAATTAATAAATAAACCAAATTCCACTGCCCTCCCCTCCTGTGGTTCAAACCACCAATGATTATAATCTTTCTCTCCCTCTTTACACAGTAACTCATATATTAAAGGAAAAAAAATCACTTGCCAACATTTCTTTGAACAATTAATGTAGGTTTTATTACTGTCTGTCCTCTGTTTCTACTTTTTTTAATTCATTCTCAGGATGTGGGCTTCGCTGGCTGGGCCAGCATTTATTGCCCATCCCTAGTTGCCCTTGAGAATGTGGCGGTGAGCTGCCTTCTTGAACCGCTGCAGTCTTTGTGGTATAGGTACACCCACAGTGCAGTTAGGAAGGGAGTTCCAGGATTTTGACCCAGCGGCAGTGAAAGAACGGCGATATATTTCCAAGCCAGGATGGTGAGTGACTTGGAGGGGAACTTCCAGGTGGCGGTGTTCCCTTCTATCTGCTGCCCTTGTCTTTCATGATAGTAGTGATCATGGGTTTGGAAGGTGCTGTCTAAGGAGCCTTGGTAAATTCCTGCAGTGCATCTTATAGATGGTACACACTGCCGCTACTATGTGTTGGTGGTGGAGGGAGTGAATGTTTGTGTATGTGGTCTCAATCAGGTGTCCAACTTCTTCAGGTTAAAGGAGCTGCATTCATCCAGGCAAGCGGGGAGTATTCCATCACACTCCTGACTTATGACTTGTAGATGGTGGACAGGCTTTGAGGAGTCAGGAGGTGAGTTACTCGTTGCAGGATTCCTGGCCTCTGACCTGCTCTTGCAGCCACAGTGTTTATATGGCTAGTCCAGTTCAGTTTCTAGTCAATGGTAACTCCCAGGATGTTGATAGTGGGGAACTCAGTGATGGTAATGCCATTGAACATCAAGGGGCGATAGTTGGATTCTCTCTTGTTGGAGATGGTCATTGCCTGACACTTGTGTGGCACAAATGTTACTTGCCACTTGTCAGCCCAAGCCTGGATATTGTCCAGGTCTTGCTGCATTTGGACATGGACTGCTTCAGTATCTGAGGAGTCGCGAATGGTGCTGAACATTGTGCAATCATCAGCGAACATCCCCACTTCTAATCTTATAATGGAAGGAAGATCATTGTTGAAGCAGCTGAAGATGGTTGGGCCTAGGGCACTACCCTGAGGAATTCCTGCAATGATGTCCTGGAGCTGAGATGTCTGACCTCCAACAACCACAACCATCTTCCTTTGTGCTAGATATGACTCCAACCAGCAGAGTTTTCCCCCTGATTCCCATTGACTCCAGTTTTGTTGTGGCTCCTTGATTCCACACTCGGTCAAATGCTGCCTTGATGTCAAGGACAGTCATTCTCACCTCACCTTGGGAGTTCAGCTCTTTTATCCATGTTTGAACCAAGGCTGTAATGAGGTCAGGAGCTGAGTGGCCCTGGCGGAACCAAAACATGCATCAATGAACAGGTTATTGCTAAGCAAGTGCCGCTTGATGACCCCTTCCATTACTTTACTGATGATGGAGAGTAGGTTGATGGGGTGGTAATTGGCTGGGTTGGATTTGTCCTGCTTTTTGTGTACAGGACGTACCTGGGCAATTTTCCAACATAGCTGCGTAGATGCCAGTGTTGTAGCTGTACTGGAACAGGGGCGCGGCAAGTTCTGGAGTGCAAGTCTTCAGTACTATTGCCGGAATGTTGTCAGGGCCCATAGCCTTTGCAGTATCCAGTGCCTTCAGCCATTTCTTGATATCATGTGGAGTGAATCGAATTACTGCTTGATGATTCCTGTTTTAGGTTCATTGTCTTGTTTCTATCCTTCAAATTGCCCAATCTATTTAACAAACTGTCCTTCTTGCTCTCACACCCCATTTCCAGAATGTGATCATACAACTTGTCGCTCCTGTGTTGAGAGTCACACACAGCTCCACCCATCCTCCTGCAGCTCCCTTGTCTTATACAGTCTCACTATATTAGGCTTCTAATAAGCTTTCATACCTGTTACTTTCAACTGAATCTAGTTGGATTCCTAAAGAAAAGAAAGACTTATATTTATATAGTGGCTTTCATGACCTCAATGCCCCCCAAAGCATTTTACAGCCAGCAAAGCACTTTTGAACTGTAGTTGCTGTTGCAAAATTGGAAACGCAGCAACCAATTTGTGTACAACAAGGTCCCACAAAATGTCCGCATAATCTGTTTTGTTAGTGATATTGCTTAAGTGAACAATAATGGCCGGGACACATCTTCTTTGAACGCCTCAGAGTGCAGAATCAATTTAACCTGCTACAAGAACGCACCAAGATTAATCAGAGAGAATTTCCTGAGATCCAGTAACATCACAAATCCCACCTCACTGAAGACCAGAAAGTCTTGCTGAACATCTCCATCTGCATCTGGCACACACTGTCTTTATAAAAATAATGGCCTGGATTTTGCAGTCAGCGGCAATGTGATAGCACTTGCTTTTGACCTCGAAAAAAGTTGCCAAAAAGATCTAGCAATCTCTGAGACTTAGATTTCACATCTCCTGTCATTAATTTCAATCTCACAGAGTTTTAGGGAATATCTGGCATCCAGCAACAGGGATGTCATCAAGCAGGCCAAGAGAGCCTGTCACACTGAAGAATTCTCAGATGGCAAACCAGGAAGTGAAAAAAGTAACTAGTTATTCTTCCCTTTTTAATCATTTTACAGGAAGTGAAATAAATTTTTGGGCATACACATGGCATTAAGGTAGAAGATGAAATATCATAAACACATTTTTAAAAAATTATAGATTTTATCATAATGGAGAAATTTGGAATTCCACAAATATAAAACTTGTTTTTCAGGGCTAGAGAGGTTGTTCATCAATAATTATGACTTAGTAAGTTGTTAAAACCCAGGTACACCTATTCAACAAGGCATAACTTTTCCAAAGGTTTTTATAATGAGACTAAAAGCATAAAAAGCAAAAGTTCATGTCAATTCAGGTGATTTCTAAGATTTAATTCCATGTGGACTTCAATAGCTTACCCTGTGGAGGAGGAGGAGGAGGAGGGAATCAGTAACAGCAGCTTCTGGATTTTGGCCTTAGCAAATACTGGCGTCCGTACAAGTTATCGGTTTCACTGAGTAATGATGGCAATCGCTAACAGTCCCTCTCTTTCTCTATCAAAAAACGTAAAATCAATAAATCAACAGTAGCCCAATAGTTCCTGTATTGCTGCATTTATAGCCAGCTTTCATCCAAATGCCTTCATTTACTATTATCCAATACTTGCTTTCATCTAGCCATGAATAACATCCATTTTTACATCCTTATTCACAATATTTTTTGTTGAAGAAGTCATAGACTTTAAATACATTAATATCATCAATAGTTTTTCAGAATCATTGAATCGTAATGGTGCAGGAGGCCATTCAGCCCTTCATGTCTGTACCTGATCTCCAAATGAGCAATGCACTTAGTACCACTCTTCCACCTTCTCCCTGTAACCCTGCAAATGTTTCCTTTTCAGTCAACAGTATAATTCCTTTTTGAATGTTCCAATGGAACCTGCCACCACCACACTCTCAGGCATTGCATTCCAGGCCTTAATCACCTGCTGCATGGAGTTTTTTCTCATATCGCTTTTGATTCTTTTGCCAATTACTTTACATCTATGCTCTCTGGTTCTCGATCCTTTCATGAGTGGGAACAGTTTCTCCCTATCTCCTCTGTGGACAAAGATTTTGGAAGATGTGTGCCAAAATCCTTGATTTGGGCACCAGGTGTGCGCAGTTCTATTGTCTAGCGCTGAAGATGGGAATTTAATAGTTTTGAAAGACAATGGGTGGAATATTAGGGGGGGATGGACAGCACGCCCTCCCCCATCAGAAATCACGTGGGCATGGAGTCGACAAACTCCATGCCCACCAGACGCGCAGCCATGAAGAGCTGCGGAATGGACTAATGAAGTTGGAGTGGGACTTCCGTTCCTCATTGAGGCGGAAGTCCCGCTCTCTGGAACTGACAGCTAATCTGATTAACCGGCTGCTCAATCAGTCCTGGCAGTGCCAGGAAGGTGTCAACGGCAGCTGCCGGGACTGCTGCTGAAGAGAGGAGCCCAAGACCTAGGAACCCTGGAGCAGGTAAGTCCGGGATCTTGGGCCGGGAGGGTGTGGGTACATTAGGGAGAGGGGCAGTGGGGTTGGTTTAGTAGAAGGAGCAGGTAGGAAGGGTGGGGGGGTTCAGTCTAAGGGGGGCCACCCCGCGATCGGCAAAGGGCAGCTCCTGAAAAGCAACTCCCCCTTCCTTCCCGCCCTTTAAACGCTGTATGCAAAAAATTGGGCTTCCTGCTCCCACCCTCCTGCCCATGCCAAATGTATTATGGCATGGGCAACATATTATCAGGGTCAATAGGCTTGATAACAAGCCTAATAGACCCTTAATTGGTCATTTAAATATGGCGGGCAGGCTGCCAATTTGGGTGCCAGCCCACCACCCCCCCCCCCCCCCCCACTCCCCATTATGGGGCGAGCTTGGGATTGGGTGTGAAGGTGGTAGGATGGGAGCCTACCCCATTTTATGTGCCCCCCATGGGGGACACACACACACCCGCCGGGGGCACGTAAAATTCAGCTCCATGCCTTCCATTCCTAAAGAGATGCTGGCTGAGAGTCTATTCCATATGCGCAGTGCTCTAAAAAAAGTTTCTTCTAATCTCTAGTCAGACGTAATTCTTATTAATTTTAAATATGTCAGCATCACAGTGGGAACACAAACAACACTTTTTGATTTTTGCACCTAACTTCAATATCACTTATAGAAGGTCTATTAATGTGCCTGAACATCAGCTTCAGAAGAGCACCTCCCAAATGTCATGATGCATACATGATGCCAACTCAAACAAGCTATTGACCTAGAGTTAGAGGGTGCATGTTTAAAACGAAGAAGTTTAAGTGTGACGAGAGATCAGAAGAAATATTCCCCTCCTCAAAGTAGGGGATATATGTAACAGTTCAGGCTATGTTACTCAGGCCCTTCACAGAGGAGCTGGAAAAATAAGTTGGGAATGGAATTGGAGGTTAAGGTACAAACTGAGATCAGTAAATACTCCACAGCTCATGATGGAACTCAGGGTGGGAGGAAGGCGACTAAGGTTGTCCACGTAGGGCAGCATGTCAGGATTGCAGAAAAGAGAGCAGATATAGTTTGACTAAAATTGGAAGTTAGGAAATAGGCAGAGAGCACTTTCCTTCAAAAGGTGAATTTGTTATGCATGGTCGTGTTGGTTATCGGTGACTTCAGGGGTGAACCTGATGGGTTGTTTGGCCTTTATTTATTCTATGCTTTACGTTCTTAAGTAATATTTTCAACTCTTATATTAGCTACCCTTGCAGTCACTCGGGGTGACGGTATCAACTCAACACTAATTATGGCCAGTTTTTGTGGTGTGACTCATGACCTCAATAACCTAGGGTAGACTGCTTTTACTAGTTTATTTTAGGACCCTTTACAGCTGGTAGAATGCGCCTTTCCATTCCATAACTCTGGGCTGCATTAAAACCCCATTTACAGAGCACAAAGGATAGTGTTTCATCCAAGTGCAACAGCTAGTCCTTAGATAAATGGCTGAATTTGCAAATCCCACAATCCTCGGGCCTGATTTTAGCTCACTCAAACTGCAGTTAGGCAGAGTTAAAATAGGGCCCCTTGTGTGGAGTCATCAGGAGCAGAGCATGTATGAGAGAAAAGGCTACAACACTAGGCTGAATATTGCGTGCTCCCTGCGGGCATGTTTCCCGTGCAGGAGGGGCATATAAAATGAGGTGGGCGACCATCCCACCACCTTCCCGCCCACCCCGAACTCTCCCCCAAAATACAAGGGGGGGACAGGCATTGAAATCGGCAGCTCGCCCGCCATATTTAAATGAATACTTAAGGGTCAATAGGTTTGTTATCAAGACAATTGACCCTGCTATATACTGCCCACACCATAAAACAATTGGCACGGGCAGCAGGGCGGGAGTGGGAACCCATTTTAAAATTAAATGTATAAAGGGTGGGAAGGAATTTGGGGGGGGGGTCCCTCTTCTGGGGCTGCCCTTGGTTGATCGTGTGGCAGCCCCCCCTGTCGAATCCCCCCTTCCTTCCCACTCGCTCTATCCGTTAAACCCAACCCCTCCCCCCCAGCCCCGCTACCTAACCTACCCAAACCCTGCCAGCCCAAGTCCCCGGACTTACCTGCTCCAGGGATCCATGGGCCTTGATCATCATCTTTTCCTGTAGTCCCAGCAGCTGCCACTAATGTCTTCCTGGCGCTGCTGAGACTGATGGAGCAGCCAGCCAATTGGCGTGCCAGCCGCATCCTGCCCCCAACCCCTGAATTATTTTGTCTACTGATTCTGCAATGTACTGGGAGCATGAGACCAGCATTTTTTTATATATTCCTTTACACGATGTCGGCATTGCTGGCTAGGCCAGGAATTATTGCCCATCCCTAGTTGCCTTTGAGAAGGTGGAGGTGAGGTGCCATCTTGAACCGCTGCAGTCCATGCAGTGTAGGCACACCAACAGTGCTGTTAGGGGGTTCCAGGATTTTGACCCAGTGATAGTGAAGGAATGGTGATATAGTTCCAAGTAAGGATGGTATGTGGCGATGAGGGGAACCTGCAAGTGATGGTGTTCCCATGCATTTGTTGCTCTTTTCTTGGCATAAAGTAGAGGTCATAGATTTGGAAGGTGCTGTCGAAGGAGCCCTAGTGATTTCCTACAGTGCATCTTGTGGATTGGTACTCACTGCTGCCATTGTGCATCGGTGGTGGAGGGAGTGAATGTTTATTGTAGTGGATGGGGTGCCAATCAAGCGGGCTGCTTTGTCCTGGATGGTGTTGAGCTTCTTGAGTGTTGTTGGAGCTGCACTCATCCAAGCAAATGGACAGTATTCCATCACACTCCTGACTTGTGCCTTGTAGGTGGTGGACAGTGTTTGGGGTGTCAAGAGGTGAGTTACACGCTGCAGAATTCTCAGCCTCTCACCTGTACTTGTAGCCACAGTATTTATATGGCTGGTCCAGTTCAGTTTTTGGTCTATGGTACCCCAAAGAAGGTTGATCGTGGGGGATGTAGCGATGGTAATGCCATTGAATATCAAGGGGGGATGCTTAGGTTCTCCCTTGTTGGAGATGGTCATTGCCTGGCACTTGTGTGGTGCAAATGTTACTTGTCACTTATCAGCTTGAGCCTGAATGTTGTCCAGGTATTGCCACACATGGACTGCTTCAGTATCTGAGGAGTTGTGAATGGTGCTGAACAACAATTGGCACTCCAGGGCAGCAAAGACAGCAAGCTGCCGATCAACTTTTCTATCAAGGGTTGGGGTGCAAGCAATACACCACCCCCCTGTAAAATTCACCCCAATGTTTCAGGTCAAGAAAAATTTAGTTCTGCTTCTCTCTTCACAGATGCTGCCAGACCTGTTGAGTATTTCCAGCATTTTCTGATTTTATTGCATTAGTCTAACCTGTCCAAAGAACAGATGTGTACTTTGGCAATGGTGGATGCAGAGTTGAACAGCCTGATGGTGCACACAATGCCCTTGAAGTGGTAAAGGATACAAGGGAATCCTTATCCGGGTACATTTTGCCAAAATCCTACAGAGAAGGAGCATCACAGCAGCTGTCACCTTCTTTCACAGAATCCGCTCCTAAAAAAAGAACAGGCCTCTTCCATCACCTTTAATCTTCAAAGCCAATAGAAAACATTCAAGTGCAGTGTAACCAATGTGACTTTGGACAAAGTAACTCGTTCTTTTTGGGCATAGAAAGAAGACTGAGATACAGTAGTGAGTTCTAAATCATAGTCTGGACATTTAACATTAACCTTTAGTCATTCTTCACATTGTTGCCCACAGCAATCTGTTTAATAACAACAAGAACGTTGTGCATGTATAGCACTGTGCTGAACATGATCCATCCCTTTTAGGCCTGAAAACGTAACTGATGTAAAATATTCTTGGGGAGAAACTCAACTTGTATCCAGAATGATCAGAGTGTTGGCAGAGCGATTGTTCCATGCATCAGACCGCACTCGCAGTTCGGCATCAGGCATCATTTGAAGGGAAGTGGCAAACTGTGGGCACCCCGATACAACTGGCTGGTACAGGGTCTGTTGAATTCTGGCCAGCACCAATGGTGAGGCCGCCCACAAGTAGCTCTTGGGAAGCGGAGTGAGGCAAGCTAGGGCAGCAGAATCTTGCAGTACCTTCTGTGGAATGAAGAAAAGTATTTCAGGTCCTCCACAAAAATGTAACTTCGGAAAAATTTTAAGACCGTTTCTTGGATGGCCCTCCCGCAGTTACTTTAAAGACCATAGGTTAGGCTGCTCAAGACCTGCAACAATTGTTACACTCATTGCTTTATTGCAAATGCACCAATCATACAAAAAGGATTGGTAGAACAATAATGTAGATTCTTTCTTTATACATAATGGTAACTGGGAGGCTATGTAGACTCATATGTCCTGTAGGACTGCTGCTCTGTTCTGTCTACAGAGTACATGGGATTATCCATCACATCCTGTCTTGTGGTGGATAGTGATGGACAGCAATTTAGGATATATTCCCTTAAAAGGTACAGGTACATCAAGACAACAATAACTGAGCAGAGCTTGCATGACACAAGCTCATCTGCCCATTTAGCCCTGAATTTTGCATCTCAATGACCAGAATGGAACCCTAATTCATGTAGTAAAGCAGCCTTACACCTTTTCCAGGTGGATAGGCTGCTTCCCAATTACAGACTCAATTGAACATAATCTTTTTGGGCCTTTGCATTAATGGACTTTTGAGGTGCCCTTTCCCCTCCCCCGCCACCCTCCACCCCACCGCCCAATTTCCAACATCTTACTGCTCATTTCTCAATACAAAACAAATCACCATAAGTCGAATTTCGCCATCGCTGAGTTCAATTGGAGGTAAATTGCTGTTGTGGGGGGGAAGTTTACAGATTCACAGGCATTTATAAGCTACTGGCTCCAGGTCAAAGCGGGAATTTAATGGGGGCAAGGGGTTATTTCTTTTGACATGTCCAAGTATTTTTTTTTTCTCTTCTTGGGATGTTGGCATTTATTGCCCATCCCTAACTACCCTTGAGAAACAGTGGCAGGATCTGGAGACCGGCATTTTTCAACCCCAATGCAGGTTGAACCTAGAGTGGCCAGATGTCTGGTTTTGTACTGAAAAGTCCAGCTTGTAGCCAATCTGGCTACTGTTTAGTACCTGCTGGCGTCACATCTAGTACTTTGACCCTTGGTCCTTTCACCTTAGTAAAGCACCAGCAGGGGCCTGTGCCCATCCCTTTCCTGACTGTAGCAGCATTGATGTGACAGCTATGGATGCAAAAGTCAGGTTTTATACTTTTATTCCACCCATCCCCTCATTGTCTCTCCAAATGCGCAGAATCTCAAATGTGGTGATGTGATCCTGTGTGTAATGACATCACCAAGCACACATCATGAAGGTGCCCGGTTTTGTTGGCTTCCAGCACTGGCCACCTCAGTTGAACCTCTCTCCAATTATCATCAGTTGGTCCCAGTGTCTAGTCAATATCATATCCCACAAAACCTCTCAAGTTTCCCTTTCTCTTCAGCTCAGAAGCAAGAGGAATTCCCAGAGGAATGTGCATTCTTTCAGTTTGACATCCTATGTGACTGTAACAAAGGTAAACTTTCCCTTCTCAGCCTTCCCTACCTGTCTGCAGCCTTTGACATGCTTGACCACACCGTCTTCCTCCAATGTCTCTCCAATCTCTTCCAGCTGGGTGGATCTGTTCTCACCTAGTTCCATTCTTATCTACCCAACTGTAGAAAGTACTTATAATGGTTTCTCTTCCTGATCCCACACCGCTACCTCTGGTGTCCCCCAAGGATCTATCTTTGGCCCCCTCCTATTTCTTATCCATATGCTGCTCCTGGGTGTCATCATCCGAAAACACATATATGCTGACTACACCCAGGTACATCTCACTACCACCTCTCTTGACTCCTCCACTGTTGCTAAATTATCAGACCTCTTATCTGACATCCAATTCCTCCAATTAAATACTGGGACGACTGAAGCCATTACTTTCGGTCCTGTTCCAAATTCCATTCCTTGACTACTGACTCCATTCCTCTCCCTGGAAACAGTATGAGATTAATCCAATCTATTCACAACCTTGGTGTCACATTTGATCCGAAGATCTCAAATTTGCACCATCACTGAGGCCACCTATTTCCACCTTCAGAACACCACTCAACTTGACCCATCTCAGCTCATCTGCTGCTGAAACCCTCAATCATGCCTTTGTCACCTCTAGACTTGACTATGTCAATACACCCCTGGCTGGTCTCTCTCATTCTACCCTATGTAAACTTGAGATCATCTAAAACTTTGCTGTTCCTTAACTTGCAGCAACTCCCATTCCCTGATGCTCAATGACCTACATTGGCTCCTGGTTAAGCAACGCCACAATTTTAAAATTCTTATCCTTGTTTTCAAATCCCTCCATGACTCCACCCATCCCTATCTCTGTAAGATAAAAACAAAAAGCTAAAAGCTCACCCCCCCTGACGGCATTCCGTAGGGATCGTTCCCTCCGGGACACCCTGGTCCACTCCTCCATCACCCCCTACTCCTCAACCCCCACTTATGGCACCTCCCCATGCCCACGCAGAAGATGCAACACCTGCCCCTTCACTTCCTCTCTCCTCACCGTCCAAGGGCCCAAACACTCCTTTCAAGTGAAGCAGCATTTCACTTGCATTTCCCCTAACTTAGTCTACTGCATTCGTTGCTCCCAATGCGGTCTCCTCTACATTGGAGAGACCAAACACAAACTGGGCGACCGTTTTGCGGAACACCTGCGGTCTGTCCGCAAGAAAGACCCAAACCTCCCTGTCGCTTGCCATTTTAACACTCCACCCTGTTCTCTTGCCAACATGTCTGTCCTTGGCTTGCTGCATTGTTCCAGTGAAGCCCAACGCAAACTGGAGGAACAGCACCTCATCTTCCGACTAGGCACTTTACAGCCCTCCGGGCTGAATATTGAATTCAACAACTTTAGATCTTAAACTCCCCCCCTCCCCACCCCGTTTTTTTCCCGCCCCAGCTTTTTTTTCAATAATTTATATAGATTCCTCTTTCCCCACCTATTTCCATTATTTTTAAATCTAAAACTAAAACCTTTAGTCTTTCCACCCCACCCCCACTAGAGCTGTACTTTGAATATCCTGTCTTCCATTCTTAATTAGCACTTTTCTCAGACAAAGACCACCACCTTCAACACCTCTTTGACCCTTTTGTCTGTGACATCTTTTGATTATCTGCTCATCTCCACAATCACACCACACCCTCAATGTGTCTCTTCCCCCACCCCCCCACCCCCCCAAAACCAATTTATATTTCTCCCTTCTTCTAACTATGCTCCAGTTCTGCCGAAGGGCCATGAAGGCTCGAAACGTTAACTGATTTCTTCTCCGCCGATGCTGCCAGACTTGCTGAGTTTTTCCAGGTAATTCTGTTTTTGTTTCCTATCTCTGTAATCCCTTCCAGCCCCACAATCCTCGGATTTCTGCGCTCCTCTAAGTAGGCCCTCTTGTGCACTCCTGATTATAATTGCTCCACATTGGCCTATCTTCAGTTGTTTAGGCCCCAGGCTCTGGAATTCCCTTCCTACATTTCTCTACCTCCCTACTTCACTTTCCTGCTTTAACACAATCTTTATAACCTTTGACCAAGCCTTTGGTCATCTAACCTAATATCTGCTTATGTGGTTCAATGTCATGCTTTGTTTTATAATGTTCCTATGAGGTGCCTTGGGGTGTTTTATTTAAATGCACTATATTTTTATTTTTCTTTTCCCACCTATTTCCATTATTTTTAAATGTATTTCCATGCATTGTTTTATCTCTACCTTTTAGCCTGTTTCGATCCCTTCCCCCCACCCCATCCCCACTAGGGCTATCTGTACCTTGCTCGTCCTGCTTTCTACCCTTAATGTCACCTATTAGCACATTTCTTAGCTAATATCACCACTGTCAACATCTCTTTGTCCTTTTGTCTATGCCATCTTTTGGCAATCTCCACCTATCACTGGCCCTCTATCCAGCTCTATTTGTCCCACCCCCCTTAAACCAGCTTATATTTCACCTCTCTTCTATTTTTCCTTAGTTCTGTTAAAGAGTCATACAGACTCGAAACGTTAACTGTATTCCTCTCCGCAGATGCTGTCAGACCTGCTGAGTTTTTCCGGGTATTTTTATTTTTATTTTTGATATAAATGTAAGTTGTTGTTTGTGTTCATTACGAATGGAGAAACAGCAAAAATTAGCTTAAAAGAAAAAAGATAAACCGAGAAGCAAAACAATGAAGCAAACTAACTGCAACAAAAGCAATCTGAAAAGCCCAAAATGTCACTTTCAAAACAAGTCCACAAACCCTTAAGAAAGCTCACTCTCGAAGGCCAGGAAGCGATGATGGCTTTTTGCTTCTCCGAGTGTCTTGACACTGCTTCTCCTGGACAAACCAGACATTTTACATAGAGATAAAAACAAAAAACTACTGCGGATGCTGGAAATCCAAAACAAAAACAGACTTACCTGGAAAAACTCAGCAGGTCTGGCAGCATCGGCGGAGAAGAAAAGAGTTGACGTTTCGAGTCCTCATGACCCTTCAGCAGAACTGGTTCTGCTGAAGGGTCATGAGGACTCGAAACGTCAACCCTTTTCTTCTCCGCCGATGCTGCCAGACCTGTTGAGTTTTTCCAGGTAAGTCTGTTTTTGTTTCAGACATTTTACATGGTGACCATGTTACTGGGCAAGGCAAAGTGTAGCTCATGCAGGCTTTCCTGCATTCAGAATTCATAAATCTTTTGATGCCACATCTAACAATGATGAACCAACAACGTATTTTCTCTGAAGGCAATCAAACCTCTTGTTATATCATTGCTCTTTGCATGTGACTCTCACAATGTTCAGTCTGTAAAAGGTATCTGTAGCTACTTCCTTTAGTACATGAACCATACACTCAGATACTGGTAAGCGCCATGAATCAGGTGGAGATGATTCGAATGGCGCTTATGGTTCTGTATTACTGCCAGCACCAGTCATAGTGGTGTTGAATGTTCCTTGGGAATTATCAGCTTCAGTTGGTGCCCTTGGAATCTCTGTTCCCAGAATTTTCTTTCTCCGCAGATCACTAAGTACCTGTGAATTATATAATGAACTTGCATGTTCATATAGCAATAGAATATTTGTCACATATGTACACAGTTTAGCAACCTGCAGTGCTAACGATATGTAAGTTTATGGTGAACATCATATGGTATCTACTAAGCATTATGGTTTGTTATTTGTATGTGAGCAGAAACAATCCTCGTGTTACCAACCTCAACCACATCTTCCTTCATAACGAGAAATACATTGTTCCACATTCTATTTGAGATAATGTAATTGTTGGCTTGCTCATTGAAGAATCCTGTTTAAAAAGAAAAATCTCATGCTAAAGTAAAATCGAAACACTTGCCTGCATACCTTTTAATGGGTCTTATCCTTACTATTGTAGATTATTAATATAATGGTGTCACCTGTGTAATGAAAGGGAGGGATTTTTCGGCCCCGCCCGCCGCCTGGATCGTCCAGTCCCGCCGAAAGTCGCAACTTAAATGATGGGACCCTCCTCAGATGCATACACAAGTTCCTTGAAATAATGTTTGATATTTTGCCACATTTTGTTAATACGAGAGGCTAGTTTTATTCGGCAATGTTCTTCTGTGGTAGTTGCTTGCTCCCCATCATCTCCCCCATAATCTGTTATATTTCCTCAATTGTAAATATTAAACCCTTTCAGACGAAGATGTAAGAGTGTGTATTTTTTTTCGATGAGTTCATTTCCGAAGTAAGTGGCAATTTACAGGGGCCACGATGTCATACTTCAGGGTGATTAGGGAATTCAAACCAATTATTGCAAAATGAGTTATCTATTGAAATGTTAGTAGCAAGTAACTATTCAGGGTTATGGAAATGGTTAACCAATGGTTGGGCTGTTTGTTCTTGTCTAATTCCCACACAGTTGCTGATTATCCGGAGCAGAACTTTTAGGCTAACTTGCATTTTTAAAGAACATTACTTTCACATCAGTAATATAATATGTTGTATCTTGGGATTGCTGTGCCCCATAATCTCCACCACTAAACAGAAAATTCCTGAAAACTAATCACATTAACTAAATGATTTTTATTTCTACAAGGTAACCTTTCTTTAACTCTGCTGTAGCCATAGTGCATTACAACAACTGATTTAAAAAAAAAATATTGTGATATAAATTCCATCGATATGACCACTGGGTAATTTGCATAGGACGAATACAACACAAAGCTTTTCCATCCGTCGAAAAAATGTATTTCCATAAAACAATGACCTCTAAGATTTTAATTCCCCGACATCAAACCTTTAAGACAGCAGTTTTAAATGAAGACAGATAAACTTCAAAATAGTGAAATAGTTAAATAAGGACAGCACCGAGAAACTAGGTTTAAAAATTAGGTAAGTTGATATTTAATTAAAGGGATGTATCTGAATGTTATCACATTAATAGTTACCTTCGTCATTTGTACCCTTTACGTTGTTCTTGATTACAGTCTGTGTGTAACCCCTTGGACAATCTTGAACCAGCGGGAACCTGTGCAGTCCGGCTGAGTGGATAATGATATCAGCTGCTTCTCACTGGAACAACAGGTGCTTTGGCACAAAATGCCAAGCCGCCATACTGAGTAGATGACATCAATTCATACTTTCTGAGTTTAATTATAAAGTATCTGTGCTAATCCATTAATAATGGAAAGGGTCAGAGCAGTTCATATACACAGATTACAAAAACTGTAGATCACTGTAATACCTGTCATGCAGAGAGATTATAATTCCTCTCCAACTATCATAGCAATACTCTGTGTGTATTTTACTAAAATAAACTGTAATTCCTAATTGTATTTTTTGCTATTCTGTGTAATTTATGTTTCTTTATTTTTGTTAACTTCTCACCCCTCCACTTAACAAGCCATTTTCTTTTGTTTTTCTATCCCTGTCTTGCCCTTTCATCTTCAAGTAGTGTACTCTTCCTATGCCCCCCTTACTTTGAATAAGGCTATGCTCTTAACATGATTCTTCATCTCTAATCGGTTCTAGTTTCTCTGCTCCAAGACATCATTTCACATCTGACAAAAGTTTCCACAACATGCTCTACTCAATGAGTCAGTTAAAGTGAGAAGCACAATATGTGGGTTTTCTGCATTAACAAACAGTAACAATCTTATTTTGACCTGTAGAACAATTTGAGTAATACCATTTTTTAAAAAATGCACATTTTAATCAGCTGATTTTTTTCATTATCCAAATGTGATCACTGACTTATTCATGACACCTTAAAATTCAATACTAAGAGAATTAATTTGTTACTAAAGCATGTGGTTCTGTGGCCAAATATCACTGGTGTTAACTCAGTTATTAATAAAGGCATCTTATTTGATCAATGATGTTCCACACTGTGTGTTTTGCCCGTTTGGGATTTGAGGAATTGCTTATGACTGAACTCAGCAATGTCAAAAGGGACAAGGACTGTTTTTATAGAAGAGAAAGAGTAATGCTTCTGAAATGCATTTTCACTGCAGTTTAAGACATACAGATCAGGGGAATACACGTACTTCATGATTTGTGTTGTTATTTGTTTGTGGCCAGTCCACATGTGTATCTTTCTTGGAGCGGTTTCCGATTCTCAATGTCCTCATTGCCATTGTCTTTTAACAACTTGCATAAAATATTCTGTTCACTCAGATGGATGACCTAGATGTGTCTGGTTTATCTCTGATTTTAGGACACATGCTGCCTTCTTGTGAACCACAGACATGCTTATCCTCTTTTTCTGAATGTCATAAATTTTATTATAGTTTATGCTTTCCATAAGTAATGATGCTGATCCTATGACCTAAGATTTTACAAAATGCCATCATAATATGCACTTAGGTTAAAAGAACGGTGTGTTTTAATGTGGTCTAATTGATGCTTTTTAATGTAAATAAAGTGCTGGGGTGCTTTTCTTAACATTTCGTTCCAATTTTAACAAACTATGAACTATTACCTGGTAAAGGTATAGGGATTGCTGCAGCACCATATCTGCTGTAAGTTTGTCATAATCAAACTGCCTTTAAAAGGAGAAATGAATAGAAGAGAAAGAAAAAGTGAGCTGAGGACTTATATAAAACCATACCAGATTTTCAGGACAGCCAAAATTACAAATGACAGCTAATCTGCACACAGCAAGTTCTCAAGGCTACATGAGGCCATGGAACTAGTTTGCCATTGTCCTGGCACTGCCCCAGTTAGCCATGCTGCACTGGGATCATGCCTTGATTCGGATGACATCCAGTTTCCAGGCCCAAGTATCTCAAATTGCTCCTTAATCCGTAAATTTCCGTCCCTGGCATCTTCATGGTGAAACTACAGTGAAAATGTTATGTGGTTTTAATCTTCTTCCTTTGACAAGAGCATTCAAAACTGCGCACTACTGGAACTGTCCTACCAATATTTTGTATCGTGAGTTCTTTATTCTTGTAGACTGTGCCCCTATTTATGAAACCCAAAATGCTGTAAGCCTTAGATTTTTCTGTGCAATTAGACTTCCAGAAAATTATGTATCCAAATCCCTAAGTCCCAGTATTCTTTCACACTATCATTTTTCACTATGTATACTCTCAAACTGTATTTTTACTCCCAAAATATGCTATCTTACACTTACCAACATTAAAATTACATTTTCCATCTGTTTGCCAATTCTGTTAACTTCTCTAGGTCTATTACAGTCCTCCATGCTGTTTGCCAGACAGCATATAAACCATCCACCATAAACAAAAAGATGTTTCATTTTTGTCACAGAGGGTCAATTCATCCTTGGCAGGGAGCATAGGTTGGGCAGGAAGAATGAGTCATGTGTTTCTTAATCATTGAGTTTGAAAATGGTTTTTATAAAAGAGCTACTTCAAAAAAATATTTTTTTTAACATGGTTTGTTCCGGCAGGGGTTACATATCAAATCAGCGATCCTTTAATTGTGCTACATAAAGGTTGGACACTGAAAACTCAAATCACTTCCCACCTGCTGTAAACCCTTTGATGCTTATACCTTTGCAGCCTTCAGATTAAATAATTTCTCTTGCTGAAACTTTACACGTTCATTTTATAACATAATTTGGATGCGATAAATGTACAGATCCAAGCAGAGCATCCAACGTACAACAACATCTATTCCAAGTCACTGTTGTTAGATGGAACATTTGATGAAGGATAACACTCAAACACGTAATTCTGATCCAAGCATAATATCCTCCCAAGTGTTCATATTTTCAACGCTTAGCAAGTAGAATATTGCCAAATCATTACTAATTTCACATAATGACAAGAACACATGCTGGCTATTGGTCTTCAACATATCAACATTCTTTTTAATAAAAGGAAAAATATTTCAAAAAATCCTTTTTACAGTATCAAAGTCTCCTGATTTCCCCTGGTTTGAAAATCTGTGATAAAAATATTTCATTGGCTTTGTAGAATAGAAATTCCAAACCCTGAATGGGATGGGCAAGATTCTGTTAGAGCTTTGTGGGATTTGCGATTTAGGGAGATCCCATGCATCCTTTTGGGTTTCTGTCCTATTTCAACTCCTCAGCAAATCCTTGTCTGAGTATAATGGGCATTTCTGCCCAGCCCCTTTATGTTGCCACAGTGCTTTGAAAGACCAGTATATTCACGTACATGTTCTGAGAGCAGACATAGATGATATTTGGGGCTTAGTGAAATCCCAAACAGTGCATGACACAAATGGTAATCCATGCCAAAGGAATTAACTACCATTACTACATGGCCCACATTAATATGCTTCTTCAGCGTTAACAGGGTCTCTGGTACCACACCATGATTCTGATGTGACCACAGACAGGCACCTCCGCTATGGCACTGAAAGTGTGGATGCCTGTTTCCATTCTCTAAATGACTCTCAGGTGATGAAAGATCATTGACTTGAAACATTAACTCTGTTTCTCTATCCACAAATGCTGCCTGACCTGCTGAGAACTTCTCTCCATCTTTTATCTTTGGTTTTATTTTTGAAATGGGGTCAGTGAAAGCAGCAGACTGAAATTCCATATTGCTGTGCTTCCAACAATGGTAGCATGAAATTTCTACATCCTAGTTAGATATATTTATCGTGTGTTTGCTGATTTACACCTTATGCGCATGTCTCCTAAAATATGGTTAGTTTATGCTCACCACAGAATGATGACAGTAATACAGAACGGAACACCTTTTCCACTTTGGTGCCCATGTTAGCTATATTGTGGTTTAAATGCAGGATACAACTTCCTTTTATTTGATGCTAACAATAGGGAGGGGCGGGGGTGTAAATTGTTTTTGTTTACTATTGATAGCAAAATTGTAAATCTGCTTTTTAAAAATGTATTTATGATTTTGCTATACATAGGACATAGGAAATCTTCCCTGAAAACACCACAAGCACAACGACAACTGCAATCAAAGGCACATTTACAATTACCACCATACCAGTCTTCATGATATTGCTGAAAGACACTGTCAGTTTAGTGCCAATTAATCTACACTTATTTGGGGGAGTGGGAGGGGGACATAATTTGTACCTACATTCTTTGCGAATTGATTTGAGAATGCCCGTATTTTATTTTGTATGCTCTACTAATACCTTATGTATGCCAGAGAGAAGCAGTGCATTTCCATCTGGATTTAAACACTGTCCACAAAGATGAAAATATAGAACACTACATTCTCCCCAAAATCTCAAATAATAAAATGTATAAAAAAATGCACAAAAATCCTCCATTTTGGAGTATTTTGTATTACTGGTTAAGCATTACAAGGAATAGAGTGAATGTGGAACATTTTTTATATTTATAGTAAACCTCGCTTCATTGTACTGATTTGCATTAATGCCAGGAGCCTGATGGAATACTCACCAGTTGCCTAAATGGATGCAACAGCAAAAGCACTTAAGAAGCTCAGTACCATCTAGAACAAAGCTCTTTTTTGGTAGCCCGTTCACTGATATCCATTCCCACCACCACCAGTATACTCCAGCTACTGTCTGCATCAGCTGCAGAATGCATTGCAGCAACACCCCAAAGTAAGGACAAGAGCAGCATTCTCATGGGACTACCATCTGCTCACATTCCCTGCCAAGTCATAGGTGGTGCTCCCATGAGCCTGCTGCCCTTGTCCTTGTAGGTGGTAGAGGTCATGATTTTGGAAGGTGCTGTTAAAGGAGTCTTGGTGAGTTGCTGCTGTGCATCTTGTAGATGATACACATTGCAGCCACAGTGCACCAATGGTGGAATTAATATATAAGGTTGTGAATGGGGTGCTAATCAAGCAGGTTGCTTTGTCCTGGATGGTGACAAGTTTCTTGAACGTTGCTGGAGCTGCAGCCATTCAGGCAAGTGAAAAACATTTCACCACACTCCTGACTTGTGCCTTGTAGATGGTGGACAGGCTTTGGGGAGTCAGGAGATGAATTACTCTCTGCAGATTTATCAGCCTCTGACCTGATCCTTTTAGACATAGTATTTCTGTAGCAGATCCGATTAAGTTTCCAGCCAGTAGTGACCCCAGGATAGGATAGTGGGGGATTCAACAGTGTCAATGTCATGGGGAGGTGGTTTGACTCTCTTGTTGAAGATTGTTATTGTCTGGCACTTGTGTGGCTTGAATATGACTTGCCCCTTACCAGCCCAAGCCTACATGTTGTCCAGGTCTTGCTGCATGTGGGCACAAACTGTTTCATTATCTCAGGGGTTGCAAATGGTACTGAACATGTGCAATCATCACTTCTGACCTATGATGGAGGGGAGTTAATTGATGAAGCAGCAGGTGATTGGGCCTGGGGCACTGGTCTGAGGAACCCCTGCAGTGATGTGCTGGGCTGAGCTGATTGGCCTCCAACAATACAACCATCTTCCTTTGTGCTAGGTATGACAGCAGAATATTAAGAAAAATGTAAAGATGGTATTAAAATCCAAAATCCATAAAGTAAATCAATTATGAGTGAAATGGTAGAAGTTTAAAGAGGGTGCAGGAAGAGAGGACAGAATCTTGTGCCCTCTCCCATGGTGAGCTTGGTGGTGGGTCATTTAATAAGGTGTGAGGGTGATGGGTGGGAACGCCACTGTCTTCCCGCTACCACACCAATTAAGTCCCACTTAAGGGCTTCATCCTGCTCCTGCTGGTTTTAACCTAGCGGCATGTTGTGCTCACCATGTGGGGTTGGGGGGGTTCCCTCATTGATGGGTACACAGTGCCTGATCAACAGACCTGCCTTTGGGAAGGTGGGACCCAGTGAGAGTGAGCCCCTTGCCCTTGCTGCCAACTACCGCCCCCCTCCAACCCAGCAACAGCTACTGCCCCCCCAGTGGTGCTGCCATATAGTACAGCTGCAAGACTCTGATTGGCCAGCAGACCACGGCAAGTGAGGCTTCTAACCCCAGGGCCCTTGATCCCAGAGAAAGGCAGAGACAGGCCGCTGGCCTGTCAAGTGCCCGGGTAGAACAAGATGCAGCAGGCCTTCCTGAAAAGAGGAGATGCAAGGCTGTCGCCAGCTATTGAGCCAGCGGCCGAGACCACTGTTGCCTGCACAAGATTCTGCGCATGGGGTATGAGTACACAAGTCTCTGAAAGTAGTAGGAAAGTTGAGAAAGCCGTCTTAAGAAAAAGTGCAAAGGACTCTTGGCTTTAAAAACAGACACATGGGTCTGCAGCTTAGCCAAATTGGCACAGGAGCCCCGATTCTGGAAATCCCACCCACAAACCTGGCACTGACCAGTGTTGGGGTGGGGAATGGGCTCGGGGCATATTTTGCACACTCGCAGCTTACCGAGGCTGCAGCACATTTAAAAGTACAGCTGCCTCCAGTTGGAAGCAATTTTCTTCAATGTTTCTGATACACAACTCATGTGTTTTATGAATTTGAGGAAAAGATCTAAACCTGCCGGAGTTCTTTGGAGAGGTTCAGGCACCCCTTTGGGGTTGTTAAAGTGGATGAGGTCTTTTGAGCAGTCAAGTTGTCGAGTCATTTAAATCCCTTGTTCTTTAAATTTTGAGAAGAAAAGCCTGCTGTTGAAAAAAATCAGTGCTTGCAATTTGAATAGAAGCCTGTTGACATAAGCCTGAAGATCTATCATTATATTATTAGTGCTGCTTGACTGCTTCCACAACCTATATTATCACAGTGGGGGGCTTGCAATTTCATAACTTGATTGACAACTTCAAGTGGTTATAAAGCAATAGCTGTCTTTGATGTGTGGCTATGAATAAAAAATTTTGTTTATATAAGGGATTAAGTACTTGAAGGGATTACAAGTGCCAGGCAATGACCATCTCCAACAAGAGAGAATCTAACCATTGCCCCTTGACATTAAATGGCATTACCGTCGCTGAATCTCCCACTATCAACATCCTGGGGTTACCATTGACCAGAAACTGAATTGGACTAGCCATATAAATACTGTGGCTACAAGACCAGGTCAGAGGCTAGGAATCCTGCGGTGAGTAACTCACCTCCCAATTTCCCAAAGCAAGTCCACCATTTACAAGGCACAAGTTAAGAGTGTGATGGCATACTCTCCACTTGCCTGGATGAGTGTAGCTCCAACAAAAGAAGCTTGACACCATCTAGGACAAAGCAGTTCACTTGATTGGCACCCCATCCACAGCCATTCACTCCCTCCACCACCCATGAATGGATTTTAAAAAATGCATTGAATAGGCTTTTATCAATGAATTTTTCTTTAGTAAAGTGAAATCTGTAATAGATACTTAGAAGTTTATTTTATTTCATCTCAGCATGGTTTCTGGAGGTGCCCATGGTGGGTACCAGATAAGTTGGCATGGAGAGTATAAAGGCAAGGGTTGGTGGGTGGGGGCATGGGTTGGCCTGAGTTGGCACTAAGTTGGCATGGAGGCCACAAGGGACCATTAGGCTGGATAGAGGAGCATAGATTGGCATGAAGGCTATGAGGGCCATGGTGGGGGGGGGGGGGGGGCATAAGTTGGCATATATGGAGGATGGGGAGTGTGTGGGGGTTAGAGCAAGAGGACTTTGCTGTTTTTATTATAACTGGGACAAAGTCCCACAGCACCAAGGCGAGCCTTTTCACCAAACCGCCTTGGCACTCACCAGCCTCTGTGGCTGTCTCCACACTGTTTCCAGGGTGGCAGGCCTGACTCTAGAACACACCCATCACCCAGAACAAAAATCTGAACATTTGAGGAAGTTTCTCCTGAATCAGTTTTGGGAAGTCAGGAATTTTCCTGACTCTATGCACCCAACTCGGGAGGGAAAATTCAGCCCATGGTGTAAAAAGCAATAAAGTTATGCTAAGCCTTAATAAATAGCTGGATAGATCCAAGTTTGAGTATTGTTGTGACCAATTCTGGACATCACATTTTGGGAAGGATGCCAAGGCCTTGGAGAGATGCAGAGCAGATTCAGGCATGGTACCCGGGATGCAAGATTTTAGTTACGTGATTAGACAAAAGAATCTGGGATTGTTCTCCTTAGAGCAGAGAAGATTTAATAAAGGTGTTCAAAATCATGAAGGGTTTTGATAAATTAAATAAGGAAAAACTATTCCCATTGGCAGAAGGATCGATGAGCAGAAGAGTCAGATTTAAGAAAATTTGGCAAAAGAAAGAGAGTCAGATGAGAATTTTTTTCTATGTAGCAAATTGTTATTATCTGGATTTCATTGCCTGAAGGGATGGTGGAAGCTGATTTAATCAGATACATAATTGAAGGGGCAACATTTTGTACTATGGGTAAAGGGCAGCAGAAAGTGAATAAGTTGGAAAGGACTTTCTAAGAGCTGGCACAGTAACAATGGGCCAAATGGTCCCCTTCTGTGCTGCATTATTCTATGATCCATAATATTTTTTTACATGTATCCTTATAGACTTTCTCTTTAAAGTGTTTAGAGTTTGATACTTATTCAACATGGTCTTTAATATAGTAATGAACTGCTGAGGATTGAGTGTTAAATGAAAATGTGGGCGGCAGAACTGACTGCAAAACTACATACTTACTGTCAAATGTCCTTGGCTGTTTCCTCTTAATGTCTCAGACTCCCAAAGAAATAGATTGAAAGTTGATTTAAAAAGTATAAGCAAAGCAAAGACTTCATAGCTGCATCTGCCTTTTATTAAACTAACTTTTTTGTAGAAAGAGCATCTGAAACCTTTGGAGTGTTTGATTATTCATCACAAAACATGTCCTAGAGCAGTTTTGTCAATATATAACTTCATATTTCCATACATGGTGAATTTTTTTGAAAAACTCAGGGAGGGAGAGGTTATGAGACTCTAGAAATTAAAATAGTTTTGCAATGCATACCCTTGGAAGGCTTAGAATAAGACTTTTAGAAGACATTCATTTGTGACCTTAACAGCGATTAATGAGAAATAACCTTCATCATTCATTCCTAAACTACCTTTAGACATAGATCTCCAGAGTTGAAGGACTGTGTCTAAGACCAGTGTCAGCCATTTCATCTAGTAAATGTGCATCTGACATTAAGATTTATTCAGCACAGCACCGGTACCATCTCTTAAAGGCAATGTCCTCAGTAATATTAAGCTGAACTGTTGATAAATTGCTTGACCAGATTTATCCTGGCCAAATGTAATAATCCGAAAGGCTTGTAAGTACAATGGAACATGACTGTAAAGCTTTCACCCACCATTATCAGAGTATATTATAGAGGATTCCTGACTTGAGATGATATGAAATCATTTATTTATTCTAATTGTTGATTTACTACAATCATAAAGATTAAGTGGACCACCTGGAAAAACACTACAGCACATCAGCCATGAGAGCTGCAAGTTCAATCCTCACTTTCAGCTGAGTTAGCTGACATCAGTTGGGGCTGTTGCTGGAATGCTTTTGTTTGTCTCAGCACTATGTGTGTGCATGTGCCTGTGTGTTGTGTGCCTGTGTGTGTGTGTGTGTGTGTGTGTGTGCGTGTGCCTGTGTTATCTGAGAGCAATGATCAGGCTCAATTCCAATACACTCATAATTGACAAGGCTCTGATGGCACTGATTTCTTGTACGTGATGAGTGGCCACTTGATCAAGATATGGATGGCTGTTGGTATCTGTGGAACAACATCCCAGTAGAAATCAAATAAGCAGAGGAGAACATGAAGAAGAAAAATGCTGATCAGGTACAATATGCCAGGGCAATGCAGTGCATGGTACTCCAATGCACTGGGCTGTGGACCAGTAGGATCTAGATTTATAGCAGTGCTTCTCCAGATAGTACATTTCTTGAATCATGAGGGCCCCGTTTAAGGGACAGCAGCGAGGGAAAAACTCAAAGCCTCCACCATCGGAAAGGGACACGTGGATGACTGAACCATGCACATTTATGGCAGCCTCTTTAGCAACAACTTTGACAGAGGCCTAGGAACAGGGTTAGCCTCTTAGTTTGGACAAATGATGCACTGTATAGAACACACTTAAATGATGGAGTGAAACAGCTTAAAAGTGGTAGAAAATAAGCTCGCAAAAGTCACATTGGAAATACCTACATCTAGTAATTTTGCAAAGAACCTCAGTGTTTCAGTATGAAGGGAGGTGCCCTTAAAATTACTAATCAGCGAGAGTACATGAAAAAAACGTCATTAAAAACTCAAACATCACTACCAACGGCCCACCACTGCACGAAAGAAGTTGAGGATTTGATCAAATAAATTTGATAAAAACTCTGACTGAAAGTGTGACCAGATACAGGTGAAGCATTTGGATGACCATATGGAACTCATTGTGGCGCCACGGGACCATGGAGCTAGGAAATCTGATCAGTATCTCCCTAGTGACAGCTGAAGTCTTTGCACCATCAGAACAATGTTGGACTTCTAATTTGTCATAACTACCTCCTGTGGAAAAGAAATATGTTGTGCAGTTAGGTACAAGAGGCTGATACTACACAGCTAGAAATGCAAGCTGCTTGTATTTTTTTTTAAAAAAACAGACATTATTTTTCATCACTGCCTGCATTTGGGGAATTCATTTTAAGCTTCAGTGAAACGAAAGATTTTTTTGAACATTGCGTAACAATGCTGAGAATGGATCCAGCCTTCTGAATTTTGTTTGATAAAGGTAATACGACTTCACCGCTATTGATATTTTTTAAATATTTCTATTTCCCCACACCTAATGGACGACAACATAATGTTTCTGCAAAATCCACATTTTTCCAAATTAATATATTTTTTTAATGACTTGTTAGGCACTTTTCAATTGACCCCCATTCCATGGATTTACAATATAGATTTAATAACGGAGGTATTTTTATTTTCATATGACATTTTTTTTTTGGAAGATTCTCCATATCCTTTTGTCTGAATATCAGAAAAATCCTCTGTAGTTCCAAACTCCTTTCCCAAAATGTAGTGACTCAAGCCCGCAACACTGACTGGGAGGTTATCCTTCATACTTGAGCTGAAACAATGTGCACTGGCAGGGCTCATTCAGCATTAGGGACATCACAGTGGAGTCCAGGTTTATCCTTACCTTTTGTCCATGCAGTTATCCTCAGGATCACCAGTTAATGCTCAGGCGCAAGAACTCTGGCTGCTGGTCCGGAATTACAACACCGTCAAAGCCGCCTCAGTTAAGACCATGCAGCTAACTCACCACAGATCGGACCTTGTACCTGGCATCTTCCAGGCCAGGAGTGCACCATAAGCAGCATTACCCTCGGGATGGCAACTTTCATTTGTATAGCTATCATCGGTGATGATAACAAATGCTTAATGGTGTGGAGAACAGGTTTTGAACCGCAGGGTACTTCGAAACTAGGGATCTGGAATACAAGATAGTCACTGACGAATCCAATGAGGAATTCAGGAGAAACTTACTTCACCCAGAGAATGGTTAGCAGTTTGAGGTGAATAAGGGGAAGATTTTACTACAGAAGCCAAATAAGTATATAAGAGGAGACAGGATGAGAAGGAAATGCTGATCCGGTTAGATGAAGAGGATTGTGAGGAGGCTCATGGAGAATTAACACCAGCGTAAACCAGTTGGGCCAAATGGCCTTTTTCTGTGCTGTTAATTCTATAGGCTGGATTCTACGCTCTCTGGTGGCAGGTTGGAAGGCAGGAGGGGCACCTAAAATCCAGCACATGCCTTTCTTGCTGCCTATCCACCCGCCCCCAACCTGTCTGAAATTTTACAGGGACTGGGGAGGCGTCGAGTGGCCAGCCTGCCTTTGGTCCTATAAAAGCGGCCAATTAATGGCCACTTATAAGAGCCTCATCTTCCCGCTGCTGGTATTTTACACACAGCGGGGGAGGCCCATGCCATGTGGGAAGCCTGGCAGCTTTAGGTCCAACAGTAAATTGCTGTGGGGAAGCCATCGGGATTGTAGGTGGGGCTCCACTCTGACCTTTTAGCCGTGTGGGGTCTGGGGACCACGGTGCCTGTAAAATCCAGCATTAAGGGGGCATAGATTTAAGGTAAGAGGTAAAAGGCTAAGAGGGGAGTTGAGAATACATTTTTTCACCCAGAAGATGGTGGGAGTCTAAAACTTACTGCCTGGAAGGGTGGTTGAGTCAGAAACTCTCTTAACAGGTATTTAGAGGTATTTAGATATTCACTTGCACTGCCATAGCCTCCAGGGCTATGGGCTAAGCGCTGGAAAATGGGATTAGCGTAGTCAGATCTTTTTCAGCCAGCACGAGCATGATGGGCCAAATGGCCTCCTGTGCTGTAAACGTCTATGAGTAAGAAAAAATCCATGGATACTTCACAAATATGTGCGAGAAGAACAGGCACTAACTGGAGCAGAGAGATACGGATGCTTAAGTGAAAGCTTGATTAAATAGATTGAAGAATTTTGGCTTACATGTGTCTGCTTTTAAGGAAGCAAAAAATGGAATTGGTAAAAGAGTGAAACATAGTTAACATTAACACCAAAAGATCACAGTTTGGGCAAAAATCAGAGTGCAAAATGGTATTTGCTGACTGTCCAGGATGCTTGGGAGAAAATGCATTCAGCAAGACTGAATTGGGTTACCAGGCCAGGAAGGTAAACATGCTGATAGCTCCAGAGATAAGAGACAAAACTGGAAGTATCGATAAGCAAGTCCGCTCACCATTACAATGTAAAACATGCCTAAATATAGCATTCACAAGCAAGAAGAAAAACATATAAAACATCTCAGCTTGGAAGGATTTTTAGGAGAACCATGTGATATTTGAACAAGATGGTATAGCAGAGGAACTTTCTTCCCCCCAAGGAATAGGACTTGATCCTTCCTTCATTTATGAGTAGTGCTCACTGGGTTGTACAACGATCTACACTTTCTGATTAAAAAAAAAGGTTATATCTTAATTTCAAATTAATTCTTTAGCATTAGAAAATAACTAGAATCCCACTTTCTCAACTGACCCTTGACCTTTCACATATCCTGAACTGGAGAGAGGGGGAAATCCCGACAGATTTTTTTGGTTCTCTCTCATATGTGCACACTTCAAATTAAAATGCTGCAAGTAGGATGGAGTTAGTTTATCAACAAGTGAATTTGAAAACAGAAACAAAAACAAAAATTGCTGGAAAAACTCAGCAGCTCTGACAGCATCTGTGGAGAGAAAGAGTTAACGTTTCAAGTCCAGATGATTCCGGAGTCATCCGGACTCGAAACGTTAACTCTGTCTTTCTGTCCACAGATGCTGTCAGACCTGCTGAGTCTTTCCAGGTATTTTTGTTTTTGTTTCAGATTTCCAGCATCCGCAGTGTTTTGCTTTTAATTTGAAAACAGAGTTGGGACAGTCAAGATATTTTGTTCTAAATGACTTTACTGTGCTTTGGTAAATACATTACATTTGCCAAATGCGTTGACATCTGATAACAGAACATGAAGACCAGGGGGATATTTAAAAACATTGTAGTGATTGTAAGGCTTAGTTCAGACAGTTGGGACCCTTAAAAGTGTCCAGTTTGGATGGTTGGGCAAATGATTAATTGAACTTTAGAGTTGGTTAAATTCCAGGCCTACTCATCACATACACAGAGGCTGGAATTTTCCAGCCCCGTTGGTGCTGAGTGTCATAGCAGATTGGGGGGGTGGTGGCGCGGGGTGGTGGTGCGGTGACTATATGGCGAGAAGGCCAAAAATGAGTTTTACGCTTTTGTGAAACCAGTTTGCGATCGTTCGCTTGACTCGTCAATGGTGGGCCACGTTTCCCGCCACTGCACGTTGGGAATGTCATTTGTCATAAGTCTGCATCCAATTATAAGCCCTGCTCACCAGAATCATCCCCCCCTCCCACATCAAATTTATTGCCCACGGAGTCGTGGCTTCAGAACGGCGTGCGTCACGACTGCCTTTAAAAGGTGTCCACCTGGCGACCTGAACTTTAAGGGGAATTCGAAGGTGAGAGCGCACAATCTTGCGCAGCGCCCATGAGCATCGCCCGAAGGACATCAAGGAAGAAGTGCCGCACAATCACAGGGTGCACAGGCAATTTGATTTTTCCTGGCAGGCTTTCAGTGCTCTGCCAGGGCAAGGGCGGGGAGTGGGGGCAAGGCAGCACAGACAAAGGAAATACTCAAGGACATGCTGGGGGGTGGGGGGAATGGGGTGAGGGAAGCAGCCACGCACTTGGCAAAGTTTGTCAAAAGTGAGCATTCTACCACAGCTGGGACTGTTCAGCAGCAGCTCCATTGACAGGCTTGGAGACGGAGCCTCTGAAGCTTTTCCATCCACTCAAGCAACGCAAAAGCATAAAAGTGCCATCAAATGTTCCAGAACTTTTCACCCCTTGGGCGCAGACTGAAAATTAATATGCATTTTAGGAGGCAACAGAGCAATTGGCCAACTGGGCAAGTTGTACAATCCCCTTGCCAAAGGGGGCATGGCACAGTCACTGGTGGAGGCGATCACAGCCCCTTGCAAATTTTTTATCAAGGTGTGGACCAGTATCCGTTATAGTTCAAGCTAACAGTGCAGCCTTGCAGTGCGGGTTAGGAGAACACCTGTGCTTGAGCTGAGAGCACAGCATGAGATGCAGTGGGTAAAGCTGCCAACAGTCAAGCGGAGTGGGTGGGATTTCAGACAGCCAAAGATCGCACTACACACTGGCCATCCAAGTGTTGGCAGCACTCTCCTGCATGCGCAAAGGAGCCTTCAGGCTTAAACAAGAGAGGGTTTTAGTACACCTATGCTAACCCGTGTGTCTCTCTCTTTGATCCTGCAGGAAGAGAACAGTGGGACAATGGAGTCTGGTGATTTGGCGGTGTGCCTCATGGTTTACAGGGAGCAGAGAAGAAGAAGAGAGCGGCAGAGGCCCCTGGCTCAGCAAAGGGAGAAGCACCTCCCTCAAGATGAAAGGGCGGCAGGGCCTGCTGCTGATCCTGCAGCTGAGGATCCCTGGTGAGCTATCGCTCATGGGTGCCTCATGAGGCCCAGGGTCTATAGACAGCACCTGTCATTCCTACAGCTGACTGAGAACCAGTGTCGCTGAAGACTGCGCATGTCTAGGGAGCTGGTCGGTCACATATTCCACCTGCTACAGGATTTGGCGTCATGGGGATATGAGGGCATCCACTGCCAGTGGCTGTGAAAGTGACCATGATGCTCAATTTTTACGCCAGTGGCTCCTTCCTGGGACTGCATAGGTGACCTATGCAGGATCTCACAAGCCTCCATGCACAACTGTATCCAGGAGGTCTCAGACACCGTCTCCGTGAAGGCTCAGAACTTTGTGCATTTCACCCGGGATCAGGAAAATCAGGAAGCAAGAGCTCTGGGATTTGCGCAGATCTCAGGTTTCCCACAGGTGCAGGGTGCCATCAACTACACTCACATGGCGCTTACATCTCCATGGCAACAAGCAGTCCACTACGTCAACTGCATAGGCTTCCACTCATTGAATGTTCAGCTGGTCTGTTACCACCACGAAACGCATCCTACAGGTCTGCACACGATTCCCAGGGAGTATGCACAACTCCGACAAACTGATCAGGTCTCAGATCCCTGACATCTTCCAGGGTCCAGAGAAGCTGCAGGCCCTCGGGGACAAGGGCTATCCACAGAGGACGTGGCTGATGACGTTCGTGCAGCAGCCTCAGGCTGCAGCAGAGTGACAGTGTAACGAGTTTCATGCCACGATCCGGACTTTGGTGGAGCAAATGATAAGCCAATTGAAAACGAGGTTTCAGTGCCTCGACAGGTCCGGTGGGGCACTGCAATACAGCCCCGCATCAATGTTGCTTGCTGCGCGCTCCACAACCTGCCGCTGCAACAGTGGGCTGACACGGAGATGAAGAAGCTGCACCTATCCTCCAATGAGGGGACGTCGAAGGCGAGGATGCCAGTGATGAGGCCATCCCACTGCCCAGGCAAGGCAGGCACACTCGAGACGGCCTCATAGCTGTAAGATTCGTGGAGGATGATGACGAGATGCAATGAGGACAGTCCTGACATCCTCACCTTACATCTGTGAATGTTTAACTCCTGTCTGGCTGATGACAGCGCACATACCCTCAGTGCTCAGGCTCATGTCATGGAGATGCGGTGGAGGCCCTAATAGTCACTAAATTACAGAAGGATGATGACAACATGCCGTGAGGATACTCCATAGATCTCCACATAGCCTCTGAGAATGTCTGACTCCTGTCTGGCTGAGGGCAGCTCTCTTGCGCTCTGTAATCAGTGTCATATCATGGAGATGCAGCCATGGAACTTTAAATGCTCCTGATCCTTTGTCAGCCTTCAGCACCTGACCCCTTCAGGAGCACATGTCACCGGTCACAGATGCTGAAGAGATTGGGGGCCAACCCCATCTCAAAAGGTGCTGAGAGCACACAGAGAGAATGTCGGAACTCTGTGACGCCTGGTCTCGACAGTCTGGCAGCAATGACAAGCACCATCGAGGTGCAGGCATCAGTAATGAGTGTGAGGCTGGACCATCACTTTGGCCTGAAGGTTACACACTGCACAGGGAAGAGGCCCTGGACTGAGACACCTGCCTTTACCTTGTGCAGGAACCAAGGTTTCACATCAGAGCGACACAAACACTGCTCATCACAACAACGAGCCATAGGCAAGGAGACATTCTTTGAAGTTTATTTACAATAGTAAACATTAAGTACAAGTGATTAACACCCATGCCTAGGGTGTGCAACTACATCTTTTTAACCTTCCTAACCCTGCCGCTACATCTTGGTGCTCCCCCGACATCGACAGTGGAGTTGGAGACAGCCTGTTGAATGCTAAGCCCTGTCTGTGGTGATTAACATACAAAATGGAACAGTAGTAGGCCACTCGGCCCCTTAAGCCTGCTCCGCCATTCATTAGGGTCATGGCTGATCTGTTTGTGTTTCAAATTCCACAAATTCCCATCTATCCCCGATAATCTTGGCAGGCGTCCTCTGGAGGGCCAAGACCTGGAGGGCCCTAGCCTGCTTTCAGGGTCCTGCTGTGTGGTACTGGCACCCTCCACAGCCTGTAGAGCTGGAGTTGCTGCAGTCAGGAAGAGGGGATTCGGATGGGCTGGTCACTTCTGGAGTCACCTGGGTGGATGGCCCCAGGGTGTGCACCTGCTGATCCTCCTCCCTTTGCGTGCCTGAGGGCCCCTGGCTGACCCCTTGAGGAGAAGGGGGAAATGGAGTGAGATCGAGCTGCCCCACATCCCTCTCGCGTTGACACTGTTGGAGGTCAACAATGGCATCAGCGATGGAGTTCAGCCCGCGGAGCAGTGCAGGACCGATGTCCTGGACCAAAGTCTCCATGGCGGCTGCCATCCTACCAGTGTTGACCTTGGTGTGTTGGTACGCTGGCGTTATCACCTCAGACTGAAGGAGGACAGACTCCTCCGTCATGCCTTGCAATCTGAGAAGTGCATCGGACATCCTTTTCTGTTGTTCCCGAGCTTGTCTTTGCAACTCCAGCAACTAAGAAATGACCAAGTCCAGAGGCTCCTCATCTGACTCGGACGCAGCAGATTTACAGCATCCAGCAATCCTCCGAGTGCCGGAAACCTGGGATGTCCCTGCCGCTGGCTGCTGTGGGTCAGACAGTGCAATGTGCTCACCAAATTGTGACCCCGAGGTTGCTCTAGAACTAGCCCCCCCCCACTCCTGAGGTCTGTGTGTCTGCACTGGTGGAGGGTGTGGATGAGCGCTATGATCAGTCTTCAGGGAGGGTTTCAGCAGATTCCTCTTCTGAGCTTCCTTCAGGGCTTTATTGGAAGCCATGGGTCATGGACTCTATCGGCTGTTTAACAGATGTGCCTGCGAAAGCAAGGAGAGATAATTAGTGCATGGCAGTGGCCAGTGAAACAGGACACATCACTCACAGCATGGTTGTCTGATGGTTGTTCCATTGCTGGATGCTCACTTGGTAGAGCACTGCGACCTCACTGTCAGCACAGGAACAGTCCAGATCATCGCCGGCCAGCTGGATAACTATTTTCAAAGTCTGTGAGGACCTTGATGTCAAGCATTCCTCCACCAGTCTGCGACCCCCTCCCTTTTGTTGTGTGCCAGTTTCTCCTGCAAGAATACAGATGGAGAGACGGAGAGCAGGACACCTAGCAGGTCAGATAACAAGGATGCCTGGCATGTGTGGGCGGTGAGTGGTGCCATGGGTGGGATGAGGACATGATCCGCAGGGCAAATGAAGGTGTGCCTCAGGGAGTGAATGGTGATGTTCCTTGAACTGGCAATGAGAGAGATCCCTGTTGATGTGTGATCAGTTTATGAATGCGTGAGTTGAGAGAGATGATGACGAGTGACTCACCCTGGTGGAACAGATCATTCATCCTCTTTCGGCACTGGGTGGCTGTTCTCTTTCAGAGGGTGTTGGCACTGACCACCCATGCTGGATTGGTGACGACCTTGCTTGCTGGTCTTCGTCTAGAGTGGGGGGACAGGACTTCATGGTGGGCCTCCACTGCATCCAGTAGGTGCCCAAGGGAGGGGGTCGCTAAGTTTGGGGCAGCATATTTCCTCCCTTTGGCAGCCATGACTTTCCGGCAGCTTCCCTTAGAGAGTGCTAGCTCTGTGCAGGGGTGCCCTTTAAATATGGCAACCGGATTACTGAAGGCCTCAGGTGATGGTGGGGTGGATGAATGAGAGTCTGCCCCACCAGCGAGCTGGCATGCTTCCCAGGAAAGCATTATTAATGAGGCAGGACGTGCCGGGAATGAGATCATATGGCGTGAAAACCTACCATTGCAGCCAGCAGGTAAAATGTCCTTTTTGACGCCCGCTACCGCACATTGTGCAAATCTGGGACAATTCTGCCCAGAGTCTCTAAATTTTGCCAACATGTGCCGAAGATTTCAAGAGTTATTAAGGGAGAAGCTGAGCACTCCATGGAAAGCATATACAAAATCTAGTCATGCAGTTTCAAGTAATTTGGTTTGGGTTTTGGCACAAGTCAGACACCTGGCTGACTGTAAAAAAAGGAACATATGGCTAACAATGCATGAAGCTTTAAAAATCACATATTGCATCGAGAACATTTTTCTCACACACATCTCCATGAAGTGCATTCTACATCCCGAACTGGATGCTTTCCTCATTGTAATTTAATAAATTTTATAGATGAAAAGGAACTGTAGAAGCAACAGGGAGTAAACATTATTTTATTCATTATGGGCATCATTGGCTATGCCAGCATTTATTGTCCATACCTAATTGCCCTTGAGAAGGTGGTGGTGAGCTGCCTTCTTCAAACTGCTGCAGTCCATGTGGTGTAGGTACACCCACAGTGCTGTTAGGAAGGGAGTTCCAAGATTTTGACTCAGTTCCAGGATATTGATGGGACGGCGATATATTTCCAAGTCAGGATGACGAGTGGCTTGGAGCAGAACTTCCAGGTGGTGCTGTTCTCATTCGTCCTCTGCCCTTATCCTTCCAGATGGTAGCGGCTGTGGGTTTGGAAGGTGCTGTCTCAGGAGCCTTGGTGAGTTCCTGCAGTGCATCTTATAGATGGTACACACTGCTGCAACTGTGCATCGGTGGTGGAGGGAGTGAATGTTTGTGGCTTGACACTCGATCAAGCGGGCTGCTTTGTCCTGGATGATGTCAAGCTTCTCGTGTGTTGTTGGAACTGCACTCATCCAGGCAAGTGGAGAGTATTCCATCACACTCCTGACTTGTGCCTTGCAGATGATGGACAGTCTTTGGGGAGTCAAGAGTTGAGTTACTCGCTGCAGGATTCGTAGCCTTTGACCTGCTCTTGTAGTCACCTTATCTATATGGCTAGTTCAGTTCAGTTTCTGGTCAATGGTAACCCCCAGGATGTTGATAGTGGGGGATTCAGTAATGGTAATGCCATTGAATTTCAAGGGGCGATGGTTAGATTTTCTCTTGTTGGAGATGGTCATTGCATGGCACTTGTGTGGCACGAATGTTACTTGCCACTTGTTAGCCCAAGCCTGGATATTATCCAGGTCTTGCTGCATTTGGATGTGGACTGCTTCAATATCTGAGGAGTCGCGAATGGTGCTGAACATTGTGCAATCATCAGCGAACATCCCCACTTCTGACCTTATGATGGAAGGAAGATCATTGATGAAGCAGCTGAAGATGGTTGGGTCTAGGACTCCACTCTGAGGAACTCCTGCAGTGATGTCCTGTAACTGAGATGATTGACCTCCAACAACAACAACCATCTTCCTTTGTGCTATGTATGACTCCAAAGAAGAGTATTTCCCTTGATTCCCGTTGACTCCAATTTTCCTAGTACTCCCTGATGCCACACCCAATCAAATGCTGTATTGATGCCAAGGGCAGTCACTTTCACCTCACCTCTGGCATTCAGCTCTTTGACCATGTTTGAACCAAGGCTATAATGAGGTCAGGGGCTGAGTGGCCCTGGCAGAACCCAAATTGAGTGTCAATGAGCAGGTTATTGCTAAGCAAATGCCACTTGATAGTGCTGTTAATGACCCCTTCCATCACTTACTGATGATGGAGAGGTAACTGGTTGGATTTGTCCTGCTTTTTGTGAACAGGACATACCTGGACAATTTTCCACATCGCCAGGTAGATGCCAGTGTTGTAACTGTACTGGAACAGCTTGGCTAGGGGCATGGCAAGTTCTAGAGCACAAGTCTTCTGTACTATTGCTGCAATGTTGTCAGCGCCCACAGTCTTTGCAGTATCCAGTGCTTTCTGCCGTTTCTTGATATCAAGTGGACTGAATCGAATGCTTAAGACTGGCATTCAGATTTCACCATCTGCCATGGTGGGATTTGTACCTGGGTTCCCAGAGTATTACCCTGGGTCTCTGGATCGCTACTCCAGCGACAATACCACTATGCCACCACCTCCCCTATCAAGTATCATGTATAAGTGTGAAAGAAGAATTTCCTCCAATTTAAGAGACCACTGTAAAATGCTGTACATACTTGAATTTCTAATTTTTGTATTTGTTTAGTAATTTTATGTGGTATGTTTTTTTAAAAAAAGATCCGTGCTAATTGTTTTCAGAACACAGAAAAGTTTTGCTTCTGCATCAAGTAAGCAAGTGGAGACATCTTAGAAAATAGATAGGAATATTGAGACATCTTAGAAAATAGACATAAATAGACATAAATCTGTCATCTTCAAAGCTCAAGTCAATCGCCTGGGAGCAACCACAGCAACACCTAAGTTTGACGCCATCCAGACAAAGCAGTCTACTGATTGGTAATCCTGCTACCATACTCAGTATACATCCCTTCACCATCCGTCACTGCAGCATTATCTATATTGTGGTAGGACAATCACCACAAGGATTATAGCAGACAGAGACTGTCTTCTCTGGAAAACAAATAGGCCCTAATCCCTGAAAATCCCTCTCCAAACCTCTCTGCCTCTCCAGCTCTCCTCAACTAGAGGCTGTTTAAAAACTACCTCTTCAACCAGGCATTTGGTCATCTGTCCTTATGTCGTCTTCTTTGATTTGGTGTCAGTTTTTGTTTGCTAACACTCCTGTGAAACACCTTAAGAGTGCTCGATAAATGCAAATTGTTGTTGATGTACTGCCCTTTATTTTTTAAAACCAACTTTACACAAATCCTGAGGACTCAAATGTATGAATAAAACCGTGGGGGCCTGAAAATCCTCAATGGAATGCATCCTGGCATAACTCCCAGGTTACACCCACTGGGATTCTCTACTACCAATCCTGATCAATTTTCCTGCCAATGTAGGGCATCCGTGCCATTAGGGAACGCATCTAGACCCACGTACCAAACACAAATTCCCCCCAGAACAGCAACCCCCTCCCCAACACCACTATGGGAAGGTACATTTAAGTATCTTTTAAGGTATTCAAGTAAACATTTGTCTCAGGTGGCAGCACACAACGTGAGATATCGGTTCGACCACCTGCTACATGCAGCGCTTGATATTTAATACCTTTGGCTACAATGGAATGGAATATCAGGCACTGCATATAACAGGCAGCAGATCCAATACCGCCCTTATTGCATCACTGCCTGATCAATTTTACTCCATTCTTACTCTTCCTGGCTGGGACGCCTTTACCTAGCGGACTCCACACCTAGCCAGTTTCCAATGATGTATACTGATAAGCTGTATCTCTGCCAAACTCTACAGGTTAGGCACAAAGGAATTCCTGATGTAGGATGCCCCCACTCCCAGCTTCAGGCATGAGCTATTTCCCAGGCCACGGTAGCGTAAGATGTCTACAATATACTTATACAGAATAATGACAGAAACTAGTGTATTTCAGCAATTCACAATGGAATACAATTTGTTAAATGTCATTAAAACATTCGACATAAATTCTAAGGCAACAATATTTATGTCTTCCCCAGTTATTTTATTGCCACTGAGCCTTCCACACAATGTTAGTAGAAAGATCATCAAGCTGATGAAGTGTCAAACAACAGCCCTTTCCTTTGTGAGCTAATAAGAAATCAGGTAGGATTTGCATCATGTTTAAACTCCTGTACTTTAAAGGGACAATGATACCTGTGGTGAAACTCATGATCTTATAATCAAAAAAAAGTTTGAGCTTAGCATTGCTGTGGCACTTGTGTTATTCTAATGTTCGGGGTCTCATTTTAAGTTAAACGTTCCAAGATCTCACATTCCTGAAACTTGTTATTTTTACGGATCTAAAACTTGACCGAACTTTACCTGTTCCAGTGAGTTGCAGCAGTCATCAATGCCAATTATATTAAACGTGGTGTTTGTTACTGTTATTCAGTAGGACTCTAAATAATCTTGAGAATAATGAAAAGAACATGCCCTGTTTACACTACAAGCACAGTGAGGCAGCTCTGATCAAACATAATGGTGTGATGATGGACAGATGCCAGTGTCAGGTAGAATTCCAATCACCTTGTGTTGCCAGGCAATAGTAATACTAGTTGGGATACAGATTCTAGATTTACACTGATACACCTCTAGAGTCTTACTGGCATGAAAGCCATTGAGAGATTGGCATTATATCTGCTGATCCAATTCTGCAGCATACAGTGAAACAGCTTATTCCATTAGTTTCATTGCAGAGTTGAATTTATACCAGATTCTGACTGATAACGAGTTGACAGCATAAACAAGGCTACAGAGAACATATTGTGCAGCACTGATAATCACATGAATAACCATGCAGATACATGCCAATCTTTCAACTTCAATGGAAAATAAAACTCAGTGGGTTCGGCATAAAAACAGGCCAGTCAGCCCTTGCTGCTGTTTATGGTCCACACAAGCTTCTTCCCGCCTTAATTCATCTTACCCTGTCAGTATATCCTTCTATTCCTTTCTGCATCAGGAACTTACCTGACTTCCCCTCAAATGCATCGATGCCAATCATCTCAATTACTGTAGCAAGTTCCACATCCTCACCCCTAAGTAAAAAAAAAACTCTCTCCTCATCTCCCATTTGGAATTATTGGTGTCATCCTTATATTTGCCACGTACCTTTGATCTTGCAATATGAAACCTTTTGTCATTTATTCTCTCCTGCCCTCCACCTTATCACCCTATATATTGTTCACGGCCCCCTCTCCCTACGGGAGAAGTGAGCTGACTGACTTTAAAAAAGGCTGTCCTGCAGCGATAATACACTGGGGAGGCTCTAACAAGGTAATTATGGGACTTTTGCCCCTCAGGGTAAGAAAGTCCCACCCTCGAGAGCTGCTGGCTAATCAGATTGGCCAGCAGCTGAGTAGCCCCAGCAATGCCTGAGCTCATTAGTGGTCGCTGCTGGGACTACCAGCAGTCCCAAGAAGGAAGAAAACATGGATAACGGACTAAGGCGAGTCTGGGGTTTTTGACTGGGGAGGGATTGGGGCCCTAGGGATGGGAGGGAGGGGGTTGAGGGATGGCCTCTGGAGGCCGGTGCTGGGGGGGGGGGAGATGGGGGGTACCATCTTGAGAGGGGTGCCCCGGATGGGCATAGGACACCTCCCAAAGGAAATACCCCCCACCCCGCCCATCCTGCCTTTTCATCTGAGATGGTGAAATAGCAGGTTGGCCTCCTTCGTCCCACCTGCCCCAATATTATTGTGATGGGAGTGGAAACAGGCCCTTAGCTGGACATTAAGGGCATCAATAGGCCTAAGGGCTGGCTGATGCCTGACCTACCCACTGTATTATGGAGGGAAAATCAAAGGTGGGCAGGAAGGCTGTGGACTTACAAGGCATCCTATTTTACAGGCTCCCTGCCTGCAAATATGCCAGCTGGGAGGCAGCAGGGAGGGCGTAAAATTCTCCACTTCAATTCTATTTCTTTATAAATGAACCCCATTGTTTGTTTGCACCTTGTACGGCCTTGAATGTTGCCACTTTTAATAATTTGTGAGTCCGAATTCCTAGATCCCTCTGCACCTCTACCCCATTTGGACTCTTATTTTCCAAGATGTAAATGGCCTCCTTGCTCCTCGTACCAAAATGCATCCCCTCGCACATATTTATATTGAGATTCCTTTGGCATTAACTTGCTCATTCTGCAAGTGCATTAATGTTTTCTGGTGTTTTGCCACAGTTATACTCTGAATTAACCAAACTCCTGAGTTTAGCATCATCCTCAAATTTTGATATTGTCCTTCCAATTCCTGAATCCAAATAATTTATGTAAACGGTGAACAGCGGTAGTCCCAGTACCAATCTTTGCAGAAAACCATTTCCTATCTCCCCCTTGCCCGAGTACCTTTAACCCCTACTCTATTTTCTGCTTTGTAGCCAGTTTACTATTCCTTCTCCTGCATGTCCCGAGTCCACGTGCTCTGACTTTAGTCATGAGTCTGCCACATGGTCCTTCATTGAAGGCCTTTTGCAAGTCCAAATATATTACATCCATTGCCTACTCTTTCTGCTACTACTTCAAAGAATTCAATAAGGTTGGTTAGGCATGACCTTCCCTTATGAGATCAATGCTGACTATAACATATTTTCAATTTTTAGATGTTTTTCTATTAGATCTTTAGGTTAAGATTCCAATATCTTTCCTACAACTGATGCAAAGCGAATTAGTCTATAGTTCCTTGAACTAGTATGAGCACCCTTTCTGAATACAGACCTAATATAAACTGTCCACCCACGGGCAAAATTTTAATTGGACTGACCCATGGAGCTGCAGGTGGCCAACAAGTCCTCTGGGAGGAGTGTGCACCATGAAGAAGCACAGCCACACAACCACGCACGCACTCCATTAGTGTAGGTATGCACACCTTGTTGGGGACTCCATTAGTTAGCGCACATCACAAGTGAGCAGGAGGAGGTGCCAGAGACAGGGGAAGCAGTGGTGAGTCCCCATCGGAGGGCGCAGGACATTCCAAGCTCTCTTAGCTGGATGCAGATGCGAGCCTCAGAGGTCATCAATGAAGGGGACAATTCTAGAGCAGCAATGTGTGAGGTTCTATTGGCTGACATTTCCTGAGGTCTTGTGTGTCCTTGGAGAGATTTGCAGGAGTTTACCTCTATCAAGAGCACAAGATATCTCAGGTATTGGGACTGATGTCCTCCTCCCTGGAAAGGGTGGTCACTCGCACCGAGCATCAGACACAGCAGGCCACTGAATGTAGGCAGGCCTTGACCAATGGCCTGTAAACACGGTCTGGTTCTTTAAACAGCACAAAGGAAAGCCTCTCCTTGGCCATTCATTGTCACACTGCAGTGCAGCAAAGTGCCCTCCAGCTCTCGGGTAGCAGGGCCATGGAAAGGAAAATGGAGAAAGGGCACGTGGCAATGGGATTCTTCTTGCCTTGGGAGTCAGAGACTTACCTTGGGAGTTGGAGAGGCGGCAAACCTGTGAGGGAGCAGCCCAGAGCAAGAGCAGATAAATGGGGACCGAGGCTTGAGACTTACCTTGGGAGACACACCAGTCAGGTGCTTGGAACCGGCCCATACTGAGTTTGAAAAGAGAGTGAGAAAAACAAATAGTGACATCACAAGAAAATCATAAGTTCATTGGTTGGTAAGAAACTGCTGTTAGGGACTGTCTTTAAATTGCTGAAAATTAGAAAAGCGTGTTATTTTTAAATCCAAGTATAGCTACTTCTTTAAGTGAGAAACACCATGAGCAAGGGAAAGTCAGGGCCAGTGCACTGTTGCAGAGTGGGATCACTGTGAGTTTGGTGAGAAGGGAGTGAAAGTTTAAATTTTAAGAGTTAATCTTTTATAAAATCTAGTACTGCTTGCTTGCAATTTAGCATTTTACTTAAGATTTACTGTTTTAAGTCTCTTAGAGGCTTGGGGGCAGGGCTAATCAAGCTTTCAGCTGGAGATCAGCAAATTAAGTAACTGGCCTAACCTGGTTCTATAACTACCAGATAGGAAAGTCATCTGAGTTTTAGTAATATAAATAAGAGCGGTTAAATGCCCTGGCACAGTGTGGAATCACTGAGTTTGGTGGGGGGAGGTTCTTATCTCTCACAGCCCACTGTTTGGAGCCCTCCTTTTAACTAGGATTTGAAAAACTACATGAGGGGTGATTTTTGAAAACATCTGGCGGTGACAACACAGGAAACATAAGCTCATTGAGCAGGATCAGGAGCCAGTGTGAGAGGAGCAGTGGCCTTGGTAAGTAGGACTTGGTGAGTATTTCTACTGTTCAATCTTTAAAATAAAAATTGGTCTTTAGTTGAGATTAAGTAGTGTTTAAATTATAAATAGTAAAGTAAAGTCTCTAGTATATATTTGATCTTCCTAAAACTAGAGGAAGCAAAAGTAAAGGGAATAATTTAAGGGTAAGTTATGCCAGGGCAGCTTGGCCATGTGGAATGCTCCTCCTGTTCAATGTGGGAAGTCAGGGACACTTCCAGTGTCCAGGACTACCACATGTGCAGGAAGTGTCTCCAGCTACAGCTATTTGAAATCTCCATGCTGGAGCTGCAGCTGGAGTCACTGTGGAGCATTCGCAAGGCAGAGGTCTTTGTGGATAGCATGTACGGTGAGGTGGTCACACTGGAGGGAAAGAGTGCACAGGTAGAAAAGGGGTGGGTGACTGCCAGACAGTGTAAAAGCAGTAGGAGGGGTGGGTAGAAAAAAAAGAGTGGGAAAGCCATTGTGAGAGAGATTCTATCGTAAGGGGACCAGGTTGATGTTTCTGTGGCTGCAGATGTGACACAAGGATGCCATGTTGCCTCCCTGGTGTCAGGGTCAAGGATGTCACTGAGCTGCTGAAGGGCATTCTAAAAGGGGAAGGTGAACAGCCAGAGGTTGTGATCCATATTGGTACCAACGACAATAGTAAAAAGAGGGATGAGGTCCTGCAAGCAGAATATAGGGAGTTAGGAAATAAATTAAAACAAACCTCAAAGGTAGTAATCTCAGGATTACTCCCAGTGCTACGTGCTAGCGAGATCAGGAATAGGAGAATAGACTAGATGAATGTGTGGCTGGAGAGATGATGGAGGGAGGGATTTAGATTCCTGAGGCATTGGGACTGATTCTGGGGAAAATGGGACCTCTACAAGCTGGATGGGTTGCACCCCAGCAAGACCTGGACCAATAACCTCACAGGGGTATTCACTAGTACCGTGGGGGAGAGCTTAAACTAGAGTGGGAGGTGTAAGGGAACCTGAATGTGGAGACACAAGAGTGAAACAAAGATAGAAGAGTAAAAAGCAAAAGTGGAAAACCGTGGAAACAAGGGCTAGCTGCAAATAAGGCCATCCTATAAAAAAAGGATGTGTAAAAACCTTAAGACAAGTCTAAAGGCACTTTATCTGAATGCATGGAGCATGTGCAATAAGGTTGGCAAATTAATAGTGCAAATAGATGTAAATAGGTATGATATGATTATGGAGGCATGGCTGCAGGGTGACCAATGCTAGGAACTGAATATCCAAGGGTATTTCCTATTTAGGAAGGACAGGTGGAAAGGAAAGGGAGGTGGGGTGGCGTTGTTGGTAAGGGATAACATCAGTGAAAGGGTGAGAAAGGATATTGGCTCAGAAAATCAAAATGTGGAATCAGTCTGGGTGGAGCTGAGAGGCCACAAGGAGTGGAAAATACTGGTGGGAGTCGTCTATAGGCTTCTGAACAGTAGTGGTAAGGTGGGGGATGGCATTAAACAGGAAATTAGAGATGCATGTAACAAAGGTGCTACAGTACTCATGGGTGACTTTAATCTACATATAGACTGGGCAAACCAAATTAGCAATAATACTGTGGTAGATGAATTCCTGGAGTGTGGACAAGATGTTTTTTTAGACCAGTATATCGAGGAACCAACTAGGGAACAGGCTATCTTAGATTTGGTATTGTGCAATGAGTAGAGTTTCATTAATAATGTTGTTGTGTGGGGTCCTTTTAAGGAAGAGTGACCAAAGTATGATAGAATTCTCCATTAGGATGGAAAGTGAAGTAAGAAGCTAGGGTCCTAAATCCAAACAAAGGAAACTATGAAGTTATGAGGGGTGAGTTGATTATGATAGATTGGGAAACTTCATTAAAAGGCATGACGGTGGATAGGCAATGCCTAATATTTAAGGGGAGGCAATGGCATAGTGGTATATAGTAATCCAGAGACCCAGGGTAATGCTCTGATTTGAAACACACCACAGCAGATGGTGGAATTTGAATTTACTAATCTGCTGCCCTTGCCTGGTCTGGCCTACATGTGACTCCAGAACCACAGCAATGTGGTTGACTCTTAAGTGCCCTCTGAACAAGGGCAATCAGTGATGGGCAATAAATACTGGCCTAGCCAGTGATGCCCACAATCCCATGCATGAATAAAAACTTAAAAAATTTAAGAAACAAATGCAGGAATTGCAACAGTTATACATTCCTGTCTGGTGTGAAAACAAAAAAAAAACTAAGGATAATATCAGATCCAAAGAGAATCTAATAAAAGTAGCTAGAAAAAGTAGCAAGCCTGAGGATTGGGAGCAGTTTAGAATTCAGCAAAGGAGGACCAAGAGATTGAGTAAGAGGGTAATAATAGAGTATGAGAGTAAACTTGTAAGGAACATAAAAGTTGACTGTAAAGCTTCCATAAGTATGTAAAAAGAAAATGGTTTGTGAGGATAAGTATAGGTCCCTTACAGTCTGCAATGGGAGAATTTATAATGGAGAGCAAGGAAATGGCTGGGCAATTAAACATCTACTTTAGTTCTGTCTTCATGGAAGTTACAAATAACTTCCCAGAAATACTAGGGAACCAAGGGTGTAGTGAGAAGGAGGAATTGAAGGAAATTAGCATGAGTAAAAAAAAAGTGCTAGAAAAATTAATGAGACTGGAAGCTGATAATTCCCCAGGGCCTTATAATCTACATCCCAGGGTGCTAAAGAAGGTGCCCATGGAAATAGTGGATGTGTTGGTTGCCATCTTCCAAAATTCTGCAGATTCTGGAACAATCCCAACAGATTGGAGGGTGGCAAATGTAACCCCACTATTTTTTCAAAAAGAGGGAGGGAGAAAACAGGGAATTAGACTGGTTAGCTAGAGTGCTAGAATCTATTATAAAGGATGTGATAACAGGACACTTAGAAAATATCAATGGGATTAGACAAAGCCAAAATGGATTTGTCAAAGGAAAATCATGTTTGACAAACCTACCGGAGTTGTTTGAGGATGTAACTAGTAGAATAGATAAGGGAGAACCAGTAGATGTGGTGTATTTGAATTTTCAGAAAACTGGATAGACCACTTAGGACTGAGATGAGGAGACATTTCTTCACTCAGGTGAACCTGTGGAATTCTCTACCACAGAAGGCCTGTGGAGGCCAAATCACTGAATATATTTAAGGAAATAGATATCTTTCTAGATTCCAAAGGTGTCAAAGGGTATGGGGAGAGAGTGGGAGTATGGTGTTGAGATAGAGGATCAGCCATGACCATCTTGAATGGCAGAGCAGACTCAAGGGGCTGAATGGCCTACTCCTGCTCCTATTTTCAATGTCTCTCAAGGTGTTCTCACTTCTCATGCTTTCCACTCCCACACTCAGACAAAGCCCTGCCTGTTACCCCCTCCCCCAATGACCAAGTCTGACCTTCCATAGGTGCTGGGGAGGCAGTCCTTGGTGGGGCCCTCACGAGCTCACAAACCCAAAGAACGGGCTCCACATTCATCTCTGCTGTCAGAGCAGGAGATCAACTAACCTGACTCTAGCTCTGCAGGAGTAGCACTACTTGGGAACATTAGTAAATGGAAGATGAAAACTCATTTATTGCGAAAAAGAGATGCACTTGGGTGTTTATAAGAATGTCAATCTCATTATTTATGTGAATATTTCAATAAATCTCAAGTACTTTATTTAAAATTTCCATTGTTGCCTCCCAAAGTCCAATGGACATTAGCCTTCAGAAGACTGTATGATCAGAGTGGAGGATAAGTAAAGGGTCTAAATGTGATGGAGGGATTTTTTACTGTGGGAATGATTTGTTTGTGGGTGGTGATAGAGGGTGGAGTGGTGCAGTGGATTTAGTATTGGAGTGCCATATGGCTTCACACATTTGGGTTACCTGAAGCATATAAGCCCATTACAAGCTTCTCTAGCAGCACATAGGGCTGTCGGCACCCTGGCCACATTAGGCTCTTCCTCCCTGAGGATGCAGAGGGGTTGTCACCTTCCTCCTAACTGTAGTTCTAGTCCCCTCTGCAGTGCAATGTTGTGCAAGTCACAGTGGATCACAGCCATTCTGGAAATCCTTACTGGGTCATATAAAAGCGTGTCTCCAGATCTGTCCATGCACCTGAATCACATCTTCAGCAACCCAATGGCTTATCCTATGGCCACCCTTTGTGCTCATGTGGCTTCTGCTGTACCTTTCCTCTGCATTAGTGACAGGCTCCTCACAGGTGTCATCAACCATATTCTCAGGGGAACCATTGTCTTCAGGAGCTGCCCACTGACTCTATTTGGAGAAACAAAGACCTGTGGGAGATGTGACATGTGACATGGTCACACACCAGCTGAACATTGTAGTGGAAGCCCTCCCAGTTGACAAATACTCCTGGATGATTTGAACGTGACTTGATTGCCACTTAGGTACAGTTTATGAAAAAGAAAGACTTGCATTTATATGGTGCTTTTCATGACCATTGGACATCCCAAAGTGTTTTACAGTCAATGAACAACTTCTTGAAGTGTTGTCACTGTTATGATGTACAAAACATGACAGTCAGTTTGGGCACCGTAAATTTCCACAAACAGCAATGTGATTATGAGCAGAAAATGTGTTTTTGTGATGTTGATTGATAGATAAATATAGGCCAAGGGACTGGGGATAACTCCTGGGTTCTTCTTTGGGATCTATTATGTCCACCTGAGAAGGCACACCTTGCCTCAGTTTCACATTTTGTCCAAAAGATGGTACTTCCAACAGTGCAGCACCACTTCAGTACTGCACTGAAGTGTCCGCCTGGATTGTTACACAAGTCCTAGAGCAGGATGTGAGACCACAACCTTCTGAGTCAGAAACAAGTGCTACCAACTGACCAACAGCTGACCCCTGTACCTGTGGGAATCTAGTTGCTATTTAAATGTGAGAGCCCTCTGATTCTGACTGGCTGTATCAGTATCAAAGTGCACGTAAGTGGCAGACTTGCCAAACATGGGAGATGCACCTGTGGGCAGCAGATTGTGAAATCCTCTCCATAATCACCAGCAGAGCTCTGGAAGAAGCTGGTGGTGAAGAAATTCAGGGCTGTGGTGAACTTGACTGTTGCTGGCAATGCATGCCCACCTGGCCATCTTGGAAAGAGGTCATGTACCAGGAGGCTTCAGAGGTCAACAATGACATTCCACGAAAACCTAAGCTTCCTGAGTCATTGTTGTTCCATCACATCGAGAAAGCTGATCCTCTACCAGTATTACCATGTGCTGGAGGTATTGCCTCCTTCGAGTTGGCGCACTTTTGTTCATCTCCTCTGTCCTGTGGAGCAGCATGTAACCGAGGAGAAGGCAGCTGCCATTGGTATTGTGCCTAGTGCTGTTGATGTTGGTACTGCTACTCCATGGATTACTCCTCAGAGGTCAAAAGTCAAGCTCCATAAGCTGCTTCTGTTTGGCTGTGTAGGCTGACAGCAGAGAAGTGCAAATCAAAGTGGACAAAGTTGAAAATTGTTGAAATACCTTCCAAACAGTTGGAAATCATCTAGAAAGCAACAAAAGCCTACTGTCAGAACAAATCCTGTGAACGCAAGCCTTTCATATATGCAGCTATGCAGTTTCACTCTTGAAAGACTTTCTAGCCTGTCAATTTCATTGAGTAATGACTCTCCATTGCGCTCGAACCTCGTTGACCCTGGCAACTTTCACACAGCTCGGGAAATCCGTGTGCTGGCTGTTAAAGCCAAAATGCTGGGTTAAAGGCAGAATTAATTTACTCTTTACACATTTAAATTGGAGGTCTGACATCTTGGGAGTTTACCAAACACTTAAATGTGCCCTGGTAAAAGACTGGAAGGGTAAAAGAAGAATGGTGGGCTTTGCTATGTTTGGTAATTCATTTTTTCACAAAGAAATGCATAGGATTGTATTTGATATATGGTACATAGACAGATCATTCAGCCCAGCTAATTCATGTTCCACTCAAGCTTCCTCCCATCTTACCTCTTCTAAATTAACATCTTACTACTCTATTCCTTTCTCTCTCATATACTTGTCTAGCTTCCTTGAAATGCATTTATACTATTCGCTTTGATTGCTCACTACAGTAACAATATCCAGATTTTCACCATTCTTTAGGTAGAGAAGTTTCTTCTGAATTACCTATCGGATTTTTTGGCAATTTTCTTATATTGATGGTCTGTAGTTACGTTCTTCTGTGCAAATAGAAACATTCTCTGTGTATCGACTCTATCACAACCTTTCATAATTTTAAATACATTTATTAGATGGCCCTTCAGCCTTTTCTCAAAGAGACCTATCCTTTCCTGAGATGTATAATCATGCATTTCTGGTATCATCCTTGTATTCTTTCTCTGCGCCCTCTCCAGTGCCTCTATATCCTTTATACAATATGGTGAACAGAATAGCACACAGTACTGGTGGTCTTTCAAGGTTCAATAAGGTTTAGCTTAACTTCCCTACTTTTCAATTCTATCCCTCTAGGAACAAAGCCTAATGCTTAAAATAGTAATTGAAGTTAGAAGGCAGACATCAAAGGAAAACATCAAATGGGACAAGAATATATGATAATCTGAAAAAGATAAAGCTAAGGGCACTCTATCTGAATGCATGCAGCATTCACAACAAGGTAGATGATTTGAAGGCACAAACAGGAGTAAATTATTATTATTTAATTGCCTTTACAAAGGCCTGAATTTCACTTCCCCCATCAGTGGGTTTTTTGATGTTGGGGGAGGGGTGATATAGAAGGAATAGGCTTCCTGCTGGGTTGCCTCCTGCCCCAACCTCTGATTTAATGCTGGGGCGGGCAGTGCCTCAGACTGGCCACCTGTCATTGCCCCAATTGTGGCTCTTAAGTGGCCAACTGAGTAGTCAGTTTTTAGGCTGGCGGGAGGATTTCCCAGAAGTAGGGGGTGGGGGAAACCGAGAAATGATCGGGCTTAGGCTCAGACAGGAAGCAGTGGGGGGAGGTGCGGGGGAGCTTCCATCAGAAGCCCCCTTAACTTCAGGAGCTCTCCCCTTAAGGCTCGGTGGCCGCTGGACCTCCCTCTCCCCCAATCGCCCACTATCCACCACCCCCCCTCCCTCCCTCCCAGGCCTTACCTACTCTCGCCACCCCAAGACCCTGAAAACTTACCTTTCCATCCAGTCCTGGGACTTAGGCTCTGACATCTTCAGGAAGTTCCTCTTCTGTCCAAAGCAGCATCTGTCACTGTAGACCATATTGGCTGGCAGCTCTCTAAGGCGGGAGTTCCTCCTGAGTAAGGGGTAGATTCCCAACAGCAGCCAACTGACACCCATTCGAGCGTGAAATCACTTTGGGGGCAGTCAGAGTTCCCACCAACTCTTCAGAGGGCAGGACAGGAAACCCCACCATCTTAATTATCCTGGCCGTGGTTATGGGGTGACTGAGACTGGGAACTGAATATTGAAGGATATTCATTGTTTAAGAAGGACAGGCGAAATGGAGATGGGCTAACACTGATAAGGGACGAAATGTCATGAAGCTATTAATGTATAAAATATTTTTCTTTTAAAATAAAGGTTTAGTCTGTGGCTGTCTCTTAATTGGATTAAAGCCAACTAGCCTGGGTGCTTTGTGTACTAGTTTTGATACATAAGAGAGAAAGCATGCATTTGCATTTTGTTGAATAGAGCATTCAAGAAATAGGGTGAAAATGGACACCTATCTAGCAACTACCAAACAATATGTTGATATTACTAATAAAATTGATACTATTAAAAGGGTTTTATTGTTAGAGGTTTAGTTCAGAAATTGTTGATAGATTGAGAATTAATATTCAATGGGTGGTGGTAGGTATAACAAGACTTATCATTTTGGGTGTGTAGAGTAGAGGCAATGTAAGATCAAAAGGCCCCCAACTGGCTCCACAAGCAACTAAAGTAAAAACAACCTAACTTTGATTTCGTAAGGTGAAAATGCTTTGCCTGGTGTCTGGTTAAGTCTATGGGTTGCTGTTGCCTTAATGGAGATTCGTTTAGGGATTTAAGTTATGATAGTAGTAATTTGAAGCTGTGTGTGTGTGTGTGTATATATATAATATAACTTTTAAGCGGTGTAAATTAACAAAATGTTTCATTTAGTTTAATGTAAAACCTCAAACTGGTGATCTGATCCTGAATTTAGAGTCGCATCCCAAACATAACACTCTTATAATTATAGGTTATGACAGTTGTTTAAAGTTTCCCTCTGAGATTTTTAAATAACTCCACTTTACCAACTACATCAGTCATAACACAAGATCGGTACACTAGTGAGAGAGGATCTTCAACTGAAGGATCAAGATGTAGAATCAATTTAGGTGGAGCTAAGAAACAGCAAGGGGCAGCAAACATTGGCAGGAGTTATTTATTGGCCACCAAACTGTAGTGGTAACATTGGACACAGTATAAATCAAGAAAGTAGAGCCTCATGTAATGTGAATAACATGGTAATAATGGGCAACTTCAATTTACGTACAGATTGGGTAAACCTAATTAGCACTAATGCTGTGGAGGATGAATTCCTGGAGTTTGTAAAAGATGAGTTTCTGGAACAAAATGTTAAAGAACCAACAAGGGATTAAGGTATTTTAGATTTAGTATTATGTAATAAGAAGGGATAATTAATAAACTTGCTGCAAAGGAGCCTTTAGGAAATAGTGATCATAATATTATAGACTTCTACATTTAAGTTTGAAAATGATACAGTTCCGCCTGAAATTAGGGTCTTAAATCTGAATAAAAAAACTATGAAGGAATGAATGGCAAGTTGGCTATGGTGGATTGGGAAAATACATTTTTTTAAAAATTGACGGTAGACAGGCAATGGCTAGTATTTAAAGAAGTATTACATGGTCAACAACAAACATACATGCCTTTGAGATACAAACCCAACAGGAAAGGTGAATCAACCATGGTTAACAAAATAAGTTAAAGATTACATTAGATCAAAGTAAGTGGCTTAAGGTTGCCAGATAAAGCGATTAAGTCCAAGGATTGGGAGCAATTTAGAACCCAGCAAAGGAGGACCAAGAAACTGATAAAGAAAGAGAATAGAGAATATGAATGCAAGCTAGTGAGAAACAATGGTGTACAGTAAAAACTTCTTTAGGTATGTGAAAAGGAAAAGATTAGTAAGGACAAACATGGATCCATTACAGGTGAAGACAGGAGAATTTATAATGGAAAGTAGGAAATGGCGGAGAAACTAAACAATTACTTTGTGCCTATCTTCACGGAAGAAGTTACATAAAATACTTCAGAAATAATAAAGGGCTTGTGAAAATGAGGAATGGAAAGAAATTAGTATTAATAAAGAGGTTGTACTCAAAAATTAATTGGATTGACTGTTGATAAATCCCCAGGATCTAATGAGCTACATCCCAGTGTATTGAAGAAGGTGCCTATAAAGATAATGGATGCATTGGTGGTTATCTTTCAAAATTGTATAGATTCTGGAAAGGTTGCTGGAGACTGGAAAGTAGCAAATGTAACTTTCCCTATTTAAGAAGGGAAGGAGAGAGAACAGAACTACAAACCTGTTAGTTTGATATCAGTAGTAGGGAAAATGTTGGAATCTATGAAGGATGTGATAACTGGACATTTGGAAAATAATGATAAGATTGTGCAGAGTCAACATGGATTTATGAAAGGGAAATCATATTTGAGAAACCTGTTGGAGTTTTTTGAGGATATCACTTGTAGCATAGATAAAGGAGAACCTGTGGATGTTGTGTTTGAATTTTCAAAGTCTTTTGCTATTAAGGTCCCACACAGGAGGTTAGTAAACAAACTGGAGCACATGGAATTGGGGGTAACATACTGGTATGGATTGAGAATTGATTAACAGACAGAAAACAGTAGGAATAAATGGGTCATTCTCAGAATGGCAGGCTGTTATTAGTGGGGTACTGCAAGGATCAGTGCTGGGACCACAGCTGTTCACAATGTGTATAAATGATTTGGATGAATCTTTTATTACTTTGTGGAATTCTACTTAAAGTAAAGCCGGTGTACTTGGTCACTGACTTTGTGCCCTCCGACACAGCGTGCTCGGCCAGTTCCCCGGGTAGCAGCAGCAGGTGCACAGCGGTCTGGATTTCCCAGGAGCTGATAGTCTGCCACTTGTTGTAGTGGGCCTGGTGGGAAGCCTCACCCGCAATGCGCTCAAATGTCATTGACGGTCTAGTTTCTGGGTGAACATGCTTCATCACTTTGTAGATGGAGTTAACTCTCTTTCCTGGCTCACTTGGGTGTGAGGACCAAATGTAATATTTCCAAATTTGCTAACAGCACATTCCCACTTTGTTTTGTAAGCTGTGAGGAGGATGCAGGGAGGCTTCAAGAGGACTTGGACAGGCTATGTGAGTGGCTAAGAACATGGCAGATGGAATAAGTGTGAAGTTATCCACTTTGGCAGAAAAAAACAAAGTCAGAATATTTCTTAAATGGTAAGAGTTTGGGAGGTGTTGATGCCCACAGGGACCTGGGTGTTCTTGTTCATGAGTCACTAAAAACCATCATGCAGGTACAGCAAGCTATTAGGAAGGCCTTAGGAAGGTATTTTGGCCTTCCATCACAAGGTAATTTGAGCACAGGAGTAAAGATGGCTTGCTGCAATTGTATAGAGCCTTGGTGAGACTGCACCTAGAATATTATGCACAGTATTGGTGATTGTATGTAAGGAAAGATCCTTGCCATAGAGGGAGAACAATTGAGTTTCACCAGACTAATCCCTGAGATGCCGGGATTCTCTTATGAGGAAAAATTGAGGGAACTGGGCCTATATTCTCTCTTTGGAGAATGAGAGGTGATCTCATTGAAACTTAAAGTTCTCACATGGCATGACTGGGTACATGTGAACAGGAAGTCTCCCCTGGCTGGTGAGTCCAGAACCAGCAGACATAGTCCCTGAATAAGGGGCTTCATTTGCCAATTATTTGCACAATTCTGCAAGTTTATTAATGTAATTTTTTTTTTTTGCAGACCTCCTCAATATTGACCATTTCCCTCCCCTCCCCTCTCCTCTCCTCTCGATTTGGTATCATCTGCAAGTTTAGGAATTGTGTTTTTGATTCCAAAGTCCAAACAATTAATGCATATTGTGAACAGCAGTGGTTCAAGCACTGTGGAATCCTTGTGAATCCTCTGGAATTAGTTGTTATATACATGTCTGTAAGGTTTCCTGTGAATACAAGATTAGTATCTTGGGTCCATGTTGATGTTAAATTGCAGCACCTTTATCATGTTCAGGGTTTGCCAAATGCAGAGTGCTACCATTTCACACACTTTAGTGCACAACATGGTCCCACAAGTAGCAATGAAATAAGTTACCTGTTCTTGGAGGTGTTGAATGCTGAATATAAGTTGGCCAAGATAGCTACTCTGCTCTTCTTAAAATGATGCCTTGCAATCTTTTCCATCCAGCTAATCAGGCAGTACATCTGACAATGCAGCATGTTCTAGGCTTATGTGCTTAAAAAAGCCCTCAGACAGCAAGCACTTTTAAAAATATATATATCTTTTGTTAGTCACATAACGTATTCATTTTCAGTGTGGGTTCTATAGCTTTGATGTACATCCATTACTACCTCCATGTTCTGGGGTCTGAACTGGGATTTACCAGATAGCAGAGAAGTTCTGTTCTCTCATGTCTGCACAGCTGGAACTTATCATTTTGTATTGAGCCCTGGGGTAATTTGGCTAATGGGGGAAGATGAAACCAGCAGTGTTTCAGGTGTGTTTTGATTGTTGGTTTTTTCCAAATCCTGCCATTAAATTCACCTTTTAAGAATTTCTCTGCTAAGAAATTATCACCATTTCAATTGCCGTGCTTTTAAACTTAGACAAAATACGGAAAGACCTCAAGAAGCAAAATCGATTGCTTGCAAGTATTTTCCATAGAGCTATATGTTTTTGCTTTAATATCAGCAATGTTAACTCGAGGGGCAGAATTACTCTTGAAGTGTGTAAAGCCGCACAGCATGAATTTCATTTGCAAGGAAAGATGCAACCTGGGCTCTTGGAGATACTTCAGATGGCTCTGGTTGCAACCTGACCATTAATTGCTCTGCCTGAAGGAATCACATTCTCTCCTTTCCTTTAACTTCACATAAATTGGAGCCAATTACTAAAGGATTTGCACTATCTCCTACAGAATCAACAGCTCAAGTCATTAATCTGCCATGAGAAGATTATATTTTTTTTGTATAGTTTCACCAGATGCATTAACTGAATGTATGAATCAGATTGGCTACAATAATTGAACTGATGACAGAAATCAAAGGATACCTTTTCTCCTCATTCCTTAGCCAATAAAAACCAAGGTAAATATATAAACAGGAAAAATCACTTTCAACCTTCACAGGAGGTAACCAAGTAGTGAGTGATTTGTTCATTTCTCGGTTTGCCAATTGTTAAAACAGCAATGAGGTGTAGGAGACGAAATGCAAATCCTGACAGGCTACTTCAACCTGTGGATGCTGAGGAGTAGATAGTTTGAAAGTAACTAATTTATTGTAAAGATAAGAGTAGTGGTGATCTGCCTAAGGGCATGTCCTCTGCTCATTTCTGCGTGCCTCACAGTCTAGCACTTTCCCCTTCAGTTGCTCATAAGGGCAAATGGAATGTTGTTGTTTATTGCAAGGGACTGGAATATAAAAATAGGGATGTTTTTTGCTACAGTTGTATAGGGTATTGGTGAGACCAGACTAGAGTACTGTGCACAGTTTTGCTCCCCTTATTTAAGAAAGGACATAATTGCACAAGAAGCAGTTCAGAGAAGGTTCACTGTGCTGATTCCTGGAATTGAGGTATGTTCTTCTAGCCTGGACTCTAGGCTTGGAACTTGATTCTAAAACAGACTGTAGACATACTCTGGTATCTGCTTAACACTTGTTTATCGAATCAGGTTACAGAGTAGACACATAGCTTGTAGGCATGATTTCAACCTCTCTCGAGTGTCTAACACATGACTGACTGATATCGGTGGTACATCATCGTCTATGTCACACATTAGCAAATCCCATCTGTTAACCCTTAATACTATGCCCTCCCCCACAGTATACTATCCTACTTCCAACAATAACATGAAACTACATCTTTAACTATTTACATTGCATTCCTGTAACTCCCATTTTACAGCTACAAATTCTACCCAACTCCAATTCCTACTCTTCCCATCCTCAAGTCACAGTGCTGGGGATTTCAATATTCCTCAGTATTCTTGGCCCTTAGGGAAGATGGCTTGGAGACGTGAAAGCTTTCTTCTGCATCTGGCCGGACATCATCTGCAGAATAGGACAACACTTTCCTAGCATTGCTGGGAAGCAGACTGTAGGTTTGCAGGGTGACTGAACTGCAAGGACAATGAAGACTGATCCAAAGGAGAAGACTAAAGAGAATTTACCATTGGACGCTCTGGAACTGGAAGAGAAGAACTCATGACACTGAGGAACTTGTTGCTCCCTCTAAGGACTCTGGAAAGAGGCTGCAGAAGAGGAATGATCTTCAACTACAGGGAAAGCTGTCATAGCTGTATTCTCTGCTGCTGTATCAAAGACTGAAAGGGCATTGAAGATCTGAGATTTCAATTAACTTGAATGACAAAAGAAAAAACAATCAACTTCCTGTAAGACTATCCAGAGGAGATGATTTCCTACTGATATTTCCAGAGTACTGTCTATGGTCCTCAGGCAGTGGCAAGAGTGCCACACTCTGCTCCACTATTGCAATGGGGAAAAACTGCTGAGAGTATAGAGCCAAAACCAGCCTCATCTTCTGTAATGAGAGGAATGTTCTACAGACAATCAACCCTGGGACAAGATTGTATAGGATTCTGCAGCTTTAGAAGTGCTAAGTATTCTGCCACAGCTTCTGTACTGGCCTTCCACTCTGGAGGGATGAAGACTTTTTTGGCTGGGAATGAGGTATTGGTGCCAATTGGTATTCACCTTAGAAGGTACCAGCTCTTGAGTGGAGTGGCCCTCTATGGACTCTGACCGGGACTTAGGCAAAGCATCCTCTGTGGAAGACTCTTCGTGGACAACAGGAGATAAAGTAGGCAATACATCAGTAGATTCAGTGGAACTAAGATCTGAATGCTGCTAAGCCACAAAGCACAGCTGATTCTTCTTAAAAAGACAACAGATGTCATAAAGTGCACCATGAAAGGAAAAGATGAATCATTTTTTAGGGCTCCAATGTCCAAGGTCACTCAGTACTGCAAGGGATTCTTCCTCATCTCTCTCTAGGAAGAGCCAATTAAGGTCCGGCAGATCTCCATGAAGACGGCCACTGTCTGTTGCAGTGCGTTCTGTATCCTTGCATCTGGCCTGACTTCGAGGTTAACTGAAATTCATAACTTTCATGCCTGCCCTGTGTCTAGTGGATGATGTCTCTGAAAGAAAAGAACTTCCGGTCGATTGTATAAACTTCCTCCAGCTTTTGAAGGCTGAATTCCCACTGCTTCTAAATAAAAGATGAAGATTGTTGCATGAAAGACTATCGGCGGAATCGTCCCAGATTTGTACTAAGTGCGGTAGCAGGCGGCAAAAAGGACGTTTTGCCCGCTGGCCACATTGGTGGGTTTTCAAGCCGTATCATCTCAACCCCAAATCATTAATCATACATATCTGGGAAACACGCCACTTCACTGGTGAGCAGCCTCCAATTCATCCGCTACGCTGTCACCTTGCCACGTCCTTACGCCAGGCATCATATTTAAACTGCTACCATGCACACACCTCTGCTTCCAGCCCAGGACTGTTGCACAGAAGACATGGCCCTGAAAGGCAAGAAGACTGCGGCCCTCCCGATTTTCAGTGACACATCCCTGGGACGCCTTCTGGACACCATTGGAGCCCGTCACAATGCCCTGTACCTCAGCTCTGGGCAAGAGATCCATCAGTATCACCACTCCAGCTTGGAAGACAGTAGCAGTGGAGGTCAGTGCCAACACTGCACAGAGGCTCACCATCCAGTGCAGAAAGAGGATTAATGATCTCATCTGTACCGCCAGGGTAAGGCAACCATCTTGTCACTCAAAACTCGCACACTGACAAGGCCATCATACATTTTACTGGCATCTCTCCCAGTGCCAGATCAAGGGATAGCACCACTCATTCTCTTACACACACCCTCACATTCCATCTGGCCTCATCTCCTGTGGCCATTGCCTCCTCAGCTGTCATCCACTTTCACCAGGTGTCCCCACACATCCTTGGATACCCTCCTTCTCCAGTGCTGCCTTAGCCCTGCAGTCTCTTCCCTTGCCTGAGGCCACTTCTCCCCCTCCCCAAGCAAGCCGCAGCCCTGCAGCCGTTAAAGCCACAAGTTGCTCGTGAGCCCCCACTAAAAGTGATGCGGTGCTGCCTGCGAAGCCTGGCATTGATGACCACATGCTGCCCGAAGCAAGGTAAGCAAACAAGCCTCAAAGTCCCGAGTGAAGTGCAGTTCGTCAGGTGCACTTTGCTTATGTTTGGTTGTGAAACATGTTGGAATGCAACCACACCGACATGCCCAGCATGGGGGGGGGATGAGTCAGTCATGCTGTGCTTACAGTGATACGCAGATGTATTACAATGAAATTCCTGGTGTGCAGTGGTGGGAAACGTGGCCCGCTGTTGACAGTCAGAGAGGACGATTGCAAACTAGTTTCACGATGTCATGAAACCAATATTGTCCGCTCACGCCCGTCATGCCACTTGACACCAGTGGGCACAGAAAATTCCGACCAATGAATCATCCAAATGGTAGACATTAGCTGCTTTGTCTATGGTTCCTAGAACAATGTGAACCTTGCCACTCGACAGGGATGTGCACTGATTATGTAGAATATTGAGAACACCTTGTAGCCAAGACCAGCAATAATCCTGCCTTTGATTGGAAGATCATTGCTGCCTGGATCTTTCAACTTTTTGTCTGATGGATAAAGGGTCATCAGCTGAAGCCAGTAGAGGTCATCTGCTAAAATGATAACAATTTTAAGAGTAGTATTGAAGCCTTGAACTTGGACTGTAATTGACCAGTAATCTGGATGAAGACTATCTACTTCCCCAAGAAACTCTGTAGATTTGTCTTGTTCTTGACTTTCCATTTCTTGGAAGGAACTTGTTTCATGAAGACTCCCTGGTCTTTGACATCAATTAAAATTGTTGGACTTGCAGAAACACTTGATGTCAAGTTTTGCCACACTGAAAGCATTCCGTGCCCCCTACTGAGCACTTTGTGTCTATGTTGGGTTTTCTCACCACAGCGCAAGCATCTCAATGGCTTTTGTTGTGGAGTTTCAGTTGGTTTGGTGGGCTTTTTGTGGGTAGGGCTGTTGCCCATGGCCTAACCATGTCACGTGAACCCTCAGGTTGCCACAAATTAGAGCCCAATTTAAATGCTCAAAGCTCAGCCTGTCTCGCATGCTGGAACTCTTGATCCAAAGAAAGATGATCTTTGGTCTGTAAAAAGTCAGTTTTTCATCTTGGACACCCACGACTATGCGATCATGATTAGCTCACATTTCACCCAGTATCCACTAGAACAGGCTAGGTGATTATAGGCCTGTTAGGAATAATTCAATCGTGGTTCTTTTTTCCCCAGGTCATTGCGACCGCTGGTTAAAATGTGCTCATTCAATTACTAAATTTTATTTTGGGCTAAAATAGGTGTCAAAGGCTTTAATACTAGAATCAAAGTCTGCAATGGGCTCCTGCACACCCTGCCTTGGGAGAAGGTCCTACAGGACCTATAGCATAAAGAAAGGAACTAAATTGAAGCTTTGGCTCTTTTTTGTGAAGAATTGATGCTTCTCGGTATTGGAGAAAATGGCATTTCCATAACTCCCACAGCTGGCCTTTCTGCCAGCCCTCTAGGCAGCCAAAATGGCAGGGCAGGCACTGACCGCCAGGTACAGTGATCATTACCTCTCTCCAGCATGCCACCTCTTGCGCAAATTTCTCTAACTACTTTCAAAAGGTTTCTTCACTCTGTGGTTCTTTATTTAATACTGATTTGTGCCATTTTACATCGATCTCTCCACGGCTGCCACCATGTTCTGAAGTGTGTTCTTTTACCTTGGACTCTAGGCATGGGACTTGGTTCTAAGACAGGCTGTAGACATACTCTGGTATCTGCTTAACGCTTGTTTAGATATGGTACTAATAAACAGGTTACAGGTTTCTTTCCATCGTTCTCCACCCCCCTTCCCTTCCCTTCCTGGTTGGAATGCACTCTGAAACATCTTACATGCAAGGAGAGCTAAATACATGCAAGTTGCTTTTGCAGTGATGGTTAGGCATAGCGTTACCAGCAAATTGTGTGGATTCATACTTGGCAAATTGATCAAATGCTCTAGATTAACAACTAATAAAGATTTAAATAATTAATTCCTCAAATGGAACAGCACATTGATTAGATCAACAAAATGCAGCAATGTCAGTTCTGATTAGGACAGCAGTTAGCTTGATGTCCAGATAATTACTTAATGTACTTTTTATTTGGAATATGTAGAGTATAGAAATATTTTATTTGATGTTTGTGTAAAAATATTATTTTATTGCTGACTTGAAAACACATGAGTCATAAGAATACAAGAAACAGGAGATGGTGTAAGCCCTTGCCCTTGGAGCCTGTTCTGCTACTCAACAAGGCAACAAGTCTTTGTTTTATTCTTTCACAGGATGTGGGAGTCACTGGCCAGGCTGGCATTTATTGCCCACCCCTAATTGTCCTTGAAGGTGGTGGTGAGCCACCTTCTTGAACTGCTGCCGTCCATCTGGTATAGGTACAGCCACAATGGTATTAGAAAGTTCCAGGATTTTGACAGCAACAGTGAAAGAACAGTGATTATAGCTCCTTGTCTGGATGGTGTGTGGTTTGGAAAGGTACTTGCAGGTGGTGGTGTTCCCATCTGCTACCCCTGTCCTTCTAAATGATAGAAGTCTCGGGTTTGGAAAGTGCTGTTGAAGGAGTCTTGGTGAGTTGCTGCAGTGCATCTTGAAGATGGTACACACTGCTGTCATTAATGGAGGGAGTAAATGTTTGAGGTGGTGAATGGGGGTGCTAATCAAGTGGGCTGATTGTCCTCGATGGTGTCAGGCTTCTTGAGGGGTTTTTAATTTTTAATTTTTTTTTTTGGAGCTCAACTGATCCAGGCAAGTGGTGAATATTCCATCACACTCTTGACTTGTGCCCTGTAAATGATGGACAGACTTTGGGAAGTAAGGAGGGGAATTACTTGCCACAGAATTCCCAACCTTTGGCCTGCTCTTGTTGCCACAGTATTTATATGGCTGGTTCAGTTCAGTTTCTGGTCAATGGTAGCCCCCAGGATGTTTAATAGTGAGGGAGTCAGCAATGGTAATGCCATTGGATGTCATGGGGAGATGGTTAGATTCTCTCTTGTTGGAGACACCATTGCCTGGCATTGTGTGCTGTGATCATAGCTGATCTTCTACCTCAACTCCATCTTTCTGCACTCTCTCCCCATATCCCTTAATTCCCTGAGTAACCAGAAATCTATTGGCCTCCATCTTCAATATACTCAATGATTGAGCATCTACAAGTCCTGGGGTTGAAAATTCCAAGGCACACAACCATTTGAGTGAAGAAATTCTTCCTCATCTCAGTCCTAAATGGCTGACCCCTTTATTCTAAGGTTATGACCTCATGCTCTGGATTCCTCAGTCAGGGGAAACATATATTCTCAGCACCTACCCGGTCAAGCACCTTCAAGAACTTTATAAGTTTCAATTAGATCATCTCTTATTTTTCTAAATGCTAAGGAATATAATCTAGTCTACTCAATCCTCATAGCTCAATCTCCTCATTCCAGGAACTAATTTAGTGAATCTTTGCATTTTCTCTAGGGGAAGTATGTCCTTTCTTGGGTAAGGAGCCAAACTGGGAACATTAGTTCAGGTGTGCCGCTATATAATTGTAGTAAGACTTCTTTTAGTCTTATACTGTAATCCTTTTCTAACATAAGCTAACATACCAATTGCCTTAATTTATTCATGCTTCTGTGATTCATGTACAAGGGCACACGGACCCATCTGTATACAAATATTTCCCAGTTTCTCACCATGAAAAAAAATTATGCTCTCTCTTTTTCCTACCAAAGTTGATAACTTCACCACATTGTATTCCACCTGTGATGTTCTTACCCACTCATCCAACTTGTCTATATCCCTCTACAGCCTGTTTGTTTCTTCCTCACTGCTTACTTTCCCATCTAACTTTGTATCGTCAGCTTCCTCCGCTCCTCTACCCCTCACCACTGCTTGGACATGCTGAGGTCACTAATGGGTGGTGTACCTGTGCAAACATGAGCAGCTCCACAGGAGAGAATGACGGGAACGACTTCTTCTAAGCAGCCTCAGAAATGCTCTGGAATATTCTAGGAAACCATGATGGGATTTGAACCGTTGAACATTAGCTTGGGCCTCTGGATTACTAATTCAGTGACATTACCACTACAGCACTCTCCCCTAAAATGGCGAAACACACTTTGCCATATAGAAGGGAGAAGTCAAGAACAAAACATTCATCTCAAGGATTTACTCTTTTAAGGGAAAATATGATTTAATAACAATGGATTGAGCATCTGCGAATAGGGTGAGAGGATAATAAACTGGTAGGAAGAAGTCTCTGACTTTCTGGTATAATGCATGGAGTCAAGGGAAGGTCATGTTTGCCAAAATTTGATTGCATTTTTTTGAGGAGGTAACCAGGAGTGTTGATGAGGGTAATGCATTTGTGGTCCTCATGGACTTTAGCAAGGCTTTTGATAAGGTCCCTCACGGCAGACTCATCAAGAAAGTTAGAGCCCATGGGATCCAAGGCAAAGTGGCACGTTGGATCCAAAATTGGCTGAGAGCCAGGAAGCAGAGGGTGAAGGTAGAGGGATGTTTCTGTAACTGGAAGTCCATTTTCAGTGGGGTTCCACAGGGCTCTGTGCTGGGGCCTTGCTGTTCGTGGTGTTGCACAAATGATTTGGACTTAAATGTAGGGGGTATGATCAAGAAATTTGTGGATGACATGAAAATTGGTAGGATGGTAAATAGTGAAGAGGATAGCTGTAAACTGCTGGAGGATATCAATGGACTGGTCAGGTGGGTAGAGCAGTGGCAAATGGAATTCAACCTGGAAAGTGAGGTAATGCAGTTGGGGAGGGCTAACAAGGCAAGGGATTACACTATGCATGGTAGGAAAGTACTAAAGATCAGGGGGACCTTGGTGTGCAGATCCACAGATCCCTGAAGGTAGCAGGGCAGGTAGATAAGGTGGTTAAGAAGGCACATGAGGCACTTGCCTTTATTAACCAAGGCATAGAATCCAAGAGCGGGGAGGTTATGCTGGAACTGTGTAAAATGCTGGTTAGGCCACAATTGGAGTACTGCGTGCAGTTCTGGTCACCACATTATAGGGAGGATGTGATTGCACTGGAGAGATTGCAGAGGAGATTTACCAAGATGCTGCCTGGGCTGGAGGGTCTGAGCTATTAGGAAAGATTGGATAGGTGGGGGTCGTTTTCATTGGAGCAGTGATGGTTGAGAGGGGACCTGATAAAGGTGTATAAGATTGAGGGGCGTAGATTGGATGGATAGGAAGGCACTTTTTCCATTAGTAGAGGGGTCAATAACCAGGGGGGATAGGTTTAAGGTAAGAGGTAGAAGGCTAAGAGGAGAGTGGAGGAGAAATCTTTTCACCCAGAGGGTGGTGGGAGTCTGGAACTCACTGCCTGAAAGGGTGGTTGAGTCAGAAACTCTCGTAACATTTGAGAAGTATTTAGATATTCACTTGCATTGCCATAGCTTCCAGGGCTATGGGCCAAGCACTGGAAAATGGGATTAGCGCAGACACAATGGGCCGAATGGCCACCTTCTGTGCTGTAAACATCTGAGACTAAGTATTACTGTTCAATTGTTGAAATTGTCTGCAGGAAAAGAATACATTCAAATTTAAAGATGCTATATAAAGCTGAACTGACAGCCTTCATACCATAACTGAAGGTGCTGGAAGAGGCAAATGATATGTTCTCAATCCAAATTTGAAAGAACAGTTCCCTCGATTTCATCAGCTGGTTAATGCACTGAGTTGCTGAAGCATGCAGATCACTGAAGTCCCAAAGAGCCACTTGCTGACATCACTCTCGAGACAGTGCATAGTGCCCACGAAATTGGATGGCATAGGTCCAAGCGCCGTCTCTGTCCCACTGTGTGAATGCCATCGGAGGCTGCAACACAAGCATGCATTGGCCTCATTAGCTCCAGGAAAATTACACATTAATTAGAATAGCCTGATGATAAATTCCTAATGCTCTTTTGAAGAGCTTTCTTTGAGTGCCTATTTAAAGTGCTGAGAGGCTTTCAGGTTATTCATTCCTGAGCAGCACTAATTAAAGCAAAATGACTAATTTTAAAAAGTTGTACTTTTCCCTCTGTTTTGAATTGCGAACCAAACTTGATGCATTATGGCTAACTCATTCATTTTTATTGCTGCTTTCTCTATTTCAGCCTGCCATTGGTGTGGACATTCAACAGAACCATTGCTGCAAGCAGTGTCCAGCATTGATATTCCATTGGCACTGCCAATGGTCATCTTAGGGTCAAGGGATGAAGACAAGATCCCACAGGAGAAAAGACAGCTGCACTTGTACTTTGGGCATTTGGCATCAGTCTACAAGCATCCCAGGAATTACATTAGTTAGTCCAGGCACAACTATATAAGCATGGTTGGTACTAGCCTTTCCTGTCTACGCTTCAGTAGGGAGACTGTGATCTATAGTGTTTAACCCTTAAACCAAGCACAGGGGCAACCTTGCCTATTGCTTTCAGAGTCACCATCATTGAATATTTTACCCCTGGCTTATCTGAAGCCGTCTTTGGAGAAACTGATAGATCACGTGGGTCACTGAAGCCCTGTTTTCCAGGAGCAGCATGGAAAGAAGGGAACACATTTAAACGTCAGCATCACTTCAACGCAATAGCAGGGCTCTCCAAAATGCAGGTCATCACTGATAACACCCATATAGTCATTGGAGCACCTGACGACAACCCTGTGTATATATGGGCAAAATTTTCCATTTTTGGGGGTGGGGGTGGGCGGGGGGGAGGTGGCGGCACCCGCGATCAGGTCTGCACCGCCATTTTACACGGGCAGGCCAATTGAGGCCCGCCCAGTGTATTTGCCAACTCCTGTGGATAGCGGGAGTGTGCGGGCGGCGGCGGGCGCGCACTGACCGCCAGGTTCAATGGCGACCCGGCAGTCAGTTTAAAGGAAGGCCTGGCAGCCTCCTGTAGGCTGGTGACAATGGCCACTTCGAGGTCACACCGCAGGGGGTTGGCTGAGCAGGCCAGGCTGGAGGGAAGGGCAGAGGAGCAGACCAGGCTGCAGGGCCTGCCACAGGAGCAGGCCAGGCTGCAGGGTCAGCCCCAGGAGCAGGGCAGGCTGCAGGGTCAGCCCCAGGAGCAGGCCAGGCTGCAGGGTCAGCCCCAGGAGCAGGGCAGGCTGCAGGGCCTGCCACAGGAGCAGGGCAGGCTGCAGGGTCAGCCCCAGGAGCAGGGCAGGCTGCAGGGTCAGCCCCAGGAGCAGGGCAGGCTGCAGAGTCAGCCCCAGGAGCAGGGCAGGCTGCAGGGTCAGCCCCAGGAGCAGGGCAGGCTGCAGGGTCAGCCCCAGGAGCAGGGCAGGCTGCAGGGTCAGCCCCAGGAGCAGGGCAGGCTGCAGGGTCAGCCCCAGGAGCAGGGCAGGCTGCAGGGTCAGCCAGCGGGGGGCCAATGCGCCCCTTGATTTTCAGATGAATGCCTTGTTGCCCTCGGAGGTGGCAGCACAGTGGGAGGTGTTGGTCCCCCACATGGATGGGAGGAGGAGACCCCCCCAATGACCAAACATGCCTGGAGGTGGTGAGCTCCCACGATGTGGTGCGGTGCACCTGGATCCAGTGCCATAAGTGCTTCAACGATTTGTGCCCTGGAAGGGCAAGTACCATGTTGGCATTGGGCATTTAACCCAGCAGGTAGCCTTAGCCTTTGAGGCCCCCCACCCAAAGTCTTACTGTCGTGACTGCATTGAATCATGCTGGGCATTTCTCGTATGTTGGGTGAGCAAGCAGAGAGTGCCCATGCTTACATCAGCCTTAGTGGTTCATGAGGAGATGAGTTCTCCCCCACACTATGTGTTGCTCTTAGTCGCACATGACTAGTCTGGGGGCAACCTGCAGGAGATGCAGCCAGGCGTATACTCAGAACTCCAACACAGGTCCTATTCAGGGTGATGAGATGGCGGAAGGGGAGCCTCAAGGTGATGTGGTCAAGAACCATCTGTTGCCGCCGACGTTGCATGTAGTTGCGCATCCTTGCTATGGGAGCAAAGACAGTGTGGTCCCTAAAGTGATGTACGCAGCATGTGTCCAAGGTGGCCGTTAGGGGGGTTTGGGAGCAGGCATTCTATCTTTGTGTGACTGATCAGCAGTAGTGGGGAGAGGACGCACCGGAGGCCTGATATGGCCCACTGTGGTTGGAGTGCAGTGTGCACATGTAGAGTCCATGTGCAAATGGCCGCAATGAGTGGTGTTCTCTTTCTCGAGAAGAATGCTTATAATGTATCGGAGTGTGCGAGGACTGGAGGCGGCCATGCTCACCACCTCATGTTAAGCCACTTCGAACAGGAGGCCCTTGATCTTGAGAGGTGCCATGCGCCCAGGTCAACTGCTATCAGTGAGGCTGGGGTGGAATGGCCAGGTATTTGAGGCCAGCAGTGAGATCTGCAATGTCCTCCCAACACCCATAGCATTGATGATAATTTGATTTGTTATTGTTGCAACATTGCTCGGTCACAGAGAGATAGAGTCAGAGGTGTGGATCATAGGAAAAGGTCCTTCAGCTCTTCAAAGATGCGTGGGTCAAACACGTTCATAAGTCTAGTAATCCCATTTCCCAGCACTATGCCCATGGCCTTGCATGTCACAGCATTGCAAGTGCACATCCAAATACTTATTACATGTTAGGAGGGTTTCCACATCTACCACCCTTTCAGGCAGTGTATTCCACATTCCAAACACTGTGCAAAAGTTGCTTATCACATCCCTTGTAAACCTCATGCCCCTTACCTTAAATCTATGCCACCTGGTTACTGATCTCTCTGCCAAGGGGAAAAGTTCCTTTCTGTTGACCCTATCTATGCCCCTCATAAGTTTATACACCTCAATCATGTCACCCCTCAATCTCCCCTGCTCCAGGGGAAATAACCCCAGTCTATGCTATCTCTCCTCATTAGTCAAACTCTCCAGGCCAGCCAGCATCCTGGTCAATGACCTCTGCACTCTCTCCACTCCAATCACATCCCTCCCGTGAAGCACATTTCAGAACTGCATGCAGAACTATAGCTGTGGCTTAGGCAGCGTTTTCTGCACTTGGGAAGATTACCTCCCTGCTCCTATATTCTATGCCTCAGCTAATAAAGGCAAGTATGGCATTTGCCTTCTTAAACACCTTGTGTACCTGTCCCGCTACCTTAAGGGACCAGTCGACATGCACACCAAGGTCCCTCTGATCCTCGTTACTTTCCACAGTCCTATATCGTACATTCCCCAGCTCAAGTGCATGACCTCGCACTTATCCACATTACATTCCATTTGACATTCATCAGCCCATCTGACCAGGCTGTCTGTATCTGCCTGTAATGTGAGACTGTCCTCCTCACTATTTGCCACCCCACCAATGTTCATATCCATTAGTTCTGGAAGGTTGAGTGCATAGTGAGCCAGGGGGAAAAGGATGAAGTGCCAGTGTGCATGCTAACTGATCCACTGCCCTTGTTGTTCATTTCAGCATCATCACAGCATGACCAGCAGGAGGAGCTGCAGATGCCCCCTCTCGCACCTGAGGACCTGCGTCACACCATTTCTGCGAGGCAGGCACCAGCACAGATACTAGCACCTCGGTGGGCATTGGAACATCGGCTAGTGTCCCAGGGCAGTGGAGAGGGCACTTCACATTCGCTGGAGGAGCTGGCAGAGACAGAGAGTGCCGATGGCTCCAGCAGTCGGAGGGCTGCAGGGGACCAGGCACATGCTCAGTCGGTGCCTGATGTGCCTCTGGACGTCCACGACGCAGCAGCTGCAGGAAATGTGGCCGGGTTTGTGGGAGCATCTGGGAGTGATATGTGAGGCTGTGCTTCGCTTGGTGTCTGTGGTGGAGGAGTCCACGTGGAGCATCACTGATGCAATGAGCCTCATGGCAGAGCGTCATGCTTCCTCCATGGAGAGAGTGACGACTCTCGGAGAGGCACCTCCAGGAGAACAATCAGGTCCTCCTGGGGTTACACTCGGACCTGCAAGCCCTCACAGCGCCAGTGGCCACAGCTGGTCAGTGCCAATGTGGGCTTCAAGCTTCCCGACTCGTCGCCCATCCATGCACGGTGAGCAGGGAGGCCTGAGGCGACCTCACATTGGCGCAGCAGCTGCCTGTCATATCTGCGGGCTCCTCTCTCGGCGCTCCGGATGAGGGCACCAGGTGCTCAGCCCCTATCCCAGTGACCACTTCATCCAGTGAGGCTGCGACGACTGGAGGGATGGCAGCTGTGCAACTGGCTCCAAAGGCCAGAGGACCACCGCCAAGGTCATCGAGGCCAACAGGACAGCAGAGTCAGCAGACTGTCTCAGATGCCACTAGGTGCTGCCCCATTGCTCAAAGATGTAGCACCCGTAAACAAAAGCATAAGGTACCTTAAGCACACCACGGGTTTCTCACTGGTGCTTTTGTGTTGGCCCGAGATTAGGTCCTTATAATTTTTTTTTTGCTTGCTTAAAGTTTTGTTTTGGAATTGAGAACATCTGATTTTAAAAATAAAAATCAGATATGTTACCATGGCTGAGGGTGGCTCCTTTGTTCTGCTTGTGTATGTTTTAAGAGAAATGTTATGAGTGTTTGTTTGGACATTCAAATTTATGTCCAAAGCCCTTAGTTCCTGCTGATGACCTGGCAGATTTAGCACTTAGGTGCCAAGTATGGAAGCGCCAGGCAAGGCTGGTCCTGCTGATCCATTTGTGTTGAGCTAACTGAAGGTTCATTGGATTAAAGCCTCCCGGGTGACCCTGCCTCCTTGGTGTAGTCCCGGGTCAGCGTCCAATCCTTCAGCTTTCCCCTGTGCTTGCTCGTCCTCCGAATCAGTGCTGGACGCATCGTGTGCAGCCGCAGACACTGTGTCACTGTCCACTACGTCCTCCTTTTCAGCGCAAGATTGTGTAGAGCGCAGCATGCAACCACTATCACCAAGGCACGATCTGGGGGGTATTGGAGTGCGCCCCCTGAGTGATCCAGGCATCGGATGCACATCTTGAGAAGACTGATGGCTCTCTCCACCACATCCCTTGTGGATGCGTGGCTCCTATTGTACCGCTGCTCGGCCTCTGTTCTTGGATGGTGAAGAGGCATCATGAGCCACCTTCTGAGGGGATAGCCCTTGTCACCCATCCAGCCGAGCCAGAGCACTGAAGAGCCTCAGCACCTGGGAGTGTCTGAGGATGTAGGCATTGTGGGAGCTGCCTGGGTACCTTGCACAGACTTGTAGAATCAGCATCCTGTGATCACACACTATCTGCACGTTCATGTTGACGATGGCACCGGGCTCACCTGCTGGCATCTTGATGGCTAGTACGCTAACATCCTGGCAGCCTTCCACCTTGCGAGATGGTTTGTGCGTTGGTTGTCAACTCTATGTTAAACATAACCTGGTGAGGCTTTTTTAAAAATTTATTCTTTCATGAGATGTAGGCCTCATTGGCAAGTCCAGCATTTGTTGCCCATACCTAATTGCTCTTGAACTGTGTAGCTACCTAGGCCAGTTCAGAGAGCAGTTAAGGGTCAACCACATTACTGTGGATCTAGAGTCACGTAGGTGAGGCCAGGTCAGGACAGCAGATTTCCTTCCCCAAAGGATGTTGGTGATTACAATAATTGATGACTGACTGGTTCATGGTCGTCATCACTTGACATTCCAGATTTTTTTTAAAATTGAATTTAAATTCTTCCAGCTGCCATGGTGGGATTTGAACCCATGTCCCTGCAGCGTTAGTCTGGGCCTCTGGATTACTAGTCTAGTGTCATTTCCACTATGCCACCATCTTCCCCGAAAATGGAGCTTGGGAGCTCCACTCTTTCATGGCAGTCGCAGCCACACTAGTTGCATATTAAGACAGTGGGCTGATAAGATGCACGATTCACTGGCCTCTGTTTTCTCTGGGCCCTCTTCTCAGCCAGTTAAGCCTTCTGCTTCTCCTCACCTGTTCTGATGCCCCTCTATGTCAATCAACCTCTGGATGCCTGCTGTCTTTGAATCTCGCTTGCAGGTGTCCTTGTATCAAAGGTATGAACACCAGTTTGTGACCCAGTAACCAGTTCACAATACAGAAGGCATTTGGATGGATGATGGCCATCATCCATCCAGTTAACATGGCCAAGCCATCACAAACATAGTGGGCTTAGCAGTGAGTGTATGCTGATGGAGTTAGTGAACTCCAAGACCTGAGTTGTTGACCTTGTCCCACCGTGAGATACCGAGAATACGTTTGATACAGCGAAGGTGGAAATTGTTCAGCCTTTCTCCTGCATAGCATATGTTGTCCAGGTCTCACTACATTAGAGGAGTGCACTGAGGACACAGGGTTGGTAGACTCAGTTTGGTGTTCTCCTTCAGATTGCTGTTGTTCCGCATTCTTACTTAGCTTGGACATAACAGCTGCAGCTTTTACAATACTGGGCCAAAAACCACCTTGCCTTCATTATTATGCCTACATGTTTACATCTATCATTCATAGGTCTCTTCTGTTGAACAAAATTATCCTTAATCATCTTAAAGATGGTATAGTTAGCTTATTACTCCACTCACTGCATCGAAGGTTTGCTTTCTGGCACTTGCCTTTGCTGAAATTATAGGGTGTGAGCTGTGTAGTATTAGGGTGATCAGGGTTGAAAGGGTTAATGTGAGGGACTGTGGAAACAAACCACCCACATGATGATGTAAGAGTCACATTACCAAGAGTTAAGAGGGAGAACTCCCTCACTAACAGCACTGTGGGCGTACCCACACCTCGGACTGCAGGGGTTCAAGAAGGCAGCTCACCACCACCATCTCGAGGGCAATTGGGGATGGGCAATAAATGCTGGCCTAGCCAGCGACACCCACATCCCATAAATGAATTTTTTTTTTAATGTCCTGCAAACGCTGGAATGCTTTTAATGCAAAAGGATTGGACACTTTGGTAAGATGTGCAGAAGTAAAGCCTCGAACTTTACAGGAAATGAGGAGAAAGTCTTCACACAAAGCTATTAATGAAATTGAGGAATCTCAAGAAGAGGAACAAAAATGTTTCCTGGGTGAGATCAAAGGCCCCAAATGTGCATTCTGGAATGCAAATATCTGTGTAAATGGACATATCACCAACTTCAAATTGGATACATGAGCAGAAAGTTCGTCTTAGACAAAGAACCCGTGGTTATTAAAGTATCACTTGAAGCCAATTGAAACCCAGTTATATAGTCCAGGAGGGATCAAACTACAAGTCCAGGATATATTACAGGCAAAGCCCCTGTGCAAGGGATGCTGGAAACATTATATGTTCTTCACAATCAAGAATTCTCTCTTTTAAGTCGTCGCCTGTGTAGTCCTCAATCTCATCAAGATAATGGAGGATGTCAATTAGCAGTCATCCAAGGAAGACCTCAATTGAGCCCCTGAACTTATCCAGTTGCACTGATGATCTGGATTGGGACTTCAGTGCTGACTTTTTTTTGACACTTCATGGAGATTGATAATCCAGCCAGTCTGCAGGAAGATGTTCAAGAGGGAGTAAGTGAACTCTTTCTCTTTCTCACTGAAGGCATAGTGAAGCAATTAGCCAGAGGGTACTTGAGTACTTGTGGTGTTGCTGAGAAAATGGAAGATGACGCTCGGCATGCACCATTACAAGACTACATTCATCCAACAGTGGTGACCTCCTAGCAAGTACATCCACATCTATCCATCCATCCATCAAAAGTTGCAGTCAAGGATGCTCATAGTCAAACAAGTCCAGAACTAGGGACAGAACAAAACCATGTAATATCTGCCTCATGACATGAATGCTACAACAAGCCTGCAGGGTTTTGAAGGAAAGCAAGACATTGACAAGTGGCTTCCTCACAGCTTCACATTCTTCTGAAACAATTATTTCCAAAGATAGCAGTCCAAGATTATCAAACAATTCACAAATGAGAGGCTACAAGGAGTCATCACTGCAGAAGTAAAGAAAGACAGACAACACCATGCAAAGGAACTAGTGAACACAACAGACAAGGATAGAGAGCAAGTGAAATGCAAAGAGAGGTAAACCGAAAAATTCCAATCAAAAAGAGACAGTTGATCGAGAAAAGTATAACAGCAAAGGGAAAAAGAAAAGGATCAAGTCTAGATCTAGATAAGAGACTAAGGCTGATAGGAATTGTCCAGAGGGATGACAATGAACAGAAATCCTACTTAGTACAAACTTAAAAAGATACTATAAGAAGGAACAGGAGAAATCTTATCCTCATTCCTCAAAAGACAAGTATCAATAAAACATTTGGAAGAATCAGATGTGTCAGAAATTGACAAAGCCTCAGGTACTGCAACTCTCACTGAAGACCAACCAAGTCCACAAAGTTCAAAGAGAAATCTTTCAAGTCTGACAAGAACACTATCAGGGAGAGTCGTGAAGCCTCCTGACAGATTGAATCTATGAAGTCAGAGATTTTGGGGAGATGGGATAGTATGTAAATATAAATGTAAAAATATATATGGACAAAAACTTGGAGATGTAGGCAAAGGGTGATCAGGATTGAAAGGGTTAATGTGAAGGACTGTGGAAACATTACCACCCACATGATGTAAGAGACATGCCTAAGAGTCGAGAAGGAGAATTCTTCTGGCTTAGACTGAGTAACACCTATACATGTATATCTGTATATAGTTATATTTACCCAATAGACCAGTTATTATTCAGACATACCTATGTCTCTGCAATCATTCCTTAGCCAGTCACATCCAGCATACAACAAGTTGTCTACTACGTACAACTCTCCTGTTCCTTCTAACTGCTCAGTGAAAGAAGCAAGTGTTCTGTCATGCTGCTGCTACTCTATTTAGAGCTTGCAACTTGTTTGTCATAAATGGCGTGTTTTTCTGGATTATAATCTAACACTATATCTATGCCCAGGACCTTGGCATTTGGCTCTGCTGGCTGCTTTTGCCCATTCCCTACCTTTTCTATAGTCCCCTGAGGAGCAACTAAAATGGATAGATGGGCCATCACTCTGAGAGGCCAAGGCCTCATCCATCTCTCTTGCTAATCCATCTGCTTGTTGTTCCTTGGGGATGACCAGGAATCTGTGTGGACCCTGACCCTTGACAACCAGATCTATCAAAGATATATCAAGTCAATCCCTCTGGACCATAAGTAAAAGTGCCCCATAACATGGTGACCAAAGCATCAATATTGTGAATGTGGTGTTAGTGAACAAAACTGTATCCGTGCTTAGGCCCTGTGTCCTTAAAGCTGTCTCCACGAGGTTCCCTTAACTCTCTACTCACTCTGTGGGGCTCTGCAGGTTCCAGAAACCCTGCTTCTTTGCCTACACAGATATTAAAGTGCACCACGGTATTTTCTCCAATTTTCCACACTGAAGATTCTGAAAAGTAGTACACACAGAGCTTTTGCTGATTCATGTCTGCATAAGTAAGGGCAAATTCATGAGTCTTGTAGCAGCTAAGCTTTTGGCCCTAACTCTCTATTCCTTTGGTTATTGTTCATCTGTGACCACCTCTTCATTGGTGCTTAGTGCTTCACTAGGTACTCCTTCCTGACTCCTCCTAGCCCTCACTCCCAAAGCACTTGTTTCTGTGCTGGTGCTGGCAGGGTCTGCATTGCTTGGTAAGCAATCCTGGGCTACTTCTCGCTCCTCCCTTCTGCCAGCACCTTCCTCTTGGGGGATCGCCACCTAAAGAAGAGGGAACATGTGTAAATACAGGACATGTCAATGGTTGTGCATTGAGCAGCAAGGTCAATATATTCCTTGTAGCACAGGAGCGAATGTAGCAGCCTGTTAGTCACTGAGCACAAAATACTCCAAGATGTAGCATTTGAAGGGAATCCTTACTTAGTCAAACTGGTATGAAGCCGCCACCTCACTCTCCCAACTCCCCCTCACCAATCATTTGGAGATCCTGCTCCCTATGCCAAGCAAGGGGCTGTAAGTTAGACGGTCTGCCCCCAGTGTGTGGCTTTTTCCTCCAACAGGAGAGCAAACAGGATTTGATGCAGTCCTGCAACCAATTCACGTTTCAACTGGAGTGAGAGTAAGGAGTGAAGAGTGTGGAAATAGTTTGAGGAACCATGGAGTATTTGTGAAAACATGAAATGCTTCTGTGAGTTGAAGGCATTGGCCTTCATCCACCACCAAGATGATGCTGCAGTTGCACTGTTAGGGTAGTCTGGCTGAGTAAGGTGCAATGACTGGGGAGGGTACTTTTGCAGTAATAAAAAAAAAGTGCTGGAAAAATTCAGCAGGTCTGTCAGCTTCAGTGGAGAGAGAACCAGATGACTTATTCAGAACTGAACATATAGGGCTCGAAACATTAGGCAGAATCCTCCCAGGTTTGTACTATGTGCGATTGCGGTTGGGGAAAGAACGCTTTTCCCGTCGGCCGCAATTGAGTGTTTTCGCGCTGTATCATCCCAGTCTTGCCTCATTTATCACAGATTCCTGGAAAGCACCACCACGACATCACCTCGTCGCTTCCTCATGCCTGGTGCCATATTTAAAGTGCAGCTGCGCACACACCTGTCAGTGCTTCTAGCTGAGGACTGCTGCACAGACGACATCGCCCTGAAAGGCAAAAAGACTGCATCCCCCTGGTTTAATTACACATCCCTCAAGCGCCTTTTGGATGCAGTGGAGGCCACCATGATGTCCTCTACCCCTGCTCTGGCTGCAAGAGAGACAGCAACATCACTAATCCAGCATGGGAGGCGGTGGCAATGGTGGTCAGCGCCAGTGTGCTGCCAAAGATGACCAGCCACCCAGTGCCGCGTCAGGATGAACGGTCTCATCCATTCCACTAGAGTAAGTCACTCTTCTCATCACTCTCAACTCTCACACTCTCAAACCCATCACATATCCACAGGGATCTCTCACCTCAAGGGACAACACCACTAACTCTCACACACACCCTCACATCTCCATCAGGCTAATAGCTTCTTGAGTTTCACCCTCTTACCATCCATGGCTCCTCTTACCACACAAACATTCCATGCAGTGCCACGTGTCCTGCTCGCACACTCTCCATCTGTTTTCATGCAGGAGAAGTTGACTCACATCAGCAGGGAGAGGTCCCAGACCAGGAGTGGAGTGGCCCACATTAGGCCCCTCACTAACTTTGAGGAGTGTGCCATTGCGCTGACTGGTGAGGGCATGGACCAAGCCTGTGGTGATGTGAGATTGGTGGTGAACACCCACTTGAGGATCCGGCACCACATCATTTCTCTCTCAACGCAACTGTGAGTGCTCTCTCTCCTGCTTTTGACTCTGCTGTCATGCACTAAGTATCTCTACTTTGGTTCACAGGGAGCTCTGCCAAGCGACTGATGCCCTCATCCAGCCAGTCCCTCAGCTCCATCCAGGTCCTCACCTCCAGCCAAGAGGACTCCTCCTCCATTGAAGAACTGGAAATTAGCAGCCTGGAAGAACAGTCACAGCGCTTACCCACAACCTCCACCAGCGCAGAGACACACACCTCGGTGGGATCTAGATCTAGAGCAGGCTTGAGTTTACAATCTGGTGGTCACCGCATGGACACGTATCCGCAGCAGGAGGAGGCAGGTTCAGCCGAGCTCCCTGGCACTCAGAGGACTGCTGGGGAAGAGGTCTGAGTCAGATAACGAGCCTCTGGATTTGGCCTTCCAACTCATCCTGGAGAGTCAGGAAAAGGTGGAGAACATCATCGCAGAGCAGTTTGAAGTCCTCAACAGAATGGCACGCGAGTTGGAGGAGTGCGTCTGTCTGTTCTCTGAAGTGGTGTCCACTTGTGTGCATGTGGAGGTTTCCATGGGAAGGATGGCGGATGCCATGGACACCCTGGTATAGCACTACAGAAAATGCGCGCAGACCTGCACTCCTTTGCAGTAGCCATGGTGAGTTCCTACAGTGACACTGTGAGAGGGAATCGGGGCATGTCAATGTCCCCCCAGGTACTCTTTCCCCTCAAGGAGTCAGGCTGCGGCCCTGGGGCACCCGAAGGGAGGAGGAGTGGCAGCTGGACACCTGGGTCATCCATTGAGGAATTTCAGAGGCTGTCCTCTCCCTCTGAGTCCCCTTTGCCTGTGACCCCCTCGACCTCGTCCTCCATCACCACAGAGGGAGCAGCTGGTCCACAGAAGGACAGCCAAAGCAAGCCGGGGCCATCAAGGCCTCGGTCTCCAGAGGACCCATGCCAAAAGCATCAGAGGCAACCGGGCCAACCATTGCATAGGCTGTCTTCACCTCTGCAGGGCAGCAACTAGTAGTCTAAGGCATTCAAAAGTTAAGAAATTCTGATCAGGGTTGGTTGCATTCCCCACCCCCAGCTGTTCATCTGCATGCGGCTGGACCACGAGTGATTCGAAGGGGGAAGTGTGTGCGCAGGGCCTTTTGGAGCCTTGGGCAAGCACTCTTTTACGCATGCTGATCCCTCCCACATCATACACATCTCAATGGCCTGCGCATGTTCAATGCTGCCTGCTGGTGTTTGCTTTCAGTTGGCCATCTGACCTGCTGACCTGCATCTCCCCCCAACCCACTGATCTTACTCCCATACAGCACCTTGATCTCACCCACCATGACTCTTGGTGCGTCTAACATTTGGCTTCAGGTCACCAATCCTTTCCACTCCCCCAAGTCACCCATTTCCTTCCCCCCCAATCATTGTTGACTCTCCCCGACATCGCATTCCACCTCCCCTCAGTTACCTACCAGCCAAAACCCTTTCCTTTTAGGATTGTCCAGGCAAACATGCACATTCTCTTCCTTCCCAAAGGTCCCACTGGCATCCACATTCACCTCCTGACCTCCGCCTTCCCATCCCCAGGGTCCGTGTCTGCCTCTGAGTCACCACCAACTACCCTCACCATCCCTTCTACAGATACCATCTCACCCTCACCCTCCCGCCTCACTCTGCCCTCAGTCATTCTCACTATTCCTTCATAACACACCCACCCTCCGTTCGAACTCCTGGAGGCAATCATTTTTTTCCATTCATTCATGGGATGAAGGCTTCGCTGGCTGGGCCAGCATTTATTTCCCATCCCTAGTTGCCTTTGAGAAGGTGATGGTGAGCTGCCTTCTTGAACCACTGCAGTCCATGTAGTGTAGGTACACCCACAGTATTGTTAGGAAGGGAGTTCCAGGATTTTGGCCTAGGGACAGTGAGGGAGCAGCAATATATTTCCAAGTCAGGATGGTGAATGACTTGGAGGGAAACTTCCAGTTGGGGGTGTTCCCATCTATCTTCAGCCCTCGTCCGTCTATATAGTAGTGGTTATAGGTGTGGAAGGTGCAGTCAAAGGGCCCTTGGTGAATTCCTGCAGTGCATCTTGTAGATGGTACACACTGCTGCTACTGTGCGTCGGTGGTGGAGGGAGTGAATGTTTGTAGATGTGGTGCCAATCAAGCAGGCTGCTTTGTCCTGGACAGTGTCAATCTTCTTGAGCTACACTCATCGAGGCAAGCGGGGAGTATTCCATCACACTCCTGACTTGTGCCTTCTTGATGGTGGACAGGCTTTGGGGAGTCAGGAGGTGAGCTACTCATCACAGGATTCCTAGCCTCTGACCTGCTCTTGTAGCCACAGTATGTATAGGGCTAGCCCAGTTCAGTTTCTGGTCAATGGTAACCATCATCAGTGAACATCCCCACTTCTGACCTTATGATGGAAGAAAGGTCATTGATGAAGCAGCTGAAGATGGTTGGGCCATGGCCATGAGGAACTCCTGCAGTGATGCCCTGGAGCAGAGATGACTGACCTCCAACAACCACAATCATCTTTCCTTGTGCTCGGTATGACTGCAACCAGCGGAGAGTTTCCCCCCCTGATTACCATTAACTTCAGTTTTGCTGGGGCTCCTTCATGCCACACTCAGTCAAATGTGGCCTTGATGTCAAGGGCAGTCACTTTCGTTTCACCTTGGGAGTTCAGCTCTTTTGTCCATGTTTGAACCAAGGCTTTAATGAGGTCAGGAGCTGAGTGGCCCTGGCGGAACCCAAACTGGGCGTCAGTGAGCAGGTTATTGCTAAGCAAGTGCCGCTTGATAGCACTGTTGATGACCCCTTCCATTACTTTACTGATGGAGAGACTGATGGGGAGGTAATTGGACGGGTTGGATTTATCCTGCCTGGACATATCTGGGCAATTTTCCACATTGCCGGATAGATGCCCGTGTTGTAGCTGTACTGGAACAGCTTGGCTAGGGGCGCAGCAAGTTCTGGAGCACAAGCCTTCAGTGCTTTTGTCAGAATGTTGTCTGGGCCCTTAGCCTTTGCAGTACCCAGTACCTTCAGCCGTTTCTTGATATCATGTGGAATGAATCGAATTGGCTAAAGACTGGCATATGTGATGCTGGGGACCTCCAGAGGAGGCCGAAATGGATCATCCACTCTGCACTTCTGGCCGAAGATTGTAGCAAATGCTTCAGCCTTAACTTTTGCACTGATGTGCTGGGCTCCGCCATCACTGAGGATGGGGACATTTGTGGAGCCTCCCCTTCCAGTGAGTTGCTTAATTGTCCACCACCATTCACAACTGAATGTGGTAGGACCACAGAGCTTAGATCTGATCCATTGGTTGTGGGATCGCTTAGCTCTTTCTATCACTTGCTGCTTATGCTGTTTGGCACGCAAGTATTCCTGTGTTATAGCTTCATCAGGTTGACACCTCATTTTTAGGTATGCCTGGTGCTGCTCCTGGCATATCCCCCTGCACTCTTCATTGAACCAGGTTTGATCCCCTGGCTTGATGGTAATGGTAGAGTGGGGGATATGCAGGGCCATGAGGTTACAGATTGTGTTCGAGTATAATTGTGTTGCTGCTGATGCCCCACTGCGCCTCATGGATGCCCAGTCTTGAGTTGCTAGATCTGTTCACAACCTGTCCTATTTAGCACAGTGGTAATGCCACACAACACGATTGAGGGTATCCTCAATGTGAAGGTGGAACTTCACCTCCACAATGACTGTGCGGTGGTCACTCCTACCGATACTCTAATGGACAGATGCATTTGCGGCAGGCAGGTCGTTTTTCCCTCTTGTTGGTTCCCTCAATCACCTGCCGCAGACCCAGTCTAGCAGCTATGTCATTTAGGACACAGCCAGCTCGGTCAGTAGTGATGCCACCAAGCCACTCCTGGTGATGGACATTGAAGTTCCCCACCCAGAGAACATTTTGCGCCCTTGCCACCCTCAGTGCTCCAAGTGGTGTTCAAAATGGAGGAGCACTGATTCATCAGCTGAGGGAGGGCGGTATGTGGTAATCAGCAGGAGGTTTCCTTGCCCAGGTTTGACCTGATGCCATGAGACTTCATGGGGTCCAGAGTCTATGTTGAGGGCTCCCAGAGGCCTCCCCACTGTATACTACTGTGCTGCCACCTCTGCTGGCTCTGTCCTGCCGGTGGGACAGGACATACGCAGGGATGGTGATGGTGGTGGCTGGGACATTATCTGTAAGATATGGTTCCATGAGGATGACTATGTCAGGCTGTTGCTTGTCTAGTCTGTGAGACAGCTCTCCCAATTTTGGCACTAGCCCCCAGATGTTAGTAAGGAGGACTTTGCCAGGTTGATAGGCTGAGTTTGCCGTCATCGTTCCTGGTGCCTCGGTCGATGCCAGGTTGTCCGTCCAGTTCATTCCTTTTTTGTGACTTTGTAGCTACTGATACAACTGAGTGGCTTGCTAGGCCATTTCAGAGGGCATTTAAGCGTCAACCATATTGGGCCTGGAGTCAAAGGTAGACCAGACCAGTTAAGGATGACAGATTTCCTTCCCTGAAGGACATTAGTGAACCAGATGGGGTTTAAAATGATTGACCAATGTTTTCAAGGTCATCATTAGATTTTTAATTCCAGATTTTTATTGAATTCAAATTCCACCATCTGCCATGGCGGGATTTGAACCCGTGTCCCCAGAGCATTACCCTGGGTCTCTGGATTACTAGTCTAGCTCATCGGAGCATTCCCTTGCACGATACCCTGGACAACCGCCACCCCCCCCCACCCCTCCCCCCACCCCACCGACTCCTTCCCCCTCTCCAACTCCTTCCCCCCCCTCAGGCAACTCCTTCCCCGCTTGCAACTTCTTTCCCCTTGGAACTCCTTCCCCTCTGGGCTCACCTAGCGCCTGGAACTCCAACGCGCCGGACTCCTTCCACCACCGACCCCCACCACCCCCTTAGACCTTCCACCCCACCCCTCTCCCGGACTAACCCTTCCTGGAATCCCACCCCCCCTTAGTCCTTTCCACTTTGTTACTCCTTCAGAGACTCTTACTACTTCTGCCATCCTTACTCCTTCCCCTCTCTGGACTCCCTCCTCCACCCTTACTCCTTCCCCCTTCCTGACTCCTTCAGACATCATTATTACTTCCTCCAACCTTATTCCTTCCCCCTTCTTGACTCCGTCCTCTACTCTTACTCCTTCCCCTCTCCGCACTCCCTCACCGCTCCGATTTGCCTTCCCTTACAACTTCCAACCCCCCCCTTGCACCATAGTCCCTCCTCCCTCCAACCTCACCCCGACACCTTTGTTTCATCCTCCCAACCTCACCTCCCCGACATCTTCACTCCCCCCTCCCAGTCAATCCTTAAACTTCCTCTCCCAAACACAGCTAGGCCTTCCTCTCCACCCCCTTGACCGTCATCGGTTGTGAGCAGACCTTTAAGGGTGACTTTCCACCTTCACAAGCTGCTTCAACGTGGAGCCATGTCCATGAGAATCCACCCAACATGCCTTGGAGGTTCCTCCAGGGTCCCGTTGCTGTCGGGCTCCAGCATCTTCTGTTCCTCCTATGCCCACGATGTGAGCAAGGCCCTGATGGTAAGTTCCGATTTCTGCACGTCACACTTGTCAAGATGTGTTCTGCACCGGCATGTTTTCCTGCCAATGTGGGTGGATGATCCAGCGTTGGGATGATTCCGGCGGGCTGGCCTTATAATGACATGCAGAAATATTATGATGAGGTTCCCGACGTCCGACAGCGGGAAATGCAGCTCGCCATTGACCAGCAGAGCGGACAATTGCAAACTGGTTTCATGACATCACCAAACCCGTTTTTGGCCTTCTCGCCATATTATCTGCTCATGTCTCCAAACACACCCAATGCCAGCAGGCACTGAAAATTCCCCTAATTAACTCTGTTCCTCTCGCCACAGACCGGCTGAGTTTTTCCAGCACTTCCTGTTTTTATTTCAGATCTCCAGCACCTGCAGTATTTTGCTTTTATTTTGGGCCACTTTGCAAACTGTATTGCTGATGTAAATTGCTTGCTGTGGTCTCACTACTGGTGCAAGCAAGGTACATACATTTCATTTATTTGAAGGGGACACCACTAAATTGAATGGCGCTCGTCCTTAATCCTGAGTTTTCGCTTCTGTGACCTACTTGGAGGCTGCATTGACCATTTCCTGCCTGCTGCACATGCACTCTATTGGAAATATTCCCCTCAGTGCCCATTAGCGCCACTTTCCTCAGCTCCGGCTCATCTAGTGGAACCTTCCGACTTCCGGTTCACTTGCTGCTTCTCTAGCCATTTTCTTTGAGCAGAAGTCAGTCTCCACCCAAACAGGTTGCTTTCCATTTTAAGTGCAGCAGCCCTTTAAGAGTTCCCAAACCTTGGACTCCCTGGTCCCTCAAGTAATGGTGATTCCCAAGCATGTAAAAAAAAATGCCCAGAAAACATAGTCAAATTATACTATTGATCCAAAAACATGGAATCTTGCTGTGTTGCATTTCCCCCCTACCAGTATAGGTGTGCTCAGGGACCATGGGAGCCTGGCCCATTTTTTTTTTGCTCCTTCAACCGGAGAACCAAAGCCTCAAGTGCCAGCTTTTTGTGCAGCAGAAAGGACATTCATGCAGGAATTAGCCATTGTTCATCTTCCTACTCCTGAATTGAATTACCCCTGTTGGACATGCACCTATATGGTTGGATAAATACAGGATCGGGGCAATATGCAATGTCTTGTGCGATGGATTAACCAGACAATGTCACAGAAAGAGTGGCTACTTGTGCAAAGTACCAGAACCTCAGAACTGTATCTCAATAAAGAATCATTGATTTCAGGAGAGGAGGACGAGGAGAACGAACAAAAATTGGCACCAATGAAAGGATTTATTGCGAAAAATGATTAAAAGAACAGAAGAATGTAGAGTCAACAGTGATTTGCTTCTCCTTCCAGGTACTGTTCAGTGTGATATGTAGGGCAATATGATCCCAGAGCTCCTAGAGGCAGAGATTCACACCTCATTCCTGGTGCAGCTGGCCAACTAATATTAAGTCTCACACCTCAGTCTCAGTAATGCGAGGTTCTTTGCAAGCCTCACTATTTTTTTCTCTGAGGCACAACCAAAATTTGCATAAAACTGTAGGCCGAATTCTATTTTCTTATATAAATAGAACTTTTAGTATTCAGAATCCCGCAGTTCTGGTCCTTCCTGATTGTAACAGGAAAAGCAGAACACGGAGGCAATTCCACTGTCCCTGAGAAACAATTTGCAGTAAATTTGCAAATCACCCTATACAACATTGTGTCATTGTGTGATGTACTCTTAGGCACTCAATATAGAATCCAAGCATACTTACAGCAAAGGTGAAGCCAGATGGTTAGAGAGCTGTAACGAGATCAAGGTGTTGTTGTGTATTTGTTTGTTTAAGCCTCAAGCAGTTTAGAAAGTTATACAGAACATTGCGGACTATATTTGGGCTGAATTAGAATCAGTGTGATACCCACTGTGCAGCATAATTCAGTGCGGTAACAAGTGATAAAAGACATTCACTTAATCCACATAATAGGATATGGCAAGTATATCAAACATACGACCATGAAATGAGTTCAACACATCTTTGTGGATATGTGCCATGAAGTGCAACACAGAATTGCCCACACTGGTATTATATTAACAATTTAGCAAAGGGAATCCATGGCTGGCTGATCTAAGAACAACTTAAAAAAAGGTCTTAAATGAAAATTGTAATTCTGTTGTAGTGGAGGGTACTTTTCTGAAACAAAAACAAAAATACCTGGAAAAACTCAGCAGGTCTGGCAGCATCTACGGAGAGGAACACAGTCAACGTTTCGAGTCTGTATGACTCTTCAACAGAACTTTTCTGAACTTCTCTGATGTTGGTATTAATACACCTTCTTTGGACAGAATGGAGAGAGATTCTAGTCATACTATTAGTGCTTGATGGGCAATGTAGAGAAAGCTTTACTCCATATCCAGCACGTCATCTTCCTGAACTGCAATGCTTGATGTTGCTATGGGAATGTTGAAAGTGTTCCATTTCCCAGTTCACATCCCTCACCTCAAAAGGAAAAAGGTTTTGGAGATTCAGATAACCAGGAATGAATGGTATTGGACCACATAACCCAAACTGCAAAGATTATAGAGTGACGTGTAAGGGAGTTTTAATTTTCAGTAAATTATTTTTCACAAGTCTGGTTAGAAGAAGGGTCATACAGACTCGAAATGTTAACTCCGTTTCTCTCTTCACAGATGCTGTCAAACCTGCTGAGTTTTTGCAAAATTTTCTGTTTTTATTTCAGATTTCCAGCATCTGCAGCATTTTGCTCTTATACCATTATTCAGTGTTGGCTTGACTCAGTTAGTTGTATTCTTACCCATGAGTTGGAAGGTTATGGATTCAGGATGAACTCCTGGAAATCAGTTCAGAATGTTTCTGCTTTGATTTTAGACTTTGAGCATTTGCAGTTTTTAGATAATTCTCTTTATCTCCAAGAAGCAATAATGTCTTATTTAAAAAGTTCAACATGTTTTAGGTATACTGATAAACTGATTCCCCAATGTGGAAAAGAATTACCAGTTTTCTGTAAATCAGAGGCAATGCATTTCCTTCGATGTACTTTTCATTGTTGCCTCCTAACCACCGAATATAGATTTAATCTGCACTAAATAAAGGTCAGAATCTCCTAAGTGTTTCGTGCTATGCTTGACATCAAAGTGCAAATCCAGTTATCACTGTGACTGAATGGGAAGACAATGAAAGCTCCATTTGTAAATGGGTTCTGCTGCCTAGTGTGTATAAAACACTCTAAGAATGGATCATAATGCTCAGGTTTTATCAGGACCTCAGATCAATGCAGCAAATGACCTTTACATTATATTCACAGCTTTGCCAGTGATGTCATGCAATCTATCCAGTAGGCCACCTAAAGAATACAGAGAAAGAAAGCAGTTCTATCCAGCACTGTACTCCTACTGTGCATCAAAAGGGGCAGCATTAAAGCATCATCTACAAATAGATCTACCTGAAATAAAAGGCTGATAATTGATTTAAAAGGATTAGGCTGCTGCTTTGTCACAAAATAAAATTAAGAGCCCTGCTTTATGCGAACAAGAGCTTCAGAGTAGAACTGGGAGGACATCATTTATCATTTGAAACATCCACCAGATGCACTCACTTAGCACACTAACAGGAATATTTGTCAACCATTCAAAAGAAGAGATTTAATTTTAAAATGTTGCAGAAAATACATACCCATCCGGCAGCAATGCAGCACAAACTACCAAAGAAAGGTAAACTGCATTGTTAGAAATCCAAAATAATGCTATAAACACACACCAGCTGTGATAGAGTTGATTTTCCCAGGCAACTTCTCTTGGTGGAAACGTTGAACTTTATTTACAAGACAGCAGTAGCAGCTACACGTGTGCATCTAACTCCATAACTAAAGAAGAACCCTCCCCTCTAGGTTCCCCGCACTGCTATCTCATTGGTTTACAAAGATCATGTGATCTTACAACACGGAATTATTCTTAAAGCTACAGTCCTATGTTTATCAAAACTATAATTACTACATTCCTCCCCCTTTAACATTCCTGTACGTTTTTTATTTACAGGGATATTTATCTCATGACATTACAATATTTATACAGGCCATGAAATTACAAGTTCAGTCTTTCAGGTGGTTTCCTGATCCACGTGGAGCATCGTAGCTCCACGACTTCCGATTCTTTGACAGGAGCCACATTCTCCGGAATCGCATTAACGTCAGGTACCTCATTAGGCACAGGCAGTTCAGTGTCTTCCACTCCAACAAAGACATGTCTATCCTTGCTTGAGCAACTTCAACAGGAACCACAGGTACAGCAATGGTTACAGGTGGAACATCACCTTGTTGGGGTACCTCCCTTTTTCTTAAATGATCCACATGCTTACAAGTAATCTGGCCCTCCACTTCCACATGGTACAACAATGGTCCGGTCACAGAGCTTACTTTACCAGGTAAACACTACTGCTTCTCCAACAGTAAATTTTCACTCATGACTATGCAAATCATGAGTCACTTTTTTGGTTCCCTTAACTTTTCTCCACCTTCCCCTCCAAATTGGGAAGAATCAGGCTTAGTCTTGTTCGAAGATGGCACTTCATCAGTAACTCTGCAGGTGTTGCACCTGCCGTAGTGTGTGGGGGGTTGTCCTGTAGTGAAATAGGAAACAAGCAAGTCTAGTTTCCAACAATTCACCTGTTAACTTCTTCATTCCCGCCTTAAAAGTTTGAAATGCTCTTCCCGCCAGTCCATTAGATGACAGATGGTACGATGCAGTCTTCACATGGTTGATACTGTTTAGGCTTACAAATCTTTGAAATTCAGCGCTTGTAAACGCAGTACCATTATCTGAGATGATTACTTCTGGCAATCGGTGGATAGCAAAGCTTTGGCATAGTTTTTCTATAGTAGATCCTGATATTGGCAACTTAACCTCATAAACGTCTAACCACTTGGAATGAGCATCTATAATCAGTAAAAACATGATTCCAAGAAAAGGACCAATGTAATCTATGTGCAATTTCACCCAGGGTCTACCAGGCCACTCCCATGAGTGTAATGGGGCTGCCACCAGCAACTTTTTTAGCTGTTGGCATTGTACACAGTGTTTAACCACCTTCTCAATATCGCCGTCCATTCCCGGCCACCAAAGATAACTTTGCGCTATCATCTTCATTCGTAAGATTCCTGGATAGGCACTGTGTAGCTCTACTAAGAGCTGTTCCCTTCCTTGTGAAGGAACTACTACTCGTGCATCCCGTAATGGAATACCATCTTGACAGCTCATTTTGTGTCTTCAGTTGAAAAATGGCTTCAATTCATCAGAGACAAGTTCCTGGGACCATCCATGTAATACTTGGTCTCTCACTCGAGGCAGGACTGGATCACAATTCATCCAGTTTCTTATCTGCCTGGCACAGACTGGCGAGGAATCCAGGAAATTCATCATTATTACGAGCTCTTGGGGAATTGAGACATTGTCATTGTTCTCTTGCAAAGGAAGGCGACTTAGGGCATCGGCATTGGCTAAATGAATGCCTGGTCAATGCACAAAGGTGTATTCATATGCCTCCAAGATTAGGACCCATCTTTGAATTTGTGCTGAAGCTATGGGACGGATAGACTTTTTCTCACTAAACTGACCCAAAAGTTGTTTGTGGCCTGATACTATTGTGAAATGTCGCCCATGCACATATTGGTGGAATTTTTTTACACCAAAAATAATCGACAGACCTTCCTTTTTGATCTGAGAATATCCTTTCTCAGCTGTGGCAAGTTCCTGGATATATTGCCTATCAGCCTTTCAGTACCATCATCCATCCTGTAAGATAGTACTGCTCCCACTCCATAGGGGGACGCATCACAGGTTAGCACCAATTCCTTTGTCAGGTCATAGTGCACGAACAAATTTGAAGAGTGCAAGAGCTGTTTATTTTCATGAAGGCTTCTTCTTGGGGTGACTTCCAAACCCAAAGCTGGTTTTTCTTTAACAGTGAATGTAGGGGAACTAGAATGGTTGATAAATTTGGTAGAAATCGGCCATAATAATTTACCATTCCTAAAAGTGATTTTATGTTCACAGACATTCTTGGGTGCAGGTGCCTCTCTGATTGCTTTAACCTTCCCTTCAACAGGGCATAACCCTTGGGCATTTACCCAGATGCCCAAATAAATTACTTCATTTGCCTGAAAAGTGCATTTTTCCTTCCTTAGGTGCACCCCTGCTTCTAAAAATCGTTGCAGGACTTCCTCTAGATTAGCCAAGTGTTCCTTTCCCATGAATCCAGTTATTAGTACATCATCCAGGAAGACCACAACTTGAGGTAGCCCATGTAGCAGCTGTCCTCTGAAAAATGGCACAGGCCGAAGAAACACCGAAGGACAGGCATGTGTATTGATATAACCCTTTGTGGGTGTTTATGGTCACAAATTCTCGGGAGGCATCATCTTCCTCCAGTTGCTGATATGCGTGACTCATGTCAAGCCTTGTATACGTTGTCCCTTGTGCTAGTTTGGCAGGAGGTCTTCTATCTTGGGAATGGGGTACCTGTCCAGTTTGGCTGCTTTGTTGACCATTAGTTTATACTCCCCATGGATCTGGATCGTCTGATCCAGTTTTAGGACAGAGACTATGGGTGCTGCCCACCCTGAGAACTGAACCGCTTTTATGATGCCCAGCCTCTAACTGGTTCAACTCAGCGTCAATCTTCTCTCTCAGGGTGTATGGCACCAGTCTTGCTTTCAAGAGGCGAGGAGCTGCTTTTGGGTCCACATAAATCTTGGCCTGTAGGCCTTGGATTTTTCCCAGTTGATCCTTGAAGACAGTGTCATTTCTTTTTTAGCAGCCCTGGCACTCCTCCTGTTCGCCAGTGGAAGATTTCGGACCAGTTTAATTTAATCTCTTTCAACCTAGAAGGCTTGGTTCTTCACCTCATCACCGGTAGTTGTGCTGTTTGGTTTCTATAATAAACAGTTACTCTGGTGATACCTTTTACCTGGATTTCTTCACCTGTGTCTGTTTTCAACTTGGCAGATGTTTGTTCCAAACTTAATTGTTGAGCACCTTTATTTAAATATCTGAAAGTGTGCTCCCCTGCTACAGTGATACAGTGTTTCCTTCCATTTTTAAGGGCTTACCATTCATTTGCAATGTGACAGTAATTGGCTCTGTCTTCCCAACTTCCATATTGAACAAGGAATCAATGTCAGAATTGGTTGTTTTTGGTTCTTCCACACGATATACTTTATTGGACTCCATTTGTTCCCCGGAAGCCTGTTTTAATCTTGCTTTGCAATGTTATAATATGTGCCCACTTTTGTGGCAAAAATACCACTCCACCTTTTTAAATTGCCGATCCTTAGGAGTATAATTGTTTCCACGGAGATAAAAATTAGTTTTTGACTTTGCTACTAAGCTGGTTCCTCTCAGTTTTCGGTTAGCGGGGACTGGTTCCCATTTCACGGCAGAGTCGTGGCTTTTCACGCCACTTTCGGCTGACCGTTCCCACCCCACTAGGAAAACGACGCCATTTTGCGTACCTTGAATCGCTTGTGGTCCATCGCAAGCGCTATTTCTAACGCTTTCTTAAAATCAAGATCCACTTCAGCCAGCGATCTTCACTGAATAGCATCCTCTTGCATGCCAGAGACCGAACGATCCCTGAGCATATCATTCAGGGTTTCACAGAAATCACAATATTCCATTGGTTGCTTTAATTTTGCCGTATTGCTAGCAATGGTCTACCCCGGGGCTCTATTCCTTGAATTGAACCTGAACCTCTGCATTGTGACTGAGGGCTTGGGTTGACAATGTCACTTAATGAGGTCCACTAATTCACTGAAGGTCTTCGAATCTGGGCCACTGGGGGCCACCAATCTTCAAATTAAACTGTAGGTTTTGCTCCGACAAATACTCAGGAGAATCGCTCTCCTCTTTTCCTCCCTCATGATTTCATTAGCTTGAAAGTAGAACGCAAGACATTCCATATTGAGACCAGGCATTAGCGGCTAGTTAAAAGGGATCGATTCTGCCATACTGTGGCATCTCAAATGAGTATATCTTCCTTTCTTTTTTATTATCTTAGATACTCACAATTGTACCAGATCTGATTTATCCTTGTCGCCAGTTTGTTATAGAGTTGATTTCCCAGGCAACTTTTCTTGGTAGAAACATTGAACTCTATTTACAAGATAGCAGCAGGAGCTACGTGTGTGCCTCTAATTCTATAACTAAAGAAGAACTCTCCCCTAGAGCTTCTCCACGCTGCTAACTTATTGGTTTACACAAATCATGTGATCTTACAATGCAGGATTATTCTTAAAGCTACAGTCCTATGTTTATCAAAACTATAATGAATACACCATGCTAGTCAGCAACCGAAGATGGAGGACAGTTTAATGCTTCAAATGTGACCCTTCATCAAAACAAATCGGTATTCCATTTTGGAGGCTGATGAGGGCGCTGATTCCTCCAGGGAGTGCAGACAGAGCCAAGCTTCTGGCATCACAAGCAGCCTGCCTGAACAGGAGGGGAGGAAGAGAGGAAGAGCAATAGTAATAGGGGATTCTATAGTCAGGGGAACAGATAGGCGCTACTGTGGCCGTCAACATGACTCCAGGATGGTGTGTTGCCTTCCTGGTGCCAGATGTCACTGAATGGCTGCAGAGCATCCTGAAGGGGGAGGGTGATAAGGCAGAGGTTATGGTAAATGTTGGTACCAATGACATAGGTAGAAAGAGGGATGAGGTCTTGCATCAAGAATTCAGAGAGTTAGGCAGTAGACTAAAAAGCAAGACCTCTCGGGTTGTAAAATCTAGATTACTCCCAGTGCCATGTGCTAGCGAGCTCAGAATTAGGAGAATATTGCAGATGAATACGTGGCTTAAGAGTTGGTGCAGGAGGGAGGGTTTTAGATTCCTGGATCACTGGGACCGTTTCTGGGGAAGGTGGGACCTGTACAAGCGGGATGGTCTACATCTGAACCAGAGCAGGACTAACATCCTTGCGGGCAGGTTTGCAAGCACTGTTGGGAGGAGTTTAAACTAATTCGGCAGGGGGAGGGGACACAGAATGTTAGCAGAATAGGGACACATCATAATACAGTAAAACAATCAAGTCAGAGGGAGTACAGCTGCATTAAGTTTCAAGGGAATAAGGCAAGGCTCGGTGGCCTCTACTTTAATGCCAGGAGTATTACAGGTAAAACGGATGTGTTAAGGGTGAGGATTGACACGTGGAATTGTGATATAGTAGCCATTACTGAGACGTGGTTGAGGGAGGGGCAGGATTGGCACCTCAACATTCCGGGATATAGAATCTTCAGGCGAGACAGGGGAGGGGGTAAAAGAGGAGGAGGCATTGCATTATTAGTTAAGGAGTCAGTTACTGCAGTAAGGAGAGATGATATCTTGGAGGGGGCATTGAATGAAGCTTTGTGGGTAGAGCTTAGGAAAAAAAATGAGCAGCCACATTGTTAGGTGTTTATTATAGACCCCCAGATAGTCAGCGGGAAATTGAGGAGCAAATATGTGCACAATTTGCAGAGGTGTGTAAAAGCAATAACAATAGGGTAATTATATTAGGTGATTTCAACTTTCCCAACATTAATTGGGATAGACATAGTGTTAAGGGCTTGGATGGAATGGATTTCTTGAAATGTGTACAGGAGAACTTTTTAGGCCAATATGTAGAGGGTCCAACAAGGGATGGTGCATTGCTGGACCTAATTCTGGGGAATGAAGCCGGGCAGGTGGCTGAGGTGGTGGTGGGGGAGCATTTTAGTGATAGTGACCACAACATGGTACAGTTTAAGCTTGTTGTGGACAAATAAATAGACAAGTTGCAAAAAAATGTTTTGGATTGGGGGAGAGTGGATTTTAGTAAAATAAGGCAGGATCTGGCCAAGGTAGACTGGGAACAGCTACTTGTGGGGAAATCTACAGAGGAACAGTGGGGGGCATTCAAAAAGGAAATGGGGAGGGTGCAGGCTCAACATGTTCCCTCTTGGGTGATAGGAAGGAGTAATAAGCCCAGAGAACAATGGATGACTAGGGATATTCAGGATACGATGAGAAGGAAAAGAGAGGCTTTTAGCAGGTACAAGGGAAACAAATCAGCTGAGGCATTAGTGGAGTTCAGAAAGTGCAGGGTGGAGCTAAAGAAAGCAATTAGGAGAGCAAAGAGGGGATATGCAAAAGCTCTGGCTGGTAAAAGTAGGGAAAATCCCAAGATATTCTCTAAGTATATCAATGGGAAGAGGATAACCAGGGAAAGAGTAGGGCCCATTAGGGACCAAGGGGGCAATCTATGGGTGGAGCTAGAGGACATTACTAGAGTGTTGAATGAACATTTCACATCCATCTTCACCCAAGAGAATGCAGGCAAATTACAAGCTTGACTTCAGCTTGACATGCACAACATACAAAGAGTGTGCTCTGGTTATGAATTTGCACCTCTGTGCCTGGTTTCTCATGAACAAGCAGTGGAAAATTGTTTTTTTAAGAACTCAAGAAGAAATTGTTTATTCACTAATTCACCACCCCAAAATAAAATGGCAATTCTTCCAATTGCTTAGAATACCAAGGTGCAAGTCTATTAATTAGAATTACATTGAATGTACAATGGAGAAACAGGCCTAACTGGTTCTTGCCAGTATTTATGCTCCACTTGAGCTAACCCCTCTTCAGCTAACCCAAATCAGCATAATCTTCTGTTTCACTCTCCTTCCAGTGTTTATCTGACTTGTCCTTAAGTGCATCCATACTATTTGTCCCAGCGACCTCTGTGGTAGTGAGTTCCACATTCTAACCATTCTATGGGTAAAGATGTTTCCCTGAATTCCCTATTGGACTTATTTGTAATTATCTTACATTCATGGCCTCTGTCTTTCATCTCCCCCATGAGTGGAAACATCTTCTTTATGTCTAACCCCATCAAACCCTTTCATAATATTAAAGAGGGTCACCCCTCAGTCCTCTGTTTTCTCGAGAAGAGGGCCCAGCTTGTTCAATCTCTCTTGATAACCTCTCAGTTCTGGTATATCATTCTTGGAAATCATATTTTGCAATTTTTCCAGTACATCTTATCTTCCATAACCATTCACTCCAACTGTATGATGTATCTGTATCCGTGCTTAAGCAAAACTGTCAACTTCTATCCAGGAACCCAATTCTAAATGCTTAACATACCAAATACAGTCAGTGCATTGCCTGGTGTATTTTTTCCTCTGGATTAATATGGGTTGCCACAGTTCAGTAGGATTTCATTTGTGGCAAGTTTTAGATTTGCATTGTTGTGAGTTACTGATCCTAGTTGTCTTTTTTTTTGCAAAAATATACTTTATTCATAAAATATCTTCAATCACATTCCAAACCATTTCAAAAACACCATTACAAGGGTACAATCTGGTGCAACTTTTACAAAATGTATCACCAGGTGCATCAGTACAAACAATGTTACAATCATTTACAGCCTTTCATTTTGAGCTGTACAGCCCGAGGGGCTCTAAACAGTTCCCAGTCCCTCGGTGCACTGTGGCAGAAAGGTCTTAGACAGCGACCTTTCCCCATTGCGCCTTTGCGGCAGCTGCCCCAAGCTTTAGTGCATCCCTCAGCACGTAGTCCTGGACTTTGGATTGTGCCAGTCCGCAACACTCGGTCGGGGACAAATCTTTGTGCTGGAAGACCAACAAGTTTCGGGCAGACCAAAGCGCGTCTTTCACCGAGTTGATGATCCTCCAGCTGCAGTTGATGTTTGTCTCGGTGTGTGACCCTGGGAACAGCCCGTAGAGCACAGAGTCCTGTGTCACAGAACTGCTCGGGATGAACCTCGACAGCAACCACTGCATCTCTCTCCAGACCTTCTTTGCAAAGGCACAATCCACAAGGAGGTGAACAACGGTCTCTTCCCCACCACAGCCACCTCGAGGGCAACGTGCAGAGGGGGTGAGACTCCTGGCGTGTAGGAAGGATCTGACGGGGAGGGCCTTTCTCACCACCAGCCAAGCCACATCTTGGTGCTTGTTGGAAAGTTCTGGCGATGAGGCATTCTGCCAAATGACTTTGACAGTCTGCTCGGGGAGCCATCCCACAGGATCCACCCTCTCCTTTTCCCTCAGGGCCTCTAGGACGTTACGTGCTGACCACTGCCTGATGGACTTGTGGTCAAAGGTGTTTTTCTGCATAAATTTTTCCACGAGGGACAGGTGGTACGGCACGGTCCAACTACTTGGAGCGTTCCGCGGCAGCGTGGCCAGACCCATCCTTCGCAACACCGGGGACAGGTAGAACCTCAGCACATAGTGACACTTGGTGTTTGCGTACTGAGGGTCTACGCACCGCTTGATGCAGCCACACACAAAGGTGGCCATCAGTATGAGGGCGATGTTGGGCACGTTTTTTCCCCCTTTATCTAGAGGCTTGTACATCGCGTCCCTGCGGACACGATCCATTTTTGACCTCCAGATAAAGCGGAAGATGGCTCGAGTGATCGCCACCACGCAGGAGTGTGGAATGGGCCAGACCTGCGCCACGTACAGCAACAGCGAGAGTGCCTCACACCTGATGACCAGGTTCTTACCCGCAATGGAGAGGGAGCGTCGCTCCCACATGCCCAGTATCCTTTTCACCATAGACACTCGCTCCTTCCAGTTTCTAACGCATGCCCTGGTCCCTCCGAACCATATCCCCAGCACCTTCAGGCCGTCAGCCCTGACAGTGAAGGAGACAAAGGATCGGTCAGCCCAGTTCCCAAAGAACATGGCCTCGCTCTTCCCACGATTTACCTTGGCTCCCGAGGCCAGTTCGAACAGGTCGCAGATGTGGATCAGTCTGCGCACCGACAGCGGATCCGAGCAGAAGACGGCGACATCATCCATGTGCAGGGAGGCTTTTACCTGAGTGCCTCCACTGCCTGGGATCGTCACTCCTCTTATGCCCAGATCCTTCCTGATGGACTCGGCAAAGGGTTCTATGCAACACACGAAAAGAACAGGCGAGAGAGGACAGCCCTGCCTGACTCCAGATTTAATCGGAAAGCTATCTGTTTCCCACCCATTGATTGAGACTGCGCTACTGATGTTAGTGTAGAGCAGTTGGATCCAATTTCGAATTCCCTCCCCAAACCCCATTTTGGAGAGCACATCCACCATGTAGGTGTGCAATATTCTGTCAAAGGCCTTCTCCTGATCCAAGCTGATGAGGCAGGTATCCACACCCCTGTCCTGTACATAGGCAATCGTATCCCTGAGCAGCGCGAGGCTGTCAGAGATCTTCCTACCCGGCACAGTGCAGGTCTGGTCAGGGTGAATCACCAATTCCAGAATGGATTTGACCCCATTGGCGATGACCTTGGACAGAATCTTATAGTCCACATTCAACAGTGAAATGGGTCGCCAATTTCTAATTTCCTCCCTTCCCCCCTTGTGCTTGTAGATGAGGGTGATGATGCCTTTCCTCATGGATTCTGACACGCTGCCGGCCAGGAGCATACTCTCGTACACTTCTAGCAGGTCTGGGCCGATCAAGTCCCACAGAGCCGAATACAACTCCGCCGGCAAGCCGTCGCTTCCGGGAGTTTTACTTTTCTCGAAGGACTCAAGGGCCTTAGTCAGTTCATCAGGAGTTAGCAGTTTGTCCAGGCTCTCCCGCGTACTGTCGTCTAAGACCTCCGTGATAGAGGACAGGAAGGACTGGGAGGCCGTGCTGTCCGAGGGCTTCACGTCATACAATCCGGCATAAAAGGGTTTGCTGATCCTCAAAATGTCGGACCGTGATGACTTTACTAAGCCGTCTTCTTCCTTCAGGCTGCTGATCACAGAGCTCTCTCTGTGTACCTTTTGGTAGAAGAAACGTGAGCACGTCTCATCCTGCTCCACGGAGCGGACTCTGGAACGGAAGATGATCTTGGAGGCCTCCGAGGCAAAGTGCGAGGCTTGCTGGCTCTTCACCTCTTGGAGTTCCTCCTTGACATCGACCCCCATCGACTGCAGCCGGAGCAGATTTTGCATGTTTTTCTGGAGTCGGGACATTTCCCTCTGTTCCTTTCTAGCTTTGTCTCTCTATGGTGAAATGGTCAGTCACTACCAACACGGGAGGAAAGAAAATTTAATTTACCCAAGGCTACCCAAGTGCACTTCCTAGTAACCATTCACAGAACATGATGGACAGCAGTCTGATTAAAGTTGATATGCAGCTAAACCAGAAAGAGGGAAGAAAAGTTAAACCAATATAAATCAGAAGATTCCCATCGATCATTGAGTTACCCATATTGTAAAGCGGAAGGATTTTTCCAATTGCTATTTCTATCTAAATCAGATAAACCCATTTTTTTAATCTTAATTTTGCAAGACATATTGATTTGTGGGAATTTTCTCCCCCCACCCCTCCTGCCCCCATGCTGCGTAGCATCAGCATGTAGCAGATACTGCCTAAGTTTCTCATGGTGGCTGGCACAGGGAAATTTATAGATCAGAGATAAAAACAAAAAACTGCGGATGCTGGAAATCGAAAACAAAAACAGAAATACCTGGGAAAACTCAGCAGGCCTGGCAGCATCGGCGGAGAAGAGCAAAGTTGACGTTTCGAGTCCTCATGACCCTTCAACAGAACCAGTCCGATGCTGCCAGACCTGCTGAGTTTTCCCAGGTATTTCTGTTTTTGTTTAAGTTTATAGATCAGTCTATTTCTTCCTCTTTCAGGGACTTGGCTTGGCTGTAAGCTCCCTGATGAGTGGGCTCTGTTCTTCATTTGGTGCTGATTAAAGATCTGAGTGGCTGAGCGACTGAATGGGCCAGAGTACAACAATATGGTTATTTTTAATGAAGAGATTGCAGATGTACTGATCCACGCTTAATCTGATGCCAATCAAAACATTTGGCCATATTGGGAATTACACATAAGTTTTTTGTACATATTAAATAATGCAATTTCTGGTTGCAATTTTATTGTGCTTTTTTTTTCTTTATTCTTTTCCATTAATATATTCCTTGATATATTTAAGAGTGGAATTCGAGCCTGTTGAAATGGTTTATCACAAAAAATAACCATTTTAATCAAAATGTCTAGTCCACACCTGTGAGTGCACCAATTTAACACAAATGAAAATAACTTTAAAAAACTATACAGAGCTGTACTAATTATGGTTTTATTTAGTGTGCAATATACTTTTAAGAATAATACTTGTTAAGGAAGATCATATGATCTGGAGTAACCAATAGGAAAGCAGCGCAGGCTACCTCAGCAGCCAGTGTAGAGGTAGAGTTGGAGTTGAAAGCAAACGTGCAGTTGCTGCTGAGTATATTGTAAATAAATTTAATGTTTCCACCCGAGAAGTGTGTGCAGATTAACTCTATCATTAATAGCACAATTCAGCCACCCTACAACAAACTGGCAATGAGGATGGGATAGGGTTGAACAGAAGAAATCACGTTAAAAAGAAATTGGCACTATACCTCATCCAGTGATTGTAATTCACAAGCTCCATTAGAATTGAAGAGGTTATCCCCTCTCAAAATTCCACAATTTTGGAGAATTGATCCTTTTGAACCTGTCACAGACGATTGGCCTCAATACATAGAATGCCTCACATTCTTTTTTCAAGTGAACAAAATTACGGGGGAAGAGAAGAAGCAAACGATCCTCTTGAGTACTTATGGGGGTAAAACTTACAGCTTTTCAAACTTCAACAAACTTAATGTTTGATGGCACCCAGTGCCCCAGATTCAAAGAATTTCGGTAAATTGGTGGACCTCGTGAAGGGTCATTTTCAACCAAAGCCCTCAGTCATGATGCAGAGGTTCAGGTTTAATTTGATAAACAGAGCCTCCAGTGAGACAATTGTGTGCTATGTGGCAAATTTGGAGCAGCTAATAGAATATTGTGACTTCGGTACAACTCTGAACAACATGCTCAGTTTTCGTTTAGTATGTGGTGTGAAAAAGGACACTGTTCAGAAAAGATTATTGTCTGAAGTCAATCCGGATTTCAATAAGGCGCTATAGATAGTGCTGACCATGGAAAGCACAGTAAGAGATTTAAAAGCAATAGTGAGTGTGCAAAATGGTGTCATACTCCACATCGGGTGGGAAACCTCAACCGAAAGAGGCGTGTCTATTAACAACTGGCAGTTTAAAAAAATCGAGTGCTACAATTGTCATAGAAATGGACATATGATGAGGCAGTGCAAGGAAAGATCCAAGCAGGCTTGTAAACAAAAGAAGAAGCCCCATGAAATCTACAATGTGGAAGAGCCTGAAACAACAAATTCCAACATTTACTCGTTGTTTAATCTGAAAGCTGGAAATACAGAACCAATATTTGTCACAGTGAAAGTAAATGGCAAACCTGTTAGAATGGAAGTGGACACGGGAGCTTCCACTACAGTAATTGGGGAACATACCTTCGGATATTTGAATAATGATGAACGTCAATTAAGTTTAGAAGAAACAGACGCCAAGCTAAAAACATACATGGGTGAAGACATTCACGTAAAAGGTATAAACAGGGTAACTGTCCATTATGGAAGCCAATCGGCAAAGCTACCTTTGATGGTGGTAGCAGGTGAAGGGCCAAGCCTCCCCTGGGTGAAATTGGTCAAAGGAGATTAAGTTAGAATGATCTGAAATTTTCCAGTTGAGAGCAAGTGGGCTACCAGTGCTATTTAGAAAGTGTACCACCATCTTTAAGGAAGATCCGGGGCCTGTAGGCCAAGATTCATGTGGATCCAGAAGCAACTCCTCACTTAATGAAGGCGAGACTGGTACTATATGCCCTGCGAGAAAAAGTCGACATTACACTGAACAGAAGAGAGAAACTGGGCATTATACAACCAGTTCAGTTCTCAGAATGAGCAGAACCCATAGTCCCCGTCCTTAAACCTGACCAAAGCATCTGAATTTGTGAAGACTACAAACTGACGGTTAATAAAGTAGCTAAGCAAGATAGGCACCCCATTCCAAAGATCAAGGACCTGTATGCTGAGCTGGCAGGAGGGACAACGTACAGAAAGCTTGATGTGAGTAATGCTTATCAACACTTAGGGGAGAATTTTTCTGTCGGTGAGCTGGGGGCGGGGCCCGCTCGCCGACGCGAAAAATGATGATTCCCCCGACGTCATCCCGCCCCATTTAAATATTCAGGAAGGCGGGGGCACAGCGCGATCAGCTGTCCGCCCACCGACCTGTCAATGGCCAATTGAGGCCATTGACAGGGTAGTTAAATCAATTAAAGGCCCTGCCCGTCCAACCTTAAGGCTGGTGGGCAGGCCCAGGAGCCCTGGTGGGCTTCTGAAAAAACATCCACCAGCGGGATGAGGTTTCATGTCTGGTTTAAAAAACTTTAATAAAGTTTCTGTGATATTTATTAACATGTCCCATCTCGTGTGACGTTGTCACATGAGGGGGACATGTTAATAATTTTTTTTTTCTATTTTTAAACTTCAAACACTGTCAGTGATCTCCCTGATGCAGCACTTCGTCTCAGGGAGATGTGCGCTCTTTCGTGCGCATGCGTGAAAGAGCGCACTCTGACAGTTGGGGAATCCCTCCCCCCCGCCCCCCGCCTGCACAGGAATTGCATAGCGCTTCCCGTCGGGTGGCCCACTGGGCGAGCCTTAATTGGCCCGTTCACTGAAAATGGTGGCAGGGCCCGTTTCGGCAGCAGCAGCGATTGGCTGCCCACCCGCCGCTGAGCCAGTGGGGCCTGTCCACTCATCAAGTGCAAAATTCTGCCCTTAGAGTTCGATAATGACTCCCAGGAATTCATACACACAAAGGGTTGTACCAATATACACAATTACCTTTCAGTGTCTCCTCCACTTATGCTGACTTACAGAGAACAATGTGAAGCTTACTGCAGGGACTGCTCCAGGTTGTTGTCTATTTAGACGATGCACTGATGACAGGGTTCACTGAAAAAGGGCATTTGGCAAACTTAGAAGAAGTCTTAAAATGTCTCTTGCAAGCTGAAGTGTGTTTAAAAAAAGAACAGTGCACATTTCAAGCAAAGGAAACAATCTATTTGGATCACCGAGTAGATTCACAGGACCTCCAACCAGTTGAGGAGAAAGTGAGAGCCTTAAGAGAGACACCTACGCCAAAGAACACCTCTGACCTCAAATCATTCCTAGAAATGATCAGCTATTATGGGCGGGTCTTACCCAATTTATCTACAGTGCTGGCCCCCCCAGCATTCTCTACTCAAAAAGAACAAAGGTTGGTCTTGGGAGGCACCCCAGAAAGAAGATTTCATAAAGGTGAAACAATTTTTGCACTCGCCCAATCTATTAGTGCATTATGACCAGACGAAAGAATTGGTGTTGACATGTGATGCATCTCCCTACGGAGTGGGAGCAGTGCTCTCTCAATCAGATGGACGACAGCACGGAACGACCAATAGGTTATGTATCAGGAAAAGCTCACCACACTGGAAAAGGGATACTCGCAGATTGAAAAAGAGGGCCTGTCCATCATCTTTGGTGTCAAGAAATTTCACCAGTATGTACACGGCCGCCATTTTACAATCGTTTCAGACCACAAACCATTGCTAGGATTGTTTAGTGAGGACAAGGCTATACCACCCATGGCCTCAGCAAGAATACAATGATGGGCTTTAATTCTGGCAGCATACGAATACACTTTCACACATAGACCTGGCCAGCAAATCACCAACGCCGACACCCTTAGTCGTTTGCCTTTACAAGAAAATGATGAGCACGTCCCAGTTCCGCAGGAACTTGTTTTACTGATAAGCTTCTTTGATTCCTCACCAGTATGTGCTCAACAGATCAGAGGCTGGACAAGTCGGGACCCAGTCCTATCTCAGGTACGAGAACCAGTGCTACATGGTTGGTCACAGGAGCCCATATCTGATTAAATAAAACCATACTTCAACAGAAGACATGAAATAACTAGTCAGAATGGCATCTTATTGTAGGGAGCATAAGTGATAGTTCCTCCAAAGGTAAGGGAGCCACTTTTAATTGAACTACACAGTGCTCATCCAGGAATTTCCCGAATGAAGACCATAGCATGCAGCTATCTATGATGGTGTGGGGTGGATGGCGAAATAGAGGGTTTAGCAAAGCATTGTGTGCAATGTCAACAACTACAAAAGTTGCCAGTGACAGCACCATTACACCCATGGGAGTGGCCAGGTAGACCCTGGGTGCGATTACACATTGACTACATTGGACCTTTCCTGGGAACAATGCTTCTGCTCATTGTCGATGTCCATTCAAAATGGTTGGACGGATATGAGGTGAAGTCACCAACATCGGGCGCTGCAATTGCGAAACTACACCAGAGTTTTTGCCATTCACAGATCACCAGAAGTAGTCATTTCCAATAACGGCATGACATTTACAAGTGCTGAGTTTCAACGGTTTATCAGCCTCATGTGAAAACTGCACTGTACCACCCTTCCTCAAATGGACTGGCCAACAGGGCAGTTCAAACTTTCAAGGCAGGCATGAGAAAGCTAACTGGTGATTCCTTGGCAACCAAACTAGCGCGCTTTCTCTTTCATTACAGGACTACCCCTCACACAACAGGTGTCACACCTGCGGAGTTACTGTTGAAATGTCATCTCAGGACGAGATTCAGCTTAATAATGCAGAATTTAGAGGGAAAGGTGGATAGGAGTCAGGGAAGCCAGGAAACTAGACATGAATGGCATAGTCGTGAGAGGAAATTTACTTTGGGAGAACCAGTATACATGAAGGACTTTGGGGAAGGACCAAAGTGGTTACCGGGCGAAATAAGTGCGGTGACTGGACCTCTATCTTACCACATGGAGGTGGAAGGCCGGATCATCCATGAAAATGTGGACCATTTAAGGAAGAGAGAGACAAATCACCACAATATGGTTCCACCATTAATCACGACCGGGTCTGCGTTTCCTGTTGAGGATACTCAACACAGGACTGGCCTGTCACACGTTCCTGTAAAAGTTGAGGATACAGAACTGCAAGTGCCCACTGAAGCACTTGATTTTCAGGCAACTCCGGGGAAGGAGGCTCCTGACAAAGAATCTGAAGTTGTGGAGCTGCGATGTTCCACGTGTACCAGGAAACCAGCTGAAAGACTAAACTGGTAAATTCCTTACCCAGTGTAAATATTGTGTTGTCTTGGAAAATATGTACTTGTAAATATAATATGTATAGCCAAGTTAAAGAGGGAGGAATGTAGTAATTATGGTTTTATTTGGAGTGTAATGTACTTATGAGAATAATACTTGTTAAGGAAGATCACATGATCTGTAGTAACCAATAGGAGAGCAGCACGGGCTACCTCAGCAGTCAGTGTAGAGATAGAATTGGATTTGAAAGCAAACGTGTAGTTGCTGCTGAGTATATTGTAAATAAACTTAATGTTTCCACCCAAGAAGCGTCTGCAGATCAACTCTGTCACTAATAGCACAACTCGGCCACCCTACAACAAGAACCATTTGCTACTTATATTGTACAGTAGTCAGTTTCTCCTTAATTTTTTTTTAAAAAACATTTTATTTGAACGCTTTTATGCCCTTGTGCAGAAAAATGGCTTAATTTTAAGAGCCTCTTCAGAGCCTCGGCAAAAGGGCCGAATTTGCAGAAACTCACAATGGTGATTAGTTTGATCGGGAGCATGGCCAGTTTTGTGAACAGGCCCAGCTTCTAGCACAATGTTTTCTAAACGAACACAAAAGACCGTGGAAACTCTGTGTTTAAAATGTTGTGATCCTTTGTGTGAGTTTGGTCAATCTGCACGGAAAACAATCCAGCACAATCGAACAGAATTTTCACCTCCAGATATTTAACCATACGCCCTCCCTGTAAACAGTGTAACCCAACGTTAAACACAAGTGCTGATTTGTTTGTACAGGCTTATTAATAACAGGCAGTTTTCCTTCATGGTACCTAAGGGTCACGGAAGGTATGTTGTTAACATATACTTAGCGAAACAATATGAATACTGTTGCTACCTCCACTACAGTGACTTTGGAGACAGTAATCTCTTTTCTGACTAACTGGAGGGGTTTTCATGGGAAACATCAGGATTTTTACTTTGACTACAAAATTTACAGATAACCATTGCTTATAATTAAACTTGCAGCGATAGTGCCACATTCATGGATCTTTTAATGAGGACACTATCATGAATCGGGAACATGTATTGCCCATTTGATTGGTCCCTGAAACAACACCTAGGCCCTATAAAATGGAAATGGGATCATACACAAAACCCTTTAATTTGACCACAAAAATCAACATTACACCACCTGGTACAGTCTTAATGCAACAAGTAAAGCAGGTGGGACTCAGGTTCAAACCTTGGTCTTTGTTGAGTTTGCTGATCTCAACAAAACACAAGAGCACAAGAACTATGAGCAGGAGTAGGCTATTCGGCCCCCAAGTCTGCTCTGACATTCGCTATTCGATCAAACTAATCACCGTTATGAGCTTCTGCAAATTTAGCCCTTTTCCTGTCTGCCCTCCAAAACCCTTGATTCCCTTGTTTATCAAAAACCCATCTAATTTGGCTTGAAAAAAATTCAATGACTCAGCCTCCACTGCTCTTTGGGGAAAAAAGTTCCACAGATTCACAACTCTCTGAGAGAAAACATTTTTCCTCATCTCAGTCTTAATTGGGAGACCCCTAATTTTTAAACTATGTCTCCTAATCTAGACTCCCCCACAAAGGGAAACATCCTCTCAGCATCCAACCTGTCAAGTCCCCTCAGGATCTTATTTGTTTCAGTAAAATCACTTCTCATTCTTCTAAACTTTAATGGGTATAGGCCGAATTGCTCAATCTTTCCTCATAAGGCAACCCCTTAAAGCCAGGGATTAATCAAGTGACCCTTCTCTGAACAGCTTCTAATGCAATTATATCCTTTCTTAAGTAAGGAGACAAAACGGTGAACAGCATTCCAGTGCGGCCTCACCGAGGCCCTGTAGCAACACTTCCCTATTTTATCCTCAATTCCCCTTGCAATGAAGGCCATTCCATTTGCCTTCCTAATCACCTGCTGTACTTGCATACTAGCTTTTTTGTGATTCATGTACCAGGGCACTCATTTCCCTCTGTACCATAGAGTTCTACAGTCTCTCTCATTTAAATAGTATACTCTTTTGCTATTCTTCCTGCCAAAGTAGACAAGTTCACATTTTCCAACATCTGTCAAATTTTTGCCCACTCACTTAATTTATCTAAACCCCTTTGTAGAGTCTTTATGGCCTCTTGACAACTTAATTCCTACCTACCATTGTGTCATCAGCAAATTTCTCTACCCTTTGGTCCCTTCTTCCAAGTCACTAATATAGATCCCAAATATTTGAGGCCCCAGCACTGTGGCACTCCACTAGTCACAGCTTGCCAACCTGAAAATGACCATTTTATCCCCACTCTCTGCTTTCTGTTACCTGCTATAAACTCCTTAATAATGGATTCTAGCATTTTTTTCCATGACAGATGTTAGGCTAAGTGGCCTATAGTTTCCTGCTTTCTGTCTCCCTCTTTTCCTGAATAGAGGTGTCACATTTGCAATTTTCCACTCCGCTGGGACATTTACAGAATCTATGGAATTTTGGAAGATTACAACCAATGCATCCATTATCCCTGCAGCCACTTCTTTTAAGACCCTAGGAAGCAGGTCAACAGGACCATAGGACAACCAGACTTTAGTTTTAATAGTTTTATTAATACCTTTTCCCTAGCGATGGTCATTGTTTTATGTTCCTTGTTCCCTTTCAAGCATTCTTGGGATGTTTTTTGTGTCTTCTACAGTGAAGGCAGACACAAAATATCCTGTTCAACACTTCTGCCATTTCCTTGTATCCCATTCTTAGTTCCCCAGTCTCACGATCTAAGGGTCAAAACTCACTTTAGCTACTCTTTTCCTTTCTAAATACTTGTAGAAACTTTTACTGTCTGTTTTTGTATTTGTAGCTAGCTTTCTCTCATACTCTAATTTCCCCCTCCTTTTATTTTTAGTAATTCTTTGCTGGTTTCTAAACTCTCCAATCTTCTGAATTACTATTAATCTTCACAGTATTGTATGTTTTTCTTTCAATTTAATACTATCCTCAACTTCCTCAATTAGCCACAGATGGTGTATCCTTCTCATAGAGTCTTTCTTTCTTAATGGAATATATGTTTACTGAGAAATATGAAATATCTCCTTAAATGCCTGCCACCACTTGTCTACTGTCCTACCTTTAAACATATTTTCCAATTCACTTTAGCCAGTTCCATCTTCATACTCTTGTAATTGCCTTTATTGAAGTTTTTAAGTCACTAGTCCTGGACCTACACTTCTCGCCCTCAAACAGAACATGACATGGATGATATTCTATCATGTTACGATTACTGTTGCCTAGAGGCTCCTGTACCAGGAGGTCATTAATTAACCCTGTCTCATTGCACATTACCAAGTATAAAATAGCCTGCTCCCTGGTTGTCTCTAAAAAGTACTGCTATAAGAAATTGTCCATATTCACTCGAAGAACTCATTTTCCAGGTTACATTTGCCAATCTGATTTGTCTAATCTATACGAATCTTAAAATCACCCATGTTTATTGCAGTGAATTTCTTACAAGCTTCCATTATTTCTTCCCTCATACACTGTCCTACAGTGTAGCTACTGTTAGAGAATCTATAAATTACTCCACAAGTGACTTCTCACCTTTGCTATTTCTTATCTCTACCCAAATTGATTCTACATCTTGATCTTCTGAACTAAGGTCATTTCTCACTAACGTACAAATATCAACCTTAATAAACAGAGCTATCCCATCACCTTTTCCTAGCTTCCTGTCCTTTTGAAATATCAAATACTGTTGAATAGTTAACTCCCAGCCTTGATACCTTGCAACCATGTCTCTGAAATGACTATCAGGTCATACATATTTATTTCTACATGTGCTATCAATTCATATGGTTTGTTATGAATGCTGCACACATTCACATACAGAGCCCATAGTTCTGTCTTTTTATCATTCTTGCAAACTCTGGCCTAATCTGCTGATGCACTTTTAAATGTGTATGCTCTGTCCCTCCTGCCACGCTCTGGTTATCACTACCCATATCTCTACCCTGGTCTCTATTGCCTTGCCCTTTCTCTTTAATTTACCACATCTCCTCTCATGTGATACCCGCTCCCCCCATTATTTAGTTTAAAGCGCTCTCTATCACCCTAGTTATACAATTTACCAGAACATAGGTCCCAGCATGCTTCAGGTGAAGACCATTCCAACAACACTGCAGTTCCTCTTTCCTCAGTACTGGAGCCAGTGCCCCATGACTGAAACCCATTTCTCCCACACCAATCTTTGAGCCACAGATTCAACTCTCTAATCCTTTTTTATTATATGCCAATTCGCTTGTGACTCAGTAGTAATCCCGAGATTATTATCTCTGTGGTTATCCTTTTTAATTTAGCCCTTAGCTGCTCATAATCATGAAGCATAACCTCTTTCCTTCTTCAATCTATGTCGTTGGTACCTACATAGACCTCAACAATCTCATCCCGTTGCAGGTTCCTCTCCAGCCCTGATTAGATGTCCTGAACTTTGGCACCAGGCAGGCAACATAGCCTTCTGGAGTCACGTTCTCCGCTGCAGAGAACTGTGTCTATCTCTCTGATTATACTGTCCTCTACTACCATTACATTCCTATTTACTCAACCCACTTGAATGGCTTCCTGCACTATGAGGTGCCATGGTCAATTTGCTCATCCATCCTGCAGCCCCCACTCTCGCCCATACAAGCTGCAAGAACCTCAAACAATTGCAAAGGCTGAAACTCCTCCATTGCTACCTTCTCGTTCCCCATAACTGCCTCACTCACAGTCACACCCAAATCAGAAGCACCTAGCCTAAGGGATGTTTCTGCCTCCTAGAATAAAGTATCCAGATAACTTTCCCTCTTCCTGATACATCACAGTGTCCAAAGCTCGGACTCCAACTCATTAAGTTTGAGCCAAAGTTCCTCGAGCTGCAAACACTTACTGCAGATGCGGTCGTTGTGAATCTCACTGGTGTCCACCCATTACTCACATGCAACAGTAGCAACACATCACCTGCCCTCCCATCCTTACTTTGTTTTAATTAACTAATTAATTAATTGTTATCTCAATTAAATTTTAATTAATGCCTTTAGTCCTTCTTGTGCTTATGTTCTTATTATTTCAATTAATGTTTTACTTAGACCGATTGAAATTCCCCAGTTTAGATAAGAGAAAAAGAGAAAATGCTCACTTACCTGTTTCCCTGTGAAGTTATACCTTGATTTTTCTTTCCGAATGTGGATTCGGCTGTTGGAGATGTTCCTGCGCTGTTTTTAAACTCTCCTCTCTCTCTCTCCTGATGTGTTCTGTTGCTCTGGTGCTCCAGCGTAACAGTAGTAGTATTACAAGGCCTTTCAGTATGGATTATGGGAATCTTTATGGAGTGGCAAGAGGCCACAGCAAATTCCTTGTAATCTCCACAACCCCATCACCTCCTACGCTGAATAGACCGATCAGCAAATGCCATCAGCACTCATTTGTAATATTTAAATGCAGCTGACATTAGGAATAAGGTCAGACTTAAGGATGTAACATGTCAGCAGGTGGAAAATACATCCCTCTATACGTCCTAAGGTAGAGCAGGGCTGGATTAAATTCACTATCATGGTCCTTATGCCCTTCATCTAACCTTATCTGGAAAAGTTTGATGGTGATACCCATGGACACTCTTGTTTCCCATTCTTCACCTTAGTGTTCACAAATATCTTATTTAAATGCATTATTAAAACATGCACATATTCTGATATTCTCAGCACAAAATGGTCCTCTGCATGAAACTAGATCTATATATTTCCATTTCTATTCCCAAGGCAAATTTGTCAGGAACCTATTAACACCTAGCTTCCTGTCACCATGTACTTTATGTAATATATTTGGAGAAATGTATCAATTAAAAATGAAACTTAATATTAATCTGTGGATTTTTTACAACATTGAAATGGAGTAGAAACAGGCTGAAATAATAAAACTTTTATTATGCATGCGAAAGGGTCAGAGGATATATGTACTCAGCTGAACTTTGGGTAATGCACTGAGGAAGCCTGGTGAAGCCTTTCTTTACCACTGTTAAACTGTACACAATGTGCAGCTGTAAGCTGCCTTCTTCAGAGATTCATTCATACCCTTGAAAATAAAAAGGCTTTTAGTTATTTTGCTAGCAGGCTGCACATCAGAGAAGAGTTCTTCATGTAAATGTACAGGCCAAGCAGTATAAACCTGCTGCATTAATGAAGTGTGTTTCAAAGAACATGAATATTCTCCCTAGGGCTACTATCTGTCACACAATCCAACTGCTTGTGCAACCTAGGTCACTGGAGTTGGGTGTAATGACAAATCTCACCTATTACATTTCTACCAGATTCTGAAGAAGCCTGTTTTCTCTCTCTGTCATATGGGTATTTCTGTTTTGCTTCCCTTTCTCCCCAATGTTTTCCATCTCATTGCAAGGACAATTCACAGAACTGTTCTAATTGCTCCTGGCTAATCAGCCAATCAGTAATCAGCTAATCATCACATGAATAGAAGCCATCCAGGATACCTTGACCTTTGATGGAGGAACAGAATAGATTCTACCTCACTTGACAATATTGGCTAAGGTTAGGAACAGGAATCAACACCTAAATGCCCCCTCTTCCTACTTCATAAACATCAGAACATTAATACCGTGCTCCTACCTTGCTCCAGTAGAAATACTTTTTGCAGTGACCAAACCTTCCCCCTACTGAAGCATTCCTATTGAAATATTATTTAGAGTCATAGAGGTCTACAGCACAGAAAAAGGCTCTTCAGCCCATCGAGTCTGCGCCTGTCAAACAAGTACCTAACTATTCTAATCCCATTTTCCAGCACTAGGCCCATAGCCTTGAATGCCATGGCATCGCAAGTGCACATCCAAATACTTCTTAAATGTTATGAGGGTTTCTGCTTCTAACACCCTTTCAGGCAGTGAGTTCCAGACTCCCACCATCCTCTGGGTGAAAAATTCTTCCTCACATCCCCTCTAAACCTCCTGCCCCTTACCTTAAATCTATGTCCCTGGTTATTGATCCCTCCACCAAGGGGAAAAGTTTCTTCCTGTCTATCCTATCTATGCCCCTCATAATTTTATACACCTCAATCATGTCCCCCCTCAACCTTTTCTGCTCAAAGGAAAATAACCCCAGTCTATCTAATCTCTCCTCATAACTAAAACTCTCCAGCCCAGGATCATCCTGGTAAATCTCCTCTGCACTCTCTCTAGTGCAATCACATCCTTCCTATAATGCGGATTCCAGAACTGCACGCAATACTCTAGCTGAGGCCTAACCAGCCTTTTAAACAGTTCCAGCATAACCTCCCTGCTCTTATATTCTATGCCTCGGCTAATAAAGGCAAGTATCCCACATGCCTTCTTAACCATCTTATCTACCTGTCCCGCTACCTTAAGGGACCGGTGGACATGCACACCAAGGTCCCTCTGATCCTTGGTACTTCCCAGGGTCCTACCATTCATCGTGTATTCCCATGCCTGTTTGTCCTGCCCTTTCTTTATTGATATCTCCTCCACATTGTTCTTCCTTGTCTTTGCGCCATGCAAACTCTCAACTTTTATTTCAATCTACACTGAAACTCTCCTAAATCCCACCCTCACTCCCGCATCCCCATGTCCTCACTCAATTTGCCCCTCTACATAAACTCCTGACCCATAGTCACCCACTGGCCGTATCATCAGAAGAGGCCTAATCAATTCTGGGTGCTGTCTTTGGAAAGACTATGTGACATCACTATACCTCCCTTCCTTCTCTGTCCACATTTCCCTATCCCTCACTCCACCCGTTCAATGCCGCACCCCTTGATATAACTCCTGTGCACCTTCAAGTTCCAAGGCTACAGGCTTGAGCTCACCCAGCAGGTAAGTGACTTAGCACCACAATACAACAAAATTAGCTTTAATTAGTTAAAAATTAGTTTTAATTTATAACAACATCAATAGTTTGTGCATCTGTAACCACAGGTGTGAGTCCTGTGTGTTGCCCCTCTGGTTACCAGGGTAAAAGACATCACTAACATGGTGCAGATCATTTTTGCAGGATGGTGGCGGGGTGGGGGTTGGAGGTGGTCAATGGGAAAGGGAACATCCAGATGTTGTAGTCGATGTGGGATCCAATGATAAAGTTCGGGAAATGTTTGAAGTCCTACAGTCAGAGCTTCAGGAGCTATGCGCAGTAGTTAAAATCCAGGACCCCAAAAGGTTAGTATGATAATATAGGTTAACTCAAGGCTAGAAAAAACAGAGAGGTCTTCAGATTCCTGGAGCATGGGGTGTGTATTGGGGCAGGGGGACCTTTTCAAGATGGGTGGGTTGCAAATCACCAGAGGTGGGACCAGTGTCCTCACAGGAAGTTTACTGTAGAGGAGGGTTTAAAAAAATTTGGCTGGGGGAATGGACACCAGGATGAAATATTAGAGAGGAGAAACCAAGTGCACAGAGGACTGGGAAAGGCAAATAGTACTTGAGTAAGAATAACTCAGAAATAGGAGGGATCAGACAGGGAGAAAATGCAAAGAATTTTAAGATGAGTTTGGATTCCATGTTCATAATTGAAAGGATCATGGTGAATATGGTTGGTGTTTTGCAGATGCAAGTCAACAGCACATGGGGGAACAGTAATATCATGGCATTAGGAGCTTAATATTCCTGGTTATTCAGGATAATGAAGGAAAGAAAGGAGGGCTTGACAATAGCAGACATAATTGGCCGAATGGCCCCTTTCTGTGCCGTTAAAATTCTGTGATTTAATCAAATAAATTTTTATAACACTAGAGAAGGATGGTGTAATTGAGGGGCCAAAGACAGAGTCTATTTGGTTAGAATTAAGGGACAATAGCAGAGCCATTACGCTACTGAATGAAAGAAAGATTTGTATTTGTATTACACCTTTCATGGCCTCAGGACATTGAAGAACTTTTTGAAGAGTAGTTACTGTTATAATGTAGGAAATGCAGCAGTCAATTCGCACAAGATAGGCTCCCACAAATAACACTTTGATAATGAGCAGATAATCTGTTTTTGTGATGTATTAAGAGACAAATGTATGTCAGGGCACCATGCTCTTTTCAAAATTGCATAATGAGATCTTTTATGTCCACCTTAGAAAGCAGACAGGGCCTCAGTTTAATGTCTCAGTTGAAAGGTGGTAAATTCTGCAGTGCAGCCCTCCTCAGTCTAGATTTTGTGCTCAAGTCTCTGGAATGGTCCTTGAATCTACAGCTGTGTGAGTCAGCAGTGAGAATGCTGTCGACTGAGCACTGGCTGATACACAGCTGACTGGGGTGCATTCTAACGGCCACCAAATAGTGGGAAGAAGTAAATTTGCAAGCAAATTACAGAAAGATGCAATTACTACAAAGTACTGTTTCCTACTTTAGTAACAGTGTAAGCTCATAGATTCACAGATGTTTACAGCACAGAAAGAGGTCATTTGGCCCATCACGTCTGCGCCAGTAAACAAAGATTTGACTACACTAATCCCATTTTCCAGCTCTTGGCCCATATCCCTGGAAGCTATGGCAACGCAAGTGGTGGCAAAAGGCAAAGAGGTGAAGGGAATTCCTGGATTGTATAAAAGAAAACTTTCTTGAATTGCATGTTTCTAGCCCAACGAGGAAGGAAACAGTGCTGCTTCTGGTTCTGGGGAATGAATTGGGGAATATGTTCGTTGGGAGAGCATTTGGGGAACAGTGACAATAATATTATCAGGTTCAAAATAATTATAGAAAAAGACAAGAACCAAACCATGTTTAACAAAAAATGTTTAACTGAAGGGAGGTTAACTTCAATGAATTGAAAAGGGATCTAGCCCAGGTGGATTGGAATCAAAAATTGGTCACCAAAGCAATAACCGAAAAATGGGAGGGCTTCAAAGAGGAGATGCTTTGCATACAAAACAGACACATTCCCATATGGGGAAAGCAAGCGAATCAATAACCAGAGCTCCATGAATGATTAAAGATATAAAGATTAAAATGAGACAGAAAAAGAAGGCTTATGACACTTGTAAGCATCATAATACAGAAAAGAATGAAGCTAAATATAAGAAGTACAGATGAGATCTAAACAATGGAATAAGAGGACAGAGACTATGAGAATCGATTAGCAGATAGCATAAAATGGGAACCTCAAATTATTTTATTAACACATAAATAGTAAAAAGCTAGTCAAAGCAAGGATGGGCCCGATTGGGGATCTTGGGTGTGCCATGGCATGGCTGAACTGTTAACCGAGTACTTTGCATCTGTCTTCAGTCGAGAATAAAATGCTACCAATGTAGCAGTGAAAGAGGAGGGAATAGTGATATTGGATAGGATAAAATTAGATAAAAAGGATGTGCTTAAAAGATTTTAGTACCAGGGATGAAAGACTTCAGTTATGTGGAGAAATTAGAGATTATGGAGCTGTTCTCCTCAGAGCAGAGAATGGTAAAAGAATATTCGTTAGAGGTTTTTTCGAAACCATGAATAGTTCTGAGAGGGTAAATTAGGAGAAACTGTTTCCAGTGTTAGAAGAAGTGGTAACCAGTGGACACAGTTTTAAGGTAATTGGCAAAGAGACGACATGAGGAAACATTCTTTTATGCAGCAATTTGTTGTGAGCTGGAATACACTGCCTGAAAGGGTGGTGTAATCAGATTCAATAGCAACATTCAAAAGAGAAATGGATAAATACTTGAAGGGGGATAAAAACACAGGTCTATCGGGGAAGAACAGGAGAGTAGGGTTAATTGGATAGCTCAACTAAAGAGCTGGAAAGGGCATGATGGGCCAAATGGCCACCTGTGCCATATCATTCCAGTATTTCATATAGCACCTTTAATGTAATAAAAGGTCTCAATGTGCTGCACAAGAGAAGAGCATATTTTCACAACCGTGTAATTGTGATATTATAGATTTTGTGAAAAAAGTTAATCTTCATTTTAAATGAACACAAGAAGCCTTAAAATGGCTGCCAACAGTCACCTGGCCTTTTGAACTGCAATGTGGTCAAACTTCCAGAAGCTTTAATTGGATTGCAGGTAGACATATCCGGATGTGTGAAGACATTTGAAATCCAATTTGCATTTCTTCAAGGGTAAACAGAAACTCATTGTGGCCTCCCTGGTGGTGTGAATAGCTCTTTCCTATTTCCTCATACCTGGGAGAATGGCAACCATTCAAGTTAATGGTTGAGACATTTAAAAGGTTAATTACCTTGGCTAAAATGACAATGGATGGAACTATGCCCCGGGCCATCCTGTGGGATATTGGTTATCCTGATCAGATCATTGCTTGCTGTATATCACGCAAACTCATGAATGGCCCTAAGGCCATAACTTTCAGCCCTGAAAAGTGCCCAGTCTACCTCAGATTACTCTGGAAGGTCAAGGTATCAAAAATGTTTGCACAACAGGTGAAGCCAGTTGTTTCATGCTGCTACTATGCAGCAGCAGCACAAGTGGTTTTTGTTACTAATAGGCTGCCGCCAAGCCAAAAAGACATTCTGCCTATCACACAAATGAGTAATGTAGTATATGGATTTCAGTGCCAGTGTGATGCTAGGTATGTAGGCCGTATGTCCCAAACGCTGGCAGATCATATCAAAAAGCACATCCCTTCGGCTATTCGCAACAGGCACAAAGTACTGACCGTATCCAACCAGACCGAGCTCGCAAAACTCAAAACACAGTGTCAAACATTAGATCTGATTCCGTGATTGGACAACATTTGCTAAACAATTCTAAGTGAGCTGAGAATTAGGCCGACAAACAATTTAAGATTATCAGTCAGGCTCGGAGTGTGGCTCACTTACGTGTACTAGAAGCTACATTAATTAATATGCATGGCTCTGTTCTTTGCAGATAGAAAGAACATGTACACATGTTGCGCCTGTTTCAACTAAACAAAATTGGTGGGAGTCATTCTTTGATTCATTCCCCAGGGTAATGCCTAGATCAATCAGAATCAATTTGCCTGGTTTGAATTTAAACAAAGCTTGGCAGTTTACTGTCAGTCATCAGTTAACTGGTGCATTCTCCATGGCACCACTTATACCAATCAAAGTCCCCACTTGCCAACCAATCAGCACTCTCTTCTCTTGAAGGTTAAGCTGTTGTTCCCTTTACATTTGTTATTCTTGCGAATTGTCCTGATGAGTGCAAGACAAAAAAGCTTTGACAACATGTGTTTTTCTTCAGCAATACTAAAGCTTCTCTGCTGGGTTATTTATAAATTGACCCATTCATAAGTCAAAAGTGGGGGGGGGGGACTACACACACACACACACACTCATGAATTCTTAACTTATGGACCACATTAAGAAAACGCCTTTTACATGGTCGTGACAATATTTATTATGGATTTTGAAAGAATTTGCTGTGGCATATTATTGCTGGGCTTTCAGCAATTTACTATACTCTTGAACTCCCCAACCTTGTGAAAATACCCTATTAAGCTGTCTTAAACAATTGGTTTGCATTAGCAGATGTATGATTATAAAAAGAATCTACTAGGCTCTTCACACTAAAGTGATTAGAAGGTTAAAGCTGGGAGTTATGTAACATATATTCAAGCATGCTTGCTTTGTTTTTGATTACAGTATTGACATAAAATCTTAACCAGACATTCACCTGACAGAGTGGCAGTATTTGGTAAATTACCTGCAGATGGCTATTTCTTCTTATTATGGGTTAAAACACTGAACTAAATTTATGCTGCGATATTGATATTCTGTTAAACTTGGTCTATCGGTCAAAAAATTTGGATGTAATATTCCCACCCCCATCCACAACTGAACTGGAATCTGATCAAGCTCTATTTGAAGTTTCAGATCATTAGCGTGATCCGACCATATCACTAATCAAGCCAACCTCATGGAAAAGGGCCTGTTCACAACATAAGGATCAGACATCCAGCTGTTCTCCAAAGACAGAAACCGTATAGCTCCGTGCTATTACAGGACCTCATGCGCTGTAGGTCGAAGGCCAGTTAGCTAGTGTGTGGTTCAGAATAACACCAGCAGTAGGGGTTCAATTCTCCTTTCAGCTAAACTTGGGACCTGCCTCCCTTGCCCTGCCCCTGAGAGTGGAAAGCAATGGCTAACTCAGACTGCCAAGAGATTGACTCAGGATGAAGCATCAGCAGGCAATGGGCCAATGACCTGACTTTAGGCAGACCACATACACCATACCTGCTGTACATGCAGCCGATCTTCCCCTATATCTCTAGGGGTAGATACAAGCTCTCCCCCATTTTTCATCCTCTTGGTGCCTGAAAACTGCACATTTCACACAAGAGAAATATCAGGGTAATTCATTCTCCAAATCACAACAATTTGGTTGATGTTGTAGTTTTAGCCTATTAAATGATCTACCTCTATTAAAAATAGTGTAGAAAGAATTTCACATAAACACGTTAAGATTTTATTAGATTAAACTTTGTTATTGGCCCTATTTCCAGTGGTACGACACTGAATATACAACTTAACAAAGAACAAATCTCAGCTGTCGTGTTTCTATAAACCATGTACTAAATTTTTACACCAGCAGAAAATATGAAATTTAATTTAGTGTCTCAGCAAATTGTCCTGTTAAATTGAACAGATGATACATTAGTATCATACACAGTTCACTGTATCTGGTGCACAACAGTCAAATCTAACCAAAGAGGAGGCAAAGAGGCAATGCTAGTTTGGCCTTCTGCCAGGGTTTGATTCTCAAACATGTGGTTTTGATACACGTATTACAAAAACATGGAGCATGTGACACTGTCGAGAAAGTATTTAATATATTCAGAATTGTCTGCCTGTCACACACAGATGGTACACGCTATAAACTGAGGCCCTGATTATAGTTAATGGTGTTGTGTATTACTGGCACAGCAGCCACTCCTAGTTTGCATTTATCTTTAGTGTGTTTATGTGCAAAAGAGTTTTATTATTAAATTTATGGGACTAATGCCACAGATTTTAAGCACTGCAATTACAAGGAGTACGTTCTTGGTGAGTAATTCATCATGTTTTTTTTTCCCTTAAGACAGTAGAGACATCACTTTCAGTGACTGTTGCTGCTGCATTGAAAGAAATTCTCCCTTGTGTGAAGACTAGAAGGACCAGGGTAATGAAGTTGTTGTTATGTCACTGGGTTGAAAGTGAGCAAATGCCCTTTAATTCTCAGCTAAAAGAATTACTTCTCAGTTACACTATTTGCTAACAGATAATTAATCTTGAGTATGATCTGCTTGTTATGTTTTGCTTTTACTCTGTACAAGCATATTCCACAGTGGAGTAAAAGAAAGAGCTCGCAATAATGTCGAGCCATTCATTACCACAGGACGTCCTAAAGCACTTTTCAACTAATGGAGTACTTTATGGAGTGTGGTAACTGTTGTAATGTAGGAAATATGTGACAGCTATTTCACACATAGCGAGGTCCCACAAACAGCAATGTGATACTGGCCAGTGCAGGTTGCAGCTCTTTTAACTTCATTATGATATGTTTAGCTAACTGCCAATTTGTTGAATGGGAAATGGCCGTTTGACACATCAAGTTGAATCCTTCCACAGAACATACATACTTTGTGTGGCTATGAATTCTACCTGACTTATGTAATCTCCTTGGGGAAGTCATGTGAAAATTTCAAGGATATAAAACTTAGTAAAAAATTCTCCCTCAATCCCTAAAGTAATGCAGCAAAACTCCAGGATATTAATCTGACATTATAACCTCCATTATACAGCCCTAACCAGATGCATTCGACAGATGACATTTCTATAATTCCAGCTGCACAGCAACCATCAAGTTCCACAGAGTATTTAAATTGGTACTTATCCTAAGTATCTTTAACCCTACTGTTTTACACAAGGTTCCAAGCATCTACTACTCTATGGAGAAAAAAATTTTTCAATGCTTTGTTCTTGCTTGAGATTCGTTAACTCGCTACTTTAAGTCCTGTGATCAAATAAGAACATAACAATGTAAGAAATAGGATCTGGAGTAGGTCTTTAATTGGCCCTTTGAGCCTGCTCTGCCATTCAACAAGGTTATGGCTGATCTTCCACCTCAACTTCACCTCCCAGCATGATTGCCATGTCTCTTAATTCACTTAGTGCCCAAATAAAATCTATCAACCTCTGCCTTAACTATGTTCAAAGGCTGGGCCGCCATTGCTCTCTGGGGTAGAGAATTCCAGAGATTCACAATCCTTTGAGTGAACAAATGTTCCTGCATCTCAGGCCTAAAAGGCTGACCGTTATACCGAGACTGTGGCCCGTGTTCTGGGTTTGGGGAAACATTTTCTCAGAACCTACCCTGTTAAGGCCCTTATGAATTTATTAGATCACCTCTCATTCTTCTAAACTCCAGGGAATATAGGCCGACTCCACTCAAATTCTTCTCGCAGGAAAATCCCTTCATTCCAGGAACCATGTTAGTGAACTTTCATGGCACTCCCTCAAGAGTAAGCATGTCCTTCCTTAGGTGAGGGGACCATAACTGTACACATCAGGTGCAGCCACACTAATGTCCGATATACTTGCGGTAAGACTGCTTTATTCTTATACTGTGACTGCAAGATCAGGCCTGAGGCTGAGAATTCTGTGGTGAGTAACACATCTCCTGACTCCCCAAAGCTTATACACTATCTACAAGGCACAAGTCAGGATTGCGATGGAATACTCTCCACTTGACTGAATGACTTCAGCTCCAAGTACACGCAAGAGGTTCAACACCATCCAGGTCAAAGCAGCCCACTTGATCAACACCCCATCCACAACCTTAAACATTCACTCTCTCCACCACCGACACACAGTGGCAGCAGGGTGTACCATGTACAAAGATGCCCTGCAGCAACTCGCCAAAGCTCCTTTGACAGCACCTTCCAAATTCACAACCTCTACCATCTGGAAGGACAAGGCCAGCAGACACGTGGGAACGCCACCACCTGCAAGTTCCTCTCCAAGCTACACGTCAACCTGACTTGGAACTATCTCGCTGTTCCTTCACTGTCACTGGGTCAAAAACCTGAACCTCCCTTCGTAACAGCAGTCTAGCTCTACCTGCACCACATGGACATCAGCATTTCAAGGATGTAGCTTACCACAACCTTCTCAAGCACAGGAAGTAATAGACAATAACTGTTGGCCTTGCCAGCGACACATACATCCCAGTATCTAATCACTTTGTATCAAAAGTTATCATACCATTTGCCTTCCTAATTGCTTGCTGTACCTGTATGTTAACATTCTGTGATGTCATGACCACATAACAAACATTTCCTCAAAGTGGTCCATGAGCTAAGAATTTGTGTATGTAGGCCCCTTTTATTTTGTGAGTGATTCAATTTAAAAGTAGCCAACTGCAAAGCTTTAGCCTTAAACAAGATAAATATTCATTTATTACCAAACTACTGCTGTAAGTTGTTAAAATAAAAGTAATAAAGTTACCAACTAAATACATATAAACATTAAATGCAAATAAGGATAAAAGATACTTCTAAAGATGAATTTCAGTTCGATCCTTTAAGATATCACTTTAGGCACATGACAGTTGAAGTGGTGGTTGTCTGGAGTGAAGGGTGAAGTTGAAGAGTTGTGTTCAGCAGCTGTAATGGCTTCTGTAGTCAAATAACCAGATGTTGTCTTTGTAGGTGGACTCAGCAGGTCACCGGGTTTTTGAGAGACAGAGTGAAGGCTTCTTGTTCCTCACTAGTTCTGCAGTTTCAGCACTTGCAGATTGTCTGAACTCTTTCGTCAGAACAGCAGGTGATTTCTAGATTCCTTCCTTTTCGCCTTCCCTTGGCCAAGAACCCTCCCTGATGATGTCTCTCAGTTCTTCCTTAGGGGCGGTGGGAGGGAGGAGGGGTGCTTTATACAGTTCAAAACTCAAAATGGCTGCTATCCCAAACAGTCCAATCAAGCTTTTATATTAGCTATTGATTTAGCCCAGGTCTGGGGCATAGTCCTACCCATTGTCTTTTTGCTGAGGTAATTAACTTTTTAAATATGTCAGTCATTAATTTGAATGGCTCCCATTCTTCCAGATTTGCTGAGAAAGGAAAGAGCTTTTTCACATCTTCAGGGAAGCCATTGTCAATGAGTTTGTTTACCCTTGTGGAAATGTGTATTGAATTTCAAATATCTTCATATGTCTGAAGTGCTCTTTGCACTCCACTTGGAGCTTTCTAGAAGCTTGACAAACATTGCAGTTGTAAAAGGTCAGGTGGCTTTTGGCAGCCACTGTTAAGGCTCCACGGGCCCATTTAAAGGAAAGATTAGCTATTTTACAAAATCTAAAGTATCATAGCTACACGTTGATGACAGTGATTGATATACAAGGACACTCAGGCTCTTCTGAATGCAAATGTTTCCCAGTTTCTCACCATTCAAAAATATTCTGCTTTTTTATTTTCCCAACCTAGGCAGATAACTTCACACTTTGTGACTATATTTCACTTGTTATGTTCTTGCCCAATCACTCAGCCTGTCTACATCTCTCTGCAACCTCTTTACATCTTTTTCACTACTTATTTTACAATCTGACTTTGCATTGTCAGCAAATTTGAGGATGTAACACTCACCCCCCTCATCTTGGTCATTAATAAAGATTATGTTATGATATGGCAGGTGGTATTTATGAGGCTGACCAAATCTACAAGGGAAACTTGGCCACGCTATCACAATGGTTTTGCAATTTGTATTTATTACGAGAAGGTTTGTATACTGAATTTAGAAGTAATGAGTCCACTAAAACCTTTATAGATTTTAAAAATTAAATTAAAACATTTATTAACAAAAGAAATGAGTAAAACACATACACAGGATTACAATTACACAGTTACTTAATATTATAACAATTCCCAAAATTCCTAGTTAAACAGATTCCCAACTACACACCCCCTTTAAGGCAACAGTCCAAAATAGATTTTAAATTTATAGACAATCCGGCAAGGTTACCACAAGCACCCACTTGACAGTGGAATTCCAAAGGCTTTTAACACAATTTTGGTTACTGCAACACCAGGCTCCTGCTAAGTGGCTAGAGGCTTTTCCCCAAGTCTATTTCACATGGTGAACCTTTCAGATATTACATGGCCACATACCCATTGCCTTCCAATCCTTCCTTAAATATATTTCTTCCTCTTTAATCTGTAAATCCCATTGTTGACACATATCTTTGGAATTTAGTTTTCCCATAATTGAAAAATCTTTTATGCTGTTATTATGGCCTGCACTTTTGGGAAAAACCAACGTAATAACCTACCCTATTTATCTTGTTAGTTGTAAACATCCTCCCATGTCACTTTGAAAACCAAACATCTCTCCACTTATCTCAAAATGCAAACTTCAATCACACCCTATCTGCTGAGATTTTACCCTAACTCACTGATCAACATTTCACATGCCCTTTTACACCTAACTCTTTTGATAATTTCAACCTTTCAGTCTATCCATCTCTAATTTAATTAAATCAGCCACACAGACAGAACCATCCACAAACACACACAATACCCCAATGGAGTAACTACAATACCCCACAATAATACTATGAAAAATATGATAGTTTTGTGACAATTATAAATTGCTGAGGCCATCCCTTGTTGCCCTTCTCAAGGGCAACTGGGGATGGGCACTAAATAGTGGCCCAGCCAGTGAAGCCCACATCCTGAGAATGAATAAAAAAAAGTACCCTGCTGTTTCCAATCTGCCAACCAAAAAATGACCCATTTATTCCTACTCTCTATTTTCTGTCCATTGACCAATGCTCAATCCATCTAATATATTAACTTCAATCTCATGACTCACAATTTTGTGTGATAACCCCTTGTGTGGTATTTTATCAAGTGCTTTTTGAAAATCTAAATACACTACTCTCACTGGTTCCCTTCATTTACCCTAATAGTTACATTCTCAAAAAACAGATTTGTCAGACACAACTTCCACTTCATAATTCTGTGTTGACTCATAATTCTGTGCCCTGTTACCACATTGCGAAAAATTACATTGATTCTAACATTTTGCTTTCTATTGATGTTGGCTCACTGACAGATAGTTCCTTATTTTCTCTTTTCTTCCTTTCCTAGAAATCCGGGTTATATTTCCAACCTTCCAATCCTTGGGGCAGAATCTTTAGGTCAGCGGGCAGGCGCGATCGGCGGGCCTGGCCAGCCAGGGTGAAACAATCGCTGAGAAGCTCAGCGTTGCGGGGGTGGGGGCGGGAAGAGGGCAGGCGCTGGGCCAGCACTGGCAGAAAGCTCCCCGAAGGCAGAGAGGTGCCTCAGGGAGCTGAAGACCTGAAAAATCAAAAATAAAGTTTTGAAAAGCAGGTGAAAAATGCCCAAGCATCCCAATCAGGCACCTGAAAACCTACATGATGAAAATGCTGTCCATTGATTTTTATTTTTATTTTATTTCATCACGGGAACTTCATCCCGCCCTCGGATGAGGTTTCATGAAAATCGTAAAGGCCGCCTGGCCGATTCGCCCGTCCGCCAATCGTAAGGTTGGATGGGCAATGTAAAATGAAAGACAATTACACCTTTAATGACCTTAATTGGCCTCTTAATTGTCGGCGGGCTGCTTCCGACTTTTGTGTGCGCCTGCTGACTGAAATATCGTGCAAGCACAGGATGATTTCAGGACGCTCGCCCGAGGTCTTCTCGCGCGATTTTGCGTCCGATCAGGTCGGGCACGTGCCTGCATGCCGAGCTAAAAATCCTGCCCTTGGAAACTGTTCTAGAATCTAAGAAGTTCTGGTAGATCAAAATCAGTGCATCCCTTATCTCTGCAGCAGCCTCTTTAAAAGCCCTAGAATGCAGGTAGTCAGGTCCACGGGATTTGTCGCCACTTAGGCCCCTTAATTCCCCAAGTACGATTTTTTCCACTGATTTCTTTAAGTACCTCATTCTCGCTAGGTCCTTAGATTGCTATTATTTCCACCAAGTGTTTTGTGTCTCCTAAGTTCCAAAACTTGACTCTGGCCGGAATTTTCCGGCGCTGTTGACGCCAGGTGTCATGGCAGCCGGGGGAGGGGAATAATATGGCGCAAGGCCAAAAATCGGTTTTACGCTGTCGTGAACCCGGTTTGCGGTCGTCCACTCCACCCGTCAGTGGTGGGCTGCGTGTCCCACTGCTGCATGTTGGTAACGTCATTTTAATACATTTGCTCACCAGAATCATCCCCCCATGTCAAATTTACCACCCACATCGGTGTGACTTCAAAATGGCTTGCTTCACAACCGCCTTTAAAAAGCATGCACGTGGTGACCTGAACTTCGAGGGAAACTGGGAGGTGTGTGCACACAACCTTGCACAGCACCCGCAGGCATCACCCGTAGGACATCAAGGAAGAGGCGCCTCGCATTTGCCAGGGACACAGGCAACTCACTTTTTCCTGGCTGGCTTTCTGTATGGAGCCAGGGCAAGGGCTCCAATGTGGGTCAGGCCGGGGGTTGGGTTGGGTTGGAGGGTTGGTGGTGGTGGTGGTTGGGGACAAGGCAGCACAGACTGAAGGAAATACTCAAGGTGTGGACCAGTATCCATTATGGTTCATGCTAACAGAATAGCCTTGCAGTGCGACTGGCGGGTAAAGCATCCTTTTCCCTGCCTGCTACCACACTTCTGAGGCGATTCCGCCCTCTGTGTCTCCTCTTGCTCCAAGGATGCATTCCATAACCTGATCCCAATAAGACAATCAGGAGCATTTGTACAGTCCTTTCAGACACCTCCACCCCACCTTCCTGACTGCTGCCCTGCCACTGGGAAAATCCTGCCAATATCCTGGGAGCTCCTGTTCACACTTGGACCAGACCCCTCCTCTAAGTGCTGTGCCTACCTGCTCACATTCCTGATCGAATTCCCTCTAAATGCACAGATCAACAGTTACAAAAAGAACATGAGCACAAAGGAACTCTGGAGCAGTGCTTGGTCAAGTGGGGAACAAGCAGCAGCATTACTTGGTTGTCCTATGAAAAGCATAACCATTTGGAGGAATTGTTATATTCTGATTTTGCTTCAGGTATAACCCTAACTGGAATTATTTTTTAGACTTGCTCTCCTTTTTGCTATCAGGCAATTTGCTTACAAAAGGGAAAATATTTCATATTGTGGTTTCTCTGGTTCTACAGGATGACAGGGAGATGGAGTAGAGGCTGCAGATGTCATGTGTCAAATTGGAGCTGGACTGCTCCATGTCCCTTGCCCATGACAGAAAGCTGTCACAATGCACCCAGAATCTTGCAGTGCAGACCCAATAGCATCTCCTGTATACTTCCCAAAATCCTCATCTGAGTCCTCTACTGCAGATCTTGTCTGTGACCTTGCCCTCCAGCAAGCCAGTAAAAGAACCAACATTTCCCCCTGGCCTGGCTGCAGTCAACTAAAGACCAAAGGGCTCGCCACTCGCTGATCCCAACTCTCTACTAGCCTTCAGGCTATGCACAGTGCCAGGATCTGAACTGATGGCTGCGAGTGCGAGATAGAGTGACAGGGCCTCTTCGTTCAGGCTGTGCTGTTGCTTTCACTCTAACTCCTTGGGCTGCTATGGTGGGGCAGGCAGCTGACCTTGGGTGTCTGAAAGCTGCAAATCAAAAGGGGGAGGTTGAGACGTAAGAATTCCATGGTTACACCATTAGCAGTTTATACATTGTGCTGCCAGAAAGCAGAATGAGAGTGAGTTGAGAGTTGAGAGCGGCATAGGGCAGGAACATATGGTTACCCTCAATGTTCTCAGCAATGCAGGATGACACAGGCTCTTTTGCAGCCAGCCCCATAATGCTGAGAGCCTTCTCCTCAGTAGAGCTCAGGAAATGCAGGCACCCTCGTCCCGCTTGTTCTGCTTTGCTCCCTTCTATTGTCTGCCACCTTATCCTGTGGTGGGAAGAATGTCAGTGATTGTGTTGCAGTGTTTGTGTGATGTGCTGGCTTGGCTGAATAGATGGAGATTTGTGGTGACAGTGAGAGGGGGTGTGAGGCTGGCAGCATTTACAGGTATGTGAGAGTGGGAGTATTCGGACCTTAGGTGTGAGCCCTGACTGCCAGGGATTGCTATTGGGTGAGCGATGGGCATGTGGTGCATTGGGCAGTGTGGGAGGCTAGTCTTTGAGTAGGTAGGAGATGTCATATGAAGATCCATTCACTGACCTTAACCACCTGCTTGAGGTCAATAGACTTCTTATGACACTGCTGCTAGGTCCTTGGGAACAGATGCAGGGAATTGACCTCCCTGGCCACCTGCTCCCATTGGCTTCTAGGGGTGGGCTTGAAACTCTCCTTATCACCCGTAGAACAACGGCACTTCTCTTGCCGTTACCTCTACCACCAAGGACTCCAGCATTACATCAGTGACCCTGGAGCACACTCTTTGCCCTTCTGTTCCATTTTCCTTGCAACAATAGTATTCCGGATCAGCCTGTCATTCAGTGCAGCTTCCCTTTAAGAGGGACAGACTGCCTTTAAGGACAGAAAGCTGATGGCACCACACACTAGCAGCATCATGCTGCTTGCCCCCTTGCTGACACAGAGGCGGTCAGCAGCACAGGGGCTACTCAGCCCAATCGACAATCATGGAAATGAGGGGCTGAATTTTTCTGAGTGGCTTCAGGAACCCCATGTCCAGTCCACTTTCAGGTCCCAAGTTTGTGCGTTTTGATAGCACGCCTGCCAACTTAATCGTATGGGAGGCAGTCAATTAACAGGCCTTCCCCATGTTTACTGTGCAATTAGGCAGGTTCCAGAAGCTGGAGCTCAGGACATTGCGGCCCAATGCAAAGGAGGCAAATTGTACAACTGGTAATAGTGCTGCTGAGACCCAAGCAACAGGAGTAACAACGAAACACTGCAGCCAGTATCAGCACCAGAGGAGAGGTCGAGACATCATGAAGGTCGGTGATGATTGGAGAATCTCTCTCCACAATTCCACTTTCAATGGCAAGGCTGTGAGATGGGAAGACAGCAGCCTTGCCACTTTCTGCCAGTGTGACTTACTTGAGTGTGGGCACAGCAAGGGGACTGTGCATAGTGGAAAGATTGCAGCCTGTTCACAAAGTGCCCGCTAAATACCTCACTAATCGACTTAACAATTTGACCACTGCCGTCAGACCGTCAGACGCGTTGCACTTACCTTGACATTGAGAGCGCAGGTCGGGCACTTCAACTTCAGATGGGCTTCGGAGATTTTGCACATGCAGAGATCGGGTGCAGGCTGCACATACGTAGATCATCGTTTTTACATTCTTTGGCACTGCACGCCTGTGCAAAAAGAAAAATGGTATGAAAACTTGGGTCAGGTGACTGGGAGTGGAGCACCATGGAAGACTAGTGGCCAAGGCAGGGGACAGGGAGAGATTCCTAAGGGAGAGGGGATAGGGAGAGGTCCTAAAAGGAAGTCCCAGGTAGGGGACAGAGGCAGGGGACAGAGACAGGTCCAGGTCCCAGTTAAGTTCAGGTTAAAAAAAAGGAGGAGCAGAGAAACAGGCCCCAAACAGGAAAAGGGCTGCAGGTAGCAGACTGTAGGTGAAGAGTGCTGCCCAATTGCGGAAACACATTTAACATTAGACATTGTGTTCTGAGTTTTGCAGGCTCAGGCTTGGTCAGTGCTCTGCCCATTGCGAACAGCTGAAGGAATATGCTGTTCAATATGATCCTCCAATCATTGGAACAGCACTTGCTCAACAGCCCCGAGCAGGCTGCACATGCACAGATCAGCATTTTTACATTCTTTGGCACCGCGTGCCTGTGCAAGAAGAAAAATATTATGAAAACGGGTCAGGTGACTGGGAGTGGAGCACCATGGAGCACCACCAACTTAAGGTTATCAGTCGGGCTCGTAATGTGGCTCACTTATGCTTGCAAGAAACTACATATACTCATACGCAGGGTCTGTCCTCTACAGGCAAAAAGAACATGCCCAGGTATTGCGCCTTTTTTGAATTAAACAAAAGAGTGGGGGACAGTAACTCTCTGATGCATTTACCACGGACCTCAGTCAATCAGAGTTGACTTGCCAGCCAATCGGCACCCATTTCTCATGCAGTATAAATTGTTGCTCCTTTTGAAATTTGGCATTCTTGCATCTGTCCTGATGAGTGCAAGACAAAAAGCTGCGACAGCATGTGTCTTTTTTCAGTAATACTCCAATTTTAACCTTATTTAATCCATAAAGAACTATTCATATAATCATCTCTTCAGCACTGAGATTGAAGTACTGTTTATTTGGTCAGATTAATCATTTATTGCTCATCATAATGGTTTGCTGAATTTATATCTCCTTATTACCAACTGCAAAACTATGCATGATAGGTTAAAATTGATTCTACTGCCTAGCCATTAATTTGTCATGTAACATATTTAGATCAAAGCTTATACTTGCTGACATTCATGGTTACGGCATGAGAAATCCAATATTCTGGACTGTTCCAGGAACAAAATTCTGATTTTGATACTGTTCATAATTTATGATTTGGAATTTCCTATCTTAGAATGTTAACATGTTGAAATAGCTGAACAATGACATGACCATTATCTTATAAGGAGAGTTGTTCTATCATTACAGATATATGAATCATTGTAAGTTATATTTGGTGGAAATTTACTGGATGATGATTTACTCAAGATTTCCTGTACAATCAGCTAGAATGAGTTCCAGAAGGAGGTGGGTAATAAAATGTCACCTAAAAGATGAGGATGAAGTTGAGCCAGTGAAAAATGGGTGCAATAAGGTCTTATTTGTGGGTTCACCACCTGCCTGAAAAGTGTTGAAAATGCATCCAATAATATAGTGTTTCTGGTGTTGAAGGGATATCCCTGCCAATTGCCTAAAACTTGAATTAGCTCTGTCCCCACTCTCCCTTTTAACTCCTAGCTAGATCTAGACATGAATGATGCTGAACTTGGCACACCAAACTGTTTTATGCTAAAGTTGGGCCCATGAATGATTGATTATCATGCATAAACATAATCAAAGTTACCTCGCAGTTGAGATGCAAATCATTAATGGACAGATTTACTTGACAAAATGAGCAGTAAATCAACACAAATGGATACTGGGCACTAATTATAGCAGTGAGCAGAGGCTGAGATTATAACTTGGTTAGATTACTTTAAGAGTGATTCCTTTGAGAGTTTAACAGCTATGAACGGCCAATCTTTCTAATAATTCAAGTCTATGTGCATTATTAACAACGTTTACGGCTTGCACAACCTCTTTGTCAAGGGCATCATGACTGGGTCAGTCTTTTTCCTTCCCTGGGACACAGGCATTAGCTCCTTGGGCGTTGAGCTGATGCTGGGGTGATCTGTTTTACCTGTATCTTCAGAGCAACTGTAAACTTGAGTGACGTTATTTGAGCTGGCTTCCCCTAATCTTTCTTGATCTTAGACGATACCCTATTAAGCAACAATCGTAAATTTGCCTGAAATGGGCTGGCATAACTAAAATTTAGCATCTAAACTTTCATACTCTTGTCCTTAAAAAGTAACTTGTACTGTTAAGTATACCTCTTATCCCTGAAAAGATAGAAGTGTTCTGATTAACACACACCATGAAAGATTGTTACTTTTACCAAAGATAAACTTTGCTTATGAATGGCCCATGCGTCTGAAGGCCTTGTCCCTTGTTATGTCGATCAGCCCCATTAAGTCAGTGCTGAAACACGGATCTCCAGAGGGGTTGACTGCTCTTTTACAATCTTTACCTTTGAGCTTTACCAAAGGGACCCACACAAATTTGAGGGGACCTAACCTATTTACAACTCACTAAATGCTTCTTTCTTGGACCTGAGCCAAGAATAATGACTTTATGACTTAATTGCTTAAAAGCCTGTATTCAATGTTTGGAAGCCTGTATTAACCATTCATCTCCCAGCACTCAGTTGAACAGCTGGACTCCATATTGCAAAAGATTGTCAAGCAGTTTACAGGGTATTTCTGTTCTGAATCACAAAGGCAATGCTGCAGGCAACTTTACAGCTCACAGTTCCTACAAGCTGTTGTAACCCTATGAACAAGGGTAATAGGGAACAAGGTGGCGGCATTGCTATTTATCTCCCTCAAATGGGTTCAGTTCAAGGACATTCTTGGAAATCCATTAGACATGCATCATAGGACATTTTATAAGGCCAAAAATATTGAAATGAAAGTTTTTCAGAAAATATAAGCAGGTACTTTCCTGGGTCTATGCTACTGTATTGCCTATATGCTGTAAATTTTGGAAACTCAGGCAGGTTGATGCTATGATTTATTTAAATGGAGGAAAATAGAGCTGGTTTCTTTTCAGGTGTGCACTTCGCTGCACCTGATTTTCCAATATACCCTATTATTGTTAACAGTTTCAGTCTGGGTCACCTTGGAATCATAGGTTTGTGAGTTCAAGCCCTGGTCCAGGATTTGAGTGCTTAATTGAGCTTGAGATTCCAATGCAGATAAGCATCATATTTTTGAGGTGGCATCCTTCTGATGGGGCATTAAAATAAAGTCCTATCTGCTGTTTGAGCGGCTCATATGAACATTAATTAACAGGTAAGGATAGTTCAAATAAAAAGGTAAATTTTACTTTAAATAATCGATACAACTATACAAAGATATCCCTCACATAGTTACAAGCATTCTCATTACTTCCCGCACAAATGTTGGATCACGTGCAATCTCTGAGTCTGTTCAACACAGCCTTAATTTTGTAGAGTTCCTCATTTCCCCTACAACTATTTCGGCTCTTGAGTCACATTTACTAACAAATATATTCCGTCCAAAGTTTCTGGACACTGGTACTACCAAAAAAGGTGCACATCTGTGAACCCTCTCTCACTTAGGTCATGATGGCCCTGATGGCGCAGAATCCCCAGAGACTCCCTTCTTCTCCCCCTTTAAATGATCTGGTGGGCTCTGGTATCACTTCAACATCTGCAATGATTATTGTCTAATCCACAATCCCTTGCTCTCCCTGTCTTCAGTGTTCTGTCCTTTCCAATTGTATAACACACAATAACACATGTTCTATTCACAAAGTCCTATTATAACACCAGGATCTATTCGAAGACTGCAGACGGAAAATAAATGTTCCATTTGAAGAGGGCCTTGCTTGTTTACTCTTTGCGTAAATTCCTAGTGTTATGAACTGCCAAACAGAAAAAACAAACTGAAACCCAAATCCACTGCAATTAGCTTTCTATTTACCCTTTGTTTCTTAGTTATTCATCTCCATGGCAACCCCAGGTCATATGGGAATTTCTTGGAACCTAATGATGTTATAATATGGAAACCAATTAACCCTCTTTCAAATACTCCCCAGCATATCTTCTTAAAGGGACATCATACAAAAGAAAATAGAGGCTTTTCCCAGCTTGTGGATAATCACAAGCCTAAGGAACTAAAAGCTGCCAAATTCCCAGGACCTGATGGTATACAACACCTAGTTCTAAAAGAGATAGTGGATGTACTAGTTACGATTTTCCAACATTTCCTAGGTTCTAGAATGGTCCTGGAGGATTGAAAATTAGCAAATGTAACACTGCTATTCAAGGAAGAAAGGAGTCAGAATATAAGGAGCTATAGGCCAGTCAGCCTGACATCAGACAACAGGAAATTGCTAGAATCTCTTTATTAGGGAAGGCTTGAAATGCAATTAGAAAATCATAATAAGATCAGACAAAGTGAACATGGTTTTATGAAAGGGAAATCATGTTTGACAAATTTATTAGAGATTTTGGGGATATAACGAGTTGTGTAGATAAAGGGGAGCCAGTAGATGTAATATACTTGGATTTCCAAAAGGCATTCGATAAGGTGCAATACAAAAGGTTAATATGTAAAATATGGCTGCATGGAGTTGGGCTAATATATTAAGATGGATGGAGATGTGGTTAAATGACAAGAAGCAAAGAGGATACATAAATGGGGCATTTTCAAGTTGGCAAGCTGCAACTACTGGAGTGCCACAAGGATCAGTGCTGGGGTATCAGCTATTTGCGATCTATATTAATGACTCACAGGTAGATGAAAGGACGGAGATTAATCTATCTAAGTTTGCTGATACAAAGCTAGGTGAGAATATAGACTGCGAGGAGGACACAAAGAGGCTGCAAAAAGAAATGGTCAGGTTAAGTGAATGGGAAATAAGTTGGAGTGTAATGCAGGCAGGAGTGAGGCCATTCACTTTGGTAGAAAGAACAGAAAAGCAGAATATTTTTAAAAGGTGTGAACATTTTATAGGGAAATGTTCAGAAAGGCTTGAGTATAGTAATACAAGGAATACAAAGTTAACATGTAATACAGCCAGCAATTAAGAAGACAAATGACAGGTTGGAATTTATTACGAAGAGACTGGAGTACAGTAATAAGGAAGTCCTGCTACAATTGTATCGAGTTTTGGTAAGACCACACATCTGGAATACTGTGTGGAGTTTTAGTCTTCATGTTTACGGAAGGATATACTTGCATTGGAGATGATACAGCAAAGTTTCATGAGATTCATTCCTGGAATGTGAAGGTTGTCCTACTATGAGAGAATGAGTAAATTGGGCTTTTACACTGTGGAAAGACTAGATTTGTGGCACAGTAGTAGCATCCCTACCTCTGAGCCAGAAGCTCTGTGTTCAAGTCCCACCAGGACTTGATAGCCACAGAAGGTGTGTTCATAACACGGCTAAACAGGTTGATTATCAACCTGTATATCCTTCTGATACACCTATGACAGGGGGTAAGAATTTCCTGGTCAGCCAGAACCATGTGGTAACTGCAGCACAACAGCCTCCCCAGGCTAAAAGACTCTGCACACTAGCTCTTGCCATGGGCTGTACGCTGTGGAAAGCGTTCGCCTCGCTTCAAGGGACCGCAAGGGACATACGTTCTGGAGCTTAGAAGACTGAGAGGTGATCTCATTGAAGGGACTTGACAGGATGGACACTTGAGAGGATATTTCCCCAGCTGGGGGATCTAGAACATGGGGGCACAATCTCAGAAAAGGGATCAATCATTGAGGATAGAGATGAGGAGAAACTACTTCGAATTAGAAATTATGAAGCATGTTCTAATGACAGGAGAAAGTGGAATAGAATGATTTATCTGTCAGGTGTCTTTTATACCTTACAAAAAGGTCACCTGATAGGCTGGGATAAAGAAGCACCTGAGACCCACTTTTTTACAATTGCCGAGTAACAACCCTACTAATATCATTCTGTTACACCAGTTATTTGCTTGTTAAACGACTTGTTAGAAATACTTATGAAAAGTTGAAAAAGGGAAGAAAGAAAGACTTGCATTTATATATATTACTTTTCATCACCAGCGGATGTCTCACAACACTTTATAGACAATAAAGTACTTTTGAAGTGTAGTCACTGTTGTAATGTAAGAAACACGTCAGCCAATTTGCACACACAAAACTCCCCTAAACATCAATGTGATAATGAGCAAATAATCAATCATTGTGGTGTTGATTGAGGAATAATATTGGCCAGGACGCCAAGGAGAATTCTGCCCCTCTTCTTTGCAAAAGTCTCATGGGATCTTTCATAGCCACACAAGCAAGCCGATGGGACCTGTTTTTAATATCTTATCCAAAAGACAGCATCTTCAACAGTGTAACACTCCCTCAGTATTGCACTGGAGTATCAGTCTTCATTTTTTTACTCAAGACCTGGGGAGCCAGCAAGAGCTCCACATTGCCTCTTTTGGTAAGGCCTACCAAATTAAGTGTCACTCAGGCACTTAACTGGGCAGTGGCAGCCTTCCATGTGATCAAGGACACTGGGGGAAGAAGTCCCTAACTGTCAAGAGCTGCTGGCCAATCGGAGGTTGGCAGATTTTCATTGCTCAGCAATGCCACTGGGGAGATGGAGGATGCTCCTGGTATCACACCCACCTGAGGCCTTGCCGCCATGGCCTTCATCAGGGAAGTGGTGGGAAGGGGACAGGGTCCCCACCCATCAACCTCCCTCCTGAATAAATGCCCCCCCCACCCACCAAGCTCACCACATTGGAGGACATTAAATTCCGCTCCTGGAGTGGGACTTGAACCCAGAATCTTATGATTTAGAGGTAAGAGTGCTACCAACTGAGCCACAGCTGACATCGGAACAAAAATGCAATTGGATTTTTGAGGACTTTGTTTAATACAATGAATTAGCAACATGTACAAAATTTCACAACTACACAGGCACATTGAAAGGCAGATTCCAAACATTCAGACATGGCATAAGTAAGGAATCATGATAATGAAGAATGGGAAGTTGCAGGCAGAGTGTTGATATGAAAATCGTTTGACCACCAGCAATAGTTGCAATTGCCAATGTAGGGTCCCAGTGGAATTTGCCTGGCCATGATGAAGTTATCTGAAGAGTCTCAATTTCAGCAGGAAAGGTTGCAACAGAGTTGTCCTGACTGATCTACTAAGCTCTCCAGAGGGAGGCAACCATCTACAATGAAATAGCAGTGCCAGCAACACACATCATTACCTTTAGTTTTATGTACCTTTCAGGCAACCACTTGGTATATGTCAAGAATTAAATCACTTTACCAGATACTGCAGTGACTGATATATTGCCATACTTGTGCCTCCTAGGTGTATGGAGAGGAGCTTGTCTTCCCATAGCAAAACAAGCATTAGTCTCTTCACCATACTGCTCACCTACAATTGTAAAGCCTCCTCACTAATGTTAGAATTACAAATTGATGAAGCACAAAGCCAGCATTGTTAAAGCTATCAAATTAATCTAACTTTCCTGCTCTTTCCCCATAGCTCTGAAATCTTTTCTCCCCTTCAAGTGTTTATCCATTTTTCTTTTGAATGCTTCCACACCATTTCAGGTAGATGTTCCAGATGACAATTCACTATAAAAATTATGTTTTCCACATCTCACCTCTGGTTCTTTTGATAATCATCCTAAATCTCTATCCTTTGGAGTTACTGACCCTTCTAACATTAGAAACTGTTTCTCCTTATTTAGCCTATCTAATCCCTTCATGATTTTGGATACCTCTATCGAATCTACAGTCTATGAAACCAACTCAGAGCTTCTGTTCATAATTCTCTTCCACATAACTGAAGTCCTCCATTCCTGGTAACTTTCTCTGATGACTTTATGGGCAGTCATTGAGCTATCTTTGACTGCTATTCCACACTCCAAAATTAGATTCTAGAGCGTTTCTAAGCTTATAGAAGTCAAGTGATTCATTTGTTGCTTTGGAAATCTTTATGGTTGTGGTTGGTTTCTTTTGTTGCATTTAAATTCTCAGTGGCCATGTAGGAGTGCAACCGACCATCGAAATTTGTAAGGGGATTCTTTAAAAGCTTGATAACCAGGATTCGCACCCATCTCATTTTAAATTCAAGAAAGTCTATGAGAGCAACATAGCTAGCTTACATCACCTTGCAGTTTCTCTTTCCTCCCTTTTGGGCAGGACCATTCAGCATCTCTGTAGAAAGCCCAACCTAAGGCTGGAAACGCATGGAATAAGGAATAACTGATGTGAATCTGCAGAATAGTATGCTAATTTTATACCACCAGGCCTTCCTTCACATATGTATGTGTTTGAATGTGTTATTATGCACAATTTATATTTCATGATGTTGTAAACATTGATTGTAAGCCATTTGGAACTCTGAGATAGAACAACAGTCACCAGACAGGAAAGTCAATCAACGACCATAAGATCTTTGTTAGCTCAATTGTGCTATGCTTCCTTTGTCTAAATGCATTTTGTCAATGGTTTAAATAATTGGCTATCCAACCTGGGGGTCGACTTCAAATATCTGACTTCAATAAATTATTTGCAAAAACTACATAGTGCAGTCTGCATCCTGAAAGTACACTACAGTTAAGGGCACGTGTTACTAATTTGATGAAAACAGTAAGAGATTTCTATCTGCCAAAGCTAAAGCTCCTAAGCAGAGTAGTTTTATGATGATACCATGGAACGGAACAGTTTGTCCTGATCGTTTCCAACCTTAAGTGAACCACCTGCTGAACACAGCATTTACAGCTAACAGTAAGCTCTTTGTAAGTGTGTGGGTGATTGAGATCATCCCGCTTAAAAATAATCTGTCTCCATTTAATTGTTCAAGAGAAATGGATTGGGCTTCACTGTGTAACCGAAGGTGAAATTAACAAGAGGATAGGTGGCTTTACATAGACTCACACAGGTCAGCCTTCATTCTGAGTTCTACCAAGCAGTGGATACAGAAATTGCGACAATGAAACATGGATTGTTGAGCACTGTCACTTGTGCTTTTCAAACCATATTTCTAAATTACATCAAACGAAAGCAAAATTGCGGAAGCTGAAAACCTAAACCCAAATTATGTATCAGGTTCATCCACCTCTTTGATTGAGCTGATAATTAGGGGAACAATGAGTTGGCATGAGTACCACATAGATAGAGTTAACCAAAGTTGTGATCACAGCCTCTTCCACTTAATAATCCATTGTATCTTTCTTCACAGAGGAAATGCTTATGTAGACATGTAGACAACTTTTCCACCACTTGCCAAAGGTGGCTCTCTGCTGCAGCTTGGTAATGTGATTCCGCTTGGATCTCCTGAAAACATTCAACTAGTACATCAAAGTTCACAATGTTCGCCAAGTCAGAGATTCGAATGAGCACATCTCTAAGATGGGAGCTCAGCGCTCTATCACAGGAGCCACTGTGAGGGAAATAATGGTGGGTAATATAATTTAGTTTAATGTTCTCAACATATTTCCCTTTTTATGTGTGATTTCCACTAACTGGGTTACCTGCTGCTTTCTTTGATATGTATGTACTTATGGTGTAATTGATACACAGTCTGCAGTCCAGTAATACAAAATCCACGCCCTACCCTCACATTCATGCCATTTTAAAGATGCAGCACTTCACACTTGATGGCAACTTTTTTGCTGAAGCTGTTCCATTGCTGAGTCCGAAAACCAAAAAAAAAAAAAAAAAAATCCCGTGTTCTGTGCTGAGATATTCATGGTCACGTGCCAGAGGTTCTTTACATAAATGTACAGTTTCCATACACTTATACTGCTGACATTCCTCCCCATTGTTCCCATTCCATTAGTAGCAGTAGCTGAGGAAAAGAATGGAAGTCAGTGACATGACTGCACAAAATGTGCTTTAGTGGAATCAAATTCTGGTACTGAAATGGTAACATAACAGGTGGAGCATAGAAGGACTTTCTTTTTAAGCAGAAGATGCTTAGCTCTTATCTACACATTGGGGGAGGTAAATTTGAGACAACTATGTGGTCTTAGCAGCTTTAAACTTTCAATTATCAATATATATGTTCAGCTGTAGAGTTTTATTTGATAATCTTGCAGTTTATTTTATATATTTGCAGCAGGAATGCCCAAGAACACAAAAGGAAATATCTTGTTCATTCCCTGCTACAGTTATAAATAAGGCAACAAGTTATATTTCTGCTGTCAATGGTTGGAGACGTATCCAGTACACAGGGAGATGGCTGTGGTTGTTGGAAGCCAATCACGATATCACTGCAGGAGTTCCTCAGTGTCGTGTCCTAGGCCCTACCATCTTTTTCATCAATGACCTTCCTTCCATGATAAGGTCAGACGTGGGGATGTTCGCTGAAGATTGTCCAGTGTTTAGTACCATTAGTAGCTCCTCATATAACGTGCCTGCCTGCAGCAATACCTGAACAATATTCAGGATTGGGCTGATAGGTGGCAAATAACATTCATGCCACACAAATGCAGGGAAGTGATCATTTCCAGCAAGAGAGAATCTAACCAACTCCCCTTAAAATTCATTCATCATTTTGCTCAATTTGCTACCATCAACATCCTGAGGATATATAAATATATATATATGGGAATTCTCCAACAAGTATCTCTCCTCCTGATTCCTCCAAGCCAGTCTACCATCTACAAGGTACAAATCAGAAGTGTGATGGAATACTCCCCACACGCCTAGGTGAATGCAGCTCCAACAATGCTCAAGAGGTCGACACCATCCAGGACAAAGCAGGCTGTTGATTGGCACCCTATCCACCTTAAACTTTCATCTCCTTCACCGCTGCTGCACTGTGGCTGCAGTGTGTACCATATACAAGATGCACTGCAGTAAGATAGCCAACGTTCTTTCAGCAGCACCTTCCAAACCTCTACCACCTAGAAGAACAAGGACAGCAGGCACATGAGAATATCACTATCTGGAAGTTTTCCTCCAAGTCACATACAGTCCTGACTTGGAAATTTATCCTGGACCCTTCACTGTAACTGGATCAAAATCCTGGAACTCCCTCCCTAACAGCACTGTGGGTGTACTTACACCACATGAACTCCAGTGATTCAAGAAGGCAGCTCATCACCACCTTCTCATGGGCAATTAGGGATGGGCAATAAATGCTGGCCATGCCAGCCTGCCCATATCGAATGAACGAATAAAAAAACTTGGTTGGTTATACTCAATCAAGTTCCATGGCTCTGGAATTCTTGGATCTCTAATCTTAATTTAGCTCAGAAATTGAAAACAATTTTTGCTGGGGAAAAAAAACTGCAGTACACTTAGTGCAAACAAGGTTTACTCTTGACTACACTTCAAAAGTACTTTATTGGTTGTGAAATGCTTTGGGATGTCCCAAGGCCATGAAAGATGCTGTATAAATGCAAGTTTTCTTTCTTTCTTTGTTGACCATCATTTGTTAGCAACAGAGAGGTGTGTGTTTCATTACATCATTCTAGGCCTTCACATTAATGAAGCCCTTTCATGGACTTGGCTTAATCTGAAGATACCAGTAACAAGCAGAGTTGAAATTAAATGACTTCCAATAAAGCTGATGAACACTGTAAATGTCCAAAAATATACTCCTCTATTTTGGCCACCTTTCTTAATGTAAACCAACAGAGCCAACAATGATAAACTTTATTTTCATCTTCCCCTACCTGTTGTGAAGATAAGCAGAAATGTCAGGTCTGTCAGATTTGCCTGTTCTCTCAGTTCAAGCTGGCAGAGCTTATATAATCTTTTTACATGTGGACCAGACAAAGATCGTTTTATGGAATAATATCAATTAGTCTGCTTTGTAAAAAAATAAGTTGCTTTTATAACAAAACGATAAATTTCAGTTTTCCACCATTTATGGAATTCTACCTAAAAAAAACAACCAACTTTGGGCATGAACCGTTCATCTACCAAAAAATGTACACCCAAATTACTAAAAGTGTCTTTGAGGCTATTCACTGTGGTAAACCTCTAAATTCTTAATGAGGGAACCCTCCTCAGGCTACTAAAGAAACACAGTTCACCATCTTAGTGGATCTCACTGGATATTGCTGCTGATAATTTGGAATTCATACCTGTTGGTAACATTGTCAGGTCACAGCTAGAAACTGTAACAGTTCCTTGAAAGAGCCCGTTGCAATATAAATCAAACAAAATGGCAGCCTGTCTAATCTCGAGAACTGTGGTGTGCTTGGATTAATTTTGATCTGTATAACTGTTACTGTGCAATAATTAAAGAAATTATATTATTAGGAGTAGATAATGAATGCAATGCATCTTTAAAATCACTGGCCATCTAATAGGGTTTACATATTCATTGGGCGAAAACAGGGGATTCCTAACATGGGTAATCAAAGATGTATTCTTACTTCTATTGAAATGTAATAATGTTTCTGGTTAAATTTCTGATTGTCCCTTGTTTCCCTCAAACAAAAATATGAAGAATACTCTGTAGGAAGCCGCTAGTAAATTTTGAATTACAGCTCCCATGCTTTGGCTCCTGTCCTTTTATTTAACATTAACAAAATGCCTGCTTCATTCAATACAATTACAGTTTGACCTCGATAGATACAAATGCTTTATACTGATGCAACTATGGAAAAACAGTTACTTTTTCTCTTGTTTTTTGAACTGTACCACTCCTCATCACACTACTTCACAGATTTGATTGCAGGATTTTATGGTACATTCAAAGGAGGGGGGGGGTAGAAAATCACTGAAGTTTCATACAACACAGGGCAGATATAAAGCACCAAACTGGTCAGCTGGCTGTAGTATTCTACTGCCATCCAATGGTGAATATTCAAACAGCATTATTTACAACATCTAATACACGCTGTAAGGATTTCTGTCCATGAAACATTTTCAAAAATAACACTTCAAGTCCATTCAAGTTATTATTACAACAGCTGAACAAATACATCATTGCTTAACATATTTTGTATATATCTGAAAGATTTAATTTAGCACATTTTTTCAGCTTACTTAAATTAGTGTGAAAATTACTGAAACAGATGCTGCCAATTGAGGTAGCATACACAGTGTCCTTTCTCTTTAAGTAGATCTCACTCTATTCACATCCTATGAGATCAAATTCAATCAGATGTTACACAACTGTTAATGGCCAGATGTCCAACTTTTCACTCTCCCCAAGTTCATTTCCTTTTTGCATTAGTACCCTCAGATAGCCACTGTTTCAATGCAGCCACATAAACACATATAAAATTGTTACCCCTCCAGTTCATCTACCATCAGTATCCTTAATGAATTTTGTGCCACTTCACCATTTTGTGCATAATTAGCACCACTGACCTACAAACAGCTGCTGGCTACTGTTTTTTACATTGGTAGTCTAACAAAAATAGGAATGGGAACCTTTTAAGATAAGGGAAGAGAACAATTAAAATGTCAAGTTTTGCAACAAATAATTGATTGCATCTCATAATTAATCCAGTACACAATATTTATAATTATTTCAAACCTGCTGGGAATAGTATGCAATTACTATTGAGTCACCTCGGCTTCTCTCTAGACTGTATTATATCTGTAAATCCATGCATTGACAAGATGCAATATCGCAGCAGATCAGACCCGTTGGGTATTAGTAATCATCCCTGCTTTGGTTCTTCAAGTGATAATTCCAGCTAGACCCTCTCACAGAAATGCTTCAAGATGTCAGATTAGAAGTATCAGGTAACCCAAAAAGCTGAGCAAATAACAAGGAATAGGTGAGACCTTGGTTGCTTTATCTGAGGCAGATGTTTTGTGAGGAAGGCTTCTCAGCTAATACTAACCCATTATAACCAACTAGAAAATAGTTCTGAAGACATGAGCATTTTTCTCCCAATTTTATTTTGTGGGATGACTGAGGAGTTGCTGTCAAGACTGTCACTACCTCTGTTTTGCCTTTGACTGATGCCCTGAACTTCCTTTGGACAGATTCCAGCAGGAAATCAGGGCCATTAATTTTGTTCATGGTTGAATCCTTGAGGAGGATAAGGCCTTCCTTAAGGGGTCTGCCCAGCTTTTCCACCCTTGTCAGTGAAGTCACTCATATGTCTATATCCAATTAGAAATATACATTCTTTTATTGCTCTTGTAGATTTGAAATATGTTGACATCTATAACTTAAGTAAATTTGAAATTGACATCTGTATTTCTTCAGCTATTACATCCAAGGCTTCTAAACTCACTGTGATTGTGGTAGATAAGCTCTGGACAGTTAAAGTTCCCTTAGCTTCTCGCCCATTGTGGTGAGTCATAGAATCAGACACATCAATGCATTTGAATGCTAAATATAACATGGTGAAGAGAATAAATTCCATTGTGTCATCTCCTGCCTGAAGACATACTTGAAGAAAATTGAATAATGTAAACTGAAAATTTTATGACCTTTTATTACTGTCCAAAAAAAAAACCCATTTTCACAGTTGCCTGCTTAGAATCTTGAGTAATGCCTACATAGATCACTGATTAACATAGCATGATAAAATAAGGAGAGGAGATAAAAATAGATAAATCAGCATCTCATAGACATGAAAGCACAACTGTAGAATGGAATTCAGTGAAATGCATTTTGAATTGTGATGAGTTGATGGTTTAGCAAGGTGGATAGGTTCAAATGTTTAGTTCAGCTTTAGATCATTTTTATCAACTTCTGGAAAATAATCTATGTAACATGGAAATATAAACCACCTGTGATGAATTTAGTTTAATTTCTCCAACACTAGCTTTTTGGTTCCTGGAACTAGTACTATTTGATCTACGTGGCACCTGTCATGCCCTGTAAAGGTATATCATTTCCATAACTTTAGATATGGACTCTGTGTTCATGTAGAAGTCTTTGGAACTGTCTTTTATTTAAAATGCACACTGATGAACTATTAAAAGGTAGCCAACAATGGTCAGGTAACCTTTACAATTTCAAAACAGACTATCTGAAGCCTCTGGAAAGTTCCTAATTGTATCACCCTGGGTGGAGGCCTTCCCCTGGAATGGACATATCAAGAGTAAATACTATCTGTGGGATTCACACTTGCTATTGTTTGGGGATTTACTCCATGTCTCCATGTCTCCAAGTTGGAACCCTAACAGTGAGGCCTGGGCAGAAACCAATTCATCCTGAGTAGGTGTGAAGAACTCACCAATTATCTCCATTGTATAGCAATAGCTTTCAGCTAAGCCAGTCCAGGTGGACAATGCCAGTATTGGTCATGTGACTGAAACCAGCTAGAAATAAAAAGTTTTTATCTGAAGACCCAGAAAGACGCAGGCAGTCTGCAGAAGAACACTGAAAGGGACAGCAGCTGCAACAAAAGGCTACGTCATCTTTGCCATTAAGGACATGGAGGCCATACAGCTTAAAAGAGCCTCCCAGCCTGATTTGAAAACTCCAAGTCCACCTGTAAAGAAATTGGACCTCCTGATACAAAAGACACAAGTGCCTAGCTTCATGACTTGCTGAACATTCATCACTTCAAGAGAATCCTGCAATAATTCTAATACCCAATTTCAACTATTCGGACATTGCAACATAGGAACATAGGAGCAGGAGTAGGCCATTTAGCCAATCGAGCCTGCTCTATCATTCAATATGATCATGGCTGATCATCCACTTCAATGCCTTTTTCCCACACTATCCCCTAATCCTTTACGTCATTGGCATTTAGAAATCTGTCAATCACTCCTTTAAACATACTCAATGACCGCATTTCCACAGTCCTCTGAGGTAGAGAATTCCAAAGATTCACAGTCTTCTGAGTAAAACCATTTTTCCTCATCTCGGCCCTAAGTGGCTTCCCCTTATTTTGAAATTGTTCCCACCTGGTTCTAGACTCCCCAACCAAGGGAAACATCTTATCTGCATCAACCCTGTCTATCCCTTTAAGTATTTTGTACGTTTCAATGAGATCACCTCTCATTCTTAGACTCTAGAGTATACAGGCCCAGTCTCCTCAATCTCTCTTGAAAGGACAGTCCTGCCATTCCAGGAACAAGTCTGGTGAGCCTTTTTTGCACTCTATGGCAATAATATCCTTTCTAAGGTAAAGGGACAAAAACTGTACACAGTACTCCAGGTGCAGTCTAATTAGAGTTCAATACAATTGAAGCATGACTTTACCATGCCTGTACTCAAATCCTCTTGCAACAAAGGCCAATATACTATTAGCCTTCCTAAATGCTCGCTGCACCTGCATGTTAGCCTTCAGTGACTTATTGACGAGGATACCCATGTGCTTTTGTACATCTACACTTCCTAATCTTTTACAATTTAAGAAATTCTCTGTGTATCTGTTCCTCCAACCAAAGTAGATAGCTTCACCTTTTTCCATGTTATATTCCATCTGCCATTTCTGCACACTCAGTAAGTCTGTCCAAAACCTCTTGAAGCTGCTTTGTGTCATCTGCAAACTTGGAAATATTGCATTTGGTCCCCACATCCAAATCACTGATATATATTGTGAACAGCTGGGACTTGAGTACTGATGCCTATGGTACCCCACTAGTCACAGCCTGCCAACGTGACAATGACCCATTTATTCCAACTCTGTTTTCTGCTTGTTAACCAATCCTTAATCTATGCTAGTATAATACCCCCTATTTCATGTGCTTTCATTTTGCTAACCAGCCTCCTTTGGGGAACTTTATCAAAAGCCTTCTGAAAATCCAAGTATACTACCTCCACTGACTTACCTTTATCAACTCGGTTAGTAACATAATCAAAAAACTCCAACAGGTTCGTCAAACATGATTTCCCATTCATAAATCCATGTCGACTTTGCCCAATCAGATCATTATTATCCAGTGTCCATTTATCTTCATAATAGATTCTAGCATTTTCCCCACTACTGATGTAAGGCTAACAGGTCTGTAGTTCCCTATTTGCTTTTTCCCTCAGTGCTTAAATAGTGAAGTGATATTTGTCACCTTCCAATCTGCAGCAACAATTCCAGAATTTGTAGAAATTTGAAAGCTGATCACCAATGCATCCATCATCTCCACAGTTACCTCTTTCAATGCCCCGGGATGTAAATCATCAGGTTCCAGGGACTTATCAACCTTCAGTCCCCTTAATTTCTCCAATACAACCTTCTTACTAATACAAATTTCCTTCAATTCCTCATTGACCCTAGTCCCTTGGATCTCTAATCCTGGGAGATTTCTTGTATCTTCCTCAGTGAAGACAAACACAAAGTAATCATTTAGCTTCTCTGCCATTTCTCTATTCCCCATTATGAATTCCTCTGAATCTGCCTGTAATGGACCCACATTTGTCTCAACCAAACGTTTCCTTTTTACATATCTACAGAAGCTTTTACAGTCCATTTTAATGTTTTTGATAGTTTACATTCATATTCTATTCTCTCTTTATTTATCAGTTTCTTAGTCCTCCTTTTCTGTATTCTAAAATCCTCCTAATCACCAGTTTTATGAGTATTTCTGGCAAATTTATAGGCCTTTTCTTTAAATCTTATACAATCCTTAACTTCGTTTGTTAGCCATGGTTGACTGACTTTTCTTTTTGGGATTTTGTGCCTTAAAGGAATGTATAATTGCTGTAAACTATGTAATAATTCTTTCAAGACTATCCATTGCATATGTATGGTCATACCTTTTAATGTATTTTCCCAATCCACATCAGCCAATTTGCCACTCATGCCTTCATAATTTCCTTTGTTCAAATTTAATACCCTGGCTTCAGATTGAACTACCTCACTTTCAAATATAATGTAAAACTCTATCATATTTTGGTCACTCATCCCTAAAGGCTCTTTCACAACAAGATTATTAATGAGTCCTTTTTAGTTATATAATAATAGATCTAAAATAGCCTGTTCTCTAGTAAGTTCCTCAACATACTGCTCTAGTAATACACTCCAGAAACTCGTCCTCCACAGCATTGGTACTCAATGGGCAGAATTTTCGGGTCATCGGGCGGGCCCAGTGGGCAGGCCCGGGAATGGCCGGGAAACGGCCCGCCGCCCGTGATTGGCCCCCGGCTGCGATTTCACACTGGCTGGCCAATTAACAGCCAGCCAGTGTGAAAGGCACGCTGAAAGATTCAGCCCTGCCAGGGTGGGCACCGGAGGAAGGTGAGCGCTGAAGCCAGCACAGGCGCGGGGGAGCATGCAATGAAAGCTCCCTGAAGGCAGAGAGCTGCCTCAGGAAGCTGAAGAGTTTAAAACCATCAAATAAAGATCTTCAAATGCAGAAAAAAATGTCCACACATTGGACTCACTCACCTAAACGTTTAGATTATAAAAATTCTGTCCAAACACTTTTTTAAAAATTAATATGGGAAACCTCATCCTGCCCTTGGATGAGGTTTCCTCAAAAATGCAAAGGCCGCCAGGCCGATTCGCCCACCCGCCAACTGTAAGGGCAGCAACAAATCGTCATCAATTGCTACTTTAATGGCCTTAATAGGCCTCTTAATTGTCGGCGGGCGCGCTGCCAATTCTCTCACATGCCCACCGACCGAACCATCGCCCGAGCGCTCAATGATTTCAAGACGCTCGCCTGACGTCATCGCACATTATTTTATGCCTGATCGGGTTGGGCATGCACCTGCCCACGGGAGGTAAAATCCTGCCCAATAGTTTTACCCAGTCTATGTGCAGATTGAAGTCACCCATGATAACTGTATTACCCATGCTACGTACTCCTCTAATCTCCTGATTAGTAAATGCCCCACACTACCACTACTGTTCGGTGGCCTATAAACAACTCCTAAACTGTTTGCTGCCTCTTGCTGTTTCTTAGCTCCACCTAAGCAGATTCCACATTTTGTTCTTCCGATCTGAGATCCTCCCTTACTAATGTACTGATCCCATTCCTTATTATCAGCGCGACTCCACCTCGTTTTCCTTATTGCCTGTCCTTTCTAAATGTTGAATATCCTTGAATATTCAGTTCCAAGTCTTGGTCACCCTGCAGCCATGTTTCCATAATGGAAATGAGATCATACCCATTTACCTCTATTTGTGTCTTTAAATCATCTATCTTGTTGTGAATGCTGTGCGCATTTAGGTGGAGTGCCCTTAACTTGGTCTTTTTGGCATTATTCCTCATTCTAAGCCTAGTTTATGTTTACCTTCATTTTGTCTGCTTTCTAATTTCACTTGTCACTTTTATCCTTCCAGTTACCAGCTTTACTTCCTTCCTATTTGAGTTAACCCTTAGGTTTCCACCCCACCAACAAGCTGGTTTAAACCCTCCCCGATATCACTAGCAAATCTCCCTGCAAGGATATTAGTCTCAGTCCTGTTAAGGTGTCCAGCTGGTACATGTCCCACCTGCCCCAGAACTGGACCCAATGCCTCAGGATTCTGATACCTTCCCTCCTACACCAATTCTCCTGCCACGTGTTCAATCGCTCAGTCCTCCTATTCCTATGCTCACTAGCATGTGGCACTGGGACTAATCCTGAGATCACAGCTCTGGATGTCCTACTTTTTAATTTCATTCCTAATTCCCTAAAATCTGCTTTCGGTACCTCATCCCTCTTCCTACCTATGTCATTGATACCAATGTGGACCACGACCTATGGCTGCCCAGAAGGATGCCCTGCAGCCATTCTATGACATCCTTGACCCTGGCACCAGGGAGGCACCATACCATCCTGGAGTCACATTTCCTGCTGCAGAAACAGCTGTCTGATCACCTGACTATGGAGTCCCCTATGACTATTGATCTGCCACTCTTCTTCCTCCCCTCACATACACCCATGATGCCACAGACTTGGCTCTGGCTACACTCCCCTGAGGAACCATTACCCTCACCAGTATCCAAGTTGGAAAACCAATTAGCAAGCAAGATAGACTCAGGAGATTCCTACACTGCCTGCCTGGATCTCTTAGACTCCCTGTCGGTCACCCATTCCCTTTCTGCCTGCACGCTCTTAGCCTGCGGTGTGACCACCTCCCTAAACATGTTATCCACATAGTTCTCTGCCTGACGGATGCACAACAGTGACTCCAGCCGCCGCTTGAGTTCCAAAACTCAGAGCTTGAGCTTCTGCAATCGGTGACACTTCCTGCAGATGTGTTTGTCTAGGACACATGGTGCATTTAATAGCTTCCCACATACTAAAGGATGCACATTCCACTTGGCCTAGCTGACCTGCCATACCATAACTTTAAAAACTATTTACTACAATCCATTCTGTAACTTTAAAAACTATTTACATTCATATTTAATCTACAATTCAAGCATGGAAAAATACTCTTTATTGGCCCCACAGTAGCTGTTCTTCCATGAGCCCAGGACATGAGCTATGAACTATTCTTTTGGTTTACAACTTGTAAAAGTATGCTATTTTCTTTAACTGTACCTTTCTTGTACCTTCAAGTGATTGACTTAATGTTTAGACTTTCAGATTGAGTGTGTGAATAAATAACTTTCTTTATTTAAACCCACAAACTCTTGCTGTTTTCATTTCTAAATTGACCACATGCTGGGGGCTAAGAGGCTCATGTATAAGAAACATAAGAAATAGGAACAGGAGAAGACTATTCAGCCCCTCGAGCCTGCTCCTCCATTCAATAAGATCATGGCTGATCTGCTTGTGTTTCAAATTCCACATTCCCATCTACCCCCATCTACTACCTTGCCTAACAAGAATCTATCACCTCTGCCTTAAAAATATTCAGTGACCCCACCTCCACTGCCTTCTGAGACAGAATGTTCCAAAGTCACTCAACCATTCTTGAATTGTAGGTTAAATATGAATGTAAATAGTTTTTAAAGTTACATTATGGATTGTAGTAAATACTTTTAAAGCTGCGGTATGGCAGGTCAGCTCAGCCAAGTGGAATGTGCATCCTGCAGTATGTGAGAAGCTATTAAATGCACCATGTGTCTTAGACGAACACACTTGAGAGAAAAAGTTTCTCCTCATCTCTGTCCTAAAAGTGTGAGCCCTAATTTTAAAACAGTGCCCCCTAGTTCTGGACTCATCCACAAGAAGAAACATCCTTTTCACGTCTGCCTTTTCAAGGCTATTCATGATCTTGTATACTTCAATCAAATCACCCCTCACTCTTCTAAACTCCAGTGGAAACAAGCCCAATCTGTCCAACATTTCCTCATAAGACAACCCGCTCATTCCAGGTATCAATCTAGTAAACCTTCGCTGAACTGCCTCCAATACATTTACATCCCCCCTTAAATAAGAAGACCAAAACTACACACAATATTCATGATGCAGAGTCACCAACACCCTGTATAACTGAAGCATAACATCCTTAATTTTATGTTCAATCCCTCTTGTAATAAAGGATAGCATTCCATTAGCCTTCTTAATTACTTGCTGTACCTGCATACTAACTTTTTGTGACTCATCTACTAGAACACCTAGATCCCTCTGCAACTCAGAATTATGCAGCCGTTCTCCTTTTAAGTAATACTCTGCTTTCTTATTCTTCCTGCCAAAGTGACAACATTAATCTCCATTTGTCAGATCTTTGCCCATTCACTCAACCGGCGGGATTTTCCGCACCCACCCACCGCCGTGATCTTGCAGTCCCGCTGCAAATCAATGGACTTCTGGCTGGGGAACTGCCTCGCCCATGGTGGGTCCCGCCCACAATGGGACCAGAAAATCCCGGCCAACCAATCTATATCCCTCTGCAACCTCCTCATGTCCTCTTCGCTGCATCCTTTCCTACCTATCTTTGTGTCATCTGCAAATTTAGCTACCATGCCATCGCTCCCCTAATCTAAGTCATTGATGTAAATTGTAAAAAGTTGAGGCCCCATCATAGACCCCTGCGAGACTCCACTCATCATTCTGCCAATCTGAAAAAGTGCCATTTATGCATACTCTCTGTTTTCTGCCAGGCAGCCAATCTTCTATTCATGCTAATATGTTACCCCTTACGCAATGAACTTTTATTTTCCACAATAACCTTTGATGTGGCACCTTATCAAATGCCTTCTGGAAATTCAAGTGCAGTATGTCTACAGGTTCCCCTTTATCCACAGCGCATGTTACTCCTTCAAAACACTCCAATAAATTGGTTAAACATGATTTTCTTTTCACAAAACCATGCTGGCTCTTCCCGATTACCTTGAGCTTTTCTAAGTGCCCAGCTATAACCTCCTTAATGGTCGATTCTAACAACTTCCCCTCACAGACGTCAAGCTAACTGGCCTATAGTTTCCTGTTTTGTGCCTCCTTCCCTTCTTGAATAGAGGGGTTATACTCGCTACTTTCCAATCTGATGAAACTTTTCCAGAATCTAGCGAATTTTGGAAAATTAAAACCAGTGCATCAACTCCCTCATTAGCCACCTCTTTTGAGACCCTAGGATGTAGTCCATCAGGATCCAGAGAGTTGTCAGCCCGCAGCTCCAACAATTTGCTCAGTACCATTTCCCTAGTGATTTCAATTTCACCAAGTTCCTCTCTCCCTTTCAGCTTCTGATTTGCAGCTGTTATTATAATATTTTTTGTATCCTTTAAAGTGAACACAGAAGCAAAATATTTGTTCATTTCTTCTGCCATTTCCTTATTATCTACTATTCTCTTTAGAGAACCAACACTCACTTCACTTACTCTTTTCCTGTCTAAATAGAAAATCTTGCTATCCATTTTTACATTTCTAGCTAACTTCCTCTCATACACTAATTTATTTCTCATGATTAGCCTTTTAGTCATTCTCTTCCGTTCTTTATATTCTGACCAATCATCTGTCCTGCCACTCATCTTTGCGCAGTTATATGTTTTTTCCTCAAGTTTGATGCATTCCTTAACTTCTTTAGTTAACCGCAGATGGTGAGTCCTACCCTTAGACTTTTTCTTTATAGTAGGAATGTACTTATGCTGAATACTGTGAAATATCCCATTAAATGTCTGCCACTGTTTCTCTATTTATATATGCCCTAGCCTAGTATCCCAGTTCACTTCAGCTAGCTCAGCTTCCATGTCCATATAGTTGGCTTTATTTAAGTTTAAGATACTAAGGTCTAAAGCCCACTCTTCTCCCTTTCAAACTGGATGTAAAATTTAATCATATCACTGCTACCTAGGGGTGCCTTTACTCTGAGGTCATTAATTAATCCTGTCACATTACACAATACCAAGTCTAATATAACCTGCTCTGTTTTGTTTCGGAACATGCTGCTTTAAGAAACTATCTCGAAAGCATTCTAAGAACCCCTCATCCAGGATACTACTACCAATCTGATTTTTCCAGTTTATATGTACATTAAAATTACCCATGATTATTGCCATCCCTTTATCACAAGCACACTCATAAGTGTGAGGTGATGCACTTGGGCAAGACAAACAAGCCATGGGAATACACAATGAATGATAGGACCCTGGGAAGTACCGAGGATCAGAGGGACCTTGGTGTGCATGTCCACCTGTCCCTTAAGGTAGTGGGACAAGTAGATAAAGTGGTTAAGAAGGCATATGGGATACTTGCCTTTATTAGGCGAGGCATAGAATATAAGAGCAGGGAGGTTATGCTAGAACTGTATAAAAGGCTGGTTAGGCCAAAGCTAGAGTATTGCGTGCAGTTCTGGAATCCGCATTCTAGGCAAGATGTGATTGCACTAGAGAGAGTGCAGAGGAGATTTACCAGAATGCTGCCTGGGCTGGAGAGTTTTAGTTATGAGGAGAGATTGGATAGACTGGGATTATTTTCCCTGGAGCAGAGGAGATTGAGTGGGGACATGATTGAGCTATATAAAATTATGAGGGGTATAAATAGGGTAGACAGGAAGGAACTTTTCCCCTTGGTGGAGGGATCAATAACCAGGGGGCATAGATTTAAGGTAAGGGGCAGGAGTTTAGAGGGGATGTGAGGAAGAATTTTTTCACCCAGAAGGTGGTGGGAATCTGGAACTCACTGCCTGAAAGGGTGTTAGAGGCAGAAACCCTCATAACATTTAAGAAGTATTTGGATGTGCACTTGCGATGCCATGGCATACAAGGCTATGGGCCTAGTGCTGGGAAATGGGATTAGAATTGTTAGGTACTTGTTTGACCAGCACAGACTTGATGGGCTGAAGGGCCTTTTTCTGTGCTGTAGGCCTCTATAACTCTATGAATCTATAATATTTCCTCTTGCGTACGTTGTCCTATATTGTGGCTACTGTTAGGGGGCCTGTAGATTACTCCCACTAGTGACTTTTTCCCCCTACGATTCCTCATCTCTACCCAAACTGTTTCTACACCCTGATCTCCTGAACTAAGGTCATCCCTAACTATTGCACCAATGCCCTCCTGATTAACAGTGCTACCCCTCCACCTTTACCTACCTTCCTATTCTTCCTGAATGTCATGTAACCCTCAATATCAGGACCTTGATGTCCTGAAGCCATATTTCTGTAATTGCTATCAGATTATATTTATTTATTTCAATGTGGGCCATCAATTCATTTACTTTGTTATGAATGCTACGCACAATCAGATAGTGAGCCTTCAGTTTTGTCTTTCTTTTAATCTTTGTAACATCTAGTCTTGACTGTTGATGTACTCTTAGGTTCTTATCTCTCTGACCCTGCCATTCTCTGACCCTCATTTCTCATATTACTATTTTGCTCTCCTGTCTTGACCCTTGAATTGCTACCTCTACCCAACCTTGATCCCTCACCCCTCTCGTTTAGTTTAAAGCCCTCTCTACTTTCCTAGTTATGCGATTTGCGAGGACACTCATTCCAGCACGGTTCAGGTGTAAACTGTGCAGCCCCCACTTTCCCCAGTACTGATGCCAGTGCCCCACAAACCAGAACCCACTTCTCCCACACCAGTCTTTGAACCACGCATTTGTTTGTCTAATCTTATTTGCCCTATACCAATTTGCACATGGTTCAGATAATAATCCAGAGATTATTACCTTTGAGCTTCTGCTTCTTAATTTGGTAGCTAGCTCCTCGTACTGACTTTGCAGAACCTCTTCCCTTGTTCTACCTATATCGTTGGTACCTACATGGACCACAACAACTGGATCCTCCCCCCTCCCACTGCAAGTTCCTCTTCAGCCCTGAGCAGATGTCCCAAACCTTTGCACCAGGCAGGCAACATATTTATCTGGACTTTGGCTCTTTGCTGCAGAGAACAGTGTCAATCCCCCTCACTATACTGTCCCCTACTAACATTATATTCCTGTTTGCTCCCCCCACTTGAATGGCTTCCTGTACCATGGTGCCATGGCCAGCCAGCTCATTCGCCTTGCAGACCTCGCTTTCATCAGGTTGCGAGCGCCTCATATCTGTTTGACAATTGCAAAGCCTGAGGCTCCTCCCCTACTGTCTGCTCGGTCCAATTAGCTGCCTCACTGACACTCACATCCTCCTAACCCTCACTGCTGCCCAAAACAGACGACCCTATTTTAAGAAGTGTGACTGTCTTCTGGAACAAAGTATCCAGGTATTTCTCCACACTCACCCCCCCAATCCCCCTGATGTTGTGCAGTGTCTGCAGTTTAGCTTCCAGATCAATAATCCTGATCCAGAATTCCTTTAGCTGCTTACACTTTCTGCAGATGTGTTTGTCATGGGTCACCTTGGCATCCAAAAGCTCCCACATCCCACAGTTCTCTCCAAAATTGCACCGATTACAGACAGTAAGGGAAAGGTTACAAGGGATTTAGTTCATCTCCCATCTCCTGTCCGCCACGCATCCCTGGCCCTTTCAGGCTCACAACGCCATATGTGAGGAAAAATTAAGTCAGTTGCACATTTGATGTATGCAATGCTGTTCAGGGAACATTTGTTCCAGGGATGAATGTATTAATTTCCTTTAATAAGCTCATTTCCTCATTTTAAAATGACCGCAATCTGCACACAAGAAAGAAAACAACTCTTTCCAGAATGCTAAAACTGTTTGACTTGCCACATTTACTGTTAGTTGTATCCCATGGTGGCATTTATCCATATAGCCTCACCTGTAGGTGTCATTACAATACCTGTGTTTCTTAATATAATATAATTTTAGCATTAGCAAAGGAAACCTTATCAGTTCTCCCAGTGAGAATCTTGCTACTGGCTGGCCTCTTTTGGAGAACATTTTGTTTCTTTAACACAATAGATAAACATAAGCCTCAGTAGGGGCTCCATTATGTGGCTGTGGTTATACTTTGGATGATGTCTTTCATTCAGAGACACCCTGATAGTTATCAGCCTCAAAAAACTTATTCTGCCACATTGTGATTGTCACATTGGCAGAGGAACCTATTGCTTCCCTAAGTACAACTTCGCTAACCCATGTTGTTGTTGTCAGGTTACTCTTAGGATTTACGTTCCTTTATATTTGAGTTTGCTAGTGGCAATGTATGTTTTGACACCCACTCTTTTGTTGCAGTTGCTGTTCCTTTTAACCATGATTTCTTTCAGGGACAAGATGAACATACTTGCTCCCCCATGCTAGCACACGCATCCCTCCTGATCCCTGCCAGAAACCCACCAACTGGCATTCTGATTTGCAAGTTAATTCCAGTGCCAAATATACCCACCAGAAAGAGGTGGGTGCCTCATTAATCAATGTAAATAGGTCTGATGACATAACTAGGAACCTGACACAACGTTAACCGTTAACGCCAAGGTTTCTTCGACAGTGGTGCGCCTATTGAGAAAGATCTAGAAGAAAGAGAAATGGGATGATGGCTCTGAAAAACTGGACAGTTGCAGATCACACACATCAACATGCAGCTTGATGTAGACAAGTTGGCCAAATGTGTGCATTTCTGGGCTTCACAAAGGGTTACAAGAGATAGTCAGGAACCCTATTCAAATATGCTCCTTGGCACAAGATCCCCTGACGCACACAGTTATTGCATAACCTCTTCCTTCTTGTTGTCTGAGCTTCAATTTAACCAAGATGTTGGGTTGCTCCTCCCCGTCCCACTTGTCTCCCTGGTGTGGTTCACTATTTTCTCCTGCAGAGAGAAAGGGCCAGAGTTAGTGAATGTCTCGTGCTCCAGCTCCCTCGACCCTATTCCTAGGAAACTGCCAACTTCCTTTCCTGGCTCCATATTGGTTGATATTGTTAATGGTTCTCTTCCCCTGATCCTCAAAAAAAAACCCTTGACCCTCTGTCCTTGCAAACAACGTGCTATATTCAAGCTCTATTTTTTCTCCAAATTCCTTGAGTGAAATTTTGTCTCCCAAATCCATGACCAACTTTCTCACAACTTCATGTTCGAACCCCTCCAGTCAGGTTTCCACCCCTGTTTTAATACAACAGAAGAGATCACGGGGGAGCGGGACAAATTACATCTTGTGTGACTAAGAAAATGGTAAACTATTCCTTCTCTTCCTTCTCAACCTATCTCCAACCTTTGACATGGTTAACCACATCATCCTCCTTCAAGATCTCTCCTCTGTAGTTCAGCTGAATGGGGCTGCACTCACCTGGTTCCATTCTTATCTTCCCAGTCTTAGCCAGAAAATCACCTGCAATGGCTACTTTTCCTGCTCCTGTACTCTGATGTCTTCCAAGAATCTAATCTTGGCTCGCTCCCATTTCTCATCTACATGCTTCCCCTTGGTCAGAAAGGACATCAGGTTCCACAAGTACGCTGATGACACCCAGCTCTACCTCACTGCCATCTCTCCTTATCCCTTCACTGTCCCTAAGTTTTCATACTGTTTTTCTGACAACCAGTACTGCATAGTTCTTCCAACTAAATATTGACAAAACCAAAGCCGTTGTCTTTGGTTCCTGCCACAAACGCCATGGCCTGAATTTCATGCTTGTGTGCCAAGTCAGCAGGCCCAGAAGCGGATGCAAAATGCGCTTCCGCCAACGATCAGCCCCCAAACACAATTTCATGCTGGCTGGCCAATTAAACACATCCATGTCCTAGAGTCTATGCCTTTGGAGCTTAAAACCCCTGCTTCTCTCCATGACTAGGGCATCTCAAGGTCTGAGAATCCTCTTCCACCGCTGGGACACAGGCCGTCCACCTTTGCTCTCACCCCTTCTAAAAGCAACTTCAGCTGAGCTTCTGAGAACCTGGGGATTTGAGTGTGACTCCTTCTGCCCACTCTTCCTTGGAGACAGTTTTCAGACACATCCAGATAGGAGGAAAGGCAGCCTCCCTTTAGGCCCACTTTAAGTAGACCCCTGAAAGGTCCATGGACATTGCAAAAAAGATGGGATGGTTTTCCCATTCGGCCAACAATCAGCCTATGATATTTAACTGAGACCCAAAAGTTAAAATACCCTAGGCCAGAAATCTTCTGCACCGCATGTGTTTCACAATTGCCTGCTCCCTGCTTGCCTGAGGTTAAAATCAAACTCACTGCAGTACACTTATGGGGAGGTGATGGCGTAGTGATATTGTTGTTGGACTCGTAATCCAGAGACCCAGGGGACCTGGGTTCGAGTTCTGCCATGGCAGATGGTGGAATTTGAAATCAAAACAATCTGGAATTAAAAGTCTAATGATGACCATGAAGTCAATTGTTGTAAACACCCATCTGGTTCACTAATGTCCTTTAGGGAAGGAATTTTGTCGGCCTACATGTGACTGCAGACCCACAGCAGCGTGGTTGATTCTTAAATGCCCTCTGAAATGGCCTAACAAGCCACTCAGTTGTAACAAACCGCTACAAAGTCACAAAAAAGGAATGAAACCGGACAGACCACCTAGCATCGTCCTAGGCACCAGAAACAACAACGGCAACCTCAGCCTGTTGACCCTGCAAGGTCCTCCTTACTAACATCTGGGGGCTAGTGACAAAATTGGGTGCACAATAGTCAAGCAACAGCCTGACATAGTCATTCTCAGGGAATCATACCTTTCAGATAATGTCCTAGACACCACCATCACCATCCCTGGGCATGTCCTGACCTAGTGGCAGGACAGGCCCAGCAGAGGGGGCAGCACAGTGGTATACAGTCAGGAAGAAGTTGCCCTGGGAGTCCTCAATATCGACTCCGGACCCCATGAAGTCTCATGACATTAGGTCAAATATGGGCAAGGAAACCTCCTGCTGATTAACATGTGCTGCCCTCCCTCAGCTGATGAATCAGCACTCCTTGAAGGAAGCATTGAGGGTGGCAAGGGTGCAGAATGTACTTCAATGTCCATCACCAAGGGTGGCTCGGTAGCACCACTACTGACTGAGCTGGCTGAGTCTTAAATGACATAGCTGCTAGACTCGGTCTGTGGCAGGTGGTGAGGGAACCAACAATAGGGAAAAACATACTTGACCTCATCCTCACCAACCTGCCTGCCGCAGATGCATCTATCTATGACAGTATCAGTAGGAGTGACCACCGCACAGTCGTTGTGGAGACAAAATCCCGCCTTTACATTGAGGATACCCTCCAGTGTGTTATGTGGCACCACCACCATGCTAAATGAGATAGATTTTGAACAGATCTAGCAACTCAAGACTAGGCAACCATGAGGTGCAGTGGGCCATCAGCAGCAACAGAATTGTACTCAAAAATAATCTGTAATCTCATGGCCCAGCACATCCTCCACTCTACCATTACCATCAAGCCAGGGGATCAACCCTGGTTCAATGAAGAATGCAGGAGGGCATGCCAGGAGCAGCAGCAGGTATACCTAAAAATGAGGTGTCAACTTGGTGAAGCTATAACACAGGACTACTTAAGTGCCAAAGAGCATAAGCAGTAGTGATAGACAGGACTAAGCGATCCCACAACCAATGGATCAGATCTAAGCTCTGCAGTGCTGCCACATCCACTCATGAATGGTGGAGGACAATTAAACAATACACTGGAGGAGGAGGCTCTACAAATATCCCCATCCTCAGTGGTGGAGGAGCCCAGCACAACAGTTCAAAATTTAAGGTTGAAGCATTTACTGCAATCTTCAGCCAGAAGTACCAAGTGGATGATCCATCTCAGCCTCCTCCGGAGTTCCCCAGCATCACAGATGCCAACCTTCAGCCAATTCAATTCACTCCACGTGATATCAAGAAATGACTGAAGGCACTTCGTACTGGAAAGGCTAAGGGCCCTGACAACATTCCAGCAATAGTACTGAAGACTTGTTCTCCAGAACTTGCTATGACCCTGGCCAAGCTGTTCCAGTACAACTACTACACTGGCATCTATCCGGCTATATGGAAAATTGCCGAGGTATGCCCTGTACTCAAAAAGCAGGACAAATCCAACCCACCCAATTACCGACCATCTCCCTACTCCCAATCATCAGTAGAGTAATTGAATGGGTTATCAACAGTGCTATCAAGCGACATTTGCTTTGCAATAACCTGCTCACTGGCGCCCAGTTTGGGTTCCGCCAGGGCCACTCAGCTCCTGACCTCTTACAGCCTTGGTTCAAACACGGACAAAAGAGCTGAACTCCCGAGGTGAGATGAGAGCGACTGCCCTTAACATCAAGGCAGCATTTGACCGAGTATGGCATCAAGGAGCCCCAGCAAAACTGGAGTCAATGGGAATCAGGGGGAAAACTCTCCACTGGTTGGAGTCATTCCTAGTACAAAGGAAAACGGTTGTGATTGTTGGAGGTCAATCATCTCAGCTTTAGGACATCACTGCAGGAGTTCCTCAGGGTAGTGTCCTCGGCCCAACCATCTTCAGCTGCTTCATCAATGAGCTTCCTTCCATCATAAGGTCAGAAGTGGGGATGTTCGCTGATGATTCCACAATGTTCAGCACCATTTGTGACTCATCAGATGCTGAAGCAGTCCGTGTCCAAATGCAGCAAGATCTGGACAATATCCAGTGGCAAGTAACATTTGTGTCACACAAGTGCCAGGCAATGAGCATCTCCAACAAGACAGAATCAGACCATTGCCCCTTGATGTTCAATGGCATTACCATCACTGAATCCCCCACTATCAACATCCTGGGGGTTACCATTGACCAGAAACTGAATTGGACTAGCCATATAAATACTGTGGCTACAAAAGCAGGTCAGAGGCTAGGAATCCTACGACAAATAACTCACCTCCTAACTCCCCAAAGCCTGTCCAACATCTACAAGGCACAAGTAAGGAATGTGATGGAATACTCCCCACTTGCCTGGATGAGTGCAGCTCCCACAGCACTCAAGAAGCTTGACACTGCTCAGGACAAAGCAACCCGCTTGATTGGCACCCCTTCCACAAACATTCACTCTCTCTACCACGCACAGTAGCAGCAGTGTGTGTGCAACATGCCTGTCCTTGGCCTGCTGCAATGTTCCAGCATTGCAAGAATTCACCAAGGGTCCTTCAACAGCACCTTCCAAAACTGCAACTACTACCATCTAGAATGACAAGGGCAGCAGATACATGGGAACACCACCACCTGCAAATTCCCCTACAAACCACTCACCATCCTGACTTGGAAACATATCACTGTTCCTTCACTGTCACTGGGTCAAAATCCTGGAACCCCCCTCCCCAACAGCACTGTGGTGTACCTACACCACATGGACTGCAGCGGTTCAAGAAGGCAGCTTACCACCACCTTCTCAAGGGCAACTGGGGATGGGCAATAAATGCTGGCCTAGCCAGCAAAGCCCACATCCTGTAAATGGATTAAAAAAAACACTCACTGCAGAGGAGATCCTATGCACTTATGCATTTTCCTTTGCAAAGAAAGTTGTGTAAAAAGTAACCAAAGTGTCCTGGTCAATATCTATCCCTCAACCAACATTGCTAAAAGGGATTACCTGGTCATTATTTCATTGCTGTTTGTGGGAGCTTGCTGTGCAGAGCATGGCTGCCTCGTTTCTTACATTACGACAGTGACCACACTTTAAAAGGATTTTCATTGGTTGTAAGAAAATGCTTTGGGATGTCCTGAAGCTGTGAAAGGTATTTTTTTTCTTTCTTCCCTGATTTCTATGTGGAGTTAGAGACTGCTTTGCGGAACACCTTCGGTCTGTCCACAAGCATGACCAAGACCTCCCTGGCGCTTGCCATTTCAACACACCACCCTGCTCTCATGCCCACATGTCCATCCTTGGCCTGCTGCAATGTTCCAGTGAAGCTCAACGCAAACTGGAGGAACAGCACCTCATCTTCCGACTAGGCACTTTACAGTCTTCCGGATTTAATATTGAGTTCAACAATTTCAGATCATGAACTCTTTCCTCCACCCCCACCACCTTTCTGACCCCCGTTTTTCCAATAATTTATAACTTTTTTACAATCATTTTTTTCTTTTCCCTCCTATTTTTAAATTTATTTCGATCTATTGTTTCATCTCCACCTTTTAGCCCATTTTGATCCCTTCCCCCCACCCCACCCACACTAGGGCCATCTGCCACTAGCTTGCTTCCCTTAATGTCCCCATTAGCACATCTTTTAGATAATTTCACCACCGTCAACACCCCTTTGTCCCTTTTGTCTATGACATCTTTGGCAGTCTCTTGTTGGCCTCCACCTATCACTGGCCTCCTATCGAGCTCTCCTGTCCCAACCCCTTCTACCAGCTTATATTTCATCTCATTTCTATATGTCTTAGTTCTGATGAAGGGTCATACAGACTTGAAATGTCAACTGTATCCCTCTCCGCAGATGCTGTCAGACCTGCTGAGTTTGTCCAGGTATTTTTGTCTTTGTTATGGAGTTAGAGACTGTTGGACTGTTTATTCAATAATGTTTATGTCAATGATCACCAGCCCTTAAGCTATAATTTCAGCTGAAACCTGTGAGGGACACTTGAAATTCACCATCTCAAGCACATCCTTAGGCTTGGAAGCCACTGCTAAATTATTACATCAGTGACATTATAGGTCTGTGATTGCCCAAGGTGCATAGTCCGTCAGATAATTCCGCATTATAAGTATTATTAATATGTTGGAATTGAAGTTTCACAGAGGTATCAGCATACCAACACTTAATACTTAACAGATTTGTATGAAATTCCGGTGGCTGTGATTTAACAGAGGCGTCACCCTGTTTATTTAAAGCTGGTTGATATCCCAGTTCATGCTGCAGCTAACGGAATTTCCAACCAAAGCATTAAAACATCAAAGGAGCTTCATGCAAATGTATTAAGCGTTCCAATGCTAATATAGCCCAGCGTGATTTTATCCCACAGGTAAGTGAATGGAAGAAATAAATACATAAATACATGTCAGTGATTTAAGCAAGGCTCATGTACTGTATTATTACATCAAGCATTCCTATTCTCAATGAAGAGTTTACCCCAGTGAATAATGCAATATTTTGTACCACATATATTACTTTGCACACCTGATTAGCTGGGTTTATGCTTTCACTGGACTGAGAGGAGATTGAGATATGCCCTCCGCTGAAATTCTCAAATCCAACAATTGAGCATTTAAATCTAATGCTGAAGAAAAGATCTCCAACTTTGCTCAAACAGTTCAGTTTCTTTAAGTATTTTCTTCAGTGAAAGCTCCATCTCTTGGCTCTGCTCTTTCACGCTTGCTCTCCAAGACTAATTCAAGACCAGATTCTAGACCACTTAAGGAAGTAGGATGAAGCAAACATGTTCATCCACGGCTAACTTCTGTACACACTAGAATGTCATACTTCAGACACAACAGAAAATGCTGTTTCAGGATATCAGTAGGAAGCAGGCTCCAATCGTGGAACTACAAAAACAGAAGCATGTCCTCATACCTTTAAGATTCCCCTTCACTGAATAATTTCATTTGTCATATGCGGGAGCCTTTTAAAGCATTAGTTTGGCTTTCTCCATATATTTGAAACATTTGTGTACGTAAGGAACTGCATGATAGTCATATACAACAGGCCCAAGGAAAAGATGCCTTTATACAGCACTTTTCACAGGCTAAGGACACCCAAAGTGCTTTACAGCCAATGGGGTATTTCTGAAGTGCAGTCACTTGTAATATAGAAAATTCAGCAGGCAATTGCACAAAGCAGAGCCCCAGAAATGCCAATGTGATAATGAATGGATAATCTGGGGGGTTTTTTAAGGATAGTTGAATTAGTTGAGGGATGAATGTTGGCCAAGAGACCAGGTGAAATGCCCTTGCTCTTCTTCAAATAGCCTCATAGCATCTTTTATGGAGGGCTGCAAGAGCCTCCGTTTAACCCTTATTTCAAAAATAAAGGCACATCTGACAACGCAGCATGCCCTCAGCGCTGCACTGCAGTGTCAGCCTGTCATCACCAATTAATTGCTGCTGATCATTATTTAATTGTTGCGTAAGGTTTACTATTATATAAATTTCATATAAATCACCCCAAGGTCTTTTTAATCACTCCTAGGTATCTAATACTCAATGTGGAGTTCAATCTGTATTTTTAAGATTTTCTTTAGTTTATTTGACTTTAGAGCTGCATTTTCCCAGCCCCACGAAGATGTCTTTGGAAGCTTTTGCAGGTCAAGGCTGGGGGGTGGGCTTGTGGAAATTCGGAATGCCACGGCTCAGGTTGTCTCCATACATCTTTCCGCTCCCAGCAGCAGCAGCAGCAGCCCACACAACAGTAGCCAATTAAGGCGCTTAAAAGGACAATTGAGCTCAATTTTTGGACAGAGTTGAAATTTTGCGAGTGGCATACTGCTGTGTCCATTACCTGCATGTGTGAGAGAAGGCAGCTTCACAGCAGGAGCTCAGAGCCTTGTAACATCTACGGCTGTTGGAGAGCTCCCTGGCCTATCACAGCCTTGCCACTGAGTTCTGAAACAGTTGAGACGGATGTCTCCAGTGGCCATATGCAGTGAACCTTTCAGCCACTCTCCGGATGCTAATGATGGCTCCAGTAGCTCCCTGCCCCTCCATCAGCCTGGCCCCCAGCAGCACTCCCACTGGTCTCACAGCCAGCATCCTTGGGAGTTGGATGTGATGTCCTGCACAGCCACCTCCAGAACCTGCCCGCCGTCCCTAATTGGTCGCCACTATGTTATGGCACAGCCGATGAGTTGTTCAAATCCCAAAGTGAAATTTGAAATAATTGCCACAACTTGTTTTGCAATTTGTATAAATTTCGAGATGTGTGCCTTGAATTCAGTAGTAATAAGTCTTATAGGTTTTTACAAAACTAGATTAAACATTTATTGATAGAAGAACTGATGTGAAATACATATAGATCTACAAATACAAGTACTATGATACCTTCTAAATCCCCTACTTAATCTGACTCTCAGTTACACTTTCATTACTTTCGCAATAATAAGACACATTTTTAAAAGACCCAGGCAAAGTAAACGATATCCTGAACAGTCGAATTCAAAGCGAGTTCTCTTAACTTCAGTCCCTGAAGGCAGCAGTTTGGTACATACAGGCTGAAGAAATTTCACACTTGTTGAATCTTAGACTGCCTTCCCTTACATACAGCTTTCACTACTTTACACATATTTTCCCCTTTGAATGCAAATACCCAATGTTCCACTATGTCTTTAGACTTTACCTTCCTGATATTTTTAAATACAAATATATTTATAAATTTCTTCTCTCAGATGGTAGTGAATGTCTGGAATCCTCTACCCCAGGGAGTTGTGGAGGCTAGATCACTGAAAGTATTTAAAGAGGAGGTAGATAGATTTTTGATTTATCAGAAAGTTGAGGGCTATGAGGAGCTGGCACGAAAGAGGAGTTGAGGCCTGGGGCAGATCAGCCATGACCTTATTGAATGACAGGGCAGGCTTGAGGGGCCAAATGACCTACTTCTGCTCCTATTTCTTATGTTCTTATGATAATAAAAATCTCTCATAGCATTAAGTTTTACCAGTAATCTTTGGGGAAAATAAATAAATGTATTATTTCTTACTACTTCTGCTGGCTAGGTATACATTACACCCTCACTTTTAAATTCAAGCCACACTAGTTTGTTTAAAATTGCAAATTGTCCCCTTTGTACTTCACATTCTAAAACTTCTCCATGTTTACCTAATTAACATTTCAAACCTAACTTTTCTCCTTACACCAAAGCACCCAGACTAGCTGCCACTAATTCAATTAAACCTCACTCACACACACACAGACACATATAGACACATCCCAATATTAATCTGTTTTACAATAAATTCCAATAAAATTATTATATCTTCCTGCCATCCCTTAAGGTCGTGCCTAGGGTGGGTGTTGATCGGACACCAGCCGGGATGGGGTTGCGGAAATGGTCTTGATGTCGAGTTTCCATAGAAAATGTCAATCCTTGGTCTAAGTAAAGCGCTCATGTTGTAACCTTATTACTAAACCTACCTAAAACCTATAACTAAATGCGCTTGAAAAACTTCTATAATTAGGTACAACAGAAAACATCACAGTGTACAGAATAATTCATTCAGTCCCAGAATACTCAGTAAAGAGTACATTTGACATCTAATTATATTAGTAAATATATTCTAATTACAAGTGATGGTAATTTCATTGCACATCTTTTATGTTAAGCAATGTTGGAGCTCCTAAATAAGACACAAAGCTCGTTACAATTGAACTGCTATAAATAATTCATGAGCTGATGATGTCATATGGCATAAAATTAAACTAATCGTTTACAGTGTACTATTCCACAACTGGTGTCGTGAGTGTTGCTTCAGACGCCTGTGAGCCTCACATCACCAGTCAAATTGGGAAACGGATGATGTTGAGATGCATTATATAACCTTTACTTGTCAAGAAATGGCATTGCATGCCTCCTTGCAGACAGCAACCAGAAGCAGAATTGCATTCTCAAATGGTGCCACTTGGGAGCGGACAGCATGGCAATAAGACATTATGTAAAGTTTAATAGTGTTTTTTGCAAATTAATAAGGGTGTGAATTAATGTCATGCTTACATGATCATTAAGTTTGATTGCGACTCCCAAATATTGTATTTCACGCGAATCACTCTCATTTACCTGTACTCATCCAAGGTGTCACACCGCCTTTACAAGCAACTCATTCATTCACAGGAAGAATAAAAAGAAAAATTACATTTTAAAACATAATGAGCACGGATATTGTGATGACCTTCAACCCAGAAGCAGTCCAGCAAGGAAAATTTGTCATTTCTTTATTTCTGTGGAATCTGAAATTTTTTTTAAAGAATGTTTAACAGTTTGCATCAATTTTAAAGCATTCAACTGTAATTTTCTTGAATAATAAGAAACACTGGTCCATGTGACCTGGCAACAATTGACCTGGAAAAAGCACCAACAGAAAGGAAGTTAAACTAGAAACCATGTGGCCAGGGACGAGGAAGCTGCGGCAGAGGGGAGAACAGAGAAGACACGTTTATACGGAGCTATGTGTGTGTACACAGTTAAAAGGGCCAGAAATCTAAAGACAGGGTTAGAGCAGCAATTGTGAATTGGACAATTCCACTGCTATGCTTCAGTTTTCCAGAGCCAACCAAACTGTTCAATGAGATTTATTAAAGGAGTCAGCTATTATCTGGGGAATCTGTGCCATCAAGACTTTCATGAACCTAGCTTAAGGAAGTTCTGCGGGTGTGTGCTGTTTGGCTGATAACAGTTTCAGAAGAACTCTGAAGGAGTGGAGCTACTATTCCAGGTAACTTGAGGACCAAATCCATTGAGTGAGAAAAGTGAGAGATCCGATGTACCAGCGGGCAAGTTGGAGACTGCACTTGATGTGTGTGGGGAGTGATTTGAATGCTTTTAATCTCACGAGAGATTTTTTGTTGTATCTGCTATTCCACGTGTAATTTATAGTTTGTACTGACTGTAATTCGCCAGTTAATTCACTTTGATTCTGATTCGTGTTGAAGTAAAAGTTATAAAAAGTGAAATCTCATTTTCTTCATTTGGGGGTCCTTTAGCAAATTTGGTAATTTTGGTTTATGGTTCCCCCATGGGGTCAAGCACCTGACTGAAAAAAATGTTTACATCTAAAAGTAGCTTCTGAACCTTGTAAACTGTCATGAGGGTCATGCAGCTTCATTTTGCTGTGGAAAACCAGCTGAATTGTTTGACTAGCACTACAACCCATTCTCCCAACGCCCCAGTGCATGTTGACCTACATTGGCTCCTTGTTTGGCAACATCTCAATTGTAAAACTCGCATTCTTGTTTTTAAATCGCTCCATGGCCTCGCTTCTCCCTATCTCTGTAACTTCCTCCAACCATACAACCCTCCAAGATTTCTGCGATCCTCCAATCCTGGCTTCCTTTGCATCCTGATTTGAATTGCTCCACTATTGGTAGTTTTGCCCTCAGCTGCCTGGGCTCTGGAATTCCCTCCCTAAACCTGCCCACCTCTATACCTCTCTCTCCTCGTTTAAGATGCCCCATAAAACCTACCTTTTTGATCAAGATTTTGGTCACCTATCCTAATATCTCCTTGTGTGACTCAATGTCCAATTCTGTTTGATAACGATGCTGTGAAGCAATTTAGCATGTTTTATTACATTAAAGTTGCTATATAAATGCAGGGTTTTGTTGTTAGGAAAAGGTATATCCTAGCTTTTCTGCAATGGAATTCCTCTACGTTAAAAGAGCTCGCGAACCAACATCAGTTCTGATATCTGAGCATAGAAATTGGATCATGCCGTACCATTTTCTAAGTGGAAATATCATCGTAAACACAATGGCATAGGTGCTGGGAAAGCTCTGGTGAGCAACTAAAGGCCAAGTCCCGCGTTAAAATTGTGGGGCATTGTCAATGACTGGAAGACCAGCCCCTCCATCCCCCATGGATCGCCTCTCACCTCTCCCAGGTTTACCTTAGGTCCTTTGCTGGCTATGATTCGGGTGGTAACCTCTTTAGGCAGGTGCAGGGTTCACTCCACCAGGATCAAGTTCCATGAATGGGTGTCATTGAATTTCTAGGCCTAGTTACGAAAGGTATATTTCAGCTGTTGTTGCTGCTAAAGGACCAGGCGAAGGACCAAGATCCACAGTGTAGGGAAGCACCTCATGGGTCAAAGGCAACATGATGAGCTTCATTTTAATTCGTTATAATGGCTTATTAATAATTCCTGTTGATTTGCCTCGGTTATACATAGTTTTAAGTTCATTGAGTTTCAATCAGAAATGTTTCAAATAATTTAAAGAAATGGTTCAAACCAGAAGGTCAAGGATGTTGTCAGGTTCATATTAATATTCAACCAAAAACGAACATGTGATTAAAATTAGAAAAAGTCGTAATGCTGCAGTGTACTATAATCACTATCACTCTCATTAGTGTAGGCCTGAGCGCTGTAGGCCAACAGCCACTAATTTTTGCATTTTATTTCAGATTTGCTCTTGACATTGATCTTAACCCAGCTACGAGTGTGCTTTGGTTAACTAAACAATAATAATCGGTAGTGATCTGTTATCCCAGACCTTGTTCCTGCATACTGGTCATGCACAGCTGGTATTTAGACTACAGGCGGAGTTTTCCGTGCCTGCTGGCGTCGGGCATGCTTGGTGGCGTGAGCGGACAATGTGGCTAGAAGGCCAAAAATCGGTTTCACAATGTCGTGAAACCAGTTTGCAATCGTCCGCTCAGCCCGTCAATGGTGGGCAGTGTTTCCCACCATTGGACGTTGGGAACCTCATTGTAATGGACCTGCGTATCATTATAAGGCTCTCCTGCTGGACTCATCCCCCCACCGCCCCATGGTGGATCATCCACCCATGTCGACATGATTCAACATGTTTCACAACTGCACACAAGTAATGTTCACCTGGCGAGCTGCTCTTGGCTTGGGACTTTGAGGTTTGTTTGCGTATTTTGATTCCGGCAGCACTCGCGGTCATCGGCGCCAGGCTTCACTGACAGCACCACAGCAATTTTAAGGGGGCTCATGGGCAGGTCTCTAACTACCAGACTAGCCATAAGGCTTTGTACGGCTGCAGGGCTAAGGCTTGTTTGGGGAAGGGGGAGAACTGGCCTCAGGCAAGGGAAGAAGCTGGAGCGTGAGGGCTATACTGAGGAAGGAGGATATCCCAGGGTGCGTGTGGGGGCACAAGTTGATCCGTGCAAGTGGCCTCAAGATGATGAGGGCAAAGGAGGCAGTCTCCAGAGCAGATGAGGCAAGGTGCAGATGTGAGAGTGTGTGTGAGAGAGTGAGTGGTGTGGTCCCTTAAGCTGGCAGTGAGTAAGATGCCAGTGAATGTGTGATGGGCTTGGGTGTGAGTTTAGAGTGATGAGATGGTTGCCTTACCCTAGCAGCACGGATGAGATCATTCATCCTCTTTCTGCATTGGATGGCCAACCTCTTCTGTGCAGCATTGGCACTGACCACCACTAGCATCGCCTACCAAGCTGGAGTGGTAATGTTGCTGCTCCTCCTATGGCCAGAGTGGGGGTAGAGGACATCTCGGCGGGCCTCCACGGCATCCAAAATGTGCTCAAGGGGCGCGTCATTAAACCTGGGGGCTGCAGTCTTCTTGCCTTTCGGGCCATGTCTTATTTGCAGCAGTCCTGGGCTGGGAGCACTGGGCGCAGCTGTACTTTAAGTGTGGCACCTGGCATGATGAAGCGGCGAGGTGACTGCGTGACGGGCAAAGCAGAGCCCGTCCGCCATCGAAACAGCATGTTTCCAGGGAACGCATAATTAATGCAGCGGCTTTGGGATGATCCAGTGTGAGAGGCTGCCATTGCAGCCAGCGGGTAAAACTTCAGTGACATTATCTGAAAGCATTGTTTTAGTTTTCACATGTACACTGACAACACCCAGCTCTACCTCACCACCACCTCCCTTAACTCTTCCACTGTTACTAAACTATCAGACCGTTTATCTGACATCCAGTACTCGATAAGCAGGAATGCCCTCTAATTAAATATTGGGAAGACATCATTTTCAGTCACCATTCCAAACTCTGCTTCCTAGCTACTGACCTTGGCTCTTTACCTGGCAGCAGTCTGAGAGTAAACCAGCCTGTTCACAACCTTGGTGTCACAATTGGTTCCAAGGTGAGCTTCCAACCTCATATTTGCACCATCACTAAGACTGCCTATTTCCTCCTCCAAAACATCGCCTGACTTCAGCCCTGTCTCAGCTCATCTGCTGCTGAAACCCTCTCTCATGTCTGCATTATCTCCAGGTTTGACTATTCCAATACATCCTGGCTGTGTTCCCCACATTCTAACCTCTGTAAACTTGGGCTTATCCGAAACTCTGTCCATGTCTTTACTTGTACCATGTCCCAAATGCTATTCACCCCTGTGTTCACTGACCTGCAGTGGCTCTGGGCCAAGCAACGCCTTGATTTCAAAATTCTCATCCAGGGACGAATCTTGAGCTCGCGCTGTTGGCGAGCTTGGCAGCGGGAAGGGCATATACTTCGGTGGAATGGTGGCATCCCCAAACCCCGCCTTCCCACATCCGTCTGACTTAGTTCTGGGTGGGACGGCCCATGGTTGACCTTCCCAACCCACCACCAATTGAGGGCCCTTAAGTGCTTCGTCCCACTACCACAGGGATTAACCCAGCTGCAGGCAGGCCTGTCACCATGCGACGTGCACGGCAGCCTCTGCCCTGCAGGCAGCTTGTCACCTCCGGGGAGGTGGGGGCGGGGGAATCCCTTGATCAAAGACACTCAGTGCCTGATCAAGAACCTGGCCACTGGAAGAGCCTGGGGAGCCCACAGAGAGGCATCCATTGCCCTTGCTTCCAACCCCCTACACCCTTCTCCCCACAACCCCCATCCTGTGAAACCCCCTCTCCCCTCTACATCACTTACCTTTGCCCTGGGTCACTTTGCAATCGTGCGTCTCTGGGGATTGTTCTTCTGGCAGCAGCCACAGCCTCCCCTGTGGCCCTGCTGAGCAGAAGAGCTGCTGGGCTTTGATTGTCCGGCAGCCCTTGCGAGGTAAGACTTCTGCCCCCGATACCTGATTCCAGAGAAAAGTCCTCTGCTGATATCGCCACTGCCTGATTGGCATGTCGTTCCAGAAAAGAGGCGCGTGGGTCTCTTGCTTGCCCGACAGCCCGCAGGTGAGACCCCCAATGCCTCTACAAGATTCTGCTCCCATTTTCAAATCCCTCCATGACCTCACCCCTCCTTTATCTCTGTAATCCCCTCCAGCCCCATAACCCAATGAAATATCTGAGCTCCTCTAAGTCTGGCCTCTTGATCTTCCCCAATTTTAATTGCTCCACCATTGGTGGCTGCACCTTCCTGTATCCTAGGCACAAACCTCTGGAATACCCTCCCTACACCTCTCTGTCAATCTATCTCGCTTTCTTCCTTTAAGACACCCCTCAAAACCTAGCTCTTTGACCAAGCTTTTGGTCACCTGACCTAATATCTCTTTTTGTAGCTCAGTGTCATATTATATTTTATGATGCTCCAGTGCAGCACCTTGGGGCATTTTATTACGGTAAAGCTGCTCTATAAATATAAGTTGTTGTTGTTGTTATCACCTTTTTTAAAAAAATTGGAACTATGTCAACATCCTGTACGGATGGAGGGAGCAGCCCCTAGCTCTGAAAAGCTATTAAAGGTATCTGTGTACAGTTCCTCACTGTTACGTTTGTGCACTGGACAAGTAAGGAAATTTGCTCCAGTCTATTACATTAAGGTTTTACACTAATCTCGACATTAGATTTCCACAATGATTGTCACGATCGTGCTAAGATTTTCTCAGTGATAAAGCATGGATTTATAATTGAGGTACAGACAGCACACAGAAGAAATGTCCCCCTGTAGAGGCAAGTTTTGTGCAGCCATATTAACTACATTCTCCATTCATCAGTTTTACAACTCAAGTGGTCCCACTCCAATCAGTCAACTTCCAGGTGACTTGAAGCAGGAGACGGGAGGCATATCGGAGTTCAGATGATGATCATAAACCTGAGCTTCACTATTGCAGTTTATGATGCTGGTTCTTTAGACGGAATAAATCGATGGCCTCGTCATTATTAAGCTGTATCACTGAAGGCCAAAAAATCTACATTTGAAGTTAATATGAATGTGGTATAGCACTTCGTCTCTGATTTCTCTGGAATCAGGTATCGGGGGCAGAAGTCTTGCCTCGCAAGGGCTGCCGGACAATCAAAGCCCAGCAGCTCTTCTGCTCAGCAGGGCCACAGGGGAGGCCGTGGCTGCTGCCAGAAGAACATCCCCCAGAGACGCATGAATACTAATATTATATTATTCATGATATTCATCACTGAATAGTACTTTGTTTCCAAAATATTCATTTCATAGCACTCACTGTGCCTCATTATTTAGCTAACCATTTTTTTCTAGTTTCTTTTAAATGCTTGCGTTGCAAATTTCCTCGAGTTGCGGGCTGAATCTTCCACGGAGCGGCAACCACCATTGGATTGCCATTCTGCTCCTATTTGCCTGCCTTAGACTGGAGTTCCACGTTTCCTGCCTGGACTTCCAACCCGGGCCTGCTGGGAAATGTGGAGCATTGCTGCTCCTGAAGTCCTACGGTGTAGTGTAGGAGCACTGACAGAAACAAGCCGCAACCCCTTTTTTACGGCACTGGCTGCTGTATTCCGGTAAGTTTCAATGTCCCAGCCACTTTGACAAGCCAGAAGAGAAAGTAGGTGGGGTGGGGGTAGTTGCTTGGGGGGTGGGGATGATCAGAGGCTGGAGGGATAGTCAGGGTGAAGTCGGGTGGTCGGGTGATGAGGAGGTAGTCGGGGGGTGTGGTGTTGGGTTGTTGGGGTGTGGGGGGTTAGTACAAGGGTTACTCAGGTGTTTGGAGGGTTGGGGTATAGTCAGGTGGTAAGCATGCTCATTGGGAGGTGGGAGGTAGTCAGGGGTGTTGGATGGTTGGAGGGTTGGGGGGTAGTTGGGTGGTCATGGGAGGTCAGGTGGTGGGGGGTAGTCAGGGTGGGGGGGTAATCGGGGTGGGGAGGTTTAGTTGGTTGGTGGAGGGTAGTCAGGGGTTCCAGCAGGGAGTCAGGGGTTTAGTAGTATAGTAGCCCAGGAGTTTAAACAGTTTTTAATCCTTCTAACTTCTCCTGGGTAACTATTCTGCTAAGTGAGTCAGAACCATCAGAAATCTCTGATTTAAGTCGGAGTTTCTGAGGCTTCCAGGTGCAGGGTAATTGCATAATGGAAGTTGAATCTCCCCAGGCAATTCCCATGCAGTCCTTGTGTGGGGACTTCCAAGGGGCCCCCTGCGCATCTTCTGGGGTACGACCCTCCGGAGAATGGAAGTTTCCATCTTACTTCTGCCCAAGTCACAGTGACAGAACGGGAGTAGCTCGGAGGAAATTTGCTGCCTCTGTGAATTTTGCCCTAATCAAAGTCAGCAATGTCAGTTTGTGTGTGGGACCATATTTCATTTCTTACAGCAAAACGTCTGTATCACTTAGCCTCACTTTGCCGCAGGCAAAAAAAAATCCTCTACCATAGACCTGAATCCTAGCCTCAAAACAGCACCAATTCCTGCCACCTGTCACTTCTACTTTCCCCTCGACTGTCATCCTGTGACCCCGCTGAACTACTGGTTAGGAAAAGTTTATTAGAGAACCCACTTTATAGTCAGGATACCAAACTGTGGTAAAAAGACAATGGTGGCTGCAGAACCTGTTGAAACAAATGACACCTGTAGAATGTCACAAGATGGCTGAAATCACCAAAGCTCCTTTGCAAGATTGCATTGACTGTCATCATACAAGACAGCCTTGTGTAGTTTGTGGCCTATATGCAAGGATAGCATTTGTTATGAGACAACTTCTCTGGAATGCCAAATTGATGTAAGTTAGTGCAGAGTGAGGGGAATGATGGAGGTAATGATCCTTTAGCTGCGGATAAAAGCACTATCGGTGTCAAAGAAGTGAGGGAAAAGCCGAAGGATAATCACCCTATGGCTGAGTTCAACAACTGTAATGTGGGGACTTGCATAGCCTTTGCATTATCGCCTGTGAGTATCAGTTCCTCTATTAGAATCTAAGTGATGACTCTCAGTGGAATCTTCCCGGTTGCATAGGGATTGGGTTTGAAGACATGACTGGGAAACAAACTTGAAAATTAGGGCGTTAGGTCAGGCAGCCAACGTGTTCCTACCTCCAGGTGATCTTGCCGGAGGTTGTTCCTCAGTTGCAGTGTCACATAGCCAATAATTATCAGTTAGGAGGCTAATGAGGGGTCTGTGAAGACTCAGCCAGCATCTTCCTGGCATTGGAGTACTCTTCCACTCAATGCCAAACCCAACAGCTCTGTGGAGGCGACCTGCTGGCGAAAGGCTAGGAAACGATGAGGCTGCCATCAGGAAAGGCTGCACTCATGACCCAAACTAAACCTCTGAATTAGATTCCCTTCTACAGCAAGGATCTCCCGGCCTGGGCCCTCGTCAGTTTTAAATTTTATGGGCGCTTCTGAGGGTGCCTCCATTTTGAAGCACACCGATGCTCTTCCTGACTGAACAGCACCCACCTCTCCCAATGGAATAACCTGAGTCCAAAAGCTGCGAGCCCTCTCATTGGGCCTGCCACCTCAGCAACCTGCTGACTGTCCTTCATTGGATGGCAGACCTAGGGGTGGCCTCTTAATTGGCTGCCTCCAGAAAGATTCCATAGATCAGGGGTCTCGCAGGCCATTGGGGTTGGGACCCACCTTTCTCTCCAATGGAAGAATATTTTCAAAGGCGATAAGATTGTGTATCTTAGTATCTACAACTTTAATTCACAGAGGCAACAGAAAGAAAGGGAAAAAAGTGTTGCATTTATATAGTGTTTTTCATAACCTATGAAGTGTAATCACTGTTGTAAATTAGAAAGTGTGGCAGTCACTTTGTGCACTGCAGGTTTCCACAAACAGTAAAGAACAAATGGCCAGATAATCTCTTTTTAAGTGTTGTTTGAGGGACAAGTGTTGGCATGGTGAACAATCGTGCTTTTCAAAGTAGTGCTGTAGGAGTTTTTTATGTCCACCTGAGAGGGCAGGTAGGTTTAAGAATCTTACCTCTCCACTATTAGGTAACATTTCCTTGAATCAAGTAGAGGTTTGTGCTACACACCTACAAGCACATGAGCAGAAACTGTCCATGTTCATTTCATTTATATTCATTAAAAAGATATGAATATTATCCCATCAATCTAAACTGGACATCTATCCAAGCTCATTTGTACACAAATCAATTAAGCTGAAGATGTTTATATTTCTTCATTTGTCTTCCATTCTACCTAGAAAAGTAGGCCCCAGCAACTGTTGTTTCAATTTATCTCTGTGAGGCTCATATATGGCCCAGAATGGTGCCAATGCCTGGTGGTATTCCTGGGCCTTACAGTGGCATATCCCACAGGATGGTTGTTGGAATCTGCTACTGTCCCGAGAAATGCTCCCAAACTGAACTGGGTGTGTGGAGGATGCATCCACACTTTGCTCCACCAGGAATTTTCTGTTCTTTCTTTCATGGGCCAAATTTTCAGTTGAGGCAGTTTCCATCCCAACTTCCACCACTGCTATTCCTGATTTTGCCCCAGGCACATCATCTAGGGAAGAAGCTCTCAGCTATGTTTACCAGTCGAACTCAGTTCTGTTGAGAGAACTGCGACACTGATTTTAAATCAAGAGTGGTGTTGTAATGCCAAGTGTTTCAGACGGACTTAATCCCTAAAAAAAAAAATTAGTAATAGCTTTGTTCAAAACTCAGTTCCGACATTGCTAGGTTAGTTGCAGCATCTCATTGTATCAGAATATGTTCATAGCAGCCAAGACTTCTTCGACTGCACTCCCCAAACCACAACCTCTATCACCGTGAAAAAGCAGGGCAGCAGGCGTAAAGGAACACCACCACCTCCAAGTTACACACCTATCTGACTTGGGCGTATATCGCTGTACCTTCATTCTTGTTGGGTCAAAATCCTGGAACTTCTTACCTAGCACTAACCTTGAAATATCTTCATCAGACAGACTGCAGCCATTCAAGAAAGCAGCTCAGCAGCACCTTCCCAAGAGCAGTTATGGATGGGCAATAAATGCTGAGCTTACCACAACCTGTGAATGAATGAATGAATGAATGAATGAAACAAATATCACAGTGAACCTGCCAACGTAGTTAAGTGCTCTTAATGTATGTGCATGTATTGCAATACATTTCTTCAGAACATTATTGACCAACACGGTTATGTTTACAAGTTTATTTTACACAACTGTATCAAGAACACTGTTGCAGTCCAGAAACAAGCCTTGTGCAGTGTAACATAATGATACACCCAATCTTTACACATGTCCTTTCAATCAAGGGCACTGGGCCTGCTTCAGATTACCATGAGAATTTTTTCTCCAAGAATAAGCCCATGGACCGGTCAGCTTTTCATATTATATATTGTACCTGACTCTAAACAGGAAGTATATTATGGCTGGTTTCCCCTATGCACAATCAAGAAACCTACTTAGACGACGGAAGGGAGATGAATTTTACTATATTACTACTACTCTCAAAGGGAGGGTTCTTCCTGTCCTGTTAAAACTGTTACTCATTAGCTGAAACGTCTGTACTTCTATTGAAGTGGAACCAAACAATACTGTGGTAAAAATGTAAAGAAAAAACCTTTGGGATAAAGATTTATTGCATCAGCCATAACAGTAGCCTAGCTATAAATTCTTCGACAGTGTGAACAAACAACACTGGTCCAAAAAGGGCACAATTTAATTCCTCCAATATTCTTGAAAATCCCCCCTTTCATCACAGCACCAGCAGTAACTGGTTTTCCCTTGCTAATTGTGTAAGATTCAGAGCAAGTACAGCTTTAGAAGTTTGAGCAGATTTATAAACTGAGGATGATACGGTGCCACACTGATGCTGTCCCTTGACCTGTTTTACATCTGTTACTTCAATTTTATTTTTTTTTTAAATCCAAATTAATTAAAAAAGATGTTTTGTCTTTTTACCTGCAGCATATTTAGGAGTAAGCTTAGCCCTGAATGGGTAAGAGCTGGTGCAAATGTTGCCAGGAGCGTTGCATACTAACAGCAATACAGCAGATACAGTTACGTAGCGGTTTTGGAATTACTTATCCAGGGAACGTGGCCAGAATTTTTCACTCGTTGGGCGGGCACGTGCCCGACCCGAACGAGCGTAATAATGATGCGCGATGACGTCAGGCGAGCATCCTGACATCACCGCGCACTCATGTGATGTTTTGGTCGGCGGGTGCCTGCGGGGTTGGCCGACAATTAATGGGCCTATTAAGGCCATTAAAGTACCAATTAAATGTAATTTTTCGCTGCCCATTCTACCTTACGGTTGGAGGGGCTGGCGAAAAGGCCAGGCAGCCTTTGCATTTTTTAGGAAACCTCATGCACAGGCGGGATGAGGTATCCAACTGCAATTAAATATAAAATAAAAATTTTAACTTTTCATTAATAACATGTCCCTGCTCATGTGACAGTATCACATGAGGGGATATGTTTGTTTACCATTTTAAAATTCTTTGTTTTTTATTTTCATAAATCTTCATGTCCCTGAGGCACCTCTGTGCCTGAGGAAGCTTTTCCTGCGCGTACCCACGCGTCGCCATGAAGTTCCCTGCTCGCCCTCCTCTCCGCCCCCACACCCTGCCACACACAGGCAGCGCTGAGCGCTGCAGCACACGGTTCACACTGGGCGAGCCTTAATTGGCCCGCCCAGCGTGAAACCGCGGTCAAGGCCCGATCGTGGGCGGCGATCGGCTTCCCGGCTACTCCCGCCCGCTCCTCCCAAACCTGCCCGACGAGGGCAACATCCTGGCCCATGAGTTCAAATCCCACAATGGAACTTGAGAATTTTGAATTCCGTTCAAAAGAAAGTATCGAAATTAGAAAGCTGGTATTAGAAGCAGTTCAGAGAAGGTTTACTCGACTCACACCAGGAATGGGCGGGTTATCTTACGAGGAAAGGCTGGGCAGGTTAGGCTTGTATGCACTGGAATTTAGAAGAGTAAGAGGCGACTTAATTCAAACCTTTAAGATCCCGAGGAGTCTTGACAGGGTGGGTGTGGAGACGATGTTTCCTCTTGTGGGAGAATCTAGAACTAGGGGGTCACTGATTAAAAATAAGGGGCAGAAGCTTCGGCTCGGCGAGTGAGGGCTCACTGTTAAGGTTGACGGGCAGGCGAAGAGCCTAGGCGGCCTTTGCATTTTTCATGGAACCTCATCCACAGGTTTTTTAAAGTGTTTGAAAATTTTTTTAATAAAATGAATGGACACGTCCCAGCTCATGTGACAGTTTCGCATGAGGGGACATGTCCTTAAATTTTTTTTGACCTTTCTTCAATGTTTTATAAGTGAAACTAATCTCCCTGAGGCACCCCTGTACCTCAGGGAGATTTCTGCAATCTATCGCGCGCGTGCAAGAAAGAGCTCAGGGCCCGACTCAGGCAACCACCCCCATCCCCATCAGCGCCCACACAGGGAGCGCTCAGCGCTTCTGGGTGCGTGTCATGCTGGGCGGGCCTTAATTGGCCTGCCCACGTAAAATGGCGGTTGCCCAGCCGATCGGGGGTACCGATTGGCTGCGTACCCACCCGCGCCCGCCCCCGGACAACTCCCCCCCCCACCGTCGGGAGAAAATTCTCCCCAAGGGCCATTCGTTTAAGACAGAGATGAGGAGGAATTTTTTTCTCTGAGGGCCATGAATCATTGGAATTCTCTTCCTCAAAAAGCAGTGGAAGGAGAGCCTTTGAATATTTTTAAGGCAGAGTTAGGTAGATTCTTGATTAACTAGGGGGTAAAAGGTTATCGGGCGTAGGCAGGAATGTGGTGTTGAGGTTACATTCAGATCAGCCATGATCTTATTGAATGGCGGAGCAGGCTCGAGGGGTAGTGTGGCCTAATCCTGCTCCTAATTCATATGTTCGTGTGGTATCAGCAGAAGTGACCAGGAAACTGTTGAATGTCATAAAAACTCAAGTGGTTGGTCAATGTCTTTAGAAAAACAAGAATGTGCTCAAAATTTGAAACTATAGCACCACTGGAGATAGCATTTTGGAAGGCAGATGCTGTTTGAGTGGCGCAGCTGTGCCTCAGGCTGCTTCTGGCACAATCTGCGAGGCACCAAGTCCAGGGAAGGGCATTCGTATGAGCAGTGCCGATGTGCACTGGAAGCCTCTCGTCTACAGTACAAAAGGAGGCCATTCGGCCCATCGTGTCTTAAAGGAGGAAAGCAAGCTAGAGAGAGACAGAGAGGTGTAGGAATTTAGGGGCCTGGTCCAATGAAGGCATGGCCACCAATGGTGGAGCAAGTAAAATTGGGGAAGCACAAATGGCCAGAATTAGAGGAGTGTAAATATCTCACAGATTACAGAGATAGGGAGGGGCGAGGCCAAGGAGGAATTTGAAAACCAGGATGAGAATTTTAAAATCACGACATTGTTGACAAAGAGGTAGAAGTCATGCTTCAGCTTTACAAAGCACTAGTTAGACCACACTTGGAGTACTGTGAGCAGTTCTGGGCACTACATTTTGGGAAGGATATAATGACCATGCAGGAAGTACAGCTTCAATTTACCAGAATGATACCTGGACTCCAGGAGTTAAATTACAAAGAGAAATTACACCAGCTCGAGTTGAAAGCCCTGAAACTCGGAGGTTAACGGGTGCGTTGATCAAAGTTTTGACAATATTAAGGGGAACAGATAGTTTCTCTCCATTCATCCTATTTCCTCTCTTCGGGAAGTCTACGGCTAGGGGGAAAGAGTTTAAAAATTAGAGTCAGACTTTTCAGGAATGAAATTAGGAAACACTTCTTCATTCAAAGGGAAAGAGAAGTTAGAACTCTCTTCCCCAAATGGTAATTAATGCTAGGTCAGTTTTACATCTGAGATTGATGGAGTTTTGTTAGCCCAAAGTGTTAGGAAATATGGGACAAAGGCAAGTATATGGAATTAGATTGCAGATCAGCCATGATCCCATCGAATGGTACAACAGGCTCAAGGGGCTAAATACCTTACCCTTTTCCTACATTCTTCAATGTTCTCCTGTGCCGGATTTTTTAAAATTTCATCATTTGAGCATCCTGCAAGGCCAGCATTTGTGGCCCATCCTTAATTTCCCTCAAAGAGGTTGTGATCAGCCACCTTCTTGAGCCACTATGGCATAGGTATTACAGGATCCCAGGTCCTGAAGCAGCCAGCTCCAGGATGGGAGAAGAATCTCCTCTGCAGAATTAAGGAGAAGCAGATGTCCTTGTCCCCCACCGGTTCTGCTTTTCTCCGTTCTATTGTCTGCCAACTTGTCCTGCAAGAGAGTGAACAGAATGTCAGCAATTGTGTTGAACTGTGTTTGGGCGATGTGCCTGTCACCACTGAATAACTGGAGGTATGTGAATGTGTAGGGAGCTTGGTATGAGGCTGGCATTATTGGAATGTTTGTGAGGGTGAGGTGAATATGCCCTGAGTGCTAGGGACTGCCAATGGGTGAGTAGCAGTAGGTGTGATGTATTGAGCAGTGTTAGAGATTGGTGGACCAGTGGGTAGATGTCATGTAAAGATGCATTCACTGACCTTGATTACCCATGTCAGGTCATTAGACTTCTTGTGACACTGCTCTCAGGTCCTTAAATCCAGACTCCATCACCTCTCTGGCCAACTGCTCTCATTTCCTACTGAAGGTGATCCTTGAGAGCTTCTGCCACCCCCACCCCACAGGACCATGGCATCTCTTCTCCTGCCCATCTCTATAACCAAGACTTCCAGCACCACATAAATGTATGTGAGAGCCCTGCCTCTGTCTGCTGATCCGTTTTCCTTCTTCAGAATAGCGGCAATAACATTCAACAGCAGCATCCTGTGAATCGGTACAGCTGCCCTTTAAGAAAGATTGGCTGCCTTATAAGAGGAGGAGACTGACTGCACCACATGCTATCAGCACATACTGCTCGATCCCATCTTGAGTATTCAAGCAGCCAGCAGCACGGGCCCTCATTTACATCAGGTAAATGAGGTGGCAGCACCAAATTTGCATGCAACAAACAATGACCCCTGCACCCAAAATACAACATAGGCCAATTTCTAGCCCCTGCTGTCCTTACCCATGTTGACTTCCAGTCCCACGCCAATTTGACTGCCCACTAATGTGGCTCAGCAAACGATTCAGTTGCATTAAAAACTACTGCAAAGGACTTGTGAAATGAGGGATGGGTGATAAATGCTGGCCCAACTAGTGACGCCCACATCCTGGAAATGAATTTTTAAAAGTTGTAGTATTCCAGGGTTGAAAGGTTCCTCCCATCAAACATCAATGTTTTTGGATTTTGAAATCGAAAGTAATTGTTGACATTTTCTGTGACAATTAAATGTAAAATATGGCAGTAGCACAACACATGCTCCATTGAGTGAAATCAAATGTGTAAAGTACAAACGAGATGGGAACTGTGATATGTAAGTAAAACAGTATTGCAGAAGATAATGGGATATAACTGTTGGGATTATAAGAAACAGAGCCTTCAAGAAGGCCCCAGGCATAATTCAAGCACAATCAGTGGATCAGGTGTTGATTAGCTCAGTCACATGTATAGGAATAATGAGGGAAAGAAGAACGATCAGAGATCTTTAAGCCAATGCATCTGGAAGCTGTAGAGACTGTGGGCCATGTTTTCTTGACTGTTCTAGTTGTGATTAAATGATTGATATAAACGCAACCTATTTTTTCTGAATTTTTGCCGACTTTCTCTCTCTGAGCAAGATTTTCCGTTTTGAGTCGGGACCCCAACGACAGGGTCAAATGTATCGGGAACATTGAGGATTGCAGGTGAGCTCTTGAAGCTGGAGGGCCAATAGGACACCCTCCAGCACGGAATGAACTGCAGTCTGCCGATGCAGGTAAGGGGGAGGGGGGGGAGAGAAGGCTCCTCCATCTTGAGATGCACCTCTCAGCACTTCTAACATATTTGTAATTAAAAATGGCTATAGCTGCCAAGCCCCTCTAATCAATGGCTTTAATTTGACTTTTAATGACCCAACTAGCTCACCGCGCTTGCAGACCGATAGCTGTCCTGACCCCATCCCGGCCTTCCCAGAAATGACTCGGGGGTGAGATGGCACTGGTAAACAAGCACACTGGGTGGCAGTGCCAAAATTTCGCCTCCATTCCTGCCGTCATAGGAATAAAAACCTACCCTCTGCTTCTCTGCACTCCTGGCTCACAAGGAAACCTGTATAAAATAAAATCGCCACCCAAGTTTTGCCTGGCAGGGAGCCACTATTTCGATACCAGCTCCAGCTTCAGGTTAAAATGGCCACACAGGAGCATGTTTAAAGCAGCTTTCCCCAGTTAGTGGGTGAATGGCCTTGCCCTCTGCAATTTAAAATTGTGTGGAAATTGAATGGGTAAGTCCTGCACTCCATTTTAATTCACCACGACAGCCTGGTTCACTAATGTCCTTTAGGGAAGGAAACCCGCTCTCCTTACCTGGCCCGGCCTACATGTGACTCCAGACCCACAGCAGTGTGGTTGACTCTTAAAATGCCCTGTAAACAAGGGAAATTGGGGATGGGCAATAAATGCTGGCCTAGCCAGCGATGCCCACATGCCACGAATGAGTGTGAAGAGAAAACCAGAGGCAGAATTTCACCCATGTCGGGCGGGCTCGGTGGGGGCAGGCCAGGCAGTCGGGAAGCTGACCACCGCCCGCAAGCAGGGCTGGAAGGCGATTTCACCCCGGCGGGCTAATTAAGGCCCAACCAGCATGAAACCCGAGCAGCGGTGGTCAGCGGTGCCTGTGCGGGCGGGGAGGAGGGAAATGCCAGCGGGGTGAGTGCGCACTTTACAATCTCCCTGAGGCAAAGAGGTGGCTCAGGGAGGTGAAGAGGTATTAAAAAAAAATAAGGAAAATGAAATGAAACACGTCCCTTCATTTGATTCTGTCACATGAGCAGGGGCATGTCATTCATTAAGTTTTAAAATTTAAAATTTATTTTTATTTGATTTAATAAACCCCATCCCACCCATGGATGAGGTTTCCTAAAAAGGGCAAAGGCCGCTTGACCTTTTCGCTTGCCCGCCAACCGTAAGGTTGGACGGGAGGTGAAAAATTCAAGTCAGTTGATAATTTGATGGCCTTAACAGGCCTTCTAATTGTCGGCGAACGTGTTGCCAACACCGGCGCGCGCCTGCCGGCCGAAATATCGCACGAGTGCGTGATGACGTTGGGTCGCTTGCGTCAATATCATCGCGCGTCATTTTATGCTCGGTAGGGTCGGGCGCGCACCCACTCGCCGAGCTAGAAATTTTGCCGAGGTGTTGGGAGTTAAAATTGTCTCCATTGTTCTAGGAATTGTTTGGAAGTTTTTTTATCAGCTGATCTGAATGGCCATTTGGTGATTTATTCTGTACAGAAAGTGTAGATGATATTTTTATGGAGGGCTGAAGGAAATTGTATAACTGTTAAGGTAAATATGGAAATTGAGGAGAAGTATTCCTTTTCAAGGAATGCCTTTGCAGGGAGCAATAGATTGTTCTTCAGATTGCTGCTGCTCCTCCCACTCATTCCCCTATTTCTTGAGTCCTTCTTTATCCTGGTCTTCCATAATTATCCTGGTGCTTTGGAAGGCAACATGATGAAAATAGTCATGATCATTGAGATCCTTGCCAGATAAAACTAAGAGATGAGCCCCTAGATTGATCCAGGCAGTTGAAGTGCGCCATCAACACGGTGTACCAAGCATCGATGATGTTCATGAATCTACCTCATCATAGGGGTGCACAGTGGCAGGGAGCCATGGTTGCAGAGGATAACCTTGCGCTCCCAGGACCAATGCAAGACTTGCCTTTCTAGGGCAAAGAGAGTTGGCACAGTGAACTACCTTCAAACCAAGTCATTGAGGCAAAAGCAGAGTATCATTCAGTATGCTGCTCAGCAGAGTAGTGTGAGACAGTGAGAATGGGAGATTTTCAAGAGACTGGCTGTGCAAAAGCAGGTAGAAAACATTGAGCCCACAGTTTAGTCACGCCGCTGTGAGTCATTGGTTCTGGAGAGCACATTGTTGGCTAATCAAGGACTCCCATCACAACACATAACTGTTCAACCTTGTGCCTTGGTCAAAATGAGATAGCCTTGAGTTTTATAACAGCTCAAGGGAAAGAAACGAGGGGTGAGGCTGCTTCAGTTAAGCAACAGCTGTAGAAGAGCATGGGTAGCCATTGCTGAAAGACAGGTAACATTTTCAGGCACTGTAATATAGGGCAAATGTAGGCAGTCTCATTTGGCCCTTGCCATGTCATGTACAAGACCACAACCAAATAAACTGTGGGAGAGGTGCTAGCTGCAAGGAAAAGTAGATCTATCAGGCAGGAATTCTACATGGCCTGTGGAGCTCTGGGCCTGGGAAGACTAGCTGGCACTGCTTCAGGCAGTTCACCAAAGCAAAGACAGATACCCCCAAATAATTCCCATAAATCCTCAAAACCTCAAGAATGAAAAACCCTTCCCATTGGAGGGAGGAACGGAGCAACTGCAAAAGGCTTTGGCTATTCAATTTGTTGATTTCCCTAAGGTGAGGACTGGACTTTCACCTGCTGTAGCAGAGAGAAACTTGCAAACGAACAAGCAGATTGTCCCTTTGGGTCTCATTAGTTCACAAGGTTAATGCCATTGCTCCTCAAGGGATGTTACAGTCAATTAGTGATTAAAACATAAGGTATGACATTTTGTTCAGAGAAATCTTATAAATATTGTCAATACTGTTAGGAATGTACTGAAGAGCTAAAAGTGACATTTTCTAGGGACATGCCATTTGACATCAGATTGTTAATTATGTAGCATGCAGTAAAAGACTGACTGTCAATATAACATATGGTGCTGTAAGTTCCACTGTCAAACTCTTTGTCAGTGTGCACAGGAGAGCCACATGATTAACACAGGCTCATTACATTTGTTAATGTAAAGCCAATTTTTATATTGAATTGAAATGCTGCCGAGAAATGAACTTAGGGTCAAGCAAGCCAGCCTTCCCAGAATGCCACTTGATGGATTACAAAAGGGACCTTGTCCTCATGCCTGCTGCAAGTCACTGAACACTGATTGGGAGAGGAAGCAATTTCTAGTTCACTGCAAAGAGGATATGATGCAAACAACTACAAGTTATTAGATACTGATCTTGAGAAGGGTCAAATTATCGCTCACCGCTATTCATTATCCTGAAAGTATGCACCGAGTATTGGCATCTAAAATGCTTTTTGTTGAATCATTCAACACTGAAGCTATCAAGACTTGTTCAAGTGCACGTGTCACATTTTCACACCTGTGACGCATACTTGACCCTTTAGCAATGAAATAAATAATGGGGAAACCATTATGAAGTAATGGGGCTAGTAGGTTTTAACTCCATTGGAGAGCAAAGCTCTGGTCACCATAATCGAAAGCAGCCGATGGCTAGGTCACCAGAACAGCTGCCTGAAACTGTCACGTGTAAATAGAACAGTGGTGCATTCGGACCGTGATCACAATTTTAAGGGATTATATGGGCAGAACATGTGATTTACTCACCTTCCCCACATTTACAGGCATTCCAATCAGACTGGAACAATTTAAATTTTATTTTCTGAAGGCATAAGAGGCAGAATGGCCATCCTGGCTCCACAAGAGTACTCTGGGCACCATTTGGTCATGACCTCGCCTCCCATCCCCATTCCTTTGGTGTCCAACCTGCACGGCTCTGCTGGCTGAAGGCTGGAAAGTCGCATCTGGATGTCTCTTTGCCACCTCCAGTGCCCGTGTCCAATTCAAAACACTCCAGAACTTAGCCATCCAAAAGTCGCCATCGACCAAATGATTACTGGGAGGCCTGGCAGCGAGGAAGGGAGGGAGAGAGAGATTGGGGTTAAGAGGGAGAGAGAGAGGGAGTGACAGAGAGAGAGAGAGGGACAGAGAGAAAGTGATGCTAAAGCTAGTGGATTTGAAAATGACTTATTGATCTGGTTAGGAAATTGGCTGAGTGACAGGAGACAGAGAGTAGGGACAACAGGCAGGGACTCGAACTGGAAGGATATAATTTGTGGTGTCTCACACGGATTTCTGTTGGACCTCAACTATTCAGCTCATTTAATAATGATTTAGATTAGGATTAGTAAACCACATAGAGCCAATACAGCACAGAAGATGGCAATTTGGCCCATCAAATCCATGAGATTGCTTTTTGTAATCAGTCCCATTCTCCCAATCTATCCCGTAACCCTGCAAATTTATTTCCATCGAGTGTCCATCCACTACCAAAATTTACTGATGACACAAAGACAGGAGACATTGTTAGCAGTGAGATGGAAACATGGGGCAGAATTTTCTGCCTGTCGGGCGGGCGGGCCCAACCCAATCTCCGGCGGGCGGGGAGATGATCCCTGCTGGAGAAGCGGGCCCCGCCGCCATTTTATATGGGCCGGCCAATGAAGGCCCGCCCAGCATGACGTCCGGCGGGAAGCGCTATGCGCTCCATGTGCTAGAGGGGGGGATGGGAATCCCCAAAAGCGAGAGTGCTGCCTCAGGGAGATCGCTGACAGTTTTAAAATCATTAAAAATAGAAAAAAAAAACCCTTAACATGTCCCCCTCATGTGACAATGTCACATGAGATGGGACATGTTCATAAATTACACTAAAACTTTATTAAACTTTTTAAATCCCTACATGAAACCTCATCCTGCCAGTGGATGTGGTTTCATGTTTTTTCTATTTGCCGCCGGGGCTCCTGGCCTGCCCACCAACCTTAAGGTTGGACGGGCAGGTCCTTTAATTGTTTTAATGATCCTGTCAATGGCCTCAATTGGCCATTGACAGGTTGGCGGGCGGACAGCTGATTTCGCTGTGCTCCCGCCTTTCTGAAAATTTAAATGGGGTGGGATGACATCGAGGGTTCCCCCCGACATCATCCTGCGTCATTTTACACTTCGGCGAGCGGGCCCCGCCCTCTGCTCGCCGACAGCAAAATTCAGCCCATAAAATCACAAATAGATATTGATAGATTAAGAAAATGGGCAAAATTGTGGCAAATAGATTTCAATGTGCCAAATGCAAGGTCATCAACAGTGGACCTAAAAAGGATAGAACATGGTACTTTCCACATAGATAAAAGTTAGCAACAGTGAAAGTCCAAAGAGATTTTTGGAACAGGCTCAAGGGCTATTCCTATTCCTATATTCCTATGCAAGATTGGGAAAGAAAGAGGGAATGGGTGAGAAAGAGCGAAAATGGAGGGAGAGCGATTCGAGAAGAGAAAGCAAGACTGAAGGAGAGAAATGGGGAAAGATGGAGACAACGGAGAAAGAGAGACTGGTGGGCAGACAGAGAGGGAAACTGAAGAGAGAAACTGGGGCTAAGGAGGGAGACTTGGGTCTGAACGTTTGTAATGTTGGAAGGACTCTGCACTTAGCCAACATGACATCGGAGTCCAGAATCCACAAGTTCCGCCCACCATATTTGCCAGAGAGAAAACGGGGTGGGAGGTATTTCACACATCCATGATTCATGGAGGCAGCAGCACATTTAACAAGGAAGATGCCTTTAAGCAGAAGCAATTTCTGCACAGCTTTCTGCAACATTTCTCATAGGCTTTAGACATTCGAGGGAAAGGTCTAAACCTGCCACAGATATTTGAAGAGGTTAGGTACCCTTTTGGGAGCAGCCAGGTACCCCTTTGGGATGATTAAGAGTAGACATGAATGAGTGCAAAAGGTGGATAAGGCCTTTGGAACTGCCAAGCTGTCAGGTAATTTAAATCTCCGATCCTTTAAATGTTAGAATAAATAAACAGCTAGGCTGCAGTTGAAAAAAAAAAAAGTGCTTGCAATTTCACAAGCTGTTTGTTGAGAGTTATCATTATAGGATAAGTGCTGCTTAACTGCTTTCACAATCTATCATCATCAGAGTTGGGGGGCTGCTGTAAGTTCACAGTTTGATTGATAGTTCAGAGAGGCAATAAAGGAATTAGCTGTCTTTGATGCAGGGCTATGAATACAAATGTTTGTTTTTATATTGGATTAAGTACTTGAAGAAAATGTTTGTTTTATAAGGGATTAAGTGCTTTCAGGGATTTAAAGGTATTGAATGGGTTTTTTCATATAGTGAGGTCTGTAATAGATACTTAGAACTTTATTTCAGCTCACCATGGTTCTTGATATCTGCCCATGGTGAATACTGGGTAAGTTGGCAAGGAGGGTGAAAAAGCAAAGGATAGTGGATGGGGGGCATGGGTTTGCATGAGTTGGCACTAAGTTGGTTTAGGGTCTACAAAAGGCTATGAGGATGAGTGGGAGCTTATGAGTTGGCATGTATTAGCACTAAGTTGGAATAGGGGCTATAAAGGACTATGTTAGGATGAGCAGTGTTTGTGTCACTCAGATGTGAAACCTTGGTTCCTGCAGAAGATAAAGGCAGATGTTTCAGTCCAGGGCCTTTTCACTGTGCAGTGTGCAACCTTCAGACCAAAGCGATGGTCTGGCTTCACACTCACTGACACATTAGTGATGCCTGCTTGTCATTGATGCTTTGATGGTGCTTGTCACTGCTGCCAGAATGTCCTGGGCAGGCATCACAGTGTTCTGTCATTCTCCCGGTGAGCTTTCAACACCTTTGAGGTGCAGCTGGCCCCCCACCTCTTCAGCACCTGTGACCGGTGACGCTATGCTCCTGAAGGGGTCAGGTGCTGAAGGCTGACAAAGGATCAGGTACATTTAAAATTTCACAGCTTTGTCTCCCATGATATGACCCTGACCACAGTGCAAGACATTCACAGAGGCTATGTGAGGAGCTATGGAGTGTCCTCACTGCATGTCGTCATCATCCTCCTGGAATCTCGCGACTATTAGGGCCTCCACTGCGTCTCCATGACATAGGCTTGAGCACTGAGGGTATGTGCGCTGCCATCAACCACACAGCAGCCAAACGTTCACAAATGCACAGTGAGGATGTCAGGACTGTTCTCCCTGCACCTTGTCATCATTCTCCACAAATCTTGCGGTTATGAGGGCCTCACGAACACGCCTGCCTTGTCTGGCCAGTGCAATGGCCTCATTGCCGGCATCCTTGCCATTGAGGACCTCATCATCGTCATCCCTTTCGACGTCCTCTTCATTGGAGGATACATGTAGCTCCTCCATCTCCTCCTCAGCCAGGTCCTCCCCAGTTGCAGTGCTAGGTTGTAGAACATGCAGCATGTGGCAAATATGCGCGACACCCTCTGGGGACTGTGTTGCACTGCTCCATTGGACCTGTTGAGGCACCGTAATCTCATTTTCAAAATGCCTATCATTTGCTCCACCAAAGTCTGACCTGGGCTCATGACTGTGACCCACAGCATGAGCCTAGTTATACTGTCACACTGCTGGAGTCTGAGGCTGCCGCAAGGGCATCATCAGTCACATCCTCTGCGGGTAGCCCTTGTCCCCAAAGAGCCAGCCCCGCAGCCTCTCTGGACCCTGGAAGATGTCAGGGATCTCCAGCCTAATAAGGATGCAGGAGTCATGGACGCTCCCTGGAAATAGTGCTCAGGCCTGTAGGATGTGTTTTTGGTGGTCACACACCAGCTGAGCTTGCAGCGAGTTGACATAGTTGACTGCTTGTTGCCATGGAGATGTAAGTGCCACATGAGTGCAGTTGATAGCACCCTGCATCTGTGGAAAACCTGAGATCTGTGCAAATCCCAGCATTCTTGCTTCCTGGCTTTACTGTGATCCTGGGCGAAATGCACCAAGTACAGTGCCTTCACAAAGATGACGTACATGACATCCTGGATATACTTGTGCATGGAGGCTTGCGAGATCTTACACAGATCACCAGTGGAGCCCTGGAAGGAGCCACTGGTGTAAAACTTGAGCACCATGGCCACTTTCACGGCCACTGGCAGTGGATGCCCTCCATGTCTCCGTGGCACCAAATCCTGTAGCAGGTGGAATGTGTGACTGACCAGCTCCCTAGGCATGTGCAGTCTTCAGCGACACTGCTTCTCGGTCAGCTACAGGAATGACAGGCGCCATCTATAGACCCTGAGTCTCATGAGGCGTCTACGAGTGACGGCTCGCCATGGATCTTCAGCTCCGTGCACAGCAGGCCCTGTCGCCCCTTCACCTTGAGGGAGGTGCTCCTCCCTTTGCCAAGCCAGGCGCCTCCACTGCTCTCTTATTCTTCTCTGCTCCCTGTAGGTCATGAGGCACACCGCCAAATCACCAGGCTCCATGATCCTGATGTTCTCCTCCTGCAGGATCAAAAAAAGAGATGTGTGGATTAGCATGGGTGCACTGAAAACCTCTCTTGGTTAAGCCTGGATGCCCCTTCACACATGCAGGAAAACGCTGGCCGCTACTTAGATGGCCAGTGTGTGGTGCACTCATTGGCTGACTGAAAACCCACCCACCTCCGCCCCACCCTGCTTGACCAATTGGCGGCAGCTTTGCCCACTGGACTGCATGCTGTGCTCTCAGCTCAAGCACAGGCATTCTCCTAACCCGCACTGCAAGGCCGCGCTGTTAGCTTGAACTATAACGGATACTGGTCCACACCTTGATAAAAAAACTTGCAAGGGGCTGTGATCGCTTCCACCAGTGACTGTGCCATGGCCACCTTTGGCAAGGGGATTGTACAACTTGCCCAGTTGGCCAATTGCTCTGCTGCCTCCTAAAATGCATATTAATTTTCAGTCTGCGCCCAAGGGGTGAAAAGTTCTGGAACATTTGGTGGCACTTTCATTCTTTTGCATTGCTTGAGTGGGCAGAAAAGCTTCAGAGGCTCCGATTCCAAGCCTGTCAATGGAGCTGCTGCTGAGACAGCTTTTCCAAGTGCCCTGGCCGCTTCTCTCCCCCTCCCCCACCCCACCCCCTCGCCCGGTGTGTGCTTGAGTATTTCCTTCAGTCTGTCTGCACTGCTTTGCAACCCCCCCACCCCCCGAACCTTCGGTCTGACTTGCGCTGGAGCCCTTGCCCCAGCACCGCATTGAAAGTCAGCCGGGAGAAGCGACTTACCCGTGCACCCTGTGAATGCGCGGCGTCTCTTTCTTGATGTCCTGCAGGCGATGCCCGTGAGCGCTGCACAAAGTTGTGTGCACTCACCTCTGAGTTCCCCTCAAAGTCCAGGTCGCCAGGAGCGCGCCTTTTAAAGGCCGTCATGACGCAGGCTGTTCTGAAGTCACGTCGACGTGGGCAGTAAATTTGATGTGGGTTGGTGGGGGGGGGATGATTCAGGTGAGCAGGGCTTATAATTAGATGCAAATGTATGAAAATGACATTCCCAATATGCGGCGGTGGGAAACGTGGCCTGCCATTGGCGGGTGGCGTGGACGTTCGCAAAGTGGTTTCACGACAGCGTAAAACTGATTTTTGGCCTCCTCGACATATCGCCCCCCACTGCTCTGCCTCCTGCGCCCACCCGCGCCCACCCCCCCCCCCACCCCCCCCCACCGCCATGACACCCGATGCCAACGGGGCCGGAAAATTTCGGCCTGTGTGCGATGAAGAATCGACAAAGCCAGTAGATGTTGTACGAACTCCTCTTTTTTTTATCCCTTGAAATACTGATATTAAAAAAAATAAATCCTCTGCTCACGTGACATTTTCTGGAAAACAGCAGGGTGGGAAGAGCTAAAAGTTGCCATTGTACGAGTCCCCGGTATTAGTTGCAAGTCTTTTGATGCGAGTTAATACTAATGGTGCACATTACAAGGCCGCTTGGAGCTTAGTGAGTGAAGCAGCAGCATCTGATATACTACAAAGGATGAAAAGGCTACTGGCTTAATGTATTTTTCTTTGAAGAAACATGCAACTACTGAATTAATGCATTAAATAAGACCATCTTTTTTTTATCAAGAAGGGACTGGGTCATTTTAGAACAGCACAATGCACATTTCAGATCCTTTCACTGCAATTATGCTAAAATGCTTCATGCAGAGAAGGGATTAGACCTGATGGACAATCAGAGACAATGGCCAATCCCACCTTTTATCATAAAAAGGTGTGGAAAGATCCTGGCTCTTGAGTTGAAATTATTAGGCCTACCTACAGGAGGCCAATACAAGCAGCCTGAAAGTCAAGACAGAAATGCTAAAATGCGTGAACTGCTTAGTCACCATTAGGTACTCGTCTTTGACATCTTGTAATACCTTTTGATTCGGAAGCAAAGGCCATAATGCAAATGTTCTTTCTGACAGGTAATACTTAGTGTTTATCAGCTCAATGTGGAAGTCATGACACCTGGCAATGTAAAAGTCCCAGTGGGAGGCTTCCACTCGGCCTACCAGCAGGACACGGGCTCCTTCAGAATGTGAAAAGGCAAGAGTGGAGATTAAAGGGACAAAAACTTGTCTCTAGAACAAAAGAAAGGTACTCAGATATGTGCCATTACGTGAAAAACTGTAGAACTAATAAAAGTGGAGCACACTTCACTGCCTGTGTATCAGATCACACTAGACTGTTCATCAGTTGAACATTCAAGAAAAAATAGCAACGTTATAATCAATCTGCTTTGCTGTTTATTTACTTGTTAACCTGGGATTGTGTTAATGTTATAAGCACTATTTTGAATATGAAGCTACACATTTCAGATTATTTACATTTAAACATGTATGAATTGGATCTTTCAAATAATTCTTGAGGCTTGTCCAACAGGAAATCTTGTCATGTCATAAAATACTGTCATGTTTGGCTAAAAAAACATGCTGTATTTTTCAAGTTAATGACTTTTGCTGGATTGAAACTAGAATTAGTCAGGTAAGTTGTGATGAAGAAACCTTACAGCAACAAAATTGAAATATTTTTAAAGTCTAATTTGACCTTGTTTTGTGATTAGATTGATTATAAGATAATTTAATTGATTGTTTGCAAGTTAGTCCCAAATTTATATTTAGCTGTTGTGCATTTCAAAAACTTCCACTCTGTGGAAAGATTGCTTTTGAATCCCTGAGGTACTCCCGTACCTATCTAGAAAAAAATGAAACAGTAAACAGTTTTATTTAATAAATTGACTCCATTCATTTAGCCGAAAATACTGCTTCCAAGAAAGATTAAAAAAGGATAAATTTGATCAGAAACTGCAAACACAAAATACAAACTGTGTGCAGAACTGAATCGATCTTCTACAAACATAATACAACAGGAAGGTGGAAAAGTAAGTTATTATGTGGCAGAACCTCCCTAAGAGGCTGTCTTTCAGCACTATGCAAAACTTGCATTCTACCACCCAAGCATGAGATTAACACTGAGGATCAGCTGTCCATTACAGAATCTGACCGATTCTCATTTCCATTGATCTTCAGTTTCTTGAACAGGTGGCCAACTTGCAGCCCGGTTTATGGCAGGCAGCGGGCAGAACATCGCGCCATATGTGTCCCCTGGGACATTGATATGACTTTCTAGTTTATGAGGGAGCCAGGAAAAAAGGGGACTTTATTGTGGTTCATGGTTGATCAGAGCTCCGCACAGGAAAGTATGGGGTAGATTTTCAACTTAACTGCCAAGTATAAAAGCAGCTTTGCGCATCGGTTGCCTGTTATAGAAGCTGTAGCGAGCAGCTGATCCGCAAGGCCAACTTTATACTTGAGCAGTAAATTGGAAATTAATCACGATGTGTCGTGAGGTAGAGGATTTCTCTACCGGTGATGAGGAAATCACTGCAAATCATGTGCTATCTCCGAGCTGTGACTCAGCTCTTATTGGGTTACTGAGAACAATGGACAAAGAGCCACACTGATTCACTGAGAGGAAACTATAGCATTCTGATAACTGTTCATCTTGCATCAGACATTTCCTCCATTCAAGGGCCCCAGTGATCAATATGCTGGAAACTCAACTCCCTGCATAACAGAATGATGATGGCTTTGGTCTAGTGGAAAAGGTAAGATATAAATCTACACATCTGAGTAAGGACCGATGTTCTCAGTAAATAAGTACAGAGAATGAAGCTCATGTAAAGCGTGTATAATATTTGCAAATAAGGATGAGGGGCTTTCTTGGTCCAACATGACCATGGCAGAGCAGCAACAGCAGCTACTTATACTTATATCAATTTCTAGCACAGTAAACAGTTGGCCTTTACCACTCACAATGAACAATGTCACAACTTTACTCCAGAGGCAGGATTTTCCCGTCGGCAATCGGGGGGCGGGGCCCGCTCGCCGACGTGTAAAATGACACGCGGTGATGTCGGGCAGAACCCCCGATGTCGCCGCGCCCCATTTAAATTTTCAGGTAGGCGGGGGAGCAGCAAAATCAGCTGTACGCCGCCCACCTGTCAATGGCCAATTGAGGCCATCGACAGAGTCATTGAAGTAATTAATGGACCTGCCCGTCCTCCAAGGTTGGCGGGCAGGCTGGTGGTCTTCAGAAAAAGCTTGAAACCTCATTCACGGGCAGAATGAGGTTTCATGTAGGTTTTAAAAAATGTAATTAAAGTTTTTTAAAAAGTTATGGACATGTCCCAACTCATGTGATAGTGCCACATGAGGGGACATGTCAGGGAATTTTTTTTTCTCTATTTTTAATATTTTTTTATTGTAGAGCCGATCTCCTTGAGGCAGCACTTAGTCTCAGGGAGTTGAGTGCGTTCTTTCGTGCGCATGTGCAGAAGACCGCACTCTTGGGTTTCGGGATCCTTCCCCCTCCCGCACAGGGAGTTCCTTAATTGGCCCACCCACGTAAAATGGCGGCGCACCCGCACTTCAACATCCCCCCCCCACAACCGACGGGGAAAAATCCTGCCCCATATGTGCCAAAATGGTTCAATTATTTGTGTTCACAATATGTGTCAGTGCCACAAGTGAAATGCTTCATTTTAAAAATACAATGCAATACTTAAGGGGGTTAATTTTGTCTTTGGGTGCTAGAATTGAAACAGGTGATATCAGACCAGCAGCCAATTAAACGCCTCTCTGGGTTTGATGTCCATGAAAATGAAAATTGGGAGAAATGCGTAAAACATTGTTGATCCTAAATCACCTATTTCACACTATTGACCAAAGTCAGAATAATTCCAAAGGTGTCAAAGTACAATGCAGAACATAAAAATTGTCTGCAAACATTGGAACAGAGATTAGCCCATGTTTTGCCTTCAGTGTGATCATCAGCTAACTTTACTACTCACAAGACTCACCTTTCAAATTTATTCCAGAATAAGCACAAATACCCATCAATACTTCACTGCTACAATATCATGCCTACGAAATATATTTTAAAAATAAAATGTCCATTTTGATTATGAATGGGAATAAATGTGAACCAGGTATAAGATAGATTACTTAAAAATTAAGCCATTGGTAATTCAGTGAAGGGTGTTTTTGCCCCTGCAGTTTGAGTAATTATAGCAATTTCCATCAAGGGAATTCGCAGCTAGATACTTGTTTCAGGCAATATTGAATAGCATTATGATTATTAATTGAAGTCATTTTGGAAGACTAAAGGTATTTAGGCAATAGTGTTCTGGGAGATATTAATAAAAGATGGTTCCTAGGTAACCATATTGATTTCGGAGTTCAGAGGTACAAAGGGTCAATCAGAGTGATAGAAACAATGGAGCTTTTCACAGTAGGGCTTAAAACTTGCTCCATGCTGACATCCTTAAGTCATGTGCAAAGTTCATTACTTGTGTGGCAGCATGGGCTAAGGAGGGAGGGTGGAAGGTCTCATTGGGTCAGAAGGCAGGAATCATGGCAACGTGCTCGAACCCCAGCAGAGTGCACTGCAGAGAGGTCAATGTTCGTGAAGCCAGCTGTCCTTAACTAGCGCACCAAGAATAATCTGGCATTAAGATCAGCTAATTGTATTGAGTTTCTGAAAATAAGTATTGACTGAAAGTCTGTTACCACAACAATTATTGGTGCTTCTTTTATAACAGGTGATATAATTGGTGTGTGTGTGTGTGTGTATATATGGGCAAAATTTTCCCTCGTTGAGTGGGCGCGTGCCCGCCCCCGAACAAGCGTAAAATGACGCACGATGACGTTGGGCGAGCATCCCGATGTCATCACGCACTCATGCGATATTGTGGTCAGTACACGTGGGCAGGAGTTGGCAGTGTGCCCACTGACAATTAAAAGGCCTATTCAGGCCATTAACAATCCAACTGATTTAAATTTTTCGCTGCCCGTCCAACCTTATGGTTGGCGGGCAGGCGAAAGTGCCAGGCGGCCTTTGCGTTTTTTGCGAAACCTCATGCACGGGTGGGATGAGGTTTCGATCCGTCATTTAAATTTTTAAAAAATTCACACTAATTTCTAACATGTCCCTGATCATGTGACGGTCACGTGAGGGGACATGTTTTTTTAACTTCTCACAATGCTTTATTTTTAATTTTTCATACCTTCATCTCCCTAAGGCAGCTCTGGGCCTCAGGGAGCTTTTCCTGCGCGCACTTGTGCGCACGCACGAGCTTGCATGCTCATCCTCCCCCTCCACCCCCCCAACACAGGCAGCGCTAAGCACTGCCACGCACGTTTCACACTGAGCCCACCCAACGAAGGCAAAATTCTGCCCTGTGTGTGTGTGTGTATAGATGCATGCAGATCTTTGTATGTAAATAGTTAACAGTTGATTTTACATCAATTGTGGCAATATACCATGTCTGCTGATTTGCTAAGTGCAATAAGACAGAATTAAATTGTCCAGAAAAAGTACTTTGCGTGCAAGCTGCACGCCTCTGCTTAATTCATACTAGAACAACGCGACACATAGCACGCTCAAACCCGCTTTAACCCTTTAACAGCCATCTTTGCTGAAACAATTCATACCGGATGCAGAATGCGATGACAAATCTGGGGGTCAGTCGCTTACCCACCCTGCAGAAGAGGGGGTGGCATGTAGCGCAAGATAAATTTCCGGAAAATACCAGCTCCTATAGCAACCCAGGGATAACTGCTATGAGCAATGTTTTGGGTGGAGATTCAAAATTTGAGTGCTGTCAAGGAATTTGGCAAAGTCCTGTTGAACGAATTACGCCTGAAACACTGAAGTGGAAATTTTGCAAGCGTGCTAGCTTTTCAGATATAGGCCAGAATTTTATCATTGTGGCGGGGAAGGCCGAATGGTGGGAGGCAAAGCCAGGGGCAACCCCGCCTCTGCTGTTTGTGGGACCCTTGGCCAAAATCTTTAGGGGTCGGGCGACTAATCAGTTGTCGTCAGGGCTGCCATCCCTTTAAAGGACGACCGCCTGCCCTCAGGATGCTGCCATCCAATTGGAGGACTGGCAGTCTCAGCAGTGCCACTGGGGGTGGTGGCCACTACTGAGATTGCAACTGGAAGAAGAGGACACCATTGGAAGGACTCTGCACTCCTAACCAGATAAGTGGGGCCTGGGGCACCAGAACCAGCCAGGCAGGTCCGGGTGGTTGCGGTGAGGGCAGGCAGCGCTGTTGAAGCTGGGGTGGGGGCATTGCTGCCCCTCCTTGGTCCAAAGAGTTCCCAAATAGGAGGTTCCCTCCCCGAACCCGCAGCGAGGCCACCAGGGTTCACCTGGTGGTCTCCCCACACGCCAATGATTCAACTTCCGCTGGTAAAATAGCATGGCAACAGGAAGATAAATGGGCTCTACACACCCTCGTCTTCCTTGACCATTTAACAGGCCCCTCCCCCACCTCCCAGCCTGTCCACAGAAGGCTGATAAAATCCAGCATATTAAACAGATGCAACTTTGACAGTTTTAGCCGTGAGACAGCGAGCACAGGGGTTTTGAGAAATTCATCAGTCCCATTTTTTAGGCCTCCTCCTAAGCAGTCGCCTAAATATACAAGCCTTAGGCCCTTTTGCATATGTTGATCAGCGAAGATCATTATATCTTTAACTAAATATTTGAAAGAATTCATGTAAATCCAAGAGAAACAAGAGGACTCCACCGACTCCGTGGTTCTTTGCGATCATGCCCCCTGTCTCCCGCCCTCCTGCTCCAAGCCCTTGTTACACTGAGGCAAGCAACGAGCTATTTGACCACTTCAACGTTTGACCTCTTTCAGGGCTGCCCAAGTTTACAAAAGGGTGCCTCAGATAGGCGTCAGGACCCCTTGTCACAAATACAAAGACCCTAACACTTGTTTCAGGTGCCAACTGTGGACACCTCTTTTTCTGCTTTTACCAGTATGACAGGCGGTGCACTGATAGTGAGCATGCACCCTACACCTATGCCTCCTTATCAAGTTTTACTAAGGAGGAAGATGCTGTGCAGATCATGGTGAGAGAGGAGGTAATTCAGGAACTTGAAGGGTTTAAAATTGATTAGAAGGAAGTATTGGATAGGCTGTCTGTACTTAAAGTTGATAAGACCCCAGGACCGGATGAGATGCATCCAAGGATACTGAAGGAAGAGTGGACATTACGGAGGCACTGGCCATAATTTTCCAGTCTTCCTTAGGTGCACGGGAGGTGCAAGAGAACTGGAGAATTGCAAATATTACACCTTTGTTCAAAAAAAGGGTGTAAAGATAAGCCCAGCAACTACAGGCCTACAGTTTAACTTCAATGGTGGGGAAACTTCTTTAATTTTGCCCCAAATTATAATTTATAGTCACTTGAGCAAATACAGGTTAATTAAGGAAAGGCAGCATGGATATGTTAAGGGCAAATTGTGTTTAACTAACTTGCTGGAGTTTTTTGAAGGAGTAACAGAGAGGGCTGATGAGGTTTACACGGACTTCCTAAAGGCATTTTATAGTGCCACACACAGACTTGTGGGGCAAAGTTATAGCTCATGGAATAAAAGTGACAGTAACAACATGGATACAAAATTGTCTGAGTGACAGGAAACAGAGTAGAGGTATGTCTTTAACGGAGGTTTTTCAGACTGGAAAAGGTTTGTAGTGGTGGTTCCCCAGGGATCAATGTTGGGACCCTTGCTTTTTCTGATATATATTCACAACCTAGACCTTGGTGTATAGGGCAACATTTCAAAATTTGCGGATGATACAAACCTCGGAAGCATTGTGAACTGTGAGGAGGATAGTGTAGAACTTCAAAAGGACATAGACAAGTTGGTGGAATGGGTTGTCAGGTGGCAGACGAAGTTCAATGCAGAGAGGTGTGAGCTGATTCAGTCTGGTAAGAAGAATGAAGAGACAATAAAGGGTACAATTTTAAAGGAGTGCAGGAGCAGAGGGACCTGCGTGTAAATGTGCAAAAATCATTGAAGGTGGCAGGACAGATTGGGAGAGCAGTTAATAAAGCAGATAGTAGGCTTTATTAATTAGGGCATGGTGTACAAGAGCAAGGAGGTAATGTTAAACTTGTATAAAATACCAGTTTGGCCTCAATTGGAGTATTGCAGTTCTGGGTGCCACACTTTAGGAAGGATGTCAAGGCATTAGAGAGATTGCAGAAAAGATTTTCAAGAATGGTTCCAGGTATGAGGAACTTCAGCTACGTAGATAGATTGGAGAAGTTGGGACTGTTTTTCTTGGAGAAGAGAAGTTTGAGGGGAGATTTGATAGAAGTGTCCAAATTGTGAGGGGTTTGGAAAGAGTAGTTAGGGAAAAACTTCCTGGTGGGAGGATCAAGAATGAGAGGGCAAAGATTTAAGGTAATTGGTAAAAGAAACAATGGAAATATGAGGAGAAACTTTTTCAAACAGTGAGTGGTTAAGATCTGAAATGTATGTCTGAAAGTGTGGTAGAGGCAGGTTCAATTGAGGCACTAAAAAGTGAGTTGGATTATTATCTCCAAAGGAAGAATGTGCAGGGTTACGGGGAGAAGGGGAAATGGCACTGGGTGCATTGCTCATTTGGCGCAGACACGATGGGCTGAATGGTCTTCTGTGCCATAACAATTCTGTGATTATGTGATCAAGGCATAGGTCCTTGTCTTTCACCTGAAAAACAATTTTTCATTGTCGAATTTCAGGACTATTGTCTCAGTGTTGTGAACCATAAAATCATTACAGCACAGAGGTCATTCAACCCATTTTGTTCATGTCAGTTCTCTGCAACTCAGCTAGTCCTGTTCCCCCACCCTTTAATTTTTTTTCTCTTCAGGTGCTTACCCAATTCCCCTTCAAAAGCCATGATTGAATTTCCCTCCACCACACTGTCAGGCAGTGCATTCCAGATCCTAACCACTCACTGCTTAAAAAACTTCTCCTCATGTCACCATTGTTTCTGTTGACAATCACCCTAAACTTGCGTTCTCCGGTTCTCGACCCTTTTGCCAGTGGGAACAATTTCTGCCTATCTACTCTGTCCAGAATCCCCCTCATGATTTTGAACACCTCCGTCAAATCTCCTCTGAACCTCCTTTTCTCTAAGGAGGCTGTAATTTGCCTGCTCCATCACCAAGGGATTATGAAAGGAAGAGAGCGGGAGATCAGGGGATACAACCTCAAAGCTGCTGACATTCTACTGGCAGTGGGTTGATGCTGGAAATATAATGCCACCAATTGTCTCGACTGTTGATTCTGTACTTCTGGCAGGCAAGGGGTGGTCTGGGCAGTTTGCACATCCTACTAAATATCCAGGTGTGTTATGAAGCTTTAAATCTGGATGAGTAAAATGAGCAGGAAGTGATTCCACAAAGAATTGGCCGACAATTGGTGAGCACAGCCATCTCTATCCAGGGTGCTCTGAGCTCACACAACTCATTTCCAAGCACTTGCCCCAAAGACCAGCTGAACAATCTGCTCTTTACACACTTCAAAGGCCTAGTTGATACCTGGAATTTGTGGGTTGCCTTATGAGGAGAGGTTGCACGAGCTGGGCTTGTTTCAACTGGAGTTTAGAAGAGTGAGGGTGACTTGTTCTTAATTCATTTACGGGATGTGGGCTTCGCGCTGGCCGTGCCAGCATTTATTGCCCATCCCTAGTTGCCCTTGAGAAGGTGGTGGTGAGCTGCCTTCTTGAACCGCTGCAGTCCATGTGGTGTAGGTACACCCACAGTGCTGTTAGGAAGGGAGTTCCAGGATTTTGACCCAGCGACAGTGAAGGAACGGCGACATGGTTCCAAGTCAGGATGGTGAGTGACTTGGAAGGGAACATCCAGCTGGTGGCGTTCCCATCTACCTGCTCTACTTGTCCTTCTAGGTGGCAGCGATTGTGGGTTTGGAAGGTGCTGTCAAAGGAGCCTTGGTGAATTCATGCAGTGCAGCGTGTAGATGGTACACACTGCAGCCACTGTGCGTCGGTGGTGGAGGGAGCGTATGTTTGTGGACGTGGTGCCAATCAGGCGGGCTGCTTTGTCCTGGATGGTGTCAAGCTTCTTGACTGTTGTGGGGGTTGAACTCATCCAGGCAATTTAGGAGTATTCCATCACACTCCTGACCTATGCCTTGTAGATGGTGGACAGGCTTTGGGGAGTCAGGAGGTGAGATACTCGTCACATGATTCCTAGCCTCTGACCTGCTCTTGTATCCACAGTATTTATATGGCTAGTCCAGTTCAGTTTCTGGTCAATGGTAACCTCCAGGATATTGATAGTGTGGGATTCAGTGATGGTAATGCCATTGAACGTCAAGGAGCGATGGTTAGATTCTCTTTTGTTGCAGATGGTCATTGCCTGTCACTTGTGTGGCATGAATGTTACTCGCCACTTGTCAGCCCAAGCCTGGATATTGTCCAGGTTTTGCTGCATTTGGACATGGACTGCTTCAGTATCTGAGGAGTCATGAATCGTTCTGAACATTACACAATCATTAGCGAACATCCCCACTTTTGACATTATGGAAGGAAGGTCATCGATGAAGCACCTGAAGATGGATGGGCCAAGGACACTGCCCTGAGGAACTCCTACAGTGATGTGTGGGAGCTGAGATGACTGACCTCCAACAACCACAACCATCTTCCTTTGTGCTAGGTATGACCCCAGCCAGTGTCAAGTTTTCCCCCTGATTCCCATTGAGTCTAGTTTCGCTAGGGCTCCTTGATGCCACACTCGGTCAATTGCTGCCTTGATGTCAAGGGCAGTCACTCTCACCTCACCTTGGGAGTTCAGCTCTTTTGTCCATGTTTGAACCCAGGCTGTAATGAAGCCAGGAGCTGAGTGGCCCTGACAGAACCCAAACTGGGCGTCAGTTGATCGAAGGATAAAAGATCCTGAATGGCCTTGACAAGGTGGATGTAGAAAGGCAGTAACAAGTCAAAACTGTGCATTTTCTCGGCTTTACCTCTGTCACCTTGTGTCAAGTTGGTCCCTGGTGGGCGAAAATATTTGAGAAACATTCTCCTTTTAGATTACTGTTCTTGAATGATAGTAAAAGGACTAAAAGATGATATTCATTTTAAGAGTGAGAACCTTTAAAGAAAACTTCAGCATAAGTATCTTTATGGCGAAAATAATTCACCCTATAAATCAGCCCATCAGAAGTTTAAACTTCTGGTGCACTGACAGTGCATGTGTATGTGCCAGGACTATCACATGGCCCATCATGCAAAACAGACTTAGATCCAGATTTTATGGTCCTAGATGTTGGATGACAAATCTATTGGCTCAAAACTTTCAATGTGCTCATTAGTGTCCATCTCTAGTTGAAAGAATGAAATACTTACATGTGTATATAGTGCTTTCCATTACCTCAGAACATCACAAAATGATTTACAGCCAATGAAATGCTTATGAAGTGCAATCATTGTTGTAATGTAGGAAATGCAGATGCCAATTTGTTCACAGCAAGGTTCCATCAAAAGCCATGTGATAAGGACAAGGTAATTTTATTTTTGATGATATCAGTTGATGAATAAATATTGTCCAAGACACTGGGGAGTAATCCCCTGTTCTTCTTCAAAATTGTGCAATGAGATCTTCTGTGTCCGCCTAGGCAGAAAGGCAAGACGTTGGCTAAAAGTCTCATCCGATAGACTCAGCAGCACAGCACTCAGGACTGCAGTAGAATTTCAGCCTAGATTTTGTGCTCAAGTCCCTGGAATGGATCTAGAATGCCCCACCCCACCCGCCTGACTGAGAGGCGAGAGTGCTACCTACTGAGCTACAGTTCTGAAAATTGGTGGTGAAGTGCCTTCTTCAATGCTTGGGCATTCAGGACATCCATGAGCTTTTTTTTTATTGTGTTAAAGCCAATGTAAGAATATTTCAGACCACATTTCAGAAAAGCACGTTTGTTGACCATGTTTGTTCTGATCTGAAGAGAATGTGCTGTCGGTTTTGAATATGACGTTGTACATCTTTGATTTTGCCATTCAGCCAGAACCTCCTGTCTTTTGTAGTTGAATAAAGGCAGGATTTCCCCGGGGTCAGTGAGCTACACACTTTTTTCACAAGGACTTAAGATCCATAATTCATGGACATCTCAGATCTGCGAAAGTCATGATATTCCTGAGCAAGTACTCGGATGTCTGAAACTCCCTGTTATCAATAAATGTGGACAATATAATTTCTGGCAAACATATTGCTGGCGATTACTGAGTACTATTTCACATGTTGGAATGACCATTTTTCATTGGTATTACGATTTGGATTTCCCGCAACTCATCTTCATTGTTTCTGCAGGCAAACCCACACCTCCTATGAACTGAAATGTAAGTGTTTCAAGAGTGGTCTGAATGGATTTGCAGCTGTTGGATTAACAATTACATTTTCCTTCTGTCACACACTGGAAAGAGATACCAAAATGCCTTGACCAAATATTCATCCCTCAGCCAACATCACTAAGAAAATGAATTAACTGTTGTTACTGATCATCATCACATTGCAGTTTGTGGGAGCTGGCTGTGTACATACAGGCTGCCATGATTCCTACATAACAACAGTGGTTCAAAAGCACTTCATTGGCTCCAAAGTATTTTGGGATGCCCTGAGGTTGTGGAAGGCGCTATATAAATGCCCCTCATTCTTTCTCTTTCCTGTTAAACCACTTTGATCGGTGGGAAAGTACGGCAAAACAGACCACACTTGCGAAATGCAAATTTATACAGTAGCAAGACAAGTTAGCAAGTTAACAAAAAAAAGTGTATTAAACTAACACCTGATTTTTAAATTCTTTTGTGGAACCAAATCAGCAAAGCATTTCAAAGTTCTCAGATAAGAAAGCAAAATACTGCAAGTGCTGGAGATCTGTAGTAAAAACAGAGGCCATTGGAACCCAGCAGGTTAGGCAGCAGCTGTGGAGAAAAGAGCATAGAGTTAATGTTTAAGATTGATGTCAAATCTCGGGCATTTCAAACATTTTCTGTTTATATTTCAAAATTCTTAGAGTCAATGTGTAGAACATAGGAACAGCAGAACCTCAAGCCTATTAAATTAGATCATGACTGATCTGTATCTTAACTCCATTTACCCCCTTGACTCCGTAACCCTTAATCTCACCTAACAAGAGCCTACCAATCTCAATTTAGATTTTTTTTACAATTGACCCTGATCTCAACAGCATTTTTTAAGCAAAAGAGTTCTAGGCTTCCAATGTCCTTTGTGTGAAGAAATGTTTTCTGGCATCACCTTTGAACAGCCTAGATCTAAAGGTTATGCCACTTTGTTAAGTCCTTCAGCTGATACCTGGATAAGTATAAAATAGGGCTCTACAGCTCCATGGCGTTCTATCTCAATTATGTGCTGGGAATGATGATTGAACTGAGTGAATTAAAGTTATAGCCCAAATCCTGCTGCATGATCCCAGCCTGACAGATCCCTGAATACAGATTCCTGAATACAGAGGGGACATGATAGCGCAGTGGTATTGTTGCTGGACTAGTAATCCAGAGACCCAGGGTAATGCACTGGGGACCTGGACCTGGGTTCAAATCCTGCCACAGCAGATGGTGGAGTTTGAATTTAATTTTAAAATCTGGAATTAAAAGTCTAATTGTTGTCCTTTAAGGAAGGAAATCTGTCACCCTACCCGGTCTGGCCTACATGTGACTCCAGACCCACAGCAATGTGGTTGACTCTTAAATGCCCTGAAATGGACTAGCAAGCCATCCTTTGTAGCAAACCACTACAAAGCCTCAAAAAAGGAATGAAACTGAGTGGACCACCTGGAATCGGCTGAGGCACCGGAAACGATGATGACAAACCCGGCCCTGTCAACCCTGCAAAGTCCTCCTTACTAACATCTGGGGGCTAGTGCCAAAAGTGGGACAGCTGTCTCATAGGCTAGTCAAACAACAACATGACATAGTCATCCTCATGGAATCATAACCTTACAGATAATGTCCCAGCCACCACCATCGCCATCCCTGGGTATGTCCTGTCCCACTGGCAGGGCAGAGGTGGCAGTACAGTGGGGAGGGAGTTGCCCTGGGAGTTCTTAACATCGACTCCAGAGCCCATGAAGTCTCATCGCATTAGGTCAAACGTGGACAAGGAAACCTCCTGCTGATTACCATGTTCAGCCCCCTCTCAGCTGATGAATCAGTGCTCCTACATGTTGAACACCACTTGGAGAAAGCACTGAGGATGGCTAGGCCGCAGAATGCATTCTGGGTGGGGGACTTCAATGTCCATCACCAAGAGTGGCTCGGTAGCACCACTACTGACCATGCTGGCCGAGTCCTAAATGACATTGCTGCTGGACTGGGTCTGCATCAGGTGATGAGGGAACCAACAAGAGGGAAAAAGATACTTGACCTCATCCTCACCAACCTGCCTACCACAGATGCATCTGTCCATGGCAGCATTGGTAGGAGTGACCACCGCACAGTCGCTGTGGAGATGAAGTCCTGCCTTCTCATTGAGGATACCCTCCATTGTGGAGTGTGGCACTACCACCGTGCTAAATGGGATAGATTTTGAATAGATCTAGCAACTCAAGACTGGGCATCTATGAGGAACTGTGGGCCATCTGCAGCAGCAGAATTGCACTCGAACATAATCTGTAACCTGATGGCCGGGCATATCCCCCACTCTACCATTACCATCAAGCCAGGGAAGGAGGGCATGCCAGGAGCAGCACCAGGCATACCTAAAAATGAGGTGTCAACCTGGTGAAGTTACAACACAGGGCTACTTGCATGCCAAACAGCATAAGCAGCAAACGACAGACAGTGCTAAGCAATCCCACAACCAACAGATCAGATTTCAGCTCTACAGTGCTGCCACACCCCCTCGTGGTGGACAATTAAACAACTCACTGGAGGAGGAGGCTGATGGGGGAGCCCAGGACAGCAATGCAAAAGATAAGGCTGAAGCATTTGTTACAATCTTCAGTCAGAAGTGCCAAGTGGATGAACCATCTCGACCTCCTTCGGAGGTCCCTAGCATCACAGATGCTCGTCTTCAGCCAATTCAAATCACTCCACGTGATATCAAGGAACAGCTAAAGGCACTGGATAGTGCAAAGCCTATTGGCCCTGACAATATTCCAGCAATAGTATTGAAAATTTGTGCTCCAGAACTTGCCATGTCCCTAGCCAAGCTGTTCCAGTACAGCTACAGCACTGGCATCTACCTCACAATGTGGAAAATTGCCCAGGTATGTCCTGTACACAAAAAGCAGGACAAATCCAACCTGGCCAATTACCACCCCATCAGTCTACGCTCCATTATCAGTAAAGTAAAAGAAAGGGTCACTAAGTGGTGCTTTCAAGTGGCACTTGCTTAGCAATAACCCACTGACTGACGCTCAGTTTGGGTTCCGCCAGGGCCACTCAGCCCCTGACCTCATTACAGCCTTGGTTCAAAAATGTACATAAGAACTGAACTCTCGAGGTGAGGTGAGAGTGACTGCCCTTGACATTCAGGTAGTATTTGATTGTGTGTGGCATCAAGGGGTCCTAGCAAAACTGGAGTCAAGGGAATCAGGGGGAAAACTCTCCACTGGTTGGAGTCATAACTAGCACAAAGGAAGATGGTTGTTGGAGGTCAGTCATCTCAGCTCCAGGACATTACTGCAGGAGTTCCTCAGGGTAGTGTCCTTGGCCCAACCATCTTCAGATGCTTCATCAATGACCTTCCTTCCATCATAAGGTCAGAAGTGGGGATGTTCGCTGATGATTGCACAATGTTCAGCACCATTTGCGACTTCTCAGATACTGAAGCAGTCCATGTCCAAATGCAGCAAGACCTGGACAATATCCAGGCTCGGGCTGACAAGTGGCAAGTAACATTCGTGCCACACAAGTAACAGGCAATAACCATTTGCAACAAGAGAGAATCTAACCATCATCCCTTGACCTTCAATGGCATTACCATCACTGAATCCCCCACTATCAACATCCTAGGGGTTACCATTGACCAGAAACTGAACAGGACTAGCCATATAAATACTGTGGCTACAAGAGCAGGTCAGAGGCTAGGAATCCTGTGATGAGAAACTCATCTCCTGACTCCCAAAAGCCTGTCCACCATCTACAAGGCACAAAGTCAGGAGTGGATGGAATACTCCCCAATTACCTGGATGAGTGCAGCTCCCACATCACTCAGGAAGCTTGACACCATCCAGGACAAAGCAGCCCACCTGATTGGCACCACATCCACAAACATTCACTCCCTCCACCACCGACGCACAGTAACAGCAGTGTGTACCATCTACAAGATACACTGCAGGAATTCACCAAGGCTCCTTAGACAGCACCTTCCAAACACATGACCACCACCACCACCTAGAAGGACAAGGGCAGCAGATATATGGGAACATTACCACCTGGAAGTTCCCCTCCAAGTCACACACCATCCTGACTTGGAAATATATCGCCGTTCCTTCACTGTCACTGGGTCAAAATCCTGGAACTCCCTTCCTAACAGCGCTATGGGTGTACCTACACCACATGGACTGCAGTGGTTCAAGAAGGCAGCTCACCACCACCTTCTCAAGGGCAACTAAGGATGGGCAATAAATGCTGGACCAGCCAGCGAAGCCCACATCCCGTGAATGAATTTTGTTTAAAAATCGAGCTTGTTCAAAAACAGAGATGGGAGATACCCGCATTCCAGGTAAATGATCTCTCATAATTGCTAATACTAACAGAGAGCCTACCCTGCCAACTTTTTCAGTCAAAGATATTTTTTCCAATTGGCGATTATGTCTGCATTTGTAAACTCCCATGTTGGGAACCTGTATGAGTGATATTTACAAATAAAATCACAATTTTCCTTAGAAGTTAATGTTTTGGTCTCAATGATTCGAAAGCTACTAAGGGAGCCAAAGTCTCGCAGTCAGTAAAGTAATCCTGTTGCAATGTATCGTGCATTGAGTTGTCACTCACACACACACACACAAAAAGTGCCCATGGTGCCCAGATATTTGGTACTCTGAATGCAGTTTAGGTACCTAAATGGCATCCATACCATACAAGCACACTTTGGGTGTGGCTCTTGCTGAACTTGATCTTGGTGAGGGTTTTAGCGTGGGCATTAGAACCCTGTGCTGGAAGAATGCAGAGTAGGCAGATCAAGGAGTCAGTCAGTGTGTAATATTGATTCATTGCTCACACTGCCATGATGCGTGGAGTCTATGCCAGCCCACTGTTCCCTCAGTATTTGAGACATCACATTATACCAGAGGGTGGTTGTTGGGCAACAAGGAATACCCATTTTAAACCTGGCTCATGATTTCACTATGCCACCTGAGCACACCTGCTCCGGGTACAGAGGTGGGAGCCGCAGGGAACATCATGGAGCAGACTATTGGGGTGCTTAGGCAACCTGCAGCCTGTACCGCTCTGGAGGAGCCCTCTGGTATTCATTGAAATGTGTCCCCCAGTTTGTCGGGACCTGCTATATCTTCCAAACCTGGTCATCATAAGGGCACAGGCCTTGACAACAGGAATACGGGGAGCAGCTCACAAGTTGAAGGAGCAGGGGCAGGATGAGGGGGAGGAGGCAAAAATCGCATCCCCTTCCCCATTGGACTATCCGTGATCGCCTCATCCAATTATGATCCCACTGAACACAGCCCCAAATCCCTGTGGTACAGCAGTCAAACATCTTACTATCCCTCGGTTACAGACCATCACATGGAACTTGGCCTCAATGCTGAAATAAAAGCCACCAAAAACCAAATATTCCATACCAACTTTATCCAACAAACCATCCAATAATCCATACAAAACTCAGCTAATCACTGCTATGCACTCCCTCAGTGCCTGCCTTATGGGAGCCTTTGCCTGTCCGACTGCTCCTATGCAGTGATACTCCCAATGGCTGCAGCATGGCTGGAGGGAGGCTACTGACTTTCAGTGGGGGAGACTGCAGATGGCCTTCAAGGATGACCTCTAGCAACTCTGGGCCTAGAAAACCTGGCTTTAGACTGCATCACCTCAACATGGGCAACGTGCAGTCTCGGCTGGCTGATAGGCCAGTGGTGGGAGTATGAATACTGTCATCCTGAGAGAGGGCAGCAGGTTCATGCTCCATGGAACCACTGCCACTTCCCTGGGCAGCACCTTAACAATCCTTGCAATCTGTTAGACTGATGTGAGAGGCTTCCCTTTGAGCACTGGTATCCACAGCATTGATGACAGCAGTTTGAGCCTACATACCACCTAGCTGAGTTTGCATGGAAAAAAGCATGGCTATCATGACATCAGTTTGAGCTTCCACTGTAGCATTGAGACATGTGGCTTTTGCTTGTGCTGGGGTAGAAGACATCGGCCCCCAGAGACGCTGTATCATTTTTGGCTCCACAAGTTGACCACCACCTCCGCACTGGAAAGGATGGACTCCAAGATCTGCACAAAACCCTCTGCAAAGTTGGAGCCTGACTCTTCCATACTCCTTGACAATGACATCAATCTTTCTGACAGGCCTGCCAATGTGGCTTTTTGTCTGCAAGCTCATCAGTGTTTACTCTGTATGCTGTCCCATCAACATCCTCATTTGAGTGCCCTGCATCAAACCTCTTGTGCGACCCTATCCTATGACACACACAATATCCTTTCCCCCTTGCCTGGCTGCAGACCACTCGTGCCCATGCAGATCCTGCCTCTATGCTCCCCTCTAAGTTTGCACAGTGCCAGTATCTAAGCTGGTGACCCGAGTTTGAGACTAGTGGACTCATCATCAGTCTCTTGCTCCTCTTGGACTACGGGCTACAGTGCCAGTGCTTGACCAGGTGGTATTTCTTCGGTATCTGAAAGAATAAAGACATAAGGGTAGGTTTGGGTAAGGAAGGACAGGGTAGTAAGAGGCTCACCTGCAGCTCATAAATCAGAAGAGATTGTTGGCCGAGTGGAAAGTGGGATGTGAGAAGGTGGATTATGTAGGAAGATACCATCATTGTCTATGTTTCAGTTCCATTATTGGTGACAGCCTCAGACTTGGCCACATTAATGATGCCATGTACTGTCTCCTCCATGAGGCTGAGAGATTAAAGCCAGGCCTGCCCTCCAATGCTTAGGTGCTGTTCCCTCTGATTTTGGGGCACCTGGTCCTGCATATGAGAGAGAGAGCGCGAGAGAGATGTGTGTTATTAATTGCAGTGCAATGTGTTTGGGTGCCTGTCACAGCTGAATATCAGTTGCTTCCAGCACCCTCTGGAGTTAGAATACACCTTGCTTTTAAGAGGCGAAGGCTGGCTTTAAGTAGTTAGGGCTAGCTTTAAGTGGTGCTAGCCTCACACAAACAAGGGACTCCTGCTGAAGTGTGAAGTCACTCAGCAGGGTGCTTAGCATTGGACAGCACACCACTATAATTTAAACTAGCAGAGACCATGAAGTTAGTGTGCTTCCTCCATCACTGCGGGCAGGCATGGATTAATTCCGCAGTGCGATTCCTGCACTAGATTATCAACCTCATCCAATTTTCCCCACAAAATATAGATACATAAAAATAATGCAGAATGGAACCTGTTCCCAACACCGCTGTCACACATGAAGTATCAAACCAGGCAAGCAGGAGCTCCCAGTTTAGTGAGTTCCTGCTTTCAAACCATCTCCCCTTCATTACTGGCTTTGTAAGGGATGGCAGGGGAGACAGGAGACAAAAGTTACACCGCTTAGGTGACCGAACAAGTAAACTCAATATACATCCAGACCCAACATATTCAGGCACTCATCTATTCATCTATTAGTGAGCTGTTAACTACGATGAAGCTCTTGCAGGAACGACGAAGGAAACTCAGCCACTTTTCACATCAAACTATATTGTTTGAAGAAATACTCCTATAACTATAATTCACTGATGAAAAACTACCTGTTAAACCATCTCATTCAAACCCCTTTATGATACACAGCTTGACTAGAAGATATATTAAGCTCTCCATATCTGTTGCCCAGCAAACCCATCCAGGAGTCATGTTGAGTACCAGGAGCAGTCAGCCAATGAGAAGAAGTAAATCTGAACGACAATCAACGCACACCATTGGTTGGAATGAGTTTAATAAATCTGCTTGGTTACATATCCTGGTAACTATGATAATGGTGTGAGAACAAAAGGTGGATGCGGACCCAAATCTGAACTTTTATCCCGATCTCTGAAGCTTTTAATAAGGTGAGCATTAATTCTTTAATGCTCTCAGTTTCTCACACTTTCTGCTTTGCACCCTTAGGCTGTAAGACACATTTTTCATATGTATTTTTAACTCCAGATGCAGGATTGCATTGTGCTGAAGTACCTCATTAACAGATTTTGGCACATAATAAATTCTCATGACTGAACTGAACATTGCCTTGTGTTTAAAGACCTCAGTAATGGATTTTGGTGCAACATTCTTGTGGTATGAAAAAGTTATGGAGTGCAGGCTGACTTTCTCATTCACTCATCTGACCCAGCAGACCCCACAAAAATGTAATCATGTCTTCCTGGAGCATAAGATTGATTTTTCTGACTCAAAGGGCAGGATTTTGAGAAACAAGTTTGATTTGCCTTCAAACTTATTGGGATAGAAATTCATCTTGAGCGAGAGCAGCAAACTGATGGTCTGTAATTGGCCACCTGTTATACACCCTGTCTGATAGCAGCTTTTATTACATTAAAGGCACAATATAAATGTTTGTTTTTGTTGTTGTTGATATTGAGTTCAATGGAAGTGAATTCACAGAATTATTACAGTGCAGAAGGTGACCATTCGGCCCATCGTGTCTGCACTAGCTCTCCGAATGAGCAATTTATTTAGAGCCATACTCCCACCTTCTCTCCGTAAGCCTGCACATTCGTCCTCTTCAAATAACAGTCTAATTTCCTTTTTAATACCTCGACTGAACCTGCCTCTGTCACACTCTCAGGCAATGCATTCCAGACCTTAACCATTTGCTGTGTGAAAAAGTTTTATCTCACATCGCTTTTGCCTCTTTTACAAGTTACTTTATATCTCGTCCTGAGTCCTTCCATGAGTGGGAACAGTTTCTTCCTGTCGACTGTGTTCAGAAGGGTATCACACAGGGTGTGATATTCACCTTCCTGCTCAGGACAAACTTCTATCCTGCTATCAATTGTTGGTTAAACTTATATTCAACAGGTTTCCTGAAGTGGGTTAGTGTGGTGGAGGAGCAGGTATTAGAAGGCTTCGACCATGCCTCACAATGTATTGCAAAATGGTGACAAGGAGAAATCCTGGGACACATTGAGAGAGAGAGAGAGAGAGGGAGGGCAAGAGAAAGAGCACGAGAGAAAGAGAGCGTGAGAGAGAGTACATATTGAAGGGCACGCTAGCCAATGATAACAACAGCTACTTAATTTCTGGAACTTGGCTGACACATATTATAATGCAGAAATTGAAAACTGTAGGAAACACAAAATCTGCTTATCAGTTTCTACAGAGGTTTACAATTATAGTTGATGTCACTAAGTGCTGCCACTATGTTGGTCAAGGTAATCTGCATTTATTTTACTATTATGGTCATTTCTTACCTCTATAAATATTTACATTTATAATTGGATAAGATTTGACATTCAACATACCTGTGCTAACCATCCCCCACCCGCAACCCCCAACAGAGAATGTTTTAAATGACTTAGAGTATTAAACTGATTAGGCAGATTGAACACGGTTTCTTGTGCAAGTCAGTGATAGTATTTACTTCATAGTCTATTTGAAAAAAAAAACTGTGCTGATTTTCAACTTTAAATTGTGGGTATACACAAATGACAGAACATTTTAGGAGCGGTTATTAACAACATGGTATTTAAAATCCACTGGGGTGTGCAGGAATGAACACAGCAGTAGTCCCTTTAAAGTATGTTATTACAGAGGAAACCGGGGGTCAAACTGCTGAAATGATAAATGGATTAGATTTATAAAATAAAAATCCATCTTTTTATTTCTCTGAATTGTTCTCCTCTGACCTCGCAAAGCATGACAATTACATCCATCATTTGTAACAAACCCTATTGCAAAACATCTGCCTACCCTGGAATGTGACAAGATGAAGAGGATTTGGGGAGTTTGGGAAAAAAAAAAGCAACAACAAAAAGAAAGAGCTCTGTCAGTCTCGAGTAACGGTAAGGTAAAGAGTTTGTTATTGGAAACACATTCTTTTGTACCTATTCACAGAGGCATCATGAATCAGCACAGCAATGCTGTGTGCTAAGCACATTAGTATAACTTTCCTTAATCTATACTCCACAGGCAGCCAGACATTTGGCTACAATAAACGTTAATAGTAGAACAGAACAAACAAGCAGCAGAAAAATCATAAAAATTTCATTGTACAATGTAAGCCTTTTACAGTAATGTTTTCAAAGCTCTTGTTCTTATAGATATTATATACACACACACACACATATATATATATATATTTCTAAATGTGGTTTTGATATTTTTAAAAGGGCATTTCTGCAGTGCACTTGAGAAAATTATTAAAATAAATGTGCGATGATGTGATTGCTAACATAATGGTGCTATTGTGTCAGAGGCTCCCTTTTAATAATTTGAAGCCAGATCAAAGATTTTCAAAAGAAAATTCATGCTGAAGTAGCTAGCGTAGCACCCACTCATCAAGCCAGACGACAGGGCAGCCTTTCAGTGGAGTTGTAAATGGAAGACCCTACAATGTTCTTCCTCCAGTGTCATTACAATACTTCTCAGTGCTAGTTGGGGCTGACAGGAAGACTTTCCCCAAACTTAACTTACCAAAGGGCCCCACAGCAGCTATCAGAAAGATGTTGTGTTGTCTTCGCATAAAAATCTAGCAAGCCAATTAATGCCATTTGCAAAAGCGTTAGGAGCCATGGGACAAGATGGGTTAATTTGACCCAGTAAACCCATTACTTCCACTGGCTGGGTACATTCTCCTCTAGCGTGCATTATAACCAAAGATAAATCAAGAACAACTTCAAATACCTATCTAAACTTCAACCCCATGTATTCAACCTAGAGTTAATGGTGCAGTATCCTCATGTACTACATAGGTATTAATCCTATAATCATTCCTAGTCAGACATTTATCCAGCTATTTTTAAAAGGCAAAGGCATCAACTAACACAGCATTGAACTCTCTAACTACAAATTTATTCCACATATCCATGACTTTGAGAGAAAATAACTTTCTTCTCAACAGCAAGTGGCATGTTTACAGCACCTTAATGTGGAGAAACATCCCAAGGTGCTTCACAGAGGCACAATCAAACAAAAATAGATACCAAGACAAAGAAGGGGATGTTAGCAGAGGTGGCCAAAAGCATTTTGAATCTTGCTTATTACTTTAGTAATCATTGTCTCAAGTTCTGTGTTTACAGTGTAGTTAAACCTGTTCAAATCTATATTACTCATCTCAGTATTCTACAAACATGGACCATGACTCCCCTAACTTTTATCAGTTAATCAAAACAAAATTCAATCCCACTGAGATAAAAAGAAAAAGAAATATCATGAGCTAGGAAAAAAGAAATATTTTACATTAAAAAGGCGCAATATAAAATTAAGTTTCATTGAATTAATAATCAGTCAAATACTGAAAAGAGCAGGTTCAACGGCACTTGGGAAGAGTAAGGATAGGTTAATGTTTCAATGTTGGAACTCTGACAAATGGTAGACACTTGAAACATTTACCTACCTTTTCCCTTTTCAAATACCAATAGGCATGCAATTGACCTTCCCATAATCTAGGGCACAAATATGCATGTAGTAGCGTTGGTAACACATTTGAATACTGGATCCATACTCTCTCAAAAATAACACTGCAGAGCACGATTCAAGTTCTGCAACAGGAGACTAAGATGAGGCACAGTGTACAGGGGAACACTGACAGACATGCACACACAGATCTGCTTGGTGCATTGGCAGACCTGCCCCAGGGCCTATTGTCACTGTCAAGGAGCAAGGAGCATGGCTCCAATTTGGCTCATGGCTCCACACAGACCTTGACCTGTTCCATATGTGGAACAGGTGGCCAACCTCATGACATTATTTGTGGACTAAGCCACAGTGCAGCGACTGGTGGCTGATGTCTCAGCCTCAATGCAGCACAGGCAAAAGCCATCCAATGTCTCAGTGCTACACTGGAAGCTCAGACTGATGTCATGAGGGCCATGTATGCCCAGTTTGGCATCATGCAAGCTCAGACTGCTGCCATATATGGGTGGGGACATCAGTGCTCAAAGTAGCATGAAGGTTCCCACAGCAGTCCAGCAACCAGACTACTAGGGCTGCTTCAGAATGCAAATGGTTTGCTCCTTGGTGTTCCTGGTTGCTGTATTGCTCCCATTATAGGTGCACTATGCTTATGTGGTTGGGTGGCAGAAAGGAATCATTAACCAAGTGTTGAGCAGGTATCCTTTGTCAGCCAGCCTCTGAATACTTGGGCTGGACAAAGATGGTGGATATAGCTGACTGCCACAGGATGAATGTGTCATGATTGCTGCCAGGATAGTGGACATTCACTGAGAGGATCTTCTGGCCATTGTTGCAAACCAACTGGACATTAATTGAGTGATAGCCCTTGCAGTTACAGAACATTTTCATGTTAACATGTGGGACCCACAGAGCCACATGAATGCAGTCAATTGCACCCTGCGCCACTGGAAATCCCTCCAGCCTGGAGTACTGTCTACTCCTGCTTTTCTCTGGTTAGTGAGAAAACTATAACACCTCCTTCCAGGGCCTCCCTGATGCAGTGATGGACAATGAGCCATGAGGTGTTGCCAAAGTTGTCTTCTCACGCCTGGAAGTATCCACTAGGGTAGAAATTTAGGGCAATGATGACCTTTTAGGCCATTGGCTGTGCCATCCTTGACCTGCTGTAAGACTGCGTGTTGGGGGGCTGCAGGAGATGGCACAGTCCAGTGACCATCTCCTTGTTGGCTGAGGTAGGGATAGAATAAATGCTCTTTAAAGACCCTTGTTGGGTAGGGCCTTCTATTGAGAGCTCTCTTCCTCCTCTTTTCTGTGCACCACTTCCCCTCACTGCTGCCTCTGTTCCATCTCCCAATAACATTGCAACCAAAGAGGAACTGCAATTATGATTCCCATTTCTGAAGCAAACTTTCTCCTGAGCCTTCCAACTCGCCTGACCTCCTCGTCAAGATTCAGCGCTGCTCCCTTGAAAATTCAAGAGGTTTGCAAAACTCCAACTCAAAATAGAGTATTTCCACTCACTCTACACCAGCAAAGTAAATCAAAAATCATCTCAGCTGCAAGTTGGATGGTTGGTTAACCCTTTAAATAGCATGTTTGGTTTGGAGTGATTAAAAGGAGGGGTTAACCGGACCTGCACAGTTAAAAATGTCAGGTGGTGCATCAAATCAGTGTTAGAGGCTGTTTGATGTCAGGATTTACCCACTCTGTATGATTCCGCAGCGCTACACACACACATATACACATATATATATATATTATAGCATTTGTTGAAACAAGTGATATTCCAAAATCTATTACTTTATAATATCATAAACAGATGCAGGAAACTTTCCTTCAGCATTTCCAGCCAAGTCATAATACTGTGCAAAAGAACACATTTAGAACCTCACTAGGAGAACCATCACAAAATCTTCTCACATGTGATTTTGCTACATAAAATTACAGGAATTCATCGCTGTTGAAAGTTCGAATCTGGTCCTTATTATTTTTATTTTTTTGTTTGTGTTTGTTCCAGCGCAGTCGTTTTACCAATAGGCGCAAGATGGTAAACACAGCAAGGAAAGCACAACACAGTTTTGCAGGCCCAGATAATAATGTTTGACGTGAAGACATATAGGCCTTAGGCTTTCCTTCCGCAGACTGGGGACAATCAGCCATGTTGTGCATTTCATTCAAAGGCAAATGGGGAAGAACTCCAAATGTCCAGATAACCTGAGTTTTCCTGGCTCCCTGAGAACAGATACAGCCAGGGCGAGGAGGGCTTTGGTGGGATAGCAGAAGTGCCCGCCCACCTCCCATCCAGTCACACAGAATCCTAATGGAAAAGCCCAGGTCAGAGTTTTGTGCAACAGATCTAGTGGTATAAAAACATTGGATTTGTTTTCAGTTGGTTATTAGGCAATGGTGCACTGTTGGTATAACATCGTATTGTATAAGGTCTATTATTAAAGCACTAAAGCTGTAGTTAATAAACAACTATGCAGCTTTAAACAGGAAGAGTATTCCTTGTGGGGAGATTTACACACAAAGATTTGAAGAAGTGCCAAGAGCAGAAACAAAATATTCTATGTCAAAGCATTCAAGATGTTATGAGTAATCCTATTGAAAAGGAAGCTTTTCCAATAAAATGACACTTGTACCCAAGAGCATGTACAAAGGGACACCACTCGAGGGAAAATTAGCTCCATATAAAAGTAAGTTTCCACTTAAATAATTCAGAACGCACTTTATAAAATGTGACAAGTAATAGATTCCTTACTAGGGTTTGGTTATTCAGTCTTTTTAAGTTTTAAAGGATGTCTTTCATTTCTTGCTAAATGCATGATTCCTTCCTCCATAGTGGCAAGCTGAGACAGATACCATTTTGGCAGTAAGATGAAAGGTCTGAGTTAAAAGTTTTGAACACTTTAAACATCATGGGCCATTACATTCTGTGACGATTCTCCCAATCTCCCATCATCAACTCAGCAGGAAATTGGTGGAACTCCTGTGTCTATGTGCAAATGGCCATTAACACTATTTTTCCAGGAATTCCAGTGGTCTCTTGCTGAATTTACAGTGGGAGATCAGGAGATGGTACAGTTTCAGGATGAAGCTTTCTGCTTTAATATAAGTGGAATATCTACCTTCTTTTCACATTTGTTTGGTCACAAGTGTTGACGGTGGACTCAGGAAAGGTCCCAGGACAAGATTTCCAGGCCATGGGTGGGTGGGGCGGGCTCAGTTTGACTTTGTACTTTACTGTAAAACCGATGATAGTTCGCTTGACATTACTCCAATTTTTAGTCAGCCAGCCAATATCCACTCGCTATCACTCACCTATCACAAAGGAGTCAAAATCAAAAAACAAAAATTGGTAAATTAATAACAATGGCATTAAGGGCCCATGAATGCTGGCACAGCAGAGGTGCCCAACTATTAGACAGTCTTTATCAGCCGATGACCTTGAGACATCTGGATCTGACAATCTGTTAGCTCCAGCAATAGCTGATGTGACTTAGGAGCATGGGATATTTGATTGCCTAATTTACCTGAATTTACGGGTGTGCTGCTACTGACGACAAGTTCCTCCGGGTTGCTGTGCGCTCTTTCCACCAACAAGTACAAGCAAATTTACACCAAGTATATCCAAAGGTCACAGTTGAGCCTGTTTGAAAACTTGGCGCATCTATCCCTTAAAACATTTCATCTGGGTCTTGGAATGAATGGGGTTAGGTGGAGATGAGTCAATTCTTGTACTTGGTCCAGAAAACTTGGGGCAGTGCAGATGGTCAGTGATTACATCCATATAAACAAATGAACTAGGAGCAGGAGTAGGCCATTTGGCCCCTCGAGACTGTTCTGCCACTATATAAGGTCACAGTTGATCTGATTGCAGCCTCAACTCAACTTTGCTCTCTACTCCCTATACACTTGACTTCCTGATCAATCATGAATCTATCAATACCAACATATAAATTAGGAACAGGAGTAGGCCATTCTTGCTGGAGGCCCTGAAAACACATCTTTTAGTCAAATATTCTGTCTCTAGGTATCCTTAGCATGGAAATTAAATGTAATCCAGCACCTGGTAAATGTGATCCTGACATCTAGACTGGGATTGTCTTAAAAAAGAGGAAGTACCAATTTTCGGACCATATGCAGGTCCCGAGCACATACAGACAGACCGCAGAACTGCGGTCCAACCCCCTAGCAATACAGGCCAAAATTCCATTTGCTTTCTTAATCACTTGCTGCACCTGCATGCTAACTTTTTGTGTTTCATGCACAAGAACAGTCAGATCCCTCTGTGCTCTCACCATTTAAGTAATAGTCTGCCTTTTTAATCTTCCCAGAGGTGGTCTCTTAATTGGACACTGCTGGGTCCATTGTCCAGTTAAGGATAGGCAGCTCCAGAGCCTCAGCAGTACCATTGGGACAGGTGGGCGCTGCAAAGTGGAGAACATGAGAGCATCTCAATGTCGAGGCACCTCGAGAAGGTAAAGTGACTTAAAAATTTGGTCGCCGAAGGTGGTAGGCCATACCAAATGGAGGGCAGATGTCTCAGACTTCGATACCCCTTTAACCGGTGGCACTGTCCCCCACCCCCTCCCCTTCCCCACCCCACCGATGCTGGGAAACCCCAGGAAGACCTCTTTCATGCAGTTTGTGGCTGTCCCACATGGCAGGGTGCTGTTCAGCCATTGCAAAAATGTCAGGGGCCTCGGGAAAATGGCTTTTATTTAGTCAAAGTGGCTGCCTGTCTCTGTTCAGCAGGCAGCCTCTCTAGCACACAGCCCACTGCTGGATGTAGTAATTATGGTTTTGTTTAGTGTGTAATGTACCTTTAAGAATGATACGTGTTAAGGGAGATCACATGATCTGTAGTAACCAATAGGAGAGTAGCATGGGCTACCTCAGACAGTGTCGAGATAGAGTTGGAGTTTAAGGTACCCAAGTAGTTGCTGCTGAGTACATTGTAAATAAACTTAATGTTTCCACCCAAGAAGTGTCTGCAGATCAACTCTAACAATAGAAGCAACTCGGCCACCCTTACAACACTGGGTTATAAAATCCCAGTCCTAATTGCAGAATATTGCAATACCAACTTTGAAAGTGGCATCATCAGACTTGAAGGCAAATGTAGACCCTGGTACTGGCACTATACTTCTGTGTGAACTACTAGGATATTGCTTTCATGTCTGTTTTATTAAAGCGCTGGTATAATTGGTGCTGCAATGATATAAGAATATAAGAAATAGGAGCAGGATTAGGCCATTTGGCCCCACAAACCTGCCCTGCCATTGAATAAGATGATGGCTGATCTGCCCCAGGCCTCAGCTCCTCTTTTGTGCCAGCGCCTCATAGCCCTCAACGCCCTGATATTTCAAAAATCTATCTACCTCCTCTTTAAATACTTTCAGTAATCTAGCCGCCGCAACTCCCTGGCGTAGAAAATTCCAGACATTCACTATCCTCAGAGAAGAAATTCCTTCGCATCTCAGTTTTAAATGAATGTCTCCTTATTCTGTAACCATGTCCTCTGGTTCAAGATTCGCCCAGTAATGGAAACATCCTTTCAACGTCTACCCTGTTAAGCCCCCTCAGAATCTTGTACGTTTCTATAAGATCACCCCTCATTCTTCTAAACTCCAATGAATAAAGGCCTAACCTGTTTAGCCGTCCTTGATAAGTCAACCACTTCATCCCAGGATGTCTAGTGAATCTCATTTGAACTGCCTCCAATGCCAGTATATCCTTTCTTAAATATGGGGACCAAAACTGTACACAGTACTCCAGGTGCAATCTCACCAACACCCTGTACAGTTGTAACAAGAATTCCCTATTTTTAAACTCCAACCCCCTAGCAATACAGGCCAAAAATTCCATTTGCCTTCTTAATTACTTGCTGCACCTGCATGCTAACTTTTTTGTGTTTCATGCACAAGAACACCCAGATCCCTCTGTGCTCTCTCCATTTAAATAATCGTCTGTCTTTTGATTCTTCCTACCAACGTGCATGACCTCACACTTTCCTACATTAAACTCCATCTGCCAAGTTTTGCCCACTCACTCAACCTTTCTGTAACCTCTTGCACATTCCTTATGTCTTCATCACAACATGCTCCCTCACCTATTTTTGTATCAGCAGCAAATCTGGATACATTGCACTCTGCCCCCTCTTCCAAGTCATTAATATAGATAGTAAATAATTGAGGCCCTAGGACTGATCCTTGTGGCACTCCATTAGTTATGTCTTTTCAACCTGAAAAAGTCCCATTAATCCCAACTCGCTGTCTTCTGTGAATCAAACAATCCTCAATCCATGCTAATACATTACCCCTAATACCATGAGCTCCTATCTTGTGCAATAACCTTTTGTGTGGCACCTTATCGAATGTCTTCTGAAAATCCAAAAACACTACATCTACCAGTTCCCCTTTATCAACTCTGCTTGTTATATCCTCAAAGAACTCTAGCAAATTTGTCAAAAATGATTTCCCTTTCACAAGACCATGCTGACTCTATTTGATTGCATTAAGCTTTACTAAATGTCCTATTTCTTCCTTAATAATGGACTCTAGCATTTTCCCAATGATAAATGTTAGGCTGACTGGCCTACAGTTTCCTGCTTTTTTGTCTCCCTCCCTTCTTGAACAGGGGCATCACATTAAAGGCTTTCCAGTCCGCTGGGACCCTCCCGGAACCCAGTGAGTTCTGGAATATTTCGACCAATGCCTCCACCATCTCTGCAGCCACTTCCTTTAAAACAAATATGGAATTATCATTATCACATAGCATGTATTGTTTTAGAAATCTTCAATTTCTATTTTTTCAAGCCATGCACCATTCAGTCACCATTATGTCACGGAATTATTTCAGTCATCAGCTAGTGTCACTCTACTGGCAGTTACTGGGAGATGCAGAGTATTTGCACTCTGACTATCCATGGTGGAATTAGGTATGCTCAGCACCAGAATGGGATGAAAAACACATCATGTGAAGAACTGTAGGCATAAACCCAAATCCTGCAACGCCATAATCTAAACAAATATTGTCACCATGGACGACACCAACCTCTAACTTTCTTCTACTCTAATTAATTCTAGATTAATGAGGAAACAACGTGGCTATGAGCACAACTTTCTCCTCCTGTCTGCAGCAGGTTTTGTGGTGGCCTGAAAGTAAGGAGGGGCCAAAAATCGGATGTCCGTCGGCTGGTTAACAGTTTGGGATTTTCCCCTCGCCACTATCATGGCGGGTCAGGTTTCCTGCTCATCCATGGCAGGAGCCCCATTTGCATGTATTACCATGTCACGAATGCTCAATAAAAATGCTACTCACCGGAATCACATAGCCCCTCCCAACCTAGCACCATGTCAGCGGGAAATTAGACCCGTCTGAAGCTCATTTGGAAATAAGTGGTTGCAGCTGTCATCCCTCGCTTTTCTCCTGATTTCAAAATGAGTGCAACAGTCAAAGCTCACCTGCAACATTGCTGCCCCAGGTTCTCACGGATGCTACATGGGTCGGGGTGTAGGCTTGCTCTTCTCACTGGCCTTCTCCATCTTCTGGGAGAGTGTCTTCAGCGGGGCTCAGGCAGGGCTGTTTACAAGAAAGAGACCAGCCATTATGACAGGAGGTGGGGGCGTGGGTTGGGAAGGAAGGAGGAGACACTGGGGACAATGGGCAATGGTGGGGTTGGACGGAGGGGCGAGGAGACAATTGCAGGCAGAAGGTGGGGAAGCTGGAGCCTGACATGGAAGACTAGAACGCAGGCACAGAAGGGGGTGGATAGAAATCGAACTGTACGAATGGGAGGGGATGCACACAGACTCCGGAATACAAGGTGGGGGTGGGATTTATGTTAGTATGGTAAAAGAGGGATGGCTTGCACAGAGACTCATGGGAGGTGGGGGAGGGGAAAGGCTTGCACGTGAGGGACGGGTTGCACAGGGACTCATGGAGTGGATGGCAGAGTGGGGGAGAGACTTTGTTGTCAGCAGTAAAGAAGGAATGGGAGACCTCTTTGAAAGATAGTCATAGCCCCTGGTCTGGGTCCAGGTAGTCAGAGTAAGGGACTAAAGGTAGTCCTGGGGATGAGAGGACCTCAGGGTCAGAGTGAGAGATTAAAGGTACTCTTGGGGCTTTGCGGGCCATGCCACAGGGCTATGCATGGCACACACGCTGTTTGCTGCTGAGATAAGGCACAGCTTGGTGTGCAGGGCATGGTCATGCTGTCACTGGCCATGGTCAGTCTGGTTTGGTACTGGGCTGCAGATGGGATGGTGAGGGTTAGGGGAGGCATCTGCAGTCTGTAAAGGGGAAAAAGATAATACAGGGGGTTGTATTCAAAAAACTTTCCTGGGTGGGGAGGGAAGGGGTGTCTTCTCTGTATGTGACCATGCACACAGCCTTGAGATGGGTAAGGGTGAGGTCCACAGTGGGCATGGAGACATCAACAGTGATGGGTCCGGGTGGGATAGTTGGAAAGTCCACCACAATTGCAATGGGATCCAGGATTGCTGGGGGAGGCTGGAGAATAACCAGAGGGAGCTCTACCTGCACATTGTGGGATTCCAGGAAGATTAAAGGGACCCGAACACTGACAGAGGGAGGGTTCGAAACTGGTCTCAAGATAATATCTCAGCACCACCATCTTGAAGTAATGGCGCAGCAACAAACCAAAAGTGGGAAAAAATCTGGATGGGTGGGGTCTGAGTGTGGGAGGAGCCCAGGGCTGCACTCAGGGCATATTTCAGTGAGAACCCTCAAACTGTTTGGACTCAAAACATTGAAATGGAGTCAGGAAATGGAGTTAGAAAACAGGAAGATTTCCGTGAGAAGGTTCCATTGGAGCCATTGCCTTTTATTTGTGCTTTAACAAGAGACTGCAGGAGTCATTGGCTTCACAATACAGTCACTCCATTTTAGCTTCAACAGAGTTATGTGAGAATTTAAATGAGGGCAACCATACAGGAAATACAGCTGCTGCATATGTGCCAGACTGCCAATGACAGCCTGAAATGTGCTTTATCCAATTGGCATAAGTCACAGGCCAAAGGCCATCCAGTCATTGCTAAAGTGCAAGCTGAGGTTGATCAGCATAAAAGATAATAGATTGCAGGTCGCACATCTCAAAGTGTCCAAAGCTCTCATAAGTTCTTTGGGATTGAGATTAAAGTATCAAGGTTGGCATCTTGGTCACCTCGATCTGTGAGTGTGCCCTCAGCTGCATGGCTGTATCAGCGAAAAGCGATTAGAGCAGACGCAGCTCTGGAGCATGATGTTGCCTTTTTGTATTCAAGTGCAAGGTCCACCATATTTGCCCAGTGTTCATTAATCTCTTGCATCGGTCCTCTCCCAGGGAGAAGGATGATTGATGGATGGAGCCTGTGGTCAATGCTGCCCTCTTGATCCGATTGAGGAGAAGGGGAAGGCCTCACATCGCCTGGCCCAGCTTCGAGAGGAGGCCCAGCCTGAGGTCCATGGTCGAGGGGAGCCCTAGCAACACTCAGAGGATGTGGAGGTTAGACCCACCCCAGGGAGGGAACTCACACGAGCAACGTTCTACCAGAGAAGACTCTCCTATCTGGAGATGAGCAACAGACAATGCTGCCCCAATCTGCACTTGTCAAGAGAGGTGGTGGGTCACATCTGGCATTCTGTGGGAGGATCTAATGCCCCATGGACTGGGAGGGCACCCCCTGCCTGTAGCCCTGAAGATCGCTGCCGCACTCAACTCTTTTGCCTGTGGATCATTCCAGGGATCCACAGGGGAGCTATGCAGCATCTCACAGTCCTCAGCACAAAAACGTATCAAGGGTGTGACAGCTGCCATCTACAGTAAGAGCCATTATGCAAACTTCATACTCAATGAAGCTAGCCTGGCTGCTAGATTTCTGGGGTCTGCAGATATCCCAGGCTTCCCTAGAATACAGGGTGCAATCGATTACACACATGTGGCATTGAGAGCTCCATGGCAGCAGCCCCTGATGTTCATTAGTAGGAAAAGACTTCACTCCATCAACGTTCATTCATGTGCGATCATCAAATCCCACCCACCACAGAACTTAGTCTCAAAAGTGGAAAATTCTGTCCTATAAGCGGGTTCCTGCCTAAGCCAAGGCTGCTACAAAGATTGGACCCGGAACTTGTCAATTAGTTTTGAAACTCTATGTAGTATTTTCATTACATGAATCTACAAGTTCTGTGCATTCTGACATGACTTCAGAACGTTCATAATCCATTTTTTTCCCCAATCTGCTGAATAAAAGGCAGCAAATGTAAAAAGATACACACAACTTTGTGCACATTTGTGCCTGGGATTTGTCATACATCCTGAGTCACTCCCAGGTGCATCACATATTCGAAGGACCTCAGCAAATGCAGGGATGGCTGCTTGGGGATAAGGGCTACCCTCTCAAACAATGGCTCATGACAGCCGTGTGTCGCCCTCTGAGGAGACATATAACATGACGCATAAGGCAACACGATCCATCACTGAACAGACCATTGGCATCCTGAAGATGCGGTTCCAATGCTTGGACTGCACAAGTGGCTCCCTGCATTACTCTCCTCAGAGGGTGTCCTGCATCATCGTGGTCTGTTGCTCCCTTCACAACCTCATGCTTCAGAGGGGGGGAATCTTTTGCAAGAGGGAGATATGGCTGAGAACTCCTCAGACGATAAAGGATGGGCAAGAATCTGAATTGGGAGATGAGGGACCGATTGCACGTGAGGGTGACCTCAAAGAAGCATGATGTGGAAGACATGCCCATGCCACAGTGATAGCCACATGATTCCAGGATGATTAAGGTACAGGCAATGTGACACAGCCACATTTCTTCCGTCCCTTTGTGCCATGCTAGTGGACTGAAAACCTACACAACCAGTAACATTGATGGCAATCTCAACACTTGGCCTTGCACGCTAGGCCCTATTCTTTGGAAAGGTCAGCGGTCAACGCTCCATCGCTGCGCTCTGGGAAGTGATAGTCACTACAACAGCGCAGATGCTGCATCAAAAGCCTTGATGCAGTGGTGGCCACCTTTATGAGAAGCATTTTGCAGACACTTCAGTAAAGAGTTTGGCACATCTCCCTGGCATATCACAAGGGTATAGTAACTATCAAGCATCATCTACACATCACATGTTAGGCAAACACTGACTGGGAGCATGGCTCTCCCTCACAATAAGAGGGCACATAGATACACATGTACAACACTTTCAAATGATGACACCATTCTCCGGAACATGTATTTACAAAGGTGTATTATATTAACAGGGATTAAACACTCGTTACCCAGAAGTGAATTCAAAGCTTATTCGTTTTTCTAATTCTACCGCTACATCCTGCTGCACCCCCAACATCTGCAGCAGAGGTGGAGGCAGCCTGTTGACTGCTACGCCTTGTTGCCTTTGATGACTTTGGCGGGTGTCCTCTAGTGGCTTGAGAGCTGGAGGGCCCCATCCTGCTTTGGGTCTCCTGCCGTGGGGCAGGTGCACCCTCCTTGGCCTGTCCAGCTGGAGGTGATGGGGTTACAGGCAAAGGGGACTGGGATTGGCTGGACACTCTCGGAGTCACCTGGGTGGATAGGTGTCCAGCTGTTGGCCCTCCTCCCTGGTGGTGCCCGAGGGCCCCTGCCTGACTCCCTGAGAAGAAGAAGGGGCACCTAAAGGAGGTCAAGGTGCCCGCTTCCCCCTTGCCTAGCCACTGATGGATCCCGCCAGTGCCTATAGCGATGGAATGCAGGTCTGAGCACAAATCCGGCAAAATCTGCTGGACCAAGGCCTCCAAGACAGTCGTCACCCTTCGCATGGAGACTTCGAGATGCTCACATGTTGGAGACACAACTTCAGACAGGACGCAGACAGACTCCTCCATCCTTCATTCTGGTCTGTTGACCACCTCTCGCAACTCAACCTGATTTTCTGCCGCCTGTTATTGCATCTCCAGCATGTGTGACATGGCCGCTTCCAGAGGCTCATCAGAGACCGAGAGCAAGAGCGAGAGCGAGATTTAGTTCATGAACAGACTGAATACAGCGTTGCAAGTCACTCACTGAGAATGTCAGGATGTGATCAACTCCTGGAGGTCTCACCCGTAATGGCTTGCTGGGAGAGGCCGATCCCGCCTTCCCCATAGGAGCGGTCCTTCTCCTCGCCCACCAACTCGGCGGCATCCTCCTTGAGTTTGGTTAGCTCCAGGATGTCAGCCCTCCCTCCTCCAGTCTGGGGTCTCTCCCTCTTGTTGTGGGTAAGCTTGGCCTACATGGAGACAAATGGATGGAGTGTGATGAGAAGAAATGGAGGAGAGATTGGGAAGCATGCATGCCTACTGTGTGCGTGGAGCTCTCCCCAGTAAGGCGCGAGGATGAAGTTTGCGCACCATGGTAGATGAGATGCTGGGATATTAAAGTATCCATGAGACAATAAGTGTGATGTGTCCCTTGTTAATATTGTGTGAAATATTGAACAGTACAACCCTTTGAGTGCATGATGCCATTATGAGAGTGTGAGATTGGAGTGAGCTGAAGGTTGACTTACCCAGCGGAGAGGATGAGATCATTCATCCTCTTCCTACATTGGATGGCATTTCTCAGGTGGTCGCCCTTGCAATGGCCTCCCAGACTGGCGAGGTGAGCTTGGTGGGCTTCCTGGAGCCATCCCTGGGTAGAGGACATCCCAGTGTTGCTGCACACCATTGATGAGCATCTCCAGGGAGTCATTATTAAAATCGGGGCAGCCCTCTTCTCCAAAGCAGCCATCTGGAAACGTCTTCTTCTCAAAGCTGGGCTGGAGTGAGCAAAGGTGATGTTTAAATATGGCACCTAGACCTTCGAGCCCATTGGATGATGCTGGAGCAGATGAATCAGTTTATTTTTTTAAAATCCATTTACGGGATGTGGGCTTCGCTGGCTGGGCCAGCATTTATTGCCCATCTCTAGTTGCCCTTGAGAAGGTGGTGGTGAGCTGCCTTCTTGAACCGCTATAGTCCATGTGGTGTAGGTACACCCACAGTGCTGTTAGGAAGGGATTTCCAGGATTTTGACCCAACAGTGAAGGAACGGCGATATATCTCCACGTCAGGATGGTGAGTGACTCGGAGTTCCCAACCTATGCATAATTAATGAGCATCCGAGCGCGAAATCAGGTGCAATTTCCCGCCACGTCACCAAGCGGGAAACGCGCCACAGGATCCGCCCACCATAGTACTCAGTCTCAAAAGTGGAAAACTCCACCCTACAAGCGGGTTCCTGCCTAAGCCAAAGCTGCAACAAAGATTGGACCCGGAACTTGTCAATCAGTGTCGTCACTCCATGTAATATCTTCATCACATGAATCTGCAAGTCCTGTGCATCCTGACATGATTTGAGAATGTTCATAATCCATTTTTTCCAATCTTCTGTATAAAAGACAGTAAATATAAAAAGATACACATGCATCTTTTCAGCATAGCCCTTGATGAACCAATACACAGTGGCCCTCTTACATATGTCTTTCAGCTTTGAGCTGTGGACCTCATAAAAGCACTTGGTTCCCAGAGTAATGATCTGCAGTTACCATTAAGATGAGCTGCTAAACCCCTTACAAACAGGTGGAGGGAGTTGGATGGTTTAAGTGTTCACGTCTTTAGTTCCCTTTACTTTCCTATAGATCTCTTCAGCAGACAGCACATCAAGCAACATGCAAGTGCCACAGTAGGGTATGCTGTTTGATTTAAAGGCTGATTCTTGGCTTGAAAGCAGGTGATGAGATGATTTGACAAAGGAAATAAAATGGCTTTAAATGCTATGGACTTAGTGCTGACAGATCCTAGTGGAAGTGCTAGTCTGTTTAAAACAGGTCCGTTCTTTAACCGTTGGAGAAATGCATTCCCTTTGCTGTATATGAAATATTCAAACAATAATAGAGGGCTGTCAGTGAGATATAAGAATAATTGAATGGAAGCATTCTGATGATGCCATAAACAGTGAGTGCAAAGCTCAAGTAATGCAATTCTTAATATATTTGTCAGCTATATTTTCTATTTGTTATAATTATCCATTAGGTAACATGTATTTGTTTTATGTTGTTTAAAAAGGTAACTGTCTGCTGCAATGGGTTAGTTATTTTCCTTTTACTTCTGGGGATGGATTCCAATCCTACCAAGATTGATAAAAAAATATCTAATTTGCCTTCCACCTGTTACAGTTCTACCCGAAAGCCAGTTCCTAGTGGACAAGGGCACAAAACATTGGCAATCTCATCCAGAGTAAAGAGGATGAAAGATGTGGAAAATAGAAATATGTCCCATTGAAGCAGCAGCTTTTATGAATGGGCCTGGGATACATCATTGCGGAAGAATGGAGAAAGTCTTCCTCTGAATCTAACTGTTTATGTTTGAGCTGGCAAAGATGACAAATATCATATGCCCAAGTTAGAAAGTGTTTCATCCTACAATAACAAAATAAAATGTATTCAATCATACTCCCAACTTCTGCCTTGTTAAGTCATGGAAAGGATTTGAGGGACTTGGTGAATGCCATGGAGCATTAAGGGCAGGTGGTTATGCTTCCTCTCATTGGAGATGGTCATTGCCTGGCACTTGTATAGTGCAAATGTTTCTTGCCACTTATCAGCCCAAACCTGGATGTTGTGCAGGTCTTATGCATGCAGATGCAGACTACTATATTATAGAAGGAATTGTGAATAGAATTGAACACAGTGCAAACATCAGCAAACAGCTCCATTTCTGGTTGTATGATGAAGTGAAGGTTATTGGTGAAGCAGCTGAAGATAGTTGTGCCAAGGATGCTACCATGTGGAACTCTTGCATCGATGTCCTTGGGCTTAGATGATGGAACCTCCAATGACCACAACCATCTTCTTTTGTGCTAGTTATGACTCAGCAAGTGGAGAGATTTCCCCTGATTCCCAATTCCGATTTACTACAGCTCCTACTAGGGATCACACTCAATCAAAAGATGCCTTGATGTCCCCACATCTCTGGAATCCATGTTTGAGCCAAGGCTGTGATGAAATCTGGAGATGAACGGTTCTGCTGGACACAAACTGAGCATTGGTGAGCAGGTTATTGGTAAATACGTGCTGCTTGCTAGCGCTATTGATGAATTATTTCATCATTTTGTTGATGATTGGGAGTATGCTGCTTTTTTTATGGACAGGGCACACCTGGCTCATTTTCCACATTATTGGTTAGATGCTAGTGTTGAAGCTGGAGCAATTTAGTTACATGCTCACTCTTGGAGAAGAGGTCTTGCTTATTGCAGCCAGAATAATATCCAAAGCTTTGCTGTGTCCAATGTGCTTAGCCATTTGGTTCCTGGATGCCAAGGATCAATAGATATCCCTGGCTCTCTATACATTTTCAGAGGTAACTTATCAAGGCAACAGAGTGAGATTTATGTCAGCATCATAAACATCAAAAGAAACATAGAAAATAGGAGCAGGAGTAGGTCATTCGGCCCTTCGAATCATATTTACAATATGATTGAAGATATTGGATCTAATTTCACTGCCTGTTACAATGGAATGAAACGCCAGTGTATATCATAATGTTAAAGGCATGTGGTATGAATGAAAAAAAGACATTCAACCTATCTGTTAAGTGGGATCTGCTCAAACAGTCCCTCTTCCATTCTTCTGGAAATCTCAAAGGCTTTAGATGACACCAACAACCATGGAGTAGAGATTCAAACAGTTCATAATTATTATCTCGAATAAAATTACAGTCATCATATCAGTCCAGGGCACATATTACTTCATCTAATCTACCGTGAAGAACTTAGGGTCAGCGCATTGTGTTTTTGGTCTTTACTTCTTCATGGCAAATGGTGGTAGCTACTGCTCTCTATCAACACAGAATGCTCACCCCACTGAATGATTAACAGTTGGGATGTGATCGCTGCGAGTGATAATCAACAGTTGATTACTCGGAGATAATTACTGTTAGCACGTAATTATAAATGCATCAGTAAAATATGTTATTTTGTCTTTAAAGTTTATTTCAAGCAAAATAGTAGCCTGGCAGTGTCACCCGAGCAATCAGTGGGTTAGAGGCAAGAACGATGGGCAAAGCCACTGATTTGGCGCTTCCACCGATAAATAGAATTGAGGTGCGCAAACAATCAAAGCACTGGTAAAAATCCCATATTTAAGGACAGTAGTTGACTCACTCAGGCTAAGGTTGCCCTTCGGCAATAGGTGTACATTTCTTCCAAGTTTCCTTTCTATTGATTTAAATGGAAAGGTAAATCGAGTCGGGTGTATAACAGGTGGCAGGTCTGATATCACCACAGCAACCTCCCCCCACCACATCCTACCCACAAAGATTAAAATAACCTCCTATCAGTCAATATAAATGGATGGTAACAAGGAATGTGAACCTGAAACGTGAGTAAGAATCCTGGAATCCCATGTAATAAAAATGGAATTGAATTTATTCAGGCCCTGATGATAGCTTCACTATTGTAGCTGCTGTGAATCAGCAAGGCCAGGTCTATACAAGAGAAAATTACAATTCCAAATATATTATTTCTTCAAGGTACCCTACTGATGAATAAAGGAACAGAAGACTAACAAGCAAATGAATTAAAATAAGATTCTTTTAATTATATGCTGCCCTCCCGCCTTATAAAGTGTCCAAGTGAAGGCTGTAATTCGTGAGACTCAATTGAACATTCTGGGAAAAACAATCCTCTCTAAACCATTTGTAATGTAAACCGCCAGCTATTTTAATCAATGGATTACTGTACCTCTGATAAAATGGAAGGCTCAAAATGTCTATTCCAATTTTTTGTCTGAAGCAACATTCATAAAGCAATTAGATTACCCATGTTGTATGGTAATTCATGACTGTCACCCCAGGACGTCTGTAAAACAATTTAACAATTTGAACATCAACTCTACTGGGGAAGGGGTGGAAAAATTGGTACATTTTAATGAGGCAAATCCATACCTGAAAATCTTGCTTTACTAGGATTCGGATAACACTCATCATTTACAATTTATCATGCTCTGTTTTCTATCCCAATGGACATGCAAGCTTAAATTATAAATTAAAATTCTAATTTGCCATTTTTGCAGCAAAACTGTGTAAATGTTCAAAGTTTTCAGAGTCACCAATAGCAATGAAGATGGTTCCTCCACATACACAGCCGTACCAATCCATCATCTGTTAACTAAAGACTAATCTCAAAATGACACCCTGTGTGATATGGTATTGTTACGATCCCCATGAGGATTCATAACCCAAAATAACCAAATTTACTGAATAACCCCCAAATGCAGAAATGACCAATAAAAAGTTTTCACTTCTTATAACTTTTACTTTAAAGTGAATCAGAATCAATGGTCAATTAACCACAAAGTAACAGGCAAACCACAGTCGGTACACACTATAAATGACACATGGAATAGAAATTACGGAGACTAACTCATTGATTTAGTAGGCAGTTCACTCCACCTGTAGGGTCCCAGTTTCAGCCATACAGTTAATCCAAGGAAAATTCCAGTTCCTTTCCTTCAAGGATTTAGCTGATTCTCCACAGCTAGCAGTTGCTGCATAAACAGAGTTCTATACATGAAATCTTTCACATAAGGCGCCTTTCCTTCCAAAGCCATCTCAACTCTCCTTACCCACTCTTCTGCTTCCGCTTCTTTTTCTGTCTGTGTGCCACTGGACTTCTGTATTTTAACTTGCTTCCTGGTGGTACTGCTACCAGGTTAAGGGTCACCAAATCACATGGACCAGTATTTCTTATTATCCATAAATTACGAGTGGTCCCATTACAGATGATACAAATGTGTAAAAGTCCTTTTCAAACACTTTTTAAAAAGAATTACAGATTCCCCAAACATTTTAAAGTAATTGCAAATTTGCCTTACTGTTACTGCTTCCAGGTCAAAGGCCATCACAGTATAATGGCATGGGTAGAAAACCTGATAACACTTTTATTTTTAATATTGAAATTCTACATGGAATGGATGTGTCTTTAAATCTGAGCCAAGTTTGGTCTATTTACAGCTCAAAATACATTTTGGCTATTTATGTTGATTTTAAGCCCCTGAGACAGTATTTGAGCCAACTGCTCCTCTGCAATAAGCACTCACCTATTTTTGCAGGGTCAGTTCTTTTACATGTTCATTGGCCGTCAATAACACAAACCCCCTGTAAAGTGAGAATGACGTGGAGTGGGAGATGGGTGGGGGGGAAGGGTGTTTTGAAATTAGAGTGTAACCTTTAAAAAGCCATAAGTGGCTCCAGCTTGCAGCAGGGGTAGAAACATGTCTGGCTCAGTGATTTGACTGTCAGACAGCTGTACTTGATGCCTCATATGTGATTTTGTGCCAGTCTTCCATTGGGGGAAGAATGTAGAATATTGCAAGGAACCAGAAAAGAAGAGCACTATAATTTTAATGAGATAAACCTCCCTGGTGAGAGGCAGCAAAGGAGGAAAAGATACTAGGTGCCCAAGAGAATGAATGACAGAATCATAAAATAGCGCAGCACCGAAGGAGGCCATTTGTTTTCTATATCTCTCCTGATTTTCACATCCATTGGTTTCAAATCAGGAGATGTAATGCCCATCGCCCATTTTATACTATTGCACAGAGTCAAAATTATCTCCTACATGTTTGTAGCTCCTTGACCACATTAACTTCTATGCAGAACTTTATGACCCCTTCCTTCATTTTAACAGGGTAATATCAGCAACCTTATTACCTCTGAGGGGCATTGCTCTATAGCTGGTCTTCACTAGATCGCTCAAACATGTTGCAGGAGAAAGTTGCACAGAATGGGGGCAAATTTGGCTTTGGCCAGTTGCATAGAATTGACAATATCCTATAAGAGGCAGATAACCAAAGGGGCAGTTCATACAATAGCGAACCTGGCCTCCTGGCCAATGTTTACCCCTTAACTATACATATGAGCATATCAATCAGGAGCAGGAGTAGGCCATTTGGCCCATCCAGCTTGCTGTGCCATTCAATAAGATCATGGCTGATCTAATCATGGCCCCAACTCAACCACCTTTGACTCCCTCATTAGTCAAGAATCTATTTACTTCTGCCTTAAAAATATTCAATGACCATGCGTCCACACCTCTCTGGGGAAGAAAGTTCCAAAGATCACAACCCTTTGAGAGAAAAATTGTCTCCTCACCTCCATCTTAAATGGGAGACCCCTTAGTTTTAAACTCTGTCCCCTAGTCTCTCCCACAAGGGGAAACATCCTTTCAGCATCCCCCCTGTCAAGTCCCCTCAGGATTGAATAAGATCACCTCTCATTCTTTTAAACTCCAATAGATATAGGCCCAACCTGTGTAACCTTTCCTCATAAGATAATACCCCCATCTTAGGTATCAGTCAAATGACCCTGCTTCATCATCAACATCACTAAAACAGATTATTTGACTATTATCACGAGGCTGTTTGTGGAGCTTGTTTTGTGCATATTAGCTGCTCCATTTCCTACATTACAACAGTGACTGCATTTCAAAAACTCCTTCATTGGTTGTAAAGTGCTTTGGGATGTCTTGAGGCTGTGAAAGTTGCAATATCAATGCAAGTTCTTTCTTCATATATAGCAAGGCATGGTCAACATCCATAAATGGCAGGTAAAATTCAGACCAGATAATGACCACCTTGAATAAGAGAAAGACCAGTAATCTTTCCTTGCTTTTCCATGGCACCTCCAGCCAACATCTTAGGGTCGCCACTGACCAGGGACTGAACTAAACCAGCAGCATCAACTCCATGGTTACAGCAGCAGGACAGTGGTTTTTCTATTGATTCCTCAACACCTCCCCATCCTCTACAAGGCTCAATTCATGATTGTGATGGAATACTCACCGGTGGCTTTGATAGGTGCAGCCAGAACACCATTGAAGGAGCTTAAGACAATAGAGAATAGATAGGTTTGCTTGATGGTGCCCCTGCTACTTGATTCAATATGCTCCCCTGCACCACAGGTACACTATTACCGCAGAATGCATGGTCCACAGGATGCATGGTGTTACTTTGACAGCACTTCCCTGCCCTGTAAGTTCTACCATCAACAAGGACATGAGGATAAGAACAACAACAACTTTCATTTATATAATAACTTTAACATAGTAAAATGTCCAAGGCACTTCACAGGGGCATTACAAATAAAATTTGACACTGACCACTTAAAGAGATTTTCGGATCAAAGGTTAAAGAGGCAGGCTATCCAGAATATCTTAAAGGAGCAAGGAAAGGTAGAGAGGCAACGAGTTTAGGCAGGGAATTTCAGAGCTTAGGGCCAAGATAGCCGAAGACACGATCACCAATAGTAGAGTGTTGAAAATCAGAAATGTAAAAGAGGCCAAGATTGAAGAAATACTGAGATCTCTGAGGGTGGCCGAGAAAGAGGAGGTTACAGAGTCAGGGAGGAATGAGGCCATTGAGGGATTTGGAAACAAAGGTGAGAATTTAAAAATGGAGGCATTACTGGTCTGGGAGTCAATGTGAGTCAGCAAGCACATTGTTGATGAGTGAACAGGACTTGGTATGAGTTAGGATATGAGCAGTGAGGTTTTGGATGAATTCAAGTGTACGTAAGGTGTTAGGTGGGAGACCAACCTGGAGGACATTGGAATAGGAACATAGGGTAGAATTGTCCCCCTGTCAGGGGGGGTTGTGCGGGGGCGGGCACGGACCCAATCGATGCCCCCAATCGAGTCCGCGTTGCCATTTTACTTGGTGGGGGGCATTTAAGGCCCGCCCAACATGACACACACCTGGAAGCGCTGTGTGCTCCGTGTGTGGGCCAGGGGGGTGTTCCCTGAGCTGGGAGTGCGTTCTTTCACACATACGCGTGCACGCGGAAGAGCACAGAAATCTCCCTGAGGCACCTCTGTGTCTCAGGGAGAGAAGTTTTAAGTTTTAGCCGTTCAATAAAATGTTGAAAAAATTTTTATGACATGTCCCCTCATGTGAAACTGTCATATGAGCTGGGATATGCGCATTAATTTCAATAAAAAATTTTGAGAAAATTTAAAATCATTCATGAAACCTCATCCCGCTCATGGATGGGGTTCCATCAAAAATGGGCTCTCCGCCTTAAGGTTGGATGGGCAGCTCCGTTAATTATTTTAATTATTAGTTAAATGGCCTTAATAGGCCTTTGACAGTTCGGCAGGCATGCAGCTGAGTTGGCTGCGCGACCGCCGAACTGAAAATCTAAATGACGCGTGGCGACGTCGAGACACATGCCCGACATCACCCTGCGTTGTTTTACGCCTTGGCGAGTGGGCCTCGCCCCCACTCGCGGAGCCGAAGATTCTCCCCATAGAAACAGGAGTAGACCATTCAGCCACTGACTGTCCTGCTGTTCAATGAGGTCGTGGCTGATCTACCCTGTAACTCCACATGTCAGGCATGGTTTCATAATGCTTTATACCCTTATCTAACAACCGTATCACCTCCACGTTTCACTGCAATTACATACCATCCCGACTTGGACATTTATCATTATTCCTTTATCATCATTTCCTGGAATTCTGCACATAATGCCCTCGCGAAACACCACCAATGCTGGCCCTGCGACAGTTCCAGAAAAAAAGCCACCTATTGGTTTCTCAGGGAAATTGGGGGTGAGTGGTGAGTGATACCTTGCCAACATTACCCACATCCTTTTCAAGTTCCACCATAGCAAAGGGGCAAGTGACAGTAGGTGAATACAATTAAGGAGAGATTGAAGATGAGGAGGAGGAAAAGTGGGAAAGAAAGAAATTATTTTTCATCAATATGGATAATGATGACAACAATAAGAATGAAGACGATAAGGGAGAGTATGTTGAGTACAAGTCCCTGGATCAGCATCAGTCTTAGAGCCTGAGTAGCCCATGTTCTTCCGCCACCACCCTCACAACATAAGCCCACTGGGTTAATTTTTTTGTCAGTTCTGCATGCAACCTCAGATGCTTCCACCTGGTGGGAATTGGATAGTATCAGTGAAGACGTGGTATGGGGTGATTTACGGAGCACAAAGGAGCCCGGAGAACTGGGGAGCGGATGAAGATGTGCCATCTTCCCAATGATGGTTGAGGGACATAGGAGCAAGAGTAGGCCATTAAGCCCCTGGAGCTGGTTCAACTGTTCAAAGAGATCATGGCTGATCTGCAAGCCTTAATACCTTTGGATAACAAAAAGCTATCAATCTCAGTTTTAAAATCAACAATTGATCTTCCATCAATTGTCATTTGCGGAAGAGAGTTCCAAACTTCTACAACCCTCTGTGGGAAGAAGTGTTCCCTAATTTCAATCCTGAAAAGTCTGAGTCTAATTTTTATCATACACCCTCTAGTCCTAGAATCCCCAACTGTTGGAAATAGTTTCTCTAATTCTACCTTCTCTGTTTGTGAAAACTTCAATCAAATCAGCCCTTAACCTTCTAAATTCTAGGGAATACAACCCTACTTTGTTTAATCACTCATTGTAGCTTAAACCTTGGAGTCGAGGTATCATTCTAGCAAATTAGTGCCACATTCACTCCAAGGCTAACATATCCTTCCAAAGGTATGCTATCCGGAACTGTTTGCGCAGCACTCCAAAACCAGGGTTTTGTATATCTGAAGTATGACTTCTACCCCCTTGTATTCTTTTGCTGTAGAAATAAAAGCCTGGTGGTTTCCCTGCCTGGCAGGGGGACCACATGCCACTTGTGAAAAGCCAGCGAAGGCGGGAAGAGGACCTCAGTTGACTACTTCAGTGGCTCAATTGGCCTCTGGCTGGAAGGACCCTCCTCCAACCTCCCCACACCCCACCCATCCCCCCCACCACTGGTAAAATGTCATGGCAATGGGAAGGCAATGGGTACTCCATGCCTTGCTTTCCCTCACCATTTTATAGGCTCACCCACTCGCAGCCTGCCCCTAGAGGGCTGGTAAAACTTAGCCCATGATGTGCACTATTACTTGAGATTATCATCACACAGGAAAGCATGCATGTATTGCACTTTGACATGTTCAATCAAATGATGAAAACTTGCATGGTTAAAAAGGGCCAAAGAAATGATGTTTTAAAGTGGATACTGGGTTGAAATATTTGTCCTTTATTTGATGATGGGGAGGACATATGTGCACTGTGACAATGGCAACTTGTGTTAAATGGATGGGAACATTTCATTAATAAGTTGTACTTGGATGGTAGCACAGCAGCTATTGGAGCTTACTCTGACAACAAACATGATACTTTCTTCCAAGTACACCTTCCTTCCAAAGCAGCTGGTGTCACCTCCCCAGAAATACCTTCGCCCAGGCTTTTTGGATGGCAAAATTGCACAGGACACAACAAGCTATGGCTACATGGAACACATGTAGTGTAGAGCCCCTCCCGCTCCACCAAAACAGCTAAAATCATCTCTTTACAATACTAATTGTCTTCTTAATAGCTGTACTGGTAGAGACACATGCCCCCTTCTATTTCAACTTAGCTATTGTCCTTGCAACGTTTATAAGGTTCGTTGTCCACCACAGAACATCTCATCACCCACAAGCCATCGATTCACCTGATTATATTCCCAAGAACCAACGTAACATCGCAACTTTCAACAAATCAAATTCTAAGGAAAAGTATGTTAGGTAACTGGTAAACTGGAAGGCAGCCTAGGTGAGATCACAGACACAGGAAGAGCTGTGAAGGAAGATGACAGGTTGCAGATCATTGTACAGTATGCTACACAGCTCTCTTTGCTAAAGAACAGTCTTCCAGCTTAGAGCTCCTCACTAAGGTCTTTACAGAATCTACAAGGTCTTTAAATTCTTTGGGAGAGGATAATAACTCAAAAGGTGCATCTTTCTCCCTTTTCTCTACCCTGTACTGCTGCCTCTCCATCATAATGGCATATGGAGGAATATCCATTGGGAATCCCATATCCAGTCCTTGGAAGTTCTCAACGTGGGCAGATGGAGAAGTATCCAAGGCAGAATTGACCCAGATTTGCACAAAGTGCAGAGGCAGGCGGGAAAAAGAACATTTTACACGTCGGCTGCAATGGCGGCTTTTCATGTCATATCGCCCCAATCCCACCTCATTAATCATGAATTCCCAGAAAACACGCCATTTCGATGGCAGCTGAGCCCTCATTTGCCCCCCCGCGCCACCACCTCACTGCTCCCTCACGCCGGGCGCCATATTTAAAATGCAGCCGTGCGCACACCTCTCAGTGCTTCCAGCCCATGACTGCTGCTCAAGGGACATGGCCCCGAAAGGCAAGAAGACTGCAGCCCCCCCCAAATCTATGACGCATCCCTGGGACGATTTATGGACACCATTGGAGCCCGCCGTGATGTCCTCTACTCCCAGTCTGGCCACAGAGGCCCATCAGAGTCACCACTCCGGCTTGGGAGGCAGTGGCAGTGGTGGTCAGTGCCAACACTGAACACAAGAGGTGGAATGATCTAATTCAGGGTAAGGCAACCATCTTATCACTTTAAGCTGCCTCCTCAGCCCTCACCCTCTTGAGGCCCCGTGCACAGATCAACATGTGCCCCCTCCCCTGAGATATCTGCCTTCCCCAGTAATACGAACATACAAACAAGGAGCAGGAGTAGGCCATTCAGTCCCTCGAGACTGCTCTACCATTTAATAAGATCATGGCTAATCTGATCATAACCTGAAATCTGCATCCCACCTACCCCTGCTAACCTCTAACTCCCTTGCTTACCAAGAATCTATCCACCTCTGCCTTAAAAATATTCAAAGAATCTGCTTCCTCCACCTTTCCAGGAAGAGAGTTCCAAAGACTCTTGACTCTCTGAGTGAAAAAATTTAGCCTCATCTCTGCTTTAAATGGGCAGCCCCTTATTTTTAAACATTGACCCCTAGTTCTAGGGGTCAGATTCTCCCACAAGAGGAAACATCCTCTCCAGATCCACTCTCTCAAGACACCTCAGGATCTTATATGTTTCAATCAAGTCGCCTCTTCTACACTCCAGCGATACAAGCCTAGTCTGTCTTTCCTCACAAGATACCCACCCATTCCAGGTATTAGTCTGGAAAACCTTCTCTGAACTGCTCCCGACGCATTTATATCCTTACCGCCCTAGTCCTGCAGCCTCTTCCCTTGCCTGAGGCCACTTCTCCTCCTTCCCCAAGCAAGCCATAGCCCTGCAGCCATTGAAGAGTCACCCCTGTCTTACGGTTGGCCTGAGCCCCCTAAAAGTGATGTGGTTCTGCCTGCGAAGCCTGGCGCTGATGACCATGAGTGCTGCCCGAAGCAAAGTAGGCAAACAAGCCTCAAAATCCCAAGCAAAGTGCAGCTTGCCAAGTGCACATTGCTTATGTATAATTCTGGAACACGTTTGCGTGGCTGCTCATATGATCCAGAATTGGGGGGGTGGTGGGGGGGGTGGGTTCCGAGAAGCTTGACTTATAATAATATGCAGACGTGTTGCAATTAAGTTCCCGAACGGGCGGCGGGAAACACTGCCCGCCATTGACGGGCAGAGCGAGCGGCTGCAAACTGGCTTCACGACAATGCAAAACCGATTTTTGGATTTCCACCATATTGCCCGCTCACGCCCGCCATGATGCCCGATGCCAGCCGGCATGGAGAATACCGGCCGCAGTGTTCCAACTGTCAGACTAAATCCCAGCATTTTGTATGTCAAAAACCAAAAAATAACAACTTCAAAAAATCCTCACAAGTTGCAGTGGTCAGCTGTCATTTCCACTAGTCTCAGTTATTACTGGCAACAGATATGTCTTAGCTATTTGGTTCTGTTTCTCCTGCTGCATTCGAAGCATGGTTTGTGGGATTTTGGAACGCCAACTCCATTGGCCTCGTTTGGGGTCTCAGCAAGTGGATCACCGAGAGGCCAGAACATGCAACTAGGAACTTGGGTGCATCGATTTTTGAGCAGAAAATCAGTGAAAGTGGCTACTTCTCCAATTTGTGATGTAGAAAATCTGATTTGCACCAAAGCGAAGCTGTAGAGATGCTGAAAAAGGAGTAACAATGGAAACCGTGCCCTTGTATTTTTCAGGTTGCCACAATACAATTGTCAGAGGAGTTGAATCCGGTTGGTTGGGGGAGTGGGAGGGTTGATTGTGGGGGTGGCTGGGGTGGGGTGGGGTGCGAATCTCATCAGAACATGGTTCTTTCTCTATCCTGTCATGCTGCCTCTCCATTATAATGGTAAACAGAGGAATACACATCAAATTTATACAGGTTATAACTTCCTTGCTTTTGTAGTCCATGCCCCTATTTATAAAGCCCAGGATCCCAAATGCTTTATTAACCACTTTCCTAATCTGCTCAGCCACCTTCAATGATTTGTGCACATATATCCCAAGGTCCCTCTGCTCCAGCACCCACTTTCTAATTAATATATTTCATTTTATATATATGAGTGCACGCTCTTGGTGTTGAGTCTCATCCATCAGAACAACATATTGGGAAATTCCAGGTACATTTGCAGCATTTTTCCATCCACGAAGGACAAAAAACCTTAAACATCGGATCATGGTTTCCCAATATAGGATTGTGGCGGCCAGAAAACACTCAAGTATTTTACCACTCTGTATAGTTTCAGTTTGAAAGAGGAAATGACAAAGGGAGGTTTGGAGTCCATCAATTCTGCACTTGTTAAAGTGGCTGACATACTGGACGATGGGTCGTCCTGATTCTGAAGATTACATTCAAACAAACGAACATGTGAGTTAGGAGCAGGAGTAGGCCACTCGGCCCCTCAAGCCTGCTCCGCCATTCAATAAGATCATGGCTGATCTGATTGTAACCTCAACTCCATGTTCCTGCCTACCCCCGTTAACCTTTCACCCCCTTGCTTACCAAGAATCTATCTACCTCTGCCTCAAAAATATTCAAAGCCGCCTTTAGAGGAAGAGAGTTCCAAGGATTCACGACCCTCTGAGAGAAAGGATTTCTCCTCATTTCTGTCTTAAATCGGCCCCTCTTATTTTTAAACAGCGAATCCCAGTTCTAAGTTCTCCCGCAAGGGAAAACACCCTCTCCACATCCACCCTGTCAAGGACCCTCAAGATCTTAAAGGTTTCAATCAAGTCACCTCTTACTCTTCTGAACTCCAGAGGATGGATACAAGCCTAGCCTGACCAACCTTTCCTCATAAGACAACCCACCCATTCCAGGGTTTAGTCTAGTAAACCTTCTCTGAACTGCTCCCAATGCATTTACATGCTTTCTTAAATAAGAAGGCCAAAACTGTACACAGCACCCCAGGTTGATGTATAACATTAAAGGAAAAAACAGTAAAACTTGGAAGTGAAGGGTACCAGTAAACTGGTGTTGTACACCTTAAAATGGAACTCCGGCATTACTGGTGCCAGTATTACTGATTTGTACTGGGATTCGAACATTTTAAACTGGCATTTTTCTCTCTTATATAAGTAGAGAGCAATAGACTCAGAAAATGGTGGTGGTGGCATCGGATAGGGCAAGATAACGGGGCAAGATAGCACCAGTGGCAGGCCTGAGTAAGTCAGTGTCAGGGATAAAAATGGCAGTGAGTGAAGGAAAACACAGGGGAAGATACTAGCGCCTGCTTGGATCTGTAGAGAATGATAGCAGCAAATTACTTACAGTTAGTTCAGCAGACAGCAGTTGTGATTTTCAGTGAAATATATGGACCCACAGTGCCACCTACACACTTGACTTTAAATTGCAGGCTGCCTTCATTGCCACTGTGTGCTGTCTTCTCACAGCAGCTTTCCAAGAAGAATGATGAAGAGAATTTTTTTCCATGCCTCATCAAGTATGCCTGGCCTCTGTTGGCAGTAACCCATGTTGTACAGGCCACAGCCATGACATCCTCAAAGAACTCCCTGACGGAGGCAAAGTCCTGGAGCAAACTATCTGCTTAGAAGTTTCCCACCTTCCCTGAACCATATCCGCATTGCCACCCCAGGAGGGGTGGGAGGGAGAGAAGGAACAGCTTTGAAAAATAACACCTTTGTTATTGCAAGTGTTAGTGATGAAGCTGAATTTGCAGATGGCCCCATGGTTTCTGCACCCTTCACCAAACACAGATGGAAAATGGACCCTTTGAACTGTTCAAAAAAAGAAATCTGTTACAATAGCTTTCTATGAGGCCTGAGAAGACCCCTCAGTGACTTTCACTCCGCCTGATTTTCAAGGCAGGTGCTGACAGAAAGTCTGATTTTTATTTTCTTTTAAAAGGCAGATGTACTCATAAAAGGGCTGCTGAGTAAACAACGATGAAAGCAAGTTTGACCATTTTAATGTAATTTGTTTTTTTGTTTCATGTTTCGCATGTCACGTCTCAACATGCAGTTGAATCAAAGTACTGAGAAGAGGAGTGACTGTTTCCAGGGGTCTGACTTTGAAACAACAGTCAACTGAGGTGCAAAGACAACGCGGAGTTTAAAAGGTTTTCACTTCAGGTTGTGGCATTTTTGTTCTGGACTAAAGAGTCTTGATGGTGTTTAATATTATCATCCCATTTTCAGGGAAATTAATTTAAAATGAATAAGGATTTGAGAGTTATTATTTTAAAGTCCTCTAATAACTGCACATGCTGGGTTTGACGTCGTTATCAGGTTTTTCTGAGCCTGCAATAATTTTTCCGATTGGCCTGCCAAACCTTCCACTGCTAAATTCCTTTTGGAGTTATACTCGTGTAATCACTCATATGATCAGTTCCTGAGCTTGAAAATCAGCAGCCTGACATTTCTGTGTCCCTGCAGGTCTCACAATCAGGCTACAAAACGCCTGATTGCAAACTGCTGCTAAGTGTCCTGCTTTTCATTAGGAAAAGGAACTAACTATATTATGTTACATTATATTGTATACATAATGGGTAGTTAGAGAGATAGACAGATGGGTGGATGGATGGGTAGATAGATAGATAAATAGACAGATATACAGGCAGACAGACAGATATATAGATAGATAGACAGACAGGTAGATAGATAGATAGACTTATAGACAGACAGACAGACACCTAGATAGATAGACAGACAGACAGATAGACAGAGAGAAAGACGGACAGACAGACAGACAGACTGACAGATAGATAGAAAAATGGATGGATAGATAGATAGATAAATAGATAGATAGATAGATAGATAGATAGATAGATAGATAGATAGATAGATAGATAGATAGATAGATAGATAGATAGATAGATAGATAGATAGATAGATAGATAGATAGATAGATAGATAGATAGATAGATAGATAGACAGACAGACACCTAGATAGATAGACAGACAGACAGATAGACAGAGAGAAAGACGGACAGACAGACGGACGGACGGACGGACGACGGACGGACGGACGGACAGACAGACAGATAGATAGAAAGAAAGAAAGAAAAATGGATGGATAGGCAGATAGACAGTCTGGAGAAGCTAAGCAGTAACTGAATTTTGGGGTTCTCACGAGATAATAATGTACAAGCGCTAAGTTTGAGGGGTTCATAACAGCCCTGGAACTCCTTCTGATTGAATTAATGCATTAATTCTGTCAATCACTTAAGAATAAATATGCTTAATACTGACTGCAAGGGCATTTTTAAGAAAACAATAGTTCACCTTTTCTACTCCCATCCTTACCTTCCTCGGAGAAGAGGGCAGTCACTACCCAAAAATAAAAAGTCCAGAAAGGTTGTAACCACAAGGCTTGTCTACATTCCTCCACCTGTACTCATCTGAATCAATCGAGGAGCAAATCCCATGATAAATTCCCTCTCTAATCAAGAATTTCTGACAACTTATCAGCTAATGCAGTTGTTAATGTTGAAAGCGGCTGGCTGATCTGTTAGTGATTAGGTTTTGGGCCAATGCAGTTTCTACATGAGCAATTCCAAAATTTCCCAAAGATGGGGAAGACCTTGATACAAAGGGCTGACCTTTCGCAGCCTCGTGGTGGTGGGCCTGGAGGTGCTGGGACAGGGGGGAAGCGGGAAAATCATGGGGAGATATGTCAGAATGTAATCCCACTGTCGGTGTCCTAGGGGTGTCATGGGAGGTGGGCAGACATTTAACATCGTTAGACCCCAATTAAAGATGATTTTGTGACTTTGCTGGCATTTAGCCATTGAGGGGAGTGCCCCTCCCCCAGCTCAATAGAGGCAGCCTCCCTGCTGCAGTCTGGGTGGCTATCAGAGCCGGAGACTCAATCCCCAGTGACAGGGCCACGGGCCACACTCACAGCCTAAACGATCCATTCAGAGGGGGTTTCCCATCCACTCGAGGGGCCTAATGGCTTTGACCCTCAGAATGATTTATTTAAATGTACGCCTCTAAGAGCGTTTCCATGTTAAGGCACCCTTGCGATCTCCGAGCTGCCTCAGCAGTGGCCATCACTCCCCATGGGGCTTCCAAAGCTTCAGAGCTGTGGGTCGTCTGACTGGGCAGGCAGCGTTGGGACCCTGCCTGCCAGCCTTAATAGGATGGAAGGTGCAGAGGCGACCAGTTAGGAGGCTGTCTCCAGGAAGGTTGCACTGCCAGTCTAGCTGCCAGCAACTGTAGGCTTGGGACCCCAATTTGGTCCTGACATCGGTGACCAGAAGCCTACAGGGAAATTCAGCCCAAGAATTCAATTTTCAGCGAGTAGTAGAGCCTTCCCCCAGGTTCTTCCCGACATTTGTTGTATCCGAGAGCCAGTAAGTGATCTGCTCACAGGCCTAGCCCAATACTGCTGGGTAACCACCTGCTGAGAGATGTGGGAGCGTAACTGCATTGCTGTCATCCCGAATGGAAGCACCTAACCTCTGCTCCCTAACCCTTACTGATAATTCAGCTGAGGTCAAGAGCTCAATATCTGGTCAATGGGAAATTACAGGTCACAGTTTATCACAGCATTGTACCAGTGCACAAACATGCTCCTCCCCTTTAAAACAATCCAATTTAGCTGCTTGCTTATGGTTCCTGTACTATATCATACATTATTCAACTAAGGGAGTTATATCGACTAATGACTTGGAGAAATTTTGACTTTGTGCCGCAGCAAATTGGCAGCCCATTTTAAATCCTACATTACAATAGTGACTACACTTCGGAAAGAACATCATCGGCTGTAAGTTGCTTTGGGACATCTTGAGTTTGTGAAAGGTACTATGGACAGAGATTTACGGCCCTGTTTCGGTGGGGATGGAGCCGTAAAATGTGACGGGGCCGTTATAAATCCCATTGACGACAGCGGAGACTTAAAATCCCGCTGTCGCAAAATTCTGCCCCGTATGTATGCAAGCAAGTTAAAAAGTCAACCCTGTGTTGCTTCAATTCTGGCCTCTTACGCCCATCCATTGGTGGCTGGCTGCACCTCCAGTGTTTCAGCCCTAAGTTCATTTTCCACCTCTCTATTGTTAACACCTTCCGTGACTTGGTGTCAATACTTTTTTGCGTGTGATTACCCTCCTGTGAAAGCCTTAGGATATTCTGCAATGCGAAAGGCACTGTTTAAACGCAAGTTGATGTTGGTAGTGGTAGGTTTGTAATTTGGGTTAAGCATTCCTCAGCGCGACTGGTAACTAGCCAACACAGCTACTTAGCAACCTGGCTGTCGGTTGAGCAGTTCTGCACTCAGAATCCCTCTGCAGATGGTTGCTGGAGTTCTCAATGTAGTCAGCTGCAAAGGAAGGGTCAAATGCTAATGTTTGAAATGACTGCAATAATGAAAGTCTGCTCTGATCTCCACATGGTAAAAGAAGAGACGTATTTCAGCACGCTTGTAACCATGTGGAGATCAGAGTGGACATGTGTCATCACAGTGACAATCTGTCCAAGGTAGTTTGGGACTGTTAAAAAACAATTGAACATTTATTGTCTTGGAATGCAATAGCCTGACTTGGATTTTTTTGTAGTTTAAGACAATGGACCTACAGCAGATTTCGAATCATTTCTAACTTACTGCATTAGTCAATCGTAAAGCCATCATGCCTTCAAATATTAGATAACCCTCCCGTAAATAATAAGGCAGAAATCCAATTGAAAGGTTCAATTTATATAACATTCCTGATTTATGTCCTTCATTTAAACCCCAAGATTAAATAAATGAATTCAGAGCAACACGCACATTGGGCAGAATTTTCTGGCCCCATTTTAGCGGGGACGGGGTCGTAAAATGCAGCGAGACATTCTAAACATCACTGGCTTCGGTGGGAAGGTAAAATCACGCTGCTGTAAAATTTCACCCATTGTGTAACAGCGTTTTTTTCTTCTTAAATACCACCATAGTGAAAATGTTTTTACCTTTGCCCTGCTACAAAGAAGGAAAGACCTCCGGGTGTATTCCTTCAATGATGTGGGGCCTGCAGCTTTATCACATTGTTCATTTAGTGGCATATAAATTAACCCAGCATATAAAGCAACCCAGATTTTTTGGCACCAAAATGCTTGTTTAATCCTATACCCAGCGGACAAGTCAACTGATACCCCCCATGCCCCCACCACCCCACCCGCCTCCACCCACTGCCCACCAACCTCATCATTTTTCAGCCAGTAAATGCAGGTTTAGGGCTATATTCGCATTAGGAGTCGTCCTCAATCTTTCAATTCAGAAATACATGCTTAGGGTTATACTCACCTTATAATTGCGGGAATGGGATCCAGCAGGCAATACAGGCCATGTTGTCACGGGAGTTTAAGACAAGCCCACACAGAGCAAACCATACATATCAAATGGCAACCACCTACATCAATACCATTGATTCACATTTTATGATCGGTGTATAAGCTGACCTCTGTTTTTGGTAGGATTTTTCAGAGCTCCAAAGGTCAATTTATACACTGGTTTCTACAGCATATATGAAATAAAGTATATGATGTCGTGAAAAACACTCAGTTCAAAAATCTTGCCAATGCAAATACAGTAAAGATAATCAGATCTTTTCAACAATGCACCTATGACATTACTTAGTGTTATGAGCAATGGGGATTTTTATGTGATTTTTAAAACTTATTCTTTCATGAGATGTGGGCCTCGCTGGCCAGCTCAGCATTTATTGCCCATCCCTAGTTGCCCTTGAGAAGGTGGTGGTGAGCTGCCTTCTTGAACTGCTGCAGTTCATGTGGTGTAGGTACACCCACAGTGCTGTTAGGGAGGGAGTTCCAGGATTTTGGCCCAGCGACAGTGAAGGAATGGCGATATATTTCCAAGTCAGGATAGTGCGAGTTGGAGGGGAAGCTGCAGGTGGTGGTGTTCCCATGCACCTGCTGCCCTTGTCCTTCTAGGTGGTAGAGGTCACAGGTTCAGAAGGTGCTATCGAAGAAGCCTTGGTGAGTTGCTGCAGTACATCTTGTAGATGGTACACACTGCTGCCATTGGTGGAAGAAGTGAATGTCTAAGTTGGTGGATGAGGTGCCAATCAAGCAGTCTGCTTTGTCCTGGATGGTGTCAAGCTTCTTCAATATTGTTGGAGCTGCACTCATCCAGCCAAATGGAGAGTATTCCATCACACTCCTGACTTGCGCCTTGTAGATGGTGGACAGGCTTTGGGGAGTCAGGTGTTGAGCTACTCACTGTAGAATTTCCAGCCTCTGACATGCTCTTGTAGCCATATTATTTATATGGCTGGTCCAGTTCAGTTTCTGGTCAATGATAACCCCCAGGATGTTGATAATGGGGGATTCAGCGATGGTAATGCCATTGAATGTCAAGGAGAGATGGTTAGATTCTCTCCTGTTGGAGATGGTCATTGTCTGGCACTTAGGTGTTGCAAATGTTACTTACCACTTATCAGCCCAAGCCTGAATGTTGTCCTGGTCTTGCTACAAAGTTGCACTGTGCTATATACTTCAACAGGAGAAGGTGTAATTAATTTATAGATTAATCTCCATGGGGAGAATTTTACAGCCCCCATCACCCACTGGTGTATTTGAATGTGGGCGACATGTAAAATGAAATGGGTGGCTTGCCCATAACCTTCCCGACCATGCCTGGCCTGTCCCTCATATTACAGTGGGCAAGCAAGGCAGCCCACGTGCCCTTAGGCCTATTGAGGCCCTAAAGTTGCCATCTTTGCATCATAATACAGTGGGTGGGGAGGGCGGAAGATAAGTGACCAGCCTGCTACTTTCCCAACTCGGGGTAAAATGCAAGAAGGAAAGGAGGTACCCCCTTTGGAGAAGCCCCTGTGAGATGGTACCACCCCCTTTTGCCTCTCCCCTGGCTTCTCAAACCCGACCCACCATCCCCCTCCTCCCACCGCACTCGGGTCTCTAATCCACCACCCAACCAAAAACCCTGGACTTACTGAAGCGTGGTATCCATGATCTTGTCGAGACTCCCTTGTAGTCCCAGCGGTGGCCGCTATAATGTCTGGCACTGCTGGGACTACAATGCTACTGGCCATTCAGTTGGCCAACAACTCTCAAGGCAGTGGGAGGGGGGGGAGACTTCCTGTCCCTAAGGGGTAGCAGTCCCACTTTCAGCTTGTTAACGGGGCAATCCTTTTTAAAGTTGTCAAGCTGCCAACTGACCTTTTTCACTGGTTAGGTGGGGACAGTGGGTGGTGCTGGGTGAGCAAACCACCAGCCTGTAAAATACACCCCATTTTATAATAAACAGTAAAAAGGGATATCACCCTTATTTTGCTAATCTATCTATAGAATCATCGAATGTTATACCACAGTGATAGGGCATTTGGCCCATCAATTCGATGCTGGTACTTTTTTTCCACATCAGATATCTAGAGTAATTCTTTCCTCTGTACTAACTCCTCAGTAGAATCATAGAATGTTACACCATTGAAAAACGCCAATTGGCTTATCAAGCCGGTGCCAATTTTTGTTTTCCACCTGAGCCACTTAGTTTAGTCCTGCTCTCTCATGCTCACTACCCTAGTCAATCATGAAATGCTAAATGGAGCAACAGTTGGTAACTCTAGTAACAAACATTTGTCTCCTCTGCGCTTATCAGCTACCTCTTTGTTCCCAATGCTGCTCTATAAGAAGGGGCAATCAGAAGTACAAAGGAAGGAATACTTAGTCATGATTTCACGTGCATTCTTTATTTTGAATTCCAGTGAGGTTTTTGGAGGTGGACAGGGACTGAGACCCTGGCCATGTTTAACTTTAGCGTGTTAGCAGGATCCGAACTTTACTGCAAACACTTGAGAAAAATTACAAGCCTATGTACATGTGTTAGTTTACTTCACAGTGAGATAAATAATAAACAATTACATTTCAACCCGAATCAAGTGAAAAAGCGTGAGATTTGGCGAGTCTGTGGCCTTATCCCAGTGTGCTATCAGATCCTCAGGAAATACTAATGTAGTTCACAGTATGTTATGAGAGAAAGGATAGCCAAACATTTTCATAGAAATCAAATCAATTTTCTGACAGACCATATCAAGCTGTTTAAAGGACTGTAAAAACATAAGACCCATTTCTGGAACTCAAGGAGACAAGAATAGAGATTGTGATCAACAAGGGTCAAGGGAGTTTTACTGTTAATAAGGCAGAGGCCTATTTCCAAAACATTTGCAATTTTAAAGTGGTGTGGTGTGAACACTTGAGGATAATTTTCAGGGCAGCAAACTGAATACTCGAGCTTGCTGCCAGTGAAAAACAACTCTGAGGGGAGAATTACCATTTGAGTGCTAAAGCAGAGGAGTGTGGGCAGCTTGACTGTTACCCAATTCCTCCTGGCCAAGATTCCATCATAAATGGATGGAAAGACTAGCGAGGCTTAATTTGAGCAATGCCTGCTGGAAACACATATGGAATAGCTTTTATAATGCTTTCGTGGGACGTGGGTGTCACTGGCAAGGCCTGCATTTGTTGCCCATCCCTAATTGCCTTTAAACTGAGGACAATTAGGAGTCAATCACATCGCTGTGGGTCTGGAATCACATGTAGGCCAGAGCAGGTGGCAGATTTCCTTCCCTATAAGGACATTAGTGAACCCGATGGGTTTTTAAACAACAATCAATGATAGTTGTCATGGTCACCGTTTCTGAGACTAGCTTTACATTCCAGATTTATTAATTGAATTTAAATTTCATCCGTTGCCATGGTGGGATTTGAACTCACGTCACCACAGCGTTAGCCTGGGCCTCTGGGTTACTATCTCAGTGACATTACCACTATGCCACCAGCTCCCTATAATAGTATAGATCTGCTTTCACCTGATTTTCTGTCCTCCCCACCCCGCCTATGCCCCATTCAGCACAAGGTGGATGGGTACAGAGTGAATGGGTACAAGGTTAATGGGTACAGGGTGAATGGATACTAGTTGAATGGAAACAGGTTGAATGGGTACAGGGTGAATGGATACAGGGTGAATGAGTACAAGGTAAATGGGTACAGGGTGAATGGGTACAGGGTGAATGGATACAGTGTGAATGGCTATAGGGTGATTTGGTACAGGTTGGATGGACACAGGGTGAATGGATACAGGGTGAATGGGTACAGGGTGAATGGGTACAGGATGAATGGGTACAGAGTGAATGGGCACAGGGTGAACGGGTACAAGGTGAATGGATAATGGTGAATAGATACAATGTGAATGCATACAGGGTGAATGGGTACAGAGTGAATGGGTATAAGGTGAATGGACACAAGGTGAACAGATACTGGGTGAACAGGTACAGGGTGGATGGATACAGAGTGAATGGATACGGGATGAATGGATATAGGGTGAATTGATACAGGGTGAATTGGTACAGAGTAAATGGGTACAGATTAAATGGTTACAAGGGGAAAGGATACAAGGTGAACAGGTACAGGATGAATGGGTACTGGGTGAACAGGTGCAGGATGAACAGGTACAGGGTGTATAGGCACAGGGTGAATGAGTTTAGTTTCACTTTAATGACAAGGACATTCAAGCCTAAGCTTTCTGGCATCTTGGTAGATCCAGGTTAGACTAGGTCAGAAAGCTGCTTGGGATCATGAAACTTACCCGGAAGGTGGACCCAGTAATGCTGTGGGTGACATGTGGTGCTCACATGCAAATAAGGAACATGCTCCTTCTGCCATAGTTTCACATTTACAATAAGAGCTGGATCTAACTCATTTCCATTTATCTCCCTTTGATCCACATCCCTTGATACCCACCCCAAAGAAAAATCCGTTGATCTCAGTCTCAATATCATGTCTATTGTTTACAAATCTGTGGCTGTCCTCTGATTGCACCACAGTAATCCACAACTCAGCCCTGATTGCCTCACAGTCATTAGCAATGAATTATAATAATTTTAAAAATCAGACCACACTAATTCCAATCCACTGCCTGCAGCAGACTGAGATAAAGCATTGCTGCAGAGCACCCCAGCCAGAGCTCCAAAATAGAACATGTTTAGCATTCAAAAGTTGTAACGCAAAATGATTTCTGGGCTTGTTTTTAGCCTCTTCTGCCCCTTCATTCTAGGTTTAATTTCTGATTTTCTACTTGACTGATCGTGCTTAGCAGTTGCAATGAGTTCACCACACAAAATATGGGTTAGCAGACACAATGTACAAAGTAGATTAAACAGCTGGAAGAGCTGGTTTTCCAATCACTGTTGTCAGCTTCAAAACATTGTTAGACGCATTATCATTCACCCTGTACCTATTCCCTCTACCTATGTACTCTGTGCCCATTCACCCTGTACCCATTCACCCTGTGCCCATTCACCCTGTACCCATTCACCCTGTACCCATTCACCCTGCATCCATTCACTCTGTGCCCATTCACCCTGTGCCCATTCACCCTGTACCTATTGACCCTGTGCCCATTCACCCTGTACGCGTTGACCCTGTAACCATTCACCCTGTATCCATTCACCCTGCATCCATTCACTCTGTGCCCATTCACCCTGTGCCCATTCACCCTGTACCCATTCACCCTGCATCCATTCACTCTGTGCCCATTCACCCTGTACCCATTCACCCTGTGCCCATTCACCCTGTACCCATTCACCCTGTGCCCATTCACCCTGTACGCGTTGACCCTGTAACCATTCACTCTGTATTCATTCACCGCTCACCCACTCACACTGTAAGGTCCACCTTGTATCCCCACTTAGGGCAAGTTCCTTTCCAGTCTTAAGAAGACAGAAGAATGTTAATCATGCTCATCTGAATTGTAACATTTTAAACAAAGGCATGTTTAATGGTGACACTCTTCTTAAAGGGGTACTAATATCATTAATGCATATTAAAAGATGTCCTGATGGTGAAAGTTTTATAAACTGGCACTCATGTAAGTGATCCTGCCTTTTAAAGAGGATTTTATGTCATTGATCCAGCCTTCGGAATACAGGAGCAGGAGTAGTCTTTTAAGACCCTCGAGCCTGTTCTGCCATTTGCTGGGGTCACAGCTGATCTGTATCTCAACTTCATGTATTCATCTCAGTTCCAAGACCCTTAAGAGATAGAAAAGGAGTCTCGATCTTTTTCTAAAAAAACTTGCTGATGCCGATGCTATTTCTTAAAATTATGCAAAGGTGACTCCTTTGGGAAGGTAGGGTCTGAAAAGCAATGTCAATTGTGTTGGGGGCTGCTGAGCAGTTTTCATAAGTCTGCCCACCACAGCTGAAAGGGAAGTCACCCTGTGCTGTTCTCGTATACCTCCCAGCTTCAAAGCTGCCTTAGATCTGGAAGCTGGTCATTGCCCAGGCCCATACGTCGCACTGAAAAAGGGTCTGAAACTCCACAACTGATGCCAACATGATTTTCGTGCTGTGTCACTGGTTCAAAGGGACCAGGGTGTAGACTGTCTCAAAACATCCACCACAGCTGATTTCAATAGTTATGCATAGCTGCTCATGCAGAAATACCTTTTGTGTAGGGAGCCAAGGCAAATGATACAACTGGAATTTCAGATCTGCATCTGAAAATTAAGTGGTTGTGTACACTTAAAGGCAAATGCCAGCGTTACAGGGGCAAAGATTTATTTCAGCCTATTTCAAAAGTTGAAGGCAATTTCACATATTTTCTGAAAGGGAGAGGTGTGAAATGTCCTGCACAGATGAGTGAAAGTAGACCCAGTGGGGAGATACAAAATAGAGACTGGAGGCAAATGAAGGAAGTTCAGTGCAGCACACTACTGATGGTTTGAGAGATGGCTAATTAGCCATGCAATTGTAGAAGACGGGTGCAAGGAAAGTTGCCCAAGGAAAGTTGCCTAGTGTGGAATGTAGGACACATTTTCCAGAGGACAGCAGGACATCTGTTGAAAATATAGTTCTAGTAATTTTTAAAAAAAGTGAATTCTGGCCTGCTCAGTATCGAACAAGTACTGCAGTTTATCAAATACCTATTTCATTTTATTTGGCAGGTGGTTTTACATGAACAGACCTTGCTTTATTTGAGCAAATCAGTTATTCTTCCGTGTCCGTGATTATACAAGTAATGGAGCCAATCATTTGCAGTCATCACGGGAGAGAGGGGAATCCTTTGACAATGCAGCTTTGCATTTCTGAAGTGATTTGTGGCTAGTTCAGTGATACTTCTTCAGCGAAAACAGTCCCTTGAACCACTTCCATAGTTATCCTTTTAACAGCCTACAAAAGCTTGACACGTGTCGAGGATGGAACATGCTTGGATGCTGAATGAGGGAACAAGTAATTGAACCTACATCAGTGTTTAGTAGTCACTGACAGCAGATTGTCTAATCTGAGAGCAACGAATGAAGGAGTGAGCATGAATCCTAGAGTGACGTGTTACTTCTCTCCAATGGCTGAGCAACTTGAATGATTTTTAACAGTGACGATAGTTTTTTTGGTGCCTCATGACACTTCAGCTCACAGAGCAAGAGCACAGCGAAATTTCACTCTCGAGTATTCACACTTGATGAAAGCAATCTATTTTCTTGACTCAGACTCGCAAACAGAGCTGTTATGCACCCATTACAGATTATCAAACTGGGACACATTAAAAGCCACTGCCAGAATTGTTCCCTTTGAAAAGCCCTGGGAAGTGAGTAGAATATTTTTTTAAAATCATTTATAAAGGCTAAGGTTTAGCAAATTGACCAGATGGAGCAAAACTGTTCATTCATAAAACATTAAGTTTGTGTAACAATGCATAATATTCTCCAGCAATGTACTAAGAATATGCAGCAAGGGTCTTATGCAACCACGATAGGTATTGGTTAAATATCTGCTTTTATGACACCAACAGAGATTTCCAGTGTGGAAGGCATCAATCTGTTTTTGTTTGCACTAATAAATATAAGGTTTTACTGAGGGAGTATGGTTAAGTGGGCAAGAGCTTCTTTATAGATGGTCATGAAGGCAAAATGAATTATTTTCAGAACTGATACATTCATTTAATGGCGCACACATCAATGTATAATTATTTTAATTGGATCCATTGAAGGGCATCCTCAACAATGTGGATTTTTGTGTTTGTATTGTGTTATTTTGGTACAAGAAATCAGCAAAATTTCATCTCTGCTACGTGCTGACTTTATGCAGTAGCATGTTCTCCAGCAGTTCAATGTCTAATTCCTAATGTACATGGTTTTCCCGCCTACCTTTTTCCAGTTAAGGTATGTCCTTGTGATATACTAGAGGAAACATCCAACCTGCACAATTCTGCGTGCAGTTTGCTCTTTATAAGGAAATGGTCAGGCGATCAAGGGGGTCGCCCTGCCTTACTGTCTGCCCCTCTTCCGTGGCTACGTTCGTGGCCGGGTGTCCTTGCAGAGAGAGCACGTGGTGTCCACTGGCACGATCAGGGCCTTCCCTTGCTGGTGGGCACCACAGGGAATGGGAACGTTTTAATTTGAGTTTCGTTAAGTGTCCTTTCAGATTTTTGTCTTTATTTTTACAGGATCTCTTTAAGGGGCTGCCTTTCAATTTGCCCCTTGATTTGTTAATTTAGTTTAACTGGTTGCTCAAAAAGAGTATAAGGGACTAGTGCTGGTGATGAGTCGTCGAAGTGTTGCATCATGTGCTTATGATCCCAAAAATTTACAAGATAACTTGAGGGCAACTAGGGTGCTGCACTGAGCTTCCTTCATTTGCCTCCAGTCTCTATTTTGTATCTCCCCACTGGGTCTACTTTCACTCAACTGTGCAGGACATTTCACACCCCTCCCTCTCAGAGAATATCTGAAATTGCCTTCAACTTTTGAAATAGGCTGAAATAAATCTTTGCCCCTGTAATGCTGGCATTTACCTTTAAGTGTACACAACCATTTAATTTTCAGGTGCAGATCTGAAATTCCAGTTGTATCATTTGCCTTGGCTCCCTACACAAAAGGTATTTCTGCATGAGCAGCTATGCATAACTATTGAAATCAGCTGTGGTGGATGTTTTGAGACAGTCCATACCCTGGTCCCTTGGGACAGTTTGAACCAGTGACATGGCACGAAAATCATATTTGCATCAGTCGTGGAGTTTCAGACCCTTTTTCAGTGCTACATACGGGCCTGGGCAACGACCAGCTTCCAGACCTAAGGCAGCTTTGAAGCTGGGAGGCATACAAGAACAGCACAGGGTGACTTCCCTTTCAGCTGTTGTGGGCAGACTTATGAAACCTGCTCAGCAGCCCCCAACACAATTGACATTGCTTTTCAGACCCTACCTTCCCAAAGGAGTCACTGTCACATAATTTTAAGAAATAGTATTGATAATAGCAAGTTTATAAAAAAGATGTCTCTTTATTGAGGCTCATTTTCTATCTCTTAAGGGCCTTGGCAATGCCATTTTAAAATTGCAGACAGCAGATGATAGAAGTGACAGGGTAGCCATCGGCAACTTCCAATGCAAGCTTATTTAGGAAACCAGATTCAGGTGCCAACATGAATTAGATGTGCCACATGGGCCTTGTTTAGATGTTGATGCCATCCGACAATTAATTTGTTATGCCTGCTTTTACAGAACAAACTCAGAGTTATGAATGTCATTTCCTATCAGGAGGACCATGCTTTTCAGATACAGTAAACTTTTTTTTTATTCATTTGTGGGATATAGGTGTCACTGGCTAGGCCAGCATTTATTGCCCATCCCTAATTGCCCTTGTTCAGAGGGCATTTTTAAGAGCCAACCACATTGCTGTGGGCCTGGAGTCACATGTACCAGGTGAGGATGGCAGATTTCCTTCCCCAAAGGGTATTAGTGAACCAGATGGGTTTTTACAACAATTGACAGTTGGTCATCATTAGGCTTTTAATTCCAGATATTTATTGAATTCAAATTCCACCATCTGCTATGGTGGGATTTAAACTCGGGTCCCCAGAGCATTACCCTGGGTCTCTAGATTATCAATCCAGTGACAATACCACTACGCCACCGCCTTCCCTTGACTTCAGCATTGTTCTATATAATTGCAATAGTTCCTATGTATGTCTTCCTTAATAAGATTGACTATATTACAGTATTACAGAAACAATGCAATGGGTGTGAGGGTGGAGGATGAAAACTGATGTGAAATAATGTACATGTATCTTTACCCTTGTCATAAACTGCTGTCAATCACTACCACTGAAACAGGATATGATGTATGAGTGTCATGATTCTGTACTCAGTATACAGCAGCAGATGTTGAAGCCAGACGTATATGCATAGCTTCCTGGTTAACACTATGTATATAGTTTTATCCTCTAATAATGATTGGTACATTTACATCAAATAGAAGAATGTAACGTGGTGGCAGTGGAGTTTTGAAGACTTGACTGAGAAGAACACAAGCCTGAACCCTTTCACAGGTTATGGAAATGAAACAACCATCACGTACTAATTCAGTATATATAAGTGGTTCTGCAACACTATAGGAACACTACACACTGTATCTTCATTCTGGTCATCACACCTTGCTCCAGCCAGCAGGCACAGGTTGCTCATAAGATTGTTCAAATTTGGGAGGGCTTAATTTGTTTAAGACTACCTGCTGCGGAGTTTGCTCAGGAACTATGATTAAACAGCCAACTCTGGGGTCGGGGGTGGGGTCTAGCTTTAAGCAGAGCTCAACAGAGAGGAGAATCCATCACTGCTGCTTACTATCCCTTCAGGAGGTCGAGGGGTTGATGAAACACTGGACACTGAGCCAGGGAAGCAGACTCCATCTAGTAACAGTTTCCAGAAGCTCCTAACAGCTGGAAGAAGGCTGCAAAAAGTATTTTTTTTCTGTTTATTTTTACCTTTAGAAGTCTACAGGCCATTTTCATGCCAAAGATCACTGTTTTGTGGGCAGAGCTTCAGTACCACCAGGGAAGCAGAAACAGCTCAAAAGCACCACTATTGCAGTCAAGCAACAACCTATGACTAGCTAATGCTGTGGCCACTTAAGGTACTGCAACTCAGGAAGACAAACTAAGCTCTGAAGGGCTGTAAAAAAAAGTTTGAACGTTTGTTCCTGTTCCAAATCATCTTTGTAATCCTGCAAAAAGCCACAGGATGACCACAAAATTTCCAATACTCAATTTGAAAGCAGCAGACCTCCTGTCTGAATTTACCTTGTCCCAGTGCGTAGAGCTCTGTTTTCTGGACCTCAATATTTCTGAACCGGAAAAACAAGCCATTAAGATTAAAATTGCGATGGGCAATGAAGGCCTCCACAGACTGAACGCTTCAGGTCTGTTGGACAACTACCTTAAAAATCCAGATAAAATCTGGTCAACGCTCGAAGATCAATTACAAGTAAATCTCAACTTCTGAATACACCGATTAGAATTCATGTATTTTCGGCAACAACTGATGGAGACCATTGATCAATTCATAAGTAGATGCAGAGACAAGGGGCATGGTTGTAACTTCATGGCTGCAGAGCTAGCCAATAGAATAATCGAGCTTGTGATATCATCTATCCCAGTAGAAGCATTCCAAAAAGATCCCCTGGACCAAGCCAAAGGTTACAGCTTGGAAGCACTACTGCAAAGCAGATGCAAGCATGAAGTCATACTACTAGGTAGACAGAATCTGCAGGTTATGTATAATATTGGCACCTTTGGCATGAGAGGCAATGCAGGCAAGCCTAGTAAGCAATATGGGCGATCCAGCCTCATACATGCACCCAGAAATTTCCCAGCTTTTAACGATATATTCAAGGCATGTGGCTCCAGAGAATACTGGAAGTGCCAATGCAGGAGGCAACAGTCGGAACAATTAGTTCGATGTCATGAGAAGCCACAACCAGAGGCCAGACACGTATAGCATTCCAATCAATCAAGGGCACATAACAGTCATTGCCACAATAAGGTCAATAAAATGTCTAGCCAAGCTGTATGGTCAGGTGGCAGGGATAACCAGACCATCGATACACAACGTGAGCAGACATTCCACATGGTGATCAACAAAGAATGTATTGGCACGGTGGTACCGATAGAAGTCTTTGCCACCATCCAGGTTATATGCCCGCAGATGCAGGGGCAGCACAAATTGTATGCAAAACTAGATAACAGCGCAGGTGCAAACTTCCACTTCGCACACTGAAATGTATGTACCCACAAAAATGGCAAGTGATAATTCAACCAACCAATGTCAAACTTATTGCATACAATAGCTCAAAGATTCCATCCCTGGGTACCATTACATTCAACTGTCACTACAACAACTCACCCAGGTCACCCCAGATATATACCATGAACACCACGGGCCCAGTGATCACAGGCCTACTGGCATGCAGGGATCTAACCCTGGTTACCATCCACAGCGACAATGACTTTATGACGAAGGCAACAGAACACAAGGACACCCTGATCGCCTCAGTAGCTGACCTAACATCCCAATACCCAGACAGGTTCAATAAGTTTGGAAGTTTCAAGGGTGATGCAGATGCTGCTCCATCATCAATCTGCCACATAAGTGTAACATTCACATCTAGTATAAGATGAAAGCTGACTGGATAAGATGGAGAGATATGACATTGTTCAGAAAGTCCAGCACCACCCAGGTTAGTGTAGCTGCATTGTGAGTGTTGTTAAGAAAGATGGCTCTATACAAATTTGTTTAGACACAAGGCATCTGAATGCAGCTCTAAAATGAAGCCCCCATAAAATTCCCACATTTGAGCAGCTGAACCCCAAGTTTGCAAATGCCAAATTCTGCTCTAAACTGGATGCTAAGACTAGTTGCAAGTCGATGCATCCCGAGAAGCCATCCCAGAGCTCAAGGCATTCCGTACTTCTTTGGGAGATACTGTTTCCAAAGGTTACCATTTGGGCTTTCCATAAACCAGGAGTTTTTCCAACAACATATGGACAAGATTGCGTGCAAGATTCCAGGATACATCAGCATAATAGATGACATTGCCACTGTGGCACAAGAAAACAGCAGCGGGATCGAAATTTGCACCTTCTGATGGAAGCTGCACACAGAAGAAGCCTGGGTTTAATGGTCAGAAATCCACATCAATGCAACACAGATCAGTTTTATCGGATCCATCTATTCTGGCCCTAACAAAATGGGAGATATCAGTGCAATGCCCACCCACAAGACAAAAGTGATCTGCAATGTTGACTTGATTTGTTTAATTTCCTTTCCCAGAAAGCCTCACCACTTCATGAACTTTTGAAGAAAGTAATATCTTTTGTTTGCCAGATGGACCATCAACATATTGTTAATGACCTTAAAAAGTCATTAACCGAAGGGCCATGAACTCTTTAATTCTACAACCCAACTGAGGAGACTACGCTTGAGGTTGATGCATCCAAAAACGATTTGGAGTGTGCCTTCTCCAGAAAGAGAAGCCTACTGCATTTGCCTCCAAGAGTTTGTCCACTCCCAAGCTAATTATTCAAATATAGAATGCAAAACTTTAGCAATGGTATTCAGCAAGCGGTGGTTCCACGCTTATTTATTTGGAAAGAAGTTCGTCGTGGAAACTGACCATAAGCTACTTGAAATGTTCTGGCGAAAGCCCTTAACATGTGCACCAAGATTACAGCACCTACTGGTCAAAATACAAGGTTACATTTGTAATGTACGCTACAAGCCGGGTAATACCACGGTCACATCTGATACCCTAAGACATCTACCTAACCCGTCAGAAACTGCAAACCTCTCCCTAGATCTGCAAGTAGATCCTGTGGACATTGAAATAGAAGATGTTCTGCATGTTGACCTTATGCATTTGGTCAATCTAAGTACCAAGGACTGCAGCAACAACAGAAACTATGGAAGACAGTGACTGGTGGATGGGCAGAGTCCTTCCAGGATGTTTTACAGGCCGTAAGACTATTTTGGCCCCATAGAGATGAAATCGAAATATCTCAAATCGAAATATTTTTAAGCAAATCATCATCTCAAGCTCCACGCAACCTGATATCATCCGACAGTTGCGCCAGGTACACATAGAAATTGATCGGACCACAAGGTTGGCCAGAGAGTCAGTATATTGACTAGGAATCCACCATGACATCAAAAAGGCCATGAGGAATGCAAGACATGTCAAACCTTCATGCCTAGCAACCAGGAAGAATAACTATTGTTTCACGAGGAATTCTCACATTCATGGACCAGACTCACAATTCGTGTCCATGGAGATCATTTCTTGGTTATCATAGATTATTTTTCCAAATTTCCCATTATCCATCAATTGCATGACGCATCTAGTGCAACCATCACAGACACATTAATTTTGATCTTCAGTCTACTGGAGACACCACAGAAGGCTGTTTCTGACAATGGACCCAATACACAGGATTTTAAGATGATGTGTGAGAAGTAGGGAGTCAACTACAGCACTTCATCAACACATTACCCCAGATCCAATGGAATGGAGGAACATATGGTTCTAACCATAAAATCCTTCATCATGAAGTGCCATCGATCTACATGTGCCCTTGCTGCATCTTAGAGCAACACCGCTCAGTGCAACCCTTCCCTCATCTGCGGAAGCACTATTCGGCAGGCAAGTACAGACAACCCTCCCCTGTCATCACTCGTTGATACTCCCAGGAGTACAAGATACATTCATCAAAAAAACTGGGGAAGATTAAATATGCCCACGGCCAGCAAGCAGGTAACTAATTACCCAACCTGAATGTTGAGAAAAGGTCCAAGTACATCACCCAGCTGACAGAATGTGGAATCCAGCAAAAATCATCAGCACAAGCCCAGAAGCAAGATTGTATCAAGTACGAACGCCAAATTGCATGAAAGTGTGAGGAAACAGATGCCAGCTCAGAACAATACCACAACAAGAAACACAAAGTAATCCTATTATGAATATAACACGGTCTAAGACACAGCACAAACAAAGCACCCCCTAACCAGCGTTCAGAAAATATATGGCAGCCTCCAACCAAGCTCACAGTAACTAAGTCTGGACGGATAAGTAAACCATCATTACATTTCAGAGTTTTGTAATTTTATTGCTTTGTATAATGGCATATCCAGACACAATGTTATTTTCTGTTGCTTTAACATAAATAGTCTGGTTCTTTAAAGGTAAATCTCTAGTTTAGAAAAAAGGGGGACGTTGTGATATGATGTACATGTTCCTTTAAGGGAGCGAGTCTTAAACTGCTGCCAATCACTACCATTAACAGGATGTGATGTAGCAGTCCCATGCCTCTGTACTCAGTATAAAGCAGCAGATGTAGAAGTCAGACATGCATAGGGCCCCAGCTATGCCTGTCTCTTTATGGGGTATGTGGAACATTCCTTGTTCCAGTCCTACTCCGGCCCCCTCCCACAACTCTTTCTCCGGTACATCGATGATTACTTCGGTGCTGCTTCATGCTCTCGTCGGGACCTGGAAAAATTTATTAATTTTGCTTCCAATCTCCACCCCTCCATCATTTTCACATGGTCCATCTCTGACACTTCTCTTCCCTTCCTTGACCTCTCTGTCTCAATTTCTGATGATAGACTGTCCACCAATATCCATTACAAGCCTACCGACTCCCACAGCTACCTCGACTACAGCTCCTCATACCCCGCTTCTTGTAAAGACTCCATCCCATTCTCTCAGTTCCTTCGCCTCCGTCGCATCTGTTCTGATGACGCTACCTTCAAAAACAGCTCCTCTGACATGTCCTCCTTCTTCCTTAACCGAGGTTTTCCATCCACGGTCGTTGACAGGGCCCTTAACCGTGTCCGGCCCATATCCCGCGCATCCTCCCTCACGCCTTCTCCTCCTTCCCAGAAACATGATAGGGTCCCCCTTGTCCTCACTTATCACCCCACCAGCCTCCGCATTCAAAGGATCATCCTCCGCCATTTCCGCCAACTCCAGCATGATGCCACCACCAAACACATCTTCCCTTCACCCCCCCTGACGGCATTCCGTAGGGATCGTTCCCTCCGGGACACCCTGGTCCACTCCTCCATCACCCCCTACTCCTCAACCCCCACTTATGGCACCTCCCCATGCCCACGCAGAAGATGCAACACCTGCCCCTTCACTTCCTCTCTCCTCACCGTCCAAGGGCCCAAACACTCCTTTCAAGTGAAGCAGCATTTCACTTGCATTTCCCCTAACTTAGTCTACTGCATTCGTTGCTCCCAATGCGGTCTCCTCTACATTGGAGAGACCAAACGCAAACTGGGCGACCGTTTTGCGGAACACCTGCGGTCTGTCCGCAAGAAAGACCCAAACCTCCCTGTCGCTTGCCATTTTAACACTCCACCCTGTTCTCTTGCCCACATGTCTGTCCTTGGCTTGCTGCATTGTTCCAGTGAAGCCCAACGCAAACTGGAGGAACAGCACCTCATCTTCCGACTAGGCACTTTACAGCCTTCCGGGCTGAATATTGAATTCAACAACTTTAGATCTTAAACTCCCCATCCCCCCATCCCCACCCCATTTCTCTCCCCCCCCCCCTCCTTTTTTTTCAATAATTTATATAGATTCTTCTTTCCCCACCTATTTCCATTATTTTTAAATCTAAAACTAAAACCTTGTTAGTCTGTCCACCCCACCCCCACTAGAGCTGTACTTTGAGTATCCTGTCTTCCATTCTTAATTAGCACTTTTCTTAGACAAATATCACCACCTTCAACACCTCTTTGACCCTTTTGTCTGTGACATCTTTTGATTATCTGCTCCTATCACTGCTTATCTCCACAATCACCACACCCTCAACGTCTCTCTTCCCCCCTCCCCCACCCCCCACCACCCCCCCCCCCCACCTTAAACCAGTTTATATTTCTCCCTTCTCCTAACTATGCTTCAGTTCTGCCGAAGGGCCATGAAGGCTCGAAACGTTAACTGATTTCTTCTCCGCCGATGCTGCCAGACCTGCTGAGTTTTTCCAGGTAATTCTGTTTTTGTTATGCATACATAACCTCCTAGTTAACACTTTATATATATAGTCTTATCTTCTAATAAAGAAGCTGCATTATTGTTTTACCAATGCTTGTCATATGATTAGTATGTTTACTTTGAATAGAAGCACGTAGCAAAAATTACCTCTGAGCTTCTCTCATTTCATCACTGTCGTGTCAGTAGAAGTTGCATGTAAAGAGGAAGTCCACTGATCTTACACTGACATTCCAACAGCCGAATTGACTTTATTGAGGAAGTTCATCCCTAAAGGCTGTCAATCCATTATATTATTATTGTGTTGTTATATCATGGCACTTATAGCCATTTCCAAATTTGACCACAAGGCGTCTGTAGCTCCCTCAAGTTCTTTTGAGCTAATTTAATGTCTAAATGTGAAAACAGAAAGGATATTTATTTGAAAGCCAGTCAGAAAATCAGTCAATACAGGTCAAATTTAGTCTACGCTATAGCAGAGTTTGGTTTGTTCCATTTACAAGAGCCTTATGAAGGTAACAGGAGCAGGGTAAGATCACATTTCTGGTTATTGAAAACACTGGATTCTGAAATGTCACTCAATTAGGCACTGAGTCCGCAACAGTGAAAAAAACTAAGTTAACAATGTTGAACAAGTAACTGATACTTTTCCCATCTTGAATTGTGTGACGCTCTTGTTAAGGGGTTTACCTTTCCCCAAGTGGTCAAACTTGATAATACTATGTTGCACAGCTGGAAGAGCAACAATTCTAATCAGCTGATGCAGTAATGCTGCTCATCAGATTTAACAGTGAGCAAGGAAATCAAACCTCATCCTACTAACGCTCAGATAATTTGCCCACATTATTTTTCTCCAACAAGAGCAAGTTTTGGCTCACACATCAATGCTAAACCAGATCTGAATTTTAAAAATCATATTTGTATCAAACTGAGAGTCCTTAATCTTTATTCCTGGAAGTTATTCTAAATCTCGCTATGGTTCCTTGTTCTGACTGGTTGGATAATAGCTGCTTAGCAACTGTCAATGAACATACGTAATTTTTGGCTCTTTATTGATTGTTCAATTAACATAGCAACCTTAGAAAAGAAAGCGCATTACTTCTTAATCATTTACAAAATTATGTACATAAGCAATTTTGCTGGTATGTGCATATACTTAACAGTGTGTATTCCTTATATACGTAAGTTGTACCAGATAGGGTCCCATACAAATAATATATTGGATGGAATTTTCTGCCCTGTTGGCATCGAACGACATGGCGGGTGTGAGTGGACAATATGGCGAGAAGGCCAAAAATCGGTTTTATGCTGTTGTGAAACCAGTTTGTGATCGTCTGCTCCGCCTGTCAACAGTGGGCTGCCCTTCCCACCGTCCAACATTGATAACCTAATTTCAATGCATTTGCATCTCATCATCTTGCCTGCCCTCCGGAATCATCCCCCGACGAATCACACCGACGTGTTTCACAACATAAGCAATATGCACCTGGCGAGCTGCACTTCACTCGGGACTTTGAGGCTTGTTTGCCTACTTTGCTTCGGGCAGCACTCGCAGTCATCAGCGCCAGGCTTCGCAGCCAGCACCACATCGCTTTTAAGGGGCTCAAGGGGAGGTCTCTACTTAGGAGACCAGTCATAAGGCGGGGGTGGCCTTTCAATGGTTGCAAGGCTAGGGCAACTTGAGGAAAGGGGGGAAGTGGCCTCAGGCAAGGGACGACACTGCATGGCTAAGGCAGTACTGGGGAAGGCGGGTATCCCACGGTATGTGTGGGGACAGATGTTGACCTGTACAAGCGGCCTCAAGAGGGTCAGGGCCGAGGAGGCAGCCTCCAGAGGAGATGAGGCCAGATGGAGATATGAGGGTGTGTGTGAGAGAGTGAATAGTGATATAGTGATGTCCCTTGAGCTGGCAGTGAGTTAGATGACCGTGAATGTGTGATGGGCTTGAGTGTGTGAGTTTAGAGTGATGAGATGGTTGCCATACTCTGGCGTCACAGATAAAATCATTCGTCCTCTTTCTGCACTGGATGGCCAACCTCTTCTGTGCAGCTTTGGCACTGACCACCACTGTCGCCTCCTCCCAAGTAGGATTGGTGACTCTGGTGGACCTTCTGCACCACAGCGGGTGTAGAGGACATCAAGGCGGCCTTCCACTGCACCCAGCAAGGCACCCCAGAGAAGTGCCACTAAATTTGGGGGCTGCCATCTTCTTTGCTTTCGGGGCCATCCGTCGCCTGGAGCATTCCTGGTCTGTAGGCATGAAGTGGGAATGCGCTCTGGTGGCACCCGGAGCGAGGAAGCACTGAGCTCACTGCGTGGTGGGCAAATCCAAGCCTGCCTGCCAGAAAACTGGCGTATTCCCCATAAATGTATAATTAATGAGGCAGGATGTGCCGGAAATGTGACGATATGGCACGAAAAGCCGCTGCTACAGCCGGTGAGTAAAACATTCTTTTTCCCGCCCGCTACTGCACTTGGTGCAAATCTGGAACGGCTCCGCCCATCGTCTCCCTAAGAGTATTTGCCAATTGGCTAAAACAAGACTCATAAACCTGAAAATTTTTTCCAAATTAAATCGTTTTCTCCCAGACCTGTGAAAACATCTGAGGAACTCAACTGCTTAAAAAGTTAAACCAAATGCCATTTATGTTGTAAAGGGAGATTTACCTACACATACTTGAGCTTTTGTCAGTCGTATAAAATTAGTGATATCGGATCAGCTGCTTGCTTCACATCTCTCACAAATGTCATTTCCATTGACTTCATACAAGAAAAGTGATTTTCTTCCGTCCTGAATTGGGACCACCCCATTCTGTAAGATGCTGGTAGTGTTACAGGCTCAGATAGATTCTGCTCTGTCATGTGGGGAGATCTAAACAAAACCTGTAAAGCAAGTTACACATAAATTATATTTAGCACATATATTTTTCTTTCAAAATGTTTTGACCCTGCCCCTTTAATTTAATAATGGTTGCAGTTTACAGATAAATTTCACCATTATTCTCTCCAGCCATGTTAGAAGTTAGGATTGAATAACACAACAAAACTCACCATTCCCATCACTCGGGCCTCTTATTCACCCCTCCTCTCTTTGCCCCACTATCATCCACTTAAGCTGGATTCTCCAGAATTCTCTGCCACACCATCTCCTTGTCTCCTTTAAGGCAGTCCTGTTATGACCCTTGGCCAGACCCCTAAGATCCTTGATAAGATCTGGCTAGGGACTAAAAACAGTTTGTTTAAAGTAGACAAAGGTTGACGTTTAAGACACTTGCTCAGTGAAGAAAGCCACAAGATTCCACAGGTTTTGAACAAACAAAAATAAACTTTATGATACAAGGTCAGAAAGATAAAAACAATTTACAATAACTATACTTATACTCTAATATTCAGGGTTAATATGAGGTACACAGGCAAACTGTGGCCGAACACACCACATTACATAATAAACGCCAAGTGCAGCCAAAACAGATTCCATGGATCTCTCAGCAGGAGTCACCCAGGTGTCAGTAACACTGTGAGTCAACCAATCTCTGAAGGACTGAAACTCCCTCTGCCTCATGAGGATTTCCAGCCTTCACCTTCAAAGATCTTGCCTTGGAATTCTCTCCAAAGGTCGCTCCAACTCGGACAGCTTTGACGACAGCCCACCTCACAGGGTTTCAGTCTCGTCGACTGGATTCCCGAGTAGACTTAAGAACCAACTTCAGATCTCCGGCCATGCTGAGCAGAACACCACTACTCCAAAGGTGTGTCTTTGCTCCAAGGGCCTGCAGAACAGGAGTCACCAGCTTTTAACTGCCTTTTCCACTTAAAGTCAGCTCCCCACAGCCCTTTTCCTGTTTGGATCATGCATTCTCTGCGCCTCTCTTTTTTCTTAACTTAACTGGGACCTTTTTTTTTTATTCATTCATGGGATGTAAGTATCGTTGCCCTGCCCAGCATTTATTACCCTTCCCTAATTTCCCTTGTTCAGAGGGCATTTAAGAGTCAACCACATTGCTGTGGGTCTGGAGTCACATGTAGGCCAGACCAGGTAAGGACGACAGATTTCCTTCCTAATGTCCTTCCTAAGGACATTAATGAACCAGATGGGGTTTTTACAACAATCGACAATGATTTCATGGTCATCATCAGACTTCTTAATTCCAGATTTTTGCTGAATTCAAATTTCACCATCTGCCGTGCGGGATTTGAACCCAGGTCCCCAGAGCATTACCCTGGGCCTCTGGATTACCAAAACCAAAGCCAAAGCCAATACATGTAACAAGTAGGATTAGCAAAAGTTAAACATCATAGAACTCATAACTCAGAATCTGCCTTTTCTCCTACACCCTTTCTTTAAACTCTGAATAGAACACCAACAATTATATGTTTTCTGGCTATAATATTTTTATGATCAACCAAAGATAGTGAAGACACATCAAAGTTTTCTTTAGCAATATCTTGACCAGCTTGTATCTCTATTTTGTACTAGAGTTTTCAACTTTGCTGGTATGACTACAAACCAATACTCTGGCAGTCTTCCCCTCTTCACATTTGGATTCATATTAGTCATACCTCATTTAACTTTTGCATAGGTTTAGCAACTTTCATACAGAAGAACATGAAGATTTTCTTACTCTTCTCCTCTGTTAATGGAAACATGCCTTTAAGTTTGCGACAGAAACCGTGTATGTCTGATTGACAACTAACTTCAAAATTATCGTCTTCAATCACTTCCTCCAGAACAGACTTTCTCTGTCCATTGTTCTGATTAACACGAGATGAATAAACTTGCACAGAGGGAGTTTCCTCTCTTTACTCAAGCCATTTTTTCAGTTTGTGCAAGAGATGTGCCACAGCCTTCAGCACACGTTCATATTCTTCTCATTGACGTTTCAAAAATGGACCTCCATTTTATTTATTTCACCATTTTATCCAAGTATTTGTTTACTCCCTTATTTTCTAATTCTTTTCCAAGCTTATTAATCTTTCCATTCAGCTCAGCAACTGCTCTGGTGAGTTCAGTTTTCTTTGTTTCAGAATTATCTGTGGAACCCTTACACAAACTTAATAACTTCACCTGGGCATTTGGCTCCTTTCAGATTCTTTCTTCTATGGTTACTGACTGCATCTTAAAGACTTTTTCCAATTCACTTGTTGCTTCCTCAATCTGTTTCTTAAAATTTTCCTTATCTGCTTTTAAAGTCTGAATTTGCCCTTCCATGCCACACACTTCACCTTTCATCTTCTCCTGATTGCTTGAAGTTCAAGAGCTTCATTACTCTTTTCTCAATGAAGTCCCAACACTTCACAGAATCACAGAATCACAGAATGACACAGTGCAGAAAAGGCCCTTCGGCCCATCGAGTCTGCACTGACACGTGAGAGACACCTGACCTACCAACCTAATCCCATTTACCAGCACTTGGCCCATAGCCTTGAATGTTATGACGTGCCAAGTGCTCATTCAGGTACTTTTTAAAGGATGTGAAGCAACCCACCTCCACCACCCTCCCAGGCAGTGCATTCCAGACCATCACCACCCTCTGGGTAAAAAGGTTTTTCCTCACATCCCCCCTAAACCTTCTGCCCCTCACCTTGAACTTATGTACCCTTGTGACTGACCCTTCAACTAAGTGGAACAGCTGCTCCCTATCCACCCTGTCCATGCCCCTCATAATCTTGTACACCTCGATCAGGTTGCCCCTCAGTCTTCTCTGCTCCAAAGAAAACAACCCAAGTCTACCCAACCTCTCTTCATAACTTAAATGTTTCATCCCAGGCAACATCTGGTGAATCTCCTCTGCAACCTTTCCAGTGCAATCACATCCTTGCTATAATGTGGCAACCAGAACTACACACAGTACTTCAGCTGTGGCCTCACCAAGGTTCTATACAACTCCAACATGACCTCCCTACTTTTGTAATCTATGCCTCGAATGATAAAGGCAAGTGTCCCATACTTTTTCACCACCCCACTAACATGCCCCTCCGCCTTCAGAGATCTATGGACACACATGCCAAGGTCCCTTTCTTCCTCAGAACTTCCTAGTGTTATACCGTTCATTGAATACTTCCTTGTCAAATTACTCCTCCCAAAGTGTATCACCTCACACTTTTCAGGGTTAAACTCATCTGTATTGGTTTTTAATTCTGCATTCAACCAACTGTCCTGATTCATCAGCAATTCCTTTCCCTGAGACTGACACTCGGATGTTCTCATCAGTTCTTGTTTATCATTAGCAAACTCATCTTTTGTGTGTGAATGTTGGTTCTCTACACTAATCAGGTTTTCCTTCAATTGCTCATTATCAGCCACAGTGATTTTTAGGAAGTTAGCAAGGTCAGCATGATTAGGTGCTTGCTGTAACACAGTCATTGTCATTTACCGTCAATGCTAACCAAATCATTACCCAGAATAAAATCTACCCCTTCAACAGGAACAATTACCACAGTAACAATTCTGTTTACTAAGTCACTTTGTAAATTGACTTTATACAAGGGAACAGGTTCATAAATATCACTAATATTCCCCCTATTAATACTTTTACCTTCATCAAACCACCTGGAACACAAATTGTATCATCAGCCACCATCAATGACTGATCTATCCCAGTGTCTCTCAAAATATTAATTTGTTTGCTTGTTTTGTTGGAGGAGTAAGGGAACATTTCTCCCTTCGAGACAAAACCTCTAAAACCTCCAGTAGCCTGACTAGCTATCACAGTAGTCAAGGAAGAATTCCTTTGACTATCCTGAGCCATATCTCCCTTTCTAATAGGTTCTGAGAGAACACATTTCACTCGTACTATTGCTATGGTTTTAACACGCATTTCCTATCTTGGTACAGCATTTTTCTAAAGACTCCTTAAGCATTCCTATTACTGGCACCGGTTCACTGTTCAGCTTCCCTTAGACCTCGCCCGCTACCCGTCCAATTGAGGAGAGGCCAGGGGCCAGACGGGAAGTAGGTAGGAAACCCATCCAGGGAATTTTCCGGTTCTCCCGACTGCAAACCCATGGCAGGGTCTGCAAAATTCTGCTCAATATCACTTCCTCTTTGCAACTGTAAATTTTCATTGTCCAAAATAAGTTTTTAGGTAAAATAAAGGAACACATATTTGCAGTTGTGTGATTAGATTAGCCAGATGAATTGCCTTTAATGTTTTAAAATTCCTTCCTTAAAGTTATTTAACAAGGAAGGAAGCTTGGGATCGGACTTGAAATATTTTACCTCAGAGCTGCAGGATTGAGATTTTAACCACAGCTGCATTCTAAATCTGTGGAGTTTGTAAAATTTCCTCACGTGCAACCTATGCATCAGCAGGACATGAGTGTAGAAGATTATATCTCTCAATTCCGTGAGGATTACAGTGAATTTCTTTTCTTTCTCCAAGAGTTTAAAGCATGCCGGAGATTCAATTCTTTATTTCTGACAAGTTGTGGGGACGAAATTCAACTGCCCTGATTTTCGGGCTCGGGGTCAGGGTTCACTGTGCCCACCCTTGTTGGAAACTGGGCGGGTCGGTGATGGGGGAGTCGGGGCATCAGGTAGACAGTTGGGAGGTTGTGGGGGGGAGTTGGGTGATCTGTGGGGCAGTCGGGTGATGAGGTCAGGTCAGGTTGCTCGAGGGTGTCAGGGGGTGAAGTCGGAGGCTCGAGGGGTTAGGGGGGAATCAAGGGGTCAGGGGAGATCAGAGGGGAGGGTGCGGAGTTGAGGGCAAGTTGTGGGTTTGAGGGGGAGTCGGGGGTCAGTGTGAGTGATTGGGGGGTCAGTTGTATAATTACCCAGGAGTTAGACTAGGTTCTAATCTCTCCAACATATCCTGGGTCACTATCCAGGTAAGCAAGTTGGAACTGTCCAGAGCCTTCGACTCTAACTCAGAGTTGGTGACTTTTTCTGAGGGTCCCTGGGAGTAGGGGAATTGTCATTGGAAGTTCAAACTTACCAGGCAATTCCCACAGAGTCATTGCATCTGGACTTCTGAGGGGTCCCATAACGCATCTTGGGGGGATACATTCAGTCTCCAACTATCTGGAGACCAGAAGATCTGGGCCCATTTGTTCCAGGCAACCTCCCCCCTTTAAAGCCACAGCCCCTATTAAAGGGAAGTTGTAGCAATGCGCTCCAGCTGCTGGTTGTTTGATTTTGGCCTCCCACAGATAAGCTATGTTACAGCAAAGGAAAGCGAGGGCTCTTAGATTTAGTGACTGGATGCACTCTGCCAGGAGATTGGAGCCAGCACGGCAGCCATGTTTCTGGCAGGAGGTAAGAAGCTTTTTAGAGTGTCCCTGAGAAGGGAGCAGGAACAGGTGACAAGAGTCACCAATGCTCAGAGAGCAGTACCTCGGACCAGGCAGCTGTGCCAAAGAGATAAATTGCCTCATTCAGGTGGTAAAGGTGAGTGAATATATTGGCACATCACGCCACCACACTGCCCACTTTTGTGCTGCTCAATGAATCACACCCCCATCGCTCACTCAACACCACACCCTGACACCCACCTACACTACACCTTACCCCCACACACACACCTCCGAAGCATACCCACTGCATTCCTCTCACAGTTTCCACATGCCTGTATCTATTCAGCTGTGGCGGGCACGTCACTCAAGCACACTGGCTTACAACCAATGACATTCTGCTTTCTCTCACTTGCAGGAGAAGGTGGCACATAAAAGAAAAAAAAACAGCCAGAGGATTGGAAGAGGACCAGGACAGTACATCACCTCAGTGCTTCAGAGTACAGCAGTATCAAGGAGCCAGTGGCATCCAGTGCAGCAAAGGGCATCCTGGATGACAGTAAGTTGGTGCCTTGTCCTCCATATAGTTGCCAAATCCTGAACCTCAATCTGAAAGATGCCATGAAATGAAATCTGTAGATGGAGTGAACGGGGGCCTCCTTATTTCCTCGCCAATCCCTTCTTTCCCTTGTCCTTACCCTCCCCTCGTACTTTCTGCTTTCAGATAGCTAGGAACTGCCAGCTGGCCAGCCCCTGCTGGGGCAAGTTGAAAGGCAAGAGGAGGAAGAGACACTGTCACTCGGTCTAATACTCACAGCCACCAGCTCGTATACTGGCACGGCACGTATCTGAGAGGCGGGTTCAGGGGTGGGATCTGTACATTTGAGTCACTGGGCACATATGGGCTGCAGCCAGGAAAGGGGAATCGTCACTCACGTGCAAACTCCCTTTGGGGATGTGGCGGGGGGTGGGCGTGGGGGGATGTGGGTGTGCTGGGGGGTGGGGGAAGGCCACACATCAATTCTATTGCAGGAGACTCGATTGGTGACTACAGGAGAACACTGATGAACGTGCACACCGAGATGCTTGGCGTATTGGCAGGGCTGCCACATAGCATCCAGTCACTGGATTAGAGCAGTTGACTGTTGCACAGGGCATTATGCAAAACTTGGATGCTTTCCACTGTGGAAGTGATGGCATCTCCATGGCAGCACTGCCAGACCAACCCATGATGGAGTTGCCTGTTGCCTGCCCTCCCACTGCAGCACAGACCGAGGCCTCCCAATGTATCAGTGCTGCAGTCATTAAATGCCTTCCACCTTGGATGAGGATCTCAGTGCTCGACAGGGTGTGCAGACTCCCAGAGCAGTCCAGCAACCAGTCCTCCAACAGATGATGAGGATTGCTGAGCTGCTGCCCTTTGGCAGTGGCAGTGGTGGTGTGGAGCATGACCTTCATCCTCTCTCAGGATGATAGCATTCATGCCACCACCTGCCACTCCGCAAGTTCCCTTGCTGTTGCCCCTCAACCAGCCAGCCCAGATTGCTGTCACCCATGCAAAGATGGGGCAGTTAAGACAGGCCTTTAAGGCCCACCAGAGCTGCTCAAGGGTGAAAGTCAGCAGCTCTACAGCAGCCATGCTGCTGCCATTGGGGTTAAACTGCATAAAGAATTAAACCAGACAAGGACACCCACATGGCAGGCACTAAGTGAGTATACAAAGGTGATTGGTTCTTTTTTTTTTCATTATTGCTGTATTGCTGAATTAATTTTGTGTGTGAAGGTTTTTGTTGTTGGCTTTCATTGAGCAATGTCATGGGGAATCTGAAATGGATGTTTTGTAAGGCAATGGTTTGTCTATTTTAGGGGTGGGGAAGTTCCCTTTAACTGAAGCGAAGCCTCGTTATGCTCTCCCACTCACTCCGTCCAGTCGCAGCTGGTGCATGTGGTCTCTCCCTTCCTCCTCTTCTTCCTCCTCCACTACCTCTTCCACCTGAGGTGCATCCAGAAACCAGGAGGTGGAAGTTTTGGACGACACAGCACATTACCAATAACATAGAGATCCTCTCAGCTGTTTAATGCAGAGATCCCCCTGAGCAATCTAGACAGCAAAATCTCTGCTTCAGTTGGTAGATGGCCTGCTCCATGGTGTTGTGTGAGGATCCATTGGCTCTCATTGAAGGCCCTCTGACCTCACATGGTGGGATGGCGAAAGGGAGCCATGAGACTTGTGTGGATTGAGTATCCCTTGTCTCCGAGAAGCCACATTGTTCTCTGCCTTGGAGGTTCGATGATTGTGGCAATACAGACAGTCAAAGGGTGAAAGCACCATGGGTGCTGCCAGTACAGTGCACATTCACCAAGATGAATTGCTTGGTGTGGTTGCACATTCACAGGCTAATAGCCCCTGCAGTTGTGGTATTGCTCCCCATGGATGGGAGGAGCCCATAGAGCCACATGTGTGCAGTCGCTGCTGCCCTGTATCATCACGACGCCTACTATCCTGGTGAATCCATGTGCCCTTGCACCTCGGTGTTCTCCTCAGGGAGGAGATGATTAAGCCCCTTCTTGTCTCGCAGAATGCCTCTATCACTTCCCGGGAACTTCTGGGGAAGGCAAATTGTGACACGTTGTTGATGTCTCCAGCTTCTGCCTGGATGAAAGCAGCTGCAAAGAAGGAAAAGGTAATAGCGATCTTCCCTGGTATTGTGAGGGCCACCTTCACCTTGAAGGAGGTGACACAACTCCATCACCACGTCCTTAGTAAATAGAAACCCCCTAAGACACAGCTCCTGACCTAGGACTGATGCTCTCGGAACCCTCTCAGGGAGTCCTCTTCTCTTGCACAGGACTTAACAGAGCTTTCCCTCTCTAGCTGCCCCTCTGTCTGTCCTCCTCATGTTGTTTAGCAAGTAGCCCTGCAATTTGTGAAAGTTAATGCAATTCTTCAGACTTGTGGTCAGCAGAAATCTTCAAACGCCTCCAACAACTCACCACAGTGCATTCCATCAACTTCGCCTGGGCACAATGAAGTCAAAAGCACCTCAGCTGCACTTTGTCAAGTGGCCCTGTAAATTACCCCAGATCAGGACTCGTCTTTGTTACTAATGCTTGTTGCTTCAGGAATGAATAAGGAAGGTATTCCCTGCACATTTGTTGACCAATTTTACTGTTTGTGCGTTATGTGTTATGACACAGCAGTTGGTAAAGACTGATTTATTTAAAACCCAGAGGGAAACTTTAAACAACTGTCATAACCGATATTTTTAATTGGCATGTTTGAGATGTAGCTCTGAATTCAGGAATGAAACCCACCAAGCCTCAAGAGGTTTTTTACATAAATTAAACTAAACATCTATTAATTTAACAAGAAATTAAACACACACACGTCTCCAAATTACTACCGTAATAACTTTAAACAAATCCCCAAATTAATCACTCCCAGGTAAAACTTCACTGAAGTAACAATAGCCCATAGACTTAAACAGATACCAGGTAAAGCACATTTTATCTTACAAATTCAAAATGAGGTTCCTTTCAATTTGGTTCCTTTGCAGACAGTTGTAGGCTCACAGACAGCTTAGATTTTACATGCTTCTGACCCCCACACAAAACTCTCTTCTGTATATACCTAGCCTTCTCTTTGAATGTAAATTCTCATTGTATCACCAGGCCCTTTTGAACTCCGCCTCCTCTAAAAATAAAACCTCTTTCATAGTACCAATTTTATTAGTAATATAAACATATTGCTTGGAGTCTCCTAGCTAGGTGCAAGATTTCACCCCCAGTCTTTGAATGGTTTATTCAACAAAACGCAAATGTACTCTTTACCTTACTGTTTACACCTCCAAACTACTATACATCAAAGCACCCAGACTAGCTGGCTTTAATCCAATTAAGACACACACACTCACACCCACAGACACAGACTCTATTACAAGTCCAATTTAAAATAATTTCCAATAGCATTATATACATTAATATCTTCATGACACACAGCTTGTTAGTGTTGTAATATGCCTTTAAGAGATAGCAGCATGACATCATGAAAAGGGAAATGTGTCATGTGAGCCAGCCTTTGTTTCACTTTTGCTCTGAGCAGAGCACACACACACAGCTCTGTTGCCACTGAGCTTTATACCAATGTGTAACTGCTCTCATGTACCTAGTCTTAACAAATGAACGCACAACGTGCCCGCCCAATCCCTTATGAGCGATTGGTGTCTTGTGTCTTGTACAGTAAATAAGCCCAAGATTATCATTATAATAACATATGTGTAGATGCTGCCCTTTCAACCTCTTCAGGAGCATGCAGGGGCCAACCTGTGAGCATCACTCCAATTGCCTGATCAAGTGAGGCCTGCACGGGAAGCAGTCAGCGACGCCTCCTGCACTATTAACATGGAGGTGAAGCAGTGCGACACAACTGAATTCACACCCATGATGTTTAAATATATTAGTAAATGCTGTCATGAAATGCACACAGACAGGTAGCGTCTTTCTAGAGCAGGTGTGTTTTCTCTGATGATGGTTAGGAAAATAATTGATTATCAAGTTGATGTATTTTTAGTCACTGTCTCTATTTGAAAACAAACATTTAATTATAAATCTTTGCCTCCTGGGCCATTTTTGAGGATTTGTATTTATAAGAGCATTCAGCTGTATAAATGATGAACTCTTGAGCATTTTATGAAGTCATTTTTGTTTACTTATTAAAATTGATATTTGTTATGTGTAAGTTGGCAAACTCAGTTACAGTGTGTTACAAGGTTAATCTGCTTCTCTGTTCCTGATGGACACTTGGGGCGAAATTTTACAGCAGCGGGATTTTGCGTTGCCGCCGAAGCCGATGGGGTTTAGAATGTCTCGCCACGTTTTACGGACGGGTCCCCGCCGAAACAGGGCCGTAAGATTCTGCCCTTGGACTACATGCTGAGGGCGGAATCCTCCCAGGTTTGCGCTAGATCGGTAGCGGGCATAAAAATATATAGTTTTACCCGCCGGCCGCAATGGCGGATTTTTGTACCATATCATTTCATTCCCGACATGTCCTATCTCACTAATCATGCATTCGCTGGAAATACTCTGGACCGCTGGCGGGCGGGCTCTGATTGGCCCTGCCACGTTATGACCTCAGCAGTTCCTCGCTCCAGGTGCCATATTTAAAGCGCACCAGGGCGCATGCCTACTTCATGTCTTCAGACTAAGACTGCTCCAGACGATAGATAGCCCCAAAAGCAAAGAAGACTGCAGCCCCAAATTTAGTGACTTAACTCTGGGGTGCCTGCTGGATGCATTGGAAGGCCGCCACGATGTCATCTGCCTCCGTTCTGGCCACAGGATGTCCACCAGAGTCATCAATCGGGCTTGGGAGGTGGTGGCAGCAGTGGTCAGTGCCATTGGAGCACAGAGGAGGTCAGCATGAAAAGGATGAATGCCCACACCTGTTCACTCTCAACTCTCACACTCACAAAGCCACCACACATCCACAAGGTTCTCACATCTCAAGGGATGACACCACAAACCCTTAAATACACCCTCACATCGCCATCAGACTCATATCCTCTGGAGCTCACGTCCTCATCCATCCATGGCTCCGCTCACCACACAACCATTCCACACAGTGCCATGCATCCCGCTCACACTCTCTCCATCTGCTTTCATGCAGGAGAAGCTGGCCCACAAAGCAGGGAGAGGTCCCAGGCTGGGTGTGGTGTGGCCCACATTAGACCCCTCACTCACTTTGAGGAGTGTGCCATCGTGCTGACTGGTGAAAACATGGATTGTGCCTGTGGTGACGGTGAGGTTGGTGGCGAACACCCACGTGAGGATCCCGCACCACATCATCCCTCTCTCAAAGCAAATGTGAGTGCTCTCTCTCCTGCTTTTGACTCTGCTGCCATGCACTAATTATCTCTACTATGGTTCACAGGGAGCTTTGTCAAGCGACTGACACCCTCAGCCAGCCAGTCCATCAGCTCCATCCATGTCCTCACATCCAGCCAAGTGGACACCTCCTCCATTGAAGAGCTGGAAATTAGCAGCCTAGAAGACCCGTCACAGCGCTTACCCACACCCTGCACCACCACAGAGACACACACTTTGGCAGCACCTAGATCTAGAGCAGGCTTGGCTTCACAATCTGGTGGTCACCACACGGACACGTGTCCACAGCAGGAGAAGGACTCGGAGGACTGCTGGGGAAGAGGCATCTTCAAAGTCCGAGTCAGGTGATGAGCCTTGGGATTCGGCCTTCAATTTGATCGTGGAGAGTCAGCAGAAGGCGGGGGAACATCACGCAGAGCTGTTGGAAGCCCTCAACAGAGTGGCACCCGAGTCAGAGGAGTGTGTCCGCCCACTCTCTGATGAAGTGGTGCCAACATGTGCACATATGGAGGTCTCCATGGGAAGAATGGTGGACGCCATGGAGACCCTGTGAGCCAAGTGCCTGCTGGGTTCTCTTTCAGTTGTCCATCTGAGCTGACCTGCATCTCTGCCCACTCACTGATCACACTCCCATGCAGCACCAGTACCTGTCCAACACGAGGCTCCGCACGCTTTTGGTTTCAACAACGATGGTCATAGTCGAGGTTTTGATCAGCTCCCCCGTCCTTTCCCCACCCCCAGTTACCCATGTCCTTTGCCCCATCACTGTCAATCTCCGGCATCACATTCTACCTCCCCACCATCACCTACCAACCCAAATCCTTGTCATTACGGGATGTCCAGGTGGCCATGCATATTCTCTAACTTCCGGAGAAGCGCAACCCTAACCATATCGATCATCCCAACCTTCTTCTGCCCACCCCCAGGGTCTGTGTCGGCCGAGTCCCCACCAGCCACCCTCGCCATCCCTTCTACCATTACCGATGCACCCTCACCCTCCCACCCATCTGGCTCACTCTTCCCCCCTCACACTCACCATTCCCTCCTACCACGCCCACCCTCAGTTTGCTCCCCAGGAGGCAGTCATTGACTCCACAGATCACTTGCTTACACATTCATCTGGACATCACCCACCCCTTATTCCCTCCTCCATCCTCGTTCCCTCTTCCAACTGTACTCCCTCCTCCCCCCAGACACCTTCCCCCACCCTTACTCCCTCCTTTCCCCCGACACCTTCCTTCCCCCAGATGCCTTCCCCCCTCTGAACCCCCTCCACCCCTCCAAACTTCTTCCTGCCCGTGAACACCTTCCCCCCTCTGAACTCCCTCCCTTACACTTTACTCTCCCCTTACACCTGCCTCCCCACTTGCCGCATTCTTCCCATTACACCCTCCTCCCCCATGCTCCCCCCTCCCCCCACCCCACCAACCTCAACAGCCCCCCGACACCTTTCATGCCCCCCTCCCAACCTCAACGCCACCCACCCTCTCCCGGATACACCTTCCTCTCCCAGTCACACCTGGAACTTCTTCTTCTCACCCCCTCTCCGGCACACCTTCCTCTCCCACTCACAGCTGGACCTTCCTCTCCCGCCTCTTTGCCAATCATCTGTAGCAGCCCTGGCCAAGTCCGTGATGTTCCGAAGCAGACCCAAGACATCAACAGAGACCTTGCACCTTCCATGAGCTGCTTCACAGTGGAACCGTGTCCATGAGAATCCACCCAGCATGCGGTGCATGTGTTCCTCCAGGGTCCGGTAGCTGTAGGGCTCCAGCATCTTCTTCTCCTCGGATATCCATGACCTGAGCAAGGTCCTAAAGGTGAGTCCCAACTTCTGCATGTCACGTCTGTCCAGATGTGTTCTGGGCCAGCTTGTTTTCCCACTGGCGTAACGGTAAATCGGGCTTGGGGGGGTGTGGGGGGAGTGGGAGGGGGGCAAATCCAGTATGGCCTTAATTTACATCCATCACTGGGATGCAAATCGGGTTCAAACCGGCCTCCAGTGGGATTTGCATTCCGCCATGGCAGACACTGTCGGATGATCCCGCTGTGCTTTCCCACCAGCGATAAACTGATTTTTGGCCTTCTTGCCATATTGTTCACTCCCCCACCCTCCATGACGCCCAATGCCAATGGAGCCAGAAAACTCCAGCCTGGGAAATTCTGCACTCAGGATTTCCTGTCCATTCGTTGCAAGAAGCATAAATCTTGCTATTAAATGACTCAAGGCAAGAACTTAAAGCTAAAAACCAGCAGACAATACAAAATGCGGTATCAGGGGAATCAGATAAGTGACTGTGACTGAGGCATGTACAAAGGTAATGGGCAGGAACGCGGTAGTTTTGGTGTCTGAAAGAGGACATGGTGTCTCTTTCCCTTGTCAATTTTCCACCAGGTTAACTAGGTCAGAGTACTGGGCACTTCCAGTAAGGTGGGGTTATTGTCCTTGGATTTGTCCTGCAGCCAATCCCTGATGTAATTAGCTTTGTGAGGGGTAAGCATAGATCCAACATAATTAGATCCATGATATTTTCCTGAAGCTTCTGCCAGTTGCCCACCAGGCTTTCAGTAAGAGGTCCAGGGGAACCCCCAAGTAAATTCTGGCATCTTTGTTTTGTTTCCCAAACAGTTTATCTGGTCATTATCACATTGCTGTTTGTTGGAGCTTGCTGTGTGCAAATTGGCTACCACATTACTGACATTACAACAGTGACTACATCTCAAAAGTGCTTAATTGACTATAGAGGACTTTGGAATGTCCTGGGGTCATAGAAGGCACTATATAAATGTAAGTCTTTATTTTCTAACTGCCAATGAAAGAAACCACAGGCCGTAAATAAAAACAGAAAATGTTGTAAATACCCAGCATTGTGTGAAGACAGAAAAGGAGAGTTAACATTTCAGATCAATGATCTTTCAACAGAGCAGGGATAAGTTCAAAATGTAATAGGTTTTATGTAGGACAAATAGGGGAGGGAGAAAAAAGGACAAAAGGAGATGCCTGTGATAGGGCTGAAGATGGGAGATATTAAATAACAAAAGAGTTGGTAGGGCAGAGCCAAAGATGTTAGTAATGGGACAAGTAAAGAAACAAAAATGCACCCAGAAGAGGTGTGAACAGCAAAATCATAGACAGCTGCCATCCAAAAGCTAAAACAAGAGAAAAGCAAGATTAAGACCAAAACATGCAAAGAACAGGAAACAAAATAGGGGCAGAGATTACAATCCGATTGTTGAACTCAATGTTTAGTCCAGAAGGCTTTAAGGCTAGAAAGATGAGGTTCTGTTCCTCCAGCTTGCATTGAGCTTCACTGAGCAGGTCGAGGACAGAGATGTCAGCGTGAGAGCAGGGTGGAACATTAAAATGGCAAGCGACTTGAAGCTGAGGGACATCCTGGTGACTGAATGGAAGTATTCCACTAAGCTGTCATCCAATCTGTGTTCAGTTTCCCCAGTATAGGACAGGCTGCATTGTGAGCAGTGAATGGAGCATATGAGTTGAAAAAAGTGCACAAACACTGTTTCACCTGCACGGAGTGTTTGAGGTCTTGATGGTGAGGAGAGAGGAGGTAAAGGGGAAGGTGTTGCATCTCTTGAGAAGGGGAGGGATGCTTGAGTAACTGAGGAGTGGACCATGGTGTCAGGGAGGGAACCACCATGGTCCCTTCAGAATGATGAAAGGTGAGGGGAGGGGAAGATGTGTTTGGTGGTGGCATCCCACTGGAGGTCGCAAGGAATGATCCATTGAATGCCATGGCTGGTGGGGCAGAAGGTGAGGGCAATGGGAACCCAATCATCGTTCTGGCAGGAGGGGGAAAGGCTAAGGCTAGATGTGCTGAGAATGGGCTGGACACAGTCAAGGGCCCTGCCAATAATACTGGAGGGAAAATCCTCAGTTGTGAAAAAAGGAAGATATCTCAGAAGTGCTAGAGTGGAATGTTGCATCTTCAGAACAGTTGCGACGGAGAAACTGAGAGAATGGAATGGAGTCCTTACAGGAAGCAGGGTGTGAGGAAGTGTAATTGAGGTAGCTGTGGTAGTTGGTGGGCTTATAGTGAATGCTTGTTGACAGCTAATCCCCAGAAATGGATACAGAGAAATCAAGGAAGGGAAGGGAGGTGTCGGAGCTGGATCATGTGAAGGTAACAGTAGGGTAGAAATTGGAAGCAATGTTACTGAAGCTATCCAGTTCAGGGCAAGAGCAGGGAGTGACACCGCTATAGTCATCAATGTGCTGGAAAAAGAGTTGAGTGAGAGGGGACCATGAGTAGGACTGGAACGAGGAATGTTCCATGTATCCCACAAAAAGACAGGTAGAGCTAGGACCCATGCAGGGTGCCCATTGCAGCATCTTTTATTTGAAGGAAGTGAGTGGAGTTGAAGGAGAAATTGTTCAATGTGGGAACAAGTTCAGCCAGGTGGAGAAGGCTGGCGGTGGATGGAAACTGGTCGGACCTCCGTTCAAGGGAGAAACGGAGAGCCCTCATACCATCTTGGTGGAGAGGAGAGGTGTAGAGGTATTGGACACCCATGGTGAAGAGGAGACAGTTAGGGCCTTATGGTCTAAATTAGGGTTGGTTAATGTAGGACATCAGGAGAGTCACAGATGTAGGTTGGGAGAGACTGGAAGGGGAGAAAAAATAGAGTCAAGATGGGAAGAAATCAGTACAGTGGGACAGGAACAAGCTGAAACAATAGATCTACCAGGGAGGTTCTGTTTGTGGATCTTGAGAAGGAGGTAAAAGTGGGCTGTTTGGGGTTGGAGGACTATGAGGTTTGAGGTCATGGAGGGAAGATATTGGCACGAAACGTGGTCATTGACAGTCCTTGCAACAGTGACTTGATGTTCAGAAGTGGGATAATGGTCCAGTTTGAGATAGGAGAGGATATTAGAAAGTTGACATTTGGCCTCTGCCAAATATAGAGGTCAATTTTCCAGTCAACAACAGCACCACCCTTGTCAGCCGGTTTGATAATAATGTTAGGATTGGTTGTGAGAGAATGGAGTACAACAAGTTCAGGGGGAGGCAGGTTAGAGTGAGTGAGGGGAGCAGAGAAATTGAGACGGCCGATCTCACGCCGGCAGTTCTCAATGAAAAGATCAAGGGTGGGTAGGAGGCCAGAGAATGGGGTCCAGGAGGAGGGAGAATATTAAAGATGGGTAGAAGGGTCTGATGTGCAATCGACGTGAAGGTGGCAGAAGAAGAGCTCAGCATCATGCAGAACTTAAAATTCATGAGGTCGAGACATAAGGGCAAGAAGCTGAGGCCTTCGCTGAGGCCAGATCTTTTAGGGTCAGAGAGGGGAGGGTCAGAGGACATTGTGAATACACAGGTTCTGTTGTTCATAAGTATTCTCTGACTCTCTGAGGGGAAAAAAATTCAACCAATCATGAAAGAAAAGAACAGCATGTAAGCTCCAGTCCAGAACTTGAACATATAATTCAGTCTAGCACATCAATCCAGTACTGAGGGAACACAGCACTGTCAGGGGTGCCATTTTTAGGATGAGACATTAAACCAAGACCCAGTCTACCATCTCCGGTAGATGTAAAAGATCCCATTGCACTATTCAAAGGGCAAGGAAGTTCTCATAATGCCGGGCCAACTGTTATACCTCAACCTACATCATTAAAACAGAACGTCTAAACATTTATCACATTCCTATTTGTGGAAATAACTGTACGCAAATTTGCTGCCGCACTTTCCTACAGCACAACAATGACTTCAAAAGTATCTCATTGACTTTTAAATACTTCAGGACATCATGAAGTCAGGTCCTATCTAAAGTTGAGTACTTCCTTTTTTCTTAGAAATGTAAATTCTAGTGGAAATAATGGTTTGAGAATTCAATCTCCAGCTTGCTTTGAAGTCTTTTGAAAAGAGGAAAGGTACTCTAAAGTCTCACAGGATGAGTGACCTTTACTATTTCAATTCAGAGAAACCTATTCACGCAAACTGGGAAGCTCTGCAAACACCATATGCTCAAAATGTTGATGCTTCAGAACAGACTTTTTTCAGAAAGTTTCTCCTCTTAGCTTTGTCACTGAAGTTAGCTTTTCTGTGGGCTGGATTTTACAGTCGGCGAGTGGGGGCGGGGACCCGCTCGCCGACGCATAAAATGACGCGCGATGACGTTGGGCGGAACTCCCGGCGTCACTGCGCCCCATTTAAATTTTCAGGAAGGCGGGGGTGCAGCAAAATCAGCTGTGCGCCCACCAACCCTTCAATGGCCAATTGAGGCCATTGACAGGATCAATTAAAGTAATTAGTGGACCTGCCCGTCCAACCTTAAGGTTGGCGGGCAGCCCAGGAGCCCTGGTGGGAAGTAGAAAAAACATGAAACCTCATCCACAGGCAGGATGAGGTTTCAAGCAGGGTTAAAAAATGTTAATAAAGTTTTTTTGGAAATTATGAACATGTCCCAACTCATGTGACATTGTCACATGAGGGAACATGTAAGGGAATTTTTTTTTTCTATTTTTAATATCTTTGAAAGTAGAGGCGATCTCTCTGAGGCTGCACTTAGCCTCAGGGAGATGAGTGTGCTCTTTTGTGCACATGCGCGAAACAGCGCACTCTTGATTTTAGGCATTCCCCCCCCGCCCCCCCGCCCGCACAGGGAGCGCATAGCACTTCCCTGCGGACATCACGCTGGGCGGGCCTTAATTGGCCGGCCCACGTAAAATGGCGCCACACCTCCAATCGGGGGCACCGATCGGAAGCATGCGCCCGCCCATCAACTTCCCCCCCAACGGGGGGAAAATTCAGCCCTGTGTCTCGGTCTAGTTCCCAATGGGAATGAACATCATAAATATCCTGTTCATTATAACAGTTGCTGATACAGCATTCTCATAGGGGGACTTCACACAACTTACCCTATTATTAAGATCTCTAGATGAGTTGCACAAGAGGCAGTTTGCCCTATTAATATTATAACAAATATCAGGTTCATGGCTCATGTTAATATTTTGGCGTGGTAAGATAGGTATAGTAGGCTGTTTTTATTTTCAGACTTTGTATAGTCGAGTTTATTTTATTTGCATAAAACCATGGCATCTTTTGGCTTTACACTCCTAGTGAGTAACTGGGATTTCAAACTTTGTCTACTTTAAACAAAAAGTCACTGGTCCCTAACTATCAATGCACAATGAAGCATGTTTAAGCTTGCTTTTGGGTATTAAACTGGACTTCTGGATTTCCCTGCCATTATAGAAACCACTCCATTTTAATTCCATTGAAATCTATAATCCACTACACCAGTTTTATGCCCGGAAGACCAATTGAAAATCTACTCTGCACTCACCTTTCTGACTTTTACCCCCTGAAGTGAGAACATGTTTTGAGATTTCTTTCCCCTCCAGTTCACTAGAACTCCTAAAGGCTGGTGTGAGGCACAAAATTAAAGGAATCACTATGGGTATCATTTCATTGTTTTTTTTTTAAATTTATTCTTTCACAGGATGTGAGCATCACTGGCTAGTCTGTTATTTGTTGTCCATCCCTAATTGCCCTTGAGGAGGTGGTAATGGGCCACCTTCTTGAACTGCTGCAGTCCATGCGGTGTAGGTATACCACAGTGCTGTTAGGGAGGGAACAACTCAACAAATTATGGACAACTTAAATATTGGTGTTGCTGTTGATAAATATAAGGCAGAGTAGATTGAATACTTCCTGAGTAGCTGACCGTCGTCATAGAGATTGGAACCAGCCCCTTCTGAATAACTGACCATCATTGCAGAGGTTGGTCCAAACACCTTCTCAACAGCTGACTAACATCATAGAAAGTGAATCAGGAATCTATTGAATAACTGATGATGATTAAACACAGATTTGGTGCTAAACTGTATGGTTTACATTCCATTTTTCAACTATGATGAACTCTCAAGCGCAGTGCCCTGAGCACTGATGCAATAGAATGGTTGACTTACTTTGATTTAGTTCCTCTGGTCCCGTGTGAGGCAATGGACAGCAAGACTCTGCCACTGGCCCCAGTCTATCACAACAGAACGGTTGAGCATTTGCCAATCTCAAGAAAGTGAGTATCAGAACTTGACCATGTTAGGGAGGGAAAGAAATGAGCTTCTCACACCCATTGGGAAGAGTCAGTCTGTGAATCTAACAGTGCCTTTCTTCCTTACTTCATTGTAGCCAGTTATACTATATTAGCAACTGAAGTCATGAAGCAGATCATTCACCAATTTTCTCAGCCCCAGAGTGACACCTGGCACCCAGAAAGCTTAACAGGGTTTGGAGGGGGTGGCGGATAATTAATGCTAAAAACATTGGGTGGGAAGGGGACGGTTTGGAATCTGAAGTAATGGAATTAGCTAAGAATAACTACTGCTCCTTGTCAAAGAAGATAGCTCTCTTCTGTGATCAAAGACTAAATAATAAAATGTTAAAATTGTTCCATTCAAAGTGGTAATTATTTTATATTTTCTTTGTCTTTCATCACCACATGTTCACCTAAATAGGGAAAAGAAAATGACAGCACCTCATCTTGAAAGGTTATTTTCTCTTTAAAATAAGATTTTACATTTATATATATATATAATATATATATATATAAATAAAACTGCATCACATCTAATAGTCCATTCAGAAAGGAGGCAGTAATGCATGGTAGAATGTTTGAACATTAGCCATTAAAATACATTGCACACATTCTATAAAATATGAGCCAAAGTCACACATTGTGCTGTCTGTACAGTTTTCTACAATTCTTTAGTCCATTACTGTGGAATACAATTTACTGTAACTTCATTTCCTGTGCCTAATGAGCCCCATGGACCTGTTGTGATGCCTTCATTTCAAGCCGTACCACTGAATCTAATTTTGTTTAGTGAGGCATCTGGGCAAAGATTCTGCAACACTCTCACATTAAAGTTGAAAAATTAATGGGTAGAGACAGTTGTTATGTGAAACGATTAAGGGAGGAGCCTTGCATACATTAATTGGGGCAAAGGGAGAGAAAAGATACAATACAACAGACACACAAATGTTCTTCACGAAAGCAGAGTGATGTGTAATGTCATCTTAAGGGCATATGGCTATTTGACAGTGTCTTGACTATCCTAATGGCTACTCATAGTTGAAAGCGGAATTGATATTCTACTGAATATTAAAAGCAATTCCCAAAGACTGCAAATAGCTGTGTATATGTTTCATAGAAGCAGCGATCACAAACAGAGTAGCTGGGTTGGATTGGTTCCAATATAATTATAGTTAGTCCCCCTGGTGACTAGTTGTGTTGGCAGTTTGAAGCTGTTTATATTTAGCTGCAGCCGTTCCTCAAGATAGCAGTAGTGATACAAGGCTTTAATCCAACTGGAAAAAAAAAACACGAGTGCAGTTCTATTCCACATGGAAATTGCTCAAAAATAGGCAGGAGAATGTCACCACTAAGATGTGCTTGTTTTACAGATGCGTGATTTAGTGGTGCTTGTAGAAGATTCGCATCTGCTGCTCCTGTGATCCTGCTTAAAACAAACCAAGTCTCTTATTTCCGTCTGATTTTCATGGACTGTATCCTGAGTCAAACAATTTATTGAGATTAAAGATCCCTCGTATTTTCCCTCACAGAGCAATTACCAGGGTAATTACTATTACTGAATATCAATTATACTTTCTGCAGCTAACATGTGACATATACCACACAGACTCAAATCCATTTCTAGAATATTTGAACACATAACCACAGGGCCTACATGTTAACGCTGACATCTGGAGCCAATTTGTGGGTGCAATAACTCTTCACTAAATTTCTTATGCATTTTTCTGATTATTAAAGAATAAATCTCACTACCAGGACCTCATTATATGTAAAAAGAAATCAGTTCAAAAGAATTATAATCAACATGAATACTTTCGGAGAATAGCATTAGTGTCGTGGAAATCCTATTTACACAGTCCCAGCCATTGTTTGTTCATTTCTGACCACCTCTGTCACATTTTGAATGTCTTCGCTTAAACAGTGAGTGATGGTGACATCTTTGGGTGGGGTGGGGTGTGTGGTGGGGAGATGGGGAAGCACTGATGTGAATCTGTTTTAAGCCAAACAGCGCAAGGGAGCTGAATTGAAATGATCGCTGAAGCACCCGTGGGTTAATGACTATCTCTACCTGACATTAATCCAGCTTCCTCTCACTGTCACACTCAGTAACTCTTTCCGAATGCTGCTCTCAACAGTCTCTTTGGTGATTTGCTGTTTAAGCAAATATTTCACTCCCACCCCCCCACCTCAGAAAAATAAATTCAGACAGAAGAAACACACAGATATTGAAATGAACAGTTTTCCTTCTGCCAGAATGGTTCGATTTTGAAAAGATTTTCCCCGCACTGCCCCAACACCACCGCCGCACCCCTCCCCCACCAATTTTCTTCCCTGATGTTGCTGAGTCATGTGTTGGTAAGGCTCAATGGGTATCATCTACCCTCCTGTACCACACCCCAATGCCCATTCTACACAGTGGCACCTATTCAGGCTATTCATTTCACTAAGCTATTACAGATAACACCCCCCCCCCTCCACTCTATACTTACCTGTCATGACAAATAGGAACAGGAGGAGGCCATTCAGCTCCTTCAGCCGAGCTATGCCATTCAATTATATATCATGACTAATCTGTAACTTAACTCCATTTACCCACCTTTGGGTCCATAACTCTTAATAACCTTGCCTAACAATAAATCTATGGGCTGGAAATTAGACTCCATAGTGCCCGGCCTGCGTCCAAAATGGCATCAACATCACACGCACACAGTTTTGCTGTGGGATGCGATGGATGCCATTTTGGTAAAAGTCAGTCCTTCACCCACATCTGAAGTAGGTGTCAGACCGTTCCCATATGTAGACAAGTGGCCAAATGCCTGCTTCTGCTCCCTCTTGCAACTTTGATTTGCGCCAGAGGGAGCCAGCGCCAGTGCTCAGTGCTCCCAGGAAACCAATGCTAAACAGCACAGAATGAAAAAAAGGAAAGAACTCACCGTAATCACTGCCATTCCCAATCCCAAGATTCCCCTACCTCACACACAAGTTTCTGACCTCCAGGAACCAGACCCTGCACCCCCGCCGCCCTTGGTCTCATCTTCTGACCTTGACTTCTTACCCCCCGACAGGCAGCACCCCTGATACCGCCACCCCCCTACCCGCCTCCCCCCACCCCCCCCACCGCCAATTCCAGAGCACCACAATCTTCTTCCTTGACCCCTGACAACCCTCTGAGATCTTCCTCCAGGGCACTTGTGATTTTCTCCCCCAATCCCCAAAATTGCTCCAATCGCAACCTGAGTCACAACCATTCCTCCTCCAGACCCCTGTGATCTGACACAATCACTTACCTGAAAGTCGGCAAACAAGCCTGTGCGAGCTCCTGCTGCTGTGCCATCTACATGACAATGAGGTCCGAGGCCCGAAACCCTGTGCTTCTAAGGCCTCCCCACTTGAGCACAGGCTGTTAGCGCTCCCCAGGTAAAGTGCCCAAAAGATGGATGCTACCAACTTTCTAGGCTTATCAATCTCACTTTTAAAATGATCAACTGACCCTCCACCTCAACAACTGTTTTGAGGGATATAGTTCCAGATTTCCCACAACATCTGCATTTTCCATCAGAAATCACCGGTTAACGCTCAGGAGCTGGCCTGTTTGACTGACTCTTACTGTCCCTAACAGGAAGACACTGAGGCAGATTACAACATCCTACTGCTGCTAAGAATTGTTTGACTCAACCTGGCATTCCTCTGCTCTGCCTGGTATAACAGCACACAGCGCTTGTGGGTGGTCTTTTAAAAGGGGTTTGTGAAGTGTGCTGGCAGAGCTTTTCAGCACACAATACCAGCAAGTGGCAGGATGCTGTTCATTCTCTAAGTCCCCAACTTCAGCTATATCACTGCAGGAAAGCAATGCGCAAAGCACTTCTCTACAGGGAAGAAAATCCCAGAGAGAGAAACATTGCAAGCCAATGTAGTGCATCTCCCAGCAGCCGATTCAATACAGCATCAGCAAAGGCCTTCCTGCAGTGAGCACGCTGCTTAAGAAGACCAGGCAAGATGATACTCCGAACAGAATCGAAAATCTTGCTCTGGACGGACAGCAGCGAAAGAAATGGGCTGCCTCATGTGTGACTAACAACAACAAACTAACAATTAGGGCCCATCAAACATGGATGCCCAAGAAAAGTATCATTTGAATACTAGGCCACCCGATCATAAACAAAGCCACTGTGGTTTAATCTGTTTGCGCACTGTACTGTAAGCCCAATCACAGGAGGTTCGATAATCCATGCCCACCATCAGTGTTTCACGTCGATGATCAATATTTCAATGGTCTGGCAAAGCATGTCAGCACTTGTCAACAATATCAGAGAATAATATCGTTGACCACAACTGGAGATCTTACCAAACAGGAATAGCAGGGAAAACAAATCGTGACTTTTTTCCGATTTCTGTAAAATGTATTAGAGTCCTCAGCCAAATCACAGGCTTCTTTCGGGGGGAGGTGGGGTGATGGCGGGTGTCAGGGGCGGTTGGGGGGTGCAAAAACTCGAGACACTTTGGCAAATGGTTTAATTTCTAATGCTATTGTGTAATTCCCAGGAGAACAATGAAGTCAAAGCTCTATTAAAAATGTATGTTGATTTCCATATGGAGACGAGGTGGTATATTTCCTTGAGTGTTTTACTGGACAGAATATTAAGCTCGGCGGGCGCGCACCCGACCCAGCCAAGCATAAAATGATGCGCGATGACGTCGGGCGAGCATCACAACATCATCGCACAGTCCCGCGATATTTCGTTCAGCGGGTGCGCGCTGGAGTCGATGCGGTGCGCCCACCGACAATTAAAAAGCCATTAAAAAGGTAATTAAATTCAAATTTACGCTGCCCGTCCAACCTTACAGTTATCGGTCAGGCGAAAATGCCAAGCGGCCTTTGCACTTTTTAGGAAACCTCAACCACGGGCGGGATGAGGCTTCCTAAAGCAAATAAAAACAAAATAAAAATTGAATTAAAAACATGTCCCTGCTCTCATGTGACAGTCACACGAGGGGACATGTTTCATGACATTTTTATTTTCTTCATTAGTTTTTTTTAACCAACGTTTCATCTCCCTGACCCAGCTCCGTGCCTCAGGGAGATTGAAGCACTCTTTCGCACACGCGCAGAGATCGTGCTAGCCCGGCTGGCCCTCCTGCCCCCTGTCCGCACAGGCAACACTCAGCGCTGGCGCTCAGGTTCCACACTGGGCGGGCTTTAATTGGCCCACGGTGCGGTGCCGATTGTGGGCAGCGCCCCCCTCACCGAGCACCCCTGCCAAGGGCAAAATCCTGGCCACTGTGTATGGAATCATACTCATTCTGAATGATAGTGTCGGCACGTAAAAAAAGAACCAATAATTTATTGCCTGCCTGATAGGTGAAACAGAATGTTGCTACTAGCTTAATATCCTGATATTATTGCAGAATTCACTTGCTGGTGACCTACTAATTTATATCGATAGCTCTGGTGCTGGTGGTCTCGTATTCAAGATCCAAACAGCAGCCCTGTGGTCACAACCAGGCACGAAATCTGGCAGTCAGAACATTAAAGCAAGGGAAAATGCTATCTTATGTGTTTACATTTCTCATTTATGCTGGAGCTTGAATTTTATGGACCTGGAGGTAAAATCAGGTCACAGATCAACAACTTGAGATATACAGAAATTAATAGGAACATGGATTGACGTGTGGGCCCTGAGGTTCCACAGTAGGTGAGCACCAATGTGGAACGTGAAGACCAAAGTTTTGATAACTCTGGTTGAATGGGTCAACACCCTATATGCATGTGTTCAGATATTGCACCAGGTATGATTCTTATTCTACTTGAAATTAGATAATCTCAATGGGGAAGGTGTAAGACTTGGCCTCAGCTTCTGTGAATTGGGTGGGAGTATATAAGTACAAAGTTAGTCATGGTTTTGGGTCCTGGTAACTTTCCAGTGACCTCCACTGCTAGAAGGTTTGCATGCATAAATATGAGATGAGGGCAAGACTGGGTTCAGTTCCAACATTCCTTGTGGCCAAATAGCTTGCGGATACCACTTAAGCCTTGATTTTAATCTAACCTGCCCAGTGGGAACAGGGCTAGTTCAGGCCGGGTGCCCATTTTCCGTTGCATTGTCTTAGATGGAGTGCAAAATCAGGTAGGGCTGAAAGCGGGCATGAGACCCAACCCCCAACTCAAAGAGATATCTGTCCCCCATTCAGTTTTCTTTGACCTCTTTTGTTGTGAGAAGAAACTCTACCACCACGTATATGTTAGAGCTTGGACAATTTTCTATCCCTTTCCATTCAAATGTATGGAGATGAAAATTGAGGGGGTTACATAATCCGACCTGCAATGCTATTTTCACAAGCGGACAGCAAGTTACACATCTACCCCATTAAGTTGGAGCTAGAAGTTCAAAAAATCTTCATGAACCACTTGACCTTTCTCTGTTGTGGTTTGTGTGCACCCTCTGGACGCCTCAGTTGTGTCATGGGCATCAATTCACTGGAATGTGGCCAGTGTTTTACATATTAAGCTAAAAGAGGTAATTAGAACCTCCGATAAGGCGATTTTTGCGTTCTCTGACACATTGTATTCCATGATAGATAAGGAATCAATGCAGTTAGTAACGTACTGAGGTGTTCTATAGCACTCTGATGGTGGGGAGTAAGGGGGGTAGGGGGGGGTGGTGGTTTGCGTGTTATTTTGAACATGGTGATTGTTTCGTTTATTGCAGGGCATTTCCAAAATGTGGCATTTAGTTCAGTAGTTTCAAGTCAAATAACTTGCATAATGTTCTTTTGAGGCTGAACATAGGGGTTCAGTGTTGGTACTTACAGCTCCAGATACCTGCTGCATCTGATATAAAAGCGCTTACTACTTGGACAGGAAGTGACAGCAATGTTTCATTCTTGGAGGCCGTCATTTTGATTGTCAGAACAATAGCGCATCCAAAAAATAAAATCAATCCAAAAGAAGTCTTCCTGCTGTTCACTGGATAATTTTACACAAAATTTATACAATGTCTAAGGTTGTTACAAAGAAGCTCGTCACTCTTTGTTTTAAAGTGCACATTATAGTGAAGGATAACACAGCTGGAAAATGCTAAGTATTTTTCCATTGCCCTTCATTGAGAGCACCAAGCAGTCCTCAGTCACATCTAGCACTAGGGTGTCCCATTAAAATTTCACATTGAGAATGCAACTCAATGCTAATTTTGGGAATCCACCCCTGCTCAACAAAACCACCGTTTTTATTCTCTTACACAAACTCTCTGATCCTCGAGTTCAAAACATTAGTGGAAACATTCACGTGAATTAGATTTAAAGATGGGCTGCAGCAGTTCAAGAAGACAGCTCATCATCATCTTCTCATGGGCAATCTGGGATGGGTTACAAATGCCGGCATTGCCAGCACCACCAATATCCCATGAATGAATTTTTTAAAATACATGTTATGGTTCACTTACACCTCTGAGTCAGCAGCACATGGTTCAGGTACTTCCCTGATGTTATGTGTCAGATGAATATTGACCGAAGCACTTGGTGCACTTCTTGCTCTTAGTTGGATTTATTTGCATTCACCTAAACAAGCAGAGGAACCTCTGTTTAAAGGATCATCTGAAATAAGGCACATCCAACAGTGGAGTACTTCCCTAGTGCTGCATTGAAGTATCAGCCTAGGTTACTTGCTCAAGTCTTTGGGGTGGAATTGAGGCCGTGGCATTCAGAGTGAGAGGTGAGTCAATGTTCACAATGTGGATGCAGTTAACACTGAAAAATCTCTTAGGTACTGTTGGGCACATGGCTTCTGAACATATTAAAGATGACATGGCATACCAATTTCAATAACATACCAGTTGATCTCTTATGACATTTGGAAGGTTGGAAGAGGAGAAGGAGTAGCAGAGAAGGACAAAAGGGAGGAGGGGAATGATGGGTGGAAAGGCCAGGGAGGGGCTTCTTGCTGCCAGGCAAATCCTCTCGTGAGGGGAGTCACATTTTGTCTACTGATAAATGCAAGTTGTTATTGTCTCTTCCTCTGTTAACAAAGGGCAGCTTTTATTCAAAAGGATAATAAGGGGAAGGTTAGGGAAAAGGTCACAAGCTATCTCAGAGAGAGGGAGGTTGAGACTGGGCTTTGGGAATACTCCTGCCACCCCATCGAGGACAACAGGAGTTAGAACCAGAAACCACAGTTTCTTGTGGTCTAGTCACTTTGGGAATGGATTTTTTTTGGCCTCAATGATTATTTATTTCATCAAAAAGCTTAACTTTTGCCTCAACATTGGAATTCCCTGGTTAGGTCCAGCTATAGTGGTACCTATTTACCTTTGTGCTGAAAGTTCAAACTGAGTTCGAGATCCAGAAGACAGGAACACTTTTAGGCTTTGCACTAGTGATAGATGATACCTGCAAGCATATCTGTTACTATAGGTAAAAATGACACTTTTAAAATGGGTACCCCAATCGACAAAATCTCATGTCAATATATATTTGGATGGAGTGTTGAGACTTATACAGCATTTTTAATAGATTATAATTAAATATTTCAATTTATGTTATTATTATTTTTAGTTACATAGCATAATGTATGGTAATTTAGAAAGCAGACTCAAACGGCGTTCCTACCTCAATACCTTGTCAGGATGTAATTACAGCATGACATGTTTACATAGGTAGTTTCCATTATAAATGTGGAGATAGGAATTAAAATAGAAAAAGTTGATACACAAGTGTGAGAAAAATGTAACAGGCACTAACGTTTTGTAAGGATCAAGTGTGCATAGATGTAAGATTTATATATACAGTCAGACTGATTGAACACCATTAAATCAATTTTACATCTCTCAAATATAAATGTGAAATAGCATAGAATAAATAAACATCATTGAATTATCACTTACTTCCACAAAATGCAAACAACTTACTTCATCAAGAGCTGTACCAAATTTCATTTAACTTTCAAAAAGAAAGTTCTGCAAGTTTTCTTGCCAATGTATAAAGATAATTTAGCAAAATTGCTGAATATCTATCTAACCTTAGGGCCTACATCCTCCAATTTTGCTTTACAAATGGTATTTTCACAGTAATCTGGGCAGTAATCTTGCAGAAGGATTGTACACCCTTTAGAATAAACCTCCACCACCAGGTGTCTTAAAGGAGGAGAGAAGAGGCAGAGAGGTTAAGGGAGGGAAATCCAGAGCCTTTAGGGCCTGGATGGCCAAAGGCATGGCATTCAATGGTAGGATGAAGGAAATCAGGGATGCACAAGAGGCCAGGATTGGAGGGAGGCAGAGCTATCAGAGTGTTATACAGCTGGAGTAGGTTACAGAGATAGGACAAAGTGACATATTACCAGTTTGTTGCATATATCCATCCCTTACAGGCTAATGTCCTGATTGCACCTTATATTCTCCATAGTCCCCCAATTTAACACAAAAACTAAGATACTATATATTAGAATAAGATATGTGATCATGAATATGATAAAAAGTTGTCAATTAAAAATGTCACCAAATTGGATTAGTTGACGTACCTGTGAGCAATCCATTTAAATTGGTCTGAGTCCAGAATTAATGGCTATAAGCATAAACCTAACAATTCTTTTCCCAACAGCTTACACTTGACAGATTGCAGAATAAAAGTATAGACAATGCTGGGCCATTTAACATCTTCAAGAAAGCAGAATAAATGTCTAGTGAGGAATGAAGTTGAATGAAGGGTAAACCTCTCTGCCTCTTCTCTCCTCCTCAACAGGCCTATTCAAATATTCCATGGAAGATGGTGATTCCTATGCTGTGTGGCCAACAAATTAACCTCTATGAAAAGTAATCAATCATGGTTGAATGAGACCACTTATAAGAGGAGATATTCTACAGTTTTGCATGATTACTATTGAGAATCAGTGAGAAATCTTGCAGAATGCTTCCTCAAAAGCTTATAAGGCTTGGATACAGTGCATGACAGGCCAATTGGTGTGGAAAAAATGTGCAAGATGATGTTTCCTCACGGTATACCTTTGGTTCTTATATCTGAATTGGCACCGCAGAGGGATGATTGCCATTGGCCACCATATATCAACATCATTAAAAATATAGCAGAGAGTTTGATGCTTTGAACAAAATATTAAAAGTGTTTGAAAAGAGTTGTGTTTACAATGTCACCGGAAATAGTAATCAGAGGAAGTCATCCCACTATGTTTAACTTGCCACTTAACACATAACAACCGGGAGAACACTTTCCTCTCTATATCTAACCAGCAAGTGCATGGCACTAAGTGCCAAAAGTAGAAGTAAATGTTTTGTTCCAAGTGCTGCTGTCTCCAAACATAAAATCACATCATTCAATCCTTAGAAAGAAAGCGTGTATTATTTACATCTTCTGTTAGTCTTAATTCCTGTCATCTTACTCGTTTCTGTTCAAATGAGTGGGAGCTTCCTTTCACACTGAGAAGCACAATTTATTGTGTTCTTCAATGTCTTTGTTTGATCACCTCATATTGTTACGGCATGGTGACAACGTGGCTGATAGAGAAAAATATTTTTATGCACCTCTTTAGAATACAAAACTCACAGGAGCATCCACCCCCACCCCCTGCCATTCCACCTTTCCCAGGTCACCCCACCGAAAGGCTGTGGGAGGACAAACAACTCTCTGCAATTGAAACACATCAGAGCACAATCCTTTCCTTCTGTCATGGTAAAACCTCTCATGTGAAAGAGTTTTGAGGAACATTTTAAAAATCAGTAGGGTTCAGTTTGCTTCAGATCAGGCTACAGATGGCACCATAAAGCTTTTCCTGGAGGCTCATATGTTTATGCAGTTGTTGTTTGGCAATGGTGTTAATTTGATGGGCAATCTTTAAAACGAATCATCACATTTTGATCTGCCTACAAGCCTTTGTAAAAATAAACTGCATACATTTTATCTAAAATTGAACTGATTGTGTTATATTTTCATAGGGACTCTGCTTTTTGGAAAGTAAGTGTAGACTAACCCATTTTCGATACCAGGATTTTTTTTCTCACTGTCCCATTGGAAATTAGGAAACCTGGAATAGTTTCTGCCCAGGGTTCTGCAGTATTCTATGGGAAGCTGAGTTGATTTTTAAACTGACTGCTGATGGATCATTCCAGTTTATTGAAACCCCTGAACTATTCATCTCATCTACATACTGTCCCTCAGCAACATCATCTGAAAACACATAAGGCTCTATATGTACTCCGACGACACTCAGCTCTATCTCACCACTGTAGTATAAAGGGTTAATAGCTATTATGCTAATAACTATTATACATCATCAGTGATGTCAGATCACGCGTCACTAGAATCAGAGAGAGATGGTTCTAGAAGGAGCCTCATGTTTATCCCTGTATATAGTTGTATATAGTCAATAAATGTTTGAAAGTTCCTGGAGGCTTTGTTTCCAGCAGTCTATGTGAAACATGGGATCGCTATGATGGTACTTCAACCATCACCTCTCTATATCCCTCCACTGTCTTTAATTTTCACATGACTTATACCCAACATCCAGTATTGGATGACCAGAAATTTCCTCCAACTAAATATTAAGAAGAGTGAAGCCATTGTCTTTGGTCTCTGACACAAACTTTGTTCTGTGGCTGTTGTTTCCATCCTTCTTCCTGCCAACTGTGTGAAGCTGAACCAGACTGTTCACAACTTTGGGGCTGAAGTTTTGGCCCATCCCCTATCCTGCCGAGGTTGGAAACAGAAAGGCGGGAGCCCTGAAAATATCTACGCCGGCTGGCGTGTCGGCTTTAAGACACCGGTCCCTGAGGTCAATGAAAGCTCATAAGCATCTCATTAATAGCGTATTAGAGGTGGAGGTTGAAATTTTGATGGAGGTGCATGGGTTATACATGCTGTTCATTACTGACCAGGAGGTGGGTATGGAGCAAAGAAAACTGCTGTTTGGAAATTGTTGCCAACAATCTGAACATATCATTCATATTCATTCATTTCAAGCACAATATGCACTCCTTAGACAAATATATTCAAATACATTAGGGAATTACTCTGCTCCCACAAGAGGATTGGGGGTAAATGTGGACTCAGCTTTTGGTAAGGTCACTGAAGTATCTTCTTACTATCTCTGTCTACTGTTTTTCTCTCTTTGCACTGTATAAATGATGACACTTTAAGGCACATGTCTGGGGCTTCTTTTATTGCTTCCTTGACAGAAAAAGTCGAATGTGTTGTAATATGCCATTACGGGATTGCTGCATGACATCACTAGAAAGGAAATGTGTCATGTGATCAAGCTTTAGTTTCACTTTTGCTTTTCAGCAAAGTATACATCCTGCTGATGCCTTCAAGCTTTCTATCCATGTATAAATGTTTTGATGTGCCTAGTCTCAATAAATGAACCCACAATGTATTTGCACAATCCATTCTGATGCATAGTGCCTTTATATCATTATAAAAACACAGCAGCATGAGGTGGTGAAAGACATAACATGATCCTTCACGGAGAGGGCAAAGCCTCTGGACGAGTGTGCTTCCTTCATTGAGGGTAAGTGATTAAGTGTTCCAGGGTGCGTCTTCCATGCATGTGTGAGCACCGGTATCTCAGGCTCCTTTCATGCCATGCCCCTCAACCTCAATTAGAGGAGCTCCATTGAAACATACCTGAATCAGGAGATCCCTGACATCCATGTCATCCCCATGAACTCTTCAAGCCCCAAGCTACACCCAGCCACCTCCTTGTGCTGCTGGGCACCTCTCTGTCCTTCAGCCCTCCTTCCCTACACCCTCCTGCCTCTCTACCTCTGTCTCCTCCTTTAAGATACTGCTTAGGATCTGCTTCTCAGATCAAGCTTTTGGACACCTGTCCTGATATTTCCTTCTATGGCTCAGTGTCAAATAAGGCACTTCCCATGATGTCAAGGCCATAAATTTAACATTAATACAGTAAAAAGCTCCATTAATAACATTCTTGCGACTGAACCCGAAAGGTGCAGGTTCAAACCCCACTCTAGGACTTAAGCACATAATCTAGGCCAATATTTCAGTGCCGTGCTGCAGGAGTGTTGCTTTGTCAGAGATATTTTTAGAAGGCACAAGTCAAGAGTGCGGCGAAATTCTCTCCACTTACCTGGATGAGTGCAGCTCGAACAACACTCAAGAAACTCAACACTATGCAGGACAAACAGTCCATTTGATTGGCATTTCTCCACTACCTTATGCATTCACCCCTTCCACCTCAGGCACACCATGGATCACCATCTACAAGATGCACTGCAGAAACTCACCAAGGCTCCTTCAACAGTACCTCCCAAACCTTGATCAACTAGTAAAACAAGGGAAGCAAACACATGGGAACACCACCATCTGCAAGTTTCCTTCCAAGCCATGCCATCTTGATTTGGAAACATATCGCCGTTCTTTCACTGTTGGAACTCCCTTCCTAACAGCACTTTGGATGGACCTACACCACATGGACTGCAGCAGTTCAAGATTCACTACCACCTTCTCAAGGGCAGTTGGTGATAGGCAACAAATGTACCATTGCCACCGATGCTCATGTCCCATGAAAGAACATTACACAAATTATCATTTGAATGCAGCAATACTGGGAGTGGGAGGTGGGTGCCTAGAAAAAGCCCTGTATAGGGAGTGTCCTGTTTCATGCTAGTTAACTTACATTGACTGTGTAAGAAAGCAGAATTGTCAGGACTTCCTGGTCTAGCTTGACATGCCAACATCCTGCCCCCAAAAGTGATGTCATGTCACAGGCAGAGGTAAAAGAACATTTCACTCCCACAGGCTTTGGAGCCAGAGAGGGATAGAAAGCCAAAAGCAGGTTCGACTGTAAATTTCTGTCACTCTCTTCCCATCAAAACAGTGCAGCTCCTAGTCTGAGGTAAATTTAAAACTCATTAATCGATCATCATCTCTGCAAGGCCTAAAATGCCTAAAAATGTCTGGCTCCTGATTAATGGATTTTGGAAACAGATGTACCATCCTGTTGTCTCTCTGTACGAGATGGAAAACCACACTGTTGCCCAACTGTTGTCCAGTAGGGGTCAGGAAAATTCAAACCCCAACCCTGTTGTACTGTCTCCACAGCCCCCACCTCAATTTTCCTTTTCATGGCCAGAATTTTTTCGCTCAGTGTGCAGGTGCACGCCCGACACGCTCGAGCGTGAAATAGCGTGCGATGACATGGGGTGAGTGTCCCAACGTCATCATGCAATATTTCAGTCGGCAGACACGTGGGAGAATCAGCAGCACGCCCGCCAACAATTAAGAGGACTATTAAGCCCATAAACGGCGCAATTAACTGGGGTTTTTTGATACCCATCCAAAATTACATAAGAACATAAGAAATTGGAGCAGAGGTAGGCCATTCGGCCCCTCAAGCCTGCCCCACCATTCCATAAGATCATGGCTGATCTACCCCAGGCCTCAACTCCTCTTTCATGCCAGCTCCTCATAGCCCTCAACTCCCCGATATTTCAAAAATCTATCTACCTCCTCTTTAAATATGTTCAGTGATCTAACCTCCACAACTCTCTGGGGTAGAGAATTCCAGACACTCACTACCCTCTGAGGGAAGTTCCTTCGCATCTCAATTTTAAATGAGTGTCCCCTTATTCTGTAACTATGACTCTTAGTTCAAGATTCCTCCACCAGTGGAAACATCTTCTCAACATCTACCCTGTCAAGTCCCCTCAGAATCTTGTTTGTCTCAATAAGATCACCCCTCATTTTTCAAAACTCTAATGAATAAAGGCCTAACCTATTTAGCCGTTCTTGATAAGTCAACCCCTTCATCCCAGGAATCAGCCTATTGAGTCTCTTTTGAACTGTCTCCAATGCTAGTATATCCTTTCTTAAATTCAGTACTGCAGGTGCAGCCTCACCAACACCCTGTACAGTTGTAACAAGGCGTTCCTATTTTTAAACTCCAACCCCCTAGCAATACAGGCCAAAATTCCATTTCCCTTCTTAATTACTTGCTGCACCTGCATGCTAACTTCTTGTGTTTCATGCACAAGAACACCCAGATCCCTCTGTGCTGCACTTTTTTGGAGTCTCTCTCCATTTAAATAATAGTTTGCTTTTTGATTTTTCCTACCAAAGTGTATGACCTCACACTTTCCTACATTAAACTTTATCTGCCAAGTTTTTTCCCACTTATTCAGCTTGTCTATATCCCCTTGAAGATTCCTTATGTCCTCATCACAACATGCCCTCCCGCCTATTTTTGTCCTAAATTTGGATACATTACACTCTGCCCCATCCTCCAAGTTATTAATTTGATAGTAAATAATTGGGTCCCTAGTGCTGATCCTTGTGGAACTCCACTAGTTACATCTTTCCAATCTGAAAAAGACCCATTAATATCGACTCTCTGTCTCCTGTGAGTTAACCAATCCTCAATCCATGCTAATACATTACCTCCAATACTGTGAGCTCCTAACTTGTGCAATAACCTTTTATGTGGCACCTTATCAAATGCCTTTTGGAAATCCAAATACACTACATCTACCGGTTCCCCTTTATCAACTCTGTTTGTTATATCCTCAAAGGACTCTAGCAAATTTGTCAATCATGATTTCCCTTTCACAAAACCAAGTTTACTCTGTTTGATTGCATTAAGCTTTTCTAAATGGCCTGCTATTTCTTCCTTAATAATGGACTCTAAAACTTTCCCAATGGCAGATGTTAGGCTGACTGGCCTACAGTTTCCTGCTTTTTGTCTCCCTCCCTTCTTGAACAGGGGTGTCACATTAGTGTTTTTCCAATCTGCTGGGATCTTCCCAGAATCCAGTGACTTCTGGAATATTTCGACCAATGCCTCCTCTATCTCTGCAGTCACTTCCTTTAAAACCCTTGGATGCAGGCCATCAGGTCCTGGCGACTTGTCTGCCTTTAATCCCATTAGTTGGTCAAATAAATTGCCCCTCTTGACAGAGACTGTTGCAAGATCTTTCCTCCCATTAGCTCCTTGCTTATCTGATATTGCGGTTGGTGGGCGGGCGAATCAGCCAGGCGGTCTTTGCATTGTTCAGGAAACCTCATCCAAGAGTGGGATGAGGTTTCCGAGATTAATTTAAAAAAAGATAAACATGCTTGGACACAAATTTCAGCATCCATATGTTTAGGTGACTCATTCTGATGCGTGGGCATTTTCTGCGGATTTTAAAATCTGTTTCTATTGAATTGAAGTTCTTCAGCTCCCTGAGGCAACTCTCTGCCTCCAGGGATCTTTCATTCCGCCCTTCCCCACGCCCGCGCTGACTTCAGCACTCGCCCTCCTCCCGCCCGCCCCCCACCCCGGCAGCGCTGAGCCGCTCAGCACACCTTTCACGCTGGCTGCCCGTTAGTTGGCCAGCCGGCGTGAAATCGCGGTCGGGGGGCTGATTACAGGCGTCCGTTCCCCGGCCACTCCCGGACCCGTCAATTGCGGTCGACCACCGACTCAAAAATCCTGCCCCATGCCTTTAATGAAAATGAAAAGCGGGCATCAGATATAACGTGTCTGATCCCTAATAGTTTTGGACCCACTAAAGGCAAAATGGTAGATATTGGTTTTGAGCGGTCGTGCAATGTGGTTGAAATGACATCCACCACCTAGAAAATGACCCACACAATATCTAGCTGTGTTGACTTCAATTGAACCCTGAATAATGACCGGTGTATATAAAAGGCAGGCGATCCCTTCCCTGTCCATTCTGCACTGAAACCCAAGAGTAGTTTCTACCTGGAAAAGCGCCCCCCCCATAGATTAACCTTTATTTTGAATCTCTATGAAAACTACTCCAAGGGGTTGAGCTGGCCACATGAATATAATAAAGCTGTTTTATGTTATTCGTGTGACAGGTGGATGTCTTACTCCCACGCTTTTTTGCTTCAACATCTATTATAATGAAACTGCAACACAGATTCATTTAAATGAGCCACTGGCATAGGATGTTAATATTTTATTCATTATATCTTAGCAAAACCTAGAATTAGTTATTTAAAGAAAATTGAATTTGCAGTTGTTGCATGATAGAGTCATTTTTAAAAACTGTGATTTGTTCAGGGTAGGGGACGAGTTAACTGTACAGAGTTGACATTTTAATTAAGCTCTAGAGGGGTCATTTTCCACAGGCCAGTCAGCTGGAGATTCATGGCCATGTCCTCCGGACCTTATCCTAATCTTCCCATCACCAATAAAAACAAGTCATTTCAATGCACAAATGCCATCGAGTAAATCTTATTCCAAAAGGCATTTCCTATGCTTTCTAAGGAATTAAGAACTTGGCGCTATTGCCACCTACCTGTCAACCCGCTTATTTGAAAAGTATACTTTTCTGTCTACCTTGCCACCACCTCTCTTGACTCCTCCATTGTTGCTAAATTATCAGCCTGCTTATCCAACAACCAGTACAGGATAAGCAGAAATTTCCTCCAGTTAAGTATTGGGAAGACTGAAGCCATTCTTTTCAGTCCCCCATCCAAACTCTGTTCCATAACTACCGATCCAATCTCAGACTGTTGCCAGGGAGAGGGATGAAGCCAGCCTGTTTGCAACCTTGGTGTCACATTTGATCCTGAGATGAACTTCTGACCTCATACTCATGCTACGTCTGAGGCTGCCATTTTCCCTCTCCATAGCATAGCCCCACTTCACCCATGCCTAGCTCATCTGCTGCGGAAACCCTCATTCTTGCCTTTGTTACATTGAAATTGCACTTTTCCAGCACACTCCTGGCTGGTCTCCCACATTCTACCCTCCATAAATTTGAGGTCATTCAAAACTCTGCTGCCCATGTCTTAACTCACAGCAGGTCCTGACCTCCTTATTGCCCTTGTGCTTGCTGACCTACATTGGCTCCCAGGTCAAGCAATGTCTTGATTTTAAAGTTCTCATCTTTGTTTTCAAATCTCTCCATGGCCTCACCCCTCCCTATCTCTGTAACCTCTTCTAATCACACAATTCTCCGAGATATCTGCGCTCCTCTAATTCTGGCCTCTTATGCGTTCCTAATCATAATTTCTCCACCACTGGTGGCCATAGTTGCCTAGGCCCCAAGCTTTGGAATCCCCTCCCTCCATCTCTTATTGGAGGATCGCCTGTTGGGGTGCTTGTTGTGAGTCCGAAGCTGTTATAGAGCAATGGGGTTTACATGTTATGTAACGCACCATCTGTTGTCAGGGTTACTGATTTTTGATGACAAAATACCCAAATTCTGTGTTTGTTATTATTTGATGTTAACCAGTGCTATTGGGTGGGAATTCTTCATTTCTTGTCCATCTTTCTGTGAAACAGCATATGTATGATCACAAGTCTGTCATCATTGATAAGGACCATTTGGTGTAACTGGTCGAGTCAGGGTTTATGTCTACAGGAGTCTCCTATCACACTTTTCTTCTGACCGTATATCAACATATCTTTCTAATATTTGCTTGCCGCTTGTTTATCAAGCTATTCCTTAAATGTGTCTTTCCTAATCACCTCAACTAGTCCTTGTGGGAATATGTTCAACATTCTGACCACTTTTTGGATAAAGAAGTTTCTCCTGAATTCCCTATTAATGAATAACTTATATTCATGGTCTCTTCAACTTCCCCACAAGCAGACACTTTGGTCTGGATTTATTGGCCACACCAGTGGGCCCATCTACCAGCTGGAGAGCAGGTGACAATCCCACCGAGGAAATTCCTGGGCGCTTTAAGCGATTAAAAGCCAATCAAGCACCTACTTGGTAGGTGTCAGGGTTCCTGAGGATGAGAGGATGGATGTCCTACCTCCAAGAGCTGTCAGGGGGCTGGCAGTTCTTCAGTACCAGCAGAGCCACCAGGGGCAGTGACCACTGCCGGTACTGCAGCTGTCCTCGTCAGGTCGAGCAGCCATGAAGCCCTGCACACAGATAGGTGAGGCCTCGCTGGAGCCAGTCAGGAAGACCCCAGCGATGGGGGTATAGGGGAGTCAGATTAAAGGGCAGAGGGGGCCTTCCTGTGAGGGTGGTCTTTGCCACTGGCAGTTCCTTCCATTGGACAAAGGCTGCCCACACAGGAGGAATGCCCCCTCCCCCAAGCCACTCACAGGCCCGCCAGAGTATACCTCATTGCTGCCTGCCCACAGGGCATGGCCCTCCCCCGTTGCTGTTTTAGTACCAGCAGTGGTGGGCTGAGGTCCTTGAATGGCTCTTAATTAGCACTCACTGGATGCCCGAGTGTTGACTGCCATCTGCCAGCTACCCGACTCTTTACAGTCACTTCAGGAAGCAGCTGGACAGTAGGAATTAAATGATAGTGGGCCTCAAATCGATGGCATCCGGGAACCATGTGGGGATTTGACACTTGCCTTGACCCCCACTGGTCAGAAATCCCCTCCCAGTTAAAGTACCCTCCACCCAAATTTATAATCCTTAAGTTCACACAAACAGTCCACAAATTAATCTATCTGGGAGTCTCAAGAGAATAAGTGCATCATCAAAATGGGGGGAGGGGAGGAAATCAATGGAATGCTACATCATTGACAAGTTTTTTAAGTGATTGTGATTGTTCCCCAAATCCCATGCTGTTTAAAGGCATTTTATTTCATTTCTCAACAGGGACAGAGACTGGATTTTAAGCTAACATAACAAAGGCTGGTCTAAGCGCCACAGATAGTACCTTCTGTCTTAAGGTTTTTTTTTTATTCGTGTGGCTAGGGAAGCAGTTATAGTTTGATGTCAAGGTTAACAATCCGTTCAACAGTTTCATCTGGCGCAGTGAGTGGTTGAGATGCCACCGGGCAGGAGTTTGTTATATGGGCAATGGTCGGACTTGGGTGGTCACAGTCACAATTTGAAGTGTTCCTCATGTTCCACTTGTGGAGCAAGAGGTCACATCTTCCCTGGCCCCTTCTCAACTGGCTAACTTTGCATTTAATAAGGCTGCAACTTGGGGGTTCACCACTCGGGTCAGTTACCAGGTGGTGATATTTGCAGTCAACTGGGGTTTGGGCAGGGGGGGTGGGTTGTGCCATTGCGAGGTGGGGCTATCTTAAGTTAAAAAAGGAGTCCTTTTGATTAGTTTCTTATTGGTGGATGATAACTGTAGCAGAGGTAAAAAACAGGCGCTTGGAAATTGGTCACCTGTTCTACACCCTATCAATTTACCCTCTCATTCTTTCATAGAAAGGCTAGTGGAAATCACCCCCAAAAGTCTATGCACATCAGAGTAACCTGGCCTTTTCAGACTGAGATAGATTTTTGTTAGACGAGTGTTCCAGATTCAAGGTGAGTAGATAGAGTTAAGAGATGAGCCATGGTCTGATTGAATGGCAAAAAGAAGGGCTGAATGGCCAACTTCTGTTTCTATGTTCCTGCTCAAGGGTATCAAGGAATATGGAGCAAGGATGGGAAAGTAAAGTCGAGGTGCTGGTCAGCTATGATGAATTGCAGGACAGGTTTGAGGAGCTGAATGGTCTCATCCAAATTTCTCCTATGCACCTTTCCATTGACTTCAATGGAAATTGGGCAAGTTGTATAAAGGGTGGCAGATTTCCCCTACCGTGTCGAGAGTGACACTTTTGACAATGGTGACAAGGTGACATGAAAGATGCATTGCATAAATATACTAAATGACTGATGAATTGTATGCAAAGTCCCACTATGCCAGACATCTTAAAGCGTTCACAGGAATTTGGTTAGAAACTTCACACAAGGTTTTTTGAGTAACCTCGGGCAGGATTTTCCCGTCGACAAAGTATTAAAGTTTTTCTTGAATTATGGACATGTCCCAACTCATGAGGGGACATGTCAGGAAACTTTTTTCTTCTATTTTTAATATTTTTGACAGTAGAGGCGATCTCCCTGAGGCAGCACTTAGCCTCAGGGGGATGAGTGCAATCTTTTCTGCGCATGCACGAAAGAGCGCACTCTCAGGTTTAGGGAATTCCCCCCACCCGCACAGGGAGCCCATAGCGCTTCCGTGCGGACGTCACGCTGGGCGGGCCTTAATTGGCCCACCCACGGAAAATGGTGCTGCGCCACCAATTGGGGCGCCGATCGGAGGCGCGCCTCCACCCGCCCGCCATTCAACTTCGCCCCCAACTGGGGGAAAATCCTGCCCCTTATTCCAAAACAAAATACAACGACAGAACCTGATGCTGACTAATCAGAGTCAAAGGCAATTCAAGCCTTAAAAGACAAATCGTTCGCTTTACATGAAAGTGAAGCACTCGTTGATTTGTAGAGAAGTGAAACCCAAATTGTCCTAATATAGCGAGGTGATATTGGGGAAGATTTGCAGCTTGCTGTCTGAATATAAAATTGCTGTTGTGGATCAGTGCCTGTTGACAAAACTGTCCGATTTTTATCTTCATTGAAATTGGTTGCAATGGAAATCTGGCAACTTGTATAACGACCGACCAATTTGCAGCTTTTCAGCCAGATTATAAAGTGGAAACTTATTCCAGTGATTCCAAACGCTACGGAGAAATGCCAGGGAATCAATCTGTGACTGTCAAAACTCATCAGGAGAAGTAAAGAGACTGGTTGTTCACATCCACTCACATTGCATGTTGTAGAATATACAGGCAATGTCATGCAGTTCCTGGTAAATTCTAAAAGGGGAGTGAGCGGAGCTAAATTCCTTGGATTACAATTGATCCTACAGTAGCAGATGGAATTCCCGACCTCCGACCCTGGGGAGAAACCTGCTGCCATCGTAGGTGGACAGTTGCCCACAAAAAAACAAGGAATGGCATTTTTATGTTGCACCTTACACAACCTCAGGACATCCCAAAGTGTTTAATGGCCAATGAAGTTTTTTGAAAAGCAGTCACTGTTGTAATGTAGGAAACACAGCAGCCAATTTATATACAATACCACAAAGTCCCAATAACGATGAGATAGTGAGCAGATAATCTTTTCTCTTGTTGATTCAGGGATAAATATTGACCACACCACTGAGGAAAACTCTCCCCAGTGCCATGGGATCTTCTAAGAGAGCAGACAACATCTCATCCGAAAGATGGCAGCGCCAACAATACAGCACACCCTCAGTACTGCACTAAAATGTCAGCCTAGGTTTTGTGCTTAAGCTTCATGGAGTGAGAGTTAAGCCTTCCAACTCCCTAGGTAAAGAGTGCTACCCACTGAGCTCCAGCTCACAACTGTCTGCGTGGGTATCAACATGTACACTTGACGTTAAATCTCGGCTGTGCTTTCTTCAATTACATCCAGCCAAGTTTGACCCTTAAAGATAATGCATGTTTGATTTGTAAATTGCTTGGAGGAATTGTTATAAAAATGCTGTTGAATAAGGGAGTGCGGCTATGGTTATAGTTTGAGAAGAATCCTTGCTGAGTGCAGACCTGCTGGGTCTGCTAATCATAGGACTGCTTAATTGATCAATAGCAGGTGCTCAATGCCACAGTTCACTGTTCAGTGGGAAAGATGTCTTTGTGGTGGAAAATATTTTAGGCAAAGGTTTGCTAATTGGTAATTCATCAAAGCACAGGGAACAGGTGAGATCAGCTTATTAAAGCCTCATGCATTCACAAGATGGTCCCACAGATTCTTGCTGTTCAACTGCACCATACAACGCACTGCCTTACAAATACCAGATACGAGTGCTATTAACAACTGTAACCGCTTACTGTCCTGATCATTATTTTTCACAGAGCCTCTCCTTCTTTGTCTGGAAGTCTTCAGTGAGCACTGGCTAATGAACTTTCAGATTTGCTACATAGCCGCTCCCTTCAAACTCTGTTCTGCTCTGCATTCATCTGTAGTTATTCACGCCTCAGGGAAACCCATGCTAAGCAGACAGGGAATCTGTCAGCACCATAACTATTTAATGACCTTGGGAATCTCTAATTGTTGACTTGCACTGGATGAGCCTTCGCAGATGCAGGTTCTACAACTGTCAGGAAACCACTTCTGAGGAACATCAACATGTGCGACGCAGAAGGTGTTTTGCTGCAAGGCAACTGGAGTGACATTTTGTAGGCGCTACCCGAAACTCTGAAAAATTGGCTTCGTTTTACTTTAGAAAAAGTTTCAACTATTACGAGAGGCCTGGACAGAGTGGATAGGAGGGATTGACTTCCATTAGCAGACGCCAGTAACTGGGGGCATGGATTTAAAGTAATTGCTAGCAGGATTAGAGGGGAAGTGAGGAGTGATTTTTTTTCACCCAGGGAGAGGGGTGATCTGGAACTCACTGCCTGGAAGGGTGGTAGAGGCAGAAACCCTCATAACATTTAAAGCTCATTTGGATATGCACTTGAAGCACCTACAGGGCAAGGGGACAAGAGCTGGAAGGTAGAATTAGGCTAGATAACTCTTTTCAGCCAGCACAGACACAATAAGCTGAATGGCCTCCCTCTATGGCTGGAATTTTCCGGCCCCATTGGCATCAGGCATCATGGTGGGTGGAGGGGGGCGGGCGGGGACAATATGGCAAGAAGGCCAAAACTCGGTTTCACGTTGTTGTGAAACCGGTTCACGATTGTCCGCTCCACCCGTCAATAGCCATAGTCATAGCGTCATAGAGTCATAGAGGTCTACAGCACAGAAAAAGGCCCTTCGGCCCATCGAGTCTGCGCCGGTCAAACAAGTACCCTACTATTCTAATCCCATTTTTCAGCACTAGGCCCATAGTCTTGAATACCATGGCATCGCAAGTGCACATCCAAATGTTATGAGGGTTTCTGGCTTTACCACCCTTTCAGGCAGTGAGTTCCAAATTCCCACCACTCTCTGGGTGAAAAAGTTCTTCCTCACATCCCCGCTAAACCTCCTGCCCCTTACCTTAAATCTATGCCCCCTGGTTATTGATCCCTCCACCAAAGGGAAAAGTTCCTTCTTGTCTACCCTATCTATGCCCCTCATAATTTTATACACCTCAATCACGTTCTCCCTCAATCTCCTCTGCTCCAGGGAAAATAACCCCAGTCTATCCACTCTCGCCTCATAACTAAAACTCTCCATCCCAGGCAACATCCTGGTAAATCTCCCCTGCATTCTCTCTAGTGCAATCACATCCTTCCTACAATGCGGATTCCAGAACTACACGCAATACTCTAGCTGTGGCCTAACCAGCGTTTTATACAATTCCAGCATAACCTCCCTGCTCTTATATTCTATGCCTCAGCTAATAAAGGCAAGTATCCAATATGCCTTCTTAACCACCTTATCTACCTATCCCACTACCTTAAGGGACTGGTGGACATGTACACCAAGGTCCCCCTGATCCTTGGTACTTCCCAGGGTCCTACCATTCATCGTGTATTCCCGTGCTTTGTTTGTCCTACCCAAGTGCATCACTTCACACTTGTCCGGATTAAATTCCATTTGCAACTAATCAGCCCATCTGACCAGCCCACCTACATCCTCCTGTAATCTAAGGCTATCCTCCTCACTATTTACCACCCCATCAATTTTCGTGTCATCCGCGAACTTACTGATCAACCCTCCTACATTCAAGTCTAAATCGTTTATATATACCACAAACAGCAAGGGACCCAACACCAATCCCTGTGGAACCCCACTGGACACAGGCATCCAGTCACAAAAACACCCCTCGACCATCACCCTCTGCTTCCTGCCACTCAGCCAATTATGGATCCAATTTGCCAAATTGCCTTGGATCCCATGGGTTCTTACCTTCAATATCAGTCTCCCATGCGGGATCTTATCAAAAGCCTTGCTGAAGTCCAAGTAGACTACGTCAAATGCATTGCCCTCATCTACACACCTGGTCACCTCTTTGTAAAATTCAATCAAATTGGTCAGACATGACCTCCCCTTAACAAAACCATGCTGACTGTCCTTGATTAATCCCGACCACTCCAAGTGTAGATTAATTCTGTTCCTCAGAATTGCTTCTAATAGTTTCCCCACCACTGAGGTTAGATTGACTGGCCTGTAGTTCCCTGGTTTATCCCTTCCTCCCTTCTTGAATAACAGTACCACATTGGCTGTCCTCCAGTCCTCTGGCGCCTCTCCTGTGGCCAGAGAGGTATTGAAAATTATTGCCAGCACCCCTGCTCCCCCCTCCCTTGCCTCACTCAACAGCCTGGGATATATTTCATCCGGGCTTGGAGATTTATCTACTTTTAAGCCTGCCACACCACTTAGAACCCCCTCCCTTTCTATGCTAATTTCTTCAATTATATCACAGTCCTTCTGCCTGATTTCCATACCCACATCATCCCTCTCACTTGTGAACACCGGCACAAAGTATTCATTTAGACCTACGTCTTCCGTCTCCACACACAAATTATCACTATGGTCCTTAATGGGCCCTACTCTTTCCCTAGTTATCCTCTTACTCTTAATGTACTTGTAAAATAACTTTGGATTTTTCTTTATTTTACCTGCCAATGTTTTTTCATGCCCCTTTTTGCTCTCCTAATTTCCTTTTTAAGCTCCCCCCTACACATTCTATACTCCTCTAGGGCTTCCACTGTTTTGAGCACTCGGTATCTGCCATAAGCCTCCCTTTTTCTCTTTATCCAATCCTGTATATCCCTCGACATCCCGGGTTCCCTGGATTTGTTGGTCCCACTCTTTCTCTTTACTGGAATATGTACTCTCCCTATTTCCTTCTTGAATGAGTCCCACTGCTCTGATGCAGATTTACCTAAAAGTAGCTGCTCCCAGTGCACTCTGGCCAAATTCTATCTGATCTTATTAAAATCGGCCTTCCCCCAATTTAGAACTCTGATTTCTGGCCCATCCTTGTCCATTTCCATAACAACCTTGAATCTAACGGAGTTATGATCACTATCTGCAAAATGCTCCCCCACTGATACCTCTACCATTTGCCCGGCTTCATTCCCTAAAATTAAGTCCAGGACCGTCCCCTCTCTTGTAGGAAGCCTTGTTTCCTGGCCGCCATGCGTCAGAAATGTAATTTAATACATTTGCATCTAATTATAAGCCCTGCTCGCCGGAATCATTCCCCGACACTAGGTCATCCGGGCACCCGACATGTTTCACAACTGAACATAAGCGATGTCCACCTGGTGCGTTGCATTTCCCTTGGACATTGAGGCTTGTTTGCCTACCTTGCTTCAGGCAGCACTGTAGTCATCAGCGCCAGGCTTTGCAGACTGCACCACATCACCTTTAAGGGGGCCGTAAGGCCGGGGTGGCTTTTCAATGGCTGCAGGGCTAGGGCTTGCTTGAGGAATGGGGAGAAGCAGCCTCAGGCAAGGGAAGAGGCTACAGGGTGAGGGCTGTACTGTACACAGGGTGTGTGTGGGGGCACATGTTGATCCGTGCAAGTGGCCTCCAGGTGGTGAGGGCTGAGGAGGCAGCCTCCAGAGGAGATGAGGCCAGGTGGAGATGTGAGGGTGTGTGTGAGAGAGTGAGTGGTGATGTCCCTTGAGCTGACAGTGAGTGAGATGCCAGTGAATGTGTGATGGGCTTGTGAGTTTGAGAGTTTAGAGTGATGAGATGGTTGCCTTAACCTGGTGGCACAGATGAGGTCATTCATCCTCTTTCTGCACTGGATGACTGGCCTCTTGTGTGCAGTGTTAGCACTGACCACCACTGTCACCGCCTACCAAGCCGGAGTGGTGAGATTGATGGACCTCCTGCGACCAGAGCAGGGGTAGAGGACATCACGGTGGGCCTCCACAGCGTCCAGAAGGTGTCCCAGGGATGCTTCACTTCTTGGCTTTTGGGGCCATGAATTCTCTGGAGCAGTCCTGGGCTGCAAGCATTGAGAAGTGTGCACACGGCTGCAGTTTAAATATGGTGCCCTGCATGAGGAAGCAGCGAGGTAAAGGCATGGCAGAGAAATCGGACTTCGCCCGCCAGTGAGATGGCGTGTTTCCTGTGGCTGCATAATTAATGAGGCAGGAATGAGTCGATATAAGACCATAAGACCATAAGATGTAGGAGCAGAAGTAGGCCATTCAGCCCATCAAATCTGCTCCGCCATTCAATGAGATCTGATCTGATAATCCTCAACTCCACTTTCCTGCCTTTTCCCCATACCCCTTGATTCCCTTACTTATTAAAAACCTGTCTATCTCCACCTTGAATATACTTAACAACCCAACATCTACAGCCCTCTCTGGTAGGGAATTCCACAAATTAACTACCCTCTGAGAGAAGAAATTCTTCCTCATCTCTATTTCAAATAGGCGACACCTTACTCTGAGATTATGCCCTCTGGTCCTAGACTCTCCCACAAGGGGAAACAACCTCTCATCATCTACTCTGTCAAGCCACCTAAGAATCTTATATGTTTCAATAAGGTCGCCTCTCATTCTTCTATACTCCAGTGAGTACAGGCCCAACCTACTCAACTTCTCCGCATAAGAAAATCCCTCCATACCTGGGATCAACTAGTGAACCTTCTCTGGACTGCCTCCAATGCCAGTATATCTTTCCTTAGATAGGGGACCAATACTGTTCACAGTATTCTAGCTGTGGACTATTTAGTGCCTTGTATAGCTTTAGCAAGACTTCCCTATTTTTATACTCCATTCCCTTTGAAATAAAGGCGAACATTCCATTTGACTTCCCTATTACCTGCTGAACTTGTACGTTAGCTTTTTGTGATTCATGCACGAGGACCCCCCCCAAGTCCCTCAGTGCTGCAGCTTTCTATTGCGGCCAGCAGGTAAAATGACTTTTTTTCCTGCCCTCTGCTACTCTTTGTGCAAATCTGGGACAATTCCGCCCTGTATTTCCAACTGTGCAACCAAACCTAATTCAGTTGATCAAGCTCCAACCAGGTTGTGTTTCTAGTCTTGAACAGCAGATGGCAATGTTGGAATGTAGATTGGGTACTTTTCTTGAAGCTTGGTGAAGATTTGAAAACTGGTCCAATCCCAAACAAACCAGCTGTTGGCCTAAATAGTTATTAATGGTCCATCAGGCTGCCTGCTCTGCTTGAATGTATTCACCCCATGATCCACTCCACACTCCCCCATCATTCACAGCAACAACATCCACACGGTTTACTGCCTTCCTACTCCAAGTGGAAACTGAGCAAACTCCTGAAGGATTGTCAATCCTACCATGCCTATCTATAAGCGTGAGTGCTTCTCAGGGTCTAGCCTGTCAAAATTGAAAGAGAACATGTGAATGGCTGATGCAATGCGGTCCCTCTTAGAGGACAGATTCATCAAGCCTTCCACTTAGGCTTAACCTGCTCCAGGGCAGCTGATCATGTATTGATCTCATGCAGTTCACCTGGATTTTAAAAAGGATATACAAATCCCTTCTTCTCCTTTTTGGCCATGCAATTTTATATAGTTGGATACTGCCTCCTTTGCTTCCCTTACTTGTTGAACAAGATACATTGGGTGAATGAATTTTGTCTGTTGTCCAGCGCTCTGTCAAGACTATTCGGACCTCCTCATGGAAATGTGAGACTTATTTTTCCAACTGCTTGAACACAATCTTTTTAACCAAGTGCGATATCAAGAACCAGCTGAGCAGGCTGGATACAGCACAGGTTATGGGCCGCGATAACATCCAACAGCAATAGTGAAGACTTATGTTCCAGAACTGGCCGCGCCCTTAGCTGACCTGTCCTAGTACAGCCAGAACACTGCCCAACAAAGTGGAAAAGCACCCAGGTATGTCCTGTCCACAAAAAAAAGGGATAAATCCAATCTGGCCAATTACCGCTCCATGAGTCTACTGTAAATCATCAGCAAAGTGATGGAAAGTGCCATCGACATTGCTATCAAGCAGCACTTACACAGCAATAACCGATTCACCAATGCTCAGTTTGTGTTCTACAAGGACCACTCAGATCCAGATCTCATTATAGCCTAGCGCCATTCATGGATAAAAAAGCTGAATTCCAGAAATGAGGTGAGAGTGACAGGCCCTTGACATCAAGCCAACATTTGATCAAGTGTGGCATCAAGGAGCCTGAAGACAATGGAAATCAGGGGAGAACTCTCCATAAGCTGATGTAATACCTAGCACCAAAGAAGGTGATTATGTCAAGCATCTCAGCCCCGGTACATCACTGCTGGAGTCCCTCAGGGCAGTGTCCTAGGCCTATCTTTAATTGTTTCATCAATGTCCTTCTCTCCATCATTAGGTCAGAGGTGGGGATATTTGCTGATGATTGTACAGTGCACAGCTCCATTCACAATGCCTCAGATAATGAAGCAATTTGTGCCCACATGCAGGAAGACCTTAAGCATTTGACTGAGTGTCGCATTGAGGAGCCCTAGCAAAACTGAAGTCAATGGGAATCAAGTGGAATGCATAGGCTGGAGTAATAGCCAGCACAAAGCAAGTGTTAAGTAATATTCAAGCCACAAAGTGCCAGGCAATGACCATCTCCAACAAAAAATATAACCATCTACCATCTCCCCTTGACATTCAATGTCATTACCATCGCTGAATCCCCCGCAATCAACATCCTAGGGCTTACCATTGACCAGAAACTGAACTAGACCAGCCATATAAATACTGTAGCTACAAGAGTAGGTCAGAGGCTGGGAATCCTGCAGCGAGTAACTCAGCCACTGACACCACAAAGCTTGTCAACTATCTACAAGGCACAAGTCGGGAGTGTGATGGAATACCCTCCCCTCGCCTGGATGAGTGCAGCTCCAACAATGCTCAAGAAGCTTGACACCCACCAGGACAAAGCAGCCCGCTTGATTGGCACCCCATCCACCACCTGAAACGTTCACTCCCTCCACCACCGATGCACAGTGGCAGCAGTGAGTACCCACCTACAAGATGCACTGCAACAACTCGCCAGGGCTCCTTTGACAGCACCTTCCAAACCCATGACCTCTACCATTTAGAAGGGCAATAGATGCACAGGAACACCACCCCCTGTAAGTTCCCCTCCAAGCCACAAAACATTCTGGGCAGAATTTTGCCCTCGATAGGCGGGTGGGCAGCCGATCACTGCCGCCGAAACGGGCCCTGCCGCCATTTTAAGTGGGCAGTCCAATGGGAAGTGCTATGCACTTCCTGTGCGGAGGGGGGGAGGGATTCCCCAACTGTCAGGGTGCGCTCTTTCACGCATGCGCACGAAAGAGCGCACATCTCCCTGAAGCAAAGTGCTGTCTCAGGGGGATCGCTGAAAGGCTGGCAAATATAAAAAATAGAACAATAAAAAATTCATTAACATGTCCCCCTCATGTGAAAATGTCACACGAGATGGGACATGTTAATGAAATAAACAAACACTTTATTAAAAGTTTTTAAACCCGATATCAAACCTCATCCCGCCACTGGATGAGGTTTGTAAAAAAAACACTTACCCGCCTGCCCGTTGGGCCAGTGCGCCGACCCGAAGTTCGCACGGGCCCCTCAAAATCGTCGACGATTAGCAAGTTAAGGGCCTTAACGAGGCCTTTAATTAATGGCGAGTGCGCGTCCCCGCATGCCATGCCCACCAACCAAAATATCGCAATGCTGCACGCTGACGTCGGGACGCTTACGCGACATTTTAAGCGCTGGCGTGCGGGCTCCGCCACCCGCGCGCCAGCCAGAAGATTCTGCCCCCTGACTGACAACCATATCACTGTTACTTCACAGTCTCCGGGTCAACATCCTGAAACCCTGTGCCTAACAGCTCTAGGGGTGTACCTACACCACACGGACTGCAGGGGTTCAAGTAGGTGGCTCACTACCACCTTCTCACTGGCAATCAGGGATGGGCAACAACGCCCACATCCTGTGAGCAAATAAAAAAAATCAAAAAATGGCTTGCATTACAAATTCATTCAGTAACCTTTGCCGCTCAAAAATGAATAGTGGCTGACATGAAAGAAAGAAAGAACTTGCGTGTTTAAAGTATCTCTCACATCTACAAGATGTCCCAGTGACAGCCAGGGAATTATTTTGAAGTTTAGTTGCTGTTGGTTTGTAGGCAAACACAGCAACCAATTTGCACACAGTAAAGCTCCCCAAACAGCAATGAGAACAATGAGCTGCTATTCGTGTTTGGGGGGGGTGAGAGTGCCAGGGCACCAGGAGAACACCCTTTACCTTCTTCTCAGTAGTGCCCTGGGAACTTTTATGTCTATCCGAGAGAGTAAACACGGCCTCAGCTTAACGGGTTCTGTAATAGATCGGACCTGCGACAGTACTGTTCTAAGATATGGTTACCACCCCCCCCAAAAATAGGAATCGTAATATTGAGAGAAGGTCAATCAAAGAGCTAAATTGGAAAAATAATGGAAATAATGATAAAAGCAAAATACTGCAGATGCTGGAAATCTGAAATAAAAACAGAAAATGCTGGAAAAACTCAGCAGGTCTGGCAGCATCTGTGGAGAGAGAAACAGAGTTAACATGTTGAGTCCATATGACTCTTCTTCGGAGATAATGACGATGATAATCCATTCAAAATTAATATTTGCTCCTTCTTATGCCTGCTGCTTAAAAACATTATTGTACTTTGTGTGTTTTCTGCAAGATAAACGCAGGTAAACTCATGTAACTGAACCTCTCCAATAGATTACTGTATTCATGAAACTGCAACTACTCTGGTCGGCCATTGTTGCATGCCAAGTGATACTTTCTAATAGATTACTCTGTGCTCACTCAAAGTATCTAGTGTCCAACATGTAATTTAATAAATCCCCATTAGATAACGTTGTTAATCATTCCATATCATGAACCTCCCCAAGAGGTTACTGCATTATATATATCACACCATATTTCCATTATTCCATTTCATGTCAATGTCTGCCTAAAACTCTGCTGTTAATTTCAGTGGGTAACTGGAGGAGGCTCAAGGACTGTCTAGTGTGACATGAGAAAGCAAGATAATGTACTGGTGTTGGTTGTTAGTGAGCACAGACCTGGGCAGGTTCCAATAGTACCCACACTGTAGCTCTCCCAGTTTCCTGATCAGTGCATTTGAATGTTTGCAGCTAAGGGTCTAACCTGAAGACCTGAAGGAGCTGACACAGCTGCGCATTGGGTTAAAAGAGATCTGCCTAGAACAAGAAATGTTCATGGTCAGGTCACTAGAGGGAGTCCGTTCCTCAAACTTATTTACGCTCGTGATCAGAAGTCACAAACACGGCGAATTCGCCTCATATTGCAACAAATGGCCAAATAAAATCTAGATTTTATGTTACAGTAAACTACTGGAGAGGTCAGTTACATGAATTACATAAGTATCAGATGGCATGCAATAATGGCCGACTAGAGTCGTTCCAGTATCATGAATACAGTAATTTATTGGAGAGGCTCAGTTGCATGAGTTTACCTGTATATATCTTGCAGAAAACACACAGAGTGCAATAGTGCGTATAGGCAGCAGGCAACAAAAAAGGAGGAAATATCAATTTTGAATTATCCCCATTATTTTCCCATTTAACTCTTTCTTTGAACTTCTCTCAATATTGTGATTCCTTTTCTTGGAGTAGCTATATCCTAGAGCAATACTGTCGCGGGGCTGAGCTTTTAGATGACCTGTTCAACTGAGGCCATGTTTGCTCTCTCTAGGTGCAAACACCGGCTAATTTCGGCCAGAGGGCGTGGTGACTCTGTGGTGCAGGAATTAATTCCTGTCACTTGACACCAATCGGCCAGAAAGTGTAAATTTATGTTGAAAACGAAAGTCAAAATTCATCCAAGTTTCGGTTTCTATTAACCCAGAGGCAGTTTCCTGCTGGAAATCAAAATGTATAAACTACAAAGCAAATTAGAGGAGCAGCCTACCATCAGACATTTTAACACACATGTTAACCCCTTCATCATACAGGACCATCACCGCTCGACTAAAGTGTATCAGCAATATCTTGGAGCACTCAGATGCAAAAAGCAAGAAGGCATTCCTTTCACTAACAATGGCAACACTCGTCCTGGGTACAAAAAGAATTGATGCCCCTCCTTGCGAAATTTTACTGTCAACTGTGGCTCAGTGGGTAGTGCTCTAATCTGAGTAAGAAGGTTGTGGGTTCATCACCCCACTGCATTGACTCGAGCGCAAATTCTATAGTGCCATTCCAGTGCTGTACTGAGGGAGTGCTGCGCTGTTGGAGGTGGCAGGTGAAAGGCTGAAGCAAGGCCCCATCTGCATTCTCAGGTAGATGTGAAAGATCCCTTGACACTCTCCTGAAGATCAGCAGGGGGAGGGATTCTCCCCAGCGTCCTGCCCAATATTTATCCTTCAACCGACATCACTAAAAAACAGGTTATCTGATCCTTTATCTCATTTAGAATTTTACAATTGGTTAGGAGGTGGATTAAGAACGGATAGTATCGTAAGTAGAAAATGCTGGAAATATTCGGCAGGTCAGGCAGCACCTGTGGAGAGAAACAGAGTTAATGTTTCAGGGCTATGACCTTTCATTAGAATGCCTGAAGTGTTAATTCTGTTTCTCTCCAGAGAAGCTGTCAGACTTGCTGAGCATTTCCAGTATTTTTTGTTTTTATTTCAGATTTCCAGCACCTGCAGCATTCTGCTTTTCAATTTTTAAGAACAGATGCACCATGTGCAGGATATCTTGCTGAATTTTCAATGACAAGATAAAATGCTTGTAAGAATACAGGAGGTTAACTAATGTGTGAGAGTGGAGGACGGGTTAACATATCAGGTAAGGCGCTGTTGGAATTCAGCTTTAATGATGGGCTATATATCCCAGGTCCTTACCTTGTTCACTGGTAACACTCTTCTCAGAAGGTTGTGAGTTCAAGCCCCACTCCAGAGGCTTCAGCACATGAGCTACGCCATATGGGAGATGCTATGTTTCAGACAAGACATTAAACCAAGGCCCTGGCTGTCTGCTCAGATGGATGCAAAGGATCACAGAGCATGACTTCAAAAAAGAATCAAAGGGAGCATCCACACCAACATTTATCTCACAACCAAATCTCACTGAAACAGGATAGGTGATCATTTATCTCATTGCTGTTCGTGGGGGATTGCTGTATGCAAATTGGCAGCCATATTTGCCTACATTACAAACTACACTCCCAAAGTGTTTCCTTATCTGTGAAGCCCTTTGGCGCGTTCTGAGGATTTGCAAGGCACCACATAAATGCAAGTTATTCCTTTATTTTCCTCTCTCAGTTGCTCCCTTACGTTGCATGAATTAGTGGACATTTGACTGGGGAGGGGGGCCATGCTGAGAATATGGACGTAGAGATCAGTGCGTTCTGTACAATTCTCCATTTATATTCATGGAGGGCCCACTGGCTTCTATATCACAAGTTCTCGATATGCATTCAAATCACATGAATCTCTGTAACAGGAGTCTGGATTGGAAAAAAGCTAGCTGAATGTCTCAAATCTGCCATGAGTTTGCATGGGTTTCAGCTAGATCAACGCAACACCAAGTCCATATCATCACAGCGTGGCAGGAATGCAAAGAGCAGGGTTTTAGCACAAGCAATTCTGCCAGTCGTATAGATATTCTGTCAGATCCTCACTGATTGGAAAAGCTGAAGTCGACTGATTGAGAGCGGCAGGCGAAGAATGAGCTTCTGCTGTTGTCAGGGGAAACCAAAACTCCATTTCCCACTACAGAGCACGGTATTAGCAGATATGAAGTGACTGTTAAACAGAATGAATGACACACAGCTCAAGACCCATAGAGCGGTGAGCGAGAAGAATTGGCTTTTGTATTGTGCAGCGCTAAAGAGATGTGTCATGTAACATTTCAGTGGAGGATAAATTCACAGCCCCTGGGGAATATCTTGACCCTACTGCAATACATAAGCAGCTGATATTGGATAGGAGAAAACAACTCCACTACAGGTAACCTCCCTTGAGATAGCACTGGCAGACTAGTAAGTATTACTCCTGACTGAAGAGGCATTATACCGGCCAGAATGTTACAAGTCCATCGCAGCGGGAACAGGGCCCTAAAACGCGGTGAGCCGTTCTGAGCTCCATCGACTTCGGCAGGAACGTAAAATCCCGCCCGCAGTGACAGTCATTGAGGGAAAACTGGTTGACCATGAGGGAAATAAAAACAGAAAATGCTGGAAAGACTCAGCAGGTCTGGCAGCATCTCTGGAGAGAGAAACAGAGTTAACGTTTTGAGTCCGTATGACCCTTCTTTAGAGCCGAAGGGAAGTAGAAATGTGATGAAATTTATACTGTTGAAGGAAGGTGGAGCAGGTGAAGCCGGAGAGAAGGCCAGTGATAGGTGGGGGCTAAGGCGAGATTGACAAAGATGTCACGGAGTGTGAGGGAGATCGTTCAATTTCTGTTCCTGGGGCTGTCTGGACAGTACAATTACAGGTAACTGGTCTCTCCTTATATGAGGTGGTGGCATAGTGGTATTGTTATTGGACTAGTAATTCAGAGACCCAAGGTGATATTGGATCTGGGGACTGGGGTGTGAATTCCACCACAATGGTGAAATTTAAATTCAATAAAAGCCTGGAACTGAAAGTCTAATGGTGACCGTGAAACCATTGTTGATCTGGTTCACGAATGCCCTTTAGGGAGGGAAATCTGCAGTCCTTACCTGGTCTGGCCTACATGTGACTCCAGACCCAGAGCATAACGGTTGACTCTTAGCAGTCCTCTGAAATGGCCTAGCAGGCCACTCAATTTTATCAATCCATTAAAAAGTTTCCCAAACAGCACTGTGGGTGTACCTGCACCACATGGACTGCAGCAGTTCAAGAATGTGGCTCATCACCACCTTCTCAAGGTGAATTAGGGATGAGCAATAAATGCTGGCCTAGCCAGTGATGCCTACACCCCATGAATGTATAAAGAGAAATTTACATTTCACAGGAATACCAGGCAATGGCCACCTCTAACAAGAGAGAATTTAACCATCACCTCTTAACTATAGCATTGCTATTCCCACGATCAACAACCTGGGGGCTACCGTTGGCCAGAAACTGAACTGGACCAGCCATATAAATACTGTGGCTACAAGAGCTGGTCAGAGGATGGGAATTCTGTGGAGAGCAACTCACATCCTGATCCCCCAAAACCCGTCCACCATCTACAAGGCACAAGTCAGGAGTCAGATGGAATACTTTCCACTTGCCTGGATTAGTGCAGGTCCAACAACACTCAAGAAGCTCAACACCATCCAGGACAAAGCAGCCCGCTTGATTGGCAGCACACCCACCACCTTCAACATTCACTCCCTCCACCACCAATGCACAGTGGCAGCACTGCAGCAACTCGCCAAGGCTCCTTCGACAGCGCATGCCAAACCTGTGCCCTCTACCACCTAGAAGGATCAGAGCAGCAGATCCAAGGGAACACCTCCACCTGTAAGTTCCCCTCCAAGCCACAATGCCATCCTAACTTGAAACTGCATCATCGTTCCTTCACTGTCACTGGGTCAAAACCTGGTTCAAGGAGGTGACACACCACCACTGTCCCAAGGGCAATTAGGGATGGGCAATAAATTACATAGGATTACATGGGATATACGGCACAGAAACAGGCCATCCGGCCTAACCAGCCCCCACTGTGTTTATGCTCCACTCAAGCCCCCTCCCATCTTTTCTCATCTAAATCTACCATCATAACCATTCATTCCCTTCTCCCTCTGGTTTCCCCTTTAAAGTATCTATACTATTTACTTCAACCGCTCCTGTGGTAGAAAATTCCGTATTCAGACCATTCTTTGGGTGAAGACGTTTCTTCTGAATTCCCGATTGGATTCACACAGATCCATACAACTCCTCCACATTGTTCACTGTTATATACACATCCTTGAGCCTAATGGTTGACAGGGGAGGATAGTGTTGCTCACAGTGACAGGACTCAAAGCACTGCATTACCTCAGAGGGTCTTCAGTACCTGGGACAATGAGAACTAGCTACGAAAATAAATATGTTGTGCTCATCGAGGGACCAGGAGGAATTCCCTGAAATTTGGGCCGGGATATTCCAGCCCCCATCGCGGCCCAGCCAAAAGTCCAGTGACTTCCGGTGGGACTGGATGATCCAGGCGGCGGGCAGGGCTGGAAAATCTTGCCCATCACAGAATCACAGAATCACACAGTGCAGAAGAGGTCCTTCAGCCCATCGAGTCTGCACCGACACGTGAGAAACACCTGACCTACCTACCTAATCCCATTTACCAGCACTTGGCCCATAGCCTTGAATGTTATGACGTGCCAAGTGCTCATCCAGGTACTCTTTAAAGGATGTGAGGCAACCCGCCTCTACCACCCTCCCAGGCAGTGCATTCCAGACTGTCATCACCCTCTGGGTAAAAAAGTTTTTCCTCACATCCCCCCTAAACCTCCTGTCCCTCACCTTGAACTTATGTCCCCTCGTGACTCACCCTTCAACTAAGGGGAACAACTGCTCCCTATCCACCCTGTCCATGCTCCTCATAATCTTGAACACCTCGATCAGGTCTTCTCTGCTCCAACGAAAACAACCCAAGTCTATCCAACCTCTCTTCATAACTTCAATGTTTCATCCCAGGCAACATCCTGGTGAATCTCCTCTGCACCCCCTCCAGTGCAATAACATCCTTCCTATAGTGTAGCGACCAGAACTGCACACAGTACTCCAGCTGTGGCCTCACCAAGGTTCTATACAACTCTAGCATGACCTCCCTACTTTTGTAATCTATGCCTCGATTGATAAAGGCAAGTGTCCCATATGCCTTTTTCACCACCCCACTAACATGCCCCTCCGCCATGGCCCCAAATTCCAGAGTTCTTTAAAAAACAGACCAAACTTCCGCGTAGCTGCGGGATCATGCGTGAGAGATATGTTAACCAGCTTGACAAGGAATTCCCAGTGCCAAATGCTGGCCTTGCCAGTGACACCCACATCCCATGTACAGGTTAAAAAAAAAATCATGCATCATAGAACAAAGCCATTCAGCCCAACTGAGCTTGTGCCAGATCCAATTAGTCACACCCACGTCCTTTTTTCCTCATAGCGCTGTAACGAATCCCTTTTCAAAAGTGTATCATTTTAGGAAGCTACAATTACATCTGCTTCCTTCATTCTTTTAGCCAGTGTATTCCAATCCGTAACAAGTTGCAGTGAAAACCAATCTCCCCGCATCCCCCTCCAATTCTTTTGTCCATTATTTTATATCTGTTTCGTCTGGTTACCGACCCTCCTGCCAAGTAAAAACCGTTCCTCAACCGCAGAAATTTTCATGTAATTTAATGAAAATTGGGTAACCATCGCCGGGGCAGCGCCTCGATTGGGGCATTGTCTCTACCCACCGCCCCCACCCCCAACAACCCGAGCAAATGTCCTGTATTATCTATAGCCCAGCAAGGGAATTACCCCAAGTTCAGGATCAGGAAAACCTACACCACTCCCCCTCCTACCCCACCCCCATCACTAACTATTCAACTGTGGAAGCAATCATAGTCATGCCTGATCCTACCCCTCACAAATGTCCAGCAGATATTGAGCAGATTGTGATCAGTATTAAGTGGGCCCTGCTTAATGCTAATGCTCCCTCAGCCAGGATAACTTCAGCCAACTATTACCCTGACTAAGGTCAGCTAAATAAGTGTGAGCTGCTGGTTCTGCATCACAACTGTTGCTGCATTTTATTCACAATGGACAGGACGGATATCAATGTTCTAGAGGGAGATACATTCCAAACCTGTCATAGGTTTTGAACTGTTCCAGTTTGGGATTCTGAGTGAGTCAGTTAAACTGCCAGTTTGACAGGACTTCATGCCAATACATCTGTAAGTTATCTTGGACTAACATTTTGCTGTTATTTACCACTCTATTTATTTATTATTTTTATCATTGTTTATGTTCTCAATTCCTATTTCCTGTCTTTATCCTGGATCAATGTTACTTGGGTATAGAATGTTGCTTAATGGTTATTTGTATTTTGACTCTGTGGCTTGGGGGGTGGTATGTGGGTGTAGAGATGCAGTGGTGTGTTTCCTGGACTAATGATCCAGAGAACATGATGGGAAATCCCATCAACTGGACATCAGTTTAAACAATAATATAAAATCAAAATACTGCCAATGCTGGAAATCTCAAATAAACACAAAAGATGTTGGAAAAGCTCAGCAGGTCTGGCAATATCTGTGGAGGGAAACACTTATCGAAATGACCTTTCGTCAAACAACCCGGATATCAGGCAAGTGACCATGAGAATAAATAAATAAATAAAAATACCTGGAAAAGATCAGCAGGTCTGACAGCATCTGCAGGGAGGAACACAGTTACCGTTTCGAGTTTTGGTTAATTATGGTAAAAACCCAACTGGCTCACTTACATCCTGTAGTGAAGGAAATCTGTGGACCTTACCTGATTTGCCTCATATGTGACTCCAGTCCCATACCATCGCAGTTGACTTTTAACTGCCCCCTGGGGCTGAGCAAACTAACTTATTGGGGCACCAAGCACCACCGAGGGCAACTACAGACGGGCAATAAATGCCAGCTGCACCCACATCATGAGAATAACATTTTTTTTAAATGTGTCAGGAGATGGTGCTTCCTTGATCATGCATCCCTGGGAAGAAGCTGTGATCCTTGGTCGGGAATCTAAGTTCCTGATTTTCTGAGATGGATGGGCACATTATTGAGGTCCAGGCAGGGAGGCAGCAGTAAGTATTGCCGATTGATTTGCCGAACCCCAATGTCCCAGTTCTATACCTACAGACGTCGGGTGGCATTTTCCGTGACCCCTGACAGCGGGCATGTCCGACGGCATGCCCGGGTAATATGGTGAGAAGGCCAACGTTTCACAACGTTGTGAAGGCAGTTTGTGACCGTCCGCCCCTCCTGTCGATAGCGGGCTGCCTTTCCCGTCGTCGGACGTCAGGAACCTCGTTGTAATACATCCCCCTATCATTATAAGCCCAGAATCAACCCCCACGCTGGATCGTCCAGGCACGACATGCTTCACAACAGCAAGTATAAGGCGGGCTCTTGGCGGCCTGCACTTCGAGGGGAACTCGGAGGTGAGTGCACAGCAATGTTGCGCAGCGCTCTCGTCAGGGTCGCCTGTTGGACTCCAAGGTTGAGGCGCGTTGGAGAGGGGACAACGGCTGCTCTGTGGTTGAGGTGGGTTTTGGGGGGGGCAGTGGCTGCTCTGTGGTTGAGGTGGGTTGAGGGGGGGGGCATCAGCTGCTCTGTGGTTGAGGTGGGTTTGGGGTGGGGGGGCAACAGCTGCTCTGTGGTTTAGGTGGGTTTGGGGTGGGGGGGCAACAGCTGCTCTGTGGTTTAGGTGGGTTGGGGGGGTTGGGCAGCGGCTGCTCTGTGGTTGAGGTGGGTTGGGGGGGGTTGGGCAGCGGCTGCTCTGTGGTTGAGGTGGGTTGGGGGGGGGGGCATCAGCTGCTCTGTGGTTGAGGTGGGTTGGGGGGGGGGGCATCAGCTGCTCTGTGGTTGAGGTGGGTTTGGGGTGGGGGGGCAACAGCTGCTCTGTGGTTTAGGTGGGTTGGGGGGGTTGGGCAGCGGCTGCTCTGTGGTTGAGGTGGGTTGGGGGGGGTTGGGCAGCGGCTGCTCTGTGGTTGAGGTGGGTTGGGGGGGCAGCGGATGCTCTGTGGTTGAGGTGGGTTTGGGGGGATGGGCAGCGGCTGCTCTGTGGTTGAGGTGGGTTTGGGGTGGGGGGGCAACAGCTGCTCTGTGGTTTAGGTGGGTTGGGGGGGTTGGGCAGCGGCTGCTCTGTGGTTGAGGTGGATTGGGGAGGCAGCGGATGCTCTGTGGTTGAGGTGGGTTTGGGGGGATGGGCAGCGGCTGCTCTGTGGTTGATGTGAGCTGGGGTGGGGGGGGGTGTTGGTGGTGGGGGGGGCAGCGGCTGCTCTGTGGTTGAGGTGAGCTGGGGGTGAGGGGGGGTGGGGTGCAAGCGCTGCCCTGAGGATAAGACGAATTGGGGAGGGTTGGCCAAAGGTTGCCCTGCGTTGAGTCGAGTTGGGGGATTGGTGGCACAGGCTGCACTGTGGCTGATGCTAGTGCACAATGGGAAGGGTGAGCCAGCAGGAAGCGGCCATGCATTAGTGAATCCTTGTATAAAGTGACCATTTCTCAGCAGCTGAGACAGTTCAGGTGCAGCCACATTGCTGTGATGGGAGTCGGGCATCTAGCGTATCTGCCCACTCATGCAATACAGAGGCATCAAAATGCCAACAAGTGCTCCAGAGCTTTTCACCCCTCAGGCACAGACTGCAAAGTGATGAGCGTTTTAGTGGACTGTAGAACAGTTGTGCAAACTCCTTGCTAAAGCTGGCCATGGAGCTGTCACTGGTGGAGGTGCTCACAGCCCCTTGCAATGTCTTCATTCAGGTTTGGACCAGTCTTTCCCGTGGTTCAAGCTAACAGTGCAACCTTGCAATGTGGGTTAGGAGAATGCCTGCACCTGAGCTGAGAGCACAGCATGCAGTCCAATGGGCAAAGCTGCTGCCAATGGGTCAGGTGGAGTGGGTTGGAGGAGGGTGTGGTTTCGGGCAGCCATGCAGCGCACTAAGCTCTGGCCATCCGAGTGGTGCCCAGTGATCTCCAGGATGCATTAAGGGGCCTTCAGATTTAAACAAGAGAGGTTCTTAGAACACCCAAGCTAACCCATGCATCTCCCTCTTTTATCATGCAGGAGGAGTACATCAGGAGCATGCAGCCTGGTGAACTAGCTGTATGTCTTGCGATGTACAGAAAATGGAGATGAGGGAGAAGGGAGTGACGGAGGTACCTGCCTGCACAGAGGGAGGAGAGCACCCTCAGGAGGAAGGGGCGACTGGGGCCTCTGCACACGCCACTGAAGAGCCACAGTGAGCCGTCGCTGGTCAGTGTCTAACTAGACCCAGGGTCTATAGGTGCCCCCTGCAGATGACCAAGAACCAGTGTCACCGAAGACTGTGCATGTCTAGGGAACTTGTCGGTCACATCTGCCAGCTGCTGCAGGATTTGATGCCACGGGGACATGGGGGCCATCCACTGCCCAAGGCCGTAAAAGTGACAGCGGCACTCAATTTTTACACCAGTGCTGCCTTTCAGGGCTCCACAGGTGACCTCTGTGGGATATCGCAAACCTCCGCCCACGATTGCATCCATGAGGTCACGGATGCCATCTTCGCGAGAGTGCATTTCGCCTGGGACCAGGAGAGCCAGGATGCAAGAGCAATTGGATTTACCCAGATCCTGGGTTTCCCACAGGTCCAGGGCACTCACATGGCGCTCAGATCTCCGTCACACTATGTCAAGCAGAAGGGCTTCCATTCGCTGAATGTGCAGCCGGTGTGCGACCAGCACAAACGCATCCTGCAGGTCTGCGCATGGTTTCCAGGGAGTGTGCACGACTCCTACATTCTCAGTTGGTCACAGATTCCTAACATCTTCCAGGGTCCACAGAAGCTGCAGGTATGGCTCCTCGGGGACAAGGGCTACCCGCAGATGATGTGGCTGATGACACCCGTGCGGCAGCCTCAGGCTGCAGCAGAGAGGAGGTACAACGGGACTTATTCTGCAACTCGCAACTTGGTGGAGCAGACCATCAGGATGCTGAAAATGAGGTTCCAGTGCCTGGACCGGTCTGGTGGAGCCCTGCAATACAGTCCACAGAGGGTGTCACACATCGTCGTCAACTGCTGCTCCTTTTACAACCTGGCACTGCACGGCGAGACAAGCCGGCTGAGGAGGAGATGAAGGAGCTGGAGGTCGCCTCCAATGAGGAGGACATCGACGAGGATGAGGGTGAGGAGGTCCTCGAAGGTGACGATGACGGTGATGATGCCATCGCACTGGCCAGACGAGGCAGGCGCACACAGGAGCCCTCATAGCTGCTAGGTTTGGGGAGAATGATGACAACATGCAGTGAGGAGATACCATAGATCCTCACATTGCATCTGTGAATGTTTGACTCCAGTCTGGCATAGAGAAGCGCACACAACCTCTGCAATAATGCTCCTGTCATGGAGATGCTTTGGAGCCCTAATAGTTGCTCGATTGCAGGAGGGTAATGATGACATGCAGTGAGGACACTCCATAGATCTTCACATAGCCTGTGAGATGTGAGGCGATGGTGTAGTGGTATTGTCACTGGTAATCCAGAGACCCGGGGTAATGCTCTGGGGTACCTGGGTTCAAATTCTGTCACAGCAGCTGGTGGAATTTGAATTCACTAAGAATCTGAAATTAAAAGTCTAATGGTGACTATGAAACCATTGTTGATTGTTGTAAAAACCCATCTGGTTCACTAATGTCTTTTAGAGAAGGAAATCTGCCATCCTTACCTGGTCTGGCCTACATGTGACCCCAGACCCACAGCAATGTGGTTGACTCTTAAATGCTCTCTGAAATAGGGATGGGTAATAAATGTTGGCCTAGCCAGTGACTTTAAACTTTATCCTTTAACCTGATCCTTTGTCAACCTTCAACACCTGTCCGCTTCAGGACCACAGCGTCACCGGTCGCAGATGCTGACGAGATAGGCCCAGCCCCACCTTAAAGGTGCTGAGAGCACACAAAGAGAATGCTGGAACTCTGTGAGTTCCCACGACATTCTGGCAGCAATGACAAGCACCATCGAGGTGCAGACATCACTAATGTGTCCAAGGAATGTGAGGCTGGACCATCACTTTAGTCTGAAGGCTGCACAGAGCACAGGGAAGAGGCCCTGGACTGAGACACCTGCCCTTATCATATGCAGGAACCAAATTTGAGTGACACGAACACTGGTCATCAGAACAAGGAGCCATAGGCAGGGGGACATTCTTGGGAGTTTAGTAACAAAGTGACCAATTTGTCCAAGTGGTAAACACCTGTGCCCAGGCTGTGCAACTACATCTCCTTAACCTTCCTAACCCTGCCACTGTGTTTTGGTGCTCCCCGGACATCTTGCAGCGGAGGTGCAGGCAGCCTGCTGACTGCTATGCTCGTCTGTGATGACCTAGGTGGGTGTCCCCTGGAGGGCCAAGACTTGGAGGGCCCCGTCCTGTTTTCAGGGTCCTGCTGTGTGGCAGTGACACCCTCCTCAGCCTGTGGAGCTGGAGCTGCTGAGGTCACAGGAAGAGGAGATTCAGGTGGGCAGAACACTCCCGGAGTGACCTGGGTGGATGGCCACAGGGGGTGCACCTGCTGATCCTCCTCCCTATGGGTGCCCAGGGGCCTCTGGCTGACTCCTTGAGGAGAAGGGGTAGCTGGAGGGAGATCGAACTGCCCTGCACCACTCTCACATGCACACTGTTGGAGGCCAACTATGGTGTCATTGATGGAGTTCAGCTCCTGCGGCAGTGCAGGACCAATGTCCTGAACCAAGGTCTCCATGGCGGCTGCTATCCTCCAGTGTTGACATGCCAGTGTTATCACCTCAGGCTGAAGGTGGACAGACTCCTCCATCATGCCTTGCAATAGGAGGAGCGCAGTGGACATCCCTTCTTGATGTTCCTGAGCTTGCCTTTGCAGCTCCAGCAACAGAGGTATAACTGAGTCCAGAGGCTTGTCATCTGACTCAGACTCAGCAGATTTCTGCCTCCAGCAGTCCTCTGAGTGCCAGAAGCCTGGGAAGTCCCTGCTGCCGCCCACTGTGGATCAGACAGTGTGATGTGCTCACTAGACTGTGATCCCGAAGCTACTCTAGAACTAGGTCCCACCGAGGTGTGTGTCTCTGCGCTGGTGGAGGGTGTGACGGGACTTCAAGGAGGGTGCCTTCAGATTTGGGCCTTGATTGCAGGCCCTGGGTCGTGGATTCTGTCAGCTGCTTCCCAGATGTGCCTGCGAAAGCAAGGGGGGATAATTCTTGCATGGCAGTGGCCTGTGAAACAGGACACATCACTCACGGCATGGTTGTCTGATGGATGTGGCACTGCTGGATTCTCACTTGGTAGAGCAGCGCTGACCTCACTGTCAGGACAGGAATGGTCCAGATCCTCGCTGGCCAGCTGGATGGCTCTATTTTCAGGTCCATGAGGACTTTGATTTCAGGCATTCCTCCACCAGTCTGCAACCTCTCCCTCTTGTTGTGTGCCAGCTTGTCCTGCATGAATAGTGATGGAGGGAGTGTAAGCAGGATGCCTGCCAGGCCAGACGATAAGTATGCCTGTCACGTGTGGGTGGTGAGTGGTCCCATCAACGGGATGAGAACAAGGAAGGTGTGTATGAGAGAGTGAATGGTGATGTCCCTTGCACTAGCAGTAAGTGAGGGCCCGGTGGATGAGTGATGGGTTTGTGAGTGTGTGAGTTAAGAGTGGTGAGAAGAGTGACTTATGCTGGTGGAACAGAGATCATCATTCTTGTGGCACTGGGTGGCTGTCCTCTTTTGTAGGGCATTGGCGCTGACCACCGCTGCCACTGCCTCCCAAGCCAGTGTGGTGATGTTGCTGCCCATCCTGTGGCCAGAGCAGGGGTAGAGGACATCACGGCGAGCCTCCATTATGTCCAAAAGGCGCTCAAGGTATGCATCATTAGGCCTGGGTTTTTCAGTCTTCTTGCCTTTTGGGGCCATGTCTTGTGTGCAGTGGTCATGGGCTGGAAGCACTGAGAGATATGCATGCTGCTGCCCTTTAAGTATGGCGCCCAGCATGATGCAGTGTTGAGATCATGGCGCGGTGGGCAAATAAGTGCCCACCCGTCATTGAACCGTTGTGTTTCCTGGGAATGCATAACTGATGAGGCGGGATTGGGACGATACGGCATGAAAAGCCGCCATTGCGGCTGGCAGGTAAACCGTCGTTTATCCCGCCCGCTACTGCACTTAATGCAAATCTGGGACATTCCACTCATTGAGTGAAGACAGCTAACTCAGCTTGCTCTAGGTCAGCAGGAAGCCAGCTGTCGAGGTTTGCGATAAGAAGAAAGAAATACACTTAAAATGCATCTTCCATGACCTCAGGACATCCCAAAGCATTTTACAGCTAGTCTAGAATGTCCCCCTGCCTATGGCTCCTTGTTCTGATGACCAGTGTTCATGTCACTCAAATTTGGTTCCTGCATATGATAAGGACAGGTGTCTCAGTCCAGGTCCTCTTCCTTGTGCTCTGTGCAGCCTTCAGACCAAAGTGATGGTCCAGCCTCACATTCCCTGGACACATTAGTGATGTCTGCACCTCAATGGTGCTTGTCATTGCTGCCAGAATGTCGTGGGAACTCACAGAGTTCCAGCATTCTCTTTGTGTGCTCTCAGCACCTTTAAGGTGAGGCTGGGCCTATCTAGTAGTAAGGACACCCACAACCACATTGCAAAACATAATGACACTGCTTCTGGTTATTATTATCCTTAATTCTATGCCTGTAGCTAATTCCAGGCTAATATGCTGCTCACACGTGTGTCAAACAGGTATCAGCATCACCAACACTTTCATTTCCTCCCACTGAATAGCAATGACTCAAATGCCCATATAAGATTAATTTTGCGCAAGGGGTTCAGACCTGGTAACAAAGTGTTGTAGAAATGATCTTTTATTGTCACACAGCATAGCTCAGCACATGAGGGGAGGATGGAAGCATAGTGCTAATGCCATTGGACTAGTAATCCAGGAGCCAATAGTCCAGAGACATGAGTTCAAATCCGACCATTTAAATTCAACTAATGAATCTGGAAAAAAAAATTCTTGTCTCCTTAATAGTGATCATGAAACTCCCAGCTTGCCAAAAAAAACATCCATCTGGTTCACTAATGTCTTTCATGGGTAAAAACCTGCTGTCCTACCCCTGTTTGGCCTACACATGAAGTGAGAATCACAACAATGTGGTTGACTCTTAATTGCCTTCTGAAATGGGTTGGCAAGCCACTCAGTCATGTCAAAATGCTCCAGCAATAAAGCACTGTGCACGCACCCACACCACGTGGGCTGCAGTGGTTCAAGGACTTGGCTCACTGCCACCTTCTCAAGAGCAGTTAGGGATGGGCACTAAATGAGTCTTGCCAGCAATGCTCACATCCCAAAAAAGGAATTTTAAAAAGATTGCAGTGTTTAGGGGGTTATTTATAAATCATACATTGTAAGGATATTGGGTGGAATAGCGACTTCTACCCAATTTCTTCATTTCAATAGCAAGACAACCATCAGCCGGCATTTGCACTTTAATTGACTTTGCACTTTTTTGCTCAGGCAAATGGCATTTGTTCTGTTATTTTCTATCTCTGTGCCTTTTGTTAGAAATCCACTCTCCCTTCAGTCCCCGTTTCTTTACTTGACCTGATGGAATCAGTCATCCTTTTCTCTTGCTGTGCTGTATCCCTCAGCATGGATGCTCTTCATACCTTGAGCGAGAGCATCATGTTTTCCTATTTGAGGCTTGTATTTTTCTAGTCTACAACTTGGCTCTGCGGCGTGCTACAACAGTGACAACTTCTGGCACAGCTTGAAAAACTAAATCAACCATTAATCAAAGAAATTCTTTAATGTTCCCCCACTGTATTGACATCCTTTTTACACTCTAAGTGCATTTGTAAAATTGTACTGTATAGGTTATCATATTGATGCAGGCAATAAGATAAATGCTAGTTAAACAAATCAATCCATACTAATCTTACACTGATTGTCGTGCACTGCAGCAACTCCCAAAGTACTGACGCTCATTAATGGCCAATGCCCAAACTTAACTGGGTGCCAGCAACTGACAGGAATTTGATCTGTGAAGCCTTTGCAAGATGCATGTGGAACAAGGCTTTAAATATTAATTGGCACCATGAACAACAGGTAAGTATGCAATGCAATGAAAGAACTGTAAGGCTTTATGCAGGCTTAGCAGGGACCAGGAGCAGCTAAGACATGGAGACTTGGGCCATCCACTGAAATCATGCTTTTGCTGCCAGATTTAACTTCTGGGGTTTCTTAGCATTTTCTCCAATATCTTAAGACTTTTTAGGTCAAGTCAGGTGGAATCATGGAATGGTTACTGCACAGAAGGAGGCCATTTGGCTCAGCTTATCCATGTTGCCTCACTGCAAGCGCAGTCAACCTAGTCCAACTCCACTGCCTTTTCCCTGAAGCCCTCCAGAACTGTTTCTCTTCAGATAATTATCCAATTCTCTTTTGAAGGCCTTGATTGAATCTGTCTAATCTTTCCAACCTGTTCATCTCTTCCCGTCCATGCGACATGCACACCTGGTCCAATCTGGTCTGGTGGCACCTCCAACTCATCGAAAGGAGCTGACTTCATGAACACATTGAGGCTGGTGCTCTACCATGGAGCACGTCATCCTTGCCGCAGCCTCACTGGCAGAGCAACCAGATGACAACACATTCCTCGTGTGTGGCTCACAAGGCACCAAAGTACGCCACAAAGTGACCTACAAAGATAAGACATTTTAACCCTCCTGGCTGAATATATTCTTTGTGGGGACGAGGAGAGATTTTAACCCGCAGGGAGGGGCAGGGACCTTTAAAACAGAACATTCAGCCTTACCAGATTGTTTGTGTTGACACCTGCTGGAAGCATGCAGGAGATTCTTCACTTTATGTAAACTGGAGTCCCGTTATATCAACAGGATCCCAATTGCATTTTTGGGCCCAAACGGGGAAGATGCCACATTTTTCTCAGCACGTGAAGGGACATCGGCAGCTGTTGGGCCTTTGTGTGGCCAGGTAAAGCAAGAATGCTCCTCCTTGCCCCACAGAGAATGTTGTAGCCTACCCTAGGTTGGACTACCCCCATCCTGCCACCTACCCTTCAAGGACAGAGGTAGCAGATGCATGGGAACACCATCACCTCCAAGCTCCTCTCCACAGCTGGAATGTGACAGAAAAAACGTTTTTATGTCTTGATGCAGTTGTGTTGGGGCAGTTACAACTGGCGCATTGATTGCATAATGTGTTGTTTTTTACTTAAAAAAAATTTCTCTGCATATATAATACATTTTAATTGTTGTCGTTGGGCTTTTACTCTGTAACAAAAAAGAGAACAATTTGAGCTGCAGCTGAACAGCGGTTCAACTTGTTTCACGTCATTATTGTTTTTAAGTACAGACCTGTTGTGTGGCAGTACACAGATGCTCCACACTCCCTGATGGATTTGTCCCAGGCACTGGGTAAACATGTTTGTGTTGGATGACTTAAATTAGTTCTGGTTTTGAGTGAGTTGCATTATAGTCGTTGCTAGGTATTGCCCCCCTCCGCCTCACCCACCTTGCGCGATCATAAAGAAAGCTGAAACTCACTGGGCGTGGGGGAGGGGGCTGCGGGCTGGGGGGGACTCATTTTCACCTCATGCACCTGGATGGGAAACTCATGGGAGCAAGGTGTTTTTGGGTCCCCTCCCCACCCCGTGACCACCCCCCCACCCTCCTCCCCTCCCACCCACCACCCACCGCACCCCCCCCCCTCCCGACCACCCCCCCACCCCCAACCAATCTTTGTTCCTACTTATAGTTATAATTTTCAATCCTATTTCTAATCTTTGAAGATTTGGATATTTATGTATCCTTCTAACTGCAGTAACATTTGACTAGTGTAAAGATTAATGTGTTCTCCAGTAATAAAATTTAACTGCAACAACTAACACTTAAGGAATTCTGCTTCAATCCAGCTGGCCAGGGACTGTTTCTCGTCGAATTTCCTGGTCTTCAACTCCTGAGAGAGAAACCTGGGATGTCTAAAATACTGACTCCATTTCCTGCAATCTGCCCACCAGGACTAGAGTATCTTCTAGAGGTACAAAAGGCACTTGACCAATTGTTCATTTTAAACTTTTGTTGATGATACTAAAGGGCGATGCACACCTCTCCTGAACTTCCTTCAATAAAAAGAAACTTTAGGCAGAACGTACTGCAGGCAGCCTAACCGCTATCACCCATTCCTGCCCTGCCAAGGCATTTTCCAGGAAAACTGTTTACACTGAGAGCATCTCCTCATTGGTCAGAATTAAGAATTGAGACCACCTTGGCTAGCCAGAGAATGGATGGTAATGGATACCATCACAGAGCACTTTGTGACAGTGCTATGCTCTGCCATGACACAGTTGTTCGCTCTAAGAGACACGAAGGGAATGGTTCTCTGAGAAAATATTTCTAATAATGACTGGCCCCTTACAAGGATCTTGGGTTGGAAATTGTAAGACCACATTAAAATTAATGAAATAAAAATCAGGAGCTTCAATCCTGTATATCCCCAAATGATTCTCCCTGTACACTACCTCCTCACCAGGAGGCCCCGGTCAGGGACAGAGTCAGCCCTAATATCAATCAGCAGAGGAGGAAAACATAAAGGATTTGGGTGTAATTATTGACAAGTCATTGATAGTATCCAGTCACTGTACAAGCTTATTAGAAAGTCTGGTTATTGTTATGACCATAGCTGGTGTTAACTGTTGTGCAAGCCAAAACCCAGAGGGAAATTTGGCTTACGGGCCATACCCTGTATTTTTGTGTTCTGAAAATGAGAAGACAATGTACTGATCTCAGTAGTAAGAGGTCCAGTAACATTTTTGGGATTTTAAAAATTAACAAGAATAAAATAAAACTTAAGTACACAAGATTATTGTTACACAATTAAGGTTAGTCTTATAACCATTCCCCCCCAAAAACTCTCCACTAGAACAGACCCACAAGTGAACACCTTCCAGGCAATACGCCCTTATAGATGTCTAACTATAAGAAATCCAGTAATATTACCCAAGGCAAACTGCTGTAGCTTCAATAAAGGCATACCACATGACCTGTAACTCACTTTCACTCTGCTGTGGAAAACCAAACTTCAGAATAAAACTGCCTTTTGCAGCCCAAGACTTTTCTGGCGTGACTGGATGGCCGATTTAAAATGTATCTCCTCCCAGCTCAGAGCTGACAGCTCTCAACTCAACAGCTCAAACAGCTCTAGCTGCTATCTCAACAGCAGAAACTGCAGTTCCAGCTTTGGCTATCCTAAGCTCTTCACAGTAACTCTAAATTGCCTTTTTTCCCCTTTCATCTCATGTTCCATTGTTCTCACACCTCTTTGAAACTCAAATCCTTCCAAATATAAAATCTTTCAAGCCTCTATCTTGTCTTTGCCTTCAGGTCAATAAAATATAATGTCCCCCTTCTGAGAAACCTGAGAAGCTCCTGCAAGATGCATGCATGTTTCTTTCCATCTCAGACTTTCCTTTGATGTCCAAACAAAGTCTCAACTTATCTAAAAATGCAAATGCTAAATCTAACCTATTTACTTGCACCTCAAACATAACACCACTATCCTTTTCATGTTTTAATCCCCCCAGACAATCTGTCTACTATTAATCTCTGCCCATCTTAATTAAATCATACACACACACATACACACATATATACACACACATACACAAACACTCCCACACACACACCCACACACACACCCACGCACACCCACACAAACACACACACATAGCCTTCTCCACAGAATAGCACAATATTCCGAAAAATATTTAAAACATCTATTTCTCGCATTATTTATTTGGGGTTTTGATCATAGGTGGAAGCAAGTTGTTCTTTCACCAATCATTGGCGGGGATGTTTTTGGAACATTAGCAGGAATTGCAAACAATCACATTCATGACATGGATCTTTCCTCAACAGGTGCACTAAATGAGAATTGCGTGCTGTCCCTTATGACGTTCTCTCTGTGCATGTTAACACTTGGAGATTCACATAGAGCATGTGTCCCAATCCTCTACATACACTTCCAGTAACCAAGGCTCTGCCATTTTTTTCTTCGTTCATGGGATGCGGGCATCACTGGCTAGTCCAGCATTTATTGCCCATACCTAATTGCCCTGGAGAAGGTGGTGGTGAGCTACCATCTTGAACCACTGCAGTCCATCTGGTGTAGGCATGGCCACAGTGCTGTTAGAGAGGGAGTTCCAGGATTTTGACAGTGTAGAAACGGCAATGTAGTTCCAAGTCAGGGTGGCGAGTGACTTGGAGAGTAACGTGCAGGTGGTGGTGTGCACATACATCTGCTGCCCTTCTCCTACTAGGCGGTAGAGGTTGTGGGCTTGGAAGGTGCTGTTGAAGGATCCTTGGCAAGTTACTACAGCACGCTTTGGTAGATGGTACGCTCTGCTGCCATTGTGTGTCTGTGGTGGAGGGGGTGCATGTTTAAGGAGGGGGGTGGGATGCCAATCAAACATTCTGCTTTTCCCTCAAGAGCACTATTGGATAAAATTTCCCCACTGTGTGCTGAAAGGAATGAGTTGAACACAATGTGCCTCTTTTCCCCATAGCTCTATTGTTTACACATAGCAGAATTAGGTGCCAGTGTGGTTATATATCAACCATGAGGCCTTGTAGAGGGCAGGTTCTAATGCTGGATTATTTCATCCATTATCTTTTGAATATGCAAAGTAGTCTCATGAGAGATACAATGCTCGAAAGATCATTCAGAAGCATTTGACATCACACAGCAGGAAAGCACACTAAAAACAATCAAATGTAAAAACTATACTTAATCAAGTCATATCCCACAAAAGTAACCCACTACATGGCAGAGATGTTCACTGTTGTGCAACATAAGAAAGAAATAGAAAATCAATTAATCTCTGTTGTTTCACAGATAGATTGCCTTCTGATTCATCAGCAGTTGGAACTAATGGAAGGTAAGTGATTGTAGACACAGATGAGTTGGTATGAACACATCAACTTTAGTTCCACTTTGGACTGTGTACACAGTACCAAAGTTTTCCTTACACTCTGAAAATTGAAATAGCTTAAGTACATAAGAATTTTCAGTTGAAGTATGAAAGCCCTATCCACTGCCGGCATCCCCTTCCCATCCTAGAAATTTGGCCAGCATTTCCTCCCTATTTAACACGAAAAATGGGCAAATTGACAGGTTCATCTCACTGTTGTTTGTCAAATGATGCTGGCACAGGAGGCATAGTACAGTTTCCTAAATAACCCCAGTCACTGTGCTCTACTGTGAGAAATAACGTGCTGTTTAGAGAATGTGAAAAGACTTTTTAAAATCAGCTTTAAATGTTCTGTATTGGCAGGCAAACGTGTGGTACTGTAGCTGTCGGTGACTTTACATAAAAGCTCAATCATGCTAGCTAGTGCCTCCCCAATTTTAGTTGAGATACCATCGTTTTGGCTAGGATAAATGGCACTTTCACATAAAAATTTCAATTTCCCATCTGAATAACTGTGTGCATGAGCTTAGATACGCGAATGCCTATCAGATGATTGTTTGACCCAACATTTATTTTGTTTGCTCTGTGTGGCGAGCATTTTTATTCCAGTGAAGAGTAGAAGTATAAAAAGGGCAGTTTGTTCAACATGCTTCCAGCTTCCTCTCTTGCCAAAACATCCGATCTGGAACCTCAGAGACAGCTTGCTGCAGCTGGCATTCAGAGTTAGCTGGAAAAATGCATTGGCTAGAGACTTTGGGAACCACTGCATTGTCTTGCAGCAAAGTGGAAACTCGGTTACTGCCAACGATAAAATGGGAAAGTTGTGCTCAAGGACTAACTGCAGTTCAAGGAAAGATGAGAATGACATCAGGGAGGCCAATGCCAGTACACAGGCTGATGAATTGTCATTTCATAATCCCTGGTACAGGAAGGAGAATTGTGGTAAAGTGGGGTTCTATGTACCTATAAGAGAATGTAGTTAGTTGATCACGTGACTGTATTGACCAATCGCTACACAGCACAGGCTTTTTGGGTAACTGTAAGTCTAGAGCTGGAGGTGATTGCAAAAGCACACATGGGGCAGAATTTTATGGGTCCATTTCGGCGGAGACGGGGCCGTAAAATGCGGCGAGCCATTATAAAACCCATTGACGACAGCGGGAACGTAAAATCCCGCTGTCGTAAAATTCTGCCCATGGTGTTAGTGCTCTATTCTTAGTTCCAATCAACTACTGGTGTTTGTTCGATTAATCGGTCTCTCTGCCGATATTGCTCCAAGCACCAACTAATGTGTTAATATCAAGGGGGCAGCTAGCGTTCAAGCGAACCTGATAACCAAAAACATAAAACTAGCGACGAGGATGGGATCAATTGACAGCAATCAAGAAAGCCGCAGTAAGCCAGCTACGTTATTTCATCACTACCGTGAAAGCTGTTTGAAAGCACAGTCTCCTTAGTCATCGAGTATGCCGCGGTTTGGGCATCTTGAAACAATTGACCCCGTTTCCGATGACTGGTCCCATTATGTTGAACGCCTAGTGTTCTTCTTTACCGCTAACAGCATCGCGGGGGAGGACAAGAAGAGGGCGATTCTTTTGTCCACATGTGGGAACAAAATGTATGGGCTGATCCGCAGCCTCACATCATCTAACACCCCAGATACGAAGACTTTCGACGAGTTAGTAAACATTGTAAAAAACCACCTGAAGCCAAAGCCCTCAGTCACCTTGCAGCGTTTTAAATTCAATTTGAGGAATAGGCTTCCAGGAGAGACAATCACTGGCTATGTAGCTTTTTAAAGGAATTAACAGAATATTGTGAGTTCAGAACTTCAATTAATAACATATTGAGAGACTGATTGATATGCAGAATCGGGGACGATGCTATTCAAAAGCGATTGCTATCTGAAACTAATCTAGACTTCAGTAAGGCATTAGAATTGGCAACAGCCATGGAGAGCGCTGTTAGAGACTTGGAGGCAATAAAAGATACACAAAATGTCGCCGTCCATCTTGTAGGGCGGGAAGGGACGGTAACAAAAGGCACAAAAACATCGGACTCTGCAGAAAGGCGGGGAACCCCCACTATGTACAGACCATTGGAGAACAACAGTACTACAGTGAAAACCCACAACATTAATGAGAAAAATGCATCCAGGCGGCCTGCAGACGACCAACAGTTCAGAAATATCGAATGCTTTTTCTGCCACAGCAATGATCACATAACGTGGCACTGTCAAGATCGGCTGAGACAGCATTTTAAAGACAAAGGTAGAAATCGCAAAATCTGTCTTGGTGAAGAACCAGAGGAAGCAGAATCCAACATCTATTCATTGTACAACCTGAAAGTGGGTAGAACTGAGCCAATCCAGGTAGTCATTAGAGTCAATGAACAACTCATCAAGATGGAGGTCAATGCTGGGGCATCAATGTCTGTCATAGGAGAACATATGTTCAGACACTTGAATAAAGGAGTCCATCCTTTAAGTTTGGAACAATTAGACACTAAATTAAAAACATATACATAGTAGTAGCTGGGGCAGGTCCCAGTTTAATTGGTCGCAGCTGGCTCAAAAAGATTAAATTTCAATGGGCAAATCAGAACAGGAATTGTTACAAAAGTACGCTTCCATTTTCAGTGACGAGCTAGGAAAGATTCGTGGGCTACAAGTCAAGATTCACATATACACTAATGCAACCCCCAGATTTATCAGAGCCAGACCAGTCACTTATTCTCTATAGGACAAGGTCGAGACTGAGATAAACAGGCTGGAGAAGTTGAGTATCTTACAACGGGTGCAATTTTCCAAGTGGGCGGCACCTATTGTACCCATACTGAAGCCTGACCAAAGTGTTCGCTTATGCGGCGACTATAAGTTAACTGTAAACAGAGTGGCCAAACTTGATAGACACCTGGTATTGAAGATTGACGAATTATATTTGAAATTGACAGGGGGCATCACATATTCAAAGCTCAACATGAGTCACACCTACCAGCAGGTAGAGTTAGAAGAAGGCTCCAGTGAATTTGTGACCATCAATACATATCGAGGACTGTATCAATATACTCAACTACCCTTTGGGGTCTCATCAGTGTGTGCTATTTCCCAGCGTACCAAGGAAAATCTGCTTCAGGGACTGCTCCATGTCGTTGTTTATCTGGATGATATCTTAGTCACTGGACGAACTGATGAAAAACACTTAGCTACTTTGGAGGAGGTGCTGAAACGCTTCTCACAAGCGGTGGTATGCTTGAAGTGAGGAAAAGTGTCTTTTCCAAGCCAAAGAGGTAGTTACTTGGGTCTGCATTCCGCGGAAGAAAAGGTCAAGGCTATTCGCGAGGCACCTGCACCGAAAAATACTACAGAACTGAAGGCCTTCTTAGGCACGATAAACTACTTTTGGCGATTTCTCCCAAATCTATCAACCGTACTAGCCCTGTATTATGCATTGCTTAAGAAAAAGCATAAATGGATTTGGCAAGCTCCACACCAGGAGGTGTTTCTGAAGGTAAAGCAATTGTTAAGATCATTGGCCTTACTGGTCCACTTTGACCCAAAGAAAGAGTCGATTTTAACTTGCGACACATCCCCTCATGGAGTAGAGGCTGTACTTTCACATCGGATGGTGGATGGCTCCAAACGACCCATTGGTTATACATCTCGCACGCTCAGTACTGCAGAGTGACGATATTCTCAAACTGAGAAGTTACGTTTGAAGTTCGGAAATTCCACCAATAGCTCCACGGTTGCCATTTTCACATTATATCCCACCACAAGCCTCTGCTGGGATTATTTGGAGAGGATAAGGCGATACCCCCCATCGCATCTACTTGCATCCAGAGGTGGGCACTGATATTGGCTGCTTACAAATACACTTTTATTCACCGATCGGGAAGCCAGATCGCACATGCTGATGCACTGAGCCACCTCCCCCTGCCAAATAACAACGTGAAGGTCCCAATTCCCCAGGAACTTGTCTTAGTGCAAAATTCTTTAGATTCCTCCCCTGTCCAGACCAAACAAACCTGTGAGTGGACAAGCCAAGATCCACTTTTATCTCACGTCTGGGAGCAGGTCTTGATTGGATGGTCAGGCGAGCCAAAGTCTGATGACATGAAGTCCTATTTCAATCACAGATATGAGCTCACCTGCCAGCTCGGCATATTGCTCTGGGGGGTAAGGGTTATCGTGCCCCCGAGAGGGCGAAGGATATTACTGGCTGAATTACATAACGTTCACCCTGGCATTAGTAGGAAGAAGATGCTCGCACACAGCTACTTGTGGTGGCCAGGGATGGATGCAGACATCTAAACCCTAGTCAAAAGTTGTCTTCAATGCCAGCAGATACAAAAGCTACCCCCCTTAGCTGCATTACACCCCTGGGAATGGCTAGGGCAGCCATGGGTGTGCCTCCACGTCAACTACGTGGGGCCCTTCTTGGGCACGATGTTCCTATTGCTAATAGACGCCCACTCCAAGTTGATGGATGTCTACAAAGTCCAGTCACCCATGTCTGCTGCCACCATAGACTGTTTGCGACAGAGTTTTGCAGTGCACAGGTTACCAGAGGTGCTCGTGTCAGACAACGGGACTGCATTTACCAGTGGGAAGTTCCACAGGTTTACAACCCTCAACAGAATAACTCATATCAAAACCTCACCTTACCATCCCGCCTCTAATTATTTGGCTGAGCGGGCGGTCCAAATTTTTAAGTTTGGAATGAGAAAGCTGGATGGGGATTCCATCAGCACCAGATTGTCATGGTTCCTGTTCGCATACCAGACGACGCCACACATGACCACCGGTATTGTCCCCTCTGAGTTACTAATGAAGAGACATCTCCGCCCCTATCTAACTCTTATCAGACCGAATTTTGGGGGGAGGGAAGAGTGAAGCCAAGAGACCTAAAAGGCTACACATGATAGCCATAATCATGAAAAAGATTTCACGGTGGGAGACACAGTTCTCGCGATGAACTTTGGAGATGGGCCCGATTGGCTATTAGGCAAAGTGACTGCATGACAGGACCTCTCTCCTATAATGTGTCAGTAAACAGCCGAATAATTAGATGACACATGGATCATCTCTGGAGAAGAGAGGCAGTCCCACAAGAAGGAATGCAGTCATCATTTGCGTTTGAGTCTGTACCGCAGGTGGAAGAAATGTCACACAATTTGGAAGTACCGGTGGGACCTGTTGGACTGGAGGGGATCGAAAACAGAAACTTGTCCACTTCTACCCAAGAGCCTGGTGGACAGTTGACCTCTGAGAAGGGGTCTTGGAAAAACCAGCCAAGGCCGTTGAGCTACGACGCACGACAAGTCTGAGGAAGCCTCCTGAGAGACTTGACTTGTAAATAGTTATTCATGTAAATAATTGGGATGTTGTGATGCTTGTCAATTGTACTTTCAAGAGAAGAGGGAGGGATGTGGTAAAGTGGAGTGCTATGTACCTTTAAGAGAATGTAGTTAGTTGATTGAAGAAGCACACATGGTGTTAGTGCTCTATTCTTAGTTCCAATAAATTACCAGTTTTTGTTCAGTTAATCGATCTCTCTGCCTGTATTGTTTCAAGCAACAGCTAATGTGTTAATATCAAGGGCGCAGCTAGGTTCACTGGACTAAGTGAACCTGACGACCAAAAACATAAAAGGAATAAAACCAGCCAAGGGTCCGTGTGGAAAACTTGCATGTGACCATGTGAGGGGAGGGTGAATTCAGGCTCAGCTGTGATGCCCCTCAATGCTTAGGCCCACAAATAGACAATGAATAAAAATACTGGAAATTTGCATGAGTTACCACTTTCAGGAAATGAGAAAAAACGGGAAACAGGTAACTTTTTTTTTGCGTTTGTTTGCTATTTGAGCGCCCGTTCCTGCAGCTGCTTCCTGAATGCTCCAAATAACCTTACCCGCCACCGTCTGTGCGCTGTGGCAGCTGCTGGTGTCTGTGCTCTTTGCAAAAGGTTAGTGATGGTTCAACCGAGAAGTGGGCAAGTTTCTGTTTTCGACCCCCCTGTAAAATAAATAGACTATTGATTTGCTGGCCTTCCTTCGTCCTTCACGAATATGGCCCTGATGACATAGAGGCCTCTGAACTCTTGGAAGGATTCCAAAAAAAAAACCACGATCTCTGCTACAATATTCCAGTGGCACGTTGCCTTAGTGGCAAATTGCTGTTAGCAACTACTGTGAATTTCTTTTCAGCCCTGTTTGGATTTGAGACCAACAACAAATATGAAGTTAAGAACAAGATTGGCCAACAGATCTACTTTGCCACTGAAAAGTCGAACCTCTGCTGCAAAATATTCTGTGGGGCACAGCGATCTTTCAAAATTAATATCGTGGACAATATGGGGACTGAGGTAATACGCATGAGGCGGTCCTTGCACTGCGGCAGCTGCTGGTGTCCGTGCTGTTTGCAAAAGGTTAGTGATGATTAAAACGAGAATGGTTATTAATCTATTTTTGTTCCTTCCTAATCCATATAAAATTACACATTAAAGTGTGCCTGGCCTGAGTTAATCAACATGCCATTAGAGAGTCTTAGAGTCATAGGGGTCCACAGCACAGAAAAAGGCCCTCCGGCCCATCGAGTCTGCGCCGGTCAAACAAGTACCTAACTATTCTAATCCCATTTTCCAGCACTAGGCCCATAGCCTTGTATGCCATGGCATCGCAAGTGCACATCCAAATACTTCTTAAATGTTATAAGGGTTTCTGCCTCTACCACCCTTTCAGGTAGTGAGTTACAGATTGCCACCACCCGCTGAGTGAAAAAATTCTTCCTCACATCCCCTCTAAACCTCCTGCCCCTTACCCTAATTCTATGCCCCCTGGTTATTGATCCCTCCACCAAGGGAAAAAATTCCTTCCTGTCTACCCTATCTATGCCCCTCATAACAAATCATGCCCCACCCTCAATCTCCTCTGCTCCAAAGAAAATCACAGAATCACAGAGTGCAGAAGAGGCCCTTCGGCCCATTGAGTCTGCACCGACACGTGAGAGACACCTGACCTACCTACCTAATCCCATTTACCAGCACTTGGCCCATAGCCTTGAATGTTATGATGTGCCAAGTGCTCATCCAGGTATTTTTTAAAGGATGTGAGGCAGCCCGCCTCCACCACCCTCCCAGGCATTGCATTCCAGACTGTCACCACCCTCTGGGTAAAAAGTTTTTCCTCACATCGCCCCTAAACCTCCTGCCCCTCACCTTGATTTTGTGTCCCCTCATGACTGACCTTTCAACTAAGGGGAACAGCTGCTCCCTATCCACCCTGTCCATGCCCTTCATAATCTTGTACACCTCGATCAGGTCGCCCCTCACTCTTCTCTGCTCCAACGAAAACAACCCAAGTCTATCCAACCTCTCTTCATAACTTCAATGTTTCATCCCAGGCAACATCCTGGTGAATCTCCTCTGCACCCCCTCCAGTGCAATCACATCCTTCCTATAATGTGGCGACCAGAACTGCACACAGTACTCCAGCTGTGGCCTCACCAAGGTTCTATACAATTCCAACATGACCTCCCTACTTTTGTAATCTATGCCTTGATTGACAAAGGCAAGTGTCCCATATGTCTTTTTCACCACCCTACTAACATGCCTCTCCGCCTTCAGAGATCTATGGACACACACGCCAAGGTCCCTCTGTTCCTCAGAACTTCCTAGTGTCATGCCGGTCATTGAATACTTCCTTGTCAAATTACTCCTTCCAAAATGTATCACCTCACACTTTTCAGGGTTAAATTCCATCTGCCACTTATCTGCCCATTTGACCATCCCATCTATATTTCTCTGTAGCCCAAGACACTCAACCTCACTGTTAACCACCCGGCCAATCTTTGTGTCATCCGCAAACTTACTAATCCTACCCTCCACATAGTCACCTATGTTGTTTATATAAATGACAAAAAGTAGGGGACCCAGCACAGATCCCTGTGGTACACCACTGGACACTGGCTTCCAGTCACTAAAGCATCCTTCCGTCATCACACTCCCACATCTCCCACAACTAAGCTAATTTTGAATCCACCTTATCAAATTACTCTGTATCCCATGTGCATGTGCCTTCTTTATAAGTCTCCCATGTGGAACCTTGTCAAAGGCTTTGCTGAAATCCATATAAACTACATCAACTGCACTACCTTCATCTACACACCTGGTCACCTCCTCAAAAAATTCAATCAAATTTGTTAGGCATGACCTCCCTCTGACAAAGCCATGCTGACTATCCCTGATCAAATCTTGCCTCTCCAAGTGGAGATAGATTCTCTCCTTCAGAATTTTCTCCAATAGTTTCCCTACCACTGATGTAAGACTCACTGGCCTGTAGTTCCCTGGCTTATCTCTGCAAACCTTCTTAATAGCGGAACCACATTAGCTGTTCTCCAGTCCTCTGGCACCTCCCCTGTGGCCAGAGAGGAATTAAAAATTCGGGTCAGAGCCCCTGTGATCTCCTCCATTGCCTCCCTCAGCAGCCTGGGACACAAATCATCCGGACCTGGAGGTTTGTCCACTTTTAAGCCTGCCAACACCTCCAATACCTTGTCACTCCCTATATCAATTTGCTCAAGAACCTCACAGTCTCTCTCCCCGATTTCTATACCTTCATCCTCATTCTTTTGGGTGAAGAAGGGTGTGAAGTATTCATTCAACACTCTAGCGATGTCATCTGGCTCCACCCATAGATTGCCCCCTTGGTCCCTTATAGGCCCTACTCTTTCCCTGGTTATCCTTTTCCCATTGATATACTTATAGAATATATTAGGATTTTCCTTACTTTTACCAGCTAGAGCTTTCTCATATCCCCTCTTTGCTCTCCTAATTGCTTTCTTAAGCTCCACCCTGCACTTTCTGTACTCCACTAATGCCCCCGCTGATTTGCTTCCCTTGTACCTGCTAAAGGCCTCTCTTTTCCTTCTCATTGTAACCTGAATATCTCTGGTCATCCATGGTTCTCTGGGCTTGTTACTCCTTCCTATCACCCTAGAGGGAACATGTTGAGCCTGTACCCTACCCATTTCCTTTTTGAACACCCCCCACTGCTCCTCTGTAGATTTCCCCACAAGTAGCTGTTCCCAGTCTACCTTGGCCAGATCCTGCCTTATTTTACTAAAATCCACTCTCCCCCAGTCCAAAATATTTTTTTGCACCTTGTCTATTTCTTTGTCCATAACAAACTTAAACTGTACGATGTTGTGGTCGCTATCACTAAAATGCTCCCCCACCACCACCTCAGCCACTTGTCTGGCTTCATTCCCCAGAATTAGGTCCAGCACTGCGCCGTCCCTTGTTGGACCCTCTACATATTGACCTAAAAGGTTCTCCTGTACACATTTCAAGAAATCCATTCCATCCAAGCCCTTAACATTATGTCTATCCCAATTAATTTTGGGAAAGTTGAAATCACCTAATATAATTACTCTATTGTTATTGTTTTTACACACCTCCACAAATCATGCACATATTTGCTCCTCAATTTCCCACTGACTATCTGGGGGTCTATAATAAACACCTAACAATGTGGCTGCCCCTTTTTTATTCCTAAACTCTACCCACAAAGCTTCATTCGATGCCCCCTCCAAGATATCATCTCTCCTTACTGCAGTAACTGGCTCCTTAACTAATAATGCAACGCCTCCTCCTCTTTTACCCCCTCCCCTGTCTCGCCTGAAGATTCTATATCCCAGAATATTGAGCTGCCAATCCTGCCCCTCCCTCAATCACTTCTCAGTGATGGCTACTATATCACAATTCCACGTGTCAATCCTCACCCTTAACTGATCCGTTTTACCTGCAATACTCCTGGCATTAAAGTATAGGCCATCTAGCCCTGCCTTACTCCCTTGAAACTTAATTCAGCTGTACTCCCTCTGACTTGATTGTTTTACTGTATTATGATGCGTCCCTATTCTGCTAACATTGTGTCCCCTCCCCCTGCCGAATTAGTTTAAACTCTTCCCAACAGCACTAGCAAACCTACCCGCATGGATGTTAGTCTCGCTCTGGTTCAGATGTAGACCGTCCCGCTTGTGCAGGTCCCACCTTCCCCAGAAATAGTCCCAGTGATCCAGGAATCTAAAACTCTCCCTCCAGCACCAACTCTTAAGCCACGTATTCATCTGCACTATTCTCCTATTTCTGAGCTCGCTAGCACGTGGCACTGGGAGTAATCCAGAGATTACAACCCGAGAGGTCTTGCTTTTTAGTCTACTGCCTAACTCCCTGAATTCTTGATGCAGGACCTCATCCCTCTTTCTACCTATGTCCTTGGTACCAACATGTACCATGACCTCTGCCTTATCACCCTCCCCCTTCAGGATGCCCTGCAGCCATTCAGTGACATCCCGGACCCTGGCACCGGGGAGGCAACATACCATCCTGGAGTCATGTTGACGGCCACAGTAGCGCCTATCTGTTCCCCTAACTATAGAATCCCCTATTACTATTGCTCTCCTCTCTTCCTCACCTCCTGTACAGACAGGCTGCTTGTGGTGCCAGAAGCTTGGCTCTGTCTGCACTCCTACCATCAGCACCCCAATGCTCTTTCCTATCCATTGTGTCCATTTTATAGCCTGTCTAATTTTCTTCGCCATTGTGTTCAGGTGTGGATTACCGACATCTCTTGCCTCTAAGTCAGGTGGTTGTAGGTTCAATTCCTGCTTGCGAGTTGAGCCAATTCAGCCCTGAGGAAATATTGGAGTTGGTGATGTGTTTTGGATGAAATGTTAAATTAAGGTCCTGTTGGCTGTCTCAGGTGGTTGTAAAAGATCCCTTGGCACTATTTCAAAGAAGAGGAGGATAGTTCAGCCTGGCCAACATTTGTTCTCAACCAACATCACTGGAAAAAAGCTGCTGGTCTGACCATTATTTCAATGCTGTTTGTGGGACCTTGCTAAATGCAGGTTGTCTGCCACAATTCCTGCATTGCATCCATGTCTGCACTTCCAAAGTACTTCATTGTCTGTAAAGTATTTTGGGCATCTTGAGATTGTGAAAGACATTTATTTTTCTTACTTACAAGACTAATTTCACCTCCTTTGAGTTGCCATCCAATGCCTCTTCCAATTGCTCCATTTATCTCCAGCACTCCAATATTGCTCCCACAAGAAATATTTTCAGGGAACACAATTTGGAAGTGGAGTTGACCAGCTTCCTCACACCCTGAAGTTAGTCTAATATCTAAAGCACAAGATGACACTTGTCAAAGTTCTGCATTGCTAATGGGTTTCCTATATGCACCTGAGGTATCTTGTAATGTATATTTCATACTTTTGGGATCAAAAACCTTTTTACTTTGTTAAAAAATTATTACACTTTCCATAGGAAAGAAAGCATCTGTGAAACTGTGGTGATCTAATCTTGCCCAAAGTTTATCACTGTTTTTAAAATTTTTTCATAGGAGTTGGGCCTCAAAGGCAAGGGCAGCATTTGTTGTCCATCCCGAATTGCCCTTGAACTGGCTACACCATTTCAGAGGGAAGTCAAGAGTCAACCCTATATTGCTATGGGTCTGGAGTCATATGTAGGCCAGATATGGATAGGATGGCATATTTCCTTCCTTAAAAGGGCATTCATGAACCAGATAAGTTTTTATGGCAATCAATGATAACTTCACGATCACCATTACTGAGAGTAGCTGCCACATGAACCCATGTTCTTCAAAGTATTTACCAGGGCTGTTGGATTATTAGCCCAGTGACATTACCATTACACCACTATTGCACATTCTTGCAAATGTGATAAAAGTTATACTTATGCCTTGTGTTTTGTTCTGTACTGAAGTAAACAAAAAAGGTTATGAAAGTACTTTTCTCCCTTCGAGACTCATAGGTAGGAATTTCATAGTTAATAGTCTAGAGTCATGCTACTGTAGAGATGTTGTGTGGAATGTTTAATTTTTAAGGATTAATAATAGGCTAAATAATAGAAAAGAAAAGGTCATGCTCCACGATAGTTATTTCAATTGCATAACTGTGACAAGTGTAGATCACAAGATACTGGTTTTGTGACCCTGGTGTTTACAATGTCTACTTGTGACTTTGATGACCTTGACCAATGTGTTTAAAATAGAAGGCCAAAATTCTCGGGTTCACGCTTTTCCCACAGAATTGTCGGGGGAGCATGACTTCCAGCTACCTGTGGTCATAATTGTGGGGATGTGGTCATATCTATACATGGAGAGGGCAATCCACACTTATATGGGTGCACCACTAATGCCCATCCCATTGTGCCAGTGGAACTCCATGTGACAAGTGCCACTCTGACAGAATCGAAGGGTTGAAAACTTTGAAAGTTGATAAATCAGCAGGGCCAGATGGATTGTTTCCGAGGCTGCTGAAGGAAGTCAGGAAGGAGATAGCAGATGCTCTGAGGATGATTTTCCAATCTTCACTAGATACAGGAGAGGTACCGGAGGACTGGAGAAATGCAAACGTAGTTCCATTGTTTAAAAAGGGATCAAAGGAAATGCCAAACAATTATAGGTCAGTTAGTCTTACATCGGTGGTGAGCAAATTAGTAGAATCAATCTTGAGAGATAGGATTAACTATCATGTGGAAAGGCATGGACTAGTCAGGGATGGTCAGCATGGATTTGTTAAAGGAAAGTCTTGCCTCACAAATTTGATTGAATTCTTTGAGGAAGTGACAAGAAGGGTTGATGAAGGTAGTGCAGTGGATGTTGTGTACATGGATTTTAGCAAGGCATTTGACAAGGTCCCACATGGCAAATTGGTCAGGAAAGTAAAAGCCCATGGGATTCAGGGTAATGTGGCAAACTGGATAAAAGGTTGGCTTTGTAACAGGAAACAAAGGGTAATGGTCGATGGATGCCCTTGCGAATGGAAATTTGGCTCATGTGGTGTTCCACAGGGCTTGGTGTTGGGACCCTTGTTGTTTGTGTTATATATTAATGATTTGGATGTGAATGTGAGGGGCACGATTGGGAAATTTGCAGATGACACAAAGATTGGCCGAGTAGTGGATAATGTAGAGGATAGCCATAATCTCCAAAACGATATAGGTGGGTTGGTGGAGTGGGCGGTAAAGTGGCAGATGGATTTTAACATAGAGAAGTGTGAGGTCATACATTTAGGGAGGTCAAACAGTTACAGGGATTACAAAATAAATGGGAATATACTAAGAAGGGTAGATGAAGTGAGAGATCTTGGCGTACAAATACACAGGTCTCTGAAGGCAGCAGTTCAAGTAGATAAGGTTGTAAAGAAGGCATATAGAATGCTCTCCTTCATTGGCAGAGGTATAGAATATAAAAGTAAGGATATAATGTTGGAATTGTATAAAACACTGGTGAGGCCACAACTGGAGTATTGTGTGCAATTCTGGTCACCACATTACAGGAAGGACGTAATAGCTCTGGAGAGAGTGCAGAGGAGGTTTACAAGAATGTTGCCAGGGTTAGAAAAGAATAGCTACGAGGAGAGATTGGATAGGTTGGGGTTATTTTCCTTAGAACAAAGAAGGCTGAGAGGTGACTTGACTGAGGTATACAAAATTATGAGGGGAATAGATAGAGTGGACAGGATAAAACTGTTTCCCTTGATGGAGAATTCTAGAACCAGGGGGCATAGATTCAAGATAAATGGTAGAAGGTGTAGGGGGAGAACTTTGGGAGAACATGAGGAAGAACTTTTTTACGCAGAGGGTAGTGGGTGTCTGGAATTCGCTGCCCAAGTTAATGGTAAAGGCAGAAACTTTAAAGTACCTGGATCTGCACCTAAAGTGCTGTAAGCTGCAGGGCTATGGACCAGGTGCAGGAAGGTGGGATTAGAAAGGGCATCTGGGTGTCCTCGAGCTGGCATGGACAAAATGGGCCGAATGGTCTCCTTCCGTGCTGTAACTTTTCTATGGTTCTATGGTTCTAAAGCAACCAAGGCCTGAAAAAGGAAGAGATATTTTAAAAGCATCTTCAATCAGGGAGGCAGGTGAACCAACTATTGAAGAACAATTGGTCTGCCTTCTGCCAACAATGATTTCCTGTTCACTTTTCTTAATGGGGCATTCCCAAATCCTGGCATGAAATTTACATCAACTCTCAAATGGCGTAGGTCTAATTGAGGCTACCGATGGCTCACTACATGGAATTCCAGTGATAACCCGGGAACATCCAGTTATGGGCAGGAATGAGAGAGAACTGAAACCTTGGTTCCCTTCCCTTACTGTGTGTTGAAGAGGAAGAGGAAGACATGTGTGTTTCTTAATGCCTGGGTGGAGGTCAATTTGAATAACCAGCAGCAAGCTTTCATGGGTTTGGATAAAGAGAATTATTCATTCATACATTCACACTGAAAACCTAAGGCTACATCTCACACACATACACACACACACACACACGGAAAATATAGTTAGAGAGAATAGTGCAATTTTGCAAGTTATATAAAAAATAGAATAATTTATAATTCATATGTTTGGCTCATCTTGAAAGAAAGAATGACCCGATGAAGAAAAAATTTCACTCCTGAAGCGTGGTCTAGGTGGATGAAACACCAGGAGTCATATCTCGGAACTGTTGAAGGAGCCCCTCAAAGAGATGGATTTTTAGGTTACATGTAGACCCAGGAGGTCAGTTTTCTGTATTGGTGGAGTTGAAAAGGAAAAGGCTTGGATACCTCACAGTGTTGCTTGTCTCCAGGTCTCAAGGCATATTTGTTGTTGCCTTTTCTGCTGCTTCTGTTTCTGCAGTTGTTCTGAGTAGTTTTGCAGACTGCACTAAAAGCATCTTTTTAAGGGTGACTAAAATTGCTACCTTTCCATGTGGTCCTTCACAGCTCTCTTCCAAATAATGTATGAGGTTTAAGTTAATTAGCCACAACCTTGGCCTTTGCAAACATCCACCCTGGGGTTTTAGACAATCATTGTCTTGGTTTCAAGATATCGCTATTTTCACCTCTTTAGTCTGGAATGTCCTTTTGCCCATTCGAGACATTGTGGCAGTTGTTTTTTGGAATCCACAGGCCAAGAGTCAGGTGAGCCGACAACGGCCATCTTTTGCAGCCCATCAGTGTCCAATTTGAAAGAAAAGTTAGTTCTGGAAGATTCCAAACCAATAACAGTTTGTGTTTTAAAAGTTATGAATAGGACATGTCTCTACTGGGCATGACAACCCCCCAGACCTGCCCTGTGTTAGGAGGACATAGGAGTGGTGGGAGTTGGAGAAAGGTTGGTGGTTGTTAAGCCATTGGATCTGGATTCTGTCCCAAAATTGTGGGCTGTTTATGGACTGACCTGATGAATTCTATCCAGCAGCGGATCAAAGTTTAGGGTTAAGAATGTCTAAGTTTGTTGATAACACAAAATTGTATTGGAAAAGGGAATAATATGATGAGATTGATATTATTCTAAGCCATGTAAGCAGATTAGTGACAAATAGTGTTCAATATTGAAAGCTACAATAATAAACACTAGTAGATACCCTTTATCATTGTTCACAGTAATTGAGAGGGTGCTTCACAAGGACAATTTACCATGTGACATACAACATATAATTCTACTGCTAACGCAAGTCTCTAGTTGAGCTAATCTTCCCCTTTAGGCTCACAAGGTCTAACTGATGCAAAAAGGAATATACTTAGTTCAATAAAAAAAATAATTGCTGTTATGCAGTCCCAGATGTCAATGTGAAGCTATTGATGAGGTTTATTTCCTTTTTAATTGTACGCAAAATTTGATGTCCCAAATACCACAAAAACTTTGTACCAGATACATTCAAGTCTGTGCACCCTTGGACCTTATGAGAGATGGGGATCTTCCAAGGGAGATGATTGAGATGGGAGACAGTGAAGCTTTTTTGGGGTTAAGGGGGCATCAAAATTGATGTTGAGGGAATGGTTAAGAAAATTGATGGCAGCAGAACTAGCCTGGTGAATGGAGGGCCAAAGGCTAAGAATAGCGCAGTTGTTAGTGAATTACCTTCCACATTTTGCCCATTTAGTCCATGTGGGAATAATAACTTCCATTGTTCAATCTTCAATGGCTTGTTCCTCATCCATCTGATTTTTTGGATGGGTGCCTCCAGTACACCAGGACAAGCATGGGCTGCTCATCCTATATATTGATATTGAATCCATTGTTGCATTTTAGGACAGGGTCAACATCTTGTAAACGGAAAACCCACTCCACTGCACACCTGGTGATGGAGCAAGAACCCTGGAATTTCTGGACCATTGACATGGTGAAGAATTACTATGAGACTGCATTATTCTCATGGTTCTGATGTCATTGAATTAGTTGAACTTGTTCCTTGTGACATATTATTTCCTCTTTTCACAAACGGTGTAAACAATTATTCACATCATTCTACACATGAATAATTTACATAGTGCTGGTGAAGTCTGAAGTCAATTTGACAGGGCTTAGTATCGGCACTATTCAGAAATATGTAAACAGGAATTGAACATTAAACTAATAATAACCTACTAGTGTTTGTGAATCTCAACGTCATAAAATGAATAACACTTATGTTCCTGTCAACAGAATTATTATTTTGCAAAGAGGTATGTGAGTGTCCAGTTGTGATAGAGTCTCAGTGATGGAGTTTTCACAGAATCACAGAATTGTTATGGTGCACTGGGAGGCCAATTGGTCCATCGTGTCCGCACCGGCTCTCCAAATGACCAATTCACTTAGTGCCACCCACCACCGCAACCCCCCCCGACCCCACCTCACCTTCTCCTGGCAACCCTGCACATTCTTCCTTTCAGGTAAAAGTCTAATTCCCTTTTGAATGCTTCAGTTGAACCTACTTCCGCCACATTCTCAGGCAGTGCATTCTAGATCCTAACCCTTCGCTGTGTGAAAAAGTTTCTCCTCATATCACTTTTGCTTCTTTTACTAATGACTTTAAATCGGTGCCCTCTCATTCTCGATCCTTTCACCAATGAGAACAGTTTCTCCCTATCTGCGCTGTCTAGACTCTTCGTGATTTTGAATACCTCTATCAAATCTCCTCTCGGCCTTTTCTCCTGTAAGGAAAACAATCCTAACTTCTCCAATCTGTCTTCATAACCGAAGTTCCCCATCCTTGGAACCATTCTCGTGAATCTTTTCTGCACTGTTTCGAGCTGGAAACTACTTACTCACCCATGAAATAGTAAATCCAGTACTAATATCCTACTGTTTGCATAACTTTGTTTTATTTTCTTTACTCTAATCTTTCATTCACAGTTGGAAGTGCAAGCACCACCCGGTGAGCCTATAGGATACATTGTCCAAAAATGGCACCCATGCTTGCCAAACTTTGTTATTCAAGATGAAAGCGAAGACGCTGTTTTGAAGATCCGTGGTCCATGCTGCGTTTCAAGCTGTGGCCGTGCAACTAACTTTAAGGTATGCCCTTAATGAGATGCCTGGAGTATGTTATTTACATTGGTCCAACTGGTACAAATAAAGTAAAAGCAAAATACTGCAGATGCTGGGAGATCTGAAATAAAGACAGAATATGCTGGAAAAACTCAGCAGGTCTGGCAGCATCTGTAGAGAGAGAAACAGCCATTTCGAGTCCAATATGACTCTTCTTCGGAGCTGCAATTAAAGCTTTGGGTCAATGAAATAGGAGGCTCCCAGTACACAATTCTCTTAAAAGATTCACTAACTGCATTATTAGTCATTCCTCCAGATGATAGATGAGTCTTCTCTAGATGGATGGCAGGAATGAACCCATTGCATTTAGTTATTAGGTGTTGGTGTCTTTTGAACCTTTAAGAGAGATGTCAAATTTTGCACCTTATTCTAATAATGCTATTTGTCAATTACAAATATTGAAAGAAAGAAAACACTTGGCGCAGAATTTTCGAGTTGGCGGGTGGCCACAACCGGTGGTGCCCGGGAACGGCCGGGCCATGGACCACTGACTGCGATTTCAAGCTGGCTGGCCAATTAACTGGCCTTTTGAAAGGTACGCTGAAAGGCTCAGCACAGCTGGGGTGGGGGCAGGAGGAGGGCGAGCGCTGAAGTCACCAGTGGGGGGAGTGCAGAAGGAAAACTCCCTGAAGGCAGACAGCTGCCTCAGCGAGCTGACAAATTAAAAATCAATTGAAGCAGAATTTAAAATCGAGGGAAAATGTCCGCCCATCAGAATGAGACACCCTCATTTTCTTCAAGGCATTTAAATCTTTCTTTTTATCAATCATGGAAACTTCTTCCGCCTTGGATGAGGTTTCCTCAAAAATGCAAAGAACGTCTGGCTGAATCTCCCGCCGGCCAACGGGCAGTGAAAAATCGCCGTCAATTGCTACTTTAATGGTCTTAGTAAAGCCTCTTAATTGCCAGCGGGCGTGCTGCCAACTCTCGCGCTTGCCCGCCGACCAAAATAACGCGCGATTGGGCGATGATGACGCGAGGACGCTCGCCCGATATCCTCGCGTGCTATTTCACGCTCGAGCGGGGTCAGGCACACCGAGGTCAAAATCCTGCCCTTGAATTTTTTTGGTTGCAGAATGCCCAAAAGCACTTTACAGCCAGTAAAATAGTTTTGAGCTGTAATCATTGTTGTAATATCAGGAAGCAGTGCAGGTAATCTGCATACTGCAAGGTCCCACAAAGAGAAGTGAGATAATAGGCCAGAAAACAAGCAACGGGAACGACCAGCACTTTAAATAATGCCACAGCTTCCCACCATTTTCAAGCACAAAGTTGGTGACTGAGAGGACCCCCTGGAGTTAGCAGCTATGTGGCTGGATCATGATCCAACATAAGCAGAATATAATGAGACCTGCTATTCTTGGGCAGGTGCCCTCACTGCCTGCTTAAGAGAACAGGTGTAAATTGCAACCCTCCAGCTTCCCATGCCCACCTGCCCAACCTCTGCATCCTTGTCGTACCATCGAAATTTAGTTTCAAAGTAGTGATTCAGATTGACCTTTTAATTTCAGTCCTGGTATTATATGCATGCGAAAGAAAGGAAGAAAAATATCAAGAGTAAATCCAGGGCTTCTCTTCTACAGCCCCTGCTAGCTACGCACCACCGTTGGGAACCTAGAAACAGCGTTTCCAATCACCCTCTCGGCTAGAAACAAATAGAAAGAGAAACAGCTATAAAATGTTTTTTTTTTAAATCCTTTACGAATATAGGAAAGTTCAGGACCACTAATCCATCTGTCTGTGCTCAAGAACGCATACCTCACAACCAGACACTCCTATAATATCTATCCAATTGTCTTTTCAATTTTTCCACAATATCTGCCTCCCTGGATAGTCTATTCTGCACATTCACCACCCTATGCATAAAGTCATTAAAACTAAAGTCTGCACACCTTTTCTCCTTCAAGCCAGTGTTGTCCAGTAAAAATTGCTGAGCAGCCACTTTCGCCGACTGTTCTAGCAACATGCATTAATTTTAGTAGCAAACACTTTACATAGGCTCATACAGCACAGGTAGGTGTACATGAATACACCATGCAAATATGAGTATTGAGATCACCTGCACAAAGTGCATCTATTACTCATCTTTTATTTGCCAATCAGCAATGCAGTTAGCCACACCTGGATTCCTAAATTATCTAGAAGTGGCTACAAACTAACATATTTGAAGTTTCAACCATGCCCACTCATTCTATTAACATATTATTCACATAAATTACATTCCATTCCATGTGTACTCTGTCCAAAGCCAGGTCCTTGGCTCATTGTCTGCTGATGCTTCACCCTAGGCCATTTTTCTTGGCCATTTTTGTCAGTGGTGGTTTGCCATTGCCTTACTTCCCTCTCAGCGGGAGCGCAAGGAAGTAGGTCCCAAGTCTACCTCAGCTTGAATAGGACCCACATGCGCTACCACCATTTTATCTGTTTTAATAATTAGAGAGGTAAATCATTGATGGTGATGGACAAGAGTATTAATTAAGGTATAAAACAGTCTGCTGGTTTGGTGCCTCTTGTCTTAAGATATCACTGAAGATCAACATAACCCTAAATGACTGCTCTCAATACTCAAGGGCAATGTCTTCTAAAAAGAGATGCTTCATGACTTGACAGAAGAATCTGTGTCCGGTTTTGCAATAGATTGTGCTGCAGGCATTACATAGCTATTACAGTAGTCACTCCCTTTACCCATGCTAAGTAAAATCTTTAGTTTCTGTAAAGGTTTAGTTTACGAATTGCTGTATTCATATTGACAAACCCCTCATACCCAACTGGATATGTTGTAACATAAAACCACGTCAGGCGTCATTGCAACACAGCCATTATGTTTCTCAAGTCATGCATTACCAAATATCCAAATTCATGGTCATATGACTCTCCCTCTAGAACAAGAAATGTGGATCAGTATCTATCCATTCAATGAACCACAGGCAAAATAATTAAGGAACTAAGGTTGTAGAACTTAGAAATTATTGTTGGCCATGTTTAATGCAAAACATTCTTCCGTGTATTGTTTAAATGAGTGATAAACCCACCTAAACAGATGCGGCTTACATTAAAAAGCAAATAAAGGAATGTCAGGAGCAAAATACTGCAGATGCTGGAATTCTGGAATAAAAACAGAAAGGTCAGCTACCTGAAACATTAACCCTGTTAATCTCCACAGATGCCACCTGACCTGTTGAGTATTTCCAGCATTTTCTGTTTTTACTCAAGGATTGTCAGGGACTCAATATTGGATATTGTACATTGGACTCGAAAAGTTAACTCTGTTTCTCTCTCCACAGATGCTGCCAGACCTGCTGAGTTTTCCCAGCACTTTCTGTTGTTATTTTGGGCTAATAGCTCCACTGATAATTTCTAGGCTTAAATTACTTTAAATTTCTCCTGATATCCCTGTGAAATAGAGTGAGGGGTGATGGGGACTGAAGGTGCCAACATAATGCCTTGAGATAATCAAGGCCTAGTGGGGGGTGGGGGTTGGCAGGGCGGGGTTGGGGGGGTGGTGGTGGTGGGGTTGGGGTTGGCGGTGGGGTGGTTGGATTCAGAGCAAATGGTGAGTTGCTATGCTATGTTGCTGCAGCTAAATTGTTTATTATTGTTACTGGCTGCAAAATGGGGAAACGTGGTATATTTTAGTCCTGACACACCTTCCTTTCAAGAACATTGAATAGTTATTCTCATCAGCTCTCATTTTCGAGCTTAAATGACTTGCATTCTAGCTTCACCCCAGAGACTGAAACATATAATCCTGGCATTATACTGAAGTACTCAATGCTGCACTGTTGGAGGTTTTGACTTTTGGATGAGATGTTGAACAGAGGTCCTATCTGCTCTCTCAGGTAGACATTAAAGATCCAATGGTATTACACAGGAAAGAGCAGGAGAGTTCTTCAGTGACCTGAAAAACACTTGCTAACATCACAAAGATAGATTCCATCATCTGCAGTGCTGTCATTGGTACATATACCCAGATTTTGTCATCAACGGTGAACCGTGCTCACATCTGACCTTGAAGAAAGCTGCCCACAAAGGTTTAGCAATCTCTGTGGCGTGGATTGCACCTTTCCCGATGTTACTTTCAGTCTGACGTCAGCTCAAGGGGTTAGCTGGCATCCAGCGAAAGTAATGCATCATCAAGCAAGATAAGCAGCTAATCATAATGAAGAATTCTCACAGACAGCAAACAAGGAAGTAAAAAGTACTGATTATTTTGCGCTGTTTAATCGTTTTATGGTCAGCAAAATAAAGATTGGGACATACACATGGGATTAAGGTTGAAGCTGAAATATCACAAACAGCTTCGAAAAGTTTTTTTTTAAATTATTATTTACAATGTCTATGGAAATTGCTTTTATCATATTGGAGAAATTTGATATTCCACAAATAGAAAATGACTGTTTCAGGAGCAGAGAGGTTGTTCAGCAATATTTATGAACTCGTTACGCTGTTAAAAACCTTCATCCAACAAGACGTAATATTTTTTAGGCTTTTTATAGTGAGTCTAATTGTATAAAAGTGGGAGTTCATGTCAGTTCAAGTGATTTCAGAAGTGCCATCCTGTGAGGTGCAGAGAGTCATTGACAACAACTTCTGGGTTCCTGTGTGTAATTGTGCTGTGTAGGTGCCAGAGTTTGCAGTCAGGTTCACAGTGTAATGGTAGTGAATGCTGATAATTTTGCCATCATTGCAACTGTGAAACCCAAACCATTGAATTGAATCATGCAGCACAGAAGGAGGTAATTGGGCCCATTGTCAGTTTTTTGAAATGGCTATATGGGTCCCACGCTCCTGCTCTTTCCCATAGCCCTGAAAATATTTCCTTTTCAAATATTTATCTCATTCTTTTTTGAAAGTTGCCACTAAACATGCGCTCACCAGTCTTTCAGGAAGTGCATTCCAGATAGTTCACTAGGCAACAACATTTCTCTTCATCTCACCTCAGGTTTTCTTTTGCCAATTACCTTAAATAGCCCTGCACTCAGGCATGTCCTAACTAAGGTCATGAGGTTCTTGGCTCACTTACCAAGGGAGAGGAGTTGAGATGGTTTCATGTTGCTTTCCTCAGGGATTTTATCATCGTGGTATCTTCTACTAGGTGGGTGCAACCAAGGGTAAAAAGCTGCAACCACCCATGGTGAAGGGTGGGAGAGAGGACGGAGCAGCTTCTCCTATTGGGTACAAGTGTCCTCCACTGGACGTCAACCCGAAATTCAGCCTTCTACCTCCAATGACTCAGTGAGGCTGTCTAGGGTAGAGCTTAAACACTGTGCCTTCTAGTTAAAGGACGGGTAAACCACTGAGCCACTGGACACTATCTGGGCATGAATACCCCTCCGAATATAAACACATTACTTAGCATATTCCAGTCTCTACTCACCAGGACTGTCAGGAGTGGAGTTTGGATTCTGTACCTTCAGATTCAGTGATGCAATGTTACCATAAAGCCATAAGCTCGTTTCCCTCAATCAAATGAACTGGGCAATTATCTAATTACTCTTTATGGGATCTAGCTATGTGCAGGTTGCCTTCTGCAACTGCAGACATCACAACAGTGATTATACTTCAAGAGTATTTAGTTGGCCGTGAAGCATTTTGGGGCATCCTGAAGAAATAAAAGGTGCTAGATAAATACGAGTTCTTTCTTTTCAACCTGGGGCAGAATTTTACATCCTGTGAGCGGGCGCATGCCAGACCTGACCAGGCGTAAAATAACAAGGGATTGCAATAATGTCGGGCAAGTGTCCTGATGTCATCATGCACTCACGCAATATTTCAGTCAGCGGGTCAGCAGTGCACTCGCCGACAATTAAGAGGCCTATTAAGGCCATTAAAGTATTAATTAAGAGAGATTTTTTTGCTGCCCATCCAACCTTACGGTTGGCGGGCGGGCGAACCAGTCAGGCAGCCTTTGGAGTTTTGAGGAAACCTCATCCACAGGCGGGATGAGGCTTCCGGCATTAATTTTAAAAAATGTTTTGATATAATTTTTTTTGGGTAGAATTTTTGGGTCGGCGAGCAAGGGTGGGGCCCGCTCGCTGACACGTAAAATGACGCGCGGTGACATCGGGCGGGCGTCCTGATGTCACCGCGCACCATTTGGATTTTCAGTTTGGCGGGCATGCAGCTGAGTCAGCTGTGCGTCCACCGAACTGTCAAAGGCCTATTAAGGCCTGTTAAAAACTAATTGCAATAATTAAATGAGCTGCCCGTCCAGCCTTAAAGTTGACGGGCAGGCGAAGAGCCCAGGCGGCCTTCGCGTTTTTCAAGGAACCTCGTCCATGGGCAGGATGAGGTTTCATGAAATGTTTAAAAATTCAATAAAGTATTTTTTAAAAATTCATTGACATGTCCCAGCTCATGTGCCACTGTCTAAAAGTTTTTAAAGTTTCAAATTTCTTTATTTGGATGTTTAAAACTTAAACAAATCTTCCTGAGGCACCTCCGTGCCTCAGGGGGATCTCTGCGCTCTTTCGCACGCGTGCCCGAAAGAGTGCAGGCCCTGACTCAGGGAATTCCACCCCCCCACCCCCCATCCCGCACAGGGAGTGCTCAGCGCTTCCGGGCGAGCGTTACGATGGGCAGGCCAACGTAAAATGGCGGCGCAGCCCCGATCGGGGGCGCCGATCAGATTCGTGCCCGCTCCCGCACAGCCCTCCCGACGGGGGGAATTTTCTGCCCATTATGTATATGTCCATGTGAGTGAGTCCTACGTGGGGACATTTCTGCCAGATTTTTCAAATCTTTGTTTTTGACTATAAAATTCTTCAGCTCCCTGAGGCAGCTCTCTGCCTTCAGGGCGCTTTCATTGTGTGCTCTGCCGCACATGCAGAGACTTCAGCGCTCGCTCTCCTCCCACCCCCACCCCGGCAGCGTTGAGCCTTTCAGCAGAGGTTTCATGCTGGCTGGCTGGGCCGGTAATTAACCAGCCGGCGTGAAATCACGGTTGGGTTGGGGACGAATCGCAGACCATTTCCCAGCCGTTCCCAGGCTTTCCCATCGCGTCCGCCCGAAAATCCTGCCCTGGAGTAGCGTCGAATACCATTGATGGAGGTCTTGCATGGTTACAATTTTTACTATTTCATTACAGATTAAAAACCTTGATGCATCTAAAACAATTGGAAATATAGCAAAGAACTGGAGTGGATTAATTACTGAAGTTCTCACAGATGTAGATAACTTTGAGGTCAAATTTCCAATGACGTTGGATGTCAGGATTAAAGCCACCCTGATGGGCGCCTGCTTTTTAATTGTAAGTATAAAGATTTTAGTGAAACATGTGGTTGACTTATCAGCTTGTTAACAGAGCTGAGAGGGTCTGAATTACAAAGAAAGATGAGTCACTAGTATCTTCTCAAACTAAGAAAGTTGAGAGAAAATTTAGTAAAAGTGTTCAAAATATTATTTTAGGAATTGAAGGGTTACTTCCATTGGTATGTACAGGACTCCTCCACCAGGTATCATGCCTTTAGGGGTTTTTGTCAACCCAGTCCATGATTATGCTTGGCAAAGCAGTGCAGTGGTTTGTCATTGCCCTCTGCAGTGTGGTAACCAGGAAACCCTCCCACGCTTACCACCTGCTACATTGGAAGGATTCACAGGCTGATAGTCAATCTGTTTGGCTACATTACAAACACACCTTCCGTGGCCATCAAGTCCTGAAGTGGGATGTGAACCCAGAGCTTCTGGCCCAGAAATAGGGAACACTGCCACAAGACCTTCCACATACAAAACTACGAATTGAAAATTAGTAGTGGGTAAATAAAAGAAGTTAAAGGAATCTTTGTCATGCAAAATCAGAATGTGGAATGCTTTACCACAAGTGGCGATCATTGTTAAATTGGTTGCAGCATTAAAGAAAGATACAGGAATATTACTTGAAGAAGAAGAATACAAAAGCCTTTGAGGAGAAAGCAAGAGAATGGGGTTAGCCTGGGGGGAAAGAAGGAAAAGTGGATACAATAAAGCAGCTCCTGAGAGAGACCTGGATGCAACATTGACAAGAAAGGGTGAATAGCATTCTGCCATGAATTTCTCTAGGGGAGATTTTAACAGTGCCTGCTTTGGTTGTCACCAGGGTGTCAGGCAGTTAAAATTGCTCAGGGAACTTGCCCACTGGTGTATCATAGCCGCCTGTTTTAACCCAATCTGAGTTGGTGGAAAGCACACCTGACAGGAGCCATAGAGGTACCTCATGGAAAGGTCAAACTTCAAGGGTATAATTGTGGCCTGGTTGCTATTTTAACCATGGGGCTGCCATTTTGGCTTTCCCACCAGGTCAACCTCATGGCAAGAGAAGCCGTGGATAGTTTACCACCTGCTTCCGCCCCTACCTGCCCATTCCCACCTTGGGATAAAAGCAGGGTCCCATCTTTGGTGATCAGGCTAGGAAAATATTTAACTATCTTCTTGTACATTAGAGGGGGACAGTGGTGTAACTGGATTCGTAATCCAGAGGTGTAGGCTAATGCTCCAGGGACATGGGTTCAAGTCCCACCATGGTAGCTGGTGGAATTTAATTTCAATGAATAAATCTGGAATATAAAGCTAGTCTTAGTAATGGTGGCTATGAAACTATTGTCGTCAAAATCCATCCAATTCACCATTATCCTTTAGGAGATTCGGTAGGTAGGTCAGGTGTTTCTCACGTGTTGGTGCAGACTCGATGGGCCGAAGGGCCTCTTCTGCACTGTGTGATTCTGTGTGATTCTGTGAAAGTAAATCTGTTGTCTTTACCTGGTCTGGCCTACATGTGACTCCAGACACACAGCAATGTGATTGACTCTTAACTGCCCTCTGAAATGGTCAGTTCAAGGGCAATTAGGAATGAGAAACAAATGCTGACTTTGCCAGTGATGCCCACATTTCGTGAAAGAATAAAGAACATTAAATAAAGATTATCTGCTCCTATCACTGCTTGCTTATCTCCACAATCACCACACCCTCAACTTCTCTCTCTCCCCCCGCCCCCCCCACCTTAAACCAGCTTATATTTCACCTTTCTCCTAACTATGCTTCAGTTCTGCCGAAGGGTCATGAAGACTCGAAACGTTGACTGATTTCTTCTCCACCGATGCTGCCAGACCTGCTGAGTTTTTCCAGGTAATTCTGTTTTTGTTTTGGATTTCCAGCATCCGCAGTAGCTTTTAGCTTTTTGTTTTTATTAAATAAAGGATAACCATCAGAGAAGCGATTTTCATTACACAATTAAGGTTAAAGAGAAAGCATCAGTTTCAACATTTTTAAAAAATCAATTCCTAAGAATTATCATCAACAGTAATACCTCCATATGACCTTCACATCCCAGGGTTAGGGGAAAGAGGCAAGTGCCAGTTGGAATCTCCTGCTTACGAACAGTTTCCAGTGGTCCTTACTGAGAACAGGGTGAGGGAGGATAGAATCAAGCTCAACTGGGACACGCTGGGCGGGACTTTTGCCCCAGTATGGGGACGGGTGGGCACATAATTTCACGCCACTGACCAGTGTACTGGGCTTGCCAGTACCATTCTACCCCCCACCCACCCCCGAACCATTTTTCTGGAGACTGGTTCGGGAGCAGAACAGTGTGCCTGCAGACAGCAGGTCGCATGTTCACACAATTTAAAGATCAAGAAAGGCCAATTATCAGAGGCTGACTGGAATTTTCCAATTCAGGCAAAATTACTTTCAGGTGCCTGCCTCCCACACGGGGCAGGGTTGGGAGCACCCCCTGACCCTGGAGTCCTGACCCAAAATGGAAAGTCCTCCCCCATGGTCGAATAGCCTTCCACCAGTCACTGTTTAGAGTGACATATGGGCGGAATTTTCTGCCCGCATAAGCAGTGGGAATCGTGGCGGGCAGGGGAGCAAGATTTGGCGGGAGGCCAAAATTCAGTTTCCCCAAGTTGGGAAATTAGTTTGGAATCTTGCTCTCCTAGATTTCATAGCGAGTTAAAGGCAGGTCGAGTGTCCTGGATAGAGTGGACATGGGGAAGATGTTTCCATTGGTAGGAGAGACTAGGACCCGAGGGCACAGCCTCAGAGTAAAGGGAAGACCTTTTAGAACAGAGATGAGGAGAAACTTCTTTAGCCAGAGAGTGGTGAATCTATGGAATTCATTGCCACAGAAGGCTGTGGAGGCCAGGTCATTGAGTGTATTTAAGACCAAGATAGATAGGTTCTAGATTGGTAAGGGGATCAAAGGTTATGGGGAGAAGGCGGGAGAATGGGGTTGAGAAACTTATCAGCCATGATTGAATGGCGGAGCAGACTCGATGAGCCGATTGGCCTAATTTCTGCTCCTATGTCTTATGGTCTTATGGTCCCACTGATCTATGTTGGGAACCCCATCTGCATCTCATGAGTGGTCATTAAAAGCCAACACACTGGAATCTTGTCCCCCTCCAAATTTAGCGGGAATTTGGAACGTTCTGTTTTGCGACTGTATACGAGCGGCAGGCGCCTGGCGAGGTAGACTTCTTCTTGGACTCTCGGGTCAGTGGATGCTGCTTTCGCCTTCCTTTCATACAGTCACTGAGAGATATCAGCCTCCTGTCACACACGCTGCACCAAGGCTGGACACAGGGGAGGGGGTCAGACTGGGTGTGGAGGGGGGGTGCGGGGGGAGGGTAGTCAAGGGGTAGAGTGGAAGAGTGAATGGATGCCCGAGTGCCGTTCAAATATGGCACTCAGATGTGGTAGCCACCGAGGTAATGGCTGGATAGGCCATTTCCTGCCCACCTCACTGCGAGATTCAACATGCTTCTCAGGGCTGCCGTAATTAATGAGCTGAGCAGCGCGGGATCTCGTGTGTTCAACCGGCCCCTTCTCCAGCGGAAGTCACTCCAACATTCGCTTCTGCCACCAGGCTTAGGGCGGAATCATCCCAGGTTTTCACTAAGTGCAGTAGTGGGCGGGTATAACGACGTTTTACCCGCTGGCCGCGATGGCTGGTTTTCACACTGTATCATCACCAACACGCCACGTTATTTATGCATTCCTAGGAAACGCGCCGTTTCCATGGCAGACGGGCTCTCATTCGCCTGCCGTGCCATCACCTCACCACTTCATCATGCCGGGCGCCATATTTGAAGGGCTGCCGCACGTACCACATCCCAGTGCTTTCAGCCCACGACTGCTGCAGGGAAGATGTCCATGAAAGGCAAGAAGGCTGCAGCCCCCAGGTTTAGTGACGCATCACTGGAACAACTTTTGGATTCGTGGAGTCCTGCCACGATGTCCTCTGCCCCCGCAGGATGGGCACTGGCGTCACCAACCAGTCCTGGGAGACTGTGGTAGTGGTGGTCAGTGGCAGTGGTGGTCAGTGCCAATGCCCTTCAAAAGAGGATCCAGTGCCACAAGAGGACGAATGATGTCCTCCATTCCACCAGGGTAAGTCACTCTTCTCATCACTCTCAACTCACACACTCACAAACCCATCACACATCCACAGGACCCTCACTCACTGCCGGTTCAAGGGTCATCACCATTTACTCTCTCACACTCACCATCATTGTCCTCATCCTGTCCATGGGACCACTCACCACCCACACAGGCCAGGCATACTTATCATCTGATCTAGCTGGCATCCTGCTTACACTCTCTCGATTTTTATTCATGCAGGACAAGCTAGCAAACAAGAGGGAGAGGTCGCAGACCAGTGGAGGAATGCCTGAAATCAAGGCCCTCACCAAGCTTGAACCATCGGGGAGACTGGTCCAAACTGGGATGATGACATTGCAGGGGGCTGTGAGCGCCTCCACCAGTGACTGCTCTATAGCCAGCTTTAGGAAGGAGATTGAACAACGTGTGCAGTCGTCCAACTGTTCTGCAATCCACTAAAACGCTCATAACTTTGCATTGTGTGTCCAAGAGGTGAAAAGCTCTGGAGCACTTGGTGGCACTTTGATGCCTCTGCATTGCTTGAGCGGGCAGATAAGCTAGAAGCCCAACTCCAATCATATCAATGCGGCTGTGCCTGAACTGTCTCAGCTGCAGAGGAATAGTCACTTTATGCAAGGTTGCCTTACTGCATGGCTGCTTCCTTCACCCACCCTATGCCACACCAAATGCTTGTGCACTATATTCAATGGCAGGGCTGCCCTTCCTCCCCCAACAAGTCACCTCAGCGGCAGGGATACCCCTGACCACCCCCCAACGCTCCTCAATCTTGAAGTGCAACAGGCAATCCTGGTGAGCGCTGCACATCATTGCTCTGTACTCACCTCAGACTTCCCCTCAAAGTGCAACTCACCAAGTGCACGCCGTTTATATGCTGTTGTGAAACACATCGGCGTGCTTTCCCGCCGACGTGGGCGGACGTCCCAGCGGGACGGGGGGAATGAGTCTGGCGGGCTGGCCTAATAATGATATGCTGATGTATTACAATGAGGTTCTTGATGTCCAAAGGCAGGAAACACAGCCTGCCATCAGCGGGCTGAGTGGGCGGTTGCGAACTGGTTTCAAGCCGTCGTGAAACCAATCACGCCATATTGTCTGCTCACGCTGCTGAAAATGCCCAACGCCAGCAGGCACGGAAAATCCCAGCCTTAGCCTCCGCAATGGAAAATCCTCCCATGGAGAGAGCTATCAAAACCCCTGGAACTATATCTCAGCATGAGTCAGTAACCTCAGGAGGAATCTGGAGAGAAAATACAAAGAACGTAATTACATTGTAATTACACCATAGGATAATTAATGTGTAAATACTTCTGCCCATTATTTTAACTGAGACATTCATCCATTTATTTTAATTGGGTCAAGAGAGCAAGTTTCATCCAGATGTGTTCATAGCCTTCATAGGATAATATTTGCACAGCAGAATTTCACAGTCAGTGTCTTCAAAGCTGAGATATATAGAAGACGAGGTTGTCATTGGTAAAGCACTGTATCATCATTCACTGCTTATGATTTCCTCTATGATATGTTGCAACTCACCCCATAGATTTTGTAATCCTAGATTTAATGATGATTGAACAGTTCTTTCATCTTTTCTGATTCCTATTCAACATTGTCAAAATGAAAGTAATTTGATTTACATCCGAAATGAACTTGTTATCAAACACAACATCTAATTTGACTCAAAGTTGAGCTTCCGATTCCAGATCCTCTTCATTACAAAGACCACCTCCATAATACAGCCCAGCTCTGCCCTTCTTTCAGCCCATCTACGGGTGCATTCACCACCTCCAAATTTGGTTATTCCAACTATTCTATCCCATACAAACTCACTAACCCATTAATTCTGAGCTGGCATTCCCTGATGCATCAAATTTAAAATTCTTATCCTTGTCTTCAAAACCCATCATTGCCTCAGCATTCCCTCTCTCTATGTGAGCTTCTCCACTCCAGTCTCCAGTACTTCCCGAGAACTCTGCCAACTCCGGCCTCCTGTGGACCCCGAAAATCTTTTTGCCCCACCATTGGCGGTTCTGCCTTCAGTTACCTGGCCTTCAGTCCCTAGAATTCCCTCCCGGAACATCTTCAAAGTCTCAGCCTCCTTCTCGTCCTTTAGAACTCTTCTTCTTCGAAACTCAGTGTCAGTTTTTAACTGATGATGCTTCTGCAAAGCACATCTGGATGTTTTTCGAAGTTGAAAATGTTGTATAAATGGATGCTGAATGAAACTGTCCTTTTGCAGGATTATATGTACTATGAAACCAGACCACGATAAGAAGCGGATGATTGGAGTGTGGCAGATAGAAAAAAATACAGCCTGAGTAAGTAAACAGATGAAAAATCCCCTCTTTTCCCTGCGCACAAATTTATCAGCATTCATTCACTGTAACTGTGTTACAATTTCAAACAATAACTCTGTTGCTTTTATAATTAAATTTACAGGGATCAAGTACATCGAGAAGCTATTTCAAAACTATTTTTTCCCCATTACTGATGGATCTGCCATTCCCAGAGGACATTACTTACAATGTCCTTTCTCATTGAAAATTTTTGACTTTGACGTCTAGTAAGGTGAAGTATGACCATGTTGAGTGTGTGGGGAGAAGGAGGCTCTCAGGGAAGAGAGAAATCCAGTACGGTGGTGGGGGAAGGGGTGGTGCTGGAGTGGGGGAAACAATTTTCCTTTAAAGCTCACAAGCAATAGACCTTGAAACTACACCATGGAATACAAGTGTGTACATTCTTAAATAAAAATCAGAAAATGCTGGAATCCCTCAATGCACCACACAACAACTGTGGAGAGAGAAACAGAGTTAATGGGCAGAATTTTCTGCCTGCCTGGCGGATGGGCCTAACCCAATCTCCGGCGGGTGGGGAGCCAATCCCGCCGGAGAAGCGGGCCCCGCCTCCATTTTAAGTGGGCGGGCCAATTAAGGCCTACCCAGCGTGACGTCCGGCGGGAAGCACTATGCGCTCCCTGTGCAGGCGGTGGGGGGGGGGGGGGGGGGGGTGGGATTCCCCAAAAGCGAGAGTGCGCTCTTTTGCACATGCGTACTAAAGAGCGCACATCTCCCTGAGGCTAAGTGCAGCCTCAGGGAGAGCGCCGACACTGTTAAAAATATTAAAAATAGAAAAAAAATCCCTAACATGCCCCCATCATGTGACAATGTCACATGAGATGGGACATGTTCATAATTTACATAATAACTTTATTAAAATGTTTAAAACCCTGCATGAAACCTCATCCTGCCGGTGGATGAGGTTTCATGTTTTATCTATTGTCCGCCAGGGCTCCTGGCCTTTAATTATTTAATTGATCCTGTCAATGGCCTCAATTGGTCATTGACAGGTCGGCCGGCCCGCAGCTTATTTTGCTACGCCCCCGCCTTCCTGAAAATTTAAATGGGCCGGGACGACATCGGGGGTTCCCCACATCATTTTACGCGTCAGCGAGCGGGCCCCGCCCCCTGCTCACTGACAGCAAAATTCTGCCCAATGTTTAAGGTTGATCACCTTTCATTTGAACTGGAAGTAGTTAGAGATGCAACAGTTTTCAAACAAGTAGAGAGGCATGGAAAGGAGGGGTCAGAAAGAACACAAGGGAAGGTCCATGAAAGGGTTGCAGGTACAAGAGGTTAAATGACAAAAGGGCTGATGGTGCATGGCAAAAGGAGGGTGGTAATGGGACAAGCAAAGATGGGTCCAGAGGTGGTGTTAATAGCAACCGTAGAGCCATTACCAGAACCTGCTGTCTAAACAAATAGGAGCCAAATTATAACCTGAAATTATGGAACTCAGTACTGAGTCCAGTATACGTATTCTTAATGTTCTTGCACGAAATTCGTTCCTCTGCTATTTTAAAGGTGGCGTTAGTCCATTTACAAATGGTAAAAGAAGAAATTCCACACAGAGGGGGTCAATGGTTGGAACACTTGTGACCCAAGGCATAATTTCAAGGTCAAGTTTATAAAAGTGGAAGTTAGTGTGCAGCTGCCGACTAATGTTTAATTTTACAGGTTGAAATCCAGTCTTTGTATAAAGCTCACTGAACAGCTCCAGGCAAACTTGCCTCTTTAACATACACCATCTCTTTTGCAACATAATGCTTCAAAAGAAATGTAGAAAAAAGCACCAGTTTGTGCAAAAGTGTTAGAATATGGTCCTTTCATGCCTTGAATCTTTGCTTAAAATTCTGCTCTATTCTGAGGTCTTTTCTCAGTCAGATACTTTAAGCGACCACTTCCAGATGGGCCTGTGTCTGCCACTCAAAATCACTTACTCTGGACAAAAACGGGCATTAAGGTGTCTTTAACCCGGGCGCCCTTTGGGTTTTCTGGTGGAAGAAGCGAAGACTCGCTTTAGTTCATGAAAAGCGGAAGCATATTGGTGTGGCAGTGTAGAGGGAGCTTAACTCTGCAACCTAAGCTGCACAGCACATGACTGAGATTGTCTGGTTCTCAAATGGTGTGTAAGAACTGGGAGTTTGTTCCATTCTCTAGCGTGGTCATACTTTGCTTTAATGGGTGTCAAAGCTTAACCAACAAATACATGTTAAGTAATGCCCTCCAGGAAAGGCAGATCCATAACTGTTGGGAAACATGGATAGAAACTCAAAAGAATGAAGATTTTTAAGGTTAAAAAAATACATGTTGATTCAACAAAATTACAACACATGCCCCTTAATATATGGTGAGTGGTCTAAGCAGGTCAATCTTTGTCCGTTCTGGTAGCATTATGTAGAATTACATGGTTTATATGACACAGAAACAGGCCATTCGGCCAACCAGTCCATGCCAGTGTTTACATTCCACACGAGCCTCTTCCCACCTTTCCTCATCTAAGCCTATCATCGTAATCCCCTATTCTGTTCTCCATCACCTGTTTTGCTAGATTCCTCTTGAATGCATCTATGCTATTCACTTCAACCACTCCCTGTAGTAGCAAGTTCCACGCCCTCACTATCCTTTGGATAAAGAAATTGCTTCTGAATTCCCTATTAGATATGGAGAACACTATTGGCAACACCAGAAGATTAGGTTACTTACACTTTCCTATCAGATGCATGAGCTATATGCTTGATGTGTGAGAGGAAGAAGGCACGGAGGGGAGAAGGAGACCCAGTATGGAGGTTGGGGAGAGGGAAGAGGGGAGGTGAATGCTAACTTAAGAGGCAATGCTAGCTTGTTATCAAAAACAATGACCTGCTGAAGGATTCCAGGGTGAAAGGAACATGTGGTGTACTTGTGACTGAATCAAATGGATAATTTATTGAAACCTTGGTTCAGTCCAAGACCTTAAAAAATCCAAACCAATTTCATATTTGTAGTGTAAACACATGCCAACAAACCTTGACATTCAAAGTTAAATTTGTTGTCCCTAATATGATGGCGCTATTGAATCCCCACTCGTTTCAATTTATTCGGAAGCCAATACTGTGGGCCTAGTAATGTTGGATTGGAATGCTAGGAGGCTTCTTCATGAATGACACAGTAATAAATAAATTGGACAGTCCTCTCTGTATTTTAAGAACTTTCACACTGATGGTAACTTACTGTTTGAGCAGAATTGTAATTTTAATTGATATGTGACTAGTGCAAATTGGGATTCCTATTGCCTTTGTGAAATATTATTTGTTTGTTTGTTACATGCTGAATGATACAATAGTTATATTGATTTTGAAGCTTTCTTGAAGAAATGAATAATAAAGGCACCAAGTAAATGAAAGTTTTGTACTGTGAGATCATCACCCATTCATTCACTATTTTTACAAGAGCTAATGTGTGGGTTGCTCAGCATTGCTTGAATGTCTAGGCAGATTTCCAACAAAACTCCTACAAGAGTCTTCCAGGATGGCCACGAGCTCTGCTGCCACCTTCTCAAGGGCAATTGGGCAATAAATGTGGGCCTAGCCAGTGACTCTCACATCCCATGAAAGAATACATTTAAAAAGCGGGACATGCACACCACGAAATGTGTATCAGAAGTGCTGCCCAGTCGTCCTCCTGGGGGTGCCAGCTGTGGCACAACACATTTCCTGCATGGCCCACATGGCACACACCACCTTAAGAACAACATTTGTGCAGACGTCCCCCGTGGGTGCCAGAATGTGTACTATCATAATGTCACACATTCCTACCAGCTGAGATAATGCCCATTTACCAAACTTAAGCCACTTCAGTCTAATAAATGAATCTGCATGCCACTCAGAAAAAAAAAAATCAATCATTCATTATTATTTGTGTTACTCAAAGGGCCAAGCACTCAACTTGCACGTAAGGTCAAATTTCTGAACATCTGCTATTACAATGTGTACTGGGGAGTGTTTTTCGAGGTGTTGTGCTGAGCTCCTAGATTTGGCAGGGAGTGTTGCTGCATCCTCACAGGATGGGCAGAGGATTTGATAACCTGTCCCCACAAAGGCTGCAGCAGGTATGGGGGCAGCAGTGGCAGTGCATCTGTGTCCGTGGCATGGCAAGGAGATGGAGAGAGGCAGTGGAGAGGGCCTGCTCTACAGCATGCCTTCTGCTAAGTTAGAGCCAGACGTCTCCATGCTCCCTGACGGGGACACAAATCTATCTAACAGGCCATCTAATGCACCAAGTGTCTCAGTATGCATGTCCATTCAGTAATTTCCCAAATGCTGTCCCATTGAGGTCTATAGATTAGCCGCCTATAGCAGAACACATCTGAACTCAGCGGAACTCTCTCTCACCCTCAGGTGTGTGAGGGTGGGATTGGAGTTAGGGGTGGGAGTCACAGGAGACAGGGTGGCTCTCAGCAGGATCCCCCTTTCCTGATGCCAAGTCCCTCAATCAGCCACTGAGTGCTTTTTAACGAGGGATACCCAGCTGGGAGCCTGCCCTTTGAGCCTTCCGCGTGGTGATTGCCCGCCGACCCCCGCCGCTGGTTGAATACCAGCGGCAGTGAGATGAGGCCCTTACATGGACATTAATTGCCCAATTAAGGGCCAAAATTGGTGGCAATGCAGGAAGGGCATCCACAAGCCTAACCACCCCAGATGTAATCGGGACAGAGTTGGAAAGGCGGCATGATACCCACCTGGCAACATCTCGCCCGATTAAATGCCGTCAAACTCCAAAGTTGCCGAGGCAGAGGGCATTCATTTCCATCTGCGATATCCACAGCTGAATAATGACACAATGGAATTTTTAGCCCAATGCCTTCAGAGATTCGCATTGGCAACACTGTAGTAGAATGTGTACAGCAGAGACTGATTGGTTCATCAGCAGCAGTTTAAATACGGGCATATTTCTTCATTACTGTGACTCATCCATTCCAAAAGTACATCTACTAGGTGGAAAATATTTCCACAGTGAAGCAACACATTAAATAACATCAATATCTCTATCAGCTTTCCTCCTGTGACTCAATGGCTTCCACAGTATGCATTTTCCGTTCTCTTGATAACTGTCACCAACCACCCACACATCTTTCGCTGCTGATCAGTAAGGCTCATGCTCTAAAGGAGCTTGCCAAAGCCATGGCTGATTCATCGGTCAAGAGGCTAAAAGGAGGTAGCAATTCTGACAGCTAAAAAGTTGTTAACTCTTAAGAGATGAAAGTCAACTTTGCTGGTGCAACATGGGTTGCTCCATCACCAGCCAATCTCCTACAGTCTTTCTTTACCCTGACATTGAATTTCACCCCTGCTCCCCTCAATTGTGCACCTCCCTCTTTTGTCACAGTAATGACCTTAAGAAAAAGACCTGTGGACCTTGGCACATACTGGCTTGCCATCTTGTTTAGCAGGATGCAGAACAGCCTTCAAGGTAGAGTAGACCTGGAGTTGGAAAGACTACAACAGTTTGTGTCCTTATGGAAATGAAGTCATGTGTAAACCCTGTAACTAAGCAATTGACGTGCCAGTGACTGAAAGGGATCCGCAGCCTTTTTTTATAAGCAGTGCCCTAGAGGTGTTTTCTTTTGCTTATCTTGCAATGACGTTAATCACATTGCAATGGTTCCCTCTGGCACATTGTTGAGGCAAAAAATAAACCGGTAGCAGCTTTTGTCCCTTTCCAAACAAGGTGAGCTTCCTTTCAGACATCTTTTCCTCCAGATAATGGGAGTTATTTTCACACGGTGTGAACAAAAATCGGGTGATTATAGATGCGTCGCCCATGAGCAGAAAATAAATGCGGGCAACGTGTATGATGGGTGGTTGATCTGCAACCATCTATTTTTCAGAGAGAAAGTTACAACCTCTCCCACCACACCATCCCTGATACCCTTCAGGGTTCACTTTACATATTACATGGTAACAGTAGCGTATTAATCAACGTCTTGTTTTGTTATTAGCATCACATGACCTGATTATCAAAGGCCAAGATTTAGAGGGTGAATGCAGCAATCAATCAGCACAGAATGGTTTAGTGAATGTTAAGCAATGCATTGCAACTGTTCTGAACTAAATTTGGCTGAATGTTTTATTCATTTCATTTGTTTTAAGTTAACCATGATTAATTGTGAGTGTATGCATATAACTGAAGTCACACTAATCAATGTGACACTGTTGATTGAAATTTTTAAGATCCCGAGGGGCCTTGACAGGGTGGATGTGGAGAGGATGTTTCCTCTTGTGGGGGAATCTAAAACTAGGGGGTCACTGTTTAAAAACCAGGAGTCGCTCATTTACGACAGAGATGAGGAGAAATGTTTTCTCTCAGAGGGTCATTGGAATTCTCTTCCTCAAAAGGCAATGGAAGCAGAGTCTTTGGTTGGAATTTTCAGTGCCTGTTGGTTTCTGGCGTAAATGGACAATATGGCGGGAAGGCCAGAAATCAGTTTCACGCCATCGTGAAACCAGTTTGCTACTGTCCGCTCCTCCTGTCAATGACAGGCCGCGTTTCCCGCTGCCAGACGTCGGGAACTTCATATTAATACATTTACATATCATTATAAGCCCCGCTCGCCAGATTCATCCCCCCCATGTCAAACTTCCTGCCCACGTCAGCGGGAAAATACGCTGGTACAGAAAACGTCTTGACAAGTGTGACGTGCAGAGGTCGAGACTTACCGTCAGGGCCTTGCTCACATCATGGACACCAGAGGAACAGAAGACGCTGGGGTCCTACAGGAACGGCACACTGGAGGAACATTCATCACATGCTGGATAGATCCTGATGGACATGGCTCTGCCGCGAAGCAGTTCACAGAAGGTGTAAGATCACCACTGAGGGTCTCCTTTGGGACATCAGTGTCTTGGTCATGGTCCGCTATGGATGATCATCGAGGGGATGGAGAGGAAGGTCCAGCTGTGAGTGGGAGAGGAAGGTGTACCAGGGGTGTGGGAGAGGAAGGTCCAGGTTTAACTGGGGAGGAAGTGGTATCAGGGAGGGGTGAGGTTGGGGTGCGGAGTGATGGTGTTGGAGGGAGTGAAGTTGGGAGGGAGTACAAGGGGAGGAGGGTGTAACAGGGAAGAATGTGGCAAATGGGGAGGGAGGTGTAAGGGGGGAGGAAGGTGTAAGGGAAGGAGTTTGTGAGGGGAAGGACTTCAGGTGGAGGATTGATTTTGGAGGGGGGCAGGCATTTCGGGGGGAGGAAGGAGTTCACAAGGGGAAAGGAGTCCAGGGGCAGGAAGGAGTAAAGATGGAGGAAGGAGTAAGTCGGGGTGGGGTGGGGTGGGGGGGTAGTGGGATGTCCAGGTGAACATGCAAGGGAGGTGTCAGTGGAGTTGATAGCTGCTTCCTGGGAAGCGAAATAAGGGTGGGCATGGTAGGAGGGAACGGTGAGAATGAGAGAGAGCAGAGTGAGGGAGTAGGGTGGGAGGGTGAGGGTGCGATGGTAGTGGTAGAAGGGACAGTGGGGGGGTGGTTGGTGGGGATTCGGAGGCAGACATGGACCCTGGGGGTGGGAAGGAGGAGGTCAGGGAGGTCAATGTAGATGGGGATGTGATTTTCAGGAAGGTAGGGAACGTGCACATTCACCTGGACATCCTGGAAAGAAAAGGGTTTTGGCTGTTAGGTGATGGTGGGGAGGTGGAAGGTGATGCTAGGGAGGTCAGCAGTGATGGGTGAAAGGACATGGGTGACTGGGGGAGGGGAAAGGATGGGGAGCTAAAGACATATTTAACCAGTACCACCTTGCAAAATCCAAAGTGAAAGGAGCCTCATGTTGGGTGGGAACAGGAGCTGCATGGGAGTGCGATCAGTGGATGGGCAGAGATGCAGGTCAGCTCAGAAAGAGAACCCCAGCAGGCAGCACTGAGAATGCTCAGGACATTGAGATGAGTGCAATGGAGGAAAGCTCCACACGCGTGGGAGTGTGCTTGCCCAAGGTTCCGAAGGGCCCTGCCACACGCACACTTCCCCTTCCAGAATCACTTGTGGTCTGGCTGCACGCAGCTAAACTGCAATGGGGGCGGGGAAGGATGCAGGGGAAGGACTTGCAAAGCCTGTAAATGAAACTGAAAGACAGTGAAAGTACATATCATTTCGGATTTAAAGTCACAAAACGTGTTCGCCCGTGCAACCACTTGTGATCAGAAATTCTTAGCTTTTCTCAGCATAGCATTTCTTCTAGGTGCTGCCCTGACATCTGCAGGAGGGATGGAGACAGCCTGTACAATGGGTGACCCCGTTGCCTCTGATGACTCTGGCATGGGTCCTCTGGAGAGCTAAGGCACTGAGGACCCCAGCTTGCTTTGGTTGTCCGACTGTGGGCCAGCTGCTTCCTCTGCGGTGACAGAGGACGAGGTTGAGGGGGGTCACAGGCAAAGGGGACTCGGAGGAAGAGGATGGCCTCTAAGGTTTTTGAGTGGATGACACAGGGGTGTCCAGCTGCCGCTTCTCCTCCCTTTGGGTGCCTGAGGGCCCTGGCCTGACTCGTTGAGGGGAAGGAGCACCTGGGGGGACATTGAAGTGCCCCATTTCCTTCGCATGTTGCCACTGCAGGAACTCACCCATGGCTACCGTGATGGAGTACAGGTCTGCATGCATCTCCACATTTTGCTGGGCCAGGGTCTCCATAGCACCGCCATCCTTCCTATGGAGACCTCCATACGTGCATGTGTGGGCACCATTTCATCAGACAGCAGGCGGGCGCACTCCTCTGACTTGTGTGCTGCTCTGTTGAGAGCTTCCTGCGTGATGTTCCCTCATCTTCTGCTGACTCTCCATAATGAGTTGGAAGGTCGGATCCAGAGGGACTGGCTGGCTGAGGGTGTTGGTCGCTTGGCAGAGCTCCCTCTGAACCAAAGTAGAGATAATTAGTGCATGGCAGCAGAGCCAAAAGCAGGAGAGAGAGAGCACTCACAGTTGTGCTAAGAGAAAGATGATGTGGTGCAGGATCCTCACGTGGGTGTTCACCGCCAACCTCACCATCACTGCAAGCATGGTCCACGTCCTCACCAGTCAGCGTGATGGCACACTCCTCAAGCTGAGTGAGGGACCTAACGTGGGCCACTCCACCCTAAGTATGGGACTAGTCCCTGCTGCTGTGAGCAAGATTCTCCTGCGTGAAAACAGATGGAGAGAGTGTGAGCAGGATGCATGGAATGTTTGTGTGGTGAGGATGAGGACGTGAGTTCCAGAGAACATGAGCCTGATGGAGATGTGAGGGTGCGCGTGAGACTTCGTGGTGTTGTAGGGAGGGACCTGAGACCCCTTTTCAGAGTTTTATTTAGGTTCAGAGCCGTACTCTGGACGTAACAGGAATGAATGACTATGACAAGTAATGTGTTAAAACAACAATTTTATTGAATAATGATTATAATAATAATAATGTTATGACAATTATAATGGATTATATATTTATATATATATTAAAAAAAAGAAAAATAAGTGAAAGGAAAGAAAGATAACTTTATCGAAAGGGGAAAGCACCTTATATATCAGAAGTAAAGAAGAAAGGCAGGTTTTTTTCTAAAGAGTAACCCCAATTTGGTCTGTTCCATGACAGCACCCTAAATTGGTACATACGTTACCATCTCCCTGGTACATACATTGTCGCTGAGTAACCTACAGGTGGGCACTATGGTCCTTCACTATGTTCCTGGCCCTTCCTCCCACTTTCAGTGGTGACTATTCCACTATGGCTGCAGTAGCAAGTCCTCAAAGCAGCGTCCCTTTAAGCCAAATTTCTGGCTCCATTCCAGCCTTTCGAGGCCTGCACAGTCCTTTCCCAAAACAAGCCTCAGTTCTTATCAATTCTTCTCACAGGCATTGCAAGGCCATACAGACTTCACAATATCCAATTTGTTTACGCATCATTTGATGGGGTCTTCACATGGTTATGTCCATCAATCAAACTTCATCTTCTGATGACCATACTAGGTGACCACCATAAGGTTACTCATCATCCTGGCCTGTAGTCCAAGGGTCACTGAATGCACTAAGAAAATGGCTTCTGATAAACAAAAGGCAAACTATTTTAGTATTTTAGTTTGAAAAATGGAAAACAAAGATGTAGCCTAAATACCAGCTGCGCATGGCCAGCATGAAAAAAACAAGGTCTGGGAAAACCGATCACTAGTGATTATTATTGATTAATTAATCAAAGCACAATCATAGCTGAGTTAAGATCAATGTAAGATTTAATAGAAAATAACTTTAAATATTTACTACAGGCTTAAAATCAATAGTAAAGCAGAAATAAAATGCAAAAACACAAAATTGCAAAAATTAGTGGTTGCCAGCCTGCAGGCCTCGGGCCTACAGTGTTGTCCCTTGAGGTGTGAGATCCCTGTGGATGAGTGGTGGGTTTGTGAGTGTGGGAGTTGAGAGCAATAGGAAGAGTGACTTACCCTGGCAGAATGGATGAGACCATTCATCCTTTTTCTGCACTGGGTGGCTGTCCTCTTGTGCAGGGCATTGGCGCTGCCCACCACTGCCATTGTCTCACCTGCAGGATTGGTGATCTTGCTTGCTGGCCTTCGCCCAGAGTAGGGGTAGATGACATCGCAGTGGGTCTCCACTGCGTCCCATAGGAACTCGAGGGAGGCGTCGCTAAATCTGGGGGCAGTGTGTTTCCTCCCTTTGGCAGCAATCAGTTCACAGCCACTTCCTATCCCTTGAAGAGCGCTAGCTCTTTGCAGGAGTGGCCTTTAAACATGGCGCCTGGTTTACTGAAGGCCTGATGTGACAGCAGTGCGGGCGAAGAATGAGAGGGTGCCCTGCTAACGACCCGGCGTGTTTCCCAAGAGTGCATACTTAATAAGGTGGGATTGGGATGACACAGCATGAAAAGCCGCCATTGCGACCAGTGGGCAAAACGTCCTTCCTCCCGCCCACCACCGCAATTAGTGCAAATCTGGGATGATTCCGCCCTTTGAATACTTTTAAGGCCAAGGTAGGTAGATTCTTGATAAGCAAGGGGGTGAAAGGTTATCGGAGATAGGCGGGCATTTGCAATCAGATCAGCCAGGATCTTATTGAATGGCAGAGCAGGCTTGAGCGGCCGAATGGCCTACTCCTGCTCCTAATTTGTAAGTTCATATAGTGAGGCGAAGTTTGTTTAAATGTTTACATCGTGTTTGGGATAGTTAAAGGCATAACTTTCTCTAAGCTGCAGCTTTCAACATCTGCCAGCAATCCAGGCCATTGGTTGTAGGCAAGGGATCTGCCAGCCCGATGGCCTGCTAACCTCACCCAAATTTTCATCACATTATGCTGGGAAACTGGTGTAACCCCAGCTACAAATCCGCCCTTTAGTCGCTGAATTAAAAAATAGTTAGCTGTGGTCATTCCCAATTCCAAAATGGATAGTCTTAGGAACTGAGTGTTTTTGAACCAGAGGGCTTGAGAAAGGTCACTTCATAGAGCGCAGAAGAGGTGGGGCTGAATTTTATGTTGATTGGGTGGGCTATCGCGCGAGGTGGTATTGGACGAGCGTCCTGCACTCGCACGATATTTTGCTCGGTGGGCATGCGCAAAAGTCGGAAGCGCTCCCACCGACAACTAAGAGGCCAATTAAGCCAATTAATGGTGCAATTATCCGCTATTTTTCCTTGCCCGTCCAACCTCACGGTTGGCGGACGGGCGAATTGGGGCCAGGCGACCTTTACGTTTTTCATAAAACCTCATCCAAGGGCGGGATGCGGTTTCCGTTATGAAATAAAATAAAAATAAAAATCTGTGGGCAGCATTTGTTTCATCCATATCTTCAGGTGCCTGATTGTGATGCTCGGGCATTTTTTTCTGCTTTTTCAAACTTTATTGGAACATTTTCGGATCGGCAGCTCTTTGCCTTCAGGGAGCTTTCCCTCAGCGCTCGCCCTACGCCTGCATTGACGTCATCGCCCACCCTCCTCCCACCCTCACCCCAGCAGCGCTGAGCCCTCCAATGCGCGCTTCACACTAGCTGGCCGCTAATTGGCCAGCCAGCGTGAAATCGCGGCAGGGCGCCAATCGCGGTCAGCAGTTGGTTCCCCAGGCCCGCCGATGGCGTCCGCCTGCTGAGCTAAAAATTCAGGCCGTGGTTATTGAAAGCAGGAGTGGCACCAGCTGTTAGTGTCCCTTTTCAGTTAATTGGCTTTGGGATAAGCTTCCACAAACAAGTCAGTGCTGGTAAGTCACCCAGAATTGCAAACAAGGGAACAGTGTTTCTACGTTATTATTGCTTGCTGAAGCAAGTTCCAAATTTGCAGCACCCTTTAGGAGTAAGCAGTGTTTCCTTACAACATTCCTGAAAAGCCTGGCCCTATCTTTTTAGATTATGTCCTCAGCCGTAGTCTCTCCCGACTTCCTCTATAAGCTCCCCTCGTCAAATCAGCCCTTAAAATACCAGGGGTCACTACCTTGGTTTGTGTTAGCTCCCCTTATAATTTAACACATTTGAGTCGGTATCATCCTGGTAAATCTACACTGCACTCCTTCCAAGGTCAGTAACTGTCCAAAGATGTGGGGCCCAGAACTGAATGCAGTACTTCAGGTGTGGTCTAAACAGGACTTTTTGTAGCTGAAGCCTGACTTCTAACCCCATGTATTCTAGTCTTCTAGATATAAAGGCCAGAATTTCATTAACCTTTTAATTATTTTCTGTATTTATTCATGAAATTTTAATAATCTCTTGATCTGGGTCCCCAAGTTTCTTTGGATGCCCACTCCTTGTAGCTTTTCACTGTTTGGAAGGCACCCTTTTCTATCATTTTTAGGTCCAAAGTCAATGATTTCACACTTGCCTGCATTGAAATCCATTTGTCACTATTTTGCCCATTCACTTAATCTATTGATATCGCTTTCTAATTTTATGCTTCAACTACATTGCTTACAATAATGCCTACCTTTGTGTTGTGGAAAACCTGAATATGTGGCTTTCTAGCCTTTCAGCTCAGCAGTTCCATGCCATCTAGCACAGAGAAGTGAAAGCACTGAGTGATGGAAAATAAACTTGTACACTTGTATCTTTCTGAGCAGCTTGATAGGTCGACATCTTTTTTCTGCACTCCTGGGCATAGGCCTTCCTGTTGTGTGTCTACGCTTGTTGTTGAGGGAATCAAATGCGTGAGACCATCTGACATCAAACAATGAGGCGATTTGAAGGGGAAACTGCATCGCAACTGCACTGACCCATTCAAAGTTCTGTTTCTAAAACCAGCACAGGCTAATCAAAGGCTCTGATGATGGGCAAAGTAATAGCAAAGGGAATGTTGACCCGGGTCAAAAAAATTCAAGAGTCTTGAAGCTCCTCAGCTCTTCTGGCATGGAAATTGCACGATCTGAGCATGAATACCTCCCATCTCAGTCCATTCCTGCCACCGATTCAAACTTCCTTAGGAAGTGGGAGTGAGCGTTTCTCTGCACTGGAGGAGGTGAAGCTGATGGTGCATCAGGGGCAGGATTTTACGCTCATTGGGCGGGCACACGCCCGACCCTAATCGGACGTAAAATCATGTGCGATGACATCGGCCCGAATGCCCCAACGTCATCGGGCACTCTCGCAATCTTTTGGTCAGCTGGTACGCTGTCAACTCTTGCCTTTTAAGGCCCTTGATCAAATAATTAATTAGTATTTTTCATTGCCCGTTCAACCGTTTAGTTGGCGTGCGGCGAATAGGCCAGGCGGCCTTTGCATTTTTAACGAAACCTCATCGACGGGCGGGATGAGGTTTCCAAATATAAAACCAGTAAAAAATGTTGCCATCATTTCAAACATGTCCCTCTTCATGTGAGTCACACGTGGGGACATGTTTATTTCATCCTTAAAATCTTTATTGCTCAGGGTCCAAATCTTCAGCTCCCTGAGGCAGCTCTGTGCCCTCAGGGAGCTTTCTCTGAGTGCGCATTCCCCCCGTTGCATGTGCAGACTTCAGCGCTCGCCCTCCTCCCGCCCCCAGCCCCGCTGAGCGTTTCAGCGCGCCTCTCACGCTGCCTGGCCAATAATCGGCCAGCGTGAATTCGCGACTGGAGCCCGATCGCAGGCGGCAGTCCGTTTCGCGGCCCGCCCACCGTGCCTGCCCGACGAAGGGAAAATCCTGCCCCAGGTGCTCTAGATCCGGCCGGTTCTATCTGGAAGCTAATGTAAAATTTGTCCACAAGATGTAAACATACTGGCTGAACAGAAACATAAGTTGGACCCGTAATGCTGTGTCCAATAGTACGGACAATCTCAACATGATTGATTGTCATTAAGAAAGTGAAATCAGAAGAGTTCAATAAGTTATAAAGTATCTTCTTTGTCTTCGGACTTTGCAGCCCAACCTCCAATGGTGCTACTCCATAATTCCTGGCACCTCTCACAGTAAATCATTATGGAAGACCATGAATGGTGTCAGCCTTAGCTCAGTGGAGATCACTACTCTTTCCTCTGTGTCAGAAGGTTGAAGGTTCAAGTTCCAGTGCAAAGATTTGAGCACAAAAATCTAGGCTGACACTCAAATGGTTACTCCCTCAGTACTTCACAGTCGGAAGAGTCACCTTTCAGAAGAGATATTAATCCCCATCCAAGAGACCCCATCTACCCTCTTGGGTGAATGTAATGGATTCCGTGATACTCTTATGTAGAAGAGCAGGGGACTTTTCTCTGGTGTCTTGGTCAACATTACTGAAATGAATTGTCTGACCAGTTTCTCATTGCTGTTTTTTTTTCATTCATTCATTCATTCATGGGATGTGGACGTCGCTGGCTAGGCCAGCATTTATTGCCCATCCCAATTAGGAATGCCCTTGTTCAGAGGGCATTTAAGATTCAACCACATTGCTGTGGGTCTGGAGTCACATGTAAGCCAGGCCAGATAAGGATGGCAGATTTCCTTCCCTAAACGGCATTAGTGAACGAGATGAGTTTTTACAATAATTGGCAATGGTTTCATGGTCATCATCAGACTTTTAATTCCAGATTTTTATTGGGTTCAAATTTCCCCAGAGTATTTACCCTGGATCTCTGGAATACCAGTCCAGCAACAATACTACCATGCCACTGCCTCCCCATGGGTACAAAATTGTGTTTCTTTTGACTACATTTCAAAAAGTACTTTCATTTGGAACATCCTGAGGTGATGAAAAGTGCAATATAAATGCAAGTCTTTTTCGTTCTTCTATGGTGCAGAGGAGAAGCACATTTTTGTAAATGACTATTTTAAAATCTGCAATGGGGTCAAATATCAGACTAATGTATTGGCAGAAATCCTGCCCTCCTGTATATTCAATGGTACACCAATCTGCCTGCATTTTTTAGGCTTAAAAGTCATGAATGTGGAAAATTAGCTTGGCTGGTTCTATCCAGTGGAAAAGGCTTTTTTTTTTAAACTTTGAATTTCTTCGAACCAAGACCTGGGTTATTATTCACTACAGTGAAATCAGCAAATTGAAGAATCAACACACAGTACTGCTCCACCTAAATACAAAGAGAAAATCAAAGTTTATCCATATGGTTGACATAATCAAAAATGCATCAAGTCCCTTTGCCAAGCAATGCCCCTGTGAAGCAGTCCATGGGAACATGGCAGAATTTTTCTCTCTATAAAGCTGTCTTCGCCAAACACAGTTTGTCGTGCAGCAGTGTGAAATATCTGCAGTGTAAATATTAGAGTTTCATTAGAGATGTGAAACATGCCGCCGACTCACTATCGTTAGGTTTACACTATCGAACAAAGTCAAGATCTGCTCCATTATCTAGGCCAGCATTTCAGTGTAGTGCTGAGGGAGTGCTACATTCAAGATCAGCCATTCAACCAAGACTCCAGTGGCCTATTCAAGAGAATAGAAAAGATTCCAAGCAAAGATAAGAGGTTCTCCAGATATGTCCTGGATATAATTTCTCCCACAGCCATCACATATAAAATATATGAATAAGGACAGGAAAAGGGCACCTTATCCATCTCTTAACCAGACATGGTACCACCAATCCATCCACCCCAAACACCATGAACAGAAATTTTCGCTGAGCGGGCGGGCGCATGCCCAACCTGCTCGAACGTAAAATGATGCGTAAAGATGTCTTCTCCTGAAAGGATGGAAGAGCATTGATTAGTCCACTCTGTACCTGCAGCGCCATTGCAGCCTGGCCAACCCCAGCTGAGGAGCACCTTGCAGGGCACACCTGAGTCGTGGCCCTCGAGGCACAAGGCACTCAGTCAAAGCAGCCAGGGCTCACCCTCTTGGCCAGCTCCAGTGTGATTGAAAGTCAGCAGTCACACTCTAATACCCCTGAGCTCCACGGGGGAATGACCGCCATACAGTCCTTCTGGAGATGAAGTCCCATCTTCACATTGAGGATGCCCTCCATAGTGTTGTGTGACACTATCACCATGCTAAATGGGATAGATTTTGAACAGATTTAGCAGCTCAAGACTGGGCAATCATGAGGCACTGCGTGCCATCAGCAGCAGAATTGTACTCAACACAATCTGTAACCTCATGGACTGGCATGTCCCCCACTCTACCATTAGCATCAAGCCAGGGGATCAACCCTGGTTCAATGAAGAGTGCAGGAGGGCATGCCAGGAGCAGCAGCAGGTATACCTAAAAATGAGGTGTCACCTGGTGAAGGCACAACACAGGACTACTTGCGTGCCAAACAGCAAAAGCAGCAAGTGATAGACAGAGCTAAGCAATTCCACAACCAACAGATCAGATCTAAGCTCTGCAGTCCTACCACATCCTTTTATGGATGGTGGTGGACAATTAAACAACTCACTGAAGGAAGAGGCTCCACAAATATCCCCATCCTCAATGATGCATTTGCAACCATCTTCAGCCAGTAGTGCCCAGTAGATGATCCATCTCGGCCTCCTCCAGAAGTCTCCAACATCACAGATGCCAGTCTTCAGCCAATTCAATTCACTCCACGAAACATCAAGAAATGGCTGAAGGTACTGGATATTGAAAAAGGCTATTGGCCCTGACAACATTCCAGTAATGATGCTGAAGACTTGTGCTCCAGAACTTGCCGCTCCCCTAGCCAAGTTGTTCCAGTATAGCCACAACACTGGCATCTACCCGGCAATGTGGAAAATTGCCCAGGTATGTCCAGTACACAAAAAGCAGGGCAGACCCAACCAGGCCGATTACCGCCCCATCAGTGTACTCTCAGTCATCAGTAAAGTGGCAGAAGGGGTCATCAACAGTGCTATCAAGCGGCACTTGCTTAGCAATAACCGCCAGAGTCACTCAACTCCTGACCTTATTACAGCCTTGGTTCAAACATGGACAGAAGAGCAGAACTCCTGAGGGGAGGAGCTGGTGACTGCCCTTGATACCAAGATAGCATTTGACTGAGTGTGGCATCAAGGAGCCCTAGCAAAACTGGAGTCAATAGGAATCGGGGAAAACTCTCCACTGGTTGGAGTCACACCTAGCACAAAGGAAGGTGGTTGTTGTTGTTGGAGGTCAGTCACCTCAGTTCCAGGACATCATTGCAGGAGTTCCTCATGGTAGTGTCCTGGTCCCAAACATCTTCAGCTATTTCATCAACGACCTCTTCCATCATAAGGTCAGAAGTGGGGATGTTCACTGATGATTGCACAATGTTCAGCATCATTCGCGACTCCTCAAATACTGAAGCAGTCTATGTCCAAATGCAGGAAGACCTGGACAGTGTCCAGCCTTCTACTGACAAGTGGCAAGTGACATTCATGCCACACAAGTGCCAGGCAATTACCATCTCCCACAAGAAAGAATCCAACCATCGCCCCTTGACATTCAATGGCATTACCATCACTAACTCCCCAACTATCAGCATCCTGGGGGTTACCTTTGACCAGAAACTGAACTGGACTAGTCATATAAATACTGTGGCTACAAAAGCAGATCAGAGGCTAGGAATCCTGCAACAAGTAACTCACCTTTTCACTCCCCAAAGCCTGTCCACCATCTACAAGGCATAAGTCAGGAGTGTGATGGAATATTACCCACTTGCCCACAACGCTCAAGAAGCTTGACACCATCCAGGGCAAAGCAACCTGCTTGATTGGCACCACATCCACAAACATCCACTCCCACCACCACTGATACACAGTAGCAGCAGTGTGTACCATCTACAAGATGCACTGCAGGAATTCACCAAGGATCCTTATACGGCACCTTCCAAACCCACGACCACTACCACCTAGAAGGACAAGGGCAGCAGATAGATGGGAACACCACCACCTGGAAGATCCCCTCCAAGTCACTCACCATCCTGATTTGGAAATATATCGCTGTTCCTTCACTGTCGCTGGGTCAAAATCCTGGAACCTGCTTCCTAACAGCACTGTGGGTGTACCTACACTACATGGACTGCAGCAGTTCAAGAAGGCAGCTCACCACCACCTTCTCAAGGGCAACTAGGGATGGGCAATAAAAAGCGAAGCCCACATGCCATGAATGAATAAAAAAGAAACATCAGTAAGTAGGGAAACTGCTAGAATCTGTTATGAAGAATGTGATAAATGGACACTGGATAATAATGATCTGATTGGGCATAGTCAACATGGGGAGCATTTTCAGCATGTCAGGCAGGCTGTGCGGGAGCAGGCACAGCCGGGCATGGAGCCAATCACCGCCCGTGATCCGTTCCACGCCGCCATTTTATGTGGGGGGGCCAATTAAGGCCTGCCCAGCATGAATCACGGCTCCCGAGAACAGTGGGAGGGGGCAGGATTCCAATGACCGCCGGGTCCAATAGATGCCGGCGGTCTGTTTAAAAACTGCGCAGGCGGCCTTCCAATCTTAAGGTTACGAGTACGAGAAGCACTTTGATTTCAGGAGTTGGTGTGAGTATTTTTTTTAAGTGGTGAGACTGCAATATGACTTTGGCGATTGCTAAGACTTGTTTGGGAGTTGAAGTTATAAGATTGACTTGCTAAAAGGATATTGGAAAGTACCATTATTGGAGAGAGCAAAGGAGGTATCGGATTTTGTGACACCAGATGGACTATTTCAATTTAAAGTCATACCATTTGGTATGAAAAATGCAACTGCAACATTTCAAAGGCTGACAAACAAAGTAATTGCGGGTCTAAGCAATTGTACTGTTTATATTGACAACTTGATAGTTTTCAGTCAGACATCGGAGGAGCATTTACAACATCTGGAATTATTTACAAGAAGCTAATTTGGTGATGAACTTGGCTAAAAATGAATTTGCAAAAGCGCAAGTTAAGTATCTAGGCCATACCATTGGACATGGTAAGCTGGCTCCGAGAGATGTGAAAGTCAAGGCTATAATGGATTTCCCCGTGCCTACAACAAAACAAGAAATGTTGAGATTTCTGGGCATGAGTGGGTTTTATTGTAAATTTGTACCAAATTTTAGCAGTGTGGCTGCTCAATTGACTGAACTATTAAAAAAGAACAAGAAGTTTCAATGGACAGAGGAGTGTCAGAAGGCGTTTGACAGTTTAAAAACTGTATTAACTACGACACCAGACTTGGCAGTACCCAATTACGCCAAACAATTTAATTTGGCCATTGATGCAAGTGATATAGGCACTGGGGCCATACTGTTACAAGACGATGACAATGGAATTGAAAAACCAATGGGGTATTTTTCACGGAAGTTGAATGAATAACAGAGAAGATATTCAACGATCGAAAAGGAGACTTGGGTTTGGTATTGGAGTTGTAGCATCTTGAGATTTATGTTGCAAACAATTCATCAGAAACAATTGTTTATACAGACCACAATCCTTTAAAGTTTCTGGACACATTTTGAGACAGAAGTGCAAGGCTCTTCAGGTGGAGTGTATTACTGCAACCATTTAATCTACAGATTATACATGCCCGGGATGAGAAAATCTGATGGCAGATGCAATATCAAGAGTTGAAGCTTAAAGGGAAAATTGGACATTTAAAACCTGGACACTGAACTGAAATGCTTTCTATTGATACAAAAGATTTATATATATATTATGTTAATGTATGCATCTGGTAATGTAATAGTGTATGTACATAGATAAGTATACAAGGTAGTATAAGATGGGTTAATAAAAATGAAGCCATCTGTTTAAATTATGACGGTTCATTTTTCAATAAGGGGGGAGGTGTCAGGAAGACATAATAATGTTATTGGAATCTACTGTAAAATAGTGGTATCTGTGGCTATATGTGTCTGTGTGTGAGACTTAATTGGATTAAAGGCAGCTGGTCTGAAAGCTTTGATGTGTTGGAAGATAAACTAGGTTTGAAATGTTAACTAGGTAAACATAGCAGTAAGGGAATCACTTTCATTTTAAATAAATCAGGCTTACTTGGATTCAAAGAGAGGGATTGAAATATTACACCTAGCCAGGGGAAGTTAAGAAACAGTGTGTTTATTTTTCCTGAAGATTACTGGTAAACTTGTTACCCTGAGATATTTTTATTATTAGAAAGGTAAAGTCTAAAGGCATAGTGAAACAATGGGAATTTACATTCAAAAGGGGAAATATGTATAAAGGAGTGAAGGCTGTGTGTAAGGGTAGGCATTTCAAGATCTAACAAGTGTGAAAAGCCTTCAGCATCTACACCTCAAGCTGCTGTCTACAACAAACTGAAGTTAAGAAAACTTACTTTGAATTGGATTGTTCAGGGTATCATGTTTCTTTGCCTGGGTCTTTTAAAATCTATGTGTCTTACTGTTGCTTTAACGGAGGTATAACTGGGCAGCAGATTAAGTAGGGGATTTAGAAGTTATAATAGTAATTTGTAGACATATATATGTGCTTAAAAATCATTTTACTTGTTAATAAATGTTTAATCTAGTTTTGCAAAAACCTATAAGACTTGGTGGTCTTATTACTACTGAATTCAAAGCCTGCATCTTGAAGCATACCAATTGCAAAATTAGTTGTGGTAGTTGTTTCAAGTTTCCTTCTGGAATTTGAACAACTCAGCATTTACCATCGGTGGTGCATAACAGATCAGAGATGTACTATGCAAGTGGGCATTCCAGTCATCAAGGCACAGACAGACTGGTGGAATGGGCGGACACTTGGCAGATGAAAGTTAATGCAGAGAAGTGTGATGTGATACATTTTGGTAGAAAGAACAAGAAAATACAATATAAAATAAAGCATACAATTCTACAGGGGGTGCAGGAGCAGGAGGGCCTGGCAGTTTATGTGCACAAATCATTGAAGGTGACCGGGCAGGTTGAGAAAATGGTTAACAAGGCATATGGGATCCTGGGCTTTATAAATAGAGGCATAGAGGACAAATTCAAGTAAGTTCTGGAGAACCTGTATAAAACTCTGGCTTGGTCTCAACTGGAGTATTGCGTCCAATTCTGGACACCACATTTTTAGGAAGAATGTGAAGACATTGGTGAGGGTGCAGAAATTATTCACGAGAATGGTTCCAGGGTTGAGCGTCTTCAGCAACATGGATCCATTGGAGAAGCTGGGACTGTTCTCCTTAGAGATGAGAAGGTTACAAGGAGATTTGATAGAGGTATTCAAAATCATGCGGGGTCTGGGCAGGGTAGATAGAGAGAAACTGTTCCTGTTGATGGAAGAGTGGAGAACTAGAAGACACCAATCCTATGATCTACTTCCCTGTGGACTCTGCCAAACACCAATATTGAACAGCAAACTTTCAGAGATTAGCACAAAATCATGGAAGCATAGAGTGGTTATAGCACAAAAAGAGACCATTCAGCCCATTGCGTACATGCCAGCTCTCTGCAAGAACAATTCAATTGAACCCAGTCCCCTGCCCTTTCCCTGTAGCCGTGCAACTTTATTCTCTGCAGATAATTATCCAATTCTCTTTTGAATCCCACAATTGAATCGGCCTCCACCACACTCTCAGCAGTGCATCCCAGATCCTAAGCATTTGCTGCACCAAAAAAAAAGATTCCCCTCATGTCGCTGTTGCATCTTTTGCCAATCACTTTAAATTAATGTTTTCTGTTTTGCTAGTAGAAGGGTGCTCCTTGCAACAATTGATGTTATTTAAGTGACATTGGAAGCCCCATATTAGAACCCCATCAATATTATGAACAGGGGGGGGATATCATTTTATTCATTTAGCAGCCAGTGTTTGATGAAAATCATATAGTTTTTCAGTGAATGAATGCTATCTGAAGAACATCTATGACTCATTTGTACCATCACACCTACGTTGATGAGACAGAATATTGCATTTGGATTGATAATTGCCCGACAACCCGGCTGATGATACATTCCCAGCAACCAACTACCAGGTCCTAGAATCCATCTAGGTTTAATAAAGCAAGTAATCTGTATGTACAAGTACCATTTCTTGTATCATAATAGATCCCTGCAGTACAACGTATGAAATGTCATGCCAGTGCCGGTATGACAATATTGTGACCCTTTAGGAGCTATGGGCAGAATTTTAACCCCCCCGTCGGAGGGGTTGTGTGGGGGTGGGCAGGAGCAGGCGCGAACCCGATCGATGCCTTCAATCGGGTCCGCACCACCATTTTACGTGGGCGAGCCAATTAAGGCCCGCCCAGCGTGACACGCACCCGGAAGTGCTGAGCGCTCCCTGTGCGGGTGGGGGGGGGGGAGATTCCCTGAGTCATGACCTGCGCTTTTACGCGCATACACGCGAAAGAGCACAGAAATCTCCCCGAGCACCAAGGTGCCTCAGGGAGATTAGTTTAAATTTTAAATATCTAAACAAAGAAATTAAAAACTTTTAAAACATGTCCCCTGGACAGTTGAGCTGGGACATGTCAATGAATTTCTGCCCTTGGATGAGGTTCCATGAAAAATGCCAAGGCCGCCTGGGCTCCTCGCCTGCCCGTCAACCTTAAGGTTGGACGGGCAGCTCATTTTATTAGTTCAATTAGTTTTTAACTGGCCTCAATAGGCCTTTGACAGTTTGGCGGGTGCGCAACCGACTTGGCTGTGCGCCCGCTGGACTGAAAATCTAAATGACGCGTGGTGACGTTGGGATGCCCGCCCAATGTCACCGCGCATCATTTTACGCATCGTCGAACCCCCCCGCCCCGAAATTTCTTCCCTATATTTTTAAAAAGCTACATATTTAAAAGGCTGAAAAATCAAGGCACTTTCCAAGGGTTACCAGATTTTCCTGTGGCTTGAACCTATCTTGTCTTCAAAGTGAACAAAGAGGATACTCTTTCTGATACTGACTCAATGTCTGTCAGACCAAAAGGTGAACAAAACCCCATCGACACCTTCATTAGAACATGCTGGTACCTTTCAAACAAAGGCCTTAGGCTGACTAAAATCACAGACAGAAAAATGATCCAGGCTGCTTAATGAATTATCACAATACCTTATTTGGGCCATGACTTGACACTTCATGTGAGGTCACGTGATACGATGGACATCTTTGCTCCCTGCTAAACAATATTGCAGAAATTCAGACTGGCTTCCAGGCTTTTTCAAGATAATTCCATCACAGAGAGAGTCCTGCACGTAAAGCCATCAGACTGTGGTAGTCAGCTAAGCAGCCAGAAGTATCTAAATATAATATCTGGAAAGAGAGAGAAGCACTCTCTCCTCAAACTTGTTCCACCTTCAAGTGGACCTGAGAAATCCACTTCTGGGCAGATCAACTATAAGAACCTTCACTGCTACTGAGAAATTTCTGTTTTTTCAATACCTTCACCACAACCAATGCATCAACTCAACTAAGAAACATCAGGCTGCACAAAAATAGAGACTGAGTTGAATTTTATTTTTACAATTACTGTTTTATCTTCATCTGTAACCAATTTTCTGTGTTTGTGATAGTATGGGTGAGTGAGTGAGATGTCATGTTTTTGTTAACAAAATAACCTTCATTTTTAAATATACAAAATGTTGTTGCTAGGTTATTAAGATTGAGTCAACCACTCTGACAGTAAGAAAATACACACATTCACATACAAATATATTGATCATGGGCAAATAAAAAGGAATACCTAAATTTGTCCATGACAAAAGGCTTTCAAGAATTATTAGTACCATGAACAAAAAAAGTGCTAGAAATATTCAGCAAGCCTGGCTGCATCTGTGGGGAAAGAAACAGTTAACAATTCATTTTTTTTGATCTTTCATCAGAATTAGAAAATCTTATAAATTTAGCAGGTTTAAGCAGATACAGAAAGAGGGAAAGTGGGGTAGGGGAGGGGCAGAAGGAGCAAAAGGGAAGATGTGTGATAGGGCGGCAAGCAGGAGAGATTAAATGACAAAAGTGATGATGGTGGAAAGGAAAGGGAGTGGTAATGGGACAAGTAAAGGAACAAAATAATGTGTCTACAGAAGGTGCAAATGGAAACAGGCAGAATCATTGTCAGTACCTGCTGTCCAAACAATGGGAGCAGTGCTTTTAATCCGAAACTGTTGAACTCAATGTTGAGTCGGGGAGGCTGTGAAATGCCTCATCAGCATTGGAACAGAACCACAGAGTCTTTTCAGTGCAGAAGGAGGCCATTCAGCCCATCAAATCTGCACTGGCTCGCTGAAAGAGCATTCTATTTAGTCCCACTCCCCTGCCTTATCCCCATAACCTTGCACATTCTTTCTCTTCAGGTAGCAATCTAATTCCCTTTTGAATACCTCAATCGAACCTGCTTCCACCACACTCTCAGGAAGTTCATTCCAGACTCTAACCATCCTCTGGGTGAAAAAAGATTTCCTCACATCACTTTTACTCCCTTTGCCAATTATTTTGAATCTGTGCTCTCTAGTTCTTGATGCTCCCTTGTGTGGGGACGATTTTTCATGTTTCACCACGCCCATGTCCCAGTGTGGACAGCTGAGCACAGAGGTCAGAGTGGGGAGGAGAATTAAAATGGGAAGTGACCGGGAGCTCAGGGCCATGTTTGCGAACTGAGCAATGGTGTTCGGCAAAGCCATCAGCCAATCTGTATTTGGTCTCCCTAATGTAGGGGAGACAACATTGTGAGCAGTGAACACAGTCTACTGTACATCTCAGGAATTATTGTTGGCTGCTGTGTGCTACACAATTATGTTGCATTGAAGGGTTTAGCCCTTCCAAGTTATGAGAAGAAGAATTATGGAATGGATCATCTAAGACCTAAGCATGGGAGAGCTTAGAGTGTCTCCAGAATAAATTGTCAGCGCTTCATGAAAAACACATCTATATTTACTTAGTTATAGCACTCATCTAAAACACAAACTATTGAAAGCACCCTCCCAATTGCCCACCATTGAGGAATAAACTAAATTAAGTGGCTAGCACATTTCCATTGGACACCTAAAGGGCTGATGTGACAGTCAATGAGGCTGAAGTCCTTGAAGGTTCCATTTCTGGCTGTTTTTAGCTATAGAGTCAGAGAGGTCTACAGCACAGAAAAAGGCCCTTCGGTCTGTGCCAGTCAAACAAGTACTTAACTATTCTAATCACATTTTCCAGCACTAGGCCCATAGCCTTGTGTGCCATGGCATCGCAAGTGCGCATCCAAATACTTCTTAAATGTTATGAGGGTTTCTGCCTCTACCACCCTTTCAGTCAGTGAGTTCCAGATTCCCTCCACCCTCTGGGTGAAATAATTCTTCCTCACATCCCCTCTAAACCTCCTGCCCCTTGCCTTAAATCTATGCCCCTTGGTTGTTGATCCCTCCACCAAGGGGAAAAGTTCCTTCCTGTCTATCCTATCTATGCCCCTCATAATTTTATACACCTCAATCACGTTCTCCCTCAATCTCCTCTGCTCCAAGGAAAATAACACCAGTCTATTCAATCTCACCTCATAACTAAAACTCTCCAGCCCAGGCAACATCCTGGTAAATCTCCTCTGCACTCTCTCTAGTGCAATCACATCCTTCCTATAATGCGGATTCCAGAACTGCACGCAATACTCTAGCTGTGGCCTAACCAGCATTTCAGTTCCAGAATAACCTCTCTGCTCTTATATTCTATGCCTCAGCTAATAAAGGCAAGTATCCCATATGCCTTCTTAATCACCTTATCTACCTGTCCCGCTACCTTAAAGGACCAGTGGACATGCACACCAAGGTCCCTCTGATCCTCGGTACTTCCCAAGGTCCTACCATTCATCGTGTATTCCTGTGCCATGTTTGTCCTGCCCAAGTGCATCACCTCACATTTATCTGGATTAAATTCCATTTGCAACTGATCAGTCCATCAGACCAGCCCATCCATATCCTCCTGTAATCTAAGGCTATCCTCCTTACTATTTACCACCCCACCAATTTTCGTGTCATCTGCAAACTTACTGATCAACCCCCCTACATTCAACTCTAAATCGTTTATATATACCACAAACAGCAAGGGACCCAACACCGATCCCTGTGGAACCCCACTGGACACAGGCATCCAATCACAAAAACACCCCTCGACCATCACCCTCTGCTTCCTGTCACTCAGCCAATTCTGGATCCAATTTGCCAAATTCCCATGGGTTCTTACCTTCATTATCAGTCTCCCATGCGGGGCTTTATCAAAAGCCTTGCTGAAGTCCAAGTAGACTACATCAAATGCGTTGCCCTCATCTGCACACCCGGTCACCTCTTCGAAAAATTCAATCAAATTGGTCAGAGATGATTTCCCTTTAACAAAACTATGCTGACTGTCCCTGATTAATCCCTGACTCTCCAAGTGTAGATTGATTCTGTCCCTCAGGATTGCTTCCAATAGTTTCCACACCACTGAGGTTAGACTTGCAGGCCTGTAATTCCCTGGTTTATCCCTTCCTCCCTTCTTGAATAACGGTACCACATTGGCTGTCCTCCAGTCCTCTGGCACCACTCCTGAGGCCAAAGAGGTATTGACTATTATTGCCAGTGCCCCTGCTATCTCCTCCCTTGCCTCACTCAACAGCCTGGATACATTTCATCTGGGCCTGGAGATTTATCTACTTTTAAGCCTGCCAGATGACATAGAACCTCCTCCCTTTCTATGCTAATTTCTTCAATTATATCACAGTCCTTCTGCCTGATTTCCATACCCACATCGTCCCTCTCAATTGTGAACACCGACACAAAGTATTCATTTAAAAACCTACCTATGTCTTCCGGCTCCACACACAAATTACCACTATGGTAATTGGCCCTACTCTTTCCCTAGTTATCCTCTTACTCTTAATGTACTTGTAAAATAACTTTGGACTTTCCTTTATTTTGCCTGCCAATGTTTTTTCATGCCCCCTTTTTGCTCTCCTAATTTCCTTTTTAAGTTCCCCCCTATACATTCTATACTCCTCCAGGGCTTCCACTGTTTTGAGCCCTCGGTATCTGCCATAAGCCTCCATTTTTCCCATCATCCAATCCTGTATATGTGGAATAGAGCTTTTGTCAGCTAAATTGTCTAATGGGTTAAATGGTCTAAAAGTGATTATTTTGCAGTAAGGAATGATGTAAACTAATCAAGCTCATCATGCGGAGTATCTTTGAAAAGTTTGTGGTTACAACTGCATCCTGTTATGTGCTGAACAAAACAATGGTGCTCTAATTAAATCTGCTGATATGGTAATTTAATCGGTTTATCAGATAAACCGGTTCACCACTATTGCACTGGCAAAGATTAAATGTGCACTACTTGCTTCAGCGATGATTTGGCTGCCGCTAGTAGTGCCATTTAAAGGAAAAGGAAACGTCAGACTTGAAATGTGATGTTCTGTGTGTGTGTGTTCTGTTGAAGGGTCATTCGGACTCGAAAGGTTAACTGTGTTCCTCTCCGCAGATGCTGCCAGACCTGCTGAGTTGTTCCAGGTATTCTGGTTTTTGTTTTTGTTTTTGATGTTTCTGTTGGCTTCCTGTTCTGAGACTATTGTCCTCTCTCTCCCCTGACAATATCGCCAGCTTTTCACCAGGCGTGCTCCAAAGGACCGCCCATGCCAGTTTCTTCCAGCAAATATCAGGATATGATCTGGTGCCGCCGTCCCTAGTTTCACAGAAGGATTCCGAAGCCCGTGGTAGGAGTGGCGGATCGAGTGTCTGCAGACAGGTAAGCAAGTGCCCCGATTTGTAACATGAGCGACGGGGTTGATCAGTGTGTGTCCGTGGACAGGTCAAGACAGTGGGGAGGATGGATCTCCTGGTTAGGCTGTGTTGTTTCGGCGCACATGGTCGGAATGATCACTTTTTAATGTATTTTCAGCCAATTGAACGCTGTGGGCAGAGGGGCAAAGGCTCACTCTCCTTCCACTTTCTTCCTGTAAACGCTGGCAACGCCCTTGGCACAGGTTCACTGTAAAGTGACAATAATCTCCCACCAACCCGAGGGAAGGTTTCCATGGCTCTTCAGAATGAAGGGTTGCCTTTGATGGAGAAAAAAATACATTTGATTCAGTGGGTTCCCTTTTTTTAAAAAAACAAAAGTGAGTAATACATGCCCCTTCTTGCATAATTAATAACCAGCAGCTTGGACATATTTCTGGGACTTCAATTTTGTTAATTGTGGTGAAAAACAGATGTTTCCTGTTGAAACTCCCCACACAAAGTCTGCAGGGAAATGTGATTGTTTTTTGCAAAAATCTGAAGTCTGGGCAGTCTTGTGATTTTAGTTTACAATACTCATCTCTTATCCAACCCATTTCTGTACACATTGTCTCTGTCTAGATATCAGCATTTTCTGCACTCCTGCTGTTGGCAGTTTTTTTTTAATGACCTAAGTCATTACTTTTGTAATTCACACCCTCACCTCACCATTTCCCTTCCAACTTTTAGAAGACTCCTAAAGACCCTTCTCTCTAATTAGCTTTTCTATCCCCCTCCTTTCCCATTTCTCTCCCCCTGCTGTGCCTTTTACACGCCAGGCTTGCTATCGCAGTGAAAAATGTTGTGCTGCTGGGAGTTTTACCTCATGCAAAAGAATGTGGACTATTGGTGAAAGGCAACTCATCCATAAGAACCATAGAACCATAGAACACTACAGCACAGAAAACAGGCCATTCGGCCCTTCTAGTCTGTGCCGAAATATTATTCCACTAGTCCCATTGACCTGCACCTAGTCCATAACCCTCCAGACCTCTCCCATCCATGTATCTATCCAATTTATTCTTAAAACTTAAGAGTGAGCCCGCATTTACCACGTCAGATGGTAGCTAGTTCCACACTCTCACCACTCTCTGAGTGAAGAAGTTCCCCCTAATGTTCCCCCTAAACCTTTCCCCTTTCACCCTAAAGCCATGTCCTCTCGTGTTTATTTCTCCTAATCTAAGTGGGAAGAGCCTACTCGCATCTACTCTGTCTATACCCCTCACAATTTTGTAAACTTCTATCAAATCTCCCCTCATTCTTCTACGCTCCAAGGAATAAAGTCCTAACCTGTTTAATCTTTCCCTGTAACTCAACTCCTTAAGACCCGGCAACATCCTAGTAAATCTTCTCCGCACTCTCTCAATCTTACTGATATCCTTCCTGTAGTTAGGCGACCAGAACTACACACAATACTCCAAAGTTGGCCTCACCAATGTCTTATACAACCTCATCATAACATCCCAACTCCTATACTTAATATTTTAATTTATGAAGGCCAGTATGCCAAAAGCTTTCTTTACAACCTTGTCTACCTGTGACGCCACTTTCAGGGAATTATGTATCTGAACTCCCAGATCCCTTTGTTCCTCCACACTCCTCAGTGCCCTTCCATTTACTGTGTATTGAGGCCTTCATGCAACAGCACAGAACTGTTTAGAATTTAGTCTTTAATGGCACATTGTAGTGGCAGCTTGCGTGTGCAATGTGAATGTCATACTTATGCAGTGGATTGGTGCCCACTAAGATGGAAGCGCATATTTGTGGCAGAGATAGCTTTACTCTGACATCAAACTTCTATTTTTGCATTTGACCTCAATGATTTGACTTTCTTCCTTTAATAATGGCAATAAATTGTGGTTGTCAATCTAGAATTGAGTGTGATGAGAATGACACCCAAGCCAGTTCTTTTATGTATTTCTCAATGGCTACAAAAAACATGAAGCTGTAGATATTGCCAATCTTTGATTGTCGTTAAAAACCCATCTGATTCACTGATGTCCTTTAGGGAAGGAACTCTGCTATTCTTACATGGGACAGAATTCTCGGTTCGGCGCGTGCATCCCGACATCACCGCGCGTCATTTAGATTTTCAGTTCGGCGGGCGCGCAGCCGGATCAGCTGTGCACCCGCCGAACTGTCAAAGGCCTGTTATGGCCATTAATTAACTAATTAAACCTATCGAGAAAACTGCCCGTCCAAACTTAAGGTTGGCGGGGGGGGCAGGAGAAGAGCCCAGGCGGCCTTCGCATTTTTCATGGAAGCTCATCCACAGATGGGATGAGGCTTCATGAAGGGTTTATAAATTAAATAAAGTTTTTCGTTAAAGTTCATTGACATGTCCCAGCTCAAATTTTTTGTTCTTTCTTAAAATTTTTCAAACTTGAAACTTGAAGATTTCTGTGCTCTTTCACGTGCAGCACTCCTGTCTCAGGGAATCGCCCCCCCACCACCGCCCCCCCCCCCACCCCCCTGCCTGGACAGGGGGCGCACAGCACTTGCGGGTGCGTGTCATGCTGGGCTGGCCTTAATTGGCCTGCCCACGTAAAATTGGTGGCACAGACTCGATCAGGGGCGCCAATCAGGTCCGTACCCGCCCCTGCACAACCCGCCCCCACACAACCCTCCCAGCGGGGTGGAAAATTCTCCCCATGTCCTAGCCTACATGTGACTCCAGACCCATAGCAATGTGATTGACTCTTAACTGTGCTCTGAAACGGCCTGAGAAGCCACTCAGTTCGAGAGTGATTAGGGATGGGCATCAAATGCTGGCCATGCCAGCGACACCCACATCCCATGAAAGAATAAAAACAATTCAGTATCCATCAGTGGCATCAATCACATTCTTAAATATGCTTTCCTGCTTCAACAGGCTATATTATATGATAGTGTTCATTTCACTGAAAATTCAGTATGTTAGTTTTTCCGAACAGCCCATTTTCTGTTTGTATCGTTGTGCATGAGTCCTAATCCCTTATTCCTCTGTACAGGTAGTGACTCAATTAGCACAGACTCCACAAATGGTAACAACTTTCCAATATTTTACCAAATGGTATCTGTTTATGTAGGAGCCCAGATAATATGTAATGGTATTACAGATGAACACAAATCTGGCCGCATCACAACCCCATCACAAACATTTAAAGCTGTTAAAGAGTAGGATACCTAAAATGAATTTTATTTCTCTCTTCCTTATCCAGGGATATTAAGGTGCCCACTGTAATTTTCGTGACGGAGAACTTTCCCCCTGTCGGGGCAGTTGTGCGGGGATGGGCATGAACCCGATCGGCGCCACCATTTTACGTGGGCGGGACAATTAAGGCCCACCCAGCTTGACGTGCGCCCAGGAGCGCTGTGCGCTCCCTGTGCGGGTGGGGGGGATTCCCTGAGTTGGGGCCTGAGCCCTGAGCATGTACGTGAAAGAGCGCAGAAATTTCCCTGAGGGACCTCCGGGAGATTAGTTTTAAAAAGCTGAATAAAGAAAAGAAAAAGTTTTAAGACATGTACCCTCATGTGACAGTGTCAAATGAGCTGGGACATGTCAATGAATTTTTCAAAAATTTTTATTCAATTTATAAACACTTCATGAAACCTCATCCCGCCCGTGGATGAGGTTCCATGAAAAATGTGAAGGCCGCCTGGGTTCTTCGCCTTAAGGTTGGACGGGCAGCTCAGTTTATTGGCTTAGTTAGTTTTTAAATGGCCTGAATAGGCCTTTGACAGTTCGGCGGGCATGCAGCCGGCACCCACTCCCCGACCTGAAAATTCTGCCCATGGAGATTGCCTAATTTAGCACAGGTCGCAAATTTAATTTGTGAAACTAGCAGCATATAAAGGTGTTAGCTGTGGCTCTGTTGGTAATATTCTTTGGTAAGATTTTAGAGTCCATTATTAAGGATGAGATTTCAGAATACTCGGAAGTGCATTGTAAAATCGGGCAAAGTCAGCATGGTTTCATCAAGGGGAGGTCATGCCTGACAAATCTGTTAAAATTCTTTGAGGAGGTAATGAGTAGGTTATACAAAGGAGAGCCAATGGATGTTATCTACTTGGACTTCCAGAAGGCCTTTGACAAGGTGCCGCACAGGAGGCTGCTCAGTAAGATAAGAGCACATTGTGTTAGAGGCAAGGTACTAGCATGGATAGAAGATTGGCTGTCTGGCAGGAGTCAGAGAGTGGGGATAAGGGGGTCCTTCTCATAATGGCGGCCGGTGGCTAGTGGAGTTCCACAGGGGTCAGTGTTGGGACCAAACTTTTCACTTTATACATTAATGATCTAGATGAAGGAACTGAGGGCATCCTGGCTAAGTTTGCAGATGATACAAAGATAGATGGAGGGACAGGTAGTATTGAGGAGGTGGGGAGGCTGCAGAAGGATTTGGACAGGTCAGGAGAATGGGCAAAGAAGTGGCAGATGGAATACAACGTAAGGAAGTGTGAGGTCATGCACTTTGGTAGGAAGAATAGAGGCATAGACTATTTTCTAAATGGGGAGAGAATTCAGAAATCTGGAGTGCAAAGGGACTTGGGAGTCCTAGTCCAGGATTCTCTTAAGCTTAACTTGCAGGTTGAGTCGGTAGTTAGCAAGGCAAATGCAATGTTGGCATTTATTTTGAGGGGACTAGAATATAAAAGCAGGGATGTGCTGCTGAGGCTTTATAAGGCTCTGGTCAGACCACATTTAGAACATTGTGAGCAATTTTGGGCCCTGTATCTCAGGAAGGATGTTCTGGCCCTGGAGAGGGTCCAGAGGAGGTTCACGAGAACGATCCCAGGAATGAAAGGCTTAACATATGAGGAACGTTTGAGGACTCTGGATCTATACTCGATGGAGTTTAGAAGGATGAGGGGGGATCTGATTGAAACTTACAGAATACTGAAAGGCCTGGATAGAGTGGACGTGGGAAAGATGTTTCCATTAGTAGGAGAGACTAGGACCCGAGGGCACAGCCTCAGAGTAAAGGGAAGACCTTTTAGAACAGAGATGAGGAGAAACTTCTTTAGCCTGAGAGTGGTGAATCTATGGAATTTATTGCCACAGAAGGCTGTGGAGGGCAGGTCATTGAGTGTATTTAAGACTGAGATAGATATGTTCTTGATTGGTAAGGGGATCAAAGGTTACGGGGAGAAGGTGGGAGAATGGGGTTGAGAAACTTATCAGCCATGATTGAATGGCGGAGCAGACTCGATGGGCCAAATGGCCTAATTTCTGCTCCTATGTCTTATGTCTTACTGTTGCATTAGAAGTTGGTAGGTTCAAGACCCAATCTGTAACTTGAGCACAAAAATCAAAGCTGACACACCAGTACATTATTGAGGGAATGCTGCACTGTCAGAGATGCTGTCTTTTGGATGAGATGTTAACCGAGGCACTGTCTGGTCTCTCCGGTGGATGTAAACTTTCCTGTGACGTTACCTCAGTGTCCTGGCCAATATGTGCTCCTCAATCAACTTCAAAAAACTGATTATCTGTTGATTATCACAGTGATGTTTGTGAGAGCTTGCTGAGCATTAATTGGCTATGGTGTTTCCTCCTTTACAACAATGTCTGCACTTCAAAAAGCATTTCATTGGCTATAAGGTGCTTTGGGATGCCCAGTGGTTGTGAAAGGCACGATATAAATGCAAGTCTTTTTTCATGGCCCACTGAGTCATGGAATTTATTCAACAGCTTACATCGATAAAATTGTGGTTCCAGGTACCAACCAAAGGTAAATCCTTTGAGTATGTCTTTTACATTAGTTCTATGTAGCTGCATTTACACTGCCATGTTCATTGATAGAGTGTAATTTATGATGTATATCAATGCAGTATAATAATAACAATTGCAGTATAAATCAGAAATTATTTAAGTGTCCTGAAGCCGCGAGGTATTAGACCCACCACCCTCCCCTCTCCAAGAAACCATCTCCCATTAGTGCAATATAAATTCAACCTATTTTGCTCAAACCTGGCAATGACCGAAAAGCATGGTTATTTAAAAGAATGAGTAGGATTACCAACTCTGTTTTGAGGCAGTCCAGGAGGGTCACTGCGTGGTGTTCTAAGCATGTGACCTTGACCGTGTGACATCTGTAAATGTCATCACATCTCTCTCCTTAGTCTCTGGTTTGGACTCAGGTTCTGTGTGAAGGTGATAACTCTGAACGAGGAATCTCACGATCTATATTTGAACTTTGCACGTCAAAACCATCTGGCTCAGGTCAACCTGAATCAAATGATCTGAGAAGCCTCTCAGTTCAAGGGTGATTAAGGATGGGCAACAAATGGTGGCTTTAGGCCCATTGATGAACTTGCATGATATACTGCGCGAAATGATCTTATGAGGCTACTGTGCAAGCTTGGTACTGAAATAGGGAGCTTCAAACACATACTGTGGCTGCTCTGATCAGATCATTTCATGCTGTATATCATGAACATTCATGAATGGACCTAAAGCTGTCACTTTCAGCCCTGAAAAATGTCCAGTCTACCTCAGGTTACCCTGGAAGGACAAGGTACCTCAAAAATTTGAGCGATGGGTGAAGCTAGCTGTTTCACGCTGCTACTATACAGTAGCAACAAATGGTATTCACCACTAACAGGATGCTGCCATCAAGTCAAAAAGACATTCTGCCTTTCACACAAATGAGAAATGTGGTGTATGAATTTCAGTGCCAGAGCGATGCTAGGTATGTAGGCTGTATGTCCTAAAGACTAGTGGTTTGTATCTAACAGCATGTCCCAGGTACTGTTCACAACAGGCAAGGTACAGACCATACCCAACCAGCCCGTGCTTGCTAAACTCAAAACACAGTGTCCAACATTCGATGTGATTCTGTGATTGAACAACATTTGCTAAATAATTCTCAGTGTGCTAAGAATTACGCAGACAACCAATTTAAGATTGTCAGTTGGGCTCGCAATGTGGTGCATTTGCATGTACTGGAACCTACTTATATTAATATTACTTCACATACAGTATAAATTGTTGTTTTCCCCTTATATTGGTATTCTTGTGAGTGTCCTGATGAGTGCAAGATGAAAAGCTTCAACATGTCTCTTTTTTCCACAATACTCAAGTTCTCTCTTGATTCCTGACCACCATTCTCACTAACCAGTCTCTTTCTTTTTCTCCTTGATCTTGGTCCCTACTCATCATTTCCCCATGAGCTCTCCACCGTCGTATTGTTCCCAGCACAGGAGTGCTCCTGGTTCTTCCTTTAGCATTGAAAAACAATAGGGGCATTAGGCAGGAAATTTAAAGCACAACAATTGCCTAGACTTGTCTAGGAGATCCTTGCCCCATTCCGGTAGACTTCCCGGTGATTCGGGAAAGTTGGCAACTCTAGCTAGAGAAGAGGGAAGACGAAATGAGGAATCTCATTGTTAAAAGGAGATTTCTGAGTAGAACGCCCAGGACAGGAAATGAAAGTAATCGCCAACACAATTAAATGCTCCTTTAGTCAATCTTTTGCTGTGTGTATGAACAATAAAAGACTTTGTAAAATAAAAGCAAAATACTGCAGATGCTGGAAACCTGAAATAAAAATAGAAAATGCTGGTAAAACTCAGTAGGTCTGGCAGCATCTGTGGAGGGACAAGCGTGTTCTCTCTCCACAGATGCTGCCAGACCTGCTGAGTTTTACCAGCATTTTCTTATATCATTATAAAAGACTTTGTAAATCTGATTTAATAGCTGTTTTAATGAAAAGCTGCACTAATTGTCTATGAAACTAATAAACTCAGCTTCAGTTAAAGGACTCCTTATATTGTGTCACAAAATTTGCATTAAAAACTGGAAATAAAACTAAAAAGGAAATGCATCAGACAATTCAAATGGGCTATTGTAGTTTGCAATCATTGGGATGATGAAATCCTGACTTGGCCAATAATGTAAAATAGACTGCTGATGTCCTAAAGGGCAAAAGGTTAAGAGAAAAGAATTGGATCACAACTACAATTTTAATTTAATTAATAACTGTTTTGTGCATTGCTCAATAATCATAACAAAACTGTGAACCAATCCTAATGAAACCAGATTGCCCTTTATGTCACAAACTTGAGACTCTACAAATAAGAGTTAATATCTATTAAATAGTTGTATTAAGTTTGGAAAATTCCTTAAGCAATCTACCCAACTTCAGAACTGTTATCCCCACCATGCCCAGTAAAACCAAGGCAACTCAAAAGTTTGACTAAACTCACCCCCATAAGAGGCAGGACAGAATCGTACCGATGTAGCCATATCCCTTACATGGTTCAAGTCCTCAACTAAGTATTTAAATGGTGGCATTTATATGTACTTCAGTGCCTGTAATGTAGGAATGATGTATTGATTTGTAATTTCAGTATAGTTTTCATTCATCGTTCCATCTAATTAATATCTTGTTCATCACTTCCCTGTTACCTCCTGATTTTGTCTGCTTTTTGTTAATATGATTGCTACATGTTTCCATCTTTTTAACTTGATTGCTTAGCTTATAAATGAATTTTTTGATGTCCGTTACATTGCAATTCAGCCAATGAGTTGTGAACGAGTTTCTTGAATGAAATACCATTATTCTTAGTATGAAGCCTAACATGAACTTAGGTGTGATTTCCTTCTGTGTTTGATTGCTGCTGTGTGAAGGCGCTATAACTTGAGATAGAAAGAAGTGTGACTTTTTAGAGATCAGAATGTTCATACCTGGAGTGAGCTAGAATCTAATTCTTCGTTCTATCCCAGCCATCCTGACCTTGGCTTTAACAGTTAAACTAAGGTGCTGAAGCAGTTCACACCTGGGTTCTCACAAACACTCTTACAGTTCAATTAACCGTCTTAACTTTTGCAAAGCCGCAGGTTTGTGCATCTCTTTCAGAAATAATTGCTGCTGGGTGCAGATTAAGGTACACTTTATTTTAGCTCATTTGTAATTCAGTGTAAATTTAAACAGAAGCAAAGTACTGTGGATGCTGGAAATCTGAAATAAAAACAGAACATGCAGAAAATACTCAGCAGGTCAGGCAGCATCTATGGAGAGAGAAACAGAATTAACGTTTCAGGCCTGTGACCTTTCATTAGAACCTTCATCAGGTTAGTCCCTTGGTATAGTTGTTTCAAACATCCTCCAATACTGTATTTATCCGCAACTTTTAATATTTCTTACTAAAGAAAACTTCTGTGACAAGCAAAGTCAAATTTCTGACCTCCTCGTAGGCTGGACTGCCTCTTTGTGGTTTTTGTTTGAAACAATTCTCTAAGCAAGCGGTGGGTAGCCAGTTGAAGCAATTAAGGTCCTTCTGCCACACCAACTGGAATTTTCCTGTCAATAGGTGGCTGAACAGGGGCCCAGCGGTGAAAAATAATTTAAAGCTTCCCCACCACCATCCCCACCAGCACTGTCAATGCAGAACGCTGTGACCATTTTTATTTTCAAAACTTTTAAAAGTGCTGAGAAGGGCACATTGTCATTCTTACCATGGTGGAGAGTCTCCTATCAGCCTTAATTGGCTGACAGGCATGCTCTCTGGCCTTTAATTGGTCATTCTTTGGAAAATCTAATTGGGTGACTATTTCTGACACAGTGCGAGGTCATGACCTGCATTTGGTCCCAGCATTGGAGTCCTGAACCCAAAACAAAATTGCTGCCCAGAATTACAGTGTTGATGACCTATAATCAGAACTAGAAATAGGCATGTAACAGGTTTTAAGCAAAGTAGAGGTGGGCGGGGGAAAGGTTGTATGGTAGTGGGAAGAATACAAGGGAAGGATTGTGAAAGGGTGGAAGGCAGGAGAGGTTAAATAACAAAAGGAATGATGGTGCGAGACAAAAGGAGATGGTAATGGGATATGTAAAGAAACAAAGGATGGGCCTAGTGGAATTGTGAATGGGTAAAGCAGAATTGTCACCAACAGCTGCCGTCTGGAAAAGTGGGGACAATGGTTCTGATCGGAACGTGTTTAAATCAATGTTGAGCCCAGAGAGCTGTAAGGTGCCTTATGGAAAGATGATGTGTTGTTCCTTGAGTTTACATTGTGTTTCACTGGAACAGTGTAGCAGACCAAGGATAAAGCGGTGAGAGTGGGAGTGGGGAGGATGATAGGTGACCAGAAGCTCAGTTCAGACTTGTGGACAGAACAAAGGTGTTCCGCAAAACAATCACTCAATCTGCGTTTGCCCTCCCAATGTAGAGGAGACTATATTGTGAGCAGCGAAAATGTAGACTAAATTGAAAGAAGTACAAGTCAACTACTGTTTCACCTGGGAGGAAGTGTTTGAGGCCTTGGACGGTGGGAAAGGGGAAGGCAAAAGGGCAGATGTTGCTTTTCACGGGTTTGTAGGCAAAAGTGCCATGGGAAGGAGCGGGGTTGTTGGGGATGATTGACTGGAGTTGTTGTGGAGGGAATGGTCCTATTATCATCCTGAAAAAGGAAAGGAGGGGAGGGGAATATGTATTTGATAGAGACTTCACGCTGGAGGTGCTTGATTCATTGAATGCCCAGATTTGTTAATTGATTTCAAATCCACTGGCTGCTGTGGTGGTGGCATTTGAACCCATTTCACCAGAGAATTAGCCTAGTTCTCAGAATTGCTAGCTCAGTGACATTACCAGTATGCCACCATCTCCCCAGTGGGGACTGTTGGGGTGGAAGACTAGGTCAAGGAGAACCCTATTGAGGTTCTGGAAGGGAGGAAAAGGGTGAAAGCAGAATAGCGGGAAATGGAATGAACATATTTGAGGCTCCTGTCAACCACTGTGAAGGGGAACCTGTGGTTAAAGTAAGTTGAAGGCATATCAGAAGCACCGGTAGCATCATCAGAACAGATGTGAGGTGATGGAGAAACTCGGAGAATAGATTCCTTATAGGAAGCAGGGTGGGAGAAAGTAGTCAAGATAGCTGTAAGGATCAGTAGGCTTATAGTGTATATTGGTTAATAGCCCAGAAATGGAGGCAGAGAAGTCAAGGAAGGGAAGTGTCGTAGATGGGTCATGCAAAGTTGAGGGAAGGGTGAAAATTGGAAGCAAAGTTGCAGAGATTTTGCAGTTTGTGGTGAGAACAGGAAATGGCATTGACACAGCCATCCAGGAACCGAAAAGAGATGAAGTGGGCATACAGAGGACAGGAACAAAGAATATCTCACACATCCCACAAAAAAATACACACATAGCTTGGACCCATGTGTGTTCCCTTAGCAACATCTTTTATTTAGAGGAAGTGAGTGGAGCCAAAGGAGAAGTTGTTCAATATGAGAACATTCAGCCAAGGGGAGGAGGTAGTGGATGGAGGCTGGTTGGGTCTCTCTTCAGCGAACCCTCAGGCTATCCTGGTGGGTGATGGAGGTGTAGAGGGATTGGATACTCTTGATGAAAAGGAGGTGGTTAGGGATGGAAAAGTGGAAACCGTTGCAGTGGTGGAGGGCATCAGAAGAGTGGTGGATGTTGGAGGGGAGAGACTGAGTGAGGGAGAAAAATTGGAGTTGCGATAGGAAGAAATCAGTTCAGTGGGGCAGGTACAGACTGAGACAATATATCTACCAAGGCAGTCCTGTTTGTAAATTTTGGGAAGGATGTAGAAGTGAATAATGCAGCCTTGGGGAACTATGGGCGGGGTTTTCCGCACCCACCTGCCCCCGGGATCATCCGGTCCCACCGCAAGTCAATGGACTTCTGGCTGGGGCACTGCCTCACCCACAACAAGTCCCGCCCGTGACAAGGCCAGAAAATCCCAGCCTATGAGGTTGGAGGCCATGAAAGGAAAATCTCCAGAGGTGATAATGACAGTAACAATCTTGAAATCGATATCTTGTTGATCGCAGGGCTATTTGCATGCCAAACAGCATAAACGGCAAGTGATAGACAGAGCTAAGCGATCCCACAACCAACGGATCAGGTCTAAACTCTGCAGTCCTGCCACATCCAGTCATGAATGGTGGTGGACAATTAAACAACTCACTGGAGATGGGGGCTCCACAAATATCCCCATCCTCAATGATGGAGGAGCCCAGTACATCAGTGCAAAAGATAAGGCTGAAGTACTTGCTACAATCTTCAGCCAGAAGTGCCGAGTGGATGATCCATCTTAGGCTCCTCCGGAGGTCCCCAGCACCACAAATGCCAGTCTTCAGCCAATTCGATTTACTCCACGTGATATCAAGAAATGGCTGAAGGCACTGGGTACTGCAAAGGCTATGGGCCCTGGCAATATCCTGGCAATAATACTTGTGCTCCAGAATTTGCCGCACCCCTAGCCAAGCTGTTCCAGTACAGTTACAGCACTGGCATCTACCCGGCTATGTGGAAAATTGCCCAGGTATGTCATGTACACAAACAGCAGGACAAATCCAGTCCAGCCAATTACCAGCCCATCAGCCTACTCTCCATCATCAGTAAAGTAATGGAAGAACTCAACAGTGCTATGAAGCAGTACTTACTTAGCAATAACCTGCTCACTGATGCCCAGTTTGGGTTCTGCCAGGGCCCCTCAGCTCCTGACCTCATTACAGCCTTGGTTCTAACATGCACAAAAGAGCTGAACTCCCGAAGTGAGGTGAGAGTGACTGCGCTTGACATCAAGGCCGCATTTGACTGAGTGTGGCATCAAGGAGCCCTAGCAAAACTGAAGTCAATGGGAATCAGGGGGAAAACTCTCCACTGGTTGGAGTCATACCTAGCACAAAGGAAGATGGCTGTGGTTGTTGGAGGTCAGTCATCTCAGCTCCAGGACATCACTGCAAGAGTCCCTCAGGGTAGTGTCCTCAGCCCAACCATCTTTAGCTGCTTCATCAATGACTTTCCTTCCATCATAAGATCAGAAGTGGGGATGCTCGCTGATGATTGCACAATGTTCAGCATCATTTGCGACTCCTCAGATACTGAAGCAATCCATGTCCAAATGCAACAAGATCTGAACAATATCCAGGCTTGAGCTGACAAGTGGCAAGTAACATTCGTGCCGCCCAAGTGTCAGGCAATGACCATCTCCAACAAGAGAGAATCAAATCATCGCCCCTTGATGTTCAATGGCATTACCATCACTGAATCCCCCACTATCAACCATCTACAAGATGCACTGCAGGAATTCACCAAGGCCCCTTCGACAGCACCTTCCAAACCCATGACCCCTACCATCTAGAAGGACAAGGGTAGCAGATAGATGGGAACACCACCACCTGGGAGTTCCTCTCCAAACCACTCATCATCTTGACTTGGAAATATATCACCGTTCCTTCACTGTCGCTGGGTCAAAATCCTGGAATTCCCTTCCTAACAGCACTGTGGGTGTACTTACACCACACGGACTGCAGCGGCTCACGAAGGCAGCTCACCCACCAGCTTCTCAAGGGGAACTAGTGATGGACAATAAATGCTGGCCCAGCCAGCGACGTCCACATCCCATGAATGAATACAAAATAAGCGAAGGGATCACAGTCCAAGCGTAGTAGGAAGAGGTCTCTGAGGATTGGCATTCAGCTTCGCTATGCAGAGATCAGTTCACCAAACAAGAACAGGACCACCCTTGTCTGCAGATTTAATGGCATTGTTGGGGTTGGATCTGAAAGAACAAAGTGCTGAAAGTTCAGAGGGAACTGAGTGAGTGAGGGGAACAGAGGAATTGAAACAGCCAATACCATTGAAGTAGTTCTGAATGAAAAGAGCTAAAGCAGCCAAAAGGTCAGATGGAGAAGTTCAGGCAAAACAAGAAATCTGAAGGCAGGAGAAAGGGTCTGCCCTGTTGTGAGGTGTCCTGCCCAAAGAAGTGGGCATGGAGGCGAAGGTGATAGAAGAAGAGCTCAGCATTGTGCCAAACTCAACACAGGGATGAAGCTGTGTCTGATTCAACTTGATCTTGTTTAGTTTGTAGATAAGATTTTGAATTCATAGATGAGTTCAAATGGCAGCAATTGAAATTTGGTAAACTGAACTTGCAACACCATCCACCTCAGGTACTGTATGTATCTGAGACCTCATTTGAAGACTCCTTATTTCTGTAATCTCCTCCTGCCTACAAGCCTGTCAGATATTTGCACTCCTCCAATTCTGGCCTTTTGAGCATCAATTTTAATCTCTCCAGCTGCTAAGGCCCTTAGCTCTGGAATTCATCCCATAAGTTCTCCACCTTTTCTATCTCTCTTTCCTCCTTTAATTGCTCCTTACAATGGTTGACCAAGCTATTTCTCATCTGTCATGATATTGCCCTATGTGGCTCAGTGTCACATTTAATACTCCTGTGAAGCACCTTGGGATGTTTTACTATGTTAAATATAAATACAAGTTGTTGTTGTACAGTGAAAGTAGCTGTGGCAATTTGGCATTCGGCTCATGGATTGTGTTCTTTGTGGGGACAAAAAGCTTGTTGCTACCTAACTCCACACCTTTTTTTCTAACTCTACATGAATCCATACAAGTCGTACTAAATTGTTTTTTTAAAGGGAGGAAATTGCTTTCTAAAAATGATCATTGTTCAGTTTCTTGTCATTTCACTTTTATTCAGCTGAATGCCATTTTCTGGCCAAAGTGAATTGGTGAAACCTGCTGCATGAATGGAAGAGACCTTGGTGGCTATTTCCACTGTAACTCTGTCTTCAAAAAGCACTGTGATTGATGGACTAAGTACTGTGCACAGTATCAGAAACTAGTTAATATAAGGCAGCATTGGATTAAGGATCTTCAACAGGTTCTTGATTTATTACACCCCACTCTGTGTTCCTTTGAAATCATTTGTTGCTAGTGTGCATGCTTTCAGACCTTCCTTTTTTCTGTCGTAGAAAATCTGACTACAGAAACGCCTCCAGCATGTGTGGACGACGTTAAATCTTTTTGTATTTGTTCTTGGGTTGCACGTTACACTGTCAAGGCCCCACTTGTTAGCTTGTTTATTGCACCTGAGTGGACTGAATTTTCACATCCTGACAAATACATGCCAAGGAACCAGACAACTCCTTAAAATCCTCGCTCAGCTCCTCACTAGGAGCTGCCTGAAGTTTTACCACCCGGTTTTAGGTCTCGGAATGAATGATTCCTGAGTCAGATTGTCAAACTAGCTTACTTTAACCAGTTCTGGCTGAATTTGAGGCTACCTTCAAAACCCCTGACCCGTAAGCTACTGAGTGAATGAACGTTTTACCAAACCACCAAAGAAGAAGCTGAACAGGAACTAACGACCATTTATTGCCAACAAAATCAGAACTAAAAGTTAAATGTCACCCGTACAAGTGCTAAGTAGATATAAATACAAGCATTTTAGGTCAAGTAGTAATATAAATAGCAACTCAACAGACCACAGTGAACCGACATTAACCGATGCTCGGTATTAATTATAGCAGCAATCAGAGTCCGTTTATTACAATTAGTGATGTTATTTAAAGATAAGTCTAAATGATAGGCTGGGTTCTAATGCTATTAACCTATCAAATAGCTCATGTTTTTCGTGCATGATTCGCAAGAGTGCAGGGCGACCAGAGGCGAGAACACAGTGGCATCTCAGGGACAGAAAGGCATCTCAGTTAAATATCACATCTGAAATAGTGGTGGCATAGTGGTATTGTCACTGGACCGGTATTCCGGGGACCTGAGTTCAAATCCCATGGCAGATGGTGAAATTTGAATTCAATAAAAGCCTGGAATCAAAAGTCTGCTGATGACCATGAAACCATTGTCAATTGTCCTAAAAACCCACCTGGTTCACTGGGGAAGGGAATCTGCCATCCTAATCTGGCCTACATGTGACTCCAGACCCACAGCAATCTGGTTGACTCTTAAATGCCCTCTGAACAAGGGCAATTAGGGGCTGGCCTAGCCAGCAATGTCCACATCCCATGAATGAGTAACTTGAGCAGCATTGGCTGAGTCAACCTCCATCCTCCCTGGAATACAGACATTCAAGTCTGGAGCACGGAGTTATCTGTTCCACATTGACCTTCAGTTCAGCATCTGAACTCACCTCACCCACAGCAATAATCACAGACACTTATCTCTAAAGAATCTCTGTCTTTGCAGATACCTGGTAAGCTAATTTAGAAATGTTAAGGCTTCCTTACTTAAAAGCCTATGTTAGATCAAAGTCCTTATGATTTGATGGTTTGAATTAGCTGCTTTACAGCCACTTCCCAGCAGTCAGTCCAACATCTGAATTCCATTTTATGTGTGCAATTTTCATGCTTACTCCATTTTGGACACCTTTCATGCAATTAACAGGAAATTTCTCCTTTGGAACTCAAAGGCAGCTATGCATTTCTTTAGAATTTTTCCTACATCATTTATAGGATGTACTGCAGCAAGTTGTCAAGGCTTCTTCAGCAGCACCTCGCAAACATGTGACCTCCATCACCCAGAATCCATGATGCTCCTGTAAAATAATAGAAAGAACTTGAATTGGCATAATTCCTTTCATGTCCTTAGGGGAATCCAATGAGTTTTGCAGTCAACAATTTACTTTCTGAAGTAGTATTCCTCAGGATAATGTTACTGGAGTAATAATCTAGAGGCCCAGATTGATGCTGTGAAGGTATGAGGCTGAATTTTACCAGCTGACTGTGGGCACAAGAAATAAGAGCAGGAGTAGACCATATGGCCCATCGAGCCTGCACAGGCATTTAACATGATCATGGCTGATCTTGGGCTTCAACTACACTTTCCCGCCCACTCCCCATATCCCTTAATTTCCTGAGAACCCAAAGATCTGTCTATCCCAGCCTTAAATATATTCAACAACAGAGCATCCACAACCCTCTAGGGGAGAGAATTCCAAAGATTCACAACCCTGAGTGAAATAATTTCTCCTCATCTCAGTTCTAAACGATTACCCCCTCATCCTGAGACTGTGCCCCCGTGTTTTAGATTCCCTGACCAGTGGAAACAATCTCTCAGCATCCACCCTATCGAGCCCCTTAAGAATTTCATACGTTTCAACGAGATCGTCTTTCTTTCTTCTAAACTCCAGAGAATACAAGCCCAATTTACTCAGCCTCTCATTATAGGGCAGACAGGAGAAGGGGACAAGTGGTAATGTCACTGAACTAGTAATCCAGAGACCCAGACAAATGCCCTGGGGGCATGGGTTCAAATCCCATCATGCAGCTGTGGAACTTAAATTCAATTAATAAAAATCTGGAATATAAAGCTAGTCTCACTTATGGTGACTATGAAACCATTGTCGATTGTCATCAAAACCCATCTGGTTCTCTAATATCCTTTAGGGAAGCAAATCTGCCGACCTTACCTGGTGTGGCCTACATGTGACTCCAGACCCAGAGCAATGTGGTTGACTCTTAACTGCCCTCCGAAATGGCCTCGCAAACCACACAATTGTATTAAACTGCTACAAAAATTTGAATAGAAACAAAACCAGATTCACTCCACCCAATCAACCCTACAAAGTCTTTCTTACTAACATCTGGGGACTTATGCCAAAATTAGAAGAGCTGGCCCACAGACTAGTCATACAACAACATGACATAGTCATGCTCACCGAATCATATCAAACTCCTCCATCACCATCCCTGAGTATGATCTATTCCACCAGCTAGCAAGGGCACAGAACATGAGCTGGGTGGGGAGCCTCAATCCCCATCACTAAGAAAGACCAAGCTGGCCTAGTCCTGAAGGGCATAGCTGCCAGTATGGCAGCTGGTGAGAGGGCCAGCAAGAGGGAAAAACCTACTTGAATTCATCCTCACCAATCTACCTGTTGTAGATGTGCCTGCCCATGACAGTATTGGTAGGGATGACCACCACGCAGTCCTTGTGGAGACACATTGAGGATACCCCCATTGTGTTGTGTGGTATTACCACTGTGCTGAATATGGTAGATTCAGCAACAATCTTGCAACTCAAAACACAGCATCCATGTGGCACTGTGGTCAATCAACAGCAGCAGAATTGTACTGAACCACAATCTATAACCTCATGGTCCTCGCTGTACCATTACCATCAAGCCAGGGGACCAAACCTGCCTCAAAGCGGAGTGTAGGACAATATGCCAGGAACAACACCGGCATACCTAAAAATGAAATGCCAACCTGGTGAGGCTACAGTACAGGAATACATGTGCGCTGAACAGTGGGAGCAGCACAGGATAGATTGAGCAAAGTAACCCCACAACCAATGGGTCAGATCAAAACAGAAAAGATGCTGGAAATATTCAGCATCTGTGGAGAAAGGAGAAGAATGAATGTTTCAGGTCCGTGCCTTTTTGGCAGAATTGGGAAAAGTTAGAAAATAATAGCATTTCTAACCTTTCATTTGCTTAAAACCTATTACATTTCTTGACATTAGGAGAAATTAATCCAAAATGCAGGGAATTAAAGATTTCCTAGAGTAGTTTGAGTAAAATGTAAATCTTAAGTCTCTTCTTCTTAGGCTTAATATCAATTTGTTTTTGATTACACTCCAGTGAAATACCTCGGAACATCTCCCTGTTTCGAAAGGTACCATTTAAATGCAATCTGGTGTTGTTGACTGTATGCCTTCTTTCATGTGGAAATAGTCCAAATGTGCTTCACTGGGCAGGTGCAGATAGTGAGCAGTAGCAGGGTTCAGCAGAAATAGTTAGAATCATGGTTGAGCGAAAGTTTCTTCAGGAAGATTAGTAAGCAGGAAGGCCAGTATCCAATTTTGGGGACGAGGTTCCAGGCAAATAGGGCTGTGGCAGCCCCAATCTCAACATGCAGGACTTCTAACATCATGTCATACCCTGACAAAATTCAATTCAGTATGATCTTCTCCCTGATGTATATCCAAAGCAATTTACTACTTTGTCTCTATTCTGTCCTTCCTGCTGTAATATAGTTGAATAAAAGGTAAAAAAAAAACTACAAATGATGGAAATATGATACAAACCAGAAAATGTTGGTAACACTGAGCAGGTCAGAGCAGACAAGTTAATATTTCAGGTATATATCTCTCATCATTCCGATGAGTCTTGGTTCAGGGTTATACTTAAAATGTTAATGTCCTTGTATTTGCAATAATGTAATTACGGTAAAACAAGGAACTAGGTGTTAACTAATTGATAATCAGCCCATGGTCTTCTAACTATTGTTGCCTTGATGTTGGTTATCACCTCTGATTAAATTTAAAGCTAAACACAGATTGAAGGGGACAGCACGTGAGGGCTTCAGCAGATGCTTTCATCATTGATAATCGCAGAACTATAGAATGGTTAGAGCACAGAACGGGTCCAATAGCACCAACTCCCAGCTCATTTTATAAATGAATTGTTGAGGCAAAACTTGTGTTGATTAATAGGATGTTGCTGTTGGGAAATGGAGCACTTTTCTGTTTCAAAACACCCAAGTACAAGAGTCAAACACTTCCACGTCAAGTACAGCTTCGTTGTCTAAATCGTAAAGCCAGCTTTATTCAGACCCCAATATTTGAAGGTGAAGTTCCACGTGTTGTTAATATTTTTCAGTCAAGAAAGCTGACTTGACAGGCTGTTCAGGTTTATCAGAACATGGAATGTTTTGTCACAACAAAGCAGCGGCGAGAAAACAGCGTACAGTTTTACAGTATAGGATTACTGGATTAGACGCAGCTTCATGGAGTTTCACTCTGTACAAGACATGCAAAGGACGCTGGATCTCTTCGACACCTCATATAAGAGGCTTAGCCTGTCCTTAAACTCGCCAAGATGAAGGTCCTTCACCAATTGTCTTCGGGCCAGTTGAACATCCCCCGCGCCATCCACATAGATGGGGGTGATTCTGGAATTTGAGCAGCACTTCCCTTATCTCAGCAGCCACCCCTCCCAAGAGGCTATCATCGATGAGGAAGTCCAACACCAAGTCAACCGTGCCAGCGCTGCCTTCTTCAAGCTGCATCAACATTCCTTTGACAACAGGGACCTTTGGAAGACAACAAAAGTTCTGGTTTATAAGGCTGTTATGTTGATCACCTTCCTCTACTTTAGCGAAACATGAACTGTCTATCGATGCCACATTAAGATTCTTGACAGCTTCTATCACCGGTAGTTGCGTCGAATCCTGGGGATCAAATGTGAGGGCCGTCGGACTAACACAAGCATCCTCCATGAAGCTGTGTCTACCAGCATTGAAGCCCTGCTCCTGCGGAACCAACTCCGATGGATGGGGCATTGTGTCCGGATGCCCGAAAATCACTTCCCTCGGCAGGTTCTCTTCTCACAGCTCTCCATTGGCCAACGCTCAAAGGGCAGCGAAAGGAAAAGGTGTAAGGATAAGGCGACCTTGAGCGTATCCTTACACCTTTCCCTTTAGCCGCCCTAAAGCATGGAGGCATTAACACCGCTGACTGGGTGGAGAATGCTGCCGATCACTTGGTATGGCTCCACTTGTTCCATCAAGGCGCAAGCCAATTCAAGACTCGGCGACTTGACAGTGAGGCGGAACAGCAGCAGCAGAGGAAGGAAGCCAACCCGAGGCTGTGATTCCCACTCCCCTGCGCAACAACGTGCCCCCCCACTGCGAAAGAACATGTGGATCCAGAATTGGGCTCCTCAGTCATCTGAAGACTCACCAAGCCTGACGGATGTCATCCTCGATTCCAAGGGACTGCCGCTACCAACAACGATGACGAAAGTTTTACAGTATAGGATTACTGACCTGCCCGAGGTTCATGGTGTAATCAATGGCACTTACATTACTTTGTAAGCTGCACCGAAATATCCCTCAACTTCTTCAACAGGAAGGATTTTTTAAAAAATCATTCTCCGGATATGGGCTTCACAAAAAAGACCAGTGTTTATTTGCGATTCCTATTTTCCCTTTAGAAGATAGAGGTGAGCTGCCTATTTGAATCATTGCAGTCTGTGTGCTGTTAATAGGGATCGCTCCCGGTAAAAATGCCTTAAAGACGATTGGAGTTGACTTTCAGTGTATGTCTAAAAACAGTCTTTGGTCATATTAATAAATGACTAGTTTTTATGTTAACTGAACATGCACGATTTCAATTGATTTGAAAGCAGGAACATAGATTTTTATGCATATCTGCAATTAGTCACATACAGTTCGACAGTCCCTTATGTTGTTTTTCTATTGGTATATTTGAGAAGGAGGGAAGAGCTCAGACCTTTGCAATAGGATTTCACATATGTTCGGTACATCTCTCGTTTCCTTTGCTGGGTGCAGTTAGACAGGCAGAAAGTGAATTGTTTTATTTTCTTTCAACACAAATGTCTAATGCTAGGCACCAGAACAAACTGGATTTACCAAATAAAATATTGAAAATATTCCTCCCTGCCAAAGAAAAGTAGAGTTTGGCTTTGCCATCTCCCCACGTAAGCAGTGTACAGTTTTTCACTGCCTCCCAATGGAGACGATTCCAAGTATTTCCTTTCCTTGTTGCTGTTTGGCTTGACAAATTTTAGATGGGCATATGAGTCGATCCCGGTTTTTGGAAGAATTTTTTGAAGCTTTAAAGGTCGACTTATATGCTGCGATCTATAGTAATTCCATCTTCGAACGTGGCAACATGTCTTTTCACCTAATATGAGCATGCCAATAGTCATCACCCAATTAAATAAATGCAGCCTTTTCTGTATGACTCTAACCACAGTGAATAACAAAGCATAACATTAGTACATATTCTACTTTATTGTAACAAAGTCCAAAGTAAACAAGTGGATTTCTGCCCGTTCTGCATTCTCTGCCTATCTAACTGCACCCAGCAAAGGAAACGAGAGATGTACCGAACATATATGAAATTTCATTGCAAAGGTCTGAGCTCTTCCCTCCTTCCCTAATATACCAATAGCAAAACAACATAAGGGACCATCAATCTGTCTGTGACTAATTGCACATGTAACTCCATAAAAATCCATGTTCCTGCATTCAAATCAATTGAAAACTTTGGAAAGAAGAATGCTTGAAGAATGATTCCTAGCTTAAAGAACTTTAGTTACTTAGGCTTAAACGAGCTGTGCCTATTTACTATCGAGAAGGGTAGACCGAAAGGAGACCTGGTAGAGGTCTATAAAGCAATGAAAGCACTGCGTTGCATACCCAGTGATAGATTCCTATGTTCGTATTCCTTCAGTTTGACAGGTTGGGAGGACCGAGGAGCATACATTTAAAATACACAGAAGTAGTGATATGCTAGATGTTAGGTGATTCTTTTTCCAGTAGGTAGCGAGTCCTTGAAACGCATTAACAGCTTTTGCAATGTGTGCTGGCTTTTTGCAAGGCTTCATTAAGCAGATGGAATGCAATGCATGCATTTTGCATCTTATTGTGAGCTTAGAAACGTAATGTGGAAATGGAGGTCTGCATTTTCTTAAACTTTGCAAAGAATGGGTAACTACATTGTTACATTGTTGAGTTTTTACCTGTTCTTGGGTTCAGCATCTTAGTAAAACTCCCGCAGGTGAACGTAGAAGAACCATGCCTCTACCTGCCAATGTTCTAGCCCATAGATCGAACAGAAAATTCTCACCATCGCATTTGGTTTACCAGTTACCTCAAGTGCTTACTCATGACCTTCTGTTATGACGTGGCAGATGATGTGTGCCAGGTGGGCCAAATCCACAAGGGAAACTTGGTCGCGCTATCACAGTGGTTTTGCAATTTGTATTTATTATGAGGAGATGTGTGCACTGAATTCAGAAGCAATAAGTGCACCAAGACCTTTAGAGGTTTTAAAAATTAAAATATTTATTAACAAATTATTAAAAAGATTTCAGGCACATACATAAGACTACGATTACTTACTAATATAATAACTCCTAAAATGCCTAATTAACCTGATTCCCAGTTACACTCCCTTTAAGGCAACAGTCCAAAATAGATTTTAGATTTAAAACAGAACCAGCAAGTTAACACAAAACCCACTTGACAGTGGAATTCCAAATGGCTTTCCCAACTTCAGTAACTCTACATAGCAGACTTATGCACAAATGGCTGGAGGCTTCTTGAAGGCTATTTCACATACTTTTGTTAGATCTTACATGGCCTTTTTCCCATGAAGCATTTAATTCGCCTTTTATATATGTTTCTCTCTTTTTAATAAGTAAATTCTTTTGTTCCATATGTCTTTGAAACTGCATCTTCCTCATAATATAAAATCTTTCATGGGTGGAATTCTACGGCAGCAGGATTTTATGTTCCCGCTAAAGTCAATAGAGTTTAGAACGGCTCGCCGCATTTTACAGCCCCGTCCCCGGCCGTGACGGGGCCATAAATTTCTGGCCCATGTTGCCAATATTGTTAGTAACCTTTGGGAAAAATGAACACATTCCTTAGCCTTGCTTATCTGGCTAGTTGTAAACAGACTAAAATCCCTTTGAAATCCAAGTCTCTTCACTTATCTAAAAATGCAAATTCCCATCACACCTTACATGCTAAGCCAACACCCATGTTTAAACATTAACATGTCAAGCACCTAGCTTCTTTTGATTATTTCAAGCTTGCACTTCAAATATAATTAAATCACACAGACAGACCCAACTATACTTACCCCCGTAAACCTCGTTCACAATAAACCAGAAAAATATTATGAAAATTATTATAGCTTCATCACATTTCCTTAACTTTGGAAGGTGGTAGAATAAAGATTTAATTAGATCATGGTTCGGAATTATAAATTGCAGCATAGAACTATGAGACAGTAACTTCATAAGTGAACAATAACAATTACACTTTTGATAGATAGCAGTTAGCAATAAGCGATTAGCCTGAGTCCACAAAGGACCATTGGCACCCCTCTCCATTAGGAAGAGACAATTGGTTATATATAGGCTAAACTAGTAAACATCAGAGGATGGGAAAATAAGGACTGCAATAAACCTATTGTTTATGAGAATATATAGCTTTCAGTTCTCTGATCTGGTCTTACTTTAAAGTAATACTTGGAATATCTTTAGGTAATATGCTCACTAATATTTTATTAGTATTGTATGGTGACATGGGAATGGTAACTTTAATGGCATCATTTAAGATCAAATTCTTTCCGAACATGCCCTCATTTGGGATTATGAAGAAAGAAATTACATTTATGTATTGCCTTATCCAATTCTTCCAAAACACTATTTAACTAATTCATTTGTTCTGAAGTGTGATTTCTGTTCTCTCATCAGCAAATACAGGAGACAATATTCCCAACAAATGATCAGTTTTTTTTTTTAGTTGGTGTTGCTTGAGGGAGGAATGTTTACTGGGACACTGGGGGAACTCCCTGCTCTTCTTCAAATTTATATCCCTCTAAATGAGCAGATAAATCTCATTTAAAAATCACTTCCATCATCGCAGAGCTTCCCTAGTGCTATTTCTCACCCCGATAATATGAATTTCTTGCTTTACAAAAACTATTTCCATTTTACAAAAGGCGAGTTAGCCAATAATTCAAATTAACGTTATAATTAACACAGCAAAATGAAAAATTAGCAGTAAAAATTAAAAATTAAAGATAATTTACTTTAAGTGACTTCCAGTTAAGAGGAATGGGCTACATATGGAGTCAACCCAAATATGTATTGAAGTCCATAGTGATGTTTAAACCTTTAACCATCTGACTTAGAGACAAGGCAGCCTCCAAAATGGGCACAGGGATTACAATGCACAATTAGCCTGCGCCCATTGACTGCAACATAGGCAGCACATCAACTTTCTGCTGCCTTCTGTTTAAATTATTTCAGCGTCCAGCCATTGCTCACCGTGCTTTTGATTGACTGGATGCCTGAGCATGAGGCCATTATAATGAATGGTGAGCGTTAATTAAAGCTAGCCTGCAAAATTTAAAGCTAGCAAACCTTTTAAAGTTGCTTTGTGGCTGGAGCAGTCATACTGGAAGTGAACCTGAGCAGTGAAACTTTCAGTAAAAGCAAGACCTGGGAGACAGAGCTTTTGTGACACTGCGCTGTAGGCCTTGGTAGAGGGGGTGGAAAGGAGGAGAGATGCCCTGCATCCACAGGGGGCAAAGAGGTCTTCCAGCCACACACTCAGGCAGTAGGAGCAGATGGCTGTGGAGATCACTGCCAGAAGTCAAGCCCTGAGGACCTGGATGTAATGCTGCAAAAAGTTCAATTACCTTGCGACTGGTCAAGATCATTGAATGCACCTTCAAATGTCATATCCTACCAACCGTAACACTAGCCTCAAAGACTGCTCAGTTTGCTGCAGTCCCATCACTCAGCTACCAGCAATCTCTATCAATCAGGACTCATGCCTGACAACCACATCCTTCACTGCACCTACACACGCTTGGCACTGCTGTAAGCTTCACACCCACATCTCACAGCTTGGGCATAATTCCAGTTATATTGTACAATAGATTGCACAACAATCACTGACTCACTTCCCTCTCTCTTGCAGGGCCGGGTGGGGCATAGTGGGAGGCCGTAGGGTAAATGGTGGGAGACAGGTGCACCTGCATATCCTGACTCCCACGGAGGAGACGCTGCTGGTTATTATTGAGACATCATTGCTGAGGCTGTGGCCAGCACAGGGACAGGAACTATGGAAGATGACAGTATCCTCAAATCTAACCCTCTTTCTCTCATCCCACCTCCCCCTCATCCCACACATTCTTCCGATGGTAAAATACAGATGGTGTAAGCATTCACTTGTTACTTCCCCTCAGCCCACATCCTCACACCAGAGCCTTACCCTTGTGCTTTTCTCCTTTCAGATAGTCAAGTATAGGCAACCTTGGCAGGCAGTGGGTGATCAGCAAGAAGACAGTGATGATGAAAACACAGCACTATTACTTGATTTTACACTTGCAGCTGTCTCCTCTGATACCAACACTGCTATATCTATATGTGATTAGATATTGGGCAGCAAGACCTGGGAAATATCCAGGCTTGGGCTGATAAGTGGCAAGTAACATTTGTGCCAGGCAATGACCATCTCCAACAACAGAGAATGTAACCATCACCCCTTGATGTTCAATGGCATTAACATTGCCGAATCCCCCACCATCAACATCCTGGGGGTTACCATTGACCAGAAACTGAACTGGACTAGCCATATAAATACTGTGGGTACAAGAGCAGGTCAGAGGCTGGGAATCCTGCGGTGAGTAACTCCCCACGTGACTCCCCAAAGCCTGTCCGCCGTCTACAAGGCACAAGTCAGGAGTGTGATGGAAAACTCCCACTTGCCTGTATGAGTGCAGCTCCCACAACACTCAGGAAGCTTGACACCATCCAGGGCAAAGCAGCCTGCTTTATTGGCACCACATCCACAAATATTTACTCCCTCCACCACCGATGCACAGTGGCAGCAGTGGGTACCATCTACAAGATGCACTGCAGCAGCTCACCAATCCCCCTTAGACGGCACCTTCCAAACCCACGGCCACTACCGTCTAGGAGAACAAGGGCAGCAGACACATTGGAACACTACCATTGGGAAGTTCCCCTCAAAGCCATTCACTATCCTGACTTGTAGATTTATCGCCGTTTCTTCGCTGTCACTGGATCAAATCCTGCAACTCTTTCCCTAACAGCACTATGGGTGTACCTACACCACATGAACTGCAGCAGTTTAAGAAGGCAGCTCACCGCCATCTTCTCAAGGGCAATTAGGAATGAGCAATAAATACTGGCTTAGCCAGCGACATCCATGCCCCATGAACGAGTATTAAAAAAAATCAAAACCCTGTCTTCCCACACCACTCTTTGAGCCACGCTTTTAATTTTCTAATCTGTTTAACCCTATGCCAATTGGCACGTGGATCAGGAAACAATCCAGAGATTATTAACCTTGATGTTCTGCAATTTAATTTGCACCCTAACTCTTAGCAGAACCTATGTCATTGGTTCCCACATGGACCATGACAGCTGGATCCTCCGCCTTCCACTCCAAGTTTCTCTCCAGCTCCGAAGAGGTGCCCTTAACCCTAGTACTGGACAGGCAACACAACCTTTGGAGCTCCCGGTCATGGCTGCAGAAAGCAGTATCTATTCCCCTGACTATACTGTCTTGTATCACTACCACATTCCTCTTTGCTCCATCCATTTGAATGGCATCCTTCACCATGGTGCCATGGTCAGTCTGCTCATCAACCTTGCAGTACTTCTCTAACAGAGGGTGGGGTGAGGGTTTGAACGAAGTTAGAAATCCAAAGGAAAAGGTCGAGGTATCAGAACAGTATAGTGATGTGGGTAAAGATAAGCAGAGTGGGACAAGGGGACAGAGAGTTTATCAAAAATGTACATCAGCAAATAAGGTCATTGCAGGAAATAGAAGAAAAAATGAAGTTTAAGTTTCTTTACCTGAATGCACAAAGCATCTGCAATAAGATAGATGAATTAGTGGCACAAACAGAGGTAAATAATTTACATCTAATCATCATTACAGAAATATGGTTACAAGGTGATCAAGGTTGGGAAATAAATATTCCAGGGTACATAATATTTCAGATAGACAGGCAGAATGGTGAAGGAGGTGGGGTAACTCTTTTGGTGAGGGATGACATAAGGACAGTAGTGAGAAAGGGCCTGGCCTATGAAGATCATGAAGTAGAATCAGTATGGGTAGAAATTAGTAATAACAAGAGTTCAAAAACACTGGTGGCAGTAGTTTATAGGCCCCCTAACACTAGTTACACCGTTGGGCAGAGCATTAAACAAGAAATTATTGGAGCTTGTAACAAAAGATAATTGTGGGGGACTTTAATCTTCATATCGACTAGGACAATCAAATTGGCAAGAATGGTCTAGAAGATGAGCTTATAGAATGTTTTTGAGACAGTTTCTTGGAGCTGTGTGCATTGGAACATCTTCCCATGCAACCGCAGATGCTGCAACACCTGCCCCTTTACTTCCCCCTTCCTCACTGTCCAAGGGCCAAAATATTCCTTTCAAGTGAAGAGACAGAGAGTAATGTATCTAAGTTTGCTGATGATACCAAATTAGGTGGAAAGGTAAGCTGTGTAGAGGATACAGAGAGGCTGCAAAGAGTAATAGACAGGTTAGATGAGTGGGCAACAAGATGGCAGATGGAGTATAGTATAGGGAAATGTGAAGTTATTCACTTAGGCCAAAAGAATAAATAAACTGAATATTTTTTCAAAGAAGAGAAACTTGTTAAGTGTTGATGTTCAAAGAGACTTGGGTGTGCTAGTACAAGGGATGCAGAAAGTTAGTATGCAGGTACAGCAAACAATTAGAAAGACAAAAGGCATATTGGCCTTTATTGCAAGGAGATTGGAGTACAAGAATAAATAAGTCTTGCTATAGTTGGAGTGAGTTTTGGTGAGACCGCATCTGGAGTAGTATGTGCAGTTTTGGTCTCCACATTTAAGAAAGGATATACTTGCATTGGAGGCAGTACAGCGAAGTTTCACTAAATTGGTCCCTGGGATGAGAGTTTGTGTAAACCGGGCTTACATTCTCTGGAGTTTAGAAGAATGAGAAGCAATCTCATTGAAACCTACAAGATTCTGAAGGGACTTGATAGGGTGGACGCTGAGAGATTGTTTCAATTATTTGGCAATCTAAAACACAGGGGCACAGTCTCAGGATAAGGAGCCAATCATTTTGGACTGAGATGAGAAATTTTTTCACTCAAAGGGTTGTGAATCTTTGGAATTCTCTCACCCAGAGGGTTGTGGATGCTCCATCATTCAATATATTTAAGGCTCGGATAGACAGAGTTTTGGTCTCTCAGGGAATTAAGGGATATGGGGAGCAGGCAGGAAAATGGAGTTGAAGTCTAAGATCAGCCATGATCTTATTGAATGTTGAAGCAGGCTTGATGGGCCGTGTGGCCTACTTCTCCTATTTCTTATGTTATTATGTTCTTAAACGTGCACGAGCGCCATGAACATCAAATGGTACCCATGGCATCCAAACAAACAGTGCTGCCAATTCCAATTTCGTGCCAAAGATCTCTTCCTACTGAGTCAATCTTTTTGTTTCATGATACAAAGGCTAACAATTGTCTGGGAGTGAGTAGTAAGCCAACTATTAAACTTCATAGTCCGAGGAGTGTTGTTGTGCAGTTATTATGTATGTTAAAATTGTGATGTTAAGTTCCCTATAGTTACTGTCAGCTGATGAGGGCTCATGCTATGTATCTATTGCCAATTGAAAAGTGCAAGCTTTATAAAAATAATTTTCTCATTGTTGAATGGTGAAGTGGGATCACAGCACTTTTTTCAGTGTTTTCTCTTTTTCTTCATTCAGTCAGTGCTTTTACTGAATACTTGAATGAGTTGATGCATTTGTGATTTGTGGATTACAATTGAAAACTTTGTAAACATATTTGTCTTATTATTAATGGTGAGACTGGAGCATGACATTATTTTTAGTATGCATGTGTTTTGTCCTTGTTTTTCAATTCAACCTGTGGTTTACTCAGTGCTTCAATAGCATGGTGTATCCACGCAGTGATTGCTGTTGATAAGGTCTCATTAAACATAAATTGTTTGCCACAACAAACTACTACCCATGTTTGATGTTGCATACCCAAGTACACTTATTGAGATGACTGCACAAATTGTCATCTTTTAGTCAATATAGTTTGAGTATTTTTTGTTTGATTTTAAAGGTGGGTATAAATATGTAATAAACTACAACCCCTACGAATAAACAAAGTACTTGGATTCATAGAACACCAACCATGACTTCCAGTCCACCCAAAGCACTTTTGAGTCAATGAAGTACTTTAGAAGTGTAGCCACTGTTGTAATGTAAAAAGATTGGCAGCCAATTTGCAGACAGGAAGGTCCCATAAACAGCAATGGGATTATACCCAGATACTTTTCTATTTTTCTGTGGTGTTGGTTGAGGGATAAATATTGGCCAAGACACCAGGGAAAATTCCCTGACTGTTCTTCAAAATAGTGCCATGGGTTATTTTATACCCACCTTTTTTTTTATTCATTCATGGGATGTGGGTGAGGCCAGCATTTATTGCCCATCCCTAATTACCCTTGAACTGAGTGGCTTGCTAGGCCATTTCAGAGGGCATTTAAGAGTCAATTGCATTGCTGTGGATCTGGAGTCACATGTAGGCCAGACCAGACCAGATAAGGACAGCACATTTCCTTCCCTAAAGGGCATTAGTGAACCAGATGGATTTTTCCAACAGTCAACAATGGTCTTATTAATTCCAGATTTTTAATGAATTCAAATTCCACCATCTGTCATGGTGGGATTCGAACCCAGGTCCCCAGAACATTTACCCTGGGTCTCTGGATTATCAGTCCAGTGACAATGCCACTACGCCACTGCCTAACCCTAACTCTAATGCAGAGGTCCTCCTCCCTCCCCTCCCCGCTCCGCACCAGGTGCCCATAGATCAGGAAACAGGGCTGAAGTGCAAACAAGACAAAAGCAAAAGGTTTCTCAAATAACAACCTACATAAGCGTGGTCCACAGACTCCATAAGGCTGCAAAAAACGCAGGCATCTTGGGAGTCCATGAACCGACACATCCTACAATTGTATGGGACTGCCGCGTGCAACACCCTCCACCCCAGGCCTCCGATGGAATGGGGGAGGACACCCCAATAGAGGGCCCTCCACCGGGAACCTCCGCCGCTGGATAGCAACAAGGCACGCCAGGGCCTGACTGGGCAGCGGGCAAGGGCAAGGAAGTGAAGGCAGTAGCCCATACAGGAAACCCCTCCGCACTGTGCTAATGGGCACCGAGGGCATTTCCTCAAGGTGACCCAGGTTGTGGGGCTCTGGCTGCCCAGGGAGGGATTGGGATTTGGGGCCAGTGTGCAATTCAGTCCAAACAGGGGTACGCTCAGACGAGAGACCACCGCGCACCTGCGCCACCTCAAGGCCCAGAATGATGCCAGGGCTGAGCATAGCCATCCTAAGGTCATGAATGGCATTGGCCGCGAGCTGAACGTCCACTGACACACGACGCACCAACTCCTGTGGGAACATCCAGCCCACTGCTCCGCCACCCAGCACGTCCCCGATCCTGGTCACCTCAGCAGCCACAGTGCTCCCCTCCACCAGCCACCAAAAGTGGCAGAGGTGCGGATTCCTGAGCAGCAGCTCTCTGACGACAGCCGCTACTCCTGACGGTGGAGAGCTGCAGCGCAAGACCACCACGTTCCAGACTCTGATCAGGTTCTGGTAAAAGACGGGCACTGCCTGCAAAGGAGCCACAAAGGCCCCTCAGGTCTACCAACAGGAGATGCACCTCATAATTTAGGCCGTGCACCTGGCAGGAAAAATATGCTGCCAGGGCACACCGTCTCGGAGGGGGCTCGACTGCAGGGCCTGAAGGCAGAAAGTCGCCAACCAGTTCGTTGGCCAGGGTTCTTCAGCAGAGCAGAGGTGGACCCCCGGGTAGAGGAGTCTGCTCCTGATCCAGGTGAAAGGCCTGAGCTCCTCGGGTAGGGAATCCATCTGCCACTGACCGACCAGGAGTCCAGAACATTTGTGCCAGTTGATCCTGGCAGAGACGCAGCAGAGTAAACCTCCTTGCGGTCACGCATCCTCCGCAGGCCAGCGAACATGAGGCACACATCAGCAGCGTAAGCCGAGAGGATCACCCCGATGCCCGGCCCACGCAGAACCAATCCCAACAACCTCCTCCGCAAGAGGCGCAGGAAACGGTCCACACAAATATAATACAGTTGGCCCAGACAGGGGGCAGCCCTGACATACTCCTCTCCCAAAGCATCAGGGAACCCATTAACCTTAACTAGGCACTCTGCAGCAACGTACAGAAGTCGGATCAATGAAACTGCCCAGCTTTTGAGGTATTTCCTTGTATTTGTGTTCCCTCATACGGGCAACATTCTCCTCAACCTGTGCTGTAATTTCTAATTGCCCTTGTTCAGAGGGCAGTTAAGAGTCACTAGTAGGCCAGTAGGTTCCCTTTCCTAAAGGGCATTAGTGAACCAGATGGGTTTTTACCACAATCAGCAATGGTTTCATGGTCATCATCATCATCAGACTATTAATTCCAGATTTTTACTGATTCAGTTTTCACTCTGCCGTGGTGGGATTCAAACCCAGGTCCCTGGAGCATTGGAATACTAGACCAGTGATAATACCACTATACCACTGCCACCCCATATTGTGGAACGCAAAACTCCACACAATGCTCCGACTGCAATTTACAAAGGTTTTCTCTAAAAACACCATTACATCTTCAATTATATTTCTTTTGCAACAGACCAAGTAGAGCATTCATATTTTTATTGGTTTGCTTTTTATATCTTATCTTCTCACCCTTCATGACACTTTTTTTGTCATTTCCACCCCTTATCAATATTTCCTTGCATCTTCCATTAGTCATCAGAGTTTTTTATTTTGTCTCCGATTTTAGTATTGTCCTCAGCTTTGCAGAATTCTCTCTGCGTGCCCAATTCATTGATGTTTATAATGAACAGTTACAGTTGCAGAACAGAAGCTTGTTACAGCCCGCTACACAATTCAAGCCACTCTGTAAAACTGCCATTAACTCTTGCTTTCTGTTTTCTCTTTTCCTACTGGTTTTTATCCAATTTGCTACACGCCAACCCCCTTGACCTTCTTCAATTGTCTCCTGTACAGTAGCTTATCACACGCTTCCTCACTGCTTCCACAGCATTTCTCCTTTCAGCCACGCCTGTCATCTCCCTAAAAGAGGAGTATTAGAATTGTCTTCCCTGAAGTCCATGTTGCTGCGTGAAATTATTTTCAGTTCATCCAGGTGTTGTTCCCTTTTCATTCCAAATGAAGCTGGCACATTAGTCCTCATGGCGCCATCAGGATAACTGCCTGACAAACAATGATGCTTGGTTCTTCCTTGGAAGTGCGCCAAACATGTTTAGCATGTTAGCCTGATCAACAACTAAGAGTGCTTTGCCTACCACGCCACAGTGAGAGAATGAGGAGGAACATCAATCATCTGTAGCAGAGTAACCAGTGCCTGTAGTGAGCCAGATACATTGCATTACCATCCAAGAACTTTTTTTTTCCATTGAGACAGGCAATGTTCCTTGATGCAATAAAAGACATAGGAATTAGAAAAATGTAAATACATTTTACCTTAAATTAGCCTACTGTTCTTTGCTGCTGATTTTTTTCACTTGCACAATATAAAAGAACATTGCTTTTTGGAGTATAAAAGTAAAAAGTGAATAACAGCAATCTGTACATTCCTAGACTCGGAGAAGGCACAGAAAGAGGCCAATTGGCCCATCATACCTGTACCTGCTCTTTGAAAGAATTAACCAATTAGTCCCATTCCCCTGCCCTTTTCCCATAGCCCTAGAAATTTTTCCCCTTTAAGTATTCACCCAATTCCGTTTTGAAATTTTTAATGGAATCTTCTTCCACCATCCGTTTGGGCTCTGCATTTCAGGTCATAATAATCTTCTGAAAAAAGAAAAAAAATCTTCTCATTTCTCTCTGGCTCTTTTGCCAATTACCCTAAGTCTGTGTCCTCCGGTAACCAATCCTTCTGCCATTGGAAAAAAAATGTTCCTTATTTACCCTGTTGAAACGTTTCATGATTTTGATCATCCCCATCAAATACCCCTTAACCTGCTTGTTCTAAGGAGAACAACACCAGTTTCTCTTGTCCTTCCAAGTAGCTGAAATCTCTGCTCTCTGGTGCCATTCTAGTAAATCTCTTTTGTACCATCTAAGATCCTGACATGTTTTCTAATATGCAGTGCCCAAAATACTCCAGCTGATGCATAACTCCCTTGCTTTATTCTATGCCTCTGTTTATAAAGCCAAGGATGCCACATTTTTTTTAACAGCCTGTTGAACTTGCCCAACCACCTTTAAAGATTTCTGTAGATACTGGACCGTGTCTTTCTGCATCCTCTTGAAAATTGTAACATTTAGTTTATATTGCCACTCCTTATCCGTCTTTCGTTGTTAACCGTTTGCTTTTATTTTGCTAATATGCATGTTTAGAATGCACTTGGCTTGCTGGCATCTTGCGTAGGGTTGCTAACCCTCTAGGACTGGCCTAGAGTCTCCAGGGATTGAAGCAGGACACTGCTGTGTGCAACCCTGGAGAAAAATCGTTGGGTCTTCAAAAAAGATTTTTTATTTTTTCATTTGCTTTGAACATTTCCCTTTACCAGATATAAAAATATTGAAAATGGCAGGGGGGGGAAGGCTGTTTGGCTGACAGTCAAGCATTACCAATTGGGTAATGAGTCTTTTTCGCTTTCCAATTGGCATAGGAAAGCAGTGCACCACAAGGATGGATGTGTTGGCCAACTAATGGCTGGAGCATGAGGGGAAAGTCATGTGATGAAACTTCCAGGAATACATTTAATCACAGCTGGCACCCCTAGTCTTACATTACATGTACTAGTGCATCTTGTATTTTCTCATGAATCTCTCCTAAGTAATTGATGATTTCGTAGAATAGATTTTTGGTTCCCCTGGCCATCGATCTGCATGTGCTACAAAACCAGCTGATCCTGCCTGTATTCCAGCAATAGTCTGCCCTATTCTATCAGTCAGGGCTGCAGATTATTGGTGTGATAGAAAGGAATTGCATTTATAAGTGTGGCACCCTTTCACGAACTCGGGCCGGGATTTTCCGGCCCGATTGCGGGCGAGACGGTGCCCCAGCCGGAAGCTCATTGACTTGCGGCGGGACCGGAAGATCCCGGCGGTGGACGATGTGGAAAATCCCGCCCATGACGTCCTCAAGTGCTTATATGGCCACTTGTGAAGCATCGCAACTGCTACCCAGAACCGTGCGTTGGAAAAGGATTCCTAATAACTGATCAAAGTTCACTAAATATTCTGCATTCTTGTGAATGTGTTTCACAAAAAGAGGTGATGTTAACTCCCAGTTGGAGGTCTGGTTACACCTCCCACAACCCCGTGTTGCCTGTATACCTTTACAATAAGAGGACATAGCAGGGCCTGTAAACATAGGCTCGATTTAATGTTCTCAGTGACCTGAGGAAATCACCTGAGTACTCCTTTTCAGGTCATCGACCTGAAACATTTACAACGCTCCACAGAAGCTGCCAGACCCCAGCTGAATAATTCCAGCGTTTTCTGCTTGTTTCCCGTTCTCTAGCTTCCACAGTACTTTCCTTTGGCGTCGAATTTAACTACACCTGCGACTGAAAGGGTTACAGGCAAAAAAAATGAATAGCACTCGAAATAAAAGTGCGAATTTAATCCCACGCAGTTTCCTTGTGGCTCAAGTGATGCCTGAAACCAGTGCCAATAGGCAATTGGTATGTGTGTTATGCAACCAGAAGGGGTTATTTGTTGCATTTCCTCGTGAGTCATGCTCTTGTTATTTGTAGAGATCAGGAAATGCTGACCTGTTAATCAAGCTCTTGAAATGAAAAAAAAAACATTCCAGGGTATTTGCGCTGGGGTTAAGGTAAGCGCTAATAAAATGGTACAGGAAAACATCGAGTGGAATTGTCCCAGACTTGCATAAAGTGAGGTAGTGGGCGGGGATAAAGAGCGTATTACCCGCTGGCTGCAATGACGGCTTTTCGCGCCATATCGTCTATTACCAGTGCATCCCGCCGGAATAATAACGCATTCACGTGAAACGCACCAGCTCACTGGCAGCCGGGCTTGGATTTACCGCCACACCGTGACCCCAGCACTTCCTCACTCCGGGCGCTGGAATTAAAGTGCACCGGAGCGCAGGCCTACTTCATGTCTTCAGACCGGGTCTGCTCCAGGCAACAGATGGGCCCCAAAAGCAAAGAAGACAGCAGTCCCCAAATTTAGTGATGCCTCCCTGGTGTGCCTGCTGGCTGCAGTGGAAGGCCACCACGATGTCCTCTACCCACACTCTCGCCACAGGATGTCCACCAGAGTCACCAGTCCGGCCTGGGAGGCGGCAGCGGTCAGCGCCACCGGATCACAGAGGAGGTCAGCCGCCCAGTGCAGGAAGAGGATGAATGCACTCATCCGTTCCGCCAGTGTAAGTCAACCACCTCATCACTCACAAACCCATCACACATCCACAGGGATCTCACGCCCCAAGAGACAACACCACTAACTCTCACACCCTCACATTTCTATCAGTCTCATATCCTCTGGAGTTCACGCCTTCATCCCGTCCATGACTCCGCTCACCACACAAACATTCCATGCAGTGCCATGTGTCCTGCTCACACTATCTCCTGTTTTCATGCAGGAGAAGCTGGCTCACAACAGCAGGGAGAGGTCCCAGACCGGGGGTGGTGTGGCCCACATTAGGCCCCTCACTCACTTTGAAGAGCGTGCCATCGCGCTGACTGGTGAGGATGTGGACCAAGCCTGCGGCGATGGTGAGGTCGGCGGCGAACTCCCACGTGAGGATCCTGCACCACCTCATCCCTCTCTCAGCACAACTATGAGTGCTCTCTCTCCTGCTTTTGACTCTGCTGCCACGCACTAATCATCTCTTCTTTGGTTCACGGGGAGCTCTACCAAGCAACTGACACCCTCAGCCAGCCAGTCCCTCAGCTCCATCCAGGTCCTCACCTCCAGCCAAGAGGACACCTCCTCCATTGAAGAGCTGGAAATAGGCAACCTGGAAGACTCATCACAGCGCTTACCCACACCCTCCACCAGCGCAGAGACACATACCTTAGTAGGACCTAGATCTAGAGCAGACTTGGGTTCACAATCTGGTGGTCACTTCACAGACACGTGTCCGCAGCAGGAGGAGGCAGGTTCAGCAGAGCTCCCCGGCACTCGGAGGACTGATGGGGAAGAGGCATCTGTGAGGTCTGAGTCAGATCACGAGCCCCTGGAATCAGCCTCCCAACTCATCCTGGAGGATCAACAGAAAGTGGGGGAACATCACGCAGAGCTGTTGGGATCCCTCAAGAGTGGCATGAGAGTCGGAGGAGTGCATCCACCTGCTGTCTGGTGAAGTGGTGTCCACATGTGCCCCTATGGAGGTCTTCATGGGAAGGATGGCGGGTGCCATAGAGACCGTGGTCCAGCAGAACGCAAGATGCATGCAGACCTGCACTCCATCGCGGTGGCCATGGGTGAGTTCCTGCAGTGGCAATGTGAGAGTGAAACAGGGCACCTCGATCTCCCTCCAGGTGCCCCTTCCCCTCAAGGAGTCAGGACGGGACTCTTGGGCACCCGAAGGGAGGAGGAACAGCAGCTGGACACCCCTGCATCATCCACTCAGGAACCTCAGAGGCTGTCCTCTCCTTCTGAGTCCCCTTTGCCTGTGAGCCCCTCAACCTCACCCTCTGTCACTGCAGAGGGAGCAGCTGGCCCACAGGAGGACAGCCAAAGCAAGCTGGGACCCTCAAGGCCTCGACTCTCCATGCGCCAAGGCCATCAGAGGCAACAGGGCCAACCATTTCTCAGGCTGTCTCCACCCCTTCTGCAGATGTCAGGGCAGCACCTGTAAGAAATGGAAGGCCTAGAAAAATTAGGAATTTATGATCACAAGTGGTTGCATTGGGTGAATACATTATGTCACTTTAAATCTGAAAATATATTCACTTTCACTTTATCTCCCTGCATTCCCCCCACTAGCAGTTCAGCTGGACCACGGGTGAATCTGGCGGGAGAAGTGTGTGTGTGTGGGGAGGGCCTGTCAGAGCCTCGTGCAAGCACACGGAGCCTTCCCCATGACACTCACCTCAATGTCCTGAGCATTTTCAATGCTGTTTGCTGGGGTTCTCTTTCAGTTGTCCATCTGAGCTGACCTGCATCTCCGCCCACCCACTGATCACACTCCCATGAAGCAACTGTACCTGTCCAACACCAGGCTCCACTCACTTTTGATTTTGACAGTAATGGTAGCCATAAAGTTTCTTCTCAGCTCCCCCGTTCTTTCCCCTCCCCCAGTGTCATGGAAATGTAATAATTTTCATAATGTTGTTGGGATTTATTGCAAAGTAGGAATACTGGGGTCTGGATAGTCTGTGTGAGTGTGTGTGTGTTTATGCGCGCACGCGGACATAATTGAATTAAAGACAGCTGGTCTGAAGGATTTGATGTATCAGAAGAGAAGCTAAATAAGTAAACATGGCTGAAGTTTTAGAATGTGAGGTGTAAAGGGAAATTTACATTTTTAGATAAACCAGAGTAGTTTGAGTTTCAAAAGAGGTGGTGAAATGTTACACTTAGCCAGAAGAAGCCAAACAGTGTGTTTATTTTTCCCAAAGCTTACTGATAAAATTGGTACTATGAAAGATTTTTATTATTAGAAAGATAAAGTCCAAAGACATATTGAAACAATGACATTTGCATTCAAAGGGGAAATATATATATAAGGGAGAGAAGGCTATGTGTAAGAGGAAAGCATCCAAAGATCTAACAAAAGCCTCCAGCCTCCATGTACCAAGCTGTTGCCTATAGGAACAAAAGCTAAGAGAATTCACTGTGACCTCCCACTTTCCGTGAGCTGCTTGACGACGGAGCCATTTCCATGAGAATCTGTCCAGCATGCAATGCGCATGTTCCTGCAGGGTTCGGTAGCTGTAGGGCTCATGGATTTTCTGCTCCTCGGATGTTAGCAATGTAAGAGCGGCCCTAACGTTAAGTTCGGACTTCTGCACATCACACTTGTGCAGACATATTCTGGGCTGGTGTGTTTCCCACCAATGTGGGCGGTAAACTTGACATGGAGGTGTGATTCCAGCGAGCAGCAAGATGATGAGATGCAAATGCACTGAAATTGAGTTCCCAATGTTAGATGGCAGGAAAGGCCATTGACGGGTGGAGCGGACGATGGCTAACAGGTTTCACCATGACTTGAAACCAATATTAGGCCTTCCTGTCATAATGTCCCCCTGCCCACCTTGACACCCACCACAATGGGGACAGAAAATTCCGGCCATTGTTTATTCGGCCTGCCCTTGCCATTTAGTTGTGACGGTGAAGTATTTTTACAGGCGATTGAGTAGTATGTGTGCTATTCAGTCATGTGCTGAAAGCGATTTAGGGAGTTACATTATTCAGAGCCATCGTTCCAAAGGTGATTAAGAAGCTTTGCATTGTGGTTTCTGTCCGTGATTTTTTTTGTCTTTCTTAGTTGTGATCACTGGGATCGTGGGTGATCCTGCTAGATGCGACTTTCCAGCTGGCTTTCGAGAGAGTCACGCTTTTTTTACGGCACCTTTTCTAGTCCCTTCCCGCAGTGGGGTGAGCAAAGCTAAACCTGCAGAGGGCTGCTCAAAACACAGCTACATACACCAAGTCATCCTTCTGCCTCTCAGCCTTTTCTCCAAGGAAGAAAGTCCCAACTTCTCCAATCTATCTTCATAACTGAAGTTTCTCATCTCTGAAATCATTCTTGCAAACTTCTTCTGCACTCTCTCTAATGTCTTCAAATCCTTCCTAAAATGCAACACCCAGAATTGTATGCAATACTCCAGTTGAGGTCTAACTAGTCTCTTATACAAGTTCAACATAACCTCCTTGCTCTTGTACTCTATGCCCCAATTAATAAAGCCCAGGATACTATATACTTTATTAACTGTTCTCTCCACCTGCCCTGCCACTTCTAATGACTTATACACACAGGTTCCTCTGCTCCTGCACCCTTTTTACAGTTGTACCCAGTATTTCATGCTGTCTATCCATGTTCTTCCTACCAAAATGTATCATTCTTCACATTTCTCTGCAAAGTACTTCATCTGCCACCTGTCTGCCCATTCCACCAACTTGTCTACATCCTGAAGTTCTACACTGTCCTCCTCACAGTTTACAATGCTTCTAAGTTTCATATCATCCGCAAATTTTGAAATTGCTCCCTGTACACCAAGGTCCAGATCATTAATATATACCAGGAAATACAAGGGTCCCAGTACCGACCCCTGGGGAACTCCACTGCAAACCTTCCTCCAGTCTAAAGTAACATTCATTAACCATTACTCTCTGTTTCCTGTCACTCACCCAAGTTTGTATCCATGTTGCTACTGCTTATCCCATGAGCTATAACTTTTCTCACAAGACTGTTGTGCGGCACTGTATCAAATGCCTTTTGGAAGTCCCTGTAAACCACATTAGCCACATTGCCCTCATCAACCCTCTCTTTACCTTTTCGAAAAACTCCAAGTTAGTTAAACATGAAATCCATGATGGCTCTCCTTAATTAAACCGCACTTGTCCATGTGACTCTACATTCTGTCCCGAATTATTGTTTCTAGAAGTTTCCCACCGCCAAAATTAAACTGACTGGTTTGTAGTTGCTGGGCTTATCTCTTTTTTGAACAAGGGCATAATGTTTGCAATTCTCCAGTCCTCTGGCACCACCTCTGAGTCTATGGAAGACTGAAAAATTATGGCCAGTGCCTCTGCAATTTCCACTCCCACTTCCCTCAGTATCCTTCGGCGCATCTCATCTAGCCCCATGCCTTCTCAACTTTAAGTACGAACAGCTTATTCAAATACCTCCTCCTTAACAATTTGAAATGCTTCTAGTGACTGAATTTACTCCTCTTTTACTGTGGCCTGGGTAGCATTTTGTTCCTTGGTAAAGACAGATGCAAAACATTGATTTAATACCTCAGCCATACATCCATGTGTAGATCCCCTTTCTGGTCCCTAATTGGCCCTACTCCTCCTTTGACCACCATTTTACTATTTATATGCCTATAGAAGACCTTGGGATTCCAGTTTATGTTAGCTGCCAGTCTCTTTTTATAACCCCTCTTTGCTTCTGTTATTTGTTTTTTCACCTCCTCTCTTGTATTTTCTACCTTACACCTGTCACAAGCACACTTTTTCTTCTTTATTTTAATTTCTATCTCCTTTGTCATCCAGGGAGCTCCAGATTTGTTTGCCCTACCTTTCCCTTTGAGGGAATATACCTTTACTGTGTTTGAATCATCTCCTCTCTGAAGGTAGCCCATTGATCAGCTACCGTTTTTCCTGCCAACCTTTGACTCCAATTTATTCGGCCCAGATCCATTCTTGCCCCATTGAAGTTGGCTTTTCCCCAGTTACTTTATTTTTACTCTGGACTGTTTGTTGTCCTTTTCCAAAGTCACCCTAAACCTTATGATACAATGATCACTGCCCTTTAAATGTTCTTCCACTGACACTTGGTCTACTTGTCCATCTCATTCTCAAGACCAAGGCCTAGCAGTGTTTTCTTTTTCATTGGACTGCACGCATACTGCGGTAGAAATTCTCCTGAACACACTCTAGGAACTCTCTCCCCCTTACTGCCCTTTACACTAACACTATCCCAGTCTGTATTTGGATAATTAAAATCCCCCATTATAGTTTTTGCACCTCTCTGTAATTTCCTGCAGATTTGTTCCTCCACATCCTTCCCACTAAATGGTCGCCTACAGACTACACCAAGCAATGTAATTGCACCCTTTTTGTCCCTTGGCTCCAGCCAAATCGCCCCTGTCTCTTGACCCCTTTGGGGCATCCTGTTCCTCCAGCACTGCCATGCTCCCCTTAATAAATACCGCTACCCCTCCCCCTTTTCTTCCTTTCTTATCATTCCTGAATACCTTGTATCCAGGAATATTTAAGATCCAGTCCTGCCCTTCCTTGAGTCAGGTCTCTGTTACAGCCACAGCATCATATTTCCACCTGGCAACCAGCACCTGTAACTCACCAATCTTATTTACCACACACGGTACATTCACATACACGCACAGTAACCCTGATTTAGACTCTTATTACTTTGTCCCTTACTCTGACTCCACCTATTAACTTACAGTTCTCTATTCTAATGCTACCTGTCTCTCCCAGTATCTTGCGCACGTTGGTATTCCTCTCTGACGTTTTCTCCTGGTTCCCAAACCTCTGCCAAGTTAGTTCAAACGTTCCTCAGATTGCACCAGTACATTTTAATTCATGCTTAAAGCCACCCAGTGGCTTCATGGGCTGAGTTTTTCGTCCCGCGGGCGGGCGCGTGGCCAACCCGAACGGGAGTGAAATAATGCGCGGTGACACCGGGTGAGGGTCCTGACGTCCTCGCTCGGCGGGCGGGTCCAGGTGTCGGACCGGTGCCCGCCATTAATTAAAGGCCACTTCAGGCCATTAACAATCCAATTGTCTGTGATTTTTTTCCCTGCCCGCGCGATTTTTCTGCTCGAGGCACAGCAAAACGGGCAGGCAGCCAGCCGACATTTTCACAAACCTCACCCACAGGCGGAGTAAAAAGGGTCAGCGGCTTTGCCAGGGTGAGTCGTGAGCAGTTTTGGAGATAGTTTGCAGCTGGTTGCTTTTTGGTACTTTGGCAGTTTCATCTCTGTTCGGGGCTTCATTCTTAGCCTTTCCAGGCTTCATTTCAGGACACCTTGCTGTCTGCCAGGCCCCTAGGAGGATTCAGACTGTGTGGGCCCTTCCAGGTATCAGACAGCCTTCCTTTACCCTGATAATGGGGACTGTTGTCTCCACTGGTGGCATCTCCTCTGAGAAGGGCAGAAGGGAGAGGAGGCCACGTGTCCCTATGCAGCTTCCGGGCGAGGGAGCTGTGGGAGGAGATGCACAGGCACAAGGGGCCAGCAGATAGTCCAAGGCAGAAAGGGCCGCAGAAGATGCCACTATCCTGCTGCCAGGGTTTACAGGCAGCGATGCAGCTACCTCAGTATGTCCGAGGTGCAATGCCGAAGGAGGCTCTGCCTCTCAAGGGAGAGCGTGACCTCCATTTGCCAGATAATCGGGCCTGAGATCACCTCCAACTGTGTGGGTGGACACCCCCATGCCAGTGGCTCTGAAGGACACAGTGGCGCTCAACTTCTATGCCTCCGGCTCTTTTCAGAGGTGACTGGGGTATCTGTGTGGAGTCTCCCAATCAGCTGTCCACAGTTGCGTCAAGTTGGTGACAGAAGCTCTGTTTAGGCACGTACTGACCTTTATTTTTATCATACAGACGAGGCCAGCCAGGCTGAGCGAGCCAGAGCTTTGCAGTGATTGCTGAGTTCGCCCGTGTCCAGGGTGCAATCGACTGCACACATGTGGCCATCAAGGCGCCAGCGGGTCAGCCCGGTGCCTTCGTCAACAGGAAGGGATTCCACTCCATGAACGTGCAGATAGTGTGTGACCACAGGATGCTGATTCTACAAGTCTGTGCAAGATGCCCTGGCAGCTCACATGATGATTACATCCTCAGACATTCCTAGGTGCCGAGGCTCTGCAGTGCTCCAGCCTGACTGGATGGATGGCTGCTGGGTGACAAGGGCTATCTGTTGAACAGGTGGTTCGTGACGCCTCTCCACCACCCAAGAACAGAGGCAGAGAAGCGTTACAATATGAGTCATGCCTCCACAAGGGCGGTGGTAGAGAGGACCATTGGTCTTCTCAAGATGCACTCCCGATGCCCGGACCGTTCAGGGGGAACACTACAGTATCCCCCAGAGCGTGTGTCACTGATAGTGGTTGCATGCTGTGCTCTCCACAATCTGGCACTGGCAAGGGGGACCCCACTGGAGGAAGGGGGTCTTGATGCAGCTGCACAGGCCTCAGATGATGAGTCTGAAGGTGAGCACGGTGAGGAGAATGCTGAGGGCGTGGAGCCAGACCTCGGTAACCTCCAGGGAGGCAGGGATGCCTTGATCCAAAGGTCCTTCAGCTTCAGCTGCATGCCAGGGCTGCTGCCTCCATCCCGGATGTCTGAAAGGACCCTTTCATTTGAACACAGAGAACACTGAGTACCTGTGCAATAAAGCTCAGAGCCACGTACGTCCAGCATTACACACTGGTGTACCCTGCATAAATAAAAGAAAAAGGTGAAGCATACTCAGGCTATGACACCAAAAGCAAAATTTATATCATTTTGACAATTACAGGCTATTTACGGTCACTGGCGGAGGAGCTGCTGCTGTCATCCAGAGCGTCCTGAGAGGAGCCCGCAGAGACAACAGGCAGCTCACGTGCCAAAGTGAGGTCGCTGCGGACCTCCCTGCTCACCATTGATGGACGGGCACCTGGCTGGGATACTGGGTGCCTCTTCCATCTCCCACACTGACGCTGACCTCCTGAGGTCAGTGCCTGTGTGAGGGCTCATAGGTCCGAGCGCATCTCCCCCATTCTGTCCCTGGAGCTGCCTCTCCATGAGAATTGCCCCTCTCTCAATGGAGGAGGCAGTGCGCTCGGCCATGAGGGTCAACGCAGTGCTCACGCTCCGCATGGACTCCCCCCAGCATGGAGACCATGGCATGGTCGCTGGGGAGCTGATGGTGTAGTGGTATTGTCACTGGACTAATAATCCCGAGACCGAGGGTAATGCTCTGGGGGCCCGGGTTCAAATCCCACTATGGCAGGTGGTGGAATTTGAATTCAATAAAAATCTGGAATTAAAAGTTTAATGATGACCACGAAGCCATTGTCGATTGTTATAAAAACCCATCGGGTTCACTAATGTCCTTCAGGACATTAGGAAATTTGCTGCCTTTACCTGGTCTGGCCTACATGTGACTCCAGACCCACAGCAATGTGATTGACTCTTAAATTGCCCTTGTTCAGAGGGCATTTGTGATGGGCAATAAATGCTGACCTAGCCAGCAACGTCCACATCCTATGAATGAATTTTAAAACAATACAGACCCTCATGGATCTCCACCACATCTGCACATCTCGCTGGACATCCAGCATCTGCCGTCTAATGGACGTCTCCAGAGGCTCATCATCAGCCCTTGACTGAGCTTGGACCTCAGAAGTTCTCGGACTGCCGGCACCCTAGGGACTCTCTGCCTCCACCTGCACCTCAAGCGAATGTGAAGTGCCCTCACCAAAGTGCACCGAGATACTAGCCGCCGATCTAATGCCCACCGAGGTGCTGGTATCCGCACTGGTGCCTGCTTCAGAGTGCGGGTGTGATGCAGGCGACAGTGATGTCTGGTGGTCCTCCGGCATCAGGGGTAGCCCTTCGGGGTCTGCAGATGGGACGCCTGCTGGCGAACCTAAAATCGAGAACAAGGACATGTCATTAGTTAAAGTCATCACTCTGTCACTGTGCATGCCAGGCACCCTGGTGAGACAATGGAGATCTGCATCATGGTGCCATCGTCTTTCAGTGATCAATGGGGACTCCAGGTTCGAGGCTCCTATCAATGAAGACACTACACTAGAATGGTTGCACAATCCGAAACTCTCACTTCTGTGCACTGTGCTCTCACCTTTGTCTGGCATCCCTGCCTCTCCACGCCCGGTTACACGGGGAGCGTGCCAGCTGTCCAGCTCCAGGACATCTTGCTTGAACCAGGAGAGCATCAACAGTTTGGGTGGTCCTCCACCTGTATGTGCCCTCTCTGCCTGGTTATGGCTTGTCTTCTCCTGAAAGAGCAGAAGAGCATTGATTAGTCTACTCTCTACCTGCAGCGCCATTGCAGCCTGGCCAACCCCAGCTGAGGAACACCCGTGTCACAGGGCACATCCGTTTCATGGCCCTCAAGCCACAAGGCACTCAGTCCAAGCAGCCAGGGCTCACCTTCTTGGCCAGCTCCAGCGACATTGACGGTTGGTACTCAGACTCTAACACCCTGAGCTCCACGGGGGAGGGGACGGCCAGACCTTAACGTTTTTGCACACTGACCCATGCCAACACGGTACTCACCCTTCCTGAGTGCAGCAGGTCACTGAAGCGCTTCCGGCACTGTACCCATGTGCGCCGCACCATGTCATGGCTGCTCACCTGGGCTGCTACCTCCTCCCATCTTGGTGAGGTGCGGTGGCCTCTTCCTCCCATCTCTGGGGACAACAGTGTCCCTCCTGGCAGCCGCCTCCTCCAGCAGGACCGTGAGACACTCATCCGAAAAGTGGGGGGCTGGGTGCCCACCCGAGCTGCCCTACTGCCTGGTGTTTGCTGCTGCATCCAAGTGCATCTTCAGAGAGGCAGCCAGAGGTCCTTCCCTGGCAGCCTTTCTGGGGCTGCCTGGCCACTTTTATACCGTCCACCAGGCCGCCATTGGACCTGGCGGCAAACAGGCCCCTGCCCCCCGCTCAGCCCTTCCAGGCCAGTGATGAGCCAGGCTTCACGCTGGGCAGGCCTTAATTGGCCCAATCGTGGGCGGCGGTCCGTTTCACGGCTGCTCCCAGGCCCGCCCACCACGCCCACCCAACAGGGGGCAAAATCCAGCCATAGAAGCATAGAAAAGTTACAGCACAGAAGGAGGCCATTCGGCCCATCTTGTCCATGCCAGCCCGAGGACGCCCAGGTGCCCTTTCTAATCCCACCTTCCTGCACCCGGCCCATAGCCCTGCAGCTTACAGCACTTTCGGTGCAGATCCAGGTACTTTTTAAAAGAGTTTAGAGTTTCTGCCTCTACCACCAGCTTGGGCAGCGAATTCCAGACACCCACTACCCTCTGCATAAAAAAGTTCTTCCTCATGTCCCCCCTACACCTTCTGCCACTTATCTTGAATCTATGTCCCCTGGTTCTAGAATTCTCCACCAAGGGAAACTATTTTATCCTGTCCACTCTATCTATTCCCCTCATAATTTTGTACACCTCAGTCAAGTCACCTCTCAGCCTTCTTTGTTCCAAGGAAAATAACCCCAACCTATCCAATCTCTCCTCGTAGCAACACTTTTCTAACCCTGGCAACATTCTTGTAAACCTAAATTAACCTAGATTAACTCCGAACACTGTGCTTTAACAGTGACTTGATAGCATTTCGAATGTATGCTATACTCTCAGCTGGGTAAGAGAACGGCTTCATGGGGCTGGGGTAAGGATCATAGGTGGTGCTGGTGGAGAAGTCAGAGCCGGCTAACATTGATTGCTGATGGCCTCCATTACCGACAGTGCAGTCTACTGGGCTCTATCATCATATTTGCATGGCCTCTATCACTGCTCCAGTCTCTCTAACCACTGCTCGACAGAGTCCGGACTCATCTGTACAGGAGGAGGAAAACAAGGCTCACTGTTGCTGTCAGCCTCCACAATGCACCTATTGTGGCAGTCACAAGCATAATGGCCCAGGTGGTAAGGATTGAAACAGGGCACTGTGGTGCCCTTTCTGGGCACCAAGTTCCTGAATGGCCCAGGTTTCTGGCTGGGCTATGGGCCATCGACAGCTGCTACCTTAGCTTTTGCGAGTGTTTGGGGAGGTTTGGGACCTGGTCCCAGACGGTATTTTATGGCAGATCAACTCGTCCAAGTCACTGTCTTACTGTTAGAAAAGCCCGACCCATTCCGGACTAATGGTTGGAATCCCTTCAGGAAAAGGCTCCTAAAATTCATGGTGTCAAAGTATATATCATTACCGTCATTGTCCTCCTCCTCCCCCAACCCCTTCTCAAGTCTGACAGTAACAGACATAAAGTCTCTCTGCGAATACACTTGGATTTTCGCTGAGGACCTGTTTGATGTTAACTCGGGCCTTGTGAAAATCGATGTTTTCTTCCCCTAGGTCCCTGCGCAGGTCAGCCTGTACCTCCTTGAGCAAGCCTTTGGTTATAGTGTCCCAGTCCATTTCTTGCTTTAACCCTGGGAAGCCATGCAGTTAGGAGGATCTGTTTAAAATCATCACTTTCTAACTCTGGGTGTGAGGTCTCATGAATTTCCCACTTTGGCATGAGGAGGAGGGAATCAGTATTCATATCCTGTGTCACCTCCAACTCTTCATTCAGAGCCATATCCTCACCAGGGGAAAGAGGCCTGTGCAAAGTTCTAACCTCTTCTCTGACCACCTGGAAAAGCTCAGCAGGTCTGGCAGCATCGGCGGAGAAGAGCACAGTTGATGTTTCAAGTCCTCATGACCCTTCAACAGAAGGGTTCTGTTGAAGGGTCATGAGGACTCGAAACGTCAACTGTACTCTTCTCCGCCGATGCTGCCAGACCTGCTGAGTTTTTCCAGGTATTTCTGTTTCTGTTTTTGTTTTGGATTTCCAGCATCCGCAGTTCTTTGCTTTTATTTTTTCTCTGACCACAGTGGGCAGTTGCTCACCTTTCCCCTCCCACCTCTGCCTTGGCCCTGGCTCGGTCAACCACGCACACTGGCATTTCCCCTGCACGTAGGAGGGGACAGAGCAGAGGAGGAAGTACTTTCAATTTTAGGAGGGGCAAAACTTTGTTGCCAAATTAACTTCCTCAAAGCATCCCCCACCACTGCCCCCACCCCAACCCTTGCATCTTCTGACTCCTCACTTAGTTTGGTATTTTCTGTCTGTACATCAATATTTTGTTCCAGTCTGGTATTTTCCTTGTATGACCTGCTCTATCGTGTGCCTCCTGTTCCCAGTGTAACTGTGCAGAATAGCAGTGCTCTCTTGCCATCCATCATTTACCCTTTGCAACTTACTGACCCATTCCCTTAACTCCTTGTGTCTGCTTTACAGCTGAATAAAAAGTACGTGTGCACCATAGACCAACTTATTCCAGACTTTTTTCAGCTTAATCTTTCCAAATCTCTCTAGAAAGCCTTTCAAAGATACACCCGTAATCTCTTCTACAGCTCCCAGGATATCTCTCGCTCCAGATGTGTCTGTTGTCTCAGTCAGACCCTCTATCAGTCATCCCCTAGCACATGCCGATACCATTGTGACTTTTGGTTTCACTTTAGAATTACTCCACACAAGCCGAAGACTCTTGCTTCTCAAATTTCAAGTCAATGACCTCGACCCATGTGGATCCCACTTCTGACACCAATCTGGAAGATTTTGGGTTTAGGAGCCACAGATACCTAAGATAGGCAGTCTAGTATTCCTAAGTAATTTTAAGGAATTAAGGTTATTAAGAAGAAATAGCTTTGATATAATGCATTAGCTAAATAGACAGGAAAAATATGACCCGTGACAGTTGAGAGCAGTCCACTGATCCCAGAGGACGGACGGACAGTTGGCACAGAGTGTGTTGCTCTCAGTAGCTTCTGGTAGCAGCATTCTGATCTCTAGCCGAAGTGTTTGGGAACTCCTTCCTGGTCTTCCTCCATCTTCCCTGGTCCATCTTCCATCTGAAGAAGGTGGTTGCCTGCGAGGACTGCCCCCCGTCTCCAAGCACTCGTTAATATACTTTATTTAGGAGCTACTAGTTGACCCTATGACAATCACTTGTTTGGACCTTTCTAACCAATGAAAACAGGACAGGGACCCAAGGTGTCAGGATGATCACCTCCTAACCCCCGTCCATCATTTAGCTCAAGGCCACTTTTTAGTTTACCTCATGCTGAGGGTCATTTGCTAGCCCTTACCAGGCATTCATATAGATAAAAGGGAACGCAGAAGACTCCTTATCAGTTTTGGAATGTGTACATCATTGTTTTACCTCAGTCCCTGACTGCTAAGAATTGCTTTTCCTGAAGAGAGACTGAAACAGAAAGCGTACAGCCTTCTGCTAAGGGTTTACAATACAATGCCTGCCAATTCTACGGCTTCCTGAAAGACACCATTTCTTAGAGAGCAGGAGGTTTGCTGTATAAACATCAATATTTAGCAAACAGGTGCCTATTTGTGACCAAAATAGTGATTCATCATCAAGAATGGCATCAAGACCTTCTTGATCAACAAGAACAGCCACCGAGAGAGAACAGAAGGAGTGATGGAAAGTGAGGGCAGCTGCCCAAGCCAATGATCGGCCACCACCTCCACCAGCCGACACCCCAGGGGAGAACCTGGACGGCCGAGATAGGGCTTATAAGCCATCTGCGAACTCATAACCAACACTGACATCTCGCTCACGCCCAACCATCTGCAAGAAAGAATCATCCTCGGCATGAGGGATTGCTGATAGATAGAGATTGTGCTTGTTAAAAGGTTTCTTCTCGCGTAAAGATGTGATCTCTGAAACAGACAGAATTAGAAACTGGCTGTGAGTAATAATATTTACATTTTGTTTCCTTTCTTTAGTTGGTCACCGTGAAAGAAAGTACATTGAGTGATGGCTGACCCGGGTAAGAAATAGTTTACAAACTGAACTTGAGTAAAACTCCACTTAGTTTGAAAAGCGGCAAAGTCCAAGTTAATTTATTCTTTAACAAAAACAGAATATATTGAATGTGCACAGCAACACCTGGGGCAAGAGAAAACAGCCTCATGTTTTGGATAAGGACCCTTCTTCATAACAGATGGGTTTACATTCTGTAAATTTAATCTGCAACTGACTGATATAAATTCCCTTGCATAATATGGTTAACGGGGTAGAAATTCTTCTTGGATGTTGGTGCAAAATGAATGGTATCACATAGTATGTCTTTTATATGCCCCACATAGTATTTAGTTCTGTTGAAGGTACCGGAACTGAATATCATGTGTATTATATAATATGTCACGAATGCGGTTCCACCTGCCTTACAGGTGCCCAAAACAGATTTCTATCCCAATGTGTCAGTTCAAAACTTGATGTTATTTTCGTCCATTGTGCTGAATTTCAAAGACATGTAATTAAAACGTTGTGCAAACCAGCTATTAAAGTATACAGCTTAGGTTTGTTGGAAAGGGAGAGCTTAATGTCACGTGTCAGCTCAGATTTCCACATAGCAACTAAGGATAAACATGAGCAGCTAGTATCTTTTTAAAAAAGTGTATTAATTTGGATGTGTAATATGATGGCAGTCTACGCTGCTATGTTATTGGATACAATACACTCAATTTCCTGTCTGCTCTTACTCCATGCTCTGCCTACATGCCTACCTCCTTGCTTTGTAACACGTTCCTACCCCCATGCCAGACAATTCCCTTTCCCACAATGGCCGGCCCCTGCCCATCACGGGCTGCTGACTGCTACCCGACCCCTCCAGCCATCCGGTGAATGATGCACTTGAAACACTAGTAAAGGGCACATATGAATTGGTGCCCTGTCAGTGGGTGGTGCTGAGCACCGGGGGAGGGGGTGGTTTATCCTGGTCCCAGTGTAGTCTGCCATGCCAAAATATCGATCATCAGCGCGCCTGTTTTCTTAATGGACAGCTGGTCCTGACATGACCCAATTGAGCAGAGCTACACCCTGCACCCCAAGGAAACCTGAAGCAAGCCAGTGTGCTGGGATGGATGAGGTGCAACAGTTCCTGGCAGCTTGCCCCACTGATTGAAATGAGATACTGGGCCCAATTTCAGGTCTCCCAGTTAACATGCTTGCAGCCTGCACGAACCTGTTTGCAAGAAGGAAAGACTTAAATTTCTATAGCGTCTTCTGTGACTCCAGCAAGTTTCAAAGTACTTTATAATTAACAAAGTACTTCTGAAGTCACTGTTGTGTTACAGGAAATGCGCTCAAATAAATTTCTACCTCAATACCTGTGACAATCTGTTTTCCAACTATTAAGTGAAATAGGTCTGTGAGCTTCGGTAGAAGCTGTAGTCATCGGAATGCAAGGAAAGCATGTTTACATTCAGAGATATGCTCCATTCCAAAAATATTCATTTCCCTCCTGCTTTGTAGTATGGTTATAAAGGAAGAAATCTACCAATAGGTTATGGAGACTGTTGCGTCACATGGAGATTGAACCCATGGCCACGGGAATGTACCTTGTGGTCTATCAACTGACTGAGAAGCACCTATTCTTAATTACAATGAAATCTTCATCTGGACATTTACAATTGTTCCTAGGGACCAGGGCAAGAGGAAAGCCAGCTCCTATTTCTTACGTTCTTTGGTGACTACTGCTCTGTATTGGTTTACTAAAGCATCAGGTTTACTAAGACTCCTAGCTCTCATTCAACTTGATCCTAGTCTATTCCAGCATCATTCATGGAGTAGTGTGTTGTCCATTTTTCCCTCTTATGTGTGACATTTTATAATTGTCTGCATTAAATTTGTTTTGCACTCTTAATATTTTGTGAAACTCAGTCTGTAATTTTTTGCAGCCTCCTATGATTCCCTTGTCCCATTGTAGTTTAATATCAACTGTAAATGTAGCAACTTCGTAATGAAAAAAACACTGGGGCAATGAGGAAGAGAGATAGGCAGCTTCCTAAAAGATAAAGTCGGGGCGGGGTGACTTGGCTCTTGTATATGCCTCTAATACAGTAACCCAACTTTCCTCCAGAACTCTGCTGAACTCTCTGTAACACCTGTATGAGTCCAGAAGAACCCAATGGGGGAAAAAAAACCGGATCTGGTTATGCCTGGATCCTGCCAGCTCTGGGAATTCTGTGTCCGCATTACAATGTGGGGTCAAAATTCCTTACACTGTGGTGATCTAGTTAGACTTCTTGACCATCTGAAAGAAACAGCATCATCTGCTGGCTTGCACAGTAGAAGTAGAAGTCACACAGCATTTGCCAGACTTAATATTAATGCATTTTCATTTCAAATTACTCTTATGCTGGAACTCCCCTCTTCCCAGGCTCCCTTGGCTTTGCTTCCTGCCAAAATAAATCCTTCAATGTTAAAATTCCTAAAACATACATGTCACTTTTTTTTTATTGTTCCATTGCTTTTTAAGTGGCTAAAGTAGAGTAGAGAGAAATAAAAGCAGAGAGTGCTGGAAATACTCAGGTCTGGCAGCGTCTGTGGAGAGAGGAGCAGGTGTTTCAGACCAAATATGATTCTTCAAAGAAGCATTAATGCAAATGGAGTGTTTGCTGGATTAGTAAGACTGTTTTTTTTTGGTCAATAGATGGTTCTATTAGACCTGCAAAGATTTGATTTCTAAAGACATTCATATATGTTGCTTGTTTGTTATGTTTTTAGAAACTGATCCTCAGCCTTCTGAGACGCAGCCGCCTGGAACCCAGCCCCCCGGTGCCCATCCACCTGAAACCCAACCTTTTGTTGCCTTCTCACCTGATCTCTATCCGTATGGTGCCTACCCTCCTGGTGCCTACCCTGCTGGTGCCTACCCTGCTGGTGCCTACCCTGCTGGTGCCTACCCTCCTGGTGCCTACCCTGCTGGTACCTACCCTCCTGGTGCACAGCCTCATGTTGTCCATCCACCTGGAGCCTATGGCAATCAAGTTCCTCCAGGACAAAAAGGAGCTCTTCAGATGATGCCCTTACCAATTGGTATCCCAAATTGCCCACCAGGCCTTGAGTATCTTGCACAGGTAAATGAAAAGTTTGATGATATCCTTTGAAATAAAGTGTGCATTGTTGATCAAGTAGGAACTTTTGCTCAGTTAGCAGTAGCACATATGAAGAATGGGAGTTCACCTGTAAGATGTGACTGAAGTGTCAATGTTATTTGGTCAGCTCTTGTGTGTATCTTATGACTGAATATTCAGCAGATGTTTTTGGCGTTGGTTTAACAAAGTTCCATAGAGTCTAATTAAGTAAATTCCATTAACTCACTGGGACACTCTTGGTGGCACTGGGCCCTGAGAATGTGGAGCATTGGCTCTTACCACCTCTGAGGCAGTGGGCTTTTGGGTTTATAAAAGAAATCCAAAGGGTTCCTCCCTTGGAGGGTAGCTGAGGCAGAAGAAAATGTATTGTTATAGTTGCTGACTTGTACCATTGTTTACTGTTTGTTATTAATTATTACTCTGCTCTGTGTCATAACCACAATTGGAGTATTATTAAAGACCTTACTAAGTTCTGTTATTCCCTGTTTATGTGGGTCTTCACAACTGGCCAGAATTTTCTCTTCCTTACAATCCCCCATCTGACATATATATATGGACTATTTATCATATTCATCATATGATATTTACATATATGTATTAACATATTTATCATAACATATCAGTTATCTGTACAGACTCAAAACATTAACTCTGTTTCTCTCTCCACAGATGCTGCCAGACCAGCTGGGTTTTTCCAGCATTTTCTGTTTTTATCCCTAATTAGTATTGTTATTCTGGTGCTTTACTCAAATGCAGTCTAGAGACACTCAAAAACAGACGCAGTCAACATTGCCATTCTTTTGCGAGACCACTGTTGAACTCCAGGCTTCACAACATGTTACCCAGACAGATCTCATATTGGCTATCAGCTACAAGTCTCAAAACACTTAACTGAATTAAGATGTAAAACAATGTAAAATTTAAGAAATGCCATATCTCATCCACGCAAATGATCAAACTTTTAAACTTTGAACCCTGGTAACATAAAGAGCCTAAATTAATGATCAGTATATTATTCTACTCTGTTCTTTCTATTATTTTTTTTGAGTTTTTATACTTAAAATGATTAATTGCAAAACTTACCTCAATTCAGCCCTTGGCCACAATGGAAGCTGATTTTTAGATAAATAAACCTTTAAACCATATAGGCTATGCCCCCACATTATGGATTTTCCAGTCTGTGGCAAAGACATTTCAAATTAACTCTCCCACAATTTTGAACCCTGCATGAGACGTTTCCTCCTAGCGTTCTTTGTTCCAATGAAAACGGCCCTACCCTGTCAATCCTTCATAGCTATAGTCTCTCACCCCTTACATGAGTCAAGTAACTCACCACCGTACTCTTTTTCCAATACCCTTTCTATAACACACTGCTCAAAATTGCACACGACGTTTCAACTGAAGCCTAAATAAAATGCCAAATCTCATTTGCCGTCTTATGATGTTTTAAAACTGTACTCCTCTCACTTTTAGAAATTTTTGTATCAGGCACCTTGGACTTATCTTTCTTGCTTTCCTCCAAATTAAACCCTGCCCATTAGGATATACTCTCATTGTTCCTTTTTCCAAAATGCAACAATTCCCAATTTCCTGTGATGCCTTTCTCTGATGTTACTTTGTCCATTGTTGCAGTGCAGAGGGTAACCTACTTGAAATGAGCAACTTAAAGTCTGCGTTAAAATTGTAGACAAAAGGATGTTCCACAAGCTCCCTGAGTGTCTGTCTGCTAATATTGCAAACAATTATTTCCAGGCTATAGTTATTCTAAGCTGAAATCTAGCCTATGGAAAACTAAGGCTTTCAAACTAGACTGTAAAGAAGAATAACGCCAGTGACTTGCATTTAAGAGCACCTTTAGCACCATAACAAGTCCCAAGATGCTTCGGAGGGGCATTATCACGCAAATTTAACATAAAGCCATTTGAGGAGATATTGGGACAGGTGGCCAAAAACTTGAACAAAGAGGTAAGAACATAAGAAGTAGGAGCAGCAATATAAGTAGCAGTAGGTGTAGCAGTAGCCCATTTGGCACTTCATGCATACTTCACCATTCTGTACAATCATGGCTGAACTTCCATCTCAAATAAGAACAGAAGAAATAAGGTAGATTTTAAGGTGAGTCTTAAAGGAGGAAAGAGAGGTAGAGGAGAGGAGAGGTTCAGGGAGGGAAAATAAGGCTATTGGACAGTTGGAACTGAAGAACTGACACACTGCACTGCACAAACACCATAGAAGGATGCTGATACATTTGTTCCACCCTCCAGACCCCATGTAAGTTAGATGTGTGGTCACCACATAGATTAAAGTTAAACTCCAGCATCACCATTACACATATTGGCCCTGTGCAAATCTTTACTTATGGCTCTCTGTAATTGGGTAACTGCAAGGTCTTCCTATAGGGAAGCAGTGCATACTACTTGTCAGGTAAACAGCAAGTCTACGGACTCGAAACGTTAACTGTGTTCCTCTCCGCAGATGCTGTCAGACCTGCTGAGTTTTTCCAGGTATTTTTGTTTTTGTTTTGGATTTCCAGCAAATCCGCAGTTTTTAGCCTTTAAGCAAGTCTACGTAAATGGATTTCTTAGTCACCTAAGGGCACTTTAGCGCCTTGTTAGGTTTCTTCGCATATCAGACACCCAGCTGAACAAACAAAAGACCAGAGCTCATCAGGTGTCATCCACTACACTGCTAAAAATGAAATGAGGGACAGAATCTGACCTAGACTGTGTAGGCCATGCAAATTTACAGACCACAATACCAGTTATGCCAAGGTGGTGTCCATTGGTGCCTGCCGGTGATGACTCAGTTAGAGTTTGCTGTTAAAGGCAATTTTGATGGCAATCCTCCCGATACTTTGGCAGGAGGGCTGTGGCAATCCGGGAAAAGCAACTTAAAGGAATGAACGGTGTGGACCCTCAGCAGAAAAGCCCCCACAGTGAACAGTGCTGCTCTCATCGGTTTAACACTTACATTATAGCAGAAGCCCAAATGTGGTACAATCTTGAGTCTATTTACGATATTAAAGGTGTTATATAAATGCAAGTCTCTGTTGACTGTATTCTTTACAGTCTTTTTGAAAGCCTTAGTTTTATCCATAAGCTAGGTTTTCAGTTTAGAATAAATATAGCCTAAAAATTACTGTTTGTGAGATTAACAGCTGAACACTCACTTTGTCCACTATTTTAATGCAGGCACATTAAGCGATTACCTGTATATGGAAGTCATTATAATTATAATATTTTGCATGTATATCTAGGGATGTCAATGCTCCAAATGGCCAAAATTACCATTTGAGGTTGTTGTGACTAAGATGAATGATCATTCCTTTTCATGAAATTTCCTTTCATTTGTTTAATAAAGAAAATGAATGTTCTGTTTCTGTCACAGATCGACCAGCTCCTGGTTCACCAGCAGGTGGAGCTGTTGGAAGGTAAGTTGCTGTAGGGATGAAATACGGGGGTGAAATCAGCTTTGGGCGAGAGTAAATCTACTTCACACCCTGCCCCATTTTCTTTACTCATTTGCCCAGCTCCAATTCCTGTTTGACTTATGGATGAGATCATGCAATACAACTTCAAGTGTTGCCTTGTATGTTAGAACGACAAGACCTGTGCCACATTTTAAGTACATTTATAAAAAGTACGTTTATAAAAAGTACGTTTATAAAAAGTACGTTTATAAAAAGTATGTTTGTAAAAAGTATGTTTGTAAAAAGTACGTTTATAAAAAGTACATTTGTAAAAAGTACATTTATAAAAAGTATATTTATAAAAAGTATTTACACTGATCAATAAACCTCAATGTCTTGTTTTTTCCACATGTGACAAGTGTTTGTGTAAAACCAGCTTTCTGTGTGCTCCAGTGCTTGATCTAGTTCTTACATGCAGCAGAACTATCAGTTCTAACATGTAAGAGGCATCTTGCATTTCTGGCATGTGGGGCAGTTTAATTCTAAACAATGGATAGAGTTTGTATTTCGAATATATGGGGCAGTGCTTCCATTTCTAATATTTAGACAGGGTTTGTCTTTCAAATGCGTAAGGCAGAACGCATAGTTCCAAACTTGGAAGTTTGCAGAAAACAATCTCACCAACGAGTAAACTTCTTTTCAGGCTAAATCCCTATAAGGAGGTAGGGTTCATAACTCTAGGCTGCTCCCCATTAGTGCCTGGGTTTTGTTATCCCTTCAGAAGACTGCTATGTAATCCATATATTGTGGATATCCTTTTCACTCTTGGGAACATTTATTCTACTTTGTTCATGCCAGTGCTGCTTCTAAATTATTAATCCTGTGCTTAGAAAGGAGCTCCGGAAACACTGACGTTTACAGCATCAGATGAGAGCAGTTGGTTCACTGTGACTGTTCCGGTGCTTTTCTAGAGCTATCCAAAACTAATCCTGCTGACCTGCTTTCCCTTCATAAGCTTATTCCCCTCTTGCCAATCTTTACAGTATCACAGAATCTTTACAGTGCAGAAGGAGGCCATTCAGCTCATTGAGTCTGCCCTGACTCTCTGAAAGAGCATTCCATGTAATCCCACTCCTCTGCCTTATCCCTGTAACCTTGCACATTCTCTCTTTTCATACAACAATCTAATTCCCTTTTGAATACCTCGTTCAAACCTGCCTCCAGCACCTTTTCAGAAAGTTTGTTCCAGACACCAACCACTCTCTGGGTGAAAAAACTTTTCCTCACATCACATTTACTCCTTTTGCCAATTATTTTGAATCTTTGCCCTCTAGTTCTTGATGTTGCCTTCAGTGGGAACAATTTCTCACTATTTACCCTGTCCATACCCCTCAGGAACTTGGATACCTCTATCAAGTCTCCTTTTCTCCAAGGAAAACAGTCCCAACCTCTCCAGATGAAGCCTAACTAGTGCCTTATACAAATTCAACATGACCTCCTTCCTCTTGTACTCAATGCCCCTATTAATAAAGCCTAAGATACTACATGCTTTATTCACTGCTCTCTCAACATGCCCTGCCATCTTCAATGGCCTATGTACATATACACTGAGATCCCTCTGTTCCTGCACCTCCTTTAGAGGCTCCCCTTTATTTTATACTGTCTCATTATATCTTCCCTGCCAAAACAAATCATCTCTCAGTTCTCTGCATTGAACTTCATCTGCCACTTGTCCGCCCACTCCACCAACATGTCTATGTCCTTTTGAAGTTCAAGACTATCACCATCACAGTTGACAACATTTCCAATCTTCAGATAATCTGCAAATTTTGAAATCATGCCCTGCACACCACAGTCTTGAAATCTACTTGTCCCTTCAATGGTCTCTTCCTCAGCTATTCCCTGCAGCTAAGCTTTTGATGCTTTAACAGATCAATGCATAGGGAAATTTCTCGCAACTTTACCTGAAAGTCACAATTTTTAAATTAACAACCTTGTGTCATTGACTCTGCACCCAGAGAAATAGGTCTTTCCCTATCCACCCTGTAAAAACCCTTCCTAATTTTAAAAACCTTGACTGAGAGTTCCCTTGTAGCTCCTCTTTCTGCTGTAGTGGAAGTGGTTGCGGTATCTCAAGTCTCTCCTCATAACTGCAGTGTCTCTTCCCAGCAATCATCCTAATAACAGAGTGATGAATCATGAACTCTTTCCCTCTGCCTTTCATTCATCTTGCTCAAATCTACAAGCTGTTGAAATGGTGTCACCATAACATGACTTGAGACATCTTGTCCTATCGCTTGCTTTGTCCTGGGTTGTGTTTTTCCCTTTGTTCCTCATCTTATATCTTTATCGTTGGCACGATAATGTACTTTGAAGTCAGCACATTTTTCTCTAATTTACCAACATTTTCATCATTCTGTTTACTTTAGTCTTAACTGGATTTGAGACCAACAACAAGTATCAAATTAAGAACAGCCTTGGCCAGCTGGTCTACTTTGCTGCTGAAGAAAATGACTTCTGTAATCGGAATTGCTGTGGGAACATGCGTTCCTTTGACATGAAGATTATTGACAACTTGGGGCAAGAAGTAATGAGTTTGTACCGGCCCCTGAAGTGTACTGGCTGTTGCTGCCCATGCTGTTTGCAGGAGGTTAGTGACATGTCAGGTAGTTTGTAAGATCGCCAAATATCTTCAAGCCGGTTAATCTCACACGGTGTTGCTCCTAGACAAAATTAAAATAAAACGTCTTCTTTTCTTGAAACTGTGTCTGCTTCTGTCTCACTCACATTTGTTTCCCTCTTTTTTTTCCATTGCTGGCAGCAAAGCATTAAACCGCCATTAGTCCCTCCCTCTGCAACTTATCCGTAAATCCTTTGCCTCACTTATGTTCCCCCCCTCTCCCCCAGTTTCACTCTTCTCAAAGCCCATCTATTCAATCAGGCTAAACACTAAACCCATAGCCTTCCCACCGTGGGCAGGAAGGAGCCTCCGTCCCACCTGATTAAACGCCCCCCCCCAACATCAAACCAACCGCGGAGTTGGCATTAAATTCCACCCTCTGTCTATCTCTCTCTGCCTTGCTCTACCTCTCTTTCTCTCTCTCTTGCTATGTTTCTCTCTGGTTCTATGTGTCTCTCTGGCTTTGTGTGTATCTCTCTATCTTTGTCTCTCTGTCTTTCTCTCTTTGTTTCTCTCTCTCTCGCTCTTTCCCTCTTTGTTTCTCTCTCTCTCTCTCGCTCTTTCTCTCTTTGTTTCTCTCTCTCGCTCTCTCTCTCGCGCTAACTCTCACTGTTTTTCTGTCTCAGTCTATTTCTGTCTCTCTTTTAAATCATTCTCTCTAACTCACACTCTCACTCTCTCGCTTTCTCTCTTCCCCCACCCCCTCTCTCCTCTTCTGTTGTTCATAGGTAAAAAGGGAAGGTTATATCACTCAAAGCTGAAACTAGCTGTTTTAGACTTGCCCTATCAATGTTCCTTCCCTAGTCCCTTCACTTTGATCAAAGAATTCCTCTGGTGCTGCTTGTTGTTCATAATGACCATTGCGTGAGTTTATGTATTTCCTATTCTACGTTTTCTTCACAGATGGAAGTGATGGCACCCCCTGGTCAGCCAGTTGGATATATCATCCAAACATGGGACCTGTGTCTGCCAAAATTCACCATTCAAAACGAGAAGAAGGAGCCTGTTTTGAAGATTATCGGCCCTTGTTGTGTTTGTAACTGCTGCAGCGATATTGACTTCAAGGTACTTTACCTTTTATCCGAACGCATTTTTCAGTTTCCTGATCTGCTTGCAGGTTGTAGTCCAGTTTTGCGGAGATATGGGTAGCCCTGCTCCACCTGGCCCATAGGGAGCCTTTTAAATTTTTTTTAAGTACTTTTAAATGACTTACCTGGGCTTCCACCTGTTTTTGGACATAGTTTTAGAAAATGAATCTGGGTTAAGTGGAAGGAGTATTTAGTGGGAGTGCATTTTGGTGATAGTGACATGGTTGGAATCTTTGGGTCCCACCAGCAGTGGGAAGCTTGGTAGGGTGGTGGGGGGCGGGGGGGGGAAACTTCACCTGGCTTGAGGATAATAATCAGTTTCCCAATGGCAGGATGAATTTTAGGAATTTAAGCTCTTGGGGCTTTAAAAGTGGGTGAAAGGTGAGTGGATCTTCCTGCCGAACAATGTCAGGAAGCCCTTTTGCAAGTCATGCACGCACCATCAAAAGGCCGCCTTGCCAGGATTAAATTCCCCCCCCCCCACCTTAAATCGAGTTCCCTGCCAATGAGAAATTGGAATTCACTTTTACGATTGCACATAAGTGACGTGTACCTGGGTGAACTCGGCTTCTTCCGTGATTAACGGTGAGTTGCCGCTACATTGTCCTCTTTGGGGAGAGTCTGTAGATGCCCAGCCTGTGCTTGAGACTGAGGGGGTGGCAGTCCAAGGTGCCTGGAAGATGGCCAAGGGGAGGGAGGAACGGTTAGCGGGGAGGGGCAGACCAGCGGCTCGGCACAGCCAGACCAGGATAGCGCAGGCTGTCCAGTCACCCTTTTAAATATGGCACCCAGACCTTCAACCCTGTGAGGTAATGGTGGGGACAGTGGTTTCCTGCCTGCCCCTGCCCCACAAATCAATGAGCTCCTGGTGGATGCATATTTAATGAGCTGGACAGCGCAAGATCGCATGTGGGTCAGCTATCCCGCCCCAAGCCGAAATCACTCCCACTTCCACGCCACCAAACTTAGATTCCAGAACGGAAGATTCCAGCCCACAACTCAACTAGATTTAGTATAGATAGAAGATCACCCATGATCTTATTGAGTGGCAGAGCAGGGGGTCATATGGCCTATTCCTGCTCTCATTTCATAGTTCCTATTTAGGACTTGGAAAATCTACAGCTGATGCCCAGGTAAGGGGTCAGTCGCATGCCAGATGCCAACTCCAGTAGATTTACAGGATTTATTATCTTGTTACAGGTTACAAACCTTGATGAAACTGAAACGGTTGGCAAAATCACAAAGCAGTGGACTGGATTTGTGAGAGAAACTTTCACAGATGCGGATAACTTTGGGATCCAGTTCCCCATGGATCTAGATATTAAGGTTAAAGCGGTTATGCTGGGTGCCTGCTTTCTAATTGTAAGTATTAATCAGTGCAGCATGCTGCCTTTGAAACCATTGTCTTCGGTCCATTCCAGACCCATCAATCCTTCGCTGCCCCTGGCAACTGCCTGAAACTGAACCAGACAGTTCACAACCTCTTGACCATATATCCATGTCATCACTAAGACCTCCTACTTCCAACTCCAAAACATCACCCAACTCTACCCCTGCTTCAACTCATCTACCACGAAACCCACATCCATGCTTTTGTTACCACTACTAGACTTGATCATTCCAACACACACTCATTGTCAAATCCCATCTTCCACCCCCTTAAACTTAAGCTCATCCAAAACTCTGCTGTCTGTGTTCGAACTCACACCAATTCACACCTATCACCCCTGTGCTTGCTCAATTTCATTGGCTCCTGGCTGAGCAATGTGGCAATTTAAAAATTCTCATCCTTGTTTTCAAATTGCTCACCCTCCCCTCTTGCTGTGACTTCCTCCAATCCTGCATCCCGCCAATTCTGCGCTTCTCCAAACCTGGTCTCTTGAGCATCCCCGATTTTAATCGCTCTGCCAATGGCAGCTGTGCCTTCAGCTGTCATAGGCTGAAGCTCTGGAATTCTTTTGCCTCTATTGCTCCCGCTCCTCCTTAAAGAACTTCCTTAAACTTCCTTACCTACCTTTCAACCAAGCTTCTGATAACCTGCTTATCTGGCTCGGTGTCAAATTTTGTTTGATAACACTCCTGTGAAGCGCCGTGGGACATTTTATTATGTTAAAAGCACTCTATAAATACTAGGTGTTGTTGTTTTTGCTTATTTGAAGGTCAATGTAGGAAATGTTTTTATTACCTATAGTCATTTGGTAGTACAGAACTTGAGTATGGCTGAGAAAAGGGACATGCTCTCAAAGCTTTTCATCTTGCACTTGTCAGGACATATTTGCAAGAATACCAATTGTAAAGGGAACACCAATTTATACAGCATGAGAAGGGAATGCTGATTGATTGGCAAGTGGACTCTGATTGGTAGAGGCGTTACCATTGAGAATGCACTATGGAAAAGTTAACTGCCCAGCGTTTGTTTAAATTCAAACCAGGCAGGTTGACTCTGGCCAAGGCAATGCAATGAGGAATGAACCAGGGAATGGCTGTCCCCCAAGCTTGTTTTTAATTGAAAAAGGCACAATGTGTGGACATGCTCCTTCTATCTGCAAAGAACAGGACCCTGTTTGTGAATATATGTAGCTTTTAACATGTATAAGTGAGCCACACTGCAAGCCTGACTGATAATCTTAAATTGGTTGTTAGTGTAATTTTTAGCACAATCAGCATTGTTCAACAAGTGTTGTCCAATTGTAGAATCACATCCAAAGCTGGACATCTTGTTTTGAGTTTTGCAAGCACGGGCAGGTTGGGTACTGTCTGTGCTTTGCCTGTTGTGAACAGCTGAAGGGACGTACTGTGTGATCCACCAGTCGTTGGGACATATGGCCTAAAACCTGGCATCACACCAGCACATTACTCATTTGTGTGATACGCAGAACGTCTTTTAGGCTTGACGGCAGCATCCTGTTAGTAGAATATGCCACTCGTGTTGCTACCTCATAGTAGCAGCGTGAAATGGCTAGCTTCACCCATTGCTCAAATTTTTGTGACAACTTACTCTTCCAGGGTAATCTGAGATAGACTGGGCACTTCTCAGGACCGAAGGTGGCAGCCTTAGGCCCATTCATAAGTTTGTGCGATATATAGCGAACAATGATGCGATCGGGGTAGCCATTATCCTGCAGGATGGCTTTGATGTGCCCTATTTCAGCATCAGGCTTGCACAATAAGCAAATAACTCGGGGCACCATTTACAAGGCTGCCGACAAGGCCAATCCTCTAGCGCGTGGAGCTCTAGGAATCCCAACGTGTGTATTGACCAGTGAGGGTAGGCTTGCGGTAGACAGAAGGAGAGAACCCACTGGCAGATTTCTCAGCTAACACGCCGAGGAAAGGGAGCTCATTTGACTGCTCCATTTCAAAGGTGAATTGTTTACCTGTTTTATACAAAGAGTAGTGACTGGGTGATCTCTCTACAATAGATTAAAACCTGAGAAGGAAGTTGAGCATTTTGAATCGCTATATGAAATTACTTTTCAATAATCCATCCAAACGTTATAAATGGAGCTGTGTTATTTTTAACAATATACAGAATCAGGCTTGCTGCTGCCAGACAATGGCACATGACCTTGTTTCCCTAGCAGTTGTCTTGATCTCCTTGATGTTCCATTTATTTGATGCTTTTCTGCTAACCTCACTGAGGATAAACCCAAATGATGATGTAATCTCTACATTTCTCCCATTTAATACTGACTACATAACCCAGTAGAGGATGCTTTGGTGTATCAGCCATGACTCAGAGTGCACACTCTCATCTCTGAACCAGAAAGCTGCGGTTTCAAATCCCATTCCCTGAGCATGTAGCTACAATCTTGATTAATACTTGAGAGCAGCACTGAGGGAATCAGAGATGCTGTCCATAGGGTTAGGCCTTAAACTGAGATCCCATCCAACTCCTCTGATGAATGTGAAAGGTCCCATGGTGCTATTTTGACAAAAAGCAGAAGGCAGTGTTTGTGCCCTAGTGGGAGACCATAGCAGCAATGGCGTGACCCAGACATCCATATCTCTAGTTTTTTTGCTTTCGTGATCTTCTGCACCTGGGAGTAAGGCATCTTGGGTCATGTTACAAGGAGCAAATGTCAGAAAAATTTGTGCTAATATTTGATGGGTCAGTGCAGCTCTATTATATAAAGATATGCAGGTAGGAACAAAAAAAAAAGATTATTTCTCATAGGTAATTTGTTCCACCACTTGAATCCAGCCTCAGCCTGCCTCTAATTCCTATAATTTGTGGAATTCTGATGTGACTAACTACATGCATCATTAAAAGATTACACTGTAAATGGACTAGAAGCAGGGAGCGTACACTGTCATTCAGAAATTCTGTTGTGATTAAAACTGCTGTCATCCTAAATCAATCTCTTGGATTATTTCATTAAGGATCTTGTTAATTTAATGGAAGATAGATTTTTATAACCACAGCATGTCAATGTTTAGTTGGAGTTATGGAGCAAACAATTCCATTCCACAAGGCAGTGCAACAGACGATTCCTTATTTTACAGATTATTTCAGTTTGTTACTTCTTTCTGAAAGCTAGCATTTATAAAAGTTAAATTTATACAACGGATGTGATGCCACAGTGTCATCTCATTTTTCGTGGGGCTATTTTTATCGGAGCACTGAAGGGGAGTTGTACAGACTCGAAGGCGTTGGCTCTGTCTCTCTCTCCACAGTTGCTGTCGGAAGCTGCTGAGTTCTTCCAGCGTTTGCTGTTTTTATTTCAGACTTCCAGCATCCACAGTATTTTGCTTTTACTCATCTAAATTACTTCATTGGCTGTGAAATGTGTGGCACAGTCTGAGGCTGTGAAAGGCACCATTTTCTTTCTTATATTAGAGCTTGTTTCTCTTTATGAACCAATGGCTTTAAAAAAAGAGAGGCACAGAATCATTCTGCCCATCGTGTCTGCACCAGCTCTCCAAATGAGCATTATGACCTAGTGCCATTGCCCTGCCTTTTCCCCCATACCCCTGCACATTGTTTCTATTCAAATAATCATCCATTGCCCTCTTGAATGCCTCGATTGAACCTGCCTCTACCACACTACCAGGCCGTGCACTCCAGACCCGAACCACTTGTTGTGTGAAAAAGTTTTTTCTCACGTCACATTTGCTTCTTTTGAAAATCACTTTACATCTGCACCCTCTCGTTCTTGATCCTTTTACGAGTGGGAACAGCTTCTCCCTATCTACTCTGTCCAGCCCCCTCATGATTTTGAACATCTCTATCAAATCTCCTCTTAGCCGCCTTCTCTCCAAGGAGAACAGTCCCAATCTTTCCAATCTATCTTCGTTATTGAAGTTTCTCATCCCTGGAACCACTCTTGTAAACCTCTTCTGCACTCTCTCCAATGTGTTCACATCCTTCCTTTGGTGTTGTGCCCAGAACTGTACACAATACCCCAGCTGAGGTCTAACAAGTGTCTTATAATCATGGGAAGTCTGGCGTTACCAGCAGCTTAAATGTTAACAACCTTAAAAAATCTAATTGAAAATAACCTGTCCAACAGCCACAATTCCAAAAAACAACCACAAAGTATATATTTGAATAAAATTCAAAACTGGGCAGAAAGTGTATTCCTGTTCCATCTTGTGCACTGTTGTAAGATAGGCCCTGTATTTTTTTTAATGTAATCGTGACTTCCCCTTTGAATGATTTACCCTTTGTTTAAATACAAATGGCCATAGATTCTGATGTGATAAACCTTGAAACTAACCAATCAGCCATAACACTTCTGATTCTGTTGCCTATGTATTGCAATCACGGACTCTTCTATCATCCCATCACTGTAGCAGGCATATGTCCTTCCGTTACAAGTCAATAGAACTAGACTCTAAGTAGCAAATTATTTCACATATGTGTCTATCTCAGAAAGGAAAACCCATTCGAACTAGTGCTGTGTACAGTATACTTCACTGAGCACAGTGATCATTCTGTCTTTTTCCCACTTATGGGAAATAATTATAATGATCATGACTGGACCAATCAGAGAATAATCATGATGCTCAGTGAACTAGCATCCCCAAAGTTTCAGGTCATGTGTGATACCAGTGGTGGAATTTGCAGCCCCACGTATGTTTGTTGACCACAGTGACATTTGTGATATGGACAATTATAAAGTGCATTTATACAGTACCTTCAACGCAAAGGCACTTCACAGCGGCATAAGATGGTTGCTAATATTCTGGACTTTGGCCAAGATTTTCTGGTCCCGTCCATGGCAGGAGTTGTCGTGGGTGGAATGGAAAATTCGGAGAGGCAGCCAAAGCCCATTGACTTTCCGGCCCCACCTGATCCCAGCCTTTGTTAATGCTTTATTGAGGAGAATGGGTCAGATCTTTCCTCAGAGGAACTAAGCATTTTCCAAGCAAATCTAAAGCAACACTGCATGCAAGTTCTCTGTATCACGGAGTGTTAAAGGGCCCAGTTGACGGCAGGATTGGAAGCCCATCCATGGGCCTTCCAGCCATGGACTTAATTGGGATGGAGGCAAGATGGCGGCAGGATTCTTACCCACCACCTGAATAAATGCCACACCATCAAACTTACCACAGGGGAGGGCATTAAATTCCACCCATGCTGTCAGAGGCATGTGCACCACTGACTGAGCTGGCACTGTTCCATACTGACAACCGTGGGCAGCACCACTCCTAGCAACATGGAGCCTTTTCAGTGAAAGCAGATGCCCCACGTAGTTGCCCACAACTGAGTGTTTGGAGCTCCTACTCATCCCATATAGCACACCTAAACAGGCTGCTCTCCCTTTGGTTGGTATGGTGACTGTAATGGTTCCCAGTCAATCTGCATTGTTTGTGTCTTCAAAACAACTGTGCTTGTGCACTCTTGCATATGGACAGTTGTTTACATGGGAATCTTTTGCTGCAGAAACAACAGCAGTTTCCATTTATGTAGCACATTTAATGTAGAAGAAACATCCCAAGTCATTTCCCAGGGAAGTTGATTTATCAGGAAAAAATTGATGCCAAGCCACACAAGGAAATATTAGGACAACTCAAAGAGGTAGAACTAGGGGACACAGGCTAAAAATAAGGGGTCTCCCATTTAAGACGGAGGGAGGAATTTTTTTTTTCTGTCAGAGGATCGTGAGTCGTTGGAACTCTCTTCCCCAGAGAGTGGTGGAGGCAGGGCCATTGAATATATTTAAGGCAGAGGCAGTTGGCTAACAAGGGAGTCAAGATTATCAGGGACAGGAGGGAATGTGGAGTTGAGGCCACAATCAGATCAACCATGATCTTATTGAATGGTGGAGCAGGCTCAAAGTGTCAAATGGCCTACCCCCTTCTCCAATTTCATATGTTTGTAGTATCTTAAAGGAGAAGAAAGAGGTGAAGAGACAGGAGGTTTAAAAAGGCAATTCCAGAACTGAAGGCCCAAGCAGCAATGGTGAAGCGATGGAAATCAAGAATACAAGGAGGCCAGGGATCTCAGAGAGTTGTAGTGTAGGAGGAGGCTACAGAGATAGGGAGAGGTGACGCCATGAAGGGATTTGAAAACAACCGTGAGAATTTTAAATTTGTGATATTGCTGGGTCAGGAACCAGTGTAGGTCAGTGAGCACGGGGGTGACGGGTGAATGGGACTTGGCGCGAGTTGGGAGACAGGCAGCAGAGTTTTGGATGTGCCCAAGTTTAGGGAGGGAGGAAACTCAGCGGACATTGGAATAGTTAAGTACGGAGGTAACAAACGCATGGAAGAGGGTTTCAGTAATGGGTGGGCTGTGGCAGAGGTGAGGTGGGGGGAGATTACGGGGAAATTACTTTGTAGTGCAGACAGGGTGCTTTCCACAGCACCAGGAGCTGAAGCAGTTTAATTACATCACTGGACGCCAGCAAACGAGTTCCATTTGATTTACCGTCCATCACAGGCTGCACTGTGTCTAGATGCCCTGCATAATGGACTTTGGCTTCAGTAGGCCATTATCCAGGAAGTGGTTTAAATGCCTCTCCTAACCATTTTGAAATGCTTTCACAACAGTTGCGTTTTATTTTCCTGAAACTATTGCAAGCCCACATATGCTTCTTTGCAGGGGACCCTAATAACGATGGTGAAGTGTGCTCATGTTACTGATTTCCTCATCTTTTATATACTTAACCAACAGTCTATATAAAACGTGCTGTAGTACTCTTCCTAAATCAAAAGTCATAACCCTGTATAGGCAAACTTTGTATAAGAAATGCCTAATATCAACCGCCACGTAGCCAATAGTGAGCTACAGATTGCGACCCCCCCACCGATTAAGGCAGGGGTGGGAAAGGCCTGCAGGGTGGGGGGGCCTTCTTCTTTGGGCATCCTGTGCCCAATGGTGGGCTCTGCCAGTGGCAAGGGCCGCACCTGTGGGAAGACTCCAACCTGCAGTCCGCACTGACCTTTACTGGCCCCGGCAAAGCTGTCCCACTTAGCCTCTCCTCCTGCGCTTTCATGGTTGCTTCTGATCCATGGCCCCCTGTAATCCCAGCAGCAGCCACCGCTTCTACTGGTGCTGCTGGGTCTGAAGAGCTGCCAGCCATCTGATTGGCCAACACCTCTTGGAGGCAGGATCCTCACCCTGAAGGCCCCAGGAACCTTGTCAGCAGGGAGGTAAAGTACCTGGTTGGAATTTAATTCCATCAGGGCTCCGGGAATCACAGTGGCGGAGTTGCCACTGTCTCTCCAGTTGGTGGACACAATCATTGTCATGGCTATTAAATACAGCCCAAGCTGTGCACCAGGTTTAATCCAGATCTGAACTCCAAACCCTATAATGCAGTTGAAATGTTGTTTCTGCCATTCAACACCGTGGGCACCGTGAGGCAGAGAGGGATGAAAACGTTATAATTTTTTTTACCATAGGGCCAATCAATCAACTGTTGAAATGTTCGATGGCAAAAGTTAACTTAGTTCAAGTGCAATATTCCCTAATTGCTCTAGCCTTCAATAAGGATCTTTAGTTCGGAGACTTGAACAATCGCTTTTGTAGTTCTGACACAGGAATTTCTGTTCCTGCAGGCTGTTGCAGCACATCCTGAACAATGCGTTGAGAGAAGCTTTTGAATTTCAAAATGAGCTGCCCTTATGATTTTTATGTGAAGTCAGTCCATTTGGGCACAAGGGCTATGTAGCACCCCTATGCTGAGACCGCATTATCGGCCCAGATGTGTTCACTATGCCGAGAGATTGTTTCCACTGAACGGGGAATCTAAAACACGGGGGCACAGTCTCAGGGTAAGAGGGCTGATCATTTAGGGCTGAGATGAGAAAACGTTTCTTCACTCAAAGGGTTGCGAATCTTTGGAGTCCTCTATCCCAGAGGATTGTGGATGCTTCATCGTGGAATACATTTAAGCTGGGATAGACAGATTTTTGGTTCCTCGGGGAATCCAGGGATATGGGGAGCGGGTGGAAAAGTGGAGTTGAAGCCCAAGCCAAACTGGATTTCTGAAGATTGTTGAGCTTCCATGCTGGGACATGTCAGAATGAGCCCCACATTGGAACAATTGAGAGTTAGTGCCAAACCATGTTATTGTAAAACTTCATGCTACACACAACTTGATTCAGAGTCTCATGGAGCTCAAGGATTAGGATTCAGCATTGCATTGCTGTCAGTCGCAACAAGGGAAGGATATATGTGTCTCCCAGCCTGTGTAATGGTGGTGAAAACTGTACATGTATGCCCCTAAAATCAAATGACCCATGTAACAAATATGCATGAATTTATATCATGAGTTAGCAGTATCTATATATAGGTTATAAAAGTGGCTGGAGCAGAAAGGAATACAGTTATATTTAGTGATTAAATGGGGATCTCGGGACCTAGGAGAGGAACAGTACATCAGGCATAGCAGAAGTTAAATAAAAGGTATAGTTCCTTTTACACAAACTCAATTTCGCAACCAGAGACAACCTGAGGAAATTATTTTTACACAATGGATGGTTAGAAATTGGAATTCGCTGTCTGGGAGGGAGCCTTCAAAAGGAAATTGGATAAATAAAAAGAGAAAAGAATTGCGGGAATATGAGGAAGACGCAGGGGAGTGGGGCCAACTGCTAGCTTTTTGAAAGAGCCAGCACAGACTTGATGGGCCGAATTCCATTCTATGATTTTATAACGATTAGAAGTCAAGACTGTACTCGCACTTGACAATTTGAAGAAACCCAAGAGGGGAATATGATCTTCATCTTTTTAATACGGACAGGCAATAATGAGGATGTAAATGATTTATTGACTATGTTTGTAGACTATAGGATGGAAGCCACAAGTGAAAGTAGAGAAAAGAAAATAAATACTTGCTTTACATAGCATCTTTCACAATCTCAGGATGTCCCAAAGTTCTTTACAGCCAGTTAAGTGCTTCTGAACTGTAGTCACTGTTGTAATGTTAGGTAGGAAACATGATAGACAATTTGCACACAACATTGAGGTAAATGAGCAGATAATCTATTTTTGTGATATTGGTTGAAGGATGAATATTGGGAGGGAGAACTCTGCTTTTCTTCAAGATAGCACCAAATAATCTTCCTAAGTCCACCTGGGAGGGCAGAGGGGGCTTCGGCTTTACGTCTCATCAAAAGCCAACATGCCCAACAGTGCAGCCTTCCCTCAGTACTGCAGTGGAATGTTAGCCTAGATTTTGTGCTAATGAGTGTGAATTGACCCAGAGGCAAGAGTGCAACCAACTGAGCCACAGTTGATAGATTTCCCCCTTTCCTCCATAGCAGACCTTTGTGAGAAAAAAAAAACTAATGCTATTTTTGCTAAACTCAATTATAGGGAGCTAGATAAATATGTGGTTAAGAAAAGAGTGAAGGTTATAAGTAAGTGCAGCTATAAATCAAACGCTTCAAGGAATCTGCATTCCGTTCTATTAGAAACATTGGAACGACACCTATGAAATAAAAATGCAGAGTGTAACTTTTTGTTGAATTATGTTCAGGGTTCTCATTCAATTTCCTTTGGTTAATGAGGAATGCCAAGGTCTTATTGGTGATTTATTACCTCTTTCAACAGATTAAATAGCTGCGATGTACATCCCAATGCAGATTAACCTGGACATTTTGCAAGAGTGCTTCTACTGTAATTTTGCTTAAAAATGTACAGTGATTCATATTAGATCCTGAGGGGTCTCGACAGGGTGGATGTGCAAAAGATGTTTTTCTTACTGGAGAATCTAGTATTGGGGGCCACTGTTTAAAGATAAGGAGCCGCCCATTTATGTCAGAAATGAGGAGAGTTTTTTTCTCTCAGAGGGTTGTGAGTCTTTGGAACTCTCTTCCTCAAAAGGTGGTGGAAGCAGAGTCTTTGAATATTTTTAAGGCAGAACTAGATAGATTCTTGATAAGCAAGGGGGTGAACGGTTATCTGGGGTGGGCGAGAATGTGGAGTTGAGGTTCCAATCAGATCATCCGTGATCTTATTGAATGGCGTAGCAGGCTCAAAGGGACGAGTGGCCTAATCCTGCTCCTAATGCTATGTTTGTATGTTTACTCGTGTGTATGCTCCTTTATTCATATGTATTCAGGTCAGTTACATTTAACCAGGATCGAATTGTCTTTTCAGGATTATCTGTTCTTTGAGAGCAACAGTAACTGAACAAGGACCTGGCCAGGATCTGAAACTGTCTCTGCTGTAAGTAGATGTGCACAAAGAGTTACTGCTTTGCCCTGTTAATGGCATTTGACTTCTATCAATTCTACAACTCAGTACTAATGGCTTTCTTTGTTATTATATTTACAGAAATTGAACCAAATTGCGAAGGTCATCTTCACTCTTCCACCTTCGCTAGAGATATGCTAATAATGGACATGCTTTGTGGCTTTTAGAATACCAATTCTGAAAAATATCAAATTGTTATTGACACATTCAACTGAGTTCTGAACTTACTAGACTTTGCAATGGTTGTGACATCTCTGATTGATGCTGAAAACACCACTAATTTTACAGAGAGTGCTAATCTCCGGGATATAAGATTTTAAGGGGCAATGTTTCTGCTCACAGCACAATCAATTTTTCTGTCCATTAATTTAAATGGATTTAACTTAACAAAGATGGGTAGTCTGCATTGTGGGTGCACTATCCCCTGCGCACATTTATTCAGATATGTGCACCTAGCAGGTATTGTTCTGAAAAAGGAGTGAGAGCTGAAAACCTGCCCTTGAGTTCTTCATACACCGGAAAATTTGTTTATATGCGAACAAAAATATGACACGTGGCACTATTTTTCATCTCAGCTTTTCCAAGCAAAAGAAAGAAATATTACAGAGTACCATTCGTAGGACCAATTTGCAGTAGAATGAATATTTTCTAATTGTGTGATTAATTTTAGAACACTGTATATTTTCAAAAAAATAATGTATGCACAGTCCACGATCAGATCTATAAAAGTGGTTTATTAACATCAACCTTCTGTTTAATCCAAATACTTTAATATTCCTGACTGTTGATACCAACTTTCTATACTAACCATATTTCTCTATTACCTAGAAATGTTAATAAATTAATAAATATTGTGTGTTGTGTTTTTAATATGGTAATTATAGTAGCCCTTGTATAGGTTCTTCATTCAGTGACAATACATTTGAGTAGAGGATGGCTTTTATGTTTTTGGAATTACTAATTTGGTTAATTTACATCTCCGTGTCTAAACAATTTGTATTTAATTTGTTTTCTCCGCACATCCTGGCTAAGCAGAAATTGCAAATGCCATTCAGTTTTTATTTCAATCGCTTGATGGAAGCACTGTGGCTGATGCTGCAATGTAAATCTAGGGGAATTGGGGTGAGGTCTGTTGCACACAGTAGGCGTAATATCAGTGGGAAACCAGCACAAGTTGGATAGATAGGAGTGGAAAATCAGAAGGGAAGCTATTCCATTGGCGCCCGCCACTTGTTATATTTTCCAAGATTTCTAGGTGGGAGTAATCACAGAATCGTTATAGCACAGATAAAGGCCATTCAGCCCAAGTGTCTTTCCCAGCCCCCTGTAGAAGCAATTTACTATGTGCCACTGCCCCCTCCTTTTTGCCATTGCCCTGCACATTCTTCTTTTTCAAATAAACTCCATTTTCTTGCCTCAATTGAACTTGCCTCCACCACCTTCTTAGACAGAGCATTCCGGGTTCTAATCCTCATGGGCAGGATTTTACCTCTCGCAGGTGGGCGCGCGCCCAACCCGATCGGGCATAAAATAGTGCGCAATGACGTCAGGCGAGCGTCCCGACGTCATCATGCACCCGCGCATTATTGCGGTAGGCGGGTGCGCGCGAGAGTCTGCAGCGCACCCGCTGACAATTAAAAGGCCTATTAAGGCCCTTCATCAATTAATTTAAATATATTTTCCGCTGCCCATCCAACCTTACAGTTGGCGGATGGGCAAATCAGCCAGCCGGCCTTTCGATTTTTTTTGGCAAACCTTATCCACAGGCGGGATGAGGTTTCCACAATTAAGTAAAAAAATATATAAATTTTTGGGTGGAATTTTTATTTTGTTCATGTTATTGAGAGTTAGTGCCATGTCGGGACATTTTTTCAGATTTTATAAATCTTCATTTTTGGTTTTAAAATTGTTCAGCTCCCTGCCTTCAGGGAGCTATCAGTATGAGCATCCCCGCGCACGTGCAGACTTTTGCACTCGCACTCCTCCCTCTCCCACCCCGGCAGCACTGAGCCTATCAGCATGCCTTTCGTGCTGGCTGGTCGTTAATCGGCCAGCCAGCAGGAAATTGCGGGTGTGGGCCGATTGCAGGCGGGGACTGTTTCCCTGCCGCTCCTGGGCCACCCCCAACTGCACCTGATGACCCAAAAGTCCTATCCAATGTCTCCTTTGCTTCTTTTGCCAATTACCTTAAACCTGTACCCGCTTTTTCTCGATCCTTCCACCAATGGGAGCATATTTTCTCTATCTACTCTATCCAGGCCCCTCATGATTTTGAATACCTAAATATCTAAACTCCTCTCAACCTTCTCTCTTTCAAGGAAAACAATCCCAACTTCTCCAATGTATCTACGTAACTGCAGTTCCTCATCACTGGACCATTCTTGTGATTTTTTTTTCTGCACTCTTTCTAATGCATTCATATCTCTTATAGTGTGTCACCCAGAACTGGATACAATGCTCCAGTTGAGGCTAACCAGTGTTCTATGCATAATTTCCTTGCACTTATACTCTTCGACCCTTATTAACAAAGCCTAGGATGCTGTATGTTTTGTTAACCGTGCTCTGAACCTGTTCTGCTGTCTTCAATGATTTATGTGCATATACACCCAGTTCCCGCTGCTCCTGCACCCACTTTAGAATTGCACCCTTTATTTTACATTCTCTCTCCTACCAAAATAAATCATTTCACACTTCTCTGCGTTAAATTCCATCTGTCACTTGTCTGCCCATTCCACCAACCTGTCTATATCCTTTTGAAGTTCTACACTATCAGTCACTTGGTGATATAGACTTGAATATTGCTGAAAAGAGAGACATGTTGCCGAAGCTTTTTGTCTTGCGCTCATCAGGACAAATGCAAGAATGCCAAATTTCAAACTTCCACAGCAATTTACACTACAGGAGAAAAGGGTGCTGATTGGTTGGCAAGTCAACTTTGTTGGCTGAAGTGTTGGCCACGGAGAAAGTAATAGGGAGCTATAGGCTCCCCCAGCTCCCAGGCTATTCAAAAAAGATGTAAGGTTTGAACATATTCCTTTTGTTTGCGGAGAACAGGTACTTATGTATGAATGTATGTCCCTTCTAGCAGGTGTAAATGAGCCACATCATGAGCTTGACTGATTATCTTAAATTGGTTGTTAGTGTAGACGTTTTGTGTTGGGTTTGCAAACATAGGCTGGTTGACGCCAGGTATGGAGGCCATACACCACCCCCCCCCCACCCCCCGCCCCCCCCACCCAACCCTCCAAATGACTGGTTAGTTAAATCAAACAGCAAGTTCCTTCGACTATTTGTAATAGGCAGAATACAGGTCATAGTCAACTAGTCTGCAATTGCAAAACCCAAAACAAAACATCAACTGTTAAATGTGATTCTGCGATTGGGCGGCACTTGCTGAACAATCCTGAGTGCACTGACAGCTACACTAAAAAGAAATTTGTGTAACGAAATCCCGCCAAATGTGGGGTTATAAGGTGAAAAGAGTTATGAAAGCTTGAAGAATTAAAAAGTTTTTTTTTAAAGACTAAATACAGTTCACACTCCATAGCTATGTGCCTCTTCATGAAAGGATTTGCTTCTCCTTAAAACAATAAGAGAATCCCTGATTAAAAGGGCTACACAACCAAAGTCCAGAATAACACATTTATTTGCAAACTCTCAGGAAGGCCACCATAGTTAGTATTTGATAAAATGAGTTTATGCTGATAATCCTAGACCTAGACCAAAGACAAATGGAATTTTTAGAATCCTAGCCCAACCCAAGAACTACATTATAATGTTAAAACACAGACACATGATTAATGAAAAATTGGCCATCACAAGTCCTTGCAGCTTGGCTTCCCTAGAATCATTGAGGCCCAGGCCTGACTTAGAAATTAGCAGTTTCTTTCTTAGAAATCAAAGAGGGCCAGATCTACTTAGAAATTAATGGTGATCCAAACCATATTTGAAACATAAAGGAGATGAAGCTAGTTACAATTAAAATCATTCCTTTATTTAAGAAATGAGTCATGCAGCCCCCAAGAAGCACTATTATTCAGAGAACACATTGAATTTTTCAATACGCTTAACTCGCATGAGTATCTCTCAAAGTAAAGGTCCCATTACTGGGGAAACTAATAATTCTCTCCTTAATTGGGAATAATTCTACCCTTAATTGGGACAAAATCATTTTGCTAACTTTGTAGTCTTTACTCTGGGATTAAGGTAAATGCTACTTTAATGATCAATTGCTTTATTATTTAAAATATTTACTGTAACAATAATTAAATTTAAAAACTGGATTCTCTAATAGAAGTAAGATTGTATTGCTCTCTTTTTCTAAAACTTTAACATTGCATTTGCCTGTTTTCACCGCACTGTGGATTGTATGTTCAGTTCTTTAATAAACACGTATATTTTAGAATTTATATTGACTTAAATAGTCTTCTGTATCGCTAAGTTATGAACTCGACTCTTAGGTGGGTAGGGAGTGAAGACTGGTTACCAGGCACTAATAATATCCAGGAAAGTATAATCTGTGTGTAACTTGTTAAATAGACTATCTGGAGAATGGTAATACTCTCAGCGGACTCCATTCTTTCGGGGGAGACATAGGTCAGCCTTTCAGACCCATTTAGCATCTTTAGTATCTGTCTTTCTCAAACTAAAATTGAGAGGAATGATCAGAAAGGTACGTCTAATAAGACCATAAGACATAGGAGCAGAAATTAGGCCATTCGGCCCATCGGGTCTGCTCCGCCATTCAATCATGGCTGATAAGTTTCTCAACCCCATTCTCCTGCCTTCGCCCCATAACCTTTGATCCCCTTACCAATCAAGAACCTATCTATCTCGGTCTTAAATACACTCAATGACCTGGCCTCCACAGTCTTCTGTGGTAATGAATTCCATAGATTCACCACTCTCTGGCTAAAGAAGTTTCTCCTCATCTCTGTTCTAAAAGGTCTTCCCTTTACTCTGAGGCTGTGCCCTCAGCAAATATTCTGGGATTATTGCAAAAAGGGGCTGCTGAAACCCTAATTCTAGCCTTTATTACATCTAGACTTGAAAGTGGAGTTAAGGTACAAGATTAGCTGTGATCCTGTTGAATGCTGAGCAAGCTTGAGGGACCATATAACCTACCCCTGCTCCTGTTTCTTATGTTCTGATGACTCCTTTGTGTTCAAAGGCAGAGTAATTAAATTGGGGATTCTCAAGAGGCCAGAATTAGATGAGGGCAGATATCTTGGAGGGTTATGAGGTTGAAGGAATTTTCAGATATAGGGAGGGGCAAGGTCATGGAGGGATTTGAAAAAAAGGATGAGAAATTTAAAATTAAAGCCTGCTTACCCAGGAGCTAATGTAGGTCAGTGAGCACAGGGGTGATAAATGGGTGAGATTTGTTGCAAATAAGGACGTGAGCAGCAGAGATTTGGATGACATCAAGTTTATGGAGGATAGGATATGTGAAGATGACCAGGGGTGTGTTAAAATTGACTCTTGTCATCAAAAATCCTTTCAACCCATCACACATCTTAATAATATTGTCTATGGACACTTCCTCTACTGTATCCACCATGTCATCCTCATCATCACTGTTTTTAACAAGCTGATCTTGACGTAACACCACTTCTGCAATCTCCCCATCAGTCAAAGAATGCACGACAGGAGAATTGTTATCAATGTTAACCACTTTGTCAATATCCTCGGCCTCCAGTGTATTCACACATTCCATTGATATACCTTTTGCGTACTCAAGGAACTGGTTTGCCAGGTTTTTCCCTTGGTCACATTAAAACCTTCAAAGTCTTCAATGAACATTGTTGCGGGTCAAAGGTTGTGCCAGCCCTTGGTCAAGGTATCTTTATCAGCAAGGCACTGGCATTAGCAGATGCGTAGATGGTGTCCTTAACTGTAAACTCTTTTGGAAGCCTTCCACCCCCAGGCCTCTGTTCACAGCACCAAGCAAACTATTCAAGAAGGATTCCATTTCATGGACTGAAGAATGCCTTGGATTGCCTTGAATTCATGCCGTTACGTTGTGGGTGGGGGGGGTGGGTATGGAGATGTGGAGGGGGGTATGGGGGTGTGGGGGGGTGAAGTAAACAGCGAAAACATTGTTCTTCACCAATAGTTCAGCTGGGGATGTGCTGATCAATTCTCCAGCAGCAACACAATTTTACAGTTTTCTTCAAGTCCAGCTACCTGGCAATGCCTCTAGCAGGAAGTGGTTGTGAAACCAATCAGAAAATATGTCCCTGGTTACCCAGGCTCTCTTATTGGCATAGTAGTGAACAGGTAATGTCTGAATGCCCTTGAAGCACCTGGGACATTTACTGTTCCCGATTACAGCCAATTTACATTTGTGTAACAATTTACATTTGTTGACCACCGTCAACACCTCTTTGTCCTTTTGTCTATGACATCTTTTGGCAATCTCCACCTATCGCTGGCCCTCTATCCAGCTCTACTTGTCCCACCCCACCCCCTTAAACCAGCTTATATTTCACCTCTCTTCTATTTTTCCTTAGTTCTGTTGAAGAGTCATATGGACTCGAAACGTTAACTGTGTTCCTCTCCGCAGATGCTGTCAGACCTGCTGAGTTTTTCCAGGTATTTTTATTTTTATTTTTGTTTTGGATTTCCAGCATCCGCAGTTTTTTGCTTTTATTTTACATTTGTGTGTGTCAGCCGCACTGACACAACCAAGGACAGTCAACATGCTTAACGCCCATGGGTGCACTCTCCTCAGCCATTGCTCGCGTTTCCCTAGGGGAGTACTGCAAGGACAGACTCTTTTCGTCAGCATTGCAAATTTGTTCAGGCAAAAGGTTTTGATCTGAAATTAGCCTAGCAAACTCATTAATAAATTTTTCAGCACCGTCATGATCTACAGTGCTTTATCATCACAAACTTTCAAAAAATTGATACCATGACACTTCTTGAATTTCTGCAACCAACCTGCTGTGTGTTCACATGCACTTTAAAGCCTCAATTCTTCGTGGTACATCCTGGCTTGCTGCATGATCAATGGGCCAGTCAGCAGAAACCTTTCACTCCTGCACTGATGAATCCACTCCATCATAACACGATCACGTTCATCATTTGTTCACCAATGCAAAGCTTTTCCATTATTCATTAACTAATGTGAATCACTTTCAATATAAAATTTCAACAATTTGCTTCTTTAAATCATATATGATGGTGATGCCCATACTCCTCACAGGCACACTATGGTCAAATTTCTACAACAGCTCTACTTTCTGAGCAATTGATATTTTTTTTAATATTCATTCATGGGATGTGGGTGTTGCTGGCTAGACCAGCATTTATTGCCCATCCCTAATTGCCCTTGTTTAGAGGGCTTTTAAGAGTCAACAACACTGCTGTGGGTCTGGAGTCACATGTAGTCCAGGCCAGGAAAAGACAGCGGATTTCCTTCCCTAAATGACTTTAGCGAACCAGAGACCTCCCTGTCGCTTGCCATTTCAACACTCCACCCTGCTCTCTTGCCCACATGTCTGTCCTTGGCTTGCTGCATTGTTCCAGTGAAGCTCAACGCAAACTGGAGGAACAGCACCTCATCTTCCGACTAGGCACTTTACAGCCTTCCGGACTGAATATTAAGTTCAACAAGTTTAGATCTTGAACTCTCTCCTCCTCCATCTCCACCCCCTTTCCATTTCTTCCCCCTCCTTTTTGTTTTTTCCAATAATTTATATAGATTTTTCTTTTCCTGCCTATTTCCATTATTTTTAAATGTATCTCCACCCATTGTTTATCTCTACCTTTTAGTATTCCCCCACCCCCACTAGAGCTATCTGTACCTTGTCTGTCCTGCCTTCTACTCTAAATTAACACATTCCTTTAGATAATATCACCACCTTCAACACCTCTTTGTTCTTTTGTCTGTGACATCTTTTAGTTATCACCACCTATTACTGGCTGCTTGTCCCAACAACTCCCCCCCCCCCCTCTTTAACCAGCTTATATTTCACCTCTTTCCTATTTTTACTTAGTTCTGTTGAAGGGTCATGAGGACTCGAAACGTCAACTGTGCTCTCCTCTGCCGATGCTGCCAGACCTGCTGAGTTTTTTTCCAGGTATTTCTGTTTCTGTTTTGGGTTTTTACAACAATGGTTTCATGGTCATCATTAGACTTTTATTGAATTCAGATTCCACCATCTGCTGTGATTTGAACACAGGTCCCCAGAGTATTACCCTGGGTCTCTGGATTACTAGTCCAGCAATAACACCACTACTCCATCACCTTCCTTCTCTCATTGCTAGCCATAAGGATACCTGATGGTCTTTTTGACATATTCACCACAAAAATCGCAAAGTAAACAGTGCAGGCAAACAACTAGACCTCCCGGACTGAAGGTCAGGTGAAGTCAGTGAGGGTCATGTCAGTTCGAGTCATGTCAGCTCAAGTCAGGGACTTCCCACACTAAAGATTGGGTGTAGTCGACGAGGTTTGTGTCAGCTCGGGTCAGGAACTTCCTGCACTAAATGTTGGGCGCGGTCGGGGAGGGTCATGTTGGTCCGAGTCAGAGACTTCCTGCACTAAAGGTCAATGAAGTTCAAAAAAAGTGTGGTTTTTGGATGTGTTTAGTTTTTGGGTTTACAGATAAAGGATGCTTGACCTGCAGTAATTTCATGATTATTCTATATAGAGGCTGTAGAATTGAATGAGAGGAGGTGTCAAATGGTTTCAAATGATCTCTGTTATGACTGAGCAGTTGGTAAAGCTGAGTTATTTTTTTAAAAATCCCAGAGGGAAACTTTAGTCAACTGTCATAACCTATAACTTTAAGTGTTATGTTTGAGATGCAACTCTACATTCAGGAATCATACCACCAGTTCTTGAGAGGTTTTATATAAAGCTAAATGAAAGATTTTATTAATGTACACAAGTTAAATATATACACATGGCTACAAATTACTACTATCATAACATTTAACAAATTCCCAAACTAATCTCCGTTAAGGCAAGAGCAACCCATAGACTTAACCAGACACCAGGCAAAGCATTTTCACCTTACAAATTCAAAATGAGGTTCCTTTCACTTTGGTTCCTGTGGAGACAGTTAGAGGCTTACAGCTGCTTTGATCTTACATTGCCTCTGTCCTGCACACATGAAAACGGTTATCCTTATACCTAGCATGGTTTGTTAATGTAAATTCTCATTGTTATCACCAGCCTCTTCTAACAATAAAACCCTTTTCATAGTACCAGTTTTATTAGTAATATAATTACATTTCTTGGTCTCTGCTAGCGAGGTACCAGGTTTCACTCACCTTCTTGAATGGTCTATTCAAAAAATGCAAATGCACTCCACCTCTCTTACATCTCAAAACTAGTACACATTAAAGCACCCAGACTAGCTGGCTTTAATACAATTAAGACACACCCATAGACTAAACCCCCATTTTAAAAGAAAAATATTTTCCAATAATGTTATTTACATTAACAGCTTCATGACATCTCTTATAGTGAATGAATCCAGTAGGATGTTAGACAATTATTCAAAGACCTTGAGATGAAAGCAAAATACTGTGGATGCTGGAAATCTGAAATAAAAACAAAAAGTGCTGGAAAAACTCAGCAAGTCTGGCCGCATCTGCGGAGAGAGAAACGGAGTTAACGTTTCAAGTCCGCATGACTGACGGACTCAAAACGTTAACTCTGTTTCTCCCTCCACAGATGCTGCCAGACCTGCTGAGTTTTTCCAGCACTTTTTGTTTTTATTCAAAGAGCCTTCTCGCTTGCTGCTGAGTGAATTCTCCATCCAAGGGAGACATCTAGCTATCAAACATGATATTTTCTGCCTTTTTGCATACTAATTTATTGTCAACGGCATTGAGCCAGCAAATGAGAATGTGTTGTCAGTAATGTTTAGCAGCTTCCCTTGCAGCAAATCATTACACTTACATGTTGCCATATGGTCATATCACCAGCACAAAATATTGGCGTAGAAATTTGTTGTGGGCCATGGCATAGAACAGGTGGTATTGCATTACGCTGTTTAATGCCCTACCCAATATTCAGCTCTATTCACTTCAGTGAAATTGAATATCAAGCAGGCCTCTTAACAGGTGGCCTAAGCCCTAACGCTACTTTTGCTACCAATTTCTGCCCCAAACCCAAGGGTTCACAACTCTGGTCCTTGAATACATTCCTGGAGGTTTCATCAGATCACCCCACAGCCTCCAACCAACGTACCTGGTCAAACACCACTTTCCCACAATCTCCCACATAGTTATCAGTCATAAAGCTTGATCACAGCAGCATCCGGGAAGTTAAACCTTAATTCCTGGAGGCTTCAGGATAATCATGGAAAGTTGATAAACATAGCCCCAGTGTGTTGATTAGCAAAAGGAAACCAAGGTCTCTGGAGAAATTTGTTCCTTGCACTTTTGTGACTTTCAGATACTGTGGGTGGAATTTAATGCCCTCTCCCATGGCGAGTTTGGTGGCTGGGGGTGGGGGTACAGCCGCCTTCCCACCTCCACCCCAATTAAGTCTGTGGCGGGAAGGCCCTTGGGTGACCTTCCTGCCCTGCTGCCAATTGAGGCCTTCAAGTGGGCAATTATGTGCCTTATTAATGAGGCAGAGCAGCGGCAGAGCAGGAAAGAAAAGAAAGCAAATCCTGCACTCTGGATCCCACTATGTTATGGGACATCTCGCCCAATGTGCCCAAAGACCTGTGGGTCAAGAATCAGCCTGTTCAATCACACGATGACCCATGGAAGAAACTTGCGACCCCTGAGTAGACGCCATCCTCGAATGGAGGGACAGCCAATGATAACGATGGGTCATGGTCCTTTATTGGCTGAGGCACAGAATATCAGAGCAGACAGGTTATGCTAGAGCTGTCTTAAACACTAGTTAGGCCACAGTTAGAGTACCGTGTGCAGTCTCTGCATTACAGGAAGAACGTGACCGCACTAGAAAAGGTAAAAAGGAGATTTACCAGGATTTTTGCCAGGACTGGATAATTTTGGCTATGAGGAAATATTGGATAGGCTGGGGTTGTTTTCTTTGGAGAAGAGGACAGTGGCAGGAGAATGAATTGAAGTGTATAAAATTATGTAGCATCTAGTCAGGGTTGTTAGGAGTGGCCTATTTCCTTTGGCAAAAAGGACAATAACCAGGAGCAATAGATTTAAAGTAACAGGTAGAAGAATTAAAGAGTGTTCAGGAGAAATGTCTTCACCCAACACAGAGTGAAAATACTGTAAAATCTGGGAAATAAGAATACTGATCCGAATTGGCCTTGTATACCTTAATATGGAACACCGGTGAAAACTAGGAAATAAGAGTACTGGTCTGAACTGTTTTTTTCCTATCGGGAAGGCATGGTGGGGATCTGGAACTCACTGCCTGAAAGAGTGGGAGAAGCAGAAACTCTCATCAGATTTAAAAATACTTTTGAAGTGCCGTAACCTCCAAGGGTACATATCAAAAGCTGGAAAGTAGGTTTGGCTAGTAGCTCTTTGCACCCAGTATAGGTCGTTTGGGTTGAATGACATCCTTCTACACTGTAAGTTGTCTATGTTTCTATGGAAGCCCCATGAGACATTTTTACTATATTAATTTATTTCAATTCAATTCCAATGTTATTGTCCATTTGCAAATTCACTGCGGGTGCATTGCTTATTCATTAAAAATAATATAGAAATGAATAATTAACAATGTAAAAGAAAAATTACATTTCACAAAAATCTGACTGATTAAATATATATATTAAAAACTGTTTCAGTGCATCTAAAATCATCAATGAGGCAATAAAGCCATAAAAATCACATAAATCGAACCATTGTTCCTTAATATTTCCAAAGATCCCTAGAATTGATGCCCCTTTTCCATGTATCAGTGCACAACCTACCCCATTCCCCTTCGGAAAGAACGTCAATCCCAAGAAAGACAATGAACATATTCATGAAGTATCAATATTCACAATGTATCAATGCCAGTTGTCAGGGCCTCAACTGGCCTCTGGACAGGAAAGACATCCTCGACCCTTCCTGCTCCGGGCTTAATTGGGGTCAGTCAGGAAGGTGACGGGCTCTCTGTCCCACATTTTCCCACCCATTATAGGCCACTCCCACCTCCCAGCCTACCTCTGGGGAGACCAATAAATTTCACCCATTGTTTCTGTTCAATGGATGGCTAAAGAATTCAGAACGTCAGCAATTAATTGAACTTTAATTGCGACAGAGTACGCTGAGATTTGTTGTGGAGGATTGCAGGGAGGTTTACTGAGCACAAAGATATTAGTAACATGTGTTAAATTTTAATTGATGTTTAACTGAGAATGAGCCATTAACTGAGTTACAAATACATAAAGATGTTAATAGGAATGCATTATGTTATGATCCCAGCTGATGTTACCACTGAGCAAGTCAGATGCCTGGGTGGAACCTGGCTTGTTATATCCTAACTTTTATTTTTTGTTTAGACACCAGGAGGACGGCTACTGAACAGAGTCACAGGAGTCTGCTGATGAACTTTTAACAAAAGAATAAAACATTTATTAAACAAGAAAAATATGTACTATATTACACTACTCCTTCACCCACAACTATACCTTTGCAGATACATACAGATTCATAAGAATAACACAAGTTACAAAATCTATCTTATACTCTAATGTTCACAGTAAGTACACAGTCCATGTAAACCAATAGGCAATCTGTGGTCAGTCACACCACACTCCAAAATCAAGCAACAGATGCCACTCCAGAGCAGAGGCTATGGATCTCTCATCAACCTCCCCCAGACACTCGTCACACTGTGAGCCAACAGTTCTCACAGAAACAAAAACAAAAATAGCTGGAAAAACTCAGCAGGTCTGACAGCATCTGCGTAGAGGAACACAGTTAACATTTCGAGTCCGTATGACTCTCTTCATCAGAAAAGTTCTCGAAATGTTAACTGTATTCCTCTCCGCAGATGCTGTCAGACCAACTGAGTTTTTCCAGCTATTTTTATTTTTGTTTCAAATTTCCAACATCTGCTTTTATCTTAGTTCTCACAGAAACTCTGGCCAGAATCTTCCAGCCCCCCCTCCACAGCTGGGGGAACCCGCAGCAGGGCCGGTAAGCCATTGAAATCTCCGTTCACATTGGCGGGATCTTCCGCTCCCGCCCGCATAAGGGACTGGAAAATTCCAGCCTCTGTCATTCGTACGAGGGTTTCCAATCTCCATTCTCGAAGAACTCACCTTGGAATTTTCTCCCAAACAATGCTTTCACTCAGACGTCTTCAACAGGGGTCCATCTCCAGGGTTTCGATCTCTCCTCCCGATGTTCCTCTCCCCTGGATTGCCACACGCATTCAAGCTTTGCTTTCCACGCACCCTCTCAAATACTCAGCCATGCCAACAGAACACCATTGCTTTACAGGCCCTTAATAAGGAGTCACCAACCTTTGGCTGTCTCCTTGGAACCTCTGGCTTCTCACAAGCTCGCTTTCCCTTAATTCTGCTCCCCGCAGCTTTCTACCTTTAATTTGGAGCCTTTTCCTCTGCTCCTTACTTTAACTTCACTGAACAGGATCTGTTCCAGATTCCTGCCCTCATTCTTTGACATAACTGTCGTCTGTGGTCCTTTTCCTGTCCCATCCCTGGTTTTGGTACTTTCTTCTTTGGTTTGGGACTTGGCCCCTGTCCCTTTCCTGTGTCCGGCTTCTTCTGACACTGTCTTTCGAAAAGGTGTGCTCTTCTGGGTCACCTAACTTCACTTTCATTTCGTTTTCTTCTTCTGTGCAAGCGCAGAGCTGGCTTTAAATCGTTAAAAAAAAAACCTAAAAAATCGAACTGCGTATTTGTGCAGGGCTGTTACCGGCCTAACACTGAGAAAATGCACCAACTGCGCGTGGACGGCCATTCTCCGGCCTGCACATGCGCAGAACCTGAAGATCGTAAAAGCGAACGACCCTGTGCATGGGTGACCATTCTAGGGCCAGCGCACGTGCAAAAACTGCTGAGGTCTATTGGGAACTGCAGTTCCCAGTCTACGAGGGCCTGAACTTTGATTTTAAAAGCTAACTTTCCTCCTCTGCTTCTGGGGTCCGTAACAATTATAGTTGCAGGTTGATGTTTTTTGGCAATATTTACCATTTGACTTATTTTTCTCTGATCCTGTCAGGTCACCTATGACCTAAAGGGGGAGCTAAGTGAGCAACTTGCCCTCTGAACTCTGCTAATGCCACACTGAACTGGTCACCACCAGAATTACCCATAAAGCAACATGCCCTGTGATTTCACTATCCTTTCTGGCTGCTGTTTGGAGGCTGTCCAACAACATCAACAACAGCATACATATTTTAACCATCTTTAAGGTAGTCAGAGCTCTTGAAATGCTTCCCAGGTGTGTTATCAAACAGAGTTTGACACTGAGCCACATAAGGCAACATTAGAACAGGTGACGAAAAGTTTGGTCAAAGAGATAGGTTTCAAGGAGTGTCTTAAAAGTGGAGAGAGAGGTAGAGAGGCAGGGAGGTTTAGGAAGTGACTTCCCGAGCTTATTACCTAGGCAGTTGAAGTCACAGCCACCAATTGTCGAGCAATTAGAAGTGGAGTTGCAGAAGAGGCGAGAATTGAAGAAGCACTGAGATCTCGGAGAGTTGTGGGGCAGGAGAATGTGAAGAGATTGGGAGAGGGAAAGTCGGCAGGGTCATGAGTAACAAAGGCCGGAATTTTGCAGCCCTGTTGTGGTGGGGACAGGGCCGTAAAATGTGGCGCACCATTCTAAACTCCATTGTCTTCAGCAGGAACGTAAAATGCCACTACTGTAAAGTTTTGCCCATAGTGACATGGCCTACATGAGTTTGGGGACATGGGTTTGGGGTTGGGGGTCAGTGGGGCTGGGGTACTTTTTGGAATAGAAGGGAGGTAATCATATCTGTGTCCTCGCGCTCTTTAGTGCAGCTCACTGTTGATTTAATGTTCACTGAGAATTCTTGACTCTGTATCCAAGGAGGAATATATTTTATCGCAGTTAGTCTGACTATGCAGCCATTAAGTCCTAGAGTCATTATGATTGGCCCATTGAGTCTATACCGACACCAAGCCCTGCCTGACAGGACATTATGTTGCAAATATACCGTCAGATATTGTGCTGGGATATCAATAAGGTTACTTTGCTGCAAACAATGTCAGATTGGGCAAATTATTAATAGTTCTGAATGCCCCTGGGTGTTGCATAATATTGTTGATTACAGCTTTTAGTCACTGGACGAATGCACCCAGCAAAGGCAACAACTAACTGGTACTCTCTAGTGTATTTCAGTCACAAAGGAACAATTATCTTTCGCCATGGGAATTGTATGAAATGTAATAGGAATGTAAGGAAACCTTGTCTTAACAGTGGGGCTATGTAACCAGCACATGCACATTTTATCTTCCTAACTGGCCAAAATATCTGGCCCAGTTCATCTGTTTTTTGCACCATTTGGGTGCATCTTTGACATGTCCTGATGTCAGCCCAGCACAAGCAGGTGTCCCTGAAACTGGGCGACTATCTGACATGCTCCTTGGCCTTGGTGGAGATTCAGGTTGGAGATGAAGGCTGGGATCTTCAGCTCTCCCTCCACCCATTTCTCGGTGAATCTGAGATAGACGGATGCTGTAAATCAGATGGGATATTGTGTAATTGGGGTTTTACTCTGGAAGCAATGGATAATATTTAATATCTTCATCCGTATATTTAGATAGTGTATTGAAGTTATCTTAAAAGATACCATCCACCATACTTTCTGCTGCTTGAATCCCACCACAGCAGCTGGTAGAATTTGAATTGACTGAGGAAAGTATTGTAGGCCTATCACAGCGTCAGGTTTTTAGAGGTGTAGCCTGAGCCCTAACACACTCTTCTGTTATTTAGCAGAAAATATGGTGGATGGTATCTTTTAAGATAATTTCAATATACCACATGGATGACAATCTCAAACATTATCCAACACTTCCAGAGTAAAATCCCAATTACACAACATCCCATCTGATATACAGCACCCGGCCATCTCAGATTCTCCCAGAAATGGGTAGAGGGAGAGCTGAAGATCCCAGTCTCCATCTTCAAACACGCAGCCTGTGAAAGTTGCAAGGTCTTTCTTACTTAGGACATTTATCTACCTCCTTATTCACCATTCAAACACATCAAAGCATTTTAATACAATAAATTACTTTTTGAAATTTGATGTTTTGTTTTATTCATTCTCAGGATTAGATGCTTTGCTGGCGAGGCCAATGTTTATGACATACCCTTAGCTTGTGATGACCTTTGACCCGGAAACAGCACAGTGAGGAAATTTTGTAATTTCTTTAACAGGTCTGTGTAATTGTTTTTAAGAATGTTTAAAAAGCACTTTTAAGAGTTTGCATCAATTGAAAAAGGATCAATTGCAGTTTTCTTGATAAATAAGAAATACCAGTCCTGTGGCTTGGCAACCCTTGAGCTGGAAGCAATACCAACAAGAAAAAAGTTAGAGAAGAAGCTGCATGGCTGGTAGACACAAATAAAAGCTACAAGCGGATGAGCTGGAGGGTGAAGGTGATCAATACATAAATGCAGGCTACAAAGAGAAATCAGACAGAGACAGAAAGAGGGACATAGAGGATTATTGTGAAGAGATGAAGCAAATCACTCCCAGGAAGAAGTCAGTTCTTCTGTTTGGCAGAAAAGGAGACAGGAGCACTTGGGGATATTGCGTGAGCTGGTTAAAAGAGGTCTAAAACCTGAAAAGCTGTGTGAATAGCTCAGAGATGCTAAAGAGCTGGTGTTTTCCAGGGAGAGGCTAAACCATGAACCAATATGTTATTGGTTAGTTGGTTGGAAAGGAACTTTGGAAAGCTACACCAACAGGATTAGCATGACCGGAGGGAGAGGAGGTCTGTAGAAGTGTGCCTTGCTGATGATAATCGTACCCATGAAACTCAAAGGTGAAAGCTGTTGTCTGATAGCGCTTCTTACATACCCTGTGCAAATAAAGAACAGCATATTGTGCAACTGTATTGCTACATAGTGCACATTTGTGGAGGGAGTAATATGAATTCTTGCAGTTGCATAAGACTATCTTTGTTGTATCTGATATTTAAAGTGAAATTTACCTTCTTGCTTGAAGCATTAGGTGCTTGTTAATTTATGTTTACTTTGTGTTAGTTCAGATTCATGTTAAAGTAGAAGCTATAAAAAGTGGACTTTAGATTATAATTTCCTCAATTGGGGGTCATTCAGTACATTTGGTTATTATGGTTTATGGTTCCCCCATAGGGATCATAACAATTTGCCCTTGAAAAGATGATACTGAGTCTTTCTCTTGAACTGTTGCAGTCGTTGTGCTGTAGATACATCTACCTCGTGTTAGGTGGAGACTTCGAGGAGTTTGGCCCAGGTACAAAGAAGGAACAGTGATAAATATCCATCAGGCTGGAAAACTTGGAGAGGAAGGTTTAATGCTTCATCTGCTGCCCTTGTACTTCTAGGTTGTAGGTTGCAGGTTTGGGAAGTGCTGCTGAAGAAGGTTTGGTGAGTTGCTGCAGTGCATCATTTAGACAGTAGACACAGTTGGGGAATATGGTGGCATATTGGCAATATCACTGCGCTAGTAACCCAGAGGCTCAGGCTAACACCCTGGGTACAGAGGCTTAAAACCCACGACAACAGCTGGAAGAATTTGAATTCAATTGATTATTGAAAATAAAGTCTGGAATTGAAAGTTAGTCTCAGTAACCATGGTGACCAATAAACTATCATCGTTTGTCATAAAAACCCACCTGGTTCACTAATGTCCTTTAGGGAAGGAAATCCGCCATCATTACCAGGTCCTACCCTGCATGGTACTCCAGACCAACGGCAACGTGGTTGAGTCTTGACTCCCCTCTAAAATGGTCACTCAGCTCAAGGGCACTCCACCTTGTCCCACTCCCCTGCTTTTTCACCCAACCTTGCACATTTCCTCTTTTCAGGTAGCAATCCAATTTGAATACTTCAATCAGATCTGCTTCCACCACCCTTTCAGCACCTGTCTAATCCATAAACAGTCAGCCTCCATTAGTCCTGTGAAATTTGGTATTCTAGCTGTATTCCAGTTCCACTGACCTTTTTATTTCCTTCTCTGCACCGCCAAGGCTGAAAGAAGTGACCGGGTGGCTGGTAGGCAGGCGGGGTGGGAATGAAGCGAGCGACACTTTCAGAAAGTATTGGAGCTGAAAGGCAATATCATGGTCTTTAGTGGTGATTTTAAGACAAAGGCAGTCATGGCGAGATGGGGTCTAGGAAGGGAGGGTCATTGATTCTAACTTGAGAGTTGAACTGTGGATCTCTGTACAGACTTAAGTATGGAAAATATCTTCTGAGTTCTTTTGATTTCACTTCCTAGCATTTTCTTCCCCAGCAATGGTTGCTGGAGGGCAGCCATTTCCCAGCATTTTTTGTATTTAGCATGTGAACATTGCTGAAAAGAGAGATGTGTTGCTGAAACTTTTCATCTTGCACTCATCAGGACAAACGCAAGAATGCCAAATTTCAAACGACCAGAATAATTCAGACTACATGAGAAAAAGGTGCTGATTGGTTGGTAAGTCAACTTGCCATGGAGAAAGCAGCTGGGACATGCTCCCCAAGCTTCTGGGTAACTCAAAAAAGGCACAAGGTTTGACATATTCCATTTGTTTGCTGATAAAACCTGTGCGCTCAACAGATGCATCAAACCTGATAGTTAAACACTGCAAGAAGGTTTACTGAATTGTTCAAAGTGCAGAGGTAAGCTAATCATGAATTGTGCTGCAAAGATCTATATATATACTTCAGAAAATATGGGAAGTTGGCAGAAAATCAAACTGATCCCGGCAGTGTGGATTTTTGCCTGCTCTTTGTTGACCTGAAATAGAGCAACAACATGCTATAGCTGGCCTCAGTCAGATTCTTACCAAGTCAGAAGGTTGTGGGGTCACTTCAAGACCTGCAAAGCCAGTCTACGTTGATATTTCGGCATAGAACTGAGGGAATGCTGCATTGTTGGGGGATGAAATATTAAACCAAGTTCCTCCTTATCTGGTGATGTGGATTTAATGATCTCATGGCACTATTTGGATAAGCTGTTCCAGCACCCTGATATACATCCCTCCCTGGCTCCCTCAGCAAAGACTAGATAGAATGGTCATTTGCCTAATTTGCTATTTGTGGGATGTTGCTATGTACATGTTTGCTGCCGTAAATGCCTACAGCAAAAGTGACATTTAAGAAGGTAATTCATTGACTGTGATGCATATTGGAATATTCTGAACATGTAAAAGCTGCTATTTAAATGCAGGCTCTTACTTTCAATCCCGGGACCTCTTGGGAAATTGGGAACAATCCTTCAAAGAGGGGATAAGGTGATAAAATGGATGATGTAGAAGATCTTTCATAACCTCCTTGAATGGCGCAGCAGGCCCGAAGGGGCCATATGGCCTACACCTGCTCCTTTCTTACATTAGGGAGTGGGTCAAATCAGCAGGGCTTAATGCTCTTGCTTGCTATCTAATGCCTCCTGCTGAAGAAAACATTTCTTTTGCTAACGGATAGACTCAACCTACACATTCTACAGCTTGGTTTTGCTCCTGACTGACTCTGTGGGGTACATCCACCATCATCATCTCACACGGACAGTCAACGGTTTGGGGGCTCAGTCACTGTGTCAGAATTGGCCAGAAAAAGAACAAGGAGAGTCCAGGCTCTGTGTCCTTAATGCCTCTCTGTTATGGCACAGCCAATGGTAAATGCTGAGATGCTCAAAACCCAAAGGGAAACTTGAAACAACTGCCACAACTGTTTTGCAATTTGTATAAATCTCAAGATGCGTGCCTTGAATTCAGTAGTAATAAGACCACCAAGACTTGTAGGTTTCTTTCAAAACTAAATTTAATAGAAGGAATGAGTTTTATGTTCACACATTGATCTACAAATTACTACTATTGATAACTTCTAAATCCCCTAGTAAATCTAACTCCCAGTTACACTTTTGTTAAGGCAACAGTAAGACACATGGATTTTAAAATACCCAGGCAAAGAAACACGATACCCAGAACAATCCCATTCAAAGTCAGTTTTCTTAACTTCAGTTCTTTGTAAGCAGCAGTTTGAGGCTTAGATGCTGACGGCTTTCACACTTGTTAGATCTTAGAATGCCTACCCTTACATGCAGCCTTCGCTCATTTATACATATTTTCCCCTTTGAATGCAAATTCCCATTGTTTCACTATGTTTTTGGTCTTTACTTCTCTTATACTAAAAATCTGTCATAGTACGAATTTTAAAATAAACACACTGGGCAGAATTTTGCCCTTGATGGGCGGGCAGCCGATTGCCGCCGCCGAAACGGGCCCCGCCGCCATTTTGAGTGGGCGGGCCAATTAAGGCCCACCCAGCGGGCCACCCGACGGAAAGCGCTATGCGCTTCCTGTACAGGGTGGGGGGGAGGGATTCCCCAACTGTCAGACTGCGCTCTTTCACACATGCGCGCGATAGAGTGCACATCTCCCTGAGACTAAATGAGGTCTCAGGGAGAGCGCTGCAAGTTTTATAAACTTAAAAAATAGAAAAATAAAAAAATTATTAACATGTCCTCCTCATGTAACAATGCCACACAAGGTGGGACATGTTAATAAATATCACGTAAAGTTTATTAAAGTTTTTAAAACAGACATGAAACCTCATCCTGCCAGTGGAGGAGGTTTCATGTTTTTTCAGAAGCCTGCCGGGGCTCCTGGCCTGCCCGCCAGCCTTAAGGTTGGACGGGCAGGGCCTTTAATTGGCTTAATTATCCTGTCAATGGACTCAATTGGCCATTGACAGGTCGGTGGGCGGACAGCTGATTTCGCTGTCCGCCCGCCTTCCTGAATATTTAAATGGGGCGGGACGATGTTGCGGGTTCCTCCTGACATCATCCCACATAATTTTCACGTCAGCGAGCGGGCCCCACCCCCAACTCACCAACGGAAAAATTCTGGCCACTGTTCCTTCATTTCTCCTGGCTAGGTGAAATATTTCACTCCCTCTTTTGAAATCAAGCTAGTCTGGGTTATTTAAAAATGGAAATGTTCCCTTTACACCTATGTTTACCTACTTAACATTTAAAACCTAGCTTATCCCCAGCTGCGTTTAATTCAATTAAGTCCCATACACACACATACACACAGATGAGACCCATAGACATAGGCCCCACTATTACTCTACAATAAATTCCAATAACATTATGAAAATTACTATATCTTCCTGACACCCTCCTACTCAAATCCAGTTTCTAATGGAAGTGATGCCAGCTGCTGCACACTGTAGCTGGGAGTTCTCAGGTCAGGGAACACAACTTCTGGCCTACAACATGCAGCAGCAGGAGGCTCTTTCACTAAACAACACTGTAGGAGTGATACTGAGCAGAAAGGAAAGAGGGCATGTGACAATGAAGGAGAGAGTGAGGAAGGGAATAAGGGGAGAATGGAAGGAAGAGAAGCGAAAGCAGTGTTTTGAAGAGGAAGCTGGGAGTGACATTTTAGGGTCAGGGAGAAAGGAAAGTGCCATCATTAACTGAGACAGAATGATGAGGGACTTCATTAGAATAAACTGAATGAGTTGTGGAGGGAAATGTGTGTCAATTTGAACTTGGGGGTGGAGGGTAAAGGTGCAACTCATGAAGGGGAGGAATGAAATAAGAGTGCCAGTCTATTTATATTTATTCATTCATTCACGGGTTTGTGAGTCACTGATGAGATAAAAATTTATTGCCATCTCTATTGAGAAGGTGGAGGTGGATGTGAGGAGGTACTCCCACCGTGCTGTTAGGAAGGGAGTTCCAGGTTTTTGGTCCAGTAACAGTGAGGAAATGGCAATATATTTACAAGTCAGGATGGGGAGTGACTTGGATGAAAATTTGCAGGTGCTGGTGTTCTCATGCATCTGTTTCCCCACTCCTTCTAGGTGATAGAGGTCATGGGTTTGAAAGATGCTGTCGAAGAAGCTTTGGGGAGTTGCTGCAGTGCATTGTGCACACACTGCTGTCACTGTGTCGGTGGTGGAGGGAGTGAATATTTAAGGTGGTGCTTGGGATGTCGATCAGGCAGGATGCTTTGTCCTGGATGACGTCGAGCTCTTAAGAGTATTGTTGGAGCTGCACATTTCCAGACAAGTGGAGCGTATTCCATTACAGTGCTGACTTTTTAAAAATGTATTAATTCGTGGGATTTGGGCATCGCTGGCTAGGCCAGCATTTATTGCCCATCTCTAATTGCCCTGGAGAAGGTGGTAGTGAGCTGCCTTCTTGAACCGCTGCAGTCCATGTGGTGTAGGTACACCCACAGTACTGTTAGGGAGGGAATTCTAGGATTTTGACCCAGTGACAGTGAAGGAACGGCGATATAATTCCAAGCCAGGATGGTGAGTGGCTTGAAGGGGAACTTGCAGGTAATGGCCACTTATGCAGTTTAGGTTGTGGAGAAGATTCTGGAAGTTGGAAGATGAGCTAATTGACGCAGAATTCCCAGCCTCTGACCTGCCCTTATAGCCACAATAGTTATATGGATGGTCCAGTGCAGTTTCTGGTCAATGGTGACCCCCAGGATAATGCCAGATGGTGAAGGATTCAATTATGGTAATGTTGTTGAATGTTAAGGAGATGTGGTTAGACTCTCCCTTGTTGGAGATGGCCTCAATGGGTTTGGATGAAGATTATCAGCCGGAGTTGAGATGGATCATGGAGAAAATTGTCAAACTGAAGTGAAGGCGTGAGAAGTGAGTGCCAGCATAAACTAGAGTGATCGGAGGGGGAAATAGTGACTCCAATTTTAACAGCTTAGGGGAGGGTGGGTAGCAAAGTGAATGTGAACTCCATCCTCTGTCACAGAAATGTGGCCTGGCCTATTCTCACTCATCAGCTTCATTTAGAGCCCACCAGCTGAGTTCCCACCTGGAACAGGAAGTCAGCAGGAAATGGCCCAGAGATATCTCACAGAGATCTCGCACTTAGGAGTGAGTCTAGGGCAGGGGAGGTCTAAACTCGGGAAGTGTGAGGTCATGCACTTTGGTAGGAAGAATAGAGGCATGGACTATTTTCTAAATGGGGAGAGAATTCAGAAATCTGGAGTGCAAAGGGACTTGGGAGTCCTAGTCCAGGATTCTCTTAAGGTTAACTTGCAGGTTGAGTCGGTAGTTAGGAAGGCAAATACAATGTTGGCATTTATTTCGAGAGGACTAGAATATAAAAGCAGGGATGCGCTGCTGAGGCTTTATAAAGCTCTGGTCAGACCACATTTAGAATATTGTGAGCAATTTTGGGCCCCGTATCTCAGGAAGGATGTTCTGGCCCTGGTGAGGGTCCAGAGGAGGTTCACGAGAACAATCCCAGGAATGAAAGGCTTAACATATGAGGAACGTTTGAGGACTCTGGGTCTATACTCAATGGAGTTTAGAAGGATGAGGGGGGATCTGATTGAAACTTACAGAATACTGAAAGGCCTGGATAGAGTGGATGTGGGGAAGATGTTTCCATTAGTAGGAGAGACTAGGACCCGAGGGCACAGCCTCAGAGTAAAGGGAAGATCTTTTAGAAAAGAGATGAGGAGAAATTTTTTTAGCCAGAGAGTGGTGAATCTATGGAATTCATTGCCACAGAAGGCTGTGGAGGTCAGGCCATTGAATGTATTTAAGACCGAGATAGATAGGTTCTTGATTGGTAAGGGGATGAAAGGTTACGGGGAGAAGGCGGGAGAATGGGGTTGAGAAACTTATCAGCCATGACTGAATGGCGGAGCAGACTCGATGGGCCGAATGACCTAATTTCTGCTCCTATGTCTTATGGTCTCTCTAGATGAGGCATGGAGGAGTACTCCTACTCCTTCTGGTCCATCCACAACAAAAAAAAAGAAAAACTTAACTTTTCTCTTCGCTGCTTAGACCTCAGTGAAAATTGCAATGGGGTGGGTGGGTAGCGTTAAAATGTCTCTCAGTGTTTTTGTGAAACATGAGGAGTTTGATGGAAAGCAATGTATTACAAGCTTATAATCAGGGCTGTTTGTGACTTGTCAGTTGTTGGCTGCACTGCCAGATTTTAAGCTGTTGGTCAGTTTTTGCCACATTTATAGGTTGGGCATTTATATGATACAGAGTGACCATTCAATAGACAGTTGTCAGCAAGTTGTATTTGCCTTGTGGTCCCTGCAGTTCTGCTTAGCTATCTTATTGGTCAATAATTTGCTGTTAGAATGATGGTGAGGCTAATGGGGCTCCCTATTATGTATGCACAAATGTTACAATAATTTCAAATGAGGGGTTAGGCAGGAATGTGATTGAACTCAAAAATCTAAAAGTTTTGCTGTCCCAGTTGTGCAGCGCCACCATTAGCTTTGTGGAAGTAGCATCTCGCTGTCTGCCTCACCATTAAAATATATTGAACAATGTGAAGTTGCTGTATTTGCGTGGCAGACATGAGCTAAACTCAGCACAGAAAGTCAACTCTCGGCCATTTCAATCTAAGTGCCCTTTTAACAATGTGAAAATAATTAATTACTGCCAAACAACTTCTCCAGGAGTGTAATTAACTATTGGAAGTGTGGAGATCATTCCTGCAGGTTTTAATTGTTGTTGGAGATCTTTAAAACTTAAAACTTCAAATTTAATATTTCTTTTAATTTTTTCCTTTCTGTCTTATATTTTCTCTCCCAATCCAATCTTTCTTTCCCTCGCTTTGTTTCTTTTTCTGTATCTGATTTGACTTTGAATTCGCCCACTCAAATTGACACTTTCCTTCTCAGTCCATGCACTGTTTATTCCTCAGTCCTTCCATCTGATATGGTTAAGGGGATAGGCAGTCACCTGCCCTGATTCCCTCCAGCTTTGTCGATATCAGTTCACACTTTCAGCAACTTGCCGTGAAAAATATCATCACGATTAAACCGGCAAGGGCAAGTCTAACTGATAGTGGATGCCATAGGATTCACTCATAAAGCAGATTAGATAAGTAAGTAATTAACCATAGTCCACAAAGGACCATAGGCATATCTCTCCTTTAGAGAGAAAAACAAGTGGCTAGGGCTCAATACAACTGTAAAATATAGGTTTAAAAAGCACACTGATGCCCTCTAATGGACATTAATTGAAGAATACCTTTACTTTCCTGTATTATGAGAGATTACAGAAGTAATCCACCCAAATACATGTTTTATACTGTGTGCATTTACCAATATTTCAATTTGAATAACATGTTATAGGTTCGGAAGCTATAATTAACTATGCTGTCCTTCTTAAAGCTACATTTCACTTTATTAATGTAATGTTGCCACATTAATTTGTCCCTATCTATTGTCTAACCATTTAATTCTGTCCTTGATATAGTCTTGTTATCATGGGGCTTTTGTGCTACCTCTTTATAGTTTTAGATGTACACAAATAAGGCACACCTTTACCATTAATAAAAAAAATCTAATAATTATTAATCATTTTCATAACCCTCTGGTAAGTTTTTTGCTGAGTTATTTTTGTTTAAATAATGTAAGCTGAATCCATCTTTGAGAGACTGGGTTCTTGGAAGTTACTGAACCTGGTATTGTGAGGCAGCTGCGCATTGAGTGTTCCATGAAATCCTGCTTAATTCTGTTTACAATTTGCCTTTTGAATTCCCTCTGATCCCACTTTATACACATTTCAGTAATTCTCATTTTATATTTCTCCCAGCTCTCCATAACTTTAAGTGTTTGAACCTTTGAAGGTCAATGTTCATATTTCTCTGTTTTTTTAGTCTTCAATAAAAGCAATATGAATTGCGTGTTACAGAGGTAACAGAAATCATAAACAATAATCTAAGGAGTCAGTTAAGGCTATTACTGATCCATGGGGATACTAAAGTAAGTGTTTCCAGTCATGAAAATGATAGGTAACAGTCCTTCGTCTAAGCAGTTGGACACAAGGTCTGTCATTCTCCTCTGCAATTGCAATGAAGAATGAAATAAAATGTAGGAACAATTACTGTAGTGTTCAAAGTTCGTGTTCTGTGTTTGATTATTTCAGTCTGGTAACCAAGCTATGCTCACTGTGGTTGATTGATTAAGCCGGGGTGTGGACTCCGCTGCTAAAAGCTATGAGAAGCTGAGCTGCAAGCATGATTGCAGAGATGTTTTAAAACTCTTGTAAATAAGACCTATTGAATATGTAGAGACTGAAAGTGTGTCATCTCTGCATTGCTCTGAGGTAAATCAAATATATAAAATATACAACAGTTGCCAACTCTGGTTGGACATATTCCTGGAGGCTTCAACACATGATCTCAAGCCTGTCCCCAACATCCCAAAATTGGTCACACAATTCCACCATTCTCATCGCCTCTAATAACAACTGGAAAACCGACTCTTTGTTTGAATGATTCTTGACTTTCAGTCAAGCAGCCCTTTGTTCCCATGCCTAATATTTTTATAAGTAATAAGTGAAAATGTTCAGAGAATTTTCTTTTTGAATGTCCTTATGATTTTTCTCCCTGGCTCCTCACAGCAGTGACCTGAAGATTCACCTTCAATTCCCAGAGGCTCCAGGTGCATCCTGGAAAACCCAGCAGTGAGTCCTACCCACCACCTCAACTGGATTTCCTCTCCCTGCCTCTGCCAGGACCACTGCTGACTTCTCCATTCCAGCCTGCACTGCTTGTGTATAATGAAGGAAGGGCTTGTAAAATGGAGCTCAGATGCCTGGAGAATTTCCATGCTGTCCTCCTTGTTTGCTACCTCTACCCAAATTTTTCTCAGGGACGGTTGTAGTAAGCCTCAGGAAATGGCGGTAAGGGCCCCAATGTCCACTCAGATCCAATCCCTCTTCAACTTCTTGACTGCTCTTAACACTTACTGGCTGAAGGCCCTGTTCTCAGCTAAGGCCTTGAGTGTTTTTAGCTGGTCCAAATCTTAAGGTTGCTTTTACTCTATTAAGGTCTGTCACTGCCTCTTCTGTTCTGGAGAGGCTTCCTTACTGGTATGTCCTTTGTCCTGTTGGCAGGAATCCACCTAGGAACTTGCTGTTCATAAATTCCAATCTTTAAGCCCAGGGGAAATGGGTCAGGGTTCAAATGGATTCAGAGCAGTAGGTCTGGATGTGTCTCATGCAGGAAGATGGTACTCCCTGTGTTCTGGTCAATATTTATCCCTCAACCAAGGGATTATCTGATCATTATCGCATTGCTACTTGTGGGAGCTTGCTCTGTGCACATTGGCTGATGCATTTCCCACATTACAACAGTGACTTACTTGAAAAGTACTTCATTGGCTGTAAAGAGCTTTGGGACATCCTGCACTCCACTTTATAAATGCAAATTCTTTCTTTTTTTAGAATAAAATGATATATTCATTAAAGATCTTTTTTTTTTGAATGATAACATAAAGCAGCTTAATTCTTATGAGTTACACGAACACACGAATTAGGAGGAGTAGTAGGCCACTTGGTACCTCAAGTTTGCTCTGCTATTCAATAAGATCATGTCTGATCTGTTTGCAACTTCAGCTCCACATTTCTGCCTACCCCAGGTAACCGTTCACCCCCTTGTTAATCAAGAATCTATCCAGATCTGCCTTAAAAATATTCAAAGACTCTGCTTCCTCATCTCTGTCTTAAATGGGCAACGCCTTATTCTTAAACAGTGACCCCTAGTCTAGATTCTCCCACAAGAGGAAACACTCTTTCCATATCCACCCTGTCAAGGCCTCTCAGGATCTTGTATGTTTTTAAGTCAATAAAATATGTTTTATTAAATTTAAAAAAGATTTTTATTTAAAATGTTATATCAAAAGTCTAAAGAATTCTAATCTAACTGTTTCTTGGACTGACAAATGTAATAGTGATCACACTTGTCACCCTGAGTTGTTGCTTGGGAAATAGAGTCTGGGTATAAAACAGCAGGATCACAAAACCACTGCCTGCTCAACACTAACAGCAGCTCACACAGAATTAGAGGCATATACTGTTAATTTTTAAAAATGTTTTTTGTTTGCTTCTAATGATGGTGGTGTGTTATAGTTCACTCAGGGAGTCCAGGTTGCTGTGGCAACATGCACTTTCACACGCATGTTGTAGTCTGGAGCTATGGATAGTGATGGTAGAGGCTCCAACATTCTTTCCATCACATGACTGACCTGGAATCTCTCCTGCTCTTAGCACCTGTCATTGGCGTGTGTTGGAAGGATTTACAAGTTGATACTCAATCTGTTTGGCCACATTATGAACATACTTTCCTTGGTCATCAAGTCCTGGGGTGGGACTTGAACCTGGAGTTTCTGGCTCAGAAGCAGGGGAATTACCCGCCATGCCGTAAGACCTCTATGCTGTAAGACCGCTATGCTGTAAGACCTCTATTTGCTTCCAATGACAGAAATGGTAGTACAGGTATAATTTAGTGTCCAGCTAATTTTCAGTTGCCTCAACCCTGTCTCTGCTGCTATTCTCCACTATTTCCCTGCAGTCAGGCTGATTAGATACAATTTTCTTCAATTCAACATGAAAAGGCCCACTCATCCCACACAAACTCCACTCCCTTGTCACTGATTCCATCCTCCTTCCCGCCCACTCTCTCAGGCTCAACTAGACTGTTGCAGTGTTAATGTTCTGTTTGGTACTGAGCTGAGTTTTAAAACTCCCATCCCATCCATCACCAAGACAGCTTACTTTCCCCAGCATATTAACTTCAAAATCTTTCTGCTCATCCATACATCACTTGACATTCTTGTTCACCTTAGCCCTGCAATCTCCTTCAGTGCAATAATCACTGCCAAGCTCTCCAGTGCTCTTATTCCAGCCTTATTTCCCCTACTCTTAGCCCCACCATGGGTTTGATTTTTCAGGGTGCCATGGACCCTCTCCCCAATTAAAAACTCTGAGTGGAGCCCACCCAGGTGAAGAATTGCTGCCTGCAGCCATTTAACAACTGATTGAAATGGAGTTGCTGTTGCAATGTAGGAAACGTGGCAGCCAATTCGCACACAGCAAAATCCCACAAACAGCGACGTGATAATAATTGAATAATCATAGGCCAGCAACGCTCCAGTGCCGGGAGGGCCGATGGGAGTGGTGAGTGGTGGCTACTGTCAGTACTGCACTCTGGACTTGAGGAGATGTTCAGCACTGGATCGTGACTTTGTAACTGTTTGGGGGTCTCAGCAGGTGCCAAGTTGACAGGCGCCAGTGAGGGAGTTTGGGGGCTTGGGCTTGAGAGACTATGGTGGAGGGGCACCTGAAGGGGTGCCAAATCTTTGGGGGTGGGGGGATCCTCTGATGGGCCCAGGGGTTATCCTGCCGTCCAGCACCAGTCCACACAAGGAAACCTGATGCACTGGGCTCCCACCACCGGTTAAATCCCAGTGGCAGGGGTGTCGAGGCCCTGAAGTGAGCATTAATCGCCCGCTTAAGGGCCTCAAAAGCCCACTGGGAGTCAGATTGCCTAGCCCCAGGCTGGTAAAATTGGGTGAGGGCAGAGCAGGTAGATGGCGGCTATCCTGCCCACTGGATTTTATATGCCCCACCCCCCCACCTTCTCCCTGCCAGCAGGAGAATATAAAATCCAGCCTCATATGTGACAAGCCTTTCAGGTGATCAGGTGACCTGGCCCAGCTTTTTGGAACATCCTTCATAAACCTCTCTGTCTCTCCATCTCTCTGCTAATTTCATTTCAAAGACAAGTCTTTTTAGCTCCGGTTCTTATTTCTAATGTAGTTGGTACAAATATAAAATGTACATTTGAACTGAACCAAGTTTTGACTTAGAGGCGATGGAATGGTTCAAAATTAGACCTGTGACATTCTTATTTGGTGTCTTAGACACATGCTAACAATATTTTTAGAAATGCTAACAACAAATGTTTTATTAGATTATCCTGGGCTCCATTTTGTACTTGAGAGACAATTTTGCTAAATCTATTGAAACAATCAGTGTTGTACATTTGCTGTTTCATTGGATATATTATACATCACAGTGCAATGCAGAGATGACACTCATTTCTCAATGCACTACAGGTTTATTTGCAAGAGTTTTAAAATATCTCTGCAATCGCAAAATATCTGCACTCATGCTTACAGCTCAGCTTCTGGCAGCTTCTATGGTGTCTGCTTACTTTGCTCTGAGTCCACACCCATGCTTAATCAATCAAGCATAGTGGGCATAGACCAGTTACCAGGCTCACATAATCAAATCAGAACAATTGAACAACTGAACACCACAGGTGGGCTGTGTCAAGAAATCTCCAAGGCTGTACCATTGTCATCATAGACATAGCATTGGGTAGTTTTAGGGGGATAAATTCCTACACAGAATTATGTCATTGAACTACACTGGCCTGAATTTCACAGTCTCCCACCTGCGGGTTTTTACGGAGGAGGGGAGTGTGAAATAGGGTGAATGGGCTTTCTTCTGGGTTTCCACCCTCCCTGGCCTCTCAGCAATTTTACGCTGGGGTGGGCTGGGGGGAGAAGCCTCAGACGGGCCACCCTTGCCCCGCTATTATTGGCCACTTAAGAGCCGTTTCCCTCCCAGCCTCAATGTTTAGGCCGACGGAAGGAATTCCTGGGTGTAGGGGGAAGCCCAAAAATGATTGGGCTTGGGCCTTGGGCGGGAAGGTGGTGGGGGGTGGGGGTGGGGGTTGGTGGGGGGGGGGGTGGTGGGTTGGTGGCACCTTATCAGGATCCCTCTTCTAACTTCAGGCACCCCCTCCCCCACTACTAAGGTCCGGTGGCCGCTGGACCTCCCACCCCTGCAACTACTGAGCCCTACAGATATCATGGGGCTGGCCGCAGCAGATCTTGTGGCACTGGGTGATGATCAGAACATTGCGGTGGATGGTCTGTTCCTGCCTTGTGCCCCTTCTCAGCTCCCAGCCCAAAAGGTACAACAACAACTGATATTTATATGGCACCTTTAGTATAATGAAATGTCCCAAGGTGTTTCAGGGGAGCATTTTAAAACAAAATATGATACAAAGCCACTAAGGGAATATTGGAACAGATGACTGAAAGCTTGGTAAAATAAGTAGGTTTTTTAAGAGCATCTTAAAGGAGGAAAACAAGGTAGGGAGACGGAGAGGTGTAGGGAGGACAGAGCTATAGACAACTGAAGGTGTAGCCACCAATAGTGGAGCTCCTTGAAACATTGCACAAGAGAAAACCAGGTACCTTCTGCACGAGAGGGGAACGTAATAACTGCTGCACAGCGGAAACAACCCCCAACTCAGTCTCATCCTGCTATCTAGCTGTGGCATGGACTTTCCATGCCCCCAACCTCCTTCCCTCATGCCAACCTTTCCTTCTGAATTCCTGCTTTCATTACATCCAAGAACTACCACCTGCCAACCACAGCAACCCCACGAGGAGGAAAAATAACAACAGCACAGCAGGGCCCATCTTGCAACCTCATACTTCTTGATTGCAGAATGATATGGGAATACATTGCCTGCACATTTGTTCTCGAAATTAGTATCCTAGCGTCCTATCGAACGGTTGGGCTGTGTGATGTCACGATAATGCCGACTCACGACCTGCCGGTGCACAGAGGGGACACCCCAGCACCTGCCCTTCTACTAACAGTTATCGCGTGGCCCACACAAAACATAGCAGGTGGCGGGGTGGGGGGCAGGGAACACATGGAGATTGATGCAAGGCCTACATAGCACCAGTACACAAGCGTCCCTATGCAAGGCAATTTCTCGCCCCTATTATCTGGAATTCAGAGTTAATGTACGTTAGTTGTAAAGCCAAAAGCGGAGATCATGGGACTGGTGAGAAAAAGAGATTTTAACCATTGACCTTTCTCCTTTAGTACAGAAATTTAGGAAAGACCCGCAGAATTAATCACCCTGAAACGTAACCCAGTAACTAGAACTTGAGATCTCCAGCAGCCTTTACATTTTCATGGCTGCTGTCTGAGTATCGTTTCCTATCATAAAATCTGTAAAACAAAGATGCTATATGAGAACATTAAACCCTGGCATCAAGAGCTCCAAGTTTCTTTCCTGGTTTCTCTAGCATTAGTAATCAACAACACATCTTATTTCTCTCACTGCCCATTGAATGTAATCATGGTCGCAAATGTTTAAATTTAGCTAGAGTGTAGCCCATCATTATTCCATTGATGTTTCATCCAAATCGTATTCCTGGTAAGAGCAGTGGAATAAGAAGTTCCATTTCCCTATTGAAGAAAATGCTTGAGATAAGATCTCTAAAATCTTTAACATTGATTTCTACCAATGACCAATCTTATGCTCAATTAAAGGGCACATGATTCAAGTTGCTGAACATAATAAAAGGAACCAATAAGAATCAATCTACATATCTATGTTTTTTTTAACACAAAAGCAGGAAAGAAGAATCAACAGATATAATTATATATTGAGGAAAGCACAGGCTGCACAACATAATGAATGACCTCTTCATGTTTAGAGTGATCAACATATGGAACAGATTGCCACCTTGCAGAATAAATATCACTTTTTTTGAAAAATTACAAAGAGAATTGGGTTAATCATAAATTAAAGTGGAGAGCGATATGAACAGAAGGTTGGAGCGTGTTTTTTTTGTGGTTATAATGGGTCCTGAAAAAAACAATTATAGGACAGGGTGAAAAGTATGAAGTGAAAAGCTTCTCTTCTTTATTACACAGTCATTTTAGTTTATTGGCTTTAACGCGTTCCTAATAAGCATCATTACTACATTTGCATTTCCAATTGTCTCCTTTCTTCTTCTGCAAGAAATGTCCTATACATGGGTTCGCATAGTGGTAATGTCACTGGACAATCCAGAAGCCCAGATTAATGCTTTGGGGATATGGGTTCAAATGCCACCATGGAAGTGGGTGTAATTTAAAATCAATTAATAAATCTGGAATTAAAAACTAGCCTAATGGTGACGATGAAACCATTGTAAAAACCACTCTTAAAAAGAGTCATATGGACTTGATGCATTAACTCTGTTTCTCTCTCCGCAGATGCTGTCAGAGCTGCTGAGTTTTTCCAGCATTTTCTGTTATTACATTATAAAATCCCATCTGGTTCATTAATACCCTTCAGGGAAGGAAACCTGCCGTCCTTACTTGGCCTGGCCTATATGTGACTCCAGGCCCACAGAATGTGTTTGACTCTTAAATGCCCTCTGAAATGGCCTAGCAAGCCGTTCAGTTGTATCAAACTGCTAAAGAGTCTAAAAGGAATGAAACCAGACAGAGCACCCAGCATCAACCAAGGCACCAACAACAACAACTGCACACCCAGCCCTGTTGACCCTGCAAAGTCCTCCTCATTAACATCTGGGGGTTGTACAAAAACTGGGAGAGCTGTCCCACAGGCTAGTCAAGCAACAGCCTGGCATTGTCATATTCATGAAATCATACCTTACAGACAATGTCCCAGAACCACCAACACCATCCCTGAGTATGCCTTGTCCCACTGACCAAGCACTGTGGTATACAGTCCGGAGGGAGTTGCCCTGGGAGTCCTTAACATTGGCTCTGGAACCCATGAAATCTCATGCAATCAGGTCAAACAAAGGCAAGCAAACCTGCTGGTTACCACCTACCATACCTCCTCAGCTGATGAATCAGTACTCCTCCACTAGGAGGAAGCACTGAGGGAGCAAGAGCACAGAATGTACTCTGGGTGGGGGACTTCAATGTACATCACCAAGAGTGGCTTGGTAGTACCACTACTGACTGAGCTGTCCGAGTCCTAAAGAACATAGCTGCTAGTGTGGGTCAGCTGCACATGGTGAGGGAACCAGCAAGAAGGAAAAACCTACTTGACCTCATTCTCACCAGTCTACCTGTGGTAAATGCATATGTCCATGACAGTATTGGTAGGAGTGACCACTGTACAGCCCTTGTAGAAATGAAGTCCCGTCTTTACATTGAGGATAACCTCCATCGTGTTGTGTGGCACTATCACTGTGCTAAATGGGATATATTTCAAACAGATCTAGCAACTCAAACCCAGGCCTCCATGAGGAGCTGTGGGCCATCAGCAACAGCAGAATTGCATACAACCACAATCTGTAACCTCGTGGCCCAGCATATTCCCCACTCTACCATTGCCATCAAGTCGGGAGATCAACCTTGGTTCAATGAAGAATGCAGGAGGGCATGCCAGGAGCAGCACCATGCGTTACTAAAAATGAGGTGTCAGCCTGGTGAAGTTATAACACAGGGCTACTTGCATGCCAAACAGTGGAAGCAGCATGTGATAGACAGAGCTAAGCAATCCCACAAACAATGGATCAAATCTAAACTCTGCAGTCCTGCCACACCCAGTCGTGAATGGTGGTGGACAATTAAACAACTCACTGGAGGAGGGGACTCCACAAATATCCCCATAAACAATGATGGGGGAGCCCAGCGCATCAGTGCAAAAGACAAGGCTAAACTATTTGCAATCATCTTGAGCCAGAAGTGCCGAGTGGATGAGCCATCTCGGCCTCATTCTGATGTCCCCTACGTCACAGATGCCAGTCTTCAGCCAATTTGATTCACTCTACATGACATCAAGAAATGGCTGAAGGCACTGGATAGTGCAAAAGCTATGGATCCTGTCAACATTCTGGCAATAGCACTGAAGACTTGTACTCCGGAACTAGCTGCGCCCTGAATCAAGCTGTTCCAGTACATCTGCAACACTGGCCTCTACTCAGCAATGTGGAAATTTTCCTAGGTATGTCCTGCCCACAAAAAACAGGACAAATCCAACTCGGCCAGTTACCGCCCATCAGTCTGCTCATGATCATCAGCAAAGTGATGGAAAGCGCTGTTGACAGCATTATCAAGCAGCACTTACTCAGCAATAATGAAAATATTAGAAACTATTCTTAAAGACATATGGTAGGGCATTTAGAAAAATTCAAGGTAGTCAGGCAGAGTCAGTATGGTTTTATGAAAAGGAAATCATGTTTGACCAATTTATTGGAGTTCTTTGAAGAAGTAACATGTGCTGTGGATAAAGGGAAGCCAGTGGATGTAATGTACTTAGATTTCCAGAAGGTATTTGATAAGGTGCCACATCAAAGATTATTGTAGAAAATAAAAGCTCATGGTGTAGGAGATAAAATATTGGCATGGATAAAAGACTGGCTAGCTAACAGAAAACTGAGAGTAGGCATAAATGGGTCATTTTCTGGTTGGTAAGATGTAATGTGTGGTGTGCCACAGGGATCAGTGCTGGGGCCTCAACTTTTTGCAGTTGATATAAATGACTTGGATGAAGGAACCGGAGGTATGGTTGCTAAATTTGCTGATGACACTAAGATAGGTAGAAAAGTAAGTTGTGAAGAGGATGTAAGGAAGCTACTAAAGGGATATATATAGGTTAAGTGAGTGGGAAAAGATCTGACAAATGAAGTATAATATGGGAAAGTGTGAAATTGTCCATTTTGGCAGGAATAATAAAGAAGCATATTATATAAATGGTGAGAGATCTCAGAGCTCTGAGATGCAGAGGGATCTGGATGTCCTAGTGCATGAATCACAAAAGGTTGTTATGTGGGTACAGTAAATAATTAGGAAAAGTAATAGAATGTTATCATTTATTGTGAGGGGAATTGAATACAAAAGTAGGAAGGTTATGCTTCAATTATACAAGGCATTGGTGAGACCACATCTGGAGTACTCAGATTCTAAAGCTCTAGGGGGCACAGCAAGACTAGAGGAAGAGGAGGGCATCTCTCCAGAAGACCCAGCCTTATTTAACCTTGCCCAAGCAAGCACCCAGTCCAGAGAATGGTACCCCATGTAGCTTTGAGGCTAGAGCTACACTAGGTTCACAAAGCAACAATGGGCAAGAGCAAGGGCAGGTGGATTCAACAGCCCAGGATATTTGTCACCCAAAGGCAAACTCACATCCAAGCACTATTGCAGGGCAGAGATGAAGACCTTGAGGATCCAGCCAACAGAACAGAACAATTGGCCAATTGGCTGTATAGCACAAGCTTCTGATTGCCCTGGTTAACCTGCTGGCAAACGTCTACGCAATGACAATGAGCATGAAGAAGTCCAGCTCCAAATTCTGTAGGATCTTCACTCATAGTATTTTGACCATGCAGTCAAGCATGGAGCAAGTGGTCAGCTCCACGAAAACTGCATTGGGACCCACCATGATGGAGCCTCTGGCGGAGAGTTATGACAACTTAACTGGAAGTACAAACTGCTTCTATCTTAGCACTGGCCCCAACATGCCTTAAGGCTTGCAGGGCATGAACGACAGCGTTGCTAGGGGTTTTAAGAGCTTCTCATCATTCCTGAGCTTTTTTCTCTCACTGTGCAGTTCCATGAGGGTGCCAATGGTTCCATGGGAGAATCTTATGCTACCCTCACTCAGGATGATGGGATATTGCTCCCACGCCACCCTCTCAACCAGTGCCCTTCTTGGTGCCACACAGCATACTGTGCCAGGGTACCCTGGCCAGGTCCAAGATACAGCAGTCTGAAGCTGAACCCTGAATGCCCAGAACCGCTTGAGGCTGTCCACCTCAGCCATCTCAGGAGCCTTTAATAATTCACTTCCCAGACTGCAGCCATCAAGAATGCACCTCATTGGAGTAGGAGAATAGCTATGCAAGCACACAAGGGACTGGGGCTTTATACAAGAGGGTATTTTTAGTTCTCTACATTCAGTTGTCAAATGAAGAGTGATGAATTATCTTGGTATAATAACCATTCTTTTCCTTGGGTTGCTTTTGCTCTTGATATTCCTTGATCATGTACAAGGTAACACCAATGAAGTTAAACTGTATTCAAATGTTAGGAATGAAAAGAGAAAAGAAAGAATATATTTATATAGCACTTTTCATAGCCACTGGGCATTTCAAAGTGCTTTATGGCCAATTAAGTACTTTTGAAGGGTTGTCACTGTTGTGATGCCTGAAATGCAGCAGCCAATTTTCACACAGCAAGCACCCACAAACAGAATATGATAATGATCAGGTAACCTATTATTTTTTTGTGGTGTTGATTTGAAGGATAAATATCACCCAGGACACCAGGGATAACTCCATTGATCATATTCTAATAATGCCATTGCATCTTTTACATTCATGTGAGAGAGCAGGTAGAGCCTTGGTTTAAATCTGAAAGGTAGTACCTTCGACAGTGTGAACACTCCTTCAGTACTGCACTGGAGTGTCAGCCTTGAACACACAACCTTCTGACTCAGAGGTGAGATTGCAATTAACTGAGCCACAGCAATGAGGACTGGGTGTGGTGGATTGAGGAATACTTGCCATACATGGGAGAGGATGGAGTACAAATCCCTCATTGGTGAGATGCTAGCTGAAGGCTTTGTCAGCTGGTAGCACTGCTGGGGGTTGTCTTCCACTGTAATCTCAGATATCTAATCCTTCTGCTTTCTGCTCCTCTTCCCCTTCTTGCGACTTTAATGCTTTAACCCCTTTTTCAAGGTGACGTTGTGAAGCAAGCAGCACACAAATGGCAAATCTTGACATTCAATCTAGATTATATTAAGTATGCCACAAATTAGTTGAGGCACTGGAACCTTTGCTCTCAGAACCAGCTGGCCTACTCTCTGAGAGCCTGGTTCTGGTTTGACTCTCATTTATACACACTGTGTATCTGTAGCTCGGTTCTGGACAGGGTTCATGATCCAGGTGTTCCAGGAATAGCCCTTGTCTCCAAATAACTAACTTGACACCTGGCTGTCTTGGTGGGGGAGGAGGTTCATTGAGACTGAAAGCTCTTGAGATGCGGTGACCTCACTTTAATATCTAAATACGGTCAGCAGCCTTGGCATCAAAAACTATTGCGGAACTAATTTGGCTGTGACCTTAGCCTCCGTATAGGCCACCCACTGTCACATTGCTGAATTATCATAGTTGTGCCAGTTCCAGGCCTGTAATCTGAAAAATGTGGAATTTACGTAGGTCTCCTTATGCAATATCGCATTGCATCATACTGTCACTTGTCAGCCATGACTTAGTTGGTACATTCTTGCCTCAGTCACAAGATTCTGGGTTCAAGTTCCAACCCAGGGCTTGAGCACAGAAATCAAGGTTGACACTCCAGTACAGTACTACGGGAGTGCTGCACTTTTGCCTGTGCCATCTTTTGGATGAGATGCCAAACCAAGGTGCCATCTGTCTGCTTGGGGGGATGCAAAAGATTCTATGACACTACTTTGAGAACAGCAGGGAAGTTATTCCTGGTGTCCTGGCCAATATTTATCCCTCAATCAACATCACAAAAACAGATTATCTGGTCATTGCTGTTTGTGGGAACAGCGAGTACACTTCACTAGCTGTAAAGCGCTATATAAATTCAAGTCTTTCCTTCTTTCTCATCCCCATCTATGAAAAAATGGAGCAAAAGATGTGCAACATCGATTGTCACAGATATAGGATCACACCATGGGCCTTCCAGATAAGTTTGCCTCAGCGTCATTACATGCATATTCATCAAGACAAGATATATTAATTGTAAGAATTAAATGTAATGTTGTGGAACAGACCAAACACAGGAGCTGCTTAGTCAGTTTTGATTTGTGATTCAATATTTAATCTTCACAGTTAGAATCCTTTCTTCCACATAACTAAAACATTAAGATGTATCATCTGCTTAATAAAACTTTCCTCTGCACAAATTGACTACACTTCAAAGGTATTTCACTGGCTGTGATGTTAATGTTGAGATTACGAAAGGCACTATATAGATGCAAATTATTTCTTTCTTTCATATGACCCAGCCAGTTTGTGTTGTCTGTAAATTGTCCTCTGGTTTCTGAGGTGGGGAAATGGGCATGTGTAAAGGGAGAGCAAAGAAGTGATTATTCTCTATCAGCAAAGATTACTGCAGGTAAAGCTTTTTTTTTAAATCCCAAACCCTAAACAAAATGTTAATTAAATGAAGGAACGTGGAGTCAAAATGTATCCTTCATTCTCTTCCAGAAGGCACTTTCTGAAAGATTATAACTGCTGCTTGGGGCGAAGTTGTTAGTTATGCATTCCGTGTTTCATGATAGGCTAATTCTATTTCTTGTCATTAGTTCAATTCGATAGATGATTTCACAGAAAGTATTGAAAAAGGCCGTGCACTGGAAGCAGATGAACTGAAGTAGATGCAGCTACCAACAGCTGCCTGTAAGCTGCCCTAAACCAGGGACGTGTCTGATATTCAGAACTGGCATTATTTATCAGGGTATATGGTGCGGGATGAATTAATGAATAGGAGAAATCAAATAAAAAGAATGGGGGTGGGTGGGTGCAGAGAATTAGAAAACACTCACTATTGTATTTAGGTAATAGGGAGAGGAATAGCTCCCCGAATGATATTTTGATGGATGCCTGAATCGGCCCTATCTGTAGATAAGGTTCCTCACCAGCAGTTCTGACTTGTAATTGATTTCCTATATAAATTACTAACTGAACTGGAATAGATAGAGGATCGTACCCAAGTCTGAAGATGATATTAAGCCATAAGGTACATTAAATAATGAAGAGGAGAATGAAAAAGTGAAGAAGAATATAGCTTGATTGAGGGAATAGATAAAAGAATGGTGGATTCAGTTTAACCTTATAAGTGTAAAGTAATAGACTTTGGGCATTAAATGGGAATGGAATCTAAATAAGGAAACATCGGTGGCTGAAGGTGAACAGAGGGATTTAAAGGTCCATATATAAGTCATTAGAAGCTAAGTCATGGACATAAAACATGAGCAAAAAAGCTAATAGGATGCTGATTTCATCACACGAAGTGTAGAATATAAATCGAAGAAAGTATTAATGCAGTTATACAGAATGCTGCTGTCTGCATTTGGAATATTGTGTTGTGTTTTGGGTACCGCACCTTAATATGGTGGTCTTGGAGGGAGTCCATCAGAAATTCACTGGAATGAAGGGTTTTGATTATGATGAGAGATTGGATGAAATTGGGTTCTATTGCCATGGAGATGAAAAATGTAGGTGTAAATCTGACTGGGTTACTTATAATTATGAAAGGAAGCAACAAGGTTCATATGGAATGATCATTCACTCTAGTTGAGGAGATTATGGCCAGGTTTTTACAGCCCCTCCCGCCCTGCGGGCTATTATGGTTCCAACGAACTGAATGGAGATTTAAATGGCTCGCTGCGTCCGCCAGGCCGGTGGAGGGGCGTGGGGGGTGGGGGTGTGGTGCGGTGGGGTGACACGTCATGGCGGGATCGTAAAATTCCGGCCTATAAATGTAAGACAGTCACCAATAAATCCAATGAGGAATTCAGGAGAAAATTCTTTAAGCAAAGCATGGTTAGACTGTAGAACTTGCTACCTCATGAAGTAGTTGAGGTGATTAGTATAGGCGCATTTAAAAGGAAGCTAGTTAAACAATTAGGGAGATAGGAATATAGCGAGGTTACGCTGGGGTGGGCAAGGCCTTGAACAGGAAGACCACCCTTGCCCAAATAGAGACCCTTAGGGGCATTTCCCACCCAGCCTCAATTTTTAGGTTGGCTGGAGGGTTGAACTTGCATGGGGGAAGGAAGAAAATCAAAAGAGTTACATCTCGGGTGGGAAGGGGTTGGTGGGGAGCCTCCGGACCTCCCTCCCCCACCCAGATCTCTCCCCTGAGACCCCAATCACCCCTTTATGCCCCCCAGGCCTTTCCTACTCTTCCCACCCTGGGACACCTTGAACTTAACGTAGGCCTCCGGTGCCCAGGCTTAGGTTCTGAAATCCTCCACCATTTCTCCTTCTGTCGACTGCAGCGCTATAATCAGATTGGCCGGCTGGCAGCTCTCTAAGGCGGGACTTCCTCCCAAGTGAGGGGCGGCAGTCCTGCCTGCAGCTACTGAACGTTCATTCGAGCGTGAAATGGCTGCGGAGCACTCTGAGTTGGCGGGGATGTACTCCCAAAAAATCCAGGCCATGATCTCCTTCCCTAATGAAGGACATACACCCTTGAGGGATTGCAGCATGGTTCACTAGACAGGTTACTGTAATTAGGGGATTGTCCTAAGGAGGGAGGTTGAGTAGTCTGTGCCTATATATTCTGGAGTATAGAAAAATGAGCGGTGATATGTTTTACCTGATAAGAGAATCTAGAACAGTCTCAGAATAAAGTGTTAGCTAATTAGGACTGAGATAAGGAGAAATGTCTTCATTCAGTTAGGGGGTGCCCTTTTAGGACAGAGATGATGTGCAACTTTGGAACTCTCTGTCTCTGAAGGCATTGGAGGCAGTGTCATTGAATATTTTTAAGGCTGAGGTAGACAGATTCTTGTTAGGCAAGAGAATCAAAGGTTATTGGGGGTAAATAGGAACGTGGAATTCAAAACAGAAACGGATCAGCCATGATCTTACTGAATGGCGGAGGAGGCTTGAGGGGCCGAATGGCCTACTTCTGCTCCTATTTCGTATGTTCGCCTTTATCCCAGAGAACTGTGGATGCTCAGTTGTTGAGTAGATTCAAGGCCAAGATGGGTGTATTTTTGGGTACTAAGGCAATTAAGGGATATGGGGATAATCCAGGGGGTGCAGTGGAGGTAAGAGGTACAGCCATGATCTTGTTGAATGGTGGACCGAATGACCTACTCTATTTCTTATGTAACTACAGTGTAAGCACTTTAAGAGTGTAGCAATAATGTCTTATTCTCTTAAAGTTTAGTTATTAAATGGCCTAAATAAGGTTAGAATATTTACATCAGTACGTTGCTAACAGAAATTACATGGAAAAGTAGAATGATAAAGCTCAGTGACAAGGTAGCAATGTCAAATTTCATCTATAATGTAAACAGCGTCTGATTCATTAAACAACAGCACTAATGTAAACAGTTCACAACCTACTGCGTATTTCTACAGCTCCCTTTATTTTTAAAAAAAATATGCATTTCCCTGACAGTCGGAGTAAAGGCACCACCTGGTTAACCAGCAGGAGAGTGGCAGACAGCCCTGGTGAAACTCACCATTCAGAACGAGAACTGAAAACAGGCTCTGCAGATTTTTGGTGCATGCTGTGCATTCTGCTGCTGCCCTGATGTTGGTATTCTTCGAGGACTAATCAGAGTAAACATATCTGGCATTTTGAACCAATTGAAACACTTCTTTGTATCGGTTGGAGCGGAAAAAAAACTTCCATGTGGCATCATTTCTATCAAGACTGATCTTCTCTGTCAAATCTTGAAGTCTCACATCACTGGTCCAACTTGGAGCTATCATTGCAGGTTTTGTTTTTTGCAAAGTCTAGCATAATAATAAATTGCAGTTGTTTTGAAGACTTTCCAACAGTTTTTCAACCCAGCACTGGAGCATCACAAAGGTGTGTGGGGTAGGGGGCCTAGAAATTTTCCACTGTTGTGCCATCGCTGCTAATTAGCTGATCCATTGGCATCAAAATGCTGCCACTTCACTGCTATACTGAGGGAGTGCTGCACTGTTGGAGGTGTTGTGTTTTGGATGAAATGTTAAAGGTGGGATCCCCTCTGTCCTCTCAGGCCGTCATAAAAGACGTCACGCCACTATTTCGAAGAAGGCCAGGGGAGTTCTCCTCACTGTCCTAACTAATATTTATCCCGCAACCAATATCACCAAAAGCAGATTTTCTTTTTGGATATGGAATAATTTGGAGGATCAGCCACTCCCCTCCCCCTTTCCACCAATCACTGTACCCCACCCCCACCCCACACCCCCAGCCCACCCTGCCTCCTCCCCCACTCCCCCCACATCCCCACCCCACTCTCCCACTTTGTGGATGCCAATGTTGAATTGCTTCAGGAGGTCAGGCTCCAGCCAGAGGGCCGTCTTTGGAGTTGACAAAAGGGGAGCCCCCAGGTAGAGCAGCTCGATAAAAAGCAGTGAGGGCCTTTCAGTGCCAGCTCATTAATCAACAATTCGTCACACAGTGATGCACAAATATCGTGATTTTTGCAGATCGGGGGGGAGCCAGTCACATCTTCCAGGAAATGCACTGTACTAAACATAACTAAATGGAAGAAAGCATTGGGTGGAGTGTAAACAGGCTGCTGATGCTCCAACATCCATTTCTCACTTCTGCCCAAGACAAATTTTACCCTCAATGATGTTAAATATCCTCTGCCTGGAGTACTTGTATGCTGCACAGTTATAAGGACTTGGCCCTAATATAACCCCAGAATCAGGTTGTTTACATACAGTTGGGTAGTGTCCATGCCAGAATTAGTGAAGATGAGACACCACTAGGTGGGGGCAGGAGTGGAGGGTTGGTTGGGGGCAGGGGGGGTGGTTAGTGCAGGGGTGGATGGAGGGGTGCAGGTTTGGGATGGTAGAGATTTGGGAGTTGGCAGTAGAATGAGCAAAACTGGCCTGCCACTGAAGCAATTAGTGCAAGGTACAGCACAAGATCAAAAATGTGTGGATAAATGGGCCTCTATCCTGGAAGGCTGGTTACATTACTGCTGTGTGGAATCCATGGGGAGCCTTCCCCACTTCACTGTGCCTCACTTCTTCAGATATACAGAATGAAACTCAGTGTTGAAGTACACCACCAATTATGAATTATTTTATAACTTCACTGGAATAAAGATGTTCTCCTTGATCTCTGCTTCTCTCTAGCAATGCTATGAAGTTCCATCCTTTGTGCCTGGCACTCAATTAAAGTGGGGGCTTTGCTGCTATGACAATTATACAAAGCATCGCCCCTGATAATGACACCCTTGACTTCCATATTGTGTTGATGTGTTAATTAGTCCAGGAAGGCTTCATTTGAGAGGTATGGACAACATTCATTTCAGGATCCGTCAATTTGGAAATGGGAAGCGTTGAGCCATTATTATACATTCCAGGTCGTTTGAAGATTAATGAACCGTTGAAGGCTGAGTTGTGTGGAACAGACAACTGATAGAGAAAAGGAGAGGGGGAGGCAGAGAAAAAGAGAGAGCAGGAAGAGAAAGTGGGGGAGAGCGGGAGAAGGAGAGAATGGGGTGTAGCAGGAAGACAGGAAAGATTCAGCACCAGAGTGCCTTTCAATGAAACAGAAACTGAAGTGAATACTGGAGTATGTTCCACTCTGATGACAGTAATGTTTTTTTTATTCATTCAAGGGATGTGGGCTTCGCTGTCTGGGCCAGCATTTATTGCCCATCCCTAATTGCCCTTGAGAACATGGTGGTGAGCTGCCTTCTTGAATCGCTGCAGCCCATGTGGTGTAGGTACAACCACAGTGCTGTTAGGGAGGGAGTTCCAAGAATTTGACCCAGCGACAGTGAAGGAACGGCGATATATTTCCAAATCAGGATGGTGAGTGTCTTGGAAGGGAAATTCCAGATGTTGGTATTCCCATGTGTCTGCTGCCCTTGTCCTTCTAGATGGTAGTGGTCATGTGTTTGGAAGGTGCTATCTAAGGAGCCTTGGTGTGTTTCTGCAGTGCATCTTGAAGATGTCAGACAATGCTGTCACTGTGCATGAGTGGTGGAGGGAGTGAATGTTTGTGGATGTGGTGCCAATCAAGTGTGCTGATTTGTCCTGGATGGTGTCAAGCTTCTTGACTGTTGTTGGAGCTGCACTCATCCAGGCAAGTATTCCATCACACTCCTGACTTGTGCCTTGTAGATGGTAGACAGGCTTTGGGGACTCAGGAGGTGAACTACTCACCGCAGGATTCCTAGCCTCTGACCTTCTCTTTTAGTCACAGTATTTATATGGCTAGTCCGGTTCAGCTTTTGGTCAATGGTAACCCCCAGGATGTTGATAGTGGGGGAATTCAGCGATATTAATGCCATTGTCAAGGGGTGACAATCAATGGCATTATTATACTCACTGTTATTATGTGCAAAGTGTTCTTCCAGGCCTAATGCGATTGTCATTGTACATAAGCTTGCACTGTATTGTCTGTGTCCTATTAATTTAATAAGTTCAATATCTGAGGCAGCTTGAGGGTGGTGTGTTAATATTGTAGCTTTCTGGAATGGTTTGGAGAGAAATAAAGTGCAACAGGCTTAAGCAATTAAGGATTGAATGACGTCCTGAAAGATTGAAGGTTTCTGCATCAGCAGAAAACCATAGCCTGAGTTCCCTGCTTCATCATAGGGGATTTATAGGTAGGCATTGGTGTAGTGGTATTGTCACTGGACTAGTAATCCAGAGGCCATAGGGTAATGCTCTGGGGACCTGGGTTCCACCCGATGGTGTAATTTGAATTCAACAAAAGAAAAGATCTGGAATTAAAAGTCTAATGATCACCATGGAACCATTGTTGACATTAAAAACCTATCTGGTTCACTAATGCCCCTCTAGGGAAGGAAATCTGCCATAATCACCTGACTCAAGATCCGCAGTAATGTGGTTGACACTTAACTCAGTTGTATCAAACCACTAAAAAGTCAATAAAAGGAATAAAACAAATGGACCACCTGGCATTGAGTTACCCCAGACACTGTCAACGACGAAGGCAAACCCAGCCCTGTCGACTCTGCAAAGTCCTCCTTACTAACATCGGAGGGGCTTGTGCCATTATTAGGAGAGCTATCTCACAGGCTAGTTAAGCAACAGCCTGATATAGTCATCCTCAAGGAATCATACCTTACAGGTCATGTCCCAGACTCCACTATCACCATCCTTGGGTATGTCCTGTCCCAGCGGCAGGACAGACCCAGCAGAGGTGGTGGCACATTGATATACAGTCAGGAGAGCGTCTCCCTGGGAATCCTTAACATCAATTCCGGACCCTATGAAGTCTGATGGCATCAGGTCAATCAGGGGCAAGGAAATCTCTTGCTGATTACCATGTACCGCATCTGCCACCACCAACCCCAACCCCACCGCCCTCCCCCCCCACTCAGCTGATCAATCAGTGCTCCTCCATTTTGAACACCACTATGAGGAAGCACTAAGGGCGGCAAGGACACAGACTATATTCTGGGTGGGGAACTTCAATGTCCATCACTAAGAGTGCTCGGTAGCACCACTACTGACTGAATTGACCAAGTCCTAAAGGACATAGCTGCTTGACTAGGTTTGTGGCAGGTGGTGAGGGAACCAACAAGAGAGAAAAACATACTTGACCTCATCCTCATCGACCTGCCTGCCAAAGATGCATTTGTCCATGACAGTATTGGTAGGAGTGACTACCGCACAGTCACTGAAGAGACAAAGTCCCGCCTTCACATTGAGGATACCCTCCATCGTGTTGTGTGGCACTACTACCGTGCTAAATGGGATAGATTTTGAACAGATCCAGCAACTCAAGACTGGGCAACCAGGAGGCACTTTGGGCCATCAGCAGCAGCAGAATTGTACTCAACCACAATCTGTAACCTCATGGCCCGGCATATCCCCCACCCTATCATTACCACCAAGCCAGCGAATCAACCCCAGTTCAATGAAAAGTGCAGGAAGGCATGCCAGGAGCAGCACCAGGCATTCCTAAAAATGAGGTGTCAACCTGAAGAAGCTATAACACAGGACTACTTGCTTGCCAAACAGCATAAGTAGCAAGCGATAGACAGAGCTAAGTGATTCCATAACCAACGGATCAGATCTAAGCTCTGCAGTCCTGCCATATTCAGTCATGAATGGTGACAACTCACTATCAGTGCAATAGATAAGGTTGCAGCATTTGCAACAATCTTCATCCAGAAGTGCTGAGTGGATGATTCACCTTTGCCTCCATTGGTTGCTAGCCTTCAGCCAATTTGATTCACATTACGTGATATCAAGAAACGGCTGAAGGCACTGAATACTGCAAAGGTTATGGGCCCTGACAATATTCCGACAATAGTACTGGAGGCCTGTGCTCAAGAACTTGCTGCGCCCTTAGCCAAGCAGTTCCAGTCCAGCTACAACACTGGCATCTACCCGATGGAAAATTGCCCAGGTATGTCCTGTGCACAAAAAGCAGGACAAATCCAACACGGCCAATTACCACCCCATCAGTCCACTCTCGATCATCAGTAAAGTGATGGAAGGTGCCATCAACAATGCTATCAAACGACACTTGCTAAGCAATAACCTGCTCACTGACGCTCAGTTTGGGTTCCGCCAGAGCCACTCAGCTCCTGACCTCATTACAGCCTTGGTTCAAACATGGTCAAAAGAGCTGAACTCCAGAGGTGAGGTGAGAGTGACTGTCCTTGACATCAAGGCCGCATTTGATCAAGTGTGGCATCAAGGAGCCTTAACAAAACTGGAGTCAATGAGAATCAGGGAAATCTCTCCACCGATTAGAGTCATACCTAGCACAAAGGAAGATGGCTGTGGTTGTTGGAGGTCAATCATCTCATTTCCAGGACATCACTGCAGGAGTTCCTCAGAGTAGTGTCCTCGGCCCAACCATCTTAAGCTGCTTCAACAATGACCTTCTCTCCATCTTAAGGTCAGAAATGGGGATGTTCATTGATGATTGCACAATGTTCAGCACCATTCACAACTCCTCATACGCTGAAGCAGTCCATTACCAAATGCAGCAAGACCTGGGCAATATCCAGGCTTGGGCTGACAATTAACATTCGTGCCACACAAGTGTCAGGCAATGACCATCTCCAACAAGAGAGAATCTAACGATCACCCTTACCATTCAATAGCATTGCCATTACTGAATTCCCCACTATCAACATCCTGGGGTTACCATTGACCAGACTCTGAACTGGACGAGGCACATAAACACTGTGGCTACAAGAGCAGGTCAGAGGCCAGGAAACCTGTGGCAAGTAACTCACCTCCTGACTCCCCAAACCCTGTCCACAATCTACAAGGCACAAATCAGAAGTGTGATGGAATACTCTCCACTTGCCTGGATGAGTGCAGCTCCAATAACACTCAAGAAGCTTGACACTATCCAAGACAAAGCAGCCCGCTTGATTGGCACCACATTCACAAACATTCACTCCTGCCACCATCGAAAGTCAGTGGCCATAGTATGTACCATGTACAATACGCACTGCTGAAACTCACCAAGACTCCCTATGCAGCACCTTCCAAACACACAACCACTACCATCTAGAAGGACAAGGGTAGCAGATACATGAGAGAACCACCACCTGGAATGTCCCCTCCAAGCCACTCACCATCCTGACTTGGAAATATATCCCCGCTCCTTCACTGTGGTGAGGTCATAACCCTGGAACTCCCTCCTTAACAACACTGTGGGTGTACCTACACCACAGGAACTGCAGTGGTTCAAGAAGGCAGCTCACCACCACCTTCTCAAGGGCAATAAATGTTGGCCCAACCAGCAAAGCCCACATCCTGTAAATAAATTGTAAAAATCCACTTGAGTGAAATGTAGGAAAGGGGAATAATTGATTAAAATACCTTAATATGTCATAACACTATTGGAGGCATATTGCGATGGATACCCATCCTGTCAAAACACTTGGGAGTAATTGTAAAAAAAAACTGGGGTTAATTTTAACCCCCAAAAACGGGTGGGTTTGCTTCAGTGGGAAGTGAAAACGTGAAAAATTTCAAACCCGAACCAAAACTGCCTCAATCACCTCCTCCTCCCATTTCCAGTTTTAATGGAGGCAAGAAGCAAGCAAACAATCTGCTCTCAAGAGGCAGGTCAGTTATTGAAACTTTTAAAAGAAGATGCATGCTTCCATTTTAACAAGGTCTCTGTTTTTAACACTTGGTGACCAGAATTTCCTGGTCTCCACAAACCTGACAGGTAAAAGGAGGCAAGAAGGTAAGTGCCTTTGCAGTGCTGCTTCTGGGTCACGAGGAACGAGAGTGTTTCCTCCAGGCTCAAAGAGCTATTTAGTAAACCCAACCCCCCACGCATATACCCACATCCATGATCTCCCCACCCTCAAACTCCATCAACACAGATCAATTGTGACATCCCAGCATTTGATCTCCTTTGATCCATCCTTGGATCATTGATTCCCCAACCACCACACCCACCCCGATCTTTCCGACTGCCTGGATTCTCTAACCATAATCTGCCATTTTCCCCAACGACCCTTCAATCTCTGACCCTTCCGACCTTGTTTTACTTACCTCCCACCCACCCCCCATACCCCACCCATTTCAGGTTTCGTCACCATTAATTACTCCTATCCCCTTGCTCCATTCCATAACCCCACTGCAATAAATAACAGGGCCACTGGAATTGGCTACTTTGGACCACTCGGCTTGACGGAAGTATGGTGGAGCAGATACTCACGGCTTCCAATCCTAACTCCATCAGAGTATCTCAGGTCAGGGGAGTACAGCCAATTAGTGTACCACTAACTGGTGACACTGTGTATCCAACTCAGGCATCCACTCAAGGGATGGGGTGAGATCAACAAAGTGGAAAGCCACCCACAGGGAAGCCTTTGGCAATATCCATGGAGTGATGCTGGCATAGTGGTAATGTCACTGGGCTAGTAATCCAGAGGCCCAGGCTAATACTTTGGGGACATGGGTTCAAAGCCCACCATGGCAGCTGGAGGAATTTAAATTCAATCAATAAACACACCTGGAATTAAAAGATGATAATAGTGACCATGAACCTACCACTGATTGTTGTAAAAACCCATCTGGCTCACTAATGCCCTTATAGGGATGGAAATCTGCTGTCTTTACCTGCTCTGGCCTACATGTGAATCCAGAACCACAGCAATGTGATTTGTACTTAACTGTCCTCTGAAATGACTTAGCAAGCCACTCAGTTCAAGGCCAATTAGTGATGGGCAACAAATGCTGGCCTTGCCATTGACACCTGTGTCCCATGAAAGCATAAATTGAAATTGCTGTCCAGCTGAAATTTTGATTGGGAGCCCAGTATAGGACTCACATCCTCCCTCCCGGGCGAGGCCTGTTTCTACCATTCCATTACCTGTATACCTGCTTCACCCAGATCACTGGGTAGTAGAGAGATCTGGGCTCAGGAAATTCTCGTCGTCAGATCTCACCGTCATCAGCTCTTCCTTCTCTGATACTAGAAACTACATTTGAGACAGGTGAAGGCTCGACCCCAGCATAAATTCATGGCCAGAAATATTGTCATCCTGCCTAATTTTCCACCCTCCCTGCTGCCACTTGACAGGGTATCTAGGCTACAGAAAATTTTAGAGTTAGGGTGGAGTGAGGCGATGAAGGGATAGGAACATAGGAGCAGAAGTAGGCCATTCAGCCCCTCGAGCCTGCTTTACATTTCAACTAGATCGTGGCTGATCATCTACCATTTTTCCACACTGTCTCCATATCCCTTGATATCTTTAATATCTAGAAATCTATCTATCTCTGTCTTGAATATGATCAATGACTGAGCCTCCACAGCCCTCCTGGGTAGAGAATTCCAAAACTTCACCACCCTCTGAGTGAAGAAACTCCACCTCATCTCAGTCTTAAATGCCTGCCTCTTATTCTGAGACGATGTCCCCTGGTTCTAGACCCCCTCCCAGCCAAGGGAAACACCCTTCCTGCGTTTACCCTGCCTAGCCCCTTAAGAATTTTGTAAGTTTAAATATAATCGCCTCTTGTTCTTCTAATACAGGTCCAGGCTCAAGGAAGCAGAGTCAGTTTAAGAGAATAGAGATTGTGGCGGGAATCAAAGAACATTTCCCTCAGCCTTCCCAGTGTTCTTTATTAACATTGAAGTGTTTTTCTGCCATGTCATGACCGGCTGTAAAAGGAGCTCACTGTTCTAAACTCCTTGAGCATCTCCCTCAAAACCCACAAAAACAGTCACCTCATTCAAGAAGCAGCAGGCCACAAAAAGTAAGCAGATTTTACTAAGGAAACCACATAATAATATATTTCATAGGTGTTTATTTTATAACCGCAATCTATAAACAAAAAAAAGCGATACTTTAAATGTAATTCCTGCACTCCAGGAGGTCTGAAACTTGTCTACTTGCTGTGGAATGGGTGCGTGCATAAATTATGTATCTGTCTGGAGATTTAGGATTGACAGTAAAGAGCCTCACCTCTGTATGCCTGGGGAGGGCCAACAAGCAATTATCATGTTGCCAGTTGCAAACAATGAGACTGTCTGTTCACATGGAATGATAGACCATAAGACCATAAGACATAGGAGCAGAAATTAAGCCATTCAGCCCATCGAGTCTGCTCCGCCATTCAATTATGGCTGATAATGATATGCACAATTGTATAAATTTCCAGCCAAGTACTCTACAGCAAAGCTTTTAGGTATCATGTTTGCATCATCTTGTGGGAGAAAATTCAAGTGGCCATCGCCACAGAGATAACTGGGCTGGCAGTCATACTTATCAGTGCTTTTAAAGCAAGTGGTGCTGAGCACTGCTACAGTATGCCCAAGCCAATCTTCAGGTATGCGAATCTGAGAAGAAAACAGACTTTTTGACTGGTATTCAGCCAGAGGCAAAGACCTGAATTTTAACCCAGAGGCACTTTCTCTGTAGTGGAGTAAGGTGAAGGGTGGGATGGGAGGTGGGGAGTGGGGGAGGCTGTTATGAAGAAACAGTAAGTTGACTGTCCTGTAGTTTTTAACTGACAAGTGGCCTCAATGGGCAATTTAATTGATCTAACTGGCTTCCTGCTGCTTGCAACCCCCGACCCCTAATCCAGCCTCAATGAAAATTGCTCTGAGGCAGGACCATTGTGGCAGATCATCATACCAGAGGTTAGTAGAAAACTATGGGCTCCCCTGCCTCCCATCTCATCTGCACATGTCTTCGAAAATTCAGCCCAGGGTATCAGTACACTGTGAAACTGCTAAAAGAACCAAACCCTCATGGCAAACAGAACTGTACACACACTTCACTGCGTGGCAGTGTTTGTATAAATTGTATAATCTTTTAAGCCGTGGAACAAATTTAATTGAACAGTTGTTAAGAGTGGGGTGAATTATTTTCTTTTCAGCTTCATTTTTGCAGAAATGCTGCCTTGTGCTCAGCCAACTTTTCCATAAAATTACTTTATTCCCCCCAGTTGCCTCTCTTTCTCAAAGGATCCATGATACTGATTTGAAGCCTTACCAATCCATAGAGGTTTTAATAGTCATGTGGCTGCCGGACTCTCAAGCCACATTAGCACTTGGGACTAACTCTAAATTTTAGGTTAGTACACCATACAAAAACACTTACATTTCTATAGTGCCTTTCACAAGCTCAGGACCTGCAAAAGCACTTTGCAGTCAATCAAATACTTTTGAAGTGTTGTCACTCCTGCAATGTTGGAAAACTCAGCAGCCAATTTGCATGCACACAGCAGGATCCCAAAAGCAGCAATGTAATAATGGCCAGATAATTTGTTATTTTTTAATGATGTTGGCTGATGGATAAATATTGTCCTGGGCACTGAGCAGTTCTTAACCAGCATATACCACCAAAAATAGATGTTTCTGGACATTTATTGTCATTTGAAGGGTCCTTGCTGTGTGCACATCGGCTATTATGTTTGCCTAAATTATAACAGTGACTGCATTTCACAATTATTGGCTATGAATCGCTTTGGGACATCCTGAGGAAGTGAAAATTGCTACATTTCTGTAAGCTCTTTCTTGATATTTATTGTGGGAGGACTGGGCTGGAAGAATGCCACTCTTCTTCACATTGTACCATGAGATAATTTATGTCCACCTAAAACGGATAGGTTGGCTTATGAGGAAAGGTCGGACAGGTCATGCTTGTGTCCACTGGAGCTTAGAAGAGTAACAGGTGACTTGATCGAAACCTTTAAGATTCTGAGGGGACTCGACAGAGTGGATGTGGAGCAGATGTTTCCTCTTGTGCTAGGGGTCATGGTTTAAAAATAAGGGGTCGCTCATTCAAGAGAGATGAGGAGAATTTTTTTCTCTCAGAGGGTCATGAGTCTTTGGAATTCTCTTCCTCAAAAGGCAGTGGAAGCAAGGTCTTCGAATATTTTTAAGGCATAGCTAGATAGATTCTTGATTAACAAGGGGGTGAAAGGTTATCGGGGGTAGATGGGAGGTTACAATCAGATCAGCCATGATCTTATTGAATGTGGGGAGCAGGCTTGAAGGGCTGAATGGCCTACTCCTGCCTCTAGTTCGTATGTTTGTATGTAAATGGATGGACAGGCCACTTCAGATAAAAATGTCTTTCTCAGTATCGCACTGATGTATTAGCAAAGATTAGGTACTCAAACCTGTAATCAAACTTATAGTATTCTGATTCAGAAGGAAAACTGCTGCCAGGCTAACATTGAGAGCCCTTAGCGTGAGGCACACTTCCTTCTGAGTTCAGTTGCAAATGAAAATTCAGCATGTCTTTGGTCGATAATGCACACAGGTCATTTTTTTAAATTATTCGTTCATGGGATGTGGGCATTGCTGGCTGGGCCAGCATTTATAGCCCATCCCTAATTGCCCTTAAGAACTGAGTGGCTTGCTAGGCCATTTCAGAGGGCATTTAAGAGTCAACCATATGGCTGTGGGTCTGGAGTTACATGGAGGTCAGACCGGGTAAGGATAGCAGATTCTCTTCCCTAAAAGCACATTAGTGAACCAGATGGGTTTTTACAACAATCAACAATGGTTCCATGATCATAATTAGACTTTTACTTAGATTGGATCTTTCCTATATATCCTCTAGGTACCTTGTATTTTGCTTATGGCCACACTAGGGTAATGATTGAGAGATGAAATTATCTTGGATTACAACAGAAAACTGGCCATAACCTATTGAGAGCTCATTTTACACGACCCGATTATCAGAAAATCATGTAAAAAAGGACTGATGTGCCATCGGCCCCTGTGGAAAGATGCTTCTTATGATCTGTTCAAGTTCAAATCTGAAGTATCGCCTTGAGTTCTCTTGTAGCAGTAAAAATAAAACTGTCGTACTGGGAAATCACTGACATTAAAAATCAGACTGGCACTTGGATACGGGCTAGCTGTGCACTGAACATATTAGACCATAAGACATAGGAGTAGAAGTAGGCCATATGTTTAACTATTCATTTGAATTGATTTGAAAGTGGCAAGATGGCTCTAAGGCAGGCCCTGATATTAACCCAGTACTTGCAGCGTGAGCCTGGCATGAAGGAGATAAAAAATTACAACAACAACTTGCATTTATATAACACCTTTAATGTTGGAATAAGTCACAAGAGGCTTTACAGGAACGTAATCGGACAAAATTTGACACAACCAAAGGAGATATTAGGACAGGCGTTTAAAAGTCTGGTCATATGTGAGTGCGTTATCAATTTTTGGGTACTAATTTCACATTCAGGAAACTTTATATTTGCTGCAGCAACATCAGGTAACTAACCTCACAATTGTTAGCACATGGTAAATTGAACAAAACAGTGGCAATTAAAAATATTCTTGTGTAATGCCTTGCACGATGCCTCTAATCCTGAGGTGTACTTGAAGCATGAACAACATCTGCAAAATTGTTGTTTCTAGCATTGATGTTGCCTGATTTGCTGGTGAGATGTGATTTATGAGTGCCATTTGTACACATCATGACCACATTATTCTTGTCACAGTCTCATGCTGGGTCTTGGGACCAGACAATCCCACTGAAGCAAAGCATCTTAGCAAGAAGTGCAATGCTATATGCCAGACGGAGACAACAGCATTCCTACACGGTATTCTATTGAATGTCACTCATCGGCAAGTATCCAGTATTGGGTAGTATAGAGGTATAATGATCTGTAAGATTTTCTCACCTGCTTTTCTTTACTTATTGCATTGATGACAGCTGCAAGAACACCATACCAGAGACTTCTGTTCACAATGTTGCCTTCCTTCAATATTGTTTCAGCAACCAGGCTTAAGTCCAGCCTATAACATGGTGACTGGGTGGTGAATTACTTTCACCAAACAATGGTACCAACCAAGAGTAAGGCAAAACCTAGACTGGTGCCACATGGAGTTGAATCATGCAAAGCTGGAGACTGTGGCTTAGACTTACTCTGTGGCACTGCCCCACCCTGCTGCAAAAAAACACTTACAGCATATGAAAAAATAAGAGAGCTGGAATTTGTATATCACCTGCCCCATCCTCAGGAACCTCAAGGGGAGATGGTGACGAAGTGGTAATATCACTGGGCTGGTAATCCAGAGTCCCAAGCTAATGTTCTGGAAAAGTGGGTTCAAATCCCACAACAGCAGCTGGTAAAATTTAAATTCAATTAATATATCTCAAATATAATGCTAGTCTCAGTAATGATGACCATGAAAACTATCATTGATGTGATAAAGACCTGTCTGCTTCACTAATGCCCTTGTAGGAAGGAAATCTGCTGTTAGCCAGTCTGGCCTACATGTGACCCCAGACCCACAGCAACATGGTTGATCCTTAACTGCCCCCTGAAATGTCCTGTTCAAGGGCAATTAGGGACAGCCAACAAATGCAGGCTTTGCCAACAATGCCCACACCCTATGCAAGGATAAAGGAAGCGTTTTGCAGCCAATGAATTTCTTCTGGTGTAGTCACTGTTGATTTTGGGAAATATTACAGTCAATTTGTGCTCAGCAAAGTCTCAGAAGCAGCGCTGAGATGAACAATAATCAATCTGCTTTATCTGTTTTTGGTAGAGTTGGTTGAGAGATAAATGTTGGCTGGGATACTGGGAGAATTCCTCAAGTAGTGCGATTTGATCTATTAAGCCTAGATGGGGTCTTGGTTAATGTCATAACTTATATTATTTACCCAACAGTATCTTTTTCAAATAACAGGTTCCTCCAAGTCACTGCTGGCGAAATGCTTTTGCTACTTCTCTGGAGCATGAAGAGGAGTAATTCCCTTTTAGCAGGGTGGGTTAATGTGTAGGTGATTAGGGGAGGAGAGCAAGAGGCTCAAAGCAGGAAAGACTTGGGTTAGGAGGAGCAGAAGTGCGCCTCTTAGCCTACAATGAGCCATTAAAAATTCAGGCAAAGAAAAAACAATGCAGTATTCTTGGCATCCTGCGATCGGGATCCGTGCCACCCTTCCTTTGACGGGGGTGTTGGTGGAGGGGTGGGGGAGGTGGTGTGGTTTGGGGAGGGTGTGGGGGCATTGGAGACAACGCAGGCCTTAGTCAGGTCCATGGTTAAAATGGTATGTGTATCTCACTGATGTCATCAAGATATGACTCTGCCATTTGCCTGCCACAGATGCATCTGTCCATGACAGTATCAGTAGGGGTGACCACCACACAGTCATTTTAGAGACAAAGTCCTGCCTTCACATTGAGGAAACCCTCCATTGTGTTGTGTGGCACTAACACCATGCAAAATGGAATAGATTGCAAACAGATCTAGCAACTCAAGACTGGGCAACCATGAGGCGCTGTGGGCATTCAGCAGCAGCCACATTGTATTCTAACACAATCTGTAACCTCATGGCCCGGTATATACCCCACTCTACCATTACCATCAAGCCAGGGGATCACCCCTGGTTCAATGAAGAGTGCAGGAGGGCATGCCAGGAGCAGCGCCAGGCATACCTAAAACTGAGGTGACAACCTGGTGAAGCTATAACACAGGACTACTTGCTTGCCAGATAACACAAGCAGAAAGTGATAGACAGGGCTAAGTGATCCCACAACAAACAGTTCAGATCTGAGCTCTGCAGTCCTACCACATCCAGTCGTGAATGGTGGACAATTGAACAACTCATTGGAGGAGGAGGATCCACAAATATCCCCATCCTCAATGATGGAGGAACCCAGCACATCAGTGCAAAAGATAAAGCTGAAGCATTTGCTGCAATCTTCAGCCAGGAGTGCCAAGTGGATTATTCGTCGTAGCCTCCTCCGGAGGTCCCCAATATTACAGATGCCAGTCTTCAGCCAATTCAATTCACCCTACATGATATCAAGAAACTGCTGAAGGCACTGGGTACTGCAAAGGCTATGGGCCCTAACAATATTCCAGCAATAGTACTGAAGATTTGTGCTCCAGAACTTGCCACACCCCTAGCCAAGCTGTTCCAGTACAGTTACAACACTAGCATCTGCCCAGCTATGCGGAAAATTGCCCAGGTATGTCCTGTACACAAAAAGCAGGGCAAATCCAACCCAGGCAGTTAGCACCCCATCCTTCTACTCTCAATCACCAGTTAAGTAATGGAAGGGGTCATCAACAGTACTATCAAGTAGCACTTGCTTAGCAATAACCTGCTCACTGTCACTCATTTTGGGCTTCACCAGGGCCACTCAGCTCCTGACCTCATTACAGCCTTGGACATGGACAAAAGAGCTGAAGCCCCAAGGTGAGGAGAGGACTGACTACCCTTGACATCAAGGCAGCATTTAACCAAGTGTGGCATCAAAGAGCAAAACTGGGGTCTATGGGAATCAGGGGGAAACTCTCTGCTGGTTGGAGTTATACCTAGCACAAAGGAAGATGGTTGTAGTTGTTGGAGGTCAATCATCTCAGCTCCAGGACATCACTACAGGAATTCCTCAGGGTAGTGTCCTCAGCCCAACCATCTTCAGCTGCTTCATCAATGACGTTCCTTCCATCATAAGGTCAGAAGTGGGGATGTTCACTGATGATTGCACAATGTTCAGCACCATTCGCGACTCCTCAGATACTGAAGCAGTCCATGTCCAATTGCACCAAGACCTGGACAATATCCAGGCTTGGGCTGACAAGTGGCAAATAACATTCATGCCATAAAAGTGTCAGGCAATAACCATCTCCAACAAGAGAGAATCCAACCATTGCCCCTTGATGTTCACTGGCATTACCATCACTGAATCCCCCACTATGAACATATTGTGAGTGACAATGGTAACGCCCTAGAAGAGGTTGTGGTGAAAAAATTAATCCAGGCTGGTCTTTTGGCTCAAGCTGATTTATTTTCAAGACAACTCCCAACTTCCAAGTAACTTCCACACAAAGTGTTCCAGCTGTATCCTTTTATTCTATTTAAACCAGATAATCAATGCCCATCACTTGTTTAACTAGCAATTGTTCTTAACAAGGTGATTGCCATATTAACAACCATTGACCAGAAACTGAACTGGACTGGCCATATAAACACTGTGACTATAAGGGCAGATCAGAGGTTAGGAATTGTGCGACAAGCAACTCAGCTCCTGAATCCCCAAAGCCTGTCCATCATCTACAAAACACAGGGCAGGAGTGTGATGGAATACTCCCCACTTGCTTGGATGAGTGCAGCTCCCACAGCACTCAAGAAGCTTGATACTGTCCAGGACAAAGCAGCCCGCTTGATTGGCACCACATCCACTAACATTCTCTCCCTCCATCAGTGACTCCAGCACAGTAGCAGCAGTGTGTACCATCTATAAGATGCACTGCAGGAATTCACCAAGGCTCCTTCGACAGAACCTTCCACACCCATGACCACTACCGTCTAGAAGGACAAGGGCAGCAGATAGATGGGAACACCACCACCTGGATGTTCCCCTTCAAGTCACTCGCCATCCTGACTTGGAAATATATCGCCGTTCCTTCACTGTCGCTGGGTAAAAGTCCTGAAACTCTTTTCCTAACAGCAATGTGGGTGTACCTACACCACATGGACTGCAGCAGTTCAAGAAGGCAGCTCACCACTACCTTCTCAAGGGCAACTGGGGATGGGCAATAAATGCTGGCCCAGCCAGCAGAGCCCACATCCCATGAAAGGATAATTTTTAAAAATATTAAAATTAGACTTACGCCCCAGATGATTGAGTGATTTTCCACACCTGAATTCAAGCGAGTAAAATGGTGAGTAAAAAGGGAACCTTTACCCAATCCCCGCCCTTAACTCACACCTATCATGCTCCTACCTGGAAGTGAGACTTAAAATGAGCTCTACCTTTTCTACACAAATGTGAATGTAATCATGGAAATCCGACATGAAAACATTGCACCCCTGTGGTCTTTTGCAATAAACCAATTATTTTCAAGTCAAAATTCCTTGACTCATCTCTTTTCTTGTATTCGGTTTAGATTCATAGGCCCAGATTTTCGTCCTCAGGTCAGGTTCACAGAGTCAAACCCAACCTTTAAAAATGGCCACCCACAGGTCAGATTTTCAGTCGGGGGGGGGGTGGCGGGGGGGTGTGGGCTGAAATAGTCCGAAGTCCGGGCGAGTGACCCCGGAACGAGCAAGGAGGCTGCTGGGTGCAGAGGCGGTCTGGGTGCAAGGCCTGCCTCTATGCTTCAGCACCGCGTTCAAATAAATAAAAAATGATAATAAAACAAAAAAAATCCCTCCAGCCCTCACTCCACTCCCACCCCCCCACCACACACACACTTGCTATGCCCCATCCATGCCAACCAATCATGACATCGAGCCTCTCTGCCGTGATAAAAATCTGGGCCATAGAGTTATAATGGCACAGAAGGCAGCCATGACTTCCAGTTCATTACCACTTATCACATAAAAAAACTTGCATCTCTTGTCCAAAACCTTAAATCTGTGTCCCCTATTCCTTGTAACATGTTTCAGTGGGAATAGCTTTTCTTTTTCTGTCTTATCTAAACTGACTTGTGACTTAATTGACTACAGTAGGACTAATGCGGTTGGTAGTATCAATGATAATTGTAAACGTGCTCTACGATGGGATCGATAATGGTGATTTTCAATTTCACCTCTTTGTGTCAGGGAGAGAGAAATTATTGTTGTGTGAACTTTGTTTGCTAAGAGTCTGGGCATTGCCTCAGGTAGGCACCTATTGGTAGCAATGGAGCTCCTGGCAGATTATGAGAAACTGGCAGCCCTTGAGTTCAGGCAGTGCTTCTTAGAAAATCACAGGGACAATTCTCCATTGATTTTGAAGGGATAATCATAGCAGTGTTCCCACATTATTCTGACATGCTCTGGTTGAGGGGACAAATGTTATCCACCAAAATATCGCAAAGTTGCAAAATTTATGTTTTGAAATTTGTGACTATTTGACCTAGGACAAATGAGAATCATATAGTACAGAAGGAGGCCCATCAGTCCATTGTATCTGTTCTTATACCCTTTGGAATGGTTAGCCAAATATTTCCACTGCCCTTCTCTTTCCCCGCAGAGCTGCCATTCTTTCCTTTCCAAATCCAACTGAATATATATCCAATTCACTTTTGAAAGTTAGTTACTATTCGAGTCTGGCTCCACCACCATTTCAGACAGTGCCTTCCAGATTTTACCAACGCGCTGCATAAAAGAGAAAAATTCTGTTCATGTGCCCCTGGTTTTTTTTTTGCCTGAAATTCAATAAGATATATTGATTAAGTTATATTCAGCTCACAGAGGGTTAACTTCACAAAATACGGATTCCGGGAATTTGGATTAGAACTTGGACAAAACATCTGTTTACAGCAGATATTAGTCAGAGACAGAAGAGTTTCATTAGGCCAGTTGTGTGTGACAAAACATTCAGAAATTAACTCAATGATGTCGCTTCCATTTGATTATTCCTGTTTTCTAGGCAAGGGAGCTGAGGCAGCTCTTAATAGCTTTCATTGTTGTCTATGGGAAGACATTTCTGCAAGATGTTTAATATGTTTGGACTCATAATGGCCAGAAACTGCAGTAATTGCACTCATTCTTTTTAAAGGGAAAGGAAGAGTTATTATATCTGGATTACAACACAGGTTGTTTTCTTATTTTAATCAAACATAACAACAAATTAACTTCAGTTATCTTAAAAGAACACTTCAGAGTTACACAAGAATCCTACTATTTTAATCAAAGGCGGGCATTAACAACATGAGTCTAACAGATGTTGAAGCTTGCATTACCACAGAAGCTGCTTAAGGTTCAACTGGTGTGTGCTGAGGAAGGATCCAAAGAAGGAAGAGAGAAAAAATAAACTTACAGACAATTTTCTATTACAAAATTAATTGGTCAATGCATACATTAAAAAATGCACACAGGGGATGTCGTATTCATATGGGAAGTTCACCATATGGAGATAATAATGACAAACCATGTAATGTTCATTTAATGACATCACTGATTGCTGTACACACCCTAATGTGTTTCACTGTTTTGAGATTTGTTGGAATGGGGCTTTCAGATAGAATGCTTCCATAGAGAACTATACCCTCTTTGCAAAAATGTTAATGAAGTCTACTTGTTATTCCATTTTATTATAATGGGTAGAGTATATGCTCAGGGATATGGCAAAGGTAAGAAATGTTTTTGCCATGATCCTTTGTAGAAGCATATATACCAGTCATCAAATTTGCCAGTAATTTAAAAATAAAATGTGAATCTGTGCTTCAGATCTCAAGGTGAGGCTGTGGAAGGATTTGAAAATAAGTTAGGCTGAGAACTTTAGACATTATTGCAAGACCAGGAGTCAATGGAAGAGAGTAAGGGAAAGGAAGCTCCCAATTCAAGTATGGGTGTTAGTTGCCTCAAAATATATCTCTAAATTCTTTCAGCAGTCATGCTGATTTTCAAGCCCATGGCATTCTATGGTGCAACTTTTTTAAAAATTCTCAAATAAATCACTAAATTGCTACAACAACATCCCTTCACATGGGTCTACTCTTTCATCTTGGGTTGGAACTTAAGTCATAATGACTGATTTTCATCTGCTTTGTGCGCAGGAGTGCACAGCAGGGCAAGCATTGTAATCACATGAAAATAAAGCAGGAATAATGGAATGACATCACCTACCTCAGCTTGCTCCCCATCGCCATGGAAACATGAATAAGGAAGGGCATCCAGAAGAGGTAGATATTAGGCCCTGTGCTCAACCACAGACATGATTGAAGGATAGGCTAACCAGATTTTCAAAAGTCAAAACTGCGAATTATTGAAAAGCCTTTGGAAGGCAGGGCTCCATGATGACTGACATGTCAGGTGACCAAAGGTAGGAGTCTCGGGGAGGGGCAGTTAAAGGTAGGAGATCATCGGATGGTATCTCCCAGAATATGCCCAGCCAGAGTTGGCAACGCTATTAAGGCACCCAATTATTGAAGACACCGGTTACAAACTGGAGTTGATCCAAAGTGAAGTGACCGCCGGGGTGGCGGGGATAGGGCCCCAGGGACCGGAGCCTATCTGCACCATGGTGGAGTGACTGAAGGTGAGTGAGGGAGGGAAAGGGAGAGGTGGCTTCATGGCACTTCTAGCCCCTAAACATCAATCGCAACAGCAACTGTAATCCTACACTCAGCGCCTGAGAGACAGTAGACAGTCCCTCATCTCAGTCTCATTTGAAAGGAAATGTTGCTTTTGGAGGGAAATACCAAACCCAATAACAGGATGCGATTTGCAGAGCAGCATGGTTATTGTAACAAACATCAAACACATTGAAAAATATTGTGATGAAAAGTTTAAAGCATGTGGGGATGCAAAGTAATTTAAGCTTATGTGCCTGTCAATGCCACCACACACAACTCCTTTACTTGGAAATGCCATCTAAACTAAACTATAGATCACTCAGCAAACACATCAATGTCATGTTTTTGCCAGTGTTCCATCCTGACCAACTGAATCTTACACATTAAGTAAACATAGCAAACATGGTCAGATATTATCATTGTAAATGGTCGCAGGGTGTATTTAACATAGGTTGCTGGACACAAGCCCTCCAGGAACTTTCAAACATTTATTAATTATATATGTGTACAAGGATAGAAAACCTTCCAGAACCATCCCTCCGAGCTCTGGTCACGTGTGATCTGACATCACTAATAATGTATATTAGCCATTAGCTTAATAGCTATTAATCCTTTATACTACAGTTACCCTGATCCTAAACCACTTAACAGCCTAAGAGCTTTGCTGCATTTAATTTATGCCCCTTAGCTGCATTTTTAACCATTGGATAGAATCCACTTGCCTTTTAACAACAAGGTTCAAACCTTTCATGTCAAATTGAACAGCAAAGACTTCCTGTGTCTGACCTATTTTTAGTCAATAGCTAGTTTGTGTAATAGAAATATGTATTATTAATCATCTCTCTAAACTTCATTTTCTTGGGATGTTCACATTTAATTCACTGTGCATGTCTTTGATCAAGAAAATCTAAATCAGTGGGAATTTCCACCCTGCATGTATATCATGCTGTCTTAAAATATAAAGCAGTCTCCAGCACAGACACGATGGGCTAAATGGCCTCTTGTTGCACCGTAACTTTACAATGGTTCTCTGGCTCTGTCCCTGGCTTGCCTGCAATTTTTGATTGTGCAGAAAGGTGTTTTGCATTTGGATAAGATAACCTTCAGCCTCCAGCAGAAACTGGTGTGTTATTAAATTGGACTATATGATACCTCAACAAGTTTTCGCAATATATGGCTGTGGCTGAGAGAGGATCCCTTCTACAACTGAAATGAAAAGATAATTAAGTCAGGCTTCTTTGCTAAACGATGAAAAATACCTTTTGTTTTTATAAAGGTAACTTGTTGCTGTTGTTTTCAGCGATAGAAAACAGTGGTTATGTAAACACTCAAATATTTGGACAACATGATTGGGTTTAATTAATGTTTCCAATGGGCAATGACCTTATTGACATTTCCAGTGTAATTAATGGGTATATACTTAACAGACGGTCTGTCAGAAACTACAAAAGAGTCCACCCAATGAATGTTTCATTTGCTGGAACCTAACTCAATCCGGCCTCAGACAGAAAGAGCCACGATGAACCCCAGCTACATACACAAAGCGGCAGCTGTTGCTGTTTTACTGAGGATGGGAGCAGAGTGGATAAAAGTGAACAGCAAGGCCGAGTGAAGTGGAATCACATCCCCGAGGGCTACAGCCTCGGCTATGGTCCACATTTGGTTGGGTTGGGCTGGGCAGTGTTCACCCACACTCCTGAAGCTATTGCTAGGCCGCAGCCTACCCCGTCACTCACCTCTAGAAATAGACATAGCTCTTCCCCGCCAACAGGTCTGCCCTTTGAGTGACTCCTTCCCTTTTCCGGCTGGATGGGAACACAGAGCACTCAAAACACTTCCTTGCCATCACCAGGGTTGCCGCCTTGATGTGAACAAAGGGTAAGACTCAAGGGGAATCTAATGTCCTCCTACAAGGTGCAGGGAAGGCCACCAGGAAGTATTTCCTGTCCCTCATCTCGCTCTCTCTCTATATGCCCAGGGTGCAGTGCATCGAGAGAAGGACTTTTTCTGGGTTTGTCAGCAGTAAGTGAAATGCAAGGGGCGGGTTAAAGGATAGGGGCCTCAGCAGAGCTGAAAACCCAGGCATTTGAGAAATTTGGAGAAAACTGTCAGGACACCGAAGCACTTTAGTGAAAAACCTGGCCAAAGTGAGATGTCCGGTCACCCCATCAAAGAAGCTGAGAAAGACCAGCAGCAAGGCCATTGAAGCCCAAAAAAAATTGGTAGCAGCAACAGGGCCAATAGGAATAATCTCATGGCTGAAGTCCTACAACTATTGGTTACAGATTCCATTAGTGAGGGCACGACTGCTGCAACAGGCCTCCCATGCAGATATAGATGGAATTCTTTGAAGACTCCTGCCAGGGAGTAAACCTGTACCTCGGATACATTGGATTCAGGCTATTAATGTGATCCTAAGTTCAGGTCAGGACCGACATTTTGGGTACATTTTGGGTGCACGCCACCTGATATATCCAGGCGGGGACAGTTAAGAAAATCATCACTGCACTGTTTCCTGAGCTCATATTGTTGAATTGGGCCTTTTTGCTGACTTCACTCAGGCCAAACTCATGTTCCATCAACCTCAGTTTGCACCCTGGGTCTGCAGGCCTCACAATTAGGATGCTGCCATTTGTATTCCTGGCAAAATCACCTAATTTGTTTCCGGTGAAGGATATACATCCACCTACTTATCACAATCCAACAAAGAATTTTTAAAATACTTACAGTCCCAAGTAGCTGACAATTCATAAAACAATGTCCAACTGTCCTTAAAAGCCTACAACCAAAGCAACTGCTTCAAGCGACTGAATTGGTTGCTATTGTTTTAGTGTTTTGGGTTTCAGGTTTTTGGCTTGTGTTTTGGTATCTTATCCTGAAATTCATAAACACACTCTAACCATCCAGCCTCATTTCCAAAATAAACTCTACTCCATCCATTGGTCTCTATGGCAGGATCTCACCACCATTCAGCATGGACGAATACCACATTACACCCAACATGGGAACAAACATTCCACTATCTGGAAAACTGTCCTTTTCCTTTTAACTTGCTGTTTGCAATGTGAGTATCACAAATCATTAGATCTATTGAATTCGCTTTCACAATTTTTCATGGTGATATTTGGAATCAGAACGCCTCAGCTGTTGGTCGAATGCCACAAGCACCAGGCCACTGTCTGCTGGAGTTTTAGGTTGGAAAGATGTCACTGTGCCGTTATCACTTACACTGTTTCTCACCATATGTGGCCCTTTAATCATATGTTTTAGGAGCAATGACCCAAACCTCTCCTCCCACCAGACAGAAATGAAGACCGAGCACACCTCACCAGATAGGAAGAGAATGGAAAACAATTAAAACCCCTCCCCTTGTTCAGCATCCTCATCTTGATGATGGAAACACTCCTTAATCTATCACCCTCCTCTGTATTTGTCTCAACACTACCCCTTTGCCTCATCCACCTCCCCATCCTTTCCTCTCTCCCAAAATACCATTTCTACCTCTTCTCCAATCCCCTTCTTCCTTTCATTTTCCTCCTTCCCTGTACCTCCTTCTCTTCTTTCCCTTCTCCTCATCTCCCTTCCCTTATTTCACCCATTCTCCTCCCTTGACACTTCCTTTCCCCTCTCTCTTCTCTCCCACTCACCTGTTCCTTCCATTCACTTTCCTCTCACTCCTCCCTCATTTTCCCCCCTCTATTCCCATTCTTCTCCTCTTCCGTCTCTCAGACACTACACCCCCCCACAACCCTCATCTTCCCCCCTCTTTTCTCTTCCCTCCCCGTTGCCTTTCTCTCCTTCTTTCCATCGCATCCTTCAGCTCCTCACTTTCAACTCTTTCCTCCTCCTTTCATCTCCCTTCTCTGCTTTTTCCATTCCCTTTTCTACTCCCCTTTTCCCCCTCCTCTTCTTCCCTTCCCTTGATTCAATTTCCATTCCACCTAGATGGTCAGGAAAGTGCCCTTGTTCATGACTTCCTACGTGTAACACCATGGGAGATAGACAAGTATTGTCTTTTGTACATTACATAACACTCCTCTCATTATAAAACAATGCATCCTGTAAATCATTCTGAGCAATGCTATATGGAATCCATTCCTATTGTACATGTATTATACTTCTATGTACATATATAAAAAGAGCTCGAGCTATGGCAGCGATTTCAAAACTGTAATCTAAACTTAGCATTCAGTTGTTGATTACAACTTATTAGTGCTTTAGTCTCATGTTTTTTTTAGAAACTTCTGATCAAATTACTGCCTTGGGATCATCCCAGGTATTGGTTTTGCACTATCAAACAGTTTTTTTAAATTAGGAAATTGGCATCTGTGTGAAGCTTGAAATAAACTGTCTACACCATTTCCAAAGAATGCCTCACTGCACATTGTGTTATCTGGCACAATTATGCCTAAACAATCGGGAAACTTATATCCTATATCAATTGAGATTTGGTTTCCATGGCTATTTGAGGTGGATAGGTTCAGCAAACCAGGGGGCATACATATAAGTTACGTTAGCAATGAAGTGGGTTAGGTACAGGAAGGATTTCTTTTCACAGAAGGTTATTGCACTTTGGAATAAATTGCTGACTCATTTGCTGCAAACTTTCAGAGCAAGGGAGCGAGACAGCCTTCTGGCTGTGTATATATCACTATTGCATAAAAGGTAGCTGGAATTTTGAGTGATGCTCCTTAATGTGATCTCCTACAACACATTTTAGTCACCTTTAGGGGTCAGAGAGGTGTGTTCCCACAATCTTTTTTTCCTCTTGAATTGGCCTAGGGATTTCTTTCAATCTATTTTTTGTCCCTCCTAGGAGATTAGATGTCTGCTGGTGGGAGGGGAGCTCTTGGGGGAACCATGATTGCAATATAACTGTATACAATAGGTTCAATAGAACAGCTGGCCCATCATTTTCATATGTTCGTCAACAGAGTGCTTCCGCTGGGTGTCCAAAGTTAGACCCTTTCACTTGTTACAGCGCTTAACCTGAAACCCAGAAATGTGAGAGGCAGCTGGCTGATTGTGTGCATCAAAAGTGCCATAGAAAGAAAGGAACAGGAGTAGGCCATTCAGCCCCTCCAGCCGTTTCTGCCATTCAATGAGATCATGTCTGATCTGTATCCTACTCTATTTACCCATCTTGATCCAGATTCTTTCATGCCCTTGTCTAGTAGAAATCCATTGATCTCGAATTTAAAAATATTAATTAAGTTTGCATATAATGTTTCTTTCTGGGAAGGAATTCTACACTTCAACCACCCTTTGCATGAAGGAGTGTTTGCTAACATCCCTCCTGAATGACCTGGCTCTGATTTTAAGGTCATGCCTCCTCTTTCTAGATTCCCCCACAAGGGGAAACACCCTCTTGGCATCTACCCTTTAAAGCCCCCTCAGAATGATTTTCTTTTTCAGGCTTCTCCCAGTTTACTTGGGGTCACCACAATGGTGGTTGATTACCCTTCTCCATCTCCTCTTGTGAGTCAACCACCCCTCTCTCAATTTCTCTGCAGTTAATTTTCTTGTCACTGCATCTTTCCATCTGGCCTTAGGCCCTCCTCTTCTTCTTCTTGGCAGTCCCAACTCCATCACTTACCTCACCACATTTCCTCTCTCCCTCCACAACTAATGACCATATCATTCCATTCAAATCACCACTTCATCTTTTGTATTTCAGGGAATGCAAGCCTAGTTCACATAATCTTGCCTAGAAATTTAACTCTTGGAGTCTTGGTAAAAATCTGAGCTGCATTCTTTCCAAGGCCAGTATATCCATGGGACTGAGGTAGCTTTCCTATCATGGCAGCTTCCTCCTGCCTGAAAGATGGTGCCGGCTGCATCTCTGGAGTGTAGTCCTGGGCATCCTGGTGTCACCTTTTACGTTCCACTGCTATGGCGTTCTGAAGGACAACGCCAGATGGCTGACATCCTGAGTAAGGGCAGTGTCAATCAAGTCAACTCCAGCTATCACCACTCTACTTGGCCCAGGAAATGTGTCCCCACAGGTCAGCAGATAGCTGGTCCAATATTGCAATAGGGCCCTTAAGCCCTGCGAAACAGCAGCAATCTTCACAGGCATCATATATGATCTGAAAGGTTGTTGTCTATTCCCGATTGTTAACAGAGCTGCATTTCTGTACTTCTGTCAAGTGGTCGCTGATTGCTTCTTAGCTGGCAGTTTGTTGTAGATTCCAATGAATCTGCCCTATGTGCCAAGTGTAATAAGAGTGCTGAAGTAATACTTGGGGTGAAAGCAAAAAACTGCGGATGCTGGAAATCCAAAACAAAAACAAAAATATCTGGAAAAACTCAGTAAGTCTGGCAGCATCTGCAGAGAGGAACACAGTTAACGTTTCGAGTCCGAATGACCCTTCAGCAAAACTAAGTAAAAATAGAAGAGAGGTGAAATATAAGCTGGTTTAAGGGGGGTGGGACAAGTAGAGCTGGATAGAGGGCCAGTGATAGGTGGAGATAACCAAAAGATGTCACAGGCAAAAGGACAAAGAGGTGTTGAAGGTGGTGATATTATCTAAGGAATGTGCTAATTAAGGGTAGAAAGCAGGACAAGCAAGGTACAGATAGCCCTAGTGGGGGAGGGGTGGGGTGAAGGAATCGAAATAGGCTAAAAGGTAGAGATAAAACAATGGATGGAAATACATTTTAAAATAATGGAAATAGGTGGGAAAATAAAAATCTATATAAATTATTGGAAAAAAAGAGGAGGATCGGAAAGGAGGTGGGGATGGAGGAAAGAGTTCATGATCTAAAATTGTTGAACTCAAAATTCAGTCCGGAAGGCTGTAAAGTGCCTAGTCAGAAGATGAGGTGCTGTTCCTCCAGTTTGCGTTGAGCTTCACTGGAACAATGCAACAGGCCAAGGATGGACATGTGGGCATGAGAGCAGGGTGGTGTGTTGAAATGGCAAGCGACAGGAAGGTCTGGGTAATGCTTGCGGACAGACCGAAGGTGTTCTGCAAAGCAGTCACCCAGTCTGCGTTTGGTCTCTCCAGTGTAGAGGAAACCTCATTGAGAGCAACGAATGCAGTAGACTAAATTGAGGGAAGTGCAAGTGAAATGCTGCTTCACTTGAAAGGAGTGTTTGGGCCTTTGGACGGTGAGGAGAGGGGAAGTGAAGGGGCAGGTGTTGCACCTTCTACAGTTGCATGGGAATGTGCCGTGGGAGGGGGTTGAGGTGTAGGGGATGATGGAGGAGTGGACCAGAGTGTCCCAGAGGGAACGATCCCTGCGGAATGCCGCCAGGGGGTGTGAAGGGAAGATGTGTTTGGTGGTGGCATCATGCAGGAGTTGGCGGAAATGGCAGAGGATTATCCTTTGAATGCGGAGGCTGGTGGGGTGATAAGTGAGGACAAGGGGGACCCTATCATGTTTCTTGGAGGGAGAGGAAGGTGTGAGGGCGGATGCGCGGGAGATGGGCCGGACATGGTTGAGGGCCCTGTCAACCACCGTGGGTAGAAAACCTCGGTTAAGGAAGAAGGAAGACATGTCAGAGGAACTGTTTTTGAAAGTGGCATCATCAGAACAGATGCGACGGAGGCGAAGGAACTGAGAGAATGGGATGGAGTCCTTACAGGAAGCGGGGTGTGAGGAGCTGTAGTCGAGGTAGCTGTTGGAGTCGGTAGGCTTGTAATGAATATTGGTGGACAGTCTATCACCAAAAATTGAGACAGAGAGGTCAAGGAAGGGAAGGGAAGTGTTAGAGATGGACCATGTGAAAATGATGGAGGGGTGGAAATTGGAAGCAAAATTAATAAATTTTTCCAGGTCCAGATGAGAGCACGAAGCAGCACCCAAGTAATCATCGATGTACCAGAGAAAGTTGTGGGAGGGGGCCGGAGTAGGACTGGAACAAGGAATGTTCCACATACCCCATAAAGACACAGGCATATGCGGGTACCCATAGCCACATCTTTTATTTGGAGGAAGTGAGAGGAGTTTAAGGAGAAATTGTTCAATGTGAGAACAAGTTCAGCCAAACGGAGGAGAGTAGTGGTGGATGGGGATTGTTCGGGCCTCTGTTCGAGGAAGAAGCGGAGAGCCATCAGACCATCCCAGTGGGGGATGGAGGTATAGAGGGATTGGACGTCCATGGTGAAGAGGAGGCGGTTGGGGCCAGGGAACTGGAAATTGTTGATATGATGTACAGTTTCAGAGGAATCACGGATGTAGGTGGGAAGGGACTGAACAAGGGGAGAGAGAATGGAGTCAAGATAGCAAGAAATGAGTTCCATGGGGCAGGAACAGGCTGACACGATCGGTCTGCCAGGACAGTCCTGTTTGTGGATTTTGGGTAGGAGGTAGAAGCGGGCCGTCCAAGGTTGGGAGGCTATGAGGTTGGAAGCTGTGGAAGGAAGATCTCCAAAGAAGATTAGGTCAGTAACAGTCCTGGAAACAATGGCTTGATGTTCAGTGGTGGGGTCATGGTCCAGGGGGAGGTAGGAGGAAGTGTCTGCGAGTTGACACTCAGCCTCTACAAGGTAGAGGTCAGTGCGCCAGACATCAACAGCACCACCCTTGTCAGCGGGTTTGATGACAATGTCAGGGTTGGACCTGAGAGAACGGAGTTCAGTAAGTTCAGAGAGAGACAGGTTAGAGTGGGTGAGAGGAGCAGAGAAATTGAAATGACTAATGTCACGCCGACAGTTCTCAATGAAAAGGTCAAGAGAAGGTAAGAATCCAGAGGAAGGGGTCCAGGTGGAGGGAGAATATTGGAGGTGGGTAAAAGGATCCGTTGAACGGGGAGAGGACTCCTGCCCAAAGAAGTGAGCACGGAGACGAAGGCGGCGAAAGAAGAGTTCAGCATCACGCCGAGCCCAAAATTCATTGAGATGAGGGCGTAAGGGTATGAAACTAAGTCCTTTGCTGAGCACTGAACGTCCAGCATCAGAGAGGGGCAGGTCAGAGGGTATGATGAAAACATGGCTGGGGCTGGGATTGGAAGACGAGATGGGGACAGAGGGACAGGCAGGGGTGGAGGGTCCTGGATGGGTGTTGGTGTCGATGAGTTGTTGGAGCTTGTGTTCCTTTGCACCTGAAAGAAAGAGACAAAGTTTCTTGTTGAGGCGTCGGATGAGATGAAGAATAAAATGAAACTGGGGGCATGCGCAGCTTCGAAAAAGGGTGCGGTGGTACTGTTGGAGGGAGAGGTCGAGTGTGTTCATATGGCGGCGCATGGCACTGAGTGTGGATCTCAGAATGCGATGAGAACAGCAGTCCGAGGAGCATTGTATGTCCCGGTGATACCTGTAATCCTGGGTGGGTTCGAAACATGAGGGATGGAACTTCAGTTGAAATCCACATGGGGTAAGTCAGAGATGGAGACAGTCACTGAGGAAGGGGGGTAAGTTGGAGACTTGGGGTGGTAAGAAGCTGTTATAATGTGAGAAAGCAGTTTAAAGGCTGTGTACATAGCCCCAGAAGGAGGAGGGGGAGGAGTGAAGGAGGTGGCAATCAATTCCAGTACCTCCATGTGGAATAAGCGACCCTCAGTGTATTTCCTGCCACCAATACCCAACACTCTCTGTGTTCTATTTAAGAAAATTAGCATCTTCTTCACTGGCTATGTATTATGCCCTTTTTCCTTCATTGTCTGCCTCTGCCAGATTCCCTTAACTTAGGTGTTATTGTAAAATGGCACCTAAATGATAATGAGACATTAAGTGAAGCTAGCTGCCAGTCAGTTTGTTCTGATAAGCATTATTCTTTTACTTACCTCTGCTCCCCCAGTCTACTACTGCAATCTTCAGCTAGCACTGGCCTTTTTAAAGATTGGTCTCTAATTCCCATGTACCTAAGTACACTGTATCCATCTGACATGGATTTTATGCCAATTACTACTCCTAAATATATACAAATGATTTGACCAAGAAAATCGAAGTACGCAAATTATTCTCCACTGGATCTAAAGTGAAGCATTCACTGTGTGCAACTTCTTGGCCTTTATATTTAGAGATTCTAGCCTACATTGAGATAACTAAGTTAAATAAGATTTCCTGACACCATTGATGGCTCAATGGCTAATATTGCTATTGTGTGTGCTACCAGAAAGAATAAAATACATCAGGTTTGACCCTTGTTGTGCCAGGTTAACTGATTAACTAGGTTAACTGATCTCAGCTAGTGGGGCAGAGAAGGTTTTACAAAATGCCTTAGGTGTTCCCGAGATACAAAGAGGAGAAAACTCGGTAAAGCTGCAATCTCACCCTGGAAAGAGATGATTTTTCACAGCATCTTCATATTTCCCATACAGTGAATTTCTTTAAAGTGCAGTGACTTGCTGTGCACAAAACCATTTCAAGCACTTTGTGCACAGCAAGATCTCACGGACAGCAATAGGATGCGTAATCAACTAATCTGTCTTTGGCGATACTGATTGAGAAAGGAATATTGTTCAGGGCATTGGGAAAAGTTCTTCATTGGACAGCACCATGGGATCTTTAGCAACCACCTGAAGCCTTGGTTCAACATTTTGTATCAACAGTGGCAATGTATCTCCACATGTGAATCTGTTTAAATGATGTGCCTCAGTTCTATTGTAGGCTGTGAAACCATGGCCTGCTGATTTAGGTGAGGGTTACATCAACTGAACTGAGTTGATAATTTTACAAACTGTGCAGTAACGTCTTTTGTGGTGGAGGTCAGCCAAGGTTTTCATTTGCAAGAATGCAGCAGGCATGAAGGGCCACAGATGTGATATTTGATCTTTAGATTAAATCATTAGTTGACTGGGCCCAGCCCCAACTGTTTGTCCCAGACCAGGCTGACTGTGCAATGGGAAAGAAGCCAACAAGCCACATTATGCAGTTCTATAATCTTTGAAAGTGCAAACCAAGATGAATAGCTGGGACTGTTCTCCTTAGAGCAGAGAAGGTGAAGGAGAGACTTAATGGAGGTGTCCAAAATTGTTAGGTTGTTTTGATAGAGTAAATAAGGAGAAGCCATTTTCACTGGCAGGAGGGCAAAAGAGGGGAGATATGGTAAAAACTTTTCTAATTCTAATCCACATTCCCTAAGGCTATATTTTGCATGTTTAACCCTTTGTGAGCTGAACTGAACTTAATTTAAAAAATCAGCCTATTATAGAATACTTTAAATTCTGACAAAAGAACCAAGGAGGGCCAAAAGGAGAAATGTTTTTGTGCAATGAGCTGTTAAGGTCTGGAATGCACTGGAAGGGTGGTGGAAGCAGATTCATTAGTAACTCACGAAAGAAAACATAAGAGATTGGCGTGTAAAATTAAAGTGTATGGGATTGGGGGTAGTGTATTGCGATGGATAGAAAACTGGTTGGCAGACAGGAAACAAAGAGTAGGGATAAATGGGTCTTTTTCCAAATGGCAGGCAGTGACTAGTGGGGTACCACAGGGATCGGTGCTGGGACCCCAGTTATTCACAATATATATTAATGATTTAGATGAGGGAATTAAATGTAATATCTCCAAATTTGCAGATGACACAAAGCTGGGTGGAAGGGTGAGCTGTGAGGAGGGTGCAGAGATGCTTCAGTGTGATTTGGACAAGCTGAGTGAGTGGGCAAATGCATGACAGATGCGGTATAATGTGGATAAATGTGAGGTGATCCACTTTGGTAGCAAGAACAGGAAGGCAGATTATTATCTGAATGGCTATAAATTGAGAGAGGGGAATGTGCAATGAGGCCTGGGTGTCCTCGTACACCAATCGCTGAAGGTAAGCATGCAGGTGCAGCAGGCGGTAAAGATGGCAAATGGTATGTTGGCCTTCATAGCGAGAGGATTCGAGTACAGGAGCAGGGATGTCTTGCTGCAGTTGCACAGGCCCTTGGTGAGACCACAACTGGAATATTGTGTGCAGTTTTGGTCTCCTTATCTGAGGAAGGATGTACTTGCTATAGAGGGAGTGCATTGAAGATTTACCCGACTGATTCCTGGGATGGCGGGACTGACATATGAGGAGAGATTGAGTCGATTAGGATTATATTCACTGGAGTTCAGAAGAATGAGGGGGGATTTCATAGAAACCTATAAAATTCTAACAGGACTAGACAGGGTAGACGCAGGAAGGATGTTCCTGATGGTGGGGGAGTCCAGAACCAGGGGTCACAGTCTGAGGATATGGGGTAGACCATTTAGGACTAAGATGAGGAGAAATTTCTGAATGGCCTACTCCTGCTCCTAGTTTCCATGTTTCTATGCATACTTGAAGGGGAAAAGTTCCCCTGCTTTTCCTCTTTGTTCCATGCACCCACTTTCATTTAGAGTATAATTACTATTGTAATGAATTTTTTGAACAAATTCCATCATCTTGCACCTACAGCATTGAATTCCATCTGCAATGTTGTCTTCCCTTCAGAGTTCCCTTTGCTCTTCTGAAAAAATAACTATACCTCCCATTTTGCCATCAACTCCAAATTTCGACATCCATGCTATATCCAAATCAGTGGTATAGCCAGTGAACTGAAGTTGCCCTAGAGCCGAACCCTGTGTGACCCCACTACCCACTTGCAGTTATTTTGAGAAACCGCCCACAACTCTTATTCCCTGCCTTCTCCCTTCTAATTAACATTTAATCCAGTTTTCCATCTTTCCCCTTAATCAGTACCCTTTAATCCACTCCACCAATGTCCCATGTGGTAGCTTGCCACTGAATGGAATTTTCCAGCCCCTCAGACCAGCGGGATCTCCCCGTCCCGCCGATGTGAATGGGAATTTCAATGGCTTGCCAGCCCTGCCGGGGGTTGGTGGGGGGGGGAACCCACCTTAAGGAGTGGTGGGGGTGGATGGGGGTGGGCTGGAAAACTCCAGCCAATGACTTTTCATGTATCCTGTATCCACTGCATTTTCCTCATCCACTTGGTCTGTTACCCCCTCAAAGGACTCCATGAAATTTGTCAACCACGATTGTCACTTTTGAAACTTTTGCGAGCTACGTCTAATAATTTTCTCTTCGTCTGGACTTTCACAGTAAAAGACCAGAACTTAAACAAAATCTGATTCACTGTAAGTTACCATTGAATGTGAAGGGGTAAGAAGCAGACAAACCCCGTAAAGATGGTAATTGTCCAATATATCTCCATTGCATGCTCTTTTGGCAATAAATAAGCACATATAGCCAACAGCTCCTTAAGGTTTTCATTTTCCTTAATAATCTTTAAAAAAAACTGATAATGAAAGTTCATTGACTGAAGCATTAACTCTTGCCCTCTCTCCAAAGATGCTGCCAGACCTGCTGAGTGTATCTACAATTTTCTGCTTGTATTTTCAAAAAATGTTTTTGATTCCCTTTACTCAGTGGTTACAGAAATGTAAAGATTCTTGAATGTTACCTGAACAGTTATTGGCCAGATATGAAGTTATGACTAGGAATGCAGGCTCCAGACTGACAGTTTACCCTCTCGTCTATAATCTTTGGAATACCTCAGTGCTGTTTAAAGGTAAATTTCAGCTCTAGCTGAATTTCAGAAGTTAAAGGATCTTATTGTATTAAAATCAAAGCAATACAGTCATATGAAACAACATAAGTTGAGGACAAGGAAAACTATTCCAGTATTGCACTCCAATTCAGCTGCACTTTCCAGTCTGTGCATGACCAGGTGCTATACCAACATGGATTCCCTCACCTGATCTTGTTGATCATGCCCTTCCTGCTGAGAATCAAGTACCTCCTTACTCAAGCTGCTCACTTCCCTGTCCCCAAACATCTCTGTCCCAGGCGCAGCCTCAAGACCTACTGTCATCTATCCCTCCTAACTCCAGTCCCTTCCCAATTCCTCTCATCTGCTGCAATCTACCAAGTCCTGTTGACTGTTTCTGATTGCATTCCATCACCACTTTGCTACTGGATTCTGTACACACCCTTCCCTCTTACTGTAACCTCCTGCAGTCCTAAAACCCTCTATGATTTCTCGCCTCCTCTAATTTTGGCCTCTTGAGCATCCTTGGTTTTAATCGCTCCACCATTTGTAGCCTTGCCTTCAGCTGTCTAGGCCCCAAGCTCTAGAATTCTCTCCCAACACCTCTCCAGTTCTCTACCTCTCTTTCCTCCTTGAAGCTGCTCCTTAAAATCTATTTTGTCTGTCCTGATATCTCTTTATGTGGTTTAGTGTCAAATTTTGTTTGATTAACTCTCCCCTGATATGCCTTGGGACGTTTTATTACGTTAAAGATGCTATATAAATACAAGTTGTTGTTGTTGGTTTAAAAGACATATAAAAGTCAAGATAGAGGGACACAAAGAGCAACAATAAGAGTCAGACATGAAAAAAAACACAACGACAGCACAATTTTAACTTTTATACTTGAGGACTTTTGTAATCCAAGATTGAATGAAAGGAATAACTTTATTTAGATTCCAAGCACCATTAACCCTGTGCTGATAACGCATCTTCAGAATTTGGCACAGTCTTTTTAAATTTGGTAAGCTAATTGACACATTGTAAGATATTGATTGTTAATGGAATATCTTTAACTTACACAATCAAACTGATATGTAACATTGATGTTTACTTAGCAGGCTGCACGCAACTGCTCAACAATGTTTAGAGCTCCAGTATGCACCTAGATAACCATGGAGTATCGATCGGTTCACTGGAAGCTTTCTGTTATCCCAGTGGGCATTGCACAGGATTGAAGATATTGAGGAAAATCTTGCTGGAAAAATAATGGTGTGTCAACGATACATTCTGTTATTAGCGTACAAACCAGCCAGCAAGTTTGAGAATTAAGAAGTAAGCTGTGAGTTGTGAGCCTCCAGAACTCGCTGGATGATTTACTCCACTCTGATGTTTGCTTTGCAGCAACAGCATTTAACCTCCATATTATTTTTCAGAACTTGCTTGATTGTACATCATTTGCCCAATAAGCTCACCACGGAAAGTTAAGTCTGGCAATTAAGAGAGAAAGTACTTTTTTAACAACATGACATTTTTGATGCAATGCTAATCAACCTTTCTGGCCCAGAAAAGGAACAATTTAAACTCTTTCAATCTCATACCTGCATGTAGCAAATTCTTAGATATTTTAAAACTTTTTTTTAACATTTCCTTTCCGTTTCTTTCTTGTTCTCTCTACCATTCTTTTTTTCACTCTCTTTATCTCTCTTTTCTTACATGATTTGATTCTATTTTGCCCTCTTTCTCTGTCATTTCTCTGTTTCTTTCAAAATCTTTAGGTCCAATTGTTTAGACAGATTCACTGCTGACCTTACTATTCAATAAGGTCCCAGATGCCTCCTTGTCCTCACCACATCATTATCAGCTCACACTTCCAACATAACAATTTTCGCACCAAAGCATGTGGGAAAAAACCTAACTAATGGCAAACGCTCCTAAATGCCTTTTTCCAGCAAGATTTGGTCAAACGTCAAACTAAACTTGATCATTTTCTTTGCAGGATTCTGATTTCAGAATCGAGATACTGCCCAATGTTTTTAGTAGTTGCACCCTTTTCTTAAGTGGCACGTATAGTCATGCTCGTGGGATTGGGAAAATATGTACTGATCAGACACTTACTGGAGTAAAGATTGCCAGGCAGGGTGTCTCTGACTACAATTGTAGCACATACTTGTATGGTTCAGTTGAAACTTGCCCCAAATAGTGAGCACAAGACGGCACTGACTGCATCACTGATTCTCATTTGAACAACTTTCTTTTCAGTGGTGGCTATCTCCTTTTGAACAATGCACAGTCACACTGATCATCATCAGTCTGTACCAAAAGGTTTTAAGTTCCAAACTGAATAACATATTAATTATTCACAAGTGGGCCCCTTTTCTCATTCCAAGAGCGTGAGATGGTGGTGAAGTAGTAATGTCACTGGACGAGTAATCCAGAGGCCCAGGTTAATGTTCTGGGGACCTGGGCTCAAATCCCACCATGGCGACTGGTGGAATTTGAATGCAATTACTTAATAAATGCTATTAATTACTAAATCTGGAATTGAAAGCTAGTCTCAGTAATAGTGGCCATTATGAAACTACCCATGATTGTTGTAAAAACCCACCTGTTTCACTGCTGTCCTTTAGGGAAAGAAACCTGCTATCTTTACTTGGGGCGGAATTTTCCCATTGGCGTGCAGGGGAGGGCCTGACACACCGACACGTAAAATGACGCGCGGTGAAGTCAGGCGCGCGTCCCAATGTCATCACACGTCATCTCAATATTTCGTTCAGCGGGAGCGCGCTGGAGACGGCTGCACGCCCACCGAACTGTCAATGGCCTATTAAATCCATCAAAAAGCTAATTAAACTTGTTAAAAACACTGTCCGTCCAACCTTAAGGTTGGCGGGCAGGCGAAGAGCCCAAGCGGCCTTCGCATTTTTCAGGAAACCTCATCCACAGGAGGGATGAGGTTTCCTGAAGCTTTTACAAAATAAATAAATATGTTTTCCTAATTGCACAAACATGTCCCAGCTCATGTAACACTGTACATGAGGGGACATGTTTAAATAAATTTTTACTTTATTTATTACAATTTTTTCTAATCCATTCAATCTCCCCAAGGCAGCTCCGTGCCTCAGGGAGATTGCTGCGCTCTTCCGCGCGCATGCACGAAAGAGCGCAGGCCCTGACTCTCTCTTCTCCCCCCGCCCGCACAGGTAGCAGTGAGCGCTACTGGCCGCGCATTACTCTGGGAGGGCCTTAATTGGCCTGCCCGCATACAATGGCGGCGCGCAGCTGATTGCAGGAGGCAATTGGCTCAGCGCCTGCCCCCACCCATTCCCACCCAGCCCGCCCGCCATAGGAAAGGTTCTCCCCCTGGTGTGGCTTACAGGTGGCTACAGACACACAACAATTGCCCCCATGGCCTAGTAAGCTACTCAATTGTGGCAGTTAGGGGTGGGCAACAAATGCTGGCCTTGCCAATCATGCCCACATCCCTTCAAAGAATATTATAAAAGAAGAATTAATATGCTAGTATGGCCCCTATCAGCCCAGTCACACACACATACTTGCCTTATATCTTTGAACATGAATAAAGTTAAAAACTTCAAATCATGTGATCACAATAATTAAAGTGAATTTTCTTTTGCGAGGCATTTTTAGTCTCTAAATTATAGTGGTTGTAATTTTGAGGCATTCAATTATCGTTAAGAGTGAAACCTACAATTTGTAACTGCCAGAAATCTGAGATATAACCACTACTCTGGTTCACATAGGACAATTACAATCAGAACAAATCCTTAACAGAACTTAAGTTCCCGTAGAATATTTTAACAGAGAAATTGAAATTTTCCCAACTATTTTTGTCATATACAACATGGAAAGAAACTACGTCAATACACATGCTAAATAACAATAAATCTAACCTTGTTATCTCTTAATTCCTGTAATGGACATGATTTTTGCAGGGGTAACAGCAACTAAACTGTCTTCACCGTTGTTGCTCTTCTGAAACTGAGAGCAATACCTGGAGAATGCGCATTTTTTAAATTCATTCATAGGATGTGGGCGTCACTGGCTAGGCCAGCATTTAATGTGCATCCCTAATTGCCCTTGAGAATGTGAAAGTGAGCTGCCTTCTTAAACAGCTGGTGTAGGTACACCCACAGTGCTGTTAGGAAGGGAGTTCCAGGATTTTGACCCAGTGACAGTGAAGGCAGCGATATATTTCCAACTCAGGATGGTGAGTGGCTTGGAGGGGAACTCCCAGGTGATGGCGTTCCCATGTATCTGCTGCCCTTGTCCTACTAGATGGTAGCAGACGTGGGTTTGTCTAAGGAGCCTTGGCGTGTTTCTGCAATGTGCCTTGTAGGTGGTACACATTGCTGCCACTGTGCATCAGTGGTGGAGGAAGTGAATGTTTGTGGATGTGGTGCCAATCAAACGGGCTGCTTTGTCCTGGTGAGTGTCAAGCTTCTTGAGCGTTGTTGGAGCTGCACTCCTCCAAGAAAGGGAAGGGTATTCCATCACACTCCTGACTTGTACCTTGTAGATGGTGGACAGGCTTTGGGGAGTCAGGAGGTTAGTTACTCACCGCAGAATTCCTAGCCTCTGACCTGCTTTTGTAGCCACAGTATTTATATGGCCAGTTCAGTTTCTGGTTAATGGTAACCTCCACAATGCTGATAGTGAGGGATTCACTGATGGTAATGCCATTGAATGTCAAGGGGCGATGGTTAGATTCTCTGTTGTTGGAGATGGTCATTGCCTGGCACTTATGTGGTGTGAATGTTACTTACCAGTATCTGAGGAGTCGCGGATGGTGCTGAACATATGCAAGTAAACATGGAAATCCTCAACAAAAACAAAAATACCTGAAAAAACTCAGCAGGTCTGACAGCATCTGCGGAGAGGGATACAGTTGACGTTTCGAGTCCATATGACCCTTCATCAGAACTAAGACATATAGAAATGAGATGAAATATAAGCTGGTAGAGGGGCGGTGGGTGGGACAGGTAGAGCTCAATAGGGGGCCAGTAATAGGTGGAGGCCAAGAAGAGACTGCCAAAGATGTCATAGATGCTGTCAGACCTGCTGAGTTTTTCCAGGTATTTTTGTTTTTGTTCTAGATTTCCAGCATCCGCAGTATTTTGCTTTTATGGAAATCCTTAAGTTGTATGTGCATTTCCCAATCGTTTATTTCATTGTCTGTAAAACTTAAAATTAAAAGTGAAGGATTTCAGTGGTTTTTCCTTCCTGGTCTGCTGTCTTTGAGAATATGTCGACATAATTGGCTGCTTACTCTGCTTGGCGATATTACTGCTGCTGGAGGTCTGGAGATCCCTATGTCTTGGTACCAGATTCAAATTGACACCGGGAATGAGAAAATCCACATCACAGAGATCATTTTGAGCAACTTTCTTCAAAGTTAGCAGTAAGTGCATTTCATTTGCAACTGACTGCAAAATCCAGTCCAATGTATGTAAGTACTTGTGCATTTTTTTCAACCTGGGTATTGTTCAATCCTTTCAGTTCCATGTTATGTACTTCCACAATAATGAAATATTACATGATAATGGTGAAGTCTATTGGCAGTTAAGATGAACTATTTCTTTCCAAGTTCTGAATTACTTTCAGATGAAAAATTCAGATATATTCCAATTAAAATTATATTAGCTCTGATTTTAGGCTTCGTTACATAAATGAGTGAAAATAATTGAACAGGAGGGTGTGCAGAGCTCAGCTGTTCTAGATCTCCACTCACAATGTGCATTAAAGGAAAATCAATATCACCGAGAACTCCCATGAGGAAAAGTCAGGCATTTCATTACAATATTAAAGAGACAATTAAAATGACAGTAGGGGTGGTGTTAATGTCACTGGACTAGTGATCCAGACACCCAGGTTATTGCCCTAGGGGCATGGGTTCAGATCCCACCAGGGCAGTTGCGGGAAGTTAAATTCAATTAATAAACAAAAATCCTGAATTGAAAGCTAATCTCAGTAATGGTGCCATGAAATTATCATCAATTGTTGTAAAAACCCATCTGGTTCACTCATTAAGGGAATAAATCTGCTGTCTTTACCTGGTCTGGCCAACATGTATCTCTGAAATGGTCCAGCAAGCCACTTAGTTGTACAAAACTGCTACAGAAAAGTTCAAAAGGAATAAAACCAGATGGTCCATCCAGCATCAACTTAGGCACCGAAACAACAACAACACATCCAGCTCTGTCGAACCTGAAAATTCCTCCTTGCCAACACAACTGGGGGCTAGTGTTAAAATTGGGAGAGTTGTCCCACATACAGTCAAGCAACAGCCTGACAGAATCATATCTTGCAGCCAATGTCCAAGATATTACCATCATCATTCCTGGATATGTCCTGCCCCACTGGCTGGACAAACCCAGCAGAGGCGGCGGCACAGTGGTATATGGATGGGAGGGAATTTCCCTGGGGGTCCTCAACATTGATTCCAGACCCCATGAAGTCTCATGACATCAGATCAAACATGGGCAAGGCAAACACCCGCTGATTTTCATGTACTGCCCTCCCTCAGCTGCTGAATCAGTGCTCCTCCATGCTGAACAACACTTGGAGGAGCACTGAGGGTGGCAAGGGCACAGAATGTACTCTGGGTGGGGGACTTCAATGTTCATCACCAACCATGGCTCGGTAGCACCACTACCAACTGAACTGACTGAGTCCTAAAGGACATAGCTGCTAGACTGGGTCATCAACAGGTGGTGTGGGAACCAACAAGAAGGAAAAACCGACTAGACCTTGTCCTCAACAATCTCCCTGTCGCAGATGCATCTGTCCATGACAGTATTGGTAGCAGTGACCACTGCACAGTCCTGGTGAAGACGAAATCCAGTCTTCACATTGAGGATACCCTCCATTGTGATCTGTGGCACTAACCCACACCAAATGGAATACATTCAGAACAGATATAGCAGCTCAAAACTGGGCATCCATGAAACGCTGTGGACCATCACAGGCAGCAGAATTGTGTTCAATCACAATCTGTAACTTCATAGCATGGCATATTCCCTACTCTACCATTACCATCAAGCCAGGGGATCAACCATGGTTCAATGAAGAGTGCAGTACCTGGCATACCTAAACATGAGATGTCAACCGGATGAAGCTACAACACAGGACCACTTGCATGCCAAACACTGAAAGTAACATGCAATAGATAAAACTAAGCCATCCCACAGCCAATGAATCAGATCAAAGCTCTGCAGTCCTGCCACATCCAGTCATGAATGATGGTGGGCAATTAAACAACAAACAGGAGGAGGAGGCTCCAAAATAATCCCCATCCTCAATGATGGGGGAGCCCGGCAATTCAATGCAAAAGACAAGGCTGAAGCATTTGTAGCGATCTTCAGCCAGAAGTGCCGACTGCCTGATCCATCTCATTCTTCACCTGACATCCCCAGCATCACAGATGCCAATCTTCAGCCAATCCGATTCACTCAATGTGATATCAAGAAATGGCTGAAATCACTGGAATCTGAAAAGGCTACGACCCTAAACATCCCAGCAATAATACTAAACACTTGTGTCCCACAACTTGCCACACCTCTAGCCAAGCTGTTCCAGTGCGGCTACAACCCTGGCATCTAGACGATAATGTAGAAAATTACCCATGTATGTCCTGTCCGCATAAAGGACAAATCCAACCTGGCCAATTACCACTCCATCAGCCTACTATTGATCATCAGCAAAGTGATAGAAAGTGTATCGACAATGTTATCAAGTGGCACTTTCTCATCAATAACCTGCTCACTGATACTGTTTGAGTTCCATCAGGGCCACTCAGCTCCTGAATTCATTACAGTCTTGGTCCAAACATGGTCAAAAGAGCTGAACCCTAGAGGTGAGATGAAAGTGACTGCCCTTGACATCAAGGCAGCATTTGACTGAGTGTGGCATCAAGGAGCCCTGGGAAAATTGAAGCCAATTGGTATCAAGGGAAAACTCTCCACTAGTTCGAGTCACACCCAGCACAAAGGAAGATGGTTGTGATTATTGGTAGCCAATCATCTCAGTCCCAGGACATTGCTGCAGGCCCAACCATCTTCAGCTGCTTCATCATTGACCTTCCCACCATCATAAGGTTAGAAGTGGGGATGTTTGCTGATGATTGCGCAATGTTCAGCACCATTCGCAACTCCTCAGATACTGAAGCAGTCTGTGCTCATATGCAGCAAGAACTGGACAACATTCAAGCTTGGGCTGATAAGCAAGTAACATTCGTGCCACACAAGTACCAGACAATGACCATCTCCAACAACAGAGAATCTAACCATCTCCCGCTGATATTCAATGCCATTACCATAGTTGAATCCCCCACTATTAACATCCTCGGGGATGTTAACATTGACCAGAAACTGAACTGGAGCAGCCATATAAATACTGTAGCTACAAGAGCAGGTCAGAGGGTGGAAGGTAAATGAGCTTGTGGCGCAGATTGAAACAAATGAACATTGGGCCGCTGGAAAATGACGCTGGAGAAGTAGTAGTGGGGAACAAAGAAATGGTGGAGGAACTGAATAGGTACTTTGCGTCAGTCTTCATGGTGGAAGACACGAATAACATCCCCAAATTTCAAGAGAGTCAGGGGGAAGAGGTGAGTATGGTGGCCATTACAAAGGAGAAGGTGCTAGGAAAACTGAAAGGTCTGAAGGTGGATAAATCACCTGGACCAGATGGATTACACCCCAGAGTTCTGAAGGAGATAACTGAAGAGATAGTGGAGGCGTTAGTGGTGATCTTTCAGGAATCACTGGAGTCAGGGAGGGTCCTAGAGGACTGGAAAATCGCTAATGTAACCCCCGCTGTTTAAGAAAGGAGTGAGGCAAAAGACAGGAAATTATAGGCCGATTAGCCTGACCTTGGTCGTTGGTAAGATTTTAGAGTCCATTATTAAGGATGAGATTTCAGAATACTTGGAAGTGCATGGTAAAATAGTGCAAAGTCAGCATGGTTTCATCAAGGGGAGGTCATGCCTGACAAATCTGTTAGAATTCTTTGAGGAGGTAACGAGTAGGTTAGACAAAGGAGAGCCAATGGATGTTATCTACTTGGACTTCCAGAAGGCCTTTGACAAGGTGCCACACAGGAGGCTACTCAGTAAGATAAGAGTCCATGGTGTTAGAGGCAAGGTACTAGCATGGATAGAAGATTGGCTGTCTGGCAGGAAGCAGAGAGTGGGGATAAAGGGGTCCTTCTCAGGATGGCAGCCGGTGACTAGTAGAGTTCCGCAGGGGTCAGTGTTGGGACCACAACTTTTCACTTTATACATTAATGATCTAGATGAAGGAACAGAGGGCATCCTGGCTAAGTTTGCAGATGATACAAAGATAGGTGGAGCGACAGGTAGTATTGAAGAGGCAGGGAGGCTGCAGAAGGATTTGGACAGGTTAGGAGAATGGGCAAAGAAGTGGCAGATGGAATACAACGTGGGGAAGTGTGAGGTCATGCATTTTGGTAGGAAGAATAGAGGCATAGACTATTTTCTAAATGGGGAGAGAATTCAGAAATCTGGAGTGCAAAGGGACTTGGGAGTCCTAGTCCAGGATTCTCTTAAGCTTAACTTTCAGGTTGAGTCAGTAGTTATGAAGGCAAATGCAATGTTGGCATTTATTTCGAGAGGACTAGAATATAAAAGCAGGGATGTGCTGCTGAGGCTTTATAAAGCTCTGGATAGACCACATTTAGAATATTGTGAGCAATTTTGGGCCCCGTATCTCAGGAAGGATGTTCTGGCCCTGGAGAGGGTCCAGAGGAAGTTCACGAGAACAATCCCAGGAATGAAAGGCTTAACATATGAGGAACGTTTGAGGGCTCTGGATCTATACTTGATGGAGTTTAGAAGGATGAGGGGGGATCTATTGAAACTTACAGAATACTGAAAGGCCTGGATAGAGTGGACGTGGGGAAGATGTTTCCATTAGTAGGAGAGTCTAGGACCCGAGGGCACAGCCTCAGAGTAAAGGGAAGACCTTTTAGAACAGAGATGAGGAGAAACTTCTTTAGCCAGAGAGTCGTGAATCTATGGAATTCATTGCCACAGAAGGCAGTGGAGGCCAGGTCATTGAGTGTATTTAAGACTGAGATAGATAGGTTTTTGATTGGTAAGGGGATGAAAGGTTACGGGGAGATGGTGGGAGAGTGGGGTTGAGAAACTTATCAGCCATGATTGAATGGCGGAGCAGACTCGATGGGCCGAAGGGCCTAATTTCTGCTCCTATGTCTTATGGTCTTATAGAATTCTGTGGTGAGTAATTCACCTTCTGACTCCCCAAAGCATGTCTGTCACCTACACGGCACAAGTCAGGAGTGTGTTAGAATACTCTCCACTTGCCTGGGTGAGTGCAGCTCCAACAACACTCAAGAAGTATGAGACCATCCAGAACAAAGCAGCCTTTGGCACCCCATACTCCAACTTGAACATTCACTCCCTTCACCCCTGACACAGTGGCAGCAGTGTGTACCATCTATGCATTGCAGCAACTCACCAAGGCTCCTTCTACCACATCTGCCATATCCGCAACCTCCACCACCTAAAAGGACAAGGACCACAGTCTCATGGGAACAACACCACCTGCAAGTTCCCCTCCAAGCCGCATACCATCCTGACTTGGAACTATATTGCTGATCCTTCTCCGTTGCAGGATCAAAATTCTGGAACCCCCTTCCTAACAGCACTATGGGTGTATCTACACCAGACAGACTCAGCGATTCAAGAAGGCGGCTCACCACCACCTTCTCAAGGCAACTAAGGTTGGGTACCAAATGCTGACCTTGCCATCGATGCCCACATCCTATGAAAGAAGTAAAAAAAAGTTATCCTTGCTATTTCCTGCAGGAATCCCGTCACTCATGATTTCAGGAAACAGAACAATGGAGAGATACTACACACGTGAAGTTACGCCACAAGACGACTATGACTTACTAGCCTTACCTTTAATGGACACTTACCTGTCCAAAGGCCTTTGTTTGGGTAGACTCCAGTTGACCATAAAGGCAGTGACAGAATTGTGCTACATGCTGCAATCAGACAAAAAGTCAAACTTGTTCAGAGGAATAGATTTTCCCGTGTTTGTGAAGGCCACTGCAGCTCTTATCTTTTTTCTCTCAGACATTTATAAACATGCTGAACAGCTGACAGATAGGCTGGGTAAGTGCCAATGATGGTAACCCTTCTTGAACCCACTAAATACACGTGGTATAACATCTACTTTACTCACCGTGAAATATATATCTGTTCATAATTGCCTCTGACAATGTGATAGAGAGCTGCCTTCTTAAACTGCTGCAGTCTGTCTGGTGAAGTGTTCTTAGGGAGGAAGTTCAAGCAGTGATGTAAGAATGGCGATGTATTTCCAAGTCAGGACGGTGTGTGATTTAGAGGAGAGCATGGAGGTGTGGGATCCCTTGCACCTTGCTGCCCTTGTTCTTCTAGGCGGTAATGGTCACAGGTTTAGGAGGTGCTGCCAAAGATACCTCGGCGAGTTACTGAAGTGCATCAGCAGCCAAGCAATGCCTGTGGTGCTGATCAATGGTCTGCTTTGTTCTGGATGGTTTTGGGCTTCTTGAGTGTTGTTGGAGCCACATTCACCCAGGCAAATGACGAACAGAATGAAGGGCTGATATTATCATCTGGAAGAAAATGGCATACTAAGGGTAGGATTGATAAAGCAGATGTATGGGGAAATTGTAGGAGCAATGGTTCCAAAATACATTGGAGACACAATGAATGTCTGCTCTGCAGAAAATGATCACAGGAAGCAAAAATTGGTGGTACCAGCAGTGGGAGAAGTACATGCAAAGCCACTGACAGTAATTCAGATAGATGAGCAAAGTCCTTGGGTAAGTTGATGTGCAGTGAAGGTTGTGCAGCTAGTACAGAGTGGTATATGGATATCTGGGGTGGGCCCACTTAGGTTTATTCTGGGATAGGCCAGCTTAGGTTTATTCTGGGATCGACTTATAATGTGTTAGCTATGCCTTTCAATCTAAATACAAACACTAATTTCTATAGAATGTTTATTGCTGGAAAAATAATACAATTACCCCACAATCTTGCATATTTTCTTCCAAGGCCCTGTAATAAATTAATTAGTGCCTCTGTTAAAATAGTGACGAGAGGGTGTTTAGTCAAATGCTTGGATGCTAATATCTTACTTTATAATATCAGGCCCTGAGCGATTACTTTTCACTTAAACAATGTGCTGGAAATTTATGTGGTTTATCAGTTATGACATGGCTTGTGGACTGAGAGGTTGAGTGTTTGAAGTGAATGAAAATGAAAAAGGAAGTGACATGTAATGATGGAGAGGAGAGGGAAAGAAAGAGAGAAAAAGGGAAGAAACCTGTGACAGCAAGGAATCTCTGAATTAGGATTATTGGAGATAGGGAATCTCTTAATGTGTGTTTTTCCAAAAATATAATTTATTCATAACATTTTCAAAAGTACATTGTAAAACTTTTCAAATTGAATGCAATAAAATCCAACTTTTCTTTATACAGCACATTCCACTCTGAGGTCCCTCAATACAATTGCAATACACTTGATATTTACAATATGCATTCCATGTCAGACACACAGCCCGAGGATGGAACATTTTCAAATTGAATATTACAGAAAATGTAATATAATTGAACCTTTCTCCACACTGCATGTTCCATCCTGAGGTACCTTGGGGAAAACTTTTTTTTCCAAAAATATACTTTATTCATAATATTTGCATAAGTACATTACAAACATTTCAAATTAAATATTACAGAAAGTACAATAAAATTCATCTTCTCTTCATATAGCACGTTCCACTCTGAGGTGCTTCAATGCAATTGCAATACTCTTGAGTTTTACAATATACATTCCATGTCAGGCATATGTCTGAGGGGCTTTATGCAGTTTCCAGCCCCTTAGTGTACTATGGCTGAAAGGCCTTAGACAGTGACCTTTCCCCATTGCACCTCTGCGTGTTTACCTCAATTTTAGTGCACCCCTCAAGATGTAGTCCTATGATGCCAGTCTGCAACACTCAGTTGAGGAAACTCGTTTCAGTGGAAGACTGGCAGGTTTTGGGCAGACGAAAGAGCATTTTTCACTGAGTTGATGGTACTCCAGCTGCAGTTGATGTTTGCCTCAGTGCTTGTACTTGGGAAGAGCCCGTACAGCACGCAGTCCTGCATCATGGAGCTGCTCGGGATGAACCTCGACAAAAACTACTGCATCTCTCTCCAGATCTTCTCTGCAAAGGCACATTTCAGCAGGGATGGTCTCTTCTCCACCACAGCCACCCTGAGGGCAATGTGCAGAGGTGGTGAGACCCTGGGCGTGTAGGAAGGGTCTAAGGGGAGGGCCTTTTTCATTGCCAGCCAAGCTACATCTTGGTGCTTGTTTGAAAGTTCTGATGATGAGGCATTCTGCAAGACCACTTCTTAATGTGCATTTGCCCATTCCATGATACAGCTTTTAGCATTGAGTCAGTGACCAAGAGAATGTTGCATTGGTGCCAAATATGCACTTTAAAGATAACACAGGAGAGAACTAATTGAAAAATAAACACAGGAAACGCTGAAAATAGTAAGATGTCTCTCAACATCTTTAAAGAGTAAAGGTAGGTTCTCAGTTCACAGCTCAGATCTTCCTGGAAGAAGTATTTTTAGGGGATCACTACTATGGGGTGGGGGTGGGGGGTGTAGATGTTTAGGTAAAGTCCTATTTTAGTTCAATTATATCATAGACAAATAAAGTGCTGACAATTTTGCAATGCCATGATGTATCAAATGCAAATCCATCATTGCAAGGACAGTTATATCGCCTCCTGTGATCGACAGTGTTAAAAAAAAACGTTCAAAATAAAACCAATACGAACTGAAAGCTCTGCAGGTCAGTAAAAAGAGAATACAGTTGTCAAAAAAAAGATTTCAACAGGGAACAAGGAGTGACTCTGTAATTTATGTTGAGTTACTTATTAGGAAGTTTTTAGTTCCCCCTCCCCTCTCCTCTCCTAAAGGACTAATTGGTACCCACACTGATGTTAATTTAGATAAACGCAAACGTTTTCTTTTGAGAAGAGAAGAGATTCAGTGAGTGGGGATGAAGGCTGACTGGCAGTGAGTAGGTGGGACTGTCAGTCAGGGAAGGATCCTCCTTGCTTCCCCACCTCCCTTGCAGGCTTTGTCTCTCTTGTTTAAAAGAATAGCGAGGCACAGGAGGAGGCTGCAGCCTGGAGATTAGATTACCGGCTGCGCGAACTTTCCCGGCCACATACACAACTCTGTTCCAAACTTTGTTCTCTCTGGGTGAAAAAAAGTTTGGAGGCGCGCGTGCCCGCTGGTCTCGCGAGAGCGCGCACCGGGTGGGTCAGCCCGCCTCTCTGACTGTCTCTCAGTCAGTCGCTGCAGCTGATGGAGATGGCTGTGTTCAGCCTCCGGCACTTCATTCTCCCCGTCCACACACTCCTCCTAATAGCTCTCTTCCTAGTAAACGCTTCAGCTTCTGATCAGCCGCCCATCCCTAACGGTGAGCAACAAACGTATATTCTTTCATTCTTTTTTTGACAAAGTAAGCATTGTGCTTTTTTTACCCCCCCCCCCCCACTCAAATTCCCTTCATAAGTTTAATTGTCTGTGTGAATTGGTAAAGTTGATCTACCTGGGATTTTTCTGTGTGCCAAGTTTCATGGTGTTGGCTAGTCATGATTGATTTTTCATTTTTATAAGTTAAGTTTCATAATATTACTTCAGTATGATTTTCTGAATTTTTAGAGGTTGTGAGAACATTGAAGGGTGAGAGTGGTTTTTGTTTAGTTTTATTTGCTTATTCTCTTTCCTTGTTCAAACTTCACATTGGCAATAAGTTGTACTTGTTATTCCCAAGGTGTTTTGATAATTTATTGGCAGGGGTCTCCCTCTACCCCTTCACCACTGACTGACTGACTAAGGCTCTGTCCGTTTTTAAAAGCCAGAGAAACAAAATTCTTAATTTAGAAGCTGCCCTCTCTCACTGTAAATGTTCATGTTGAGAGAGGAGGGATCTGTATGTTGGGAGGCACACAAAGATGCCCTTTATGTCCTACTAACATACAAATACGTCACACCTGAAATAACTGCTCTTTTGTGTTTGCAAGTTAATGCCTTGTGGAGAGTGGTAAAATCAGCTCTGATCATTAATTTTCATCAAGAGTGTTTACTTTAGATCCAAAAATTGTCCAGACTTATTCATGGAAATGATGATCATTTGAGCTGTCTGCATGCAAAGCAGCACGTAATTCTCCTGCTAAATGATTTTAGCGCTTTGCAAATTTTCCAAATATTTATTTGTGTATCTGTTTGAAAACAATGTTAGTAGTTGCTTTACCCCATATCAATAAAGCAAAATTTTCTGCTCCATATTTGCAAGAAGAAAGTATTTTAAACGTATCCAGTGAACTTAACAAAAATATCTAACCTTTTTACCACCCCCGCCCCTGCCCCCACCAAAGAAATTCTCAGCAGCAATGCCGTTTGGGTAAAGCATGTTATTGTTGGTATCTACATTGCATATAGACTTTAGAACATGCCCAAAGCTGGCACTCTGCTTTTATACAAAAACGGTTTCACTGCCATGTCAAAAAGCACAAACTGTAGTATAATTATCCCTTCACCCCCATTCCCAAAATAAAATGGCTGAGATACCTTTCTGTTTTAAGTATTGATGTATTAAGAGATGGATTTGTGGTCACCATTTCTTGAATAAGTTATTGATTTTTGATCTCTGACCTTGCGATAGGTGATGAATAAAAGTGCACTCTTCTATAGCTTTTGTAATTGGCATGATGTGAAAATGAGTTGTGTTCCAAGAGCTAATGGCTACTTTTGATCCTCTATCCATGGTATGTCATTGTTGTAAGTGATTTCAACTTCTGTGCATATTTTACATCAGTTTTTTTTGATTGTCAATAAATAAAACCTGATATAGAGCCTTTCAGGTCCTCAGCTCAAAGCAAAGCAGCACAAAATTGTATTGTTAATTGCCAAATAATTATTTTTATGTTTTGAAGAATCTTGCCATCTTTGTCAGTGTCATTAAAGCAGTGTTTTCTGCTCCATATTTGCAAGCACAAAAGTACCTTTGAATATATCCAGTGAACATGCTTTGCAACCAATGGATTATTTTAAACTGTAGTTACTGTTGTAATTTAAGCAAACGTGGCAGCCAATTTATGCCCGGCAAGGATCCACAAATAGGAATTTTTTTTATATATATAGTAGTTATGGTTGAGGGTTATGTGCTGAATAGAACATAATGAGTAAATGAAAGCTGGAGTAAGGAGAAGGTTTAAGAGAGAGAGGTATGGGAGATGGTGATAGGTGCACGTAGAAAGGGATAGTGAGGAAAAGGTAAACGTGTGGGCAGCTAAAGAGTAGGAAAGGTAATGTGGAAGAGAAGGAACGTCTCCAATTTTCTCCCTTTACCCATCGTTTTTATAATGAATCTTGCTTTTCTGTTCTCCCTAGCGCTTTATTTCTGTCTCTTAACTACTAGTGGTGCTTTTGGTCTGTTGATGTAACACACAAAATTCCACTCATCAGGATGGGTGCCAGCATATTAAAGTGCAAAGCCTCCTTTTTATTGTGATGCTTTAAAAACTGTAATTTACTATTCAGGCACGTTGTTTAAACAGGTGTGCCACGAGTTTGGATGCTGAACAACTTTTACAATTTAAATTTAGCCCAGAGTAACGGGATGGAAAATTTCTGTTGCAACTTATAACTCAACATGAGTAATCTTCACCTGCTTCCTTGTAGGTGTGGTTTCACAGTAGAAATTTGTCTGTAATTTGACAGTGAAGCATCGGGTTCACTCTTGGCAGATGTTTTGCTGTTGCATTAGGGAATGGGGATAGGAATATTATTCAGCCACCATCAAAGGAGCACTATCATACATTTATCCTGTGTTGTACCTTAATTGGGAATATTTGATGCTGGATAGAAAAGAATATATTGAAATAAATAGAACTGCGATGAATTATGGAAACTAATTCAACGTAAGAGTAGTACCATTCAATAGCAACTTGCATTCATACAGTGGGTTTATTGTAGAAAAACTTCCCAAGGCATTCCTTAGAACAGTAGTCAGGAAGAAAATGGCTGTTGTAGCACCCGAGGAGGAGAGATTAGGAGGGGTGATCTAAAATTTGGCAAAAGAGGTAGGTTTTAATAATAAAAGGAGGAGAGGGAGATGAACACACGGGCCGGTTTAGAGAGGGAATTCCACAAGGGTGGGAACTAGGTAGCTGAAGGCATGGCCACCAATGGTGAGGGTGGATGGTGGAAAAAACTGGAATTGAAGCAATGGAGAGTCTAGAGGAGCATTGTCAGGTAAGAGAGAGTTGCAGAGAAAGACCGGTGAGGCCAGGAATGGACATAAACATTAGGGTGAGAACTTTAAATTTGAGGAGTTGGGGGATTGGGAGTCAATGTGGGTTGTAAATGACATGGTGGTCGGTGAGCAGGATTTTGGCAGTTTGATGTGGTTCTTTTGGAGAATGTCAAGAGAGGCCCACAGGGCAAGAATGTGATTATTCAAGATGCATTTGAGCCTGAGGAAATGGCAGGGTGAGTAGGCAGACAGAGAAGTAGTGATGGCCAATAGACAACCAGTTCAGTCCAGTATGCCATTTAGTAATGCATCTCTTAGTTGCTGATAGGCTTATTATCCATAGTTCATTCAGTACAGCCTCTCTTTGAAACAAAACAGCAACATGTCTAGGACTGTTAATCATGTTGTGACTGCTGCTTGATGTGTAATTTAATCCACAATCCATATTTAACACTTCAAGAACACTGTTAAGGAGAAACAGAATTATATTCTAGGCTCTTAACTTGCAATTAATGGATCCAAACAAAGCATAACATTTCCCCCCCCCCCCAAATACACTATTGATGAACAAAGAATTGACTCTGCATCACTGAAATGAATGGATTTTTTTTACAGCAAAACATTAAATAAACTTTGAGGAAAGCCCACCCTTTTGCATTATGCAGTCCAAATCAGGACAAATGAAATCACTGGTTTTTTGTGCTCAACTGATTTATGGGATGCAGATGTGAAGTCTGGCAGATGTGACTACATCGAGTATAGGTTACGAGGTAGGGGGTGGGGGTGTAAGATTAGTTAGATGACATCAGTGCTGAAGCATGACATATGAACAGTAAGTAGGCAACAGGCTGAAGCAGTGTCTATGGCCAGATTACAATCTAGCAGTAGATGGATACGTTGCTGTCAGATGGTGCAAAACTCCTTCAAAAACCAGGGCTTCTGTTTTCATTGTATTTACATGGTTTTCTCAAAAGGAACATATGTATGGGTTAGCCAGTTTGCTTTGGCTGGTTCCTCGTACAAATTTAAGTTTGACGAATGAAATTTTTTTTTACTGATGCTTTCTGAAAAATGAATTCTCATTTATTTTTTGTCAGCTAGAACCCTGAATTGAGGGCAAAGGGTGAAGTAAGCTATTTTTTAAAAAAACCACGAACTATAAAAAAAATGGGTGCACATTGTTTAAAACACCAGTTAAGATTGTTAGGGAGGGTGAACCTGATTAAAGAAAGCAAGAATACAATTATTAGATAACTTTGACCTCCATAGTTAGTTGTAATTTAATTTAGTTGTAATTCAGAAGTGAAATGTTGCCACCCATATATTAAACACCCTTTGTGAGTTCAGATATAGCTCTTGTTAACCTTTGATTAAAAAGAACCTGGGAGTGCATTTGAGAAGAGTGGACTGTGTGTAGGTTTCTCAGGCAAGAATGGTGACTTGGTTTTGGCTGAGTGGTAATGTGTGAAGTAGCTTTAGTTCACCTTAAGTTTTCTCTTTGACATTTGTTGCATTTTCCCTGAATATCTGGAGTCAGTATTTCTAACTGTGAGGATATTGAGTCTAAATACGGTAATCTTTTTGAGGCACTTGAAAGAATTTTACTGATATTGTAATCCACCATATCAGGAGTGAATGATTTGCTAACTGAAGAGGGGGTTAAAAAGTATTAATTTTCCGTGAATCTCAAGCAAGTCATTACCTTACAGTGCTTGTGTGTTTCCAAACGTTAATAAATAGACCAGGTAGACTCGTTCTCAGACTTACTTCGGCTTCACTCTCGAAACCTTCAAATTGAGTGAGTAAGAAAGAAAGAATGTGCCTGCATTTACATTCTGTGATATCTTGCGCATATTCAAGATATCAGAAGTCATGTAATTTACTGGTAGAGGCAAAAAAAAACACCAAATTCCAGCCCACGATGGAAAAGAAATCTGAAGAATTCCCCTCCCAAACAAGGATGTTTTGATGGGTGGGAGGATGAGGGGTGGGGACCCCACCACCTTCCCGCCTCTGCCCGATTTAAGTCTGGGGTGGGGGGGTGCGGGGAGAAGGTTTGTGGTCAGCCCTTGCCCTTTCTTCTGACGCTGAACCCCTCCCCCCACCCTCTAGTTGGGGACCCCTATCCCACCCCTCATTATCTGTGTCCTGGACCCCTTGACGATCCTAGGTGGCTCTCTGGTGGCTTTACTGGCAGCAACCACCCTTCTCAGTGGTACTGCTGGCCATGGAGAGTTAACTGGCAGGCAAAACTCCCGTTGCCAAGATTAAATTCCACCTAGTGTAACTCAGGCAAGCAGGGAAATCATTGTCAGTGCTGTACTAGAAAGTTAGAGATGACCACAACTGTTACTGCACTGTCAAAGTACAGCAAAAAAAAAAATCCCAAGCTCATAATGTTCACTGAAGTCCTGAAAAACCTAATAAAAGGCTAGAGAGCGTAAATTGGGAAGAATTTTGAGGCAATGATGTGCAGTAAATTACCTATGATCCTAGAAAATACTTCAAACAAAATTCACCATTTGTAAATCATGGATCATGATACTCGACCCAAAATAATTTAAATACAAGAATCAACACAGGATTACACTTCTCATTCATAACACTATTTAATGTTCAAGTATCTTTGATGTGTCAAATATCTACATTATTACATGCAGTATCACTCAAGGCTAGAAAGTAAAAGGTTTATCACCTCCAAGTTGAAATAACTTCTCCAAAACTTCTCTTTCTGGGTACGATTTGATCCAGGTTTATAAAATTGAAGAATTTGGATTGCGGTTAAGTACACCAATTATTTCAATTGAATGGGTTAGGAAATGGTCATGCTCACAAGTTACACAAGGGCAGAGTTAGGTTAGATGCTCGGTTCTTTTCCCAGAGAATAGTGGATCAGCTGAACAGGTTTCCAACTTGCACAGTGAAAGGTGACTTGCAGTATTCCTTTGCGAGAGAGCGGGACCAGTTTCTGGATGAGAGAGATTACCTCGCACAAGGGCTGGTTCCTCTAATGTAAATCCAGATCAATGTAGCCTACTGGCATAATTTTGATCGCCCGGGAGACCTCGAGCAAATCCAACAGGGTATTTATGCCCTGCCTTATGTCCCCGCATGGTGAGTCCCTTGCCTGCCGCTGGTTAAGTACCAGCAGTGGTGGAATGAGGTCCCTCAATTAGTGTATGGCCTGGAAGGCCACCCCTGAGGCTTCTCATACCCCGTGCTTAATTGGCAAAGGCGGTGAGGTTCCCACTTTGTACCCTTCCGCTCGATCAATGGCCCGCTAGCCCTCCACCCACCTCCAAACCTGCGCCCGGGGTGGGTGGGGGGAGCATTAAATTCCGCCCACTGTTCTTCTGACATTGGGGCAGCAGGTGAAATGTTTTGCAACTAATTCATACATCCTAGAAGTTTCTTCTGTGACACCTGTGAAGCAGGAATTTTAATTCCCAGAAAATAGTGAAAAATAATTGGGGCTCCAACATAATTTTCGCCTTCACTTTTAAGTATTTGTTTTGATTCAATGATTTTTCTTAACAGCAGTTCATGGAATGAAATATGTGGTCCTGCAACTTTAGAATTATTCTAAATATTATTTTGAACTGTCCATTGTTTCTAGTTGTATTGTGCCAAGGACTGTCTGTTCATCTTTTATGTGGTTTTGATTCACAGCATTACATAGCTAATGGAAATTATGTCGAATCACAGTCGAAATTGAAGATAAAGAACAGTGAGCAAAAGCTTGCTCTGCCTTTAGCTACACTGAAGTTAAACCAGAAAGAATTGGATTGAAACTTTAAATGCACCATTTTTTACTTGAGGGATATTAGTTATATTGTTCTTATAGCGCTGGCAATAATTTAGTCACAACATTGTTCACGCATTTGGTGGATGTCTTTTGGATAACATGATGGCTTACTGGTCATATTCTAACATTTTAAATAGATTCCGGTGTCTATTGTTAGTGATTATATGATTTCCAGTTTTTAATGTTACCTTTTTATTGTTGGTTTCTATTAATTTGCTTTTCTCTTTTTCTTTTGCATTTTCCTCCTACCTTTCACCTAACCTTTGGAAAAGTGCTTTTAAAAATAATGAAGGACAGATCAGCTGTGAAAATTGAGTTGACTGTCAGGATGTTTGTGCTGAAGAGTCAAATTTACCTTTACGTTATTTTGTGGTTGGCCGGATATTCATATTTCAGATATCTGTGGTTAGTGTCACAACTGTTGTTACTGGCAGTATAATCCCTGCTTATGAACAGTTTAAGGCCCATTGCTAGCCAATGCCCTTTTTAAGATATACATACAGCACAGAAGGAGGCCATTTGGTCCATCATGTCTGTCACGGCTCTTTGAAAGACATATTCAATTAGCTCCACTCTCCCCTTCATTCGCTATAATGCTCCAAATGTTTCCTTTTGACAATCATATATTCAAATCCCTTTGTTATTACTATTGAATCAGCTTCCACCATCCTTACAGGCAGTGTATTCCACATCATCATAACCCGCTGTGTGAAAAAATCCTCACCTTGGCTCTGTTTCTTTCATCAATTATTTTGAATGTGTGTCTCTGATATACTGATTCATCATTGTTGGCTGTCCCTTGATTTGAGGATGACACCTACTCAGGATCGTGAGTTTCTGCCATGGGTCGTCATGTGACTGAACAGGCCGATTCTTTGGGCACATGGGGCAGGACGTCCCACGAGGTAGTGGAACCCAGAATGCTGGATTTGCTTCATTTTCCTTCCTTCTCTGCCACTAATCCGCCTTATCAGTGAGGCATTTGGTTTCGAAGCGTGATGCAGCTTGATGGACAAGTGGTTGCAGTTTTGAATGATTGGTAGCAAGCTCCTACCAGTCATTGTCAATACTGCCACACTTCAAGGAGAGCTTCAGAGTGTCTTTGAAGTGTTTTCTTTTGCGCTCTTTTAGAATGCTGGCCATTTGAGAGTTGTGAAAACAGGACCTGGCGGGGAGACGCTTTCCAGCCATCCAGACAGTGTCCAGCCCATCGTAGTTCATTCTGAGGAGTTTTGCCTGAATGCTGGAGATATTTTTGCCATCTGGCATAGGATTTTGGCTACACTGCCAGAACTCCTTAAGTGTATAAATGAAAGGCTTATGACACTTCACGTATAATCAATAAGCCACCATCATCAGCGCTTATGCCCTGACCCTTGACTCCGATGAAGATGTTACAGAAAAGTTCTGTTCTGACCTTGAAGTCCTCACTGCCATCTCAAAAGGGGAAAAAAGGTCAACCTTCTGGGAGACTTAATGCCAGGGTTGTTTGTGACTCCGATGTCTGGAGAAGAACCATTGGGAAAATGAGTGGGAAAAGCTAATACAAATGTTGATCTCCTGCTGACAGTGTGCTCAGCATGGCCCCATTATGACAAACGCCCTCTTCCACCAGAAGGATATTCTGACTGACCTTCTACTGGAGTCATTCATGATTTTGAACATCTCTCTTAAATGATCGCTTAACCTCCTCTGCTCTAAGGAGAATTACCTTAAATCACCTAAATAGGTTGGATATGTAACTGTGAAGTCCTGTTCACATCACAGGAAGGACATAATCTGAAGAGAGTACAGAGGGAGGTGTACAAGAATGTTGCCAGGGCTTGAAAATTGCAGCTATGAGGAAAGGTTGGATAGGCTAGGGATGTTTTTCTTAGAGCAGAGGAGGCTGAGGGGTGACCTAACTTAGGTGTACAAAATTGAGGAGCCTCAATAGGGTAGACAGGACAGACCTGTTTCCCCTAGTTGAGAGGTCAATTGCTGTACCAAGGGGTATAGATTTAAAGTGATTGGTAGAAGGATTAGAGGGGACATGAGGAAAAACATTTTCACCCAGAGGGTGGTGGGCGTCTGGAGCTCACTGCCCAAATTGGTGGTTGAGTCTGAAATGCTGAACTCATTTTAAAGGTACTTGGATCTGCACCTGAAGTGTTGTAACCTGTAAGGCTGTGGACCAGGTACTGGAAAGTGGGATTAAAATGAGCGGCTAGTTTTTTTTCTCTGGCTGGCACAGGCACAATGGGCTGAATGGCCTTCTGTGCCATAACTTTTCTATGGTAGTTTTGGAGGTCCGGAGGTCATGAAAGGTGCTCTGTAAATGCAACTTATTTTTCTTTTATGTTGTCTTTGTGAACCAGTTCAAAGCAGTCCTATATTGAAAACATTACTTTGAATACAGAGATCAACTCCTCAGTGGGGAAGTGTTAGCTTTCATATCAAGATGTGAAATTGTTCACTTTTTTTTTTACACACAGTTGACTTTGCAGCCATCGATATATAGCCCCCGAGCCGTGCTAATTTGTCCTATTTGTTTTGTGGCTCTGAAGTTTTGGAATGTGCTAACTATAGCATTGTTGCTGAATTAGCAAATACATTCCTAAATTAGTATGCCAAGATGTGATGGTATCAGTAGCTTGAACTATTGGCAAATTAAGAGAAACATGGATTTAAACTTAAGATAAAAGCAAAAAACTGCGGATGCTGGAAATCCAAAACAAGAACAAAAACAAAAATACCTGGAAAAACTCAGCAGGTCTGACAGCATCTGCGGAGAGGAATACAGTTAACGTTTCGAGTCCGTATGACTCTTCAACAGAACTAAGGAAAAATAGAAGAGAGGTGAAATATAAGCTGGTTTAAGGTGGGGTGGGACAAGTAGAGCTGGATAGAGGGCCAGTGATGGGTGGAGATAACTAAAAGATGTCATAGACAAAAAGACAAAGAGGTGTTGACGGTGGTGATATTATCTAAGGAAAGTGCTAATAGGTGACATTAAGGGTAGAAAGCAGGATGAGCAAGGCACAGATAGCCCTAGGGGGGGTGGGATGGGGGGAAGGGATCGAAATAGGCTAAAAGGTAGAGATAAAACAATGGATGGAAATACATTTAAAAATATTAGTGCTCCACAAGACTCCATGGTGTACAGCATATGGCAACGAAGACAAAAACTTAGATAAAAACAAAAATATAAAAACAAAAAACTGCGGATGCTGGAAATCCAAAACAAAAACAGAATTACCTGGAAAAGCTCAGCAGGTCTGGCAGCATCGGCGGAGAAGAAAAGAGAAGGGTCTGAGGACTCGAAACGTCAACTCTTTTCTTCTCCGCCGATGCTGCCAGACCTGCTGAGCTTTTCCAGGTAATTCTGTTTTGGTTGAAGACAAAAACTTATTGCCTCGTCCTACTTCATCAGTGTCAGCACATGCTGCAGTTCTGTGTGATGCAGAATGATAAAACTTACAGCTTTGGTTAACCTTGTCTACGTGGGACAGGGAAGAAAGGAATGAGTTTCCAAGAAGTGGTGATGAGAAATAACCTTCTTTAAAAATAAACTGAGTGCATACATTATTAAACCTAGCGGAAATGTATATGGAAGATCAAGATGCGAATGTTTCTCCCTCCCCTGCCTATTTCTATATGATATATTGATACCATGTTTTTGCTATTGGATGTACCATACTTGTTGCTAGAATTTATCACCACGTTTCCCTGAACGCTGCCTCAATTTTCACTGTCGGCACTTTGCCACAAGTTGAAAACCTATAACTCTAAACAAAGCTAGTAACGCAGTACACCCGCACAGGCAGAAATGGGAATGCCCTGGGTATGTGGGGTGTCTCGGAGGCTTCAACTCAGCAGAAATGAGGTTTGAACAAGTGCCAAGATTCAACAGTTGTTTTTTTTTTTAACAGCTAATGTAGTGACTGTAAGATGGATTAGTAGAATAATACTGTTTGGAGAAAGAAAAATACGTTTATTTATGTTCACCAAATTTCAAAAACTTTGTCTGTGAAGCGAACAGAGTTGCACACAAAGGCAGAATGACCCCATCGCATTATTGATTGTCTGATCTGACAACTTATCAAAGCTTTGTTTAAACCTGTTTCGTTTCATTATCTTGGCACCCAAATATCCTGACTCTCTTTGACAAAGAGCCAATGCGCAGTGTATTTTCTGCCCCCTCTCACATGTTCTCTTTACACTGATGACAAGATACAAAGATCATCTAGTTTTAAATACTATTCACGCAGTTAAAGTGATCTTTGAAAATGCCTTGAGGCTTTCCTCCTTGAAGGTTCGTATTTTGAAGTACGTTGCATCTGCTGGTCTTAAGAGCAGCAAATAGCTTTTGAAGAAATTGAAGGGAAAAAAAAACTGGAAAATGCTGGAAGAGCTTTTCAAGAGCTTTTATAGCGTGACTAATGACAATTTATAGATTTCCCATTGATTGCAACTTGTGGAGGGGGTGGGGAACCTCAACAGTGTACCCTCTGGAGAAGTGTAGAGTCGCTGACAGTAACTTCTGGATTTTGGCGTATTCTTGCACGTGTGAAAACTCTAGAAGTTGCTGTCAGTTTCAGTGACATAATGGCAGTGAATTCTGATGATTTCACCATTATTACCACTGCAAAATCCAGCCTCATTCCTTCAATCATTGAAATACGTGGTATGTGTGCTCTGCCCGAAGGCCATTCCTGGGCTCATTGTCTGCTGATCCTTTGTCCTGAGCTGTTTGCTTGGCAGTTTTTTTCAGTGGTGGTTTCCCATTGCCTTCCACTTTCAGGGAAAAGGTGAGGAGGTAGGTCCAAGTCTACCTCAGCCAAGTACCTGACTTTAATCTGAAAAGACTTTGTTTGACAGTGGTCACTTCCCTTTTTGATGAGACTAAAAATCCCATGAATCAAGTGTTTGACTTGCCTTGGCTACATTCCTACAATGTCATTTGATATTGATTGTTCACGTCTGTATGTGATGCCAATGTTACATAGTGTGCTAGCCAACATGTTGTCCCAAGGTGATATTTCTGTTCCTAAGTAACCATACACATTTTCTTTCTATCTCAGAAAAACTTAGCTTTCAGATTTTCCAGATGGTTTTAAATGTCTGTTGAACAACTATTGTGGCAGTTGTGTGTGTGTCAAAGGGATCAGTTTTGGGGAAAGAGGACTTCCTGTGAAATGGAATTTCTTTTTTGCAATTACAATCACAACTTAAAACAAATTTACACTGGGAGGTGTTGGTTTGTCACTTTGTTATCATCCATTGTGTTTTTAAAATTAAGGTTCAAATATGAAACAGAGGAAGTAAGCCTAAGTTGAAAGCAAAATATTCCGGATGCTGGAAATTTGAAATAAAAACATAAAATGCTGGAAAAACTCAGCAGGCCTGGCAGCATCTGTGGAGAGAGAAACAGAGTTAATGTTTTGAGTCCGTATGAAGAAGAGAACATAAGAAATAGGAACAGGAATAGACCATTCAGCCCCTTGAGCCTGCTCCGCCATTCAATAAGATCATGGCTGATCATCTTGTGTTTCGATTTCTGCATTCCCATCTAACCCCGATAATCTTAGATTCTTGTTAGGCAAGGGAATCAATCTACCTCTGCCTTAAAAATATTCAATGACCCCACCTCCTGAGGCAGAACGATCCAAAGTCGCATAACCCTCTGAGAGAAAAAAATTCTCCTCATCCCTGTCGTAAAAGGGTGACACCTAATTTTAAAACAGTGTCCCCTAGTTCTGGGCTCACCCACAAGAGGAAACATCCTTTCGATGTCCATCTTGTCAAGGTCGTTCAGGACCTTGATACTTTAGACGGACTCGAAACATTAACCCTATTTCTTTCTCCATAGATGCTGCCAGAATTGCTGAGTTTTTCCAGCATATTATGTTTTTATTTAAGTAAACCTAAAGATGGGATTGCTTCGAGTCACTCGATGTGTATATAGTGCGTGTGTATAATTACCTGCTGGAGAGTTCAAGTCAGTTTTGTTCCCCTTCCACAGTGTGTGACCCACCATTTGCCAAAGTGAAAGTCATGCATTAAACTTTACTGGAAGCACACATTTGTGGACATTGAGTAAGGATAGGTCAGACACGATTGTGATCTTTAATAATAGTCTGCTTAGGCTCTCACATGAATAGTGGTCACTTGGAGGAAGTACCACAAAGTGGGAATGTTGCTGGTGAAATTATAAGTTAAGGCCTTCGGGGAAGGGATAAATTGAGCATGTAGCTCATTGTTACTGGAAAATTGGATGCGAGTTTTCTCTAATCATTGTTGAATTCTTTTATCAAGATTTTAAAGTAAAAGATACTACTGTTTTGTAGGAGGGGTGGACTGAACCAGATGTCTTTGTATCTGCCGTACCAATAAAGACCAAATCAGGAACATGCTAATTTTTTTTGGAATTTATTTTTGCACTTTTGTGAATGCATGGATGAAGTTACATATCATGAACAGTAGCAATCTTTTGTGCTAAGCTAAGTCAATGACAAAAAAGGCTAGTTAACCAAGCAAAGTTAAACCTTCTAGTACATTACCTCTCCTTTAATGGTATCGAGTTGTACCTTGAATTATCTCAATGCATTTTTGCCTCCACTATCTTGCTTAGTAAATTATTTCAACTGTATCACTCTTGACAATTTTTTCCTTATTGCTGTTCCAGCTTTTCTTTTTTTATATTTATGCACACTTTTTGGAATACTTGTTTGAGGTAACTGGGATTCTGACACCTTTACCATTTTTACTATTTTTCGATTTTAAAGTCCATTTCTTTAAACACCTTCTTTCTACACAGATTGCAAAATTCATCAAGAGTGAGAAAGTAAACTCAAGCATTTTCAGAAGTCCAGTTACCCTGTCAAAATTCATCCCTCTAATACATTAGAAATTAAACCCAAGTATTTTCTCATAACTCATGCCACATTACATTTGGAATCACTTTCATAGACTTTGTATTGCAAGTGTGGTGACTGGAATTGTAGACAGGTTGGTCCAATGGAGGCATTATAAGTCAGTCAGAACACTTTCACTGCTAAGTTTATTTTGATCCAGGTGAGAATCTAACCATCTTCCATTGACATTTAATGGCATTACCATCGTTGAATTCCCCCACTATCAACATCCCGGGGACTACCATCGACCAGAAACTGAACTGGACTAGCCATATAAATACTGTGGCCACAAGAGCAGGTCAGAGGCTAGGAATCCTGTGGCGAGCAATTCACCTCCTGACTCTCCAAAGCCTGTCCACCATTTACAGGGCACAAGTCAGGAGTGTGATGGAATACTCTCCACTTGCCCAGATGAGTGCAACTCCAACAACACTCGAGAAGCTTGACACCATCCAAGACAAAGTAGCCCGCTTGATTGGCATCTCATCCACAAACATCCGGCTAGCTCCACTACCGACACAGAGTAGCAGCAGTGTGTACCATCTGCAAGATGCAGTACAGGAGCTCATCAAGGCTCCTTAAACAGCACCTTCCAAACCCATGACCGCTACCATCTAGAAGGACACATGAGAACATCACCACCTGAATGTTCTCCTCCAAGCCACTCACATCCTGACTTGGAAATATATCGCCGTTCCTTCGCTGTCACTGGATTAAAACCCTGGAACTCCCTCCCTAACAGCAATGTGGGTGTAGTTAGTGTTGCAAAGTTTCACTGACCATAACCCAGCCAAAGCGCCTAGTGCAAAGTTCCATTTGTGCCTTATCCTGACACAATGTTTTGGTTTTACCTACTGGACTGGCTTTACTTTTTGTCACCTATAGGGAGAGTAGAATTCATCACTACTGTGTCATGATTAAGAGCTACTTTAATTAGCCCAGATCCCAGACTTTTTAAGCACTGTTCTTGAGCAAGGAAAGGTATGCTTTCATGAAGTCTTGTCCTCATGGGGCTCCGCCGGACCAAACAAACTTCATTCATTTTAGGTAGGTGAACCCTCACCTCCCCTCTTGATCTCTAAAGTCTGGAAAATGGCTCACAATTCAGTTCATCTTGGTATTCTTTCAACAATTTAATGTACCACCAGTAACTTGCAAACATCAATATCCTCTGATAATTTACGAACATCAGTACTCAACTCCCTTCAAGTTAAATCAGTACCTAAAAATGGTGTTCCTGTAAATTCCAAAGTGCACCCACTCTCAGTCATTCAGAGGAGTACATTCCCATGTGTACTGATGATCAATTCTGCCAGTGGTTAACCTTACAAGTCAGCGCCCCTATTCCTAAACACAAGTTTCTTACAGTGCAAAAATCACACCCGTGACAATGATTGACGCAAACTCTTCCTGCCCTTGATTATACCTTCGTAAATCTTGGAACAATCCAACATCCTGGGTTCATGAAGAGTCCATTAACATATGGAGATGTTTCAATGGGGAAGATTCTGGCTTCTCAGCATCACCAGATTGGTGAATGAGTTTAGCTCTAATGGAACAGTTTTTGGGATTAGCATTTCCATGGGATGTGGGTGCACACCCACACATCCTGGAACCCTCAACTCATTAGTTTGTAAGTACTATTTACAATTCTACAGTTTGGCCACAGGAGTTCAATGGTCAAGACAAGTGATCGTACCCATTACCTCTGGCATCTCTTGGCCGCTATAGTCAAGAAGTCACTTCATTGTCTCTGGGTTTTGTTTCGAGATTTTTTTTAAGTTCAGTTCCAGAGTCATGTGGAATGCGGGGAAGCAAAACTTGGCCAATTTCTGACTCTAGTCCATTACAAACAGCCCCTTTTTATCAATATCATCACTTGAGCTTTAATTGTTGGCTCCTTTTAAATTGAATATGTTCTTGCTGAAGGACTGGCTACACCATTCACATTCCACATGTCCTGCTTTTCGCTATACCACTCAATTCTTCAAGATATTTGAGGAGCATGTCTTTGAGACAGAGAAAAGAGATGGTGACTTTGTTTTTTCTCATGTTTTGCCTTACAGAATTCATAAACACCTGTACTTATAAAAGGCCTTACCATGTCCTTAGGGAAACCCCAAATGCTTTCCAAAAAGTAGATGCTTTTGATGCATTGTGTAGACAACTGTGGCAATCAGTTCACACAGCAAGGCCTTTCAAACATCAAGCGAATAAAGACTTTGTTAACATGGGAGGTTTTGTGGTGATTTTTATTGACTGAGAAATGTTGGCCAGGACTTTGGGAGAAGCCCTAATTCTTCTATTGTGCCATGGAATCCTTTATGTGCACATGGCAGTTACTTTAGTTTAATGTGCCAAGTGAAAGTCAGCACCACACATGAAGTGTCGACCTAGATTGTGGGGCATTGTTCCGAATTTTATGTGAAAACATGGGGTATCAGAGTAAAGAATTTATGATTTTATATTAAACATTGCTCTCTATAGCCTTCCCCTCCCTATTTCTGGACTCTCCCTACAACCCTCCTGGAACTTTGATTCCTCCAACTCTGGCCATTTGTAGATCCCTGATTTCCTTTGCCCCATCACTTGGAATTGTGCTGTTAGTTGTCCAGGCCCAAGCACTGGATTTCCCATCCTAAACCTCCCCACCATTGTACCTCTCTTCTCCTTTATGACATTTCTTAACACCTATCTCTTTTGCCAAGTATATCTGCCCTAATATCTTTATTTGGTTCTGTTCAACTTTTGTTTAATGACATCCCTTAAAGTGCCTTACGGCGCTATGTAAACAACCTGTTGTTTTTTAGGGCACAGTTAAAATGCTGGTTTGCAATTTTGGGCACCTGATGGTGAAAAGGACTTTCAAAGCTATAGAGTAGATTTGCTAGAATAATGCCCGAGACGGGAAGAGAGAATTGAAACAATGAGACTATTTCCACTTCAGCAGAGCAGACTAAGAGGAGACGTCGGACTGGATTTTCAGGGAGTCAGAAGATTCCGTGGAGGAATAAAAAATGGCAGCCGGACCCGATTCTGGGATTTCTGACCCCACTCCTGGTGTTCCTGATTTTCAGGTGTGCCTTTTAAGGGTGTGGGCTGGTTCAGGTCGTGAGCCTGCACTCCCGACCCGGTCGGCTCCATTATGGGGATAGGCATGTTGTAGTCCTCTGCAATTTTCATGGTGTTAGGTCAGCTTTTTAAAGCGTTGTGGTTCATGGCACCTCCAAGAGGTGTTATGAACCATCGTCTGTATGAGGGAACCTTTTGAAAAGTTCAACAGGTCCCCCTCATGCCCCATCCATGCCACTTCATGCTGTCCCGCCATCACCGACACCACCCCCCCCCCCTCCCTAAAAATGCCTAACGAGACTTGGCTGAGAGCCCAGAAATCCATTACAGTGCGGAAACTGCTGCAACCCAGGGAAAACATTGCTTGATTGACAGCTCTGCCTCCCTGATCGCCTCTGTCAGTTGCTCAATTTATTTACACAAGATAGAGGTTTCGAGTGATTGCAGTTTCTGCTGTTGATACTTTAAAGCGTTTGATGATTGACATTTTTATTAGCCTGTGGTAAAAAGGAGTAGATGGTTATCAATGAATGACTTTTTTTGAAAGCTTTTTTTTGTACTTCCTATTGTCACTACAGAGTTCATTGGTTCTATACTGTGTATAGTAGATGAACGGGCATGGAAGTGCCATGGCTTTGCATGGCTGGGGGGGGCATGAGGTAGCATGGATGGTATGAGAGGCATGAGGGCTAGAGGGCCTTACTTTGTTCATTATAACTGGGACGAAGTCTCTCAGCACCACCTTGGCACCTGGCAACCCCCGTGGCTGCCTCCGAACTTTTTTTCCCGGGTTGGGCTGGCCCGACTTCAGACCAGACCCCCCACCCCGACCCTGTGGAATGGAAATCCCTGTCTTTCCTGGCACATTCTCCCAAGGCAAGCGGGCGGGCCAAGCTTGGAATTTTCCTGACCTTTGCAGTCTGCCTCGAGGATGGATATCCAGCCCTTAGTTATTTTTAAAACCTAAAGGGCTATTGTTAGAATGATTAGGGAAAGACTGTTTTTTCTCTCGTTGCACTGTTAGTGATGAAGGGGTCTTCAGTTTAAAATTGTCACAAAGAGAGGGGAGCGGTGGGGCGAAATTTCTCTGTGTGCTTAATTCTAGACTGCTCGGCAAACAGCTGGCTGTCTTCAGTGTTATAAACATCAGTGGATTGATGATGTGTCGTGGCACTTGAACACAGAACATTCGGACTCAGTTGAGTCACGGTGATACTTGCAGCACTGTTAAAATAAAAAACTTGACTTGCTATGGCGCCTTTCACAACCTCAGCGTGTTCCAATGCCGTTTGTAGCCAATGAAGTACTTAGGAATTGCAGACACTTGTAGGAAAGCTAATATTTTATCCTGACTTGGGATTCCAAGCCGTGTTTGTATTTTTAGCATGGCCAAGAACATCCTCAGTATCTGAAAATTTAATGATCAAGCATATCTTGATTCCAGTGTCATTATGGAAGAATCTTAAACTGTCTCATTAATCTCGAAGATCCTCTTTTTTGATTTGGAAGTATTTCAGATTCTGACAGCAGCCCATTAAATCCCTTGTGCCATTTTCACCTCTTGGACATACTGACAACATTTTCCTAATTGGAGAAAGAAGCTGTGTTAAAGTGTTTGTGACCGGAATTTTTTGAAGGAGACCTCGCATTCTTTGTGAAATGGAGGATACTGTACTGTAATGCCAAGAAATTGAGATCGCAGTTCCAAGGGATTTCTTTCCCCATAGTAGGCTCATTTCCCCCTCATCAGTCACCAATCTGTCCAACAGGTTTGTGTATTTCTACTATAAGTAAAGCATTTGTTGTTTAAACTAACAGCTGGCATTGTTGTTGAATACTTGCTATTCACAACTATTCAAACAGGACTTCCTGCATTGGAGATCCTTGTGTTGGTTTGCCAAACTTTGCAAGCTTCTGGTAAATCCTTTCAAGAATTGTGTCTTGGTGGACTAGAGTTTTACCCCTTCTATAGTTTTATTTTGATAAAGACATTTCTTTCAAGTATACTTTATAGTTTTTTTAAAAATAGTCTAAAAGAAACAATTTACAGCAAATAATTAGGAAAGCTAATGGAATGTTATCATTTATTGTGAGGGGAATTGAATACAAAAGTAGGGAGGTTATGCTTCAGTTATACAGGGCACTAGTGAGACCACATTTGGAGTACTGTGTACAGTATTGGTCACCTTATTTAAGGAAGGATGTAAATGAGTTGGAAGCAGTTCAGAGAAGGTTTACCAGACCTAGAATGGGTGGGTTGCCTTACGAGGAGGTTGGACTGACTAGGCTTGTATTGGCAGGAGTTTAGAAGATTCAGGTGACTTGATTGAAACATATAAGATCCTGAGGGGTCTTGACAGGGTGGATGTGGAGAAGATGTTTCCTCTTGTGGGAGAATCTAGAACTAGGGGTCACTGGTTAAAAATAAGGGGTCGCTCATTTAAAACAGAGATGAGGCAAATTTTTTTCATTCAGAGGGTCGTGAGTCTTTGGAACTCTCTCCCTGAAAAGGCGGTGGAAGCAGAGTCTTTGAATGTTGTTAAGGCAGAGATGGATAGATTCTTGGTAAGCAAGGGGATAATAGGTTATCGGGGGTAGGCAGGATGCAGATTTGAAGTTACTATCAGTTCAGCCATGATCTTATTAAATGGCAGAGGAGACTCGAGGGGCTGAATGGCCTACTCCTGCTCCTTGTTCATATGGTCGTAAACTGAGTCAAAGGAATCAGTTTTTCTTCTCAATGTTTCCTCCCTTTTTCTGATTTTCTGATGCCATACGCCATCCTGAACTAAAGAAACCGAGGGGGCAAATTGAAATTCATCATCGAAGCCCAGATTCTGTAATGCAGTTAGGGGGCAATGTCCTAGGAATTCTGGAATTGCTGGAAAAACTCAACAGGTGTAGCAGCATTGGTGGAGGGAGAAACAGAATTAACGTTTCGTGTCTGTATGACCCTTCTTCAGATCTTTAGATCTGCTACACCTGCTGAGTTTTTCCAGCATTTTCTGTTTTTATTTCAGATTTCCAGCATCCGCAGTACTTTGCTTTTGTCCTAGAAATTCTGTTGCCACTTGGCTGTGTTGTTACTGCTCCCAAGTTTTGCTCTAGTGCAGAAAGGGGCTCACGTCTGGCATCTTACCCCAACCCCCCCCCCCCCCAACAAAGTTCCAGTTTAGTCAGCCAAGCCTTTGCAACACTCATGTGCTTGTTTGGAGAGAGAAGGGGGTGGGGGATACTGTTGATATTAGCAGATAAACACTTATTCTGTATTTCCTTAGTTGGCATCTTGGCAAGGGCATCACCTGGTTTAAAGTAAATGGCCACATTGGTATTGAATGACATGGAACCAGGCTGCCAATTGCCTTCTATCATCACCCACATTAACTCTGAGGCTTTACACATGCAGTGCTACATTCCATGCATTTTATGTTGTGCAATACGTGCAACTGTCTCGCATTGAGAGGAATGGTTAAGGGAAGAAATTGCACTCTAAAGTAATTCTACGTCATTTTCACTCCCTCTTTTGTTCCGAAAATGACTTCAGAGATTAGAATGGAAATCAAAGGAGGTTGTAGTTCTTTGCTGTTGTGAACGTGTGTGTGTTGGTTCATACTGCCCGGGTGCCTCCCACTTGTCTGCCACTGAGGAAACCTGTGTCCCTTTAGCTCAATGATAACATTCTTACCTGTGTATAGGGAGGTTGTGGACATGACTTGAACATTGGCCTAGGCTGACACTCTGGTGCAGTACTTACGGAGTGTTGCATTTCCAAAACAAAAACAGCAGCAATTTAACTCTCACGTTAGCCTGTGGTATTGGACTTGGTTACCAAACCCAGCACCGAGGGCACTGGTGTATCAGTCATAGTTTCCATTCCCAAAAGTTGGGGCTGTAAACCAGGTTTAACCACAGTTCATAAAAGGTCCTGTGCAGCAGATAGTAGACCAGTGATTTCAGTGTCCTAATCAATATTTATCCCTCCCAGCACCATCAGGAACAGGATATCTGGTCGTTTATCCTTTTTGCTCTGGGCACTTGCTATGTGCAAATTGGTTGCCGTTTCTCTCTGTGACAACAGTGACTGCACTTCAAAAAGACTTCTTTATCTGTGAAGCGCTTAGGGACATTCCTGCAGATATGAAAGGCCAGTCTCTTTTTACTGGAATATGCCGAGGCTGAAGATCCTGTTTTTAACCAGGCTGTCCTGGCCTCCAGCCTTAGCAAACCTCAGCTTGTTTATTTACGGGTTGAAAATAGCAATGCAGAGCCCTTTGCATCTGAAATGAGTACCTTAAACAGGATTTTGCACAATATAAATGTAGCTCCGATAACGTCATTACCACACAGCAACTCCATTCATTCGAAATGGAGGAACCTGGGTACATGGGAGCAGAATGTAGCTAGTGTTCAGTCAGAAGGTAAAAGGGATAAACTATATAAAGGATTTCTGAATCTTATTTGTGTGGATTTTTTTTCCTTTTGAATGACTTAACTCTAGGGGAGACAAATGATCTGCGCAGATAAGTTGTTCTGAATGATATAACATTCTCATTGTTATAAGCAGTGCATCCACTGACCCGCTCGGAGGAATTCTATAGTATGTGAAACGATTTGATCACGAGGTTTGTCTGTTTGGGTACAGGTGGGGAAAAAAATGTAAATTTTTACAGTTGCTCGAAACAATCCCCAAAAACGTAATTTGAAAAGCTGATTTTTTTTTTCTTTCTTATAATTTGACAACTTACTCCTTTTTTTAAAAGGGCTTGAGATCCAAAATACTCCTATCAATATTTCATCGTGAGAAGAAAGGACTTGGATATTTATAATACCTTTCGTTATTTGCAAAGGAAGCTGGCAGTGAACAGTCCCATCTCAGAGTTTTAATGCAATCATGAAATCGAGCCGTACAATAAGCCAACAGAATGGCCGCATCCCCATGAGAGTGGGCTCTCAGCCTCCAGAGGATGATAATATATAATGGTGATGGGTGTTCAAAACCATGAAGAGTTTTTGATAGAATAAATGAAGCCAAACTGTTGCCAGTGATGGGTGGCCTGGTAACCAGAGGACACAGATTTTAGATCATTGGCAGAAGAAGGAGAGGTATCATTTGAGGGTGGGGCGGGGGGGAACTTTGTTGTGATCTGGAATTCACTGATCAAAAGGTTGGTGGATGCAGGTTTAATAGCAACTTTCAAAAGGCAATTGACTAAATATTTGAATGGGAGAATATTGCAGAGTTGTGTGGAAAGAGCCGGGGAATGGGACTAATTGGGTAACTCTTCAAAGAACAGGCATGCTCATGATGGGCTGAATGGCTTCCTTTGTGCTATCGTTCAATGATTTGAATTGTGACAGTTTCCTTGTCACAGCATTACATTACTTGAGGAAAGTGCTGGACTTTCTGTCCGATCAGTTTCCTTCAATCAATGCTATCATTTAAAAAACACAGATTGACTCCTCATTCTTCTCATGGCAGTTCATGTGGCCTTATTGTAGGGTGGCCATATATCCCTGTTTTCCGGGTACTGTATCCCCCAGGCAAACGGTAATCTCAGAAGAGTCCCTAGTTCATGAAACTAGTCCATGAATGAATGCCCTAATCATTAATGGCTGCACAGGTTCCAATCAGAAGTCACATGAACCCTGCAGTTGGTCAATAAAGTTGTTCAGTGAAGGGCTATGTTCGGCGGTGTGGGTTCTGATTGGTCGGAGGGATGTCAATTTCCTGTTTTCAAACAGTAGAAGATGCTGACTTGTTGAGGGGCTTTAATTTATGCAGAGATCGCACTAATATGGCCGCAGTGCGCATGCTCTGCCCTCTCAAACCTCCCCCCACCCACAAATCCCTGGATAGTCCCCAAACTGCGCTTAGCTTTCCTGTGAAATCTGAAGGGAAAATGACCTCTGAACGATGCATCCAATGTTATTAAGGAAAGTGAGGGTGGAAATTGCAGAGGGACTGGCGGTAATTTTACAATCTTCCTTAGATTCAGTGGTGGTTTGGAGAATTGCAAATGTTACACCCTTGTTTAGAAAAAGGTGTAAAGATAAATCCAGTAACTAGTGGCCAGTCAATTTAGCCATATCTGTGGGGAAGCTTCTGGAAACAATAATTCAGAACAAAGTTATAAGCCACCTGGGCAATTGTGGGTTAATTAAGGAAAGCCAGCGTCGATTTGTTAAGAGCAAATTGTGTTTAACTAACTTGCTGGAGTTTTTTGATGAGGTAACATAGTGAGTTGATGAGGGCAATGCTGTTGATGTGATGTACATGGACTTCCAAAAAGCTTCACCAGACATGTAAGCAAAGTTATAGCTCATGTATTAAAAGGGACAGTAGCAACATGTAGCAATTAACTAAGTGACAGGAAGTAGAGAGTAGTGGTTAACGGTTGTTTTTCAGACTGGAGGAAGGTTTATAGTGGGCAGGGGTCAACGTTAGGACCCCTGCTCTTCCTGATAGATATTAATAACCTAAACCTTGGTGGGCAGGGCACAATTTCAAAATTTGCTGATGATACAAAACTTGGAAGTATTAAGAATTGTAGGAGAATAGTGTAGAACTTCAGAGGATATAGACAAGTTAGTGGGATAGGTGGACAAGTGGCAGATGAGATTTAATGCAGAGAAATGTGAAGTGAAATTTGGTAGGAAGAATGTGGGGAGGCAATATAAAATCAAGGATACAATTCTAAAGGAGATGCAGGAAAGAGAGACCTGGGTATATGTGTGCACAAATCATTGAAAGTGGCAGGACAGTTTGAGGGAACATTTAAAAAAGTATAAGGTATTCTGGGCTTTATCAATAGGGGCATAGAGTGCAAAAGCAAGGAAATTATATTAAACCTGCATAAAACACTAGTACAGCCCCAACTAGAGTATTGTTTCCAGTTTTGGGCACCACTCTTTAGGAGGGATGTGATGGCATTAGAGAGCGTGCAGAAAAGATTCATGGGTAATTCCAGGGATGAGGCACGTTAAGTAGATAGATTGGAAAAGTTTGGATTGTTTTCCTTGGAGAAGAGAAGGTTGAGAGGAGATTTGATAGAGGTATTCAAAATCATGACGGGTCTGCCCAGAGCAGATAGGGGAAAAAAACTGTTCCCAATGGTGGAAGGATCAAGAGGCAGAGGACAAGATTTAAGGTGATTGGCAAATGAACCAATGGCGACATGAGGGGAAAGCTTTTTCACACAGCGAGTGGTTAGGATCAGGGATGCACTGGCTGACAGTGTGATGGAGGCAGGTTCAATCAAGGCATTTGAGGGAATTGGATTATTATCTAAAAAGGATGGAAGTGAAGGTTACAAGGAGAAGATGGGGGAGTAGCGCTAGGTGAATTGCTTTTGAGAGCCAGCAGAGAGACAATGGGCTGAATGGCCGCCTTGTGTGCTGTAACCATTCTATGTTTCTATATCTTCAATACATACTACTATGCATTTTGGTTAGAATTCATATTAATAAGCTTTCAAGCATGAAACACAAATGTCATGACTGAAGTATTTGCTCCTCAGAGCCCAAGTATTAAGATGGTGCAGAATGTGAAAAAATAAATATTTGCACTTTTCATGACCAACCTGATGTCTCAGTGCCTTACAGCCAATGAAGTACTTTTGAAGTATGGTCACTATATTGGAATGTAAGAAATGTGCAGCCAAGTTTGGCACACAACAAACTCCCACAAACAGTGCGATAATGAACAGATAATTTGACCTGTGATTGTTGATTGAGAGAGAAATATTGGCCAGGACTCTGGGGATAATTCCCCTGCACTTTTATTTAAATATTCATTCATGGGATGTGGGCATCGCTGGTGTGGCCAAGCATTTATTGCCCATCCCCAGTTGCCCAAAATAGTGCCTTGGGATCTTTTACATCCAACAGAGCAGGCTGATGTGGACTTGGCTTAACTTCTCATCTGAAAGATAGCACCTCCAACAGTGCAGTACTCCCTCAGTACTGTACTGGGATGTCAGCCTTGATTTTTGTGCTCAGTTCCTGGTGTGTGACTTGAACCTGAACCTTGCAACTCAGAGGTGAGAGTGTTAACCACTGAGCCACGGCTGATGCTGTGGGCAGAGTGGTGGAAAAGGTATGAGTGGGGGAGGAAAAAGCAGCAGGACAATGGGATTGAGTGAATAAGGACCATTACACTAATAGACAGTTTTCTGTAATCTGCCAAAATGGCAAGACTTTGTAGATGAGCTTAGAAAATAAAGTCAGGAGCTATTCAACTGTGGAGGGCATCAAAGTAGAGTCGGATTCAGTTTATTAACAACGTCTGCAGATACAGACTCTTCAATAGGAGGCAGAAGGGGACGTGAATGTTTTGCCCCCTCAGTATAGTTGACCATGCCATTACCCAGCAGGTTTAGGGGAAGGTTATTTCAACAAAAGTTCTCTACGTTTTTTTTCACTGCATCGTGCATTTTATTTGATAACTTAACATCGAAGAATGCCAACATTAGACTGCTCTTCACGTAAAGAAAGACCGCAGAAAGGGAACGGAACATGAGAGAAGGGTAAAACCAAGGGCAGAGCCAATGGAAAAAGTTTCCTGGAAGATGGAAGAACATGATGAAGGAGAAAAATAAGCACTAAAGCCTATTCTCTTTGCCCGCCAAACATGAGAGCTCTGGTCACCACGGGACATTGAACCTGCGCATCTAGACAGCTATGCACCACTAAATTCACCCTAGAATGCTACCTCTGCTGAAAATCATAAAGATTATAGAATAAAACAGCCAATCAGCCCATCAAATCTGCGCTGATGATTTTCTTCACGTGAGCCATCTAATCTAATCCCGATTTTTCTGTTCACTTGTCTACCCTTTAAATAGTCCTCTTTCTCAACCAACAATGTAATTTCCTTTTAAATGTACCTATGGATTCTGGTTAGACTGTGGTTTGTGGCACAGAGTTCCAAAATGTGACCCCAATTTGTCTAAAGATCTTTTCAAATATTTTTAAATTGTTTTTGTTTTAAAGTTGTTCCTGTTTATTGTCTCACTGGCCAATGGAAACAGTCTGCCACTATTATCCTTATGACAACCTTTCATAATCTTGAAGACCTCTGTTTGCTCATCCTGTAACCTTGTAATTAAAGAAAAACACTAACTTCCCAAACTTGTCATCACAACTGTCTAGAGCTCCTCATCCCCGATATCCTGGTTTCTCCTTAGATTCTACTCATTTTGGGTGGGGGAAAAAGTTTTTTAAAAATGTAGATCATATTCCAACCGTTCTGTAGGGCCTTGTACAAATTGAACATTATCTTCTTGCGCTTGTATTCTGTGTTTGTATATATCAACGAAGGATTTTTACTTTTTCTTATAATGTTCCTGCTCGCGCATTCAACTATGTATTTGCGCATTCAGCTTCTCCCACTCCACTTGAACAAAACCCTGAATAATATTTTCTTTCCCTCTTGTTACTTCAAAATGTTACTTCAATATTGAACTGCATTTGCTGGCTTTTGTGCTTCCTTCTTTCAAGATGCTCATCATAATTTGTCACATCTGCTCCATTATCAAATTTTGATGTCCTTCCCAGAATTCTTAAGCATGGTTGTTTATACAAAGAAAGACTTTGCATTTATATTGCAACTTTCTTGACCTCAGGAATTAACGTCATTCAAGTAGTTTTCAAATGTAGTCACTAGTTTAATACAGGAAATGTGACAGCCCTTTTGTGAACAGCAAGGTCCAACAAACGGCAACGGAATAAGCGACCAGGTAATCTGTTTGCGGTGTTGTTTGAAAGATAATTGTTGGCCTGGACAGTGTGGCAAACTCACCTTAACTTCAGATAGTGTTGTGGGATCGTTTATGTTCACCTGAGTCCTCTGTTTGATGTCTGCTTTAAAAGAAACCACCTCCGAAAGTGCATGCAGCACTTTCTCAGTGTTAAGCTCCAATAGGTGTTAGGCAATAAGGACTGAGACCAGGACTGACTCTTTTGGATAGAGTTTTATATCTAATGCATAAAACTCTCTACAGGGAGAACTTGTCCCAGCTGCTATCCCTTTTAGTCTTTTGAGCAACCAATTAAACTAAATTAAGAAAATGAAGGACAAATTAAAAGAGCAGCCCCATAAAGGGATACTGTAATGTTGTCCCTTTTATACAATCAAATGGGTACCTAGGTTGTTAACTAATAATTCCTTTAACTGTTTCCTTCCCCAACGCTCATTACTGTGCTGGAGTGTTGGCCTAGATTACGCGCTCAAATCTCTGACTGGAACTTGAACTTTTGTCTTCTGCCTCAGAGGCAACAGTGCTACCATAGGACAATGACCCTATTACCATACTATAGTAAATACGCAGCCCAAAACAGATCCCTGTGGAATATCATTCGCCATACCATCCTTGCTCCTTCACTTTTTACCCTTCAACCATCTCTCTCCATATAGCCACATTCAACTTAATTTCATCTGCCTTTATCTTGCCTAAGTTTAAATGTGTTACCTTAGTGAATACTTTGAGATAAAATGCAAGTTCCTGTCAGCTAATTTCAGCAGATGTGTAGCCAAAGTTAGCTAAATCAGAAATAAATAAACAAAAATCATTCTGGCTAATGTTTTCTGGACTTCAGAACCGATCACATCGAAAGCTGATATCTAAGAAAAGGTAAATCCTGAAGTGGTTTAAAATGAGATGAGAGCTAATAGGATAGATTAAAATAATTTTGGATAAATTAAGATAAGGGAAGACCTAGAGCCAGCGTCTGATTAGATACATTCTAGGATGCTGACACAGTCCTGTGAGGAAATTGCAGAGGCCCTAGAAGTTATACTTAAGGATTCCACATAGTGTAGGTGTGTACCAGAAGGCTGGAGCATAGCCAGCGTAGTAGCTATTTTTGAAAAGGGAGACAGAACTAATCTGGTAATTACAGGCCAGTTAACTTCACATCTGCAATAGGAAACATCTTAGATTGTAATTAGATCGAAAATTAGTTAGAAAATTTAGAAGGAGCAAGCATGGATTTCAAAAGTGCAAATTATGCATGAAAAACCCCAGAATTCTTTGAAGAAGGAACAGACAAGGTGGATGGTGAAATAAGGTGGATGTAGCTTACATGAAGACCAACCTTGGCAATGCATCACACAGGTAATCACTTGACATGGTGTATAGAATTAAGGGGATAATAAGAAGCCAAATTAAAAACTTATTAGAAAAGAAATTACTAGAGGAGAGTTATGGAATTAGGGAGCGCTAATGATCTGGGTTAAAAATGGTTAGAAGGGAGAGAATAGCAAGTAGGTGTTAAGGGCATTTTTTCAGAGTGGTTAGAAGTGGTTAGTGGTATCACAGTGTTCAGTTCTGGGGTCACTTTTGTGCATGGTGTATGTAATTGATTAGATATAGGCTGTTTGAAGTTTGGAGCCGAGGGACAGTATGGTTAATTCTATAGAAAACCTAAGGAAACTGCAAAAGCATGTTGATAAAATGGATTCCTGGGCGGAAAAAAATGGTAGATGGAATTCAGTGTAAGGTGTATGTAAATGATGCATTTTTGTTTTTTCAAGAAAAATTGTACCTTAAATGGAATTGAGCTCAGTGCTGCGGAGGAACAGAGAGATTTCAGGGATGCTGCTTCACAGGACATTAAAGTCAGCAACTGCAGCTGATGAGAGTTTGTTTCTGGGGTAAAAAAAGGCAAATGGAATTCTTAGATTTTATCTTTGAGAGAAAACACGAGGTAATTATTGTTAGCCTGGACCTGACTAAAACTTAACTCACAGGCGATGATTCTTATTTTCTCCTCTTTGTCCAGTGCCCAATTTATAGATTCCACCCAATGGTCATCATTATCAGATCCCATTATTTGGTATTTTCCCATTACTCTGTTACCTTTACTTCATTTCAGTACCTTATAGCACCCTCTTTCACTTTCCCTCCATTTAAAAAGTTTTATTTTAATATTACAAATGCTGGTTACGCAACAGAAGGGAAAGCTTCGGCAACCAAACTTTAGGGACATTGTTCTAAGGTACCTTTCTGTTCAAAATCCCCTTGGTGAAACAGTACTCATAAATTCATGAAATGACTTGGCTTGTTAGTTTTTAAAGACTTCGCTACTCGCTTGGCTTTACTTGTTGGCGGAAGTGTGTTTTCACTAACCATTGAAGACGTTAATTATCTTGACTTTCAAATAAAATAAACTGGGAGCATTTTGGCACAAGTGACATTCCCTGAGTTTAAGCAAACCAACATTTATGTGGCCTTAAATGTAGGGTTGAGCTTCCTTCTTGACGTGGCAAGTACAGGAGCCGGGAAAACTTTTGGCTTTGCAAAAGATTGACCTCGTGGCGGGCTGTAACGTGCCCGTGGTTGATCATTGTATTTCCAGATTCTGCTTAGTTTACAGAAACATAGCCACACTCTATTCCCATGCTGCTGCTTCACTAAATGCTGAACATTTCTTTCTATTGAATAAACAAAATGGGAAGACAGTGGCATAGTAGTAACATAGTAGTAACATCACAGGACTAGTAACTAAGTAAAGGCTTATTGTCAAGGCTTCATGGAGGAGAAGGATGGGAGCAGAACTGTCTCCTGAGGTTGATTGCTGCTGGAGTCAAAATGTCATTACTATATAAACATGGGAAAGAGGTTTATCAAACACTATGATTACCTTTTTTTTAAAAAAAGGCACAACTTTTTTTATAATCGTAAGGATAAAACATTTCTTTCCTCTTCTCGCATTCCAATTACATTTTCTTGTGTTTTGTTAAAATGCCTTTGTCATCCACCAAAATGGAATTGAGGAAACTAAAATCTTGGATTATGGCCCAAATTATTGAAGGCGTCAAAATATGCATTTTTTTTTTAAGCTGTGGTTTGAAAGCCTAATAATGTTCTCTACATTCAATTGTTCATTTCATTCTATCCTTTCCTCCAAGGATAGATTTCTAGTGCATCATCTCTGATCCTATAGATCAGGTTGACAGTTCTCAAAAGGTTTTTTTAATTGACCTGTGGGGTTGGCACATGTGCAGTTTAGGATAAGTTAGGATAAGTTGTCTGAATCGCCGGTAAAGCTAACATTTGTTGCCCATCCCTAATTGCCCTTGAGCTGAGTGGCTTAGTTAGCTATTTCAGAGGGCAGCTAAGAGTTAACCACATTGCTATGGCTCTGGATTCGCATATAAAACCAGGAAAGGATGGCAGATCTTCTTCCCCAAAGGGCATTAGTGAACCAGATGGGTTTTTAATGACAATCGATGTTAGTTGCATGGTTACTATTAGTGAGACTAGCTTTCGATTCCAGACTTTATTCATTTAATTTAAATTCCACCAGCTGCTGTGGTAGGATTTGAACCCATACCCCCATGGGCATCTGGTTTACACAGCTGGGACAATAAACTTGAGGAAGAAGGAATATCTGCAATGCCCCAGAATGTGACTCGGCCTTTCATTAAACCACCATTGTACTGATTCAACATCCATCAATATTAATCCAAGGATTGTTAGGAGTCCTGCATTGCTTTATCATTATTTTCATTTTTCTCAGTGGTTAAGAGCTATCTGCACACTTTGTGTCTTAGGTTGGACCCCTCGTGTTGGCTGGTTCTCAGTCTATTATTGAATGTGCAACGAGTTTCACAGGACCTGATTTTAACTCTGAAGGTGAATTAATTTTGAGCGAGTTAGAATTGGAGCCCATATGTTCTCTTGCATAATTTTTCATGTTAATCTGATTATAAGACATGGGAAATGTGCATTTCTTGGTTGTTTTATTGTCAGAGGGATGGAGACAGAAGTAAAGTTGCCTGTGCTGAATACCCACTTGTCCTGATCTATGGTTTCATTAGATTTGTTTTGGCAGAACTCTGGTGACTGTGGTCTGTCTGAAATGTACATTTGTTTACTGGGTGGAGGAGAGAAAAATTCACCGCTGTCTGGAATTGAAACTTTTCTCAATAGGCCATTTGTAAGCAGTTCAGAGGAAGTGAAATACTGCAGGACTGCTGCATAGTTCATGCTTAGAAGATAATGAAAACATTTAGGTTTTAAAAATCATAAATTTGTTCTCCAAACTGAAGCATATCGACTTGTAGTTTCAAGTTATCTGTTAACTGACTCAGCTTTGATATGCCCTATGTTCCTTTGTGCAATGATTCCTGAATGGGATGGAAGTTGTTAATCCCCTGAGGAAAGTTGGAGGTGGCCAATACTTGTCTTGTGTGCGCACAGCTGGAATTTTCTTGAATTGAAGAAAGGTCAATAGTGTTGAGTGAATGAAAGCAATCACTGGGTCTCAGATGTCTTGCCTCCATGTCAAATTCAACACATGAGTTAAAACATGGAGATTTTCACTACGAAGGAAGAGCCTTATTCGTTGCTGGAGAAAAAGGAAAACTCAAAGCTTCAGTTCCCAAAAATGCTGCAGGCCACCAACAGAGTGACCGCTTTCGAAGTGATTTGTGCCATTCTATTGCGAGCTTTGGACCTGAACAATTTGCAGTGAGTGCAGTGGTCTTTCAATAAACCAGTCTCTCTTTCCAAATGACAAAATTGCTCTCTCAGTAAACATTTTTTCTGGTTTGTAGTTGAATATCTTGAAAGTGATTGTTAAACAATATGTTTATTTTTAAAATAAAGGTACAAGCTGATGGTGTGCTGGAATGTGCAAGATTGTGCAATTTCTATAGGCAGGGTGTTTAAAAACAAATGCAGTTTGACTTCTGTCAAAAAGAATAGGAAAGCCTCTGAGTGGGATAGCTTAACTCTCTGGACTCCTCTTTTCAAAATAGTAATACTGGCTTACCGCTGCATCATATAAACATAGTATTTTAAGAAAAATGAGGAATGATTCTATCCATAAGTATAATCCTTAGAGCGCTGAGTGCATGGAGCACAACCCTTATTTCTTACTCTCCCTTCCTGTTTCATGCATGGGCATGCTGATGTAATTTCCCTCCCTCTTTCCACTCCCACCCCCTTTCTCCTTTACTTAAAAGTTCAACGGCATCACTCATTTTGAAAAGCAACGCTTGGGAATGGCATCCTGTGTCACCATCAAAAGATGTTTATGGCTATGGCTGAGCAGAGAGAGCGAGATATTCAAGCATACAATTTCCCGAAAGCGTGAAAGGAGGTGGATCAGGCTATTAAAAGGCCAGCCTTTTTGTGTTATAATGCAGCTTTTAAAATAACTCATTCTTGGGATGTGTGCGTCGCTGGCTGGGCCAGCATTTATTGCCCATCCCGAATTGCCCTTGAGAAAGTTGGTGGTGAGCTGCCTACTTGAACTGCTGCAATCAATGTGGTGTAGGTACACCCACAGTGCTAAAGCTGCAGTGCGCATCAGAAAAAAAGCAATTATACATGTGCTTAAAAGGTAAGGCGCCCCTTAGGCCACAATTTTGAGTATCGTGCACATCTGTAGACACTCCATTATAGACAAGAACACATAAATTATAGAAAGTGTACAGAATAGATTCACTTGGTTGAAAGGAGGGAAACTATGGTCATGAGGCGAGACTTGGGATGTTGGACTATTTCCACTGGACCAGTGAAGGCTAAGAAGAGATTTAATAATGTTTTTAAAATTATGAAGCTTCTTATATGGTGAATAATGAAATACTATTTCTTCAGGGGTGTGAATAACCATTATGTCAATTTAAAATTATAAGGGAGAAAGAATAGGAGAAATTTTATTACACAGGAGCATGGGTGCTTGGTCAACTAGGAGTGGCTAAGATGGTGAGTTTTACACCTTTTTGCAGAAAATATGGAAAGTATAAATTGAAGCATGGGGAGAAAGAAGGGCTGTGGAGTTTGTTTTGGATTATTCTAGGATCAAGCTCGCACAGGCATGATGGACTGAATGGCCTTTGTCTTTGCTCTGCTTCACTTGTTCAAATGCTTATTGACCTCATGTACCATGGGCTGCTGTACTTAGCCTCGTGTATTCTTTAGTCCAAACCTTAGTTGAGGTAGTAAGGGTTATCCTATGTACCTTTTCTGTTTCCCACATCTGGCATCTATGTGGTTTCTGTGAATTTGAGCCATTTGTTACTGATTTCTGGGCAGGTTTGTACCATTGACACAAGCTCAATACCTTAATGGAGCAGAGAGGATGTTTCCATCCTTCTGGCTGCGGCTAGATTTGCGCACCAGTTGTTGCTATAGCTCTCTGTGCCAGCCAGTCCATTGAAAGTATCCTTCTATGCAGTGGGATAAGTGTTATACACCTTGCATTGAAACCTTCATCTAGAAATTGGGTTGTGTAGTGTCCACTTTTCAGGCCCTACGTGCGCTACTTTGGCTCCAAAATGGTGGCTGGGAAGTGCATGTGTGCTTCTACCAGAAGCACACCATTTGCCATATTGAATAAGAAAGCAAGGGTGCACCCTTTACTCTTGCCTGAACCAGGTGTTAGGCTACTTCCAACGCTGTCACCACACTGGTTTGCCCCAAGGCAGTGAGTACCAGCTGCACTCAGGGAAGCCAATGCTGCAGAACATCTGCAAAACTGTAAATAACCCCCCTGAACTTTCACCACTCATCTGCGTAATCTCTTTCTGCAGCACTGTCTCTGTGATGAGGTATAAGGCCCAATATCTGGGTTCCTTAACTTTAACATTCATGTGTATGGTTAAGTACTCTGCACAACAGGAGTTCCTGGGTTTCTAAGCTCATGTGTTTTGTAACCATTTTGCACAGATGCTTGGTTATTTGAACGATTGCAGTACAGTTAGAGGCATGGCCATCTGCAAATCTTCAGAATAATGCTGTGGAGGTTGCTTTTCTTTTAGAATCGTAGATGAAACCCCGTGCTTAGCTGAGCATCTGGTGATGCAGGATAGAAAATTACGAAGTGTGAACACTGCTAAAGCTGAACTTGTGAACTATGAAAATTTTTTAAATTTGACGATCCTTTCTCTGGCACAAAAACAAAGTCAGCAAGCATCGAGAAGCACAGGAAGGCTTAGAATAGGAGTACAACACAGTATAAAAAAACATCATCAAATGCCTTTGGCTTTTCTTAATTATGGAGGGTTTTTTTTAGTTTAGGATTTCATAGGGACATGAGTAGGCCATTCGGCTCCTCAAACCTGCTCTGCCTTTTGATTAGATCATGGCTGATCTGCACATCAAATCCATTTACCGTTTTTTCCATTGCCCTTCATGTGGAAAGATTTCATTCCTAAATGGTATAACTCTAATTTAAAGATTATGCCCTCTAGTTCTGTATTGCCCACCAGAGAAAATAGTTTATCAACATTTAGTCCATCAAAATCCTTCATTAACAAGGATCAGGAGTAGGCCATTCAGCTTCTTGTACCTGCTCTGCCATTTAATAAGATCATGGCTGATCTGATAGTAAAACCTGCATCCTGTCTACCCCAATAACCTGTCATCCCTTTGCTTACCAAGAATCTATCCACCTCTTCCTTAAAAATATTCGAAGACTCTGCTTCCACCACCTTTTCAGGAAGAGAGTTCCAAAGACTCATGACCTTCTGAGAGAGAAAATTTCATCTCATCTCCATTTTTAAATGGGTGACCCCTTATTTTAAATGGCAACCCCTAATTCTAGATTGTCCCACAAGAGGAAATGCTCTCTCCACATCCACCCTGTCAAGACCCCTCAGGATCTTATGTTTCAATCAAGTCTCCTCTTACTCTTCTAAACTCCAGCAGATACAAGCCTAGCCTGTCCAACTTTTCCTCATAAGACAACCTGCCCATTCAGGTATTAGACTGGTAAACCTTCTCTGAACTGCTTCCAACATATTTACATTCTTTCTTAAATAAGGTGACCAATACTGTACACAGTACTCCAAATGTGAGCTCACTAGTGCTCTGTATAATTTTTTTTGATTCATTCACAGGATGTGGGCTTCACTGGCTGGGCCAGTATTAATTGAAGCATAACCTCCCTACTTTGTATTCAGTTCCCCTCGCAATAAATGATAACATTCTATTAGCTTTCCCAATTGCTTGCTGTACCTGCATACTGGCCTTTTACGATCCATACACTAAGACACCAAGATCCCTCTGCATTTCAGAGCTCTGCAATCTCTCACCATTTAGATAATATCCTCTTTTATCCTTCCTGCCAAAATGGACAATTTCACATTTCCCATATTATACTCCTTTTGCCAGATCTTTGCCCGCTCACTTAACCTATCTATATCTTTTTGTAGCCTCCTTATCCCCTCTTCACAATTTATTTTCCTACCTGTATTTGTGTCATCAGCAAATTTGGCAACCATCCCTTAAATGTTTGCCACTGCATTTCTATTAACCTATCCCTTAATCTAATTTGCCAGTTCACTTTAGCCAACTCTGCTTTCATGCCCTCATAATTGCTGTAATTTAAGTTTAAAAACATAGTCTTAGACCCACTCCTCTCTCCCTCAAACAGAATGTTAAGTTCAATCATATTGTGGTCACTGCAATTTTAAAGACTTAATTAGATATAACTTGTGCACTGTACCAGCCAAATAAATATTTTTTGGAATAATCTGATACTAGTTCTTGTAGGGGGATAAGTCCTCTTCTATCGCCTTTCCAGAAGCCATTCCTTTTTTATGCCCTGTCCTTACAGAAGTACATACTCAAGCAATTAACAATTACTGCACTCTCAAATTTACATACTGGATTTAACATAGTCTCAAAATAATCTTCCAAGCTTTCCTTCAGTTGGCAGGTTTTTACCTCATGGACAACTGTCCCAAAGCAAATGATACCCCCATTGAGAATTAAATTATAGGAAATACAAAAAGGGACATGCTAAAAATGTAAATATGACTTTTAAATGAAATGAGAGAACCTGTAACAAACCAGCAAACTATCCTTCAGAAGAACTTGTTTGTTTACAAAACCTGCAGGGATGACTCTGCAGTCCAAAGATCCAGTTTCTGGCATGGCAAATTCTGTTTGTTTAGTCTTAAAAAGCTTTACTGTGTCAGCAAATCCTATCTCTCAAGCAGGGATTGAAACAGCCTTTTGTTCAGACAAGCTGCACATTGGAGAAACCCTCCAGCTCTGTTTTCTTGCTCCTGGTTTTAACCCACTAGATATGAAATCCAGTATTTTTCTTGGCTTCTTTTGATGGAGATTTTCAAAGGAGCTTAACAATTTTCCACACATACCAGTATGTAGAATACAAATCCCATAGTTTGGGTGCTTCAATACTTTAAGTCTGCAGCAATAATACAAAACCGTAAAATGGGATGAGTACATTCACATCAAAGGAACAATGCTTGGACCAACTCAATATTTTGCGTAAACAGAAATTGGGTAATTAGAACTGACATTGAATTTGGTTGCAGATTCCATGATGCTGACTCTGCGTTTGTCCCATTAGGTAGTTTTGAAGCAGTGGTAGATCCATCAGATGTCAAACCCATTAGGTTTGAGTATATGAAATGCAGAATACCACGGATGCTGGAAATCTGAATGAAAAACAGAAAATGCTGGAAGTACTCAGCAGATCAGGCAGCATCGTTGGAGAAAGAAACAGAGCCAATGTTTCAAGTCATGGACCTTTTATCGGAACTGGGAAAAGTTAGAAATATAATAGGTTTTGAGCAAGGGGTGAGTAAGACGAGGATAAAAGGACGGTTTGTGATAGGGTGGAAGACGGGACAGATTGACTGATAGAAGAGTTAGTCTTACAAAGCCAAAGGGAATGGAGATGGGGCAAGCAAAGGAACAAAAGCTGTGCCTAGACCAAGCGTGCTGCTGTCTGAAAGCAAAAATCAGAGAAAACCAAAACGTGTAATGAAAAGGAAACAAAATAAAAGGTAAGAGATTGCGGTCTGAAATTGTTGAACTTAGTGTTGAGTCCAGAAAATGCAGTAAAGTGCCTAATTGAAAGATGGGGTACTGTTCATCAAGCTTGCATTGAGCTTCACTGGAACAATGCAGCAGGCCAAGGACAGAGATGTCAGCATTAAAGCAAAATGGAGGTTTAAAATAACAGGCCTCAGGAATCTCAGGGTCATCCTTGCAGACGGAGCAGAGATGGTCTGCAAAGCAGTCACCCAATTTGTGTTTGGTCTCCCTTGTGGGGCCAACATTGTGAGCAGTGAATACTGTAGACTAAATTGAAAGTACATGTAAATCAATGCTTTACCTGCAGGGAGTGTTTGGGCCCTTCGATGGTGAGGAGTGAAGTAAATAGGCAGATGTTAAATTGCCTGTGTTTACATGGTAAAGTATTGTGGGAAGCATACAGGGTTTTGGGGTGATTGAGGAGTGGAGCAGATTATTAGGGAGGTAACGGTCCCTTCAGAATGCTGAAAGGGGAGGGGAGTGGAAGATGTGTTTGGTGGTCCCATCACGATGGAGGTGGTGGAAATGGGGGAAAATGATCCATTGAATATGGATCCGCAGTAGCTTTTAGCTTTTTGTTTTTATCTTTGTGTTTGATTGACTGCCACCTCTCTTCAAAAAATGCCCTCTTTGAAGAAGTATGGTTCTGTCCTCCGACAGGATTTCCGACTGTCTCTTCTGCCCTGCTCACCTTCATTGCTTTCCATTTCTCTCCTGGTGTTTGACAAGGTGTTTATGCCACCACCAAACACATCTTCCCTTCACCCCCCCTGACGGCATTCCGTAGGGATCGTTCCCTCCGGGACACCCTGGTCCACTCCTCCATCACCCCCTACTCCTCAACCCCCACTTATGGCACCTCCCCATGCCCACGCAGAAGATGCAACACCTGCCCCTTCACTTCCTCTCTCCTCACCGTCCAAGGGCCCAAACACTCCTTTCAAGTGAAGCAGCATTTCACTTGCATTTCCCCTAACTTAGTCTACTGCATTCGTTGCTCCCAATGCGGTCTCCTCTACATTGGAGAGACCAAACGCAAACTGGGCGACCGTTTTGCGGAACACCTGCGGTCTGTCCGCAAGAAAGACCCAAACCTCCCTGTCGCTTGCCATTTTAACACTCCACCCTGTTCTCTTGCCAACATGTCTGTCCTTGGCTTGCTGCATTGTTCCAGTGAAGCCCAACGCAAACTGGAGGAACAGCACCTCATCTTCCGACTAGGCACTTTGCAGCCCTCCGGGCTGAATATTGAATTCAACAACTTTAGATCTTAAACTCCCCCTCCCCCCATCCCCACCCCGTTTCTTCCCCCCCCCCCCCCCCCGCTTTTTTTTTTCAATAATTTATATAGATTCTTCTTTCCCCACCTATTTCCATTATTTTTAAATCTAAAACTAAAACCTTTAGTCTTTCCACCCCACCCCCACTAGAGCTGTACTTTGAATATCCTGTCTTCCATTCTTAATTGGCACTTTTCTCAGACAAATACCACCACCTTCAACACCTCTTTGACCCTTTTGTCTGTGACATCTTTTGATTATCTGCTCATCTCCACAATCACCACACCACACCCTCAATGTGTCTCTCCCCCCCCCACCCACCTTAAACCAATTTATATTTCTCCCTTCTTCTAACTATGCTCCAGTTCTGCCGAAGGGCCATGAAGGCTCGAAACGTTAACTGATTTCTTCTCCGCCGATGCTGCCAGACTTGCTGAGTTTTTCCAGGTAATTCTGTTTTTGTTTTGGATTTCCAGCATCCGCAGTAGCTTTTAGCTTTTTGTTTTTATCATTGAATATGGAGGCTGATGCGGATGAAGGTGAGGGCAAGAAGAAACCTTTCATGGTTCTGGGAGGAGAAGGGGTTAGAGCAAAAGTGTGGGAGACGGGTCAAACACTTTGGAGAGCTGTATCGGCTGTGGTGGGGTCCTTGGTTGAGGAAAAAGGAAGACATCTCAGAAGCACTTGTCTGGAAGGTTGCATCATCAGAACAGATGAAACAGAGACGGAGCAATGGGAGAATGGAATGAAATCCTTACAGGGTGCAGGGTGTGAGGAAGCGTAGTCGAAGTATTTGTAGGAGTCAGTACACTTATTAATGAATATTAGTTGATGGACTATCACCAGAAATGGGGACAGAGAAAAGGAAAGGAAGGGAAGTGTCAGAGTTGAATCAAGTGAAACTGAAAGAAGAGTGGAAATTGGAAGCAAAGTTGATGAAGTTTTCCAATTCAGGGTGAGAGCAAGACATCAATGTATCAGAAAAAAAATCGAGGAAGCCTGAGTAGAACTGGAAGAAGGAATTTGCTATATATCCCACAAAAATGCAAATGTAGCCACACTTCCTGCATTTCTGCTCTCGCACATTCCCGCCTATCCCCACAGAACCATATTAGGGTTTCCCTTGTCCTCACCTTCAACCCCACCAGCTTCCCTATTCAACGGGTCATTTCCCGCCATTTCCGCCACCTACAGTGTGATGCCACCACCAAATCCTGGAACTCCCTCCCTAACAGCACTGAAGGTGTACCTACACCACATGGACTGCAGCGGTACAAGAAGGTGTTTTACCACCACCTTCTCAAGGGCAATTAGGGATGGGCAATAAATGCTGGCCTAGCTAGTGATGCCCACACCCCTGAATGAATCAAAAGAAACACATCTTCCCTTCCCCTTTCAGCATTCTGAAGGGACCGTTCCCTCCCTGACACCTTTTCTCTGCCCCCATTTCTGGTCCACTCCTCACTCACCTCTAACACCCCATCCCCTCCCCGTGACATCTTTCCATGCAAATACAGGAGATATAACATCTGCCCTTTTACTTCCTCTCTTCTCACTGTCCCAAGGCCCCAAACACTCCTTCCAGGTGAAGCAGTGATTTACTACTTTCAATCTAGTCTACAGTATTTGCTGCTCACCATGCAATGATCTCTACATATTGGAGGCCAAACACAGATTTGGTGACCACTTTGGGAACACTCCCGATTCTGTCCGCAAGCATGGATCTCCAGCTCCCTGTGGCCTATCAACTCTTCCACCTTGCTCTCATGCTGACATCCCTGTCCTTGGCCTGCTGCATTGTTCCAGCTTCAGGAGCAGTACCTCATCTTTCGATTAAGCACTTTACTTCCTTCTGAGCTCAACATTGAGATCAACAATTTTGGACCATAAACTCTGCCCCCCACCATTTTGTTTCCATTTCTTTGCATCTTTCAGATTTTCTCTTATTTTTGCTTTCAGACAGCTACACAGCTGCTCTAGGTACACCTTTTGTTTCTTTGTTTCTTTTCTTGCCCCATCTCCATTCTCTTTGGCCTTGTAAGACTAATTCTTCTGTCATTCAATCTCTCCTGTCTTCCACTCTATCACAGACCTTCCTTTTGTCCTTGTCCCACCCACCCCTTGCTCAAAACCTCTTGCACGCTAACATTTCCCAGTTTGGATGAAAGGTCCTCGATCTCAAATGTTAACTGTTTCACCCGATGCCTGGCCTGCTGAGCGTTTCCAGAATTTTCTGTTTTCATTTCAGGGTTGACTATATGATTTCAAAAAAAAAAATTCAGTTTCTCACCAATATCAATAAATCAACATAGTTTTCAATCATTACATTATGTAAATATCTGCTGATTTGAATCTTAAATGCTTCTTAAAGGTACTGTCTTCTTGAGAGCACTTGATGGCAGATGATGCACAGTCATCCACATGCTCCTCTCCGGCAAAATTACTGTTGGTGCTATTACAAGATAATATGTTCATATAGCATTGGTTCATCTACTTTAACTGAGCTGTTAACCCACTTAAATAGAAAAGAAATATGCACAAACTACTAAATGTTGTTCCCCATTGTCGCAAACAGTACATTCTGAGTATGTGTACTTGTGTAAAAAGACTGGAGGAATTAGAAATTGCAGCCTCATTACTGTGTAAAATTTTCTCACAAAGTAATAATTTAGTATTGAGCATGCATTTGTATAGCACCTTTCGCAATCTTCAGACGACCCAAAGGGCTTTAATGCTCCTGAAGGACATTTGAAGTTACGTCGCTGTTGTATTTTACAAAATGTATTGGTCAGTTTCCACACAGCAAGGTCCCACAAACCACAATGTGATAATGACCAGATAATCTGTTTCAGCGATGTTGATTGAGGGATAAATATTGACGATGGTGGGCATAACTCCCCGGCACTCCTTCAAATAGTGCTGTGCATGTTCACTCAGTTTAACTTCTCATCTGAAAGACAGAATTCCTAATAGTACACCACTCCTTCAGTGCTGCACTGGAGTGTTAACCAAGATCCATTTTGTGCGCAACTCTCCGCAGTAGGACTTGAACCATAGCCTCCTGACTCGGAGGCAGGTATGCTACTAACTGAGCCATGGCTAATACTTGCAAGCATTGAAGTGAACTGTTGTTTACGCAGGAACTTAGCAAGCCAGCAAGCTGCTGCGCAATAGCATCAACTATCCAAATAACTTTTTGTAGGTGATTTACAACTTTCAACGCTGGGTTGTAATGAGTTAAGAATGAAAAGAATAATTTGAGGAATGCTTAGCCTGAACAATGTTGGGTCAAGCAAAGTTCCCTGCTGGTCATAAATTTTAATGCTGTTTTCTGTTCAGACAGGCTGTGGAGAAGCAAAACCATTTGTTTACTGTTTAAAACGACCTAGTGTGTGACTCTACTGATATCATCTGAATAGCCCATAAACCCTGCAGTACATTGTCCTTACTCAATTACATGTGCACAGCTGCTCTGTTACAATAAGTGCATTGCGCAAATGTAACTTGTTTCAATGTGTTCCAGAGGAAACAAACAACTATTAACATAATTCATCTTGAGGACCAGGAAAGAGGGCATTTGAAAAGTACAATGAGAAAAAGGAAATTATTATGTAAGTCGTGCAAAGTGAAAATACTGGCATGACAAAACACGCAGGGAAATGTGATAAAAAGGCAAACTCCATTTTCACAAAAAATAAAATATTGCAGATGCTGAATTCCGAAATAAAAACAAAGAATGCAAGAAAACCTCAGCAGATCAGGCAGCATCTGGGGAGAGAAAGTTAATGTGATGAAAGGTCATTGACCAGAAATGTTAACTCTGTTTCTCTCCACAGATGCCTGAGCAGCTGGATTTTTCCAGCATAACGTGATGGATGGGGTCATCAACAGTGCTATCAAGCAGCATTTGCTTAGCAATAACCTGCTCACTGACGCTAAGCTTGGGTTCTGTCAGGGCCACTCAGCTCCTGACCTTATTTACAGCCTTGGTTCAAACCTGGACAAAAGAGCTGAACTCCAGAGGTGAGGTGAGAGTGCCCTTGATATCGTGATACCCCAACTATCAACTTCCGGGGGTGGGTGGGGGGGGGGGGGCGGGATTACCATTGACTGGAAGCTGAATTGGACTAGCCATATAAATACTGTGGCTACAAGAGCAGGTCAGAGGCTAGGAATCCTGCAGTGAGTAACTCACCTCCTGACTCTCAAAGCCTGTCCACCATCTGCAAGGCACAAGTCAGGAGTGTGATGAAATACTCTCCACTTGCCTGGATGAGTGCAGCTCCCACAACACTCAATGCTTTACACCATCCAGGACAAAGCAGCCCACTTGATTGGTACCCCTTCCACAAACATTCATTCCCTTCACCATTGACGAACGGTGGCAGCCATGTGTACCATCTACAAGATGCATGGCAGAAATCCACCAAGACTCCTTAGGCAGCACCTTCCAAACCCTCGACCGCTACCGTGGTTAGATTCTCTCTTGTTGGAGATGGCCATTGCCTGGCACTTGTGTGGTGCGAATGTTACTTGCCACTTGCCAGCCCAAGCCTGGATATTGTCCAAGTCTTGCTGCTTTTGGACATGGACTGCTTCAGTATCTGAGGAGTTACGAATGGTGCTGAACATTGTGCAATCATTAGCGAATATCCCCACTTCTGACCTTATGATGGAAGAAAAGTCATTGATGAAGCAGCTGAAGTTGGTTAGGCCTAGGACACTACCCTGAGGAACTCCTGCAGTGATGTCCTGGAGATGAGATGGCTGACCTCCAACAGCCAAAACCATCTTCCTTTGTGCTAGGTATGACTCCAAACCAGTGAAGAGATTTCCCCTGATACCACACTCGGTTAAATGCGGCCTTGATGTCGAGGGCAATCACTCTCACCTCATCTCGGGAGTTCAGCTCTTTTGTCCGTGTTTGAGCCAAGGCTGTAATGAGGTCAGGAGCTGAGTGGCCCTGGCGGAACCCAAACTGGGTGTCAGTGAGCAGGTTATTGCTGAGCAAGTGTCGCTTGATAGCACTGTTGATGCACCTTTCCATTACTTTACTGATAATTGAGAATAAACTGATGGGGCAGTAATTGGCCAGGTTGGATTTATCCTGCTTTTTGTGTACAGGACATACCTGGGCAATTTTCCACAGAGCCGGGTAGATGCCAATTTTGTAGCTGTACTGGAACACCACCACCTGCAAGTTCTCCTCCAAGCCACTTACTGTCCTGACTTGGAAATATATCGCCGTTCCTTCACTGTCGCTGGGTCAAAATCCTGGAACTCCCTCCCTAACCGCACTGTGGGTGTACAGCAGTTCAAGAAGGCAGCTCACCACCACCTTCTCAAGGGCAATTAGGGATGGGCAATAAATGCTGGCCCAGCGAGTGACGCCCACATCCTATGAACAAATTTTTAAAAAATTGTTCTGATTTTCAAAAGCTTGTTTTTCATGGAGTACCTACTTCAGTGAAATACTCTCACTTTCAGTAATGACATTCTGATGCTGAGTGGAATGTTGACTGGATTGATGTTGGTTGATTGCATTTCCTGTTTTTTTTTTCTGGCTGCTGACTACTTAGCTCCTTCTTGTACCAGGTTTCTGATCTGTTCAATGTTTTCATTTCAGAAAATCTTTTAGTGCTTACCGTAGCAACAAGAGAAACAGATGGCTTCAAACGTTTTATGCAGACAGCTAAACATCTTAACTACACAGTCAAGGTAGGCGCTTGCAATGTGGTTTTTGAAGCATGCTGTGCGTTCGAAAGTTTCAAAGTAATTTGTTGGCCCGTATTCACTGCCACAATCTTGAACCTTGCCTTCTCCTGTCGTCTCGCTACTCCCATCGTATCCATTGTCGATAAAGGCAACGCCGATCACTTCCATGTAGCAGTCTCCACCCACACCCTCCTTTCACGCCCCAAACCTAATATCTTCTGTGTCCGTCCTTAGACAAAACTAATGGCCAATTCACTTTCAAAATCCCAACTATCTAACTTTGACCCTCCGTTCATTACAATATTTCTGTAGCTACTGAATTGCTGAACTGCATCTAACTTCCAACTTTGACTCCCTAGTCCCCAATAAAAACATTACTGTCTCTTATGCTGGTTGCGGGTCTCGTCTCCACTTCCTTAATTCTAAGGAATGCAGACTTGAAAGAGTGTGGCTGACAACTAATTTAGCCATTCACTGCCAGATCTAGCTGGGACACATGAAACACTATTGAGTCCTGCTCTCATCTTCTAAAATTGCTCACTATTCCAGGATCATCCTGGAAGGCAAAGATAAACTTTTCATTTCTCTACTACAAACCGTCTTCTTAAACCCCTCTCCCATGTCTCTTCCACCCTAACCTTCAACAAAAGTGTGAGGCGTTCATGGACCTCTTTGTCACTATGATTGAGAAAATCCGATCAGCTGCCTCTGCCGCTTCCTTCCCTTCCGCTAGGAGTGGTGTAAATATAAGTTTTCTTATTGCTTCTTGGGATGTTGGTTGTCGCTGGCAAGGCAAGCATTTGTTGCCCATCCCTAATTGCCCTTGATTGAGTGGCTTGCTAAGCCATTTAAGAGGGCATTTAAGAGTCAACCACATTGCTGTGGGTCACATGTAGGCCAGACCAGGTAAGGATGGCAGATTTCCTTCCCTAAAGGGCATTAGTGAACCAGATGGGTTTTTATGACAATCCAATGATAGTTTCATGATCACAATCACTGAGATTAGCGTTTAATTGCAGATTTTATTTATTGCATTTTAAATTCCACCAGCTGTCATGGTGGGACTTGAACTCATGTCCCCAGAGAATTCACCTGGGCTTCTGGATTGCTAGTCCAGTGACATTACCACCATGCCGCCATGTCCTCACAAAGTTGTTGTTGTCAACACAGTAAGCCAGTCCATGTTTTAGATAACAATCATCTGAAAGTATTAGCACAGGAATAACCAAAATGATAGTAATGTGACATGTATACTTGCAATGTTCGATATATTTTCATATTTTTAATAGGATTTTCTTTTGCATGAGTGGTACTGAGAGGTAGAAATTGAGGGGCTTCTTCTGGGAAGGAAAATAGTATTTCAACTGACCTACTGGCACAACATTCAGTTATGTCAGTATGCTTGGGAAGCGGACATGTTCGCTAGCTCCAGGTTCCGACCCCGCACAATGTGCTCTAGGCAAACCCATTGGAATTTTCAGAGCTGCACCTAATTTAATGCCAGTGAGCGGGCTCGCCGTCCAATCAGGGATAGTGGGCGGGCCACTGGGAGGCTCTCTGGCACCCAGTGATTGGCAGCTCCACCTGCCAAGGTGGGAGCTGCTGATCTGAAGATGGAGACTGAGGGGGGAGAAGACCAGGTAAGTTTCTCTGGCTGTTTGAAAAAGACACAACTCTACCTGGCCATAATCTTGGAGGGCCAACAGCTCCAGGGGACAGCCAGCGACTGCAGCTGTGGGTCCAGAGGTACGTGGTCCAGGCCCGAGTGGACAGCTTACGTTGCAAACTGAAAATCCCTGTCGTTGCAAGAATGGGGTCTTGATAGGCCCGAGAATTATCAATGATTGACCTCTCGTCTAGAAGTGGCAGGCAGCTGACCCTGACTCCAAGCCACTCTCATTGAAAATGGCCTAGGATCAGAATTGGAATGGTGAATCGGCATGGAGACCAGCGGTGTGGGGAAATAAAAACAATTGGATGAGGTTGCCACAGGACGGCATGTACACGAGAGATAGGAGGGGTCCAAACATAGATCCTTGGGGGAGACCAGCAGATTATGGTGTGGAAATTGGAAGAGAATGGATCAAATTATATCAAAGCGCTGCAGTCCTGCCACATTCAGTCAGGAATGATAGTGGATAATTAAACAGTTAACCGGAATGAGAAGGCTCCATGGCCGAGATGTGAGAACAAAGGACATCTTGCAACTATCTTCAGCCAGAAGTGCCGAGTAGATGATCCATCTCAGCTGCCTTCTAAAGTCCCTGGCACTGCAGAAACTAGTCTTCAGCCAAATTGATTCACTCTATATGATATCAAGGAAAGACTGAGCCAACTGTAATGCTCAAGACCTGCTCCAGAACTAGCTATGCCTCTAACTAATATAGATAAAACATTGGCATCTACCTGACAAAATGGACACCTGTCCACAAAAAGCAGGACAGATCCTACCTGGCTACTCTTGATCATCAGCAAAGTGATGAAAGGATTTGTGGACAGTTCTATCAAGCAACACTTACTCAGCAATAACCTGCTCACCAGTGCTTATTTTGAGTTCTGCCATGAACACTAGGCTCCAGAACTCATTACAGCCTTGGTCCAAACATGGATGAAAGAGTCCAGATCCCAGAGGTGAGGTGAGAGTCACAGCCCTTAACATCAAGGCAGCATTTGACCGAGAGTGACATTGAGGAACCCTAGTAAAAATTGAAATCAGTGGAAATAAGGGGGAAAACTCTTCACTGGCTAGAGTCGTACCAGCACAAATGAAAATGGTTGCCACTGTTGGAGTCAAATCATCTCAGCTCCGGATTATTGCTGCAGGAGTTCCTCAAGGCAGTGTCCTAGGCCCAACCAATTTCATCTGCTCTATCAATGACCTGAGCTCCATCATAAGGTCCTAAGTGGAAATGTTTGCTTATGATTGCACAGTGAGAGTTCAGTTCTTCTCAGATACTGAAGCAGTCTTTGTTCACATGCAAGCAAGATCTGAACAACATTCAAGTTTGGGCTGAATATGGCAAGTAACGTTCATGCCACACAACTGCCAGTCAGTGACCACCTCCAACAAGAGTCTAACCACTTCCCCTTGACATTAATGGCATTACCATAACTAAATTCCAGGATATATTGTCATGAAACTATCATTTTTTTCATAATATTATTGTGGCTTATTGTAAAGTAGGTTTATGAGTGTGAGTGTATATGGTTCAGTCTATGTGGTTTAATTGAATTGGAGTCAGATAGACTGCAAGGTCGAAATTATCAAAATAAGTTAGGTGTAAAAGGCATTTGAAATACTAATGAGTAAGCATGAATGAGGGCAGCATGTAGGGTGTGAAGGAAATTTGCATTTTTAGATAAGTGAAGGGATTTAGATTTTGAAAGGATGTTTACAACTAACAAGGTAAGCAAGGCCAAGCAATATGTTTATGTCTCCAAAAGGTACTGACCATATTGGCAACATAAAAGATTTTTATATTATGGGAAAAATAAATTTCCAAAGACATATAGAACAATGGAATTTACAGATTAACAAGAGAGAAACATATATAAAGAAGGATGGAAGGTGATGTTGGGGGCCATATAAGAACTAAAAGCAGTGTGTGAAACAACCTTCAAAAAAAGCCTCCAGCCACTTTTGCAGGAGTCTGCTGTGTCCAATAAGTTGGAGAAAAGCCTTTGGAATTCCACTGTCATGTGGGTGCTGTGGTAAACTTGCTGGATTGCCTATTTAAAGTTAAAATCTACTTTGGACTGTTGCCTTAAAGAGGATGTGTAGTTGGGAGTTAGGTTAATCAGGAATTTGGGATTTGTTAAAGAATTAAGTAATTGTAATCTTATGTATGTGCTTGAGATATGCCCTTCTGTTAATAAATGTTTTAATTTAACTTTTAAAATATCTAAACGTGTTAGTGGACTCATTACTTCTGAATTCAGTGCACAAATCTTCTCTTAATAAATACAAATTGCAAAATCATTGTGATAGCTTGGCCATGTTTCCCTTGTGGATTTGGTCGGCCTGGCACACATACCTGCCACGTCATAACAATATAAAATAAAAGGTACAACTCTAAAGGGGCTGCAGGACCAGAGGGACCTCAATGTTCATGTGCAGAAGTCATTGAAGGTGGCAGGACAGGTTGAGAGAATGGTTAATAAAACATACAGTATCCTAGGCTTTATTAATAGGGACATAAAGTACAGGAACAAGGTGGTTATGTTAAAGTTGTATAAAACATTGGTTTGGCCTCAACTGGAGTATTGGGCTGGTTTTACATGGAGTTGTGGAAGACTCCGTGGTGAGGTGAATATGGTGGCCAGGACCCAATTCCGGGAATTTCTGAGTCTTCAGGAGTGCCTTTAAAGGATGCGGCTGGTTCTAGATATGAGCCCGCACCCTGCACTCCCAACCTGGCCAGCTCCATTGCGGGCTTAGGCATGTCCTAGTCCTCTGCAATTTTCATGGAGTTGGGCAAGCGTTTTAAAGAATCATGGTCCATGGCACCTTAAGAGATGTCATGAAACATTGTCTGCATGAGGGAGAAAGCTAAGTTCAAGAGTCCTCCTCACTCCCCAACCATGCCACCTCATGCCCCCCACCCACCCTGTATGGCCTGTCATGCCCCCAATGCCAAGCCACGACACCTGCATCCCCATTCACCCATTATACGCTCTTCAGAATCAATGAACCCTATAGTGACAGTAGGATGTATTTATAAAAAGCTTTAAAAAAGTTATTCATAAAATTTCACTTTCTTAAAAAAAAAACTCATTTTTATACAGCCCAATAAAAGTGTCAGTCATCCAGGCCCCTTAAATTATCAATAGGAGAAAATGTTAGCACTTGAAATCTCTTTATTGTGTGTAAATAAACATGGTGAAATTGACAGATGAGATCAGAGAGCCAGAGCTGTCAATCAAGCAATGTTTTCCCTGAGGCTCAGGTGTTTCCCTATTCTAATGAATTTCTAGGCTTTTGACACTCCTATTTGACCCGAAGTAAAAAGAGGAAGTGGAAAATTATTAATGAATGACAGGTTTTTTTTTAAAGCTTTTTTAAAATAAATCCTATTGTCACTATAGGGTATATTGGTTCTATACAGTGTAATGTGAGTGAATGGGCATGGAAGTCCTATGGCTTGGTATGGGGGTTATAGGAGGTGGGTAGGTGGCATGGAGAGTGTGAGGGGTGAGGACTGGAGGGATTTTTCATTTATAACTGGGACACAAGCACCAAGTCCCACAGCACCAAGATGGGCCTTTTAAACAGCCTGCCTCAGTGTGCTGCAGCCCCTCTGGCTGCCTCCAAACTTTTTCCCGGATCAGCTGGCCTGACTGCTGCCTGTACTCGCCCCCACAGAATGAAAATCCTGTCTTTCCTGGCAGTTTCTCCCAAGGCAGGCGGGTGGGCCAAGCTGGGAATTTTCCCGGCTCCCTTTACCCGCTTCGAGGGTGAAAATCCGTCCATTCCACCCAGTTCCGGGTGCCACATTTTTAGGAAGGGATGTGAAGGCCTTAAAGAGAGTGGTTCCAGGGTGAGGAACTTCTGAAGTATTTCTGAAAGTTGGGACTGTTTTAATGGAGAAGAGAATGTTGCGAGGAGATTTGATAGAGGTTTTCAAAATCCTGAGTAGGCTGCACAGAGTAGATAGGGAGAAACTTCCCAATGGTGGAAGGATCAAGAATCCGAAGACACAGATTTAAGGTAATTGGCAAAAGAAGCAATGGCGACATATGGAGAAACTTTTTCACACAGCGGGTGGTTAAGATCTAGGATGGTGCTGCCTGAGAGTGTAGGGAAAGCGGATTCAATTGAGGTGTTCAAGGGGGACGAGGATCATTATCTGAAAAGGTTGAATGTGCAGGTCTACGGGGAGAAGGTGGAGGAGTGGTTCTAGATAAATTGCTCATTCGGATAGCTAGCACAGACACAATGGGCCGATTGACCACCACCTGTGCTGTAACAGTTCAGTGAATCTATGATTTTGTAACTTAATTCCCCAGCCTCAACATCCTTGGGGTCATTATTGAACAGAAACACAACTGGACTAGCCACAGAAATCATGTGGTTAGAAGAGCAGGTCAGAGGCTGGGAACTCGGCATTGACAAAGTCGCCTCCTGATTCCCTAAAGTCTTTCCACCATTGACGAGGCTCAAGTCAGGAGTGTGATGGAATACTCTTCACTTACCTGGGTGAGTGCAGGTTCAACAATGCTCAAGAAACTCAACACCATCCAAAGCAAAGCAACCACCCAATACACCATCTTAAACATTCACCTTCTCCACCACAAGCAGCAGTGTGTACCATCTACAAGATGCGCTGCAGTGTCTCTCCAAGGCTTCAGTGACAGAACCTCCCAGGCCTGTAATCTCTATTGTCTTGGGAACATCAGAGCCTACATCTTGCCCTCCAAATCGCACACCGTTATGGAAATATATCAACGTTCCTTCATCGTCACTGGGTCAAAACTCCCTACTTCGCAGCACTGTGGAAGTACCTTCACCACATGGACTGCAGCAGTTCAAGATAACAGTTCACCATCACCTTTTCAAGGACAATTAGGGATTGGCAATTAATGCGATTGCAGCCTGTGATACGTCCATCCCACAAATTAAGTGAAAAAAACAAGGTTTCACATTACTACATCATTAAATATATTTTGGCCTGTTTTGCAAGTGTACCTGTGATGACTTTAGGGGAAAATGCCAAATTGGACTTGGAAAAACATGAGCAAATATTCAAATTAATGGTGAATATTGCCTTTCCCCCCCCCCACCGTCTCCTACTTAGCTTTGTATGCCATCTTGTTTTGAATCTTTTCACTCCCTCTACTTCTACATACACTGTATTTCCTTGCTCCACTCCTAGAGGCATCTCAATGTTCTTCCATTTGCACTGTAGAGAGAAAAATCTCTCTCATTTAACAAAAAACTTCTATGGGTGTGGTGGGGTAAGGACAGCAAATATACCCAGTAAAAGTTAAATACTGCAGGCTTAAGGCCCTGCAATGATCCTCATAATGATCTCAACAAACATAGCTTAACTCAGACTTTTAAGAAAAATGTGTTCACAATTCGATTTTAAAGGTTTAATTAGTGGCACTCTGCAAGAAATACCTCGCCTAAGAGATAAACGAAGATGGTACAGCAATCCACAGGACAAATGTAACTTGGTCACTGGAAGTTGGCAATTTTCTATTTGAATTCTGTCGAATTATGGGACAAGTATACATCTTGAGTCCATGCCAATCTAGTATATCACTGTCCATTGTTTCCTCTTTAGGCTGTCGTCCCAGCATCTTCTGGTGATGGTGAAAACAATTAAAAAAAAACAGATAGCTAAGGTTAAGCAGTGAAACACTTTTTTTGCCTGAAATTGTTCAAGGGATGCTGTGGGGGGGTGGGGGGGTGGGGAGGGGAGAGAGGGAGAGTTGGCGGGGGAGAAAGAGAGTAAGGGGGGGGAAGAGAAAGAGAGAGAGAGGTGGGGTAGGGGGGAAGGGGGTTGGGAGGGGGAGCCTTGTAGTAGGTGAAGAACCCAGTAATACTGGGGATTTGGAGGCTCTGACAATGTTAATAGTAAGGCCACCTTTGAATACGCGAGAGAATCCCCCCACCTGACAGCTGACCAGATTGATTGCCTACCTGGTGAGTGGGATTGGAAACTAATAGCAGGAGACTGTCGCTAAGGGTCTATAGGAATGGCTGGGAATGGGGTTAGGTTGCTTAATCCCAATATTCTCCTCTTATCCACCCATATCTCTTCCCCCCCGCCCCACCCCTCTCCCAACCGGCTCTTTAAACTATTGAGGGGGTATTAAAATATTGGCTTCCTCATGTGATTAACAATGCTTTCAAAACGCATTTTAAACTTTATTTCTCCCTTTGTGCAGGTACTTGGTACAGAGGAGGAGTGGCGTGGAGGAAATGTACCTCACTCAATTGGTGGAGGACAGAAAGTACGATTGCTGAAGGAGGAGATGCAAAATTATGCTGATCGTGATGATCTCGTAGTGTTGTTCACCGACAGGTAGAGTGTCTGAAACTTTTTCTTAATGTTTTGATTGGCTGGAAAAGCACATCGCTCAGTGGCAGTTGGGTGAACAATTTTGTGGAACTATGATCTGTTGAATCCAGACATTTAGTTTTGGTTGTTTTCGTGTGTGGAATTGCTAGCAGCTTTTACTGACTGACCATGACTGACTGCCTGGAGTTTTTGAAGGTGGGCTGAGAGTGTTTCAGACAGTGGTCGCTGTTCCCAATTCCTGTGTTGCACTGCAATATGATCTGTGTTTGTGTCTAATGCACTTTGGGAACTGAATGATCAAGCATCTAAATGTTAATTTCAGTCAGCTTTTAAGAATTAACGACCATCTCCAAATTCATAGATACCATGTTATTTTACAGTAAGTCCCCGCTTTAACTCGTCCCATTTTAAGTTGTGATGCTTTAACCTCGGTCAGTTATTGGAGCCCATATTTGTGTTTGGTGTTGGGAATTTTGTTTTAAAGTGGTTTTGCTTAGGGTCTGACACTGGCGCCATATTGGAGTGACCTCTGCTGCTTCCTGACCCTCCCTCTTGCTGCTGATCCTCCGTTTCACGGCCTCTCGCACTCCCTGACCCTCCCCACCGCTGCTGTCCCTCCAGTTTGTGGCCCCTCCCACACCCTGACCCTCCCTTCACTGCTGACCCACCCCCTGGTTCGCACCCTCTCCTGCTCCCTGAACGCCCCCCTCTTACTGTCTCTCCAGCTTGCGACTTAACTCCTGCAAGTCGAATCTGCTCTTCCTGCCTCTCGTCACTCACCTCCAGAGACCTTGCTCACAGTGAGGGTTCAGGAGAAGGAAGAGGCAGGCAGTGGGAGGCTCAGTGACAGCAAGGGTCCGCAGCACCTGGAGGTTCGGGGAGTGGCAGAGACTGCACGTCTGTAGGGTCGAGAGGGACGGTAAGGGAGTGACAGAGGCTGTGAGTCTGTCGGGTCAGCAGCGAGAGGGAAGGTCAGGGAGAGGAATGTGCGGCAAGCAGGTGGTTCAATGAGCAGGATTGGAGGTGAGCAGAAGAGGCAGCAAATGGGAGGCTAGTAGAAAGTTAGCATATTTTACTTTTAAATTTATTATATCTTAAAAGTTATTTCATTTTTTTCTGTTGAGAAAGGTCCTACAGAACCTAACCAGAGCCTTTACGTTGTTTTTAACGGGAAACTTGAATCGCTTTAAGTCGTTTCATTTAAAGTTGCACTTTTAAAGTTGTAGCTGTGTTCCTGAAGTGAAAACTTACTGTATTAGATCTGCAAATCTTTTTCAAAGCCCTTGAGGCTAATTTTTCTCTCAGACTCTTCAAGGTCAACAGTGCATCAACGATGCAAACTCAAGCAGTCAGTATCTGCACTGATCACTGGTTTTAGCACAGAACATGAGAAAAGCTATCCCAAGAAAATACAAAATCTATATTTTTTAAAAAAAAGTCTTAGTTGTTTAAAGGTGTACACTGCTTTCAAATTTTGACATAATTTAAATAAATTTTAATATAAATCCCACGTATATGAGCTCCACTGGCGGACTGTTAAGACTGGGATGGGAGGAATGCGCAGTGGATCTAGCCCCACTACTCTGCAGGTTGCAACATTAGTCTAAATGTTCAACTCACTCACCAAAATGGCCAATTATTTATCTTCGCTGCTGAATGAAAGAGACTTTATCCAGGCTTCTTTGAATAAACAACAAACTTATTAGTTTATTATAAAACCGGTCTTGTCGAATAGAAAGGCAAAGCTTATCAACACCCACCGTGCGCACGCGCACAAACACACACACACACACACACACACAAAACAATGAAATAAAAAGTAGAAATGGAGGAATTCTGCCGAAGGTTATAAGTCAATGGTTCAAAGGCAAAGAATAGATGATGGGGTGCTTGAAATGGCGTCCAGGTTTTTCAGTTGGAGCAGAAATTTTCGCTCGGCATGCAGATGTGTGCCTAACCCGCTCGAGCATGAAATGATGCACGTTGATGCCAGCTGAGTGTGCCGATGTCAACGCGCAGTCGCACAATATTTCGGTCAGCGGGTGCGCTGCTCATCCACTGGCATAATGAGGTTTCTTAAAGCAAATGAGATTAAAATGAAAACTTAAGATTTTCATTAATAACATGTCCCTGCTCATGTGACAGAATCACATGAGGAAACATGTTTTATGACATTTTTATTTTCTTTAGTTTTTTTCTATATATCTCTTCATCTCCCTGAGGCAGCTACGTGCCTCACAGAGATTACGCAGCGCTCACTTATGTGCACACGCTCAGCCTACTCGCCCTCCTACCCTCCCGCCCCTCCCCTCCCCGCCCCCCCAGGCACAAGCAGCGCATAGCGCTGCCGTTCACGTTTCACGCTGGACAGGCCTTAATTGGCCCGCCAGTGTGAAATTGCGGTGCGGTGCCGATTGCGGGCAGCAGTCGGCTTCCCAACTGCCCCCGCCAAGCCCACCTATCAAGGGAAAAATTCTGCCCTTGGTCCCTTAGGAGTGGTCAATGAAACAATCAATGACTCTGGCCCTGCTTTTCAGGTGGGCTCAAGGAACTCTCGCAGGTACTCTATCCCAGCAACTTAGGAGCAGCTCATATCCAATTCTGGCTGTGGACTGGCTCTGGACAGCAAAACGGCTTCTGTCTTCCTTCTCAAGCAGCTGGTCCTTCTTTACTCAAAAGCAAAACTAAAACCAATTTTTAAAACACAGATGCAGGCGTGTGTTTTTTTTCAGATTCATAAAAACCATGTGAGCCTTTTTGTACACAGTCCACCGGGGTCAAGAGGTTTACAACAGCTTAATTACTCTTTCTTGTAAAAGGATACTTTTTCCAAGAATAACAATGAGAGTCCTGCATTAACCCTTTTAAGGGACAGCGCCTTTTAAAACACAAGTTCTTCCAGAATGTCCTTAGTCCTTGAAGATGAACCATTTTCTGTGATTAAAGTGTTCATGACAGGGCTTGTAAACAAAGGCAATACCTTGTGTTGTAATAAATCACAGAAATCAAAATGTTGCAGGCTTGATTCCCAATCTGCACAGAGTTATTTCACAGCCAGGATTAAGGCCACAGCAACCTGTGCAAGGAAGGAGAAAAATCAGTCATGATTCAAGTTCTGGAGTGCTATTCAGTAACCCTACCTCCCCACATCCCTTTTCAAGTGCATGCATATTGGCATCCAGTGAGAACAGGACCAAGTTTGGCTGCGGTGCACTCCCTAGCCACATAACCCACACTACACTCATGAAGGATTGTCGTTTGAATGAGGTACCAGTGTGTTGGTAGCCGACCCATGAAATTTTTCCACACCGAGTAATACGAAATGTATCGTATATAATATCAATAAGATTTCAGCAGCACTATACTTTCCTTGGTCATGTATTGCTTGATTTCCAAAATGGGCTTTCTTCAAAAGAGCACTCCTTCAGTTCATTTAATTTTGTCCTTCCAACCTACGAATCACAATCTCATTAAGGTCTTCTCTTAGGTGAGCTTGTTGCCGTGTCTTGAAGTAAACGTCCTGCCAGTTTGTTATGCTGTTGATCACCTGTGTAAAGAAGTACTTCATTCATCTCCGCCTAAGTGTGCCCTTTACCCTGAACCTGGACCCTTTGTCTTGATACTTCAGCATACCTGAAAATGCTGTTTCAGGTTTCCTGAGTTAAATATCTCATATGTCTCCATAAGATCCTCTTATCTAATCGTTCCTCATAACTATTCTCCCTGACCCTAGGGATCAGCTTTATATTGCTCTGCACTGAACTAGCAAAGTGAATAAATATAATAGAAAAATTCTAGTTGTAATTTTTACACTTGACATTAAACTAATTTTTAAAATGTGACGCCTATAATGTTTTTTAAAAAAAGTGTTTTCTAGTCATTTTCCTAGGAGTTGGCCTTTATTTTTCCCCATTTTTCCACTGATCTTTGCCAAAGTTACAGCAGGAGATCAAGAAACCCCCGCAATAATTTTACCCTGTTAATTTTCTGTTGATCAGTTCATTCTGGTCTGTTCATTTTGAGTGGGAAGTCAGATAATAAAGTTCTGATTGATCTCTCCACAAATAGATTAATTGGCTGTGCTGGAAATGTTCAAAGTACTTGCTCTTCAAATATGTTTTCAAATTCTAAAGACATTTGACAGCTCCAATGAAATATAAACTCTTCGAGTGTACATAAAGGAACTCCAGATGTACAAAATTTTCTAGTTAACAGTTCTATTACATGCGAGTTTGGTTTTCAGTTCAATTAAGTGCAAGCTTGGTTATGCTGGCAACATCCAAATTTTTGCTTTCACTTCACAGTAATCAGTTTAGTTTACTCCCTGCTTGCGTGTCAGCATAATGTTCCAAATTTGTCCTTATTAGAATGTGCCAGACTATGTAAATCACTGGGTGAACAGCAGGAAAACTAGCTGCAATTTGGCACTAAGTTGCCTTTCAAGTTCATTCGCTCACTCACCATTGCAGAGATGGGTCATAAAAATGACTTTGAGAAATGCAAAATGCCATTCTGGTGTGACCTTAAAGCATAACGGATCAAAACAGATGCAGCTTCATTTTGCTTTCATTCTGTTGTAACTGACGTGGTCACATTTCACGCTAGCCCTGGTTTCAAAAAGTGGGGCAGCGTTCCACTCTCTAGCACGGAGTTCGTCAGCTTTATTGAGGACAAAAGTTGACACCTGAATCTAATTCTGTCCGCATGTACCTTCCAGAAGAGGTAATCTGGCACCTTGGCTGCTCTGTTTCTCACCTCGTCATGTCCAGCCTAGAGATACTGTCGCTAATTTGTGAAACCTGTACTGCTGAGATCAGCAAAATCACCAGAGACTGGGATCTGGTCTCAGATTGTTCTGTGTTTTATGGCTGAAATCCATACCAGAGGGAACATTCACCCAATAAACCAGTGAAGCAATTAAGGGCATGATTTTAAGTATGAAAAATTCAGCACCCAGGTGTATATTGAAGTTTTCCCAGATTACCTGGCCCAGTTTTCTCCGTCACTAGAAAAGCTGAGCATACGACCAATGCCCCCAATAACTAGAATGGAGCAGGCACAGGTTTGACTCCACCCTCCAATTTTTTTTTCTCTTCGTCAACCCTCAACTCCACCCCCTCAAAACCTTATCCCCGTCACCCCTGACCAAGTTTCAGTTAAGAGAGATTTTGGTTCTAAGCATACCGGACCTATAAAATGATCGATACGCACCTGTGCCAAGACCTTTATTGTGCTGTATGATATTTCAGAAAAATAATGTAGGGCAGTGCAGTGTCCTTTTTTATCCTCGTAAACAGCATAAGGATACTGAGGTTATGTACTAGCAAGGACTGTTGGAATGAGCATAGGAGGAGAAAATCACTTTGTAAATTTTTGTTTCCAAGTTTGTAGCATTACCAAAAATCAAATCACAATCCTTAGTTTTAGGCTTTATCTTGCAATTTTATAAGGTTCCTGGGAAATGAGAGTTTCATTTCTATGGCCCATTATCTAGAGCATGGTAGTGTCATAGCAAACGGACTAGTAATTCGGAGGCAAGCAGCATCTGTGGAGAGAAAAACAGAGTCAACATTTCAGGTCAGTGACCTTTCACCACAACAGTCCTGATGAACGGTCATTGACCTGAAATGTTAACTGTTTCACCCTCCACAGATGCTACCTGATCTTTTGACCACTTACAGTACATTCTGTTTTTCTTTCAGATTTCCAGCTCTTGCAGTATCTTGTTTTTCAGGGAACATGAATGCAAATCCCAGAGGCAAATCTGAATTCCATCCGGAAAACATC